>NC_135234.1:522727801-525414051 GCF_051348905.1 Ranitomeya variabilis | reverse complement strand
ATATACACATTACACACACAACTCTGCACTGTATATACACATTACACACACAGCTCTGCACTGTATATACACATTATACACACAGCTCTGCACTGTATATACACATTACACACAGGTCTGCACTGTATATACACATTACACACACAACTCTGCACTGTATATACACATTACACACACAGCTCAGCACTGTATATACACATTATACACACAGCTCTGCACTGTATATACACATTACACACAGGTCTGCACTGTATATACACATACACACAGCTCAGCACTGTATATACACATTATACACACAGCTCTGCACTGTATATACACATTACACACAGCTCTGCACTGTATATACACATTGCACACACAGCTCTGCACTGTATATACACATTACACACAGCTCTGCACTGTATATACACATTATACACACAGCTCTGCACTGTATATACACATGGAGCTCTGCACTGTTATACACATTACCCACACAACTCTGCACTGTATATACACATACACACAGCTATGCACTGTATATACACATTACACACAGGTCTGCACTCTATATACACGTTATACACACAGGTCTGCACTGTATATACACATTACACACAACTCTGCACTGTATATACACATTATACACACAGCTCAGCACTGTATATACACATTATACACACAGCTCAGCACTGTATATGCACATTACACACACAGCTCTGCACTGTATATACACATTACACACAGCTCTGCACTGTATATACACATTACACACAGGTCTGCACTCTATATACACGTTATACACACAGGTCTGCACTGTATATACACATTACACACAACTCTGCACTGTATATACACATTATACACACAGCTCAGCACTGTATATACACATTATACACACAGCTCAGCACTGTATATGCACATTACACACACAGCTCTGCACTGTATATACACATTACACACAGCTCTGCACTGTATATACACATTACCACAGCTGTGCACTGTATATACACATTACCACAGCTCTGCACTGTGTATACACAATACTCACAGCTCTGCACTGTATATACACATTATACACACAGCTCAGCACTGTATATACACATTATACACACAGCTCAGCACTGTATATACACATTGCACACACAGCTCTGCACTGTATATACACATTACACACAGCTCTGCACTGTATATACACATTACCACAGCTCTGCACTGTGTATACACAATACTCACAGCTCTGCACTGTATATATACATTATACACATAGCTCTGCTCTGTATATGCACATTGCACACACAGCTCTGCACTGCACTGAACATGATTGGTGTAGAGCTATGTGTGCGGTGCGTAGCATGTGCCATGCAGAAACTTCTCAGGCCGGGTGCACACGACCCAGAAGTAGCAGCACCTTGGACACAGCACTTGTTCACTGTGTCCAGAACGCTGCCGTCTCTTAACGCAGGTGAATCTGCATGTGTTTACTGAACTGTGCGGATTCACCGCATTCAATACATTGTACGGGTGAAATTTAATTTTCAGAGACTCGGTTCTCCGCAAGAGAAATAGGTATGCTGCGGTCTGGAGAGACGTGCCGCATGTCCGTCTCCGCTGGTGATCGGCAGGCATCTGTGCACGCATAGTGGGCATATGATTTCTTGAAATCCCATCCACGATGCTGTAACATTTGGACACTGCAGGTTAGACGCTGCACAAGTATGTAGCGTCTAACCCGCAGCGTTTACTGGTCGCCTGCACATACCCTCACAATAATGCTGATGTTGAAAATCTTATACTGCATGCGCCTTGCAACCAAACTGCACCCAGTGCAATTGCAGGTCAGGTACAAATTAGGCCTCTTTCACACTTCCGTCTTTTTGTTTCCGTCAAAATCCATCATTTTGTGAAAAAAACGGATCCAGCAAATGTTGCTGCTGGATCCGTTTTTTTCTCTTAGACTTAGGCTACTTTCACACTAGCGTTTTTTGCAATACGTCGCAATGCGTCGTTTTGGCGAAAAAACGTATCCTGCAAAACTGCTTGCAGGATGCGTTTTTTCACCATTGACTAACATTAGCTACGCATTTGCCGTGTTGTGGTGGACCGTCGGATGCAAAAAACGTTACATGCCCCCACCTCCCCGCACCTCACAATGGGACGGCGGATGCGCTGGAAAAATACATCCGCTGCCCCCGTTGTGCGGCGTATACAACGCTAGCGTCGGTAACCTCGGCCCGACGCACTGCGACGGGCCGGGCCCGACGCTAGTGTGAAAGTAGCCTTAGACTTAGTATTAGCGACGGATTGTGACGGATGGCCTTCCGTTTCATCTGTGTTTGACGGATCCGTCGTAAATTCTGTGTCCGTCGCCCGGAGACAACAGACATACTAACCTTTTTTTCTGTACGTCGAAAAATCGGACAGCGACAGATCCTGCGCTGTCCGTTGTTGGCTATAGTGGAAGCCTATGGATGCAGGATCCGTTGCTGTCCGTCAAAAGACGGAATCCAGCGTCGGATTCCGTTTTTTGAAACTGAGCATGCCTGGGAGAATTTCTAATTCCTGTAATTTAACCCATTTTTCCATTCAGGGGAAAAAAAAACCTCTCAGCTGCTGCGACGGATCCTTAAAAAAAAACGGATCCACTGCATCAGTTTTTTACAATCTGCACAGGATTCGTCTACACCTATCGGAATAGCAAGGTGACATTAACCCTTCATTACCCCATATCCCACCGCTACAAGGGAGTGGGAAGAGAGAGGCCAAGTGCCAGAATAGGCGCATCTTCCAGATGTGCCTTTTCTGGGGTGGCTGGGGGCAGATGTTTTTAGCCAGGGGGGGCCAATATCCATGGACCCTCTCCAGGCTATTAATATCTGCCTTCAGTCACTGGCTTTACCACTCTGGCGGAGAAAATTGCGCGGGAGCCCACGCCAATTTTTTCCGCGATTTAACCCTTTATTTTACAAGCTACAGCGCCCAAATTTTGCACATACACACTACTAACAGTAGTGTGGAATATGCAAAAAAAAAAAAAGGGATGTGAGATGGTTTACTGTATGTAAACCATGTCTCATATCCTGTCGGGTTTGGGAAGGAGAAATGAAAAGCCGGCAATTGAATTACCGGCTTTTCTATAGAACATCGATGCGTATTTCTCGCAAGTCACACTGCTGGTCTGTGTGTAATCCGTATTTTTCTCACCCCCATAGACTTTCATTGGCGATTTTTTAGCACAATACGGTGACAAACGCAGCATGCTGCGATTTTCTACGGCCGTAGAAGACCGTATAATACAGATCCGTAAAATACGGCTGATAGGAGCTGGGACATAGAGAATCATTGGGCCGTGTGTTATGCGTATTTTACGGATGTATTTTCTGCGCTCATACGTCCGTAAAACTCGCTAGTGTGATGCCGGCCTAAGGCTGTGTTTACACGGTGCTTTTTTGTGGCATTTTTTTTGCACGGAATTGACCCTAAAACACTAGGGAATCCTTATGCCAGCAAAGTCTTGTATTGTCTGGTGACATCAAGGCCATGTACATGTCAGCGTGGCAAACACTGGAATAACCAAATACTCACCTTCACGCCTCATCCCTGATGCCCATGTCACCTGTAAAAGAGAGAAAATTATAAACCACCATATCCATCACCTATCCGCCATAATCCATACTGTCCCACGACAATTCGGATCACTTGTAGAGCAGTCTCATCAGCTGATGTGACTGCTGTACCCGGCAGTCGCCTACACGCTGACCGGAGCTTGCAATCGCTCCTGCAGTGTGTAGCGCTGACCTGCAGTGAGAAAGTTCACCGGAGTTCATCAGCTGATGAGCCCTACTAACCTCACCTACGGCACCAAAGGCTGTCAATGAATTCATCGGGGTTCATCAGCTGATGAACTTCTGTGACCTTTCTCACTGCAGCTCAGCGCTACACACTGAAACAAGAGCGATTTAATCCTATGTCGGTGTGAACCTGGTGTCCTCGAGAGCAGTCACATCAGTCATCAGGATCGTCTTGGGACATTATGGATTTTCTCTTCACTTCGGACAGGTGAGTATTGTTGTTGGTTTTTTTTACAGGGGACAAGGGCATCGGGGATTAGGTGTTTAAGTCTAGTATAATTTTTTTTATATAAATGTGTAAAACCGTGTGGTCAATTGTTTCAAATAAAGGAATTTATTCTTTGTGTTTTTTATTTACAATTTTTATATGGAGTTAGTCATTGGGGTGTCTTATAGATGCCTCTCCATTACTAACCCCTGGGTTTCATGCCAACACAAAGCTGGCATGAACCCCGCCAACCCTATTAACCCACTTGCCACCGCATCAGGGCATGTGGGAAGAGCGAGGCTAAGGACCAGATATGGTGTACCTTATTGATATGTCATTTCTGGGGTGGCTGAAAACTGATGTTTTTAAAAAGTCTGGGACGGGGCCAATAACCATTGTTTTTTCCTAGGCTATTATGCATAGGGAGACGCTACGTCAATTTTTTTCTGGGTTCCCCACTATAAACTAACCAGTAAAGGCTAAGCACACATCTGTGAGCTGATATTTATAACTTGGGAATCTTTGGCTATTGGCTTAATACCAGAATATTAGCATCAGCCATCCACTTTCCCTCTGCTGATTCAGAAAATTATGCGGAAGCCAACGACATTTTTTTTTATTTTTTAAGTAAAAAAATAAATGTCAGCATGGGAGCCCGCCGATATGAACTCGATTAACTCCACGTGCTTCACCGACGAGTATTGTGGTGCACGCCGAGTCCTGCCAGTTGCTGTTTGGTTACAGCCTATGTAGGTTAATTCTGTGAATGCTCATAAATAGGCTGGTGACAATGTGGGACATCGCTTTAACCCCTGGATTACACTCGAACCTAGGGTGAGTATATTGGGTTCATTTAAATGATTAAAGAATGTGTCTGTTTTATTTCAAATAAAGTGTTTTATTCTTAGTGTGTGTGTGTGTGTGTGTGTGTGTGTGTGTGTGTGTGTGTGTGTGTGTGTGTGTGTGTGTGTGTGTGTGTGTGTGTGTGTGTGTGTGTGTTTATTTAACTCTTTACTTACAGGTTTAGTAATGAGGGTGTCTGGCTGACACAACTTCATTACTAAACTTAGGGCTTGGTGTCAGGAACAGCTGCTGACACCAACCCCAATCCCATTACCTTGATGGGACTGCATCGGGGCATTGGGAAGAGCCTGAGCTAAGTGCCAGAATTAGAACTTCAAATATGAAGTACCATTTCCGGGGCAGTTGAAGACTGGAAATTTTAGCCTAGGATGGGGAAATTAAGCGTGAAAAAGAAGGGGTTGAACAAGAAAATTACATCACATAATTTTTTTAAATTCTCAAATATCTTTCTTTAGCTCCAAAAACCATTCAATGCTGTACTAAAATGCGCCAAAAATGCCCGTATTTTTCGCTGTCAACAAATTCCCAGAGATGCAGAAATTTCTGCAATCAAATACTCCACATGTGCACATAGCCTTAGGGTTCGTGAAGACAACTGTATTTTCGGCCTTTGGCTTCAAACCGCATCGGACCAGTGTTATGCTATAGGGCTGTACAGTGTCTGTCCGAGGAAAAAATATCCAATATTCAGATCGCACTCAACCATACAAGTCTACGGGTCTGTGGAAAGCATTGGACTGCACTCGGATGACAACTGAGTACAGTCCGATGATTTTCATGGACTGGCAGACTGGAGAAGATGGAGACGTTTTTTTTTCCATGTTCTCCTAATGCAAGACAATCAGATCACACTGTTATCAACATCTGATCAGAGTGTGATCAGTATAATCGGCTTGATTTTCTCAGATTGTGTCCCTAGCCTAACATTGAAGTCTATGGCAAATGGAGGTAAACAAAAACCAGTTTGCATCAGTGTGGGCTTCCTTTTTTTGGCTTATAACAAAAAGAAATGCTAATGTGAACTTGGCATTAGGATGTGTTCACACTACATCTTTTTTCACTGTTTTTTGCATGGAAAATACCATAGAAAAAGCTTAAAGAATTAACATATTAGTTTCTATGGACAAACCATTTGCTGTTCATATATTCAGGCTTTTAAGCTTCTTTTAAGTGTCTTTTAGACTTTTCAGGCTTTCAAAAGAAGCCAAGTAGTTTAAAGACATAATATTCTTTCTACAGCCATCTGCTCAGTACTTAAAGGGAACCTGCCTTGTCATTTTTAGTAACTAAATTGTCCTCAGTGATGTGTTAGTAATGCAGTGTGCATCACTACTACGTTGTTTTCAATCAAAACGGTCCGTATTCATCTCCAAAAATCAATTTGTATAGTTATATGGTACCTTCTCTTTCAGTCATAGAGGTGGCACTTCATTTTCTTTCAGTCACACGCTTGTCGTATTTTTGTCGACGCCCCGCACTTTGATTGATGTTTCGGGGTGCGCCGACGTCACAGGAATCTACTCTAAAATCCCGCGCTTGCGCAGTGTCGAGCAGCTCCCCGCACATGTGCAGTGACGAGCGGTTCCCCACGCATGAGCACAGTATCTTGGTGAACTTAACCAGCTTCATTGACTGTGTGTGCATCCGCCGGAGCCCCTGCAAGTCCCGGGCTCTGTGACAACGCTCGTCACTGCACATGTGCGGGAAGCAGTTCGACACTGCGCAAGATTTTAGTGTAGATTTCCGTGAAGTTGTCGCACCCCGGAACATCAATCAGAGTGCATGGGCGTCAAAAATATGACGAGCCTGTGGATAAAAGAAAATTAAGCGCCACCCCTATGACTGAAAGAGAAGGTACTATATAACTATGCATGGTGATTTTTGGAGATGATTACAGCGCCATTTTGACTGAAAACAACTTGTTAATGATGTACATTGCATTACTAACACCACACTGGGCACAGTTTAGTTGCTAAAAATGATGTGACAGGTTCCCTTAAGGCTGTGTGCCCACATTACGTTTTTTATGCGTTTCTGCCGCATTTTTGCCACAGCGGAAACCCTAAAAAACGCTTAAAACACGCATTCCCATGCAATCCTATGGGATTCCGCAGTTGCTGTGCCCATGCTGCGGATCTTCCCGCTGCGGAATCGCATAGCGGTAAAATCCGCAGCATGTTCATTATTTCTGTGGAATAGCCGCGATTCCGCAGCCAAAGGATTGCATTGAAACACTCACTTTATGCATGTGGCTATGCCTACCATGCGTAAAGTGAGCGCTTCATGTGCGGATGCTACCCGGGTCTGGAGGAGAGGAGACTCTCCTCCAGACCGTAGGTACAATATCCCTGTAAAAAAAAAAAGAATTAAAATAAAAAATAGGGATGTACTTACCTTCTGATGGCCCCCGGAGTCCTCCCGCCTCTCAGTGGTGCACGCGGTGGCTTCCGTTCCCAGGGATGCATTGCGCAAATCACCTGAGATGACGTCGTGGTCACGCGACCGTGATGTCACAAAGGTCCTTCACGCAAAGCATCCCTGGGAATGGAACGTACCGGGAGCGCCGCTGAGGAAATCGGCCGACGGAAGGTGAGAATAACCATATTTTTTATTTTTTTTATTATTTTTAACATTCTATCTTTTCTATTGATGCTGCATAGGCAGCATCAATAGTGAAAAGTTGGTCACACTTGTCAAGCACTATGCTTGACAAGTGTGACCAACCTGTCAAACTTTTCCAAGAGATGCTTCAAATCGCTTGGAAAATGCAAGCATTCTGCAAGCTAAAAACGCTTGCAAAACGCTTGTGTTTTGCGGGAAAACGCATGTGAATTCCGCATGCGTTTTACCGGTGGCAGGGTGTTGCGGAAATGCTGTGGACATTTCCACAGCATTTCTTCAACGTTGGCACATAGCCTTAAACTATGAAGGCTCATTCAGAAGTTCATGCACATTGAAATCGGACCACAAGGCACGAACTGGCCGCGGCTCTCCCGATTCTAGCAGGACAGCCTCATAGAAATACACGAAGCCATCCGATCTAGGATCCATGTGCACAGATGTCTAAATGAGCAATAAATCAATGGGAAGGGTAAAATGATGCCTGGAACATATCTTGGTGGGTTTGCATTTAATTTATGCTGCAAAAAAAGAAATGTATTCTTCATTGCTTAATGGAGTTCAATAAATGTCTGGAAAATGCTGCAGGACCATTCAGAAGACGATCAAAAGAAGCAGAGGAAAAAGATGCTTCAGGTTTACCAAATTCCACAAGAAAGACAAGTTTTTTAAAGGAACCTGTCACCCCCCCAGGCGTTGTTAACTAAAAGAGCCACCTTGTGCTGCACTGATGTTGCACTCTGACAAGGTGGCTCTTTTAGTTCGGGTCCCTGGCACTGCTGCAATAATCGCTTTTGAAGTTTGTTCCCCATACCTGTGAAATCGTTTCGGGGGCAGGTCTTTCCCCCCGAATCCAGACGCCTCACAGCCATCACTCATGGCCTCTGTGCGCCGGGCGCCGCCTCCTCTCCTTCATTAGACGTCCCCGGCGCCTGCGCTGTAAGTTCGAAGGGCAGCGCAACTGCGCATGCCCGAAAAAAAAAAACAACAGCGCAGGTGCCGGGGACGCTAATGAAGGAGAGGAGGTGGCGCCGGGCGCGCAGAGGCCATGAGTGACGGCTGTGAGGCGTCTGGATTTGGGGGGAAAGACCTGCCCCCGGGAAGATTTCACAGGTATGCGGGACAAACTTCAAAAGCGATTATTGCAGCAGTGCCAGGAACAAGAACTAAAAGAGCCACCTTGTCTGAATGCAGCATCAGTGCGGCACAAGGTGGCTCTTTTAGTTACAAATGCCAGGGGGGTGACAGGTTCCCTTTAAACATGTGTTCTGCTCGAAAAACCGTTATTGAATGTCAGAAAAAGATGCGGTGTGGACACACCGTAAGGGTATGTGCGCACACAGGCTCGGACTGGCCCACAGGGTAACAACCCCACTGTATGAGCAGTACTTGGCATAATTCACTTGATTCACTCTGTACAGAAAAAAGCAAACTACCCAGTTCATTTTTATATAGAGATATAGGTAAATTTGTGAACGAAGGTAGTATAATATTTGCATACAGGTGAAAAGTGGGACCCCCAAAGTCAATGGTATTGGTGGGCCCTTGTCACCCCAGTCCGCCACTGCGCACACAGCATCTTGAAGATGCCAGCGGAAGTTTTCACTGGCGGTCGTTTTACTGAAACGTCTTTGCTGGCATTTTTGCGGCCAACGTCTTTGTAATTTCAGGTATGTAAAGCGGGCAGCTTCCAAATGAAGCCACCCGAAGAATGTTCCGGCTATTGAGGCTCGGGAGCCTTGGAGTGACAGAAGACGGAATGTCGTTTTTACATTACTGTGCATTATGCTCATTGTTTTGCAGAATCTGCCTGAAAAAGACGTTGTGTGCACATGCCATTAGAATGTGAGGTTTTAGAATGTGAGTAAAACCTCTGGTGTCACGGACTGGGGTACAGGACCACCGTGGAGAGGGCGCAGGGGCGTCCCGCTGTAAGGAAGAGCGCGCCATCTATGGCTGTGGGGGAGGGGCTGCATGTGCAGACGCTGCAGGTGAAGCCGCCCTCCGGCTGAGCTGTCAAGTGCCAACGTAAGCGGATGACTCGGGGCTCCTGCCCGCATGTGCCCCTTACTACGGGTGGACACGTAGGACGGTTATCTTGATGCGTCATTCTGTTCGTCGTGACCACGATGAGATGCATTGCGTAGAATACATTATCCGGTGTGACCGCTCGCTGCAGATGTCCCCAAACACACTGTATGCAGACAGCAGGGAAGGTGGGGGTCTTCCCTTTAACCTTTTTTGTGCTGGAGAGGAACAAGATGCAGGGGGAATCTTCCCTTTAACCCTTTTTTATGCTGGAGAGGAGCATGGTGCATGGGGGTCTTCCCTTTATCCAGTCTTGTGGGGGGTCTTCCCTTTCACTCCTTTTGTGCTGGAAAGGGGCATGGTGAAGGCAGACACTGCAGGGCTACGCAGATAGAGGCGCAGCCGTACTCTGCAGGGATTCATGTTTATACTGCAAAGCAGCAGCCCTCAGGAGTGTAAGCGGTTAATCTGCAGTAGTAGTGGAGTGAGGAGACTGCCTGCCCTCCCCCTGCCCAATAGTGAGAGGTGCAGGGAGCTGCTCATGAATCAGGGCTTGTTGTGGACCATCATGTGGCTGAATACACCCAGCGAGGAAGGGCTGCTGCCATGTGTCCCCTCTGCAGGCTGCCTGGCTGGGTGCTGCTGGGTACAGTGTGGGTGCTGCTGGATACAGTGTGGGTGCTGCTGGGTGCTGGCAGTCAGATCCATGCAGCTCTGCAGTAAACTAGATCCGGACCATGGGAAGGACCTTTTACATTGCAGGCGGTAAACAAATATACATGGGAGGCTCCTGTGTTGTTTACCAGGACCAAAATGAGTCATCCTCCTCCCAGCAGACAGCTAGCATTAACCCTTCCACACACTTCAAAAATACATTTCCCATTTTTGTGAAGAAACTTAATAACCAGAACTACATGAATATCCCCCTAAAATAATAAATACAGGTGCTTCTCACAAAATTAGAATATCACCAAAAATTCCTTTATTTCAGTTCATCAATGCAAAAAGTGAATCTCCTATATAGAGTCATTACAGAGTGCTCTATTTCAAGTGTGTATTTCTATTAATGTTGATGATTATGGCTTACAGCCAATCAAAACCCAAAAGTCATTATCTCAGTAAATTAGAATAATTAACAAAAACCACCTGCAAAGGCTTCCTAAGTGTTTAAAAAGGTCCCTTAGGGTATGTGTCCACGTTCAGGATACCATCAGGATTTGGTCAGGATTTTTCATCAGTATTTGTAAGCCAAAACCAGGAGTGGGTGATAAATGCAGAAGTGGTGCATATGTTTCTATTATACTTTTCATCTAATTGTTCCACTCCTGGTTTTGGCTTACAAATCCTGATGAAAAATCCTGATGCAATCCTGAACGTGGACACATACCCTTAGGCTACGTTCACACTAGCGTCATGCACTGCACGTCGCTATGCGTCGTTTTGTAGAAAAAACGCATCCTGCAAAAGTGCTTGCAGGATGCGTTTTTTCTCCATTGACTTGCATTAGCGATGCAGTGCGACGCATTGCCACACGTCGCAACCGTCGTGCGACGGTTGCGTCGTGTTGCGTTGGACCATCACCACCAAAAAAACGTTGCTTGTAACGTTTTTTGGTGCGTCGTTCCCGTCTTTTCCGACCGCGCATGCGCGGCCTGAACTCCGCCTCCCCGCACCTCACAATGGGGCAGCGGATGCGTTGAAAAACAGCATCCGCTGCCACCATTGTGCGGCGCATTCACTGCTAGCGTTGGTACGTTGCAACGACGCAATTCGTCGTGCGTCGTCCGATGCTAGTGTGAAAGTAGCCTTAGGCCGGTTTCACACATCAGTGGCTCCGGTACGTGTGGTGTCAGTTTTCTCACGTACCGGAGACACTGACACATGTAGACACATTAAAATCAATGTGTCTCTGCAGATGTCATTGATTTTTTGCGGACCGTGTGTCCGTGTGCAAAACACGGAGACATGTCAGTGTTCGTGGGAGTGCACGAATCACACGGACCCATTAAAGTCAATGGGTCCGTGTAAAACATGTACCGCACACGGATGCTGTCCGTGTGCCGTGAAGGAGACAGCGCTACAGTAATCGCTGTCCCCCCAGCGTGGTGCTGAAGCCGCCATTCATTTCTTCTCTCCAGCAGCGTTCGCTGGAGAGAAGGAATGAAAAATCATTGTTTTTTTATTTTTTGTGTGTTAAAAATAAAGATCCTTGTCACCACCCCCCTCCCATCCCCTGTGCTCCCGCCCGCTGGAAATAAAATACTCACCCAGCTCCCTCGATGCTTCCTCTTAGCGCCGCAGCTTGTCCTGTATGAGTGGTCACGTGGTGCCGCTTATTACAGTGATGAATATGCGGCTCCACCTCCCATAGGGGTGGAGCCGCATATTCATCACTGTAATGAGCGGTACCACGTGACCGCTCATACAGGAAGAAGCTGCGGCGCTGAGAGGAAGCATAGAGGGAGCCGGGTGAGTATTTTATTTCCAGCGGGCGGGCGCACAGGTGGTGGGAGGGGGGGTGGTGACAAGGATCTTTATTTTAAACACAAAAAAAATTAAAAAACAATGATTTTTCATTCCTTCTCTCCAGCGAACGCTGCTGGGAAGACGGAATGAATTCCGGCTTCAGCACCAGATGCAGGGGACAGCGCTTATCTCTAGCGCTGTCTCCTGCACGGTTTGTGTGGTACCCAGTCGGCACACGGCTGCCGCACGTGTGCCACACTGATGCCACATGAGCTCACGGACACACGGACATGGATAACTCCGGTACAGATTTTTCCGGTACCGGAATTATCTGGACGTGTGAGACTGGCCTTAGGCTGTTTCAGTCGGCTCCACAATCATGGGGAAGACTGCTGACTTGACAGATGTCCAGAAGGCAGTCATTGACACACTCCACAAGGAGGGTAAGCCACAAAAGATCATTGCTAAAGAAGCTGGCTGTTCACAGAGTGCTGTATCCAAGCATAGGCGTCTTTTTTCCAAGCTAAACAAGCCCAACTTTTCCAACCTCTCCAGATTATAGACCTTCCATCCCTTGTAATAATCTAGTTTCCCACCTTTGAACTGAAATCTAACTTCTGAATATCCTTTTTGAAATCTAGAGCCCAAAACTAGATCCCATATTCTACGTGTGGCCTCAGAAGTGATTTTTAAAGCGGTAGTACGTTGGGATTTTATCTCGTTTTTTTTTTTTATATATATATATCCTAAAATCTCATTCGCTTTTGCAGCTGCTGCTACTTGACATTGAGCACTATTGCTCAGCTTACTTGTAAGAATACCCGGGTCCTTCTCCTGTTCTGTAGTCCCAAGTTTGTGCAGGTTTGGAATAGATGGGGACGGTGCTGGAAATGTGAGAAGTCAGATGTGTCTTTGTTGTAATCTCTGCAGCTGAGTCCTGGCTGGAGAAGGTGCCATGTCTGTCTGTGCCAGGTGGAAAAGGGAATGACTCTACCAGAAAGAACGTCAGTTGTAAGTCACCATCAATAACTGTACTGTTATCTCTTACATGTTCTCCGGGACTGGTAGCTATCACTATATGTGTTAGGCATCGGGATTCTCCCTCTGTGCGGGATAGATCCCAAGCATTTTCTGCCATTCAAGTCTGACCGCTGCGATTGCTGCATGGCACAGACGTCGGTCCCAGGTCCTGCTCAGGCTCGTGGTATACGTTTGTTTACTGCTGGCTCTCCAGTCAAGTCTATGGTGACCAGTGATATGCAGGTGCAGCCTTGCGCTCTGGAGTCTAAGTCCAGAGATCACCTTACTGAGCTTGTCCGTGATGTGGCGGCTTCTCATTGGTGGTCGCACGTTAGCTGCTGCTCTGATGATGTGGCAGCTCCAGATTGGCTTGCGGGCGATGTCTCGGCCGACCGGGCATGAGTGCTTGGGTTGGAGCTTAGCGTATAAAAGGCTCTCGGTGGGGCACGCTAGTGTCATTTATGTTTGGTGTGTGTGGGTGGCTACTCTACCACTGTGTGTGTGTCTTTGCTCAGAGAGTGTACACCTTGGCAGGTAGGTTGCACACTTAGGGGGTTTTACCCTTCGCCACGACAGCACCCCACATGAGAGAGAGGGATCCGCCCATAGGAACAGGAAACCTACAGAATAAAAGGAGGCGGTCCCCTCTCCTCCTCAGTTTAGGTTTCCTGTTTCTATGGGAACCCGAAGTACCTGCAGTCCAAAAGGATTCCTGGGCCATGCACCCGCCTGCGTCGGTCTCTGTGGGAACGGCAGGGGCTGCGGTACCAGAGGCAGCGGCGGGGGAGCCACTGTTTGCAGCCTCCCCCCTCGTCTGATCGTCGCCATAGTCCGGGTTCGGTGCCGCTGGGCCGCCCGGATCCATGAGGACGTGCGCGCTCAGCGGCCGGCTTCTTATCCAGCAGCCGCCGCATGGTAAGGAGGAGCGGCGCGTCTAACCCGGAAGTCGCTGGAGCACTTCCGGGTTGGGTCCGGGGAGGCAGGAGATTCGGCGCCAGATTCAAAAGTGCAGAACTAGCGTTGGCCGGTGTGTGTAAGTATGGCTTCACCAGCCGATGTAGCGCACTTGTCTGCAACAGAGCAGTCTCCCAATAAGGAGACAAGCGCCAGGAGCAGCACCAAAAGTGGAGATCGATCCCAGGAAAAGCGATCTGCCACCAAACAGAAGGATCTTTCATCTAAGAATCCACCTCCAGAACCGGTACCTGTCAGCTTCACTGGGTGAGTTTTTAAAGAGTCTCTTCCCATATGCTGATATATGTTCCTCCTATATACCCTTCCTCTAGACTAAGAAAAGGACACATAAAACCAAACACAGAGAATGTGCCTTATGTTTGCAGCCCCTCCCGGACTCATATACTAAGAGATTGTGTGCAGACTGCATCATATTGACCTTACGACAAGAAAACGTAATGACTCCGTCTGACGTTAGAGCCATAATTCGCGAAGAGATGCAGGGTCTGGCGCATACAAGTAGCACCAGTACCCGTCAGCCTAGCAGGTCCCGATCTCCAGTAAGCTCGGAGTCAGAGGTAGTACAAAAATCCTCTGATGAAGAGGAGTCCCAGCCTAGTTCATCGGAATATGAAGGAGGGCTTTGTCTACCAAATAGTAGTGTAGACAGTTTAGTTAAAGCCGTCAGGAGCACGATGGGGTGCCCAGATGAGAAGGGAAAGAAGTCAGCACAGGACATCATGTTCGCGGGGTTAGGACAAAGAAAACGAAGGTCCTTCCCCGCCATACCCACAATTAAGGAGCTGGTTAAAAAAGAGTGGGAGAAACAACATACAAGAGGATTCTTACCATCCTCTGCTAAAAGACGCTACCCCTTCAGTGATGAAGAACTTAATTCCTGGCAAAAGATACCAAAAGTTGATGCTGCAGTGGCTTCAACTTCTAAACAGTCGGTCTTGCCTGTGGAGGACTCAGGGACTCTAACTGATCCGTTAGACCGAAAAGCAGAAGCCTTACTTAAAAGGTCATGGGAGGCTAATACGGGGGCATTCAGACCAGCCATCTCTAGCACCTGTACTGCAAGGTCACTGCTAGTATGGACAGAGCAGCTGGAGGAACAAATTAGAAGTGGAGCTTCGAGAAATACAATTCTGTCGAAAATCCCTCTAATGAAAGATGCAGTAGCATTTCTAGCCGATGCGTCGGTGGATTCGCTACGCCTAACAGCCAGGTCAGCCGGCCTAGTAAACACAGCCCGGCGAGCACTCTGGTTGAAAAATTGGAAAGGAGACGCACAGGCCAAGGCAAAACTTTGTGCGATCCCCTGCCAGGGTGAGTTCCTATTTAGGAAAACTCTGGACGAGCTCTTAAATAAGGCAGGAGAGCGGAAGAAAGGCTTCCCTAACCAGTACCTTCCCTCTTACAGGAGAGCTTTCAGGAGACGCCCCTTCACCAGGAACAAACCTACTGAACAAAGGGAGCGCTGGGAGGCAAAGGATCCAAAACAAAGAGGTGCTCTGTTTTCCGGATCCTATAACCAAAAACGTAATAAGTACCGTTAATTATGAAGTGGGCGGTAGATTGAAATATTTCTCTTCTAAATGGAAATTGATAGCATCTAGTCCTTGGATTCTGGACATTATTGGGAACGGATTAAAATTAGAATTTGATAGGATCCCTTGGGATTCTTTTATTGTAACATCTCCGAGAGGTCAACAACAACAAGAAGCTCTGGAATCAGAGATCCTGTCGCTTCTATCTAAAAAAGTATTGATAGAGGTTCCCCGGGATCAAGAAGGGAGGGGGTTCTATTCCCCTTTATTCTTGATCAATAAACCAGATGGTTCATTCAGAACCATCATAAACCTCAAAAAACTAAATTCCTTTTTACGTAACCACACTTTCAAAATGGAATCCATTAGTTCTACCATCAAGCTTTTGTTCCCTAGGTGTGTCATGGCCGGGATAGACCTAAAAGATGCTTACTATCACCTTCCTATACATGCCGAACACCAGCAGTATCTAAGAGTAGCGGTCATCCTGGAGGGACAGGTTCGTCACTTCCAATATGTAGCTATGCCATTTGGGCTTTCTATGGCCCCCCGCATTTTTACAAAAGTGATGTTGGAGGTAATGGCTCATCTACGCCAACGGGACACTTTAATAATACCCTACCTGGATGACTTTTTAGTGATAGGGAATTCTGTGGCTCAATGTAAATTGCGGTTGTCTAACACAATCTCATCCCTGCAGGAGTTGGGTTGGATTATCAACTTCGAAAAGTCCAGACTGAATCCAGACACTACTCAAATGTTTCTAGGGATCCAGCTAGACTCCGTAAGTCAAAAAAGCTTCCTCCCGCATTCAAAGAAAAGGACTATACAGTCAAAGGTGTCAGAAGCAATAAAAAACCCCTACATGACACTAAGAAAAGCTATGTCCTTACTAGGATCATTGTCCTCATGTATCCCGGCTGTACCATGGGCTCAATTCCATACCCGCCAATTACAGTACAAAGTACTGTCAGCCCAGGGACGGAAAGGACACCTAGAGAGTAAACTAACTCTCTCTAGAGATGTCATAGAATCTCTATCCTGGTGGCTAGATATGGGACACCTTTCAGGGGGTGTACCGTGGATAGTAGATCCATCCAAAATAATTACTACAGACGCCAGCCCTACGGGATGGGGTGCACATATGGAGGATGACATAGTCCAGGATACCTGGAATCAGTCAGAATCATCATGTTCGTCAAATTGGAAAGAATTAACAGCAGTAGGGAAAGCCTTAAATTATTTTCTTCCACAGATTCAAGGAGCAGATGTAAGAGTTTTCTCAGACAACTCCACCACAGTGGCCTATGTAAACCGTCAGGGCGGTACGCGGTCAGGAAGTCTGATGACCATCGCAGGGGAGATCTTCCAGTTTGCAGAGACTCATCTTGCGTCCCTAACAGCCCTACACATCAGAGGAATAGAGAATACCAAAGCGGACTACCTCAGTCGAAACAGGCTGCGCCAGGGAGAATGGTCCTTAAACAGAACCGTGTTCAGACTAATAACAAGAGCATGGGGAGTGCCTCAGATAGATCTATTTGCCACAAGAGGCAACAGACAGGTAGAAAGATTCGCTTCCCTGAACTCCATGGATCATCCAGACATGCTGGACTCCCTACATCATCCTTGCATCCTTGGAACTTCAAACTGGCTTACGCCTTTCCTCCAATGTCTCTAATTCCGCTAGTGATCAGGAAGATCAGGAGGGAACGTGCAAGGGTGATCCTCATTGCACCCTTCTGGCCAAAGAGGCCGTGGTTTTCCTGCCTCCAAAGCATGTGTCTATGCGATCCATGGATTCTTCCATTGAACAGGGAACTACTGTTCCAGGGGCCGTTTTTCCACCCGCAAGTGAAAGGGCTTCACTTGACGGCGTGGAACTTGAGCGGCAGTTACTAAGCTCAAGGGGTTTTTCAGAACAGCTAGTAAAAACCCTGCTACTAAGTAGAAAAAGATCTACCACCCTGATATATAGCAGGGTATGGAAAAAATTCTTAGACTTTCATACAATACCATTCACTAAACAGGTTCCGATAACACCTATTCTAGAGTTCCTACAAAAAGGTAGAGAATTAGGACTATCAGTGAACACCTTAAGGGTACTGTCACACAGTACCATTTTGATCGCTACGACGGCACGATCCGTGACGTCGCAGCGATCGTATGATTATCGCTCCAGCGTCGTAGACTGCGGTCACACGTTGCAATCACGGCGCTAGAGCGATGCCGAAGTCCCCGGTAACCAGGGTAAACATCGGGTAACTAAGCGCAGGGCCGCGCTTAGTAACCCGATGTTTACCGTGGTTACCAGCGTAAACGTAAAAAAACAAACAGTACATACTTACATTCCGGTGTCTGTCCCCGGCGTTCTGCTTCTCTCCACTGTGTAAGCGCCATAGCCGGCAAGCACAGCGGTGACGTCAGACGTCACCGCTGTGCTCGCTTCCCGGCCGGCAGACGCTCACACAGTGGAGAGAAGCTGAGACGCTGGAGGACAGACACCGGAATGTAAGTATGTACTGTTTGTTTTTTTACGTTTACACTGGTAACCACGGTAAACATCGGGTTACTAAGCGCGGCCCTGCGCTTAGTTACCCGATGTTTACCCTGGTTACAAGCGAACACATCGCTGGATCGCTGTCACACACAACGATCCAGCGATGTCAGCGGGTGATTAAGCGACGAAAGAAAGTTCCACACGATCTGCTACGACGTACGATTCTCAGCAGGATCCCTGATCGCTGCTGCGTGTCAGACACTGCGATATCGTAACGATATCGCTAGAACGTCACGAATCGTACCGTCGTAGCGATCAAAATGGTACTGTGTGACAGTACCCTAAGAGTCCAGTTATCAGCGTTAGGAGCCCTATATGGATATAATATAGCCGCTGATAGATGGGTCTCCAGATTCATTAAGTCTTGTGAACGAAGTAACCCAGTACATATTCCCCGTCTACCTCCGTGGGATTTAAATCTAGTGCTAGAAGCCTTAACCAGCTCCCCATTTGAGCCTCTAGATTCTATACCTCTAAATGTCCCCACATATAAAGTAGCCCTCTTGGTAGCCCTGACCTCAGCCAGATGTGTTAGCGACATCCAGGCCCTATCAGTAGACCCACCATTCTTACTGATATTCCATGATCGAATAGTCCTAAAACCAGACCCCTCATACCTCCCTAAGGTAGCATCCACCTACCACAGGTCACAGGAAATATTTCTCCCTTCCTTTTTTGATTCTCCTGTAACCCCTGAACAACAGAAGTTCCACACCTTAGATGTCAGAAGAGCCATCCTGACTTATATAGAAAGGTGTCAAACATGGAGGGAGAGTAGGGCTCTGTTTATCTCCTTTCAGGGCCACAAGAAAGGACATGGGGTCACGAGAGCTACCATATCTAGATGGATCAGAGATGCTATCTGCTTGGCCTATACATCGAAAGGCGAGATTCCTCCAGTGGGTATTAAAGCGCACTCAACACGAGCCATGGCTTCCTCCTGGGCGGAACAAGCGGATGTCCCGATCCATTTAATATGTAAGGCCGCAACTTGGTCTACACCTTCTACCTTTTACAACCATTATAGACTTGATCTATCTTCATCTTCTGATTTGACCTTTGGTAGAGCTGTTCTTAGTACAGTAATCCCACCCGAATAATGACTCTCTGAAAGTCTCTCATGTGGGGTGCTGTCGTGGCGAAGGGTAAAAAGCCGGATTACTCACCGGTAATGCTCTTTTAATGAGTCCACGACAGCACCCATTTACAACCCTCCCTGATTATGCACAGCCCTTTCTTTAATTCACAAATAATGGTTGTATAGAGTTTTTAAGATATTTTGCTGAATAAGAATTAATACTAAAGCTTTTGCGGTTCCCTTTTTATACTCTGTAAACTAAACTGAGGAGGAGAGGGGACCGCCTCCTTTTATTCTGTAGGTTTCCTGTTCCTATGGGCGGATCCCTCTCTCTCATGTGGGGTGCTGTCGTGGACTCATTAAAAGAGCATTACCGGTGAGTAATCCGGCTTTTTGTACCCTTGGCTCAGCGCCTGAGTCTCTGGTCTGCTACATGCTCTGGGCATCGGTCAGGCACAAGTTCAGCAGTGTCAGGACTGGGGTAACCAGCCGCTTGACTTAGCATCTGTTTCGTACATGTGCATGATTGAAGCGGCAGGGTATTGTACCTATCGTTAAATAGCTCTCTATCTTGGTTCAGCATCTGCTGCAGTCAGGTGTGCGGTTAGCACCGTTTAGTTGCAGAGCTAGTCCAATCCACATGCAATTATCCCTGTGATGCTAACAGGGTATAGCACTTTGCATACTCGGGCCATGCCTCTCAGTGAAGTAGCTGAGCTTGGTACTCAGTGTTCCCTTCACACTGAGCGGCGTTAACTCAGTGTGTTCAAGGTGACGCTTGCTGTTGTGTTCCGTTATTATTCACTAGCAGCAGGGTTCTTCTCTGCACGGTGGACCCCAGGTTATTTTTATATTTTATTTGGTGCAATCCGCCAACCCTAACAATATGTCACCATATGGCAGTAATATCAGTGTTGGTCTTTGTATAAAGATTATTTTCAGTAACAGCCTTGTCAACAGCTGAGGTTCTCGTACATCTACTATTTGGGTGTGCCGCCATATTTGTAATCAGGGTTACATGGTTAGGAGGCCACTCCAGAAGTTTTGCCCCATGAACCATACCCCTAGCTGCGCCTCTAGTACCAGCGCATCGATCATCGGTCCGATCTAGGATCGCAATGCACGAACTACTTACGTGTCTATCAACCCAAGCATGACAACTTGAAAAATATATGAAGCTGTCATGCTTGGGAGACGCTCTGCCATTCCGTACATTGCAATCCAAGATCGGACCAGTGATCACAGACGTCTGAAAGAGCCCTTAGACTGAGTTTTTTCCTAAATCTTTAGGGTCTGGAACAGAGTATATGACAAGCAATCTGCAGACATCCGGTTATAGAGCTAGGAGACCTGAGTAGACTGATATATTGTGGGAAAAGAATCAGTATAATTTGTAATTCATTCCTTTAAGCCCCAAGGTTGGTTTGCACGTTAATGACCAGGCCAATTTTTACAATTCTGACCACTATCCCTTTATGAGGTTATAACTCTGGAACGCTTCAAAGGATCCTGATGATTTTGACACTGTTTTCTCGTGACATATTGTACTTCATGATAGTGGTAAAATTTCTTTGATAAGACCTGCATTTATTTATGGGAAAAAAAAGAAATTTGGTGAAAAATTTGAAAATGTTACAATTTTCCAACTTTGAATTTTTATGCCCTTAAGGGTACGTTCACACAGGACTTTTTTGCTGCGTATTTTTGCTGCGTTTTTTTATGCTAATTTAGGTGCGTTTTTTTGGTGCGTATTTGGTGCGTTTTTTGGGTACGTTCACACAGGACTTTTTTGCTGCGTATTTTTGCTGCGTATTTTATGCCAATTTTCAGCTGCTTATAGATGCAAGGAAGATACAGACATACACATGCAGAACACATGAGCATGTACATAACAGCACATGAGCATCGCAAAGTGTACCATTGCAAACAATCGGATAGATAGATATATCACAAATTTAAAAAAAATATTACCTCCATGATTAGTTGGGAAACATTAATGCTCATCCTCCTATACCAAGACATGGCTAACACCTCACTACCAGAAACTCCCTCACAATAGATCACAATCAGGACACCTCACAATGGCTCTTCACACCTCACAATGGCTCAAAATGGCTCCTCACACCTCGCTACCAGGAACTCCCTCACAATAGATCACAATCAGGACACCTCACAATGGCTCTTCACACCTCACTAACCACACCCCTAAGCTCTTGGCTGTGAGATCACTTCCTGCTGGCCATGATTTTTCTGCACAAAAAAATAATGCTACATGCGTTTTTGCAGCGTTTTTCCCATCACCCATTCAAGTCAATGGGTGAAAAAACGCTGCAAAAACGCTGAAAGAAGTGACATGCCCTATGTCCAAAAAACGCAGCAAAACAGAAAATACTGATCAAACAAAAACCCAATGTGTGTGTATGAGATTTCTGAAATCTCATAGGCTTTGCTGGTACTGTAAAAAGCAGCTGAAAATTAGCATAAAAAAACGCAGCAAAAAAGTCCTGTGTGAACGTACCCTAAATCACAGAGATATGTCACACAAAATATTTAATAAGTAACATTTCCCACATGTCTACTTTACATCAGCACAATTTTGGAACCCAAATTTTTTTTTGTTAGGGAGTTATAAGGGTTAAAAGTTGACCAGCAATTTCTCATTTTTACAACACCATTTTTTTTAGGGACCACATCTCATTTGAAGTCATTTTGAGGGGTCTATATGATAGAAAATAACCAAGTGTGACACCATTCTAAAAACTGCACCCCTCAAGGTGCTCAAAACCACATTCAAGAAGTTTATTAACCCTTCAGGTGTTTCACAGGAATTTTTGGAATGTTTAAAAAAAAATGAACATTTAACTTTTTTTCACACAAAATTTACTTCAGCTCCAATTTGATTTATTTTACCAAGGGTAACGAGAGAAAATGGTCCCCAAAAGTTGTTGTACAATTTGGCCTGAGTACGCAGATACCCCATATGTGGGGGTAAACCACTGTTTGGGCGCTTGGCAGAGCTCAGAAGGTAAGGAGCGCCATTTGACTTTTCAATGCAAAATTGACTGGAATTGAGATGGGACGCCATGTTGCGTTTAGAGAGCCACTGATGTGCCTAAACATTGAAACCCCCCAAAAGTGACACCATTTTGACACCCCCTAAGGAACTTCTCTAGATGTGTTGTGAGAGCTTGAACCGCCAAGTGTTTCACTACAGTTTATAACGCAGAGCCGTGGAAATAAAAATTATTTTTTTTCCTACAAAAATTATTTTTTAGCCCCCCCAGTTTTGTATTTTCCCAAGGGTAATAGGAGAAATTGGACCCCAAAAGTTGTTGTCCAATTTGTCCTGAGTATGCTTATACCCCATATGTGGGGGGACCACCGTTTGGGCGCATGGGAGAGCTCGGAAGGGAAGGAGCACTGTTTTACTTTTTCAACGCAGAATTGGCTGGAATTGAGATGGGACGCCATGTCGCGTTTGGAGAGCCCCTGATGTGCCTAAACAGTGGAAACCCCCCAATTATAACTGAAACCCTAACCCAAGCCCCAACTCTAGCCCTAACCCTAACCCTAATGGGAAAATGGAAATAAATACATTTTTTTAAAATTTTATTATTTTTCCCTAACTAAGGGGGTTATGAAGGGGGGTTTGATTTACTTTTATAGCAGGTTTTTTTTACCGGATTTTTATGATTGACAGCCGTCACAGACTAAAAGACTCTTTTTATTGCAAAAAATAGTTTTTGCGTCTCCACATTTTGAGAGCTATAATTTTTCCATATTTTGGTCCACAGAGTCATGTGAGGTCTTTTTTTTTTTGCGGGATGAGTTGACGTTTTTATTGGTAACTTTTTCGGGCACGTGACATTTTTTGATTGCTTTTTATTCCAAATTTTTGAGGCAGAATGACCAAAAACCAGCTATTCATGAATTTCTTTTTTTTTTTTTGGGGGGGGGGGGCGTTCATACCATTCCACGTTTGGTAAAATTGATAAAGCAGTTTTATTGTTCGGGTCAGTACGATTACAGCGATACCTCATTTATATAATTTTTTTTTGTTTTGGCGCTTTTATACGATAACAATTTTATAGAAAAAAATATTATTTTTGCTTCGCTTTATTCTGAGGACTATACCTTTTTTATTTTTTCACTGATGATGCTGTATGGTGGCTTGTTTCTTGCGGGACAAGATGACGTTTTCAGCTGTACCATGGTTATTTATATCCATCTTTTTGATCGCGTGTTATTTCATTTTTTGTTTGGCGGTATGATAATAAAGCGTTGTTTTTTGCCTCGTTTTTTTTTTTTTTCGTACCGCGTTCACTGAAGGGATTAACCAGCGGGACACTGTTATAGGTGGGGCCGTTACGGACGTGGCGATACTAAATATGTGTACTTTTATTGTTTTTTTTTATTACTTAGATAAAGAAATGTATTCATGGGAACATTTTTTTTTTTCCTTTATTTAGGATTTTTTTTTTTTTTTTAACTTTACAACATTGCCCCGGGAGGGGGAAACCTCATGTTATAGGGTCAGATCGCTGATCTGACACTTTGCACAGCACTGTATCAGATCAGCGATCTGACATGCAGGGCTGCAGGCTTACCAGCGCTTGCTCTGAGCAGGCGCTGGTAAGCCACCTCCCTGCAGGACCCGGATGCAGTCCCGCGGCCATTTTGGATCTGCGGCCTGCAGGGAGAAGAAGGTAGGAGACCCTCGGAGAAACGCAATCACATCGTGTTGCTCTGAGGGTCTCAGGGAAGCCCCCTCCCTGCGCGATGCTTCCCTATGCCGCCGGAACACTGCGATCATGTTTGATCGCAGTGTGCCGGGGGTTAATGTGCCAGGGGCGGTCTGCTCCTGGCACATAGTGCCGGATGTCAGCTGTGATAGTCAGCTGACACCCGGTCACGCTCCCCCCGTGAGCACGGCCGATCGCATATGACGTACTATCCCATCACTGGGAATTAAGTCCCATGTCACCTCGAAGGGATAGTACGTCATATGGGATTAAGGGGTTAAATAGCTTTTTCTTCTAGGACTAGAAGTCCAGTGGGCATTTTTACTCACTTGCTGACCGCTATCTCTGTATTCACAGTCATACAGAAATAGCTGTCATTCACAAAACTAGCAACCTGCATAGCTCATTCGGCGCTATCACATTTTACCTGTAGATCAAACTGTGCAGTATTAAAGCCCTATGAAACAGAAGAATAAGGAATTGATATATTCAGTCATTGCGAGCATAGATATTGTCCAATAACCATTTATTTCTATTTACAGGGAAGGCAGGAAGTCTATTTACACACTGTAATGAATCTGTCACATTCTGCTGAGACATATGGTACATCTGAGATTAAAAGATCGCAGTGATTAAATGAACACAAGTCCTCTTGAAATCATCAAGGTGATTCATGAGTTAACAGGTTTCTTCTTAGAGTTCCTCGTGATCTATTGGCTGTGCTGCTTATTGGAACCACACCCTTCCAATATATAAACCTGTGCCTGGCTTCCCTCCATGTGAGCAATAGAATCTTCATTCTGTTCTTGGCTGCATTGTAGAAAGTGTTCTGGAGAATCGCTATTATTGTTTTGAAATTGTTGCATGCATTTGTGGTGGATACCTTTTTCCCATTTTTGGTGTTCTTTCCTGTTGCTTTTCTGCCTCATAACTGTGCTCCCATCTCACCTTTGTATTTTATCCTGTGTGCCTGCTGTTTGCTTGTGCCTTGGTTTTCCCGTCTGTCCAGCCTGTGTTAGCGCTTTTATTTCTGCCCCTTTCCTCCCTGGGTGGTGGGCGAGAGCTGCGTAAGATTTTTGTAGCAGCACAGAGAGGTATGAGAACCGGGCATCTCCACCTTCAGAAGTAACTCTGGTGTTAGGGATAGACTATGGCTTCCCTAGATTAGGGACACTTTAGAGTCCCTCTTCCCTGATATTCCTATGACCACAGCGTGACATTATTGCTTGCCACATATTTTCTGATCCTGACATTGATCCGATTACTGTACTAGCCAAACAAATGCAGACTCTATCTATGGAGATGACAGATCTGTGGTCTATAGTTGTACAGCAACAGCAGCAAACTGGGGATCTCAACTGCTATCCAGACCCAGCCTGAATCCAAAGTGGACCTCTCGGATCGGTTCCCTGGGAGCAGGATAAATTCATGGTTTTCAGGTAATCCTGGAAACTGTACTTCAGGCTACGTCCTCGTTCCTCTGGGAGTGAGGAACAAAAGGTGGGGATTGTTGTCTCCCTTCTTCAACGGGATCCCCAATCCTGGGCCTTTTCTTTATCTTTTGGCTCCCAGTCTCTCGGGTCAGTAGATTAATTTTTTGTGGCCTTAGGCCTCATCTATAGTGATCCTGACTGGTTTTCCCTCATTGAGTCTAAGCTATGCAAGCTCCAGCCGGGTGATAGACCAGCAAAGGAATTTTGTTCTGAGTTCTAGAGATGGGCCACTAATAACATGAGGAGCGATCTGGCCCTCAGAAGCCAATTTTGCCAAGGCCTGTTAGAAAGGCTAAAGGACACATTGGTCCTGTATGAAACTCTTAAGTCCTTGGAGGCCACTATGGCCCTAGTCATCCAGATTAAGAAATGCCTCAGAAATAGGTCCGTGATGACCTCTCCCCCATCTGTACTCCCTCGTGTGCTCTGATGATCCTATGCAGTTGGGGAGCATCTCAGTTCGGCCAAACCTCCTGCTTTCCTCCACAGAATGGAGGTTTGTTTATTTTGTGGTCAGTAGGGTCATTGAGGTCTGTCCCTCTGCACTTAAACCAGCAGAAAACTTCTGACCCCAGGTTGTCAGAGGATTACAATCTGGGTGTATACATTTCCTCCATATGTACCTGTCAGTTTGTCTAAGGCTAGGTTCACATTGCGTTAGGGCAATCCGTTAAGCGCATAGCGCTAGCGGATTGCGCTAACGCAATGTATCTATAGGGATCGCGTTTGCCGATCCCACTAGCGCAGATCCCTGATCTGCGCTAGCGAGGACCGGACCTCGGACGCTGCAAGCAGCGTCCGAGGTCCGTTAGAAAATAACGGCACATCGCTAGCGCGTGCCGAAAATGGCATGCGCTAGCGATGCGCTAGAGATCAGAATCACATTGCCGTCAATGGGTGCGCTAACGGACCCGTTGCATGGCGTTAATTGCGACAATTTCGCCATGCAACGCAGTCCGTTAGCGTTAACCCATTAACGCAATGTGAACGTAGCCTTGCCTACAGAAGTAGTTGTTGGTACAAAACTTGATAGTGTCTATTCTTTTGGATAGTGGCCGATATGTTGAATGCGCGGTTTGCCCCGACTCATGGCTTGTTCTGTAGTGTTTAACACCCCTGAAGGGCATTTCGAAAACCTTGTCATGCGATTCTGGCTGACTAATGCCCCTGCTGTTTTTCAAAATTTTATAAATATCTTCTGTCATCTGGTGGGTAAATTTGTGGTGTTAAACCTTGATGACAGGTACTACATATATTGCAAAATAATGTATTGTATGCTAAGCCTGAGAAATGTGTGCTTGCCATTCAGGAAGTGCAATTCCTGGGTAATCTGGTGTCTGCTTCAGGTTTCCGGATGGATGCGAGAAGGTCGCGCAGTATTAGAGTGGAACCTTCTGGAAAATCTTAAAGCCCTACATCGCTTTCTGGGGTTTACTAATTATTATTGGAAGTTCATCCTGAACTTTTCTTCCATTGTCAGACTACTCACGGACAAGACCAAAAAGGTATAGATTTCTCTGATTGGACCGAATCTGCATGTCAGGCATTTCAAAGTTTTTCCTCAGCTCCAGTACTCATGCAGACTGAAGTTTCACAGCAGTTTATTGTGGAGGTGAACGTATCTGAAGTGAGGGTTGGCGCCGTCTTATCACAGGGATCATCTCCTGAGAAATGGCGCTTGTGCGCATTCTTCTGTAAGAAACTTTCAGTGGCTAAAATCAATTATGACATAGGCAATAAAGAACTTGTTGCCATTAGGATGGCTTTTGAGGAGTGGCATCATTTTCTGGAGGGGTAACTCACCCTGTCAACCAAGGTCTGAAGTGTATGGACACCTTTTTTTTTATTGTGTGTTTATGAGTTGTTTTTTTTATAGAGCTGTAGTCTGATTTTAATATCATGCTGATTTACGTTTAGTACTTGTGTGTTCTTTACAGGTTATGTTATATACTAATGTGTTAGACACATTATTCTGGATGACCCTTTTTTGATCTGTGCATTTATGCTGGCGGTGAATATGGCATTTTTGAAGGGATAAACCTTGCAAAATGCACAGAATGGAGGTGTAGTATACCCATGAAAATGGCAATTTAGCATATCCTGTATGGCTGTGACTAGCGGTTTATGGTATTCATGATATTTTTATCTGGTTGTTTTTCTTGTTCTGATATTTACAGTTTCCATTTATAGAATAAATGAAATATTCCATAAAGCTCTGTCCGTGCTGCCCTATGTTATTGGGAATTAGGTGGTGTTTATGTAGTGCAGAACCTCCTTAAGCAATATGTGCGTGAGTTATTTTTGCTGTGTTTTTTTTTTTTTGGGCTGCGATTTTTGTCAAAAGCACATTAACCTAACAGTGATGCATTACCGGGCTCGTCTCCGGTAACCCACACCACTTATTAGGTCACTGTATCGCATGTGGGAGGTTGTTATGACACATGTTTGTGTTCCCTCTATTTTCTCCTTGCATGGAGCTCTATTGAAGTCATCTGTTTTGAATGAGCGTAGTTTCCATAGTGCATCAGTGGGGCGGGATTTACTTTCATCCCCCACATAAGGCAAACAATCATTTCATTCCCTGTGATGATGGCTCAGGAAAGCACTTGTCTTGGTGAGCGTAGGATAGCACATCGCCCTCTCTCCACCCCCTCCCAAAACCCACAAACAAGTGGTGGGCTGGAGAGAATTCACAACCGCTCCATTTATGGCTACAGTCATCCATGTGTCTCCCAGGAAGACTGACAATCCTATGCATTATAGATGGTCTCGTATCCGGCGCGTGACACCTCTGTCCAGAAGAGCTTGCAGTCAAATACAGCAAACTGTCTATGATGTGTTCAACAGCGAAAAAAGGCTTCAGTCTTAATGTTAATCTGAAGATAAAAGGGAGGGTTTCAAAGGGATTGGTTGGAGCTATTGCTTTAATGCGTTATTATCTTCATTAGGCACTTTAATCCTACAGAATTGTATATAGCCTAATGCCGTAGGGAAGTGTTGCCTTGAAAAGCACGTCCACAGGTTAACCTGTTAATGGCTACAGACGTTCTTTACCAGATCTCTTTCACAGATAATATAGCAATTCTGGTGCCGATGTAAAATCACATCATCCTGCACTGGGCTTTCTGAATATTTCTCATTTTCACATAAATGGAATTTTCTGCAATACCCGATCCTGAGCATTTGATTACAGGATGTTCATGTAACAGAGCAGAACTGGATCCCAAACCTGTGCTATAGGGAAAACGAGGACCTTTGAAATAACTATAGAGACAAGCCATCTATGGCTATAAAGCTGCAAAGTAAGAAGTGTTGCTAGTTTATTGTTATCATGTAACATAATGCAAAGTGAATTAACAAAAGAGAAATCAAACAATAGTTGGCGTGGCCACCTTTTGCATCAATTCTTCTAGGTACATTTGCACACAGTTTTTAAAGGAACTTGGCTGAGAGGTTGTCCCAAACATTTTGGAGAACTAACCACAGATCTGTGGATGTAGGCTTGTGTCAATCCATTTGCCTCTTCATGAAACCCATACAGACTTCATGATGTTGAGATCACAGGTGTGGGTTATATAATCACTTCC
This sequence comes from Ranitomeya variabilis, assembly GCF_051348905.1. Classification (NCBI taxonomy): domain Eukaryota; kingdom Metazoa; phylum Chordata; class Amphibia; order Anura; family Dendrobatidae; genus Ranitomeya; species Ranitomeya variabilis. The sequence goes on along the minus strand of NC_135234.1, from coordinate 525,385,046 downwards.
TGAACTCCTTGTTGTTTTTACTAAAGATAGCTCTTCCATTGGCTGTATGTTTGGCATCATCGTCATACTGCAGAATACATTTGGAGCTAATGAGACTCATAGTATTGTATGATGGATAAGTATATATCTGTATTTCTCAGCATTGAGGCTACCATTAATCCTGACCAAGTCCCTAATTCTATTTGCTGAAGTTCAGCCCCAAACTTGAGAGGAAACTCCACCAGGCTTCACTGTTGCCTACAAATACTCATTATTGTACCACTCATCAGTCACTTCTGTAGCACAGTCTTTATCTGCTGCTACACAGAGGTTATTAATGGTTGATTGAGGAATGTTCTGCCATGCTGAATGATCTAGGGCACGTAATTCATCAAGTTCGGGAGCTGGCATCTCCCTATGGAATTGGCGACTGATGATGTCCTAGATGTAATTGATAGGAGACAGGTTCGGAGATTCTGCATGCTCATGGTAGCATATTTAAGCCACACAATCTGCTAAGTAGCATGAGAAACATGTTGCTTGGTGTTGTGTTGAAAAACTGATCCTGGGACACTTTCACGTTTCCTTGTAAAGGCCACTTAATAGCGTTGCCTATGTGGTCTTCAAATTAATCTCCAGCTGTCATTGCATCTGCGAAAAAACTTGAATCATTGCAGTAGAGGATAGACCTCCATTCCATCCTCCATTGCCATCTTGCTCTGCTTCTTTGAGGATTATGGCATGAGATCAATTGATCACCTGTAACTGGACGTCTAGCTAGTAGTCAAACTCATGTAAACGCCTCCTGATGGTTTATGTAGAAACTGATGCTTTAAAACCCTACTGTTATGTTCAGTCAAAAACGACCGATTTTGAACTTTAATATTTTTTAAATTATTCAAGATGCGGTTCTGAAACTTGTGGTTGATTGACTTTTCCTCATTTGAGGGGTTCTTACTATGGGTACTTTTTTTTTTGTTTACTTTTTGCCCCACAATTTTTTATACACTTGTACTGTTCGGTCAAAAATTACCGATAGTCTTTTATAGTGATCTCCAGCCATTTTATAACTAAAATAAAGGAGCTATAATCTCATTTTGGACTATATATTACATTTACTACTATTTATCAATTTATTTAGGTCCTTTTGGTACATGCAGATTTACACATACATTTTCTCATTACAATGCTGCTGATGGATTACCTTCCAGTATAGTTATGTGCCAAATATTTTTACCCTGCTGTTCATGTAAAATAGTTCAATTCAGTTCTCAACATTTCATATTGTAAATGAACATATTCTCTTTTCTTTACTTGTGTTCCCTGAGCTAATTTCTGTGAAATGCTGACCTGAAAGAGTACTAATAAATTCTGTCTGAAAAGTGTGTTTGCTTTAGGCTGCGGTCACACTAGCAGTATTTGGTCAGTATTTTACATCAGTATTTGTAAGCCAAAACCAGGAGTGGGTGATAAATGCAGAAGTGGTGCATATGTTTCTAGTATACTTTGCCTCTAATTGTTCTACTCCTGTTTTTGGTTTACATATACTGATGTAAAATACTGACCAAATCCTGCTTGTGTGACAGCAGCCTAAGGGTATGTGCAAATGCATGTAGAAAAGCCGCAGAGACACCATCACATGTTTTTCAACGCAAGCAATGAATAGCCAGGTCTTTCACCGGGAAGGAACAACCATGGGAAGGGCAGCATCCAATAAAGGAAAACCACCTATGCCAAAACATGGTATCCATCCACAGGGTATATGCGCACGTTCAGGATTTTCCGCGTTTTTTTCGCTATAAAAACGCTATAAAAACTCATCAAAAGCGCATACATTATGCATCCTATCATTTAGAATGCATTCTGCATGTTTTGTGCACATGGTGCATTTTTTTCCGCGAAAAAAACGCATGGCGGTAAAATAAAAAAAAAAGCAGCATGTTCATTAATTTTGCGGATTTTCCGCGTTTTTCCCGCAATTCTATGCATTTGGAAAAAACGCACAAAAAAGCGACAAAAACGCGTCAAAAACGCATGAAAGGACGCGAAAAAAAACGCATGCGGATTTCTAGCAGAAATGTCCGGTTTTTGTCAGGAAAATTTCTGCTAGAAATCCTGATGTGTGCACATAGCCTCACTCTGATCTCTTATCCTAAGGGTATGTGCACACGTCAGGATTTCTTGCAGAAATTTCCTGAAGAAAACCGGAAATTTTCTGCAAGAAATCCGCATTTATTTATTTGCGTTTTTTTCCCCGTTTTTTTCGCGTTTTTTTTTACCATTTTGCAAGCATAATTAGCTTGCAGAATGCTAAAGTTTTCCAAGCGATCTGTAGCATCGCTTGGAAAACTGACTGACAGGTTGGTCACACTTGTCAAACATAGTGTTTGACAAGTGTGACCAACTTTTTACTTTAGATGCTGCCTATGCAGCATCAATAGTAAAAGATAGAATGTTTAAAAATAATAAAAAAATTAAGAAAATGGTTATACTCACCTGCAGACAGCCGATCTCCTCAGCGGCTTCCGTTCCTATAGATGGTGTGTGCAGGACCTTCGATGACGTTGCGGTCACATGAGCGGTCACGCGACCAATCACAAGACCGCGACGTCATCGCAGGTCCTTCACACACACAATCTATAGGAACGGAAGCGGCAGCATGCACCGATGAGAGGCGGAAAGACTCCGGGGCCATCAGAGGGTGAGTATATGACTATTTTTTATTTTAATTCTTTTTTTTTACCAATTATATGGTGCCCAGTCCGTGGAGGAGAGTCTCCTCTCCTCCACCCTGGGTACCAACCGCACATGATCTGCTTACTTCCCGCATGGTGGGCACAGCCACATGCGGAAAGTAAGCAAATCAATGCATTCCTAGTTGTTCGGAATCCCCGCAATTCCGCAAATGTAATGAACATGTTGCTTTTTTTTTCCGCGATGCGATTTTTTTCGTGGAAAAAAATGCAACATTTGCACAAGAAATGCGGAATACACTGTAAATAATAGGAGGCATATGTAAGCTTTTTTCGCGTTTTTATAGCGAAAAAACGCGAAAAATACTGAACATGTGCACATGGCCTAAAGGGTGGGGGGTGTTTTATTTTATCTTATCAGTAGACAATTGCCATAGTTGTCTATCCAGTTTCATTGTCAGTCCAGCTGGAGAGAGCAGAGAGGACATATACAGACAACAGAGTTCTGAAGGACATCTTTACAGGTATGTAGCAGATAAACTATTTTTTTATTGTCAAAGTATTCAGTTCTTTTGATTGGATGGTATAGTGTAAAGCAGCAATTGATAGAATGAGTACATGCTTATATGGATGGTTTTGTTTGCGACGCTCCAGCATCACAATCGCAGTGGATTTCTCAATGTGTGATGGGGCCCTAATTGTGTTTATTGTTGTAAAACTGGTAATAGTTTGTTCTCTCATTGTATTATTATTGTTTATGTATATATCCAACAGCAAGATAAAGAAAGTGAACTAACAGCTTCCACCAGCACTGCTACAATACCCACGGACGCCACCAGCAACCCAACCAGCCTAAAACGGAAACGATGCGACATCTGTCTAACATCAAGCAATCAAAAATCAAATGTGATATGTTACAGATGTGAAAAATATTTATGCAAAAGACATGTCAATTATACCTGTGACAATTGAGTAAATTTTGTACCGTGTGACTTATTTATAATTTTACATTAAAAAAACTGAACTGTTAATTTGTTTTGTTTGTTTTTTTGTTGGAAAATAATATAATTACATTTAGTTTATTGTTATTAGTTATAGTTTACAGTTGGATAAATAATTATTCTTGTATGTGCAAATATGCAATATGCATAAATATTCCAATAAAGCCATGTTAATTGTTTTGACCCAAATAAAAAAGGTTTTTCTTTCCATTTTTCATTTGTTTATAAACAACCAGGTTCACATACAATATAATGCTGCAAAAATTATTCAATTAAAACACTTAAATTAGCTAAAAATCAAGACTTTATTAGGTCCTGTCAAAAATGACCGGAACATAACAAGTGTATTGTGGTAAACAGAATAGCTTAAATTAAGCTTCGTTTTTGACCAATTTTACTTACAGTACAGAATAGATCACTACACGCGCGGGCAACATCATGAGAACATCTTCACAAATAAGGCTTCTTTCACACATCCGTCGGTACAGGCCTGTCGCAATGCGTCGGGCCGACGTACCGACGGAACCTGTGAAATAACTGCAAGACGTGGGCAGCGGATGCAGTTTTACAACGCATCCGCTGCCCATTCTGCAGTCCGGGGAGGAGGGGGCAGAGTTTCGGCCGCACGTGCGCGGTCGAAAATGGCGGACGCGACGCACAAAAAAACGTTACATGGAACTTTTTTTTGTGCCGACGGTCCTCCAAAACACGACGCATCCGTTGCACGACGGATGCGACGTGTGGCCATACGTCGCAATGCGTCGCTAATGCAAGTCTATGGAGAAAAAACGCATCCTGCGGGCAACTTTGCAGGATGTGTTTTTTCTCCAAAACGACGCATTGCGACGTGCGTCACACGACGCAAGTGTGAAAGTAGCCTAAACGTCACATCAGTCTTACTCCTGGGATTATGCTTTGGGGCGTCATAATAAACAGTAGAACCCTCTGATCTTCATTCCAGGTTCACAAATTGGTCAGTGGTACATTGATTTGCTTGTGGAGCCAACAGTACAGTTAGGTCTCCAAACTGTCCCAGGAGCCGTGTTTGCTGTGAGCAGCCAGTGTGGTCTGGATGTGCCACCATCGCCTGCAGTGTCTTTGGGCTTATCTCCCATTGAGCTCATCTGGGACATCCTTGCTCAGCAATTGTAAAAAGAGCTGCCAGTAGCAGCAGATCTTGATGATTTGCATGTCCCAATGCATTCAGCATCCCAGAGCATTCCTCAGACAGCCATTAATAACCTCATTGATAGCATTTCTTTTTGCGGCTGATAGACATACTCAGTACTGAATAAATTGAGATGTTTTTATTTCCATTTTGTCATCATTTTCATGTCTATAGGTCCTGTAATGTTCATCATTTCATTACTTTTTCTTCTTGGTGTTGCAATTTTAATGTTGAAGTGTGATTATATTTATTATACTAGCTGATATAGTGCTATCATATTCTACTGTGCTTCTAGATGGACGTCTCCGATAGGAGAGCCATTCGATGTATATAATATACGTATATTGTAGAATAGAAATTCTCCCAAACACATAAAGCTGCGCCAATAACCAATGTCGTCAAAGCTGCTTGTAACCATATAGTTTGTGCCAACATTTTAATGGCTACACAAGAGACAAATATGGTCCATATAACCCTATACACTTTCCCTATTTTATAATTGTCAGGGGTGGGTTAAGGCTGAGTTTAAATATCCATGAAGCGGTTCATAAATTGTGCATGTTGCGAGTTCGGTATCTATAAAAGATGCATTTTACTGACATGGATTAGAGAACTTATATTTTCCCTTCATTAACTTTTATTGTATGTCAGCTAGTCTACTGTGACTTCTCCAAGAGCATACGTTCCATAGGTGCAGTCTATGGAGGCCCCTGGGAAGAGGGGACACATTCCAATTCAGGTTAGCATTCTCTGCATTTTAATCAGTGATAAAAGTCTGCATTGGGTTGTGATCTACACAGATTCTGCAATAGGTAATTGTACTTGAGTCATAAAAGATAATGCTGAGACAGGAATCTCTTAACATGTGGTTAGAAATGTGAAGTGGCTTTATATTTTTAGTTTCATATTTTTAGATTTTAAGGTCTCTCATCCACCAAGAAGCCAATAGATACCTAATCTGAGAACAGCATAACATAGGGACAAAGGCCATAAGGTAAGCAACGTGGCACTTCCTGGGTTGCTTGGTGTACTACTATTGTTTAAAACAGGTTTTGTGCTACGTATATTTAAAAAAGGCACCCTTTTTTTCCATACTGTTTATTAAAAAAAAAAAATGTAATTTTATAAATTCACACTGGCCGCTGGGGCGTTTTAGACACATACTTTCGGTCATTTCATCAGAAGAGTTTTCAACAAGCTTGCATTTTATCAGATGGATTACAATGACAGGTAACCATTCTACTCAGCAGTTAACACAGGATTCACCAATCACAATAAGCGAAGCCAAAGATGACCCTGCTCTTCCTTCACAGTCACTTTTTCACATGCTCATTGGTCACTTGAGTACAAAAGATAGGGCCTGGTCAGATAATTTTGGCTATGTACATGTGTTGTTTCCTGAAGCAACAGGAAGTTTAAGTCTAAAATGGCCAAGTGACCAGTGTGAAAATGTTAAGATTTCTACTACTTTTTTTAATACAGATTGTGGTATGTAAAATATATATATATATATATATATATATATATATATATATATATATATATATATATTTGACACAAAAACAGATTTAAACAATAGGTCATTTTCTGATAACAGCTGCCCTTTAAGAACAAGTAGGCCTGTCATATCCAGAAACGTGGCTGCATATGTGTTGTCACGCTCCAGTGAGATGAATGAGTAATAACATTGAACATTCTTGTTTTTTTTTTTGCTGTATGTCACGTGCATACACTACTTTACTGATAGTAGGAACTTGCATCATCTTATTCTTGGAGTTCCAGGTGCCCCACTCTTTAAAGAGAATATGTCACCAGATATTATTTATTTTATTTATTATGCTCACTTATATAACACCATCATATTCCATAGTGCTTTATAGGCATTATCATCACTGTCCCCAATGGAGCTCACAATCTGAACATGTCTTTGGAGTGGGAGGAAGCCACGCAAACATGGAGAGATCATGCAAATGAAACGCCCACCAGGGCCGTGGGGTACTTGGTACCGGGTCCGTTACTTAAAGGGATGTGTCACAGCGGCGGTGACCCGGTCCGTGGCCCTGGGCGCCCATGTTAAAAGAAAGGTCTTTAAAGGGGTGTGTGAAATAAGTTTGTGACGCCACCTGAGGTATTCGGTCAAGGATGACCGACGCTGCTTTAAGGGGTCCTCTGGGATGATGTTATGGTAGCAGGGATGGGATGGCTTCCCATAGGTGAAACTGGGTCCCCAGGGCTCCCGTTGTAGGGACAGGTGGTAGATGGTGTAGTAAGAAACGGAGGACACAAGGTTGCAGTCTCTTTACCTCTTTACTTTGGATTAAGGCAGCCACAGTCCAGGGTACCAGATCACAGGTGCTGGTATGGTCTGGCCAGCTTGGAAGCGACTCAGGAATCCCCCTAACCAGGTGGGGTTGGAAGCCTTCCCTGTAGTGCTGTAGTGTAGTCCCTTGCTGTCTTGGGCCTCACACAAGGTCCTCACATTTTCTCTCTCTGTCCCCCTTTAGGTAGGACACTAACCTGCATAACAGGTAACTCGAGCCTTTTTACAGGATCTCTATCATGAACCAGGCTCTATGCGTTACTGTGTCTTCAGGTGTCTATGGTGAACAGATGACTTGCAATCCAGCTGTCCGCTGGTTTCTGCTGTGAGATGTATAGTACTACACATCCTCGGTCTTCTGGCTACCAGTATCTACACTCAGCATGGAGAGGAAGCCCACTCGCAGCTTCTCTCTCCAGCTCTTCACTCTCCTTTGCTTCTTCGCCTCTTCAGTCTCTTTACTTTACAAGTTGCTCTGCTTTCTCTTTCCTTCCCAGGAGCTACTCGTCTGCCTGGCCCCAGCTTTCCTTCCTCACTTTCCTCTCACCAACTGCCTAGCAAATGCCTAGCAACTGACTCCTCCCGACCAGAGAGAGCAGCTCCCCCGAAGTAGGATGCAGAGCTCCTCCTTCTGGCCTGGAGTCAGAATGGTGTTGTATGTGCTGAATACCTGTTAAAGGGATCCTTCCTTGCTTCCAAGCATGACATCACTCTCCCCGTGAAGAAAGCAATGCCACTGTAACAACCGGTTACCTGGGGTGTTACACAAACTCAGTGCAGATGTTTTGTTTGGATTTGAATCAACGAACCCAGCGCTGTAAGGCAACAATGTTAACCACTGAGCCACCATCACAATGCACACTTGGGCAGTTTTAGGGTATGTGCACACGATGCAGATTTAGTGCAGAACTGCAGCAGATTTTTCTGCTGCAGAAACGCTGCAGAACTGCACTGTAATTTACAGTACAATGTAAATCAATGTGAAAAAAAAAAAGCTGTGCACATGGTGCAGAAAAATCTGTGCAGAAACGCTGCAGATTTCAAAGACGTGCATGTTGCTTCTTTTGTGCAGTTCTGCAGCGTTTCTGCACCCCTCCATGATAAAAATCTGCACTGGTAAAATCTGCACAGAAACTGCATCAAATCTGCACCTGCGTTTTCTGCCAGGAGATGCAGATTTAGTGCAGAAAATTCTGCACCACATTTCCTACGTGTGCACATAGCCTTACTATTCAAAAAAGAAGAGAATGGCCAGCTTCACCGAATCCGTAAAAAATAGTTTTCTTTATTCACAAACTTTAAGCATAGAGGATACAGACTTCAGCACGAGCCATATGGGTAAGAATCTCAACGCGTTTCTGGAGACTAAGCTCCCTTAATCATGACAACATTTGATGTCATGATTAAGGGAGCTTAGTCTCCAGAAACGCGTTGAGATTCTTACCCATATGGCTCGTGCTGAAGTCTGTATCCTCTATGCTTAAAGTTTGTGAACAAAGAAAACTCTTTTTTATGGATTCGGTGAAGCTGGACATTCTCTTCTTTTTTGGATTCTATACGCCTGGACACAGCGGGTCCGTGCTCCCGAAGATTGGTTTATGCATCACGGGTGAGCTGGTTTATATTCCTTCTTTCTCAGTTTTACTATTGCTGACTGTTATACTATTATTATATTATGACATAGCCATGTGCAATTACAGTTGTAAGTAATTTTATTGCCATGAAGACAGCTAGCTGCACAGATGTTGCATTTGCAGTGCTTGAGCAAGCAGGAAAATCTACAGTGCATGCTGCTCCTGCTTTGAGTTTTTACTGCTGATGGGTGTCCTTACAGAAAGACTGCAGAAATAGGAAAGCGCTGCTCATCTTGCTGTAGACTATTTGCTGACAGTGTAGCATTTATCATGGGTTAGCGATGTGTCTGTGGTGTGTAGTGAAGTAGTGTGCACTTTATCCCATTAGCAGTCCTGCCACCTTCATTCGGCAACAGACACTAAACTTGGCTCGAGAAGCTATGCAAGTATTGATCACAAGTTTTATATGCAGATCAGACTCAGCATTTTAGAAAGAGGATTGATGAGTAAAGCAGCTTTCGTCAAGCAGCCTACACCCTGGGGCGACTTGATAAACAAAATATCATAGATTGCAGTGTTTCAGCCCTTTATAATAAAAAGATTCTTTTATGTCTCACTGTCGACAAACTGATCTGCAGTGTCTGCTTATGAACTAATGATAAACATCTGACGGAGCTAATGATGTCAGGGCACATAACCAGAAGTTATCAAGCCCATTAGCACTCACTAAGTGACATCAGGGCCGGGAAAAGACGTAGACCAAGATTGGTACTCGCCTGGGGCGCCATCTAAATTTATGTGTGAGAAGGCGCAATTTATTGCAGAGAAAAATGTGATTTAAAACTTCAGTCGCTCCACAGTGTGAAGCCCCTTTCAGCTCCGTTCAGAATAGTGATGGGCATTTGTGACTGATCCGGACAAAGTACCGCCTCCCTTCTGTGAACGATCGGAGGTGGAATCCCAGTGAGAGCTACTTGCCAGTTTTTGAATGGCTCTCACTGGGGGTAAAATAGTGGGGTTTTGCAGTTGAGATGACCGTGCTACAGTGTGGAGTTTCTGATTTTATTTTTAAATATGTGTTCATCTACAGGTTAACACATGTTCAGTAAAAATCAGTTTGGCCCATCACTAGTTCAGAAGCCTCCTGTGATAATAGGAGGATCCCAGCCTACTGCTGGGGAGAGCATGGATGATGTAGGGAATAAAGATAAGCTATGGGAGGAGTATGTTTACCTCTCTTTACTTCACTAGTATGATGCTGACTAGAGCGTGCAGGACCTCCACAAATTGTAAAGGCAGCATCAATAGTAAAAAGTTGGGCACACTTACACGGTTAATGGCAGCGTTAACGAACTGCGTTACAACGCATTATTCAGCGGTGTAACGCAGTCCTAAAACGCTATGTGAGCGCTGACTGGAGGGGAGTATGGAGGGGTCACTGACTGGACAGAAGTAGGGATTGGCCAATTCGCGGCCGGACTGTGCTTGTCGCTGATTGGTCGCGGCCAGCCGGCCGCGACCAATCAGCGACCCGGGATTTCCATTAACCCCTTCACCCCCGGAGCTTTTTCCGTTTTTCCGTTTTCGTTTTTCGCTCCCCTCCTTCCCAGAGCCATAACTTTTTTATTTTTCCGTCAATTTGGCCATGTGAGGGCTTATTTTTTGCGGGACGAGTTGTACTTTTGAACGACATCATTGGTTTTAGCATGTCGTGTACTAGAAAACGGGAAAAAAATTCCAAGTGCAGTGAAATTGCAAAAAAAGTGCAATCCCACACTTGTTTTTTGCTTGCCTATTTTGCTAGGTTCACTAAATGCTAAAACTGACCTGCCATTATGATTCTCCAGGTCACTACGAGTTCATAGACACCTAACATGACTAGGTTATTTTTCACCTAAGTGGTGAAAAAAAATTCCAAACTTTGCAAAAAACAAAACAAAACAAAATTGCGCCATTTTCCGATACTCGTAGCGTCTCCATTTTTCGTGATCTGGGGTCAGGTGAGGGCTTATTTTTTGCGTGCCAAGCTGGCGTTTTTAATGATAGCATTTTGGTGTAGATACGTTCTTTTGATCGCCCGTTATTGCATTTTAATGCAATGTCGTGGCGACCAAAAAAACGTAAATCTGGCGTTTCGAATTTTTTTCTCATTACGCCATTTAGCGATCAGGTTAATGCTTTTTTTTAGTTGATAGATCGGGCGATTCTGAACGCGGCGATACCAAATATGTGTAGGTTTTTGGTTTTTTTTATTGATTTATTTTGATTGGGGCGAAAGGGGGGTGATTTAAACTTTTATGTTTTTTTTATTTTTTTCACATTTTTAAAAACTTTTTTTTTTTATTTTTGCCATGCTTCTATAGCCTCCATGGGAGGCTAGAAGCAGGCACAGCCCGATCGGCTCTGCTACATAACAGCGATCATCAGATCGCTGTTATGTAGCTAAAATGCAGGTGTGCTGTGAGCGCCGACCACAGGGGGGCGCTCACAGCCACCGGCAATTAGTAACCATAGAGGTCTCAAGGACCTCTATGGTTACAATGGAGGAGCATCGCCGACCCCCGATCATGTGACAGGGGTCGGCGATGCGCTCATATCCGGCCGCACGGCCGGATGCGGTAGTTAAATGCCGCTGTCTGCGTTTGACAGCGGCATTTAACTAGTTAATAGCGGCGGGTGATCGCGATTTCACCCGCCGCTATTGCGCGCACATGTCAGCTGTAAAAAACAGCTGACATGTCGCGACTTTGATGTGCGCTCACCGCCGGAGCGCACATCAAAGCGGGGGTCCCGACATGTGACGTACTATACCGTCACATGTCGGGAAGGGGTTAAAGACAAACAGACGGAAGTACCCCTTAGACAATTATATATATACTAGACTGTGGCCCGATTCTAACGCATCGGGTATTCTAGAATATGCATGTCCCCGTAGTATATGGACAATGATGATTCCAGAATTCGCAGCAGACTGTGCCCGTCGCTGATTGGTCGAGGCAACCTTTATGACATCGTCGCCATGGCAACCATTATGACATCTACGTCGATACTGTGCCCGTCGCTGATTGGTCGAGGCAACCTTTATGACATCATCGTCGCCATGGCAACCATTATGACATCTACGTCGATACTGTGCCCGTCGCTGATTGGTCGAGGCCTGGTGGCCTCGACCAATCAGAGACGCGGGATTTCTACGTCGATACTGTGCCTGTCGCTGATTGGTCGAGGCTCAGGCGGCCTCGACCAATCAGCGAATGAATAAACGGGACAGACAGACGGAAAAACCCTTAGACAATTATATATATAGATAGATTCCTCCTCAACCCTACTCTTGTTGGTTTCAGTGTCTACCCCTTCATCTTCTGTCAGACCAGGGAAGTGTTAATTTGATTGCAATCTATCATCTATCTTTGTGTTCAGAGTAGAGATTTTAGCATGTTACATGTAGCAGGTGTAAGCATGGTAAGTGTGAGCACTTTTCTGGAGTACATTCAGGTGTGCAATATGTGTGAGGAGTGTGACTGGAGTGTGTTCATTGTGTGTATAGAGGTCAGTAGGACATCTGTTTGGATGTGCCAATTATGTATATGAACATTTGTGAATTTTTCATATTTCTGTATAAGTTTGACCTAAAGCTACATCAGATTTTCACATAACTAAAAAGTAGATAAGAGAACCAATCAACCCAGAATTCATTGTTCTATCAATCATGGCAAGACCTCTTGGACAAATAGAGCAAAACATGCTCAAACCATGTTACCACCACAGTGTTTCACATATAAGGGTTTTTCCTGTAATGCAGTTGTCTCTGGGATACTGCGACAGAGAGAATCAAGAAGATCGAGGTGTCTGGTTACACAAACTTCTGCACTTATTGAAACTGCTTCACCATCCTATTAAAACAGTGCAGGTTTTCTTGTTATCATTGCAAGGGTTAATCAGTACAGTTGATGTCCTTGAGCACTTCATCCTGAATTGTCTCAACTGTTCTGTGTTAGGCACTCTCCTCTGGTATATGTGCTCAGGCACATGGGAGTTGCCAGTAATAGCTCTATGTCCCTTTTTAGTGGTGAAAGAGAAAGTTCAGTGTAAAATCAGACTTTGATAGGTCCATGTTCTTCCCGCTCACACCTCGTTATCATCTGATTGATTGAAATTCACCTTCACATTTTTCTGTTGATCCTTAAAGCTCACATACCTTTTCGACTTACAGGCGTAATATTGTGCTTTTTACTTTATTTAATGATGTACAATAACAAATTGTATTGTGGTAAACTAACTTGATACCTTATTTAATGAATGACAAAGTCTAATATTTTTGACTTGCATTTTTTTTTTAGTTCTTTATCTACTTTTAAGACTTGTGTCAAAATCTTATGTAGTTTTAGGTCAATGTTATACAGACATATGGAAAATCCTAAAGGGTTCACAAATTTGAAGTACCACGGAAGATATCTAAGCAGGTGCACATGCAGCGCCCCAGAGTCCTGGTCGTTGCAGTAATGTGTCTCTTCCACCAGGGGGAGTGATGTTACGTCTGATGGTACTAAAGGAGTTCACCTGACCAGGTATCACAGTCACACACTACACTTTACACTCCAGTACACCAGGGGGAGCAAAGGTTCTATTTACTAGGCCACTCCTCACACACGGGTAAAACTGGTGGGTTGGATAGGAAGTGAGTCAGAAGCTACCTGGGTTTGACCCAGAGAGGACCTGTCAGGCAGACAGGGGGGAAGGAGGAACATCTGAGCTGCAGACAGATGGTCCCTGTCAGGGGTGGGATCCTGACAGAAGCCAAGCATGAGAACGTTACGGAGCTGCGCCTGCACCCATTGCGGCAGCATCCTAAGAAAGGACACGAAGAGAAGTGTATTGAGGAGAGTGAGAAACGAAGTCACAGCACAAGGAGATAATACCGGGAGGAGTTCTGCCCCAAGATTGGCAGCCTCCTTCTGAGGTGCGTAGCCGGTGGCCGGAACACCGAGGGAGTAATTGACTCTACGTATTACTTCAGAGACCAGCAGGACAGTCAATTCCAAGTTGGCTGCCCGACCTTAATACCTAAGAAGACACGGAAGCAAATTGTGGGAGAGGGGCATCACTAGGGTCCCTATAAATAAGCTCCAGGCCTACCCCATCATACGGCTTGTCCTATCCATACCATCTGGGGGACAGAGAGAGAGAGAAGATCAGAAACATCCACGAAAGTTGTGAGGACTATCCCGTGGTGCTCAGCAGGGAGGTACTACAACACACAGGTGCTAGTAGGAAGGCCACTGATTTCCACCTGGATAAGGGAACTCTGGATGTGCCTTCGGACCAGCCGGACTCTGCCTGCCATGTGAACGGTACTCTGGACTGTAGACCCTAAAGTCTTCAGTAAAAGGTAAAGAGACTGCAACCTTTGTGTCTTCGTTATTCATTGCGCCTTACGACGCCCACCATCACCACCTACACACCTGGGAAGCCCTGGGGACATACTTCACCTGTGGGAAGGTATACTATCCAGCTGCCATTCCATCACCCCAGCGGACCCCTAAGCAGCGTCGGTCACCACAGGTGGCGTCACGAACACCATACTAACTTCACCTTTAATTGGACGCCCCCCAGAAGGGCCACAGACCGAGTCAGGCCACCGTGACATCCCCAGAACCAAGAAAGAAAGACTCGGTACCGAGTACCCCATTGCCCTTGCACGTGGGGGCGCTCCACACACTCCATATATACCATAGTTTTATAGAGTATACCAGAAGGCAGTGTGTACACAGTTTATTATTATTTATTATTATAATGCCATTTATTCCATGGTGCTTTACCTGTGAGGAGGGGTATACATGATAAAAACAAGTACAGTAATCTTGAACAATAGAAGTCACAATGGTACAGGAGGAGAGAGGACCCTGCCTGCGAGGGTGCACAATCTACAAGGGATAGGTGAGGATACAGTAGGCGAGGGTAGAGCTGGTCGTGCAGTGTCTTAGGCTACTTTCACACTAGCATCGGGCACTGCACGTTGCAATGCGTCGTTGTGGAGAAAAAAACGCATCCTGCAAAGTTGCCTGCAGGATGCGTTTTTTCTCCATAGACTTTTATTAACGACGCATTGCGATGGTTGCGTCGTGTTTTGGCGGACCGCCGCCACAAAAAAAGTTACATGTAACTTTTTTTGTGCGTCGAGACCGCCATTTTTGACCACGCATGCGTGGCCAAAACTCCGCCCCCTCCTCCCCGGACCTTGAAATGGGGCAGCGGAAGCGTCCTAAGACTGCTTCCGCTGCCCACGTCGGGCATTTTTTTCACAGTATGCGTCGGGCCGACGCAGCGCGATGGCCCCATACCAACGCTAGTTTGAAAGCAGCCTTAGTCAACTGGTGGTTACTTCGGGTTGTAGGCTTGTCGGAAGAGGTAGGTCTTCAGGTTCTTTTGAAGGCTTTCATGGTAGGCAAGAGTCTATGTTGTGGTAGAGCGTTTCAGAGTAGGGGTGATGTGCAGGAGAAATCTTGTATGCAATTGTGGGAAGAGGAGATAAGAGGGGAGTAGAGAAGGAGATCTTGTGAGGATCGGAGGTTGCGTGTAGGTAAGTACCACTTGATGACGTCACAGATGTATGGAATAGACATGTTGTGGATGGCTATGTATGCCATGGTTAGGGTTTTGAACTGGAGTCTTTGGGTAATGAGGAGCCAGTACAGGGATTGACAGAGGGGAAAGGCCGGGGAACAGTTGGATTAGTCAGGCAGCAGGGTTTTAGAATAGATTGCAGGGGTGCGAGAGTGTTCGAGGGGAGGCCACAGAGCAGAAGTTTGCAGTAGTCAAGGCGGGAGATGATGAGGGCATGGACTAGGGTTTTTGCAGATTCTTGGTTGTGGAATGTACGGATCCGTGAAATATTTTTAGTTGAACTCGGCAGGAAGTGGAAAGGGCTTGGATATGTGGTTTGAAGGGGAAGATTAGTGTCAAGGATTACCCCGAGGCAGTAAGCTTGTGGGACTGGGGAGAGTGGGCCATTTACTTTAATGGGGGGGTCGAGTGAGATTGGGGAAAGATGATAAATCCTGTTTTGTCCATATTAAGTTTTAGAAATCTAGCAGAGAAGAAGGATGAAAAAGCAGACAGACACTGTGGGATTATGGTTAGTAGGGAGGTGATATCTGGTCCAGAGATGTAGATCTGTGTGTCAGCAGCATAGAGGTGATACTGAAAGCCATGAGATTCTATGAGCTGTCCCAGGCCGAAGTTCTGCACAATGTTTGTCTAGATTGTTTGGAGGTGTGCAGAATGTGTATGTTTGCTTAATGTATGTAGCTGTGCAGTGTGAATATATGCTAAATGTCTGCAGGAACTCGGATGACATTTTCATTCATCTTTTAGGTATATGCACACAGGTAGTTTCTATTGTGAAATTTTTGATGTGGAAAATCCCTAGCAAGATTGTTGATGTGACTCAAATATTTAAATCTGTATCGCAGGTTAATTTACATTATGTTGTGAGCATGAGGTCTCTTTAAAATCTCATTCACAATTTTGCTTCCATAAATGCTCAGATTTTCTGTTTCGTGTCTGCTGCGTATATGTCTTATGTTCTGTACATTTACTTGAGATGAGGAGATCGATACATGGAGGATGTGCTCATATGCTCAGTTAAAATCAAATTTCCTGAAATTCACGGTTCCACATAAATTCAAACACTCTAATTTTATTTGCAAGGATCATAAAAATAACTATACTCATGGGTTCCCCATAATGCACTGCAGCAATACGTTCAAATGGTTTAAACCAGTCAATTGGTGGGGAGAGAAGCTGTCATAGCCAGCATCAAAGATAGGGGAGGGCCAAGGAACGCTAAAAAGGCCTAACGTGATTGTAATGCCCTATTACAATGTTGAAAATGGGAGTGATAGTCTCAGTCTGTGAACACTAATGGAAAAATTGAAGTTATACATAGGGAATTGCTCTAGCTGTGTTGGAGCACGGGAAATCTTTTCTAATGGAGGAGCTGATGGACTGGTCTTCTGGTCACCGGCTCCACCATGAGCAGTCATTTTATATTTTAACTAGAGAGAAGTCTTTGTAATAAGAGAGGGCGCTGTGAATGACAAAAATAAGAATATGATATGTAAGATATAGTTCTGCACATAACTGCAGAGGAAGCTATATATTAAGGGACGACGCCATATATAGCTAGAGAGGATGGTACGGAATAAGGGACGGTGTTATACATAATAAAAGGGGAAACTAACTAAGGACTGCTATACATAATAAGTGAGTGCACTATATACTAAGGGACTGTGCTATACATAAGTGAGTACACTATATACTAAGGGACTGCTATACGTAATAATCGTACATTCCTGTTTCTGTGTGTAGTGTCTGCGTTCTGCCCGCATTTACAGACACATTGAGCATGTCCTATTCCAAGCCTCAAAATCGGATCAGAACAGGTCATTCTCTGACCCTCACGGATCTCATTTTCAGATCCATGAGGGTGTGAATAGACCTATAAAACTCTACAAGTCGATGTGATGTCCGATAAAAAAAATCTGGAAGCACACAGACATTTCACATAAATGTGAGAATGTTCAATAAGGGATTTACAGATAACATTATTACTCCAAGTCATACAGAACAGATACAGAATAATATCTACATTCATCATCTTTATTTTTATATAGCGCTAACATATTCCGCAGCGCTTTACAGTTTTGCACACATTATCATCACTGTCCACTTTGGGGCTTAGAATCTAAATTCCCTATCAGTATGTCTTTGGAATGTGGGAGGAAACCGGAGAACCCGGAGGAAACCCATGCAAACACGGAGAGAACATGCAAACTCTTTGCAGATGTTGTCCTTGGTGGGGTTTGAACCCAGGACTCCAGTTCCTGCAAAGCTGAAGTGCTAACCACTGTGCCACTGTGCTGGGTTCCAGGGACTTATCGCTGACGTCTCCTAATGATTAGAGCTGCTTTCTCCTGTTTCTTCTCCATGTGGACAGACCTTCATGTCGACATCTCCTCATGACTCATCTTGTCACGATGATCATCGTAGCCCTGAAAATAACAAGGTTACATATATTGTATTCATACTTGTGCCTCCCCTCTGAATACAAATACAGTATGTACCCCACCATTAAAAATATAAAGTGATAAGCAGCACTGTGTCTCCCATTAACTATAATCTCTGCCACCCAATAATATAAATTATTCAGTCTGTGACTTTCCCCAATTAACTGTAAGGCTATATGCACACTGAAAATATGCAACATTTTAAATTAAAAGTAAAGTGAATGAGATCCCTAAAGTCGCATGCACACGTTGCTTATTTTTTCCTTGCAGATTTGCAGTAGATTAAAATCTGTATAATGTCAATTCTTGCAGCGTATCTTACCCATACTAAGTGGGGGAAAATACGTAACAATAGCATTTAAAAAAATTTTGCAAGAGAAAATGTGTTTTACGCAGCGTTCTTCCTGCCAACACATTAGGATATGCAGCAGAATTTTCTCCTGCAAATCCTGAACGTGTGCACATAGCCTTAGTCCCTGTTCTGTGTCCCCCCCCATTCATTATAAGTAGTGTTGGTCAAATAGCTTTGGATAAGCACTTACCCGAATAGCTATAGCGCTTACCGAATAGCTGCCTTGGGAACCTGGATAACTGGAGCGCTCCCAATAATCAGCTGTTCGGCACCGCAGCTGCATGTGTCGTGGCTGTGTGACAGTCACAACACATGCATGGAGAGCCTGTTGGGTGCCCTATGCATGTGTTGTGATTGTCACACAGCCGCCACACATAAAGCTGTGGCGCCAAACAGCTGATTACCGGGAGCGCTCCAGGTTCCCAAGGCAGCTATTCGGTAAGCGCTATAGCTATTCAGACAAGTGCTTATCTGAAGCTATTCGATCAACACTAATTGTAAGTACTTGATAGCATAATAATGAATTTTGAAGTGGAAGAAGACACCATCAGGTACTGAGCATCCTCTGCCACCTCCCAATTCATTACAAGTCCCTGACAGCATCTTCTCCCACCTTTCAATTCATTATAAAGGGTCCTATATACCTTACCCCTTCCTCTCCCAATCCCCAATACATTTTAAGTTCCCAATAACACAATAAATTGTGAGATGGGGAGGACGCTATCAGGGGATTAGCACCCTACTCCACTACCTAATTCATATTCTTTCCAAATGTAACCTCCTCCCCCTCCCCTTGTTCATAAGTCATTAAAAGTCTCCCTTACTCCTATCCCCAACATCCCTCATTGTCCACCCGCATGCAATCATTGTCTTCACCACCTCCATCATAGCCCTCTCCACCACCCCCATCATTGCCCTCTCCACCACCCCCATCATTGCCCTCTCCACCACCTCTATCATTGCCCGCTTCACCACCCCATCATTGCTCACCCCACCACCCCCATCATTGCCTTTTCTCGACCAAACCTTCATTTCCTTCTCACCCACCACCCCCATCATTGGCCTCTCCAACACCCCAATCATTTCCTTCTCCCCATCACCCCCATCATTTCCTTGTCCCCACCCCAATCATTGCCTTCTTCCCCACCACCCCTATCATTGCCTTCTCCCCCACCACCTCCATCATTGCCCTCTCCAGCACCACCATCAATGCCCTTTTCCCACCACCCCTCAATGTATTGTTAAAAGAAAAACCAAAACACAGCACCACTCACCTCATACTTTCAGCTGCAGCCTCATCGGCAGCTTCCTCTCTCTGACACAGGAGCATGCTGAATGCTGACGTCGTCCAGCCTCTTGGCTGTGTCAGACAGTAAGCACCGGAAGGTAACAAGATAGGTCCCTGCAGCTCCGATCTGCTGCCGTTCTCTCCTGTAGGCAACGGAGCTGCAAGGATTGCTACCTGCTCGCCACACATGAGGGCAATCTGGCCATGGGCCCCTCAGGGCCTTAGAAACAGGCCAGATTGCCCTCATTATTAGCCACCCTGCAGGGGCCCCCCTCCACCTCTGTGCCCTGGTGCAGCTGCACCAGGGGCACCGATGGTATGTCCGCCCCTGCTAGGAACTACAACTCTCCATCAGCACATGAAGTACCATCGCCTGCTGATTTGACAAAGTCAAGTCAGCCAGCAGTCAGAGCAAACTTCAAGTTGCCTTCTTGCCACACTTGTATTTCTGGCAACCAAGCCACACCCTTAAGTATTATCTAGTCGGTATCATAATCACTCAATCATCATTGTCATGTACTTCTACTGTATATCATACTGTGAGTATGAAGGAATTTTTTTCCAGCTTTCGAATGGCAGTGAAAATAGGCTTATTACCAAGATAAGGTCTACTATTACCTACTCTGCAAAGCTTTTGTTGAGCAAAACACCTGCCCTCCACGTGACAAAGCAGCAGAACCCTGCTAGATCCACGCAGACGCAGTATTCCTTCACCTGTGAAAGCTTTAAGGTTCCAACAAGTTGCCGAGACAGCAGCACCTACAGTATATTTGACAAGATGTTTTATCTGCCATTGCGACAACCTGGTGCAATTCAGCAAACACACCAGCTGAACAGCCTGGTTCAGTTGTACAAAGACTGCGTCCTCTCTCAGTAAGGTGTCCTGATTCTATGGACATCTGAGCCAACAAGAACTGGCCCAGTTTGCAATAGGCATATTGTCCAGTATTATATCAGAGAGGATATTCAGTCCAGCTGGTGAATTTGTTACACCAAAATTGTCCAGGAATGGATCAGTGCAGAGTTTCATGCACCGATAGCTGATGCCAATGATTAAACTGGACATAACATTTGTCGGTTTACTTTCTTCAACACCGTTCTGCTGCTGGCTGTGCCGAGGGCCCACACTCAGCCAAGTATTAACTCCCTGTCCATCATGCCATCTATAAGGTAGTGCTGCTGACATGACTGCTGTTGCTGGCCCTAGTCTGCCAACTTAGCATCTCCTTGCCTTTTCTATCCTAACTCTCTACCATGCTGCTCCTGCCACAGCCATGCCAGCCACACATATTCTGGTTGCCTGCTGTGTTTTATAGTGCTACACTATACTGCCGCTAGGGCTGCCAGTGCTGGCCTTAACCCCTTCATGACTGGAGGTATTTTCGTTTTAGCATTTTCGTTTTCTGCTCCCCTTCTTCCCAGAGCCATGACTTTTTTATTTTCTGTCAATATGGCCATGTGAGGGCTTGTTTTTTGCCGGATGATTTGTATTTTTGAATACCACCATTGGTTTTAACATATCATGTACTGGAAAACAGGAAAAATATTCCAAGTGCGGTGAAATTGCAAAAAAGTTCAATCCCACAATTGTTTTTTGTCTTTTTTGCTGTGTTCACTAAATGCTAAAACTGACCTGTCATTACGTTTCTCCAGGTCATTACAAGTTCATAGACACCAAATATGTATAGGTTTTTTTTTATATCTAAGTGGTGAAGAAATAATTCCAAACTTTGTTTAAAAAAAATTGCGCCATTTTCCAATACCCATAGCATCTCCATTTTTCGTGATATTGGGTTGGGTGAGGGTCTATTTTTTGTGTACCAAGCTGATATTTTTAATTGTACCATTTTGGGTGCAGATATGACCTTCTGATCATCCGTTATTGTATTTTAATGCAATGTCGTAGCAGCCAAAAAAAAATGTACTTCTGGCATTAATCCTTTTTTTATTGATAGATTGGGCGATTCTGAATGCAGCGATACCAAATATGTGTATGTTTGATTTTTTATTTTTTTTGTTTTGAATGAGGCGAAAGGGGGAGTGATTTGAACTTTTATATATTTTGTATTTTTTTATATTTTTAAAAACATTTTTATTTGCTTTTGGCATGCTTCAATAGTCTCCATGGAGGGAGTAGAAAGTGGCTTAACACGATCAGCTCTGCTACATGAGCAGATCGCCTATACTGTATGTAGTAGAATTACTTGCTATGAGCACCGACCACCGGTAGCGACAACCATAGAGGTCTGCTGAAGACCTCTGGTTGTCTGTTGTGAATTAGACTTTTTTGGCTCCCTCTAGTGGTTACTAGTGATATGACTCTGGGATTTCCTTCCCTCTGTTTGCACCCAGCTGGGTCGTTACTTCAGGGGTGTTGCTATATAAACCTCCTGGAACCTTAGTCTAGTGCCTGGCATCGGTGTTATCAGACACATTCTGTTCGCTCCTGTTTGCTGGTCCTGGTTCGTGTTAAATTAAGCTAAGTCTTGCTTCTTTGTTTTTTGGGTTATTTGTTTGCTATCATTTTTGTCCAGCTTGTACTAAATGTGATTCCTGTCCTTGCTGGAAGCTCTAGGGGGCTGGTGTTCTCCCCCCGGGCCGTTAGACGGTTCGGGGGTTCTTGAATTTCCAGTGTGGATATTTTTGATAGGATTTTTTGCTGACCATATAAGTTATCTTTCTATATTCTGCTATTAGCTAGTGGGCCTCTCTTTGCTAAATACCTAGCTCATTCTTATGTTTGTCTTTTCCTCTTACCTCACCGTTATTATTTGTGGGGGGCTTCTATCCAACTTTTTGGGGTATTTCCTCTGGAGGCAAGAAAGGTCTTTCTTTTCCCTTCTAGGGGTAGTTAGCTCTCCGGCTGGCGCGAGACGTCTAGGATCAACGTAGGAACGTTCCCCGGCTGCTGGTATTTGTGGTGCTAGGATTAGTTATATGGTCAGCCCAGTTACCACTGCCCTATGAGCTGGTTTTCTGTATTTACAGACTTAGCATTATTCCTGAGACCCTCTGCCATTGGGGTCATAACAGTTGTCATGCCATCCCATCGGCGACCCACGGTCATGTGACATGGGCGCTGATGGGTGGGATTTCCAGCGCGCTTGCTGGAAGTGCGTGTTAAATGCCACTGTCACAGTTTGACAGCGACATTTCACTAGTTAACAGCCGCGGGTGGATCGAGTTTCCACCTGCAGCTTTTAGAGGCACATGTCAGCTGTTCAAAACAGCTGACATGTGCCTGAAAAGATGTGGGTTCAGCGCAGAAGCCCACATCAAAGGGATGGAGTCCGACATCGGCATATTATTACTCCCGATGTTGGAAAGGGGTTAAACTGCTACATACCGTATTTTTCGGACTATAAGACGCACCGGACCATAAGACGCACCCCAAATTTGGGGTGAAAATTGCAGAAAAAAAGATTTTTTTATAAGATGGGGTCCGTCTTATTGTCCAAATTTACAGGCTCTTTCCTGAGGGCTGGCGGTGTTAGAGCAGGGTCACAGAAGGCATGGTGTCGGCAGAGGTGCGGTGATGCGGTGGGCGATATGGCGTGCGCCTGAGCAGGGTCCCTTCCTGTTTAGGTGGGCGATGCCATGGCCTGGTGTCCATGGGGGGTTGCAGCAATGCTGTGTCAGCGGAAGAGGTGCAGGGATGATGAGGCGCAATGAGTGGTATGGCGTGAGCAAGGTCCCTTCCAAAGGTGAGGTGACGCAGCGGCCCGGTATCCAAGGTAAGCAGCAGAGCCGGGTGAATAATGGCTTTACCGGTGGTGGCGGCCATGTTCCTGAGGCCGCACGTGCGCAGATGTAGTGCTCTGCTTCCCGGGGCTTCAGGAAAATGGCTGCAGGAGGCCGCGCGTGCGCAGATGGAGATCGTGGCGGCCATTTTCCTGAAGCCGAGTTAGCAGATTTAGATCTTGGCTTCAGGAAAATGGCCGCCGCGATCTCCATCTGCGCATGCGCGGCCTCCCATGGCCATTTTTCTGAAGCCCCGGGAAGCAGAGCAGTCCATCTGCGCATGCGCAGCCTCAGGAAGATGACTGCCGCCACCAATAAAGCCATGATTCACCTGGCTCTGCTGCTTACCGGGCCGCTGTGTCACCCCACCTGTGGAAGGGACCCCGCTCACGCCATACCACTCACTGCGCCTCATCATCCCTGCACCTCTGCCGCTGCCACACCACTGTCGGTAAGTCTGCATCCCAACTATAAGACACCCCCCCATTTTCCCCCCTTTTTTTGGGGGAAAAAGTGCATCTTGTAGTCTGAAAAATACGATAACTCGTTGCTTGCCCCAAAGGTGTATCTAGGTTTTCTGGCACCTGGGGCAACAATTGGTGCCGCCCCTCCCCCACCAAGCACATATGTGATTTGTACATTTAGTCACATGCCGACGAGCTGCTCGACCTAATTCAGTGTTCAGTGAAAAACTGAGAGAAGCAGAAAGAGAATCTCGTCGCTTAAAGGGAACCTGTCACCACGTTTTTGGAAGATGGGATAAAAATAGCGTTAAATAGGGGCAGAGGTGGGCGTTACATTAGTGTGTGTGTTATGCGTTTATTACCCACCTAAGTTGCCGAAATAACTTTG
Source organism: Ranitomeya variabilis (assembly GCF_051348905.1). NCBI lineage: Eukaryota > Metazoa > Chordata > Amphibia > Anura > Dendrobatidae > Ranitomeya > Ranitomeya variabilis. The sequence goes on along the minus strand of NC_135234.1, from coordinate 525,361,010 downwards.
CAAAGTCTCCGTTTTCGCCTGTCAATCAGGCTGGTCAGGTCACATGGGCGTGGTGTCTTCACCCAGATTTGGCGTAGTTTTCCGTTGGTGGCGTAGTGGTGTGCGCATGCCCAAAGTCCGGAATCCTCTTCCAGGGGATTTAAAATAGCGCGGTGTTCGTTATTGCATTGGTGATCGGTGGGCGCGGCCATCTTCCTTTGGCCGCGCGTGCGCAGAAGCGGCGCTCTGCTGGCCGCGGCTTCAGGAAAATGGCCGCGGGATGCCGCGCGTGCGCAGATGGATATCGCGGCGGCCATTTTCCTGAAGCCGCGGCCAGCAGAGCGCCGCTTCTGCGCACGCGCGGCCAAAGGAAGATGGCCGCGCCCACCGATCACCAATGCAATAACGAACACCGCGCTATTTTAAATCCCCTGGAAGAGGATTCCGGACTTTGGGCATGCGCACACCACTACGCCACCAACGGAAAACTACGCCAAATCTGGGGGAAGACAACGCCCATGCGACCTGACCAGCCTGATTGACAGGCGAAAACGGAGACTTTGCAAAGTTATTTCGGCAACTTAGGTGGGTAATAAACGCATAACAAACACACTAATGTAACGCCCACCTCTGCCCCTATTTAACGCTATTTTTATCCCATCTTCCAAAAACGTGGTGACAGGTTCCCTTTAACAGTGCAAGTATGAAGGTCGCATATGAGTGAAGCGGCCATGTGATGTCTGCTGGAACCTGCAAGCAGAGCTGAATGAGTATATTACACGCTGTTAGGATTTGCTACAGGCCTTGATTTTATATTTAAAGAGTGCATCCAGGTTTGAGATGGAAGTCTGCAGTCACTATAGGTGGCTGCAGGCTTCTGAATTCTCACAGTGCATGTACTACACACTTTTAGGATACTCCCTTGCGCTACAATATGATTTGTATACTTCTGGCTGCATTCGGTCTAGACTTGTCTGGCTTCTCTCAACTCAGTTTCATTAAGTGACATCACGCATGTCTATTTAGCACGTGACTGCATGTATGCAAATGGCCTGCACAAGAGATTCCAGACAGCGTGTAGTGCGCACTGTGAGAATTCAGAAGTCTGCAGTCACATAGAATGACTGCAGACTCCTCACAAACTTGGATAATCCCTTTAATGCTCCTAACATAAATAAAAACTTGAGAATTAGTATCACAAATAACATTTACATCCAGTTACCTGATAGACGACATCTCTGGAGTCATTCTATTTCTTTTCTTCATCTTGCCCAGTCTCCATGAGTTTTCTCATCTACAGCCATCACTGAATACTTCTATCTTCTCTGGTTTTGTGCAGCACATCCCCACAAGATGCCCTTAAAGATAGCAGTGTAATTATAATGCTCCCAAATAAAAAATATTGGCCCTATGCTGATTCCATGAATAAATAATTGCCCCTCACTATATTCCCTGCACAAAATATGACCCCACACTGTCCCTCTTATAGTACATGCCCTACATGCTGCCCCCTCCTTTCCATACTGGGCCCCCTTTTCACATTGTCCTCTCACACTTATAGGGCCCAGTCTCTAAATTGTGCTCCCATATCATGTGCCCCCTCCTTGGTATGCTGTGCCCATACACTGTTTCCTCATGCTACACCCCCCCACACTACTCAGTCACTATTCGGTGCCCACTCACACTTTTTCCCCCTTAGTGTCTCCTCATGCTATTTCCCTCCCTCCTCATACATTTACTCTTTCACTTTCCATACTGCCTCCTCACACATCCCTCCAACTTCCCATAATGTGTCCGCACTTATCACCCTCGCTCCCCATACTGTGACCGCAGACATTTTCCCATCGCTCCTCATACTGCCATTCGCCATACTGTGTCTGCATCCATACCCCCATACATGCCCCGTCTCATACCTTCCTCATATTGTCTTCAAATTTCTCCCTTTCCCCATATTGTGTCTGCACCTGTCACTTCCTTATTCCCCAAACTTGTATCCTCAAATCATCCCCCTCGTTACACTAAATACCCCATCACAGTAAATCTCGTTCAGCCCCGTTACAGTAAATCTCCCCCACACAGTAAATCCCTCACACACACACACACACTGTAAATACACCCCCTATACACACTGTAAATACCCCCCACCCACAGTAAATGCACCCTCCAGTAAACACCACCCACACCCAGGAAATACATCCATAGGAATTAAATAAACCCCCAAGTAGTAAATATTTCCCCCCAATATCTTTGGTGTTCTTACCGCCAATCTGCACCTCTGCAGCGCCGGTGAGGGACGTCAGCAGTGTGATCACATGACATGATTACACTGCTGACGTCGTTCTGACCCAGTGGTCAGAACTAGAGATGAGCGAATATTTCAATGTTCAGTTTGGCTCACGATCGCCGAATTTGCAATATTCGCCGATTTAATCATTTAAATCACTGAACATACACAACACAAAAGCTGGTGTTTCCCAAGCTGTGTGACAGCATGGGAAACACCTGTGTAGCACTTCTGATCGGCGGTGAAATCAACCCCCCGGTCAGAGAGCCGCGGTTCCCACGCATTCAGCTGTGATCAGAGGTAAAGTTTACCTCTGGTCACTTGTGTCATCAGATGGGACTACAGCACCTGACTACAGCGCTGCTGGCAACGCATCCTCAGTGACCGGAGGTAACCTCGATGACGTCACCGCTAGTAACTGAGGCTGTTCTCGCAGCAGCTCATTCACCAGTGGTTCTCAGCCTCGACGGTTGCATTTTGGCACCGTCCAGGTTGAAAATTATTTCTCCCCCAGACATGGATTTTGGCATGGGACAGAATGACAGACAGGTATGGTATATTATTTTTTGTGGTTTAATTTTTTTTACAGGAGAATGAGGTCTTCGGTGTAATTAGGCGAGGTTGTAATTATAGTTAAATTAAGGTTATTAAAGGAGTCTGTGTCATTCTTTCAATTAAAGGACTTTTTCTTGGTGTCTGTGTTTTTATACAATGTGACTATGGAGTTAGTGATGGGGCATCTTATTGAAATCTCTTATTACTAACCTCTGGGCTTGATGTCACCTGACAATACAAAGGTGACATCAAGCCCCTCAACTATCACCTCACCTGCCACCGCTACAGGGCAAGTGGGAAGAGTGAGGCTAAGTGCCAGAATTGGCACATCTTAGAGATGCGCCATTTCTGGGGCAGCTGAGAGCTGATGTTTTTAGCCTGGGGGTTCAGTATCCATGGCCCCTTTCTAGGCTATTAATATCAGCCTGCAGCTGTCTGCATAGCCTTTGCTGGTTATTAATTATACGGGGACCCTATGTCAATTTTTTTAAGGTCCCCCATTTTAATAGCCAATAAAAGCTAATATACAGCTGTGAGCTGATATTAACCCCTTCACCCCCAAGGGTGGTTTGCACGTTAATGACCAGGCCAATTTTTACAATTCTGACCACTGTCCCTTTATGAGGTTATAACTCTAGAACGCTTCAACGGATCTTGGCGATTCTGACATTGTTTTCTCATGACATATTGTACTTCATGATAATGGTAAAATTTCATCGATATAACTTGCGTTTATTTGTGAAAAAAACGGATATTTGGCGAAAATTTTGAAAATTTTGCAATTTTCCAACTTTGAATTTTTATGCCCTTAAATCACAGACATATGTCGTGCAAAATACTTAATAAGTAACATTTCCCACATGTCTACTTTACATCAGCACAATTTTGGAACCAAATTTTTTTTTGTTAGGGAGTTATAAGGGTTAAAAGCTGACCAGAAATTTCTCATTTTTACAACACCATTTTTTTTTAGGGACCACATCTCATTTGAAGTCATTTTGAGGGGTCTATATGACAGAAAATACCCAAGTGTGACACCATTCTAAAAACTGCACCCCTCAAGGTGCTCAAAACCACATTCAAGAAATTTATTAACCCTTCAGGTGTTTCACAGGAATTTTTGGAATGTTTAAATAAAAATGAACATTTAACTTTTTATCACACAAAATTTATTTCAGCTCCAATTTGTTTTATTTTACCAAGGGTAACAGGAGAAAATGGACCCCAAAAGTTGTTGTACAATTTGTCCTGAGTACGCTGATACCCCATATGTGGGGGTAAACCACTGTTTGGGCGCATGGCAGAGCTCGGAAGGAAAGGAGCGCCATTTGACTTTTCAATGCAAAATTGACTGGAATTGACATGGGATGCCATGTTGCATTTGGAGAGCCCCTGATGTGCCTAAACATTGAAACCCCCCACAAGTGACACCATTTTGGAAAGTAGACCCCCTAAGGAACTTATCTAGATGTGTGGTGAGCACTTTGACCCAACAAGTGCTTCACAGAAGTTTATAATGCAGAGCCGTAAAAATAAAAAATCATATTTTTTCAAAAAAATGATCTTTTCGCCCCCATTTTTTTATTTTCCCAAGGGTAAGAGAAGAAATTAAACCACAAAAGTTGTGAAATTTGTCCTGAGTACGACGATACCCAATATGTGGATGTAAACCATTGTTTGGGCGCAGGGCAGAGCTCGGAAGGGAAGGAGCGCCATTTGACTTTTCAATGCAAAATTGACTGGAATTGAGATGGGACGCCATGTTGCGTTTGGAGAGCCCCTGATGCGCCTAAACATTGAAACTCCCCACAAGTGACACCATTTTGGAAAGTAGACCCCTTAAGGAACTTATCTAGATGTGTGTTGAGCACTTTGACCCAACAAGTGCTTCACAAAAGTTTATAATGCAGAGCCGTAAAAATAAAAAATCATATTTTTTCACAAAAATGATTTTTCGCCCCCATTTATTTATTTTCCCAAGGGTAAGAAAAGAAATTAGACCACAAAAGGTGTTGTGCAATTTGTCCTGAGTATGACGATACTCCATATGTGGGGGGTAAACCACTGTTTGGGCGCATAGCAGAGCTCGGAAGGGAAGGAGCGCTATTTTACTTTTCAATGCAAAATTGACTGGAATTAAGATGGGACGCCATGTTGCATTTGGAGAGCCCCTGATGTGTCTAAACATTAAAAAAACCCACAAGTGACACCATTTTGGAAAGTAGACCCCCTAAGGAATGTATATAGATGTGTTTTGAGAGCTTTGAACCCCCAAGTGTTTCACTACAGTTTATAACGCAGAGCCGTGAAAATAAAAATTATTATTTTTTTCACAAAAATGATTTTTTAGCCCCCAGTTTTGTATTTTCCCAAGGGTAACAGGATAAATTGGACCCCAAAAGTTGTTGTCCAATTTGTCCTGGGTACGCTGATACCCCATATGTGGGGGTAAACCACTGTTTGGGCACATGGCAGAGCTCGGAAGGGAAGGAGCGCCGTTTGGAATGCAGACTTAGATGGATTGGTCTGCAGGCGTCACGTTGCATTTGCAAAGCCCCTGATGTACCTAAACAGTAGAAACCCCCCACAAGTGACCCCATATTGGAAATTAGACCCCCCAAGGAACTTATCTAGATGTGTTGTGAAAACTTTGAACCCCCAAGTGTTTCACTACAGTTTACAACGCAGAGCCGTGAAAATAAAAAATCTTTTTTTTTCCCACAAAACTTATTTTTTAGCCCCCAGTTTTGTATTTTCCCAATTATAACTGAAACCCTAATCCAAACACACCCCTTACCCTAATCCCAATGGTAACCCTAACCACACCCCTAACCCTGACACACCCCTAACCCTAATACCAACCCTATTCCCAACCGTAAATGTAATCCAAACCCTAACTTTAGCCCCAACTCTAACTATAGCCTTAACCCTAGCCCCAACCCAAGCCCTAACCCTAGCCCTAACCCTAACCCTAACCCTAGCAATAACCCTAGCCCTAACCCTAGCAATAACCCTAGCCCTAATCCTAGCCCTAACCCTAATGGGAAAATGGAAATAAATACATTTTTTTTATTTTTTTTATTTTTCCCTAAGGAGGTGATGAAGGGGGGTTTGATTTACTTTTATAGCGGGTTATTTAGCGGATTTTTATGATTGGCAGCCGTCACACACTGAAAGACTCTTTTCATTGCAAAAAATATTTTTTGCGTTACCACATTTTGAGAGCTATAATTTTTACATATTTGATTCCACAGAGGCATGTGAGGTCTTGTTTTTTGCGGGACGAGTTGATGTTTTTATTGGTAACATTTTCGGGCACATGACATTTTTTGATCGCTTTTTATTCCGATTTTTGTGAGGCAGAATGATCAAAAACCAGCTATTCATGAATTTATTTTGGGGAGGCGTTTATACCGTTCCGCGTTTGGTAAAATTGATAAAGCAGTTTTATTCTTTGGGTCAGTACGATTACAGCGATACCTCATTTATATCATTTTTTAATGTTTTGGCGCTTTTATACGATAAAAGCTATTTTATAGAAAAAATAATTATTTTGGTATCGCTTTATTCTCAGGACTATAACTTTTTTGCTGATGATGCTGTATGGCGGCACGTTTTTTGCGGGACAAGATGACGTTTTCAGCGGTACCATGGTTATTTATATCTGTCTTTTTGATCGCGTGTTATTCCACTTTTTGTTCGGCAGTATGGTAATAAAGCGTTGTTTTTTGCCTCGTTTTTTTTTTTTTTTCTTACAGTGTTTACTGAAGGGGTTAACTGGTGGGGCAGTTTTATAGGTTGGGTCGTTACGGACACGGCGATACTAAATATGTGTACTTTTATTGTTTTGTTTTTTTTATTTAGATAAAGAAATGTATTTATGGGAATAATATATATATTTTTTTCTTTTTTTAGGAATTTATTTTTTATTTATTTTTTTATACATGTGGAAATTTTTTTTTTTTACTTTTTTACTTTGTCCCAGGGGGGGACATTACAGATCGGTGATCTGACAGTGTGCACAGCACTCTGTCAGATCACCGATCTCACTAAAGTGCAGCAGGCTTACCAGCGCCTGCTCTGAGCAGGCACTCGGTAAGCCACCTCCCTCCCTGCAGGACCCGGATGCCGCGGCCATCTTGGATCCGGGACCTGCGGCGAGGAGGGAGGTAGGAGACCCTCGGAGCAACGCGATCACATCGCGTTGCTGCGGGGGTCTCAGGGAAGCCCGCAGGGAGCCCCCTCCCTGCGCGATGCTTCCCTATACCGCCGGTACACCGCGATCATGTTTGATCGCGGTGTGCCGGGGGTTAATGTGCCGGGGGCGGTCCGTGACTGCTCCTGGCACATAGTACCGGATGTCAGCTGCGATATGCAGCTGACACCCGGCCGCGATCGGCCGCGCTCCCCCCGTGAGCGCGGCCGATCGCGTATGACGTACTATCCCGTCGGTGGTCATACGGGCCCACCCCACCTCGACGGGATAGTACGTCAGATGTCAGAAAGGGGTTAATAACCTGGGAAGCTCCACGGGTATTACCCCCTTCCCTAGGCTATAAACATCGTCCCCCAGCCATCTGCTTTTCCTCTAATAGTTATGAAAATTAGGCAGGAGCCCACTTGACTTTTTTCAGAAAAATAATCTTTTATTAAATACATGTACAGTAAGCTAATTTGTATTTGTCACTGACTATATATATATATATATATATATATATATATATATATATATATATACCTATTCTATTTGTATTTACTGTATGTAATCCATGTCGGCTCCTGCTATGATTTTACACTACCGTGGCTGCTGAATTGCCGGCTTTTCTTCTATTTATGTATGTAATATAAATACTTACAGTATATATCTGTGTGTGTGTCACTGACATCTATATATTCCATGTGTATATACCTATTCTATCTTTTCTATTCTAACCAGTCATGCAGCGATTTACCTGAACGTGGCACATGAATTACCGGCTTTTATTCTATCTTACCAAATGTTACTGACTTTTTCCGATTTTAAGAGAAATGCTTGTTACCAATCACAAAGCAGAATGTACCATATTCATGCTGAATTTATGTTTGGCGATTGTTTTCCAAACATATTCACTCATCTCTAGTCAGAGTTTCAATTGTACTTGCGTCTGTGAGATGCGAGTATAATTGATCTCTGGGAGCCAGAGCGTTGCAGCTTCTCTGTGCCGGCTGTCAGCTTGACAGCCGGCTTAGAGAACAGCCATGTCTCTAAATATGTAGCGAACCCACAGGGGGTTGGTAAGTGGATGGCACGACACACACACAGACACAACGGGATGGTATAGGAGAGAGGAAGGCCCTACTGATAGGGAATGAGGGATGGTCACTACCTGAACTCAAATTTAAGTCTGTCCCTGCATTCCTCTAACGCCCTAAGCGGGTCCTTCCCCCCACCGCCGTCATGAACCTCATCCCTCGGTCACCTCACACTGCCCTGGCTAGTGCACAGGCCAGCAAGGGGCGCTAGCCTCACCACTGCAGATAATACCACACATGGGACAATGACAAACACGAAAGGGACGGAATAAAAACACAACTGAGCTTCAACTTCCTCTGCTGCAGCGCACCAGACAGCAGAATACAGGCATGAGGATCACAAGCTCACAAAATCAGCTGATACACTACAGCAGCCAGCAAGCTCCTTCCTCCAGGCTTGGTCACTGTAGATTGATCTATCACCGAGTCAGCTAATGCATCAAGTGACCATTTAAAGGATGGTGGGAGTGGTCACTGCCCACATCAGCTGACCTAGCCACACTGCAGCTACAGCTCATTGCCAGTGGGGGGGGGAATATAATAACCCCTGCTGATCCTGAAAGAAAAAGCTATATTTAAAATAGAGTGAAACCAGAGCTGCCACGAATCCAAACATGGATCGTGACAGGATGATTCTCGGTCTTGGGGGTGACAGAATGCATTCACTGGGGAAACACTTCAGATCGTCACATTAGGTGGCCCAACTATGCCCCCTTGCCGGCTGCGCCCATGCTGCCCCCTCTAGATATGCCTCTGGCCTGCCGCATTTTAACTCTTTCTCATGCTTCTCCTGCCACAGCCACTACACAGGCAGGCCATCCACACATGTCCTAGCTGTCCACTGTGTATCATACTGCTAGACAGTACTACTGATGATGAGAAATCTACTCTCTTGAAGGTACATAAAAATGAAACGACTTTCAAAATAGGACTAATTTTTGGCAAGGCTTGGTGACAGCCCATTGCTTCTTTTGTTTGAGAACATTACTACTGTTTTGTCTCCCTAAAGAAGAAGATAATTTTTTGACAGCTTGATAAAATTCCTTTGTAATTGCCTACTCATGTTGCGATTATTAAACCAGTTGAAGACCACAAAAAAAGATAATTTTTTCAAGCGTAGTTGAGAAACAGTAACTTCAAGTACTTCTATTTTGTCTCCCAAATTAAACTCACATAATATTTAAATGTATTGTGAAAAACCATTATTCTTTGTTTAGGAAAGTGCTAAGCTCTTGATATTCCACAAACAGGAATAATTTTGGCTCCCGATTGAGTGAAAATGCCACAGCTTCTTCCATTTGCACCAACTGTGTATAAACAACAAGGCATGCATCTGCCCCTAATAAGGGATATTTTTGGATCATTTATACTATACATATAAGGTTCTTGCGAAGTCTGGAACTGCTGTGTGTGGTTAAATAGGCTACTGTTTACCACCGCTGACCATCCGTTTTTCCTTAGCCAGACAAGATGAAGTCACTTGGACTTTAAGTAGGCTGGGTTTGCATTACAGAACTTAAGACTGGTTCAATAGACTTTATGGTGAATTCAAAGTGTTATATGTGTATTTTCTAGGCAATCTGTTTTTTAATTACCGTATATACTCGAGTATAAGCCGAGATTTTCAGCCCATTTTTTTGGGCAGAATGTCCCCCTCTCGGCTTACACTCGAGTCATAGCCAGGGGTCGGCAGGGGAGGGGGAGCAGGGACTGTCTAATAATACTCCCCTGCTCCTGGCGCGGTCCCTAGCGGTCCCTGGTTCTCCCGGTGCCTCAGCTTGTTGTACCGAGCGGTAGCATGGTACCGCTCATTACAGTAATGAATATGCGGCTCCACCTCCCATAGGGTTGGAGCCGCATATTCATTACTGTAATGAGCAGTACCATGTGACTGCTCAATACAGGTATAAGCTGCGGCGCCGGGGAACCAGGGACTGCACCGCGCCAGGAGCAGGTGAGTACAATGGGGAGGGGAAGCACTGCGCGATATTCGCCTCTCCTCATTCCATCCGCCACTCCATCTTCAGCGTCTTCTGCAGTGACGCTCAGGTCAGAGGGTGCGATGACGTGGTTAGTGTGCGCCCTCTGCCTGAACGTCACTGCAGAAGACGCTGAATACAGAGCGGCGGCCGGAAAGAGGAAAGGTGAATATTTGAAGTGCCGGGGGCCTGAGCGACGAGAGGTGAGTATGTGATTTCTTTTTAATTGCAGCAACAGCAAATGGGGCAAGTGTCTGTATGGAGCATCTTCTGGGGCCATAATCAACGTTTGTGCAGGATTATATGGGGCAAATATCTTTATGGAGCATCTTATGGGGCCATAATTGACGTTTGTGCAGCACTATATGGGGCAAGTGTCTGTATGGAGCATCTTATGGGGCCATAATTAACATTTGTGCAGCACTATATGGGGCAAATATCTTTATGGAGCATCTTATGGGGCCATAATCAACGTTTGTGCAGCACTATATGGGGCAACTATCTTTATGGAGCATCTTATGGGGCTATAACGTTTGTGCAGCACTATATGGGGTAAATATCTCTATGGAGCATCTTATGGGGCCATAATCAACATTTATGCAGGATTATATGGGGCATATTTTAATATGGAGCATCTTATGGGGCCCATCATAAGCTTTATGGATCATTATATGGGGCTCCTGATTCAATATGGATATTCAAAAACACTTAACCTACTGATGTCTCAATTAATTTTACTTTTATTGGTATCTATTTTTACTTTTGAAATTTACCAGTAGTTGCTGCATTTCCCACCTAGGCTTATACTCGAGTCATTAAGTTTTCCCAGTTTTTTGTGGCAAGATTAGGGGGGTCGGCTTATACTCAAGTATATACAGTATGTGATTCGCCACAATTACATTTTATAAGAAAATTTGATAAAGCCAGAATATTTGTGTTTCTAAAGATCTGCTCATCTCTAGCTTTTATCCTTTGTTCAATAGTAGGTGTTCTGTGGATGACTGAAAATTGAATATCTATCAGACTAGTTTCACACATTCCTTGATCATTGGTTTGCAAATGAGAGCAGTAAAAATCAATTTAGTTGTTAATGTCCACACAATGAACTGTGATTTTCCTGCATAATTGCACTTCCAAAAAGAATAAAGCTTTCAACTGCTCACACACTGAGCTAGTCTACATAGTCAGTGCAGTTTCTGACCCACCGCAGGCACATCTCAAGCCCCAGTTTGGGGTAAACCCACTCTCACTCTTAAATGGGGAGGTGCATTTTGAAGGTTGGGTACATTGCATTGCATTACAGTAGAGCTTGTCCTGCCCATGTATGACAGATTAGATATGGGAGAAACAATTGCATCATGCCATATGGTAATATTAGGGTCACACTAATTTCATTCAATTTCTAATATGTCATACAGCAGTTTACAATGTTGGCGCTCACGGTGCTAATATTTCTACAAAACAGTAGAATTAAGGGGGACAAGTGCTTAGGGAAGAACTGCGGTCATTTGGTTCCTAATGACATGTAAAGTGCTGTGGAATTAATGGCGATATATAAGTGAATAAAATAAATAAATATAGATAATTCAATTGCTGTATTTCATGTTATTTTAAGAGTAAACAATCAAGATGGCAGAATATTAAGCACATTCAAAACCACTGGAATGATAGGGAAAAAATCCTCATTACTATATTATGTACTCTTACTAGTAACACGTGACCGTGGTCTCGTGTTTGAAGACATCACGCAGGTCCTGGAAGTAACCTGCTGGGTATACTTGCACCTCATGACGTGATTCATTGAGCGCCTGTCACTGGCTGGGACTACACTACGCTCTATGCTCCTGAGACTACTTTGAAGCTACTCATCACGCCGTCAGTCGACGAGCTTTCTCCTCAACCCACTTGGACATCTATGGATGCAATTTACTGGGACTTCATGATCAAGCTCCCCACAGGCACTAACCCCTCACTATCAAACCAAAGTATCCACCCGTGTACCTACGGCTGTATCTTACCTCACAGAGACCTCGAGCTCCTCCACGATCCACGAATTCTCTCATATTAACACAGGCGATCCAATGCTATAGGTCTTAACCCTTTGAATCTGAAACACCTTTATGCACCCAGAGCCATAGCACAAGTAAAAACACTTTCTCATTACTATGTGAACCTCATAAATTATATGTGTAAGTTTGATCAAGGGGGCTGTTCCAAGGGGATACATTTTACCTGCAGTGTCACATTAATAAGTCTTTGAGATTAAAGGGAATCTGTCACCTCATTTTTCGCATATTAGCTGCTGCCACCACCATTAGGGGCTCATTTCCAGCATTCTGTAATGCTGCAAATTAGCCCCCGATGTAACCTGAAAGATAAAAAAACAAGTTAGATTATACTCACCCAGGGGCGGACCTGCGGGTCCGATGGGCGTCGCAGGTCCGGGGTCAGCGCCTCCCATCTTCATACGATGTCATCATCCTCCTTGCTTTGTGTTGCAGCTCCTGGGCTGGTATACTGATTTTCCCTATTGAGGGCAGAGTAAAGTACTGCAGTGCGCAGGCGCCGGGCCTCTCTGACCTTTCCCGGCGCCTGCGCACTGCAGTACTTTGATCTGCCTTCAACAGGGCAGAGAATTATGCCTGCGCATGAGCCGCGACAGAAGCAAAGAAGAGGACGTCATCTCATGAAAATGGGAAGCGCCAAACCTGGACCTGCGATGCCCATCGGACCCGGACCGCCTCTGGGTGAGTATAATCTAACTTATTTTTCTTATCTTTCAGATAACATCAAGGGCTTATCTAAAGCATTACAGAATGCTGTAGATAAGCCCTAATGGCGGTGGCGGCATCTCAAAGGAATCTGTCACCTCATTTTTCACATAGGAGATGCCACCATCGCCATTAGGGGCTTATCTACAGCATTCTGTAATGCTGTAGATAAGCCCTTGATGTAACCTGAAAGATAAGAAAAATAAGTTAGATTATATTCACCCAGAGGCGGTCTGGGTTCGACGCTTCCCATCTTCATGTTATGACGTCCTCTTCTTTGCTTCTGTTGCGGCTCATGCGCAGGCGTAATTCTCTGCCCTGTTGAAGGCAGATCGAAGTACTGCAGTGCACAGGTGCCGACAAAGCTCAGAGAGGCCCGGCGCCTGCGCACTGCAGTACTTTACTCTGCCCTCAACAGGGCAAATCAGTATGCCAGCCCAAGAGCTGCAAAACAAAGCAAGGAGGATGACGACATCGTATGAAGATGGGAAGCGCCGAACTTGGACCTGTGACGCCCATCGGACCCTGACTGCCTCTGGGTGAGTATAAACTAAGTTTTTTTTTTTATCTTTCAGGTTACATCAAGGGCTTATCTACAGCATTACAGAATGCAGCATCTCATGCAAAAAATGAGGTGACAGATTCCCATTAAGAGCCATGCCTTGCAACATATTTTAAAGAGAATCTGTAACCACATTTGTTCAATCTCAACTATTATGATAGGCATGCAGGTTGTAGAATGCTGAAAAAAGTCCTCTGTGTGTCTCATATCAGATTCATTGTTGTAGATTAATCAACTTATCACTTGATATAAATAACCTCTTCTATGCTCTTAAACCTTAATTTTTGGAGACATGTCCTGTGGTCTGAAGAAACTAAAACTTTCTGGGCATTATGACCATCATTACATTTGGAGGAAAAAGGGAGAAGCTTGAAAGCCTAAAGGTACCTTCACACGAAACGACGCTGCAGCGATAGCGACAACGATGCCGATCGCTGCAGCGTCGCTGTTTGATCGCTGGAGAGCTGTCACACAGACCGCTCTCCAGCGACCAACGATGCCGAGGTCCCCGGGTAACCAGGGTAAACATCGGGTTACTAAGCGCAGGGCCGCGCTTAGTAACCCGATGTTTACCCTGGTTACCAGCGTAAACGTAAAAAAAACAAACAGTACATACTCACCATCTGATGTCCGTCAGGTCCCTTGCCGTCTGCTTCCTGCTCTGACTGAGTGCCGCCGTACAGTGAGAGCAGAGCACAGCGGTGACGTCACCGCTGTGCTGTACTTTCACTTTGCGGCACTCAGTCAGTGTGGGAAGCAGACAGCAAGGGACCTGACGGACATCAGATGGTGAGTATGTACTGGTTTTTTTTTTTTTACGTTTACGCTGGTAACCAGGGTAAACATCGGGTTACTAAGCGCGGCCCTGCGCTTAGTAACCCGATGTTTACCCTGGTTACCAGTGTAAAATATCGCTGGTATCGTTGCTTTTGCTGTCAAACACAACGATACACGGCGATCGGACGACCAAATAAAGTTCTGAACTTTATTCAGCGACCAGCGACATCACAGCAGGATCCTGATCGCTGCTGCGTGTCAAACTAAACGATATCGCTAGCCAGGACACTGCAACGTCACGGATCGCTAGCGATATCGTTACAAAGTCGTTTCGTGTGAAGGTACCTTAAGAAAACCATCCCAGTTGTGAAACATTGGGGTGGCAGCATCATGTTGTGGGCTTGTTTTGCTGCAGGACGGACTGATGCACTTCACAAAGTTAATGGCATCATGAGAAAAGAAGATTATGCAATATTAAAGCAACATCTCAAGACATCAGCTAGGAAGTTAAAGCTTGGGCGGAAATGGGTCTTCCAAATGGACATTTCAATTACCCAAAGCATACTGCCAAAATGATAACAAAGTGGCTTAAGGATAACAACGTCAATGTTTTGAAGTGGCCATCACAAAGCCCTGATCTCAATCCTATTGAAAATTTAAGGGCAAAGCTGAAAAGGCAGGAGCGAGCAAGGTGACCTACAAACCTGGATCAGTTACACCAGTTTTTTCAGGAGGAATGGGCCCAAATTCCAACCAAATATTGTGAGAAACTTGTGGAAGGATCTCCCAAACGTTTGACCCAAGTCATTCAGTTTAAGGGCAATGGTACTACTGTAAATACTAATGAAATGTATGTAAACTTTTGACTTTGCAGTAAGTAATAAAAACGCTTTAAAACATTCTTTCTCATTATTCTGGCATTTGGCAAATAATAATTATGGTAATCCTAATTGACCTAAAACAGGAAAGGTTTATTCTGATTTCATGTCAGATATTGAGAAAAACATGCAGATGTGTCTTTTTGTTTAGTGTATGTAAACTTCTGGTTTCAACTGTATAACCAATAAATGGCTACTCTTAGTTTGCACCTGAACACAGCTGTCTTCTGTGTGGATGTGATGTTCAGTCCTTTATTTTTTGTATACATAGGCTATCTGAATGAGCACTCCACCCCTCATCCTCTGATGGTGTTAATCGCAGCAGAATCCTATCTACCCACATAAACACAGGCTTCAGTCTATTATTATTATTTATTATTATAGCGCCATTTATTCCATGGCGCTTTACATGTGAGGAGGGGTATACATAATTAAAACAGGTACAATAATCTTGAACAATACAAGTCACAACTGGTACAGGAGGAGAGAGGACCCTGCCCGCGAGGGCTCACAACCTACAAGCCTAGAAGAGGATTCACAGATTCCCAGCACCAAGAATCACATTATTGCGGCTGCTGGGTATACATGAATTGATCAATTTATGTGCTAAGTACTCTTATTTTTTTCTCATCTTCTATAGAAGTAATGCAATTCATATTTCATATATTTAATGTTTTCAGTGCATCTCACAGGCAGACAGGGTTGTAATTTAGTTGCCTAACAGCAGAGCTCAGAGAGTTTCAAAAATGTGTTTTCAAGAGGGCAAATGTAAGTTCTCCTGTCCTGTGTTAGTTACTTGTCTCATACTGGTAACCCCTTCCTCCCCTTATTTAAAATAAGCTCTGGAAGCAGAGTTATCTTCCAAGCAACATCCTCCGCATAGCCTAGAAGAGCTCGTTTACATGTAAGAAATGTGGATTTCTCTGGAATAAGACATTAGATTGCAGATATCAAGATATAATTTTATTCAGCTTCCTATGACCTCCATGCATATATACATGACTTAGGAGAGTTGATCCTACTGACAGGTTGCCTATGAGCTAAATGTGTTATCCAGGATTACAAAAAAAAAATTTTTTTCTAGAAATAGCGCCATGCCTGCCCATGGGTTGTTTCTATTATTTCAGATCAGCTCCACTGCAGTGAATAGCACTTGACTTTAGTACCACTTTCAAGTTATGGACAAATGCAGTGCTGTTATTAGAACAAACTTGTTGTATTTCCAATCCTAGAGGGTGTCGTAGCACTAAGTGCACCAGTGATCAGTAGTAATAACTTCTGTAAAGGAACCTGTGCAACTTTTGTCAATGGCCACACCAAGTTTGTTGCATGTGCTGATAAATTCTATCAACAGGTATCTTAAAAAAAAGTGTATAGATACCCTATGTACCTGATAGTCTTAAAAATGTGTCCTGAAATCCAAAAATATTTAGACGTGAGAGTCCTCAGTGGTTGATTACTTTTAATGGCTAACTGAAAAGATGGTAACAAATTGCAAGCTTTTGAGACTACGCAGGTTCCTTGGTCAGGCAAAGACTTATGCAAATTCTGAAGAATCACATACTTATACACAGCACAGCACACAGAGAAAGAAGGCAATAGATACAACAGGTGACCTGAAGCAGAATTATCATTATGTGAGAGGGATAGACATAGATATTGGAACAGTTCATAGATGAGGAAGTCTTAAGTTTTTATGGTCCTCTGAATGGGTCTGGTTCTATGTTGTGATGACCCCAGAAAGTCTGAAGAGCAAATTCCTTAATTGATGTAAAAAGAATAAATGTGAAACATTCATTCCTGCACTGAGTGTGTCAAAGGTCGTCATGAGTTTATATTCACAGATTCTTCTGTCTTTCTGAGATTTGAAATTACCTTTTTATAATAAGTGATTTTATGTCCATGATGCTATGACCGGGGATGCAAAAAATGTTTTGCTACCGGTAGGTCCATTCTTTTTTCTCTGATTGTGTATTGATGAGAATTCATCCTTGTTCTAAGTTTTTGTCCTCTCTCCCCCACATACAGACCCCAGTTGGACATTTAGTACAAATAATTAAATACACCACATTAGATGTGATGCAGCTGAAAGTACCTGGGATCTTGTAGTCCTGATGTGAGTTGAGGATCTTTACCTTGTCTGTGGTCATTATAAATGGACACATTTTATATTTTTTCTGGTTGCAAGGAAGGGTTCCTGCAGCTGTTTGAGAGGACAGGGAGCTTCTGACAATGATGCTTCTTAATTTTGGGGGCTGCCTAAAACACAGTAGTGGGGGGTCTGGAAAAATGGATTGTAATCGGGCATCTTTTTGTAGTAAAGGTTGTAATTTCTGTGCAGCTCCCCTTAGCACCTCCAGAGGCACCCAATTATTTCCTTCTTTAGCTTTGTAATGTAGCAAGTGATTCCTTGATATTCTGGTGGCTCTTGTAATTTGCTTTTCAATTGTTCTTGGATGGTAGCACTGATTAAAAAAGTCTTTTTGAGGCGACCAAGTTGTTTGTCTCTATCCATGGGGTTGGAACATATATGGTTGTATCTGATGGCTTTACTGTAGACAATACACTGTGTTCCAAATTATTATGCACAAAGAGTTTAGGAGTGATAAGGTTAGAAATTTTTTGTTTGTCATTTAAACTCATGGATGGTGATGTGTGTCAGGGCTCTATATCACTGAAAGCAATTGCAGATACCTGTGCAAGTTAGTTTGGCAGGTGTGTCCAAATAAAGGCAAGACTACTTAAGAAGGCTGTTCCACATTATTAAGCAGCCTACATTTTTTGCCAAAATGGGAAAGAAAAAAGATGTGTCGGCTGCTGAGAAGCAACAAATTGTGGAGTATTTAGGTCAAGGAATGACTACAATCAACATTGCCAAGACACTTCATCGTGATCATCTCACAATCAAGTAGTATGTAGCTGATTCCCAGCACACACGTGTGCGTGCTGATAAGGAAAAATTGAGGACTCTTTCCAACAGGCAATTGCATAAGGTTAAAAGAGCAGCTGCAAAAATGCCTTGTCATAGCAGCAGACAAGTTTTTGAAGCTGCTGGTGCCTCCAACGTCCCCAGAACAACAAGATGCAGGGTCCTTCAGAGGTGCGTAAGCCATCCTGTCGACCACCTCTATCCACTGCACACAAGCAGAAACGGCTCCAGTGGGCCAAACGATACATGAAGACTGACTTCCAAACTGTTTTGTTCACCGATAAGTGCCGTGCAACGCTCGATGGTCCAGATGGATGGAGTGGAGGATGGCTGGTTGATGGACACCCCATGAAAAGGCGCCAACAAGGAGGAGGTGGAGTAATGTTTTGGGCTGGAATCATGGGGAGAGAGATTTTCGGCCCCTTTATGATCCCTGAAGGGGTAAAGATGAACTCCATAATCCATGTGGAGTTTCTAAAACAACACTTCCTGCCATGGTTCAAGAGGAAGAACCGTGCTTTCTGCAGCAAGATCATTTTCATGCATGATAATGCACCGTCTCATGCTGCAAAAAACACATCTGCATCTCTGGCTGCTATGGACATAAAAGAGGACAAATTTATGTGTGGCCACCATCTTCCCCTAACCTCAACCCCATTGAGAACCTCTGAAGCATCATCAAAAGGAGTGTCTATGATGGCGGGAGGCAGTTCACATCTAAGCAACAGCTCTGGGAGGGTATTCTGTCCACATGCAAAACAATTGAAGCAGAAACCATCCAAAAACTGATAAATTCAATGGACGAGAGAGTTCAGAAGCTTCTTTCGAACAAGGGGTCCTATCTGCAAATGTAACGTCACCTAGAATAAAGTTTTCATTTGAAAACTGTTTGATTTCATTTTGTAATAAGCTGATAATGCTTATAACTTCACAATTGATCATTTTTTTGTTCAAAGTAAAAAAAAAGGTTGAAAACTCTGCTGTGCATAATAATTTGGAACATGCATTTTGAGTGTTTATTTTTTTTTAAAAAGATACTGTTTTCATAGGCAGTTTGTTCCGAAACATTGCAATTATACTAGAATAGTAGATGACTGGAAAATAACAATGACTGCAATTCAGATAGGTAATTTAGAGAAAATGTGAGGAAATATTATTTGCATAATAATTTGGAACACAGTGTAAAGTTTTTTATGTCTTTTGGATGGAAACTGTCCCATTTAAGGTATGTTGGACAGTTGATTGGCTTCTGGTACAGGGATGTCTCTATTTCATTGTTCTTTAGCTTAATGATGGTGTTCAAAAAGTTAATTTCAGTGCTGAAGTAGTTGAGTGTTAAGTTGATGGTGGGATGAAATTGATTAAACTGTTCGTGGAACGTCTTTAGCTGTTGCTCAGACTCTGCCCAAATAATTAAAATATCATCAATGTAGCAGTAGTAGGCCAGAGGCCTGATGGGACATGAGGACATAAAGTCGCTTGGCCATGAAAAGATTTGCATACTGTGGGGCCATTTTACTTTCCATAGCTGTACCAGTCTCCTGTAGATAAATCTTGTCAAATTCAAAGTAATTGTGGGTGAGGATGAATTTTGTGAGTTTCTCCACAGAATCCGCATCATTCCCTGTGTTTTCCATGAAGAATATGCAGGCATTTAATCCATCCTGGTGTGGGATATTGGAGTACAAAGATTCCACATCCATGGTGGCCAGGATGGTTCCTTCTGGTAGAGGACCTATTGCTGCTAGTTTATTCAATAGGTCAGTTGTGTCCTGAATGAAGCTGGGTGTATCCTTTACCAGGGGTTTAAGAATACCCCTTACCCATCCTGAAATCCATTGAACTTCAGAGTAGTTTTCTGTGAGTGTGAAGTCCAAAAAGACAAATTAACGCTAACAATTTCCTTGTAATAATCCCTAGAAACACACCATGTTTTTTTTAATCAATATGATTTCTGCTTGAAGTAATGATGCTCAGCACTAATGAACATTTTAATGGTCTAGTTATTTTCTTTTTTAACATTTTCCTTCTGTTTATTATTGGGATCAATCCCTTTTCAAGCAGGAGTTTCAGAATAAAACAGATGGAGATGTGCTCCACCGACAGAATATTCCACTCCCTTTGGACAAAGTCACAAGGCAATGCTATGGAATTTAGAGTTGATGCAGTCTTAAGTCGAAATGCCATGAACCAGTATAGATGAGGAACTGTGATTTATGTGGTTACCTAAATTACTGTATAAGGGTAGGAATGTTTTGTTCTTTAATCTCTATGACTATTAAGGAGAACTTTTCTTCTAAGCTATGGTTAACTCCAATATTTTGACTTTTTATTGTTGAGGGAACATATTATTATGTTCGGAAGAGTTTAATTTCCTTGACCAGCCCTCTAATTTGTATCTCTGGCAAGAGTTTCAGGTACATGATAAATGGGTGAATAAAAGGAAGATCATTACCATTCACTTTGTATTTCAAATTAAGGCCTGCAGCCATGCTCATGATTTGCATTTAAACAGAATCACAACACATTTACCTTTGATACCATTGCCTAAGAATACATACATGCCTAGTACTGCACTAAAACCAGGACTCCATAAGAATTTTAGATCAGAAGAGCACTGCAATATTGAATTATGGAAAAATAGATTCATTTCATTGTTTCATTTATTTACATGGGGTAATCAATTAAAAACACATGTACGCAGGGTACTTTAATCTGTGGGTTCACTTCCTATTTCATCATCCTAATACCCTATCAACATACTGGTTTGGCTTAAAACAAATTTCAGATGTCTCATAAAAGAATGGCAGGCAGCAGTAGACAGTTAATTTAATAGCTGGTATGGTTGGTTCTCTCATACATAATAACTTATTTTTCCCCAAATAGCAATCATTAAATTAAACCCCACCAGTTTTTTTAAAGGCTGCTAACAGAGTTATGGGACACAAAATTGTCTCTAGCCTTGTGGGGCGGGGGCACAAGATGAGATATTACGGTCATGCCGGCGTCTCGCATGTCTTGTCAGTGTCGCCCTACTCACTGCATTCACCACTTTGCTTCCGGAGCATCAGACCAGCTTCCTGTGTTGCCTTGTACTCACTGCCAGGTCTGCTCCTAGAGAATCTCCAACTGGCTTTAGGGAGGCGCAGCCACGTACTACAGGAATTTTACCTTGCTGTGTCCTGCAGGGTTTGCCTTCCCCAGTCTAGCCCTAGGCAGCAACAGGTTCATTAGACAGTTACTCCCACCACTCCTTGCCCGATCATTGGTTCCCAGTTGCTTGACTCTGAATCTTGTGGAAGCATGATTGTTCTGACCCAGCTTGTTTATAGTTTATCCTGACCTCTCCTCTCCTGACCTCAGCTATGTATACTAAACCTGTGTTGCCTGCCCTGAACCTAGATTGTCTGACTACATGTCTGTCTCACCCTCCTGTATCTTGTACCCGTGTCTCTTACCCTCCAGTCAGCTGCTGCAGACCTGGGCACTGTCCTGGAGTGGTACCTATTAACTGACATCGGCTAAACCCCTATCCTCACCATCAGAGGCTCTAGTGAATACCCGGGAGTCTGTTGTGAAATTGGATTTTGGGCTCCCCCGGTGGCCACTGGTGGAATTGAACTTGTGTGCATCATCCCCTCTGTTCACCTGTTCCCTGCAGGATGTGGGAGTCGCTATTTAACCTTGCTCCTCTGTCACTTCCATGCCGGTCAACATTGTAATCAGAAGCCTTTCTGTGCATGTTCCTGCTACCAGACAACTTCCAGCTAAGTCGGACTTTTGTCCTTGTTTGTTTTTTGCATTTTGTTCCAGTTCACAGCTGCAGTTTCGTTTCTGTGTCTGGAAAGCTCTTGTGATCTGAAATTGCCACTCTGATGTTATGAGTTAATACTAGAGTCTTAAAGTAATTTCAGGATGGTGTATTGATAGGGTTTTCAGCTGACCATGAAAGTACCCTTTCTGTCTTCCTGCTATCTAGTAAGCGGACCTCGATTTTGCTAAACCTATTTTCATACTACGTTTGTCATTTTCATCTTAAATCACCGCCAATATATGTGGGGGCCTCTGTCTGCCTTTCGGGGAAATTTCTCTAGAGGTGAGCCAGGACTATATTTTCCTCTGCCAGGATTAGTTAGTCCTCCGGCCGGCGCTGGGCGTCTAGGGATAAAACGCAGGCTACGCTACCCGGCTACTGTTAGTTGTGCGGCAGGTTTAGTTCATGGTCAGTTTAAGTTTCCATCCTTCCAAGAGCTAGTTCCTATGTATGCTGGGCTATGTTCTCTTGCCATTGAGAACCATAACAGGAGTCACTAAGTTATACCCCTCCAAGGTAAACCCAGCCCGTGGCATGGTGGGTACACACCCACCAGCAATACAATTACTTTAATGGCACAAATATAAAATATTACTCTGAAGGGGCATAAACTAGGACACTTTTCCTATTTTCCTTACTGTGAGGCTTTATTATTTTGTTTGGTGAGCACAGTGGAGAAATTACTGTGTAGGAAGCATTGATAATGGATTAGCAAAGGAAAGAAGTTAATTTGCAGAGAACAGTCATGAATAGTGTTGAGCGATACCGTCCGATACTTGAAAGTATCGGTATCGGAAAGTATCGGCCGATACCGGCAAAGTATCGGATCCAATCCGATACCGATACCCGATACCAATACAAGTCAATGGGACTCATGTATCGGACGGTATTCCTGATGGTTCCCAGGGTCTGAAGGAGAGGAAACTCTCCTTCAGGCCCTGGGATCCATATAAATGTGTAAAAGAAAGAATTAAAATAAAAAATATCGCTATACTCACCTCTCCGACGCAGCCTGGACCTCAGCGAGGGAACCGGCAGCGTTGTTTGTTTAAAATTCGCGCTTTTACTTGGTTACGTGAAGTCCCGGCTTGTGATTGGTCAGGGCGGCCATGTTGCCGGGACGCGGACCAATCACAGCAAGCCGTGACGAAATTACGTCACGGCTTGCTGTGATTGGTCCGCGTCCCGGCAACATGGCCGCCATTAACCAATCACAAGCCGGGACGTCACGGGAGGCTGGACACGCGCCCATTTTAAAAAGCGCGCGTGTCCAGCCTCCAGTGACGTCCCGGCTTATGATTGGTCACGGCGCCATGTTGCCGGGACGCGGACCAATCACAGCAAGCCGTGACGAAATTACGTCACGGCTTGCTGTGATTGGTCCGCGTCCCGGCAACATGGCCGCCATTAACCAATCACAAGCCGGGACGTCACGGGAGGCTGGACACGCGCCCATTTTAAAAAGTGCGCGTGTCCAGCCTCCCGTGACGTCACGGCTTGTGATTGGTTAATGGCGGCCATGTTGCCGGGACGCGGACCAATCACAATGCCGGGACGTAATTTTAAAATCCTTAAGGACCTGAAATTACGTCACGGCTTGCTGTGATTGGTTGCGTCTCCCATGTGACTGCGACCCAACCAATCACAACGCCGGAACGTAATTTTAAAATCCTGAAGGACCTGAAATTACGTCACGGCTTGCTGTGATTGGTTGCGTCCCGGTCACATGGGCGGCACGCAACCAATCACAAGCCGGGACTCACGTAAAGGAAAGAAAAGCGCGAATTTTAAACAAAGAACGCTGCCGCTTCCCTCGGTAAGGTGCAGGCTGCGTCGGAGAGGTGAGTATAGCAATATTTTTTATTTTAATTCTCTCTTTTACACATTTTTACATTAATGTTGTTTCGATACCGATACCCGATATCACAAAAATATCGGATCTCGGTATCGGAATTCCGATACAGCAAGTATCGGCCGATACCCGATACTTGCAGTATCGGAATGCTCAACACTAGTCATGAATGGAAAACATCATCATGGTGGTTTGGGTTGTATAGAAGAAAAAGGTACAGAATAAACTGACTGCCATGACTGGTCGTGGACAAGAACCCTCACCAGTTTCTTCCTGTCATGCAATGCATAATTGTTAAATCTTTTACTATTCTCTCATAGGAACAGATCTGTCAATCATGCAGAGCTGGGCAGGAAACAGTAAAAAGGTGTCTGCATTTGTGCATGGTCATCTCAGTCATATCAGTTTAGGCTACCTGTTTAAAGTGTATTTTTTTCTGAAAGTTGTATGGGAAAATGGGTGTTTGTAATAAGGGAGCTGATTCATGCTGTATGTGGTTCATGGAAAATACAGGATGTATACCATTTTCTCAATACAACCAGATTACCCTTTAAGTAACTTCATAGAAGGGTTTCCTTCCTTTAGGCTTGTCCTCCACCTACATACCTCATTGAAAGTGTTACTTGCTCAGGAAGATGAAATACATAATATGGTGAAAGGATATGAACAACCCTTCAACTAATTGAGTTCAGGTCTTTCACTCATTTCCATTTTAAGGAGTTGCATAAAATCAGGCCCATATAAATCCACTTTCAGTCCACAAACATATGAAGAGCTTAGCGTCTTTAATGAAAGTCTATCACCCCAGACTTTGACGTTAAATGTTGTATATTGCCTTGTGAGATACAGTACCTTGCGAAAGTATTCGGACCCCTGGAACTTTGCAACCTTTTTCCACATATCATGCTTCAATCATAAAGATACCAAATGTAAATGTTTGGTGAAGAATCAACAACAAGTGGAACAAAATTGTGAAGTTGAATGAAATTTATTGGTTATTTAAAATTTTAGTGGAAATTCAAAAACTGAAAAGTGGGGCATGCAATATTATTCATCCCCTTTACTTTCATTGCAGCAAACTCACTCCAGAACTTCATTGTGAATCTCTGAATGATCCAATGTTGTCCTAAATGTCTAATGATTATTATTATTATTATTTATTTATATAGCACCATTGATTCCATGGTGCTGTACATGAGAAGGGGTTACATACAAGTTACAGATATCACTTGCAGTAAACAAACTAACAATGATGGACTGATACAGAGGGGCGAGGACCCTGCCCTTGCGGGCTTACATTCTACAGGATTATGGGGAAGGAGACAGTAGGTTGGGGGTTGCAGGAGTTCCGGTGTTGGTGAGGCGGTAGCTTCAATAGTGATGAGGCTGCAGCGGTGTCAGTGCAGGCTGTAGGCTTTCCTGAAGAGATGAGTTTTCAGGTTCCGTCTGAAGGATCCGACTGTGGTTGATAGTCGGACGTGTTGGGGCAGAGAGTTCCAGAGGATGGGGGATATTCGGGAGAAGTCTTGGAGGCGATTGGATGAGGAGAGAATAAGTGTGGAGGAGAGAAGGAGGTCTTGGGATGACCAGAGATTATGTGAGGGAAGATATCGGGAGATTAGTTCAGAGATATATGGAGGAGACAGGTTATGGATGGCTTTGTAGGTCAGTATTAGTAATTTGAACTGGATACGCTGAGGGAATGGGAGCCAGTGAAGAGATTTGCAGAGGGGGGAAGCAGAGGAGTAGCGAGGAGAGAGATGGATTAGTCGGGCAGCAGAGTTAAGGATGGACTGGAGAGGTGCAAGGGTGTTAGCAGGGAGGCCACAGAAAAGGATGTTGCAGTAGTCAAGGCGGGAGATGATGAGGGCATGCACAAGCATTTTAGTAGATTGAGGGTTGAGGAAAGGATGGATTCTGGAGATATTTTTGAGCTGGAGGCGACAGGAGGTGGAAAGAACTTGGATGTGCAGTTTGAAGGACAGGGCAGAGTCGAAGGTTACTCCGAGACAGCGGACTTTGGGTACGGGGGAAAGCATGATGTCATTGATTGCGATAGATAGGTAAGGTAAGGAAGATTTGTGGGATGGAGGAAAGATGATGAGTTCAGATTTGTCCACATTGAGTTTGAGGAAGCGAGAGGAGAAGAAGGAGGATATGGCTGATAGGCACTCTGGGATTCTGGACAGCAGAGCGGTGACGTCTGAGCCAGAGAGGTAGATCAATGATGATAAATATAATCCACCTGTGTGTAATCAAGTCTCCGTATAAATTCACCTACTCTGTGACAGTCTCAGGGTTCTGTTTGTAGCACAGAGAGCATCATGAAGACCAAGGAGCACAACAGGCAGGTCCGTGATACTGTTGTGGAGAAGTTTAAAGCCAGATTTGGATACAAAATGATTTCCAAAACTTTAAACATCCCAAGGAGCACTGTGCAAGCGATCATATTGAAATGGAAGGAGTATCATACCACTGCAAATCTACCAAGACCCGGCCGTCCCTCTAAACTTTCATCTCAAACAAGGAGATGACTGATCAGAGATGCAACCAAGAGGCCCATGATGACTCTGGATGAATTGTAGAGATCTACAGCTGAGGTGGGACAGTCTGTCCATAGGACAACGATCAGTTGTACACTGCGCAAATCTTGCCTTTATGGAAGAGTGGCAAGAAGAAAGCCATTTCTCAAAGATATCCATAAAAAGTGTAATTTAAAGTTTGCAACAATCCACCTGGGAGACACACCAAACCTGTGGAAGAAGGTAGTCTGGTCAGATAAAACCAAAATTGAACTTTTTGTCAACAATGCCATACGATATGTTTATCATAAAGGCAACACAGCTCATCACCCTAAACACACCATCCCCACTGTCAAACATGGTGGTGGCAGCATCATGGTTTGGGCCTGCTTTTCTTCAGCAGGGACAGGGAAGATGGTTAAAATTGATGGGAAGATGGATGGAGCCAAATACAGGACCATTCTTAAAGAAAACCTGTTGAAGTCTGCAAAAGACCTGAGGCTGGGACAGAGATTTGTCTTCCAACAAGACAATGATCCTAAACATAAAGCAAAATCTACAATGGAATGGTTCACAAATAAACATATCCTGGTGTTAGAATGGCCAAGTCAAAGTCCAAACCTCAATCCAATCGAGAATCTGTGGAAAGAGCTGAAAACTGCTGTTCACAAACGATCTCCATCAAACCTCACTGAGCTCGAGCTGTTTGCCAAGGAGGAATGGGCAAGAATTTCAGTCTCTCGATGTACAACTGATAGAGACATACCCCAAGCAACTTGCAGCTGTAATTACAGCAAAAGATGGCGCAACAAAGTATTAAGTTAAAGGGACCGAATAATATTGCACGCCCCATTTTTCAGTTTTCTAATTTCCACAAAAATTTAAAATAACTAATAAATTTCGTTCAACTCCACAATTGTGTTCCATTTGTTGTTGATTCTTCACCAAAAAATTACATTTGGTATCTTTATGTTTGAAGCATGTTATGTAGGAAAAGGTTGAAAAGTTCCAGGGGGCTGAATACTTTTGCAAGGCACTGTATATAACACCTCTAAAAACTATACATTTTATTTTAAATTGACCTTCTCTATTATCCAGAAAATGCAATTTATTCTGTAAATATATTGGAGTACTGGGTGCTCAATTCCTCTTACTGTCATTTGCATAAGTCCATGTCATTCTCTCTTGATTGAAAACCCTTGCTTGCATTAACCAGCACTGTGTACAGAGAATCCTCCTACACGCTGTGCCTGAGTGAGCTCTGTAGCAGTATTCTTCTTCAGTAGTCTTCTTTCCTTTCTTCTGCGGTGACTCTACACAGGTATACTTGAAAGTGCAGTGGAGCAGCCACAACAGAGAGGAGAAAAGGCTGTTTGCGCCACTCCGGACATTACACAGTGAGTTCATGAAATGCTAGATTGTATAATCAAATCTCACAGAGGAGCAGAATTTACTGAAAATGTTCACGCTGTATATGACTGAAAGGTGTAAGAGCCTAGTATATTGCTGATTTCTATCTATGAGACCCTCTTCAAATGTCAGTGTTTCTTATACGTTTGCTGTAATTTTTCAAATGTACCGGAAACACTTATTTATTATAATCTATTGGGCTGTGCACATGTCCGTGTGTTCACACAGACAGTGTGTCCATGTGACCCACACATAGACATGTCAGTTTTTTCCCCCGCAGCATGGATACCAATTCGTAAGCAAACTGGAACTGTGGGAAGCAACTAACAGAATAGTTTTAAACAGGGAGAAATGCAAAGTCCTACATCTGGGTAAGAAAAATGAAAAAAGCATGTACAGACTGGGAGGAATAGGGCTAAGCAACAGCACGTGTGAAAAAGACTTGGGTATGCTAATAGATCACAGACCAAACATGAGTCAGCAGCATGATGCAGCAGCAAAAAAGGCAAATGCAATTCTGGGTTATATTAACAGAAGCTTACGGTCTAAATCACGTGAAGTCATTATCTCTCTCTATGCCTCCTTGGTCAGGCCTCATCTGGAAACTTGTGTCCTGTTTTGAGCACCATATTTTAAAAAGATATAAACAAACTCGAGCAAGTTCAGAAAAGAGCAACCAGAATGGTGACCGGTCTGCAAACAATATCCTATAAGGAAGGGTTAGAGGAATTGGGAATGTTTAGCTTGCAAAAGAGAAGACTAAGAGGAGACTTAATAGCCGTCTACAAATATTTCAAGGGCTATCACACTGTAGAGGGATTATCCTTATTCTCATTTGCACAAGGAAAGGCTAGAAGCAATGGGAGGAAACTGAATATGAGAAGACACAGATTAGATATTAGAAAAAAAAACTTTCTGACACTGAGGGTGATCAACGAGTTGATCAGGCTGCCATGAGAGGTGGTGAGTTCTCCTTCAATGGAAGTCTTAAAACAGATGCTGGACAGTCATTTGTCTGAGATGGTTTAGTGAATCCTATATTGAGCAGGGGGTTGGACCAGATGACCGTGGAGGTCCCTTCCAACTCTACCATTCTATGATTCTATGTCATAAAGTGTGACATCAGTGTGCCATCCATGTGACACATACCGGAATAGAATGCAAAATAGAAATTACAGATCTTTATGTGTTAAAAATGTGCAAAGATAGAAATATATAAATAAATGTGGGGTAGATAGTTAGATATACATGAGATCGTGAGATACATAATTAATGCCTTGCATGTGTAGTTTACTGTACATGTATTATATACATGAAAAAAGTGACATGGGGTCCCCCCACTTTTGATAACCAGCAAAGGTAACGCAGACAACTGTGAGCTGATGTTATCAGGCAGGGAAGGTCCATGGTTATTTTGCCCTTCCCAGCCTAAAAATACCAGGTCACAGCCGCCTCAGAAGAGTCGCATCACATTAGATGGTCCAATTCTGTCACTTTGCCTTCACTCTTTCTAACTGCCTGGGTGCATTGCCAATCGGGGTAATGAGGCTTGTGGTTGGTATCATCTGTGATTTGTCAAAAATCACATTTGGCATCAATCCCTGATCTTAGTAATGGATAGGTGTCTATTAGGGTTGAGCGAAATGTGTCGGCAATTTTCAGAAGTCGCCGACTTTTGGCAAAGTTGGGTTTCATGAAACCCGACCCGACCCCTGTGTGGGGTCGGCCATGAAGTCGGCGATCTTCTGAATCTGGAATCGGAATTCCGATACCGATTCCCGATATGTTTAAGATATCGGGAATTGGTATCGGAATTCAGATTTAAGTGTAAAATAAAGAATTAAAATAAAAAATATCGCTATACTTATCCTCTGACGGGCCCTGGTACTAACCGGGAACCTTCCTTCCTTAGAATCAGCCTTCCAGGACCTTGCGGTGACGTCGCGGTGACGTCGCGGCTTGTGATTGGTGCGCGGCCGCCCATGTGACCACTCGCGCGACCAATCACAAGCCGCGACGTCACCGTGACGTCACCGAAGGTCCTGGAAGGGCTGATTCTTAGGAAGGAAGGCTGCCGGAATGAAGCCGAGGGTGAGTATATTCCTATTAGGTATATACTCACTCTCGGACATGCCCTGCTTCTTTCCGGCAGCCTTCCTTCCTAAGAATCAGCCCTTCCAGGACCTTCGGTGACGTCACGGTGACGTCGCGGCTTGTGATTGGTCGCGCGAGTGGTCACATGGGCGGCCGCACACCAATCACAAGCCGCAACGTTACTGCGACGTCACCGCAAGGTCCTGGAAGGCTGATTCTAAGGAAGGAAGGTTCCCGGTTAGTACCAGGGCCCGTCAGAGGATAAGTATAGCGATATTTTTTATTTTAATTCTTTATTTTACACTTAAATATGGATCCCAGGGCCTGAAGGAGAGTTTCCGCTCCTTCAGACCCTGGGAACCATTGGAAACCCAATGCACTGCATTGGGTTTCGAGTTTCGGCCGACCCCGACTTTTTTATAGGATTGGCCAATTTCACTCGACCCGACTTTTGAAAAAGTCGGGTTTCGTGAAACCCGACCCGATCCTATAAAAGTAAAGGTCGCTCAACCCTAGTGTCTATTAGTGATGAGCGAATATACTCGTTGCTCGGGTTTTCCAGAGCACGCTCGGTGATCTCCGAGTATTTGTTAGTGTTCGGAGATAACGTTTTCATCTCCGCAGTAGAATGATTTACAGCTACTAGACAGCTTGATTACATGTGAGGATTCCCTAGCAACCAGGCAACCCCCACATGTACTCAGGCTGGGTACTAGCTATAAA
This sequence comes from Ranitomeya variabilis, assembly GCF_051348905.1. NCBI lineage: Eukaryota > Metazoa > Chordata > Amphibia > Anura > Dendrobatidae > Ranitomeya > Ranitomeya variabilis. The sequence goes on along the minus strand of NC_135234.1, from coordinate 525,330,589 downwards.
TCATTCAGCTGAGGCGATGAAAACTTAATCTCTGAACACTAACAAATACTCAGCGATCACCCGAGCGTGCTCGGGGAAACCGGAGCAACGAGTACACTCGCTCATCACTAGTGTCTATCAGACACCCAAGTACCGTATATACTCGAGTATAAGCCGACCCGAGTGTAAGCCAACCCCCCTAATTTTGCCACAGAAAACTGGGAAAACTTATTGACTCGAGTATAAGCCTAGGGTGGGAAATGCAGCAGCTACCGGTTAATGTCAAAAATAAAAATAGATACCAATAAAAGTAAAATTAATTGAGACATCAGTAGGTTAAGTGTTTTTGAATATCCATATTGAATCAGGAGCCCCTTATAATGCTCCATACAGTTCATGATGGCCCCATAAGATGCTCCATATTAAAATATACCCCATATAATGCTGCACAAAGGTTAATAATGGCCCCATAAGATGCTCCATAGAAACATTTGCCCCATACAATGCTGCATAAAGGTTGATGGCCCCATAAGATGCTCCACACATTATGGCCCCATAAGATGCTCCACACATTATGCCCCATACGATGCTCCATACATTGTGGCCCCATGAGATGCTCCACACATAATGCCCCATAAGATGCTCCTCATATATGCCCCATAAGATGCTCCTCATATATGCCCCATAAGATGATCCTCACATATGCCCCATAAGATGCTCCTCATTTATGCCCCATAAGATGCTCCATACATTTGCCCCATTTGCTGTTGCTGTAATTAAAATTTAAAAAAAATCACATACTCCATACTCGCCTCTCTTCGCTCAGGCAACCGGCACTTGCGATAGTCACCTTCCACGTTCCATCGCTGCGCGCTGCTCTGTCTTCCATCCTCTGCACTGACTGTTCAGGCAGAGGGCGGCGCGCACACTAATCACGTCATCGCGCCCTCTGACCTGTACAGTCACAGCCAGAGGACGGAAGACAGAGCAGCGCGCAGAGAGGGAACGAGGAAGGTGACTATCGCGCAATGCTCCCCCTCCCCTGATATACTCACCTGCTCCCGGCGCGGTCCCCTGGCAGCGTCTCACTGTCAGATGGTCTCCGGGAGCCGGCGGCATCTTCCTGTGTTCAGCGGTCACGTACCACTAATTACAGTAATGAATATGCGTGCATATTCATTACTTTAATGAGCGGTACCACGTGAGCGCTGAACACAGGAAGCGCTGCCCGGAGACCATGGGACATGCAGGGACAGCGCCAGGAGCAGGTAAGTATATCACAGCCGCCGCTCCCCCTCACCTGCCGACCCCCCCGCCGACACTGACTCGAGTATAAGCTGAGAGGGTCACTTTCAGCCCAAAAAAGTGGGCTGAAAATCTCGGCTTATACTCGAGTATATACGGTACTCCAAAAAACATGCACACAAACACCAAAAAATACTTTATTTGATTAAAAACTCCTACATTTTCCCTGGGTCACCAATTTATTAAAAGAAAAAAACATGCAAGTGTGAAGTAGTCCTGGGAGTAGTATACAAATCAAAACCTGAAAAACATAAAAAGAGAGAAATGGAAATGACACTGTCCCCCACTCACTAATTTAACCCCTTAATCCCATATGACGTACTATCCCATCGAGGTGATCTGGGACTTAATTCCCAGTGACGGAATAGTACGTCATATGCAATCGGCCGCGCTCACAGGGGGGAGTGCAGCCGATCGCAGCCGGGTGTCAGCTGACTATCACAGCTGACATCCGTCACGGACCGCTCCTTACACATTAACCCCAAAACACTGCGATCAAACATGATCGCAGCGTTCCGGGGGCATAGGGAAGCATCGCACAGGGAGGGGGCTCCCTGCGTGCCTCCCTGAGACCCTCGGTACAAAGCGATGTGCTCACCTTGTACCGAGCGTCTCCTCCCTGCAGGCCCCAGATCCAAAATGGCCACGGGGCTACTTCCGGGTCCTGCAGGGAGGTGGCTCAAAAGCGCCTGCTCAGAGCAGACTCTGGTAAGCCTGCAGCCCTGCTTGTCAGATTGCTGATTTCACACAGTGCTGTGCAAAGTGTCACATCAGCGATCTGACCCTATAGTGTGATGTCTTCCCCTGGGAAAACGTTATAAAGTTAAAAAAAATATATTTAGATGTGTAAAAAAAAAAAAAAAATCCTAAATAAAAAAATATATATATATTGTTCCCATAAATACATTTCTTTATCTAAATAATGAAAAAAATTAAAGTACACATATTTAGTATCGCTGTGTCCGTAACGACCCCACGTATAAAACTTTCCCACTAGTTAACCTCTTCAGTGAACGCCAAAAAAACAAGGCAAAAAAACTCTTTATTATCATACCACCAAACAAAAAGTTGAATAACACACGATCAAAAAGATGAATATAAATAACCAATGTACCGCTGAAAAGATCATCTTGTCCCGCAAAAAACGAGCTGCCATACAGCATCATCAGTGAAAAAATAAAAAAGTTACAGTCCTCAGAATAAAGCAATGCAAAAATAATTATTTTTTCTATAAAATAGTTTTTATTGTATAAAAGCGCCAAAACATAAAAAAGATATAAATGAGGTATCGCTGTAATCATTCTCACACGAAGAATAAAACTGCTTTATCAATTTTACCAAACGTGGAACGGTATAAACGCCCCCACAAAAGAAATTCATGAATAGCTGATTTTTGGTCATTCTGCCTCACAAAAATTGGAATAAAAAGCGATGAAGAAATGTCACATGCCTGAAAATAATACCAACAAAAACGTCAACTCGTCCTGCAAAAAACAAGACCTCACATGACTCTGTGGACCAAAATATGGAAAAATTATAGCTATCAAAATATGGAGACGCAAAAACTATTTTTTGCAATAAACAGCGTCTTTCAGTGTGTGACAGCTGCCAATCATAAAAATCCGCTAAAATACCCGCTATTAATAGTAAATCATTACTCCCTTAGTTAGGGAAAAATAATAACATTAAAAAAATGTATTTATTTCCATTTTCTGGTTAGGGTTAAGGCTGGGGTTAGGGTTAGGGCTAGGGTTAGGGTTGGGGCTAGGGTTAGGGTTGGGGCTAGGGTTAGGGCTACAGTTAAGGTTCGGGCTAAAGTTAGGGTAAGGGCTGGGGCTAAAGTTAGGGTTAGGGTTGGGGCTAAATTTAGGGTTAGGGCTACAGTTAGGGTTGGGCTAAAGTTAGGGTTGAGGTTGGGGCTAAAGTTAGGGTTAGGGTTGGGCTAAAGTTAGGGTTAGAGCTACAGTTAGGGTTGGGGCTAAAGTTAGGGTTTGGATTACATTTACAGTTGGGATTAGGGTTAGGGGGTGTCAGGGTTAGGGGTGTGGTTAGGGTTATGGTTGGGATTAAGGTTAGGGGTGTGTTGGAGATAGGAGTGTGGTTGGGGTTAGGGGTGTGGTTGTGGTTACGGGTGTGGTTGGGATTAGGAATGTGTTTGGGTTAGGGTTTCAGTTTCATCAGGGCTCTCCAAGCGCGACATAGCATCTGATCTCAATTCCAGCAAATTCTGTGTTGAAAAAGTAAAACAGTGCTCCTTCCCTTCCGAGCTCTCCCGTGTGCCCAAACAGGGGTTTACCCCAACATATGGGGTATCAGCGTACTCAGGACAAATTGGACAACAACTTTTGGGGTCCAATTTCTCTTGTTACACTGGGGAAAATAAAAATTTGGGGGGCTAAAAAACATTTTGGTGGGAAAAAAATGATTTTTTATTTTCACGGCTCTGCGTTATAAACTGTAGTGAAACACTTGGGGGTTCAAAGCTCTCACAACACATCTAGATAAGTTCCTTAGGGGGTCTACTTTCCAAAATGGTGTCACTTGTGGGGGTTTCAATGTTTAGGCACATCAGTGGCTCTCCAAACGCAACATGGCGTCCCATCTCAATTCCAGTCAATTTTGCATTGAAAAGTCAAATCACGCTCCTTCCCTTCCAAGCTCTGCCATGCGCCCAAACAGTGGTTTACCCCCCACATATGGGGTATCAGAGTACTCAGGATAAATTGCACAACAATGTTTGGGGTCCAATTTCTTCTCTTACCCTTGGGAAAATAAAAAATTGGGGCGAAAAATCATTTTTGTGAAAAAATATAATTTTTATTTTTACGGCTCTGCATTATAACCTTCTGTGAAGCACTTGGTGGTCAAAGTGCTCACCACACATCTAGATAAGTTCCTTAGTGGGTCTCCTTTCCAAAATGGTATCAATTGTGGGAGGTTTCAATGTTTAGGCATATCAGTGGCTCTCCAAACACAACATGGCAATTGACATCTCAATTCCAGTCAATTTTGCATTGAAAAGTCAAGTGGCGCTCCTTCCCTTCCGAGCTCTGCCATGCGCCCAAACAGTGGTTTACCCCCACATATGGGGTATCAGCGTACTCAGGACAAATTTTACAACAACTTTTGGGGTCCATTTTCTCCTGTTACCCTTGGTAAAATAAAACAAATTGGAGCTGAATTAAATTTTTTGTGAAAAAAAGTTATATGTTAATTTTTTTAAACATTCCGAAAATTCCTGTGAAGCACCTGAAGGGTTAATAAACTTTTTGAATGTGGTTTTGCGCACCTTGTAGGGTGCAGTTTTTAGAATAGTGTCACACTTGGTTATTTTCTATCATATAGACCTCTCAAAATGACTTCAAATGTGATGTGGTCCCTAAAAAAAAATGGTGTTGTAAAAATGAGAAATTGCTTTTCAAACTTAACCCTTATAACTCCCTAACAAAAGAAAATTTTGGTTCCAAAATTGTGCTGATGTAAAGTAGACATGTGGGAAATGTTACTTATTAAGTATTTTGTGTGATATATCTCTGTGATTTAAGGGCATAAAAATTCAAATTTGGAAAATTGCGAAATTTTCAACATTTTTGCCAAATTTCCATTTTTTTCACAAATAAACGCAGGTAATATCAAATAAATTTTTCAGCTATCATGAAGTACAATATATCTCGAGAAAACAATGTCAGAATCATCAGGATCCGTTGAAGAGTTCCAGAGTTATAACCTCATAAAGTGACAGTGGTCAGAATTGTAAAAATTGGCCCGGTCATTAACGTGCAAACCGCCATTGGGGCTTAAGGGGTTAATTAGAAAAAAATTTCCCATGCAGGACTGACGTTCTCCGAATCTGGCCCCGGAGTCACCGCTCATCAGAGCCGCTGACTTGCGCTGCACTGTGTGAGATCTGGTGGCTCTGAATTATCTATCTTTGCACATCTTTAATACATAAACATCTGTAATTTTTATTATGCCTTCTATTCCAGTAGATGTCACATGGATGGAGCAGACGGATGGCACACTGTTGGCATATGAATTATGCACATGGACACGGATAACACCGGTACTGCTTTTTCTAGTACTGGTAAAATCAGGATGAATGAAGGGGGCCTATGGCACTGTAGCAGTTTCAGATGTAGATCATGCAATGGAAGAGACTGTCCAGGTGTGATGAGTCTCATTTCATTTTATCAAATGATAGCAATGTTTTTGCGATGATGTGCTCTTTTAGGATCCTGACGATTGCAGCAGATTACAGTTTGCAGTGGTTGCATGACTTAAGGTACCTTCACACTGAGCAACTTTACAACGAGAACGACAGCGATCCATGACGTTGCAGCGTCCTGGATAGCGATCTCGTTGTGTTTGACACGCAGCAGCTATCTGGATCCCGCTGTGATATCGCTGGTCAGAGCTAGAAGTCCAGAACTTTATTTTGTCGCTGATCACCTGCTGTCATCGCTGGATCGGTGTGTGTGACGCCGATCCAGCGATGTGTTCACTTGTAACCAGGGTAAACATCGGGTTACTAAGTGCAGGGCTGCGCTTAGTAACCCGATATTTAACCTGGTTACCATTGTAAAAGTAAAAAAAAAACACTACATACTCACATTCTGATGTCTGTCATGTCCCCCGGCGTCCACAGGGTTAAAACTGCTTTCGGCAGGAGCGCTTGCTAATGCTGCGCTGCTGCCGAGAGCTTCCTGCACTGACTGTGTCAGTGCCGGCCGTAAAGCAGAGCACAGCGGTGACATCACCGCTGTTACTGCCGGCGCTCACACATTCAGTGCAGGAAGCTCTCGGCAGCAGCGCAGCATTAGCAAGCTCTCCTGCCGAAAGCAGTTTTAACCCTGTGGACGCTGGCGGGGGACGTGACAGACATCAGAATGTGAGTATGTGGTGTTTTTTTTTTTTTTTTTTTTACTTTTGCAATGGTAACCAGGGTAAATATCGGGTTACTAAGTGAGGCCCTGCACTTAGTAACCCGATGTTTACCCTGGTTACCCGGGTGCTGCAGGGGGACTTCGGCATCGTTGAAGACAGTTTCAACGATGCCGAAGTCGTTCCCCTGATCGTTGGTCGCTGGAGAGAGCTGTCTGTGTGACAGCTCCCCAGCGACCACACAACGACTTACCAACAATCACGGCCAGGTCGTATCGCTGGTCGTGATCGTTGGTAAGTCGTTTAGTGTAACGGTACCTTAAAGGTACCGTCACACTTACAAACAGGGCAGACATCACCGAGGTAAAGAACCTTAGAGCAGCCTGCACAATATCCTCGGGGACACAGGTAAATTAGTATGTCTTAGTAGCTGTGTGATCATGGCATGCAGAGTGGGATCATACAACTTGCCACAAGACCTCACGTGCTAACCCAGCACATCATTAAAGCAGTTACAGTTCGGAGCGATTACCATTTAGAGAGTTTTCTTCTGGGTTTGTATATTTCCTCCCCCATATGACATTGCCCAATCATAAGCAAGCAGTAAAATGCATCAGAAAAAGAACACGCCCTACAATAGCATATAACATGTTTCTCAGTGTGTAAGACCTGTAATGTCAGACAGCCTAATCTTCTGATCTAATCTTGTGCATGATTAAATATTTTTGGTATTAGAACATAGATGACTAAGACCTCTCAAATAAGGTCCCATCAGTCCATGGGGTGGAGGGTCAGCACAGCTGAATTTAGCTGTGTTATAGCACTGTTACCTCTACTGTTCTTCCTGTCCCCTCACCTGACAATACCTGTCAAGATTTCAAAAATGTCCGTAATCACGCTTATGTCTATTGTGATCAGGGAAACTTATACAAGCTCTACAGTGAGATTAGAGCAGGGTGTCATAACATCTCACATAGGAGTAGCTCAGAATAGGTAGGATACTCTTGTGTGAGACATACAATGACAGACAACCTATTCTTACAGTAGAATGACTACAAGTTACCCTGAGCATAGCAGTCATAAATGTGATTTTTGACATCTTTTATCTCTCTTCTTTGGATAGGCAGTGTGGTGGAGAGGCAGTACTGCAGATGTGACAGTGCTATGAGAGGAGAGCTAAAAAATGAGTTTATAATGTGACACTGTTAAATTCAGCTATGCTGACAGCAATAGACATATTTGAAAGGTGTTAATAATCTGTGCTCTACTCCCAGTACTTTCCAATCATGCCAATGTTAGACAAGGAGATTATGGCTCTCTGTCATTATACATCTCACACACTGAGAAACCTGCTATTGTGGGGCATTCTCTTTTTCTGTTGTGCGCTGCTGCCTGCTTATGATTGGGCAATATCCTACAGGGGGAAGAAGTACAATCCCCCAGTGAAAATTATCTGATAACGCCCACTTGAATGTAACAAAAAGTAACTATATAGGTGTTTAATACTTTAATTATGAATACCTCCACAACAGAAAGGTGAAATAAGAAAAAAAAAAGTCATCATTACATAATGTAAAGTTCAATATGAAAAGATTGGTGATAAGTAGTGTTGAGCATTCCGATGCTGCAAGTATCGGGTATCGGCCGATACTTGCTGTATCGGAATTCCGATACCGGGATTCCGATACTCTTGTGGTATCGGGTATCGGGTATCGCAACAACATTAATGTTAAAATGTGTAAAAGAGAGAATTAAAATAAAAAATATCGCTATACTCACCTCTCCGACGCAGCCGGGACTTCAGCGAGGGAACCGGCAGCGTTGTTTGTTTAAAATTCGCGCTATTACTTGGTTACGTGAATTCCCGGCTTGTGATTGGTCAGGTCGGCCACGTTGCCGGGACGCGGAGCAATCACAGCAAGCCGTGACGAAATTACGTCACGGCTTGCTGTGATTGGTCCGCGTCCCGGCAATATGGCCGCCCTGACCAATCACAAGCCGTGACGTCACGGGAGGCTGGACACGCGCCCATTTTAAAATGAGCGCGTCCAGCCTCCCGGCTTGTGATTGGTTGACCGCGGCGCAACCAATCACAAGCCGTGACGTCACGGGAGGCTGGACACGCGCCCATTTTAAAATGAGCGCGTCCAGCCTCCCGGCTTGTGATTGGTTGACCGCGGCGCAACCAATCACAAGCCGTGACATCACGGGAGGCTGGACACGCGCCCATTTTAAAATGAGCGCGTCCAGCCTCCCGGCTTGTGATTGGTTGACCGCGGCGCAACCAATCACAAGCCGTGACGTCACGGGAGGCTGGACACGCGCCCATTTTAAAATGAGCGCGTGTCCAGCCTCCCGTGACGTCACGGCTTGTGATTGGTCAGGGCGGCCATATTGCCGGGACGCGGACCAATCACAGCAAGCCGTGACGTAATTTCGTCACGGCTTGCTGTGATTGGTCCGCGTCCCGGCAACATGGCCGACCTGACCAACCACAAGCCGGGAATTCACGTAACCAAGTAATAGCGCGAATTTTAAACAAACAACGCTGCCGGTTCCCTCGCTGAGGTCCCGGCTGCGTCGGACAGGTGAGTATAGCGATATTTTTTATTTTAATTCTTTCTTTTACACATTTATATGGTTCCCAGGGCCTGAAGGAGAGTTTCCTCTCCTTCAGACCCTGGGAACCATCAGGAATACCGTCCGATACCTGAGTCCCATTGACTTGTATTGGTATCGGGTATCGGTATCGGATTGGATCCGATACTTTGCCGGTATCGGCCGATACTTTCCGATACCGATACTTTCAAGTATCGGACGGTATCGCTCAACACTAGTGATAAGTAGTGTTGAGCGATACCGTCCGATACTTGAAAGTATCGGTATCGGAAAGTATCGGCCGATACCGGCAAAGTATCGGATCTAATCCGATACCGATACCCGATACCAATACAAGTCAATGGGACTCAAGTATCGGACGGTATCCCTGATGGTTCCCAGGGTCAGAAGGAGAGGAAACTCTCCTTCAGGCCCTGGGAACCATATTAATGTGTAAAATAAAGAATTAAAATAAAAAATATTGCTATACTCACCTCACCGAGGGAACCGGCAGCGTTGTTTGCTTAAAATGCGCGCTTTTCCTTCCTTCCGTGACGTCACGGCTTCTGATTGGTCGCGTGCCGCCCATGTGGCCGCGACGCGACCAATCACAGCAAGCCGTGACGTAATTTTCAGGTCCTTCTAGGCATTCAGTATTTTAAAATTACGTCCCGGCTTTGTGATTGGTCGCGTCGCGGTCACATGGGCGACGCGACCAATCACAAGCCGTGACGTCACGGGAGGCAGGAGACGCGCACATTTTAAAATGCGCGCGTGTCCAGCCTCCCGTGACGTCACGGCTTGTGATTGGTCGCGTCGCCCATGTGGCCGCGACGCAACCAATCACAGCAAACCGTGACGTAATTTCAGGTCCTTCAGGATTTTAAAATTACGTTCTGGCTTGTGATTGGTCGCGTCGCGGTCACATGGGCGACGCGACCAATCACAAGCCGTGACGTCACGGGAGGCTGGACACGCGCGCATTTTAAAATGCGCGCGTGTCCAGCCTCCCGTGACGTCACGGCTTGTGATTGGTCGCGTCGCCCATGTGACCGCGACGCGACCAATCACAAAGCCGGGACGTAATTTTAAAATACTGAATGCCTAGAAGGACCTGAAATTACGTCACGGCTTGCTGTGATTGGTCGCGTCGCGGCCACATGGGCGGCACGCGACCAATCAGAAGCCGCGACGTCACGGAAGGAAGGAAAAGCGCGCATTTTAAGCAAACAACGCTGCCGGTTCCCTCGGTGAGGTCCAGGCTGCGTCGGAGAGGTGAGTATAGCAATATTTTTTATTTTAATTCTTTCTTTTACACATTAATGTTGTTTCGATACCGATACCCGATACCACAAAAGTATCGGATCTCGGTATCGGAATTCCGATACAGCAAATATCGGCCGATACCCGATACTTGCGGTATCGGAATGCTCAACACTAGTGATAAGTCCTTTTTAAAGAAGCGCTCCCATCAAAATTTTGATCCTATAAATATATAGCAATCATATTATGTAGCACTGTGTACTTACAATTGCTCTTTTGCCTTTGTACCCAGCTAGTACTTTTGTTTTCCATTAAGTCTATGACATCACATGATTAAAAACTGACTCCCCAAATCCTTTTAAACTTTATGTAGACACAGTAGGTCAATTTTCCCTGTATGAGTCATAAGTCACTGCAAAAGTCCCTGGCAGAGGGGAAAGCAGATCAACTGTGTGAGGAGTTGTATGGCAGTACATAACCAGACATTACAAGATGTGGCAGTACATTAGGAGACATTACAAGTTATTGGCAGAACATTACCAGAAATTACAAGGTATGTCACTACATTACCAGACATTATAAGGTATGGCAGTATATAATCAGAGATTAAAAGCTATGACAGTACAAAACCATACGTAGAAAGGTATGGCAGTAAATAACCATACGTAGAAAGGTATGGCAGTACAAAACCATACGTAGAAAGGTATGGCAGTACATAGCCATACGTAGAAAGGTATGGCAGTACATAACCATACGTAGAAAGGTATGGCAGTAAATAACCATACGTAGAAAGGTATGGCAGTACAAAACCATACGTAGAAAGGTATGGCAGTACATAGCCATATGTAGAAAGGTATGGCAGTACATAACCATACGTAGAAAGGTATGGCTGTAAATAACCATACATAGCAAAGTATGGTAGTACATTACCAGACATTACAAGTTATGGCAGTATATAATCAGACATTACAAGATATGGCAGTATATTATCAGACAATACAAGGTATGGCAGTATATAAGCAGACATTACAATGTATGACCAGAGATATCAGCTTTTCATCTTCCTAATCCCTGCCAGACGAATGTAATTTAGATAAAGGGGGCTTCACTCCAAAAAAAGCAATAGATCAGCCTAAAGGTACCTTCACACATAACGATTTCGTTAACGATATCGTTGCAACGTCACGCTTTTTTGTGACGTAGCAACGATCCCGCTAATGATCTCGTTATGTGTGACAGCAACCAACGATCAGGCCCCTGCTGGGAGATCGTTGGTCCTAGGGAATGATCAGGACCTTTATTTGGTCGCTGATCACCCGCTGTCATCGCTGGATTGGCGTGTGTGACGCCGATCCAGCGATGTGTTCACTTGTAACCAGGGTAAATATCGGGTTACTAAGCGCAGGGCCGCGCTTAGTAACCCGATATTTACACTGGTTACCATTGTAAAAGTTAAAAAAAAAAACCAGTACATACTCACATTCCGATGTCTGTCACGTCCCCCGCCGTCAGCTTCCCGCACTGACTGTCAGTGCCGGCCGTAAAGAAGAGCACAGCGGTCACCGCTGCTTTACGGCCGGCGCTGACACAGTCAGTGCGGGAAGCTGACGGCAGGGGACGTGACAGACATCGGAATGTGAGTATGTACTGTTTTTTTTTTTTAACTTTTACAATGGTAACCAGGGTAAATATCGGGTTACTAAGCGCGGCCCTGCACTTAGTAACCCGATGTTTACCCTGGTTACCCGGGTGCTGCAGGGGGACTTCGGCATCGTTGAAGACAGTTTCAACGATGCCGAAGTCGTTCTCCTGATCGTTGGTCGCTGGAGAGAGCTGTCTGTGTGACAGCTCCCCGGCGACCACACAACGACTTACCAACGATCACGGCCAGGTCGTATCGCTGGTCGTGATCGTTGGTAAGTCGTTTAGTGTAACGGTACCTTTAGCTTTTACCTAAAGTGGGAGGGATAGAACAGATGCCTATTGGAAGTCTCAGGCCATTGACAGTAATTGATGAACTAGCTCAGAAACAGGGAGGCCACACCCCGGCTTGCACAGAATGCCACAATACAAAGAAAAAAGCACAAAAATTGAGCTTAACTTGAGTTGGTACACATGCAAAAGTTAAATGCATTTTCACATTAGCCACAAAACATTAAAACCTACAAGAGGAAAAATAAGCAAAAACCCTGATGTAACTAAGTAAAAAAGCAAAAGTGCATTTAAATAACACAGAGTTTTTAGTAGTACTGTTTTTTTTATCAAAAAGTAGCACAAAAGCCATCCCACCGCATCAAGGTAACTCTGATCGGGACAGTCCTACACTGTCTAATATTAAAACCTTACCATGTGTCAATGTTGACCTCAGTGTGAATAAGGGCAGACAAAAGGACTGGGCCCAACCAGGGAACACCAGACTGGAGAAGGATTATATACAATCTCTAGCTCAGAAACAGGGAGGCCACACCCCGGCTTGCACAGAATGCAACAATACAGAGAAAAAAAACACAAAAATTGAGCTTCACTTGAGTTGGTTCATATGCAGAAGTTAAACGCATGTTCACATTGGCCACAAAACATTAAAAGCTAGAAGAGAAAAAGTAAGCAAAAAGCCTGATGTAACTAAGTGAAAAAGCAAAAGTGCATTTAAATAACAGAGTTTTTAGTAATACTGTTTTTTTTATCAAAAAATAGCACAAAAGCCATCCCACCGCATCAAGGTAACTCTGATCGGGACAGTCCTACACTGTCTAATATTAGTGTACCTGTGCTTTAATGCATTGTTCAGAAATGGTATGTTTTTACAGTTAATGCAGTTTGGACAATGACTTTTGATTGGTAGCCAAACAATTAAAGTTCCACACTTGTGAGGATTTAATACAGAGAAAACCGTGAATCAAGGCTCACTTTTGTACTAGCACTATAAATAGCAGAATGCCAGATGCATGGCTCCTCGGTTGCCATAACAGAGCACTATAAAAATGCTGATTTTTGCTTTCAGAATATGTAAATGGTTTCCTTACAGTTGGTATTATTTTATAGGAGTGTATGCATACTTTAAGATGTGTTTATGGGTGTATTTACTATGATAAGGCAAAGATTACTAATTGAAAATACATATAGGAAAAACGAAATTAGCATCAAGGCTGATCTTATCTCAAATGGATATAGGCAAATCTTGACAGGCGCCATAGAGGTTCAAGCACAGCAAATTTGTTGCAGAAGTTTCTTTCCTTTTGATCTGAATGGCGCTTACAGAAATCTATGCAGAAATGACCTGATTCACATGTATGTGGGGGTACATGCAAGCATCCAAGAAGATAAGCACCAATCAAAAGGCAGTTAATCCATGGCAAGAAATTAACATCCATCTTCTCTCTTCACACAGGTACAACTTCCCACTTCTGATTGCTGTCTCATCTGCTGCAATATATTCTAATTATACAACTTCCAACCTCTGATTGCTGTCTCATCTGCTGCAATACATTCTAATGGTACAACTTCCCACCTCTGATTGCTGTCTCATCTGCAATATATTATAATGGTACAACTTCCCACCTCTGATTGCTGTCTCATCTGCAATATATTATAATGTTACAACTTCCCACCTCTGATTGCTGTCTCATCTGCTGCAATATATTCTAATGGTACAACTTCCCACCTCTGATTACTTTTTCATCTGCTGCAATATATTATAATGGTACAACTTCCCACCTCTGATTGCTGTCTCATCTGCAATATATTCTAATGGTATAACTTCCCACCTCTGATTGCTGTTTCATCTGCTGCAATATATTCTAATGGTACAACTTCCCACCTCTGATTGCTGTTTCATCTGCTGCAGTATATTCTAATGGTATATCTTCCCACCTCTGATTACTGTTTCATCTGCTGCAATATATTCTAATGGTACAACTTCCCACCTCTGATTGCTGTCTAATCATCTGCAATATATTCTAATGGTACAACTTCCCACCTCTGATTGCTGTCTCATCTGCTGCAATATATTCTAATGGTGCAACTTTCCACTTTTGATTGCTGTCTCATCTGCTGCAATATATTCTAATGGTGCAACTTCCCACCTCTGATTACTGTTTCATTTGCTGCAATATATTCTAATGGTATAACTGCCCACCTCTGATTGCTGTCTCATCTGCTGTAATATATTCTAATGGAACAACTTCTCTCCTCTGATTGCTGTCTCATCTTCTGCAATATATTCTAATGGTTCAACCTTCCTCTGCTTGCTGTCTGCTGTCTGTCATCTGCCGCTTTACCATCTAGAAACATTTTAATGTGCCTGCTAAATCATTGGTATAATTAATTTGCTGCATTGTACTTAATACTTTCTGTTGCATATCCATGACTGGGATCAGTCTAGATGTTATCTGGTGGAAGGTGTTGTAGCAAATATTATTATTTATTGATATAGCACCATTGATTCCATGGTGCTGTACATGAGAAGGGGCTACATACAAATTACAGATATCACTTACAGTAAGCAAACTAACAATCACAGGCTGATACAGAGGGGCGAGGACCCTGCCTTTGCGGACTCACATTCTACAGGATGATGGGGAAGGAGACAGTAGGTTGAGGGTTGCAGGAGCTCCAGTGTTGGTGAGGCGGTAGCTTCGGTAGTGGTGAGGAGGCAGCAGGGTCAGTGCAGGCTGTAGGCTTTCCTGCAGGGGTGGGTTTTCAGGTTCCATCTGAAGGATCCGAATGTGCTTGATAGTCGGACGTGTTGGGGCAAAGAATTCCAGAGGATGGGGATATTCGCGAGAAGTTTTGGACGTGGTTGGGTGAGGAGCGAATAAGTGTGGAGGCGAGAAGGAGGTCTTGGGAGTACCGGAGATTACGTGAGGGAAGATATCGGCAGATTAGTTCAGAGATACATGGAAGAGAACGGTTATGGATGGCTTTGTAGGTCAGTATTAGTAATTTGAACTGGATACGCTGAGAGAATGGGAGCCAGTGAAGAGATTTGCAGAGGGGGGAAGCAGAGGAGTAGCGAGGAGAGAGATGAATTAGTCGGGCAACAGAGTAAAGGATCGACTGGAGAGGTGCAAGGATGTTAGAAGGGAGGCCACAGAAAAGAATGTTGCCGTAGTCGAGGCGGGAGATGATGAGGGCATGCACAAGCATTTTAGTAGATTGAGGGTTGAGGAAAGGATGGATTCTGGAGATATTTTTGAGCTGCAAGTGACAGGAGGTGGAAAGAGCTTGGATGTGCGGTTTGATGGACAGGGCAGAGTCAAAGGTTACTCTGAGGCAGCGGACTTCCGGTATGGGGAAAGCGTGATGTCGTTAATTGCAATAGATAGGTCAGGTAAGGAAGATCTATGAGATGGAGGAAAGAAGATGATGTAGCCAGGCCCAATGTATTTGATTATCTAACCACCCCATGGGGTGCTGGCCCCAGCTGCCAAATTATCCCCAACCAGTTCCCACAATCCATCTCTCCTAAGCCTGGATTGTGGTTTATAAATTTAGAATCATCCTAAGGGGTGCACGCATGTGGGAATGCACGCAAGCATCCCCAAAGCAAAGCATCCCAGAAGATAAGCATCAATTAAAAGGAAGTTATTCCATGGCAGTTAGTCAGGGCAGGAGTCAGGTAGCTCAAACTTTGCACTCCCTTTTATCCATGTGCTTTATTTCTATCCTGTGTTTCCTTGAAATCCACATTCACTGCACCCCCCCCCTTCTCCATGACTCATGCACATCAGCCCCTCTTCCCTCTCCCATGTACAGCTCCCATGCATGCACTTACAATCCTTCCAGAAAAACCTCAGCCCATCTTGCCCAAACACATTGCACAAAAAACTTCTTACAATTCCAATACATACTTGCTCTTTATCCTCCCACTCCTTCTGATTTCAGGGGATATCTCCCCCAACCCTGGTCCACCATCCCCTACCTCAACACCTATCCTACCTTGTATCAAAACCACACTAATCTTATTAATATTGCTTGCACTCCTTCATATCTGTCTTTTAATTATGCCCTTTGGAATCCACGGTCTGTATGTAACAAACGTCCTTTTTTGTACAATTACTTTCTGAACAATTTTCTGAATCTGTTGGCTCTCACTGAAACCTGGATTCAGGATTCTGACACTGTCTCCCCTGCTGCCATTTCCCATGGTGGCCTACAATTATCCCATTCCCTGAGACCCACAAACAGACCTGGTAGTGGAGTTGGCATACTCCTGTCCCCACAATGCACCATCCAGGTCATCCCCCCAGTTCCATCACTCTCATTCCCTTCTTTTGAGGTCCACACCATCAGGCTCTTTTGTCCCCTCTCCCTCAGAGTAGCGGTCATATATCTGCCCCCAGGCTCACCCAGCCAGTTCCTTAACCACTTCTCAGCCTGGCTGCCACACTTCATGTCCTCAGACCTCCCAACCCTTATCCTGGGAGACTTCAACATCCCCATAAACAGCCCCACTTCCACATCTGCATCCCAGCTTCTATCACTAACCACTTCTCTCGGCCTCTCACAGCTCTCAACCTCTGAAAAACACAAAGATGGTAACATCCTTGACCTGGTCTTCGCCTGGCTCTGCTCAATCAAATCTACACACCATTAACTCTCACACACTTTCAGACTCCTTACACTCACTGTCCCCAATCGCCTCTTTTTTCTGTCCTGATCAGGCTGTGCACCATTGCAATGACACTGTCAGAAGCAACCTGGACCAAGTAGCACCCCTCACCCTCAGAACCTCAAAGCACAGAGTAAAACAGCCCTGGCTCACATCGCAAACTTGGCTTCTCCAATGATGCTCTAGAAGTACTGAACACTTATGGAGGAAAACTCGCACACCGGAAGACTTCATCCACTTCAAATTTATGTTAAGAACCTATAACTCTGCCCTTCACCTCTCCAAACAGACCTACTTCACCACCCTGATCTCCTCACTTGCCAACAACTCCAAGAAACCTTTTGACACCTTTCACTCCTTCCTCAGGCCAAAAGCACAAGCCACTATCACAGACATTTGTGCTGATGACCTGGCCTCCCACATTATAGAGAAAATAGGTAATATCTGACAGGAAATCCGCTCCCAGCCACTAAGTGCTGTGACTCCCATCCCTCCCTGCATTTCCCCTGGCTCACACTCCACATTCGATCCCATCACAGAAGAAGAAGTCTCCAGGTTCCTCTCTTCTTCCGTCTGACTACATGCTCAAACAACCCCATTCCCTCACATGTCCTCCAGTCACTCTCTTCAGTCGTGACAACTCACCTAACTACAATCTTTATTCTCTCCCTCTCCTTGGGCATCTTCCCATCCTTCTTCAAACACTCTATCATTACTCCATTATTAAAGAAACCCTCTCTCGATCCATCCTGCGCAAATAACTACAGACCAGTCTCCAACCTCTCCTTCATCTCTAAATTCTTGGAGATCCTTGTCTACTCCCGCCTTACCCATTACCTCTCCGCTCACTCCCTTCTAGACCCTTCGCAGTCTGGCTTCCGCCCCTTACATTTGAAAGAAACTGCACTCCTCAAAGTGACCAATGACCTTCTGACAGCAAACTGTAATGGTGACCACTCTCTACTCATTCTTCTCAACCTCTCTGAAGCTTTTGACACTGTTGACCACCATCTCCTTCTCTCTAGGCTCCAGTCACTAGGCATTAAGGATACTGCCCTCTCCTTGTTCTTGTTCTATCTTTCTGACCGCTCCTTCAGTGTATCTTTCGTTGGCTCCACTTCGTCCCCTCTTCCTCTCACTGTCGGGGTACCTCAGGGCTCAGTCCTTGGCCCACTTCTCTCTCTACATAGCCCCAATTGGACAGACCATCAGCAGATTTGGCTTTCAGTACCATCTTTATGCCGATGACACACAACTATACACATCATCCCCTGACCTTATCCCTGCTGTACTATAGAACGCCAGTGACTGTCTGTCCGCAGTCTCCAACATCATGTCCGCTCTCTATCTGAAACTCAACCACTCCAAAACTGAACTTCTTCTGATCCCTCCATCTACTAACCTCCCTAAATCTGACATTTCCCACTCCGTGGGTGGCACCATAATAACACCCCGGCAGCAGGCGCGCTGTCTGGGTGTTATGTTGGACTCTGATCTCTCCTTCACATCCCATATACAATCTCTTGCCCGCTCGTGCTGCTTACACCTAAAAAACATCTCTAGAATGAGCCCTTTTCTCACCATGGAAACAACTAAAACCCTCACTGTCGCACGAATCCACTCCCACCTGGACTACTGTAACGCTCTATTAATTGGCCTTCCCCTCACTTGACTTTTCCCTCTCCGGTCTATCCTTAATGCAGCAGCCAGGGTCATCTACCTGGCTAATCATTATACAGATGCAGCCGCTCTTCGCCAGTCATTACACTGGCTGCGCATTTATTATAGGATCCAATTCAAAGTACTTGTTCTCACCCACAAAGCTCTTCACAGTGCAGCACCCCCTTACATCTCCTCCCTTATTTCTGTCTATCGGCCTAACCGACCTCTGCGCTCTGCAAATGACTTTCAACTAACCTCTGCACTAATCCGTACCTCCCACTCCTATCTCCAAGACTTCTCCCTTGCTGCGCCAATCCTCTGAAATGCTCTACCCCAAGAAATTAGGACCATCCACAATTTGCATAGTTTTAGGCGTGCCCTCAAAACATATTTGTTCAGAGTGGCCTATCACATTCCCTAATCAGTCATTTTATGTGTAAGGGCGTGTGTGTAGCCCATTCACTATCTCCATCTATCCCTCACTCCCTCAAGATGGCTAGACCATCACTGTAAATACATCATTGTAAATAAGCTCCTGTACTTTGTATCTCCCCCACCTCATTGTAGATTGTAAGCTCTCACGAGTAGGGTTGTCTTATTGTGCTTTAATTATTGTATTGTTAATGTTGTTACTTATGACTTCCGTTTGAAACTGTTAAACTGTAAAGCGCTGCGGAATATGTTGGCACTTTATAAATAAAGATTATTATTATTATTATTATTATTATTACATGTACAAGCCTCATTCAGACATCCTTGTATCTTGGTCTCAATGCTCATGATGTATGGACTGGCCTCAGATCCTCCCACTGAACTGAACAACCTCATATCCAGGAACCATTTTTGGGCTCCTCATTTTCAAAAGGATATTTGGATGTTAGTCAGTTCAGATGTGTGCAACTAGAGTATTACATGGGATAAAAGCCTCTCCTAAAAAGAGAGGATGGGATGATTTAGCTAATAAAAAGATGCTTAAGCAATCTTAATTTATTTGTGTAAATAGTTGTAGGATCAGTACAAAGGATTGGCATATGGCACATTCCTTCCAAAGACCTTGGAAAGGACCAGGGAGCACTCAATACATGTGGAGTAAAGGTAATTTCGGCAGCTAAATATGAAAGAGTTCTTTACGGTTAGAGCAGTCAGACTGTTGAATGCCGACCACAAGAGGTAGTAATGGCTGATAATACAGTATTATTTAAAGAAGGGCTGGATGATTTACTCAGCACAAATGGTATTGTGGGTTATAAATAATCTAGGGATAGATGGTGGAGAAAGGTAGAACTTGGTGGACCTAGGTTTTTTTTTTTTCAGCCTATGTTACTATATGTAACTTTATTTGCCTACGAGGCTGTTGAGTTCAGGTTTGGAGAAAGGGAGCCAGTTTGTATATCACTGGCTGAACATGGACCATCTTTCAAGAATGTCCGAAATCAACTTTCTGTAACAATTGTGCTATCTGGGTATGTAACCTTTTTAGCATCACAAAATTGGAAGGGCCATCATTCCTTTGATGAGTGAAAACTAATTCTTCTTTACACACAGCTCACCATGATTTGGCTTCTCTGGATGATACAAAGACACTTAAATGACAATGGCAGCAATGCTAATCAATCCACAACAAGGATTCATAGTGTGTAAAGCCACAAATACTTGCAAAATCATGGGAGCTTACAATGGGCAATAGCTGTAAACAGCTTATGTCACACAATGGAGGTTATAACAATGGAAAAATCCCCTCCCAGTAAAGTTCTTTTGGTGATAGCCTTGCCCTGTAGCAAAATTCATTAATGCTTTTACTGTGTATAATTAATTCTTCTTAGTGCCCTTTCTTCATGAAAGAGCCATACAATGTCTATCTCATTATTAAGTGTTGTTATTTTGTAGTCCTATGCAAACTGAAGAATTGCATCTTAGACAATGTTCACATGTGCTTTTTGTAGCCTTTTTTAGCAATAAAAATGCCACATTCAAAATGCTGTCTTTTCAGCATTTTTGCTGTTTTCTTTTAATGCAGATTATATGTGTGATTTGTCTACAGTTCATTTTTAAAAAACGCAGCAAAAAAAAAAAACACTACGAAAAACAGCAAAACTGTTTTGCTGCCTTTTTTGCAGCTTTTTTGTTGCTTTCTTCTTGCTTTCTATGCTGAACAAATGCAGAAAATATTGAAATGCTGCAGATTTAAAAAAATGCTGCTGTGTTCAAATAGTCAAGGAAAAAAACAAGCATGTGAATGAGATCTCTGAAATCTCATAGCTTTTGCTGGTACTGTAAAATGCAGCTTCTTTTGTGAAATATAAATGCAGCAAAAAAAAAAAACGCTACTTGCAAACATAGCCTTATTCATGTAAAGAAACCTCCATGAGGGGGGACTCGTTGTTGCATAAAAGTGCACAAAAGTTTTTCTATTTGGATCATTTTTTTGGCCTTTTGACATTTCATTTGCTTCTGGGACCCTGTCACCATGAAAATGCAGACCAATCTACAGGCACCATGTTATAGAGCAGGGGTAAGAGAGCAGATTGATATATAGGTTTGTCAGAAAAAAATCAGTATAACATGTTTTTATCATTTAAACTTCTGCTCTTTTTCAGATTTTTCATCTAGTGGGCGGTCCGATTAGTGACTGACAGCTCTCTTTGTATAAGAGAGCATACAGAGGTAGCTGTCAGTCACTGATAGGATCATCCACTGGACTGAAAATCTCAAAAAGCGCACAGGACTAAATGATGGGAAGTGGGAAATACTGATGGCACTACAAAGTGATATACGGGATCGCTAGCCACACACTTAATAAAGCACAAACAACTGGGAGAAAAAAATGTGTGTAAAACATGGCAAGGATCACAGATGTAAACAAAATAAACTAAATTTATTGAAGTTCAAATATGCAAGAAAAACAAAAACACATTTAAAAACAATTAAAAAGCCAAAAGGCTAGTATAAGTAACAGCTGGAGGACCATATAAGCACCATGTAGACTCCTGCATTGTGTGTACCGGGGATATGCTATAATTAATGCACAGTCAAGCTGTCCTGCGAAAGTAACTGTTCCAGCAACATAGCAATCAATGTAATACAAAATCACATGAACAGATAAAAATAAACAGATACAAAAATAGTCCTAAACAAATGAACCCCAAAGACTTATTAAATGGGAAAAGAGGAAAATCTTGTAATATCCCAGAGATGACGGCTATAACACATGCAATGGAAGGACAAAGAAGTCCCAGGAGAGCAGGGCTGTATAAGACCTGTTGGTAGATGTAGCAAGTTAAGACCACCCGGTCACACCATGATGCTTGGAAGAAGGATCCCCACGCATATCACCACCTGTGCGCTTGACCCGCTCCCATCCCACCTCATCCCAAACCTCACCACAGTCTTCATCCCAACCCTAACCCATCTCTTCAACCTATCACTAACAACTGGTGTTTTCCCCTCAAGCTTTAAACATGCCTCCATCACACCTATCCTCAAAAAGCCCTCTCTTGACCCATCCTCTGTATCTAGCTATCGCCCTATATCACTTCTCCCTTATGCCTCCAAACTACTGGAACAACACGTCTACCCTGAACTGTCCTCCCATCTCTCTTCTTGCTCCCTCTTTGACCGCTTACAATCTGGCTTCCGGTCACACCATTCCACTGAAACTGCCCTAACTAAGGTCACCAACGACCTCTTAACCGCCAAGAGCAAGTGACACTACTCTGTTCTCCTCCTCCTCGACCTGTCGGCTGCCTTTGACACAGTGGACCATTCCCTATTATTACAGATCCTCTCATCCCTTGGCATCACAGACTGGGCCCTATCCTGGATCTCATGATACCTAACAGACCGGACATTCAGCGTCTACCACTCACATACCACCTCCTCACCTCGCCCCCTATCTGTTGGAGTCCCACAAGGTTCAGTTCTTGGGCCCCTGCTCTTCTCCATTTACACCTTTGGCCTGGGACAGCTCATAGAATCTCATGGCTTTCAGTATCACCTCTATGCTGATGACACACAGATCTACATCTCTGGACCAGATATCACCTCCCTACTAACCAGAATCCCTCAATGTCTGTCCACTATTTCATCCTTCTTCTCCGCTAGATTTCTGAAACTTAACATGGACAAAACAGAACTCATCATCTTTCCCCCATCTCACGCGACCCCCCCAAGGAACCTAACCATTACAGTAAATGGCTGCCCAGTTCCACAAGCTCGCTGCCTCGGGGTAATCCTTGACGCTGATCTCTCCTTCAAACCACATATCCAAGCCCTTTCCACTTCCTGCCGACTTCAACTCAAAAATATTTCACGAATCCGTTCATTCCTCAACCAAGAATCTGCAAAAACCCTAGTCCATGCCCTCATCATCTCTCGCCTTGACTACTGCAACCTCCTGCTCTGTGGCCTCCCCTCGAACACTCTCGCACCCCTCCAATCTATTCTAAACTCTGCTGCCAGACTAATCCACCTGTCCCCCCGCTATTCCCCTGCCTCTCCCCTCTGTCAATCCCTTCACTGGCTCCCCATTGCCCAGAGACTCCAGTACAAAACCCTAACCATGACGTACAAAGCCATCCACAACCTGTCTCCTCCATAGATCTGTGACCTTGTTTCCCGGTACTTACCTACACGCAACCTCCGATCCTCACAAGATCTCCTTCTCTACTCCCCTCTTATCTCCTCTTCCCACAATCGCATACAAGATTTCTCTCGCGTATCACCCCTACTCTGGAACCCTCTACCACAACACATCAGACTCTCACCTACCATCGAAATCTTCAAAAGAACCTGAAGACCCACCTCTTCCGACAAGCCTACAACCTGCAGTAACCACCGATCAACCAAAACGCTGTATGACCAGCTCTATCCTCACCTACTGTATCCTCACCCATCCCTTGTAGATTGTGAGCCTTCGCGGGCAGGGTCCTCTCTCCTCCTGTACCAGTTATGACTTGTATTGTTTAAGATTATTGTACTTGTTTTTATTATGTATACCCCTCCTCACATGTAAAGCGCCATGGAATAAATGGCGCTATAACAATAAATAATAATAATAAATAATATTAATAATAAAGTGTGGCTTCCTCAGGGGAAAGTAGAAAGTAGTTTGTCAAACTTATATAATAATATTTAATTACCTATGAGGCAGGTGTGCAGAGGTAGAGTGGAAATGCCTTGCGCTAAAACCTGAAAAGTAAATAAAAAGGACCTGTATGGAACAGGACTTTATGATTAGAGATGAGTGAATTTGTTTGGGTCCCTGCTTATTCAGCAAGCTATAGCGCTTACCGAATAAGCTACAGCGGGAACCCAGCTTCTTAGATTGCACCGGCTGATCAGCTGTTCGGCGCCACAGCTGCATGTGTCCCAACTGTGTGACAGTCACAACACACAGGCTCTCCATGTGTTGTGACTGTCACACAGCCGCAACACATGCAGCTGCGGAGCCGAACAGCTGATTATCGGGAGCGCTCCAGCCATCCAGGTTCCCTCTGCAGCTTATTTGGTAAGCGCTGTAGCTTGCTGAATAAGCAGGGACCTGAGCAAATTTGCTCATCTCTACTTATGATCACATGATGGCACATATACATGCGCATCAAAGATAAAACACTAGGACCTATTAATCACATGTTGACGCCTGGCAGTAGGAATGCCTTTTGCCAAAGCCTAAATAATAAGGACTAAATGATGAGAACACAGATTCTACTAAACCTTTGCTCACAAAGATATGGATTAGTTCACTGGGCCCCACCTGCTCTATAAGGCCGGTTTCACACGTCCTAATTAGTGTTGAGCGATACCGTCCAATACTTGAAAGTATCGGTATCGGATAGTATTGGCCGATACCCGAAAAGTATCGGATATCGCCGATACCGATACCCGATACCAATACAAGTCAATGGGACACCAAGTATCGGAAGGTATCCTGATGGTTCCCAGGGTCTGAAGGAGAGGAAACTCCCCTTCAGGCCCTGGGATCCATATTAATGTGTAAAATAAAGAATAAAAATAAAAAATATTGATATACTCACCCTCTG
This sequence comes from Ranitomeya variabilis, assembly GCF_051348905.1. Classification (NCBI taxonomy): domain Eukaryota; kingdom Metazoa; phylum Chordata; class Amphibia; order Anura; family Dendrobatidae; genus Ranitomeya; species Ranitomeya variabilis. Next base: position 525,306,253 of record NC_135234.1, on the reverse strand, counting down.
ACGTGCCCTGGTTGTAACCGCCAGCCTCCGTTCATAAGAATGAGCGCTTGAAAGTCCTTAGATGACGTCGCGGCCTGTGATTGGTCGCGGAGCGGTCACGTGACCGCAACGCGACCAATCACAAGCCGTGACGTCATCTAAGGTCTTTCAAGTGCTTGAAAGACCTTAGATGACGTCACGGCTTGTGATTGGTCGCGTTGCGGTCACATGACCGCTCCGCGACCAATCACAGGCCGCGACGTCATCTAAGGACTTTCAAGCGCTCATTCTTATGAACGAGGGCTGGCGGTTACATCGGTAAGGTCCAGGCTGCGTCGGAGAGGTGAGTATATCAATATTTTTTATTTTTATTCTTTATTTTACACATTAATATCGATCCCGATACCGATTCCCGATACCACAAAAGTATCGGATCTCGGTATCGGAATTCCGATACAGCAAATATCGGTCGATACCCGATACTTGCGGTATCGGAATGCTCAACACTAGTCCTAATATTTCCGGTACCGGAAAAAACGGTACCGGAGATATCAGTGTGTCCGTTATTACATCCGTGTGGCATTCATGTGCTGTCCGTGTGGCATCCGTGTGTTGTCCGTATGTCCGTGTATTGAAACAATTTGTTTCAATTTTAACCCTATGACTTTAAAAATGCACATGGATGGCACACGGATGGCACACGGACGGGATCCGTGTGCAGTACTTGTTTACACGGACCCATTGGCTTGTATGGGTCCGTGTGCTCCTTGCTGTCGCTCAAAAATGAACATGTCATCATGTTTTGCACACGGACACACAGTCCGTGAAAACATGCTGACATGTGCATAGACTCATTCATTTGAATGGGTGTACATGTGTCAGTGTCTCCGGTACATGAGAAAACTGTCACCACATGTACCGGAGACACTGACGTGTGAAACCGGCCTTACATGGTGCTTGCAGATTGGACTGTATTTTCATGATGACAGGTTCCCTTTAAATCTTTCCAATAGGCTTCTCTACAGGATATGCAAATTGTCTCTTCAGAGAGGAAGAGGACTAGAACTCTATTGCCAGCTTTTGGAAGTAGCAATCCTAAAAGTCAATGTCGACCCTTTAACGAGCCTTGTCACATGACTTAGGATAAAAGCCAAACCAGAATCTCAATTTGCAGACACTGTGTTTCGGGGTACTGCCCCTCATCAGTGCAAAGTGGAGATCTGGTTTGGCTGAGTGAGAGGCGTCTTACCGAGATCCAAGAAGTATCGTTTCTCCTTGCAGAGAGTGACATGTTAAGCATGTCGAGATGAGGAGACTTAAAACCGCAATGCTCCTTTGGGAAATATGCAAATTGTCTCTTCAGAGAGGAAGAGGACCAGAACTCTAGTGCCACTAGGAGAAATGATACTTCTTGGATCCCGGTCAGATGCCGCTCACTCAGCCAAACCAGCTCTCCACTTTGCACTGACGAGGGACAGTACCCTGAAACACAGTGTCTGCAAATTGAGATTCTGGTTTGGCTTTTATCCTAAGTCATGTGACAAGGCTCGCTAAAGGGTCGACATTGACTTTTAGGATTGCTACTTTCAATAGCTGGCACTAGAGTTGTAGTCCTCTTCCTCTCTGAGGAGACAAGTTGCATATTTCCCAGAGGAGCATTGCGGCTTTAAGTCTCCTCATCACAACATGCTTAACATGTCACTCCGCAAGGAGAAACAATACTAAAGGATATGAAAAAGGTATGTTGAAAATATAAATATAAAAAAAAACACCAACAAACCCTTTTACTGTTTTTTAAAAGTCTAAAAAGCAGCAACAAGTTTGCATGAAGGAAGTCTTTAAGGAGAACTCCCTTTCAAACCCCTTGACTTTCCAAACAACATTGCGGGCTAAATGCAAATATGGTTCAATAACTGTTTTCATTTATCATTAGTGTTGAGCGATACCGTCCGATACTTGAAAGTATCGGTATCGGAAAGTATCGGCCGATACCGTCACAGTATCGGAATCCAATCCGATACCGATACCCGATACCAATACAAGTCAATGGGACTCATGTATCGGACGGTATCCCTGATGGTTCCCAGGGTCTGAAGGAGAGGAAACTCTCCTTCAGGCCCTGGGATCCATATAAATGTGTAAAAGAAAGAATTAAAATAAAAAATATCGCTATACTCACCTGTCCGACGCAGCCGGGACTTCAGCGAGGGAACCGGCAGCGTTGTTTGTTTAAAAATCGCGCTATTACTTGGTTACGTGAATTCCCGGCTTGTGATTGGTCAGGTCGGCCATGTTGCCGGGACGCGGACCAATCACAGCAAGCCGTGACGAAATTACGTCACGGCTTGCTGTGATTGGTCCGCGTCCCGGCAATATGGCCGCCCTGACCAATCACAAGCCGGGACGTCACGGGAGGCTGGACACGCGCTCATTTTAAAATGGGCGCGTGTCCAGCCTCCCGTGACGTCACGGCTTGTGATTGGTTGCGCCGCGATCAACCAATCACAAGCCGGGAGGCTGGACGCGCTCATTTTGAAATGGGCGCGTGTCCAGCCTCCCGTGACGTCACGGCTTGTGATTGGTTGCGCCGCGATCAACCAATCACAAGCCGGGAGGCTGGACGCGCTCATTTTGAAATGGGCGCGTGTCCAGCCTCCCGGCTTGTGATTGGTTGACCGCGACGCAACCAATCACAAGCCGTGACGTCACGGGAGGCTGGACACGCGCCCTTTTTAAAATGAGCGCGTTTCCAGCCTCCCGTGACGTCACGGCTTGTGATTGGTTAATGGCGGCCATGTTGCCGGGACGCGGACCAATCACAGCAAGCCGTGACGTATTTTCGTCACGGCTTGCTGTGATTGGTCCGCGGCCCGGCAACATGGCCGCCCTGACCAATCACAAGCCGGGACTTCGCGTAACCATGTAAAAGCGGGAATTTTAAACAAACAACGCTGCCGGTTCCTGCGCTGAGGTCCCGGCTGCGTCGGACAGGTGAGTATAGCGATATTTTTTATTTTAATTCTCTATTTTACACATTTTAACATTAATGTTGTTCCGATACCCGATACCCGATACCACAAGAGTATCGGAATCCCGGTATCGGAATTCCGATACAGCAAGTATCGGCCGATACCCGATACTTGCAGCATCGGAATGCTCAACACTATTTATCATTGAAACCATTAAAAGTCCAAAATACATTTGATAGAGGAAATGGTAACAGAACAATGTTAAAGTTTTAATATATCATGTAATTGCAGTTCACTGTGCTCTAGTAATAAAAAGCTGAAAAGAATCATTTTCTATTAATCTCTGCATTCAAATGTAAAGTGGGCAATAACATATGCAGAGATTTCCAAATGCAATTGCTATCAGAAAAAAAATATAGAACTCCTAATGTCTATGCCATGGTATATGAAGAAGAATAACAGGATAATTTACTCTAACATACCGAAGCTTTTTGTATGCAAATTTTGATATTAGGCTAGGGCTAAAGGTACCTTCACACGAAACGACATTATAACGATATCGCTAGCAATCCGTGACGTTGCAGCGTCCTCGCTAGCGATATCGTTTCGTTTGACACGCAGCAGCGATCAGGATCCTGCTGTGATGTCGCTGGTCGCTGAATAAAGTCCAGAACTTTATTTGGTCGTCCGATCGCTGTGTATCGTTGTGTTTGAAAGCAAAAGCAACGATACCAGCGATATTTTACACTGGTAACCAGGGTAAACATCGGGTTACTAAGCGCAGGGCCGCGCTTAGTTACCCGATGTTTACCCTGGTTACTAGCGTAAAATGTAAAAAAAACAAACAGCACATACTCACATTGCGTCCCCTGCAGTCTGCTTCCTCCTCTGACTCAGCGCCGCAAAGTGAAAGTGAAAGCAGCACAGCGGTGACGTCACCGCTCTGCTCTCACTGTACGGCGCTCAGTCAGTCAGGAAGTGGACGCAGGGGGACGTGAATGTAAGTATGTGCTGTTTGTTTTTTTTAGATTTTACGCTGGTAACCAGGGTAAACATCGGGTTACTAAGCGCGGCCCTGCGCTTAGTTACCCGATGTTTACCCTGGTTACCAGGGGACCTCGGCATAGTTGATCGCTGGAGAGCGGTCTGTGTGACAGCTCTCCAGCGACCAAACAGCGACGCTGCAGCGATCGACATCGTTGTCGCTATCGCTGCAGCGTCGCTTCGTGTGAAGGTACCTTAAATCCAGTGGTCTGTGTGAGAGCTGATCCTGCAGTATTTTAATGAGGGTTGTGATGGGTTTAAGTTTATCAGCTGTTAGTCCACAAAATGCGCATAACTAAATGAGACTTGAGTCAACAGTCTCCTTGAAGACCAATTGTCCTCTCTCTATGACTCTTAAGGGTACCGTCACACAGTGGCATTTTCATCGCTACGACGGCACGATTCGTGACGTTGCAGCGTCGTATGATTATCGCTCCAGCGTCGTAGACTGCGGTCACACGTTTCAATACACGGCGCTGGAGCGATAATTTCATGACGTATTTGCGATGTAGAAGCCGTTGGTTACTGTGCGCACATCGTATACAACCTGTGTCACACGATGCAATCATGCCGCCACAGCGGGACACTAGACGACGAAAGAAAGTTTCAAACGATCTGCTACGACGTACGATTCTCAGCGGGGATCCGGATCGCAGTAGCGTGTCAGACACAGCGATATCGTAACTATATCGCTAGAACGTCACGAATCGTGCCGTCGTAGCGATGAAAATGCCACTGTGTGACGGTACCCTTAGTTAAGAAAGAAATGCTAACGAGATATGATAAGTAGGTAAAATTGACCATCACTGATGTAGTCTGCCTTTCTCCAGCCCACACCATATATCACAAAATGTGACATTTTCTAGTGTTTTAGATTTTCAGCCTTATGAAAACCCAGAAATATAATAGCAACTTGAATTCTGACTATAGTATTAATCCCGTTAGGTATGTGTAGGATGGTAAAATATTCTTTGAAGCATGTCAGTCATATCATTCCACTAGGACACTCACAATTATTACATAAATTAGGAAAATGTCCTGCAATCTTCTTTCATTGCATGTAATTACCCATCTTCTTCTCACCTGAAAAATAGGGGTGCAACAAAGATTGTAAATCAGTCTGAATTTAAGCAGTTCTCCTCCACAGGATTTCTTGCCGATCTAATTAGCAAGAGGTCTCATTATTATTATTATTATTATTATTATTATTTATTTATATAGCACCACTAATTCCATGGTGCTGTACATTAAAAGGGGTTACATACAGGGTTATAGATATCGTTTACAGTAAACAAATTTACTATGACAGCCTGGTACAGAGGGGAGAAGACCCTGTCCTTACAGACTTACATTTTATGGGATAATGGGGAAGAGACAGAAGGTTGGGGGTGTGGCAGCTCGGGTGGTGAGGCGGCAGCTCGGGTGGTGGTGAGGTGGCAGCTCGGGTGGTAAGGCGGCAGAATGGTTATTGCAGGCTGTAGGCTTTCCTAAAGAGATGGGTTTTCAGGTTTCATCTGAAGGATCCGAGGGTCGTGGACAATCTGACGTCTTTATGTTATCCCTTCTTATTTTTGTACCATTTTGACTTTTGTGCATGTTCTTTTTATTTCTCAGTGTTTGTATTTTTGTAAGGTCTATTCTTTTGTATATTAAAAATTAATAGTAACCCCTTCATGCCGCAGATAATTTCCCTTTTTCCATTTCCATTTTTTTCTCCCCTTCCTCCCAGAGCCATAACTCTTTTATTTTTTTGTCTACATAGAGGTATAAGGGTTTGTTTTTTTTGAGACGAGTTGAACTTTTGAATGACACTATTCATTTAATGATATAGTGTACTGAAAAACGGGAAAAAATTCCAAATCCAGTGAATTTGTGAAAAAAAAACAAAGTTGTTTTTTGGAGATAGTTTTTAAGGTGTAAATTTTGTGTTAAAAGTGACCATGCAATATGATTCTCCTCATCAATGCAATTACAGCCATCCCAAACATGTCCATTTTTAAAATTATTTTAGTGGTGAAAAAAAATCAAAAGATTGCAAAAAAAAAAAAGGGGGGGGGGGTTGGTTGTGTCGCCATTATCTAAGGCCAGTAACAACTTTTATTTTTCAGCCAATGGAGCTGTTTGATAGCTTATTTTTGCGGGGAGAGACAACATTTTTATTACTACCATTTTGGGATAAATGTGACATTTTGATAGTTTGGTAGAGCATTTTTTGGTGAACTACAGCAACCAAAAAAACTTAATTTTGGCGTTCTTAAATTTTTTTCCATTTATGGTATTTACATTGCAGGTTAATTGTTTTCATATATTGATACATCAGACTTTTCTGAATGCGGCGATACCACATATTTGTATTTTTTTTAAAGTTTTTACCACTTTAGGATTTTCGGTTTTTGCATCTTCATTTTTTGCTCCCCTTCTTTGCAGACCTCAATATGGTCATATGAGGACTTGTGTTTTGCAAGGCGAGTTGTACTGTTAAGGCTACTTTCACACTAGCGTTAACTGCAATACGTCGCAATGCGTCGTTTTGCCGAAAAAACGCATCCTGCAAAAGTGCTTGCAGGATGCGTTTTTTCTGCATTGACTAACATTAGCGACGCATTTGCGACACATTGAAACATGTCGCAACCGTCGTGCGACGGTTGCGCCGTGTTGTGGCGGACCGTCGGGAGCAAAAAAACGTTACATGTAACGTTTTTTGCTCCCGACAGTCCGCTTTTTCCGACCGCGTATGCGCAGCCGGAACTCCGCCCCCACCTCCCCGCACTTCTCCGCACCTCACAATGGGGCAGCGGATGCGCTGGAAAAATACATCCGCTGCCCCCGTTGTGCGGCGCAGAGAACGCTAGCGTCGGTAACCGACGCCAGTGTGAAAGTAGCCTAAACAACACCATTGATTTTAACATATAGTGCACTGGAAAATGGGAACAAAATTCCAAGTTCAGTGAAATTGCAAAAAAAAAAGTGCATTATCACATTTATTTTTGTTTTTTTACCATGCTCACTAAATGCTAAAATTTACCTTCCATATTGATTCTCCAGGTCATTATGAGTTTGTAGACACCAACCATGTATAGTTTATTTTTTATTTAAGTGGTGAAAAAGAATAAAAAACGTATTAAAAAAATAATGCCGCCATATTCCGAGACCCGTAGCGTCTCCATTTTTCATGATCTGCAGCTGTGTGAGAGCTTACTTTTTGCGCGCGAGTTGACATTTTCATTGATACCATTTTGAAGTAGATACGATGTTTTGATCACCTGTTATTGCATTTTATTGCAGTGTTGCTGCGAGCAAAAAACAATGAGATTAATTCTTTTTGTATTTTGATAGATAGGCCATTTTTTTACTCGGCATTACCAAATATATGTATTTTTTATATTTTTGTTATTATTTTACTTTGAATTGGTCAACTTTTATTTTTTTTTAAATATTTTAAAAATATTTTTTTTCTACTTTTACCTGCTTCAGTAATCTTCCGATCGCTTGTGCTATATATAGCAAGGCTTTAGCCCTGTTATGTGTAGCAGAAATGTTCATCTGCTATAAACACCAGCTACTGGGTGGTGCTCATAGCAGAATAGCAATGATAACCACAGACATCATGTGACAAGAGCACCGTGCACGGGTCTTATGGCTCGCTTCCAGCACAGCCATGTTGGATGCCAGTCTGTGATTGACAGCGGCATTTAACATGTTAACAACAACCGCAGGAGGATCGCGATTCCAGTTAGGGGTACATGTTAGCTGATGTGCCAGAAAACCTGCAAGTTCAGCACCAGAGCCCACATCAAAGAGTAGGAGGCGACCTGTATTATATTACATTAATATGTTTATTTTCAATTATTTATTGTTTTTTATTTTTAAAACTTGAAGATGCAATCATCTTATCGCTTGTACTATATGCAGCGATGTCACCGCATCACGATTTCCTTGTAGCCCGGCCACAGGCACGGTTTCAAATGAGCTCCGTAATGACAGTCACAGGGGCCACCAGCTGACCCCTGCTAGTCATGACAACACATCGGCGACCTGCGATCACATCACGGGCTGACAGGCGGAGTTAATGACATGCGTGCACGTCAGCGCCTGTTAAATGCCACGGTCAGAGATTGACAGCAGCATTTTACAAGTTAACAATCTCGGGCAGAGAACTGCTCCACCCATATTTGTTAGGGGCACTTCTTGGACATAACACATAGCATCACCTGCCGGGTTTGGAATGGGTTCACTACGTGAGCCCGCTGCATACACTTGCTTCCAACATGTGCCGTATATATAAGGGGTTAATGAGTTTTATTTTTGATGCAAACCTACCCACAACCTCACAGAGAGAACGTATAGTCTAGTTGCGTTGCCCGGTGACTGCCAGCATGCGTGCTGGAAGCTTACTTGTTTGATGCCAAAGAGCAGAGTGTATGTGTTAGGTCGGAGTCACACTACCGTATGCTATGTGACAAAACATTGCATAGCACTCGGCTCAGTGTTAATCTATGGAGCAGCTCACATCAGTGGGTTTTTTCAGCCGTATTCGGCGTGCGTGTAAAATCACAGAATCTTGCGATTGTACACATATATATCGTCCGAGACTTGCCAATGCAAGCCTGTGGGTGCGAAAAAAACTCGGCTGGCACATGGACCATCCGTACAGCGTGCAACAAATGCAAACCCATTTTCCTAAAGGAAGGAAATTGTATCAGCCAAAAACAGGAAGCTTGGAAAGTAGATTGTCTTGGTGTGGCGCCCCTGAGGGTCCAATCACCACAGAGGTACTGCACCTCAGCCAGAGGTGTGGTATCTAGCTCTCAGGTAAGGAGGGGGCACTACCCGGGACTCACACATGTGCATTAAACACTACACTGCTCCAGGCCAGGGGGGAGAGGCCCCAGCTCTGGCGGGGAGTGGGGTGACAGTTGGAGGGAAAGATAGTGAGTTGGTGGGAAGGAGATGAGGAGAGCAGACATGAAGAGAGAAGCTGCTAGAAGGAAGAAAGGGGTCCTAGGGGCCAGGGAAGTGAGGAATCCACCTGTGGTGCCCGAATCCACGCTGACCATAGTTGGGTGGAAGGACCAGGTCGCAGTAGGGGGGACCGGCCCCAGGCTAGTGGAGGGACTGCAAGTCTCAGCTAGCAAACTGGAGGCTGTGGTAAATGTATGTGCCACAGCCAAATCCACACATATTTGCTGAAAAGGCAGCCATATAGGGTCAAGGGGACCAAGAGGACGTTGCCCAACAGGACCCGAGGCTGCTGGCTTGCGACACGGTGTGTGAGGTGCAGGGCAGGAGGGCGAAGCCAGTGCAGAGAGATGGCCTAGAAAGGTACACCAGAAGGGAGTTTTGGTTTGGAGAAGTGCGCCCAAATTGCCTGAGATCTGTTTGGACCACAGACCCGGAGGACACAGCACCCGGCTGGTTATTGTATCTAAGAACTGTGAGTAAGGGGTGAAAACTGCACCCTGCTGTGTCCTCAGAATTATTACTGGGTCATCTGCCCTGCACTACAACAGTCCATCATTGACTATAACACTTTAACTGCCCTGGGGCCTAGCTCTACTCGTGGAGAGCTGTAACATCTCTGCGGCATCACCAACTGACCCAGTGGTGTCGAACACCATGGATGACGTCACAAACTAGTCCCCTATAAACTTTATTCCCCGTACCCCCTCATTATTTTATTGGTTGCCTAGGGCCACGGACCGGGTCACTCCTGCTGTGACATCCCCAGAAGAACCATCGGACCCGGCCTCAGTACCCCACGGCCCTAGCGGACGCTCCACTGGCAACCTATAAAAAAAGCCAGGAACATGCCTCCACGGATACCAGTAACATGGCCAGACATATCAATGTGGAAATGCTGATTGTTCTGGTACAGGAGAGACCTGAAATCTGGGATCAGTGCAACGCCAACTATGCAGACTGCAATAGAAAGGATGCAGCTTGGATACGCATAATAAAAAAAAAACAAATGAAATACATTATTCCACATAATGTTATTCTGAATAACTGGCATGTTTGTTCAAACACACTTGGCAAACTAAAGGCAAGTATACACTGTAACCTATCATTCAAAACGCAAACATGGTGATCATACTTATATTGATCTATTGTGTCACTTTGCAGTGGCTGATGTCACAAGACGATGGCGCAGCTGCCGTGATCAGTACCGCCGTGAGCGCCAGCCATGGGCCAGAAGTGATGCAGTAGCCAGTAAAAAGCAGAAATATTATGACCGTTTGAATTTCCTAGCTCCCATTCTAGATCTCCAATCATAAGTGCATGTTTGGCATACATTTTTATACTTGGCCATAAGGTACATAAATTAATACATTTTTACCTTTGAATTTTGTCAAATAACAGCACTGAATCCAACATTACTGAGCGAGAGATAGCATCGGATTCCGAGGTCAACTTCTTCTGCACCATTAGCAACAAACTAACCACCACCACCACCACGGCCTTCTGCAGGACAGGAGTTCAATCGAGATCGGAATGAACATGGACGTAGCAGTAGTTCTACCTTCCTCTTCGATACTTCACCACAGGCTGCAGCCATCCCACCTCAGGGCTGGTGCAGGAGGGTGCTTCCCACCACCGGTAACAGGAGCCAAGTAGACATTGGTGTTTTGGAATATCTATTGCGCACTGTTAACATTGATGGTGAGGAGGCATATGGTCAGAGTCTTGCATGTTATATGTGCACAATTCCCCGCGAGGTGAGGCTGTGTGCCAGAGGTGCAAATTGTGATATATTCATGCACTGAACGTAACAATCCAAGTCTGGTTTTCAACTTCCTTGACAGATGGCAGATGTCCACTGACAACCACCTTCACATGCTTGGACGCCATGATGACCAGCCTATAGCACTCCCAGAAAGACCTCCACCACAGATCTCATCACCTCAGTCACATACTCCATACCAACACCGCCAACCACATGCGCACTTCTCAAATCCAGCTGCACCTGCCCAATTTAGCCACTTAAACATACCCAGTGTAGGAGAGTGGTCTTAATATTGGTATGTTCGACATGGCAATTCTAGAGGATTTAGCCAAATGTCAAACACAAATCCACATGAGTAGGTATACCATTACCCAAGTGGCCAATACAATGTACCACAACGGGGCCCTCCATTGACCCTGAATCCAGCCTCATCCACCTCTCTGGGGCCCTATCATGTAGGAAACCAAAATCAACAAACCAGTCAGGCTGTGCTGCCACTATCACCTCCACCTTCATACCAGAACTTGTAAAAAAGTGTATTTTAATGAGTTAAATAAATAAATGCACATTGGCGCTCCACTGAATGAAAAGGAGGGGGGGGGAGAATGAAAAGAAAATTCAGCTGCTGGTGAAATGACAGGGTCTGTGCAACACTCTGTCTGTGAAGCAAAAGCAGTAAAACATATATAGATTTGTTACCTGCACTGTTGAGTAATGCTCCTATGACTGTGCACTAGAGGCATATACAAGAACAACACTCTGTGTGCAAAAGAAGCCGTTTAACCATATACTCATGCACTTACTGGTTGTCGAAGTAAAGGTGGCTTGAGATATCAGGATGTGTTAGTCCTCATAGATCAGTGTAACCAGCTCCGTACTGCAGGACCGTGAAGCTGGGGGGTGAAGGTAATAGCTTGCTTCCCCCAGAGAGGCCCTACTTGCCGGGCACCGGGAGTAGGCAGGAACCGCCAACTTCTAGCGTGCCCCGACCGGAAGCGACGCTGTAGCGGTGGCGGAGTGTGGAAGGGGCATGGCAGGTAATGTGACGTCACACGGCTAGTGGGCGGGCGCGTATAGGGATTAACCAATCCAACATATTTCAAAGGATACGATCCTTCGTCAGGGCCCAAATCTATATATGTTTTACTGTATTTTTATAAGTAATGTCCTTGTTTGTTTGTTTCATGTTTCCATGGAATATTATTCTAAGTTGCTACATGATTTGAATTTTTTTGTATGAAAAAATACACTTGTAAACAATAAACCTCTTATTTCAATGTGTGATTTTAATTTTGCCCAATATATAGTCGAGGCTTATGATATACAAAGTTTATTTTATCACATATATTGCATCATACACTTTGCTCGATAATATTCATCATAAAACTACGTAGCATAGCAAACTAAGCACTGGGTCTACAATAGACAACACTATTACAGGTGAAGGAACAGTTCATTTTATCAAACATCAGGGAGTGATAAGGACAAAATGTGGTTAAGTAATTGAAGTAAAGTTGCTGTAAACATTCACACAATATTTAGAAAAAAACGTATGGCTGGAGCGGGTTTGAAAATGATAATTACATTTAATACAATACAAATATAGAATGAACACATACCGTACTGTAAGCAAAAGATGCTGTTTTGCCAAAATACATTTGCACATCTTTGTGTCCGTGAAGGTTAGGCCAGGTCGCACTGCCTCCAAAAGAAGGTAAAATGTAGAGAGCCTCATCAGAAAATGCTGATATAACTTGAGAACCATACAGCCGGTGGAAATGTCCTTTAGTCAGCCGGCGCCTCAAAAGTAGATGTACCCACAGTCATCTCCGCCTCATCGGATCAACAATCAATGAGTAAGGCTCCTCAAAATGTTGAGACAAGACTAGTGTTGAGCATTCCGATACTGCAAATATCGGGTATCGGCCGATATTCGCTGTATCGGAATTCCGATACCGAGTTCCGATATTTTTGTGATATCGCAAATCGGAATCGGAAGTTCCTATAAGTTCCCAGGCGTGTGCGGTGCGTATGGTTCCCAGGTTCTGGAGGAGAGGAGACTCTCCTTCAGGCCCTGGGATCCATATTCATGTAAAAAATAAAGAATAAAAATAAAAAATATGGATATACTCACCCCTCCGACGGACCCTGGCTCTCACCGGTGCAAGCGTCTGCCTCTGTTCCTAAGAATGCAGCGAGTGAAGGACCTTCGATGATGTCGCGGTCACGCGACCGCTCACGTGACCGCTCATGTGACTGCGATGTCATCGAAGGTCCTTCACTCACTGCATTCTTAGGAACGGAAGCAGACGCTTGCACCAGTGAGAGCCAGGGTCCGTCGGAGGGGTGAGTACAGTATATCCATATTTTTTATTGTTATTCTTTATTTTTTACATGAATATGGATCCCAGGGCCTGAAGGAGAGTTTCCTCTCCTTCAGACCCTGGGAACCATCCAGGATAGCTTCCGATATTTGTGTCCCATTGACTTGTATTGCTATCGGGTATCGGCGATATCCGATATTTTTGGGATATCGGCCGATCCAATCCGATACCGATACTTTTGAATTTCGGAAGGTATCGCTCAACACTAGACAAGACCCAATGTAGAAGAACCCGGTCAGTTGTGTTTAAGGTTAGGCTCTCACACATTTGTTACAAACCAGCAAAAACAAGACACCAGAAGGATTTGAAAGATTGGAGGAGGGAACTTCTTGTGGAGCCAATATATGGGCTCCTTAATTAGCTTTTTATTCATTTCCGACCATTGAGCCATTTAATGTAATGGGGAAAATAAGTGAGAAATGTAAAGCCATATGCATGTCATACGGATGTCATAAGGATAAATGACTGAGAGAAAATCACATCATCACATTGCAAACACATTACACACGGATTACCATATGGAGAACACTCGTGCGACTTTTGCAGAGAGACTCGGACCAATTTTTCATACCTTCAAGGCCCCGTCTCACTAAGCGATTTACCAACGATCACGACCAGCGATATGACCTGGCCGTGATCGTTGGTAAGTCGCTGTGTGGTCGCTGGGGAGCTGTCACACAGACAGCTCTCTCCAGCGACCAACGATCAGGGGAACGACTTCGGCATCGTTGAAACTGTCTTCAACGATGCCGAAGTCCCCCTGCAGCACCCGGGTAACCAGGGTAAACATCGAGTTACTAAGCGCAGGGCCGCGCTTAGTAACCCGATGTTTACCCTGGTTACCAGCGTAAATGTAAAAAAAAACAAACACTACATACTCGCCTTTCGGTGTCCAGGTCCCTTGCCGTCTGCTTCCTGCTCTGACTGAGCCGCCGTACAGTGAGAGCAGAGCGCAGCGGTGACGTCACTGCTGTGCTCTCACTTCTCACTGTACGGCGGCAGTCAGTGAGAGCAGGAAGCAGACGGCAAGGGACCTGGACACCGAAAGGCGAGTATGTACTGTTTGTTTTTTTTTTACATTTACGCTGGTAACCAGGGTAAACATCGGGTTACTAAGCGCGGCCCTGCGCTTAGTAACCCGATGTTTACCCTGGTTACCAGTGAAGACATCGCTGGATCGGTGTCACACACACCGATTCAGCGATGTCAGCGGGGCCTCAACGACCAAAAAAAGGTCCAGGCCATTCCGACACGACCAGCGATCTCACAGCAGGGGCCTGATCGCTGGTACGTGTCACACATAGCGAGATCGCTACTGAGGTCGCTGTTGCGTCACAAAACTAGTGACTCAGCAGCGATCTCGCTAGCGATCTCGCTATGTGAGACGGGGCCTTCAGTGTGACTCCGGCCTTTTGTGTGCATATGGGGAGTTTTCTTAGCCAAGCAAAGCAGTAAAAGCCTTGTGTCTGTGTTCCATGTACTTGTTCTATCCATGCATTTTATGGATAGGCGCATTATAGTCTATGAACATGTTCACATATCTTGGTTATTTCTTTCCGGAACAGTTGTCTGCAAAAAAACAGAGACATATAATAAACATTTTGTATTTGACTTGTGGATCAAAATTGCCCATTCAAGTGAAAGGATTCATGATAAAGAACAGCACTCAATTGCCTCCTGAAAGCTGTCTGTTTTTTAATGTTTATGGGTGACGAATATAATGACTTCATAATGACTGTGTTATTGCAACCATGTAAGTTTTACTCACAACTGCTGTAGCATTTAAGAGAAACATACTTTGAAAAGCTCAGCCAGGGACTATGGGTCTTGGATGACTACTCTGAGGCAGGTCCCCAGTGGCTTCTCCTGGCCCTACTCCTCTAGACTGACATGACTCTTTATGTAAGTATATAGATAGTGACCTGTCAGTCATGGGATTTAAGGTTGAGAAAAGCCACCTGAAACCTTTTGGATTAGTCATCTCAGATGCATGGCCGCTGGCTGAGTTTTCAAAACATATTTTCTGTGAACTACTATCAAACTCATGTTGCCCGTGGTTCAGGCACCAAGAATATCCTGAGAAACCAAAAAAGATTACACTGAAAAAGAACACAAAATATGGGCAATCAGGAATAGAGATAAACACCTTTATTGAAACAAATGGTGAACAATGGTGGCAAAACTACAGAGGGTGCCCACACATGTAAAAGTAGAAAATACACATAAAAGATAAATATAATAAAAGACAGTACAGCACAATATAGGTGCAAGATAGTAGATCACAGATAGCAAGCGTTGACAGCACAGACCATACTGGTGAGATAAATGGTAAAGTCATGTACAGTGGGGCAAAAAAGTATTTAGTCAGTCAGCAATAGTGCAAGTTCCACCACTTAAAAAGATGAGAGGCGTCAGTAATTTACATCATAGGTACACCTCAACTATGGGAGACAAACTGAGAAAAAAAAATCCAGAAAATCACATTGTCTGTTTTTTTATCATTTTATTTGCATATTATGGTGAAAAATAAGTATTTGGTCAGAAACAAACAATCAAGATTTCTGGCTCTCACAGACCTGTAACGTCTTCTTTAAGAGTCTCCTCTTTCCTCCACTCATTACCTGTAGTAATGGCACCTGTTTAAACTTGTTATCAGTATAAAAAGACACCTGTGCACACCCTCAAACAGTTCTGACTCCAAACTCCACTATGGTGAAGACCAAAGAGCTGTCAAAGGACACCAGAAACAAAATTGTAGCCCTGCACCAGGCTGGGAAGACTGAATCTGCAATAGCCAACCAGCTTGGAGTGAAGAAATCAACAGTGGGAGCAATAATTAGAAAATGGAAGACATTCAAGACCACTGATAATCTCCCTCGATCTGGGGCTCCACGCAAAATCCCACCCCGTGGGGTCAGAATGATCACAAGAACGGTGAGCAAAAATCCCAGAACCACGCGGGGGGACCTAGTGAATGAACTGCAGAGAGCTGGGACCAATGTAACAAGGCCTACCATAAGTAACACACTACGCCACCATGGACTCAGATCCTGCAGTGCCAGACGTGTCCCACTGCTTAAGCCAGTACATGTCCGGGCCCGTCTGAAGTTTGCTAGAGAGCATTTGGATGATCCAGAGGAGTTTTGGGAGAATGTCCTATGGTCTGATGAAACCAAACTGGAACTGTTTGGTAGAAACACAACTTGTCGTGTTTGGAGGAAAAAGAATACTGAGTTGCATCCATCAAACACCATACCTACTGTAAAGCATGGTGGTGGAAACATCATGCTTTGGGGCTGTTTCTCTGCAAAGGGGCCAGGACGACTGATCCGGGTACATGAAAGAATGAATGGGGCCATGTATCGTGAGATTTTGAGTGCAAACCTCCTTCCATCAGCAAGGGCATTGAAGATGAAACGTGGCTGGGTCTTTCAACATGACAATGATCCAAAGCACACCGCCAGGGCAACGAAGGAGTGGCTTCGTAAGAAGCATTTCAAGGTCCTGGAGTGGCCTAGCCAGTCTCCAGATCTCAACCCTATAGAAAACCTTTGGAGGGAGTTGAAAGTCCATGTTGCCAAGCGAAAAGCCAAAAACATCACTGCTCTAGAGGAGATCTGCATGGAGGAATGGGCCAAAATACCAACAACAGTGTGTGGCAACCTTGTGAAGACTTACAGAAAACGTTTGACCTCTGTCATTGCCAACAAAGGATGTATTACAAAGTACTGAGATGAAATTTTGTTTCTGACCAAATACTTATTTTCCACCATAATATGCAAATAAAATGATAAAAAAACAGACAATGTGATTTTCTGGATTTTTTTTTCTCAGTTTGTCTCCCATAGTTGAGGTCTACCTATGATGTAAATTACAGACGCCTCTCATCTTTTTAAGTGGTGGAACTTGCACTATTGCTGACTGACTAAATACTTTTTTGCCCCACTGTACTAATAGTAATAATGAGTCTCACAGTACTGGGGTATATACTAATCATACATGGAAATTAAGTATGCATAGTGATCTAAAATACTAGTTAGACCCAGGAACACATGGAGGATATAACTAGGCAGGATGCACAAGAAATATTCAATACTGATAGCTAAAATGCCATTCAAGTGTGAAAATCATATAGAAGTATGAAAAAATGTCCATGTTACCTGGCGGTGTACCGTGGTGGGTGCGGACACGTAGCCCGACTCGCGTTTCGGACCAGCATCCTTTGTTAGGGGGTTGAGATCTCAGGAGATGAGTTCTCAGTGCTAAGATCTCCATCTGCACATGCACCGCCCCCGGCAGCCATTTTACCGGAGTCCACCTCATAGTAAACCATGTAAGTGCGGGGGCTCCGGGCTTTCACAAAATGTCGGTGGAGCCCTTGCACCACCGAACACCCGCAGTGTCGCACCTCCGAACACCCCTTTCTCCCAGTCTGGGGTCCGCAGCATTGCCCCACTCCTGCCTCCTCAAACAGTGACCCTGGGACCCCGCTTCACCGCAGCCACCACCCCCCGGTAAGCAATAAGATGCATGGATTGTAAGAAGCACTACCATTTTATTAAAAAAAAGGTTTTTTTCCTATTTTTCTCCTCAAAATTTGGGGTGCGTCTTATAATCCTGTGCGTCTTATAAATCGCAAAGTGCGATACAGTGTATCAAGTAATCTTCAAATCAAGAAAAGAATCACTAATTTTTATTTCTGCTTAAATTACATTAATTTTACCACTAGTTTGTCAGTATATGCTTTTCCTAGGGCTCTCACAGTTTATAAAAGTTCAAAAGTGTTACCTATTAATATTTTACATGCTGGACTCAATTTGATAGTATCATTATCATTATTAGTAGAGATGATCAAATCTTTTAAAATTCAAATTTGCCAGGTTTCACAAATAACAGCCTTAATAATGTCAAAGTGATGCCACCATAGAAACGAATGGTAGCTCTCTAGTAACAAACAGCCCATTTAAAAACACAATGCACCCTATTAGTCATTTGTGATCATGCATTACATTCTGTGCAGAACACAGCAGAAGGCCGGAATCACACTACCACAGAATACTGTCAAGTTCTATGTGAGAAAACATTGCATAGCACTCGGCCCAGTGTTAATCTATGGGGCAGTTCACATCAGCGTTTATTTTCTCAGCATGCATGTAAAAGCCCCTTCCAAGGCTACTAATATCAGCCCGCAGCTGTCTACATTGCCTGTCATTTTGTTTAGGGTCCACAATTTTAATAGCCAGTAAAGGCTAAGTATACAGCTGTGAGCTGATATTAATAGACTGGGAAGCTCCATGGGTATTACCCCCTTCCCAGGCCATAAACATCGGCCCCCTGCCATCGGCTTTCCTTCTGCTGGTTAAGAAAATTACGCAGGAGTCCATGCCATTTTTTTCAGAGAAATAATCATTTAATTAAATACATAAACAGTAAGCTGCACACACTGTACTAACTGTATTTGCCACTGACATCTGTATGTCTACCTATTGTATGTATATTTACTGTATGTAATCCATCTATTCTATCCTGTCGACTCCTGTTATGAATTTACACTACACGGCTGCTGAATTGTCAGCTTTTCTTCTATCTATTGTGAGGCAGTGACCGGTGTCACATACGAGGGTTGCTATGTGTCCCCCCCGGATGCGCACGGAGGCGTATTGAGGCCGTGGGAGTGCATTGCAGTCACAGGCATATCTGTGATTGCAATGCAAAATAAAAGTAAGTGTTGGTCTTGGGCAGCTATTTGTCCAAGGCAGATTTAAGAAAATGTGCTCTGGGCTTTTATTTTATGAAACAGACTACAGGATGGTAGTGGGGCAGTCGGTTTCATTCCCGGCTGGGTTTTCCATGAAGCCTACGGACACAGGTTCCTTGTAAAAATCCCTGAAGCAGAGGGTTGGGTATGTCAGTTTGGTCTTGCAAGCATGCAGAGCAGAATGCTCTTTAGAATTCCACCTAGGTGAGGCAAGACAGGCAAGCGGAGCCGAAAGACACAGCGTACATGGTGGTGCAGTCGCCCACGGCAACAGGTCTCAGAGGTGGACTGTTTTGTTTCCCGGCTTCAATCCGGAGGACACCATGTGCTGTGTATTTATGTGAGTTGGACATTAAAACAAGTTTTGCTAGGAACTTTGCTGGGTCACTGACTCATCACTGTACAGCGTGGATACCACTACACTACATATAATTAGAGAATGCACCAAAGAATGCTGCTTGTCAGTGATCAAGCCTGCAGTGCTACAGCTCAAGGCTGCTGGAAAAATGGAGGAGCTATTGAAGCAGTTGGTCCTCACTCAGCAGCAGCAACAGGAGCAGCAGCTACAGTTTCAGTGGCAGCAGCAAAAGTCGCTGCAGTTGCAGCGGCAGCAGCAGGAGCTACTGTAAGAGCAGCAGCAGAAAATGAATGAGCTGATCATGCAACAGATTGCAGCTCTACTAGAGGCGACTGTTGTGAAATTGGATTTTGGGCTCCCCCGGTGGCCACTGGTGGAATTGAACTTGTGTGCATCATCCCCTCTGTTCACCTGTTCCCATCAGGATGTGGGAGTCGCTATTTAACCTTGCTCCTCTGTCACTTCCATGCCGGTCAACATTGTAATCAGAAGCCTTTCTGTGCATGTTCCTGCTACCAGACAACTTCCAGCTAAGTCGGACTTTTGTCCTTGTTTGTTTTTTGCATTTTGTTCCAGTTCACAGCTGCAGTTTCGTTTCTGTGTCTGGAAAGCTCTTGTGATCTGAAATTGCCACTCTGATGTTATGAGTTAATACTAGAGTCTTAAAGTAATTTCAGGATGGTGTATTGATAGGGTTTTCAGCTGACCATGAAAGTACCCTTTCTGTCTTCCTGCTATCTAGTAAGCGGACCTCGATTTTGCTAAACCTATTTTCATACTACGTTTGTCATTTTCATCTTAAATCACCGCCAATATATGTGGGGGCCTCTGTCTGCCTTTCGGGGAAATTTCTCTAGAGGTGAGCCAGGACTATATTTTCCTCTGCCAGGATTAGTTAGTCCTCCGGCCGGCGCTGGGCGTCTAGGGATAAAACGCAGGCTACGCTACCCGGCTACTGTTAGTTGTGCGGCAGGTTTAGTTCATGGTCAGTTTAAGTTTCCATCCTTCCAAGAGCTAGTTCCTATGTATGCTGGGCTATGTTCTCTTGCCATTGAGAACCATAACAGTTTGACCGGCCAACAAAGGGTTAAATTAATTGGCAGAGAAAGGAGAGAAAAAAGAAGTCTGCTGAAAATTGTTTTTTTTTTTTTTTTTTTTTCCTTCAGTTCTGAGTGTGCTTTCAATTGAATCACTTGCAAGTCTGCCTATATTGCAGCCTTCCTCTCTCTCTCTCCTTCTAATCCTGGAATGGCTCTGTGTTCACCTGTTTAAAATGGATATTCAGAGTTTAGCTGCAGGTTTGAATAATCTCACCACGAAAGTTCAAAATTTACAAGATTTTGTTGTTCATGTTCCTATATCTGAACCTAGAATTCCTTTGCCTGAATTTTTCTCGGGGAATAGATCTTGCTTTCAAAATTTCAAAAATAATTGCAAGTTGTTTTTGTCCCTGAAATCTCGCTCTGCTGGAGATCCTGCTCAGCAGGTCAGGATTGTGATTTCCTTGCTCCGGGGCGACCCTCAAGATTGGGCTTTTGCATTGGCTCCAGGGGATCCTGCGTTGCTCAATGTGGATGCGTTTTTTCTGGCCTTGGGGTTGCTTTATGAGGAACCTCATTTAAAGCTTCAGGCGAAAAAAGCCTTGATGTCCCTATCTCAGGGGCAAGATGAAGTTGAAATATACTGCCAAAAATTCCGTAAATGGTCTGTGCTTACTCAGTGGAATGAGTGCGCCCTGGCGGCGAATTTCAGAGAGGGTCTCTCTGATGCCGTTAAGGATGTTATGGTGGGGTTCCCTGTGCCTGCGGGTCTGAATGAGTCCATGACAATGGCTATCCAGATCGATAGACGTCTGCGGGAGCGCAAACCTGTGCACCATTTGGCGGTGTCTACTGAGAAGACGCCAGAGAATATGCAATGTGATAGAATTCTGTCCAGAAGCGAACGGCAGAATTTTAGACGAAAAAATGGGTTGTGCTTTTATTGTGGTGATTCAACTCATGTTATATCAGCATGCTCTAAGCGTACTAAGAAGCTTGATAAGTCAGTTTCAATTGGCACTTTTCAGTCTAAGTTTATTCTATCTGTGACCCTGATTTGTTCTTTATCATCTATTACCGCGGATGCCTATGTCGACTCTGGCGCCGCTTTGAGTCTTATGGATTGGTCCTTTGCCAAACGCTGTGGGTATGATTTAGAGCCTCTTGAAACTCCTATACCTCTGAAGGGGATTGACTCCACCCCATTGGCTAGTAATAAACCACAATACTGGACACAAGTAACTATGCGAATTAATCCGGATCATCAGGAGATTATTCGCTTTCTTGTGCTGTATAATCTACATGATGTGTTGGTGCTTGGATTGCCATGGCTGCAATCTCATAACCCAGTCCTCGACTGGAACGCTATGTCTGTGTTAAGCTGGGGATGTAAGGGGATGCATGGGGACGTACCTTTGGTTTCCATTTCGTCATCTATTCCCTCTGAGATTCCTGAATTCTTGTCTGACTATCGTGACATTTTTGAAGAACCTAAGCTTGGTTCATTACCTCCGCACCGGGAGTGCGATTGTGCCATAGATTTGATTCCGGGTAGTAAATACCCTAAGGGTCGTTTATTTAATCTGTCTGTGCCTGAACATGCTGCTATGCGAGAATATATAAAGGAGTCCTTGGAAAAGGGACATATTCGTCCTTCGTCATCTCCCTTAGGAGCCGGTTTTTTCTTTGTGTCTAAGAAAGATGGCTCTTTGAGGCCGTGTATTGATTATCGGCTTTTGAATAAAATCACGGTTAAATATCAATATCCGTTGCCACTGCTGACTGATTTGTTTGCTCGCATAAAGGGGGCCAAGTGGTTCTCTAAGATAGATCTCCGTGGGGCGTATAATTTGGTGCGAATTAAGCAGGGGGATGAGTGGAAAACCGCATTTAATACGCCCGAGGGACACTTTGAGTATTTGGTGATGCCTTTTGGCCTTTCAAATGCCCCTTCAGTCTTTCAGTCCTTTATGCATGACATTTTCCGTGATTATTTGGATAAATTTATGATCGTGTATCTGGATGATATTCTGATTTTTTCGGATGACTGGGACTCTCATGTCCAGCAGGTCAGGAGGGTTTTTCAGGTTTTGCGGTCTAATTCCTTGTGTGTGAAGGGTTCTAAGTGCATTTTTGGGGTTCAAAAGATTTCCTTCTTGGGATACATTTTTTCCCCCTCTTCCATCGAGATGGATCCTGTCAAGGTTCGGGCTATTTGTGATTGGACGCAACCCTCTTCTCTTAAGAGTCTTCAGAAATTTTTGGGCTTTGCTAACTTTTATCGTCGATTTATTGCTGGCTTTTCTGATGTTGTTAAACCATTGACTGATTTGACTAAGAAGGGTGCTGATGTTGCTGATTGGTCCCCTGCTGCTGTGGAGGCCTTTCGGGAGCTTAAGCGCCGCTTTTCTTCCGCCCCTGTGTTGCGTCAGCCTGATGTTGCTCTTCCTTTTCAGGTTGAGGTCGACGCTTCTGAAATCGGAGCTGGGGCGGTTTTGTCGCAAAGAAGTTCCGACTGCTCCGTGATGAAACCTTGTGCTTTTTTTTTCTCGTAAATTTTCGCCCGCCGAGCGGAATTATGATATTGGGAATCGAGAGCTTTTGGCCATGAAGTGGGCTTTTGAGGAGTGGCGTCATTGGCTTGAGGGGGCTAGACATCAGGTGGTGGTATTGACCGACCACAAAAATTTAATTTATCTTGAGTCCGCCAGACGCCTGAATCCTAGACAGGCGCGCTGGTCGTTGTTTTTCTCTCGGTTTAATTTTGTGGTGTCATACCTACCGGGTTCTAAGAATGTTAAGGCGGATGCCCTTTCTAGGAGTTTTGAGCCTGACTCCCCTGGTAATTCTGAACCTACAGGTATCCTTAAGGATGGAGTGATATTGTCTGCCGTTTCTCCAGACCTGCGGCGGGCCTTGCAGGATTTTCAGGCGGATAGACCTGATCGTTGCCCACCTGGTAGACTGTTTGTTCCTGATGATTGGACCAGTAAAGTCATTTCTGAGGTTCATTCTTCTGCGTTGGCAGGTCATCCTGGAATCTTTGGTACCAGGGATTTGGTGGCAAGGTCCTTCTGGTGGCCTTCCCTGTCACGAGATGTACGAGGCTTTGTGCAGTCTTGTGACGTTTGTGCTCGGGCCAAGCCTTGTTGTTCTCGGGCTAGTGGATTGTTGTTGCCCTTGCCTATCCCGAAGAGGCCTTGGACGCACATCTCGATGGATTTTATTTCGGATCTTCCTGTTTCTCAGAAGATGTCTGTCATCTGGGTGGTGTGTGACCGTTTCTCTAAGATGGTCCATTTGGTTCCCCTGCCTAAGTTGCCTTCTTCTTCCGAGTTGGTTCCTCTGTTTTTTCAATATGTGGTTCGTTTGCATGGTATTCCGGAGAATATCGTTTCTGACAGAGGAACCCAATTCGTGTCTAGATTTTGGCGGGCATTCTGTGCTAGGATGGGCATAGATTTGTCTTTCTCGTCTGCTTTCCATCCTCAGACTAATGGCCAGACCGAGCGGACGAATCAGACTTTGGAGACATATTTGAGGTGTTTTGTGTCTGCAGATCAGGATGATTGGGTTGCTTTTTTGCCTTTAGCGGAGTTTGCCCTCAATAATCGGGCCAGCTCTGCCACCTTGGTGTCTCCTTTTTTCTGTAATTCGGGGTTTCATCCTCGATTTTCCTCCGGTCAGGTGGAATCTTCGGATTGTCCTGGAGTGGATGCTGTGGTGGAGAGGTTGCATCAGATTTGGGGGCAGGTGGTGGACAATTTGAAGTTGTCCCAGGAGAAGACTCAGCTTTTTGCCAACCGCCGGCGTCGGGTTGGTCCTCGGCTTTGTGTCGGGGACTTGGTGTGGTTGTCTTCTCGTTTTGTCCCTATGAGGGTTTCTTCTCCTAAGTTTAAGCCTCGGTTCATCGGCCCGTACAAGATATTGGAGATTCTTAACCCTGTGTCCTTCCGTTTGGACCTCCCTGCATCTTTTTCTATTCATAATGTTTTTCATCGGTCATTGTTGCGCAGGTATGAGGTACCGGTTGTGCCTTCCGTTGAGCCTCCTGCTCCGGTGTTGGTTGAGGGCGAGTTGGAGTACGTTGTGGAAAAAATCTTGGACTCCCGTGTTTCCAGACGGAAACTCCAGTATCTGGTCAAATGGAAGGGATACGGTCAGGAGGATAATTCTTGGGTGACTGCCTCTGATGTTCATGCCTCCGATCTGGTCCGTGCCTTTCATAGGGCTCATCCTGATCGCCCTGGTGGTTCTGGTGAGGGTTCGGTGCCCCCTCCTTGAGGGGGGGGTACTGTTGTGAAATTGGATTTTGGGCTCCCCCGGTGGCCACTGGTGGAATTGAACTTGTGTGCATCATCCCCTCTGTTCACCTGTTCCCATCAGGATGTGGGAGTCGCTATTTAACCTTGCTCCTCTGTCACTTCCATGCCGGTCAACATTGTAATCAGAAGCCTTTCTGTGCATGTTCCTGCTACCAGACAACTTCCAGCTAAGTCGGACTTTTGTCCTTGTTTGTTTTTTGCATTTTGTTCCAGTTCACAGCTGCAGTTTCGTTTCTGTGTCTGGAAAGCTCTTGTGATCTGAAATTGCCACTCTGATGTTATGAGTTAATACTAGAGTCTTAAAGTAATTTCAGGATGGTGTATTGATAGGGTTTTCAGCTGACCATGAAAGTACCCTTTCTGTCTTCCTGCTATCTAGTAAGCGGACCTCGATTTTGCTAAACCTATTTTCATACTACGTTTGTCATTTTCATCTTAAATCACCGCCAATATATGTGGGGGCCTCTGTCTGCCTTTCGGGGAAATTTCTCTAGAGGTGAGCCAGGACTATATTTTCCTCTGACAGGATTAGTTAGTCCTCCGGCCGGCGCTGGGCGTCTAGGGATAAAACGCAGGCTACGCTACCCGGCTACTGTTAGTTGTGCGGCAGGTTTAGTTCATGGTCAGTTTAAGTTTCCATCCTTCCAAGAGCTAGTTCCTATGTATGCTGGGCTATGTTCTCTTGCCATTGAGAACCATAACAGGCGACCTCAACAATGACCACTGTGAGGCCCGATACAGAGTCCGAACGGCGCTGAGGAAGATGAATCCTGAGGACGATATGGAAGCATTTCTCATGGTGTTTGAGCGCATCGCAGAGCAGGAGAGCTTGCCAGTGTCACAGTGGACTGAAGTGGTGGCCCCCTTCCTGATGGGAGATGCCCAAAAGGCCTACCTGGACCTCAGTTGGGAGGATGGCATGGATTATGAGAAGCTGAGAGGTGAGATCCTTGCCTGACTGGGGGTTAATACATATGTACGAGTACAGCGGGTGTACCAGTGGTCCTTTGCGGAGTCTCGTCCCACTATGTCACAGGCCTATGATTTGTTGCCTCTAGAAAAGAGATGGCTTCAGCCTGAGACTTTGACCCCGGCCCAGATGGTAGAAAGGGTGCTGGTCGACTGGTTGGTAAGAGCCCTGCCAGCTGCCAAAAAGGGTTGGGTGTGGCAAGGGGACCCTGGCACTCTGGACCAGCTGGTTGGACTGGTTGAGAAGTATATGGCCATTCAGGATTTTGTATAGGACATTGCTCCACTTCGGCTGTCACGTCAGGCCTCACCAGCCCAAGAGCCTGGGAAATGTCCACAAACCTCTGTTGGGGCTAACCAGGGCAGAGTCAGTAATAAGGGGAAGTAAGCGGGATACAAATCCAATAGAAATATTTGATGAATGTAGCAATTGGACTAAAATATAACTTTTAATGTGTACAGTTTAAAAAAGAACTAACTGTGTGAACTTCACCACGTGATATAAACATACAAGGGACTAAAAAGGGGGGAATTGGCGTACCCCCTCAGGACACAAAAGGTACGTAGGAAAAAACAAATATGAATGTGCTGATCCGTTCATGCAGAAATTCAGCAAAATGCACTGGTTACATACAGTAACAATAGCAATGCTAGTGAGTCTGAAAGGTACAGGTATCTGTGCACAGTGGTGCAATATAGTATGTCTGTAGACAGTCACCATAGGGTTTCAGACCCCAATTATCCTTGTACATGCA
The DNA here is from genome assembly GCF_051348905.1 of Ranitomeya variabilis. NCBI lineage: Eukaryota > Metazoa > Chordata > Amphibia > Anura > Dendrobatidae > Ranitomeya > Ranitomeya variabilis. The sequence goes on along the minus strand of NC_135234.1, from coordinate 525,279,948 downwards.
CAGTACCTAATCCAAACGATCGTTCAATCCCTTTGGACTCGTGAACTAGCTCTATGCTTTGAACCAGAAATATTCATATATACAGCAGCACAGAAAACATATACTGACCATAATAATCAAACAAATGCATACATATTGTGGAATACTTGTGTACCCATCTCATGGGTTTCCACCTATACCGCAGCAATGTGATACTTTTAGTCAGTCAAAATGTGCATGTAAACATAGTGCCTATATTATAGGCGACTTGGAATGATCTCACCCATTTGATGTGTATATGGAGAGAGAGTGCGTAGGTGGCAGATAGCGTCTCCCGACGCGTTTCGTCCTATCCAGGACTCATCAGGGGAATGACAGGGAACCTGCTAAGCTGCGTTACCTGACGTCCGCTTGTGCCTCCCTTATAAGCGGTATAGTGGAGACCGCGATGCACTGCACGCTGTTCTCGGCGTGCGCGCCGCTTCCGGTCATCATGACCTCACATCCGGTTTTGTCTGTACTCAGTTTGCGCACGCGCTAGCTTGAACCGCATAAGAGCCCGCAATGGAACGCAAACATTATATCTTCCAGTTATCATTCAATAAGATGACCCGGAGCTTGTTATAATGAGGACATGGTAATTGAAGGCAAAACTCACCGGAAAATATAATTGCGGCAGAGTTTTACCCGTGGGGTTGTTCTTAGAAGGTATATTATCAATATTGATACAACCGCACTTGTTGGAACAAACTTGTTTTTTAGACAAATTATACAGAGTTGTTCCATTAATCCATGGGTATGGTCCGGATTTGACCCCGGTGTTAGACAATACCAAAAAAATAAATAGGTAAAGAATAGGGTAGAGAGGCCAAAATGGGAGGATTAGAGAAACCTAGAAATTGCCACAAGGAAGTATTTTGAAGGAAATTACCATTTGGGAGAAAAAATTGTTTTGTTAAAGCAATAAGAAAACATATGGTAAAAAAAGGAAATAATTTTACGAATAGCATAAATTCGCATACAGGGACACCACGGACCTGTTCAAAGCCTATACACCCTATAAGGCCAGCTATTCTGCTGTGCCCTGCCTAACGCGGAGGTTGGCACCTCTACAGAACCTGCGCAAATGGCGCCCCCACTCGACGACGGCTATCCCTGTCTATTCATCCCTACATGACCCTAAAAAATGGGGGACAGGGGGGTATGTGAAGCCTGAGATCGATGTGTGGAATGCAAAGAGGGTGACCGCCAAGTTGGTATCGGGTTGGTGTTTACGGAATATATGCCGTGTAAAAAACCTATAGAGAACTACAGCTTCTATGTTGTGATGCCTGTTTGTTGATAACCTACCTATAGTGGGGGTAGGCACCCTAAAAAAGTATACGCATAGTGGCGCCCCCACTCCTCGACGGCTCCCCCTATATTGTCCCAGTTGCCACACATATAGGGGTATGGAAGTTGAAAAGGGAGGAGGGGGGGGGAAGGATTTTGAAGTTTTTTAGTTTTTTTGTTTTTTAGGGGGGGAGAATGGGACATATGGGACATATACTGATTTATCTGCTGAAATACTTGCTGCGATTACAGAAAACAGCCATATGACAATTGCTCATTTAGGCCATATGGCTGTGTGGTTTTCAAGTTGAAGATCCACCTGCATTCTTTTTGCAGAATTTTTTTGTCCCAGTCGCCCCCCCTGGGTGATGGTACAACTTTGTCGATCCCGACAAATTTGATTTTCTTGGGGTCACCATTATGATATGTATTCATGTGATTCGCCACCGGGGTATCCCTTTTGTTAAGGATATCCCGGACATGTTCGCGAATCCCTCTGCGGAATTCCCTTTTGGTCTTCCCCACGTACTCCATTCCGCACACACATGTGGCCTTGTAGACAATCCCTTTAGTGCGACAGTTGATGAAATGTCGGATGGAGTACGAGGTGCCACTGACATTGCCGCAGAAGGACCTGCTAGGAAGAATAGAGTCGCAAGCCCTACACCTCCCGCATTTGAAGCAGCCTGTAGTTCGATTTGTCAAAAAATTGCCAGTCCCATGATTGGACTTCAGTCCAATCATGGGACTGGCAATTTTTTGACAAATCGAACTACAGGCTGCTTCAAATGCGGGAGGTGTAGGGCTTGCGACTCTATTCTTCCTAGCAGGTCCTTCTGCGGCAATGTCAGTGGCACCTCGTACTCCATCCGACATTTCATCAACTGTCGCACTAAAGGGATTGTCTACAAGGCCACATGTGTGTGCGGAATGGAGTACGTGGGGAAGACCAAAAGGGAATTCCGCAGAAGGATTCGCGAACATGTCCGGGATATCCTTAACAAAAGGGATACCCCGGTGGCGAATCACATGAATACATATCATAATGGTGACCCCAAGAAAATCAAATTTGTCGGGATCGACAAAGTTGTACCATCACCCAGGGGGGGCGACTGGGACAAAAAAATTCTGCAAAAAGAATGCAGGTGGATCTTCAACTTGAAAACCACACAGCCATATGGCCTAAATGAGCAATTGTCATATGGCTGTTTTCTGTAATCGCAGCAAGTATTTCAGCAGATAAATCAGTATATGTCCCATATGTCCCATTCTCCCCCCTAAAAAACAAAAAAACTAAAAAACTTCAAAATCCATCCCCCCCCCCCCCCTCCTCCCTTTTCAACTTCCATACCCCTATATGTGTGGCAACTGGGACAATATAGGGGGAGCCGTCGAGGAGTGGGGGCGCCACTATGCGTATACTTTTTTAGGGTGCCTACCCCCACTATAGGTAGGTTATCAACAAACAGGCATCACAACATAGAAGCTGTAGTTCTCTATAGGTTTTTTACACGGCATATATTCCGTAAACACCAACCCGATACCAACTTGGCGGTCACCCTCTTTGCATTCCACACATCGATCTCAGGCTTCACATACCCCCCTGTCCCCCATTTTTTAGGGTCATGTAGGGATGAATAGACAGGGATAGCCGTCGTCGAGTGGGGGCGCCATTTGCGCAGGTTCTGTAGAGGTGCCAACCTCCGCGTTAGGCAGGGCACAGCAGAATAGCTGGCCTTATAGGGTGTATAGGCTTTGAACAGGTCCGTGGTGTCCCTGTATGCGAATTTATGCTATTCGTAAAATTATTTCCTTTTTTTACCATATGTTTTCTTATTGCTTTAACAAAACAATTTTTTCTCCCAAATGGTAATTTCCTTCAAAATACTTCCTTGTGGCAATTTCTAGGTTTCTCTAATCCTCCCATTTTGGCCTCTCTACCCTATTCTTTACCTATTTATTTTTTTGATATTGTCTAACACCGGGGTCAAATCCGGACCATACCCATGGATTAATGGAACAACTCTGTATAATTTGTCTAAAAAACAAGTTTGTTCCAACAAGTGCGGTTGTATCAATATTGATAATATACCTTCTAAGAACAACCCCACGGGTAAAACTCTGCCGCAATTATATTTTCCGGTGAGTTTTGCCTTCAATTACCATGTCCTCATTATAACAAGCTCCGGGTCATCTTATTGAATGATAACTGGAAGATATAATGTTTGCGTTCCATTGCGGGCTCTTATGCGGTTCAAGCTAGCGCGTGCGCAAACTGAGTACAGACAAAACCGGATGTGAGGTCATGATGACCGGAAGCGGCGCGCACGCCGAGAACAGCGTGCAGTGCATCGCGGTCTCCACTATACCGCTTATAAGGGAGGCACAAGCGGACGTCAGGTAACGCAGCTTAGCAGGTTCCCTGTCATTCCCCTGATGAGTCCTGGATAGGACGAAACGCGTCGGGAGACGCTATCTGCCACCTACGCACTCTCTCTCCATATACACATCAAATGGGTGAGATCATTCCAAGTCGCCTATAATATAGGCACTATGTTTACATGCACATTTTGACTGACTAAAAGTATCACATTGCTGCGGTATAGGTGGAAACCCATGAGATGGGTACACAAGTATTCCACAATATGTATGCATTTGTTTGATTATTATGGTCAGTATATGTTTTCTGTGCTGCTGTATATATGAATATTTCTGGTTCAAAGCATAGAGCTAGTTCACGAGTCCAAAGGGATTGAACGATCGTTTGGATTAGGTACTGTGCATGTACAAGGATAATTGGGGTCTGAAACCCTATGGTGACTGTCTACAGACATACTATATTGCACCACTGTGCACAGATACCTGTACCTTTCAGACTCACTAGCATTGCTATTGTTACTGTATGTAACCAGTGCATTTTGCTGAATTTCTGCATGAACGGATCAGCACATTCATATTTGTTTTTTCCTACGTACCTTTTGTGTCCTGAGGGGGTACGCCAATTCCCCCCTTTTTAGTCCCTTGTATGTTTATATCACGTGGTGAAGTTCACACAGTTAGTTCTTTTTTAAACTGTACACATTAAAAGTTATATTTTAGTCCAATTGCTACATTCATCAGTAATAAGGGGGTTACCCGAAGTTAGGGTGACAAACGTCCCTTTTCCCCTAAAGCGGTACCAAGATCTAGTCATGCTTCAGTTATTAAGTGTTGCGGTGTCAAGGGTCCGGGCATGTGGTTGTCAACTACCCTCTGACATCTAAACCCATGGACTGCGGGTATAATCACCTCGTGCCTATGAATGCCCAGCCAGTCTGTACCGTCAATGCCGACGGCGAACTGCCGCTGTGCCAGGTACTCGTCAACGGGTGCCAAATGGACATGCTTCTGGACTCGGGGAGCAGAGTGACTTTGGTCCATGGGTCACTTGTTGCTGGGGACAACCTCAAAGGTTGGAATGTGGAGGGTGACGGGTATACATAGGGAACTCCATGAGTACCCGACCACAGAGGTAACTTTTTCCACACTGTGTGGAGGCATCAAACATGTGATGGGAGTGGTGAAGACCCTTCCATATGGGACTGTTTTGGGGAGAAACTTGCCCCTGTTCGGTGCAGAACCCGAAGATCCTGAGTCAGGGATACCTACCATAGGGGTTGCCAACCTAGGGACAGAGTGTAACCCCGATAGTTTCCCACTAGAGGTAATGGCAGGAGAGGTCAAGGACACCCCACCACTCCCCAAGCTGGAAATGTCCCCTGGTAAGTTCGGGACAGCTTAACTCTAAGGTCCCATGCCGAAACACATATAAAAAGAAAGCCTGGAGGAATCGGGAATGTGTGGTCATAGATGTGACTCCGGTGATACTCATGGGTTATCCTCTGGCAACAGCCAAGGACATACCCGGGGCTCAGATTAATATAAATAGAGCTCTCACTAATCAGCAGCGACGGGAGGCTCGGGTTTGGGTGCGACATAATACTGAGGTATTCGTGGAGCTGCCGGGGTGGACTTCGGTGATGGTACGGAGTCAAGAAAGTGGGCGTGTCTTCTGCAACAGAGAACGTGGAGGTGGTTTGTCATGTAACAGTGTGGATGAGAATCACAAAGGGGAGGAATGCTCACGTCAACCAATGGTTCCGGTCCCTACAAAACTTTGTCCACAGGATGCGCATGGAGGCATATTGAGGCCATGGGAATGCATTACAGTCACGGGCATAGCTGTGATTGTAATGCAAAATAAAAGTGTTTGTCTTGGGCATGTTATTTGTCCAAGGCAGATTTAAGAAAACCTGCTCTGGGCTTTTATTTTTTGAAACAGAATACAGGATGGTAGTGGGGCAGTCTGTTTCCTTCCCAGACTGATTTTCCAAATGGAGCCTACAGCCATTGGTTCCTTGTAAAAACCCCTGAAGCAGAGGGTTGGGTGTGTCAGTTTGTTCTTGCAAGCATGCAGAGCCGAAGGCTCTGCAGAGCTCCACCTGGGTGAGGCCACACAGGCAAGCAGAGCCAAAATGCCTAGCACCCACATTGTATATGGTGGTGCAGTTGCCCACGGCAACTGGTCTCAGAGGTGGACTGTTTTGTTTCCCAGCTGCGATCCGAAGGATACCGTGTGCTGTGTGTTTATGTGAGTTGCACACTAAAACAAGTTTTGCTTGGAACTTTGCTGGGTCATTGCCTCATCACTGCACAGCGTGGATACCGCTGCACTACACTATCTATCTAATATATCCATATATATATATATATATATATATACAGTCATATGAAAAAGTTTGGGCACCCCTATTAATCTTAAGCTTAATGTTTTATAAAAATTGTTTTTTTTGCAACAGCTATTTCAGTTTCATATATCTAATAACTGTTGGACACAGTAATGTTTCTGCCTTGAAATTAGGTTTATTGTACTAACAGAAAATGTGCAATCTGCATTCAAACAAAATTTGACAGGTGCATAAGTATGGGCACCCTTATCATTTTCTTGTTTTAAATACTCCTACCAACTTTTTACTGACTTACTAAAGCACTTTTTTTTGTTTTGTAACCTCATTGAGCTTTGAACTTCATAGCTAGGTGTATGCAATCATGAGAAAAGCTACTTAAAGTGGCCACTTGCAAGTTGTTCTCCTGTTTGAATCTCCTCTGAAGAGTGGCATCATGGGCTCCTCAAAACAACTGTCAAATGATCTGAAAACAAAGATTATTCAACATAGTTGTTCAGGGGAAGGATACAAAAAGCTGTCTCAGAGATTTAACCTGTCAATTTCCACTGTGAGGAACATAGTAAGGAAATGGAAGAACACAGGTACAGTTTTTGTTAAGGCCAGAAGTGGCAGGCCAAGAAAAACATCAGAAAGGCAGAGAAGAAGAATGGTGAGATCAGTCAAGGACAATCCTCAGACCATCTCCAGAGAGCTGTAGCATCAACTTTCTGCAGATGGTGTCACTGTGCATCGGTCAACTATACAACGCACTGTGTTTTTTTGCCTCCATGCATAACGCCTTTTTGTATTACCAAACAACTCAATCTTGGTTTCATGAGTCCACAGGACCTTCTTCCAAAAAGAAATTGGCTTCTCCAAATGTGCTTTTGCATACCTCAGCTGTCTCTGTTTGTAGCTTGCTTGCAGAAACGACTTCTTTCGCATCACTCTCCCATACAGCTTCTCCTTGTGCAAAGTACGTTGTATAGTTGACTGATGCACAGTGACACCATCTGCAGCAAGTTGATGCTGCAGCTCTCTGGAGGTGGTCTGAGGATTGTCCTTGACTGATCTCACCATTCTTCTTCTCTGCCTTTCTGATGTTTTTCCTGGCCTGCCACTTCTGGCCTTAACAAGAATTGTACCTGTGTCCTTCCATTTCCTTACTATGTTCCTCACAGTGGAAATTGACAGGTTAAATCTCTGAGACAGCTTTTTGTATCCTTCCCCTGAACAACTATGTTGAATAATCTTTGTTTTCAGATCATTTGACAGTTGTTTTGAGGAGCCCATGATGCCACTCTTCAGAGGAGATTCAAACAGGAGAACAACTTGCAAGTGGCCACTTTAAGTAGCTTTTCTCATGATTGCATACACCTAGCTATGAAGTTCAAAGCTCAATGAGGTTACAAAACAAAAAAAAGTGCTTTAGTAAGTCAGTAAAAAGTAGGTAGGAGTATTTAAAACAAGAAAATGATAAGGGTGCCCATACTTATGCACCTGTCAAATTTTGTTTGAATGCAGATTGCACATTTTCTGTTAGTACAATAAACCTCATTTCAAGGCAGAAACATTACTGTGTCCAACAGTTATTAGATATATGAAACTGAAATAGCTGTTGCAAAAAAAACAATTTTTATAAAACATTAAGCTTAAGATTAATAGGGGTGCCCAAACTTTTTCATATGACTGTATATATATATATATATATATATATATATATATCACTGATATCTATATATCTACCTATCCTATGTGTATATATCTTTTCTAGCCTGTCACTCTATGGTTTTACTGTACGTGGCACATGGATTGCCGGCTTTTTTTCTATCTACCTATTATATACACACGTGGTCAAAATTGTTGGTACCCCTCGTTTAAGGACAGAAAAACCCACAATGGTCACAGAAATAACTTGAATCTGACAAAAGTAATAATAAATAATAATAAATAAAAGATCTATGAAAATGAACAAGTAAAAGTCAGACATTGCTTTTCAAACATGCTTCCACAGAATTTTTTTAAAAAATAAATAAAACTCATGAAATAGGCCTGGACAGAAATGATGGTACCCCTAAAAATAATGTGGCAAAAGGGACATGTGAAATCAAGGTGTGTCCACTGACTAGCATCACAGGTGTCTACAATCTTGGAATCAGTGAGTGGGCCTGTATATAGGGCTACAGATACCCACTGTGCTGTTTGGTGACATGGTGTGTATCACTCGCAACATGGACCAGAGGAAGCGAAGGAAAGAGTTGTCTCAGGAGATTAGAAAGAAAATTACAGACAAACATATTAAAGGTAAAAGTTATAAGTCCATCTCCAAGCAGCTTGATGTTCCTGTGACTACAGTTGCACATATTATTCAGAAATTTAAGATCCATGGGACTGTAGCCAACCTCCCTGGACTTGGCCGCAGGAGGAAAATTGATGACAAATCAAAGAGATGGATAATGCCAATGGTAACAAAAGAGCCCAGAAAAACTTCTAAACAGATTAAAGGTGAACTTCAAGCTTAAGCAACATCAGTGTCAGATCGCACCTTCCATCGTTGTATGAGCCAAAGTGGACTTTATGGGAGATGACCAAGGAGGACACCATTGTTGAAAAAAAATCATAAAAAAGCCTGACTGGAATTTGCCAAACTACATGTTGACAAGCCACAAAGCTTCTGGGAGAATGTCCTATGGACAGATAAGACATAAATGGAACTTTTTGGCAAGGCACATCAGCTCTATGTTCACAGATGGAAAAATGAAGCATATCAAGAAAATAACACTGTCCCTACTGTGAAACATGGAGGAGGCTCTTTTATGTTCTGGGGCTGCTTTTCTGCATTTGGCACAGGGTGTCTAGAATCTGTGCAGGGTACAATGAAATCTCAAGACTATCAAGGGATTCTAGAGAGAAATGTGCTGCCCAGTGTCAGAAAACTTGGTCTCAGTTGCAGGTTATGGGTCTTGCAACAGGTTAATGACTCAAAACACACAGCTAAAAACACCCAAGAATGGCTAAGAGAAAAACATTGGACTATTCTGAAGTGGCCTTCTATGAGCCCTGACCTATATCCTATTGAGCATCTTTGGAAAGAGCTGAAACATGCCGTCTGAAAAAGGCAACCTTCAAGCACGAGAAAACTGGAGCAGTTTGCTCTTGAGGAGTGGGCCAAAATACCTGTCCAGAGGTGCAGAAGTCTCATTGACAGTTACAGGAATCATTTGATTGCAGTGATTGCCTCAAAAGGTTTTGCAACAAAATACTAAGTTAAGTGTATCATCACTTGTGTCCAGGCTAGTGTTGAGCATTCCGATACCGCAAGTATCGGGTATCGGCCGATATTTGCGGTATCGGAACTCCGATACCGAGATCCGATACTTTTGTTGTATCGGGAATCGGTATCGGGATCGATATAATGTGTAAAATAAAGAATTAAAATAAAAAATATTGATATACTCACCTCTCCGACGCAGCTTGCACCTTACCGAGGGAACCGGCAGCCTTCTTTGCTTAAAATGCGCGCGTTTACTGCCTTCCGTGACGTCACGGCTTCTGATTGGTCGCGTGCCGCCCATGTGACCGCGACGCGACCAATCACAAGCCGTGATGTAATTTTCAGGTCCTGAATGCCTAATTCTAGGCATTCAGGACCTGAAAATTACGTCACGGCTTGTGATTGGTCGCGTGCCGCCCATGTGACCGCGACGCGACCAATCACAAGCCGTGACGTAATTTTCAGGTCCTGAATGCCTAATTCTAGGCATTCAGGACCTGAAAATTACATCACGGCTTGTGATTGGTCGCGTGCTGCCCATGTGACCGCGACGCGACCAATCACAAGCCGTGACGTAATTTTCAGGTCCTGAATGCCTAATTCTAGGCATTCAGGACCTGAAAATTACGTCACGGCTTGTGATTGGTCGCGTCGCGGTCACATGGGCGGCACGCGACCAATCAGAAGCCGTGACGTCACGGAAGGCAGTAAACGCGCGCATTTTAAGCAAAGAAGGCTGCCGGTTCCCTCGGTAAGGTGCAGGCTGCGTCGGAGAGGTGAGTATATCAATATTTTTTATTTTAATTCTTTATTTTACACATTAATATGGATCCCAGGGCCTGAAGGAGAGTTTCCTCTCCTTCAGACCCTGGGAACCATCAGGATACCTTCCGATACTTGAGTCCCATTGACTTGTATTGGTATCCGGTATCGGTATCGGATTAGATCCGATACTTTGCCGGTATCGGCCGATACTTTCCGATACCGATACTTTCAAGTATCGGACGGTATCGCTCAACACTAGTCCAGGCCTATTTCAAGATTTTTTTTTTTTTTAAATCTGTGGTTGAAAAGCAATGTCTGACTTTCATTTGTTCATTTTCATAGATTTTTTATTTATTACTTTTATCAGATTCAAGTTATTTCTGTGATCATTGTGGGGTTTTCTGTCATTAAACGAGGGGTACCAACAATTTTGACCGTGTGTATATATATATATGTGTGTGTTTTGAACAATATTTCCCTTGGAAACGATGTGTAAATGGTTTAGAGAATTGATCTTTTTAAAAGCTCATGTTAAAAACAGATTGCAGTTGGATAGCAATCACACTGCATTCGGATGTAAATTGAATTCTAGGTATGAAAAATCAGATTGTACTCGTATGACACTTGCATTACACTTGTGCAACTCTCGGCAGGGAGACTCGGACCTATTTTTCATACTTTTAGTCTGAGTCCGGCCGAACACAGACTGACAGTGTTGCTGTTAGAGGTAACATCATTGTACTGTGACTGAGACGAGTAATGTGCCATCCATTCCATAATGCCCTCTGCTTGCTCCCCAGTAATAGGTTGCTACAGGCAAAGGAGGCCATTGCCACTATTTATTTTACAATACAATTAGTACAACACTATAATTAATTGACTTTTCACATTTTTTTCAGATCCAATTATTAAACCCTTGCCAAAACAGACACAGGAAATGGCAGATGGGTACTCATACAGTAAGAAAAATGTGGCAGCAGGCCACAGTATGTGTGTAGCATTTATGATTATTAAATTGTACTAGCAAAAGAGTTGTACAAAAAGTGACATGTATAGTTAATAGTTAAAGGACCACTCCATTATTTTTTTAACTGACCAATCTATTAGTTATTAGTAATATGTGTACAGTGTGTGTGTTAAAATACTTAGGGCCCCTTCACACTGTGCAATCAAAGTCTGAACGAGCGTTCGATTTGTGACGTTTATCCGTCCTCGTTCCGAGGTTGCAAAGTGTGACATGGCGTTACGATTTGCGACGCAGCCCAGCATCGTACGATGTGAAAGAAAGAGCAGAACTTTCTTTCGTCGTAAATGTCCCGCTGTGGCGGTCGAAATCGTAGTATGTGACGGCGGTCATACGAGCTCGTAATGCGACTACGTGGGTTGGGCTTCCGCATACCTGTCTCCTGATTGGGCGTGACGTTTTAGCACACCCATGCTGGTAATACGTCACGCTCGGAGTCGTAGGACTATGGCGGTGTGAAGGGTAGCGTACGATTGCGACGCGTGACGTTCACATCGCAACTACGTCAGAAAAAGCGTTAACATCGTAGAGTGTGACCGCTGGCTACGAGCTCGTACTGCGATGTCGAATATGACGCAAATGCGTCGTAATCGTAGCAGAATCGACCAGTGTGAAGGTACCCTTACCTATTGCTACCTTCTGCTGCTTTGGTCAATCTCTTGCATTATGTAACTACAGGCGTGACCAGCCAGAAGTCACTTTTTCAATTCACACTGGAAATATCTTCCAACCCCTGTTAAAATGCTAGGTTTTTGTGATGTAAATAATCATGCCAAAGAGAATCATTTCAGAATTTTTTCCACCTTTAATGTCACCTAGAATCTGTACAAATTAATTGAGAAACTAATTGAAATTATTTTGAAAGGAAAAGTAAAAATAAGATGACAAAAATATTGTGTTTGCATAAATGTGAACGCCCTCTTATTATTGACAATGTGGTTGTGTTCATTAGGCTATCACATTCAAATTCATTTGAAATAGTAGTCAGTACAGAGCTGCCATCATTTAAAGTGATTCTACTGAACTCCATTTAAACTTTTGCTGTTTTAGTAGGATTTTCCTGACAATTTCTTATTTGCATTTTACAGAAAAAGCCATGGTCTGTAAATGGCTTATAACACATAAAAAGGGATCACATTGTTGAAATGTAAGGGTTCATTTTTTTTCTCTATGGATTACTGTGAACACAGTCGTCAAGAAGTGGTTTAAATTTGTCTCAACAGTGACATTATCTAGAATAGGACTTCCCTCAAAAATTGATTAAAAAAAGAAAAAAATTGGCCTGGCTGGTTGCCAAGAGGCATTTAACAACATCAAAGCAGCTGCAGGAAGTTTTAGTAAGTACTTGTTATGTACTGCATGTGACAACATTCTCCCATATTCTTCATATGTCTGGCCTGTGGGTTAGGGTGGCAAGACAGAAATCTTTTCTTACAAGGAAAATATCCAATCTGGAATATATCAGCTGGAACTGGGACTTTAGTAAAGGTAGATGGAACAGTTCCAAATATCATTTTATCTTGCACAAAATTTTAAGACATCTCCTAAAAAACTGAAGCTGAAGATACATTTCACCTTTCAGTACAAAATGACCCCAAGCATACCACCAAATCAAGTGTTACTGCAAGGAATATTGGGCAAAGATAGAAAATTATAGATGCTCCATGCTGATAGATTCCTACACAAAAAAAATCATCAAAGTGTTTAAGGGTCTGCATATTTTTGCCACCACATTGTTTTAGTTCCTTATTTATCTTTTTCCTCCCTAAAATATTTAAGTTTTTTTAAAGATGGAAAAAGTTCTGAAATATTTCTTATTTGTATGATATTTTTACATGACAAAAACCTGGCATTTTATCAGGAGCATAATTTGTACATCCACTATAAGTGTATGAAACTCAGAATGATGCTTACATCAAGAAAATAAATTTTGGTCTGCTACATAAGCTGGTAAGTTAGAGATACGGCTACCTGATGAAGGTGCAGGAGCAGAGAACAGCGTTAGAAACTGAAGAGAGATCAGTATTTTAATATACTGTAAGGGTATGTGTCCACTTTCAGGATGGCCAGCGGTTTGGATGGGGCGGCAAACTTGCTCCGCCCAAAGCTCTGCCCCCTTCTGGAGACGCGATGATGCCGGATGTGTTCATTGCACACATCCGGCATCATCGCACCCCACACATAGGGCCCTGTGATTTACCTTGCGGCGGTGCAGCATCGCCGCAAGGTACGCGGACATGCTGCGATCTAAAAAGATGTGCCGCATGTCTGTAATCGCAGGGCCGCCGGGTGCTTGTTACCACGCATAGTGGAGACGGGATTTCATAAAATCCCCTCCACTATGCTGTAACATAGCGTTCAATCCGCTGCTATTCCGGATGTATAACGGCACGTGGACACATACCCTAAGGAAGTTGGCATTCTAAATAGCGATATAGCGATGCAGCAACCCAGGTAAGTTAAATTAGAGGAAAAATAATGTCTTTAATTGCCAATTTTACATTCAGTTCGGCACCGTAGGCACCTGCACTACTATAGAAATCTAGAATGCGACATCAGCTTTACCCAGGTCTCTGGTACCGCTCTGTGTTCACCTCACCCAGCCAGACATAATCAGATCACATTCAGAACCTTCAGCTTTGCACCAAACAAAACTCAACACCCCGGCCCTTTCCTGAAGGTTTAAATGTGCACTGTGGCCATGGGACACTTGCAAGACCTGGTCTGGAGGGAAAAATCCATCCCACTAACTTTTTACAGACCTTTACAAAAATAAAACCTTTTTTTTTTAATGTGACTTAGTCAAAAACTTGACTCAGTCCACGTTTACATTTATTTTGCGCTTTATTTCCACTGTAGCTGTGATTACAACGCCCTCCAGGTGGTTCAGTATGTCTCTAGACACTTCCTGGGGACACATAAGAACCCTTGTATATGACCCATATCACTGCCTCAAATACCCTACAGAACACCTGTTACCATACAGGGTGCACATGGTAGGGCTTCCACACGTCCTTGCCACTTTCCAGATCAATGTTATAAATTAAAGTTTTGTAATGACAAAAATCATCTGGTGATATGAGCATTTGTCTCCTTCGCATTTCTCATCCAGACCTTAGGTGAATGGCTGTCACCAGGTGGAAATGTCACCCCAGCAAGTAATAGCGTAGGGACCCCAAGGCCCTCTTAAAGGCCAAGCACTCCTCCACTATGTTATAATTTTTCTCTGCCGGGATATGTTTCCTATTCCTATGACTGGATGTTCCTCTCCATACACCTCCTGCGACAGAACCGCTCCAAGGTCTACTTCAGAGGCATGTGTTTGAATGATAAAAATGTTCCTAAAGTTAGATCTTTTGAGGACTGGCCTGCACAACACCGACTTCATGGACTGGAATACTTCCTCCTCCTGAGAGTTACACCAAACCTTGATCGATTTTTTCCCCTTTAATAAATAGGTCAAAGGTGCCAATCTACTGACAAAATTAAGTATAAATTGTCTGTAATACCCAATGATGCCTAGGAACGCTCTTACCTGCTTTGTAGTAAGAGGCTGGGCACAGTTTTGAATGGCCTTGATCTTGTTTATTTGGGGTTTGATAATCCCCTGACCGATCATGTCCCCAAGTAAGCAGGCTTCCTCAAGACCTTCTGCACTTTTTTTGGGTTCGCCGTCAAGCCCGCGGCACTGAGCGAATCCACAGCTGCTTGTATCTGGGACAAGTGAGTATGCCAGTTGCTACTATAGATGATAATATCATCCAAGTATGCAGACGCATACTTCTGATGAGGCTCTAAAACTATATCCATCAGCCTCTTAAATGTGACCGGAGCCCCATGTAACACAGAAAGCAAGAAGACATAGTGATAGAGACCATCCAGTGTAATGAAGACTGTGTTCTCTTTTGCTGACTCTGGAATGTTAATATGGAACCTTATATACCACAGATATTTAAGATAAAACTTAACTTTTACTATGCCTAAAAAATTAAGACATTACCATACATAAACCAAACAACCTTGCTGCCTACCATCACCCTATACGATTATCACCTTTTACCACATGCCTACCTATCAGCGGGGGTTGGCACCCTAAACACAATATCAGAATCATGCCCCTGCTCCTCGGTGGCTAACCCTCAATCTCCTAAATGTCCCTATATTGGTGAATCACATGGTCACACATTTAAACAAAACATGGGAAGGAGTATATAGGGAATGCCATTCGTGGATTGATATTGAGGCAGGCAAAAATAGAAAGCATGTGCAAAAAAGAGGTGAGCTTGGCAACACAACAATAAAGTGACAAGTGCATTCACTTACTACCTTGCTATATTGTTCCCTATTTCTGTATAGCCTTTCTAAAGCAGAGGTTGGCAACCTACTGGTCAATGGAATGGCGCCCCCGCTCCACGATGGCTGTCCCTTGGGGTCCCTAATATAACTCATATGTTAACATAAGGACAGCCATTAAACAATTTGTAAGGCAGATAAACATTCAAAAATGCCAGAAAGACAGATAAAAAGACTTTAAATGGCATATATAGCACGGGATAGGTGCTGAATGTTGATAACAGTAAGCTTAAAGGTACTTAACATTTGTTGATATTCATGAAACCTCAACACGTTTCTCCAAAGCAGATCATCAGGAGGTAAGATGTAAAGATGCTGCATGGTAGCCATCTAGGACCCTTCTAAATATATAGATAAGCCCATCAAAGAAACACGTGGACTTCCTCCATAAGCTAGAAGCAAACTTCAATGTTTCCAAAAAATGGAGTCATATAATGTTACCCCTTCGTAAACATGAATGACATTCATCCCGTAGATTTTTGGTGGATTATCGTCTTTTGAAATCACAAATTCCCATAGGTAGGGGATATAAGAGTATATCATGTTTGTGTCTAATGTCCCCAATGTATTCCCCCACTCTCCGCCTGAACTTTCTTAGTATCTTGCCAACATAATCTTTTGGGCAACTACAAGTTGCTATATAGAAAAGTCCAGTGGTTTTATAATTGGAAAAATCACTGCTGACTCTGTCAGAGGCACCTGTGAGTAACCCTTTGTCAGGTTCAGTGTCGTGAAGTACTGGCCCTGTTCTAGTTCCTTAATTAGGTCATCCAACCAGAGCATTTGATAAAGGTAAAATTTTGACACTTCATTCAATTTCTGGAAATTGTTACCAAACCGTAATGATCCATCCAGCTTTTGGAATCAGTTCAATGACTTGACTACTCACTGCTGGACTTCTCAAAATCACCTAGGTGGAGCAGTTTTTTTACCTCCACCGCACTGACTTGCCTCCGGCACACGGTATGGTTTAATTCGTACCCTTACTTGAAGCTCGGTGACAATGTTATGTCAGATCACAGATGTACGGCTGGGCAGTTCCGAGGATACGTCTGTATTCTGTTGCACTTATTTCTGAGACTCCCCTCTCTTGCTTATGTTTACCTCGTTCCCTGCCTCAGAGGTTCCAAATGAGATATGATCGGATTCGCATCTGTACCCATACATTCTTGGGATTTCCATGAATTTAATAGACTTACATGGTACAGTATATTTGTTCAGGTTTCCTCTTCCCAGGCAGATATACCCTGTAATTCACCTCCCTGACCTTTTCCTGGATTTCATAGGGTCCTTGCCACTTGGCCATAAGCTTACTTTCTTCGGTGTGCACAAAAACCAATGCTCAATAGACCTGACTGTAGAGCTTCTGTTATACCCTCAGCTCTGAGTTGCATGGGCATCCACAATATGTTCTTTTACAATAGGCATCATGGCCGCGATCTGGTCCTGCATACTTGCAACATACTCTATTATGCTTTAATGGGAAGTAGGCTCCTGTTACCATGCCTATTTGACAATGTACAGCAGGCCTCTGGGATGTCTGCCATATAATAGTTCAAACTGAGAGAAACCCATTGAGGACTGCGGTACCTCCTGGATATCAAATATTAAGTATGTCAGCAACATATCCCAATCCTTCCCATCTTTAGACATTACTCTTTTTAACATAGATTTTAGTTTTCTATTAAATCTCTCCACTAGACCATCTGTTTGTGGGTTGCACACCGGAGTGTGCAACTGCTTCATATGAAGTAGTTTGCACAATTCTTTTGCCACCTTGGACATAAAAGGAGTGTCTTGATCTGTAAGAATCTTCTTATTTAGCCCAATGAAGTAATACATGGCAAATAGCTCCCTAGCAATATGTTTTGCCAAGGTATGATGGAGAGGAATTGCTTCTGGGTAACATGTGGCATAATCCACTACCACTAATATGTGTTCATGGCCATGGGATGACTTTACTATTGGACTTACCAGATCCATGGCAATACACTCAAAAGGTACCTCTATAATAGTCCGAAGTACCAGTTGACTATGGAAATTTGCTGTGGGTGAGTTCAGCTGACACTCTGGATAAGACGTGCAAAACATCTTAACCTCGGCATAAACCCCAGGCCAAAAAAAAAGCTGCAGAATATGCTCTTGCATCTTTTTAACCCCAATTTGGCCACCCAGCATGTATTTGTGGGTTATCACAAGCCCTGCACAGAGGTAAGGTTTGGGCAGTACCAACTGCTCTATTACTTCTTCCCAGTTTTGTTAACCCGGTATAGCAAATACTAGTTGACTGGTATGTAGTGTTGAGCATTCCGATACCGCAAGTATCGGGTATCGGCCGATATTTGCTGTATCGGAATTCCGATACCGAGTTCCGATATTTTTGTGATATCGGAAATCGGAATCGGAAGTTCCCAGTGTATGGTTCCCAGGGTCTGGAGGAGAGGAGACTCTCCTGCAGGCCCTGGGATCCATATTCATGTAAAAAATAAAGAATAAAAATAAAAAATATGGATATACTCACACGTCCGGCGGCCCCTGGACCTTACCGATGTAACCGGCAGCCTCCATTCCTAAGAATGCAGTGAGTTTAGGACCTGCGATGACGTCGCGGCTTGTGATTGGTCGCGTGAGCGGTCACATGAGCGGTCACGCGACCAATCACAAGCCGCGACTTCATCGAAGGTCCTTCACTGCTCATTCTTAGGAACGGAGGGTGCCGGTTACATCGGTAAGGTCCAGGGGCCGCCGGAGGGGTGAGTATATCCATATTTTTTATTTTAATTCTTTATTTTTTACATGAATATGGATCCCAGGGCCTGAAGGAGAGTTTCCTCTCCTTCAGACCCTGGGAACCATCCAGAATACCTTCCGATACTTGTGTCCCATTGACTTGCATTGGTATCGGGTATCGGTATCGGCGATATCCGATATTTTTTGGATATCGGCCGATACCATCCGATACCGATACCTTTGAGTATCGGAAGGTATCGCTCAACACTACTGGTATGCGAGGTAAAAAATGCCTCTGTCCCATTTATCACTATCGCGCTTTCCCATGCCTTGGTCAGTGTGAGATCCTGGAGCTGAAATGCCCCCAAAGTACCCAGGATACTTCCATTGATGTAGTATTGTTGAACTCTTCTGCCAGGACCTCTAGGGGACACCTCTTGGTATTACACTCTTTCCCTATGGTGGGTATTTGTGATGTAGGATCTTCAAGTTCAGCACCCGGACAGACCTTTACCTTGGGAAGGCCAGCTTTGCTCTCCCAAATTGACCAGAACAAGGGCAAATCTCTTCCCAAAATAGTTCCGCAGGGAAGGGTCTTTAATACTCCCATTTCATGTTGAATTTCCCACCAGGAATGCTCCCGGAGATTCCCATGTATACCAATGGCCCCTACTTTTTGTCCAGTGGTTTTTTTCCCCAGAGATAAATGACTTGTGTATGAGTGTTACTAGGCTCCCTGAGTTCAAGAGAGTCTCCACAAGTTCAAGAGAGTCTCCACCCAATGCCCATTGACGTGCACCTGGCACAGATGGGGTTCACAAGCTGTGGTGACAGTGTGCACAATGCTGACAGCCAGGGCATATATAGACATCCGTTGAGCAAACCCACAGTTCATGGGCTCAGCAGTCGGGTCAGTTGGCAGCCACATATCCTGACCCTTGACACCTCCAGAAACTGCTAAAGGTGGCACCACTGGGCCACAAGACCTGTTTAGAGGAAACTAGACTCCTGCTACCCTCATTCTGGAGAACCCCTTCAGTATGAGCTCGGTTCTGACTAACCTCAGCAGAGGGTCGTGTACCCTTTCCAGTCTCAGTGGCTTGAAGGGGCTGACAAGATGCCCGCAGTGGGGCAGACTCCTGTACCTAGACCTGGGTGGCCACATATTGTTTCACCAGGCTAACCAACTGATCTACGTTGCCTGGGTCCCCTTACCCCACGCAATGCTTTATGGCAACCGGCAGAGTTCACACAAGCCGGTCGACTACTACCCTATCTACCATCTGGGCTGGGCTCAAGGTCTCAGGCTGAAGCCATTTTTTGAGATGCAGCAAGTCATATGTCTGAGAACTAGTGTGCTGACCCCCAACCGGGCAAGGACCTTACCTTTCAGCTTTCCATAGTCCTGAGCATCCTCACAGCTGAGGTTGAACTATGCCTTCTAGATGTCTCCCATTGAGAATGTTCATCCCACTGGTTGGTTGGCAAATTCTCCCTGCTACACTGTTCTTTCAAACACAGTGATGAAGACTTTCAGGGGCAATCACTTTTTCACACAGTGCCCCTGTAGATTTGGATTTATTTTCCCCTTAATAGTAAAGACCTTCATTTAAAAACTGCATTTTGTGTTTATATTTAAATTTGTTTGGTGATCTGAAACATTTAAGTGTGACAAGCATGCAATAGAATAGGAAATCATGAAGGGGCAAACACTTTTTCACACAACTGTAAATAACTAATGACAGACCATCACTTCCAAACAGAATACTGTTGTGTACAGATGCATATTAAGACTAGCCATCTCTATATACAGTATAACTAACAAATAAAGTGGCACTCTGTAGTGCTTTAGCATGCAAACATGAAATATATGAAAGTTGAATTGCATTGCTTCTGTACATAATAGGAACAAATTAAATGAAGATACTCAGCACATAAATTGTGGAATTCATGCATGCCTAGAAGCTAATGACAAGAAGGTCCCTTTTTGCTGGGGACCTATCCTAATGTGAATTCTCTCCTAAATGCAGGCTTCAGCCTAGGAGAGGATTCACATTAGGATAGGTCCCCAGCAAAAGGAGATTGCCTTGTCGTTGGACGCTGGGCTTTCATGGGCATTCATGAATTGGTCAGTAATGCAATTCAAATATCATATACAGTGGGGGAAAAAGTATTTAGTCAGCCACCAATTGTGCAAGTTCTCCCACTTAAAAAGATGAGAGAGGCCTGTAATTGACATCATAGTCAACAACTATGAGAGTCAAAATGAGAAAACAAATCCATGATGTCAATTACAGGCCTCTCCTCTTTTTTAAGTGGGAGAACTTGCACAATTGGTGGCTGACTGTATTTCATGTTTACATGCTGTAGCATTAGAGAATGCAGCTTTGTTTGTTAGTTGTTTATAGAGATGGGTACTCTCATGCACATGTACACATCAGTTTTCTGTTTGGAAGTGAGGCTGTGTGCACACGTAGCATATTTTTCGCGTTTTTTTCCCGGTTTTTCGCTATAAAAACGCTATAAAACCCGCGAAAAAAATGCTACCATTAAGCATCCTATGTAACAGAATGCATTCCGCATTTTTTGTGCACATGCTGCATTTTTTTCCTGAGCGGAATCGCATTCCAGAAAAAAATGCAGCATGTTCATTAAAATTGCGGAATCGCGGCGATTCTGCACCCATAGGAGTGCATTGATCTGCTTACTTCCCGCACGGGGCTGTGCACACCATGCGAGAAGTAAGCAGATCATGTGCGGTTGGTACCCAGGGTGGAGGAGAGGAGACTCTCCTCCACGCACTGGGCACCATATAATTGGTAAAAAATAAAAGAATTAAAATAAAAAAATAGCGATATACTCACCTTCGATGTCCCCCGCAGTCTTCCGGCCTCTACGCTGCACGCTGCCGCTTCAGTTCCTATAGCTGCTGGGCGGTGAAGGACCTGCGATGACGTCACGGTCTTGTGATTGGTCGCGAGACCGCATGTGACCGGTCACGTGACCAATCACAAACCGTGACGTCATCACAGGCCCTTCACCGCACAACAGCTATAGGAACGGACGCCGCTGAGGTCTGCAGGTGAGTATAACCATGTTTTTTATTTTTTTTATTATTTTTAAACATTCAATCTTTTACTATAGATGCAGCATAAGCAGCATCTATAGTAAAAAGTTGGTCACACTTCTCAAACACTATGTTTGACAAGTGTGACCAACCTGTCAATCAGTTTTCCAAGCGATGCTACAGATCGCTTGGAAAACTCTAGCATTCTGCAAGCTAATTATGCTTGCAAAACGCTAGTTTTCTGCGGGTATATGCATGCTAATTCTGCATGCGATATACCCACGGCAGCAGGGCGCAGAATTGCCGCGGAAATTTCCGCGGCAATTCTGCAATGTGTGAACTTAGCCTGAAAGTCAGTCTTAGGGTACTGTCACACTCTGCAACTTTCCAACGATCACGACCAGCGATACGACCTGGCCGTGATCATTGGAAAGTCGTTGTGTGGTCGCTGGGGAGCTGTCACACAGACAGCTCTCCAGCGACCAACGATGCCAAAGGCCCCGGGTAACCAGGGTAAACATCGGGTTACTAAGCGCAGGGCCGCGCTTAGTAACCCGATGTTTACCCTGGTTACCATCATAAAAGTAAAAAAAAAACAAACAGTACATACTCACATTCTGGTGTCCGTCAGGTCCCTTGCCGTCTGCTTTCCGGACTGACTGAGTGCCGCCGTAAAGTGAAAGCACAGCACAGCGGTGACGTCACCGCTGTGCTCTGCTCTTACTTTACGGCCGGCAGTCAGTCAGAGCGGGAAGCAGACTGCGAGGGACCTGACGGACACCGGAATGTGAGTATGTACTGTTTTTTTTTTTTTACTTTTACGATGGTAACCAGGGTAAACATCGAGTTACTAAGCGCGGCCCTGCGCTTAGTAACCCGATGTTTACCCTGGTTACAAACGAACGCATCGTTGGATCGGTGTCACACACACCGATCCAACGATGACAGCGGGAGATCCAGCGACGAAAGAAAGTTCCAAACGATCTGCTACGACGTACGATTCTCAGCAGGGTCCCTGATCGCTGCTGCGTGTCAGACACAGCGATATCGTATGGATATCGCTGGAACGTCACGGATTGTACCGTCGTAGCGACAAAAGTGCCACTGTGAGACAGTACCCTTAGGCAGATTTAACAATGAGCTATATTGGCACATATGAGTAAATATATGTACATTACTATAAAACCACCACACAGTGATTTTGAAAATAGTCCTTTAACCTACGTGTACTGAAACCCTGAATTTTCCCATAAAATCCCATAAGAAATTTGTATTGTTTTGTGTATACTTATCTGTATCTTATATAAGTGCTATTTTACGTTACCTGCATTGCTTGCCTGTATCTTACATAACTGGTAGTAATGTCAGTAATACCAATGTTGACAATGTTTTTATCATTTTTATTTTTCCTTATAATGTAATGAATTACTTTTAATTTATAATAATACACGTAAAATGAGGACAAAAAAATGGTGTATTCAAGATGCTGACTGCAGGATTATTTTTCATATCAGAAGGAATCAATAAAAACGAATCTTCACAAAAGGTTACAATCCATTTTTCATACTCTTTTGTAAAACCTTGTTCCCAGAGCTGAAATCCTTTCACATATTCACATGGAAAAGATGTCATTAATGATAAAGTTGAAATCCTTTATTCACAATTAATCTCGTTTGACATGAAAATGGATTAAATTAATCATTACTTGTGCTATTTTATTGCTTGATACTTCACACAAACTGTGATACAATAAAAAAGTGAATTTATCAAGGTGACAGCTTTTCACACACAGAAATCAATTTATTTTGGTCAACTTTAATGTCAAAGATCAAAGTTTAGGTCAAGAAGTCAACATAAGACGAGTTTAAGAAAGAATGGCAGTTCTTAAAGATTTATTGATTTAAGTTCGGCATTATTGCCATTTGAGAGTTAAGTATTGAAATGTTCCAACTCTCTATAATCAGTCCTAGTTTTTAAAGCTATTATTTATTTAATTTCTTGAAAATATAAAAAATATACTTTGAAATGTCATCAACGCCTATCTTAAGGAATTTTAGTATTTTAAAAATGATTTATAATAGGTGGAAAGGTTTTTTTCTTTGTTATACAGTACTCAATATATTTATATATATACAGAGGGAGATTATGAGATTATGACATAACACTTACAGTATGGTATACATATGATTTCACATTATTAGATAAGTAACATTTCATGAATATACATTTATATATTTTGTATGTATAATTCTCTATATGGGGATTTTATGGGGTGGTAGACTGTGTGATTGATTGCTTGAGACCTCTGTTTCTTATGTGGCCACCAAAGATATTCCCCTGCACTGTCAGTTGAAGTATGGTTGGTGGCCAGAATGCTTAATTACGCTGTAACCGCTATTACATAGACCTGTATAGTCGTCAAATCACAGCGGCACAGACCAGTCTACTGCCCAGCAATGATTTCTGTAATGGCAAATAGGGTTGTTATGACGATTATCTACTTTGCTTATTGGTCCAATTTTCTATTTACCTAACCCTTTCTAAATTGTCGTATCTGATTTTGATGTATCGCATTATATTAATAAATTGCTTTCAAATCTATATTTACAATTTTAAGTAGCATTTCAATGGAAATACATAAAGATAATAAATGGGAAAGAATAAAATGCTCCACACCTAGCTGACTGATGGTTAGAAGAATGGCTAATTACTAAAATTCTCCTTTTTTAAACTTCTTAAATACATTGATAGTCTCAGATGAATAATGTGTGTACTGATAACAGTGCCTTCAAATCCACTTTGGTACAAGTATATAGTTGAAAAAAAAATTCATTAATATCATACTCGGAAGGGCTTCCACAATAATGCTTTTAGGCAGACGAAAATAGGCCACAGACCCTATAAAGTAGCATCTTATTTCATCTGAGTATAAAAAATTTGGATCACTGAAATCCAATGTGACCAGTCTTTTCTTTAACATCTAATTTTGAAGGGCAACCAGAGGCTGCTATACAGTGTAAAAAGTTTGGGCACCCCTGGTTAACATTACTGTTATTGTGAACAATTAAGCAAGTGTTGAAGATGAAATGATGAACCCGAGTATAAGCCGAGGCACCTAATTTTGCCATGGAAAACTGGGTAAGCTTATTGACTCGAGTATAAGCCGGGTATGCATTGTCCCCTCATCCCTGTTCTGCTATGTGTGGCTCCCCCAGCAGGGGTGGGCTGGGCCAGGTGGCAGAGAGGCAAATGCCCCCTGGGCGCTCCCCCAGCAGCAGTACAGGGCTGCACACTTGTCTGCGCCGTGGTCGGGAGCTGTGCACGGCCATCACCTTGAAGGCTGCGCAGCTCCTGCTCCCTCCAGGTTCTCTGTACTTCCGGGTCAGGTGTGGGGCATGCGCAATAATGTCATCGCGCACGGGCCGACATGCCCCGACGCTGGAAGCAGAGAGGCGCTGCAGGGGAGCAACTGTGAAGTAAGTATGAAAAACTTTTTTTGTTTTCTTTATGAAATGAATTCAATGGGTGGGGGTAACTGCAAGTGATGAAGTGGGGAGTTTAAGGAGAACTGCACATGAAGGAGTTTGGGGGTTAAAGGAAACTGCACATGATGGAGTGGGGGGGTAAGTGTGGTTGCACGTGATGAAGAGGGAGTGAGGCTGTACATGATGGAATTTGGGGGTTAAAGGAGCAGCAGTTCTCCTCTCTTCTGCTCAGGGGTCACGTGGTACCGCTCATTAAGGTAATGAATATGCACTCCACGCCTATGGGAGTGGAGACGCATACATATAAGTGGGGGTTGTGATTTGCTTTTCTAGCAATCCTACAAGCAGCTCTCACTGAAATTTAGCTTGGTCTTCCAGACCTAATCTTGACCTTCACTGTTCTTGCTAACTGCTATTTCTTACATACAGTTCGAACTGAGGAAAGGGCAACTTGAAAATGCTTTCCTATCTTCTTATAGCTTTCTCCTGCTTTGTGAGCCTCCACTATTTTCAATTTCAGAGTGCTAGGCAGCTGCTTAGAAGAGCCCACGGCTGCTGTTTTTTAGCACAAGGTTAGAGGAGGATGGATTTAATAAAGCTGGGAAAATTGCATAATCTGACCGTTCCTAGTGATGATAGTGAACAAGCCATAACCTTAAAAGACTAATTAAGGTCTAAAACCTTGGTTAAAGTTATCACAAATCTCCAAGGGTACCCAAACTTTTGCTTCGGCCCATTTTCCTTTTTGTAATTTTTAAAATATAAGCGATGAAAATGACACTGTGTGTACTGACTCATCAGTTGGTAGGTTCTGTTGACATTGATCCAACCATCCTGTGTATTGTACAGGGTTTTTTCTGCTAAGATATGTACATTTTTCTGCAAAAATTCACATTCTAAAAAAAATGTCATTAGTTATAAAGCTGTTCATAGAGATTAACATTTCATCATCAGTGCCCCTGAAAAATCTAGAGATTAATGGTTCAGCTAGACACTTCCCCCATGGCTTATCTCAAGGAAAAATAGAAAGCTTCAATGGGTTGGATTTTTCTTGCTAGCTTCCATTTTTCCCCTTAGCTAGGCAGGTGTCTGGCAGCTGCCTATTTTCACATTTTTCATATAATAAATCTGTCTTTTGAACAAAAAAAGATAAGCACGTTAATTGAAGAATTCAATTTTTTTTACTAAAAGATTTTAAATTACACTTCTTCCCTTTTATGGTCAAGCTAAAAGGTCAAACGAGGCCATATGGTCTCATTTGGTCTGCAACATCCTATTGTATTTAAATACTGTATGATTGCAGAAAAATATATATTTGTTTTGTCACTGTTTTGTTCATACTGTCTGCACTAAAAAGAAAATTATAGAGCACAATTTTAAAGTAATAAAACATTAAAACTGGATTTACAGCCTAAAAACCCTTTCTACATTATAACTTTTAAAGGAAACCTGACACCTGATACATGCTGACCAAACCATGGGCAGCATTTATCATCAACTGGCTGTACAATCATGTATGTTTGTCTCTGAAAAGCGCAGCAGAGAAAATATACTTTTAATAGCAGCTGGGACAGAGTGTCACTGTACACTAGTCACACAGGCGGGCCACCTCGGCTTCTCCCCTTCCACTGACAGTGACTGACAGGTCTCTACCCACGTGTGCGTATAGGCAAAGACTTGTCAGTCACTATCAGAAGCTGCCAGGGATCCACCTGTAGGAATAGTCAATCGTATGACTTGGTTCCGAGTGACTGTTAAAAATATGTTTTTTTCTGAAACGCCGCAGCATTTCAGAGACAAACATACATGGCTGGGACACAACAGCCATGAATATCCCAGCTCTGCAGAATCACACTGTGCATGTGCCACCCACCCCATCATTTCAAAAAGGAGGCAGGTCACTGATTATTCAATGACCTGTGAAAGAAACAGGAGGCTGGTGGAGGGACAGAGAAGCAGAAGACCCTACCCCCTAGTCCTTCCCCAATTTACACCAATGCACAGAAGACATCATTAGGGCTCATACTCACCTGCGAGAAACTCGGATGAGTCTCGTATGTTAATACCCGGCATTGCACCCGGCACTCAGATCGGAGCGTGCGGACGCATAGGAATACATACAGCCGCACGCTCCGCTCCTGAGTGTGGGGTGCAGTGCCGGGTATTAACATGCGAGACTCATCTGAGTTTCTCGCAGGTGAGTATGAGCCCTTAGAGGAATAATTTAGTGGATGATTATTCAGCAACCAAAGATTGGTTTCCTTCACAGCAGGTATCATTTTAATTTGAATCACAGTGTCATTATGGCCATGGCTTTACTTTATAGTGTTAAATCCCACTAACAGGTTCTCTTTAAGTTATTGTGAATGTAATTTGGATGCTTGTACTGCTCACAGTAATGTTACGAATATGTTATATCATTATACTAAGCTACTACTGATAATCATTTTAATCCATTTTGGTTTTCCAATTTGTCCATAAAACAATTTGCACTTTCCATACTTTTTGTCCATAAAACATTAAAAAAGGAATTTGGCCACAGTTCACACAATATAAATATTCCTATATAATGACTAGCTATTGAACCAGTTCTACGCTCAGGTGGCAAACATTTATATTGGTATATGGTCTCCATCCTGGTATGTGCTGCTTTCATCCTGCACCCTAATCTTGTCATGTGCTGCTCCCATCTTGAGCCCCCTTTCTGTCATGTGCAACCCCCATGCTGTGCCCTCATCCTGTTTTGTGCACCTCCATCTTGTCATGTGCTACTCTCTTCCTGTGCCCTCATCCTGTCATGTGCTCCCATCCTGCACCCCAATCCTGTCATGTGCTCCCATCCTGTGCCCCAATCCTGTCATGTGGTGCTCCCATCCTGAGCCCCCATTCTGGTATGTGCTGCCCCATCCTGGTATGTGCTACTCCAATTCTGCACCCCCATCCTGTCATGTGCTGCTCTCATTCTGCGTCCCAATCCTGTCATGTGGTGCTCACATCCTGTCATGTACTGCTCCAATCCTGCACTCCCATTCTGTCATGTGGTGCTCTCATTCTGCATCCCCTTCCTGTCATGTGGTGCTCACATCTTGCCATGTGCTGCTCTCGTCCTGCATCCCCATCCTGTCATGTGGTGCTCTCATCTTGCACCCCCATCTTGTCATGTGCTGCTCCCATCCTGCACCCCTATCCTGTCATGTGCTGCTCCCATCCTGCGTCCCCATTCTGTAATGTGCTGCTCCCATCCTGCGCCCCCATTCTGTCATGTGCTGCTCCCATCCTGCACCCCCATTCTGTCATGTGCAGTAAAAAGTCACTGGATTGCTGCACTGACGTATTTTCTATATATGCTCAGTAGAAAGTGTCTGGATTGCTCCGCTGACATATTTTATATATAGATTCAGTATATAAAAATGGCACCGGAGAGCACGGAGAGCGGCGCCACAACCCTTCTGGGCCACAATCCTCATTCCCGGATGCGTAACTTACAAAATGGCGCCTGAAGTGTGCTATACGCACGTGCCATTTCTGATGGAGGATTCAATATAATGCTGCACAAAGGTTAATAATGGCCCCATAAGATGCTCCATGTTAAAATATGCCCCATATAATGCTGCACAAAGGTTAATGATGGCCCCATAAGATGCTCCATATTAAAATATGCCCCATATAATGCTGCACAAAGGTTAATGATGGCCCCTTAAGATGCTCCATAGCATAATATGCCCCACATGCTGCTCGATAAAGGTTGATTATGGCCCCATAAGATGTTTCATAGCATAATATGCCCCACATGCTGCTCCATAAAGGTTGATGGCCCTATAAGATGCTCCATAGCATAATATGCCCCATATGCTGCTGCTGCTCCGATTTAAAAAAAAAGAAGACATAATCACCTCTCATCACTGGGCGCCGAGTGCCAGGGGCGATATTCACCTGTCCCCATTCCAACGCCGCGTGCTGCTGTGTCTTCCAGCTCCTCTGGCTGTGGTTGTTCAGTCAGAGGGCGCGCACTAACCATGTCATCGCACCCTCTGACCTGAATGTCACAGCCAGAGAACTCGGAAGACACAGCATGGCTGTGGAATGGGGACAAGTGAATATAGAATGGCTCACCCTTCCCCGTCATACTCACCCCCTCCTGGCATGTCCCTGCTTCTCCATCATCCCGGGCCAGCAGCTCCTTCCAGTGCTGAGTGGTCACATGGTACCGCTGATTAAAGTAATGAATATGCGTCCACGTGACCGCTGAACACAGGAAGAGCTGCGGGCGCCAGAGAGATCGCGGTATGCATTCAGTGCTTGCGCATACCACGATCTCCTGGGCTGCATAACTCTGTGGGGTCCAAACTGCGCAGGCGTGTCGCGCTTGCACAGTCTATAAAGGTTTCGGAGAGAGTGACGCTCCAAGCATCATATTATAGATGGCAAGCCTTCTTGTCATTTGATCCCTTGTTCAGCTCTTTTGTTATTTTTAAATATAGTTTTTAATATTGTAGTCTACCTATGCCATTGATAACTTCGGTCTCATGCTTCATAACGCATCTAAGGGGTTGTCTAGCTTTAGGCTACAAGTATGCAGTCATTCTTTGTAACTGCAGACTTGTGAATCCTCTATCATGCAAAATGCATGCTGTGAGGATTCTCTGATCTGGCGAGCACAAAATTGAAAGTATGTGATTTGCATACATGCGGTCACATGCTGACTAAATGGGCGCAGCCTCGCTCAATGCAATTGTATTGAGCAAGGTTGGATACAGTAAAATTAAAATGTCGCAAATAGCATACTCTTAGTTACATGACAGTGTGCATGATGTGAGGATTCAGATGTTTGCAGTCACATAGAGGATTGTGCTCAGTAACCTACAGACAGTGTCTGGTTGGCGCCGTTATACTGATTAAAATGATACCTTTGTTGATAAAATCCATTTTGTGGTTGTTGTTTAATCTTTATTTTCAGTTTTGAGTTAATGACATGCTCCGGGGCGGTCTGTGGGGGGGGGTGATGTTTCATGTGGTGCTCTAATTAGCTATTCATCAGTATGGCTTCTGACAGGTCACTGATCCATCAGTGACCTGCCCTCTATTTTACATAATGAATATTATATATATATAGTCTTGGCAAAAATTAAGAGACCACCACATCAAAACCCTGTCATGGGCAGCCCAATCTCCAGACCTGAACCCCATTGAAAACCTCTGGAATGTAATCAAGAGGATGATGGATAGTCACAAGCCATCAAACAAAGAAGTATAAATGTAGGCACTACTGAGAGGGGTGGTGCTCAAGTAGGGGCCCAAGCCGTATTGAATATAGTGATAGACTCGGCACACACCAATTTGTTTGCAGTGAATAAAAAGGGGGTGTTTATTAAATGAGGTCGAGTACATACAGTAGACGTTTCGGTCTAATCAATAGACCTTCATCAATGTACTGAAACAAAAATATGACAGAATATGAGTAAATAAAGTATATACAAAAGTTAAAGGGTCACATCATGATCCTAAGTATAGAACAATATTTTTACAACGTTTTACAATTGGAATTGCCTGTGTCCAGGCAGGGTAGAAAACATCAAAATATTTCAGCAACAAGGAATAAGGCCATGAGGATATACAACAGATTGGCCCAGATAAACATATCGATGTATACATTATACCAGCTTCTGTTTATTAGAGAGAAATTGAACCGCACCTACCCTCACTCAGTTAATTAATAGTGTGCCCCAATGCAAGTGGTGGACTAACAGTCCTGGAAGAGAGGAGGAGGAAAAATGTGGTCTTGTGTTCCCTATATAGCATAAGCACATTACCGTGGGAAGGTAGAGGTTAACGTACCCTATTATAGAGGAATAGCTCCTGGGAGTAGAGAAGGAGCAGACCGCTGGAAAACAAAGAGCGGTAAGGTAAGTATGGTGTCCGGGGGTGCCGACTAGGTGACGGGCATGAGCAGAGGTACACTTACCACAGTGGGAGGAGACCAGTGCGTGCACACCGTGGACGCAGTATCCACCGCTTGTCCAGTGTGCCCCGGTGCCCCAATGGTGTGCCTCTTATAGCGTTCTCTGTGCACATTGGGGCACCGGGGCAGTGTAAGGTAAGGTGTGGGCAGGTAAGTGTACCTCTGCTCATGCCCGTCATCTAGTCGGCACCCCCGGACACCATACTTACCTTACCGCTCTTTGTTTTCCAGCGGTCTGCTCCTTCTCTACTCCCAGGAGCTATTCCTCTATAATAGGGTACGTTAACCTCTACCTTCCCACGGTAATGTGCTTATGCTATATAGGGAACACAAGACCACATTTTTACTCCTCCCTTCTTCCAGGACTGTTAGTCCAACACTTGCATTGGGGCACACTATTAATTAACTGAGTGAGGGTAGGTGCGGTTCAATTTCTCTCTAATAAACAGAAGCTGGTATAATGTATACATCGATATGTTTATCTGGGCCAATCTGTTGTATATCCTCATGGCCTTATTCCTTGTTGCTGAAATATTTTGATGTTTTCTACCCTGCCTGGACACAGGCAATTCCAATTGTAAAACGTTGTAAAAATATTGTTCTATACTTAGGATCATGATGTGACCCTTTAACTTTTGTATTTACTTTATTTACTCATATTCTGTCATATTTTTGTTTCAGTACATTGATGAAGGTCTATTGATTAGACCGAAACGTCTACTGTATGTACTCAACCTCATTTAATAAACACCCCCTTTTTATTCACTGCAAACAAATTGGTGTGTGCCGAGTCTATCACTATAATCAAACAAAGAAGAACTGCTTACATTTTTGCACCAGAAGCAGTGTGAAAGACTGGTGGAAAGCATGCCAAGACGCATGAAAGCTGTGATTAAAAATCATGGTTACTCCACAAAATATTGATTTCTGAACTCTTCCTGAGTTAAAACAGTAGTATTGTTGTTTCTTAATGATTATAAACTTGTTTTCTTTGCATTATTTGAGGTGTGAAAGCACTGTTTTTTTTTAATTTTGACCATTTCTAATTTTCAGAACAAAAATACAAAAATAATTGCTTGGAAATTTGGAGACATGTTGTCAGAAGTTTATAGAATAAATGAAAAATTTACATTTTACTCAAAAATATACCAATAAAGAGAAAAATCAGACAAACTGAACATTTTGCAGTGTTCTCTTAATTTTTGAGAGAGCTGTATATTGAAAAAAAAATGACCTTCCGAAGGCAGGCGTCAGCACCTGCGTTACACCATTATTGCATCTACTACTTCCGCACAGTTGCTGGCAGCGCCATCTTTCTAGAGAAAAAAAATTGCCTCCTGCAAGATGGCGATGCTTGCGCAGTAGCAGCTGGCGCCACCTTAGTGGAGAAAGGTGTTTTTTTTCTCTCTAGCAAGATGGGGCAGGCACAGTAGCATTTATTGAATCGCCGATAGCTGCTACTGCTCAGGCGTGACCGATGCTGTTTTGAAACTGATTTTTTTTAATGAATTTATGTGTACCATCAAATAAAAGAGTTAAATACATGTTATAGATGCGATCATGCTGAAGCACAGCGCAGTTTCTCCTCACGTCACAGCCCAGCATTGCGCGGACTTGCTGCTCTCTGTTAATGAAAGCAGTGCAGGAGAGAGCGCGCGCCATACTGGGCTGTGATGTGCGGTGAAGCTCCGCCCACAGCCCAGTCATTCTGGGAGACTGGGTTCCGCCTTGGTGATACCCAGTCAGCTTCCAGTTCCAGAAGTTGATGTGATATCTCTGGACATCAGAGGCTGGGACGAGCGGACAGCCATAGCGACACTTACAGGCACATTTGGAAACGCAAGGTATTTGAAGAAAGACTTATTTCCAAGATTTATGTCGATAGAAAGGAGAAGAATTAACTGGGTAGAAGTTCAAAATGAGCAATTTTAAGTACACAGTGCCATATAGTATGATGACTGCAGTATATATAAAGACAATAAAAATGTTGATGGAAATGCTTCTTTAATTAGCATGTAAAAACCCTAAAAAGCCTCCCATTGATTGGTGGCCACAGATTTTAAGTTGTTGGCTTTGTAAACCCTTTCAACAAGTGACTTTGTTTAGAGCTATTACATGGGCAGACCTACAGCAGAAACCACAGGGTGACACTGACTATTGCAGTGGATTTCAGTGAAAATATTCATTTGATTTCTCCAATTTATTTTTTCTGTGCACACATACACTTGGGGTCACTTATGGTATTTGTGTGATGGCTTATAACACAACAGTTTGACGTTACATGTTAACCAGAGAGGGTACCTTTAACTCCTGTTCTCACTGTGGCTTAAATGTAGTATTTTAATCAGGAAACCATCCTGTAAACTCTTGTAGTTTCTATGCATTTTAGTTATCTTTTAGTTATAAAATGATAGTTAGTTCAAGTCTCTTGTTGATATGTTCTTTAATAGCTGTTGAAATTTGTTAACATGTCACCTGCAAAGACAATAAAAAGAAAGTGAGTGTTATGTTTTCAAGTTCATCAGGAAGCCAATTACATGAAGTGCTTCCTGTTGGAAATGCTTTCTAAACAATGAGTTCTGAATAAAGCTCACTGAAACAAATGTAAGCCCACTAATATACAATGCAGTTTCCTAAGTTATTGTGCCTAAAAACAGACTATAAAGTTCATTATATATGAACCAAAATAATTTTACAGAACTTGAAAAGAACCATCAACAAGGACTGCTCTATATTTTCAATTAAAAAATCAATGGCTACCACCCAAAAATATTTATTTTCATAAAAGAGTGATTTTATTCAATTAAATCAATCAGTAACTTATATTAATAATGTAAGCAGTCATCTTTTATTTAGAGCTTCTTATACCCATCATGTTCTAACACCACATGCTGCTCAAGGGCATTGAGGGAATTTGCCGAGTTCTTTTTACCAGGGAGTTCAGACCCAAATCCTCTCATACACATACTAATATTTTTCAAAGAACCCTTGAAAAAGACAGTTGTAGCTAAACCAGTTGGCCTCATGTTGCATTTGTGCTGATGGTTTTAAACTGAATTCTTATTTTTAATTTTATGTTTTATAAATATGATGATAAATTGAAGTAGAAAAATGTTTGAGAAGAGTCCAACACATTGTGCGTGTTGATTCCAGTTCAGCCTAACATCCAAGGACAAGAATGATTAAACTGGGGGAAATCATTCAGATGCTGGAGAATGAGGGGGAAGTTACTTCTGGAGAAATACATCAGGAAGAGCCTTTTGTTCTCCTCCAGCTTCTGTAGCTTTGCCAATGGAGGAGTGCTAGCATTTGAGGAGGAGGATGTTGAGAAAAACAAGTCCATGCTGGATAAAGAAATAGAGGTCTTACACCGCAAGATGGAATCACAGGAGAGGTGAAAAAAATAAAAAGGAGAAAAAACCCTCTGACTGTTTCAGATACCACTTTGAATCATGGACACATTCATTTAACTTATTTGCTGGTTATATTTATGACCAGCCCAGTTTTTTTAGTAGAATTTATATTCTTTATCTAAGATCTCAATGTAAAATATAGATGGATGTTTTTTATTAAGATCTGCAGCTAAAAATCTTAATTTTATATGAAGAATTCTCTATGCTTCCAAGCTGTAATATATTCGTAAAAGATTGTTTTAAACGATTTTTGAAAAGTCTATCGTTAGTTTTGTAGTTGCCGAAGTCTGTTCATTTCTGCTTTTTACAATCTTCTCTATATTGATAGTTTTAATAATCATTTACATACAAAAGTTTTACACTTGAACAGTGATATGTTCAAGCTTTTTTTATGACATTTAGAAAAAAGGGACTAATCATTCATGTTTCAACTAAAAACATGGAATTTAAACCATTTTTACATTCATTTAGAGGACTTAGCCCCTGTAAAAATCATAATTGTGGTACAGATTTTAATTATTTTGTTTTTTGTAAAAACAGTTTTAATACATATGTCAATGAGATAGTGCACACTTGACGTGACCAACTGCTAGGTACACCGTTTTGGCATCTTAATTACCGGCCTCCGCTGCTCCCTTTATGATAACTGACAGTACTCTAAGGAGCACTATCTCTATTGAATTCTCAGACCTGCCACACACTGACTTTAAAGAAGCTGCGAGCTCACACAATGTTAGTGTGTTGGTACCTTCTGCTTTGCCTGGCCAGCCTGCATCAACAACTAGCAATAATGTTCATGAATCAGTGACAAAGTTGAAGTTAGGCAGGGGATGGATCTTTCAGCAAGACAATGATCCAAAACACCGCTCCAAATCTACTCAGGCATTCATGCAGAGGAACAATTACACTGTTCTGGAATGGCCATCCCAGTCCCCAGACCTGAATATTATTGAACATCTGTGGGATCATTTGAAGAGGGCTGTCCATGCTCGGCGACCTTCAAACTTAACTGAACTGGAATTGTTTTGTAAAGAGGAATGGTCAAAAATACCTTCATCCAGGATCCAGGAACTCATTAAAAGCTACAGGAAGCGACTAGAGGCTATTATTTTTGCAAAAGGAGGATCTACTAAATATTAATGTCACTTTTCTGGTGAGGTGCCCATACTTATGCACCTGTCAAATTTTGTTTGCATGCAGATTGCACATTTTCTGTTAGTACAATAACCCTCATTTCAAGGCAGAAACATTACTGTGTCCAACAGTTATTAGATATATGAAACTGAAATAGCTGTTGCAAAAAAACCCTATTTTTATAAAACATTAAGCTTAAGATTAATAGGGGTGCCCAAACTTTTTCATATAACTGTATGTAATAAAACTGTGCATTAAACAAATCAATTAAAACAATTAACCCCAATGCAAATTTAAATGAAGAGGCAATAAAAGGCTTTATTTTAACCTGTTCCCATTACAGCAAATTTTCATTTTTGTGCTTCTGGTTTTTACTTCCTTTTTTCCTACACCCATATTTGTAAAAACTGGAAGGGCAAAAGAGCACAGTGGGGTTTTATCTGTGATACAATAGTGAAGATGATAGATCAGAATCTGCTCACCTGGTAGCAGTTGTGTATCCACAACCACAGTGGACACTGTGGATATGCGTCTGCCGCAGACCCATTTAGAGGAGAGAAAGCCTGCGCTGCCAATCGATGTGTGGAGCCAGAGATTCTGGTCAATTAGTTAATTGTCAATTTGGTTTGAAGATACAACAAAAACTTCTTCCTCGGGACAAACTACTGATTGTATGAGGGCTTGTTTTTTGATGGACAACTTTTATCTTTGAATGATACTATTCACTTTTCCATATAATGTATTGAAAATTGGGAAAAAAATTGTAAAAATTTTGGGATGAAATCGTGAAAAACTAACACAATTTCGCCAATGATTTTTGGGCTGGATTTTTAAAGTGTTCAGTAAAAATGTCCTGACAGTACAATTCTGCAGGTCAGTAATGTAAATATATTTTACATGTTTTAAATAGTTAAACCTTTCATTTTCTGAGAACCATAACTTTTTCACTTTTATGTTTGTGGAACTGTATGAGAGCTTGTTTTTTGTGTGGTAAGCTGTAGCTTTCCTTGGTATTGTTTTGGGATACATCTAGTTTTTTTTATCTCTTTTTATTGACTTTTGTGGGGAACCACAGTACTGTGCAAAAATTTGAGGAATTTAGTATAATTGACTACTCTTACACCTCACAATAATTCTTCAAACAGATGGTTTTTATACTGTATGTAGCTTGAAACACAGTCATTAATTGAAACAGAAACAGCTGTATAGGAGGCTTAAAACGAGGTGAGTAACAGACAAACTCTTCTACAAATTTGAGGTTGTGGAAGATGGTTTCATGTCATATATCATATACCATGGGAAAACTGAGCATGGCAACAAGATAAAAGGTAGTTATATTGCATCAGCCAGGTATCTTTCCGCAAAGATTTCAAATCAGTCTGAGAATTGAATATGTGTTGCTTTAGCTCTTTTGTATAAGCATCCAGAAATGGGCAACATTGAAGACCATAGACACAGTAGGCATGGAAATTGTGCAGCAGATGAAAAATACATCATGCTTCCTATCAAAATCAGCAGATGTTCAGCAGTGTCATCAGTTTGGCTTAGAACAGCAAACATTTGGACCCAGCTACACACAACAACTATTCAGAAAAATCTGTCCAGAATTGTCGTAAAAGAGTCATACCTTCAACAATGAAACGAGACCAAGTGACTCAACTATATATTAAAATAAAGGAACTGGGATACTGAGAAATGGCAACAGGTGTTCTGGACTGATGAGAAAAAAAATTGAAATATTTAGCAGTTTGCCTGAGGCCTGGGGAATAGTATAATAATGAGTGTCTGCAAGCAATAGTGAAGCATGGTGGAGGTTTCTTGCAAGCTTGAGGCTGAATTTAAGTAAATGGAATTGGGGATTTTGTCAGAATTAATGGTGTCCTCAATGCTAAGAAATACAATCCAATAAGATCAGGGAGGCATCTGATTGGCTTCAAATTTATACTGCAGCAGGACAAAAACACCAAACATTCAGCCAATGTCATTAAGAACTTTCTTCAGCATAAACAAGAACAAAGAACCCTAGAAGTGATGGTGTGACCCAACAGTGCCCTGATATGAACATCACTGAGTCTGTCTAAGATTATATTAAGGGAAAAGTGTTTGCGCAAGACTCCATCCATGGAAGATCTGTGGTTAGTTGTCTAATTTGTTTGAAGCAACCTCCCTGCCAAGTTTCTTCATAAACTTTGTGAAAGTGTCCTTAAAGGGCTTGTTCACTATTAAGAAAAAAACCCTTCTCAATCTGAATGTTTGAAATTAAAAACACAGTAGTGTTCAAAATAGTAGCAGTGTGTTCAAAAACATGAGTTAATCACAAAATATTTATACTAGTTTTTATTTCCATGCATTTGGAACATTGCACACTGTTTTCTAATTTAAAAAATGAAGAGAAATGTAATACTTTAGAGAAAACTACAAATAAATACTTTGTTGTGGATTTAGCATTCCTCTGAATCACTAACTTAATATTCAGTTGTATACCCACAGTTTTTTAGAACTGCTTCACATCTATGTTGCATAGAGTCAACCAACTTCTGGCTGTTATTCCAGCCCACGATGCTTGGACTGCATCCCACAGTTTTTTTACATTTGTTGGCTTTGCTTCACGAACAGCATTTTTAATGTCACCCCACAAGTGTTCTATCAGATTAAGGTCCAGGGATTAAGCTGGCCACTCTATAACTTCAATTTTGTTGGACTGGAACTGGTGTGTTTAGGATTGGTCTTGTTGACACACCCATTTCAAGGGCATATTCTCTTTAGCATAATTCAACGTAACCTCTTCAAGTATTTTAATATATATGCAAACTGGTCCATAATCCCTGGTATGTGGTAAATAGGTCCGGCACCATAGTAAGAGCAACATGTTCATATCATGATGCTTACGCCACCATGCTTCACTGTCTTCAGAGTGTACTGTGGCTATAATGAAGAGTTTGGGAGTCGTCTGACGAGCTATCTGCGGCCCTTGGACCCAAAAAGAGTAATTTTACTTTCATCAGGCTACAAAATGTTTCTCCATTGTCTCCATTTTTTTCTCCATTTTTTTCTCCATTAGGCCAGCTGATGTATTCTTTGGCAAATTATATCCTCTTCACCACGTCTTTTTTTTGTTAACAGTGGGACTTTGCAAGGACTTCTTGCTAAGAGATTAGCTTCACACAGGCATCTACCTGTCACAGTACTTACAGGTAACTTGAGACTGTCTTTGAGCATCCTGGAGCTGATCATTGGCTGAGCCTTTGCCATTCAGGCTATTCTTCCATCTATTCGAATTATAGTCTTTCATTTTCTTCTACGCCTCTCTGGTTTGGCTTTCCATTTTAAAGCATTGCACATCATTTTAGCTGAACAGCCTATCATTGTCTGCGCTTCTTTATGAGTTTTACCATCTCCAATCAACTTTTTAATCAAAGT
Source organism: Ranitomeya variabilis (assembly GCF_051348905.1). Lineage (NCBI taxonomy): Eukaryota > Metazoa > Chordata > Amphibia > Anura > Dendrobatidae > Ranitomeya > Ranitomeya variabilis. The sequence continues at coordinate 525,241,307 of NC_135234.1, read as the reverse complement.
ACGCTGTTTTTCTGAACAATGCCTTGAACGACCCATATTTCTCAGGCTTTCAAGAGAAATGCATGTCCTGGCTTCACTCTTAAATAAGAGCCACCTGATTCGCACCTGTTTCTTCACAGAATGATTGACCTCAGTAATTGAACTCCACAATGCTATAATTTTAAACACACCCCCTTTCTATTAATTATTTTAATACACAGACTCAAAAACATGCAGATCATGAATGCTGAGTCTGTTGGTTTTCTTAGAATCTACTGCACCAACTGGTAACATTGTTTGACATGTGGTAATATAATTTATACCAAAAACAGTGATTGATCTGGTTAGTCATATTGGAGTGCTGTTATTTTGAACGCTACTGTATACTTACCTCCTGTGCAGCTGCCATTCCAGCAATGTCGGCACTTGCTTTCGCAGGCTCACATGCAGTTGTGACACATGAGCCCTGTACCCAATCAGCGCTGGCATCCCTGTCCTCACGTTAATACATATTAGTATTCAAGGGGAAGTGAGTGGCCAGCCACAGCTCTAGCTTCCTCTTAATTACTTGTATGTCCAAAGGCAGGGACGTGATACCAGCATTGATTGGACACAGAACTCACGTGTCATAACAACCGCACACGAGCCTCAAGAACGTGAGTGTTAACACTGCTAGAATGGCACCTGCATGGGAGATGAGTGTAAGTGTTTTTATCTTCACGAGGCAAATGTTCAGATCAAAAAGGGGTTTTCTTAGTAGTGGACAACCTCTCTAAAATTATTGATGCTGTTTTGAAGTCAAATGGTGTCCACAGGAATAATAATTTAATTTAGGTCTTTCTTTTGTTCATTTGCTTTGCATTTTTTTAATTAATACAAATAAACTCTTAATATTTATATATTTTTTTAAGTATTCTTGTTTTCAGAATTTTTCCACATTTGCCTAAAACTTTGGCACAGTACTGTATATGATCAAATTAATTATCTCATATTACTTACAGTCTGGATATATAAATACCAACATTGCTGTGAAAAGGGCCTTTTTTAGTCCTCCAGATGACATTCTAACCAAACCATATAATTGTGTCATGCATAGGGAATTTGGGGTTAGATGGGCACCGTAAGGGATCCCAACAAGATCTAAGCGCATAAAGGCAGCTGTCAGACATTGATGACAGCATATACTGTAAGTGATTAAACAGCTCCGATATCTGTTAAAAGGCATGTGAAAGCTAAATAACACACCCAACACCCATTGTGTACAGATGCAAAATAGCTCTTGCACTTCACATGTCGAAAAGGGGTTCATGAACTATGTATTTAATAATTGAATTAATAGTTATCTTATTATTTTCATACTTTAATTTTATCAGACTTTTTAAAAGAGGCATTAAACACACCTTATTAGAATTGATAAAATCTATACAAATGATGAAACCAAAAATGTCATACAATGTGTTCTTATACCTCTTGTTTTAAAAGAAAATAGCCTCTCTTCCTAACTTATTTGTCACAGTTTTATGAAGCTATGAAGATTTCATAGGAAAGCAAAACAAAACTGATCTTTGGAATGCAAGAGGGATTGTCTTAAAATCTTTCATCAAAGAAGGCTCAATGAAAAGTCAAGAGGATTGTTCACAGCTGACTTACTTGAAGTTTTAGGTTTTCTGCCGTTGAATAGTCACTTTGCTGTCCATCTAATAACCTGTTTTGTTACAAAATATATTTTCTAAAATTACTATCAAAAAAGTATGATTTTCTAATAGCTGGGATTTGGACATCCCTTGATAAGAAGTAGTAGACAATAGCTTCATATTCAAAGTTTTTGTTAAAAATAAAAGCTTGATTAAGATGTATATTTAGACTCAAAGCAAATCATTTCATTGAAGAGGTTAGTGAAGGCTCTACACTCATGGTTATCTTTTTGTTTCGGAATTGAGATAAATCTCCAGTGTGCCAGTGCTAAGGAAATCAGACTGTAAAAACTATCTTTTAAATCATGCAAGAATATTTTTCTTGTTAGCTGCACAGAAGAGAGTGGAATACATTTAAAATGCTTTATATAAGGAACATTTGAAGGGTTTGTGGCAAGTTTTATTATTATTATTATTATTATTATTATTATTATTATTACTACTAATAATAATAATTTTATTTCTATAGCACCAACATATTCCGCAGTACTTTACATTTCAGAGGGGACTTTTACAGATAATAAAGACAAAGCAGAGTAATCAAATAATTCAACAAATACCAAAAAAAGTGAGGATCTTTCTTGGAAGCTTACAATCTATGAGAAAATAGAGGAGATGCGTAAGGTAAATGATAAAAAGTGCTTTTCTTCTATGGTCCAGCCTTCAATATAATAGGGTATTCACATAACCCTGCATGAACCTGTCACCAGAGAGTGCTATTAAGTGCATGCAATGGTGTGTAGACAGATGCTGTGAGGGACCTGATTTGGAAGAAATATTTGTATGGGCCAAACGGAAATAGTTACATAAGTGCAGTGAGGCAACAGGCCAGTCTAAAGAACTGGGCATCAAGCACCATTACCTTTCCCTCTGAGTGCTTTCAGAACAATTGCCATGCTAATATATCAGCTTTCAAACAAATTCAAGTATCCGAGATTTCTCATCAGAATTATGATAAACTATCACCTCAGTAGCAGCAGTTCAGTGAGGTCTGCAGTAAGAAGAAAGACGATCAACTGCCTCCACATTGTTCTTGCGACTGTCCCATGGAATTCCTTCCTGGAGCATCCATTCCGTTTGGGCAAATTTACAATCTTTCTGAGCCAGAATTGAAAGTACTAAAAGAATACCTGAATGAAAAATTTAGAGAAAGCCTTCATCCAATCTTCTTCTTTGCCAGCTGGAGCATCCTTGTTTTTTGTAGAAAAGAGGGACTCAACCCAGTGGCCATGTATTGATTACAGAGAAATAAATAAGATTACCATTAAAAATTGCTACCCACTCCCCTTAATTCCTGAGTTGCTGGAGAGACTGTGTTCTGTCAAGATATTTACCAAACATGATCTCAGAGGGGCTAATAAGCTCATGCGAATTCGCCCAAGAGATGAGTGGAAAACTGAATTTAGAACTAGATACGGACATTTTGAATATCTGGTTATGACTTTCTGCCTTAGCAACGCCCTGCCACCTTTCAGCCCTTTACTAATGATGTTTTTTGAGATTTCTTGGATCGATTTGTTGCTCTTTATCTCGATGCGATTCTATCACAACTCTTGTCGGGTGTCCCAGAACCATGGGCTCTGTCCATGTCCTTAACACTATCGGTACTCTATCTCATCCTGTTTCCCCAGATTACTTCTGATGGTGAAGATGTTGGGGTCACATACCTTGCCTTAGTTCCTGAATCCATTCTCAGACTGTACCCTTCCTCCATACAGGAAATAAGGGAGTAGTTGTGTACCGCAAAACACCAATCAGACTAACAAGGTAATACGAACAGGCATAAAGGAAAATACCAATCATACAAATATACACACATAAACAACAGAGGGAGTGGAGGATGCGGTTAAACCAAATTAGGAGAAGAAAGGTAATTATCACACACTTAAAACCTAGCAACAGTCTGATAAATCCAACAAATGCATTCTCCAATAATAACCACTAACAACCTCCAGTCATGCAGCAAAAGCTAGCTCTGACAATAAGTGCTACCCAGGGCCGAGTTTATATAGGAGATGGGAGTGTCTGCACAGCTGAGAGTCTTAATGCAGAAATGCTTCCAGGAGCTCTCAGCTGAGTAGATTAATCCCTGTACTGTTAAAATAAATTTACACCTTTTAATATGAAGGTGAAGTGAAGGAGTAAGAGAAATCAGACGCTACAGTCTTCTAGCTCCTCTAAACCCATCACACATTCTTATATTTTCAGATTCCTTGAGGGAACATCGCAGGCATGTCCAGTTAGTCCTGGAACGTCTACAGGTGAACCATCTCTATATCAAACTCAAAAAATGTGAATTTGAACAAACCAGAACTGAATTTCTGGGATATATCATCTCCAAGAAAGGTCTGAGCATGGATCCCAGTAAAATCAGAGGAGTAGTTGACTGGCCTATCCCAATCAATTTAAAAGACATCCAGTGTTTTATAGGATTTGAACATTTCTACAGAAGATTAATAATCATTTTACCAATTATTTCACTCACAAAGTAAATCAACGTGTTTTCCTGGACTCCAGAGGTACAAGTGACTTTTGACAAGGTAAATACTCTTTTTACTTCTGCACCATTACTAGTCCGTACAAATCCTGAACTGCCATTTGTTGTCAAACTGACATAGTAACATAGTTAGCAAGGCTGAAAAAAGACATTTGTCCATCCATTTCAGCCTATTTTCCGTAAACCCCCCCCCCCCCAGATTTACGCCCTTCTAAAGAGCCTAATAACTGTAAGGTACAATTTTGTTATGCTCCAGGAAGACATCCAGGCCTCTCTTGAACCCTTCAACTGAGTTTGCCATCACCACCTCCTCAGGCAAGGAATTCCAGATTCTCACTGCCCTAACAGTAAAGAATCCTCTTCTATGTTAGTGGAAAAACCTTCTCTCCTCCAGACGCAGAGAATGCCCCCTTGTGACCGTCACCTTCCTTGGTATAAACAGATCCTTGGAGAGATATTTGTACTGTCCCCATATATACTTATACATGGTGATTAGATCGCCCCTCTGTCGTCTTTTTTCTAGACTAAATATTCCTAATTTTGCTAATCTCTCTGGGTATTGTAATTGCCCATCCCTTTTATTAACTTTGTTGCCCTCCTTTGTACTCGCTCTAGTTCCATTATATCCTTCTTGAGCTCCGGTGCTCAAAGCTGTACACAGTACTCCATGTGCGGTCTAACCAGAGATTTGTACAAAGGCAGTGTAATGCTATCATTATGTGTATCCAGATCTCTTTTAATGCACCCCATGATCCCGTTTGCCTTGGCAGCCGCTGCCTGGCCCTGGCTGCTCCAGGTAAGTTTATCATTAACTAGAATCCCCAAGTCCTTCTCCATGTTAGATTTTTCCAATAGTATCCCGTTCAGTGTGTAATGGTGATATTGATTCCTTTTTCCCATGTGTATAACCTTACATTTATCATTGTCAAACTGCATCTGCCACCTTTCGGCTTAAGTTTCCAACTTATCCAGATCCATCTGTAGCAGAATATCTTTTCTTGTATTTACTGCTTTACATAGTTTTGTATCAGTAGTAGTGTTGAGCATTCCGATACCGCAAGTATCGGGTGTCGGCCGATACTTAGCGGTATCGGAATTCCGATACCGAGATCCGATACTTTTGTTGTATCGGGAATCGGTATCAGGATCGATATAATGTGTAAAATAAAGAATTAAAATAAAAAATATTGCTATACTCACCTCTCCGACGCAGCCTACACCTTACCGAGGAAACAGGCAGCCTTGTTTGCTTAAAATGCGCGCGTTTACTGCCTTCCGTGACTGTTATGATCCTTAGTGGTTGAGGATCACAAATTACTCCAGCTAAGTAACAAAACATAGGACAAGCTCTAGGGAGGTGGCAAACTGGACTGACCGCAAATCTGAACCTATCCAAACACACTAGAAGTAGCCGGTGAACGTGCCTAAAAATCCTAGACGTCTCTAGCCAGCCTGAGGAACTAACTACCCCTAGAGAGAAAGAAATACCTCTCTTGCCTCCAGAGAAATAATCCCCAAAGATATAGAAGCCCCCAACAAATAATAACGGTGAGGTAAGAGGAAGGCACATACACAGGGGTGAAAGCAGATTCAGCAAAAGAGGCCCACTAATTCTAGATAGCAGAAAATAGCAAAGGGGTCTATGCGGTCAGTAAAAAACCCTTACAAAATATCCACACTGAGATTTCAAGAACCCCCACACCAACTAACGGTGTGGGGGGAGAAAGTCAGTCCCCTAGAGCAACCAGCAAGTAAGAAATCACATTTTAGCAAGCTGGACAAAAAAACATGATGAACGCTGATAATCAGAAAATGAACAAACAAGGACTTAGCTTGTCTTGGAGAGACTGGGAGCAAGGTAGTCACAAGGAATCTGAAGAGCACTGAATACATTGATAGCAGGCAAGGAACTGAGTATCCAGGTGAGTTAAATAGGAAACCAACCAAGGATAACGAACCAGCTGATGAGGCCACCTGCAGAAAGACAACACTACACAGTACTGCTTGTGACCACTAGAGGGAGCCCAAAAATAGAGTTCACAACACGTGACGTCACGGCTTCTGATTGGTCGCGTGCCGCCCATGTGACCACGACGCGACCAATCACAACAAGCCGTGACGTAATTTTCAGGTCCTGAATGCCTAATTCTAGGCATTCAGGACCTGAAAATTACGTCACGGCTTGTGATTGGTCGCGTGCCGCCCATGTGACGCGACGCGACCAATCACAAGCCGTGACGTAATTTTCAGGTCCTGAATGCCTAATTCTAGGCATTCAGGACCTGAAAATTACGTCACGGCTTGTTGTGATTGGTCGCGTCGCGGTCACATGGGCGGCACGCGACCAATCAGAAGCCGTGACGTCATGGAAGGCAGTAAACGCGCGCATTTTAAGCAAACAAGGCTGCCGGTTTCCTCGGTAAGGTGCAGGCTGCGTCGGAGAGGTGAGTATAGCAATATTTTTTATTTTAATTCTTTATTTTACACATTAATATGGATCCCAGGGCCTGAAGGAGAGTTTCCTCTCCTTCAGACCCTGGGAACCATCAGGGATACCGTCCGATACTTGAGTCCCATTGACTTGTATTGGTATCGGGTATCGGTATCGGATTAGATCCGATACTTTGCCGGTATCGGCCGATACTTTCCGATACCGATACTTTCAAGTATCGGACGGTATCGCTCAACACTAATCAGTAGATACGTCAGATTCTGCAGTGGGAGCCATTTTATCACAGCGAGTTGGAGACAAAATGCAGCTTCATCCATGTGCATTCCTTTCTCATAAAGAAGAAAATGTCCAGCTTCACCGAATCCATGAAAAAAAGTTTTCTTTACTCACAAACTTAGATATGGAGGATACAAACTTCAGCACAAATCATATGGGTAAGAATCTCAACGCATTTCTGGAGACTAAGCTCCCTTAATCATGACATGATTAAGGGAGCTTAGTCTCCAGAAACGCGTTGAGATTCCTACCCATATGGTTTGTGCTGAAGTTTGTATCCTCCATGTCTAAGTTTGTGAATGAAGAAAATTTTTTTTACGGATTGAATAGAGACATATTTTGGAAGGAGGGAATCATGCAGTGATTGTCCTTACTGACAACAAAAATTTAGAATTAATCTGTATAGCTAAGAGATTGTCTGCAAGACAAACACGTTGGGCCTTATTTGTCTCCAGGTTTAACTTTACAAGTTCTTATCAGCCTGGTTCAAGAAATAACAAGGCTGATGCTCTGTCCAGGATATTTACTGAACCTGGACTATTCTACATCCCAAATTTTTTGGGGGAATACTGGACACCAAAGAATTTTTAACGAAGATTAAAGATGGATACCAAGCTGACTTTTTTATTAATCATTCTTCTAATGACATTGGTATTTCTTTTAAGTAAGGGTTTTGGATGCAGAACACCAAATATATGTCCCTGAATCTCCTCGACTTGAAGACATCAAACTTGTCCATGATTCTAAACTTGTAGAACAATCTGAAGTCATGAATATGCAAGAACTACCGTTTCATTTTTTTTCTGGCCTAACTGTAGGAAGGATGTAAGAAAATATGTTTCCTCCTGTTTAACATGTGCAGGAAACAAGATCCCATGATCTTCTCCTCTAAGGCTCTTTTAACCTCTTCCAGTTCCATCCAGGCTTTGGGTATCAATCTTAATGGATTTTATCATGGACCTACCTCCCTCTAAAGAAATGACTGTTATCCTTGTAGTGGTGGATCAGCTCACAAAGGTGGCCCATTTTATTCCAACTAAAGGGATCTCTACTGTTGAACAAACTACAGATTTAATGGTCAAAGAGATATTTAGGCTTCATGAAATTCCTGACAATTAGTGTTGAGCGATACCTTCCGATATGCAAAGGTATCGTATCGGATTGGATCAGCCGATACCCAAAAAATATCGGATATCGCCGATACCGATACCCGATACCAATGCATATCAATGGGACACAAAATATCGGAATGGTTCCCAGGGTCTGAAGGAGAGGAAACTCTCCTTCAGGCCCTGGGATCCATATTCATGTATAAAATAAAGAATAAAAATAAAAAATATTGATATACTCACCCCTCGGATGGCCCCTGGCTCTCACCGGTCCAAGCGTCTGCCTCCGTTCCTAAGAATGCAGAGTGAAGGACCTTCGATGACGTCGTGGCTTGTGATTGGTCGCGTGACCGCTCATGTGACCGCTCACGCGACCAATCACAAGCCGCGACGTCATCGCAGGTCCTACACTCACTGCATTCTTAGGAACGGAGGCTGCCGGTTACATCGCTAAGGTCCAGGGTCCGCCGGAGGGGTGAGTATATCCATATTTTTTATTTGTATTCTTTATTTTTTACATGAATATGGATCCCAGGGCCTGAAGGAGAGTCTCCTCTCCTCCAGACCCTGGGAACCATACACTGGGAACTTCCGATTCCGATTTCCGATATCACAAATATATCGGAACTCGGTATCGGAATTCTGATACAGCAAATATCAGCCGATACCCGATACTTGCGGTATTGGAATGCTCAACACTACTGACAACATAATTTCTGATAGAGGCATTCAGTTTAAATCAAGATTTTGGAGAAGCTTCTGTACAGCTTTAGGAATTACTGTCAATTTGTCTACTTTTTGTCTATTTTTTGCTGTGACTTGCATCCAGAATTTATTCCTAATCTTCAATTTAATTGTTGTGAAATTGGATTCTGGGCTCCCCCGGTGGCCACTGGTGGAATTGAACTTGTGTGCATCATCCTCTCTGTTCACCTGTTCCCATCAGGATGTGGGAGTCTCTATATAACCTTGCTCCTCTGTCAGTTTCATGCCGGTCAACAATGTAATCAGAAGCCTTTCTTTGCATGTTCCTGCTACTAGACAACTCCCAGCTAAGTTGGACTTTCGTCCTTGTTTGTTTTTGCATTTTGTTCCAGTTCACAGCTGCTGTTTCGTTACTGTGTCTGGAAAGCTCTTGTGATCTGAAATTGCCACTCTGGTGTTATGAGTTAATACTAGAGTCTTAAAGTAATTTCTGGATGGTGTTTGATAGGGTTTTCAGCTGACCATGAAAGTGCCCTTTCTGTCTTCCTGCTATCTAGTAAGCGGACCTCGATTTTGCTAAACCTATTTTCATACTACGTTTGTCATTTCATCTAAAATCACCGCCAATATATGTGGGGGCCTCTGTCTGCCTTTTGGGGAAATTTCTCTAGAGGTGAGCCAGGACTGTATTTTCCTCTGCTAGGATTAGTTAGTCCTCCGGCTGGCGCTGGGCGTCTAGGGATAAAACGTAGGCACGCTACCCGGCCACTGTTAATTGTGCGGCAGGTTTAGTTCATGGTCAGTTTAGATTCCATCTTCCAAGAGCTAGTTCTTATATATGCTGGGCTATGTTCTCTCGCCATTGAGAATCATGACATTTAATACTTCGGTTCCTGCTGTTACTGACAGACTTAAGAGAGTTGTAGAAAGCTCAGAAAGAACTAATTGAGATGTTACAGAAGGCACAAGAAGATTGCAAGAAACAGCACATAAACATTGCAAATCCCCTCCTACCCTTCATGTCTGTGACAAAGTTTGGCTTTCTACAAAAAATCTTAAAACAAACGTACCATCTTCCAAACTGGGTCAAAAATTCATAAGACTTTTTCAAATTTGTGCAAAAATTAATCCAGTTGCTTTCCGTTTAAAACTTCCTAACAGCCTGAAAATTCACCCTGTGTTCCATGTATCCTTGATCAAACCATTCAGTGACAACCCGTTTCCAGGAAGAACTCAGCCACCTCCTCCACCAGAAAAAGTCCATGGTGAAGAAGAGTACATTGTGGATGAAATTCTGGACTCTAGAAGACTTAGAGGAAGATTATAGTATTTGGTGCAATGGAGGGGTTATGGACCGAAAGATAATTCTTGGGAGCTGGAGAGCAACATCCATGCACCCAGGTTTACAAGAGCTTTTCATCAGAGGCATCCAGAGAAACTGGCACCTGAGATGTCCAGAGGCCATCCTGGAAGAAGGGGAGTACTGCCAGGACTTGAATTCAGCAGCTCTTGTGCACCAGGCAGCAGGTCTTCCCTCTGACCTATTCAGCTCACTGTACAGTTCCTTGCTAACCCAGATACTAGTACCTGTTTTGTTCCTGATTGTCTCTTCCCTGTAATCTCCTGATCGAACACCCTTCTTAAACCTGTAATTGCACTTCCTTCCTTGTGAAATTATTGATCTCCCAGCCTTTGGTCAATCTTTCCTTTCACCTGCTGCTTCCTCCAAGCTTATACTGCTGCTACCGTGTACCGACCCCTGGCTATAACTGACTACGCAACCTGCTGACCCTTTTACTATTTTGTAGGTCCTGTGTACCGACCTCTGGCAAACCCTGACTACGCTACCTGCCGGTGCTGTCACTTGTGGTTGCAATACCACTAGTGATGAGCGAATAGTGAAATATTCAGATTCGGGAATGAATAACTTCTAATATCCATGTATTGGCACCGAATAGCGAATCCAATGCAAGTCAATGGGAGAGTCGAATATTTTTTTGTTAGACCCAACAAACATGTCTGGGGGCCTGAGAAAAAAGCTGAAATGGATGGGAAAGTGCTCAAACTAAATGAGAACAGCATGGAGGAGATGCATGCATGCCTTTCTGACTCACATATGGTATCTGGGAATAATATTATCAGATTATTGCGCCGGTTTTACTGATTTATAACAAGACCTACCAAACCTAAACATTTTTTTAAAAGGAAAAATGCTAAGAAACATTTTTTCCTTTATAATTACATGTATGTAACGTAAAAATATATATACCTCCCCTTTATCATATGTTCACATGGAGCGTTTTGGTTTTAGTTTTTTCCTTAACATTTGTAATGGCTCTCACTCCTACATTTGGGAGGTCCCTACCTCATTCCAAATTGTTAGCTACATAGTGGAATACATATTCCCCATCACTTCACAAGGCCAGCTAAAACATGCCCATTTGAACTTTGAGCTTCGCTCACCATTAGTGTTGAGCGATACCTTCCGATATCGGAAAGTATCAGTATCGGATTGGATCGGCTGATATTCAAAAAATATCGGATATCGCCGATACCGATACCCGATACCAATGCAAGTCAATGGGACCAAAATATCGGAATTAAAATAAACCATTTCTTTCCTTGTAGGTTCATTCTACATGAAGGAAAACAACTAAGAATAATGTAGGATGTATTGGGGGAGGTGGCGGAGACATTAAAGGCATAGAGGTTTAGCCCAATCAAATAGAATAGCAGGAATTTTAATTTTTTTTAAGACGTTCGGAGTTACAAAGATATTGACTATGTTAAGATTTTTTTTATTTTGTCAGATATTGATGTTTCACTACTTCAATGCCCTTCACCTTCTTTTTTACTTCTCCGACACTTTCTTCTTCATCATCCTCAGCAGCAGCATCTTTGACATCAACTTCTTCACCTTATTCATCTTCTTCTTCATCTTCTACCTATTTTTTTTTGTTACATTCTTCATATTCTTTTTATTTAACTATTATTCTTCTTCATATTCTACTTCTTCATCATATTCTTATTTGTGACAGGCATTCCTGTAGTTGTTATCTATAACAGTTTGAAGATTACACCTTCCGTTCTGCCTGTCACAAAAGAGTTACAACAAGATTTGTCCGCGTTCAGTTAGGCCTGCAGCAGCAGGCTTTTTCCAGGTGCACCACGAGGAGGAACGGACTCACCCCCATACACTGCTTAGTCTTCTTCTGCTTATAATTTAGATAATATCTTTTGCTCTGATGTTTAGTCTTATGCTTAATGTTCTTCTGCTCTTTGTTCTGCAGCCTCTTGTTCTTCTGCTTCTTGGTCTTCCGGGTCGTCGTCTTTAGGGTCTTGAACTTGGAAATGTAGCAGAAGGTACAACAAGGCTGAGAAAATGCAGAGAACCAGCTGATGGAACGGGAACTCGGATGGCTACCCGAAGGTCCAAGAGCCAATGGAACTACCGAGGACCAGCTGACGTTACTGGAAACCGGTTACTAAGCAGGAGGTACCCGTGCCAGAAAGCACTACCAAGGACCACCTGACATTGGTGGAACTCGGATACCCAGAAGGAGGCACCTAAGCCAAAGGCTCTGCCCAGAACCAGCTGACAGTACTGGAACCAGGATGGGGAGCAGAAGGTACAAGAGCAAAAGACACTGCTGAGAACCAGCTGACAGTACTGGAACCCGGATGGGTAGCCGAAGGTACAAGAGCCAATGGAACTACCGAGGACCAGCTGACGTTACTGGAACCCGGTTACTTAGCAGGAGGTACCCGTGCCAGAAAGCACTACCAAGGACCACCTGACATTGTTGGAACTCGGATACCCAGAAGGAGGCTCCTAAGCCAAAGGCTCTGCCCTGAACCAGCTGACGGTACTGGAACCAGGGGGACCTATTCAAGATTGTCTTCCTAGAGCCCCAACTAGCGGTGTTGGAGCCAAGGGTCAGCAGGGGGAGCAGAGTGTAGGCCGAAGCCTGCACTGGAGGCAGCTTAGTGTCTGTTGTGTCTGCATGATGTTTGCAGGACACGTTGCCGGCTACACAGCAGGGGAACAGCTGGCGTTACTGAACCCCACTGACACAGTGGCGAGTGTTTTTCTCTATGCAGCCAGCACTTCCGAGCACCAACTGGCGGTGTTAGAGCCCAGGGACAGCAGGAGGAGCAGAGTGTAGGCCGAAGCCTGCACTGGAGGCAGTTTAATATCTGTTGTGTCTGCGTGGCGTTTGCAGGACACGTTGTCAGCTACACAGCAGGGGAACAGCTGGCGTTGCTGAACCCCACTGACACAGTGGCGAGGAGAGTGTTTTTCTCTGTGCAGCCAGCACTTCCAAGCAGCAACTAGTGGTGTTGGAGCCCAGGGTCAGCAGGAGGAGCAGAGTGTAGGCCGAAGCCTGCACTGGAGGCAGCATATTGTCTGTTGTGTCTGCGTGGCATTTGCAGGACACATTGCTGGCTACACAGCAGGGGAACAGCTGGCGTTACTGAACCCCACTGACACAGTGGCGAGTGTTTTTCGCTGTGCAGCCAGCACTTCCGAGCAGCAACTAGCGGTGTCGGAGCCCAGGGTCAGCAGGAGGAGCAGAGTGTAAGCCGAAGCCTGCACTAGAGGCAGCTTAGTGTCTGTTGTGTCTGCGTGGTGTTTGCAGGACACATTGCCGGCTACACAGCAGGGGAACAGCTGATGTTACTGAACCCCACTATCACAGTGGCGAGTGTTTTTCTCTGTGCAGCCAGCACTTCCGAGCACCAACTGGCGGTGCTAGAGCCCAGGGAATCAAGGAGGAGCAGAGTGTAGGCCGAAGCCTGCACTGGAGGCAGTTTAATATCTTTTGTGTCTGCGTGGCGTTTGCAGGACACGTTGCCGGCTACACAGCAGGGGAATAGCTGACGTTACTGAACCCCACTGACACAGTGGCGAGGCGAGTGTTTTTCTCTGTGCAGCCAGCACTTCCGAGCAGCAACTAGCGGTGTTGGAGCCCAGGGTCAGCAGGAAGAGCAGAGTGTAGGCCGAAGCCTGCACTGGACGCAGCTTAGTGTCTGTTGTGTCTGCGTGGCGTTTGCAGGACACATTGCCGGCTACACAGCAGGGGAACAGCTGACGTTACTGAACCCCACTGACACAGTGGCGAGTGTTTTTCTCTGTGCAGCCAGCACTTCCGAGCACCAACTGGCGGTGTTAGAGCCCAGGGAATCAAGGAGGAACAAAGTGTAGGCCGAAGCCTGATTGGAGGAAGTTGAAAGGGAAGCTTTAACCCCCCCAAGGCGTTTGTAGCTGAAAAAGCCATCTTGTGCAGCACTAAGGATGCAAAAAGAAAAGGTGGCTCTTTTAATTATGCTCCTTGCAAGCGCAGAACTAAACACTTATAAAATGTGTCCCCTGATACCGTGAAACCGTTCCAGAGATGGGACTGTCCTTCAAAATGGGACGCAGCACAGCCGGCATTCCTACCCCCTTGGCGCCGTGCGCCGCCTCCTCAGCATTGTTTGAATCTGTCCCTTAGCCTGCGCTGTTATGTTCAACCTTGGCCATGCGCAGTTAGCGCAGCCCGTCTTCTGACATCATTTGGTGTCAGGCTGGCTGCGCCTGTGCGGACGCACTGCCCGAGATCCCGCCTGGCAATGTCGTCTAATGTAATCACACCGCGGGCCTGGGATCCATGGGCATGCGCAGTGCATATCTTCGCCTCTCACTCCCCTCCTTCTGGCTTCTTCAGACTGTGCGGCATCACGGCCGTGGCATGCTATTAGGGATCAGCTGACGGCGCACAGTCTGAAGAAGGCGGAAGGAGATGAGTGAGAGCCTGAGGTGAAGATATGCACTGTGCATGCCCATGGATCCCAGGCCCGCAGTGTGATTAAATCAGAAGAGACTGCGAGGCGGGATCTCGGGCTGCGCGGCCGCACAGGCGTAGGCAGCCTGACAATAAATGATGTCAGAAGACGGGCAGCGATAACTGGGCATCGCCAAGGTTGAACATAACAGCGCAGGCTACGGGACAGAATCCAACAAAACTGAGGAGGTGGCGCACGGTGCCAAGGGGGTAGGAATGACGGCTGTGCTGCGTCCCATTACGAAGGAAAGTCCCACCTCCAGGACGGTTTCCCGGTGTGAGGGGACACAATTCATAAGTGTTAGGTTCAGCGTATGCAAGGAGCACAACAAAAAGAGGCACCTTTTCCTTGTGCAGCATTACTGCTGCACAAGGTGGTCCTTTCAGTAACAAACGCCTGGGGGGGACAGGTTCCCCTTAATTTCAGTTGTGGTGTCAGCGTGGCGTTCCCAGGACACATTGCCACAACACAGCAGGGGAGCAGCTGGCAGTTTTGAACCCCAATAACAAAAGGAGCAACTGTTGACTGTACAGACAGCACTTCCGGACAGCAACTGGCGGTGTTGGAGCCCAGGGATTGCAGGAGGAGCAGAGTGTAGGCCGAGACTTAATTGGAGCAAGTTGAAAGGGTACCTTTACCCACCCCCAGGCATTTGTAGCTTAAAGAGCCACCTTGTGCAGCACTAATGCTGCAAAAGGAAAAGGTGGCCCTTTTAATTATGCTCCTTGCAAACGCAGAACTAAACACTTATAAAATGTGTCTCCTGATACCATGAGACCATCCCGGAGGTGGGACTTTCCTTCATAATGGGATGCAGCACAGCCGTAATTCCTACCTCCTTGGTGCCGTGCGCCGCCTCCTCAGAGTTGTTTGAATCTGTCTTGTAGCCTGCGCTGTTATGTTATCCCTTGGCCATGCGCAGTTAGCGCTGCCCATCTTCTGACATCATTTGTTGTCAGGCTGGCTGCGCCTGTGCGGACGCGCTGCCCGAGATCCCACCACACAGTGTCGTCTAATGTAATCACACTGCGGGCCTGGGATCCATGGGCATGTGCAGTGCATATCTTTGCATCTCACTCCCCTCCTTCCGGCTTCTTCAGACTGAGCGGCGTCACGGCCGTGGCATGCTATTAGGGATCAGCTGACGGCGCACAGTCTGAAGCAGGCGGAAGGAGATGAGTGAGAGCCTGAGGTGAAGATATGCACTGTGCATGCCCACGGATCCCAGGCCCGCAGTGTGATTAAATCAGAAGAGACTGCGAGGCGGGATCTCGGGCTGCGCGGCCGCACAGGCGTAGGCAGCCTGACAATAAATGATGTCAGAAGACGGGCAGCGATAACTGGGCATCGCCAAGGTTGAACATAACAGCGCAGGCTACGGGACAGAATCCAACAACGCTGAGGAGATGGCGCACGGCGCCAAGGGGGTCGGAATGACGGCTGTGCTGCGTCCCATTATGAAGGAAAGTCCCACCTCCAGGACGGTTTCACGGTGTGAGGGGACACAATTCATAAGTGTTAGGTTCAGCGTATGCAAGGAGCACAACAAAAAGAGGCACCTTTTCCTTGTGCAGCATTACTGCTGCACAAGGTGGTCCTTTCAGTAACAAACGCCTGGGGGGGACAGGTTTCCCTTAATTTCAGTTGTGGTGTCAGCGTGGCGTTCCCAGGACACATTGCCACAACACAGCAGGGGAGCAGCTGGCAGTTTTGAACCCCAATAACAAAAGGAGCAACTGTTGACTGTACAGACAGCACTTCCGGACAGCAACTGGCGGTGTTGGAGCCCAGGGAATGCAGCAGGAGCAGAGTGTAGGCCGAGACTTAATTGGAGCAAGTTGAAAGGGTACCTTTACCCACCCCCAGGCATTTGTAGCTTAAAGAGCCACCTTGTGCAGCACTAATGCTGCAAAAGGAAAAGGTGGCCCTTTTAATTATGCTCCTTGCAAACGCAGAACTAAACACTTATAAAATGTGTCTCCTGATACCGTGAGACCGTCCCGGAGGTGGGACTTTCCTTCATAATGGGATGCAGCACAGCCGTAATTCCTACCTCCTTGGTGCCATGCGCCGCCTCCTCAGAGTTGTTTGAATCTGTCCTGTAGCCTGCGCTGTTATGTTATCCCTTGGCCATGCGCAGTTAGCGCTGCCCATCTTCTGACATCATTTGTTGTCAGGCTGGCTGCGCCTGTGCGGACGCGCTGCCCGAGATCCCACCACACAGTGTCGTCTAATGTAATCACACTGCGGGCCTGGGATCCATGGGCATGTGCAGTGCATATCTTTGCATCTCACTCCCCTCCTTCCGGCTTCTTCAGACTGAGCAGCGTCACGGCCGTGGCATGCTATTAGGGATCAGCTGACGGCGCACAGTCTGAAGCAGGCGGAAGGAGATGAGTGAGAGCCTGAGGTGAAGATATGCACTGTGCATGCCCACGGATCCCAGGCCCGCAGTGTGATTAAATCAGAAGAGACTGCGAGGCGGGATCTCGGGCAGCGCGGCCACACAGGCACAGGCAGCCTGACAACAAATGATATCAGAAGCCGCGCTGCGCTAAGTGCGCATGGCCAAGGGATAACATAACACCGCAGGCTCCGGGACAGATTCAAACAACGCTGAGGAGGAGGCGCATGGCACCAAGGGGGTTGGAATGACGGCTGTGCTGCATCACATTACAAAGGAAAGTCCCACCTCCGGGACGGTTTCACGGTATCAGGGGACACATTTTATAAGTGTTAAGTTCTGCGTGTGCAAGGAGCTAAACTAAAAGAGCTACCTTTTCCTTGTGCAGCATTACTGCTGCACAAGGTGGCTCTTTCAGTAACAAATGCCTGGGGGGGGACAGGTTTCCTTAAATTTCAGTAGTTGTGTCAGCGTGGCGGTCGCAGGACACATTGCCGGATACACAGCTGGGGATCAGCTGACGTTACTGAAACCCAATAACACTGGGTCATGTGTTTTGACTGTGCAGACGGCACTTCTGAGCATCAACTGGCGGTGTTGGAGCCCAGGGATTACAGTTCAGGTGGTAGAAACATGAACGCAACAGGAGACCTGGATACTGTTGCCAACCAATTATTTAATCTGGAAGAGGAGTGGCAAATTCCTGCGAGATCCAGGCCTTGTTCATTTTCAGAAAAGTAAGCCGGTCAAAGTTATCGGAGGATAGTCGCATGCGACGGTCTGTTAGTACACCACCTGCGGCACTAAAGATGCGTTCCAATAATACACTAGCAGCAGGACAAGCCAGCACCTCCAATGCATACTGGCTTAGCTCTGGCCATGTATCCAGCTTAGAGACCCAAAATTTGAAGGGGGAAGAGCCGTCTGGGAGTACAGTAAGAGGGCAAGACATGTAGTCTGTCACCATCTGACTGAACCGTTGCCTCCTGCTGACTGCAGCCGTCTGTGATGGTGTAGACATGTGTGGCGGGCACACAAAACTGTACCACAGTTGGGCCATACTGGTCTTGTCTTGTGCTGAGGCACTGCTTCTGCTCCCTCTTTGTGCAGAGCTTCCTCCACTGCCTCAATGCACTGAACTGCTTTGTAAAGCACTAGCAGCACTGCTCTCATTTGGACGGGAGAAGATGATGGAATTCACCAGTGTGTCTTGGTACTCCTGCATTTTACGCTCCCGGTTCAACTGTGCTATGAGGCTTTGTAATTTGTCCCAGAAGCGAGGATCTAGGAGGGTGTACACCCAATAATCAGCCGTGTTGAGAATGTGGGCGATGCGGCGGTCGTTTCTCAGGCACTGCAGCATGTAATCAGCCATGTGCTGCAGACTGCCAACTGGCCAAGAAACGCTGTCCCCTGCTTGAGGCGTGATCTCTACCTGTTCTGCATCACCCCACCCTCGCTCTACACACTGACTACTGGAGAATTGTGTAACTCCCTCCTCTGGACCGATGTCTTCCTCCTCCATTGACTCCTCCTCATCCTCCTCACAAAGTGTCCCCTGCCTAGGCCTTTGTGAGGAACCACGTAGCGCTGACTGTCCAGAAGCTGATGGAATTGGTGACTCCTCATCCTCCACCTCTTCCACAACATCATCCCTTAGCGCTTGCAGTGTTTGTTGAAGCAGGCAGATAAGGGGGACAGTCATGCTGACTAGTGCATCATCTGCACTTGCCATCCGCGTGGAATCATCGAAGGAACGCAAAACCTGGCAGACGTCCTTCATAGTGGCCCACTCAGTAGTTGTGAAGTCTGAACAGCGCGGAGTGCGATTTCTTTGCGCCTGATGCAGCTGGTATTCCATTACTGCTGGCTGCTGCTCACACAACCGCTCCAACATATGTAACGTGGAATTCCACCTGGTGGGTAGGTCACATATGATGCGATGTTCCGAAAGGCAGAATCGGCACTGCAGAGCTGCAATGCGCGATCTTGCCATGCTGGAATGCCGCAAGTGAGCACACTCTAGGTGGACCTTGTGCAGCAGTGTATCAAGATCCGGATAGTCCCTCAAAAAACTCTGCACGACCAAATTGAGCACATATGCCAGACATGGGATGTGAGTGAGGTTGCCTAGGGCAAGAGCTGCCACCAGATTCCGGCCATTGTCACACACTACCATGCCAGGCTGGAGATTCGCTGGCAAAAACCACACGTCGCTCTCCTGCTTGATGACATTCCAGAGCTCCTGTGCTGTGTGTCTTCGATTCCCCAAAGAAATTAATTTCAAGATGGCTTGTTGACGTTTGGCCACAGCTGTGCTCATGTTGGTCGTAACAGGTAAACGTTCATGGGTCCATGTGGAGGTGGACTGTGACGGCTCCTGCAGCGATGATTCTGAGGAACTTGTGTATGAGGAGGAGTCAATGCATACAGACTGGATTCCTGCAATCCTTGGAGTTGGCAGAACACATCCTGCGCCACTCACACGATCTGTACCCGGCTCAACAACATTAACCCAATGGGCAGTGAGGGAAAGGTATCGCCCTTGTCCATGGTGACTGGTCCACGCATCGGTGGTGAGGTGGACCTTGCTACTGACGGCGTTCAGTAGCTCGTGTTTTATGTGTCCCTCCACATGCTTGTGCAGGGCAGGGATGGCTTGCCTGCTGAAATAAAAGCGGCTGGGCACATTGTATTGTGGGACTGCCAATGCCATCAAGTTACGGAAGCTGTCAGTCTCCACCAGCCTGAATGACAGCATTTCAAGGGACAGTAGTTTTGCAATGCCAGCATTCAGAGCCTGTGCTTGGGGGTGGTTTGTCGAGAAAGGCCGCCTTTTCTCCCATGCCTGTGCTACCAATGGCTGTAGACTGGGCTGGGAGTGTGAGGATGACTGGGAACGTGGTGCTGTAGGTGGAATTACAGTGGGTCTCTGGACAACAGTGCCAGAGGCTCTTCCATGGCGATCCTGTGAGGAAGCCGAACCAGCTGTGTGTGAGCTGGAGGAAGAGGCAACAACACGAGCTGAAGAGGTGGTAGGTGCCGCTGTTGGTTGGCCTAGGACTTCAGTGTGTTTTTGTAACTCCATTGCGTGCTTGGTCCGCACATGTTTCCACATATTTGTGGTATTGAGGTTGCTGACATTTTTTCCTCTTTTGACTTTCTGATGACACACCTTGCATTTGACAAAGCAAATGTCATCTGCAACTGTGTCAAAAAAGGACCAGGCACTGCAAGTCTTGGGAGCGCCCGTTTTGGCTTTTGGAAGAGGCATGCTCCTAACAGGTGCCGAAGTGGAGGCTACAGGAACCGCAGTCTTCCCCCTCCCTCTCCCTCTTTGGTCCGTTCGGGGAATCTCTTTCTCAGAGCTGCTCCCACCACCTTCCTGTACCTCACGCCACGATGGGTCAAGAAACTCATCATCTACACTACCCTCTGCCACCAACTGCTTCTCCTGGGTAGTCTTGGCAGCACAGTATGCACCAAAAAGTGGCACCTGAGTCTCATCATCAGATGTGTACTGCGGTGTGGTGATCAGAGGCACTGGCCCACCCATCTCTTCAGAGTCAGAGAGACAAAGCTGTTGGGCATCACTGCATACTGCCTCTTCTTCCATTTCTCCAATGCTGCTTGGCTGGCCCCCTGTTTCCAAGCCAAGAGATTCAGAGAACAGAAGTAGAGATGGCTCCTGTCCTGGGCTCTCTGACTGCCTGGGTAATTTAGCAGGTGGTGAAGAGACAGATGGGTGCTCTCCAGTGCTCTGTGCCTGAGAGGATGTGGCACTAATTGAAGTCGATGCGTTAGCTGCCATCCATCCGACAACGGCTTCAATTTGTTCTTCACGCAGCAGCGGTGTACGGCGATCTCCTACAAAGCTGCGCATGAAGGACTGTTCCCTGCTGAAACTGGGTGATGATGAGTCACCGGTGCCCACAGCAGGCACAGAATCCACACATCCTCTCCCTGCACCGCGCCCACGTGCCTTACTCCCTGCCTTCTTCATCTTGGTTGACTGATAAAGATAAGCAGAAAAGTACTAAGGGCTTAGTGTGCTTATTCCTGAACAGCTCCTAACAGGTATAATAAACAGTAATTTTCTAAAGTGTGGACTAGACTTTAATGTGAGCTAATGTGGCCTACACAACTATAAAGTGGTGTGTTTGGTGAACTTTATTAATTTTTTTTTTTTTCAGAACTGACTACAGAGTGAGCTGCACTCACACACAGACCGTGCAGACAGCCGTGAACGGCGCTGCAAGGCCAAAACAAACTCCTCTATGTAATCCTATTTAGTGTTTTTCCAGAATCTAGCAGGATACGGAGGGAAAGCCACTAATAGGATAAATTTGAAAAAATGTGCAGCAGGCTGCACTAATTGAGAAACAGACAACTGAACGGTATGAGGCAGTCATGCACCCTGAGCTGACTACAACCGGCTGTGGCTGCCGACAGACTACAGAGCGATGTGCACTCACACAGAGACCGTGCAGACAGCCGTAAACAGCGCTGCAAGGTCAAAAAAAGCTGCTCTATGTAATCCTATGTAGTGTTTTTCCACAATTTAGCTGGATACGGATGGAAAGCCACTAATAGGAAATATTTGAAAAAATGTGCAGCCGGCTGCACTAATTGCAAAAGAGGACAATGGATTGAACGGTATGAGGCACTCACGCACCCTGAGCTGACTGCAACCGGCTGTGGCTGCCGACAGACTACAGAGCGATGTGCACTCACACAGAGACCGTGCAGACAGCCGTGAACGGCGCTGCAAGGCCAAAACAAGCTCCTCTATGTAATCCTATTTAGTGTTTTTCAACAATCTAGCAGGATACGGAGGGAAAGCCACTAATAGGATAAATTTGAAAAAATGTGCAGCAGGCTGCACTAATTGAGAAACAGAAAATGGAACGGTATGAGGCAGTCATGCACCCTGAGCTGACTACAACCGGCTGTGGCTGCCGACAGACTACAGAGCGATGTGCACTCACACAGAGACCATGCAGACAGCCGTAAACGGCACTGCAAGGTCAAAAAAAGCTGCTCTATGTAATCCTATGCAGTGTTTTTCCACAATTTAGCTGGATACGGATGGAAAGCCACTAATAAGAAATATTTGAAAAAATGTGCAGCAGGCTGCACTAATTGCAAAAAAGGACAATGGATTGAACGGTATGAGGCACTCACGCACCCTGAGCTGACTGCAACCGGCTGTGGCTGCCGACAGACTACAGAGCGATGTGCACTCACACAGAGACCGTGCAGACAGCCGTAAACGGCGCTGCAAGGCCAAAAAAAGCTGCTCTATGTAATCCTATGTAGTGTTTTTCCACAATTTTGCTGGATACGGATGGAAAGCCACTAATAGGAAATATTTGAAAAAATGTGCAGCAGGCTGCACTAATTGCAAAAAAGGACAATGGATAGAACAGTATGAGGCAGTGACGTACTCTGAGCTGACTACAACCAGCTGTAGCTGCAGACAGACTACTGAGCGATGTGCACTCACACACAGAGACCTTGCAGACAGCTGTGAACAGTGCTGCAAGGCAAAAGCAAGGATCTCACACAGCGGTTGCTAAATTAGCCTTGGTAAAGCACAATGAAGCAAATCGCTATCTCTAAACTGGTCCTCAGTCAGAACACAGCGTCCTGTCCCTAACTGAATTCACAGCAGAGTGAGCCCTAAATGGCGGCAGCGACTTCTATAGTGCATCATGACATCATTTCAGCAGCCAATCACAGCCATGCCAGTACTTCCATGCCCACCATGCAGAACAGGATGTGCCCACACTTCTAATCATTCCTCATTGGCTGAATTCGGGCACTTTGAATTGTGGGAACTTCCGATTCCGGTATCCGATATACTGAAAATATCGGAACTCGGTATCGGCATTCCAATACCGCAAATATCAGACGATACCCGATACTGGCGGTATCGGAATGCTCATCACTTCTCGCCATCACCACATCCACCGCCATGTCATTATGCGGCCCTCTCTTGACATTTTGAGAGGGCAAACAGGTGTCGTGAATCCTGAGTTTTGTGAGCCCCACAGTTCATTTTGGCCACCTGATCCCAATGGAGCCACTGTCATTGTGGGTGAAGCCGCTGTAAGGTGAATATAATACAGGAGTTGGGGGAGCTGTATGCTCAATGTTAGGAAATTGGATTCTACCAGACACCAAAAGCATTAGAATTAAATTCTGAATACAGTGTATACAAGCAAGGAACTGTATTGTGGTCAGTCTGTCAGGCCTGAAACCAATGTCAGGAACATGTACAAGCCTCATTTTACTTTGAAGCTTAAGGGACAGAGACAGGAGTGCCATTGACCAATCTGCACAAACCAACACACTTCTTCTGGAAACTACCCAACCAGGCAGAATTTCTCTTTTGCTTGGTTTTGAGCAACAATGGAGTAATGATAGGATAGATCCCTGTCTGTGGACTTTATTACTCAAGTGACAAGCAGTTCTACAGCTCTCAGGCAAAGGTCTTATTGTGACAATGATGACCATGTTTTAATATGTGTAAGGTTGCAGCCTGAATAGGTATGCAGAGCATATTAACTCAGTCTCTTAGGTGTGCTTAAAATGTACAGAAACTGGCCAATACCCTATCACCATTTTTTTTCTCGAAATTTCAAAAATTTAAGGTAAGCGAAAGTTTAATAAAGAGACACAAGTCTCATTTAGGAGCCTGGAAAAGCCAGCAATGGTCTTTGTCAAGCACCAAACAATGTAAAGTGCTATCAAAATATGTATACCCTATCTAACTAACAATTTGGGAAGAGACTTATGTGCTGACAATGGACAAATGAACCCTATGCTGGGACAATGAACTGGATGTGGTTGTTGGCCATTGTGTCTGTGCAACTGCAGGTTGTGGGCAAGAGGCATAAGCACCTCCTTCCTAGACAGCAGATTGGGAAGGAAGTAAGACAGAGGAAGGGCCAGTGGTTTCACCCTCAGACACAGATTTTGTACCCAAGTATTCCGCTCATGTACTGGGGTGCTGCATATGTGAGCAGCATATGGCGTATGCTAACAGAGGTATGTCGAATTTCCCTTTATAAAGGGATGCGTGGGTCAGATTTTCAAACTAGCAGAATATATATAAAGCATGTTTCATTACATATATTATTACTCTGTGTAAGGCTGAAACCTGAAGAAGTGTGTAGCATATTAATGCATTGATGCTCCACACTGTGGAAGACCCAAAAATCAACATCAAGTTCACATATACACACTTAAAGAGACAATGAGAAGGGCAACACAATAAAACATTATAATAATAGAATATATAGAGATTGAGAGTAGAAATTTGACCATTGCACAATGTATAAAGTTTTTCAAAAATTACCCAAGGGGTCTGTATCATACATGCTGAAACAGACCATGATGGGGACCTCACAGTACATTTTGCAGTTATTATCATTGCTAGAGATAGGGAGTACATGTTCCACCATTGCACAATGTACAAAGGTTTCCAAAAATGTTAAAACATTACCCATGTGGGGTATACATACAGTTGTGCTACATACCCTGGCAGAATTTTTGCTTTCTTGGCCTTATTTTAGATAATATGAATGATAACACCAAATCTTTTCTCCACTCATGGCTAGTGGTTGGATGAAGCCATTTATTGTCAAACTATTGTGTTTCCTCTTTTTAAATCATAAGGACAATCCAAAACATCCAAATGACCCTGATCAAAGGTTCACATACCCCATTTCTTAGTACCATGTATTGCCCCCTCTAACATCAAGGGCAGCTTGAAGTCTTTTGTGGTAATTGTGGATGAGGTTCTTTATTTTCTCAGATGGTAAAGCTGCCCACTCTTCTTGGCAAAAAGCCTCCAGTTCTTGCAAATTCCTTGGCTGTCAAGCATGAACTGTGTGCTTGGGATCTCCCCAGAGTGGCTCAATGATATTGAGGTCAGGAGATTGAGAAGGCCACTCCAAAACCGTCACTTTGTTCTGCTGTAGCCAGGGACAGGTTGACTTGACCTTGTGTTTTGGATCGTTGTCATGTTGGAACGTCCAAGTACAGTGCCTTGCAAAAGTATTCGGGCCCCTGGAACTTTTTAATCTTTTCCCACATATCATGCTTCAAACATAAAGATACCAAAAGTTATTTTTTTGTGTTGAATCAATAACAAGTGGAACACATTTGTGAAGTTGAACTAATTTTATTGGTTATTTTAAATTTTTGTGGAAATTCAAAAACTGAAAAGTGGGGCGTGCAATATTATTCGGCCCCTTTAACTTAATACTTTGTTGCGCCACCTTTTGCTGCAATTACAGCTGCAAGTCGCTTGGGGTATGTCTCTATCAGTTTTGTACATCAAGAGACTGAAATTCTTGCCCATTCTTCCTTGCCAAATAGCTCGAGCTCAGTGAGGTTTGATGGAGATTGTTTGTGAACAGCAGTTTTCAGATTCTTGATTGGATTGAGGTCTGGACTTTGACTTGGCCATTCTAACACCTGGATACATTTATTTGTGAACCATTCCATTATAGATTTTGCTTTATGTTTAGGATCATCGTCTTGTTGGAAGACAAATCTCCATCCCAGTCTCAGGTCTTTTGCAAACTCCAACAGGTTTTCTTCAAGAATGGTCCTGTATTTGACTCCATCCATCATCCAATCAATTTAAACCATCTTCCCTGTCCCTGCTGAAGAAAAGCAGGCCCAAACCATGATGCTGCCACCACCATGTTTGACAGTGGGGATGGTGTGTTCAGGGTGATGAGCTGTGTTGCCTTTACGCCAAACATGTCGTTTGGCATAGTTGAAAAAAGTTCCATTATGGTTTCATCTGACCAGAGCATCTTCTTCCACATGTTTGGTGTGTCTCCCAGGTGGCTTGTTGCAAACTTTAAACAACACTTTTATGGATATCTTTGAGAAATGGCTTTCTTCTTGCCACTCTTCCATAAAGGCCAGATTTATTCAGTGTACGACTGATTGTTGTCCTATGGCAGACTGTCCCACCTCAGCTGTAGATCTCTGCAGTTCATCCAGAGTGATCATGGGCATTTTGGCTGCATGTCTGATCAGTCTTCTCCTTGTTTGAGATGAAAGTTTAGAGGGACGGCCTGGTCTTGGTAGATTTGCAGTGGTATGATACTCCTTCAATTTCAATATGATCGCTTGCACAGTGCTCCTTGGGATGTTTAAAGTTTTGGAAATCATTTTGTATCCAAATCCAGCTTTAACCTTCTCCACAACAGTATCACGGACCTGCCTGTTGTGTTCCTTGGTCTTCATGATGCGCTCTGTGCTTCAAACAGAACCCTGAGACAATCACAGAGCAGGTGCATTTATATGGAGACTTGATTACACACAGGTGGATTATATTTATCATCATTAGGCATTTAGGACAACATTGGATCATTCAGAGATCCACAATGAACTTCTGGAGAGAGTTTGCTGCATGTAAAGTAAAAGGGGCGAATAATATTGCACTTCCCACTTTTCGGTTTTTGAATTTCCACAAAAATTTAAAATAACCTATAAATTTCGTTCAACTTCACAATTGTGTTCCACTTGTTGTTGATTCTTCACCAAAAATGTATATTTGGTATCTTTATATTTGAAGCATGATATATGGGAAAAGGTTGAAAAGTTCCAGGGGTAGCCGAATACTTTCACAAGGCACTGTCCATCCCATGAGCAGCACATGATGAGGTCGTCGATGCGCGCATTTCCGTCTCGATGGCCGGAAGCAATAGTTAAATGCCGCTGCCAGCGTTTGACAGCGGCATTAAACTAGTTAATAGCGGCGGGTGGATCGCGATTCCACCTGCCACTATTGCGCGCACATGTCAGCTGTACAAAACAGCTGACATGTCGTGACTTTCATGTGGGTTCAGCATCGGAGCCCACATCAAGGGGGGAGACACGACATGCACCGTACTAGTGCAGCGCATGTCGTGAAGGGGTTAAACAGGGAATAGTGATGAGCGAGTATACTCATTACTCGAGATTTCCCGAGCATGCTAGGTTGGTCTCCGAGTATTTTGGCTTGCTCGGAGATTTAGTTTATGTTGACACAGCTGTATGATTTGCGGTTGCTAGACAGCTTGAATACATGTGGGGATTGCCTGTTTGTTAGGGAATCCCCACATGTATTCAAGCTGTCTAGCAGCTGCAAATCTTGCAACTGCATCGACATAAACTAAATCTCCGAGCACGCGGAAATACTTGGAGACCACCCGAGCATGCTTGAGAAACCCAAGTAATGAGCATACTTGCTCTTCACTGATAGGGAAATGTTTTATCTCATAGATAGCAGCGGCTGTAACCCTCATGCTGTCCTGTCTGTATCCTCTCTTTTGGTTCCCCCCTATCGAGGAGCTGGGGTTTGATCAGACCATGTTCCTAAACAGTCAGACACAACCATTGCACAGTACATAGCAGGGTCATACTTATAAGATTATCGCAGTACAGGGACATTTTTTAAAAATATCCAATTGTGAAACCTGTTATTATTCCAAGATCTATTGATTAAAATGTGCTTTGTTCATGACAAAATCCCTTTATGTAAGATATATCAATTACAAGTTTAAAAACTAAATAAATAGAAAGTTCAAACCTTTTTACAGTAGCTGGTGGCATAAAAAGCAGAAACAGAACTATTACACTATTAACATTATCAAATGTGGCAAATGTTGGTAAATTTGGCACAGATACAGGCTGCACAGCCACAACCAACATTTCATGTTAAATTCCCTCCTTGGTGTGCAACCTTACATCGAAAACAGTTAACCTGTTAGGCGGGGTAGAATACGGAAGAGTGCTATGCGAGAAAACATCGCATAGCACTCGGACCAGTGTTAATCTATGGGGCAAATCACATCACCGTATTTTTTCTCAAGCATATTCAAAGTGCGTGTAAAATCGCAGCATGCTGCGATTGTACGCGTATATCAGCCGAGGCTTTCCAATGCAAACCGGTGCGAGAAAAACTCGGACACCACACGGACCATCAGTGTGACTTGCGAGAAATACGCACACATTTTCCTCATTTCAGCCCATTGAGCTATTAAATTCAATGGTGAAAATCAGTGAGAAATGTAAAGCCATACGCATATCATATGGATGCCATACGGATACATAAGGGCGAGAAAATCGCATCATCGCATTGCAAACGCATTACACACGGATGACCATATGGAGAACACTTGTGCGACTATCGGCAGGGAGACTCGGACTGATTTTCCATACGTTTAGTGTGACCCCGGCCTTATAGTTTTTCTTCACATGTATTAAAATAAAATCTAAACTGCATTTTAGTTGCCTTTGAGTTTGAATCGATGTGAAGTAAACAATAGTTTTGTCTCCAAATTATTTAAAATATGTTGTTTTACTTGACAGATACTTTCATTGTGACTCACTTATATGCAACATTCTTCAAATCCTTTACTTTAAATCCAAAGTAAATAACTCAATCATTGTGTTCACCCAGTTTCTGAGAGCATTTATATAATGCAGATTTAAGTAAGAAAAAGTTTGTGAGCAGTCTAAATAAAAATAAACTTTGGATTCTAGAAACTTGAAGATGTGATATATTGGATACAATTTGCAATAAAAAACATTTAATCAACCTTAATGCAATGTTAATAGAACCTTTGATAGAATATTTACATATTCATGGTTCTCTTATATGTATATAAAAATATTTAAAGAGAACCTGTCATCAGAATTTTATAGCACAAACTAATGGCATTTATGTAAAGGCGCTTTAATGCTGAGTAAATCATACCTTGTTTGTAGAATTTTGTTTAGCTGTTATAGAGAAATCCATAGTTGAAATTGTATGCTAATAAAATGCAAGTGCAGTGGGCAGGCATTGTGCTTTTCTACCTTTTCCCCACTTACTACCTGCCTCCTGTCTCTGACTGACAGATCACTGTCTGTGATTAAGACGCACGTTTTTGCGTTGAAACACGTATGATTTTAATGTATGGACTATGACTAAGGCTGGTTTTCCATTTGCGGTTGTGTCTGCAGTGTTTTGGATGCATACATCCGCATGCATCTTTATTTCCTATGTTTAACATTGTAGATGCAGGTGCATGCGTTTGCATGCGTTCACCTGTGTTTGCTTACGCAAGCATTTTTTCACGGTGTGCGGTCGGGGAGTGGCAAACGCAACATGTTGGAATTTTTGAGACGGCAAATTTCCGTCAAATATATGCAAGCATGCGTAGGCAGATTAGTGCGTTAAAAAATGGATTACTGTCTATGGGAACGAATGCGTACGCATGTCTTTAATAGCTGAACACACCGCTGTATTGGCAAGGGGCTTAAATTTCTGCATACCAGAAAAGTTTGATTTAGTAGAGTTTAAAATCGACCTTTTTAAAAGTATTAGAAAACTCCATCTGCAAAAGCATTTTGCTAATAATAAAGAAAAAGGTCTTTCCGGCAGTTCATTAACTAATGTTGAATGTCCGGTGGGTATGGGAAATTTGGGCTTCATGGTATGTCAACCTTCTGATAGTAAGGAAATTGAGGAAATATCTTTGCTAGCTAATTTGCATACTTACAGGGGTGATATGGAAGTAAAATCAAATTTGGACTTTGAGCAAGTTGGGGTGGATCCATTTAAAAGAGGGACACGTTCAAACTATATGCCACCGATATCTCTGGGGAACGTTATTGATTTATTTCATGATGTAGTGATTAGAGATATAGAAGCACTTCTGTACCATCCCCCTAATATGAATTTAACCAAGGAAGAATTTAGGGCGGTACATGATATGAAAAAATGGAATGACGTGGTGTTCCGCAAGGCTGATAAGGGGGGTAACTTAGTTATTTTAGATCGGGAATATTATATAAAGGAGGCTTTGTCTCAGTTAGATAATATACCTATGTGATGTTGGAAAAAATCCTATACCAAAAAACAAGGAAAAATTGAGATCTCTGTTGAAAAAATATGTTGAGAAAGGAATTTTAACAAAGAAAAGGGGTGAAAATTTACTCCCTGAATGTCCAAATATCCCATATTGGTATAGTATTCCCAAGATACACAAAATTCTAAGGAACCCCCTGGGCACCCTATAATATCTGGCAGTGATTCTTTGACAGAACCTCTATCCCAATATCTCGATTTGTTATTGAAACCGTTGTTAGAAAAAATTCCTTCCTTTATTAAAGATTCTGGAGATTTCCTGTTAGTTTTGAAGGACATAGATTGGCAAGCCAATTTCTCGCTAACATCTATTGATGTAGTAAACTTATACACCAGAATCCCGTAAGAGGAAGGTATTAAAGCTAATAACAAAATCTTGAGAAGCCAAAATATCGATCAGGGCTTAATTTCCTTTATTTTAGAAGGACTTAGGTTTGTTTTGTCGCACAATGCGTTTACGTTTTTAGAGAAATGGAAGCTTCAAAAAACTGGTACCGCACTGGGTACACCAGTTGCATGCGTTTTTGCAAACCTTTTCCTTGCGGTGTTCGAAGAAAAATATATCAGCAATGTCTCCAACTCATATGTTAAACATATCCGATATTTCCTGAGATTCGAGGATGACATGTTTATTATATGGGGTGGTTCAAAAAAAGAATTTGATGACTTCGTGGAGTATTTAAATCAGGTTAATAATGAAAATATGCAATTTACATCATGCTTTGGAGTTGAGAGTTTGGAGTTCTTAGATATGAAAATTGATATCATTGATGGAATGATCAATACCCAGGTTCATAGAAAACCTATGGCCACAAATAATTTGTTGTGGTATAACAGCGCACATCCTGCGCACACCAAACAGGGCCTCCCTTATAGTCAAATGATGAGGTATCGAAAAATCACCAGTAATCAGGAACATTATAAAGAGCAAATGAATGACCTAAAAACACGGCTTATAGATAGAGGTTATCCGAAGTCATTATTACAACAAGCAGAAAAACGTGTGGAGAAGTTCACACAAGTGGATCTTTTGAAAAGGCAGAAAATTAAACAAAATAAAAGACGCATAAAAAAAGATAATGTGGATAAAACAATTCACATGATTATAATAAAAAAATGGCATATGTTGCAGGCTGACAGAGACTTGTCTAAAATAAGTATGACCAGTCCACAATTTGCATATAAGCGCACACAAAATTTAGTCAACATTTTGGTGCATAATCGGTGGAGAATAATTGGCTGAAAGCCACATCTCCCCAAGGCAATTATAAGTGTGGCAACTGCAATTTCTGCCAATTTCACGTCACTGAGAACCCTTTAAAAATTGGCCCGATAAATCATAGAACTACAGATTTTAGCTCTTGTAAAAGTAAATATGTGGTTTATATACTTTTCTGTCCCTGCTTATTTTATGTTATAGGAAAGACGATCCGTCCTATGTCTACCAGATTCAGAGAACATTTTAACTCAATATCCTCTGGAAAAGGTTCACTGAGACTCACTAAACATATGCAAGAGGTACATAATGGAAATCCTAGATTATTGAGATTCGCAGGCTTAGAAATAGTAAAATATCGGCCGCAAGGGGGTAACCACAATAAAATCATTTTACAGCATGAAGCTAAATGGATTATGCGAACGAACGCTCAAGGTCCAATAGGTTTAAACGATAAATTAGATATGTCGGTCTTCCTGTAAGACAATTGTGAACAAATTGCTCTGTATATATAATGTGATTATGTGTTTTAAATTGTTTGTAATTTCTATGTAATGTAGAAGTTGTTTTTTTATCGCACATAAGATGATTGAGATATCCTATAAAGGAAATGACATCATCTTTGATCACACACCTGGACCCGTTGAAGCGCAGTCGGTGCGACACGGGCATCGTCCTCGGTCACCATGCACCCTCGCACGGACTTGCAGCCTATGATATAATGTCCTCAGTCCATGTTATGGCATAATAAAGGACTTTTTATTGCAACGTGATCCGGTGAGTGCCACATCTTCTTTTTCTTCGTTCTTATGTGTTGCTGATGGATTGTTATATGAAGTTGAGCACCGCAATCAACGTGTAAAACACCACCTTTCTATTGGAAAACGGACTAAGCATTGAATCCATATATTTCGCTGTTTAATCTAGTGCCGTTCTACTTGTTTCTTTGGAGTTGTACAAACATACAAACACTGCGATTTTTTGCCATCATGCGTAAGCTGATGCTGCTAAAAAACGCTGCATTATCATGCGTTTGCATGTGTTTGCGGACGATACACTGCGGTCTCAAACACAAATGTTAAACCAGCCTTAATTGTCTTAATGTTATTTGAAGCTATGGATTAAAAAAAAATGAATTTTATGGACTTACAGCACTGGACTTATTCCTTTCAATTTCCTCTGGGTTCACCGGTTTCCTGGCTTCTCTTGAACCCCTCGACTGAGTTCGCTATCACCACCTCCTCAGGGAAGGAATTCCAGATTCTCACTGCCCTAACAGTAAAGAATCCTCTTCTATGTTGGTGGAAAAACTTTCTCTCCTCCAGACGCAGAGAATGCCCCCTTGTGACCGTCACATTCCTTGGTATAATAAACTGTTTAAATAAATAGTTTGTCCTGAGGAAGAAGTTTTGTTGTGTCTTCGAACCAAGTTGACAATAAACTAATTTATCAAAATCTGTGGCTCCACACATCGATCGGCAGCGCAGGTTTAACGCCTTTCATCCCTCCAGTTGTCATCTCTCCTCTAAATGGGTCTGCGGCAGACGCATATCCACAGTGTCCACTGTGGTTGTGGATACACAACCGCTACCAGGTGAGCAGATTCTGATCTATCATCTTCACTAATATATTCCAGATAAACCCCACTGTGCTCTTTTGCCCTTCCAAATATGGGTGTAGGAAAAAAGGAAGTAAAGACCAGACTAACAAAAATAAAAATTTGCTGCGATAGCAAGGGGATAAAATAAAGCCTTTTATTGCCTCTTCACTTATTAGGGGCAGCACGGTGGCTCAGTAGTTAGCATTGCAGCCTTGCAGCACTAGGGGCCTGGGTTCAAATCAGGGGTGGATTAAGGGTAGCCAGGGCCCCGGGCTGTTCAGACACGGTGGGGCCCCCCGGTCATGTGACGGGGGTCATGTGACGGGGGTCATGTGATACCTGAACCAGATTATTCCAGAAAAATGGTCGGACCCTACTCTACTGTAAACTATTAAATATTTGTTAAAATATGCAATGCAATTTAGGTATATTTTGACCAATATCACATACAAGGAACAAATACCACCGCACCATGTCCAGACCACAAATTACAACCACAGTGATCGAATAATATCACATACAAGGAACAAATACCACCGCACCATGTCAAGACCACATATTACCACCACTTGGTGACCAAATAGCACATACAAGGGACAAATACCACAACACCATTTCCAGACCACATATTACCACCACATAGTGACTGAATACTACAATACTGATCAGTAATAAAAAACAACAACACAATACTATCACCATAAGTGCCAGTATTCACAGGAGATCTGTACTTAGTATGCAGTGTCTGTGTAGAGGTAATACAGCGATCACTGGTGACATTGTACACAGGACCTCTGTATATAGTGTATAAGTAATACAGTGATGACTGGTGACTTATGTTGAGCATTCCGATACTGCAAGTATCGGGTATCGGCTGATACTTGCGGGTATCGGAATTCCGATACCGAGATCCGATACTTTTGTGGTATCGGGAATCGGTATCGGGATTAATATCAATGTGTAAAAGAAAGAATTAAAATAAAAAATAGGGATATACTCACCTCTCCGACGCAGCCTGGACTTTACCGCCATAACTGGGAGCCGTTGTACCTAAGAATGCGCGCTTGAAGGGCCTTAGATGACGTCACGGCGCTCTGATTGGTCCGTAGCGGTCGCGTGACCGCTACGCGACCAATCACAAAGCAGTAACGTTACCTAAGGTCTTTCAAGCGCTTGAAAGACCTTAGGTGACGTCACTGCTTTGTGATTGGTCGCGTAGCGGTCACGCGACCGCTACGCGACCAATCAGAAGCTGCGGACGTCTTCTAAGGTATTTCAAGCGCTTGAAAGACTTTAGGTGACGTCACTGCTTTGTGATTGGTCGCGTAGCGGTCACGTGACCGCTACGGACCAATCAGAGTGCCGTGACGTCATCTAAGGCCCTTCAAGCGCGCATTCTTAGGTACAACGGCTCCCGGTTACGGCGGTAAAGTCCAGTGTTATGATCCCAATGGCAGAGGATCTCTGATATTCCGGCAAGATAGCAAAAATATAACTACTGCTCTAGGGAGGTGGAAACTGGGCTAACCGCATACCTGATCCTAACACAAACAACTAGAAGTAGCCGGTGAACGTGCCTACGTTGGTTCTAGACGTCTCGAGCCAGCCGGAGAACTGACTACCCCTAGAGGGAAAAAATAAGACCTCACTTGCCTCTAGAGAAATTGAACCCCAAAGATATAGAAAGCCCCCAACAAATAATAACGGTGAGGCAAGAGGAAAACACAAACGTAGAGATGAACTAGATTCAGCAAAGTGAGGCCCACTAGTCTAAATAGGCAGAAAATAGATAGTGGACTATGCGGTTAGCAAAAAACCCTACAAAACATCCACGCTGAACATTCAAGAACCCCCACACCGACTGACGGTGCGGGGGGAGAACATCAGCACCCTTAGAGCTTCCAGCGAGCAAGAAAATCAAATGTAAAGCAAGCTGGACAAAAACATTGAATAATGCAAACGATCCAAATTGTACAAAACAGACTTAGCTTTTCTTGCATGAGGCAGACTGAAAGGAATCCGGAGGAGACCATATAGGTCTGGATACAACGATGCCAGGCAAGAGACTGAGTCCAGAGGAGACTTAAATAGGGAACACCCGCTGCTTAACGACACAGCTGGAGCTCAGGCCTGCAACAAGACATGCCTAACACAATACCGTTAGTGACCACCAGAGGGAGCCCAGAAACACGGTTTGCAACAGTACCCCCCCTTGAGGAAGGGTCACCGAACCCTCACCAAGACCTCCAGGGCGATCAGGATGAGCAGCATGAAAGGCATGAACCAAATCAGCCGCATGAACATCAGAGGCGACAACCCAGGAATTATCCTCCTGACCATAGCCTTTCCACTTAACTAAATACTGGAGCTTCCGTCTAGAGATACGAGAATCCAGAATCTTCTCCACCATGTACTCCAACTCGCCCTCAACCAACACCGGGGCAGGAGGCTCAACAGCAGGAACCATAGGCACCACGTACCGCCGCAACAAGGATCTATGGAACACATTATGAATAGCAAATGACGCTGGAAGGTCCAAGCGAAAAGACACCGGGTTAAGGATTTCCAAAATCTTATAAGGACCGATAAAGCGAGGCTTGAACTTAGGAGAGGAGACTTTCAAAGGAACATGCCGAGAAGACAACCAAACCAAATGCCCAACACGAAGTCGGGGACCCACACCGTGGCGGCGGTTGGCAAAACGCTGGGCCTTGTCTTGCGACAATTTCAAATTGTCCACCACATGGTTCCAAATCCGCTGCAACCTATCCACCACAGAATCAACCCCAGGACAGTCAGAAGGTTCAACCTGGCCCAAGGAGAAACGAGGATGAAAACCAGAGTTGCAGAAAAAGGGTGAAACCAAAGTGGCAGAACTAGCCCGATTATTAAGGGCAAATTCGGCCAGTGGCAAAAAGGTAACCCAGTCGTCCTGATCAGCAGAAACAAAACATCTCAAATAAGTCTCCAACGTCTGATTAGTTCGCTCAGTCTGGCCATTAGTCTGAGGATGAAAAGCCGACGAAAAAGACAAATCAATACCCATCTTAGCACAAAAGGATTGCCAGAATCTGGACACAAACTGGGATCCTCTGTCAGACACAATATTCTCAGGGATGCCGTGCAAACGAACCACATTCTGAAAAAAACAAAGGGACCAAATCAGAGGAGGAAGGCAACTTAGGCAAGGGCACCAAATGGACCATTTTAGAAAAACGATCACACACCACCCAGATGACAGACATCTTCCAAGACACCGGAAGATCCGAAATGAAATCCATGCAAATGTGCATCCAGGGCCTCTTTGGAATAGGCAAGGGCAAAAGCAACCCGCTGGCACGAGAACAGCAAGGCTTAGCCCGAGCACAAATCCCACAGGACTGCACAAAAGAACGCACATCCCGAGACAAGGAAAGCCACCAAAAGGACCTAGCCACCAAATCTCTGGTACCGAAAATCCCAGGATGTCCCGCCAACACCGAAGAATGAACCTCAGAAACAACTCTGCTGGTCCATCTATCAGGGACAAACAATCTCTCTGGTGGGCAACGATCAGGCCTATCAGCCTGAAATTTCTGTAGCACTCGTCGCAAATCTGGGGAAATGGCAGACAAAATCACTCCCTCTCTGAGAATACCAGCCGGCTCAGAAACTCCCAGAGAGTCAGGCACAAAACTCCTAGAAAGTGCATCAGCCTTCACGTTCTTCGAGCCAGGTAGGTACGAGACCGCAAAGTCAAAACGGGAAAAAAACAACGACCAACGAGCCTGTCTAAGATTCAGGCGCTTGGCAGACTCGAGGTAGATCAGATTTTTATGATCAGTCAAGACCACCACACGATGTCTAGCTCCCTCGAGCCAATGTCGCCACTCTTCAAATGCCCACTTCATAGCCAACAACTCCCGATTACCAACATCGTAGTTCCGCTCAGCAGGCGAAAATTTCCTTGAAAAGAAGGCGCATGGCTTCATCACGGAGCCATCAGAACTTTTTTGCGACAAAACAGCCCCTGCACCAATCTCAGAAGCACCAACTTCAACCTGGAAGGGAAGAGAGACATCCGGCTGGCACAAGACTGACGCTGAAGTAAACCGACGCTTCAGCTCCCGAAAGGCCTCCACGGCCGCAGAAGACCAATTAGCAACATCAGAACCCTTCTTGGTCATATCCGTCAAAGGTTTAACCACGCTGGAAAAATTAGCGATAAAACGACGGTAAAAATTAGCAAAGCCCAAGAACTTCTGCAGGCTCTTAACAGACGTGGGCTGAGTCCAGTCATGAATGGCACGGACCTTGACTGGGTCCATCTCCACAGTAGAAGGGGAAAAAATAAAACCCAAAAAAGAAACCTTCTGTACCCCAAAGATACATTTTGAGCCCTTCACAAACAGAGCATTCTCCCGCAGAACCTGAAACACCATCCTGACCTGGTTCACATGGGACTCCCAATCATCAGAAAAAACCAAAATATCATCCAGATAAATAATCATAAATTTATCCAGATATTTCCGGAAGATGTCATGCATGAAGGACTGAAACACAGAAGGGGCATTAGATAATCCGAAAGGCATCACCAGGTACTCAAAATGACCCTCGGGCGTATTAAATGCCGTTTTCCATTCATCTCCCTGCTTTATGCGCACAAGGTTATACGCACCACGAAGATCTATCTTGGTGAACCAACTGGATCCCTTAATCCGAGCAAACAAATCAGACAACAATGGCAAAGGATACTGAAATTTAACCGTGATCTTATTCAGAAGACGATAATCTATACAAGGTCTCAAAGACCCGTCTTTCTTGCCCACAAAAAAGAATTCTGCACCAAGAGGGGACGAGGATGGGCGAATATGTCCCTTCTCCAAAGACTCCTTTATATAACTCCGCATCGCGGCATGCTCTGGCACAGATAAATTAAAGAGTCGTCCCTTAGGAAACTTACTACCAGGAATCAAATCTATAGCACAATCACAGTCCCTATGAGGAGGAAGGGCACTGGACCTGGTCTCATTAAATACATCCTGAAAGTCTGACAAAAACTCAGGGATCTCAGAAGGAGTAGAAGAGGCAATAGACACCAATGGAGAATCGCCATGAATCCCCTGACACCCCCAACTAGACACAGTCATAGCTTTCCAATCTAACTCTGGATTATGGGCCTGTAACCATGGCAGACCCAAAATGACAACATCATGCATTTTATGCAGTACCAGAAAACGAATCACCTCCTGGTGTACAGGAGTCATGCACATGGTCACTTGCGTCCAATACTGAGGTTTATTCTCAGCCAATGGCGTAGAATCAATTCCTCTAAGAGGAATAGGATTTTCCAAAGGCTCTAGGACAAAACCGCAGCGCTTGGCAAACGATAAATCCATCAGACTTAAAGCAGCACCAGAATCCACAAAAGCCATAACTGGGTAAGAAGATAATGAACAAATTAAAGTCACAGACAAAATAAACTTAGGGTTGAAAAGTACCAATGGCGACAGGATTAACTTCTTTTTTTAAACGTTTAGAGCATGCTGATATAACATGTGTTGAATCACCACAGTAGAAACACAACCCATTTTGACGTCTATGATTTTGTCGCTCGGCTCTGGTCAAAATTCTGTCACATTGCACAGAATTAGGTGACCGTTCAGACAGCACCGCCAAAGGATTAACAGATTTGCGCTCCCGCAAACGTCGATCAATTTGAATGGCCAGAGCCATAGAATCATTCAGACCTGTAGGGATAGGAAACCCCACCATCACATCTTTAATGGCTTCAGAAAGACCATTTCTGAAATTTGCGGCCAGCGCACACTCATTCCACTGAGTAAGCACAGACCATTTCCGAAATTTTTGGCAATATACCTCAGCTTCGTCCTGACCCTGAGAGATAGCCAGCAACATTTTTTCAGCCTGATTTTCAAGATTAGGCTCCTCATAAAGCAAACCAAGCGCCAGGAAAAACGCATCAACATTCACCAATGCCGGATCTCCTGGCGCCAGAGAGAAGGCCCAATCCTGAGGGTCGCCGCGCAAGAAGGAAATAACAATCTTAACTTGCTGAGCTGAATCACCAGAGGAACGAGGTTTCAGAGACAGAAACAATTTGCAATTATTCCTAAAATTCAGGAACTTAGATCTATCTCCAAAAAACGGCTCAGGAATAGGTATTTTTGGTTCAGAGATAGGGCTATGGATAACAAAATCCTGAATGCTTTGCACCCTAGCAGCAAGCTGATCCACACTAGAAGTCAGAGTCTGGACATTCATATCTGCAGCAGAGTTTCAGCCACTCAGAGAAAAAGGGGATGGAAGAAGCCAGGCAAACTGCAGCAAAAAAAACAAACAAAAAAAACTCAGAACTTCTTTTTAATCCCGCTTCTGCGATGCATTAAACATTTTCTTTTTGGCCTGGCATTCTGTTATGATCCCAATGGCAGAGGATCTCTGATATTCCGGCAAGATA
The DNA here is from genome assembly GCF_051348905.1 of Ranitomeya variabilis. Classification (NCBI taxonomy): domain Eukaryota; kingdom Metazoa; phylum Chordata; class Amphibia; order Anura; family Dendrobatidae; genus Ranitomeya; species Ranitomeya variabilis. The sequence goes on along the minus strand of NC_135234.1, from coordinate 525,202,164 downwards.
GCAAAAATATAACTACTGCTCTAGGGAGGTGGAAACTGGGCTAACCGCATACCTGATCCTAACACAAACAACTAGAAGTAGCCGGTGAACGTGCCTACGTTGGTTCTAGACGTCTCGAGCCAGCCGGAGAACTGACTACCCCTAGAGGGAAAAAATAAGACCTCACTTGCCTCTAGAGAAATTGAACCCCAAAGATATAGAAAGCCCCCAACAAATAATAACGGTGAGGCAAGAGGAAAACACAAACGTAGAGATGAACTAGATTCAGCAAAGTGAGGCCCACTAGTCTAAATAGGCAGAAAATAGATAGTGGACTATGCGGTTAGCAAAAAACCCTACAAAACATCCACGCTGAACATTCAAGAACCCCCACACCGACTGACGGTGCGGGGGGAGAACATCAGCACCCTTAGAGCTTCCAGCGAGCCAGAAAATCAAATGTAAAGCAAGCTGGACAAAAACACTGAATAATGCAAACGATCCAAATTGTACAAAACAGACTTAGCTTTTCTTGCATGAGGCAGACTGAAAGGAATCCGGAGGAGACCATATAGTTCTGGATACAACGATGCCAGGCAAGAGACTGAGTCCAGAGGAGACTTAAATAGGGAACACCCGCTGCTTAACGACACAGCTGGAGCTCAGGCCTGCAACAAGACATGCCTAACACAATACCGTTAGTGACCACCAAAGGGAGCCCAGAAACACGGTTCACAACAGTCCAGGCTGCGTCGGAGAGGTGAGTATATCCCTATTTTTTATTTTAATTCTTTCTTTTACACATTGATATGGATCCCAGGGCCTGAAGGAGAGTTTCCTCTCCTTCAGACCCTGGGAACCATACAGGATACCGTCCGATACTTGGTGTCCCATTGACTTGTATTGGTATCGGGTATCGGTATCGGATTAGATCCGATACTTTGCCGGTATCGGCCGATACTTTCCGATACCGATACTTTCAAGTATCGGACGGTATCGCTCAACACTACTGGTGACATTATATACAGGAGCTCTGTATATAGTATACAGTGTGTAGTGTCAGTGTATAGGTAACACTGACTCACCAGTGACGTCTCTAGGTGAAGTCCTTCATCTTTCATCCAGCACAGACCGCCATCACTTCTTCCAGCCAGGACTTGTCTCTGCAGGAAATAACACAGTTATCTCGAGCTCCGCTTGCAGAACACATTACTTAATTTTTCCCAACTTCTACATTACACCACATGAAGAAAAAGAGGCGACATAGTTTCACTCTACACAGTAACAGGACCGCCCCCCCATTTAAAACAATGTCCTCAAAAAATAAAATAAATACATCACTGCAGTAATAATATCCCTTAATTAGCCCCTATGTCCAGCATTGCCCCCAGACAGTGTGTTCAACAATCTGCCCCAGTATGTCCAGCATATTGCCCCAGAGTGTCCAGCATATTGCCCCCAGACAGTGCGTCCAGCATATTACTCCCAGTGTGTCTCCAGCATTGCCCCAGTGTCTCCAGCATTGCTCCAGTGTCTACAGCAATCATCTGCCCCAGTGTGTCCTCCAGCATTGCCCCCAGTGTCTCCAGCATTGCCCCAGTGTCTCCAGCATTGCCCCAGTGTCTCCAGCATTGCCCCAGTGTCTCCAGCAATCATCTGCCCCAGTGTCCTCCAGCATTGCCCCCAGTGTCTCCAGCAATCTGCCCCAATGTCTCCAGCAATCTGCCCCAGTGTCTCCAGCATTGCCCCCAGTGTCTCCAGCAATCTGCCCCAATGTCTCCAGCATTGCCCCCAGTGTCTCCAGCAATCTGCCCCAATGTCTCCAGCAATCTGCCCCAGTGTCTCCAGCATTGCCCCCAGTGTCTCCAGCAATCTGCCCCAGTGTCCTCCAGCATTGCCCCCAGTGTCTCCAGCAATCTGCCCCAATGTCTCCAGCAATCTGCCCCAGTGTCTCCAGCATTGCCCCCAGTGTCTCCAGCAATCTGCCCCAGTGTCTCCAGCATTGCCCCCAGTGTCTCCAGCAATCTGCCCCAGTGTCTCCAGCATTGCCCCCAGTGTCTCCAGCAATCTGCCCCAATGTCTCCAGCAATCTGCCCCAGTGTCTCCAGCATTGCCCCCAGTGTCTCCAGCAGTCTGCCCCAGTGTCTCCAGCATTGCCCCAGTGTCTTCAGCATTGCCTGTTGTGAATTCTGTTCTCGAACTCCCTCCGGTGGTTATGAATGGTACTTCGGCGAGTTCTGTCCATGGACTCCCTCTGGTGGCTGTGAGTGGAGCTGCTGGTGGTTCTGAGGTTCCTTCCTCAGCTGACCTCGTTTAGTCCTAGACTGGCTGCTCTATTTAACTCCACTTAGATCGTTACCTGATGCCAGCTGTCAATGTCCTAGTACTGGTTCAGTTCTCTCTTGGATCTTTCAGATGACCTGTCTACTCCAGCAAAAGCTAAGTCCCTGCTAGCTTATTTGTTTACCACTGTTTTCTTGTCCAGCTTGCTATCATGATTTTGCCTTGCTAGCTGGAAGCTCTGGGATGCAGAGTGGCACCTCCACACCGTGAGTCGGTGTGGGGTCTCTTTTGCACACTCTGCGTGTTTTTTTGGCAGTTTTTTATGCTGACCGCAAATATACCTTTTCTATCCTCAAGTCTGTTTAGTTAAGTCTGGCCTCCTTTGCTGAAACCTATTTCATTCCTGTGTTTGTGACTTCCATCTTAACTCACAGTCAATATGTGTGGGGGGCTGCCTTTTTCTTTGGGGAATTTCTCTGAGGCAAGTTAGGCTTTATTTTCTATCTTTAGGGGTAGTTAGCTCTTAGGCTGTGAAGAGGCGTCTAGGCAGAGTCAGGTACGCTCCACGGCTATTTCTAGTTGTTGTGATAGGATTAGGGGTTGCGGTCAGCAGAGCTCCCACTTCCTAGAGCTTGTCCTGTATTACTAGTTTGCTCATCAGGTCATTCCTAGTGCTCCTAACCACCAGGTCATCATAACAGTACAGCTGGCCCGTAAAGTGTTAATGCATCTCAATAGAGGGATAAAAGAAGTTCTGAGACCATTTTTTTTTCCTCTGCAGCGTGTTTTGTTTTTCTTTTCCCCTAAATCTCTGGGTGGTTCAGGACACAGGTGTAGACATGGACATTCAAGGTCTGTCCTCTTGTGTGGATCAACTCACTGCAAGGGTACAAGGCATTCAAGATTATGTAGTTCAGAACCCGATGTTAGAACCCAGAATTCCAATTCCTGATTTGTTTTCTGGGGATAGATCTAAGTTCCTGAATTTCAAAAATAATTGTAGACCGTTTTTTGCTTTGAAACCCCGCTCCTCTGGTGACCCCATTCAGCAAGTAAAAATCATTATTTCTTTGCTACGTGGCGACCCTCAAGACTGGGCATTTTCCCTTGCGCCAGGATATCCTGCAGTGCGTAATGTAGATGCGTTTTTTCTGGCGCTTGGGTTGCTTTATGATGAACCAGATTCAGTGGATCAGGCAGAGAAAATCTTGCTGGCTTTGTGTCAGGGTCAGGATGAAGCGGAGGTATATTGTCAGAAGTTTAGAAAGTGGTCTGTGCTTACTCAGTGGAATGAGTGTGCCCTGGTGGCAATTTTCAGAAAGGGTCTTTCTGAAGCCCTTAAGGATGTTATGGTGGGATTCCCCACGCCTGCTGGTCTGAATGAGTCTATGTCCTTGGCCATTCAGATCGATCGACGCTTATGTGAGCGCAAAACTGTGCACCATTTGGCGGTATCTTCTGAGCAGAGGCCTGAGCCTATGCAATGTGATAGGACCTTGACCAGAGCTGAACGGCAAGAATACAGACGTCAGAATGGGCTGTGTTTTTACTGTGGAGACTCCACTCATGCTATCTCTGATTGTCCTAAACGCACTAAGCGGTTCGCTAGGTCTGCCACCATTGGTACGGTACAGCCAAAATTTCTTTTGTCCGTTAATCTGATTTGCTCTTTGTCTTCCTATTCTGTTATGGCATTTGTGGATTCAGGCGCTGCCCTGAAATTGATGGACTTGGAGTTTGCCAGGCGCAGTGGTTTTTTCTTGGAGCCCTTACAGTATCCTATTCCATTGAGAGGAATTGATGCTACGCCTTTGGCCAAGAATAAGCCTCAGTACTGGACTCAATTGACCATGTGCATGGCTCCTGCACATCAGGAGGATATTCGCTTTTTGGTGTTGCATAATCTGCATGATGTGGTAGTTTTGGGTTTGCCATGGCTACAGGTCCATAATCCAGTATGGATTGGAAATCAATGTCTGTATCCAGTTGGGGTTGTCAAGGGGTACATGGGGATGTCCCATTGTTGTCAATTTCGTCTTCCCATCCTTCTGAAGTCCCTGAGTTCTTGTCAGAATACCGGGATGTATTTGATGAGCCCAAATCCAGTGCCCTACCTCCTCATAGGGATTGCGATTGTGCTATTAATTTGATTCCTGGTAGTTTCCGAAGGGCTGACTGTTCAATTTATCTGTGCCAGAACACGCCGCTTTGCGGAGTTATGTAAAGGAGTCCTTGGAGAAAGGGCATATTCGCCTGTCGTCGTCACCGTTGGGAGCAGGGTTCTTTTTTGTGGCCAAGAAGGATGGGTCTCTGAGACCTTGTATAGATTACCGCCTTCTCAATAAAATCACCGTCAAATTTCAGTACCCCTAGCCGCTACTGTCTGATTTGTTTGCTCGGATTAAGGGGGCTAGCTGGTTCACCAAGATAGATCTTCGAGGGGCGTATAATCTTGTGCGTATTAAACAGGGCGACGAATGGAAAACAGCATTTAATACGCCCGAGGGCCATTTTGAGTACCTGGTGGTGCCATTCAGGCTTTCTAATGCTCCATCTGTGTTTCAGTCCTTTATGCATGACATCTTCCGAAAGTACCTGGATAGATTCATGATTGTATATTTGGATGATATTTTGTTTTTTTCGGACGATTGGGAGTCTCATGTGAAGCAGGTCAGAATGGTGTTCCAGGTCCTTCGTGCTAATTCCTTGTTTGTGAAGGGGTCTAAATGTCTCTTTGGAGTTCAGAAGGTTTCATTTTTGGGCTTCATTTTTTCCCCTTCTACTATCGAGATGGACCCTGTTAAAGTTCAGGCCATTTATGATTGGACTCAGCCTACTTCTGTGAAGAGCCTTCAGAAATTTCTGGGCTTTGCTAATTTTTACCGTCGCTTCATCGCTAATTTTTCTAGTGTTGTTAAACCATTGACTGATTTAACCAAGAAAGGTGCGGATGTGGTCAATTGGTCCTCTGCGGCCGTTGAGGCTTTTCAGGAGTTGAAGCGTCGTTTTTCTTCTGCCCCTGTGTTGTGTCAGCCAGATGTTTCGCTCCCGTTTTAGGTCGAGGTGGATGCTTCTGAGATTGGAGCAGGGGCTGATCTATCTCAAAGAAGTTCTGATGGCTCGGTGATGAGACCATGTGCTTTCTTTTCTAGAAAGTTTTCGCCTGCTGAGTGCAATTATGATGTGGGCAATCGAGAGTTGTTGGCTATGAAGTGGGCGTTCGAGGAATGGCGACATTGGCTTGAAGGAGCCAAGCATCGCGTGGTGGTCTTGACGGATCACAAGAATCTGACTTATCTCGAGTCTGCCAAGCGGTTGAATCCTAGACAGGCTCGATGGTCGCTGTTTCTCTCCCGCTTCAATTTTGTGGTTTCGTACCTTCTGGGTTCTAAGAATGTGAAGGCTGATGCCCTTTCAAGGAGTTTTGTGCCTGATTCTCCGGGAGTTCCTGAGTTGGCTGGTATTCTCAAAGAGGGGGTTATTTTGTCTGCCATGTCCCCTGATTTGCGGCGGGTGCTGCAGGAGTTTCAGGCTGATAGACCTGACCGTTGCCCAGCGGAGAAACTGTTTGTCCCTGATAGATGGACTAGTAGAGTTATCTCTGAGGTTCATTGTTCGGTGTTGGCTGGTCATCCTGGAATCTTTGGTACCAGGGATTTGGTGGCTAGATCCTTTTGGTGGCCTTCCTTGTCACAGGATGTGCGTTCTTTTGTGCAGTCCTGTGGGACTTGTGCTCGGGCTAAGCCCTGCTGTTCTCGTGCCAGTGGGTTGCTTTTGCCCTTGCCGGTCCCGAAGAGGCCCTGGACGCATATTTCCATGGATTTTATTTCAGATCTTCCTGTCTCTCAAAGGATGTCGGTTATCTGGGTGGTTTGTGATCACTTCTCTAAGATGGTCCATTTGGTACCTTTGCCTAAATTGCCTTCCTCCTCTGATTTGGTTCCATTGTTTTTCCAGCACGTGGTTCGTTTGCATGGCATTCCGGAGAACATCGTGTCGGACAGAGGTTCCCAGTTTGTTTCGAGGTTTTGGCTGTCCTTTTGTGCTAATATGGGCATTGATTTGTCGTTTTCTTCAGCTTTCCATCCTCAGACAAATGGCCAAACCGAACGAACCAATCAGACTTTGGAGACATATCTGAGATGCTTTGTTTCTGCTGATCAGGATGATTGGATGTCCTTCTTGCCTTTGGCTGAGTTCGCCCTTAATAATCGGGCCAGCTCGGCCACTTTGGTTTCGCCTTTTTTCTGTAATTCTGGTTTCCACCCTCGTTTTTCTTCAGGACAGGTTGAGCCTTCGGACTGTCCTGGTGTGGATTCTGTGGTGGACAGGTTGCAGCAGATTTGGACTCACGTGGTGGACAATTTGACATTGTCCCAGGAGAAGGCTCAGCGTTTCGCTAACCGCCGTCGCTGTGTTGGTCCCCGACTTCGTGTTGGGGATTTGGTTTGGTTATTGTCTCGTTATGTTCCTATGAAGGTTTTGTCTCCTAAGTTTAAGCCTCGTTTCATTGGTCCTTATAAGATTTCTGAAATTCTTAATCCTGTGTCATTTCGTTTGGACCTTCCAGCTTCTTTCGCCATCCATAATGTGTTCCATAGGTCGTTATTGCGGAGATATGTGGCTCCTATGGTTCCCTCCGTTGACCCTCCTGCCCCGGTGTTGGTTGAGGGGGAGTTGGAGTATGTGGTGGAGAAGATTTTAGATTCTCGTATTTCGAGACGGAAACTTCAGTACCTAGTCAAGTGGAAAGGTTATGGTCAGGAGGATAATTCCTGGGTGGTTGCCTCTGATGTTCATGCCGCCGATCTTGTTCGTGCCTTTCATTTGGCTCATCCTGATTGGTCTGGGGGCTCTGGTGAGGGTTTGGTGACCCCTCCTCAAGGGGGGGGTACTGTTGTGAATTCTGTTCTCGAACTCCCTCCGGTGGTTATGAATGGTACTTCGGCGAGTTCTGTCCATGGACTCCCTCTGGTGGCTGTGAGTGGAGCTGCTGGTTCTGAGGTTCCTTCCTCAGCTGACCTCGTTTAGTCCTAGGCTGGCTGCTCTATTTAACTCCACTTAGATCGTTACCTGATGCCAGCTGTCAATGTCCTAGTATTGGTTCAGTTCTCTCTTGGATCTTTCAGATGACCTGTCTACACCAGCAAAAGCTAAGTCCCTGCTAGCTTATTTGTTTACCACTGTTTTCTTGTCCAGCTTGCTATCATGATTTTGCCTTGCTAGCTGGAAGCTCTGGGATGCAGAGTGGCACCTCCACACCGTGAGTCGGTGTGGGGTCTCTTTTGCACACTCTGCGTGGTTTTTTGGCAGTTTTTTATGCTGACCGCAAAGATACCTTTTCTATCCTCAAGTCTGTTTAGTTAAGTCTGGCCTCCTTTGCTGAAACCTATTTAATTCCTGTGTTTGTGACTTCCATCTTAACTCACAGTCAATATGTGTGGGGGGCTGCCTTTTTCTTTGGGGAATTTCTCTGAGGCAAGTTAGGCTTTATTTTCTATCTTTAGGGGAAGTTAGCTCTTAGGCTGTGAAGAGGCATCTAGGCAGAGTCAGGTACGCTCCACGGCTATTTCTAGTTGTTGTGATAGGATTAGGGGTTGCGGTCAGCAGAGCTCCCACTTCCCAGAGCTTGTCCTGTATTACTAGTTTGCTCATCAGGTCATTCCTAGTGCTCCTAAGCACCAGGTCATCCTAACAATTGCCCCAGTGTCTCCAGCAATCATCTGCCCCAGTGTCCTCCAGCATTGCCCCCAGTGTCTCCAGAAATCTGCCCCAGTGTCTCCAGCAATCTGCCCCAGTGTCTCCAGCATTGCCCCTTGTCCAGCAATCTGCCCCAGTGTCTCCAGCATTGCCCCAGTGTCTCCAGCATTGCCCCAGTGTCTCCAGCAATCATCTGCCCCAGTGTCTCCAGCATTGCCCCCAGTGTCTCCAGCATTGCCCCCAGTGTCTCCAGCATTGCCCCCAGTGTCTCCAGCATTGCCCGTGTGTCCAGCAATCTGCCCCAGTGTCTCCAGCATTGCCCCAGTGTCTCAAGCATTGCCTCAGTGTATCCAGCATTGCCCCAGTGTGTCCAGCAATCTGCCCCAGTGTCTCCAGCATTGCCCCAGTGTGTCCAGCAATCTGCCCCAGTGTCTCCAGCATTGCCACAGTGTGTCCAGCAATCTGCCCCAGTGTGTCCAGCATATTGCCCCGGGCCCCCCAGATTGCCGTTCGCAAAAAAAAACAAAAAAAAGAGTTCTCCTCACGTGACCTGGGCGCTCCAGCGGCGAGCTCCCTCCAGCAGTGCACACTCGCCGGCGACTGACAATGACGTCAGACGCCGGCGACGTGTGAGCTGTGCCTGCGGCCGACTTCAGCTGCCAGCCTCCAATTGGTTGGTGGCTGTTAACTTTTGACGTGCGGGCGCGTGCCCACACGTCAATAGAAAACCGCCGCAGTGCTGGTATGGGCCCGGTGAGCAGATGAGACGGGGCCCGATGCGGTCCCCCTCTCTCTGCCCACCGGGCCCATAAATGATACGCCATTCAGGGCACAGGCAGTAATGCCCTGATGGCGGTGGGCAATCTGTGCGGTAGCCCAGGGCCCCCCCACACCACTGGCCCCTGGGCTACCGCCCAGATTGACCCTCTTATAATCCGCCCCTGGTTCAAATCCCACCAAGGACAACATCTGCAATAATCTGCAATGTTCTACGCATATTTGCATGCGTTTCCTCTGTGTTCTCAGGTTTCCTCCCACATTCCAAAGGCATACTGACAGGGAATTTAGATTGTGAGCCCCAATGGGGACAGCGATGATAATGTGTGCAAACTGTAAAGCGCTGCAAAATATGTTGGCGCTATATAAAAAAAATTATTATTATCACTGAACCTGTCAGTCAGAGACAAGAGGCAGACAAGGGTTGGGGATTAAGAAGAGGTGTCAGGAGAACTGTAAGCCACTGCACTGGCCACTCCATAGCATGCAATTTCAGCAATAGATTATTCTTATCATATATGCCACCTTTACAACGTACCATTAGTTTGAGGCATGAATTCACAATAACATGTTCTCTTTATAGGCTAATATCAGTCAAAACTTGATTTGAGATTTGGGTATGCCCAAAGAACCTTCTATGTAATTCTGAAGTATGGAGTTGTGTTTGGTAGGTTTCTTACACAGAAGAGGTGCCAGTTATTCCCAAATAACATAGAGGTAAAGCACCTGAAAGGAGAATAGCAATTCTTTAGCATGTAATAAGTATTTTATCACCCCTTGTGGACCACTATGAAAATGTCTTATAGGAATTATTGGTAATTTATAAGATTTCATTATTATTAGAAGCTTCAAAATAATATCCTTCTGTCCTAGGTGATGTGCTGGTGCCTGAATGTCTGCTTGTCATGCTGACAATGCTGGTTGTTATGTCTCTTCACATTGGCAATTATATCTGCAACAACAATGATTTCTGTAGCATTTAAAGGGGACCTGTTGGTAGGATTGTGCACAGTAATCTACAGACAGTGTCAGATCGGCGCTGTTATACTGATTAAAATGATACCTGGGTGATGAAATCCATCTTGTGGTTGTTGTTTAATCTTTATTTTCAGTTTTGAGTTAATGATATGCTCGTGCCCCAGGGCGGCCTGTGGGGGGTCTTCATGTGGTGCTCTGATTAGGTATTCCTCTGTATGGCTTATAACTAGTGTTGAGCGATACCTTCCGATATTGGAAAGTATCGGTAACGGAAAGTATCGGCCGATACCGGCAAAATATCGGATCTCGCCAATACCGATACCCGATACCAATGCAAGTCAATGGGACGAAAATATCGGAATTAAAATAAACCCTTTCTTTCCTTGTAGGTTCATTCTACATGAAGGAAAACAACTAAGAATAATGTAGGATGTATTGGGGGATGTGGCGGAGACATTAAAAGCATAGAGGTTTAGCCCAATCAAATAGAATAGCAGGAATTTTAATTTTTTTTTTAAGATGTTCAGAGTTACAAAGATATTGACTATGTTAAGATTTTTTAAATTTTGTCAGATATTGATGTTTCACTACTTCCACGCTCTTCACCCTCTTTTTTACTTCTCCCACACTTTCTTCTTCATCATCATCAGCATCTTTGACATCAACTTCTTCTTCACCTTATTCATCTTCTTCTTCATCTTCTACCTATTATTTTTTTTTGTTACATTGCTCATATTCTTTTTATTTAACTATTATTCTTCTTCATATTCAACTTCTTCATCAGATTCTTATTTGTGACAGGCATTCCCGTAGTTGTTATCTATAAAAGTTTGAAGATTACACCTTCCGTTCTGCCTGTCACAAAAGAGTTACATTTGTCCGCATTCAGTTTGGCCTGCAGCATCAGGCTTTATCCAGGGGCACCACGAGGAGGAACGGACTCACCCCCATACACTGCTTAGTCTTCTTCTGCTTATAATTTAGATAATATCTTTTGCTCTGATATTTAGTGTTATGCTTAATGTTCTTCTGCTCTTTGTTCTGCAGCCTCTTGTTCTTCTGCTTCTCGGTCTCCCATGTCGTCATCGTCTCCAGGGTCGTCGTCTCCGGGGTCGTCGTCATCGGGGTGGTCTTCAGGGTCATCGTCTCCAGGGTCGTCGTTCGTTGCTTTTTTAATTTTGTTCCTTGCACATGCTGAATGAAACACGTATAATATTTAGCCCCTTATACAGTCAAACTGTCTTAGAGGCGGGAGTTCCCTTCGTAATGAGACGCAGCACAGCTGTCAAAAATACCACCTTGGTGCTGGGCGCGGCCTCCTGAGCGTCGCATTTTGCTGTACAGGAGTCTGCACTGTCGTGTTATCCCTTGGCCCCGCGCTGTTAGCGCTGCCCGTCTTCTGACATCATTTAATGTCGGCCGGTGCGGTTCGCGATGCCCATGAATCCCAGCCCCGCAGTGTCTTTTCATTAATTCACACTGCGGGGCTGGGATTCATGGCCTTGCGCAGTCAATATGTCCGCCTCTCACTCGTGTCCTTACACCTGCTTCAGACTGTGCAGCGTCAGCTGATCCCTTATCGCATGCCACGGCCATGAAGCCGTACAGTCTGAAGAAGGCGGAAGGAGATGAGTGACAGGCGAAGATATGCACTGCTCATGCCCATCAATCACACCCTCGCAGTCAAAATAAATAAGACACCGAGGGGCGTTGTGTCGGCCAGGGCGGCCGCAGAGGCGCAGCCAGCCAACCAATGATGTCAGAAGACGGGCAACGCTACCAAGGGGGTTGCAGCGTGTCATTACAAAGGAAAGTCACACCTCAGGGACAGTTTAATGGTCTCAGGGGACTCATTTAATATGTGCTGAGTTCGATGTGTGCAAGGACATTAACTGAATGAGCCACCTTGTACAAATGCAGCATTACTGCTGTACAAAGTGGCTGTTATACATACAAATGCCTGGGGGGGGACAGGTTCCCTTCAATTTCAGTTGTTGTGTCTGCGTGGCGTTTGCAGGACACGTTGCCGGCTACACAACAGGGGAACAACTGGTGTTACTGAACCCCACTGACACATTGACGGGTGTTTTTCTCTGTTCAGCCAGCACTTCCGGGCACCAACTGGCGGTGTTAGAGCCCAGGGTCAGTAGGAGCAGAGGGAGCAGAGTGTAGGCCGAAGCCTGCACTGGAGGCAGTTTTAGGTCTGTTGCGTCTGCGTGGCGTTTGCAGGACACATTGCCGGCTACACAGCAGGGGAACAGCTGGCGTTACTGAACCCCACTGACACATTGACGGGTGTTTTTCTCTGTTCAGCCAGCACTTCCGGGCACCAACTGGCGGTGTTAGAGCCCAGGGTCAGTAGGAGCTGAGGGAGCAGAGTGTAGGCCAGAGCCTGCACTGGAGGCAGTTTTAGGTCTGGTGTGTCTGCTGTTGTGAATTCCGTTCTCGGACTCCCTCCTGTGGTCATGAATGGTACTTTGGTTAGTTCTGCTCTTGGACTCCCTCTGGTGGCTTTGAGCGGAACTGCTGGTCACTGAGGTTGGCTTTGTCAGCTGCTCTCATTTATTGCTATGTTGGCTTCCCTATTTAACTCCACTCAGATCGTTACTTCATGCCAGCTGTCAATGTTTTAGTATTGGTTCAGATCTCTCTTGGACTTCTCTGAGGACCTGTCTACTCCAGCAGAAGCTAAGTCTTTGCTAGTTCATTTGTTGTTATTGCTTCCTGAATATATTTCTTAGTACTGACAATTTCTAGTCCAGCTTGCTATCATGATATTCCCTTGCTAGCTGGAAGCTCTGGGGTGCAGAGTGGCACCTCCACCCCGTGAGTCGGTGTGGGGAGTCTTTTTGCTTACTCTGCGTGGTTTTTTGTAGTCTTTTGTGCTGACCGCATTAGTTCCCTTTTCTATCCTCTGACTGTTTAGTGAAGTCTGGCCTCCTCTGCTAAAACCTGTTTCATTCCTGTGTTTGTGACTTTCCTCTTAACTCACAGTCAATATATGTGGGGGGCTGCCTTTACCTTTGGGGAATTTCTCTGAGGCAAGGTTAGGCTTCTATTTCTATGTTTAGGGGTAGTTAGCTCTTAGGCTGTGAAGAGGCGTCTAGGGAGAGTTAGGTACGCTCCACGGCTATTTCTAGTGTGTGTGTGTGATAGGAGTAGGGTTTGCGGTCAGCAGAGTTCCCACTTTCCCAGAGCTTGTTCCGATTATTAGTTTACTCATCAGGTCATTCCGGGCGCTCCTAACCACCAGGTCCATAACAGTCTGCGTGGCGTTTGCAGGACACGTTGCCGGCTACACAGCAGGGGAACAGCTGGCGTTGCTGATCCCCACTGACACAGTGGCGAGTGTTTTCTCTGTGCAGCCAGCACTTCTGAGCACCAACTGGCGGTGTTAGAGCCCAGGGTCTGCAGGAGGAGCAGAGTGTAGGCCGAAGCCTGCACTGGAGCAAGTTGAAAGTGAAACTTTAACCCCCACCCCAGGCGTTTGTTGCTGAAAGAGCCATCTTGTACAGCACTAATGCTGCAAAAGGAAAAGGTGGCTCTTTTAATTATGCTCTTTTCTAAGGCTGAACTAGACACTTATGAAATGTGTCCCCTCACACCATTAAACCGTCCCGGAGGTGGGACTTCCCTTTGTAATGTGACGCAGAACAGCCGTCATTCCTACCCCCTTGGCGCCGTGCACCGCCTCCTCACCGTTGTTTGATTCTGTCCCGGAGCCTGCACTGTTATGTTATCCCTTGGCCAGGCGCACTTAGCGCTGCCCGTCTTCTGACATCATTTGGTGTCAGGCTGGCTGCGCCTGTGCGGCCGCGCTGGCCGCTATCCCGCCTCGCAGTGTCGTCTAATATAATCCCACTGCAGGCCTGGGATCCGTGGCCATGCGCAGTGCATATCCTCGCCTCTCACTCCCCTCCCTCCGGCTTCTTCAGACTGTGCGGCGTCATGGCCGTGGCATGCAATTAGGGATCAGCTGACGGCGCACAGTCTGAAGAAGGCGGAGGGAGATGAGTGAGAGGTGGAGGTGAAGATATGCACTGCGCATGCCCATGGATCCCAGGCCCGCAGTGTGATTAAATCAGAAGACACTGCGAGGCGGGATCTCGGCCAGCGCGGCTGCACAGTCGCAGCCAGCCTGACACCAAATGATGTCAGAAGACGGGCAGCGCTTAGTGTGCCTGGCCAAGGGATAACTTAACAGCGCAGGCTCCGGAACAGAATCAAAGAATGCTGAGGAGGCGGCGCACGGCGCCAAGGGGGTAGGAATGACGGCTGTGCTGCGTCACATTACAAAGGAAAGTCCCACCTCCGGGACGGTTAAACGGTGTGAGGAGACACATTTCATAAGTGTTAGGTTCAGCTTGTGGAAGGAGCACAAATAAAATAGGCACCTTTTCCTTGTGCAGCATTACTGCTGCACAAGGTGGCTCTTTTGGTAGCAAACGCCTGGGGGGGGGAAGGTTCCCTTAAATTTCAGTTGTGCCAGCGTGGCGGTCGCATGACACATTGCCGGATACACAGCAGGGGAGCAGCAGGCGTTACTGAACCCCACTAATACATTGGCGAGGTGTTTGGCTCTGTGCAAACAGCACTTCCGGGCAGCAACCAGCAGTGTTGGAGCCCAGGGACAGCAGGAGGAGCAGAGTGTAGGCCGAAGCCTGCACTGGAGGCATGTAAATGTCTGTTAGTGTGCCAGCGTGGCGGTCGCATGACACGTTGCCGGATACACAGCAGGGGAGCAGCTGACGTTACTGAACCCCAATAACAGAGAAGCGACTGTTGACTGTGCGGACAGCACTTCCAGGCACCAACTAGCGGTGTTAGAGCCCAGGGACAGCAGGAGGAGCAGATTGGAGGTAGAGGTATTGCCTCACACACAGCTGGGGAACAGATGACGTTACTGAACCTCAATAACAGAGGAGCGACTGTTGACTGTGCGGACAGCACTTCCAGGCACTAACTAGCGGTGTTAGAGCCCAGGGACAGCAGGAGGAGTAGATTGGAGGTATTGCCGCACACACAGCTGGGGAACAGCTGACGTTACTGAACCACAATAACAGAGGAGCGACTGTTGACTGTGCGGACAGTACTTCCAGGCACCAACTAGCGGTGTTAGAGCCCAGGGACAGCAGGAGGAGCAGAGGAACACAGTGTAGGCCGAAGCCTGATTGGAGCAAGTCGAAAGGGAACCTTTAACCCCCCCCCAAGGCGTTTGTAGCTGAAAGAGCCAGCTTGTGCAGCACAAAGGATGCAAAAGGAAAAGGTGGCTCTTTTCATTATGCTCCTTGCAAACACAGAACTAAACACTTATAAAATGTGTCCCCTGATACCGTGAGACCGTCCCGGAGGTGGGACTTTCCTTCGTAATGTGACGCAGCACAGCCGTCATTCCTACCCCTTTGGTGCCGTGCGCCGCCTCCTCAGCGTTGTTTGATTCTGTCCCGGAGCCTGCACTGTTAGGTTATCCCTTGGCCAGGCGCACTTAGCGCTGCCCGTCTTTTGACATCATTTGGTGTCAGGCTGGATGTGCCATTGCGGCAGCGCTGCCCAAGATCCCGCCTCGCAGTGTCGTCTAATGTAATCCCACTGCGGGCCTGGGATCCATGGGCATGCGCATTGCATTTCCTCGCCTCTCACTCCCCTCCCACCGGCTTCTTCAGACTGTGTGGCGTCACGGCCGTGGCATGCTATTAGGGATCAGCTGACGGCGCACAGTCTGAAGAAGGCGGAGGGAGATGAGTGAGAGGCGGAGGTGAAGATATGCAATGCACATGCCCATGGATCCCAGGCCCGCAGTGTGATTAAATCAGAAGACACTGCGAGGCGGGATCTCGGCCAGCGCGGCGGCACAGGCGCAGTCAGCCTGACACCAAATGATGTCAGAAGACGGGCAGCGCTAAGTGTGCCTGGCCAAGGGATAACATAACAGCGCAGGCTCCGGGACAGAATCAAACAACGCTGAGGAGCCGGCGCACGGCGCCAAGGGGGTAGGAATGACGGCTGTGCTGCATCACATTACGAAGGAAAGTCCCACCTCCGGGACGGTTTTACGGTATCAGTGGACACTGTTGTGAATTCCGTTCTTGGGCTCCATCCTGTGGTTGCGAATGGTATTTTTGGGAGTTCTGCTCTTGGGCTCCCTCTGGTGGTTTCAAGTGGAACTTAGCAGCTGCGTTCACTAATCGGTTTCCTGGCCTTGTTATTTAACTGGGCTTTTGGCTTTAGTGGATGCCAGCTGTCAATGTGTTTCCTGTGGATTCAGTCCTTTCCTGGAAGTTCTCTGTTGGCCAGTCCATTTTCAGCTTAAGATAAGTCTGCTACTTTTTGGGTGTTTCCTGCTTATGACCTTCTGTTCAGTTCAATTTATGTCTCTTTTGTCCAGCTCGTCATTATGAAATATTCCGGCTAGTTGGAAGCTCTGGGGTCGCAGATTTGCCCCTCCACACCGTGAGTCGGTGTGGTGGTTATTTTTGTAAACTCTGCGTGGACTTTTAGTTTTTATACTGACCGCACAGCAACCTATCCTATCTCTGTCTATTTAGATAGTAGTGGCCTCCTTTGCTAAAAAATCTAGTTTCATTTCTGAGTTTGTCATTTCCCTCTCCACTCACCGTCAATATTTGTGGGGGGCTATCTTCCTTTGGGGGTTTCTCTGAGGTGAGATAGCTTTCCATTTCCATCTTTAGGGGTAGCTAGTTCTTAGGCTGTGCAGAGGCATCTAGGCAGAGTTAGGTACGCTCCACGGCTATTTCTAGTGTTGGTGTTAGGAGTAGGGATTGCAGTCAGTAAAGTTACCACCTCCTCAGAGCTAGTCCTATTTTTGTTTTACCCACCAGGTCATTTCAGTGCTGCTCCGTAGTGAGTCCATGATTGGTTTTGCCCACCAGGTCATCTCAGCACCGTTCCGTACCCACCAGGTCATAACAGGAAACATTTTATAAGTGTTAAGTTCTGCGTGTGCAAGGAGCTAAACAAAAATAGCTACCTTTTCCTTGTGCAGCATTACTGCTGCACAAGGTGGCTCTTTCAGTAACAAACACCTGGGGGGGGACAGGTTCCCTGAAATTTCAGTTGTTGTGTCAGCGTGGCGGTCGCAGGACACATTGCCGGCTATACAGCTGGGGATCAGCTGACGTTACTGACACCCAATAACACTGGGTCGTATGTTTTGACTGTGCAGACGGCACTTCTGAGCCTCAACTGGCGGTGTCGGAGCCCAGGAATTACAGTTCAGGTGGTAGAAAGATGAACACAACAGGAGACCTGGATACTGTAGACAGTCACCCAATTATTTAATCAGGAAGAGGAGTGGCAAATTCCTGCGAGATCCAGGCCTGGTTCATTTTCAGGAAAGTAAGACGGTCAACGTTATCGGAGGATAGTCGCATGCGACGGTCTGTTAGTACACCACCTGCAGCACTAAAGACGCTTTCCGATAATACACTAGCCGCAGGGCAAGCCAGCACCTCCAATGCATACTGGCTTAGCTCTGGCCATGTATCCAGCTTAGAGACCCAAAACTTGAAAGGGGAAGAGCCGTCTGGGAGTACAGTAAGAGGGCAAGACATGTAGTCTGTCACCATCTGACGGAACCGTTGCCTCCTGCTGACTGGAGCCGCCTGTGATGGTGTAGACATTTGTGGCGGGCACACAAAACTGTGCCACAGTTGGGCCATACTGGTCTTGTCTTGGGTAGAGGCACTGCTTCTGCTCCCTCTTTGTGCAGAGCCTCCTCCACTGCCAGGACGCACTGAGCTGCTTTGTAAAGCACTAGCAGCACTTCTCTCAATTGGACTGGAGAAGATGATGGAACTCACCAGTGTGTCTTGGTACTCCCGCATTTTACGATCCCGGTTCAACGGTGTGATGAGGCTTTGTACGTTGTCCCGGTAGTGAGGATCGAGGAGGGTATACACCCAATAATCAGCCATGTTGAGAATGTGGGCGATGCGCCGGTCGTTTCTCAGGCACTGCAGCATGTAATCAACCATGTGCTGCAGACTGCCAACTGGCCAAGAAACGCTGTCCCCTGCTTGAGGCGTGAGCTCTGCCCGCTCTTCATCACCCCACCCTCGCTGTACACACTGACTACTGGACAATTGTGTAACTCCCTCCTCTGGACGGATGTCTTCCTCCTCCATTGACTCCTCCTCATCCTCCTCACACAGTGTCCCCTGCCTAAGCGTTTGTGAGGAACCACGTGGCGCTGACTGTCCAGAAGCTGATGGAAATGGTGAGTCCTCATCCTCCACCTCTTCCACAACATCATCCCTTAGTGCTTGCAGTGTTTGCTGAAGCAGGCAGATAAGGGGGACAGTCATGCTGACTAGTGCATCATCTGCACTCGCCATCCGCGTGGAATAATCGAAGGGACGCAAAACCTGGCAGACGTCCTTCATAGTGGCCCACTCTGTGGTTGGGAAGTCTGAATGGCGCGGAGTGCGACGTCTTTGCACCTGATGCAGCTGGTACTCCATTACTGCTTGCTGCTGCTCACACAACCGCTCCAACATAAGTAACGTGGAATTCCACCTGGTAGGTAGGTCACATATGATGCGATGTTCCGGAAGGCGGAATCGGCGCTGCAGAGCTGCAATGCGCGATCTTGCCGTGCTGGAATGCCGCAAGTGAGCACACTCTAGGCGGACCTTGTGTAGCAGTGCATCAAGATCCGGATAGTCCCTCAAAAAACTCTGCACGACAAAGCTGAGCACATGTGCCAGACATGGGATGTGAGTGAGGTTGCCGAGGGCCAGAGCTGCCACCAGATTTCGGCCATTGTCACACACTACCATGCCTGGCTGGAGATTCGCTGGCACAAACCACACGTCGCTCTCCTGCTTGATGGCATTCCAGAGCTCCTGCGCTGTGTGGCTTCGATTCCCCAAAGAAATTAATTTCAAGATGGCCTGTTGACGTTTGGCCACGGCTGTGCTCATGTCAGTCGTAACAGGTAAACGTTCACGGGTCCATGTGGAGGTGGACTGTGACGGCTCCTGCAGCGATGTTTCTGAGGAACTTGTGTATGAGGAGGAGTCAATGCGTACAGACTGGATTCCTGCAATCCTTGGAGTGGGCAGGACACGTTCTGTGCCACTCACACGATCTGTACCCGGCTCAACAACAATAACCCAATGGGCAGTGAGGGAAAGGTATCGCCCCTGTCCATGGTGACTGGTCCACGCATCGGTGGTGAGGTGGACCTAGCTACTGACGGCGTTCAGTAGCGCGTGTTTTATGTGTCCCTCCACATGCTTGTGCAGGGCTGGGATGGCTTGCCTGCTGAAATAAAAGCAGCTGGGAACATTGTACTGTGGGACTGCCAATGACATCAAGTCACGGAAGCTGTCAGTCTCCACCAGCCTGAATGACAGTATTTCCAGTGACAGAAGTTTGGCAATGCCTGCAGTCAGAGCCTGTGCTCGTGGGTGGTTTGACGAGAATGGCCGCCTTTTCTCCCATGCCTGTACTACCGATGGCTGTAGACTGGGCTGGGAGTGTGAGGATGACTGGGAACGTGGTGCTGCGGGTGGAATTCCAGTGGGTCTCTGGACAACAGTGCCAGAGGTTCTTCCATGGCGATCCTGGGAGGAAGCCGAGCCAGCTGTGTGTGAGCTGGAGGAAGAGGCAACAACACGAGCTGAAGAGGTGGTAGGTGCCGCTGTTGGTTGGCCTAGCTCTTCAGTGTGTTTTTGTAACTCCGCCGCGTGCCTGGTCCGAACATGTTTCCACATATTTGAGGTATTGAGGCTGCTGACATTTCTCCCTCTTTTGATTTTCTGATGACGCAACTTGCATTTGACAAAGCAAATGTCATCTGCAACTGTGTCAAAAAAGGCCCAGACACTGCAAGTCGTGGGAGAGCCCTTTTTGGCTGTTGGAAGAGGCATGCTCCTAACGGGTGCCGAAGTGGAGGCTACAGGCTCCACAGTCTTCCCCCTCCCTCTCCCTCTTTGGCCCGTTTGGGGAATCTCTTCCTCAGAGCTGCTCCCACCACCTTCCTGTCCCTCACGCAACGATGGGTCAAGGACCTCATCATCTACACTACCCTCTGCCACCAACTGCTCCTCCTGGGTAGTCTCAGCAGCACAGCACGCACCAGAAAGTGGCACCTGATTGTCATCAGCGGATGCGTACTGCAGTGTGGTGACCGTAGGCACTGGCCCACCTGTCTCTTCAGACTCAGAGAGAAAAAGCTGTTGGGCATCACTGCACACTGCCTCTTCTTCCATTTCTCCAATGCTGTTTGGCTGGCCCCCTGTTTCCAAGCCAAGAGATTCAGAGAACAGAAGTAGAGACGGCTCCTGTCCTGGGCTCTCTGACTGCCTGGGCAATTTGGCAGGTGGTGAAGAGACAGATGGGTGTTCTCCAGTGCTCTGTGCCTGACAGGATGTGGCACTAATTGAAGTCGATGAGTTATCTGCCATCCATCCGACAACGGCTTCAATTTGGTCTTCACACAGCAGCGGTGTACGGCGCTCTCCGACAAAGCTGCGCATGAAGGACTGTTCCCTGCTGAAACTGGGTGATGAGTCACCGGTGCCCGCAGCAGGCACAGAATCCCCATGTTCTCTCCCTGCTCCGTGCCCACGCCCACGTGCCTTACTCCCTGCCTTCTTCATCTTGATTGACTGATAAAGATAAGCAGAAAAGTACTAACGGCTTAGTGTGCTTATTCCTGAACAGCTCCTAACAGGTATAAGAAACACTAATTTTCTAAAGTGTGGACTAGACTTTAATATGACCTAATGTGGCCTACACAACTGTAAAATGGTGTGTTTGGTGAACTTTATTATTTTTTTATTTTTTGGGGGCTGAAATGACTACAGGGCGAGCTGCACTCACACAGAACTGTGCAGACAGCCGTAAACGGCGCTGCAAGGCCCAAAAAAACTCCTCTACGTTATCCTATGTAGTGTTTTTCCACAATTTAGCTGGATACGGGTGGAAAGCCACTAATAGGAAGTATTTGAAAAAATGTGCAGCGGGCTGCACTATTTGCAAAAAAGGACAATGTATTTTACGGTATGAGGCAGTGACGCACCCTGAGCTGGATACAACCGGCTGTGGCTGCACACAGACTACAGGGCGAGCTGCACTCACACAGAGACCATGCAGACAGCTGTAAACGGCGCTGCAAGGCCCAAAAACCCTCCTCTACGTTATCCTATGTAGTGTTTTTCCACAATTTAGCTGGGTATGGGTGGAAAGCCACTAATAGGAAGTATTTGAAAAAATGTGCAGCGGGCTGCAGTATTTGCAAAAAAGGACAATGTATTTTACGGTATGAGGCAGTGACGCACCCTGAGCTGGATACAACCGGCTGTGGCTGCACACAGACTACAGAGCGAGCTGCACTCACACGGAGACCGTGCAGACAGCCATAAACGGCGCTGCAAGGCCCAAAAAACCTCCTCTACGTTATCCTATGTAGTGTTTTTCCACAATTTAGCTGGATACGGGTGGAAAGCCACTAATAGGAAGTATTTGAAAAAATGTGCAGCGGGCTGCACTATTTGCAAAAAAGGACAATGGAATGGATAGAACAGTATGAGTCAGTGAACCACCCTGAGCTGAATACAACCGGCTATGGCTGCACACAGACTAGAGAGTGGGCTGCACTCACACACACACACACAGAGACCTTGCAGATCACTGTGAAAACAGCGCTGCAAGGCAAAAGCAAGGTGAACACACAGCGGTTGCTAAATTAGCCTGGGAAAAGCACAAAGAAGCAAATCGCTATCTCAACTGGCCCTCAGTCAGAACACAGCGTCCTATGCCTAACTGAATTCACAGCAGAGTGAGCCAGAAAGGGCGGCAGCGTTTTTTATAGTGCATCATGACATCATTTCAGCAGCCAATCACAGCCTTGCCAGTAGTTACATGCCCACCATGCTGAACAGGAGGTGCCCACACTTGGAATCATTCCTCATTGGCTGAATTCGTGCTGTTTGAATTCTGGGAACTTCCGATTCCGGTATCCGATATGCGGTAAGTATCGGATCTCGGTATCGGAATTCCGATACCGCAAGTATCTGCCGATACCCGATACTTGCGGTATCGGAATGCTCAACACTACTTATGACAGGTCTCTGATCCCTCAGTGACTTGCCCTCTATTTTACATACTGATTATTATATGTATTGAAAAAAAAATGGCATTTAGCAGGTAGGCGGCGCCTGCGCTGCTGCATGATCGCATGTATAATATGCATTTAATTATATTATTTGCTGACATAAATTTATTCAGAAAAAAATTCTGTCTGAAATTGGTGTCAGCTGCGCCTGCGCAGTAGCTTCTATCGGCGATCTGATAGTTGTTACTGCATCGGCGCCGTCTTGCTAGAGAAAAAAAATTGTCTCCACTAAGATGGCACCTGCGGCGTCTGTGCAGTAGCATCTATTGGGTATCCGATAGATGCTGCTGCACAGGCGGTTTTGGCACCATCTTGGTGGAGACAATTTTTTTTCCTCTAGCAAGATGGCGCTAGCGCAGTAACATCTATCGGATCACCGCATCCAATGCCATTTTGAGACATAATTTGTTTTTAATATATTGATATAAGCAAATAAAACAATTTATTGCACGTTATACATGCGATCATGCTGCGGCGCAGGCGCCGCCATCAGCACCTGCCTGCTGAATGTGATTTTCTTTCAATACATATAATATTCAGTATGTAAAATAGGGGGCAGGGCACTGAGGGATCAGTGACTTGTCATAAGCCATACACATGAATATGTAATCAGAGCACCACATGCAGACCCCTACAGGCAGCCCGTGAGCACGGGCATATCATTAATGGAAAACTGAAAATAAAGATAAAACTACAACCACAAGACGGATTTCATCACCCAGGTATCATTATAATCAGTATAACGGCACCGACCTGACACTGTCTGTAGGTTACTGTGCACAGTCCTGCTCACAGGTTCCCGTTAAGATGCAATTAAAATGTTATTGAAACAAAGTATGTATGTGAAGATGAGACCAGTCTGGTCTTGAAACATATCTTGCCTAGCATTGTCCATCTTGTTTAACAATTGAAGAGAAATATACACTATGTAGGTCAGTAGGCACATCATGGTGTCTTATTACAAAATCAGCCATGATGTACTGCACATGTTGATTTAGCTTTTAGCAAAGTCACATATGGTTAAATATAGTTGTAGTAGTATACAAGTGAATTATCTGAGTTAAACTTAAATCAAACCATAGCTGTAGACATGGACCGCACATCCAAATGTATACACTAATCTGTTGTGGCTATGCAAAAATGTACAAAACTGAATATGAGGTCCTTATTTTAACTCTCTCATTAGAATGTACGAAGCCCTCTGCCATGTCAGTGTAAACCTGTTAATGGATCCCTGATCTTGCATTCAGTTTCGTAAATCTTTGCTTAGCCACAGATCAATGTATAAGTTTTGGATATGCTGTCCATCTCTATTTCTACAGCTATGAAAACTCATATTAAAGACTCCAATTGGCAAGTTGCTAAGTAGCTTATAAATCAACTAGAAAATCTAAAATAGGAGGAATAAAAAGTCTTACCTCTAGTTACACAAGGTTGCTCATGGTTAAATGTGCCTTTGAAAATACACTGGGAATTATTTGTGCTGTGTGATCTTTTGGGCCCCATCGACATTTCAAATGGTTAGAGATTACTGTTATTTCTACACAACCATATCATTTACTTTAAACATGTGTGAAGACTTGTATATCTTTATCAGCATTCAGCTACCAAACAGCCAATTTATTCTTAAGTACAAGTATTTTAATGCTGCAAAGCTAAATGGATTGTAATGTTATGTACAGGTGCACAATCACCTGCAAAACCAGCAATTTTCAGAACAAATCATGTGCTAGCATTAGCATGAGATAGCTGCACATTAAATGATAATAAATGTGAAGGAATGAGGAAGGAACTGCATGCAAATGTATGTCTTAACAAAGCTTTATCCAGGAAAGAATTGAAAGAGACAAACAATTAAAAACAAAAGGAAGGAAAATAGCAAAATATGTCCTGGTACTAAAGGTCATAGGTAGTAGGCAGTGTATATCTAGATAAGGTTATATGTTCCTGATCCTCCTGAAGTTATGGATTGTAAATTTGATCAGCTACATATCACAAAATTGCTAATCTAGCTGTATTGTATTAAAGATGCACTCCTATCTATATACCGTATTATGCAGACTATAAGACGCACCCCACATTTTGGGGAAGAAAGGAAGTAATGTCTTTTTTTAAATAAAATGGTTCACTTTATAGTCTGATTTTACAGTAGCTTGTGGCAGGAGTGAGGCGATGTTACTGGCTCCATACTGGGAGGATGGGGTGTCCTAGCAGTGTGAGGCTTTCATAAAATGTTGGCAGTCAGCGGATTCCTCTTCCCATTGATTTCCCTGTGGTGGGCTTCTGGAAAATGGCCGCCGGATGAACAGACTGAGATCTTTGCTTCTCAGTGACATCATCGTAATTCAGACTGGCCGGCTCACTCCATGCTCTATGCATGAGCAAGATGTCTGTTTTACATTGTAAGTCTATGGAGCCTAATTCTGAATCTCTGACGACTTACTGTACATTGTGAATGACACTTCCGAGACACACAAAGCTCAATGGAGAGATCAGTGGTAGGTGAGTATATTAACACACTCACACAAAACTACATACATACACATTGATTTCAGTATAGAAGGGAGTGCTTCTTTCAGCAGAAAGTTTCCTTCCTGCATTTGTGTTGTTGACCTCAAAATTTGTGACATTTAAATGACATTGTGGGTTCCCATCTGTAAAGGTGTAGTTATGGACCGATATATTGATGACATATCCATGGAATGGCTCTTTGGTATGAGATCCATTGTGGTCCGACTCAGCACAGCCACCAATCAGGTCAACTGTGCTCTGACAATGTACGGTTGTACGGTTCTATCCCGTACACTGTATGTTTGGCAACCACTGAAGCGGATATCAACAGATAGGTGGGGTCTGGCACCTCAACCAATCTCATATTGATGACTTCCCCTATGAGAGATCATGAATATCTCAAACCAAGGCACCTCTTTTAAGTAGGAAAGATGAGCATGCTGGGCAGTATAACATACAGTTATATGAAAAAGTTTGGGCACCCCTATTAATCTTAAGCTTAATGTTTAATAATTTTTTTTGCAACAGCTATTTCAGTTTCATATATCTAATAACTGTTAGACACAGTAATGTTTCTGCCTTGAAATGAGGTTTATTGTACTAACAGAAAATGTGCAATCTGCGTTCAAACAAAATTTGACAGGTGCATAAGTATGGGCACCCTTATCATTTTCTTGTTTAAAATACTCCTACTTTTTACTGACTTACTGAAGCACTTTTTTGGGTTTTGTAACTTCATTGAGCTTTGAACTTCATAGCCAGGTGTATGCAATCATGAGAAAACCTACTTAAAGTGGCCACTTGCAAGTTGTTCTCCTGTTTGAATCTCCTCTGAAGAGTGGCATCATGGGCTCCACAAAACAACTGTCAAATGATCTGAAAACAAAGATTATTCAACATAGCTGTTCAGGGGAAGGATACAAAATGCTGTCTCAGAGATTTAACCTGTCAATTTCCACTGTGAGGAACATAGTAAGGAAATGGAAGAACACAGGTACAGTTCTTGTTAAGGCCAGAAGTGGCAGGCCAATAAAAACATCAGAAAGGCAGAGAAGAAGAATGGTTAGATCAGTCAAGGACAATCCTCAGACCACCTCCAGAGAGCTGCAGCATCAACTTGCTGCAGATGGTGTCACTGTGCATCGGTTAACTATACAACGCACTGTGTTTTTTTGCCGCCATGCATAACGCCTTTTTGTATGACCAAACAACTCAATCTTGGTTTCATCAGTCCACAGGACCTTCTTCCAAAAAGAAATTGGCTTCTCCAAATGTTCTTTTGCATACCTCAGCCGACTCTGTTTGTGGCGTGCTTGCAGAAACGGCTTCTTTCGCATCACTCTCCCATACAGCTTCTCCTTGTGCAAAGTGCGTTGTATAGTTGACCGATGCACAGTGACACCATCTGCAGCAAGTTGATGCTGCAGCTCTCTGGAGGTGGTCTGAGGATTGTCCTTGACTGATCTCACCATTCTTCCTCTCTGCCTTTCTGATGTTTTTCTTGGCCTGCCACTTCTGGCCTTAACAAGAACTGTACCTGTGTTCTTCCATTTCCTTACTACGTTCCTCACAGTGGAAATTGACAGGTTAAATCTCTGAGACAGGTTTTTGCATCCTTCCCCTGAACAACTATGTTGAATAATCTTTGTTTTCAGATCATTTCACAGTTGTTTTGAGGAGCCCATGATGCCACTCTTCAGAGGAGATTCAAACATGAGAACAACTTGCAAGTGGCCACTTTAAGTAGCTTTTCTCATGATTGCATACACCTGGCTATGAAGTTCAAAGCTCAATGAGGATACAAAACCAAAAAAACTGCTTTAGTAAGTCAGTAAAAAGTAGGTAGGAGTATTTTAAACAAGAAAATGATAAGGGTGCCCATACTTATGCACCTGTCAAATTTTGTTTGAATGCAGATTGCACATTTTCTGTTAGTACAATAAACCTCATTTCAAGGCAGAAACATTACTGTGTCCAACAGTTATTAGATATATGAAACTGAAATAGCTGTTGCAAAAAAAAACAATTTTTATAAAACATTAAGCTTAAGATTAATAGGGGTGCCCAAACTTTTTCATATAACTGTACTATATGTTATATCAAATCTACACAAATTTGAACTATGCATGGACAAAAGCACTGGAACACCTATTTGGAGTTGCCCCTCTGTTACTTACATTGATAACAGAGACAAAAGGAAGTAGGGTGAGTACATTTTTTGGCACGTTTTGGGAAATATATAATTGACTTGGTCAATTCAACCTCTCATAACTCTAATTTTATGATGCAAAAGTCCCATGGAAAGTCCTATC
The DNA here is from genome assembly GCF_051348905.1 of Ranitomeya variabilis. Lineage (NCBI taxonomy): Eukaryota > Metazoa > Chordata > Amphibia > Anura > Dendrobatidae > Ranitomeya > Ranitomeya variabilis. The sequence goes on along the minus strand of NC_135234.1, from coordinate 525,175,482 downwards.
ACAAAAAATCAGTCTGCCTTATCAATTTTCCAAGCATTTGCCCCTATAGATAAACCCAGGGTTTACACCATGAAAAAAGAATGCTTTAACTCAGCAGTACAAAACAAATGGTTTAAAACTAGTGTTGAGCGATACCGTCCGATACTTGAAAGTATCGGTATCGGAAAGTATCGGCCGATACCGTCACAGTATCGGAATCCAATCCGATACCGATACCCGATACCAATACAAGTCAATGGGACTCATGTATCGGACGGTATCCCTGATGGTTCCCAGGGTCTGAAGGAGAGGAAACTCTCCTTCAGGCCCTGGGAACCATATAAATGTGTAAAAGAAAGAATTAAAATAAAAAATATCGCTATACTCACCTGTCCGACGCAGCCGGGACTTCAGCGAGGGAACCGGCAGCGTTGTTTGTTTAAAAATCGCGCTATTACTTGGTTACGTGAATTCCCGGCTTGTGATTGGTCAGGTCGGCCATGTTGCCGGGACGCGGACCAATCACAGCAAGCCGTGACGAAATTACGTCACGGCTTGCTGTGATTGGTCCGCGTCCCGGCAATATGGCCGCCCTGACCAATCACAAGCCGGGACGTCACGGGAGGCTGGACACGCGCTCATTTTAAAATGGGCGCGTGTCCAGCCTCCCGTGACGTCACGGCTTGTGATTGGTTGCGCCGCGATCAACCAATCACAAGCCGGGAGGCTGGACGCGCTCATTTTGAAATGGGCGCGTGTCCAGCCTCCCGTGACGTCACGGCTTGTGATTGGTTGCGCCGCGATCAACCAATCACAAGCCGGGAGGCTGGACGCGCTCATTTTGAAATGGGCGCGTGTCCAGCCTCCCGGCTTGTGATTGGTTGACCGCGACGCAACCAATCACAAGCCGTGACGTCACGGGAGGCTGGACACGCGCCCTTTTTAAAATGAGCGCGTTTCCAGCCTCCCGTGACGTCACGGCTTGTGATTGGTTAATGGCGGCCATGTTGCCGGGACGCGGACCAATCACAGCAAGCCGTGACGTATTTTCGTCACGGCTTGCTGTGATTGGTCCGCGGCCCGGCAACATGGCCGCCCTGACCAATCACAAGCCGGGACTTCGCGTAACCATGTAAAAGCGGGAACTTTAAACAAACAACGCTGCCGGTTCCTGCGCTGAGGTCCCGGCTGCGTCGGACAGGTGAGTATAGCGATATTTTTTATTTTAATTCTCTATTTTACACATTTTAACATTAATGTTGTTCCGATACCCGATACCCGATACCACAAGAGTATCGGAATCCCGGTATCGGAATTCCGATACAGCAAGTATCGGCCGATACCCGATACTTGCAGCATCGGAATGCTCAACACTATTTAAAACACAAAGAAACTAATTTTATGCACAGGAGCTTAGTTGGCTGACAAAGGCAGACTTGAAAGTAGTGTATAACCTACAAGAATGCAGGATATACAGACTTAGACATTTTGTAGGACTATTTGCCAGTAAAGAATGGCAAATTTTGATACTTTATTTTAAACTACCTGCAGGTCCACCATCACACTCTTATAAAGGGCACTTTAAGATAATAAATCAGGATGTTATTGAATCTTTCAAAAAATGGGAAAAATAAGTTAAATAAGAGATGAGTCCATTGATCGAGTAGGGATTCATGGCATTTTGTAAACCGGTGATTAATGACATATGTACTGACACATAGTGAAAAATTTGACATTATGCTCTATATGAATTTATTCTCCTTCATAATCTTTTGAAGCCAGAAAGACTTCCTGATAACCCAATGTACAGGCCTTAGCCATGATCCCTAGATGTGTCCATCACTTAGGGATATTTGGGAAAAAGTGAGAAGGGTACTTAAATGACATTAGCTCTTATCAAGGATTACTGAAAAGTGGGGGCACTGTTGGAAAATGACATATTAGTAATATTTATATCCAAGCAATTGGACACATTGTTCTCAAGATTGACAAGCAGTGTCAACTCCAGAAATGCCTTCAAAAAGACATACCTTAATTAGGCCAAGTTAGCATTCAAACCAAATAGATGTTTTACTGGAGAGATTAGAAGTACACAAAGAAACACAAACAACAAATTAAAAAAAAAAAAAAATTTCCCGCCTTTATTAACAAACACATCTCAAAATGAAATCAAATTTGTGGTCCAGCTGTCTATTAAAATGACCTGGTATTTAAAGGAACATATGGGGAGGTCTCTTGTCTATGTTAAAATGTAGACGGGAACTATGCAGTGGATGGTGCTTTACTCATCTCACTCTCACTAACCAGTAGAAAGCATGGGGGGATTAAGGTGCAAAACACTGATTTAAGAAGCATTTACATTGTGAGATAATAGTGAACGAGTGGTATTCAAAAGGCTCATTTCACAATTATTTGGTGTGTATAACGCCTACCGATCACCTGATGATCAAGCAAAATGCTCATTCATCAGGTGAAATGATCAGCAGTGTATCCTCCTGTATAAACAGGATTCCACCGAGAATTATGGCAGCCTATGCATTCTGGGAGATCTAGTATAGATTGATCAGTGGGTAATTTATACTTTGGTCATCCTGTGTAAAGAGGAATTTAATCAACTCTTTGCAATTAAGATTAAATGATTCATTGATCTGTTATTGTAAATAAAAACTGAGTCTCTGGTTTTGAAGATTATAAGTATTTTCTATAACTTCCATGATTATTAAGGACCGCATCAAGACCGCTTTCCGAATTTCATGGACCGCTCATGGAGCTCCTGCTGTCTGTAGCACCATCACATGCTGTACTAGCAGCTGGTTGGTCTCCTATTGTTGTTGGTTAAATGTTTGTTTTTGCTGGGTGGCTTCCAGGAGCGGGTTCACCACTGCCTCCATCTCTGCAGGAATCCCAGTCTGTGTTTGTGACAGTCATTTTACCCAGGACATACACTGGCCTGCCATCCAGTAAAGGAGAAAAAAAGTCAGATATTGACGCCTGCCTCACTGCATGGGCCAGCTTCAAGCCCCCAAATGTGGAGATTCACTCTAGTAGTCAATAGCAGTGACGAAGTAAAGAGGCACATGTAAGTTTTCAGTTCAAGCCCAGTGTTTTATTCACACCGATAGCAGAAGAAAAAACACAAAGCAAAAGTCCAGCTTGTTTCCACCACACAGGTTAGCGTCCCAGTCCATGCAGGTTTGATGTTGCAACAAAACACCCCTCAGTTCTTTCACACCCACCAACACACTGAGGAGTTCTAGCTGTCAAGTTTATACTGTATTCAGACCTGCTGCTGTGCAATCCCGGTGTTGCCCCCAAAACCTAGTATTGCAGAGAAGGTCCAGGCCAGGTCTTGACCTCCTTCCCTACTGTTTGCTAGTGTGAAAGACACTTACTGGAAAGAATATATTTCCCATCCAGCACCATACCCCTCACTGTATCACAATATTAAGACAACTTGCACATTGCAGCAACATTACAAGCATGGCATATACTTTGCTTCATCAATAGCATCCAAAAATTAAAATATTATTATAATACCAGTTTCTATGCTTCATTGTTCTGCTCACAGCAGAAGGAGATGAGAATGCACTTGCACTGACACTGTGTGTGCTCGGCCCCTACATAGTCACAGTTACAGGTGTTTCTCACAAAATTAGAATATCATCAAAAAGTGAATCTGTTTCAGCTCTTCAATACAAAAAGCAAAGCTCATATATTATACAGAGTCATTACAAACAGTGATCTATTTCAAGTGTTTATTTCTTTTACTGTTGATGATTATAGCTTACAGCCAGGGCCGGACTGGCCATCTGGTAATTCTTAGGGTTGAGCGACTTTCATTTTTTTAAGGTCGAGTCGGGTTTTGTGAAACCCGACTTTGTCCAGAGTCGAGTCGAGTGCAGTCGGCCGACTATCGCTAAAAGTGGGGGATCGACCGAAACACGAAACCCAATGCAAGTCAATGGGGAAGCATAGTCGGCAGTGAGTGGAGGCCAGGAAAACACCTACAGTGCCCATTTTAATGGCAGAAACATCCATTCTTGTTTCTGAAGCTTGTCAATCTTAATTAACTTTATAATAATAGTTGTTCATTGGAACTTGGGGGTCATTTGGCAAAAGTTGTGGGGGGTAGGGCTGGTTCAAGGTTTTAGTGGGCCCAGGAATCGTGGACTACGTCACGGCGGTGGAGCAGGGAGAGGTAAGTATTTCAACTTTGCAAGTGCTGTGATCCTGAGCAAGCAGGGGTGGCCCACTCGTTCGCATTGGCACTGGCACTGGCACAGGGCCCCTCAAAGTACAGCGGTGTGTTTGCATGGTGGGGGCGCCTCCCACCAGCAGCGACACTTTTGCGTACTCTGAGGGGCCCTGTTCCAGTGACGTCGCCAACGAGTAAGCCCCCCCACCTGATGAAGGAACCTGCACTTTCATCTGCACCTTCCTCTTTGTCCCTGTGTAAGGTGGTATAGCATGCGGGAAGGGGAACCTTACTTTCAGCAGGGTCAGATTCTGGCTGTGTAGAGTGCAAGGGGAATGTAGTGGTCTAGGTCAATGTACCAGCAGACTCATCTAGCAGTGGCTGGGCAATGGGCAGGGGGAGGAGAAAACAGATATAGGGCCAAAGAATAAATTAGGCTAAATGCAGTTCAAAATTGGTAACAGGACTAAACAGGCAGCATTGCTTTGTTCAGTGGAGTAGCAAACCCAAGAGCAGCAGACACTGTTTTAAGGGCCCAACCACACTAGTAGGCCAAATGCAGTTTAATATCTGCTACTGTAGGCCAAAAGCCAGAAGGTTGAAGCTCAGCTTTATTCAGTTGAGGACAACACCAGGGAGGGGCAGATACCGTTAGTAGGCCGTAACCAAAGTTGAAGGCCAAATGCAGTTTAATATCTAATTTTATAGGCCGAAAGCCAGAAGGTTGAAGCTCAGCTGTATTCAGTTGAGGGCAAACACCAGGGAGGGGCAGACACCGTTAGTAGGCCCTAAACACCTATTTTTTTTTTTTAAAAATGCACTTAATGAGAGCCAGAAGGTTGAAGCTCAGCTGTATTCAGTTGAGGACAACACCAGGCAGGGGCAGACACCGTTAGTAGGCCCTAAACACCATTTTTTTTATTTAAAAACAGCACTTAATGAGAGCCAGAAGGTTGAAGCTCAGCTGTATTCAGTTGAGGGCAACACCAGGGAGGGGCAGACACCGTTAGTAGGCCGTAACCAAAGTTGAAGGCCAAATGCAGTTTAATATCTGATTTTATAGGCCGAAAGCCAGAAGGTAGAAGCTCAGCTGTATTCAGTTGAGGACAACACCAGGCAGGGGCAGACACCGTTAGTAGGCCCTAACCACCAATTTTTAATAACACAGCACTTAATGAGAGCCAGAAGGTTGAAGCTCAGCTGTATTCAGTTGAGGACAACACCAGGCAGGGGCAGACACCGTTAGTAGGCCCTAAACACCTATTTTTTTTTTTTTTAAAATGCACTTAATGAGAGCCAGAAGGTTGAAGCTCAGCTGTATTCAGTTGAGGGCAACACCAGGGAGGGGCAGACACCGTTTAATCATGGACTCCCGCATGGCTAAATTAGCCTCAGTGTTTGATAATATAGATGGTATCTCTGCACCACCTAGTGAACTGAAAGATCTCTATTCGAAACTGGAGAAGTTTTCTCAGCAAGAAATACGCACCTGGTGGGACCATAATACTCTCAGAAAATACGTTGAAAAAGAAATGATTCCCAGGGGTTTGCGTATGAAAAAATCTCCTACTTATATTTTTTCTGACAAATTTCTCTCTGAGTGGAATATGATTCTTTCACAATGCTCGTTAAAGCTTATGAGTTTGATTATATCATATGAAGAAATAAAACTTCACCAACTCAAGGTGGATATTGAAAATACTAACAAAGAACTTTCCAAATATACAAACCAGCCTGATTTTGATATGCTTTCTAAAAAAATGACTGATCATTTGAAGACAATGGAGGATTCCATTATAAAAATGAAAAAATCTAAATTTAATAGAGACTCTTTTGACTACAAAAATGATAAAGTGTACTCATGGAAAAAACGGATTGATCACACACCCAAGCCTATACTTAGAAACCAACCTCAGTGGCATCAATGTGAATATGCACGTAGAAAATCTGTGTCTTTTTCTTCATCGGAGTATAATCCATCGGAGTGTGAAACAGATGTGTCCTTCTCCAGTGCGGATGCCAGACATGCTCATAACACTGCTATGTCAAAAAACGCCGGAGGAGGAGGGGGGGCAGGAGAGCCCGCAAGAGACGAATGGAGAAGATATCCCAGGAGGGAAAGAAAACGCAGATATCAGTATTGAACCAGCATCTGGACAGTGTCATAGTTCTGACTCCGACCATTTTATCTTCTACACAAATTGAGGTATTGGCCAAGGGTCTGAACTTCGTTCCATCTGGCAACTTTAACTTATTTGAGACTATTAAAGATGTCAATAAATTTACTCGTCTTCTTACGATTAAAAGACTTTTTTTTTCAGAAAATCTAAATGACTTCAATCCTGGCAGCAAAAGATCATATTGCACTAAAGAAAATAATGCGTCTCTTTCATTCATGGAACAATGTATGCTACTTACTTTAACCTCCCTCCAAGAGGAAAATTTTGATGAGGACAAAATAAAGGACAAAGATGTGCAGGTGCTTTCATCTAATCCCGCATATTATCCCCTCCAATCAAGAGTTCCTGCTCTAGACTTGTTTCAGACCTTAGTAGAACAGGATTTGAAAAAACTACATGCTGAAACACGGAATGGTAACCATCGAAGCAACTTGAGTAAAATCCAATCTCAGGCTGTTAGAGATTTACAACATAATTATGATCTGACAATTCGCCAGTCGGACAAAGGGGGTTGTATAGTAGTTATAGATACTGCTTTGTACTGTAAATTGATAACATCTATTATACAGGACACCAGTACATACACTTCTATAAAATCTGACCCCACATTGTCTTTCAAATATGACATGACTGATATACTGAATAATGCACAGAGATTGGGGGTCATTGACAACAAAATTTATAAATGGCTACTTCCGGAACATCCAATCATTCCAATTTTTCATGGGCTCCCAAAAACACATAAAAATGTTTTCCCTCCACCTTTACGACCTATAATCTCTGGGATGGGTTCCCTAAATGAGAATCTCAGTCATTTGATCGATGAATATCTTCAGCCTTTGATCCCAAGAATTCCAGGGTATCTTAAAGACACCTCATCAGTTTTGAAGGTTTTTGATACCTTTCAGTGGTGTCACGATTATTCTTTTGTGACTTGTGATGTCACAAACTTATATTCGTGTATTCCCCACTCTTTGGCTATGACAGCAATTGAATATCATCTAAATAAGTATAGCAGTTACTCAGATTCATTGAAATGGTTTATTCTTGCGTCCTTACATTATCTACTAAAACACAATTTTTTTATGTTCCAAAATGACTACTATATTCAAACCATGGGTGCTCCTATGGGGTCTAAGTTCTCTCCATCTTTAGCAATTTTATTTATGGCATGGTGGGAAGAAATTTATATATTTACAGATGATAATCCATTTCTCCCATGCCTTAATTGGTATGGGAGATTTGTGGATGATATTTTGTTAATTTGGCAGGGGGATGTGACAAAATTTCCTGATTTCATGTCCTATCTAAATGACAATCAGTGTAATCTGCGTTTCACCAGCGGCATTCCTTCAGATGAAGTCTCATTTTTGGATGTTCTCCTTACAGGCAGTAATACAACACAGAGGGTTAACACCTCACTCTATAGAAAAGATAACTCTGGTAACACGATCCTGATGTCCTCAAGCTCACACCCTCGTCATACCATTCACGCCATTCCTAGGGGTGAGCTTACCAGAGCGAAAAGAATTTGCTCTAGCAATGAAAATTTTCATAAAGAGAGTCGCATTATTTCCGATAGACTGCTGGATAGAGGGTACAAACATTCTAATATAAAGCATGCATTCAGACAGGTTTCTAAAATTCCACGTACCAATTTGTTGCATTCTGAAAATAAAAAAGTAAATGCTGCTTCTGAAACGCATATCACATTTTCTACTGCTTATAGCAGTCAATACAACAAAATCAGACAGATTATTCTTAAATATCTTCCTGTAGTCAATCAAGATAGTTCTTTGTGCACAATTCTCCAAAATGGTTGCAGGGTAGTGGCGAAAAGAGGTTGCACACTGGGGAATATTTTATCTCCCAGCATGGTGCGCCCGAGAAAAACTCCCACATCATGGTTATCAGTGAAGGGATTCTTTAAATGTTCTGGCAATAGATGTAATGTCTGCCAATTTGCAGACAATAAGAGAACTTCTTTTTCTTCAAATCACAATGTTACTTATAATATAAAATCATTTATCAACTGTGATTCTGATCATGTTATATACTGCATAAAATGCAAAGCCTGCAATATTTGTTATATAGGTTATACCACAAGGAAAATCAAAAAAAGAATTTCTGAACATATAGCCAATATAAAGAATAGTAATCCAGGTTATTCTGGGGCCACAAAACATTTTATTTCTGTGCACCAGGGTGATCTGTCAGATTTTTCCTTTTTCGGCATTGAAAGGGTTAGTCAGTCACCTAGAGGTGGAGATTGGAGGAAGCAATTAGCTCTGCGGGAAGCCTTTTGGATTCTAACTTTAGACACCAAATATCCACATGGTATGAATTACAAAAACGATCTTTTTTATATATATTGAATCAACAAATGGATTTTGTGGTAATTTAAAACAGATATTTGTGTATTTCTAAGACATTTGAAAAATAAGGTAAAGTTTTGTTATGTGAATTTAGCTGCAGCCTTTTCCAATGAAATTAATTGCTATGTTTGTGATTGGTTCCCTGTCATATATAAACCTGTGTATTCATGTCATATTAGTTCCTATGACTAAGGGCGCCGTGGTGCGCCAGAAACGCGTCAGGCAAAGAGAGTTCTTCTCTCTTTTTTTAATATTGTTTTTTAAAATGTCCTAATAAATTTTGGTTATTTTACTTATACTGGATGGAAGTGCTGGAAATCCCCATTTCTCCTCTCGTCTACATCAGCTGTTAATCACCAGCAGGTACGGCACCCACCGGTTATATTCATTTGCAACGGTTCTTAGATGCCTGTCTCGGCGTGTCAAGCTTCAACCCTTCCTCTTCCCCCCTCCTCCCCTTCTGAATTGTGCAGACACCGTTAGTAGGCCCTAACCACTAGTGTTGAGCATTCCGATACCGCAAGTATCGGGTATCGGCCGATACTTGCGGGTATCGGAATTCCGATACCGAGATCCGATACTTTTGTGGTATCGGGTATCGGTATCGAAACAACATTAAAGTGTAAAATAAAGAATTAAAATAAAAAATATTGCTATATTCACCTCTCCGACGCAGCCTGGACCTCACCGAGGGAACCGGCAGCGTTGTTTGCTTAAAATGCGCGCTTTTACTTCCTTCCGTGACGTCACGGCTTGTGATTGGTCGCGTGCCGCCCATGTGGCCACGACGCAACCAATCACAGCAAGCCGTGACGTAATTTTCAGGTCCTCAATGCCTAATTCTAGGCATTCATGATTTTAAAATTACGTTCCGGCTTGTGATTGGTCGCATCGCGGTCACATGGGTGACGCGACCAATCACAAGCCGTGACGTCACGGGAGGCAGGAGACGCGCGCATTTTTAAAATTACGTCACGGCTTGTGATTGGTTGCGTGCCGCCCATGTGACCGCGACGCGACCAATCACAGCAAGCCGTGACGTAATTTCAGGTCCTGATGCCTATTTCTGCATTCAGGACCTGAAATTACGTCAAAGCTTGCTGTGATTGGTCGCGTCGCGGTCACATGGGCGGCACGCAACCAATCACAAGCCGTGACGTAATTTTAAAAATGCGCGCGTCTCCTGCCTCCCGTGACGTCACGGCTTGTGATTGGTCGCGTCGCCCATGTGACCGCGACGCGACCAATCACAAGCCGGAACGTAATTTTAAAATCATGAATGCCTAGAATTAGGCATTGAGGACCTGAAAATTACGTCACGGCTTGCTGTGATTGGTCGCGTCGCGGCCACATGGGTGGCACGCGACCAATCACAAGCCGTGACGTCACGGAAGGAAGTAAAAGCGCGCATTTTAAGCAAACAACGCTGCCGGTTCCCTCGGTGAGGTCCAGGCTGCGTCAGAGGGTGAGTATAGCAATATTTTTTTATTTTAATTCTTTATTTTACACATTAATATGGATCCCAGGGCCTGAAGGAGAGTTTCCTCTCCTTCAGACCCTGGGAACCATCAGGATACCTTCCGATACTTGAGTCCCATTGACTTGTATTGGTATCGGGTATCGGTATCGGATTAGATCCGATACTTTGCCGGTATCGGCGAATACTTTCCGATACCGATACTTTCAAGTATCGGACGGTATCGCTCTACACTACTAACCACCAATTTTTAAAAACACAGCACTTAATGAGAGCCAGAAGGTTGAAGCACAGCTGTATTCAGTTGAGGACAAACACCAGGCAGGGGCAGACACCGTTAGTAGGCCCTAACCACCAATTTTTAAAAACAGCACTTAATGAGAGCCAGAAGGTTGAAGCACAGCTGTATTCAGTTGAGGACGAACACCAGGAAGGGGCAGACACCGTTAGTAGGCCCTAAACACCTATTTTTTTTTTTTTTAAAATGCACTTAATGAGAGCCAGAAGGTTGAAGCTCAGCTGTATTCAGTTGAGGGCAACACCAGGGAGGGGCAGACACCGTTAGTAGGCCCTAACCACCAATTTTTAAAAACACAGCACTTAATGAGAGCCAGAAGGTTGAAGCACAGCTGTATTCAGTTGAGGACAAACACCAGGCAGGGGCAGACACCGTTAGTAGGCCCTAAACACCTATTTTTTTTTTTTAAATGCACTTAATGAGAGCCAGAAGGTTGAAGCTCAGCTGTATTCAGTTGAGGGCAACACCAGGGAGGGGCAGACACCGTTAGTAGGCCCTAACCACCAATTTTTAAAAACACAGCACTTAATGAGAGCCAGAAGGTTGAAGCACAGCTGTATTCAGTTGAGGGCAACACCAGGGAGGGGCAGACACCGTTAGTAGGCCGTAACCAAAGTTGAAGGCCAAATGCAGTTTAATATCTGACTTTATAGGCCGAAAGCCAGAAGGTAGAAGCTCAGCTGTATTCAGTTGAGGGCAAACACCAGGGAGGGGCAGACACCGTTAGTAGGCCCTAAACACCATTTTTTTATTTAAAAACAGCACTTAATGAGAGCCAGAAGGTTGAAGCTCAGCTGTATTCAGTTGAGGACAACACCAGGCAGGGGCAGACACCGTTAGTAGGCCGTAAACACCTTTTTTTTAAAAAAAAAAACAGCACTTAATGAGAGCCAGAAGGTTGAAGCTCAGATTTATTCATTTGAGGACAACTTGAATTAGGGACTGCAGACAGACTTACCAGGCTGTCCCCTGTGTGGACCATGCATCCAATACATTAACCCATTGCGCCACAAAGGACATGTAACCTTCCGTGGCCATGCCTACAGGTCCATGTGTCTGTTGTCAGGTGTACCTTTGGACTCACAGATTGACATAGTGCATGGACAATGCGGTCTTTTACATGCTGGTGGAGGGGTGGGATGGCTTTTCTCGCAAAAGAATTGTCAACTGGGTAGCCCATAGCGTGGTACAGCGTAGTCCATCATAGCTTTTTTAATATTAAATAAAATAAAAAAATAGGCTCTATACACTGTAAAACAGGTTCCAGGGGTAAACGGGCAGCATTGGTGTGGTCAGTGGAGGAGCAATGCAAGTAGGGGCCGCAGACAGGCAATCAAAGGCCTAAAATAACAAACAATAGGCTCATGGCAGTTTTACATCGGTTACATGGATACACAGGCAGGCCAGACAGCATTGTGGTCAGTGGAGGAGTAATGCAAGTAGGGGCCGCAGACAGGCAATCAAAGGCCTAAAATAACAAACAATAGGCTCATGGCAGTTTTACATCGGTTACATGGATACACAGGCAGGCCAGGCAGCATTGTGGTCAGTGGAGGAGTAATGCAAGTAGGGGCCGCAGACAGGCAATCAAAGGCCTAAAATAACAAACAATAGGCTCATGGCAGTTTTACATCAGTTACATGGATACACAGGCAGGCCAGACAGCATTGTGGTCAGTGGAGGAGTAATGCAAGTAGGGGCCGCAGACAGGCAATCAAAGGCCTAAAATAACAAACAATAGGCTCATGGCAGTTTTACATCGGTTACATGGATACACAGGCAGGCCAGGCAGCATTGTGGTCAGTGGAGGAGTAATGCAAGTAGGGGCCGCAGACAGGCAATTAAAGGCCTAAAATAACAAACAATAGGCTCATGGCAGTTTTACATCGGTTGCATGGATACACAGGCAGGCCAGGCAGCATTGTAGTCAGTGGAGGAGTAATGCAAGTAGGGGCCGCAGACAGGCAATCAAAGGCCTAAAATAACAAACAATAGGCTCATGGCAGTTTTACATCGGTTACATGGATACACAGGCAGGCCAGGCAACATTGTGGTCAGTGGAGGAGTAATGCAAGTAGGGGCCGCAGACAGGCAATCAAAGGCCTAAAATAACAAACAATAGGCTCATGGCAGTTTTACATCGGTTACATGGATACACAGGCAGGCCAGGCAACATTGTGGTCAGTGGAGGAGTAATGCAAGTAGGGGCCGCAGACAGGCAATCAAAGGCCTAAAATAACAAACAATAGGCTCATGGCAGTTTTACATCGGTTACATGGATACACAGGCAGGCCAGGCAGCATTGTGGTCAGTGGAGGAGTAATGCAAGTAGGGGCCGCAGACAGGCAATCAAAGGCCTAAAATAACAAACAATAGGCTCATGGCAGTTTTACATCGGTTACATGGATACACAGGCAGGCCAGGCAGCATTGTGGTCAGTGGAGGAGTAATGCAAGTAGGGGCCGCAGACAGGCAATCAAAGGCCTAAAATAAAAAACAATTGGCTCATGGCAGTTTTACATCGGTTACATGGATACACAGGCAGGCCAGGCAGCATTGTGGTCAGTGGAGGAGTAATGCAAGTAGGGGCCGCAGACAGGCAATCAAAGGCCTAAAATAACAAACAATAGGCTCATGGCAGTTTTACATCGGTTACATGGATACACAGGCAGGCCAGACAGCATTGTGGTCAGTGGAGGAGTAATGCAAGTAGGGGCCGCAGACAGGCAATCAAAGGCCTAAAATAACAAACCATAGGCTCATGGCAGTTTTACATCGGTTACATGGATACACAGGCAGGCCAGGCAGCATTGTGGTCAGTGGAGGAGTAATGCAAGTAGGGGCCGCAGACAGGCAATCAAAGGCCTAAAATAACAAACAATAGGCTCATGGCAGTTTTACATCGGTTACATGGATACACAGGCAGGCCAGGCAGCATTGTGGTCAGTGGAGGAGTAATGCAAGTAGGGGCCGCAGACAGGCAATCAAAGGCCTAAAATAACAAACAATAGGCTCATGGCAGTTTTACATCGGTTACATGGATACACAGGCAGGCCAGGCAGCATTGTGGTCAGTGGAGGAGTAATGCAAGTAGGGGCCGCAGACAGGCAATCAAAGGCCTAAAATAACAAACAATAGGCTCATGGCAGTTTTACATCGGTTATATGGATACACAGGCAGGCCAGGCAGCATTGTGGTCAGTGGAGGAGTAATGCAAGTAGGGGCCGCAGACAGGCAATCAAAGGCCTAAAATAACAAACAATAGGCTCATGGCAGTTTTACATCGGTTACATGGATACACAGGCAGGCCAGACAGCATTGTGGTCAGTGGAGGAGTAATGCAAGTAGGGGCCGCAGACAGGCAATCAAAGGCCTAAAATAACAAACAATAGGCTCATGGCAGTTTTACATCGGTTACATGGATACACAGGCAGGCAGCGTTGTGGTCAGAGGAGGAGGATTGCAAGGAGTGTCTGACACAGTTAGTACTCCAAACAAAAAAAAAAATAATAATGTGTCGCAAAACAACGATAAGTAAAAAAAGGGTGGCATGCTTAGGTACAGGGGTGGGCTCATCTGCAGAGTTTATGACAAAGTAATTTGGCAGTAAATTAGTATTTACTGGTGTCAATATAGGACACTGCCCCAGACTACTTTAACTAGCATCATAGATGCAAACAAATTGGTATTGTTTGTCAGTGCCAGGCATTGAATGATGTCAGTGCATAGACTAAACATTGGTGGAGCTGTGCGAGATAATTTTGCACGTGGTAGAGCACAGTTTGAGCTGGGAGGGGGACTCTCTTGTGGCCGGCGGTACCGCCCCAGGGCCCCTCATGTTACATCGGTGTGTCTGACGTTGGGTGCGCACCACCACCGCCAGAGACACTACATTGTACTATGAGGGACCCAGTGGTAGTGCCGTCGACCAAAAGCGGGCACACCCACCTCTTCAGACAAACAGCACTGTAACGGGTGCTTGCGCCAAGTGGCGATACAACGGCCCCGTGGGGGGATTTTTCCCATTGGGGGAGGTGTAAACATGTCGTATGCTGGACAAACAGCTGCTGCAAATTAAGAGATAGGAACACTCAGTAAGACCAGTCCAGAAGCAAGACCTTTTTATAGGAAAGCTAGGTGTCAGCCGGGAAAGGTGGGGCAAAATAATTTGAAATCCAGGAGTGGTTCATTTTAATGAAGGTGAGATCATCCACATTTTGGGTAGCCAGACGAGTCCTTTTTTCAGTTAATATTGAACCAGCAGCACTGAATACTCTTTCTGATAGCACACTAGCTGCTGGGCAAGCAAGCTCCTGCAACGCATATTCTGCCAATTCAGGCCAGGTGTCTAATTTGGATGCCCAGTAATCAAATGGGAATGACGGTTGAGGGAGAACATCGATAAGGGAAGAAAAATAGTTAGTAACCATACTGGACAAATGTTGTCTCCTGTCACTTTGAATAGATGCTGCAGTACCTGTCCTGTCTGCGGTCATTGCGAAATCACTCCACAACCTGGTCAGAAAACCCCTCTGTCCAACGCCACTTCTGATCTGTGCACCACTAACACCTCTGCCATGTAGCCCCCTGCAGCTTGTGTGAGACTGAGAACCATCACCGGCGCTGTGTGCTGGGAATGCCTGAATCAAACGGTCTACAAGAGTAGCTTGTTTGGTTGCTAATATTTGTTCGAGGTTCTCATGTGGCATAATATTTTGCAATTTGCCTTTATAGCGAGGGTCAAGGATGCAGGCCAACCAGTAATCATCATCGCTCATCATTTTAATAATGCGTGTGTCCCTTTTGAGGGTACGTAAGGCATAATCCGCCATGTGTGCCAAAGTTCCAGTTGCCAAATCTGCGGTTGTGCTGGTTGGAGGGGCTGTTACAGGCAAATCTACGTCACTTGTCTCCCTTAAAAAAACAGAACCCGGCCTTGCAACGCCACTAATTTCTGTTGGCCCAGGAGAAGCTTCCTCATTCAAAAAGTACTCATCCCCATCATCCTCCTCGTCCTCCTCCTCCTCCTCGCCCGCTACCGCGTCCTCTACACGGCCCTGACCAGACAATGGCTGAGTGTCATCAAGGCTTTCCTCTTCCTCGGCTGCAGACGCCTGCTCCTTTATGTGTGTCAAACTTTGCATCAGCAGAAGCATTAGGGGGATGTTCATGCTTACTATGGCGTTGTCTGCACTAACCAGCCGTGTGCATTCCTCAAAACACTGAAGGACTTGACACAGGTCTTGTAGCTTAGACCACTGCACACCTGACAACTCCATGTCTGCCATCCAACTGCCTGCCCGTGTATGTGTATCCTCCCACAAAACATAACAGCACGCCTTTGTTCGAACAGTCTCTGAAGCATGTGCAGTGTGGAGTTCCACCTTGTTGAAATGTCGATGATTAGGCGATGCTGGGGAAGGTTCAAAGACCGCTGATAGTTCTGCATACGGCTGGAGTGTACAGGCGAACGGCGGATATGCGAGCAAAGTCTGCGCACTTTGAGGAGCAGGTCTGGTAACCCCGGGTAACTTTTCAGGAAGCACTGCACCACCAGGTTTAAGGTGTGAGCCAGGCAAGGAATGTGTTTCAGTTGGGAAAGGGCTATGGCAGCCATAAAATTCCTTCCGTTATCACTCACAACCTTGCCTGCCTCAAGATGTACAGTGCCCAGCCATGACTGAGTTTCATTCAGCAAGAACTCGGACAGAACTTCCGCGGTGTGTCTGTTGTCGCCCAAACACTTCATTGCCAATACAGCCTGCTGACGCTTGCCACTAGCTGTCCCATAATGGCACACCTGGTGTGCAACAGTGGCAGCTCTTGCTTCTGCATGAGGAGGAGGAAGAGGAGGAGGGGGGCTAACGCCTACAGCCAACTCTTTCTTTGACCGTGGACTAGGCAAAACTGTCCCAATATTGCTGTCCCCTGTGGACCCTGCATCCACCACATTCACCCAGTGTGCCGTGATGGACACGTAACGTCCCTGGCCATGCCTACTGGTCCATGCATCTGTTGTCAGGTGCACCTTTGTAGTCACAGACTGCCTGAGTGCATGGACGATGCGGTCTTTAACATGCTGTTGGAGGGCTGGGATGGCTTCTCTAGAAAAGAAAAGCCGACTGGGTAGGTCGTAGCGTGGTACAGCGTAGTCCATCAGCGCTTTGAAAGCTTCGCTTTCAACTAACCAGTAGGGCATCATCTCTAATGAGATTAGTCTAGCAATGTGGGCGTTCAAACCCTGTGTACGCGGATGCGAGGATGAGTACTTCCTTTTCCTAACAAGAGTCTCATGTAGGGTGAGCTGGACTGGAGAGCTAGAGATCGTGGAACTAGCGGTGGTGCCGGTGGACATGGCAGACTGAGAGAGGGTTGGAGATCGTATTCTTGCCGGTGCCCTACATGCAGTGTTTCCTACAGCAAACCTGGTGATTCCCTGACTGCTTTGGCCTGGCGACGAAAGCTGCACAGATACTGCCGGTGGTGCGGGAAATGGTGGGTTTACAGTGAGGGAAGGGATGTAGCGTTGCTGACTAGCTTCATTGGCCGAGGGTGCTGCAACCTTTAGGGACATTTGGTAGTTATTCCAGGCTTGCAAATGCATGGTGGATAAATGTCTATGCATGCAACTTGTATTTAGACTTTTAAGATTCTGACCTCTGCTTAAGGTAGTTGAACATTTTTGACAGATGACTTTGCGCTGATCATTTGGATGTTGTTTAAAATAATGCCAGACTGCACTCTTTCTACTATCGGATAACTTTTCAGGCATTGCAGACTGAGCTTCTTTAACCGGATGGCCACGCTGTCCTCCAACAGGTTTTGGTTTTGCCACGCGTTTTTGGCCAGATACGGGCCCGGTAGATGGAACCTGTTGTGATGTTGATGCCTGCTGCGGCTCCTCCTCCTCCGCTTCTGAACTACTGCCGCCTGCACCCTGTTCCCCCAATGGCTGCCAATCGGGGTCAACAACTGGGTCATCTATGACCTCCTCTTCTATGTCGTGTGCAACTTCGTCTGTGTCACCGTGTAAGCCGGTGGTATAGCGTTCGTGACGGGGCACCATAGTCTCCGCTGGGTTTGATTCTGCCTTAGTACACTGCGAGGGCAATGTTCTTGTCTGAGTCAAAGGAACAGCATAGTAATCTGGCTGTGGCTGTGCATCTGTGCACTCCATGTCCGATTCAACTTCTAATGGGCATGGCCTGTTAACTGTTTCACTGTCTAACCCAGGAACGGTATGTGTAAAAAGCTCCATGGAGTAACCTGTTGTGTCGACTGACGCATCCTACACTGTTGTTCTGGGTGAAGGACACAAGGAAGCGACTTGTTCCTGACCGGGAGCATCCACTGATGATGCACTGCTCTGACATTTGGCACTTTCCGAGGAGGAGGCGAAAGAGCTAGAGGCAGAGTGAGCAATGAAAGCCAATACTTGTTCCTCCTGCTCCGGCTTCAAAAGTGGTTTTCCTACTCCCAGAAAAGAGAGCGTTCGAGGCCTTGTGTAGGCAGACGACGTTTTTGGCTCAACAACTCGAGACTTAGGTGCTGTACTGCTTTTACCACGACCACCTGATGCTCCACCACCACTACCATCATTACCAGCTGACAATGACCGCCCACGGCCACGACCTCTTCCACTAGACTTCCTCATTGTTTGCAAAACGTAACCAAAGTAACGCTATTTGTTACTGTAAAACAACTTATAAGGTGAACTCAAACTTCTGTAGAATTTATATATAACTTTATAGGTGCCTGACACTGAAAGAAAAATCGGGCCCAATGTTACACACTCGGTTTTTTGTGCCCCAATAATTTGAGACAGATGGCACACACAGGAGCAGCACTCAAGCAGACTTGCCAATATTTATCTCCCACTAATTTTTTTTTTTTTAAAAGGGAGAATTTAGCCAAAAAAAAAAAAATGGCCAAGTATCACACAGTGGTTTTTTCGGTGCCACACAATGAGAGTGAGATGCCACCCACAGCAATGGCATGGAGGCAGACTTGCCAATATTTATCTCCCACTAACTATTTTTTTTTTGAAAAGGGAGAATTTACCCCAAAAAAACAAAAAGGCCCAGTATTACACACTGCTTTTCGGTGGGACACAATGAGAGACAGATGCCACACACAGGACTGGCACGGAGGCAGACTTGCCAAGATTTATCTCCCACTAACTATTTTTTTTTGAAAAGGGAGAATTTACCCAAAAAACCCAAAAAGGCCCAGTATTACACACTGCTTTTCGGTGGGACACAATGAGAGACAGATGCCACACACAGGACTGGCACGGAGGCAGACTTGCCAAGATTTATCTCCCACTAACTTTTTTTTTTTTTTTGAAAAGGGAGAATTTACGCCCAAAAAAACCCAAAAAAAAACAGTATTACACACTGCTTTTCGGTGGGACACAATGAGAGACAGATGCCACACACAGGACTGGCACGGAGGCAGACTTGCCAAGATTTATCTCCCACTAACTATTTTTTTTTGAAAAGGGAGAATTTAGCCAAAAAAAAAAAAAAATGGCCAAGTATCACACAGTGGTTTTTTAGGTGCCACACAATGAGAGTGAGATACCACCCACAGCAATGGCACGGAGGCAGACTTGCCAATATTTATCTCCCACTAACTATTTTTTTTTGAAAAGGGAGAATTTAGCAAAAAAAAAAAAAAAAAATGGCCAAGTATCACACAGTGTTTTTTTCGTTGCCACACAATGAGAGTGAGATGCCACCCACAGCAATGGCACGGAGGCAGACTTGCCAAGATTTATCTCCCACTAACTATTTTTTTTTGAAAAGGGAGAATGTAGCCAAAAAAAAAAAAAAATGGCCAAGTATCACACAGTGGTTTTTTCGGTGCCACACAATGAGAGTGAGATGCCACCCACAGCAATGGCACGGAGGCAGACTTGCCAAGATTTATCTCCCACTAACTATTTTTTTTTGAAAAGGGAGAATTTAGCCAAAAAAAAAAAAAATGGCCAAGTATCACACAGTGGTTTTTTCGGTGCCACACAATGAGAGTGAGATGCCACCCACAGCAATGGCACGGAGGCAGACTTGCCAAGATTTATCTCCCACTAACTATTTTTTTTTGAAAAGGGAGAATTTAGCCAAAAAAAAAAAAAATGGCCAAGTATCACACAGTGGTTTTTTCGGTGCCACACAATGAGAGTGAGATGCCACCCACAGCAATGGCATGGAGGCAGACTTGCCAAGATTTATCTCCCACTAACTATTTTTTTTTTTTAAAAGGGAGAATTTACCAAAAAAAAAAAAAACAGTATTACACACTGCTTTTCGGTGGGACACAATGGGAGACAGATGCCACACACAGGACTGGCACGGAGGCAGACTTGCCAAGATTTATCTCCCACTAACTATTTTTTTTTTGAAAAGGGAGAATTTACCCCAAAAAAACAAAAAGGCCCAGTATTACACACTGCTTTTCGGTGGGACTCAATGAGAGACAGATGCCACCCACATCAATGGCACGGAGGCAGACTTGCCAAGATTTATCTCCCACTAACTATTTTTTTTTTTGAAAAGGGAGAATTTACACAAAAAAAACAAAAAAAAACACTATTACACACTGCTTTTCGGTGGGACACAATGAGAGACAGATGCCACACACAGGACTGGCACGGAGGCAGACTTGCCAAGATTTATCTCCCACTAACTATTTTTTTTTGAAAAGGGAGAATTTAGCCAAAAAAAATAAAAAATGGCCAAGTATCACACAGTGGTTTTTTAGGTGCCACACAATGAGAGTGAGATGTCACCCACAGCAATGGCACGGAGGCAGACTTGCCAATATTTATCTCCCACTAACTATTTTTTTTTGAAAAGGGAGAATTTAGCCAAAAAAAAAAAATGGCCAAGTATCACAGTGGTTTTTTCGGTGCCACACAATGAGAGAGAGATGCCACCCACAGCAATGGCACGGAGGCAGACTTGCCAATATTTATCTCCCTGCAGTTATCTCAGAAAAGTATGGCAGGCAGCTAGAAAAAGGACTGCTGCACACAAAAGTGTGGACAAACACACAAGATAGCTGTGCAGAAAGGAAGGAAATACAGGATTTGTGCTTTGAAAAAAACAGTTGGTTTGCACAGCGTCGTACACACACAGGCACAGCAACGCAGCTATCAGGGTCAGGGAGCCTTCTAGGGCAGCCCAATGAGCGACAGCGCTGAGGAAAAAAAAATGTAGCTTCCACTGTCCCTGCAAACAAAAGGTGGTGTTGGACAGTGGAAATCGCTACAGCACAAGCGGTTTGCAGCTTTATGTACCCTGCCTATCACTATCCCTGCTTCTGAAGAAGCGGCAGCAACCTCTCCCTACGCTCACATCAGCAGCAGTAAGATGGCGGTCGGCGGGAACGCCCCTTTATAGCCCCTGTGACGCCGCAGAAAGCAAGCCAATCACTGCAATGCCCTTCTCTAAGATGGTGGGGACTGAGATCTATGTCATCACGCTGCCCACACTCTGCGTCCACCTTCATTGGCTGAGAAATGGCGCTTTTAGCGTCATTGAAACGTGACTTTGGCGCGAAAGTCGCGTACCGCATGGCCGACCCCACACAGGGATCGGCTCGGTTTCATGAGACGCCGACTTTGCCAAAAGTCGGCGACTTATGAAAATGAACGATCCGTTTCGCTCAACCCTAGTAATTCTGGCAAATGCCAGAAGAGCCTGTCTGGTCATGTGCTGCCTTGTCTGCTATGTTGTTAACAGAATCAGTGTTCTCAAGAACCTCATACTGTTAAGAGTACCAGCAGGTGACATTGCTCACCAAACCATCACTGATTGTAGAAGCTTCACAGAAGACCTCAAGCAGCTTGGATTGTGTGCCTCTCCACTCTCCCTCCAGACTCTGGGACCTTGATTGCCAAATGAAATGCAAAATTTACTTTAATCTGAAAACAACACCTTGGACCACTGAGCAACAGTCCAGTTGTTTTTCTCCATGGTCCAGGTAAGACACTTCTGGTGTTGTCTATTGGTCATGAGTGGCATGACACAGGAAATGCGACACTTGTAGCCCATGTCCTGGACACGTCTGTGTGTTGTGGCTCTTGAAGCAATGACTCCAGCAGCAATCCACTCCATGTGTTTCTCCCCCAAATTTTTGAATGGCCTTTTTTTTAACAATACTTTCAAGTCTGTGGTTACCCCGGTTGCTTGTGCACCTTTTTCTACCACATTTTTTTCTTCCCCTCAACTTTCCACTAATATGCTTGGATACAGCAGTCTGTGAATAGCCAGCTTTTCTAGCAATGACCTTTTGTGGCTTACCCTCCTTGTGAAGTGTGTCAATGACTGCCTTCTGGACATCTGTCAAGTCAGCAGTCTTCCCCATAATTGTGGAGCCTACTGAAACAGACTAAGGGACCTTTTTAAATTCTTAGGAAGCTTTTGCAGGTGTTTTTTGTTAATTATTCTAATTTACTGATATAATGACTTTTGGATTTTCAGTGACTGTAAGCCATAATCAGCAAAATTAACAGAAATAAACACTTTAAATAGATCACTCTGTTTATAATGACTCTATATAATATATGAGTTTCACTTTTTATATTGAAGAACTGAAATAAATAAACTTTTTGATAATATTCTAATTTTGTGGGAAGCACCTGTATGTGCCAGACATTTCTGAGCTCAGAACATTGATAGAGGAGAGTTGAATAGTAATTCAATGTTTTGTCTTTTTTCATTAGATAACACATTAAAATCTTAGAGCTAAAAATGCATCATGGACTGTAAATTGCAAAATCATTCCATCTCTCTTCATACTTTGTGAGACTGGTGAGGCAGTGGGGTGAATACCTACGTACCGTAGCACAAAAGCCATGCTTTGACAAAAGACTTTGTAGTGCTTCTGCAATTTATTTAATTTATTTATAAACAGTTCTAGGAATTATTCTTGACCTATGTCTTATAAAATGTGTACATGTACATTGCTGCATACTGTTTATAAAGTACACATGGATTTTCATAGAAGTTTTGGAAACATTGTTTTTTCATAGCTTTTTTGTGCAGGGATCTGTTATGCTGTGCTTTAAAAAAATCAAAACCACAGTGTTTACTAATGCATAGTATGAGGGATATTCAGAAATTCAGAGTCACATACAGGAAACATCTGGCAACTGAAGTAAAACTCAACTATGTGCTGAAAAGGTCTAAAGAGGGCTCTAAAAGAGTGCTGCTCTGTAATATATGAAGGCATTATCCATTGGTGATCTTAAAGGGAATCTATCAGTGGAATTAACCCCCCTAAGCCATCTAGATGGGCATGTAGGTCATAGGAAGTTCAATAAAATGATACCTTGATATCTGCAATGCAATGACTTGACCCAGAAAAATCCACATTTTTCTTATATGAAAATGAGCTCTTGACATCTATGAGCAGGAAACAGATCTGTATGAGAATCTGCCTCCATAGCTTGTGAATGAAAGGGGATGTTACCTGTGTGAACCATATAATAATAATTTGCTCTCAAAATCACAGCTCTGCAGTCATATCAGGACTAACACAATATAGCAGAAGAAAGCTTTGTCTCATTACAAAATAATAATTGCTAGTGCAGTCCTTTCACATTGCTTTAACTGTCTTCTTACATACAGTCAGTTAGGGGGAAAAGACAGCACAACAGAGCTTTCATCACTGTGAGAGGACAACTGTTAATGTGCCTGTGTTTGTAATGAGACAGTTCAACTCTGCTGTACTATGTTAGTTATAAACAGACACAGCTCTGCAGCAGAGCTGACAGCACTAAGGGAGGACAAGTGCTGCTGCAAATGTTTGTAGTGATAAATACTTCATTTCTGTTGTACTGTGTTAGTTGAACTGTGTGTGATTATGAGAGAAAAGTGTCAGTCATTAGTTGGTTCACACAGTTAAAGCGCCATTATATTTAAATAAGCTCTCAAGGCAGATTCTTATGCAGATTTGTGACCGGTTCATAGATCCTAATAACTCATTTACTTATAAGAAAAATGTGGTTTTCTCTGGAATAAAACTTTAGATTGTAAATATCAATGTATCACATTATTCACCTATTTATGACCTGTATGCCCATAGAGACTGCTTGGGGGTGTTAATCCTACAGACAGATCCCTTTAAAGCTTGGTTCATAAAGAGTTTTTGGAGGCAGATTAATTCCAAATACATTTTCGAGTGGAATCTCGCTATTTATTATTTTGTAGGAGTTTTTTTTATGAAATATTTCTTGAAAGGGGTAGCCATACCTTCAAGCAGCTTTTTCAAATAAGCTGACTGTGGGTGCCCATGGAGAATAACACTATTGCTGTCCATCACATGACTTGTATCCTGCATTTTCACCAGCTTCCTATTTGTATGCTCTAGCTCTTAATTCTATCTTTAATTCTTAAAGGGAACCTGTCACCAGGTTTGGCCAATACAAGTTACGGCCACCACCTTTCAGGGTTAATATACAGAATTCTACACCCAGATCTGTAAAAGAAGAAAAATAACTTTAATTATACTCAACTGCGGGGCGGTCCAGTCTGAGGGGTGTCTTGGTCCAGCGCCTCCCATCTTCTTATGATCGCCATCCTCCTTCTTGGTTCGTGTGGATAACGCGTCCCTGCATCATCCACACAGTCTCCCTGACATCGCACTTCTACACAGGCATACTTCACTGTAGTACTTTGTTCTGCCCTCAACAGGGAAGAGATAGAGACCGTGCTCCAACCATAAACAGAACCAGAACCACCAAAACAGGGAATGTTTTAAAATATATATCTTTATTTCGAACAATTCTGACAATAGAAGAACATCTAAAATATATAATAAGTTGTGCACGTATCAATACGTGCACAACTTATTGTATATTTTAGATGTTCTTCTATTGTCAGAATTGTTCGAAATAAAGATATCTACTGTATATATTTTAAAACAATCCCTTCTTTGGTGGTTCTGATTCTGTTTATGGTTGGAGCACAGTCTATATGTCCTTTAGTGGCTTTCACTATAGTTTCTACACATATGGTGACTCTATGGTATTTAGTCATAACTTAAATATACACCCTTTGAAAGAATTGAGAAATTATTATATAATTCCTTGGATATCACTACTGTGTTTTTTTAACCTCAACAGGGCAGAGAAGTGCGCCTGCACAGGAGCGCGATGCTGAGCAGACTGTATGCAAGGTATTGGTCGATATTATGGCCACAATATTTAAGCTGCCAACCCGCATCAAGGGTCCTTACATATTGGCAGTCCTAATCTAAAAAATCACCATAAGAGGAAAGACCTCTACTATTCTAAACAAAAAAAAACACCAGTATACAGGCAGAGATGCTTACCTGTTCAAGGCCTCCAACAATTGCACTAACCAAGGTGCAGCGGACCCAAGTTAAGATGCCAAATACACAGGTGCAATAATACCGATAATGCAGCCACCCTACAATCAGGAATTGGCCGCTTGGTGCACCTGTGCAAACAAATAGTCTGTATGTGGCGTGTTCACACAGGAATGCAAAGTATATGGCTCAAAGCCTATTAATGACGCCATGTAGCGGGCTCACCATGCATCCTGTGTGACAGAGGCTACAGTGTACAGAGCCATCTAGGGCCCAGCCGCACCCTGGAAAAATATACAGTGCACCAAAAACATAACAATGTATGCAAGGTATTGGTCAATATTATGGCCACAATATTTAAGCTGCCAACCCGCGTCAAGGGTCTATACATATTGGCAGTCCTAATCTAAAGAAACACCGTAAGAGGAACACACCACTATTTGTTTGCACAGGTGCACCTAGCGGCCAATTCCTGATTGTAGGGTGGCGCCATTTTGACACTGATACAGCGCAGAGAGGCTGCTCCTGACGTTGCCACTGTTACTGGCAAGATTTCAGCTATTTAGTTAGGCGGTTGTGTATCAGTCAGATAGTGTAGCTAGATAGTGTCCAGTGTGGCAGTAAGGCTACGTTCACATTTGCGGTCGGCGCCGCAGCGGGGCGTTATACGCCTGGTTCGGCATGTGCAGGGAGCGATCCTGGATGTTCCCAGGGTCTGAAGGAGAGGAAACTCTCCTTCAGGCCCTGGGATCCATATTCATGTAAAAAATAAAGAATAAAAATAAAAAATATGTATATACTCACCCCTCCGAGAAGCCTGGCTGTCACTGCTGCAAGCGTCTGCCTCCGTTCCTAAGAATTGCAGAGCGTGAAGGACCTTCGATGACGTCACGGACAGGTGACCGGTCACATGAGCGGTCACGGACCAATCACAGGACTGCGACGTCATCGAGGGTCCTTCATGCTCTGCAATTCTTAGGAACGGAGGCAGACGCTTGCAGCAGTGACAGCCAGGCTTCTCGGAGGGGTGAGTATATACATATTTTTTATTTTTATTCTTTATTTTTTACATGAATATGGATCCCAGGGCCTGAAGGAGAGTTTCCTCTCCTTCAGACCCTGGGAACCACACGCTGTATAAGATGACTGGGTGTATAAGATGACCCCCGTCTTATACAGCGGGCATATCCCAAATTCCATATTTTATATGGAAAAGTTGGGGGTCGTCTTATACGCCCAGTCGTCTTATGCACCAGAAAATACGGTAGTTAGATAGATGGTTGTATATCAGTCAGATACTGTAATAATAATAATCTTTATTTTTATATAGCGCTAATATATTCCGCAGCGCTTTACAATTTTGCACACATTATCATTGCTGTCCCCGATGGGGCTCACAATCTAAATTCCCTATCAGTATGTCTTTTTGAATGTGGGAGGAAACCCACGCAAACACGGAGAGAACATACAAACTCTTTGCAGATGTTGTCCTGAGTGGGATTAGAACCCAGGACTCCAGCGCTGCAAGGCTGCAGTGCTAACCACTGCACCGCTAACCACTGCACCGCTAACCACTGCACCACCGTGCTGCCCGTACTGTAGGTATCTAGTGTCCAGTGTGGCTGTTAAATACCTTCCAGCACTTTTTATTTCTTTTTTTGGCCATACTGAGGTGCACAAACAAATCCAGCAGGACACGTGATGTGCATTGCTTCTATTGTGATCGATGCACGAGTATAGCATTCTAATTCACATGTAGCTAGTGAAAAAATATTAAACAGCCTGCAGTATCCCACCTTGTAGTTTAGTGCTGTGGTGAAATAGACTGTCTGCAGACCTAAGGCACATTAAAAAAAATTATAATTTTTCAGTTGCAAAAAGTTAGACAACCAGCTGTATCACACTTTGTCATTTGTTTGGGTTGAAATTAAGCTGTAGAGGCCTGATCCAGAGGCCACAAACAAATTCTTCTGTTATTAACATGATACAGTAAGGGACCTGAGTTTAAAAAGAGTTTGTAGCATCTAGTGTGTTATAGAGGCCTGATACATAGGCCACAAACAAATTCTTCTCTTATTAACGTCATACATTAAGGGACCTAACTTGAAAAATAGTTTTTAGCATCTAGTGTGTTATAGAGGCCTGATCCTTGGTCCAAAGAAAACATCTTTTTTTCTGTGACTAACATGATACAGCACTCCATATTTCAACTTTGAATTTACTCTCGCTGAAATTCAGCTGTTTGCAGAGGAGGTGCAGAGTTTAAAATACTGTGCTCCTACCACACTATCTGAGCAACATGACTGGGAAAAAGCGAGACAGTGGTGGAAGGGGAATAGGTGTTCAAGGTGTAGGTGTGGTAGGTGGTAATGTTGGTGAAGGCACTAGTGAAGCAACGTCACATCCTATGCAAAGACAACTGACAACTTATGTTACTGGACAGGCTACCTTTCTTTGGCAGACACACAGCAGTATGCATTGTCGATGATGCCCAGAAAGAGCATTTACTCGAGTGGATAGCAAGGGCAGCTTCAAGTGGCCTCTCCTCCTCTTCTTCCACCTTAACATCACACCCAGTCCAGTCCACAGATGAAGCACCCAAATTCCCGATGGATCCCCCCGCGCCCAACTATCCAAACATTCAACTGACTGAACAGAACAACAGATGGGTGATTCTGAAGAGCTGTTCACACATTCTATGCCATGTTCATCAGAGGTGTACTCAAAAACTTTGCAGAGTCAAGAAGAGGAAATCTTCACTGATGCCCCAAATTTTTTTAGCTTGGATCCGAGGCAGGAAGAAGTACGATCCCAACAGCCTCCTGACCCTCATCCTCAGATGTTAACCCCTGGGGGGTTGATCCTGATGAGATTTAGATATCTGAGGCTCATGCGGACTGTACTGTGCTGTCAGGGCAAGAAGAGGAGGAAAGTGACTCCAATGGCCAGGAGTGTGATAACACAGAGGATGATGATGAGGTGTCAGATACCAGTTGATGTGAACATAGAGGCACACAGCTGAGTAGGTCATCGAAGGAACACGAGGAGGTTACATTGCACCATCCGTGGCAGACATGTAGAGATGCAGCCACGACGAGTGATGCATCCTCAGCCACAACTGTGCTTCTGACCTGCAGCATCCGCGGGTCTGCAGCTTGCATCGGAGGCATGGGTTGTCAAGTCTGGGCCTTTTTTGACACTGCAAAGGATGAGCCAACTTATGTAATCTGCCAACTTTGCAAAAAAAATACATTACTGTTGGTTACCATATTTGTTGAGTCTATGGTACTAAAAGCTATTGGCCCATATCTGCTCCATCACTCAGAACACCTCTCACTAGATTCTTCAGATTCTAAGACAATAGTACATAATAATGCAGTTAAAGAATTTATTCTTTTTATCAGAGAAAAGCACATGTAAGGCAGCATTTCTACTGAGAAAAAAAATCAGTTCTTGTCACATTTTTGTCAAATCTGTGGCATCAAGTCAAATAATATACTATGGGGAGATATTTATTATTTTTCCTGACACACAGGCTATGTGCACACGTCCGGAATTGCCGCAGAAATTTCCGCAGCAATTCCGCAACTGTGCCGCGGGTAAAACGCATGCGGAATTGGCATGCATTTTCCCGCTTAACACTAGCGTTTTACAAGTGTAATTAGCTTGCAGAATGCTAGCGTTTTCCAAGCGATCTGTAGCATGGCTTGGAAAACTGATTGACAGGTTGGTCACAGGTTGTGACCAACTTTTTACTATTGATGCTGCCTATGCAGCATCAATAGTAAAAAGATCTAATGTTAAAAATAATTTTAAAAATTAAAAATCGTGATATTCTCACCTTCCGTTGTCCCTGGCAGTCTTCCCGCTTCTCGCAATGCTCATGTTCCCAATAATGTCTAGCGGCAATGACCTCAGATGACGTAGCATCTTGCGAGACCCACGTCATCACAGGTCATTGCCGCAAAGCATCACTGGGAACGGAAGCATCGCGAGGAGCGGGAACTCTGCGAGAGACGCCGGAAGGTGAGAATATCACGATTTATTATTTTAATTCTTTTTTTTAACAATTATATGGTTCCCTGGGCCTGGAGGAGAGTCTCCCCTCCTCCACCTTGGGTACCAACCGCTCATGATCCGCTTACTTCCCGCATGGTGGGCATAGCTACATGCGGGAAGTAAGCGGATCAATGCATTCCTATGTGTGCAGAATCCCTGCGATTCCACACAAGAAATGAACATGCTATGTTTTTTTCCGGAATGCGATTCTGCCACGGAAAAAAACGCAACATGTGCACAAAAATTGCAGATTGCATTCTAATAGTAGGATGCTTAATGTATGCGTTTTTTTCGCAGTTTTATCGTATTTTTATAGCGAAAAAAATGCAAAAAATCCTGAACGTGTGCACATAGCCTAAAACATTGTAAGCCTATGTGACATGAAGAAACATCATAATTTACTTGATTTTAAAATTCTGCATCTGTCTCTGAGCTTGACATATGTTTTAATGTGACCCACCACTCCTTACTTCCTGTTACAGTTCGTTCAAAGAACAAAATAAAGAGATTTCTTGTTTAAGCTTTGACCTGAACATAGCCTGTCAGTCAAGCATAGCTCTTCATGCAGGAGGCAAAACTCAGTGAGCAGCTCTAGCATAGCATGTCAGTCAAGCACAGCCCTTCATCCAGGAGGCAGGTCTCAGTCAGCAGCTCTGACAGAGCTTGTCAGTCAAGCATAGCCATTCATGCAAGAGGCAGAACTCACTGAGCAGCTCTGGCATAGCCTGTCAGTCAAGCATAGCCCTTCATGCAGGAGGCAAAACTCAGTGAGCAGCTCTGGCATAGCCTCTCAGTTACGCATAGCCCTTCACGCAGGAGGCAAAACTCAGTGAGCAGCTCTAGCATAGCATGTCAGTCAAGCATAGCCCTTCATGCAGGAGGCAAAACTCAGTGAGCAGCTCTGGCATAGCCTCTCAGTCAAGCATAGCCCTTCATGCCGGAGGCAAAACTCAGTGAGCAGCTCTAGCAAAGCATGTCAGTCAAGCATAGCCCTTCATGCAGGAGGCAGGACTCAGTCAGCAGCTCTGACACAGCTTGTCAGTCAAGCATAGACTTTCATGCAGGAGGCAGGACTCACTGAATAGCTCTGGCATAGCCTGCCAGTCAAGCATAGCCCTTCATGCAGGAGGCAAAACTCAGTGAGCAGCTCTGGCATAGCATGTCAGTCAAGCATAGCCCTTCATGCAGGAGGCAGGACTCAGTCAGCAGCTCTGACACAGCTTGTCAGTCAAGCATAGACTTTCATGCAGGAGGCAGGACTCACTGAATAGCTCTGGCATAGCCTGCCAGTCAAGCATAGCCCTTCATGCAGGAGGCAAAACTCAGTGAGCAGCTCTGGCATAGCATGTCAGTCAAGCATAGCCCTTCATGCAGGAGGCAGGACTCAGTCAGCAGCTCTGACATAACCTGTCACTCAAGCATAAAGCATCATTCAGGAGGCTTCACTCAGCTTGCAGCTCTGATATAGCCTGTCATTCAAGCATAGCACTTCATGCAGGAGGCAGAACGCAGTGAGCAGATCTGGCAGAGCAAGTCAGTCAAGCATAGCCTTTCATGCAGGAGGAATGACTCAGTCAGCAGCTCTGACATAGCCTGTCAGTCAAGCAGAGCTCATCATGCAGGGGGCTTCACTCAGCTAGCAGCACTGACATAGCTGGTCAGTCAAGCATAGTCCTTTATGCAGGATGCAGAACCCATTGAGCAGCTCTGGCTTAGCATGTCATTCAAGCATAGTCCTTCATGCAGGAGGCAGAACTCAGACAGCAAATCTGACGCAGCCTGTCAGTCAAGCACAGCCCTTCACGCAGGAGACATAACTCAGTGAGCAGCTCTGGCATAGCATGTCAGTCAAGCATAGCTCATCATGCAGGAGGCTTCACTAAGCTAGGAGCTCTGACATAGCCTGTCAGCCAAGCATAGCCCTCCATGCAGGAGGCAGAAAATTTGAAATCTGGGGCTAAAAAAATTTTTTGTGGTAAAAATGTAATTTTTTTGTCACCGCCCAATGGTATAGCATTCTGTGATACAGCTGTGGTGTCAATATGACCACTGCATCCCTAGATGAATTCATTGAGCAGCTCTAGCAAAGCATGTCAGTCAAGCATAGCCCTTCATGCAGGAGGCAGGACTCAGTCAGCAGCTCTGACACAGCTTGTCAGTCAAGCATAGACTTTCATGCAGGAGGCAGGACTCACTGAATAGCTCTGGCATAGCCTGCCAGTCAAGCATAGCCCTTCATGCAGGAGGCAAAACTCAGTGAGCAGCTCTGGCATAGCCTCTCAGTCAAGCATAGCCCTTCATGCAGGAGGCAGAACTCACTGAGCAGCTCTGGCATAGCATGTCAGTCAAGCATAGCCCTTCATGCAGGAGGCAGGACTCAGTCAGCAGCTCTGACATAACCTGTCACTCAAGCATAAAGCATCATTCAGGAGGCTTCACTCAGCTTGCAGCTCTGATATAGCCTGTCATTCAAGCATAGCGCTTCATGCAGGAGGCAGAACGCAGTGAGCAGATCTGGCAGAGCAAGTCAGTCAAGCATAGCCTTTCATGCAGGAGGAATGACTCAGTCAGCAGCTCTGACATAGCCTGTCAGTCAAGCAGAGCTCATCATGCAGGAGGCTTCACTCAGCTAGCAGCACTGACATAGCTGGTCAGTCAAGCATAGTCCTTTATGCAGGATGCAGAACCCATTGAGCAGCTCTGGCTTAGCATGTCATTCAAGCATAGTCCTTCATGCAGGAGGCAGAACTCAGACAGCAAATCTGACGCAGCCTGTCAGTCAAGCACAGCCCTTCACGCAGGAGACATAACTCAGTGAGCAGCTCTGGCATAGCATGTCAGTCAAACATAGCTCATCATGCAGGAGGCTTCACTAAGCTAGGAGCTCTGACATAGCCTGTCAGCCAAGCATAGCCCTTCATGCAGGAGGCAGAAAATTTTAAATCTGGGGCTAAAAAAATTTTTTGTGGTAAAAATGTAATTTTTTTGTCACCGCCCAATGGTATAGCATTCTGTGATACAGCTGTGGTGTCAATATGACCACTGCATCCCTAGATGAATTCATTGAGAGGTTTAGTTCGTAAAATTGGGTCATTTATAGTGGGTTCTTCTGTTCTGGCACCTCCGGAGCTCTTCCAGTAGGTCATGGCACCCGCAAACTATACCAGTAAAATCTGCACTATAATATGGCACTCCTTCCCTTCTGAGCTTTGCACTGTGCCTGAAAAGTAGTTCCTGATATTTGTGCAATCAGGAGAATTTGCACATCAAACTGAGAGGTCCATTTTTCCTATTTGCTTTTGTAAAAATTAAAAATTTGGGGTCAAAGCAACACTTTAGAAGTAAAAATGTAATTATTTTTTTCTTTACTGCCCAATTATATAAATTTCTATGACACACCTGTGGTGTCAATATGATTGTCATGACCTCAGATACTTACCTGCCTTCTCCCATCCCTCGGCGCACTCCCTACTCGGTCCCTCGCCGCTCCTCCTCTGTCTTCTCCGGGTCTCGGCACATCATATCCTTATGTATGCACAGTTGCACCTCCTCTGCTGCTGGGTTCCCTGGAAGGTCGCGACCTGGTGGCTCCTCCCCAATATGGCAGCACCCATCGAATATATCTTCCCGGCATCTCCCTAGGTAAGACGCCTGTGCTTCTTAGGGTATTTCATTGCATTTCTTGCCAGCGCCCTCTTTATCCTCAGGCCCCTCTTTGTCTCTTCCGTTCTAGCCCTGTGTCCCTGCCATTCCAGTCCTGTGTCTCTATTGTGCCTGCCCAGAGTCTCTGAAATGCCTGCTTTGTGTCCATGCCGCTCCAGAACAGTGTCTCTGCCTTGCCTGCCTTGTGTCTCTGCCGTGCCTGCCTTGTGTCCCTGCCGCTCCAGTCCTGTGTCTCTGCTGTGCCATCCCAGAGTCTCTACCGTGCCTGCCCATAGTCTCTGCCATGTCCGCCTTGTGTCTCTGCCATTCCAGCCCTGTGTCTCTGCCATCCCAGCCCAAAGTCTCTGCTGTGCCCGCCTCGTGTCACTACTGTGCCTGCCTTGTGCCAGTGCCGCGTTCGCCCCGTGTCTCTGCCATATCTGTCCTGTGTCTCTGCTGTGCCACACCTGTGCCTCAACTCTACCAGTCAGGCATCAAGTCTTGTCTCCCAGATCTCCCTGCTTTTTTCCATTACCTTCGGTCCTCTGTCTCTTTTCCTCTCCTTCTTGTAGTCACCCCTTTGGCTCTAGCAGTTGTGTCTCCATCCCCCTTGGGCCTGCTCTTAACGCTCCCTGTATAGGAGGTGGTTCCATCTGGTCCGCTTGCCCTCAGGGGCTCTAGAGCCACGATCCAGAGGGTCCACTCTCGGGTTCTTCCAGAATCCTAATAATGATCCCTGCACCCCTAGATGAATTAATTGAGAGGTGTAATTTGTAAAATGTCATCACTTATGGGGGATTTTGCTGTTCTGGCACCTCAGGTTCTCTGTCAATGTGACATGGCACCCTCAAACCATCCAATCAAAATATGGCACCTCTTCCCTTGTGAGCTTTGCACTGTGCATTCAGAAGTAGTTTTAGACCACATATGGGGTATTGGCGCACTCAAGAGAAATTGCGCAAAAAACTGTATTGTGCATTTTCTCCTGTTAGCCTTGTGAAAATAATAAAAATTGAAGATAAAAGAACATTTTTGTGGGAAAAATGTGATTTTTTTTATTTTCATGTCTCTATCTAATGAATGTCTATGAAGCACTTGGAACATCAGGGGCACTCCAAATGCGACATGGCGTCCACTAAAGATTCCAGCCAATTTTGCGGTCCAAAAGTCAAATGGTGTGCCTTCCCTTTCGACCCCTGCTATGCACCCAAACAGTAGCCTTTCCCCCACATACGGGGTATTGGCGTACTCAGGAGAATGCAAAACAAATTGTGTTGTCTGTTTTCTCCTGTTACCCTTGAGAAAATAAAAAAAGTTGGGGCTAAATTAATATTTTTGTGGGAAAGATGTGATTTTTTTATTTTCATGGCTCTAAGTTATAAAGTTCTCTAAAGAATCTCGGGTTCAAGATGCTCACCACACATCTTGATACATTCCTTGAAGGGTCTTGTTTAAAAAAAAAGGGGTCACTTATGGAGGTGTTTACACTGTTTAGGCACATAAGGGGCTCTCTAAGCTTGACATGGCATCCACTGTCTATTCCAGCCATTTTTGCTTTGAAATTAGTTTTCCTCCACACATGGGGTATTGGCATACTCAGGAGAAATTGCAGAACAATTGTTGAGGTTCATTTTCTCTTGTTACCATTGTGAAAATTAAAAAATGTGACTAAATTAAAAAGTGAAATGTTCTTTTTTTCCTTCCACATTGCATTAACTCCTGTGAAGCACCTGAAGGGTTAATAAAGTTGTTACTTTTGGGAATTTTCTGTCCTATAGGCTCCCCAAAGTCCCTTCAAATGGGATGTGGTCCTTAAAAAATGGTTTTGTACATTTTGTCGGAAAAAATTTGAAATTGCTGATCAACTAAAAAATACTATGTTTCAAAAATTGTGCTGATGTAAAGGAGACATCAGGGAAATGTTATTTTTTAGCTATTTTGTGTGTCATAACTCTGTGGTTTTTAAGGAGATAAGAATTAAAAATTGTAAAATTGTAAAAATATTTACATTTTCACCAATTTCACGATAATTTCACAAATAAAAGCAAGTCATATCAAAAAGTTTTTACCACTATCATGAAGTACAATATGTCACAATAAAACAGTCTCAGAATCACTGGGATCCCTTGAAACATTCCAAAGTTATTACCTCATAAAACGACACTGGTTAGAGTTAAAAAATGAGGCCTGGTCATTAACCTACAAAATGGCTCAGTCCTTAAGGGGCTATGGGCTCTTGCTGATGACTGTAGTTTCAGTCTGATTGTGATCTGTCAAAACATCAGCTTGCACTCAGACCAATGTTATTCTATGGTACTGTGCGCATGTCCGAGGGAAGAAAATTGCAGCATGCACGATTTGCCTCCGATAATTGGATGACCCTCGCCCATTTTTGTCTATTGGCCTGTGGAAAACATCAGACCAGTTTCAGATGATATTCATTGCGGTCTGACTTTCATGGAGAGACTGAATGGAGAAACTTATTATTTTCTGATTCTCTACATCTGAGAAAAATAGATCCCACCCTGATCAAACCCTGATTAGAGTGCCATTAGCATAATCGGATTGTATTCCTTGTATGGAGAACATACAGTCGTCTGCACCTGCCTTAATACATATTTGTCACATTTGCATGATTGTTGTAAGATTCATATTTGGTACACAAGGGGTTGAATTACTAGACTGAGGGCAAAGTAAATTAAGCTTGGAATTTAGCTGATTATAGAGGTAATGGGGTAATAATAGACAGAGGACAATAGTGCGAAATAGTGTGCATTTTAAGGCACATTAATTGTGTTCTTAAGGTCATTTCCTTATCCCTCTACAAACTCTCTGATCTATTCATACTATTAATGATAATTACGTTAAAACTGGTGCTCTGCTACAATTTCTTGCCTCAATACCAGAAGCCAGGAGCTATTTTAAACGTTCTTGTCACCCATAATAGGAGCACTAGTACTGATTGCATTTGGAGATCATTTTCTTAAAGCTAATACTTGCAAATTGCTCTCTACAGTTAACAGCTTAAGACTGAAAGGTGGTGGAATAATGTGCTCTTGTTTTTTTCCGCTCCATTGACCTCCCACTTGTATAATTACATTTAATGTATAGATATCTAACTATAGTGTCTGTAAGAGGTGAGAAATCCAAGGAGACCAATGTAGCATTGTCTTGTAAAACATTTTATTTCATTATTGCACAACATGGATGCTATATTGCAACAAATTAAACGACTTGCCCTTTATATAAGCTTTGTGGCATCAAATCATACTCTAATCACTAATTGCAGTGAAAGTACGACACTGCATAAAACCTAATAATACAGATAGAGCCATTTCTTCAGTCTCCTTCTGGATTAAACTCATAGCAAGAGAAGGTCAGGTTATGTTCCTGTTTATGCTGTTTTCAAAGAACACTTATTTCTCAGTACAATATAATGAATAGAAACAGTATCTAATATTACAATGACCTGTCAGCATTCCTGAAGTCTCTTATAGTTTCACCATTCCTCTCATCAATGAAATATGCAGAGTCGTAGCCAGGTGTTTTTATCTCCATCCAGGGCAAAGGTTCAGTGCATTGCCTTAGTCAAGGTATTTAGAATCAGAGGAAGGACAAAGTGGCTTGTGGGCGCCATCTGGCACCCAGCATCTGGGGAGAGGACCTGGTAGCCCTCCTTCCTGGCTATACCTCTGGTGATGTGTAACTTCAAAGTAAGAAGCTGTCAGGACTTCTTTAGTTTTATCGCTGGTGGTTAGGATATTACCTTCATAACCTGCATTGGCTAAAAGAAGGTCTTGCGTCCAGTTGAAGCAGAAGAAGATTTTACATTGTGAGCCCTTATGGGAAGGGTCCTCGCTCCTTCTGTACTTGTGTGTGCCTTTTATTACTCATGTTTAGTGTACTTGTCTATGTATGCCCCTTTTTCACATGTAAAGCGCCATGGAATAAATGGCGCTATACAAATTAATAATAATAATAATAATAATTATACATATGTCAAAAGTGATGTTTGTAAGCATTCCCGGAAATGGAAACTGCAATGCATTGAGGTCCAAACAAAACTTGCTGTACTAAGTCATTTTCTATTTCACTAAACTGCAGTAAGGTAATGGAGTCAATAAACTGTATGCAAAAAGGTTGTGGGTCAAACAATACATTCCTGATTTTTTATGATAAGATATTCTAATTATGATGAAAAATGTGCAAGTAGAAACTCAAAGGAATGCATTTGCTTATATACAATGTTCCAGAATTACCATAAGCTCATCAATCTTGGAAACCATTAATGTAATGACTTTCATAGTAATGGGTAGATGATCAGTCAAAACAATATGCTTAATACATTGTTGATGAAATTGCTGCATGTTATATGTATAACAATTCATTAATGTTAATGATATAAGTGGCATCCCAGTCGATATTCTCTGCTCAGGTGACCAACTTTAGTGGTCTGATTAAAAGGATATTGTCATGTTTCTGTTAAAATTAAAACCGACTTCAGGACATGGCCTTGTTTTGCCTGTCCACCTTCTGACCATCATAAATGTTTACTTTTTATTTTGCATTGTAATTTTTTATTGTTATAAAAGCCCTTATTTTTTGTGGTACAGATTGGGAACCTCTTTGTGTTGTACATATATATTACCACATATTTTTTTTTACAAATGTATAATATTAAAAATATCCTCAAAGAAAATTGCCTTTTTTTACAATTATTTATGATTTAATATTGAGAGAAAAAGCAAAAGACAAGGACTTACAGAAATAAAGGAAAAGTAAGAGGGTATTAGCCTTAACATGATAAAGTCTTCCCTGATAAATAATAGACATAATCTAAAGCCCCCCATAGACATTAAACTAATGTCAGCTGAACCCGCTGATATTGACGTCCAACTGTCCAGTGTATAATGGTCCTGGAAAACTAATTGTCAAGTGGAGTTTAAAATTTGCCATGTCCAATTTCGGACTGCCAATCCTTTTTCTCTGAGAAAAATCTCAACCAGATATTCTCTCGGAACACAGGAGCGCATAGCAGAATGAACACTGATATACACTCACCGGCCACTTTATTAGGTACACCTGTCCAACTTCTTGTTAACACTTAATTTCTAATCAGCCAATCACATGGCGGCAACTCAGTGCATTTAGGCATGTAGACATGGTCAAGACAATCTCCTGCAGTTCAAACCGAGCATTAGTATGGGGAAGAAAGGTGATTTGAGTGCCTTTGAACGTGGCATGGTTGTTGGTGCCAGAAGGGCTGGTCTGAGTATTTCAGAAACTGCTGATCTACTGGGATTTTCACGCACAACCATCTCTAGGGTTTACAGAGAATGGTCCGAGAAAGAAAAAAAATCCAGTGAGCGGCAGTTCTGTGGGCGGAAATGCCTTGTTGATGCCAGAGGTCAGAGGAGAATGGGCAGACTGGTTCGAGCTGATAGAAAGGCAACAGTGACTCAAATCGCCACCCGTTACAACCAAGGTAGGCCTAAGAGCATCTCTGAACGCACAGAGCGTCAAACTTTGAGACAGATGGGCTACAGCAGCAGAAGACCACACCGGGTACCACTCCTTTCAGCTAAGAACAGGAAACTGAGGCTACAATTTGTACAAGCTCATCGAAATTGGACAGTAGAAGATTGGAAAAACGTTGCTTGGTCTGATGAGTCTCGATTTCTGCTGCGACATTCGGATGGTAGGGTCAGAATTTGGCGTAAACAACATGAAAGCATGGATCCATCCTGCCTTGTATGGAGCATCTTTGGGATGTGCAGCCGACAAATCTGCGGCAACTGTGTGATGCCATCATGTCAATATGGACCAAAATCTCTGAGGAATGCTTCCAGCACCTTGTTGAATCTATGCCACGAAGAATTGAGGCAGTTCTGAAGGCAAAAGGGGGTCCAACCCGTTACTAGCATGGTGTACCTAATAAAGTGGCTGGTGAGTGTATA
Source organism: Ranitomeya variabilis (assembly GCF_051348905.1). Classification (NCBI taxonomy): domain Eukaryota; kingdom Metazoa; phylum Chordata; class Amphibia; order Anura; family Dendrobatidae; genus Ranitomeya; species Ranitomeya variabilis. The sequence goes on along the minus strand of NC_135234.1, from coordinate 525,136,983 downwards.
TGGGAGGCTTAAGCTGAAGCATATGTAAAATGTATAGAAATAAACAAACATAGATGGAATGAAGGACTTATTACGGAATGTCAAGATAGAAAGCTTGAACATGGGACAGCTACTCAATACAAAGAAGACAAAGATATTGATTACTGCCAGGTACGACTGGGACATATTTAAGATGGACTGCGATGAACTGGAAGTTGTAAAGGACTTCAACCTACTAGGATCAATGATCACTCAAGATGCAGAGACAAAATTTAAGTCAATAGGAGAATAGCTTTGGGCAAATCAACATTGAAGTCACTTAACAAGGTCTTCAAATTGGGGAACCTTTCACTGACGATGAAGACATGGCTCATACATAGATTGGTCTGTGAACAGGATGTTATCAGTACCGTAGATGGCAAGAAGAACAAATAACTCAATTATTGAACAAATCAAGGCAGACATGTCACTCAAAGTAAGGACTTGCCTACTTTGGACACATCATACAAAGAAAGCATTCACTGAGGAAGGACATGATGGTCAGAAGAGTAGAAAGAACAAGGCAAAGAGGAAGACCATAAGCCTGTTTTTTTCTACCCCACCTGAGAGCAGCATAATGTAGGGACATGAACCTGATTCCAGCTATGTTTCACTTACTGAACGGCTTGCTTGCTCTTGTCTAGTGATGAGCGAATATACTCATTACTTGAGATTTCTCGAGCATGCTCGGGGGTCCTCATAGTATTTTTTAGTGCTCGGAGTTTTAGTTTTTCTTGCCACAACTGAATGATTTACATCTGATAGCCAGCATAAGCACATGTGGGGATTCCCTAGCACCCAGGCAACCCCCACATGTACTTATGCTGGCTATCAGATGTAAATCATTCAGCTGTGGCAAGGAAAACTGAAACTCCAAGCACTAAAAAATACTATGAGGACCCCCAAGCATGCTCGAGAAATCTAGAGTAAAGGTACCGTCACAACGATGCCAATCGCTGCAGCATCGCTGTGTGGTCGCTGGAGAGCTGTCACACAGACAGCTCTCCAGCGACCAACGATGCCGATGTCCCCGGGTAACCAGGGTAAACATCGGGTTACTAAGCGCAGGGCCACGTTTAGTAACCCGATGTTTACCCTGGTTACCATTGTAAAACATTGCTGGCATCGTTGCTTTTGTTGTCAAACACGACGATACACGCCGATCTGACGACCAAATAAAGTTCTGGACTTTCAGCAACGACCATCGATATCACAGCAGGATCCAGATCGCTGCTGCGTGTCAAACACAACAATATCGCTATCCAGGACGCTGCAACGTCACGGATCGCTATCGTTATCGTTGCAAAGTCGTTTAGTGTGAAGGTACCTTAATGAGTATATTCGCTCATCACTACTCTTGTCTTATCTATTGCATTATTCCTGTGCCCTGTTGTGCTTAAATATACGACTCTCCAGATTTTGTGTTATTCTATACCTGATGAAGGGACCTGAGTAGTCGCGAAAGCTTGCAATTTGTTACCATCTTTTCAGTTAGCCATTAAAAGGTATCAACACCTGAGGACTCTCACGTTTTAATAAGTTTCTATCTCTGTCTAACACGGTACAAAGATACTGTATATATCTTTCCTGAACTGCTTGCAGTAGTTTTGATATATTATGCTCTTCGAATAGAAGGTAAAAACCTTGTAACAGATTCTCTTTAAGTGCTATTAAAATTGTAGCCTAATTCTCTGAAGTTGACCAAGGGGAAAATGAAATTACCACTATAACTAGAAACGTATTATATTCAAGCAAGAACAATATGAATGCAGAACAAGCTGTGCGTTTTATATTTTTGAAAAATGTAATTGGTTTCTTGCACATAAAAATAAGAACTACAGATTTACTTACCCACTGCCACTCCAGCGAAAGCTTTGTTGTTATGGTTATAGTGATGATGTCACACTGATGTTACATGGCATCACCAGGAGTGATGTTGTGTAGATGTTATCAGACAGCAGAGCTCCCTGGGGATTGGTTGCAGCAGTTACATGCTGTTGATGCTGCAAGCCACTTCAACAAAGACCATAGGCAGCAGCAGAGTCATAGCTGAAACAGCAGTACAACTTTAATCCCTTAATCCCATATGCTGTACTATCCCGTCGAGGTAACCTGGGACTTAATTCCCAGTGACAGGATAGTACGTCATAGTCGATCGGCCGCACTCACGGGGGGAGCGCGGCCGATCGCCGCTGGGTTTCAGCTGATTATTACAGCTGACATCCGGCACTATGTGCCAGGAGCAGTCACGGACCACTCCTGGCACATTAACCCCCGGAACACTGCAATCAAACATGATCGCAGCATTCCAGCGGCTTAGGGAAGCATCGCACAGGGAGGGGGCTCCCTGCGTGCTTCCTTGAGACCCCTAGAACAACGCGATGCGATCGCGTTGTTCAGAAGGTCTCCTACATCCTCCTCCCTGCTGGCCCTGGATCCAAATTGGCCATGGGGCTCCTTCTGGGTCCTGCAGGGAGGTGGCTTGCAAGTGCCTGCTCAGAGCAGGCGCCAGCAAGCCTCCCTGCAATGCCTGTCAGATTGCTGATCTGACACAGTGCACTGCAAAGTGTCAGATCAGCGATCTGATAATATATATATATATATATATATATATATATATATACAGGTCCTTCTCAAAAAATTAGCATATAGTGTTAAATTTCATTATTTACCATAATGTAATGATTACAATTAAACTTTCATATATTATAGATTCATTATCCACCAACTGAAATTTGTCAGGTCTTTTATTGTTTTAATACTGATGATTTTGGCATACAACTCCTGATAACCCAAAAAACCTGTCTCAATAAATTAGCATATCAAGAAAAGGTTCTCTAAATGACCTCTTACCCTAATCTTCTGAATCAACTAATTAACTCTAAACACATGCAAAAGATACCTGAGGCTTTTAAAAACTCCCTGCCTGGTTCATTACTCAAAACCCCCATCATGGGTAAGACTAGCGACCTGACATATGTCAAGAAGGCCATCATTGACACCCTCAAGCAAGAGGGTAAGACCCAGAAAGTAATTTCTCAACAAATAGGCTGTTCCCAGAGTGCTGTATCAAGGCACCTCAATGGTAAGTCTGTTGGAAGGAAAAAATGTGGCAGAAAACGCTGTACAACGAGAAGAGGTGACCGGACCCTGAGGAAGATTGTGGAGAAGGACCGATTCCAGACCTTGGGGAACCTGAGGAAGCAGTGGACTGAGTCTGGTGTGGAAACATCCAGAGCCACCGTGCACAGGCGTGTGCAGGAAATGGGCTACAGGTGCCGCATTCCCCAGGTAAAGCCACTTTTGAACCATAAACAGCGGCAGAAGCACCTGACCTGGGCTACAGAGAAGCAGCACTGGACTGTTGCTAAGTAGTGTTGAGCGATACCGTCCGATACTTGAAAGTATCGGTATCGGAAAGTATCGGCCGATACCGGCAAAGTATCGGATCCAATCCGATACCGATACCCGATACCAATACAAGTCAATGGGACTCAAGTATCGGACGGTATTCCTGATGGTTCCCAGGGTCTGAAGGAGAGGAAACTCTCCTTCAGGCCCTGGGATCCATATAAATGTGTAAAAGAAAGAATTAAAATAAAAAATATCGCTATACTCACCTCTCCGACGCAGCCTGGACCTCAGCGAGGGAACCGGCAGCGTTGTTTGTTTAAAATTCGCGCTTTTACTTGGTTACGTGAAGTCCCGGCTTGTGATTGGTCAGGGCGGCCATGTTGCCGGGACGCGGACCAATCACAGCAAGCCGTGACGAAATTACGTCACGGCTTGCTGTGATTGGTCCGCGTCCCGGCAACATGGCCGCCATTAACCAATCACAAGCCGTGACATCACGGGAGGCTGGACACGCGCGCTTTTTAAAAAGCGCGCGTGTCCAGCCTCCAGTGACGTCCCGGCTTATGATTGGTCACGGCGCCATGTTGCCGGGACGCGGACCAATCACAGCAAGCCGTGACGAAATTACGTCACGGCTTGCTGTGATTGGTCCGCGTCCCGGCAACATGGCCGCCATTAACCAATCACAAGTCGTGACGTCACGGGAGGCTGGACACGCGCGCTTTTTAAAATGGGCGCGTGTCCAGCCTCCCGTGACGTCCCGGCTTGTGATTGGTTGCGCCGCGGTCAACCAATCACAAGCCGGGAGGCTTGTATAATACATCAGCTGAGAGGTGATACATGGGAATGTGAGACACATCCTGCAAATTCGACCAAACTTATTATGCAACAATTGATGTTTTGACAACATTGGCAGTTTCCCCTTGTTTGGTTTAGTTCATCCTCACTCATTTTGTGCGCCGCGGTCAACCAATCACAAGCCGGGAGGCTGGACACGCGCGCATTTTAAAATTTTAAAATGGGCGCGTGTCCAGCCTCCCGTGACGTCCCGGCTTGTGATTGGTTGCGCCGCGGTCAACCAATCACAAGCCGGGAGGCTGGACACGCGCGCATTTTAAAATTTTTAAATGCGCGCGTGTCCAGCCTCCCGGCTTGTGATTGGTTGATCGCGGCGCAACCAATCACAAGCCGGGACGTCACGGGAGGCTGGACACGCGCCCATTTTAAAATTTTAAAATGCGCGCGTGTCCAGCCTCCCGTGACGTCACGGCTTGTGATTGGTTGCGTCTCCCATGTGACTGCGACGCAACCAATCACAAAGCCGGGACGTAATTTTAAAATCCTTAAGGACCTGAAATTACGTCACGGCTTGCTGTGATTGGTTGCGTCGCCCATGTGACTGCGACGCAACCAATCACAACGCCGGAACGTAATTTTAAAATCCTGAAGGACCTGAAATTACATCACGGCTTGCTGTGATTGGTTGCGTCCCGGTCACATGGGCGGCACGCAACCAATCACAAGCCGGGACTCACGTAAAGGAAAGAAAAGCGCGAATTTTAAACAAAGAACGCTGCCGCTTCCCTCGGTAAGGTGCAGGCTGCGTCGGAGAGGTGAGTATAGCAATATTTTTTATTTTAATTCTCTCTTTTACACATTTTTACATTAATGTTGTTTCGATACCGATACCCGATATCACAAAAATATCGGATCTCGGTATCGGAATTCCGATACAGCAAGTATCGGCCGATACCCGATACTTGCAGTATCGGAATGCTCAACACTATTGCTAAGTGGTCCCAAGTACTTTTTTCTGATGAAAGCAAATTTTCAATGTCATTCGGAAATCAAGGTGCCAGAGTCTGGAGGAAGACTGGGGAGAAGGAAATGCCAAAATGCCTGAAGTCCAGTGTCAAGTACCCACAGTCAGTGATGGTGTGGGGTGCCATGTCAGCTGCTGGTGTTGGTCCACTGTGTTTCATCAAGGGCAGGGTCAATGCAGCTAGCTATCAGGAGATTTTGGAGCACTTCATGCTTCCATCGGCTGAAATGCTTTATGGAGATGAAGATTTCATTTTTCAGCACGACCTGGCACCTGCTCACAGTGCCAAAACCACTGGTAAATGGTTTACTGACCATGGTATTACTGTGCTCAATTGGCCTGCCAACTCTCCTGACCTGAACCCCATAGAGAATCTGTGGGATATTGTGAAGAGAAAGTTGAGAGACGCAAGACCGAACACTCTGGATGAGCTTAAGGCCGCTATTGAAGCATCCTGGGCCTCCATAACATCTCAGCAGTGTCACAGGCTGATTGCCTCCATGCCACGCCGCATTGAAGCAGTCATTTCTGCCAAAGGATTCCCGACCAAGTATTGAGTGCATAACTGAACATTATTATTTGATGGTTTTTTTGTTTGTTATTAAAAAACACTTTTATTTGATTGGACGGGTAAAATATGCTAATTTATTGAGACAGGTTTTTTGGGTTATCAGGAGTTGTATGCCAAAATCATCAGTATTAAAACAATAAAAGACCTGACAAATTTCAGTTGGTGGATAATGAATCTATAATATATGAAAGTTTAATTGTAATCATTACATTATGGTAAATAATGAAATTTAACACTATATGCTAATTTTTTGAGAAGGACCTGTAGTAATGTCCCTTTCTGGGGCAATGTTATAAAGTTTAAAAAAAAAAATATTCACATGTGTAAAAAAAAATAAATTCCTAAATAAAGAAAAAAAAATATTGTTCCAATAAACACATTTCTTTATCTAAATAAAAAAAAGAAAACAATAAAAGTACACATATTTAGTATTGCCGCATCTGTAACGACCCGACCTATAAAACTGTTCCACTAGTTAACCCCTTCAGTGAACACCGTAAAAAAAAAACAGGCAAAAAACAACTCTTTATTATCATACAGCCAAACAAAAAGTGGAATAACACATGATCAAAAAGACGGATATAAATAACCATGGTACCGCTGAAAACATCATCTTATCCCGCAAAAAAAGAGCTGCCATACAGCATCATCAGCAAAAAAATAAAAAAGTTATAGTCCTCAGATTAAAGCGATGCAAAAATAATTATTTTTTATATAAAATAGTTTTTATTGTATAAAAGCGCCAAAACATAAAAAAATATAAATAAGGAATCGCTGTAATCGTACTGACCCGAAGAATGAAATTGCTTTATCAATTTTACCAAACGTGGAACGGTATAAACGCCCCCCAAAAGAAATTCATGAAGACCTGGTTTTTGGTCATTCTGCCTCACAAAAATAGGAATAAAAAGCGATCAAAATATATCACGTGCCCAAAAATGATACCAATAGAAATGTCAACTCATCCTGCAAAAAATAAGACCTCACATGACTCTGTGGACCAAAATATGGAAAAATTATAGCTCTCAAAATGTGGAGACACAAAAACTATTTTTTGCAATAAAAATCGTATTTTAGTGTATAACAGCTGCCAATCATAAAAATCTGCTAAAAACCCTGCTCTAAAAGTAAATCAAACCCCCCTTCATCACCCCCTTAGTTAGGAAAAAATAATAAAATAAAAAAAATGTATTTATTTCCATTTTTCCATTAGGGTTAGGGTTGGGGCTAAAGTTAGGGTTAGGGCTACAGTTATGGTTGGGGCTACAGTTAGGATGGGGCTAAAGTTAGGGTTAGGGTTGGGGCTAAAGTTAGGGTTTGGATTACATTTACGGTTGGGATTAGGGTTGAGAATAGGGTTAGGGGTGTGGTTAGGGTTATGGTTGGGATTAGGGTTAGGGGTGTGTTGGAGTTAGGGGTGTGGTTAGGGTTGTGATTAGTGTTAGGGGTGTGTTGGGGTTAGGGGTGTGTTGGGATTAGAGCTAGGGGCATGTTCAAGTTAGGAGTGTGGTTAGGGTTGGGATTAAAGGGACTCTGTCACCTGAATTTGGAGGGAACAATTTTCAGCCATAGAGGCGGGGTTTTCGGGTGTTTGATTCACCCTTTCCTTACCCGCTGGCTGCATGCTGGCTGCAATATTGGATTGAAGTTCATTTTCTGTCCTCCGTAGTACATGCCTGCACATGGCAATCTTGCCTTATGCAGACGTGTACTATGGAGGACAGAGAATGAACTTCAATCCAATATTGCAGCCAGCATGCAGCCAGTGGGTAAGGAAAGGGTGAATCAAACAGCCGAAAATCCCGCCTCTATGGCTGAAAATTGTTCCCTCCAAATTCAGGTGACAGAGTCCCTTTAAGGTTAGGGGTGTGTTTGGGTTAGTGTTTCAGTTAGAATTGGGGGGTTTCCATTGTTTAGGCACATCAAGGGCTCTCCAAACGCGACATGGTGTCCAATCTCAATTCCAGCCAATTCTGCGTTGAAAAAGTAAAACAGTGCTCCTTCCCTTCCGAGCTCTCCCATGCGCCCAAACAGGGGGTTACCCCAACATATGGGGTATCAGCATACTCAGGAGAAATTGGACAACAGCTTTTGGGGTCCAATTTCTCCTGTTACCCTTGGGAAAATACAAAACCAGGGGCTAAAAAATAATTTTTATTTTCACGGCTCTGCATTATAAACTGTTGTGAAACACTTGGGGGTTCAAGGTTCTCACAACACATCTAGATAAGTTCCTTGGGGGGTCTAGTTTCCAATATGGGGTCACTTGTGGGGGGTTTCTACTGTTTAGCTACATCAGGGGCTCTGCAAATGCAACGTGACGCCTGCAGACCAATCCATCTAAGTGTAATAATTATAGGAGATAACTCAGGAGACTCTTTGCGTGGAACAAGACAACTACAGGACACAGTTTTATAAGTGGTAACGTCTATATTATCACACGGTGATTCAAACAGGTGCAGAGAGAAACTCAAGTCCACAACACTTGGTGCAAATATCAAATGCAGCTCAGCAGTCTATAGGAAACTTCAGAGGGAAATGCAATCATGCAGAAAGTCTATGAAGCACAGTTATTCTTGAGGATACTTGACATGAATAAGTCCTTGCTTAGTCCATAACACAGATAGATATGCTTATAAGGCAGTTCAAACAATATCTTAGCTCAACCAGGGAGGTCTGGAAAACAGTCTCAGGTTCTTGCAAAGCAGCAATAGCTTACATGTCCAGCAAATGCAGATGGAAGTAAACACGAGCAGCAGATGAAGGAGGATTACTTGAACTGGTGTATGCAGCAGGAACTCAGAGCAGAGTAGCAGGATAACCCCACAGGTTCACAGGAGTAGGTATATAGTCAGGGAGTCACCAGAGGTCAGGAGCTGGATGCAAGGCAGAATACTGTAGCACAGACTGAATGCTGGGGTGGAGTTTTATAGCAGGAAGACACAGTGCGCATGAGACCAAAGACGCCATCTTGGAAAAGGGCAGTAATGCACAAAAAGGTAATAAAAAATGTTCAGAGTCCTGACACTAAGTCTGCATGCCAAATGGCGCTCCTTCCCTTCCAAGCTCTGCCATGCGCCCACATATGGGGTATCAGCGTACTCAGGACAAATTGGACAACAACTCTTGGGGTCCAATTTCTCCTGTTACTTTTGGGAAAATACGAAACTGGGGCTAAAAAATAATTTTTGTGGAAAAAAAAAGAATTTTTGCGTTATAAACTGTAGTGAAACACTTGGAGGTACAAAGTTCTCACAACACATCTAGATAAGTTCCTTAGGGGGTCTTCTTTCTAAAATGGTGTCAATTGTGGGGGTTTCAATGTTTAGGCACATCAGGGGCTCTCCAAATGCAACATTGTGTCCTATCTCAGTTGCAGTCAATTTTGCATTGAAAAGTCAAATGGCGCTCCTTCCCTTCCGAGCTCTGCCATGTGCCCAAACAGTGGTTTACCCCCACATATGGAGTATCAGCGTACTCAGGACAAATGGCACAAAAACTTTTGGGATCCAATTTCTTCTGTTACCCTTGGGAAAATAAAAAAATGGGGGCGAAATAACATTTTTGTGAAAAAATGATTTTTTTTTTTTACGGCTCTGCATTATAAAATTCTGTAAAGTACTCAGTGGGTCAAAGTGCTCACCACTCATCTACATAAGTTCCTTGCGGGTTTACTTTTTAAAATGGTGTCACTTGTGGGGGGTTTCAATGTGTAGGCACATCAGGGGCTCTCCAAACGCGACATGGCGTCCTACAGTATCTCAATTCCAGTCAATTTTGCATTGAAAAATCAAACGGCACTCCTTCCCTTCCGAGCTCTGCCATGTGCCCAAATAGTGGTTTACCCCCACATATGTGGTATCAGTATACTCAGGACAAATTGTTCAACAACTTTTGGGGTCCAATTTCTCATGGTACCCTTGGTAAAATAAAGCAAATTGGAGCTGAAGTAAATTTTTAATGAAAAAAAGTTAAATGTTCATTTTTTTTAAACATTCCAAAAATTCCCGTGAAACACCTGAAGGGTTAATAAGCTTCTTGAATATGGTTTTGAGCAACTTGAGGGGTGCAGTTTTTAGAATGGTGTCACACTTGGGTATTTTCTATCATTTAGACACCTCAAAGTGACTTCAAATGTGATGTGGTCCCTAAAAAAAAATGGTGTTGTAAAAATGAGAAATTGCTGGTCAACTTTTAACCCTTATAACTCCCTAAAAAAAATGTGGGTTCCAAAATTGTGCTGAATTAAAGTAGACATGTGGGAAATGTTACTTATTAAGTATTTTGTGTGACATATCTCTGTCATTTAAGGGCATAAAAATTAAAAGTTAGAAAATTGCAAAATGTTCAAACTTTTTGCCAAATTTCCATTTTTTTCACAAATAAACGCAGGTAATATCAAAGAAATTTTACCACTATCATGAAGTACAAAATGTCATGAGAAAATATTGTCAGAATCATCAGGATCCGTTGAAGTGTTCCAGAGATATAACCTCATAAAGGACAGTGGTCAGAATTGTACAAATTGGCCCGGTCATTAACGTGCAAACCACCCTTGGGGGTTAAGGGGATAATTATTTTATGTGTAAGAAGACAATGGAATAAAAAATGTCTTACTAGACAAACCCTGTAAGGTCAACATGAAACATAGGCCATCACCTAAAATTTAAAGAGACAAATAAGCTCTCATTTTTTTGTCTACACTAAAGGCATTCATTATGATGTGAGGGCTCATTTAGACTAGCCAACAGGCGGTGTTAAACTATGGCTTATCAACTTCTACAGTGGGGAAAATAAGTATTTGCTACACTGCCGATTTTGAAAGTTTTCCCACCTACAAAGAATGGAGAGGTCTGTACTTTTTATCGTAGTTACACTTCAACTGTGAGAGACAATGAAAAATACATTGTGTGATTTTTAAATAATCAAATTGCATGAAATAAGTATTTGATAAAATAAAAAAACAGAACTTAATATTTGGTACAAAAACCTTTGCTTTCAATTACAGAAGTCAGACATTTCCTATAGTTTTTGACCAAGTTTGCACACACTGTAGCAGGGATTTTGATCTATTCCTCCCTACAGGTCTTCTCCAGATCTTTCAGGTTTCGGGGCTGTCGCTGGGCAACATTGAATTTCAGCTCCTTCCAAAGATTATTGGGTTCAAGTCTGGAGACTGGCTAGGCCACTCCAGGATCTTGAAATGCTTCTTACAGAGCCACTCCTTAGTTGCCCTGACTGTGTATTTTGTGTAATAATCATGCTGGAAGACCCAACCATGACCCATCTTCAATGCTCTTACTGAGTAAAGGAGTTTGTTGGCAATACATGACCCCATCCATCTTCCCTTCAATACGTTGCAGTCATCCTGTCCCCTTTGCAGAAAATCACCCCCAAAGTATGATGTTTCCCCCCACCATGCTTCACGGTTGGGACAGTGTACTTGTATCTGTACTCATCCTTCTTCTTCCTTCAAACATAGCAAATAGAGCAGATACCAAAAAGTTCTATTTGTTCCCATTTGACCTCATTACCTTCTCCCATGCCTATTCTGGATCATCCAGATGGTCATTGGTGAACTTCAAATGGGCCTGGACATGTTCTGGCGTGAGCAGGCAGACCTTCCATGCCCTGCAGAATTTTAATCCATAATGGTGTAGTGTGTTACTAACGATAATGTTTGAGACTTTGGCCTCAGCTCTCTTCAGTTTTTTGCCTATTGTTAGTGTTGAGCGATACCGTCCGATACTTGAAAGTATCGGTATCGGAAAGTATCGGCCGATACCGGCAAAGTATCGGATCTAATCCGATACCGATACCCGATACCAATACAAGTCAATGGGACTCAAGTATCAGACGGTATTCCTGATGGTTCCCAGGGTCTGAAGGAGAGGAAACTCTCCTTCAGGCCCTGGGATCCATATTCATGTGTAAAATAAAGAATTAAAATAAAAAATATTGCTATACTCACCTCTCCGACGCAGCCTGGACCTCACCGAGGGAACCGGCAGCGTTCTTTGCTTAAAATGCACGCTTTTACTTCCTTCCGTGACATCACGGCTTGTGATTGGTCGCGTGCCGCCCATGTGACCGCGACGCGACCAATCACAGCAAGCCGTGACGTAATTTCAGGTCCTGATGCCTATTTCTGCATTGAGGACCTGAAATTACGTCACGGCTTGCTGTGATTGGTCGCGTCGCGGTCACATGGGCGGCACGCAACCAATCACAAGCCGTGACGTAATTTTAAAAATGCGCGCGTCTCCTGCCTCCCGTGACATCACGGCTTGTGATTGGTCGCGTCGCCCATGTGACCGCGATGCGACCAATCACAAGCCGGAACGTAATTTTAAATTCCTGAATGCCTAGAATTAGGCATTGAGGACCTGAAAATTACGTCACGGCTTGCTGTGATTGGTCGCGTCGCGGCCACATGGGCGGCACGCGACCAATCACAAGCCGTGACGTCACGGAAGGAAGTAAAAGCGCGCATTTTAAGCAAAGAACGCTGCCGGTTCCCTCGGTGAGGTCCAGGCTGCGTCGGAGAGGTGAGTATAGCAATATTTTTTATTTTAATTCTTAATTTTACACATTAATGTTGTTTCGATACCGATACCCGATACCACAAAAATATCGGATCTCGGTATCGGAATTCCGATACCCGCAAGTATCGGCCGATACCCGATACTTGCGGTATCGGAATGCTCAACACTACCTATTGTCCTATAGCTCATCCCAGCCTTGTTCAGGTCTACAATTTTGTCCCTGGTGTCCTTAGAAAGCTCTTTTGTCTTGGCCATGGTGTAGAGTTTGGAGTGTAACTGATTGAGTGTGTGTACAGGTGTCTTTTATACTGGTCACAAGTTCATACAGGTGCAATAAATACAGGTAATGAGTGCAGAGTAGGAGGGCTTCTAAAAGAAAAACTAACAGATTTGTGAGAGTCAGCATTCATGCTGGTTGGTACGTGATCAAATACTTATTTCATGCATTAAAAAGCAATTTAATTGTTTAAAAATCATACAATGTGATTTTCTGTTTTTTGTTTTTTTTTTAGATTCTGTCTCTCACAGTTGAAGTGTTCCTATGATAAAAATGACAGACCTCATCATTCTTTAGGAAAACTTGCAAAATCACCAGTGTATCAAATACTTTTAAATATGATTGCCAGTCATTTAATAGCCTGTTTAGAGAGGTCCACCACACTTCCATGTGCACAAAACAATACAACCCCTGGCAAAAATTATGGAATCACCGGCTTTGGAGGATACTCATTCAGTTGTTTAATTTTGTAGAAAAAAAGCAGATCACAGACATGGCACAAAATTAAAGTAATTTCAAATGTTAACTTTCTGGATTTAAGAAACACTAAAAGAAATCAAGAACAAAAAATGTGGTAGTCAGTGTTGGTTACTTTTTTTTTTACCAAGCGTAGGGGAAAACTTATGGAATCGCTCAATTCTGAGGAAAAAATTATGGAATCATGAAAAACAAACAAGCAAAAAAACACTCCAAAACATCACTAGTATTTTGTTGCACAACCTCTGGCTTTTATAACAGCTTTCAGTCTCTGAGGCATGGACTTAAAGAGTCTCAAACAGTACTCTTCATCAATCTGGCTCCAACTTTCTCTGATTGCTGTTGCCAGATCAACTTTGCAGGTTTGAGCCTTGTTATGGACCATTTTCTTCAACTTCCACCAAAGATTTTCAATTGAGATCCAGACTATTTGCAGGCCATGACATTGACGTGTCTTTTCTCAAGGAATATTTTCACAGTTTTTGCTCTATGGCAAGATGCATTATCATCTTGAAAAATGATTTCATCATCCCCAAACATCCTTTCAATTGATGGGATAAGAAAAATGTCCAAAATATCAACATAAACTCGTGCATTTATTGAAGATGTAATGACAGCCATCTCCCCAGTGCCTTTACCTGACATGCAGCCCCATATCATCAATGACTGTGGAAATTTGCATGTTCTCTTCAGGCAGTCATCTTTATAAATCTCATTGGAACGGCACCAAACAAAAGTTCCAGCATCATCACCTTGCCCAACGCAGATTCATGATTCATCACTGAATATGACTTTCATCCAGACATCCACAGTCCACGATTGCTTTTCCTTAGCCCATTGTAACCTTGTTTTTTTTCTGTTTATGTGTTAATGATGGCTTTCGTTTAGCTTTTCTGTATGTAAATCCCATTTCCTTTAGGCGGTTTCTTACAGTTCGGTCACAGATAATGAATAATGACTCCAGATTCCACCCATTCGTTCATTTGTTTTGTTGTGCATTTCCTGTTTTGAAGACACATTGCTTTAAGTTTCTGGTCTTGACGCTTTGATTTCAGCATTGGTCTACCAGTATGTTTGCCTTTAACAACCTTCCCATGTTGTTTGTATTTGGTCCTGATTTTAGACACAGCTGACTGTGAACAACCAACATCTTTTGCAACATTGTGTGATGATTTACCCTCTTTTAAGAGTCTGATAATCTTCTCCTTTGTTTCAATTGACATGTCTCGTGATGGAGCCATGATTCATGTCAGTCCACTTCGTGCAACAGCTCTCCAAGGTGTGATCACTCATTTTTAGATGCAGACTAACAAGCAGATCTAACTTGATGCAGGTGTTTTGGAGTGTTTTTTTGCTTGTTTGTTTTTCATGATTCCATAATTTTTTCCTCAGAATTGAGTGATTCCATAATTTTTCCCCTATGCCTGGTTAAAAAAGTAACCATTACTGACTACCATATTTTTTGTTCTTGATTTCTTTTACTGTTTCTTAATGCCAGAAAGTTGCCATTTGAAATTACTTTAGTTTTGTGCCATGTCTGTGATCTTCTTTTTTTCTACAAAATTAAACATCTGAATGAACATCCTCCAACACAATTGTTCTGTGCACATAGAATACCATAGTTCTCAGCAGCATAAGTCCTGTTTACACAAGCTTAAAATTTATTTCACCAGACAAACTAATATTTTTCGAGTGATTGGCAGCTAATTTAAAACGTTGAATTTTTTTGAAACAACATTTTCTTGGAACGCTCATTTGTGATAATAACTCAGTTTAAATGTATTCTAAGAAACTTATCTCAATCACTCAAAGCAGTTGCTCAATGTGTTTTTTAGGTTGAAATATTCTTAGATGAGATTAGATCATTGTGTAGTAGCATAAGTACTTAATTAGCCAAGATGATTGAGAATGGACTATCCAAAGGCTTTAGACATGCAATTAATATGTAAGGACAGTTTGACAACTTTGCTATCTGTAGGTTCACTAATGAAACAATGATTCCAGACATTGAATCATGGGCATGTATTCACGGTGTCCTGTATTAGATATTATTGGCATTTTAGCTAGCATTGGCTGCGTTATTATATAGTCTTTGCAATTTGTTTGGCATTATGTGATCTATTTGCCACACTTCTGACATAGCAACTTATCTAATAGATGCTATAATTATACACCAGTCACTTTCATCCCTATGTATTACCAGTCACTTTCATCCCTATGTATTTTATCGTATGGACCATATTTTGACCAGCAATGCATTTTTTACATATGCCATGGGAATAATATAGCAATTAACACAGTAGTGTATGCTCATGCATTTTTAATCTGTGATATCTGTGAAAAAGTGAATGCTATTTTACCCACATATTGTCCATAATTGGTATTGTATTTGCTATTCTTGAAATTATGAGCAATTGTATTTTTGTGTGTTCATGTGTTTTCCATCTGATGTTGTCACCTTTCCACCATGTCATCCATTTTTAATTTTGATTTGTCCTAATAACATTGACTATTTTTGTGTAGATTTTGGTATTGGATAGTTTTATACATTGAGTCGGTAGCTATGGGCGGTTGATCTGAAAAAGCTCACAGGAAAAAGCCCACATGAAAATTGCTCACGGAAAAAACTCATTCCCAAGTACGTGCACAAGGATTTTTACCCATATGAATTATTGCCCACATGTAAAATTTTGCACTAAAACCCCCACATTACCCCTGGGGGATCCTTGCAGTGTTATTGGAGCAGAATGTCCTGTGCTGTGTGTACACGTCTATGTGTTATCTGATAAATCAACAGTCAAATCCTACACACAGACTTGTGTAAGGGTACTGTCTCACAGTGGCACTTTGATCGCTACGACGGTACGATCTGTGACGTTCCAGCGATATCCATACGATATCGCTGTGTCTGACACGCAGCAGCGATCAGGGACCCTGCTGAGAATCGTACGTCGTAGCAGATCATTTGGAACTTTATTTCGTCACTGGATCTCCCGCTGTCATCGCTGGATCGTTGTGTGTGACAGCGATCCAGCGATGCGTTCGCTTGTAACCAGGGTAAACATCGGGTTACTAAGCGCAGGGCCACGCTTAGTAACCCGATGTTTACCCTGGTTACCAGCGTAAAAGTGAAAAAAAACCAAACAGTACATACTCACATTCCGGTGTCCTTCAGGTCCCTTGCCGTCTGCTTCCCGCTCTGACTGACTCCCGGCCGTAAGGCAGTACAGAGCACAGCGGTGACATCACCGCTGTGATCTGCTTTCACTTTACGGCGGCACTCAGTCAGTGCGGGAAGCAGACGGCAAGGGACCTGAAGGACACCGGAATGTGAGTATGTACTGTTTTTTTTTTTTTTACTTTTACGCTGGTAACCACGGTAAACATCGGGTTACTAAGCGCGGCCCTGCGCTTAGTAACCCGATGTTTACCCTGGTTACCCGGGGCCTTCGGCATCGTTGGTCGCTGGAGAGCGGTCTGTGTGACAGCTCTCCAGCGACCACACAACGACTTTCCAACGATCACGGCCAGGTCGTATCGCTGGTCGTGATCGTTGGAAAGTTGCAGAGTGTGACAGTACCCTAACAACTGACTGTTTCAGGTGCAGATAACAGTACAGTAATTTGTGGAAGTAGTCAGCTGAAACCTTCCAGCCTCTTATCAGAGCAGAAACCATTCTATAAAGTCTAATCCGTGTTTCCCTATCTCTGCTGCCAGGAGAGATCATGGGAAGCAGAGGACTCTGCATGGGGCAATATAATGGGGACTGTGACTAATATTGTAGTGGGATGGCAAAATCTTGGTGAGGCATTGACTAACATTGTAGTGAGGCACTATCTCGCAATGTCGTGAAGCACTGCTTAGTATTGTGCTGGGGCACTCTAATACTGTATTAGTGCCATTTAGGCATTCTTTTTCAGCAATATGATGAGGCACTGTGGCTGGCATTTTAGTTGGGCATTATACAGCATTAAAGTCTGGTGCTCTGTGGCTTACCGGTGGACTACTATCTGGCATTATAATGGAGCATGATCTGCAATTGCAATCAGTCACTGTTTGGCATTGTGATGAATCACTAAGGCTAGTTTCACACTAGCGTTTGTAGCAGCTGCGGAGGGCTGCGGACTTCCTCCGTGATGCCCTGCCCTCGGCCACACCTCCACCGCTAGCTCTGCCTATTTCTGCATGCGGCCGGCATGAGGCCTGTGTACCTATCTTTAACATTAGGTACGCAGGTCGTGCGGCTGTATGCAGATGCTTCCGCCTGCGTCATTTTGACGATGCGGAAAAAAAAAGAAATTGCTACAAGCTGCGTCCTACGCTGGTAGCCGCATTGTCAAAACGACGCATGCGGAAGCATCCGCATACAGCGGCACGACCTGCGTACCTAATGTTAAAGATAGGTACACAGGGTGCATGCCGGCCGCATGCAAAAATAGGCGGAGCTAACAGCCGAGGGCGGGGATTCATGGAGGAAGTCCGCAGCCCTCCGCAGCTGCTACAAATGCTAATGTGAAACCGGCCTTACTGATATTGTGGTGGTCACTATGTTACATTATCAGTACCTCTGAGGGTTCTTTATTTGGCAGTTGGGCTCTGTGACTGGCAATATGCAGTAATGTGGCAGGATGCTACCCTGAGTTGAAGTGTCACGCTATCCTACATTGCGGTGTGGCGCTATTTGGCATTGTGGTAGGGTGCTGTCTGGCGTAGTGCTGGGATACTGACTAGCATTGTGGTGGCTCACTCTGGTACTGGAATAGTAGTACCATGTGAGAACTTTTCAATTGGCCGTATTTTGGAACACTAGGGCTATAATTATGGTTGAACACTACCCGCATTGTGGTGAAACACAGCCCGGTATTTCCACTCTCTCTCTCTGCATCCTTATAGAGCCCCGTGATTCCATCTTTTAATATACCTGTATTACCTGTGATGGCCATTGCCAGAAGTGAATTTGTCTGTAATTAAATCTTTATTACTTTTATAATCTCTTTTCTGCTGAAACTTTCAGGTACAAGTGGACAACATTCTGCATTTTTTTCATCCAGGAAAGACATTCCGCAGATATCCTATTCATAGGTATTAACATCTTCTAAAACCATTGTGACTGTGTTTGACTTACTCCCTAGAGAACTAAAAGTATATATAAAAATGATATATTGTATATGAAATCTCTGCTTATACTTGGTAATTATTGCACACTTTTGCTGTATTTAAGCAATTTCTCAGTATGTTACCTGACTTACCTCAGTTATCTGTCTTCTGAATACTCCTGATATCCTGATACTAACTTTTATAAAGTTCTTCCCTTGTTTCTATAATTAAAGCACCACTTCAACTGTTTTTTTTTTTTTTGGAGTGGTGCTTCAAGTCCTCTGCCTCATATAGTTTTTCAGCGCCGCTCCGTTCCCAGGTCGCCATCTTGTGGGCACTGCTTTCACTGGCCGGTAGACAGAAGCTACATTAAAAGAATGCAATGCAAGTCTATGAAAGCCAGAACAAGGCTCTCACAGACTTACATTGATTAGTGTCCTCCGGCTCGCTCCATGAAACACGGAAGTGGCAGGCAAGTCACAAACTGCAGAAGACGGACCAGAGCGGCAAAAACAGATGAAAATACCGGGAGGTGACTACCAGACAAGGGGCAGGGGACTTGGATTTTTTAGCACCACTGCAGTGGAAAAATACAAAAAAAATTTTGTGTAGTGCTCTAACTATATATTGACTCAAGTTAATAATTGCCATGTGATTTGAAATAGAAATCTTCTAATATGCGCCTTTTTTTATTTGTACATAGCTTGACGAAGGATACATTGCCTGAAACGTTACTATACTTCACTTAGGGTAGAAAATTAAAAGCATTCAAATACATATCGTTTTATGGCTATTTTTGGTGTGCAATTTCCTTATACTTTATTAATTTGCTAACGAAGTGGGGAGTAATGTGGCCTGCTCAATTGGAAAAACACCCATTTCCTTCCTTGCAGCATAAATTGGAGGTTAATCAACCCACTTTTTTTCTTACAACCTAGCATTGTGTTCATGCACTGACTAGCTCTGTTTTGGGGCACTGCTGTTGAATATAATGGCCACATGTAGTGCACCACAGTATAATGACCCAATCTCAAAAGGCTATGGAGCCTCGTTCAGAGATAACGAAGCTCCATGGGCTGCAGCAGCTGTGACGTCAGTAACTATACCTCTAATCAGAGTTGCAGAGTCATGCTGCCCTCTGCATTGTGGCCCCACATGGTGACCCACTGTGTAATGGCACCATATAGTGCCACACAGTACAATCCCTGACAGAAGTTATGTCGCTTATCCATGTTATGTAAATAAAAGCTTATAACCTGATGTTAAATTCACCCATTGGTTGTATAAATTATTCTTTTGAAAGCTGAAACCTTCCAAAATGTGGTTTAGGTTAAGAAAGTAAATTGTCATCAGTGCAGAAATATTGATCAGTTAATGGACACAGAATGGTCAAATTTTGGCAAGACAAAAGTTTTGCACCCAATCCTAGTTTACATCCTCACCTGTGCTCAGTAAATGATTGGTTAATTAGTGTGTGTATAAAAAGAAACCCAGCACCCCAGACCTTCACTTGAACTGCAACTTGAGCTCTGACAACACCTCAAAAATCCACCCTGCTACCAAAGCCTGGATTATCAAGAGGCTGAAGACGAGAGGTGAAGACTGCAGAGGTGGCTGGCACCTTTAATGTGTCTCAGCATCAAGTACAAAGAATTAAAAAAAGATTTGAAGAGACTGGAGATGTGTTTGACAAGCCCAGGTCAGGCAGACCCCACAAGACATTTGCTCAACTGGAACGTTTGTTGGTTAGAAAATCGAAAGCAAGCCCCTCTTCCACTGCAGCAGAGCTCCAACAGGCCTGGTCACCTCAAGTCCCTGTGTCAACTAGAACAGTTTGAAGGATTCTTTCTCGAAATGGCCTATATGGTCAAATCATTGCCCAGAAGCCAGCACTAAACAAAAGGCAAATAAAAAAATGTGTGGCATTTGCAAAGTCCCACAGGCTGCTAAACAGATGGATGCTGAAAAAGTGTCAGAAGGTGGATTTCTCTGATAAATCTTCAGTAGAAATACACCACAGCCGCCGCAAATACTGCAGGAGACCTACTGGAGCCCATATGGATCCAAAATACACCCAGAAAACAGTTACATTTGGTGGTGGAAAGATCATGGTCTGGGGTTACATTCAGTATGGTGGTGTGCAAAACATTTGCAAGGTGGAAGGCAATATCAATAGCCTAAAATATCAAGAAATATTAGCTACCTCTTATATTCCAAATCATAAAAGGGGTCAAATTCTGCAGCAGGATGGTGCTCCATCTCATATATCCATCTCTACAACAAAGTTCCTCCAGGCAAAAAAGATCAAAGTGCTCAAGGACTGGCCAGCCCAGTCACCAGACATGAACATCATTGAGCATGTTTGGGGTAGGATGAAAAACACCATAAGAGGAAAAACCTCCACTAACGTCTAGAAAAAAAAACCAGTACGCAGGTAAAGGTGCTTACCTGTCGCGGCCTCCAAACAAATGCACTATCAAGGTGCAGCTGAGCCAAGTTAAGATGGAAACTATACAGGTGCAATAATACCATAAGGCAGCCAGCCTACAATCAGGGATTGGCCGCTTGGCACACCAGTGCAGACAAATAAACTGTATGTGGCATGTTCACACAGAAATGCAGAGCATCTGACTCAAAGCCTATTAGTGACGCCATATGGCGGGCTTAATCAGTGCTGACTAATGCATCCTGTGTGAACAGCGGCCACAGTATGCAGGGCCAACTAGGGTCCAACTGCACCCCGAAAGATATAAAGTGCACAAAAACATAATAATGTATGCAAGGTATTGGTTTATATTATGGCCACAATACTTAAGCCGGCAACCCGCGTCAAGGGTCCTTGTGTCTTGCCGGTCCTACTCTAAACAAAAAACACTATAAGAGGAAAAACCTCCACTAACTTCTAGAAAAAAAAAACAGTACACAGGTAAAGGTGCTTACCTGTCCGCTGCACCTTGATAGTGGGGGTAGGATGAAGCAGGAAGCTTGGAAGACAAAACCAAAGAATCTAGATGAACTCTGGGAGGCATGTAAGACTGCATTCTTTTCTATTCCTGATGACTTCATTAATAAATTGTATGAATTATTGTTGAACCGCATGGATGCAGTTCTTCAAGCTCATGGAAATCACACAAAATATTAAATATGACTCTAATAGTACAACCTCATTCACCAATGTTATGCTACATATATTTGTATTTTAAGTTAATTATTTGTTTGAATATCACATTACTTTCTGTGGGCGACAAAACTTTTGTCTTGTCAAAATCTAACCATTCTGTGTCCATTAACTGATCAATATTTCTGCATTGATGCCAATTTATTTTCTTAACCTAAACCACATTTTGGAGGGTTTTCAGCTTTGAAAAGAATAATTTATGCAACCAATGGATGAACTTAACGTCAGGTTATAAGCTTTTATTTACATAACATGGATAAGAGACATAACTTCTGTCAGGGAGTGTATAATGGCCTCATATAGTGCTCCACAATATAATGGCCCTAGCAATTTGTACTTTACTACTGATGACAGGTTGTGACCACCTCTCCCTGCCACCAATACTTACCTCAACCCGGACCTCCACTCTCTGGCAGCTCCTCTCCTCGGCAACTCTTGTCATAGTTTAGTTTGCACTGAGCACTGAGCAGTGACAGGAGGAAAATGCAGCCCACAGCATACAATGCTAAACAAAGCTAAACAAAGATGGTGCAAATCTCCTCCCACAGCTGTGACCTGGGCAGCCCATGAGGCATGCCCAGGTCCCAGAAGGGGGCACCACAATACAAGATATTCAGTTGGACGGTGACCGCAGTCTCTTATGCCCATAGGCTGCAGTGTTTTCGGTGTGTAACTGTTGCTACAAACCAGCAAATGCATATGAAAGCCCCCAGTGTCTGCAGAAAGTAATAATTAAAAAAAATCTTTTAAAGCAGTGAATTTACTTTTGTATAAAAAATAATTGATTATAATCAATAATTATTAATAAAAAATAAAATTCATGGTACCTTCCCTTTAACTGACTTTGACATCTTACCTGTATTTTTTGACATGTGTACATCTTTATTTCTCCTTTCTGAATAATTTTGGTTTAGATGTTTACTCCTTAATGGATATTCCTCCTTATTTTAAATATATTGTATTTACTTTGGGAGTTATGTACAACCTCCCCCTGATTATATCCAGGTGTGATCCTCTACCAGTGTTCCTCACATTTTGAATGCAAAGGGACGTGTCACAGGAGGTGCAATGTGACACCTTAGGTATTTGTGTTGATGCACCACCGAAAAATGAATAAAACTCCAGATTATCCCTTATAATGCATATGAAGGGGCACATCCCCTTTTCATCATGTTTCGGTCTCTGTTTAGCAGTATTGAACATGGAGCTTGAGAGGCGTCACGGTGAGAGGGAGTGCCATTTTAGCATGTCACAGGGTACTGTTCATATGAATAGTGACATGGCCCCTCAGGGGGCAGGGCTGAACGTAGTGCGTCACCACACTGAGCATTCCTTGCATGACCTTTGGGTGCTCGAGGCAAGACCACTTGATACGCAGCGTGATACATGGCTTGGCTCCCAGAGGGTGGGGCTAAATGGTGTGCATCACATCACTGACCACTACTCATGTGAGTACTGTACGTTCCAATGGGGACCAATTGATGTGTGGTGTGTGTATCAGTGTGACCATAGGGAATAATACAGCAAAGGTGGTTCACATGTGATGAATAGCAGAAATGGAAGTGATTGTTTTTTCTGTCTTTGTACACAGGTATTTAATGAAGTTACTAGCAGTGTTCTCTGCCATACCAGTCTCTAACACGATAGAGTCATTATTACTAGCAATGTTCTCTGCTGAAACCAGTCTGCAACATGACAGAGTCATTATCACTAGCAGTGTTCTCTGCCATACCAGTCATAGTCATAGTCATTATTGGGCAGTGGTCCTTAAGCCAATGAATGTATGCGTGTCCTCCCCTGAAGACCTAGCATAGGAGAAACGCGTTTGAAGGCTCGGGGGCTAGCATAGGGCGTATCCGTTCTAAGAGAAGCTGCCCTGGAGAGTGCCCTTTTAAAGGCAGGAGTCATTTGGGTGATAGAGCCATTCAGTGTTTCTTAGGGCACAATAGAGCCAGCTCTGGACTATGCACTTCTCTGACCAGATAGGGATCCACAGGATGATCTAATGGTGCAAGGACCCCCATTCTTTCCTCACGCATGAAACATATGGGTGAGTTTATTCCAGTTTATAATATCTATACAGGTTATGATTCATTGTCAATCCATTATAGGCTGCAAGTACTTTATAGTCCTACAAACCCTACTTTTGCAAATGGAACTTTATGACCACTGTCATCTGAGTTATGCATACATATTGATTCTTTTCTAGAGTGTGAAAGCTTTCATTGACTTTCTATTTGCCACTGTTGATTTTCTATAAGTCAGTATCTGATATATAAGAAATATTGAGTGTTTTTTGTTTTGCTGTATATGTCACTTTATATTTTATATTATATATTAAAAGTTACCGGTAAGTTTTACAAGATACAACTGCTCATATGGTAGTTATATAATTGATAACACGTGAAAACCTATGGTACTCACAGTAACAATAATGTTATTCATCACCATAAAAAGAACCTGAAGACATTTTCTATTTTCAGCTTCAAATTACCCTTTTTATACAAATACAGTACATTGATATTCTCAATATATATTTGCAGCGCCCCAGAGTCCTGGTCGTTGCAGTATCATGGCTCAGCCACTAAGGGGGGCCATGGTGCGTTCGATGGCACTGAAGGAGTTCTCTGAGCAGGTATCACAGTCACCAATACATTTCACAGCTGGGCCTCCGGGGGGAGCTAAGGGTGCTATTCATTAGGCCACTCCCCACCATAGTGGGTAAACTGGGGGTCAGGCAGGAAGTTAGAGAGAACGCTGACGGGATTGAACGGAGCAACACCCTGTGGCAGGGGGTGTTGTGAAGGGAGAGACTGTAGGGTCTCTGCCAGGGGTGGGATCCTGGCAGAGGCTTGGCATTGAAAGAACGTAACGGGTCCGCGCAGGCTCCTGGAAGCGGCGGGACTCAAGAAAGGACTAGAAGCGAGATAGATTGTGCTGAGTGAGAAACGAAGTCAAGCGAAAGGAGATACCAGTGAGGGTTGTGCTGAAAGAGGCAGCACCTTACTGAGGCGCACTACCAGTGGCCGGAACGCCGAGGAGGTAAAGAGTTTAAAGCCATACCTCAGACCTACGGCAGGGCAGTTAGCTTGAGGCGGACTGTCTCACGCATCACCCAGGAAGGCAAAGGGGGGTACCAACAGGAGAGGGGCGCAGATAGAGTCCCGGAAGATCTCCGAGCCTCCCCGTCATACGGGTGCGTTCCTACCATAGTATCTGGAGGGACGAGGAAGATCATTGCGAATTAAGTTGTTGTGAGGGAACACGAGAAACAGACACAACAGTTGTGGGGTACTTTCCGTAAGCACAGCAGGGAAGGACTGCAACACATAGCGCTAGAAGGAAGGCACCGATTTCCACCTGCAAGGAGAGCTCTGGAAGTGCCATTGGACCGGCCGGACTTGCGCAGCCTGGTGAGCCGTATTCTGGACTGAGGACCCAGAGAGCTTCAGTAAAGAGGTAAAGAGACTGCAACCTGGTGTCCTCGTTATTTACCGCGACCTGCACCCCACAACTGCACCGCTACACCGTTACTACACCACTTATTGCACCGGACGTCCCCCACTGACAGACAGGGCCACGGACCGGGTCTAGCCACCGTGACAACCCCAGGACTGAGACCTAGAGGCCCGGCTCCGGGTACCCCTCGGCCCTGCGGCGGTGTGGGGGCGCTCCAACTTGGCGTCACGAACAGGATCTACTTAAGCCTGAAGAATCGGGTCATGTGTGCCTAGAGACTGTGATTTGTTGTGCTTGGACTGTACTTTATTGAGAGAACTGTGTGCTACTGCTTGCCGTTGAGAGTTCACGCCAAAATCCGCCGCCATTGCAGCGCTGAGAAGAGCGCAGGAAGAGAAGAGGGGCGTGGAGTGGGCGTAGACGAGCTGCAGAGCGCGAGCAACAATGGCCGCCCAGTCTAAGTATTTCTGTGTCCTGAGGACGTGCCCGTCAACAGCCGAGGTACGCCTCCTGATCCTGGTTGGAGGGTGGAGACCATGGGGACGGGGCCGCCCACGAAAGAGACCGCGGGAAGAAAACGCGGAAGAGGAGAAAAAGATGGCGACATCCAGAGTGCCACGCGGAGCTGACCCGGATCGGCCTGAGGATACGCAGCCTGAGGTAGCCTCAGGGACGCCCACACTGCGGGGTTCGGCCTTGGCAGGGCCACCGATGGGACGACCCCCTCCGCCGATGTCCGCGGAGTGTGCGGCTGCAGCCGAGACCCGACAGCTGGCACGCCGCCTAAAGGTTGACACCCGTGTGCTAGCTCGGATGGGGCAGCCAACAGAAATCCGCCTGTCCCCAGTGTCCCTTGCTCCTTCCCACCTGGCCGCATCCGAAGATACACCACCGACGCCGGACTTGAAAATAATCCCGGATGCGGAACACTACCGGCGTCCGATGGCCGCCTGGCGGAGCCGGCCCCAGCCCGCTGAGCAGATTGACCTGGTATGCCCCCCAGAGATCCCACCGTCGCACTGGGGTGTAGTGGTGGCCTTCAATCCCCAGTCTGGACGGGGAATAATCCAGGAGATCGGGGAGCCACTACAGGTCCGTGTGGATCGGATAGAGGTGGAACCAAGCAGCGGGAGGTTTGATTGCAACTTAGAGCCAGGTGATGCTGTCACCTACACGCAGTGGAGGAGGGCCGCGGGTGAGACGGGCTGGATAGCCCGAGGCGTGCAGCGATGCGTTGCCCTCCAGGCTGCTGCAGGAGCACCGGAAGACGATACTCCGGCGAGGAAAGCTGCAGAGCCCGGTCCCGCGGAACCATCAGAAGCTCGACCTCACCGTGCCCCGGGGGAACGTGTACGGTTACCGACCAAGAGGATCTCCCAGCGGGGGATTCTGGCACTGCTGGGACCGGAACGACGCCCTGGCTCACCAGAACGATCTGTTGGTTTGGTGAGGCCGGAGAGAAGACCCCCCGCCACATCTCAACGGTAAAGTAATACCACTGAAAAATGTACATAGTTACTGTTCTTCCAAGTTGCTGCTAAACCCGTTTAGGGTTAAAGGTGACCCCTTGTTGACCCGGGGCCACTATTGTTGTTCTCAAAGTTTTGCACAAGTTTAAAGAACTGCAGAAATCATGGACTGTGCATGATTCGAACTTCCCTTGTAAATAGTTTGCACCTTCTTAAAGGTGCTCCCTACTGGTTTTAGCCAAAGACACTTTGCGAAGATATTTGCCCTATTTGTTTGAGTTAAAGACACTTTGCGAAGAAACCTTTCCTACTAGTCCTAGTTAAAGACACTTTGTGAAGATCCCGGGCTGGAACTTTGCATAAGACTGGTAGGCTGAGAAGACGAGCTACCTCAGAAAGACTTGGTCTCCTCTTAAAGGGGATGTGAGAAACTGAACTTGAGAGAGATACTGTTGCAGAACAGTAATGCCATAATGATGCCTTGAAAAGAAATGTAACTGTTTTACATGCCGAGTTATATGTGTTGAAGTTGTTGAAATGTGAAATCTGAATAATGTTTTGTAGAAAGGAAAGATGCAGAGAGCCCGTAGGGGTAGATGTAGGAGCCTGCATAGTTGAAAGTAAAAGAAGTAATAATGAAGGTGAGGATAGAAGGTAAACCCCGCGTCCCCATTGAAAAGTTACTTTGTTACTAAGGACAGAGAGTGAACCCGTAGGGGTTAGAGAGTGAGTCCTTAAAGGAGCCGAGTAGAGCGGGCTCAGAGTTCTTTAAATGAAAGGAATGTTATGTCTATACTGTGTATAGTAGCGAAAGGCAGTAGGCCCTGGCTGAACAGGGCGGTCCTGTAAAAGAAAGGAGAGGCAGTAGGTCTGGTGCCGTAGGGACAGGCAGTCCTGCAGGTTCACAAGAAGGAGAATGTAAAGTTGAAATGCCTTATAATGTGATTATAGGAAGGCCTTTGATAGACTAAGAGTGTGAGTTTCTTAAAGGCAATGTTAAGTTATTGTTCCAAAAATTGCACTAAGTAGAATACCCGGTTGGGTAACAGAAGTTATTTATGCTCTGTAATTTATAATGTTGATTATGTTTGTAACGTTAAAAGTGTCCTCACCTCCCATAAAGGGAAGCCTACTTAAGTATACTTACTGTTATTTGCACTCAACAAAATTGTATGTCTTTTTGCTAACCTGTATTGTTGTTTTTCTTCCCAGTCCCGGAGTACTGTGTTTAACCAGGGGGGAGTGCAGCGCCCCAGAGTCCTGGTCGTTGCAGTATCATGGCTCAGCCACTAAGGGGGGCCATGGTGCGTTCGATGGCACTGAAGGAGTTCTCTGAGCAGGTATCACAGTCACCAATACATTTCACAGCTGGGCCTCCGGGGGGAGCTAAGGGTGCTATTCATTAGGCCACTCCCCACCATAGTGGGTAAACTGGGGGTCAGGCAGGAAGTTAGAGAGAACGCTGACGGGATTGAACGGAGCAACACCCTGTGGCAGGGGGTGTTGTGAAGGGAGAGACTGTAGGGTCTCTGCCAGGGGTGGGATCCTGGCAGAGGCTTGGCATTGAAAGAACGTAACGGGTCCGCGCAGGCTCCTGGAAGCGGCGGGACTCAAGAAAGGACTAGAAGCGAGATAGATTGTGCTGAGTGAGAAACGAAGTCAAGCGAAAGGAGATACCAGTGAGGGTTGTGCTGAAAGAGGCAGCACCTTACTGAGGCGCACTACCGGTGGCCGGAACGCCGAGGAGGTAAAGAGTTTCAAGCCATACCTCAGACCTACGGCAGGGCAGTTAGCTTGAGGCGGACTGTCTCACGCATCACCCAGGAAGGCAAAGGGGGGTACCAACAGGAGAGGGGCGCAGATAGAGTCCCGGAAGATCTCCGAGCCTCCCCGTCATACGGGTGCGTTCCTACCATAGTATCTGGAGGGACGAGGAAGATCATTGCGAATTAAGTTGTTGTGAGGGAACACGAGAAACAGACACAACAGTTGTGGGGTACTTTCCGTAAGCACAGCAGGGAAGGACTGCAACACATAGCGCTAGAAGGAAGGCACCGATTTCCACCTGCAAGGAGAGCTCTGGAAGTGCCATTGGACCGGCCGGACTTGCGCAGCCTGGTGAGCCGTATTCTGGACTGAGGACCCAGAGAGCTTCAGTAAAGAGGTAAAGAGACTGCAACCTGGTGTCCTCGTTATTTACCGCGACCTGCACCCCACAACTGCACCGCTACACCGTTACTACACCACTTATTGCACCGGACGTCCCCCACTGACAGACAGGGCCACGGACCGGGTCTAGCCACCGTGACAACCCCAGGACTGAGACCTAGAGGCCCGGCTCCGGGTACCCCTCGGCCCTGCGGCGGTGTGGGGGCGCTCCATATTTACTGATGAATACAATAAAAAATCCTAAAATATACGAGCAAATTAATTTCCCAAGGATATAAATAACTAATTAAATAGCTTTTTAAGAGTAGCAATGCAAATTTTCCAGCGATTAACATAAAAGTGAGATGTTTCTTGAGCAATTCGAAGTACTATATGCTAGTCTGACTCTGTAATTTACATACTGACCTTTGACTCGGTCTTGAGTCATGGCGACTTGATGGATGAAGAATCTGTAGGAGGATCAATCTTGTGCAAGCCTAGATAGGTCCACCAGGGTCTTCACTGTTATTTTGGTTGTATCAAACCATCATGTTACTGGTCTTCTGCTTCGCCTTGTTCTTTCAATTCTTCCAACCATGATGTCCTTCTACCAGTGATTTCTGTCCTTAATATTCACACTGAAATGGATTCTGTGCTATTTGTAAGTTGTACTTTGCTCATATAAATAAACATGTCTCGTGTCCCAATGAACTACCTGGTATCTTGGGTACTGGATAGATATGAGCAGATTAATTCAAGTTTCCCAAAATTCACTGTTTCATTTAAGTTCAAACACTTTGATATTTGATTCATGAGAATCACCCCCAAAAAATCCTTGTCTGGCACCATGTCTTATACTACTGTAGCATTGGAGAGTAGGCTAAGGATGTTTTGCGCAGCCTTGGAGGCTTCCCTGTAATGCTGTGAAATCACATTGTCTATCTCAATTAATTAAGAGGATTATCATACGTTTTACAGTGGCATCCAGGACCTGGGTTTTCGGAGCTCATCTAGTCCTAGTGGAGCACAGCTGGGCACATGACTGGCAGCTTATATGGCAAAGCTGAATTTCATCTCCAGAATTCAATGGAAAAGTGGTCTCAGTCTCTCCAAAACCAAAGAGTGTTAACCCCTTCATGACTGGAGGTATTTTTGTTTTTACGTTTTCTCTTTTTGCTCCCCTTCTTTCCAGAGCCATAACTTTTTTATTTTTCAGTCAATATGGCCAGGTGAGGGCTTGTTTTTTGCAAGACGAGTTCTACTTTTGAACAGCTCCTTTGGTTTTAACATATCATGTACTGGAAAACAGGAAAAAATCTAAGTTCAGTGAAATTGCAAAAAAGTGCAATCCCACAGTTGTTTTTTGTTTTACTTTTTTACTATGTTCACTAAAAGCTAAAACTGATCTGCTATTATGATTCTCCAGGTAATTATGAGTTCATAGACACCATTTGGTGCCATTTTCCGAAACCCGTAGCATCTCCATTTTTTGTGATCTCAGGTTGGGTGAGGGCATATTTTTTGTGTGTCAAGCTGATGTTTCTAATTATACCATTTTGGTGCAGATACGATCTTTTGATCACCCTTCATTGCATTTTAATTCTGGCGTTTTCCCTTTTTTTCTCACTATGCCATTTAATGATCAGGTTAATCCTTTTTTTATTGATAGATTGGGCTATTCTGAATTCGGTGATATCAAACATATGTATGTTGATTTGTTTTAATTGTTTTATTTTGAATGGGAGAAAAGGGGGGGTGATTTGAATTTTAATCATTTTTTATTTTTTTTATATTTTTAAAAACTTTTTTCTACTTTTGGCATGCTTCAAAAGTCTCCATGGGAGACTAGAAGCTGCCATAACCTGAATGGCTCTGCTACATACAGGCGATGATCAGATCGCTTGTATGTAGCAGAATTACTTACCTACTATAAGCGCCGACCACCAGGCGGTGCTCATAGCAATCTGGCAGTGACAACAGCTGCGGGAGGATTGTGATTCCTCCCACTGCTGTTAACGACAAACGTCAGCTGTTCAAACATCGCCCAATGTCGGAAAGGGGTTAAACATGTATATTCTGAGCAATATGAAACTTATCATTAATCCAAATTTATTTGAATAGAATTATTTTGGAAATTTTGGCAAAGCCAGCGAATACAAACTTCAAACAATCTGCTCACCTCTAGTACTGGAGTTTTATGACAGTATCCCATTACACATGTTCATCCAGACAATGCAGCCTATGGATTCATTATATATTAAATTAACATCCCTTCCATACTCTGAAGGACCAGCTAGTAACCAATGTTAAATGAAGAAGCTTTAAACTAGTAGAGGAAACCCATTTTCTAAAGTTTTGGGACTCCACTAAACAGTAAACTAATTAGATGGAAAATAAAATACATATTGATTTGAAAGTTTGACCTACTTACTTATTAATAGTGGAAATCACAATAAGTAGCTCTTATAAAAGTTTGCAATGAGCTGATGCAGAGATTGCCCTCATCCATCTGCATTCACTGTAATGAAAAGTACCCGAGAGCACAATCCATTTATTGATATTAAGTTAACTATAAAATGCCACTTGTTTTTGTGAAATAGAGAGCTGTAAAGAATCTATCAAGCAGGAATGTTCTATTGATCCCAAATGCCCATTTGGCTGTGTTCATATCTTCAGACAATTCATGGTTTTGGGCTCCGCTACCAAAATTAAGATTCTTAATCCAGAGATATATTAAATGAGTTTTATTCCACAACTCGTTTTGATGTATAAAAACCAACTGTGCTTTGTACACTTGATAAAGATGTCCGACATCCATCGAAATGTGTTGTAGAATAAAAAACGCTTAATACTGTATATCTCTAGGTCAAGAATCTTCATTTCAGTAGTGCAGCCCAAAACCGTGAATTGTCTCTGGTGGTGCTCATCCCCAGCCATGAGGCAGCAGCAACCGTTATTGAGCTTTTGCAACAGTTGTGCCTACACAACTCACTCAGGTGAGCGTATTACCCAGATCTATTGCATTTTTATATAAGGGTATCACCCTATGGTCTGATGCACTCTGTTTCCCTACAACTTATTCATAACTAAATTAGTGGACATCTTCAGGTCCCAATAAAGTCAACGGGCCCATTGGGTGTCATTGGTCACCATCATATAACAGATACCACAATACATTTGTTCTGCTTTTTTATGATGTTGAAATAACGTAAAAATAACCTTAATACAGATTTCCTCTCACAAAATTGTAAATGCCTATATAAGAAAAGAAAATCCCTTAACGTTCTATGATATGCTATATCCATCATAGGTTGCCTCCCCCTCTTTGGGGACTATAGAAGCAAGTTAAAAAGTAAAAAAAAGTTTTTAAAAATACTAAAAAAAATGTAAAATATAAAAGTTCAAATCTTCCCCCTTTTGCCCCATTCAAAATAAAACTATTGAAAAAAATGCACATATTTGGAATCGCCGCATCCAGAATTGCCCAATCTATCAAGCTATAAAAAGAATTAATCCGATCGGTAAATGGCGTAACGAGAAAAAAAGATCAAAACGCCAGAATTATGTTTTTTGGTCACTGCAGCATTGCAATAAAATGCAATAACAGGCAATCAAAACATGGTAACTACCCTAAAATGGTATCAATAAAAACATCAGCTTAGTGCGCAAAAAATAAGCCCTCACTCAGACCCAGATCCTAAAAAATGGAGATGCTATTCCACAATTTGCAATTTTTTTTTACAAACTTTGGTTTTTTTTTTACCACGTAAATAAAAAACAACCTATATATGATTGGTATCTGCAAACTGGGGAAATCATAATGGCTTGTCAGTTTTAGCATTTAGTGAACATGGTAAAAAGAAGCTCAAACAAAAAAATGTGGAACTCCACTGTTTTTGAAATTTCACTGCAATTAGAATTTTTTTTCCCATTTTCGCGCAAACAATATGGTAAAAGCAATGGTGTTGCTCAAAAGTAAAACTCGTCCTACAAAAAAACAAGCCCTCACATAGCCATATTGATGGAAAATAACAAAGTTATAGTTCTGGGAAGAAGTGGAGCAAAAAATGGAAACACAAAAACAGAAATACCCCAGGTCCTTAAGGGGTTAAAATAGTTTGGACTTAGGCTTTGTTCATATCTGCAAAAACTAGACATTAGTATTATTCATTGACTAATAATGCGGCTCTTTGGGTTTCATCAGGAATCTGTCATTTTGATACTATGTTTATGCTTTATTCATCACAATTTTGACCTTGAAAACAAAGGAATCTTCAACGCAGGTATGAACATGGCCTAAAGACCTCCATACACATTAGATGGCTGTTGTCTAGCTGCTATCTTGGCCCATTTTCCCAAACAGGAGCACTTTTTCAGCCTACTTGTGTTCGCTATTAGAGATCCTGTCTAAAACAGAGATGCTGGTTCAATATTTCCCCCTGACATGTCTGGGGACCCCATACACATGACAGTGTTGGCCAAACTGGTCGAAGTCAATTGGGTTCGGTCAACGTTAAATAGTGTTAATAGTGTTAATTGTATTGATAGTTTATAGTTTGAATTCTAGCCAACAAACACAGTTTTTTGACACCTTCCTAATGATCTCAATGACAAGTGCAGAGGTTACTGTAAAGGGATGAGGAGGAGTTGTGCCATGTCCCTCTCCTATAGGTAAAGGCATAACCTAAACAATCTGGGTTCCTAATAAAATCTGTACCACAACCTTTTGTGCCATGTCCCATTTATAATTCTGATGTTTACTTATGTGGCAAATGGCCATTTTGGCTCCTCAGGCACCAGCTCCAGTGCCATTTAGGCTCCAGTGGCTTCCGCTATCTCTATATTAGCCATAGAAATACCCTTGAATAAAGATGAATCTTTCATTATAACCCGAGTTGTTGAACACATAAAAAAAAAATGATAAACACTGAGATTTTTTAAAATAAGATTTGAATAATGGGTAAATTCAGATAAACATTCCCTTTAAGAATGACATTTTCTGCATGAGCAAATTATAATTGTCGTCATGTTTATTTACCCACAGTATGAAGCATGAAAAGACCTGTGGTAACCTATTTGTGTTGGTAGCTATCATATTCTTGCTTCCTTCCTACCACATTTCTATTTACAAAGTATTTTGCAATCATAAGTTTCAGAGGTAAATCTCGTATTTTTCTCTGCTATTTCTTAAATCAAAACTAGAATGAGAATTCCTCTTTGCTTCGCTCCCATTGCTAATACTTGTATTCAGAGGTTCAATGTCATAATTTTCATTAAATCTTGTAAACAATAATAGTTATATAGTCACACACTGTTAGGGAATATGAGGTGCGTTTGCAGTCCGGGGTCCACCGTGCAGAGATGACACCTGCGGCTGACTAATGGCGGATGGACGCTTGCTCACACGTGGGTTAGACCTCACCCAGTGTGAATGGCAGTGAACTCTGTTGCTTCACAGAGTCGCCGTAAATACGCTGCGCTCTGTTAGAAGTCACAGGGTGCAGCTGAAAAACACTAGTGGGATCCCTATGAATCACCCCTCTAAACTGGTGATTGGACTCGCTCTGACCCTCGGTGGCTTTTGAGCCCACGCCTGAGGACGCCCTGAGTCAGATGCTGAGTCCAAGCGGGAATTCCCACCCTACACTGACAGGCTGTCAGAAAAGCGCACTGATTGCGCACGGTGCCGTACAGGCGGGCACTGCGATTAGACGCTAAATTGTGTGCTAAGTGTGCAGATAGCACTGTCGGGCACTAGGTAGCTTCCACCATTCGCGAGCAGTCATCAACACTAGGAATGGGAGTCATTAAGGAGCTTTCATGCATCGACAGACATTCATCTACACACACACGTATCAAGTTAATACTAGCGCATGGCTGTGCGGCCATGCAAACCTTTTATAGAGGAAGCTCTCCGGGACCTTCCTAGTCGTCCAATAGGAGCTGCTACAGGACCTGAGCATGTGACCCCTGACCTCCAATGAGAGGTCGTCCCTTGGGCATGCTCAGTAGAGGAAAAGCAGGACTTAGTCCCTGGAGCATCTGCTCTCCGCTGATCAGTGCTGGTTACAATGGCTGAGCCTGGAGGATCAGCAGTAACCAAGCACACAGTATTTGCCTGAGCTAGACGCTGGGGCTGATGTCTCTACTGAGCAGGCTCCACTGCAGCTGGAGAAGAATGGGAGACCGCAGCAGAGGTGGTTCGAGATTCCCTCTGTGCAGTGGCGGGAACTTGACACCTAACACACACTACTCCCATTTATTACCATCTTTTACTGACTGAAAGGTAACAAGAAGAAAGAGGAAACATAGAAAAAAGTGGAGTAATTGTAATTTGTAGACTGTTTCATGGACAAACTTAGGAGCAAAACAATATGTTTATTTATTCTAATTAAGAACATTTACAACGCTATATGGTATTTCTTTCCAAATGTAGTACATACAGTGGGGCAAAAAAGTATTTAGTCAGTCAGCAATAGTGCAAGTTCCACCAGTTAAAAAGATGAGAGGCGTCTGTAATTTACATCATAGGTAGACCTCAACTATGGGAGACAAACTGAGAAAAAAAAATCCAGAAAATCACATTGTCTGTTTTTTTATCATTTTATTTGCATATTCTGGTGGAAAATAAGTATTTGGTCAGAAACAAACAATCAAGATTTCTGGCTCTCACAGACCTGTAACTTCTTCTTTAAGAGTCTCCTCTTTCCTCCACTCATTACCTGTAGTAATGGCACCTGTTTAAACTTGTTATCAGTATAAAATGACACCTGTGCACACCCTCAAACAGTCTGACTCCAAACTCCACTATGGTGAAGACCAAAGAGCTGTCAAAGGACACCAGAAACAAAATTGTAGCCCTGCACCAGGCTGGGAAGACTGAATATGCAATAGCCAACCAGCTTGGAGTGAAGAAATCAACAGTGGGAGCAATAATTAGAAAATGGAAGACATTCAAGACCACTGATAATCTCCCTCGATCTGGGGCTCCACGCAAAATCCCACCCCGTGGGGTCAGAATGATCACAAGAACGGTGAGCAAAAATCCCAGAACCACGCGGGGGGACCTAGTGAATGAACTGCAGAGAGCTGGGACCAATGTAACAAGGCCTACCATAAGTAACACACTACGCCACCATGGACTCAGATCCTGCAGTGCCAGACGTGTCCCACTGCTTAAGCCAGTACATGTCCGGGCCCATCTGAAGTTTGCTAGAGAGCATTTGGATGATCCAGAGGAGTTTTGGGAGAATGTCCTATGGTCTGATGAAACCAAACTGGAACTGTTTGGTAGAAACACAACTTGTCGTGTTTGGAGGAAAAAGAATACTGAGTTGCATCCATCAAACACCATACCTACTGTAAAGCATGGTGGTGGAAACATCATGCTTTGGGGCTGTTTCTCTGCAAAGGGGCCAGGACGACTGATCCGGGTACATGAAAGAATGAATGGGGCTATGTATCATGAGATTTTGAGTGCAAACCTGCTTCCATCAGCAAGGGCATTGAAGATGAAACGTGGCTGGGTTTTTCAACATGACAATGATCCAAAGCACACCGCCAGGGCAACGAAGGAGTGGCTTTGTAAGAAGCACTTCAAGGTCCTGGAGTGGCCTAGCCAGTCTCCAGATCTCAACCCTATAGAAAACCTTTGGAGGGAGTTGAAAGTCCGTGTTGCCAAGCGAAAAGCCAAAAACATCACTGCTCTAGAGGAGATCTGCATGGAGGAATGGGCCAACATACCAACAACAGTGTGTGGCAACCTTGTGAAGACTTACAGAAAACGTTTGACCTCTGTCATTGCCAACAAAGGATATATTACAAAGTATTGAGATGAAATTTTGTTTCTGACCAAATACTTATTTTCCACCATAATATGCAAATAAAATGATAAAAAAACAGACAATGTGATTTTCTGGATTTTTTTTTCTCAGTTTGTCTCCCATAGTTGAGGTCTACCTATGATGTAAATTACAGACGCCTCTCATCTTTTTAAGTGGTGGAACTTGCACTATTGCTGAATGACTAAATACTTTTTTGCCCCACTGTATAATAGATTTCAGTGAATACAGTGAGTACAGCATTGTTTATTCTAATGTTTATGATTACTTTTCTTGTTAAACTTATAGTGTTGTACCATACCTCAAACAGCTATACACAGCTGGTAAAATAAGTATTGAACATGTCACCAATTTTCTAATTAAATATATTTCTAAAGGTGTTATTGACATGAAATTCTCACCAGATGTCACTAACAATCTACCTAATTCACATAGGCAAATAAATGTAACCACCGATGTCCATAAAGTAAGCTATGCGTAATAATGAGAAATGACACAGGGAAAAAGTATTGAACAGATGAAGAAGGAGATGTGTAAAAAAAATGGCAATTCATAGCACCAGTTGAACTCTTTCTGTAATTAGAAAGCAATCCTACCACTTAGTGAAAAATTATATTCACTGGTTGAACTATAAAAAGTTTTCTTATTACCAGGGTGCCACACATGAAACATCTCAGGATGGGTAATACTAGTGAGCTGTCTCAAGACCTTTGCAACCTTATTGTTGCAACACATACTGATGGTATTGGTTACAGAAGAATTTCTAAACTAATGAAGTTTCCAGTGAGCACTGTTGGGGCTATAATCTGAAAGTGGAAAGAACATCCTTTTACCATAAACCGGCCATGACCATGTGTTCACAGCAAAGATTTCAGACAGAGGAGTGAAAAGAATTATTAGAAGAGTTGTCAAAGAGCCAAGAACCACATGTGGAGAGCTACAGATAGACCCAGAATCATCAGGTTCAATCGTTTCAAAGAAAACAATAAGTAATGCACTCAATCTCCATGGCATGTATGCACTCTCATCACGCAAGACTCTATTGCTGAACAAAAAGCATGTTCAAGAGCATTTAAAGTGTGCTCAAAAACATTTAGACAAGCCTGTGATATTCTGGGATAATATAGTCTAGTCAGATAAGACCAAAATTGACCTTTTTGTGTGCCATATTACACACCATGTGTGGAGGCCAAAATGCACTGCATATCACCCCCAAATCAGCATAGCAACAGTGAAGTTTGGAGGTGGGAACATCATTGTGTGGGGCTGTTTTTCTGCCCCCCTCCTGAGGAAGCTTAGGTGAAACATGCATCAGGGCTGGTGGTGCGAGGTGTTACACAGGGAGAAACTTATGCACATATCTTTGTCATACAGTGACCAGTTACCTTTTCATTACTTGTATTTACATTTTATGCTCATTGCATTCCTTTTACTATGTTGGGTGAAAGCTTCACAAGTTTCACTTTCTGTAACCAGTGTATGTGTTATTGGGTATTGATACTGCCCTCCTTATGTGTATATACTTCGCCCATGTATTACCTGAGTTTTTAAGGTTGATTTTAACATTATCATTATATATTTCATGCCACTTTTGATGTATTTCCATAAACTTTGCAGTCAATTTTATATAGTGCAATTTGGACTCATTGCTTTTTGTAGGACTTATATATAATTGCAGGAGTTCTCCTCTTTCACAGAGTTAGGCCTCATAGTGGTTCATGGCCTTCCAATTTTTTTTGTAATACCTGATCAGATGGGATGATATGGATTATATTAATATAATTGAAGAAAGGATGAATGGACAAATTTACAGATATTCTTTATAAAAACTCTGCTGCCATCTACCAGGATGTTGAAGATGAAATGTGGGTGGACATTTCAGCAAAACCGCAGCCAAGGAAACTTTCAACTGGTTTCAGAGAAATAAAATAAAGCTGCTAGAATGACCCAGCTAATCACATGGCCTGAATCCAATAGAAAATGTATGGAAGGATCTAAAGCTCAGAGTTTATAGAAGGAGCCCACAGAACCATCAGAATTTGAAGAATGTTTGTGTGGAAGAATGGACCAAAATCACACTCGAGCAATGCATGCGACTATTTTCTTCATAAGGAGGTGTCTTGAAACTGTCATCAGCAATACATTATTTTGTAGGAAGTATTAATTAAATTTCAGTAAGTGTTCTCAACACTTTTTTCCTGTATCATTTCTCGTTATTACACATAACTTAATTTATGGACACCTATGGTTTGATTTCTTTGCCTCTGTGGGTTGGATGGGTTGTTACCGACATCTGGTGAGAATATAATGTCAATAGCACCTTTACAAATATGTTTAGTTAGAAAACTAGTGACATGTTCAATACTTATTTCGCCCGCTGAACAAAACCCTCAAGGTAAAATTTCAAGATACCTGAAGGTGCCTCATTCATCTGTACAAGCAATTGTACGGAAGTACAAACAAGATGGGAATGTCCACCATCATACCGCTCAGGAAGGAGATGGCTTCTGTGTGCCAGAGACGAATGTGCTTTGGTCCAACATGTGAATATCAACCCAAGGACAAAAGCAAAAGACCTTGTGAAGATGATGGTGGAAGCTGGTAAGATTATGTCAATATCAACTGAAACAAGCACTCTATCAACATGAACTGAAAGGCCACTCTGACAGGAAGAAGCCATTGCACCAAAAGAAACATAAATAAGCCAGATTAATATTTGCAAATGCACAAAGGAACAAATACCTTAATTTTGAGACATGTCCTGTGGTCTGATGAAACTAAAATTGAATGTTTTGGGCATTAAGACCATTGTGATGTTTGGAGGAAAAAGAGAGAAGCTTGGAAGCCTAAGAACACCATCACAGCTGTGAAACACTAGGTGGCAGCATTATGTTGTGGGGTTGTTTTTCTGCAGGAGGGACTGGTGCAATTCAGATATAGATGCATCTTTAGAAAAGAAGATTATGTAGCAATACTGAAGCAACATCTCAAGACATTAGCCATGAAGTTAAAGGTTGGGCAGAAATGGGTCTTCCAAATGGACAATGACCTGAAGCATACTGACAAAATGGTAACAAAGTGGCTTAAGAATAACAAAGTCAATGTTTTTGAGTGGCCATCATAAAGCCCTGATCTCAGTCCTATTGAAAATGTATGGACAAAGCTGAACAGGCAGGAGCAAGCTACAAATCTTGATCAGTTACACCAGTTTTGTCAGGAAGAATGGGCCCAAATTCCAACCAACTATTGTGAGATGTTGAAGGATATCCCAAACGTTTGATCCAAGTCATTCAGTTTAAGGGCAATGGTACCAAATACTAATAAAATGTATGTAAACTTTTGACTTTGCAGTAAGTAATAAAAATGCCTTAAAACATTCTCTCTCTCTCATTATTGTGGCATTTGGCAAATATTAATAATATTAATAATTATCATAATCCTAATTGAACTAAAATGCAAAATGTTTATTCTAATTTCATGATACTAAGAAAAACAATCATATGTGTCTTTCTCTATATAGTATGTAAACTTCTGGTTTCAACAGTATATGTATGTAAGCACAGAGCACACACACACACACACACACACACACACACACACACACACACACACACACACACACACACACATGTATATATATATATATACATATATATATATATATATATATATATATATATATATATATATATATACAGGTCCTTCTCAAAAAATTAGCATATAGTGTTAAATTTCATTATTTACCATAATGTAATGATTACAATTAAACTTTCATATACTATAGATTCATTATCCACCAACTGAAATTTGTCAGGTCTTTTATTGTTTTAATACTGATGATTTTGGCATACAACTCCTGATAACCCAAAAAACCTGTCTCAATAAATTAGCATATTTCACCCGACCAATCAAATAAAAGTGTTTTTTAATACCAAACAAAAAAACCATCAAATAATAATGTTCAGTTATGCACTCAATACTTGGTCGGGAATCCTTTGGCAGAAATGACTGCTTCAATGCGGCGTGGCATGGAGGCAATCAGCCTGTGACACTGCTGAGATGTTATGGAGGCCCAGGATGCTTCAATAGCGGCCTTAAGCTCATCCAGAGTGTTGGGTCTTGCGTCTCTCAACTTTCTCTTCACAATATCCCACAGATTCTCTATGGGGTTCAGGTCAGGAGAGTTGGCAGGCCAATTGAGCACAGTAATACCATGGTCAGTAAACCATTTACCAGTGGTTTTGGCACTGTGAGCAGGTGCCAGGTCGTGCTGAAAAATGAAATCTTCATCTCCATAAAGCATTTCAGCCGATGGAAGCATGAAGTGCTCCAAAATCTCCTGATAGCTAGCTGCATTGACCCTGCCCTTGATGAAACACAGTGGACCAACACCAGCAGCTGACATGGCATCCCACACCATCACTGACTGTGGGTACTTGACACTGGACTTCAGGCATTTTGGCATTTCCTTCTCCCCAGTCTTCCTCCAGACTCTGGCACCTTGATTTCCGAATGACATGCAAAATTTGCTTTCATCAGAAAAAAGTACTTGGGACCACTTAGCAACAGTCCAGTGCTGCTTCTCTGTAGCCCAGGTCAGGCGCTTCTGCCGCTGTTTATGGTTCAAAAGTGGCTTTACCTGGGGAATGCGGCACCTGTAGCCCATTTCCTGCACACGCCTGTGCACGGTGGCTCTGGATGTTTCCACACCAGACTCAGTCCACTGCTTCCTCAGGTTCCGGTCACCTCTTCTCGTTGTACAGCGTTTTCTGCCACATTGTTTCCTTCCAACAGACTTACCATTGAGGTGCCTTGATACAGCACTCTGGGAACAGCCTATTTGTTGAGAAATTTCTTTCTGGGTCTTACCCTCTTGCTTGAGGGTGTCAATGATGGCCTTCTTGACATCTGTCAGGTCACTAGTCTTACCCATGATGGGGGTTTTGAGTAATGAACCAGGCAGGGAGTTTTTAAAAGCCTCAGGTATCTTTTGCATGTGTTTAGAGTTAATTAGTTGATTCAGAAGATTAGGGTAATAGGTCATTTAGAGAACCTTTTCTTGATATGCTAATTTATTGAGACAGGTTTTTTGGGTTATCAGGAGTTGTATGCCAAAATCATCAGTATTAAAACAATAAAAGACCTGACAAATTTCAGTTGGTGGATAATGAATCTATAGTATATGAAAGTTTAATTGTAATCATTACATTA
Source organism: Ranitomeya variabilis (assembly GCF_051348905.1). Lineage (NCBI taxonomy): Eukaryota > Metazoa > Chordata > Amphibia > Anura > Dendrobatidae > Ranitomeya > Ranitomeya variabilis. Next base: position 525,095,516 of record NC_135234.1, on the reverse strand, counting down.
TGGTAAATAATGAAATTTAACACTATATGCTAATTTTTTAGAAGGACCTGTATATATGTATATATATAATCAGCTCATTGGACTGTCTTGTCTGTATCGTACAGGATGGGTCCTCCAAAGAAAAATGCTTTTTGTAACCACAAAGAGGCAAATACCAAGAGATGAGGATTTGGAACACAGGACTGCTTATATTATTTAAGAATTTACTGAAAATGTTTAATAAAATAGGTTTTACAAATTGGAGAGTCAGTAAGAAGAACGTTTTCATTGCATCCTCTACTTAAATTTGAATTATTAAGCATCCTGGTGTTCAAGAATATTTCATATCTTGTGTTGTTATGGAGTCACTAAGTTGGTCACAAGTGGAAATCCTGAACTTAATGCCTTGTAAATTTGGCCTCCCTGATAAGTGTCTACATATTTAGGAATTAACCCTAATTAACCCTAATTACATTTTTATAGATTACCTTTTTTAGTTTGTTAGTAAACCCATCATGAACATCCGAAGATTGAAGCCTGCTAGGAGATCTCATGCTGTTACTATATGGCTATTACAAGGATTTTAACCCATTCACTCCAGGGTGATTTTTCGTTTTTATTTTTCCCTCCTTCCAATTGTCATAACTTTTATATTTTTCTGTCCACATAGTAGTAGGAAGGTCTGTTTTTTGTGGAACAAGTTGTACTTTTGAATGACACTATTCATTTTATCATGTAATGTAAAATCCAAGTGTGTTGAAGTTGCAAAATTTACCATGTTCACTATATGGTAAAACTGACCTAGTAATATGAAACTTCAGGTCAGTACAAGTATGCAGATACCAAACATGTATAGTTTTCTTTTTGTTTAAAAGGTGAAAAAAAATATCTGAAATGTGAAAATAAAACAAATTTTGCTTTTGTCGCCATTTTCCAAGACCCTTAATGCATTCATTTTCCAGGATATGGGGTGTGTGAGGGCTTGTTTTTTTGCACCCTTTGCTAACTTTTTACTGATACCGTTTTGGGGCATATCTGATGTTTTTAAATCATTGCAATTTTACAGCTGCCAGAAAAACATAATTCTGGCATTTTGATATTTTCATATTAGGCCAATTGAATTATTTACTTTATATTTTGATAGATCAGACTTTTGCAAATCCAGCAATGCTAAATATGTGAATTTTTATTGTTTTTAATTGTTTTAAACTTTTAATACTATTATCAGTGTAGCTCCTGCTGTAGATGCTGGGAACCCACCAAGGGTGTGGCAGGCACAGTACTGATTAAGGAATGTGCCTCTGACTGCGGAGTCCTTAGGGTTAAAACTAGAAGTAAACTCTGTGCAGTGCCCAATTCCCCCTCCCAGTACTCCCCAGGTGACGCCAAAATTGGGACTCCCAACTGACCAACGGGAAGAAAGAGGAAGGAGCATCCAGCCACACCCTCGAGGGTTAAATTAGGGTGCTGGGGTCAGTGCCTTCCTCTTTCTCCCCAGCTGACAAGGGAAGCTGTTGTTTCCTGGATTTCCCTGTCGAGGCCCTGTGGCGGAGAGCTGCACAGGAAGGTGAGCACTGGCTTCAAGCCGCCCTTATTACTGGCCCAGCGCTTACCTTCCTGTGCCGTCCTCACCCCCTGCTTGTGCTTTCATGCGGGCATCAGTGGCCTTCCTCCCCCAGGGCACCATTAGCTGACATCACCCATGGCCCTGCTACCCAGGGCCTACCCTACGCTCGGGCCCCTGGTGACCCCGCGCCTCCTCCCCAGCTGCGATCCCACACGCTGAGCTGACCCACCTGACTCTTTTGTTCGGTGGGGGATGCCTGAATGCTCGCCCGGGCCGCACGTCGCCCCCCGACATCATCCGCCGCTCCGGTTGCGGGTGGGCAGACGGTCCATGCGGTGTCTCCAGGTCGACAGCATTCAAATTTAGGCCCCGGCTTGGGCCTACTCCTCGCCGACCCGGGTGTCTCCACCCACTTCCGGCCAAGCTCTATCCACTACCGTGCGTGTCCCTGCGAGGCTCCACCCCCTCTTTGTCCCACAGCAGAGCAGTGGTTCCAGCTCCGCCTTGAATGTCCGGGCTAGGTCTACTCCAATTCCCTTCAATCTCTTCACTGAGAAGCTCCGCCCACTGCTGCAGCATCACCATGAAGCTCCGCCTACTCATTGTGTCACCTCCAAGCTCTGCCCACCTCCACGAAGCTCCGCCCACTTACCGTGCCCTGGCGTCTAGCGCTACCATTCCGCATGCAGGCATAGCCGCACTGCCTGCGGAGGAGACGGGTTACAGGACTGTTGTGAATTCTGCTTTTGGGCTCCCTCCGGTGGTTGTAGGTGGTAATGCAGTTGTCCCTGAGTTGCAGTCCTGGTCAGGTGTATCTGCTGATTGCAGTTCTGACTGGGGTATTTAGGCATGCAGGATTCATTAGTCCTTGCCAGTTGTCCATGGTTGTTTGGAGGTTTAGGTCCTGGTTTGGTTCCTTCTGCCTTCTGCCAAATTAGCAAAGATAAGTGTCTGGTTTTGTTTCTGTGGCACACATGCTTTGTGCTTAATAATTCTGTGCTATTCAGTGTTTTTTTTTGTCTAGCTTAGATTGTGTCAGTATTTTCTCAGTCTTGTTGGATTCTCTGGAGTGGCAGATATACATTCCATGTCTTTAGTTAGATTGTGGAACTTTTTGTATTATCTGCTGTGGATATTTTTGGAAGGGTTTTAATACTGACCGCTTAGTATTCTGTCCTATCTTTCTCTATTTAGCTAGAGTGGCCTCTTTTGCTGAATCCTGTTTTCTGCCTGCATGTGTCTTTCCTCTCCTACTCACAGTCAATATTCGTGGGGGGCTGCCTATCCTTTGGGGTTCTGCTCTGAGGCAAGGTAGTATTCCTATTTCCATCTATAGGGGTATTTAGTCCTCCAGCTGTGTCGAGGTGTCTAGGGTTTGTTAGGCACACCCCACGGCTACTTCTAGTTGCGGTGTTAGTTCAGGTTTTGCGGTCAGTACAGTTTCCACCTACTCCAGAGAAAGTTCATGCGGCTCCAAAGTCACCGGATCATAACACAGGACGCTGTATACAGTGGCAGAGCGCACTGATCGGTCCTACCCGACCGATGAGCTCTGCAGCCATCATGTTACTATGTGAATGCACCAAGCACCACTAACTTTAGGAGCCCTGGCTACACACAGTCCCTTCTGCAGGCGCATCCACGCTGCCTGTATGAGGTGACGCTGAGGCCGGACTTTGGTCCTACAATGCTGCTGAGTGTGTTGATCAGTTCTGTACAACCGATCTGCATGCTCTGCGGAGCATCAAGTCAGCAATAGTACGCACCTATTAGTAATGTGCCACTAACACTGCCAATGCCCGTCCAAAAAAATAAAGTACTTTAACCCCTTCCCTCCCATACATGGCCCATGATAGTGATTATTGTAGCATATGGCCACATCCCATATTACACAGCACACCACTACCAGCTATGGCCCCTAATGAATCCCTTACAATACCACCCCCCATAGCATAGCAGTAGCGAGCACAGGTATGGATGCCGCTGGACCTCCCGCTCCTCAGATGACTCCCGTCACCATTTCCACTATCCCTCCAATACAGGTTCATCACACTTCCACTGCAGACACAGCTCACATAGGAGCCGCTACAGATCTCGTCACTGTAGATAGCATTCCCCATCCACATCTAAGTGGGCCGCCGCATCCGAGAGTCACGATATGAGTGCTCGGGCACACGACAGACGCAAAAGGTCATGTGCTCCACTACTGGCTGACAGCCGGAGTGATTCATCACCCAGGGCTTCCAGCCAATCCAATCACCGGAACAACAGTTCCTCCATCAACGGGAGTCACTTGGGCCCAGGCACATGATGGAGGTCAGACGTCACGTGCTCCATCAGTGGCTGCCAGCTGGAGTGAATCATCACCCAGGGCCTCTATCCAATCCAGCAACCAAATCAACGCCGGAGTTCCTCCATCAATGGGAATCACTCGGTCACGTGCACACGACAAATTTCAAACATCATGTGCTGCATCACCAGCCGTCAGCCAATGAGATCCATTCCAATCTCCTAGGGCTTCTGGCCAATTCAAACACCCAACTGGAATCAATGATACAGCGGGAGCCAGATTATTCAGAGTCACTCGGCCTCCAGTCAGATAGTGGTGATCGCTTTCAGTGGATGGTGAGAATGAGCTACACAGGAGTCGGAGTTCCTCCATCATTGGATGTCACTAGGGTTGAGCGAAACGGGTCGATCATTTTCAAAAGTCGCCGACTTTTGGCTAAGTCGGTGTCTCATGAAACCCGATCCGACCCCTGTGCTTGTCGGCCATGCGGTACTCGACTTTCGCGCCAAAGTCGCGTTTCAATGACGCGAAAAGCGCCATTTCTCAGCCAATGAAGGTGAACGCAGAGTGTGGGCAGCGTGATGACATAGATCCTGGTCCCCACCATCTTAGAGAAGGGCATTGCAGTGATTGGCTTGCTGTCTGCGGCGTCACAGGGGCTATAAAGGGGCGTTCCCGCCGACCGCCATCTTACTGCTGCTGATCTGAGCTTAGGGACAGGTTGCTGCCGCTTCGTCAGAAGCAGGGAGAGCGTTAGGCAGGGTCCACTAACCACCAAACCGCTTGTGCTGCAGCGATTTCCACTGTCCAACACCACCTTCGGTGTGCAGGGACTGTGGAAGCTATTTTTTTTTTTTTTTCCCCTCAGCGCTGTAGCTCATTGGGCTGCCCTAGAAGGCTCCGTGATAGCTGTATTGCTGTGTGTACGCCACTGTGGAAACCAACTGCTTTTTTCAAAGCACATATCCTCTTGTTCCTTCCTTTCTGCACAGCTATCTTTTTTGTTTGTCCACACTTTTTATTTAATTTGTGCATCAGTCCACTCCTATTGCTGCCTGCCATACCTGGCTTAGATTACTGCAGGGAGATAGTAATTGTAGGACAGTCCCTGTTTTTTTTTTGTTTTTTTTGTGGGAGATTAAGATTGGCATTTCTGCTACAGTGCCATCCCTGTGTGTGCCATCTCTCACTGAGTGGGCCATAGAAAGCCTATTTATTTTTTCCGTGATTTGTGTTCTAAATTCTACCTCAACACAAAAACACTACATCAATCAGTGGGAGAAAAATATTGGCCTCAGTCAGGGCTTGTGTGCCACTGCTGTGTGTGCTATCTCTCATTCAGTGGGCTATAGAAAGCCTATTTATTTATTTTTTTTTTTTAATATTATTTGGTTTCTAAAGTCTCCCTGAAAAAAAAAAAAAAACCTAAAAAAACAGTGGGAGAGTAATATTGCCCTTTCAGCTTGTGTGCCAGTCTTGACTCCTGGGTGTGCCACCTCTCTCTCTCATTCAGTGGGCCATAGAAAGGCTATTTTTTTTTTTGGTTTTTTTAATATTATTTGGTTTCTAAAGTCTCCCTGAAAAAAAAAAAAAAAACATAAAAAAACAGTGGGAGAGTAATATTGCCCTTTCAGCTTGTGTGCCAGTCTTGACTCCTGGGTGTGCCACCTCTCTCCCTCTCATTCAGTGGGCCATAGAAAGCCTTTTTTTTTTTTTTTTTTTTTAAATATTATTGGGTTTCTAAAGTCTCCCTTAAAAAACAAAAAATACATAAAAAAACAGTGGGAGAGTAATATTGCCCTTTCAGCTTGTGTGCCAGTCTTGACTCCTGGGTGTGCCACCTCTCTCCCTCTCATTCAGTGGGCCATAGAAAGCCTATTTATTTTTTTTTTAAAATATTATTGGGTTTCTAAAGTCTCCCTTAAAAAACAAAAAATACATAAAAAAACAGTGGGAGAGTAATATTGCCCTTTCAGCTTGTGTGCCAGTCTTGACTCCAGGGTGTGCCACCTCTCTCTCATTCAGTGGGCCATAGAAAGCATTTTTTTTTTTTCCTTGATTTGTGTTCTAAAATCTACCTCAACACAAAAACACTACATCAATCAGTGGGAGAAAAATATTGGCCTCAGTCAGGGCTTGTGTGCCACTGCTGTGTGTGCTATCTCTCATTCAGTGGGCTATAGAAAGCCTATTTATTTATTTATTTTTTTTCTTATTATTTGGTTTCTAAAGTCTCCCTGAAAAAAAAAAAATAAATAAAAAAACAGTGGGAGAGTAATATTGCCCTTTCAGCTTGTGTGCCAGTCTTGACTCCTGGGTGTGCCACCTCTCTCCCTCTCATTCAGTGGGCCATAGAAAGCCTTTTTTTTTTTTTTTTTTTAATATTATTGGGTTTCTAAAGTCTCCCTTAAAAAAAAAAAAATACATAAAAAAACAGTGGGAGAGTAATATTGCCCTTTCAGCTTGTGTGCCAGTCTTGACTCCTGGGTGTGCCACCTCTCTCTCTCATTCAGTGGGCCATAGAAAGGCTATTTTTTTTTTTGGTTTTTTTAATATTATTTGGTTTCTAAAGTCTCCCTGAAAAAAAAAAAAAACATAAAAAAACAGTGGGAGAGTAATATTGCCCTTTCAGCTTGTGTGCCAGTCTTGACTCCTGGGTGTGCCACCTCTCTCTCATTCAGTGGGCCATAGAAAGCCTATTTATTTTTTTTTTTAAATATTATTGGGTTTCTAAAGTCTCCCTTAAAAAACAAAAAATACATAAAAAAACAGTGGGAGAGTAATATTGCCCTTTCAGCTTGTGTGCCAGTCTTGACTCCTGGGTGTGCCACCTCTCTCTCTCATTCAGTGGGCCATAGAAAGGCTATTTTTTTTTTGGTTTTTTTAATATTATTTGGTTTCTAAAGTCTCCCTGAAAAAAAAAAAAAAACATAAAAAAACAGTGGGAGAGTAATATTGCCCTTTCAGCTTGTGTGCCAGTCTTGACTCCTGGGTGTGCCACCTCTCTCTCTCATTCAGTGGGCCATAGAAAGGCTATTTTTTTTTTGGTTTTTTTAATATTATTTGGTTTCTAAAGTCTCCCTGAAAAAAAAAAAAAAAACATAAAAAAACAGTGGGAGAGTAATATTGCCCTTTCAGCTTGTGTGCCAGTCTTGACTCCTGGGTGTGCCACCTCTCTCTCATTCAGTGGGCCATAGAAAGCATTTTTTTTTTTTCCTTGATTTGTGTTCTAAAATCTACCTCAACACAAAAACACTACATCAATCAGTGGGAGAAAAATATTGGCCTCAGTCAGGGCTTGTGTGCCACTGCTGTGTGTGCTATCTCTCATTCAGTGGGCTATAGAAAGCCTATTTATTTATTTATTTTTTTTCTTATTATTTGGTTTCTAAAGTCTTCCTGAAAAAAAAAAAAAATAAATAAAAAAACAGTGGGAGAGTAATATTGCCCTTTCAGCTTGTGTGCCAGTCTTGACTCCTGGGTGTGCCACCTCTCTCCCTCTCATTCAGTGGGCCATAGAAAGCCTATTTATTTTTTTTTTTTAAATATTATTGGGTTTCTAAAGTCTCCCTTAAAAAACAAAAAATACATAAAAAAACAGTGGGAGAGTAATATTGCCCTTTCAGCTTGTGTGCCAGTCTTGACTCCTGGGTGTGCCACCTCTCTCTCATTCAGTGGGCCATAGAAAGCATTTTTTTTTTTGTTTTTTTTAATATTATTTGGTTTCTAAAGTCTCCCTGAAAAAAAAAAAAAAAAAAAAAATCAGTGGGAGAGTAATATTGCCCTTTCAGCTTGTGTGCCAGTCTTGACTCCTGGGTGTGCCACCTCTCTCTCTCATTCAGTGGGCCATAGAAAGGCTATTTTTTTTTTTGGTTTTTTTAATATTATTTGGTTTCTAAAGTCTCCCTGAAATAAAAAAAAAACTTAAAAAAACAGTGGGAGAGTAATATTGCCCTTTCAGCTTGTGCGCCAGTCTTGACTCCTGGGTGTGCCACCTCTCTCTCTCTAATTGTGGGCCATAGAAAGCCTTTTTTTTTTTTTTTTTTTAATATTATTTGGTTTCTAAAGTCTCCCTGAGAAAAAAAAAAAAATAAATTAGGTGGGAGATTAATATTGACATTAGTGCTTGAGTGACAGTCCTGCGTGTGTGTCATCTCTGTGATTTTGTGCCACAGAAAACAGAGTGTGTAACATTGTGCCTGATTTTCCTTGTGGTCTCACCAACCTGTTAAGGGATATTGAAATCATACTGAAGTTATAGCTCACCGTGTAAGTTGTTTGACAGCAACAAATAAAGTTACTTTGGTTAAGATTTTAAAACAATGAGGAAGTCTGGTGCAAGAGGTCGTCGTGGGCGTTCATTGTCAGCTGGTAATGATGGTAGTGGTAGTGGAGCATCAGGTGGTCGTGGGGATAAAAATATTCCACCTAAGTCTGGAGCTGTGGAGCCAGTTTCGTCGTCAGGCTACACAAGGCCTCGAACGCTCTCTTTTCTGGGAGTAGGAAAACCGCTTTTAAAGGCGGAGCAGCAACAGCAAGTTTTGGCTTACATTGCAGACTCAGCCTCTAGCTCTTTTGCCTCCTCTTCCGAAACTGGTAAATGTAAAAGCAGCGCGTCGCTTGTGGATGTTCACGGTCAGGGACAAGTCGCTTCCTTGTCCTCCTCAGCAAAAACTACAACAAGAGAGAAGGATGCAGCAGGCGACACAACGGGTCACTCCATGGAGCTCTTTACACATACCGTCCCTGGCTTAGAAAGTGAAACATTTAACAGGCCATGCCCATTACAAGTATATTCTGACATGGAGTGCACTGATGCACAGCCACAGCCAGAGTACTATGCTGCTCCTTTGACTCAGACCACCACATTGCCCTCTCAGGGTACAGATCCACAATCAGACCCTGATGAGACTATGTTGCCCCGCCACGAACGCTATACCACCGACCGACACAGTGACACAGACGAAGTTGCACACGAGCTCGAAGAGGAGGTAATAGATGACCCAGTTATTGACCCCGATTGGCAGCCATTGGGGGAACAGGGTGCAGGCGGCAGTAGTTCAGAAGCGGAGGTGGAGGAGGGGCCGCAGCAGGCATCAACATCGCAACAGGTTCCATCTGCCGGGCCCGTATCTGGCCCAAAACGCGTGTCAAAGCCAAAACCTGTTGGAGCACAGCGTTGCCATCCGGTTAAAGCTCAGTCTGCAATCCCTGAAAAGGGATCCGAGTCTAGGAAGAGTGCAGTCTGGCATTTTTTTAAACAACATCCAACTGATCAGCGCAAAGTCATCTGTCAAAAATGTTCAACTAGCTTAAGCAGAGGTCAGAATCTGAAAAGTCTAAATACTAGTTGCATGCATAGACACTTAACCACCATGCATTTTCAAGCCTGGACTAACTACCAAACGTCCCTCAAGGTTGTAGCACCCTCGGCCAATGAAGCTAGTCAGCAACGCAACATCCCTTCCGTCACTGTAAGGCCACCATTTTCCGCACCACCGGCAGTATCTGTGCAGGTTTCTTTGCCAGCCAAAAGCAGTCAGGGTCAGGGAATCACCAGTTTTGTAGGAGGAAATATTGCATCTAGGGCACCGGCGGAAACAATACCGTCTCCAACCGTCTCTCAGTCTGCCATGTACACCGGCACACCCGAAAGTTCCACGATCTCCAGCTCTCCAGTCCAGCTCACCCTACATGAGACTCTGGTTAGAAAAAGAAAGTACTTATCCTCGCATCCGCGTACACAGTGTTTTAACGCCCACATAGCTAGACTAATCTCGTTAGAGATGATGCCCTACCGGTTAGTTGAAAGCGAAGCTTTCAAAGCCCTGATGGAGTACGCTGAACCACGATACGAGCTACCCAGTCGACACTTTTTTTCCAGAAAAGCCATCCCAGCCCTGCACCAGCATGTTAAACAGCGCATCGTCCATGCACTCAGGCAATCTGTGAGTACAAAGGTGCACCTGACTACAGATGCATGGACCAGTAGGCATGGCCAGGGACGTTATGTGTCCATCACGGCACACTGGGTGAATGTGGTGGATGCAGGGTCCACAGGCGACATCAATTTAGGGACAGTTGTGCCTAGCCCACGGTCTAGGAAACAGTTGGCTGTAGGCGTTCGCACCCCCTCCTCCTCCTCCTCCTCGTCCTCCTGCAGAAGCTACAGCTCTTCCACAGAACGCAGTCTGCCAACCACTCCATCGGCAGATGACACTGTTGCACACCAGTTGTCCCATTATGGGCCAGCTACTGCCAAGCGTCAGCAGGCTGTATTGGCTATGAAGTGCTTGGGCGACAACAGACACACCGCGGAAGTTCTGTCCGAGTTCTTGCAACAAGAAACGCAGTCGTGGCTGGGCACAGTAGATCTTGAGGCAGGCAAGGTAGTGAGTGATAACGGAAGGAATTTCATGGCTGCCATCTCCCTTTCCCAACTGAAACACATTCCTTGCCTGGCTCACACCTTAAACCTGGTGGTGCAGTGCTTATTGAAAACTTATCCTGGGTTCTCCGACCTGCTCCTCAAAGTGCGTGCACTTTGCTCACATATCCGACGTTCGCCTGTACACGCCAGCCGTATGCAGACCTATCAGCGGTCTTTGAACCTTCCCCAGCATCGCCTAATCATAGACGTTGCAACAAGGTGGAACTCAACACTGCACATGCTTCAGAGACTGTGCGAACAGAGGCGTGCTGTTATTTATTTGTGGGAGGATACACGGGCAGGCAGTAGGATGGCAGACATGGAGTTGTCAGGTGTGCAGTGGTCTATGATACAAGACATGTGTCAAGTCCTTCAGTGTTTTGAGGAATGCACACGGCTGGTTAGTGCAGACAACGCCGTAATAAGCATGAGCATCCCCCTAATGCGTCTGCTGATGCAAAGTTTGACGCACATAAAGGAGCAGGCGTCTGCACCAGAGGAAGAGGAAAGCCTTGATGACAGTCAGCCATTGTCTGGTCAGGGCAGTGTACAGGACGAGGTAGCGGGCGAAGAGGAGGTGGAGGACGAGGAGGATGATGGGGATGAGTATATTTTTAATGCCGAACCTTTCCCGGGGGCACAGGAAATTGGTTGTGTGTCACGGCCGGGTTCTGGTTTTTTGAGGGACACAAGTGACGTAGATTTGCCTGCAACTGCCCCTCAACCAATCACAACCGGAGATTTGACAACTGGAACTTTGGCCCACATGGCGGATTATGCCTTACGTATCCTAAAAAGGGACACACGCATTACGAAAATGATGAACGATGACGATTACTGGTTGGCCTGCCTCCTTGATCCACGCTATAAAGGCAAATTGCAAAATATTATGCCACATGAGAACTTGGAACTAATATTAGCAACCAAACAATCAACTCTTGTTGACCGTTTGCTTCAGGCATTCCCAGCACACAGCGCACGTGATCGTTCTCACACGAGCTCCAGGGGGCAGCAGACTAGGAGTGTTAGGGGTGCACACATCAGAAGTGGCGTTGGACAGAGGGGTTTTCTGACCAGGTTGTGGAGTGATTTTGCTATGACCGCAGACAGGACAGGTACTGCTGCATCAATTGAAAGTGACAGGAGACAACATTTGTCCAGTATGGTTACTAACTATTTTTCATCCCTTATCGATGTTCTCCCTCAACCGTCATTCCCATTTGATTACTGGGCCTCCAAATTAGACACCTGGCCAGAATTGGCAGAATATGCATTGCAGGAGCTTGCTTGCCCGGCAGCAAGTGTCCTATCAGAAAGAGTATTCAGTGCTGCAGGTTCAATATTAACCGAAAAAAGGACTCGTCTGGCTACCCAAAATGTTGACGATCTAACATTCATTAAAATGAACCACAACTGGATTTCGAAATCTTTTGCCCCACCTTGCCCGGCCGACACCTAGCTTTCCTATGAAAGGCTCTTGCCTGTGAATTACTTTTCTAATGTCTAATTTGCTGCAGCTGATTGTACAGCATACGACATGTTTACACCTCCCTAAATGGCCAAACTCCCCACACGGGGCCGTGGTATCGCGACTTGGCGCAAGCACCCGTGAGACTGCTGTTTGTCTGAAGAGGTGGGTGTGCTCGCTTTTGGTTGACGGCATTGCTACTGGGTCCCTCATAGTACAATGTAGTGTCTCTGGCGGTGGTGGTGCGCACCCAACGTCAGACACACCGTTGTAACATGAGGGGCCCTGGGGCGGTCCCGCCGGCCTCTAGAGAGTTCCCCCCTACCCCAGCTCAAAATGTGCTCTACCACATGCAAAATTATGTCGCACAGCTCCACCAATCTTTAGTCTATTCGCTGACATCATTCAATGTCTGGCACTGACAATACAAATTTGTAGACATCTATGATGCAACTTAAAGTAGTCTGTGTCTGTGTCCTATATTGGCACCATTAAATAGTTACTGCCAAATTACTATGTCAGAAACTCAGCAGATGAGCCCACCCCTGTACCTAAGTATGCCACCTTTTTTTTTGTTTTGGTTGTTTTGCGAGACATTAACATCTATTTATATTTTGGGAGTACTGGGACAGACACTCCTTGCACTACTCCTCCACTCACCACCAAGCTGCCCGTGTATCCATGTAACCGCTGTAAAACTGCCATGAGCCTATTGTTTGTTATTTTAGGCCTTTGATAGCCTGTCTGCGGTCCCTACTTTAAATACTCCTCCACTCACCACCAAGCTGCCTGCCCGTGTATCCATGTAACCGCTGTAAAACTGCCATGAGCCTATTGTTTGTTATTTTAGGCCTTTGAAGCCTGTCTGCGGTCCCTCCTTCCACTAGTCCTCCACTGACCAGACCACTGCTGCCCGTGTACCCCTGGAACCAATTATAAAGTGCCTACAGCCAGCCCATTTTTTTATGTTAGGCCTTTGAAGCCTGTCTGCGGTCCCTCCTTCCACTAGTCCTCCACTGACCAGACCACTGCTGCCCGTGTACCCCTGGAACCAATTATAAAGTGCCTACAGCCAGCCCATTTTTTTATGTTAGGCCTTTGAAGCCTGTCTGCGGTCCCTCCTTCCACTAGTCCTCCACTGGCCAGACCACTGCTGCCCGTGTACCCCTGGAACCAATTATAAAGTGCCTACAGCCAGCCCATTTTTTTATGTTAGGCCTTTGAAGCCTGTCTGCGGTCCCTCCTTCCACTAGTCCTCCACTGACCAGACCACTGCTGCCCGTGTACCCCTGGAACCAATTATAAAGTGCCTACAGCCAGCCCATTTTTTTATGTTAGGCCTTTGAAGCCTGTCTGCGGTCCCTCCTTCCACTAGTCCTCCACTGGCCAGACCACTGCTGCCCGTGTACCCCTGGAACCAATTATAAAGTGCCTACAGCCAGCCCATTTTTTTATGTTAGGCCTTTGAAGCCTGTCTGCGGTCCCTCCTTCCACTAGTCCTCCACTGGCCAGACCACTGCTGCCCGTGTACCCCTGGAACCAATTATAAAGTGCCTACAGCCAGCCCATTTTTTTATGTTAGGCCTTTGAAGCCTGTCTGCGGTCCCTCCTTCCACTAGTCCTCCACTGACCAGACCACTGCTGCCCGTGTACCCCTGGAACCAATTATAAAGTGCCTACAGCCAGCCCATTTTTTTATGTTAGGCCTTTGAAGCCTGTCTGCGGTCCCTCCTTCCACTAGTCCTCCACTGACCAGACCACTGCTGCCCGTGTACCCCTGGAACCAATTATAAAGTGCCTACAGCCAGCCCATTTTTTTATGTTAGGCCTTTGAAGCCTGTCTGCGGTCCCTCCTTCCACTAGTCCTCCACTGGCCAGACCACTGCTGCCCGTGTACCCCTGGAACCAATTATAAAGTGCCTACAGCCAGCCCATTTTTTTATGTTAGGCCTTTGAAGCCTGTCTGCGGTCCCTCCTTCCACTAGTCCTCCACTGGCCAGACCACTGCTGCCCGTGTACCCCTGGAACCAATTATAAAGTGCCTACAGCCAGCCCATTTTTTTATGTTAGGCCTTTGAAGCCTGTCTGCGGTCCCTCCTTCCACTAGTCCTCCACTGACCAGACCACTGCTGCCCGTGTACCCCTGGAACCAATTATAAAGTGCCTACAGCCAGCCCATTTTTTTATGTTAGGCCTTTGAAGCCTGTCTGCGGTCCCTCCTTCCACTAGTCCTCCACTGGCCAGACCACTGCTGCCCGTGTACCCCTGGAACCAATTATAAAGTGCCTACAGCCAGCCCATTTTTTTATGTTAGGCCTTTGAAGCCTGTCTGCGGTCCCTCCTTCCACTAGTCCTCCACTGACCAGACCACTGCTGCCCGTGTACCCCTGGAACCAATTATAAAGTGCCTACAGCCAGCCCATTTTTTTATGTTAGGCCTTTGAAGCCTGTCTGCGGTCCCTCCTTCCACTAGTCCTCCACTGGCCAGACCACTGCTGCCCGTGTACCCCTGGAACCAATTATAAAGTGCCTACAGCCAGCCCATTTTTTTATGTTAGGCCTTTGATAGCCTGTCTGCGGTCCCTACTTTAAATACTCCTCCACTCACCACCAAGCTGCCTGCCCGTCTATCCATGTAACCGCTGTAAAACTGCCATGAGCCTATTGTTTGTTATGTTAGGCCTTTGATAGCGTGTCTGCGGTCCTTACTTTAAATACTCCTCCACTCACCACCTAGCTGCCTGTGTATCCATGTAACCGCTGTAAAACTGCAATGAGCCTATTGTTTGTTATTTTAGGCCTTTGATAGCCTGTCTGCGGCCCCTACTTGCAATACTCCTCCACTGACCACAATGCTGCCTGGAGTGCCTGCCTGTGTATCCATGTAACCGATGTAAAACTGCCATGACTGCCTACTGTTTGTTATTTTAGGCCTTTGATAGCCTGTCTGCGGCCCCTACTTGCAATACTCCTCCACTGACCACAATGCTGCCTGGAGTGCCTGCCTGTGTATCCATGTAACCGATGTAAAACTGCCATGACTGTTGTGAATTTGGATTCTGGGCTCCCCCGGTGGCTACTGGTGGAATTGAACTGTGTCTTCATCTTCTCTGTTCACCTGTTCCCATCAAGATGTGGGAGTCGCTATATAACCTTGCTGCTCTGTTAGTTGCTTGCCGGTCATCAATGTTATCAGAAGCCTCTCTGTGCTTGTTCCTGCTCCTAGACAACTACTAGATAAGTTGGACTCTTGTCCATGTTTGTTTTTGCATTTTTGTTCCAGTTCACAGCTGTAGTTTCGTTACTGTGTCTGGAAAGCTCTTGTGAACAGGAATTGCCACTCTGGTGTTATGAGTTAATGCCAGAGTTTTAAAGTAATTTCTGGATGGTGTTTTTGATAGGGTTTTCAGCTGACCATGAAAGTGTCCTTTCTGTCTTCTGCTATGTAGTAAGTGGACCTCAAATTTGCTAAACCTATTTTCATACTACGTTTGTTATTTCATCTCAACTCACCGCCAATACATGTGGGGGGCCTCTGTCTCCTTTCGGGGTATTTCTCTAGAGGTGAGCTAGGACTAATATTTTCCTCTGCTAGCTTTATTTAGTCCTCCGGCTGGTGCTGGGCATCTAGAATCAACGTAGGCATGCTACCCGGCCACTGCTAGTTGTGCGTTAGGTTTAGTTCATGGTCAGCTCAGTTCCCATCTTCCAAGAGCTAGTTCCTATATATGCTTATGCTATGTTCTCTTGCCATTGAGATCATGACAGTTTGACCGGCCATCAAAGTGTTAATTGTTTGGGCTGAAGCAGGAGAAAAAGAAGTGTTGAAGGGAAATTTTTTTTTTTTTTTTTTTTTTCCCCTCAGAGTTTTGCTGCCTAGCCCTTAATTGCTGTCTAGCTGCTTCTTACCTCCTCTTAACCCTTGAATGGCTCTGTGTCCACCTGTTTGTAATGGATCTTCAGAGTGTAACTGCAGGTTTGAATAATCTCGCCACGAAGGTACAAAATTTGCAAGATTTTGTTTGTCATGCACCTGTATCTGAGCCGAGAATTCCTTTGCCGGAATTTTTCTCGGGGAATAGATCTGGGTTTCAGAATTTTCGAAATAATTGCAAATTATTTTTGTCCTTGAAATTTCGCTCTGCCGGAGACCCTGCACAGCAGGTCAGGATTGTGATTTCCTTGCTCCGGGGCGACCCTCAAGACTGGGCTTTTTCATTGACACCAGGGGATCCTGCGTTGCTCAATGTGGATGCGTTTTTTCTGGCCTTGGGGTTGCTTTATGACGAACCTCATTTGGAGCTTCAGGCAGAAAAAAATTTGATGTCCCTATCTCAGGGGCAAGATGAAGCGGAAATTTACTGCCAAAGATTCCGTAAATGGTCTGTGCTTACTCAGTGGAATGAGTGCGCCCTGGCGGCGACTTTCAGAGAGGGTCTCTCTGATGCCATTAAGGATGTTATGGTGGGGTTCCCTGTGCCTGCGGGTCTGAATGAGTCCATGACAATGGCTATTCAGATCGATAGGCGTTTGCGGGAGCGCAAACCAGTGCACCATCTGGCGGTGGCCACTGAGAAGTCGCCAGAGAGTATGCAGTGTGATAGAATTCTGTCCCGAAGCGAGCGGCAGAATTTTAGACGGAAAAATGGGTTGTGTTTCTATTGTGGTGATTCTACTCATGTTATATCAGCATGCTCTAAGCGCACTAAAAAGCTTGATAAATCTGTTTCCATTTGCACCTTACCATCTAAGTTTATTCTATCTGTGACCCTGATTTGCTCTTTGTCATCTATTACCACGGACGCCTATGTCGACTCTGGCGCCGCTTTGAGTCTTATGGATTGGTCCTTTGCCAAACGCTGTGGGTATGATTTAGAGCCTTTGGAGACTTCTATTCCTCTGAAGGGGATTGACTCCACCCCATTGGCTAATAATAATAAACCACAATACTGGACACAAGTAACTATGCGTATTAATCCGGATCACCAGGAGATTATTCGCTTTCTGGTGTTGTATAATCTACATGATGATTTGGTGCTAGGATTGCCTTGGCTGCAATCTCACAACCCAGTCCTCGACTGGAGAGCTATGTCTGTTTTGAGCTGGGGATGTAAGGGGACTCATGGGGATGTACCTGTGATTTCCATTTCATCATCTATTCCCTCTGAAATTCCTGAGTTCCTGTCTGACTATCGTGACGTTTTTGAAGAACCTAAGCTTGGTTCATTACCTCCGCACCGAGAGTGCGATTGTGCCATAGATTTAATCCCGGGTAGTAAATACCCAAAGGGTCGTTTATTTAATCTGTCTGTGCCTGAACATGCTGCTATGCGAGAATATATAAAGGAGTCCTTGGAAAAGGGACATATTCGTCCATCGTCATCTCCCTTAGGAGCCGGTTTTTTCTTTGTGTCAAAAAAAGACGGCTCTTTGAGACCATGTATTGATTATCGGCTTTTGAATAAGATCACTGTTAAATATCAATACCCATTGCCGTTGCTGACTGATTTGTTTGCTCGCATAAAGGGGGCCAAGTGGTTCTCTAAGATTGACCTTCGTGGGGCGTATAATTTGGTGCGAATCAGGCAGGGGGATGAGTGGAAAACCGCATTTAATACGCCCGAGGGCCACTTTGAGTATTTAGTGATGCCTTTTGGTCTTTCAAATGCTCCGTCAGTTTTCCAGTCCTTTATGCATGATATTTTTCGCGATTATTTGGATAAATTTATGATTGTGTATCTGGATGATATTCTGATTTTTTCGGATGACTGGGACTCTCATGTCCAGCAAGTCAGGAGGGTTTTCCAGGTTTTGCGGTCTAATTCTTTGTGTGTGAAGGGTTCTAAGTGTGTTTTTGGGGTACAGAGGATTTCCTTTTTGGGATATATTTTTTCCCCCTCTTCCATTGAAATGGATCCTGTCAAGGTTCAAGCCATTTGTGATTGGACGCAGCCCTCTTCTCTTAAGAGTCTTCAGAAATTTTTGGGCTTTGCTAACTTTTATCGTCGATTTATTGCTGGTTTTTCGGATATTGCTAAGCCATTGACCGATTTGACTAAGAAGGGTGCTGATGTTGCTGATTGGTCCCCTGATGCTGTGGAGGCCTTTCGGGAGCTTAAGCGCCATTTTTCCTCTGCCCCTGTGTTGCGTCAGCCTGATGTTGTTCTACCTTTTCAGGTTGAGGTCGACGCTTCTGAGATCGGAGCTGGGGCAGTGTTGTCGCAGAAAAGTTCTGACTGCTCCGTGATGAGGCCTTGTGCCTTCTTTTCCCGTAAATTTTCGCCCGCTGAGCAGAATTATGATGTTGGGAATCGGGAGCTTTTGGCCATGAAGTGGGCTTTTGAGGAGTGGCGCCATTGGCTTGAGGGGGCCAGACATCAGGTGGTGGTATTGACTGACCACAAAAATTTGATTTATCTTGAGACCGCCAGGCGCCTGAATCCTAGACAGGCGCGCTGGTCATTATTTTTCTCTCGGTTTAATTTTGTGGTGTCATACCTACCGGGTTCTAAGAATCTTAAGGCGGATGCCCTTTCTAGGAGTTTTGAGCCTGACTCGCCTGGTAACTCTGAGCCCACAGGTATCCTTAAGGATGGAGTGGTATTGTCAGCCGTTTCTCCAGACCTGCGGCGGGCCTTGCAGGAGTTTCAGGCGGATAGACCTGATCGTTGCCCACCTGATAAACTGTTTGTTCCTGATGATTGGACCAGTAGAGTCATCTCTGAGGTTCATTCTTCTGCGTTGGCAGGTCATCCTGGCATTTTTGGTACCAGGGATTTGGTGGCAAGGTCCTTCTGGTGGCCTTCCCTGTCACGAGATGTGCGAGGCTTTGTGCAGTTTTGTGACGTTTGTGCTCGGGCCAAGCCTTGTTGTTCTCGGGCTAGTGGATTGTTGTTACCCTTGCCTATTCCTAAGAGGCCTTGGACGCACATCTCGATGGATTTTATTTCAGATCTGCCTGTTTCTCAGAAGATGTCTGTCATCTGGGTGGTGTGTGACCGTTTTTCTAAGATGGTCCATTTGGTTCCTCTGCCCAAGTTGCCTTCTTCTTCCGAGTTGGTTCCTCTGTTTTCTCAAAATGTTGTTCGTTTGCATGGTATTCCTGAGAATATCGTTTCTGACAGAGGGACCCAATTCGTGTCTAGATTTTGGCGGGCATTCTGTGCTAGGATGGGCATAGATTTATCTTTTTCGTCCGCTTTCCATCCTCAGACTAATGGCCAGACCGAGCGGATTAATCAGACCCTGGAGACATATCTGAGGTGTTTTGTGTCTGCTGACCAGGATGATTGGGTTGCTTTTTTGCCATTGGCGGAGTTCGCTCTCAATAATCGGGCCAGCTCTGCCACTTTGGTGTCCCCGTTTTTCTGTAATTCGGGGTTTCATCCTCGATTTTCCTCTGGTCAGGTGGAATCTTCGGATTGTCCTGGAGTGGATGCTGTGGTGGAGAGATTGCATCAGATCTGGGGGCAGGTGGTGGACAATTTGAGGTTGTCCCAGGAGAAGACTCAACTTTTTGCCAACCGCCACCGTCGTGTTGGTCCTCGGCTTTGTGTTGGGGATTTGGTGTGGTTGTCTTCTCGTTTTGTCCCTATGAGGGTCTCTTCTCCTAAGTTTAAGCCTCGGTTCATCGGCCCGTATAAGATATTGGAGATTCTTAACCCTGTTTCCTTCCGTTTGGACCTCCCTGCATCCTTTTCTATTCATAACGTTTTTCATCGGTCATTATTGCGCAGGTATGAGGTACCTGTTGTGCCTTCCGTTGAGCCTCCTGCTCCGGTGTTGGTTGAGGGTGAGTTGGAGTACGTTGTGGAGAAAATCTTAGACTCTCGTGTTTCCAGACGGAGACTCCAGTATCTGGTCAAGTGGAAGGGATACGGCCAGGAGGATAATTCTTGGGTGAATGCATCTGATGTTCATGCCTCTGATCTGGTTCGTGCCTTTCATAGGGCCCATCCTGATCGCCCTGGTGGTTCTGGTGAGGGTTCGGTGCCCCCTCCTTGAGGGGGGGGTACTGTTGTGAATTTGGATTCTGGGCTCCCCTGGTGGCTACTGGTGGAATTGAACTGTGTCTTCATCTTCTCTGTTCACCTGTTCCCATCAAGATGTGGGAGTCGCTATATAACCTTGCTGCTCTGTTAGTTGCTTGCCGGTCATCAATGTTATCAGAAGCCTCTCTGTGCTTGTTCCTGCTCCTAGACAACTACTAGATAAGTTGGACTCTTGTCCATGTTTGTTTTTGCATTTTTGTTCCAGTTCACAGCTGTAGTTTCGTTACTGTGTCTGGAAAGCTCTTGTGAACAGGAATTGCCACTCTGGTGTTATGAGTTAATGCCAGAGTTTTAAAGTAATTTCTGGATGGTGTTTTTGATAGGGTTTTCAGCTGACCATGAAAGTGTCCTTTCTGTCTTCTGCTATGTAGTAAGTGGACCTCAAATTTGCTAAACCTATTTTCATACTACGTTTGTTATTTCATCTCAACTCACCGCCAATACATGTGGGGGGCCTCTGTCTCCTTTCGGGGTATTTCTCTAGAGGTGAGCTAGGACTAATATTTTCCTCTGCTAGCTTTATTTAGTCCTCCGGCTGGTGCTGGGCATCTAGAATCAACGTAGGCATGCTACCCGGCCACTGCTAGTTGTGCGTTAGGTTTAGTTCATGGTCAGCTCAGTTCCCATCTTCCAAGAGCTAGTTCCTATATATGCTTATGCTATGTTCTCTTGCCATTGAGATCATGACACATGACTGCCTACTGTTTGTTATTTTAGGCCTTTGATAGCCTGTCTGCGGCCCCTACTTGCAATACTCCTCCACTGACCACAATGCTGCCTGGAGTGCCTGCCTGTGTATCCATGTAACCGATGTAAAACTGCCATGACTGCCTACTGTATGTTATTTTAGGCCTTTGATAGCCTGTCTGCGGCCCCTACTTGCAATACTCCTCCACTGACCACAATGCTGCCTGGAGTGCCTGCCTGTGTATCCATGTAACCGATGTAAAACTGCCATGAGTGCCTACTGTTTGGTATTTTAGGCCTTTGATAGCCTGTCTGCAGCCCCTACTTGCAATACTCCTCCACTGACCACACCAATGCTGCCCGTGTACCCCTGGAACCTATTTAAAAGTTCATAGAGCCTAGTTATATATTTTATTTACTATTAATAAGGCCATGATGGACTACGCTGTACCACGCTACAAGCTAACCAGTCGACACTTCTTTTGCGAGAAAAGCCATCCCAACCCTCCACCAGCATGTAGAAGACCGCATTGTCCATGCACTCTGGCAATCTGTGAGTACAAAGGTGCACCTGACAACAGACGCATGGACCTGTAGGCATGGCCACGGAAGATTACGTGTCCATTACGGCGCAATGGGTTAATGTGTTGGATGCATGGTCCACAGGGGACAGCCTACTAAGTCTGTCTGCAGTCCCTAATTCAAATTGTCCTCCACTGTCTAAATCGGAGCTTCCACCTTCTGGCTTTCGGCCTATAGTATCAGAAATTAAACTGCATTTGGCCTTCAACTTTGGTTAGGGCCTACTAACGGCTTCTGCCCCTCCCTGGTGTTGCCCTCAACTAAATAAAGCTGAGCTTCAACCTTCTGCTCCAAATTACCATTTTAAAAAATGCAATAGGCTTTTCCGGCCTACTAAAGGTGTCTGTCTGTGTGCCCCTGCCTGGTGTTGTCCTCAACTGAATAAAGCTGAGCTTCAACCTTCCGGCTCTCATTAAGTGGTTTTTAAAAAACAAAATGGTGGTTAGGGCCTACTAACGGCTTCTGCCCCTCCCTGGTGTTGCCCTCAACTAAATAAAGCTGAGCTTCAACCTTCTGCTCCAAATTACCATTTTAAAAAATGCAATAGGCTTTTCCGGCCTACTAAAGGTGTCTGTCTGTGTGCCCCTGCCTGGTGTTGTCCTCAACTGAATAAAGCTGAGCTTCAACCTTCTGCTCCAAATTACCATTTTAAAAAATGCAATAGGCTTTTCCGGCCTACTAAAGGTGTCTGTCTGTGTGCCCCTGCCTGGTGTTGTCCTCAACTGAATAAAGCTGAGCTTCAACCTTCTGCTCCAAATTACCATTTTAAAAAATGCAATAGGCTTTTCCGGCCTACTAAAGGTGTCTGTCTGTGTGCCCCTGCCTGGTGTTGTCCTCAACTGAATAAAGCTGAGCTTCAACCTTCCGGCTCTCATTAAGTGGTTTTTAAAAAACAAAATGGTGGTTAGGGCCTACTAACGGCTTCTGCCCCTCCCTGGTGTTGCCCTCAACTAAATAAAGCTGAGCTTCAACCTTCTGCTCCAAATTACCATTTTAAAAAATGCAATAGGCTTTTCCGGCCTACTAAAGGTGTCTGTCTGTGTGCCCCTCCCTGGTGTTGCCCTCAACTAAATAAAGCTGAGCTTCAACCTTCTGCTCCAAATTACCATTTTAAAAAATGCAATAGGCTTTTCCGGCCTACTAAAGGTGTCTGTCTGTGTGCCCCTGCCTGGTGTTGTCCTCAACTGAATAAAGCTGAGCTTCAACCTTCCGGCTCTCATTAAGTGGTTTTTAAAAAACAAAATGGTGGTTAGGGCCTACTAACGGCTTCTGCCCCTCCCTGGTGTTGCCCTCAACTAAATAAAGCTGAGCTTCAACCTTCTGCTCCAAATTACCATTTTAAAAAATGCAATAGGCTTTTCCGGCCTACTAAAGGTGTCTGTCTGTGTGCCCCTGCCTGGTGTTGTCCTCAACTGAATAAAGCTGAGCTTCAACCTTCTGCTCCAAATTACCATTTTAAAAAATGCAATAGGCTTTTCCGGCCTACTAAAGGTGTCTGTCTGTGTGCCCCTGCCTGGTGTTGTCCTCAACTAAATAAAGCTGAGCTTCAACCTTCTGCTCCAAATTACCATTTTAAAAAATGCAATAGGCTTTTCCGGCCTACTAAAGGTGTCTGTCTGTGTGCCCCTGCCTGGTGTTGTCCTCAACTAAATAAAGCTGAGCTTCAACCTTCTGCTCCAAATTACCATTTTAAAAAATGCAATAGGCTTTTCCGGCCTACTAAAGGTGTCTGCCCCTCCCTGGTGTTGTCCTCAACTGAACAAAGCTGAGCTTCCACATTCTGGCTTTCGCCCTATACTATCAGATATTAAACTGCATTTGGCCTACTAGTGTGGTTAGGCCCTTGAAACAGTGTCTGCTGCTCTTGGGTTTGCTACTCCACTGAATAAAGCAATGCCGCCTGTTTAGTCCTGTTACCAATTTTGAACTGCATTTAGCCTACTTTATTCTTTGGCCCTATATCTGTTTCCTCCTCATCCTGCCCATTGCCCAGCCACTGCTAAATGAGTCTGCTGGTACATTGACCTAGACCACTACATTCCCCTTGTACTCTACACAGCCAGAATCTGACCCTGCTGAAAGTAAGGTTCCCCTTCCCGCATGTTATACCACCTTACACAGGGACAAAGAGGAAGGTGCAGATGAAAGTGCAGGTTCCTTCATCAGGTGGGGGGCATACTCGTTGGCGACGTCACTGGCACAGGGCCCCTCAGAGTACGCAAAAGTGTCGCTGCTGGTGGGAGGCGCCCCCGCCATGCAAACACACCGCCGTACTTTGAGGGGCCCTGTGCCAGTGCCAATGCGAACGAGTGGGCCCCCCCCTGCTTGCTCAGGATCACAGCACTTGCAACGTTTAAATACTTACCTTTCCCTGCAACACCGCCGTGACGTAGTCCGCATTTCCTGGGCCCACGAAAAACTTGAGCCAGCCCTACTCCCCCCACAACTTTCCCCCAATTCCCTATGCCCAACTATTATTATACAGTTAATTAAGATTGGCAAGCTTCAGAAACAAGAATGGATGTTTTTGGCATTAAAATGGGCACTGTAGGTGTTTTCCTGGCCTCCACTCACTGCCGACTATGCTTCCCCATTGACTTGCATTGGGTTTCGTGTTTCGGTCGATCCCCGACTTTTAGCGATAATCGGCCGACTGCACTCGACTCGACTCTGGACAAAATCGGGTTTCCCAAAACCCTACTCGATCTTAAAAAAATGAAAGTCGCTCAACCCTAGTACGCAGTAATAATAAATACAAGAAGATTTTTCTCACATACAGGCAGGTCCCCTCTTATCAAGTATCAATTTCAAGCAAACTTACAAACAGTGCCACAAAAAAGAAACTCCGTCGCCAATCCAAAAGTAAGACGGCACTTTCTTTCCTAATATAAGCAGCCGCGGCCGAAGCTATCAGAGGCCGAAGTGCAGACAATGGGCGCCGTAAATCCACATGTTTCGCTAGTTATATAACCTCATTTGCTCGTGTAACACATCTTGTCTCTTACAGGCGTCTGTAAGCCCGCAGTTTGGGCCTTAAGCCAGTCTTATGTCTACTGGGTGATCAAGAGTCAAACTTTGGCCGGGAGGAAAAGATCTAGGCTCCCCAGGACTAACGTTCAACTGGAGAGGCATCAGAGGTTTCCAATGGCAACATGTGTTCCCGGAGATAATCAACATCCCTAAGAGAGCCAAACGGCCGGTGATATTTGTGTTACGTGCCGGAGGCAATGATCGGAGCAAGTGGAAAGGTGCTGAGCTCCGTACAGTGATGTCAGCAGACATAGAGCGTTTTATCTGTTTATTATCGGATATGGTAATTGGCAAAAGCCACCGAGAAAACAAGAAGGATCAATGCAAGGATGGAAAAATTTACAAAAGGGAAAGATAGCATCGTTGTTCGACACAACGAACTGGAAGGAGATAACTCAGCTCTGCTGAGACCGGATGGCATTCACTTCTTGGACATTGGTCTCTACATATTTATGTCAGGTTTGCAGGATGGAGTTGAACAGGCCCTAATGATGTTGGGTGTGGGGTCGGAGTCCTGTGTAGGTCATACACATGATCCTCCGTGGCGGTAGTGTAGAGGGGGTAAAGGTTTGTAACCGCTCATCGGCTTGCTCGCCTGGCGGTCACTGACGGGGCCTTCAGCGATGAGTCCTTTATGACTTGTAATTGCCCTTCTCTGCTTATCAAATTAATAAACTGTGACCGACCTGTTCAACCCATCCAGGCCTGTCTGTGTTTCATTACGGGATCGGTGGGAAGGGGGAAAGGCACTGTTTATGACACACGGGTCTCTGCAGTCTGGCAGGCACAGTACTGATTAGAGAATGTGCCTCTGACTGCGGAGCCCTTAGGGTTAAAACTAGAAGTAAACTCTGTGCAGTGCCCAATTCCCCCTCCCAGTACTCCCCAGGTGACGCCAAAATTTGGACGCCCAACTGACCAATGGGAAGAAAGAGGAAGGAGCATCCAGCCACACCCTCGAGGGTTAAATTAGGGTGCTGGGGTCAGTGCCTTCCTCTTTCTCCCTGGCTGACAAGGGAAGCTGTTGTCCCACCCTCCCTCCCTTATATACTCATGAATGTACTGTGCTATGGTTGTTAAAACATAAAAAAAAAATGTATATAATAAGAAGAAATTCTTATTACGTCACAGCGGTAGTGTAGAGGGGGTAAAGGTTTGTAACCGCTCATCAGCTTGCTCGCCTGGCGGTCACTGACGGGGTCTTCAGCGATGAGTCCGTTATGACTTGTAATTGCCCTTATCTGCTTAATAAACTGTGACCGACCTGTTCAACCCATCCAGGCCTGTCTGTGTTTCATTACGGGATTGGTGGGAAGGGGGAAAGGCACTGTTTACGACACACTGGTCTCTGCAGTCTGCGGGCCCTGGGCAATTGCCCAGTTTGTCTCCTACCTTCTCCCAACAACAAACCTGGTCAATTTTCTCTAAAATAATCATTTAACCCCTTCACGACCTTTGACGCATACGCTGCATCATGAAAGTCGGTGCCAATGCGACCTATGACGCAGCGTATGCGTCATGGAATGATCGCGTCCCTGCAGATCGGGTGAAGGGGTTAACTCTCATTTTACCCGATCTGCAGAGACAGGGGGAGTGGTGCTTCAGCCCAGGGGGGGTGGCTTCACCCCCCCGTGGCTACGATCGCTCTGATTGGCTGTTGAAAGTGAAACTGCCAATCAGAGCGATTTGTAATATTTCACCTAAAAAACAGGTGAAATATTACAATCCAGCCATGGCCGATGCTGCAATATCATCGGCCATGGCTGGAAAACCTGAAGTGACCCCCCCACCCCACCGATCGCCCCCCCAGTGCTCCGTTATGGGGTCCGGTCCCCTCCGTCCGCCTGCCGGCTCCCCCGTCCTCCTGTCTGCTCCCCCCTGTGGTCCGATCACCCCCCCTGTGCTCCGATCACCCCCCCTGTGCTCCGATCCACCCCCCCACCACCCCTTCATACTTACCGATCCTCCCGGTGTCCGGACGTCTCCTCGCTGGGCGCCCGCCGAATCTGCCAGCCGGCAGATTCCTTACAAGTACATTTTGATCGCTGTGGTAGGTTCTATCACAGCGATCAAAATAAAAAAAATAATAAATACCCCCCCCCCTTTATCACCCCCATAGGTAGGGAGAATAATAAAATAAAGAAAATATTTTTTTTTTTCGTTTTCCACTAGGGTTAGGGTTAGAACTAGGGGTAGGGTTAGGGGTAGGGTTAGGGTTACGGGTAGGGTTAGGGTTAGGGTTATGGCATGTGCGGATTTTGGCTGTGGATCCGCAGCGGATTGGCCGCGGATCCGCAGCGGATTGGCCGCGGATCCGCAGCGGATTTGGCTGCGGATCCGCAGCGGATTTGGCTGCGGATCCGCAGCGGATTGGCCGCTGCGAATTCGTTGCAGTTTTCCATCAGGTTTACAGTACCATGTACACCTATGGAAAACCAAATCCGCTGTGCCCATGGTGCGGAAAATTCCGTGCAGAAACGCTGCGTTGTATTTTCTGCAGCATGTCAATTCTTTGTGCGGATTCCACAGCGTTTTACACCTGTTCCTCAATAGGAATCCGCAGGTGAAATCCGCACAAAAAAAACACTGGAAATCTGCTGTAAATCTGCAGGTAAAACGCAGTGCCTTTTACCTGCAGATTTTTCAAAAATCGTGCAGAAAAATCTCACACGAATCCGCAACGTGGGCACATACCCTTAGGGTTAGGGTTGGAATTAGAGTTAGGGTACCGTCTCACAGTGGCACTTTGATCGCTACGACGGTACGATCCGTGACGTTCCAGCAAAATCCATACGATATCGCTGTGTCTGACACGCAGCAGCGATCAGGGACCCTGCTGAGAATCGTACGTCGTAGCAGATCGTTTGGAACTTTCTTTCGTCGCTGGATCTCCCGCTGTCATCGCTGGATCGTTGTGACAGCGATCCAGCGATGCGTTCGCTTGTAACCAGGGTAAACATCGGGTTACTAAGCGCAGGGCCGCGCTTAGTAACCCGATGTTTACCGTGGTTACCAGCGTAAAAGTAAAAAAAAAAAAAACGTACATACTCACATTTCGGTGTCCTTCAGGTCCCTTGCCGTCTGCTTCCCGCTCTGACTGTCTGCCGGCCGGAAAGTGAGAGCACAGCACAGCAGTGACGTCACCGCTGTGCTCTGCTCTCACTGTACGGCGGGCACTCAGTCAGAGCGGGAAGCAGACGGCAAGGGACCTGAAGGACACCGAAATGTGAGTATGTACGTTTTTTTTTATTTAACTTTTACGCTGGTAACCACGATAAACATCGGGTTACTAAGCACGGCCCTGCGCTTAGTAACCCAATGTTTACCCTGGTTACCCAGGACCTTGGCATCATTGGTCGCTGGAGAGCGGTCTGTGTGACAGCTCCCCAGCGACCACACAACGACTTTCCAACGATCACGGCCAGGTCGTATCGCTGGTCGTGATCGTTGGTAAATCGTTATGTGAGACGGTACCCTTAGGGTTGGAATTAGGGCTAGGGTTGGAAATAGGGTTAAGATTAGGCTTGTGGTTAGGGTTAAGGATAGGGTTAGGGTTGTGTTGGGGTTACAGTTGTGGGTAGGGTTGGGATTAGGGTTAGGATTAGGGTTAGGGTTGGATTTAGGGTTACGGGTGTGTTGGGGTTAGGGTTGTGGTTAGGGGTGTGTTGGGGTTAGGGTTGTGATTAGGGTTATGGCTACAGTTAGGATTAGGGTTAGGGGTGTGTTGGGGTTAGTGTTGAAGTTAGAATTGAGGGGTTTCCACTGTTTAGGCACATCAGGGGTCTCCAAACGCAACATGGCGCCACCATTGATTCCAGCCAATCTTGCGTTCAAAAAGTCAAATGGTGCGCCCTCCCTTCCAAGCCCCGACGTGCGCCCAAACAGTGGTTTACCCCCACATATGGGATACCAGCGTACTCAGGACAAACTGGGCAACAACTGTTGGGGTCCAATTTCTCCTGCTACCCTTGTGAAAAAAAAATTGCTTGCTAAAACATCTTTTTTGAGGACAGAAAAATGATTTTTAATTTTCACGGCTCTGCGTTGTAAACTTCTGTGAAGCACTTGGGGGTTGAACGTGCTCACCACACATCTAGATAAGTTCTTTGGGGGGTCTAGTTTCCAAAATGGGGTCACTTAGGGGGGCTTTCTACTGTTTAGGCACATCAGGGGATCTGCAAATGCAACGTGACGCCCGCAGACCATTCCATCAAAGTCTGCATTTCAAATGTCACTACTTCCCTTCCGAGCCCTGATGTGTGCCCAAACAGTGGTTTACCCCCACATATGAGGTATCAGCGTACTCACAGCAAACTGGGCAACAAATATTGGGGTCCAATTTCTCCTGTTACCCTTGTGAAAATAAACAATTGCTTGCTAAAACATCTTTTTTGAGGAAAGAAAAATGATTTTTTATTTTCACGGCTCTGCGTTGTAAACTTCTGTGAAGCACTTGGGGGTTGAACGTGCTCACCACACATCTAGATAAGTTCCTTGGGGGGTCTAGTTTCCAAAATGGGGTCACTTGTGGGGGGTTTCTACTGTTTAGGCACATCAGGGGCTCTGCAAACGTAACATGATTCCCGCAGACCATTCCATCAAAGTCTGCATTCCAAATCGTCACTACTTCCCTTCCGAGCCCCGGCATGTGCCCAAACAGTGGTTTACCCCCACATATGGGGTATCAGCGTACTCAGGAGAAACTGGACAACAACTTTTGGGGTCCAATTTCTCCTGTTACCCTTGGGAAAATAAAAAATTGTGGGTTAAAAAATCATTTTTGAGGAAAGAAAAATAATTTTTTATTTTCATGGCTCTGCGTTATAAACTTCTGTGAAGCACTTGGGGGTTCAAAGTGCTCACCACACATCTAGATTAGTTCCTTGGGAGGTCTAGTTTCCAAAATGGGGTCACTTGTGCGGGAGCTCCAATGTTTAGGCACACAGGGGCTCTCCAAACGCGACATGGTGTCCGCTAATGATTGAAGCTAATTTTCCATTCAAAAAGCCAAATGGCATGCCTTCCCTTCCGAGCCCTGCCGTGCGCCCAAACAGTGGTTTACCCCCACATATGGGGTATCATCGTACTCAGGACAAACTGGACAACAACATTTGGGGTCCAATTTCTCCTATTATCCTTGGGAAAATAAAAAACTCCGGGCTAAAAATCATTTTTGAGGAAAGAAAAATATTTTTTTTATTTTCATGGCTCTGCGTTATAAACTTCTGTGAAGCACCTGGGGGTTTAAAGTGCTCACTATGCATCTAGATTAGTTTCTTGGGGGGTCTAGTTTCCAAAATGGGGTCACTTGTAGGGGAGCTCCAATGTTTAGGCACACAGGGGCTCTCCAAACGCGACATGGTGTCCACTAACGATTGGAGCTAATTTTCCATTCAAAAAGTCAAATGGCGCGCCTTCCCTTCCGAGCCTTGCCATGCACCCAAACAGTGGTTTACCCCCACATATGAGGTATCAGGGTACTCAGGAGAAATTGCCCAACAAATTTTAGGATCCATTTTATCCTGTTGCCCATGTGAAAATGAAAAAATTGAGGCTAAAAAAATTTGTGTGAAAAAAAGTACTTTTTCATTTTTACGGATTAATTTGTGAAGCACCTGGGGGTTTAAAGTGCTCACTGTGCATCTAGATAAGTTCTTTGGGGGGTCTAGTTTCCAAAATGGGGTCACTTGTGGGGGAGCTCCAATGTTTAGGCACACAGGGCCTCTCCAAACCTGACATGGTGTCCGCTAACGATGGAGATAATTTTTCATTCAAAAAGTCAAATGGCGTTCCTTCCCTTCCGAGCCTTACCATGTGCCCAAACAGTAGTTTACCCCCACATATGAGGTATTGGCGTACTCAGGAGAAATTGCCCAACCAATTTTAGGATCCATTTTATCCTGTTGCCCATGTGAAAATGAAAAAATTGAGGCTAAAAGAAATTTTGTGTGAAAAAAAAGTACTTTTTCATTTTTACGGATTAATTTGTGAAGCACCTGGGGGCTTAAAGTGCTCACTATGCTTCTAGATAAGTTCCTTGGGGGGTCTAGTTTCCAAAATGGGGTCACTTGTGGGGGAGCTCCAATGTTTAGGCACACGGGGGCTCTCCAAACGCGACATGGTGTCCGCTAAAGATTGGAGCCAATTTTTCATTCAAAAAGTCAAATGGCGCTCCTTCCCTTCCGAGCCCTGCCGTGCGCCCAAACAGTGGTTTACCCCCACATATGAGGTATCAGCGTACTCAGGACAAATTGGACAACAACATTCGTGGTCCAGTTTCTCCTTTTACCCTTGGGAAAATAAAAAAATTGTTGCGAAAAGATCATTTTTGTGACTAAAAAGTTAAATGTTCATTTTTTACTTCCATGTTGCTTCTGCTGCTGTGAAACACCTGAAGGGTTAATAAACTTCTTGAATGTGGTTTTGAGCACCTTGAGGGGTGCAGTTTTTAGAATGGTGTCACTTTTGGGTATTTTCAGCCATATAGAACCCTCAAACTGACTTCAAATGTGAGGTGGTCCCTAAAAAAAATGGTTTTGTAAATTTTGTTGTAAAAATGAGAAATCACTGGTCAAATTTTAACCCTTATAACTTCCTAGCAAAAAAAAAATTTGTTTCCAAAATTGTGCTGATGTAAAGTAGACATGTGGGAAATGTTATTTATTAACTATTTTGTGTCACATAACTCTCTGGTTTAACAGAATAAAAATTCAAAATGTGAAAAATGCAAAATTTTCAAATTTTTCGCCAAATTTCTGTTTTTTTCACAAATAAACTCAGAAATTATCGACCTTAATTTACCACTAGCATGAAGCCCAATATGTCACGAAAAAACAATCTCAGAACCGCAAGGATCCGTTGAAGCGTTCCTGAGTTATTACCTCATAAAGGGACACTGGTCAGAATTGCAAAAAATGGCTAGGTCATTAAGGCCAAAATAGGCTGGGTCATGAAGGGGTTAAGATCTCTATATGTGTATATGAAGATGTCAGTATGGCGCATGTATAGACAGTCAGAATTTTAATTTATTTGGTAACTGTAATGAAAACAAAATTATAACATGCACAGGGAATTCATACACTTCTGACATCTGTCAAGAACCAGCCAAGGCATGAAAAGCTAATCACAAGCATGAACTATTTTACTAGCGATCTTTCGCAATAAAACCTAAGCTTTAACCATCCTTCCATATGTTAAATTAAGAGCTTTGATTGAACAATGCAATTCTCCCTCTAAAATTGTTACATAGAGGCTATATTTTATACATTTAACATATGTAAAAAAACAAAACGCAGGTGATGAGGAATGATGTGTGTCTTTAAGAAGGAAAATTAGCTATATTATTTGCAAATAGCTGAGTCTTACTTCAAAATGAGACATGAAAAATAGCACATGTGAACTGAATACAGATCAGGTCTATTTTGCATAACATTTAACTTCCTGGTCTAAAAGTGTCATTATATTATAATAAATTGTCAATTGTTTAAGAAGCTACGGTTTTTATACTTGACATCATTATAAATGCATACAAAACCTACATGTAATACAAAAATGCCAATTTCTAAATATTATAATTTTATCTCTTTATTATACAAACTATTTATTTATTTAATATAACCAGGACAAAATTTGATTAATATTACTTCTTTATTTGTAGATTTGCCCTCCCTACTGTTGCCAATTTGATGCTCACAGCTGTATATCTTGTGTATGCTGCAGGTCTATTCCCACTCACATATGTCAAACATATTAAAAACGGGCAAAAATTGGCTGAATATTTGCCTAGATTTCGTCTATGGCTTGTACACCCCACTATGGCTTTTCTTTAATTATATTGAAAAGCATAGTTGAATAATCTATTCAAGATACAGCCAATAAATGTATGACCTGCTGTTGCATTGATCGGGTTGCATGCGTGGTCAATAAGTCTTGATTTATCTGATATATTGTATATATTGTATGCCAAGTGTCCATCACAAACAAGTTGTAAGCTAATGTGATCTAATGCGTACACGAACTGGCAGATTGGAAAAAATTATAATTTCCAGGATGAAAGCAAACTAAGTATTTTAAATAATTTCTGCGGAACCTTTCTTGTTCTCTAAGATTTAAGGGTTATTCCTAAAAATGGCTGAAATGGAAATATTGGCCACTGTCTGCTGGCCAAAGGAGTCTTGACTTTAAACAGCCAAATGAACTTAGCTGTTTCTATAGTAATAAATAGGAATGCTAGAAACAGCAATAGCACAGGCCTCTTGGCTATTCCCATAGCCCCAATCATTTGTTATTTAAGTATACCTATAACATCACTGGCAGAGCTGTTTACCACTCTTTATTTTACTCGCTTATGTACTGAATTTCCAATAATTTCTCAGTGCTTAACAGACATCATCATCACTGTCCCTATTGGGGCTCACAATCTAAATTCCCTATCAGTATGTCTTTGGAGTGTGGGAGGAAACCAGAGTACAAGGAGGAAAGCCATGCAAACATGGGGAGAACATAAACTTCTTGCACTTGTTGTCCATGGTGGGAAATGAGCCGAGGAGATCAGCAATGCTAAATCACCATGCTGCCCCCCTTCACAATACGAAGTAAACTGAATGTGCACGTGGGAACTGGTAGCCAAATTTTTTTTATTTTTTTCAGCCAGTGCAGAAGAATTTCTAATAAGCAATTTTCTCTGTTTTCACATAGGCAAACTCTTTCTACACACTGCACCTATTAAAGGGAACCTGTCACCAGTTTTGTCATATAACAAATAAAACTATGACCTTATTCAGCGCCTGTGCTGCATTCATAAATGCTTATTTAACCCCCTGACTCCCCCTGTATAACCACCAAAAACCTTTTTAAGTTTTCCCACGCTGTATGGAAATATGGTTTCGAGCCTCTCCATACCTTCCCCTGGCTCCTGCTTGCCATCCTTCTTCTTTAATTGACATGGAAGATGCCTCGCATCATCCACATTGCTTGGCAAAATATTTTGCGTGTGCACAGAAATCACGGCTCACACCTTTGCACTATTTTTTGCCGTACTGCGGGAAGAGCCAATTTCTGTGTGCAAGCTCAAGATTTTCCTCTACCATATGGATGATGCTAGGCGTCTTCCACATCAATTAAAGAGGTTGGATGGTGAGCAGCAGCTGGTGGGAGGGATGCAGAGGCCCGAAATCACGCCCATCGAACCAAACTGACCCAATTTCCATACACTGAGGGAGAACTTTAAAACGTTTTTGAGGGTATACAGTAGGTGTATGGAGAATTTATGGAATGCAGCACAGGTGCTGAGTAAGGTCATAGTTTTAGTTGTTATATGACAAAACTGTTGACATGGGAATATCCTTCGTGAAACAAATGCCCAGATGAAACAATGTTACCCAGCTGAACAGAGATAAAAACTGAAATATCTTGATTCTCAGGATTGTTGGGTTTCCAGATGTAAAAACCTCACCAACCACAAAGTTATGGTACAATACTCTAGATTTGTTATTTCCTAACTATATAGTCAGTGTTAATTAAAGTTGGGGCTCCACATTAAAGGAGGAATTATATTTCGGAAATATAGCATTCAGCTCTGTTCCGCATGGTTGAAGGTAATCAGGCCTATGAAGGAGGACATAGCAATAAGCTTCAGATAAACTGTAAAGGAGTATGTAAACAAAGCATGACTAATTATTTTCACTGGGCGGAGTGCCCTTGATAATCTTCTGTAAATATACACATCCTTCACCTCCTTGCTGATACATATACGTAGATCCAAACCAATTTTTCTACATGTCATCATGATGATATGTTGGTGAGACAAACTATTACTTCCAGTCAAAGGCATAAATAATTTAACCCCTTAGTGACAGAGCCAATTTGGTACTTAATGACCGAGCCAATTTTTACAATTCTGACCAGTGTCACTTTATGAGGTTATAACTCTGGAACGCTTTATCGGATCCCGCTGATTCTGAGATTGTTTTTTCGTGACATGTTGTACTTCAAGTTAGTGGTAACATTTCTTCGATATTACTTGCGATTATTTATGAAAAAAATGGAAATATGGCGAAAATTTTTAAAATTTTGCAATTTTCAAACTTTGTATTTTTATGCCCTTAAATCAGAGAGATATGTCACAAAAAATAGTTAATAAATAACATTTCTCACATGTCTACTTTACATCAGCACAATTTTGGAAACAATTTTTTTTTTTGTTAGGGAGTTATAAGGGTTAAAAGTTGACCAGCAATTTCTCATTTTTACAACACCATGTTTTTTTTAGGGACCACATCACCTTTGAAGTGATTTTGAGGGGTCTATATGATAGAAAATAACCAAGTGTGACACCATTCTAAAAACTGCACCCCTCAAGCTGCTCAAAACCACATTCAAGAAGTTTATTAACCCTTTACGTACTTCACAGGAACTAAAACAATGTGGAAGAAAAAAATTAACATTTTACTTTTTTTTGCAAACATTTTACTTCAGAACCATTTTTTTTAATTTTCACAAGTGTAAAAACAGAAATTTAACCACAAATTTTGTTGTGCAATTTTTCCTGAGTACGCCGATACCCCATATGTGGAGGTAAACCACTGTTTGGGCGCACCGCAGAGCTTGGAAGTGAAGGAGCACCGTTTGACTGTTTCAATGCAGAATTGGCTGGAATTGAGATCGGACGCCATGTCGCGTTTGGAGAGCCCCTAATGTGCCTAAACAGTGGAAACCCCCCACAAGTGACACCATTTTGGAAACTAGACCCCCCAAGGAACTTATCTAGATGTGTGGTGAGCACTTTGAACCCCCAAGTGCTTCACAGAAGTTTATAACGTAGAGCCGTGAAAATAAAAAATCGCATTTGTTTTCACAAAAATGATTTTTTCGCCCACAAATTCTTATTTTCACAAGGGTAACAGGAGAAATTAGACCACAAAAGTTGTTGTGCAATTTCTCCTGAGTACGTCGATACCCCATATGTGGAGGTAAACCACTGTTTGGGCGCACCGCAGAGCTTGGAAGTGAAGGAGCACCGTTTGACTTTTTCAATGCAGAATTGGCTGGAATTGAGATCGGATGCCATGTCGCGTTTGGAGAGTCCCTGATGTGCCTAAACAGTGGAAACCCCCCACAAGTGATACCATTTTGGAAACTAGACCCCCCAAGGAACTTATCTAGATGTGTGGTGAGCACTTTGAACCCCCAAGTGCTTCACAGAAGTTTATAACGTAGAGCCGTGAAAATAAAAAATCTCATTTTTTCTACAAAAATGATCTTTTTGCCCCCAAATTTTTATTTTCACAAGGGTAACGGGAGAAATTAGACCACAAAAGTTGTTGTGCAATTTCTCCTGAGTACGTCGATACCCCATATATGGGGGTAAACCACTGTTTGGGCGCACCGCAGAGCTTGGACGTGAAGGAGCACCGTTTGACTTTTTCAATGCAGAATTGGCTGGAATTGAGATCGGATGCCATGTCGCGTTTGGAGAGTCCCTGATGTGCCTAAACAGTGGAAACCCCCCACAAGTGATACCATTTTGGAAACTAGACCCCCCAAGGAACTTATCTAGATGTGTGGTGAGCACTTTGAACCCCCAAGTGCTTCACAGAAGTTTATAACGTAGAGCCGTGAAAATAAAAAATCTCATTTTTTCTACAAAAATGATCTTTTTGCCCCCAAATTTTTATTTTCACAAGGGTAACAGGAGAAATTAGACCACAAAAGTTGTTTTGCAATTTCTCCTGAGTACGTCGATACCCCATATATGGGGGTAAACCACTGTTTGGGCGCACCGCAGAGCGTGGAAGAGAAGGAGTGTCGTTTTACTTTTTCAATGTAGAATTGGCTGGAATTGAGATCGGACGCCATGTCACGTTTGGAGAGCCGCTGATGTGCCTAAACAGTAGAGACCCCCCACATATGACACCATTTTGGAAACTAGACCCCTTAAGGAACTTATCTAGATGTGTGGTGAGCACTTTAAACCCCCAGGTGCTTCACAGAAGTTTATAACGTAGAGCCGTGAAAATAAAAAAATCGCATTTTTTCTACAAAAATGATCTTTTTGCCTCCAAATTTTTATTTTACCAAGGGTAACAGGAGAAAATGGACCCCAGAAGCTGTTGTACAATTTGTCTTGAGTACGCCGACACCCCATATGTGGGGGTAAACCACTGTTTGGGCGCATGGCTGAGCTCGGAAGCAAAGGAGCGCCATTTGACTTTTCAATGCAAAATTGACTGGAATTGAGATCGGACGCCATGTCGCGTTTGGAGAGCCCCTGATGTGCCTAAACAGCAGAAACCCCCCAAAAGTGACCCCATTTTGGAAACTAGACCCCCCATGGAACTTATCTAGATGTTTAGTGAGAACTTTGAATGCCCAAGTGCATCACAGAAGTTTATAATGCAGAGTCGTGAAAATAAAAAATATATATTTTTTAACAATAAAGATTTTTTAGCCCCCAAGTTTTTATTTTCACAAGGGTAACAAGAGAAATTGGACCCCAACAGTTGTTGTCCAATTTGTCCTGAGTATGCTGGTACCCCATATGTGGGGGTAAACCACTGTTTGGGCGCATGGCAGAGCTCGGAAGGGAAGGAGTGCCATTTTGGAATGCAGACTTTGATAGAATTGTCTGCGGGCGTTATGTTGCCTTTGCAGACCCCTAATGTACCTAAACAGTAGAAACCCCCAACAAGTGACCCCATTTTGGAAAATAGACCCCCCAAGGAACTTATCTAGATATGTGGTGAGAACTTTGAATGCCCAAGTGCTTCACAGAAGTTTATAATGCAGAGTAGTGAAAATAAAAAATATTTTTTTTCCCACAAAAAAGATTTTTTTAGCCCCCAAATTTTTATTTTCACAAGGGTAACAAGAGAAATTGGACCCCAAAAGTTGTTGTCCAATTTGTCCTGAGTATGCTGGTACCCCATATGTGGGGGTAAACCACTGTTTGGGCGCACGGCAGAGCTCGGAAGGGAAGGAGCGCCATTTTGCAATGCAGACTTTGATAGAATTGTCTGCGGGCGTTATGTTGCGTTTGCAGACCCCTAATGTACCTAAACAGTAGAAACCCCCACAAGTGACCAAATTTTGGAAACTAGACCCCCTAAGGAACTTATCTAGATATGTGGTGAGAACTTTGAAAGCTCAAGTGCTTCACAGAAATTTATAATGCAGAGTAGTGAAAATAAAAAAATATATTTTTTTCCAACAAAAAAGATTTTTAGCCCCCAAGTTTTTATTTTCACAAGGGTAACAGGAGAAATTGGACCCCAAAAGTTGTTGTCCAATTTATCCCGAGTACGCTGATGCCCCATATGTGGGGGTAAACCACTGTTTGGGCGCACGGCAGAGCTCAGAAGGGAGGGAGTACCATTTGACTTTTTTAGCGCAAAATTGGCTGTCGTGTTTGGAGACCCCCTGATGTACCTAAACATTTCCGCGGATGCGTGGCCGTAACTCTGCCCCCTCCTCCCCAGGACATAGACTGGGCAGCGGATGCGTTGAAAAACTGCATCCGCTGCCCACGTTGTGCACAATTTTCACAACGTGCGTCGGTACATCGGGCCGACGCATTGCGACCGCCCCGTACCGACGCAAGTGTGAAAGAAGCCTTAGGCTACTTTCAGACATAGCGCATTTTTGAGCGCTATTTTGCGGGCGCTTTTCAAAAATGCGCAATGTCATTTTCGTCTGCCGGCAAAGTGAATGAGAAATTCACTTTGCCGTTCAGACACACCGCAAAAAAACGCGGCGCTTTTGTCTGCAAACACGCCGGCGTAAAAAGAATTGACATGTCAATTCTTTACGCAGCGGCGTGTCTGCGTATCCCCCTAGGGCCCCATATTACCTTCCACACACAGCACCTTTGTCCTGGGTGTCGGCGTCTTTGTACGGAGGGGTTGACACCCAGGACCGGACGTGACGTCGGACAGGAAGAGGGAAGCCCCCGCCCCCCAGTGAAGCAGCATGGAGTCCTTCTGTGTGTGTGTGTGTGCGTGTGTGTGCGTGTGTGTGTCCCCATGCGACGCTAGTGCCACCATTGTGCTAAGTCGCCGTATGGGACTACTACTCCCATCCGGTATTAGGATGGGAGAGTTGTCCCTGTGTCCGGCGACTTAGCACAATTGTAAAGTTACACAAAACACCTACACACAATACACATACATGACACACAGTACATACAACATATAACACAGAGTATATACTCACCAACAGCACACTTGTAGGCGAAGCCCTCGATCCTCCAGGAAAAAATCCAAAAATAATAAACCAAATTCATACTCCCTGTCCGCAGAATCCATAAAACGAGTGTCCCACGCCGATCCCCTGCTCTCCGGCGATACACTGCCAGGAGCGAAGCTCCTAGCAGTGTATCGCGTACTGTTCCGGAGTTCAATGACTCCGGCGTCTCGGTTAACAGCAGTACAGCTGCGTTGAACTTTCCCACGCAGCACTGCCGTTAAGCGAGAGTGCCGGGGTCAATGACCGCCGGTAAACTCGCTCGCGCATGCGCAGTGACACACCGACAGGAACTATGGCTCCTGTCAGTGTGTTGCTGCAGCCGTGGAGAGCTGACATATCTCTGGATGTGTCTGTTCTCCATGGAAAATCTTGATACGTGGCACTTAAATATGTGGCAATTAAATACGTGACACGTGGCACTTATACGTGATACGTGTCACTTAAATACGTGGCACTGAAATACGTGATACGTGGCACTTTGATACGTGGCACGTGTCTCTTAAATACGTGGCACGTGGCACTGAAAGATGTGGCACGTGGCACTTTGATACGTGGCACGTGGCACTTTGATACGTGGCACGTGGCACTGAAATATGTGGCACGTGGCACTTTGATACGTGGCACGTGGCACTTTGATACGTGGCACGTGGCACTTTGATACGTGGCACGTGGCACTTTGATACGTGGCACGTGGCACTTTGATACGTGGCACGTGGCACTTTGATACGTGGCACTGAAATATGTGGCACGTGGCACTTTGATACGTGGCACGTGTCACTTAAATACGTGGCACTGAAATATGTGGCACGTGGCACTTTGATACGTGGCACGTGTCTCTTAAATACGTGGCACGTGGCACTGAAAGATGTGGCACGTGGCACTTTGATACGTGGCACGTGGCACTTTGATACGTGGCACGTGGCACTTTGATACGTGGCACGTGGCACTTTGATACGTGGCACGTGGCACTTTGATACGTGGCACGTGGCACTTTGATACGTGGCACTGAAATATGTGGCACGTGGCACTTTGATACGTGGCATGTGTCACTTAAATACGTGGCACGTGGCACTGAAATATGTGGGACACGTTGCACAAAAAAGTTACATGTAGTTTTTTTTGTGTTGACGGTCCGCCGAAGCACGACGCATCCGTCGCACGACGGATGCGACATGTGGCAATCCGTCGCAATGCGTCGCTAATGCAAGCCAATGGAGAAAAAACGCATCCTGCAAGCACTTTTGCAGGATGCGTTTTTTCTCCGACGCATTGCGACGGAAGCCAAAAAACGCTAGTGTGAAAGTAGCCTAACCCTAGCCCTAACCCTAAATTTAGCCCCAACCCTAACCCTAACTCTAACCCTAACCCTAACTCTAACCCTAACCCTAACTCTAACCCTAACCCTAACTCTAACCCTAACCCTAACTCTAACCCTAACCCTAACCCTAACCCTAATTTTAGCCCCAACTTGTCTTCTCCTGCCGGCCGGCAGATGGCAGCAGATGGCGGGCGCACTGCGCATGCGCCCGCCATGATGAAAAAGCCGGCCGGCAGGAGAAGACAGAAGAGGACCCAGGGACACCGGGTGAGTATGATAGGGTCCCCGAATCCCCCTATTTCTCTGTCCTCTGATGTGCGATCACATCAGAGGACAGAGAAATAACTGATCGCTTTTTTTTTTTTTTTTTTTTTTTGCGGTCGCCGGTAAACTGTTAATTACCGGCGATCGCAAAGCAGGGGTCGGTGCAAATCGACCCCGATCATGTTCTTTGGGGTCTCGGCTACCCCCGGCAGCCGAGACCCCAAAGAACATCCGGGTGCCGGGCGGCGGGCGCACTGCGCGTGCGCCCGCCATTTTTTCCCGGAAAAAAGATGGCGGCGCCCATGGGGAGACACGAGGAGCACCGGGGGAGGTAGGTAAGTATTGGGGGGCTATTGGGGGCCATCGGGGACCACATTTCTCTGTCCTCCGATGTGCGATCACATCGGAGGACAGAGAAATTAAACGGCAAATCGCGTTTTTTTTTTTTTTGTTGCGACCGCCGGTAAACGGTTAATTACCGGCGATCGCAACTCGGGGGTCGGTAAAAACCCCCCGAATCATGTTCTCTGGGGTCTCGGCTACCCTCGGCAACCGAGACCCCAGAGAAAATCCGACTCTGGGGGGCGCTATTCACTTTTTCCACAGCGCCGTTAATTAACGGCGCTGTGGTTTAAGTACCCTTAGCGGCCGCCGTTAAAAGGCGTATCGGCGGTCGTTAAGGGGTTAAGGGAAACTAAAACAGTTGTCTATAACAACAGAAAAAGTCTAACAATTTCAAAAAAATCAGACATCGAGGATAGAAACTTTATTGTTTTTTTAGAATTTGCAATATGTAATCCATCATGCAACGCACAATAAAGCAGGTTGCTACATGTGCTGACATGTTTCGAGGGTCTCCCATGCTTTTAATTGTTGCACATGATCTAATGTGATCATGCGCTATGATTAAAACTGTGCAAGACGCTCCAAACATGTCAACAGATTTAGAAAAACTATAATCACTATTTTATTTTGCACTGCATGATGGATTGTGATTTCTAATAAACCAAGAAAGGTTTTATCCTTAATGCTGGATTTTTTATTTTATTTTATCATACACTACATGCAGGAGATTCTAGTATAGATCGCTCGTTGCACATCATTTGCATTGATCTGCCTGTGTAATCAGGCATCAGGCATTCAAAGGACCACCGATCAGTAAAAGTTTACCGATCGGTGGTCGGATTGTACTTTCAGTCAGTTTATATAAACAGACCTTAAGTCACTATTAATCCTTTCTACTAAGGGCTCATACTCACTTGTGAGAAACTCGGATGAGTCTCGCACGGCAATACCCATCACGGCACCAGGCACAGAGGAGCGGAGCGTGCGGCTGCATGTATTCCTATGCGGCCGCACACTCCGATCTGAGTGCTGGCAGCAGCGCCGGGTATTGCTGTGCCAAACTCATCCGAGTCTCGCGCAAGTGAGTATGAGCCCTAATACAGACAAACTGTGTCTTAAAGTATTTTGAACTGATCACAGGTCCGCCAGCTATTAGAAAAAGATATAGTGAAACCAGCTCACCTAGGTCACTCTACGCAGGTAGGAGCAGGGAATTCCGAATGACCATACATGTTAATACAAAATGAAAAAAGGGATAAATTCCAGCTCCTTAAAATCTCAAATTATATTAAAAAATAATAGCAAAATAGATTCAATGTCACAATCGATGGCAATGCGTTTCAAATGCACTTCGACGTTCTTTGAGTTACATGACAGGGGATCCCACAATGCCTAAATACAGGATTAAAGCCAATAGGTATGGCCATACAAATCACATGGTGAAGGTCTATACAATAAAATCAAATTAAGAAAGGAAATATATAACAAATGCAAAAAGCATGAAACAAATCATACAAAAAGCTATTATCTTTAAAGAAAATCCATTAGCAAGTATTCAGTTTTCTTACAGAGTTACTATGAAAAGAAGTTTTTTACATATTTCACAATGCAATCTTACAATTTTCAAATTGGCTAATATAATTTAAAAAAAAAAGATTTCTTGAGGAATACTTTATGCGGGTCAGTAACTGTACCTTACATCTAAGCTTTTATTAATAGATTTGTCATTCTTTGTATATATTCTACACAATCATTAGGCTTGATATACTACATTATGTCAATTGTTTCCAGTGACTAAAATAATCATCATTTAGCAGCAAGACAAATTATATTCATAATTGGACATACACTTTGTGCACAATTATTAGGCAATTTTTAATGTTGGTGACTAATTTTATTATTGAATAACTACAGTGCTGTCGGTCCATCCAAAAAGTTAATAAACCTGAATATTTTAGAATGTAAATGTGAGGTTTTGTGTTTATTAGGAGAAAATCCATGGGTGACTACATTTTTGGACAACTATTAGGCTAAGTGCACACGTTGCAGAATTTCCGCGGCAGTTCTGCAACTCCTGCCGTGGGTATATCGCATGCGGAATTGGCATGCATATTCCTAGCGTTTTGCAAGCATAATTAGCTTGCAGAATGCTAGCGTTTTCCAAGCGATCTGTAGCATCACTTGGAAAACTGATTGATAGGTTGGTCACACTTGTCAAACATAGTGTTTGACAAGTGTGACCAACTTTTTACTATTGATGCTGCCTATGCAGCATCAATAGTAGAAAGATATAATGTTAAAAATAATACAAAAAATTAAGAAAATGGTTATACTCACCTTCTGATGGCTCCCGATCTCCTCAGCGATGCACGCGGCGGCTTCCGTTCCTATAGCTGCTTTGTGTTCAGGACCTGCGATGACATCCCGGTCACGTGACCGGGACGTCATCGCAGGTCCTGAACACAAAGCATCCATGGGAACGGAAGCGGTCGCTGAGAGGTGGGAAGACTCCGGGGGCCATCAGAAGGTGAGTATATCACTATTTTTTATTTAAATTCTTTTTTTTTACCAATTATATGGTGCCCAGTCCGTGGAGGAGAGTCTCCTCTCCTCCACCCTGGGTACCAACCGCGCATGATCTGCTTACTTCCTGCATGGTGGACATAGCCCCATGCGGGAAGTAAGCAGATCAATGCATTCCTAGGTGTGCGGAATCCCCGCGATTCCGCAAATTTAATGAACATGCTGCGTTTTTTTCTGGAAAGCGATTCCGCTCAGGAAAACAACGCAGGATGTGCACAAAAAATGCGGATTGCATTCTATTAAATAGGATGCTTATTGTGAGCATTTTTTTCGCGGTTTTATAGCGTTTGTATAGCGAAAAACCACGAAAAAAAACGCTAAAAATCTGCTACGTGTGCACACAGCCTTAGTGTGCAGAATTATTATGAAAATAAATGAAAAGTGGAAATTTTCCCATTTAAATGTATTTTCATCTGTTAAAGCGAGAATAATAACCAAACAACTCAAAATTTAGAAAATACATTTCTGACATTAGCAAAAAATATCAGTGAACATTACAGTATAGCCATCCTTCTTTTCAATAACAGTCATAAGCAGTCCATCCATGGAGTCTGTCAGTTTCTTAATCTGTTGACAATCAACTTGTTGGGCAATACCAACCACAATCTCCCAGACACTGTTCAGAGAGGTGTACTGTTTCCCTTCAGCATAAATCTTCCTTTTAGGCCGGCGTCACACTGGCGAGTTTTACGGACGTAACAGCGCAGAAACTACGTCCGTAAAACTCGCATTACATACGGCACAATTATTCTCAATGGGGCTGCTCCTATTAGCCGTATATTACGGTTCAGTATTATACGGCTTTCTACGGCCGTACAAAATCGCAGCATGCTGCGTTTGTCAGCGTATTGCGCAAAAAAATCGCTAATGAAAGTCTATGGGGGCGAGAAAAATACGGATTCCACACGGACCTGCAGTGTGACTTGCGAGAAATACGCAACGGTGTTAGTGAAAAGTCGGTAATTCAATTGCCGGCTTTTCATTTCTCCTGCACAAACCCCACAGGATATGAGACATGGTTTACATACAGTAAACCATCTCATATCCCCTTTTTTTTTGCATATTCCACACTACTAATGTTAGTAGTGTGTATGTGCAAAATTTCAGCACTGTAGCTGCTGAAATAAAGGGTTAAATGGCGGAAAAAATTGGCGTGGGCTCCCGCGCAATTTTCTCCGCCAGAATGGTAAAGCCAGTGACTGAGGGCAGATATTAATAGCCAGGAGAGGGTCCATAGTTATTGGCCCCCCCCGTGGCTAAAAACATCTGCCCCCAGCCACCCCAGAAAAGGCACATCTGGAAGATGCGCTTATTCTGGCACTTGGCCACTCTCTTCCCACTCCCGTGTAGCGGTGGGATATGGGGTAATGAAGGGTTAATGTCACCTTGCTATTGTAAGGTGACATTAAGCCAGATTAATAATGGAGAGGCGTCAATTATGACACCTATCCATTATTAATCCAATTGTTGGAAAGGGTTAAAACACACACACACATGATTTAAACGTAGTTTAATTAAATAAACACTCTCAATCCATCAGGAACACCCTCGCTTGGAAAAATAATAAACGCACAAGATTCATACCTTCTGGTGAACCGTCTCGTCCCACGAAGTAATCCATCTGAAGGGGTTAACTAATATTACAGGCACGAGCTGCGATAAACCACTCGCTCATGCCTGTAATCCCCGGGTGCTGAAAGGAAAGCTGGATCTGTACTTACATTGAGTCGCGGTGAGGCGCCCTCTGGTGGATGTTCTCATGAACTGCAGCCTGGGAACTTTTTCCCACGCTCCAGGTCATATGAGGACATCCACCAGGGGGCGCATCACCGCGACTGAAGGAAATGTAGGTCAATGACCTACATTTCATTCATTCGCCGGGGAATTACAGACACGAGCACCGCTGCATTTAGCAGGGCTCCTGCCTGTAATATTAGTTAACCCCTTCAGATGGATTACTTCGTGGGACGAGACGGTTCACCAGAAGGTATGTATCTTGTACGTTTATTATTTTTCCAAGCGAGGGTGTTCCTGATGGATTGAGAGAACAATAAATTATTACAACAAC
This sequence comes from Ranitomeya variabilis, assembly GCF_051348905.1. NCBI lineage: Eukaryota > Metazoa > Chordata > Amphibia > Anura > Dendrobatidae > Ranitomeya > Ranitomeya variabilis. Next base: position 525,050,613 of record NC_135234.1, on the reverse strand, counting down.
CGCTGTGTTTATTTCATTAAACTACTTTTAAATCATGTGTGTGTGTGTTTTTTAACCCTTTCCAACAATTGGATTAATAATGGATAGGTGTCATAATTGACGCCTCTCCATTATTAATCTGGCTTAATGTCACCTTACAATAGCAAGGTGGCATTAACCCTTCATTACCCCATATCCCACCGCTACAGGGAGTGGGAAGAGAGTGGCCAAGTGCCAGAATAGGCGCATCTTCCAGATGTGCCTTTTCTGGGGTGGCTGGGGGCAGATGTTTGTAGCCAGGGGGAGGCCAATAACCATGGACCCTCTCCTGGCTATTAATATCTGCCCTCAGTCACTGGCTTTACCATTCTGGCGGAGAAAATTGCGCGGGAGCCCACGCCAATTTTTTCCGCCATTTAACCCTTTATTTCAGCAGCTACAGCGCTGAAATTTTGCACATACACACTACTAACATTAGTAGTGTGGAATATGCAAAAAAAAAGGGGATATGAGATGGTTTACTGTATGTAAACCATGTCTCATATCCTGTCGGGTTTGTGCAGGAGAAATGAAAAGCCGGCAATTGAATTACCGGCTGTTCACAGATATCGCGCTGAATGAAATCTAAATACAGAATATATATATATGTATCTCAATGACATATATATATATATACTGTATATATGTTTTCCCGAACATTTGAGCACATAAATCCATTAGATGTCGGTTTTGCAAGCCTGCGCGAAAATCTCGCAGTACGGATGCCATACGGATTACATACGGAGGATGCCATGCGCAAAATACGCTGACACACCCTGACTACGGATCAATATTTTGGGAACATTTCTCCGTATTACGGCCGTAGTACGGACGTATAATACGTGGCGTATTGTCTTACGCCCAGTGTGAGGCCGGCCTTAAGGGCAAGTTCACACAGGGCATTTTTGCTGCGTTTTTTATGCTAATTTTCAGCTGCTTTTTGCAGTACCAGCAAGGCCTATGAGATTTCAGAGATCTCATGCACACACATTGTTTTTTTTTTGTAATCAGTATTTTGCGCTTTGCTGCGTTTTTTGGACATAGAGCATGTCACTTCTTTCAGTGTTTTTTCTGCGTTTTTTCAGCATTTTTCACCCATTGACTTGAATGGGTGATGAAAAACACAGCAAAAATGCAGAGTTTTTGCTGCTGAAAATTCAAGGACATTAGCATGGACAAAGAGAAAAAAAACACACCAAAAAATGCACCCAAAATGCACCAAAACCTGCATTTTTTACGCAGCTTCTCTCCTACAAAGAAGATCAGGTTTTGCTGCAGAAATAAAGCAGCAAAAACGCCCTGTGTGAACTTACCCTAAGAAGGGCCCACAGCATGTTAAGATAAGGATTCAATGGAGGCCACATCTCCTTCCCACTTCTGGAAACAAACACAGAGGCTGACTCCAACTCCCTGCAAGGTCAGTCTGACTCAATTATAGCTACTCTGCTAAGAAGTAGCAATGAGCGAATTTGTACGGAAAATGATCGCCAGACATAAATTCAGCATGAATATGGGACATTCAGATTCGTGATCAGACACACGAGCAAAATTTCATAAAATCAGAAAAAATCGGTAACATTCAGTAAAAAGTGCGGGAAAATATTTGTGTTGCCACAGAAGTATTTTCAGGACTTTAGCAACGATAATGGTGGTGTATCATGAATGTTTGATGAGGGGATGGGGTTTGCAGAACTCAGAGGTTCTTGTAAACAGTAATTTCTTTTTTCCCCCTAACTTTATATGTGCACATGCGGCTAGTCAATCAAGGTGCTGGAAATATCCGCATTGAACTGACACAATGGCTTGTGTCATTTGCTGCTGAAATCACATGTCCTTCTCCATATAAAGAGCAGACATGTTGTTTTAGCGCTATTTTGACACCGTAACAGTGCAGAGAGATTGCTCCTGATGTTGGCACTGTTAGCAGCAAGATTTTAGTTAGTTAGCTAGGCGTTTGCAGGCTCGGACTGGCGCACAGTGTAACAGGGGAATCCCCTGGTGGGCCCCTGTGTAGATCTGGACCCCCAACCCCACTGTATGGGCAGTACTTGGCATAATTCACTTGATTCACTTTGTAAAGAAAAAAAGCAGCATCTCATCATTCATTAACCCCTTCATGACCCAGCCTATTTTGGCCTTAATGACCTTGCCGTTTTTTGCAAATCTGACCAGTGTCCCTTTATGAGGTAATAACTCAGGAATGCTTCAACGGATCCAAGCGGTTCTGAGATTGTTTTTTCGTGACATATTGGGCTTAATGTTAGTGGTAAATTTAGGTCGATAATTTCTGAGTTTATTTGTGAAAAAAACGGAAATTTGGCGAAAATTTTGAAAATTTCGCAATTCTCACATTTTGAATTTTTATTCTGTTAAACCAGAGAGTTATGTGACACAAAATAGTTAATAAATAACGTTTCCCACATGTCTACTTTACATCAGCACAATTTTGGAAACAAATTTTTTTTTTGCTAGGTAGTTATAAGGGTTAAAATTTGACCAGTGATTTCTCATTTTTACAACAAAATTTACAAAACCATTTTTTTTAGGGACCACCTCACATTTGAAGTCATTTTGAGGGTTCTATATGGCTGAAAATACCCAAAAGTGACACCATTCTAAAAACTGCACCCCTCAAGGTGCTCAAAAAGACATTCAAGAAGTTTATTAAGCCTTCAGGTGTTTCACAGCAGCAGAAGCAACATGGAAGGAAAAAATGAACATTTAACTTTTTAGTCACAAAAATGATCTTTTAGCAACAATTTTTTATTTTCCCAAGGGTAAAAGGAGAAACTGGACCACGAACGTTGTTGTCCAATTTGTCCTGAGTACGTTGATACCTCATATGTGGGGGTAAACCACTGTTTGGGCGCACGGCAGGGCTCGGAAGGGAAGGAGCGCCATTTGACTTTTTGAATGAAAAATTGGCTCCAATCTTTAGCGGACACCATGTCGCGTTTGGAGAGCTCCCGTGTGCCTAAACATTGGAGCTCCCCCACAAGTGACCCCATTTTGGAAACTAGACCCCCCAAGGAACTTATCTAGAAGCATAGTGAGCACTTTAAACCCCCAGGTGCTTCACAAATTGATCCGTAAAAGTGAAAAAGTACTTTTTTTTCCCCAAAAAATTATTTTAGCCTCAATTTTTTCATTTTCACATGGGCAACAGGATAAAATGGATCCTAAATTTTGTTGGGCAATTTCTCCTGAGTACACCGATACCTCACATGTGGGGGTAAACCACTGTTTGGGCACATGGTAAGGCTCGGAAGGGAAGGAGCGCCATTTGACTTTTTGAATGAAAAATTATCTCCATCGTTAGCGGACACCATGTCGCTTTTGGAATGCCCCTGTGTGCCTAAACATTGGAGCTCCTCCACAAGTGACCCCATTTTGGAAACTAGACCCCCCAAGGAACTTATCTAGAGGCATAGTGAGCACTTTAAACCCCCAGGTGCTTCACAAATTGATCCGCAAAAATGAAAAAGTACTTTTTTTTCACACAAAATTTCTTTTAGCCTCAATTCTTTCATTTTCACATGGGCAACAGGATAAAATGGATCCTAAAATTTGTTGGGCAATTTCTCCTGAGTACGCCGATACCTCATATGTGGGGGTAAACCACTGTTTGGGTGCACGGCAAGGCTCGGAAGGGGAGGTGTGCCATTTGACTTTTTGAATGGAAAATTAGATCCAATCGTTAGCGGACACCATGTCGCGTTTGGAGAGCCCCTGTGTGCCTAAACATTGGAGCTCCCCTACAAGTGACCCCATTTTGGAAACTAGACCCCCCAAGGAACTTATCTAGATGCATAGTGAGCACTTATAACCCCCAGGTGCTTCACAGAAGTTTATAACGCAGAGCCGTGAAAATAAAAAATAATTTTTCTTTCCTCAAAAATTATTTTTAGCCCAGAATTTTTTATTTTCCCAAGGGTAATAGGAGAAATTGGACCCCAAATGTTGTTGTCCAGTTTGTCCTGAGTACGATGATACCCCATATGTGGGGGTAAACCACTGTTTGGGCGCACGGCAGGGCTCGGAAGGGAAGGCACGCCATTTGGCTTTTTGAATGGAAAATTAGCTCCAATCATTAGTGGACACCATGTCGCGTTTGGAGAGCCCCTGTGTGCCTAAACATTGGAGCTCCCGCACAAGTGACCCCATTTTGGAAACTAGACCTCCCAAGGAACTAACCTAGATGTGTGGTGAGCACGTTCAACCCCCAAGTGCTTCACAGAAGTTTATAACGCAGAGCCATGAAAATAAAAAATAATTTTTCTTTTCTCAAAAATGATTTTTTAGCCCACAATTTTTTATTTTCCCAAGGGTAACAGGAGAAATTGGACCCCAAAAGTTGTTGTCCAGTTTCTCCTGAGTACGCTGATACCCCATATGTGGGGGTAAACCACTGTTTTGGCACACGTCGGGGTTCAGAAGGGAAGTAGTGACGTTTTGAAATGCAGACTTTGATGGAATGCTCTGCGGGCGTCAGGTTGCGTTTGCAGAGCCCCTGATGTGCCTAAACAGAAGGAACGCCCCACAAGTGACTCCATTTTGGAAACTAGACCCCCAAGGGAACTTATCTAGATGTGTGGTGAGCACGTTCAACCCCCAAGTGCTTCACAGAAGTTTACAACGCAGAGCCGTGAAAATAAAAAATCATTTTTCTTTCCTCAAAAAAGATGTTTTAGCAAGCAATTTTTTATTTTCACAAGGGTAACAGGAGAAATTGGGCCCCAATATTTGTTGCCCAGTTTGTTGTGAGTGTGCTGGTACCCCATATGTGGGGGTAAACCACTGTTTGGGCACACGTCAGGGCTCGGAAGGGAAGTAGTGACATTTGAAATGCAGACTTTGATGGAATGGTCTGCGGGCGTCACATTGCATTTGCAGAGCCCCTGATGTGCCTAAACAGTAGAAACACCCCACAAGTGACCCCATTTTGGAAACTAGACCCCCCCAAGGAACTTATCTAGATGTGTGATGAGCACGTTCATCCCCCAAGTGCTTCACAGAAGTTTACAACGCAGAGCCGTGAAAATAAAAAATCATTTTTCTTTCCTCAAAAAAGATGTTTTAGCAAGCAATTTTTTATTTTCACAAGGGTAACAGGAGAAATTGGGCCCCAATATTTGTTGCCCAGTTTGTTGTGAGTGTGCTGGTACCCCATATGTTGGGGTAAACCACTGTTTGGGCACACGTCAGGGCTCGGAAGGGAAGTAGTGACATTTGAAATGCAGACTTTGATGGAATGGTCTGCGGGCATCACGTTGCATTTGCAGAGCCCCTGATGTGCCTAAACAGTAGAAACACCCCACAAGTGACCCCATTTTGGAAACTAGACCCCCGAAGGAACTTATCTAGATGTGTGGTGACCACTTTCAACCCCCAAGTGCTTCACAGAAGTTTATAACGCAGAGCCGTGAAAATAAAAAATAATTGTTCTTTCCTCAAAAATTATGTTTTAGCAAGTAATTTTTTATTTTTGCAAGGGTAACAGGAGAAATTGGACCCCAAAAGTTGTTGCCCAGTTTGTCCTGAGTACGCTGGTACCCCAAATGTGGGGGTAAACCACTGTTTGGGCGCACGTCGGGGCTTGGAAGGGAGGGAGCACCATTTGACTTTTTGAACGCAAGATTGGCTGGAATCAATGGTGGCGCCATGTTGCGTTTGGAGACCCCTGATGTGCCTAAACAGTGGAAACCCCTCAATTCTAACTTCAACACTAACCCCAACACACCCCTAATCCTAATCCCAACTGTAGCCATAACCCTAATCACAACCCTAACCCCAACACACCCCTAACCACAACCCTAACCGCAACACACCCGTAACCCTAATTCCAACCCTAATCCTAACCCTAATCCCAACCCTAACCCTAATCCCAACCCTAACCACAACTGTAACCCCAACGCACCCCTAACCCTATCCGTAACCCTAACCACAAGCCTAATCTTAACCCTATTTCCAACCCTAGCCCTAATTCCAACCCTAACTCTAATTCCAACCCTAACCCTAAGGCTATGTGCCCACGTTGCGGATTCGTGTGAGATTTTTCCGCACGATTTTTGAAAAATCTGCAGGTAAAAGGCACTGCGTTTTACCTGCGGATTTACAGCAGATTTCCAGTGTTTTTTTGTGTGGATTTCACCTGCGGATTCCTATTGAGGAACAGGTGTAAAACGCTGCGGAATCCGCACAAAGAATTGACATGCTGCGGAAAATACAACGCAGCGTTTCTGCACGGAATTTTCCGCACCATGGGCACAGCGGATTTGGTTTTCCATAGGTGTACATGGTACTGTAAACCTGATGGAAAACTGCTACGAATTCGCAGCGGTCAATCCGCTGCGGATCCGCAGCCAATCCGCTGCGGATCCGCGGCCAATCCGCTGCAGATCCGCGGCCAATCCGCTGCGGATCCACGGCCAATCCGCTGCGGATCCACAGCCAAATCCGCACTGTGTGCACATGCCATAACCCTAACCCTACCCCTAACCCTAACCCTACCCGTAACCCTAACCCTACCCCTAACCCTAACCCTAACCCTACCCCTATTTCTAACCCTAGTTCTAACCCTAACCCTAGTGGAAAAAGAAAAAAAAATATTTTCTTTATTTTATTATTGTCCCTACCTATGGGGGTGATAAAGGGGGGGGGTTATTTATTATTTTTTTTATTTTGATCGCTGTGATAGAACCTACCACAGCGATCAAAATGTACTTTGTAATGAATCTGCCGGCCGGCAGATTCGCCGGGCGCACTGAGCATGCGCCCGCCATTTTGGAAGATGGCGGCGCCCATGATGGAGGCAGACGGGGACCGGGAGCCTCGGTAAGTATAAGGGGGGGGAGATCGGGGCACGGGGGGGGGCGTCGGAGCACGGGGGGGGGTGACATAGGAGTAGGGGGGGAGCGGGCAGGAGGACGGGGGAGCGGAGCACAGGACGGAGTGGACCGGACCCCATAACGGAGCACTGGGGGGGCGATCGGTGGGGTGGGGGGGGGGTCACTTCAGGTTTTCCAGCCATGGCCGATGATATTGCAGCATCGGCCATGGCTGGATTGTAATATTTCACCAGTTTTTTAGGTGAAATATTACAAATCGCTCTGATTGGCAGTTTCACTTTCAACAGCCAATCAGAGCGATCATAGCCACGGGGGGGTGAAGCCACCCCCCCCTGGGCTGAAGTACCACTCCCCCTGTCCCTGCAGAACGGGTGAAATCGGAGTTAACCCTTTCACCCGCTCTGTAGCGACGCGATCATTCCATGACGCCACATAGGCGTCATGGGTCGGATTGGCACGGGTTTTCATGACGCCTACGTGGCGTCATGGGTCGGGAAGGGGTTAACCATGCTACCCAGTTTATTATTATATAGAGATATAGGTAAATTTGTGAACTAAGGTAGTATAATATTTGCATGCAGGTGAAAAGTGCCCCCCCCAAAGTCAATGTTATTGGTGGGCCCTTGTCACCTCAGTCCCACACTGGGCGGTTGTATATCAGTCAGATAATGTAACTAGCTAGTGTCCAGTAGGGCTGTTAAATTTACCTTCCAGCATTTTTTGCCATTACTAAGGTCCACAGATAAAGCCTGCAGTGCACATCTCCTACAAGTGTGTTGTGCACTGCTTCTATTGTGCTCCATGCACAAGTATAGCATTATAATATAATAATATAAATATTATTTTTTACTAGCTAAATGCGAAACAGCCTGCTGTATCCCACCTTGTGATTTAGTGCTGTGGTGATATGAGACTGTCTGCAGACCTAAGGCACATTTAAAAAATATATAATTTTTTAGTTGCAAAAAGTTAGACAGTTTTTCACAGTTTATCATTTTGTTGGGTTTAAATTAAGCGTAGAGGCCTGATCCAGAGGCCATCCAAAAATTCTTGTGATCATAAAGTCATACAGTAAGGGACCTGACTTTCAAATAGTTTGCAGCATCTTGTGTGTTATAGAGGCCTGGTCCAAAGCCACAAAAAAATTATTGTGTTCCTAACATCATACAGTAGGGAACATTGGACTTTCAAATTGTTTGTAGCATATCTTCTTTGTCATACAGGCCTCATCCACACTCAAACAATTCTTTCTTCTGTGATTAACACAACACAGCATGCCATATTTCACCTTGGAATTTACTCTAACAGAGATTCAGCTGTTTACAGAGGTGGTGAGGGTTAAAAATCTATTTTTTTGCTGCGAATACTGTGCTCCTGCCACACTATATGAGCAATATGATGGGTAAAAAGCAAAGCTGTGGTTGAAAGGAAATTAGGCTTGGTGTTCAAGGTATATGTGGGGTAGATGGTAATGTTTGTGAAAGCACTAGTGAACCAACAACGTCACGTCCAATGCAAAGACAACAGACAACTTCTGTTACTGGACTGGCTACACCACTATCTTTCTTTGGCAGATGCATAGAGGTATGGCTTGTTGAAGAGGCCCTGAAAGAGCATGTGCTGGAGTGGATCGCAAGTGCAGCTTCAAGTGGCCTCTTCTCCTCTTCTTCCACCTCAACATCACACCCAGTACAGTCCACAGAGGTGCCACACAAATTCCCCTTGCTTTCCCCCTTGTCCCAACTCTCAAACCGTACAACTGACTGTATGGAACCATAGATGGGTGAGTCTGAAGAGCTGTTCACACATTCTATGCCATGGTCATCAGAAGTGTACTCTCTGTAAAAGCTTCACAGAGTCAGGAGGAAATGTAAACTGATGCCCAAACTTTTTTTTAGCTTGGATCTGGGGCAGGACGAAGTAGGGTCAGAACAGCATCCTGACCTTGTCATCAGACGTTATTCCTTTGGGGGTGGTGATCCTGATGAGACTCAGATATCTGAGACTCACGCGGACTGTACTATGCTATCAGGGCAGGAAGAGGAGGAGGGTGACTCCAAGGGTGACAAATGTGATAACACAGAGGATTATGGTGATGAGGTTTTAGATCCCAGTTGGCATGAACATAGAGGCACACAGCTGAGTAGGTCATCTGAGGAGGAAGACAAGGAGGTTACGTTGCGCTGTATGTCATAGACAAGTAGTGATGCAGCAACAACGAGCAATGCATCCTCAGCCACAACTGTGGATGTGACCAGCAGCGTCCACAGGTCTGCAGCTCACAGGAGTGGCAAGGGTTGCCTAGCCTTGGCCTTTTTTGACACTGCAAATGATGAGTCTACTCAAGTATTCTACCAACTTTGCAAAAAAAACAGTAGAGGTAAAAAGTGCAATAATTTGACTACTACATGTATGAACCTTCACATGCGCAATCAAAATGCATTACTGTGGGAATCTCACTGTGCAAAAATGCAGACGAGCTGACCTCAACAACCATCAGCCTCTCCATTAATCTGCTGCTTCTTCCTTCTCCTCTGTTACCATGACAACTATTGAGATGCAGTTCTTCAACCATAGAACATTGGGTTCTTTACCCACTCCAGTCATGCTGACTGTGAGCTCACCGTCAGCTTTAACAGAAGCAGACATGTCTGCTGCTTTTGACCGATTCAGAGAACGAGCACACCACAACTTTCTCAGTCCATCGTAACATTCTGCCTGTACCTCTCTCATGGTCTAGCAGTTTGTCTGGTTCACCATACTCTGCCCTCTCTCAGCACTGCAGCCAGCCCACAGTTCTGCAGTTGCGGTCACGTAAAAGATTGTTTCCTAATATGCATAACAAAGCTAAGAGGTTGAACTGCACCATCTCCAACCTGTTGGTAACAGAAATGCTGCCTTTCTGCCTGGTAGATGGAGAAGGTTTCCAAAAGCTGATGGCTGTTGCAGTCCCGCAGTACTAATTGCTCAGTCGCCATTATTTTTCGAAGAAATTTGTGCCTGCGTTACACCAGCATGTGCAGACAACATCACCCATTCCTTGATAAATCTCTGTCTGCCAGGGTGCATTTCACCAGAGAAACTTGGACGAGTAAGCATGGCCAAGGGCATTACATCTCGCTGACTAGGCACTGGGTGACTCAGGTGGCTGTGGGGGCAGGCACTGCTCCAAAAGTCTTGGAATCCACAAGGCTTGCAGGCCAAACCTTTGCATGTAACACTTCTTGCACTGCTTCTGCCTCCTCCTCTATCTCCTCTAGGGCCTCCACCTGCACCCTCAACCTTTGCCTTAATGAGAGACTTGTTTCAACAGTGCAAAGTGAATCCCAACCACCTCCGTACTGCGCAGTCAGGGCTCACCACAATCAGGCAGTATTAAAATTGATATGCCTTGGAGATCACAGTCATACAGTTGAAGAGTTGTGTACAGCTCTCCAGGCTGAGCTTGATTAATGTCTGTCTCTGCTGAACTTGCATCCAGGAAAGGCCGTGTCCCATAATGGTGCGAACCTGGTGGCGGCCCTACGGGGAGGCAAGCTCACACGTGCCTTGCATGGCTCATTTCCTCAACCAGATGGCACAGAGTTTTCTCCACCACTATCCTGGCCTGGGTGAACTGCTCCAGAAAGCATTTAAACTGTGTGCTCATTTCCATTGTTTGCACCCCTCAGGTCATCGACTTGCATCGATACAGAGGTCTTTGTCCATGCCATTTAACAGGTTGATATGCGATTCCACTCTGCACATGTTGCAGCAACTGTGGCAACAGAGATGAGCCCTGACGTAGCATGTCATGTCATAACCTGGGCCAAAACATTCCCGACGTGGCGCATATCATGTTTACAGAGTGGGCACAGATTAATGACCTCTGCACCTTTCTGCACAGTTTTGAAATGGCTACTAAGATGGTTAGCACTGATGATGCTGGCATCAGCAGCACTATTCCGGTCATCTAAATGCTGGAGCAGACTTTGAAGAGCCTGCGAGAAGAGATGGTGGTCCCAGAAGAAGAGGAGGAAGCAGAGGAGGATGCGGAAAGGATAACATTGTCTCCAAGTTCTAGACTGTTGACATACAGGCGGGTGCCAAGGATGGGTGGATTACTGCGATCGAGTGGTCTGGTGATAGCAGGCAAACTGTTATCGAAGGTGCAAGATCCGAGCAACAAATGGATGAGGAAGAGGTGATGGGCGAGCAATTGTCAGATGAAGAGGATAATCCTCCCCTCTCTGTTGTTCATGGTTGACAGGAGGGGAGAGAGGAAACAAACATCATTGTTACCCAGCCACCAATGCAGCATGGGCTTGGACCTCATGGTAGAGCCCGACATATGAGTGCCTTCTTGTTGCACTATCTGCAACATTATCCCCATATATTTATGATTAGGAATACTGCTGACTATTGGGTTGCCACGCTGTTAGATCCATGTTATAAAACCAAATTTTGCCAGATGCTTCCCGCCCTGGAAAGGGACGCACGAATGCTGGTGAATCAAAACACATTTTTACACAACCTTCAGAGGTCTTTTCCCCAAGACAGCAGTGAAGCACATAGTTTGCATCGCAGCTCTAGACTTCCAAACTCTGGCACGTCAATTCGTCAATGCCAAAACATTTGCAGCAGCAGCGGTGTAAGTGGAAGAAGTAATTTCTGTGAGTCCTTTGACACTTTTTTTAGACCAACTCATGTACCAGCACAACAGAGTCCAAGTCTTACACCTGGTGAACGAAAGGAGAGGATGATGCAGGAGTATCTAGAACTGAATATCAATACTATCAGGGAGGGTGTGGACCCTTTCACATTTTGGTCTTCCAAAATGGATGAGAAGCCTGAGCTCGCCTCACAAGCCTTGGAGATTTTATCGTGCCCCGCAGCCAGCGTTCTCTAAGAACGTGTCTTCAGCGCTGCTGATGGTGAAATACTATTTCTATTCTCGTGAAATTTATGACATTTCTGTAGTGTAAGGCCCTCATTTATTTAAATGTGACGACTCCAGGCTGGGTGTCCATCTGCTGGATTGGGTGTAGTAGAATCCTGTTGGTCCCTATTATACTATTTCTACTCTCGTGAAATGTATGCCACTTCTGTGGTGTAAGGCCCTCATTTGTTTAAATGTGAAAACTCCAGGTTGGGTGTCCATACACTGGATTGGCCATAGTGGAAGACCCGTCAGTCCCTGTTATACTATTTCTACTTTGGTGAAATTGATGCCACTTTGGTATTGTATACCAATAATTTTTGGAAATGTGAACACTGATGGTTGGGTGTCCATCTGCTGAATTGGGTGTAGTGGAAGACCTGTCAGTCCCTATTATACAATGTCTACTCTCGTGAAATTTATGCCACTTCTGTAGTGTATGGCCCTCATTTGTTTAAATGTGAAAACTCCAGGTTGGGTGTCCATCTTCTGGATTGGCCATAGTGGAAGACCTGTCAGTCCCTATTATACTATTTCTACTGTGGTGAAATTGATGCCACTTTGGTATTGTTTACCAATAATTTTTGGAAATGTGAACACGCATGGTTGGGTGTCCATCTGCTGGATTGGGTGTAGTGGAAGACCTGTCAGTCCCTATTATACTATTTCTACTCTCATGAAATTTATGACACTTCTGTAGTGTAAGGCCCTCATTTATTTAAATGTGACAACTCCAGGCTGGGTGTCCATCTGCTGGATTGGGCATAGTGGATGTCCTGTTGGTCCCTATTATACTATTTCTTTTGTGGTGAAATTGATGCCATTTTGGTATTGTCTGCCAATAATTTTTGGAAATGTGTACACTCCTTGTTGGGTGTCCATCTGCTGGATTGGGTGTAGTAGAAGACCTGTCAGTCCCTACTATACTATTTCTACTGTGATGAAATTGATGCCACATCTGTGGTGTAAGGCCCTCATTTGTTTAAGTGTGAGCACTCCTGGTTGGGTGTAGTGGAAGACCTATTATACTATTTCTATTATGCTTAAGTTGATGCCACTATGTCTGCCAATAATTTTTTGAAATGTGAACACTCCTGGTTAGGTGTCCATCTGCTGGATTGGTTGTAGTGAAAGACCTGTTTGTCCATATTATACTATTTCTACTGTGTTTAACTTGATGCCACTATGGTGTTGTCTGCCAATAATTTTTTGAAATGTGAACCCTCCTGGTTGGGTGTCCATCTGATAGATTGGATGTAGTGGAAGACCTGTTGGTCCCTATTATACTATTTATTTTGTGGTGAAATTGATGCCACTATGGTATTGTCTGCCAATAATTTTTGGAAATGTGAATACCCCCCCTGGTTGGGTGTCCATCTGCTGGATTAGGTGTAGTAGAAGATCTGTCAGTCCCTAATATACTATTTCTACTGTGGTGAAATTGATGCCACTTTGGTATTGTCTGCCAATAATTTTTGGAAGTGTCCTGGTTGGGAGTACATCTGCTGGATTGGGTGTAGTGGAAGACCTGTCGGACCCTATGATACTATTTCTACTGTGGTGAAATTGATGCCACTTCTGTGGTGTAAGGCCCTCATTTGTATAAAAATGTGAACACTTCTGGTTGGGTGTCCATCTGCTGGATTGGGCGTAGTGGAAGTCCTGTCAGTCCCTATTATACTATCTATACTGTGGTGAAATTGATACCACTTCTGTGGTGTAAGCCCTCATTTGTTTAAATTTGAACACTCCTGGTTTGGTGTCCATCTGCTGGATTGGACGTAGTGGAAGACCTGTCTCTCCCTATTATACTATTTCTACTATGGTGAAATTAATGCCACTTTGGTAGTGTCTGCCACTAATTTTTGAAAATGTGCAGACTCCTGGATGGGTCTCCTTCATGCGTGTTGCCTGTAGCAGTAGGCCTCCGAGACCGTCAGACCTCCACTTCCTTGGACTCAACTACCTGTGTTACTATCCTTAAATTGTTGTTATCCTTTTTTATCCTTAAATGATAGTCTATGATACAGATATTTATGCCACCTGAGTGTGGCTCAGCATGAAAGAAGTTAGAGGTGTTGCATGTGGTATCAGGGCTCCCAGCAAAGGAGGCCTACACTGATCCCTCACCCATCTCGTCTTACTGTGACGTTCAATTGAAAGCTGTAAATGTTGTCCCAGACCCCAATACCTCATGCCTGGCTGTTTGTTGCAGTGCCATGCTACAATTTTGTACTGTGGGTGAATTGAGGCCACTTTCCTGGTGTCTGTCCCTCATTTGATGTGTTTTGGCATCATTTGGGGCCATTATAAGGTATTGTTCGCATGTTTGTTTTTACCTCCCATTGAAATGAATGACGTTTGGTTATGTTTGGCGAATATTTGACCTATTAATCTGCTAATATTGCAAATTAAGCGATCGTAATCTGAACTGAACATTGAAATATTCGCTCATCTCTACTTAGAAGACTGCAAGAAACATTTAAGTCTGAGCTGATCTCTGCCATGAAAACTCCTAATACACAGATTGAGGACATATCACAATGCACATCTACTTTCGAAAGAAAGTGGACAAAACTGTAGATGCTCTTGGGGATGACCAGAATCTGCATAAACAGCAATCTGAGCGCAATCTGAGGACATTGAAAATAGATAACGTAGAGACAAAATCTTTATAAAGGGTCTCCCTGAGATTATTAAAGATTTGAAAGAGACAGCCACTTCTCTTTTCTCTACTCTACTCCCTCAGACTTACCCACTACAATTGCGTATAACCAGGATCCACAGAGTGCTGGGAAAACCACTTGCTGGAGATTTTCAAAGAGGTATGGTGTTAAAATTACACCATGAAGAGTCAAAAGACCTGGTTGTAGCTGCTGCCTGGGACTTACCATCATTACCAGGATTACCGGCTTTGGTTCAACTCAGATATACAGTGGGGGAAATAAGTATTTGATCCCTTGCAGATTTTGTAAGTTTGCTCACTGACAAAGATACAGTCTGTAATTTTAAGGGTACATTTATTTGCATTTTCCAGTGAGAAATAAGTATTTGATCCCCTACCAACCGTTAAGAGTTCTGGCTTCTACAGATCAGTTTGACACTCCTAATCAACTGGACTCCTGTCCACAGACAGTCAGACTCTAACCTCTACAACATGGACAAGACCAAAGAGCTTTATAAGGATGTCAGGGACAAGATCATAGACCTGCACAAAGCTGTAATGGGCTACAAAACCATAAGTAAGATGCTAGATGAGAAGGAGACAACTGTTTGTGCAATAGTAAGAAAATGGAAAAATACAAAATGACTGTCAATCGACATTGATTTAGGGCATCATGCAAAATCTCACCTCGTGGGGTATCCTTGATCCTAAGGAAAGTGAGAGATCAGAATAAAACTACATGGGACAACTTGTTAATGATCTCAAGGCAGCTGGGACGACAGTCCCCTGCTCAAGAAGGCACATGTGCAGGCCCATCTACAGTTTGCCAATGGACACCTGGATGATTCTGTGAGTGATTGGGAGAAGGTGCTGTTGTCACATGAGACAAAAATTGAGGTCTTTGGCGATAACTCAACTCGCCGTGTTTGGAGAAAGAGAAATGCTGCCTGTGACCCAAAGAACACCATCTCCACTGTCAAGTATGGAGGTGGAAACACTTTTTTGGGGGATGTTTCTCTGTTAAGGGAACAGGACTACTTCACTGCATCAATGGAAGAATGGATGGAGCCATGTACCATAAAATTCTGAGTGACAACCTCCTTCCCTTCGCCAGGACATTAAAAATGAGTTGTAGCTGGGTCTTCCAACAAGACAATGACCCAAAACATACAGCCAAGGCAACAAGGGAGTGGCACAAAAAGAAGCACATTAAGGTCATTCAGTGACCTAGACAGTCTCCAGACCTTAATCCCATAGAAAACTTATGGAGGGAGTTGAAGCTCCGAGTTGCCAAGCGACAGCCTCAAAATTTTAATGATATAGAGATGATCTGCAAAGAGGAGTGGACCAAAATGAATCCTGATGTGCGCAAACCTCATCAACTACAAAAAAGTCTGACTACTGTGCTTGCCAACAAGGGTTTTGCCACCAGGCATTAAGTCTTGTTTGCCAGAGGGATTAAACACTTATTTATCACAGCAAAATGCAAATAAATGTACATAATTTATACAGGACGTATCCATTCTATAAAAATTGTCACTTTGCCGCATTTTCTAGACTTATTCAGATCTTTGCATGTAATGATTCCCAATAAGATATTTGTTGACTAGTGTTGAGCGATACCGTCCGATACTTGAAAGTATCGGTATCGGAAAGTATCGGCCGATACCGGCAAAGTATCGGATCTAATCCGATACCGATACCCGATACCAATACAAGTCAATGGGACTCAAGTATCGGACGGTATCCCTGATGGTTCCCAGGGTCTGAAGGAGAGGAAACTCTCCTTCAGGCCCTGGGATCCATATTAATGTGTAAAAGAAAGAATTAAAATAAAAAATATTGCTATACTTACCTCTCCGACGCAGCCTGGACCTCACCGAGGGAACCGGCAGCGTTCTTTGCTTAAAATGCGCGCGTTTACTTCCTTCCGTGACGTCACGGCTTGTGATTGGTCGCGTGCCGCCCATGTGGCCGCAACGCGACCAATCACAGCAAGCCGTGACGTAATTTTCAGGTCCTGAATGCCTAATTCTAGGCATTCAGGATTTTAAAATTACGTTCCGGCTTGTGATTGGTCGCGTCGCGGTCACATGGGCGACGCGACCAATCACAAGCCGTGACGTCACGGAAGGAAGTAAACGCGCGCATTTTAAGCAAAGAACGCTGCCGGTTCCCTCGGTGAGGTCCAGGCTGCGTCGGAGAGGTGAGTATAGCAATATTTTTTATTTTAATTCTTTCTTTTACACATTAATGTTGTTTCGATACCGATACCCGATACCACAAAAGTATCGGATCTTGGTATCGGAATTCCAATACCCGCAAGTATCGGCCGATACCCGATACTTGCGGTATCGGAATGCTCAACACTATTGTTGACATCTACTTAATAATTTTGATATTTATAATGGTAAGGCAAACAATCGAATTTCCCAACAGACAATGTTCTATGTTAGGCAGAAATAGGGAATTTCACTCCCTAATTTCACCTTATATTTTAGGGTGGCACAAATAGCTCAACTATCTACTGTTTCCTCCCAAGTAGGTAAACCTAGAAGGATAAACCTAGAAACATCATTCCTAATGCCATATTCAATTTCAGGACTTATGTGGTCAATGGGCCAACTGCTTTCTAATGTGGCCATTATTTCACCGTATACATATAATTCTCAAACGCTATGAAGAAAACTTAGATTCCAGCATAAACTACAATCTAATCCTTCCCCACTAACAGCGCTATTTAATAAACCAATGTTTATCCCTGGGTTCGAACAAAACTTTTTCAAGTGGTGGAAGTATAAAAGGATCACTATGTTGAAACACTTATGGTCCCCATTCATTTAATTTTATCTAGAGAAGAATTTATACAAAAACATAATCCTCCATATGGATAAATGAAGCTCATTAACCAGATATTGCATTTTGCTTAGAAAAATCCTGTTAGCAAAAAATCGCCAGCATTTCCCCCCTTTGAACATAAATGCTTTTATGACCCATTTGGGTGTGGGATTATCTCACTTTTATATTCCATATTCAATCTGCTCCCTAAAGAGAAGTTAAAGTTTATGGAACAATGGGAACAAAGATCTAGGATTTTCCATGTCTATAGGTTCTCCATAGAACATATGTGCCAGTAAAATTGGATAAGATATATCCTAATACAACAGTTAGATGTTTTAGCAGTTGTGATTCTTTGGGTGACATGAAAGATATATGGTGGACATGCTGCTTGGTGAAAACATTCTGGCAAGAGGTTAAAACCTTGATTAGGAGTGTAATTGGGGGTTCGATCTATCTTGGCCCAACTGTTTTACTGTTTTGTGATAAACCTCTAGGATTACCCAATGAATCCTTTGAATTACTTAATTTTATCACTACAGTTGCACAAATCCATATAGCCTCAAAATGGAAAATGTCCGCTTTTTCCATTAATTTAGTTAGCTACTAGATCAGACACCTTTGAGCTCTTCTATAGCATCTGGGCCTGGTGGATAGACCTCCATTATGACCCCATTCTAAATCATGATCTGTTTTTATCATCCTAACTTGTAAAGTTTAATGTTGAAAGATTGTCCATTGTGCTACGTTAAAGGACCTATAGGTCCCAGGAATTTATATACAGTATATACCCAATGTATTATATGTTGATTCAACTTTTTGATTTGCATTTCTAAAATAAGATGTACTGGATGTAGGCCAATGATATTTACCAATATATTTTATACCACTCCCCCTTTTTTCCCCCTTTTCTCTTACGTCTTTCCCTCCCCCCCCCCCACTTCATTATGCAGTCTCCATGATTAGGGCTTACATATTCATTTTCCTTTATGTTAGTGTTTTATGCTAAAAACAATCTTAAAATGTTAATAAAGCTCTTTTGAAACTAAAAGAGTGACAATTGCAATACATGTGCCAAATAAAATGAAACAATGTATTAAGGTGAGAAGAATATGTACTGAAATGTGCGACAAAATTGCATATAAGGTGTCTAGTAGTGATGAGAGAGTGTGCTCGTTACTCGTGTTTTCCGAGCATGCTCCGAGTATTTTGGGCATGCTCGTAGATTATGTTTGTGTCCCCGCAGCTGCATGATTTGCGGCTGCTAGACAGCCTGAACACATGCAGGGATTGCCTGCTTGTTAGGGTATCCCCACATGTGTTCAGGCTGTCTAGCAGCCGCAGATCATGCAGCTGCGTAGACACAAACATAATCTACGAGCATGCCCAAAATACTTGGAGAACACCTGAGTGTGCTTGAAAAACTCGAGTAACGAGCACACTCACTCATCACTAGTGAGTGACTAGTGTAAAACTGGTCTGCATGCTAATATATGATAATTAGATATGTACCTATGAGACAATACTGATTGATAGTGACATTATGCATGTATTAAAATAGTAAATAAATACAGTCCAGTATTTGAATAATTATGGTAAAGTTATAATAACTGATATTTAGCAATTAGTGAAATAAAAATAATTAGAAACAAACGAATTAGAAGTAGTTAATGAAGAAATTCATTGATGTCCCAAGTTTAGAGGTTCATTCCGATTCAATTGCAGTGGTATATTCCTTTGTCCTATAACAGTGTGCTGGTTTTATGGACCCACAACTTAATTAAAAGATCTGGATTGAATACAACGGAAAACCAAACACACTAATACCTCGTTCATAATCAGAGGCAAATTTCCAGAGGTCCAGAAAGTAACCACCAGCAAACACATGAAACCCTTTAGCTAGAATAGATTTAAAAAAACAAAATTAATAAAAAAACTATTGAAAAACAACAAAAGAGTTAAAAGTTAAAAGTAAACAGTACATCTAATAGCGAATATCCACCAACCAAAGTGAGACATCCCTATGAAAAGAATTGTAAATCTTACCTACCCCGCCCCTCGTTTTAATAAATATCCCACTAAAAAAGGAACCAAAACCAAAATGTTAATTTAGCCTATAGGGCGAGACCATATCTAGTCTAAAGATCCAACGACTCTCAACTTGGGATAAGATTTTGAAAAGTTCCCCCTTCTTGAACACAAAGATACCTGGTCGATGGTCTTAATGATAAGGTGCCAAACCATTTTTTTCTTGTCTTTTGAACAATTTTTGCGGGATACCCAGTTCTAGGTAATGTTACTGTTGTCCACTTATTGATGAAATTGTCAAAATGTTCAAATGTATTTCTCCTGACTGATAACTTACAGACATAAGATACCTTTGCTCTGTTGTAAACTGTTTACGGACCATGGCTATTTCTGTAAAATGCAAATAAGAAAATGTCAAGAAAATTCTAGTTCAACAGCCAAATATAATATGAGGTTCATTCGAATCACTTTAAATTAAGCATAATTGTCTATTTCTGAACACAACCACATCCCCAATTATAAGAGGGTGCTCACACTAATGCAAACATATTAATTTTATATTTTTACTTTCCCCCTCAAAACGATTTTAGTTTGTTCAGACAATCGGTGACATTAAAGGTGGAAAAAAATTGTGAAATTAATCTTCTTGGTATGATCTTTTACATGACAAAAACCTGCCATTTTAACGTGGGGGGGAGTGTGGTGGACTTTTTATATCCATTTTATATCCATTTTATATCCATTTTATATCCATTATAGATGATTTTATTAGGAGGAAAAGGATTGTAAATGTTTCCAGGGGAATGCTTACAATATCTTTACATTTTTCCTTTCTGTATAATCCGTCCACAGAGTATGACCTCTGATTGAGGTTAATTCTACAAACAACCTGTATTTCCTGTATAGCCTGAAACGTTAATGCACCATATACTGTATATAATTTATTTAACTGGATTTCACACATGAGCAACATTTACCTAACATATTCTCTTTCTATGGCCAAATTCAAGTAAGAGAAAGCCTTTCTATGTGCCAGGAAAACTAATAGCATTGCTGAATACGCAGACTTTCTAATATAAAAATGTATTGAAATATTTTCCAGTATCTAAAATGTGTAAAAGTGAGACTCCAGTGGAAAACTACAGTCTGTGGCTATAATGGTATAATGGTAGGAAATGCCTGGTCTGACTATGTCATACAGAATATTCATTTTCTAATACAACATTTTTCCTATCATTAAAAGAATACTAAATATTCCAAATTTCTGACCCATTATATTTTACTGTGAAACCTCTTATACAAATGAAGCCGTGTTACTTAAAGGGAACCTATCACCCCGTTTTTTTCGGTATGAGATAAAAATACTGTTAAATAGGGCCTGAGCTGTGCATTACAATAGTGTAGTTTGTGGACCCCGATTCCCCACCTATGCTGCCGAAATACGTTACCAAAGTAGTCATTTTCGCCTGTCAATCAGGCTGGTCAGGTCGGATGGGCGTGGCTTCTTCCCCCAGATATTGCGTAGTTTTCCGTTGGTGGCGTAGTGGTGTGCGCATGTCCAAGGTCCCCAATCCTGCACGGGGGGGTGAAAATAGCAGCGATGTCCGTTATTCCATTGGTGGTCGGTGGGCGCGGCCATCTTCCTTTGGCCGCGCGTGCGCAGAAGCGGCGCTCTGCTGGCCGCGGCTTCAGGAAAATGGCCGCGGGATGCCGCGCGTGTGCAGATGGAGATCGCGGCGGCCATTTTCCTGAAGCCGCGGCCAGCAGAGCGCCGCTTCTGCGCACGCGCGGCCAAAGGAAGATGGCCGCGCCCACCGACCACCAATGGAATAACGGACATCGCTGCTATTTTCACCCCCCCGTGCAGGATTGGGGACGTTGGACATGCGCACACCACTACGCCACCAACGGAAAACTACGCAATATCTGGGGGAAGAAGCCACGCCCATCCGACCTGACCAGCCTGATTGACAGGCGAAAATGACTACTTTGGTAACGTATTTCGGCAGCATAGGTGGGGAATCGGGGTCCACAAACTACACTATTGTAATGCACAGCTCAGGCCATATTTAACAGTATTTTTATCTCATACCGAAAAAAACGGGGTGATAGGTTCCCTTTAAACTGAAAGAGAAGACAGATATATCACAGCACAGTAATTTCATTGGAATCCATTCTTTCAGGAACGAGGGTCCCAAACTGTGTAAAATATGTACCATCACAGGATCCCTGCCCTGCTCAGATCTCGGTTTTGACTGTAGGTGTCATGTCACCAGCACCCATCACTTCCCTACATAATCCTTGAGCTTAGAGCTCACTCACTGAGGTTGATGGCATGTGACACTGTGCTTAATGAATAACCACTGAGCTCGGTGAGTGGCTAGAGCAGCGATGCGCGTTGTTAATGTGATGTCACCACTTTAGTCAGCCATTGAGCTCAGTGGCTCGTGCACTAAGCATGTGTGGTGCATGCCATCAAGCTCAGTGAATAAGCCTCTGAGTTCAGTGATTGGCTTGAGTGGTGATGCGCGCTGTTTATGTGACGTCTCCACTATAGTCAAAACACCAAGACTATATCAGTGGCAGGGATCCGATGCTGATCCAAGTTGAAATGAGCACCTGCTGAGTTTATTTTATGTATTTTGCACAGTTTGGGACCCACTTTCCTAAAAGTGGAAAACCCCTTTAAATCAGCACAACAAAGCGTTTGAATTTGTACAGAGTGGGCCATTTATATGGATACACCTAAATAAAATGGGAATGGTTGGTGATATCAACTTCTTGTTTGTGGCACATTAGTATATGGGAGGGGGGAAACTTTTCAAGATGGGCGGTGACCATGGCAGCCATTTTGAAGTTGGCCATTTTGGATCCAACTTTATTTTTTCCAATGGTAAGAGGGTCATGTGACACATCAAACTTATTGAGAATTTCACAAGAAAAACAATGGTGTGCTTGGTTTTAACGTAACTTTATTTTTTCATGAGTTATTAACAAGTTTATGACCACTTATAAAATGTATACCACTTATAAATGCAACACTCTTCTCCCCCTCTTGACACACTGATAGCAACACCACAGAAGAAATGCTAGAACAGGCTTCCAGTATCCATTGTTTCAGATGCTGTACATCTCATATCTTCACAGCATAGACAATTGCTTTCAGCTGACCCCAAAGATAAAAGTCTAAGGGGGTCAGATCAGGAGACCTTGGTGGCCATTCAACTGGCCCACTGCAACCAATCCACCTTCCAGGAAACTGTTCATGTAGGAATGCTCGGACCTGACACCCACAATGTGGTAGTGCACCATCTCGGGTGTCAGGTCCGAGCATTCCTACATGAACATATAACTCCTTCCTGTCTTGACAATTTTTATTTTTTTCCCTTTTAATTTCCTCCACTGCTTCCAGGAGTCATACATTTTTTTTGTCCACCAACATAGTGATTCAGGGGCATGTGTTTTGCAAAACAACTTATAGTTTTTAAAATGTCATTTATGTTACCATATAATTGGCGCCATACATCAAGACTGTTGTTGTTCACACTAGTTTGATGAGGAGATGAGCTATAGTCTAGCGCTACTGATTTATGAAGAGGCGTATGGCTCGTTATGAACCAGGAACGTTGAACGCCACAAATTCTGCTCAAATCCTTGCTGTAGCATAGTGGCACAGTGAACGGTGCCACTCATCATGAACTTGACGAGCACTAAATGCCATGAACACCCAATCTCCACCAACTTTGTTAGAGCTGGACAAAACTGACTTGAAAATGCCAAAAGTTGCATAATTTTAGTGCAGCTGCTAGTTGTGCCAAAAATGTGCCACTTTCCAAAGCTTTTTATGGCAGAATATTGGTGTAAGAGCTTTGATGAATCCTGCCCAATATGTTAAAAAAAATTCCAAGTGCAGTAAAATGGTGAAAAATTAGCATCATGTTGTCAGATTTTTTCAATTTGTTTACTGAGTTTGTTGTGTTTGTAAAAATCAGCTCTCAACATAATCATCCAGGTTAGTTAAATACGTTGCTAGACATGTAAAGTTTTCTTATTTTTAAGTGGTGAAAAATTTTTTAGAATTGTAAAAAACAAAATAATTGGATTATGTTGTAATTTTCTGACACTACAATTACTTTTTAATATTTCTTTTTTAAAAATATATATATAATAAAAAATCTAAATATATATATTGTACCCATAAATAAATATTTGTATAAAAAAATATATACAGTTATATGAAAACGTTTGGGCACCCCTATTAATCTTAAGCTTAATGTTTTATAAAAATTGTTTTTTTTTGCAACAGCAATTTCAGTTTCATATATCTAATAACTGTTGGACACAGTAATGTTTCTGCCTTGAAATGAGGTTTATTGTACTAACAGAAAATGTGCAATCTGCATTCAAACAAAATTTGACAGGTGCATAAGTATGGGCACCCTATTCATTTTCTTGTTTTAAATACTCCTACCTACTTTTTACTGACTTACTAAAGCACTTTTTTTGGTTTTGTAACCTCATTGAGCTTTGAACTTCATGGCCAGGTGTATGCAATCATGAGAAAAGCTACTTAAAGTGGCCAAGTTGTTCTCCTGTTTGAATCTCCTCTGAAGAGTGGCATCATGGGCTCCTCAAAACAACTGTCAAATGATCTGAAAACAAAGATTATTCAACATAGTTGTTCAGGGGAAGGATACAAAAAGCTGTCTCGGAGATTTAACCTGTCAATTTCCACTGTGAGGAACATAGTAAGGAAATGGAAGAACACAGGTACAGTTCTTGTTAAGGCCAGAAGTGGCAGGCCAAGAAAAACATCAGAAAGGCAGAGAAGAATGGTGAAATCAGTCAAGGACAATCCTCAGACCACCTCCAGAGAGCTGCAGCATCAACTTGCTGCAGATGGTGTCACTGTGCATCGGTCAACTATACAATGCACTTTGCACAAGGAGAAGCTGTATGGGAGAGTGATGCGAAAGAAGCCATTTCTGCAAGCACGCCACAAACAGAGTCGGCTGAGGTATGCAAAAGCACATTTGGAGAAGCCAATTTCTTTTTGGAAGAAGGTCCTGTGGACTGATGAAACCAAGATTGAGTTGTTTGGTCATACAAAAAGGCGTTATGCATGGTGGCAAAAAAACACAGCATTCCAAGAAAAACACTTGCTACCCACAGTAAAATTTGGTGGAGGTTCCATCATGCTTTGGGGCTGTGCACCGGGAATCTTGTTACAGTTGAGGGACGCATGGATTCCTCTCAGTATCAGCAGATTCTTGACAATAATGTTCATGAATCAGTGACAAAGTTGAAGTTACGCAGGGGATGGATCTTTCAGCAAGACAATGATCCAAAACACCGCTCCAAATCTACTCAGGCATTCATGCAGAGGAACAATTACACTGTTCTGGAATGGCCATCCCAGTCCCCAGACCTGAATATCATTGAACATCTGTGGGATCATTTGAAGAGGGCTGTCCATGCTCGGCAACCATCAAACTTAATTGAACTGGTATTGTTTTGTAAAGAGGAATGGTCAAATATACCTTCATCCAGGATCCAGGAACTCATTAAAAGCTACAGGAAGCGACTAGAGGCTGTTATTTTTGCAAAAGGAGGATCTACTAAATATTAATGTCACTTTTCTGGTGAGGTGCCCATACTTATGCACCTGTCAAATTTTGTTTGAATACAGATTGCACATTTTCTGTTAGTACAATAAACCTCATTTCAAGGCAGAAACATTACTGTGTCCAACAGTTATTAGATATATGAAACTGAAATAGCTGTTGCAAAAAAAAACAATTTTTATAAAACATTAAGCTTAAGATTAATAGGGGTGCACAAACTTTTTCATATAACTGTATATAAACAATAAAAGTACAGATATTTGGTACTGCAGTGTCCAGAACGTTGTGGCCTATAAAACTGTGCCACTAGTTAACCCCTTTAGTAAACAGCATAAAAAAAACACAAGGCAAAAAGTAATGCTTTATCATCATACCAACGAACAAAAAGTGGAATAAAACGCGATTAAAAAGAGGAATATAAACAAACTAGGTACCACTAAAAACATCATCTTGTCCTGCAAAAAAACAAGCAATCATAAACCTCCATCAGTGGAAAACTAAAAAAGTTATAGCTCTCAGAATAAACCGATTCAAAAATATATTATTTTTTCAGTAAAATAGTTTTAACTGTGTAATAGGGCAAAACATAAAAAGATATAACTGTGGTATTGCTGTAATCACACTCATGTGAAGAATAAAACTGCCTTATCAATTTTACCAAATGCTTAAAGACATTAAACCTCCCCAAAAAGTTCTGAATTGCTGGTTTTTGTTCATTCTGCCCCCCAAAAATCTGAATAAAAAGCAGTCAAAAAATGTAATTTGCCTGAAAATGGTACCAATAAAATGTCAACTCATCCCGCATAAAACAAGCCCTCACATGACTTATCCCACACGAGGAACAGCGTAAAAATTAATAAAACCAATTCTTCACCTGCTGTTGATTTTCTAATTTTGCCTTCAAAGATTGCAGTAAGGCTCGGTTCACATTTATCCTGCGCTCTGGAAAAGCACAAAGGCTCTGGAATAGCGAAATGGCTCCTTGCCCCCCAAAAGAAATTCAGCAAATTCAGTGCTCCCAAATCAAAATGTCCCCCTCCCTTCTGAACCCAACAGTGTACCTAAACCACATCTAGCATCCACATGTCTAGCATTTCTGAAGTGATGAGAGCCAGTCTAACTTACAGATGCATGTCTCCAGAAGCATGAGCTAGGCATAACGTGCTGGTGACTACAACATACTGGTCACTAAAGCATACCAGTCACTACAGCAGCAGTTTGCAATTTTCACTCAGCAACATTCATTGCTGCTTGTTTCTGGAAAACACCCAAGGAGTCAAAATCATCACTACACCTGTAGATAAATTCCCAAAGGGGTAAAAATTTCCATAATGGGGTCACTTGAGGGGGAATTCTGCTCTTCTAGTAATTAGGGGCTCTGTATATGGAGTCGGCAAACTGTTCTAGCAAAATCTGAACTCCCGGAGGCAAATAGCGCTCTGTTCCTCCCAAGTATCTATGTATGGCTAAGTAGTACTGTACATCCACATATGGGGTATTGCCACGTTCAGTAGAAATTGTGGGATAAATTATGGTACCATTTTTAGCCACTTCTTGTGTGAAAATGTAAAATCTGGGGAGAAAACATTTTGGGGGTAAAAATTTTGTTATTTTTTCTTCACTGAGCAATGGTATAAAATTCTGTGACGCACCCGTGGTGTCAATATGATCACTGCACCCCTGGATGAATTTGTTTAGAGATGTAGTTTGTAAAATGAGGTCACTTATTGGGAGGTTCTGCTGTTTCTGGCAACTCAGGGACTCTCCCAGTGGGTCATGTGACCCATAAACCTTAACTGTAAAATCTGCACTCTAATATCATGCTTCTTCCCTTCTGAGCTGTGTACTGTGCCTGAAAAATATTTCCCAATTACATGTAGGGTATTGGCACACTCAGAAAAAATTGTACCTCAGTTTGTTTAAAAAAAAATTCCTAATAGAAAAATTAAAAATTTGGTGCTAAAACAACATTTTAATGGTAAAAATTTAATTTATTCTTTCTTCACTGCTCAATAGTATAAAATTCTGTGAGGCACATGTCGTGTCAATATGACTCCTCAATGAATTCATTGGGGAGCATAATTTGTAAATTGAGTTCACATGTGGGGGGATTTCTGTTGTTCTGGCACCTCAGGGGCTCTGCCAATGTAACATTGCACTTTCAAACAATTCCAGCAAAATCTGAACTCAAATATGGTGCCTCTTCCCTTCTGAGCTTTGCACTGTGCCTCAATAGTAGCATTCCCCCACATATGGGGTATCAGCATACTCAAAAGAAATTGCACAACAAATTATATGGTGCAATTTCTCCAGTTACCCTTACGGAAATGCAAAATTTGGGTCAAAAATAACATTTTTTGTGCGGAAAATGTGATTTTTTTTTCATGGCTCAACATTATAAAATTCTGTGAAGCCCTTGGAGGTTCAAGGTGCTCACCACACATCTAAATACATTCCTTAAGGGGTTGAGTTTCAAAAATGGGGTCACTTATGTGGGTTTTTCACTGTTTAGGCAAATCAGGGGCTCTCCAAACACAACATGGCATCCGCCAATTGTGCATTCAAAAAGTAAAATGGCGCTCCTTTCCTTCCAAGCTCTTCCGTGTGCCTAAACAATGGTTTTCCCCAACATATGGGGTATCTGCATGCTCAGGAGAATTGCAAAACAAATTTTGGGGTCCAATTTTTCCTGTTACCCATGTGAAAATTAAAAAAATTGGGTCTAAAGTAAAATTTTGTGAAAAAAAGTTAAATGCTCATTTTTTTCCACATTCCAAAAATTCATGTGAAGCACCTGAAGTGTTAATAAACTTCTTGAATGTGGTTTTGAGCACCATGAGGGGTACAGTTTTTATAATGGTGTCCCCTTTGGGTATTTTCTGTCAAATAGACCCCTCAAAGTCACTTCAAATGTGAGGTGGTCCCTAAAAATGGTTTTGTAAATTTTGTTGGGAAAAAGAGAAATCGCTGGTCAATTTTAACCCTTATAACTTCCAAAGAAGAAAACATGTTTTTTTCAAAAATTGTGTTGATGTAAAGTAGACATGTGGAAAATGTTTTTTATTAACTATGTTGTGTGACATATCTCTCTGATTTAAGGGCATAAGAATTCAAAGTTTGAAAATTGCTAAATTTTCCAAATATTCGCCAAATTTCAGCTTTTTTCATAAATAAACACAAATTATGTCAAAGTCATGAAGTACAATATGTCACAAAAAACAAGCTCAGAATCAGTGGGATCCATTGAAGCTTTCCAGAGTTATTACCTCACAAAGTGACACTAGTCAGAATTGTAAGAATTGACCAGGTCATTAACGTGTAAACCACCTTGGGGGGTAAACGGGTTAAATAATTTACTATGTGGGTTAATTAATTGCATGTTTTGATAAATCAGGCTTTTATAGTTCTGGAGCCACCAATTATGTTTTGTTTTTAATTTTTTTTACATTTTTATATAAAATTTTAGTCCCTGTAGAGACTTGAGCATGTTATATTTTGATCACTTGTTCTATATAACACTATCCTACTGTGCAGCAGTATATAGAGAAAATGATGTTCTCGTTTTTAACCCATTATCTACCAATGTCCTTTTTTGGGACGCCTAATCTTTAGCTTCTAGCAACTAAGATTTTATAATTTTAATAATTAGGTCCAATTTTTTGTGTTGTGTTTGTAAAATGAATGTTTTCAAAATAGGAAATCATGTCATTGTCATTTTTAATTGAATATTGGGATGCCCTTTTCTGAGAAATCTGTACTTGAAAAAATTTTAATTTGGCAAGTAATGGGTTAAGAATAGCCTTAGGATGGCAACCATGGGTTCCTTTAGTAGGCTCTTAGCTGCCATAACAACTTACCTGCCCCCCGCAATTGCATCATGGGTGTCCGATGGAAACCGTATCAGCATGTAAATATTTAAACAGCAGCAAATGAAAAAGGCTCAGATTGCTGCTGTTTCAGGGAGAATTTGCTGTGGTGTAAGCTCATGTCGTGAGCATGCTACTGTATATAAACCAGCAACTCAACGGATGACATCATTGTATGAACTAGAGGAGTTATGCCAACTTTTAAGTAATAAAATAAATAACACACCTTATTTTTCCCATGTTTTCCAGCATAGAAGATTCTGCAGTCCTCCCAGACTTTATTTACAAGTGAATCAGTAGTCACATGCAATACTGCATATCTATATATGTATACCATGTGACCATTGGATAACACCTTTAATAATAATTATAATAATAGTTATTATTAATTAAATACCTGAATTTAATAAAGAAATAATTTAGTTTTTTTTGTAATCAATAGAAATTCTGCTGTTTGAGAAAAAGAAAAGGTGACATGTTTTGCCAATCCGTGTACCCAGGATTCAGCTAATAGGAAAATCGAGCCGCATTCTATATATGCAGAATTATAGCTTTATTCGTACAATATATAATTATTGCCCTATCACATCATTTAGATTTATATTAATCTAATTGATCAATTTAGGGGTCGCAATCTGCATGTTTAGACCTGCCCTTAGAGTTTTAGCAGCAAATAATTATCTCATCAAAAGTACATTTGTGTCATTCACAGAAGTATTCAGATGACCGATCTATGTTATAGAGCTTATGATGCATTATTTGGTATTTATCTCAACTAGTACTGTTTGTGTAGTATTTGCTTTTGTAGAAAGTGGAAGAATTTCATTAGATATTGAACTGGTGTGTTTTTGTTCTTTTGCTGTTCTTTTGTTTAATTGTTCTTTTCTAGGAACTGTGCAATTACCCATGTGCAATGTTATGATAGGAAAATGTCCCTAATGCCCATATCAAGTTGCTGTACTGACGTATAAAGAAGTATAAGAGTCAGTCTTGCAAATAATCCTCTCCAAATCCCAGCAGGTTGACCTTTCTTCAAGATTTCTTCAAATATGATTTAGCCCAATTTGTTGTTTGTGTTAATGCTATTAGGACGTGGTATTATTGTGGAATTTATGTCACAATGTCACAATCTATGTCACAATTTATGATTCAAAATGAAGATATTGTTGTAAACTTTAGGAAGTATCTGCCTTGTGCAGCAAACCATATGAAAGATATTGTCAGAGAACATTTTTGTCATTTATAGTTTCTTACATTGAAATAGCATAATACATCAGGAGGGAAACAACAATATTGTAATATAATTTGGTGATATCATGTTGTAAGTTAGAAATGACTTATTCTGTTATGAATACTGCAATGTTGCCAATTCTGAGCTACCTAATAGGAATGTGTCAGGATGATTTTAATAACCGAAAACGCAAGAAGAATGTACATGTTACTTCTTTAAAATGCGTGGCATCTTTTGAAACCTTGAAGCATTTAAAACAAGCTCAAAAACTTGAATACATGAATATTAAGTCGTTTTTACATATAAATGAATAGGTGCATGCTTTATAGTGTTTTGTCAGCTCGTTTTACAGCTTTTTCCACTAAAACATTGGTAAAATTGGCAGTGAGAACATACACGAAGGGTATAGCCACATAGAGGCTTTTTATGTCAGAAACGTTGGTTACACGAGCATTGATTCTCTCCTGCGAGAGAATCGGATCGGTTATGCAAATGACACTCCGATCAAACTCTGATCACACCTTGAGTCGAGTGTCAGCTTAGTGTGTTTCAATTCTCTCAAATGAGAGAATCGGGACACAGGTGTTTAGGAGATGGAGAACTTAATTTTTCCATCTTCTCCATTGTGTGAGGGCTCGCTCACAGGAACGTAGAGTCTCTCATGAGAGAGAATCTGATCGATTATGTAAATGACACTCTGATCAAACTCTGATCTGAGTTTTAGCTGAGTGTCAGCTTAGTGTGATCCGATTCTCTCGGATGAGAGAATCAGAGCACAAGTGTGGAGAAGACGAAGAACTTGATTTCTTCAATGTGTGAGGACTCATTCACATGAGCCTATACATCGGAGGAGTTGCTATCTGATGTTTTATCGGATAGCATTAGGACCAATGTTATTTTATTAGGCAGTGCAGATCAGCTTTTCTTTTCTCTCATGCCGGTTGGGCATGAGAAAAAGTCCACACAATAAAGAAGATGGAGAAATCTTGTTCCATATCTTCTCCTCACTTGGGCTATGGTACTCTCATCTGAGAGAATCGGATTACACTAAGCTGACACTCGACTCAGGGTACCGTCACACAGTGCCATTTTGATCGCTACGACGGTACGATTCGTGACGTTCTAGCGATATCGTTACGATATCGCAGTGTCTGACACGCAGCAGCGATCAGGGATCCTGCTGAGAATCGTACGTCGTAGCAGATCGTTTGGAACTTTCTTTCGTCGCTTGATCACCCGCTGACATCGCTGGATCGTTGTGTGTGACAGCGATCCAGCGATGTGTTCGCTTGTAACCAGGGTAAACATCGGGTAACTAAGCGCAGGGCCGCGCTTAGTAACCCGATGTTTACCGTGGTTACCAGCGTAAACGTAAAAAAAACAAACAGTACATACTCACATTCCGGTGTCTGTCCTCCGGCGTCTCAGCTTCTCTGCACTGTGAGCGCCGGCCAGCCAGAAAGCGAGCACAGCGGTGACGTCTGACGTCACCGCTCTGCTTTCCGGCCGCTGTGCTTACACAGTGCAGAGAAGCTGAGTCGCCGGGGGACAGACACCGGAATGTAAGTATGTACTGTTTGTTTTTTTTACGTTTACGCTGGTAACCAGGGTAAACATCGGGTTACTAAGCGCGGCCCTGCGCTTAGTAACCCGATGTTTACCCTGGTTACCCGGGGACTTCGGCATCGCTCCAGCGCCGTGATTGCAACGTGTGACCGCAGTCTACGACGCTGGAGCGATAATCATACGATCGCTGCGACGTCACGGATCGTGCCGTCGTAGCGATCAAAATGGCACTGTGTGACAGTACCCTCAAACTCTGATCAGAGTTTGATTGGTATCTTATGTACACAATGCAAAGCTCAACCTGGAATTGTCATTCAACCCACCAAGATAGCTTTTAAATGATCAATAATAAAGTTACATTCAAAACTGTAGTGATGTGGATATTTGTTTTTCTGTGTATAAGCCTTGGTGAATATCATTTTTGATAAATCACTATTTCTACAGTAATCACTAATCAAGCACTAGGAATCCAACAAAACCACCCAATTTTATTGAACTTTATAGCACAAAAATAATTTTGATATAACAATCATTAAGGCTCTATCTAAAATAAATGAAGCAATAGGCAATCGAGTTTCTGTGCACTGTGATTAAAAGGTATGTTTCTCTATTGCAAGAAGCGATTGTGGGGGCACCGGTGGTTCACCAATACAAACCACAGAATGAACCACAGGATGAGCTTCAAAGGAGGCCTCAATTCTCACTATATAATACAATATGATTGTATTGCAGTATATTGTATAAGTGATTGGAGTTTAAATACCACTGACATGTTCTGACAGTGATATTCTAAATAGAGAGATCCCAATAGGACATACTGTACATTCAGCTGCTTTTTTTTCCTCTATAGTACTATTTAAGACCTCTAAACAGACTAAGAAATAAAGGAAAAAATATATATATAAAACTGAAATCACTTCACATTTTCCCTCATTAAAAATAAATTAATTTTTTTTAAAAGTAAACATAAATTGTCTTGCTCTATCTATAAAAGTCTGTTTAATCAAAATATAAAATGAATTAACCCATATGGTTAACATAACACTATAAAGATAAAAATCAAAACATCAGAATTGTCTTTTTTGATCATGATATCTCCCTAAAATAATTCAATAAAACACTATCAAAACATTGTATTAACTGATAATAATAATTGATATTAATGAAGCCATTGGCCCAGTAAGCAAAAAATAAGCTCTTTACACACCTCTGTTGGTGAAAAAATAAAAACTATACCATCTCAGAAAATGGTGAGACCATTTTTTTCACCATTTAAACAAAAAAAATATAAGCAAAGTTGATATCTTTGTAACCATACTGTCATGGAAAATTATGCGGCCATGCACTTTTTACCACTTAATAAAAACCGTAATAACAAAACTCATGAAACAATTGCTGATAAAATTGATGGAGTCACTCAAAGCTAAAACTCATTCTGTGAAAAAAAAGTCCTCATATGCCGTGTAAACAGAAAAATAAAAATTGTATGACTCTTGGAAGATTTAAAGGAAAAAGCAAAACCGCAAAAACGAAAAATCATGTGATCTTTAAGGCTTTAAAGGGGTTTTCCAGTTTCATTTATATATTGTCAGTTTAGAGTACCAAAGCAGACTAGGGTTTACTTACTGTGTTTTTGTTACACTGAACCACGACTGGAGATAATATTTTACTTAACCCCTTAAGCCCCGAGGGTGGTTTGCACATTAATGACCGGGACAATTTTTACAATTCTGACCACTGTCCCTTTATGAGGTTATAACTCTGGAACGCTTCAACTGATCTTGGCAATTCTGACAATGTTTTCTCGTGACATATTGTACTTTGTGATAGTGGTAAAATTTATTTGATATTACCTGCGTTTATTTGTGAAAAAAATGGAAATTTGTCGAAAATTTGGAAAATTTCGCAATTTTCCAACTTTGAATTTTTATGCAATTAAATCACAGAGATATGTCACACAAAATACTTAATAAGTAACATTTACCACATGTCTACTTTACAACAGCACAATTTTGGAACCAAAATTATTATTTGTTAGGGAGTTATAAGGGTTAAAAGTTGACCAGCAATTTCTCATTTTTAAAACACCATTTTTTTTAGGGACCACATCTTATTTGAAGTCATTTTGAGGGGTCTATATGATAGAAAATAACCAAGTGTGACACCATTCTAAAAAGTGCACCCCTCAAGGTGCTCAAAACCACATTCAAGAAGCTTATTAACCCTTCAGGTGTTTCACAGGAATTTTTGGAATGTTTAACAAAAAACTTCAGCTCCAATTTGTTTTATTTTACCAAGGGAAACAGGAGAAAATGGACCGAAAAAGTTGTTGTACAATTTGTCCTGAGTATGCCGATACCCCACATGTGGGGGTAAACCACTGTTTGGGCGCATGGCAGAGCTCGGAAGCGAAGGAGAGCCATTTGACTTTTCAATGCAAAATTGACTGGAATTGAGATGGGACGCCATATTGCGTTTGGAGAGCCCCTGATGTGCCTAAACATTGAAACTCCCCACAAGTGACACTATTTTGGAAAGTAGACCCCCTAAGGAACTTATCTAGATATGTGGTGAGCACTTTGACTCATTAAGTGATCCACAGAAGTTTATAATGCAGAACCGTAAAAATAAAAAATCATCTTTTCTCACAAAAATGAATTTTCACCCCCAATTTTTTATTTTCCCAAGGGTAAGAGAAGAAATTGGACCCAAAAAGTTGTTTTGGCACTGTTTGGGCGCATGAGAGAGCTCGTAAGGGAAGGAGCACGTTTGACTTTTCAATGCAAAAATGACAGGAATTGAGATGGGACACCATGTTGCTGTAATAATTATAGGGGATAACTCAGGAGACTCTTTGCGTGGAACAAGACAACTACAGGACACAGTTTTATAAGTGGTAAAGTCTATATTATCACACGGTGATTCAAACAGGTGCAGAGAGAAACTCAAGTCCACAACACTTGGTGCAAATATTAAATGCAGCTCAGCAGTATATAGGAAACTTCAGAGGAAAATGCAATCATGCAGAAAGTCTATGAAGCACAATTATTCTTGAGGATACTTGACACGAATAAGTCCTTCCTTAGTCAAAAACACAGATAGATATGCCTATGAGGCATGTCATGATTCTCAATGGCGAGAGAACATAGCCCAGCATATATGAGAACTAGCTCTTGGAAGATGGAAACTATACTGACCATGAACTAAACCTGCCGCACAACCAGAAGTGGCCGGGTAGCATGCCTACGCCCTTTAACCCTAGATGCCCAGCGCCAGCCGGAGAACTACCTAATCCTAGCAGAGGAAAAGACAGTCCTGGCTCACCTCTAGAGAAATTTTCCCAAAAGGCAGACAGAGGCCCCCACATATATTGGCGGTGATTTTAGATGAAATGACAAACGTAGTATGAAAATAGGTTTAGCAAAATCGAGGTCCGCTTTCTAGATAGCAGGAAGACAGAAAGGACACTTTCATGGTCAGCAGAAAACCCTATCAAAACACCATCCAGAAATTCCTTTAAGACTCTAGCATCAACTCATAACACCAGAGTGGCAATTTCCGATCACAAGAGCTTTCCAGACACAGTAACGAAACAGCAGCTGTGAACAGGAACAAAATGCAAAAACACACAAGGACAAAAGTCCAACTTAGCTGGGAGTTGTCTAGTAGCAGGAACAAGCACAGAAGGCTTCTGATTACATTGTTGACCGGCAAGAAACTGACAGAGGAGCAAGGTTATATAGCGACTCCCACATCCTGATAGGAGCAGGTGAACAGAGGGGATGATGCACACAAGTTCAATTCCACAAGTGACCACCGGGGGAGCCCAGAATCCAATTTCACAACAGTACCCCCCCCTCAAGGAGGGGGCACTGAACCCTCACCAGAACCACCAGGGCGATCAGGATGAGCCCTATGAAAGGCACGGACAAGATCGGAGGCATGAACATCAGAGGCAGTGACCCAAGAATTATCCTCCTGACCGTATCCCTTCCACTTGACCAGATACTGGAGTCTCCGTCTGGAAACACGAGAGTCCAAGATCCTTTCCACAACGTACTCCAACTCACCCTCAACCAACACCGGAGCAGGAGGCTCAACGGAAGGCACAACCGGTACCTCATACCTGCGCAACAATGACCGATGAAAAACATTATGAATCGAAAAGGATGCAGGGAGGTCCAAACGGAAGGACACAGGGTTAAGAATCTCCAATATCTTGTACGGGCCGATGAACCGAGGCTTAAACTTAGGAGAAGAAACCCTCATAGGGACAAAACGAGAAGACAACCACACCAAGTCCCCAACACAAAGCCGAGGACCAACACGACGACGGCGGTTGGCAAAAAGCTGAGTCTTCTCCTGGGACAACTTCAAATTGTCCACCACCTGCCCCCAAATCTGATGCAACCTCTCCACCACAGCATCCACTCCAGGACAATCCGAAGATTCCACTTGACCGGAGGAAAATCGAGGATGAAACCCCAAATTACAGAAAAACGGGGACACCAAGGTGGCAGAGCTGGCCCGATTATTGAGGGCGAACTCCGCCAAAGGCAAAAAAGCAACCCAATCATCCTGATCCGCAGACACAAAACACCTCAAATATGTCTCCAAGGTCTGATTAGTCCGCTCGGTCTGGCCATTAGTCTGAGGATGGAAAGCAGACGAAAAAGACAAATCTATGCCCATCCTAGCACAGAATGCCCGCCAAAATCTAGACACGAATTGGGTCCCTCTGTCAGAAACGATATTCTCAGGAATACCATGCAAACGAACAACATTCTGAAAAAACAGAGGAACCAACTCGGAAGAAGAAGGCAACTTAGGCAAGGGAACCAGATGGACCATCTTAGAGAAACGGTCACACACCACCCAGATGACAGACATCTTCTGAGAAACAGGCAGATCCGAAATAAAATCCATCGAGATGTGCGTCCAAGGCCTCTTCGGGATAGGCAAGGGCAACAACAATCCACTAGCCCGAGAACAACAAGGCTTGGCCCGAGCACAAACGTCACAAGACTGCACAAAGCCTCGCACATCTCGTGACAGGGAAGGCCACCAGAAGGACCTTGCCACCAAATCCCTGGTACCAAAGATTCCAGGATGACCTGCCAACGCAGAAGAATGAACCTCAGAGATGACTCTACTGGTCCAATCATCAGGAACAAACAGTCTACCAGGTGGGCAACGATCAGGTCTATCCGCCTGAAACTCCTGCAAGGCCCGCCGCAGGTCTGGAGAAACGGCAGACAATATCACTCCATCTTTAAGGATACCTGTGGGCTCAGAATTACCAGGGGAGTCAGGCTCAAAACTCCTAGAAAGGGCATCCGCCTTAACATTCTTAGAACCCGGTAGGTACGACACCACAAAATTAAACCGAGAGAAAAACAACGACCAGCGCGCCTGTCTAGGATTCAGGCGCCTGGCAGACTCAAGGTAAATTAAATTTTTGTGGTCAGTCAATACCACCACCTGATGTCTGGCCCCCTCAAGCCAGTGACGCCACTCCTCAAAAGCCCACTTCATGGCCAAAAGCTCCCGATTCCCAATATCATAATTCCGCTCGGCGGGCGAAAATTTACGGGAAAAAAAAGCACAAGGTCTCATCACGGAGCAGTCGGAACTTCTCTGCGACAACACCGCCCCAGCTCCGATTTCAGAAGCGTCGACCTCAACCTGAAAAGGAAGAGCAACATCAGGCTGACGCAACACTGGGGCGGAAGAAAAGCGGCGCTTGAGCTCCCGAAAGGCCTCCACAGCATCAGGGGACCAATCAGCAACATCAGCACCCTTCTTAGTCAAATCAGTCAATGGTTTTACAACATCAGAAAAACCAGCAATAAATCGACGATAAAAGTTAGCAAAGCCCAAAAATTTCTGAAGACTCTTAAGAGAAGAGGGTTGCGTCCAATCACCAATAGCCTGAACCTTGACAGGATCCATCTCGATGGAAGAGGGGGAAAAAATGTATCCCAAGAAAGAAATCTTTTGAACCCCCAAAACACACTTAGAACCCTTCACACACAAGGAATTAGACCGCAAAACCTGAAAAACCCTCCTGACCTGCTGGACATGAGAGTCCCAGTCATCCGAAAAAATCAGAATATCATCCAGATACACAATCATAAATTTATCCAAATAATCGCGGAAAATGTCATGCATAAAGGACTGGAAGACTGAAGGGGCATTTGAAAGACCAAAAGGCATCACCAAATACTCAAAATGGCCCTCGGGCGTATTAAATGCGGTTTTCCACTCATCCCCCTGCTTGATTCGCACCAAATTATACGCCCCACGGAGATCAATCTTAGAGAACCACTTGGCCCCCTTTATACGAGCAAACAAATCAGTAAGCAGTGGTAACGGATAGTGTTGAGCGATACCGTCCGATACTTGAAAGTATCGGTATCGGAAAGTATCGGCCGATACCGGCAAAGTATCGGATCCAATCCGATACCGATACCCGATACCAATACAAGTCAATGGGACTCAGGTATCGGACGGTATTCCTGATGGTTCCCAGGGTCTGAAGGAGAGGAAACTCTCCTTCAGGCCCTGGGAACCATATTAATGTGTAAAAGAAAGAATTAAAATAAAAAATATCGCTATACTCACCTGTCCGACGCAGCCGGGACCTCAGCGAGGGAACCGGCAGCGTTGTTTGTTTAAAATTCGCGCTTTTACTTGGTTCCATGAGGTCCCGGCTTATGATTGGTCACGGCGCCATGTTGCCGGGACGCGGACCAATCACAGCAAGCCGTGACGAAATTACGTCACGGCTTGCTGTGATTGGTCCGCGTCCCGGCAACATGGCCGCCATTAACCAATCACAAGCCGTGACGTCACGGGAGGCTGGACACGCGCGCTTTTCAAAATACGCGCATGTCCAGCCTCCCGTGACGTCCCGGCTTGTGATTGGTTAATGGCGGCCATGTTGCCGGGACGTCACTGGAGGCTGGACACGCGCGCTTTTCAAAATACGCGCATGTCCAGCCTCCCGTGACGTCCCGGCTTGTGATTGGTTAATGGCGGCCATGTTGCCGGGACGTCACTGGAGGCTGGACACGCGCGCTTTTCAAAATACGCGCATGTCCAGCCTCCCGTGACGTCACGTCTTGTGATTGGTTAATGGCGGCCATGTTGCCGGGACGCGGACCAATCACAGCAAGCCGTGACGTAATTTCGTCACGGCTTGCTGTGATTGGTCCGCGTCCCGGCAACATGGCCGCCCTGACCAATCACAAGCCGGGACTTCACGTAACCAAGTAAAAGCGCGAAATTTAAACAAACAACGCTGCCGGTTCCCTCGCTGAGGTCCAGGCTGCGTCGGACAGGTGAGTATAGCGATATTTTTTATTTTAATTCTCTTTTTTACACATTATTACATTAATGTTGTTGCGATACCCGATATCACAAAAATATCGGATCTCGGTATCGGAAATTCCGATACAGCAAGTATCGGCCGATACCCGATACTTGCAGTATCGGAATGCTCAACACTAGTAACGGATATTGATATTTAACCGTGATTTTATTCAAAAGTCGATAATCAATACACGGCCTCAAAGAGCCGTCTTTCTTAGACACAAAGAAAAAACCGGCTCCTAAGGGAGATGACGAAGGACGAATATGTCCCTTTTCCAAGGACTCCTTTATATATTCTTGCATAGCAGCGTGTTCAGGCACAGACAGATTAAATAAACGACCCTTAGGGTATTTACTACCCGGAATCAAGTCTATGGCACAATCGCACTCCCGGTGCGGAGGTAGTGAACCAACCTTGGGTTCTTCAAAAACGTCACGAAAGTCAGACAAGAATTCAGGAATCTCAGAGGGAATAGATGATGAAATGGAAACCAAAGGTACGTCCCCATGAGTTCCTTTACATCCCCAGCTTAACACAGACATAGCTCTCCAGTCGAGGACTGGGTTATGAGATTGCAGCCATGGCAATCCCAGCACCAAAACATCATGTAGATTATACAGCACCAGAAAGCGAATAACCTCCTGGTGATCCGGATTAACACGCATAGTCACTTGTGTCCAGTATTGTGGTTTATTACTAGCCAATGGGGTGGAGTCAATCCCTTTCAGAGGTATCGGAGCCTCCAGTGGCTCCAAATCATACCCACAGCATTTGGCAAAGGACCAATCCATAAGACTCAAAGCAGCGCCAGAGTCGACATAGGTGTCCGCGGTAATAGATGACAAAGAACAAATCAGGGTCACAGATAGAATAAACTTAGACTGTAAAGTGCTAATTGAAACAGACTTGTCAGGCTTCTTAGTACGCTTAAAGCATGCTGATATAACATGAGTTGAATCACCACAATAGAAGCACAACCCATTTTTTCATCTAAAATTCTGCCGCTCGCTTCTGGACAGAATTCTATCACATTGCATATTTTCTGGCGTTTTCTCAGTAGACACCGCCAAATGGTGCACAGGTTTGCGCTCCCGCAGACGCCTATCGATCTGAATAGCCATCGTCATGGACTCATTCAGACACGCAGGCACAGGGAACCCCACCATAACATCCTTAATGGCATCAGAGAGACCTTCTCTGAAAATCGCCGCCAGGGCGCACTCATTCCACTGAGTAAGCACAGACCATTTGCGGAATTTTTGGCAGTATATTTCAGCTTCATCTTGCCCCTGAGACAAGGACATCAAGGCCTTTTCCGCCTGAAGCTCTAAATGAGGTTCCTCATAAAGCAACCCCAAGGCCAGAAAAAACGCATCCACATTGAGCAACGCAGGATCCCCTGGTGCCAATGCAAAAGCCCAGTCTTGAGGGTCGCCCCGGAGCAAGGAAATTACAATCCTGACCTGCTGTGCAGGGTCTCCGGCAGAGCGAGACTTCAGGGACAAAAACAATTTGCAATTATTTTTAAAATTTTGAAAGTGAGATCTATTCCCCGAGAAGAATTCAGGCAAAGGAATTCTAGGCTCAGACATAGGTGCATGAACAACAAAATCTTGCAAATTTTGTACCTTTGTGGCGAGATTATTCAAACCTGTAGCTACACTCTGAAGATCCATTTGAAACAGGTGAACACAGAGCCATTCAAGGATTAGAAGGAGAGAAAGAGAGGAAGGCTGCAGTATAGGCAGACTAGCAAGTGATTCAATTAAGAGCACACTCAGAACTAGAGGAAAAAAAAAAAAAAAAAAAAATTGTAGCAGACTTCTTTTTTCTCTCCTTTCTCAGCCAGTAATTTAACCCTTTTTTGGGCCGGTCAAACTGTCATGATTCTCAATGGCGAGAGAACATAGCCCAGCATATATGAGAACTAGCTCTTGGAAGATGGAAACTATACTGACCATGAACTAAACCTGCCGCACAACCAGAAGTGGCCGGGTAGCATGCCTACGCCCTTTAACCCTAGATGCCCAGCGCCAGCCGGAGAACTACCTAATCCTAGCAGAGGAAAAGACAGTCCTGGCTCACCTCTAGAGAAATTTTCCCAAAAGGCAGACAGAGGCCCCCACATATATTGGCGGTGATTTTAGATGAAATGACAAACGTAGTATGAAAATAGGTTTAGCAA
Organism: Ranitomeya variabilis; assembly: GCF_051348905.1. Taxonomy (NCBI): domain Eukaryota; kingdom Metazoa; phylum Chordata; class Amphibia; order Anura; family Dendrobatidae; genus Ranitomeya; species Ranitomeya variabilis. The sequence goes on along the minus strand of NC_135234.1, from coordinate 525,009,451 downwards.
AATCGAGGTCCGCTTTTTAGATAGCAGGAAGACAGAAAGGACACTTTCATGGTCAGCAGAAAACCCTATCAAAACACCATCCAGAAATTCCTTTAAGACTCTAGCATCAACTCATAACACCAGAGTGGCAATTTCCGATCACAAGAGCTTTCCAGACACAGTAACGAAACAGCAGCTGTGAACAGGAACAAAATGCAAAAACACACAAGGACAAAAGTCCAACTTAGCTGGGAGTTGTCTAGTAGCAGGAACAAGCACAGAAGGCTTCTGATTACATTGTTGACCGGCAAGAAACTGACAGAGGAGCAAGGTTATATAGCGACTCCCACATCCTGATAGGAGCAGGTGAACAGAGGGGATGATGCACACAAGTTCAATTCCACAAGTGACCACCGGGGGAGCCCAGAATCCAATTTCACAACAGAGGCAGTTCAAATAATATCTTAGCTCAACCAGGGAGGTCTGGGTAATAGTCTCAGGTTCTTGCAGAGCAGAAACAGCTTACATGTCCAGCAAATGCAGATGAAAGTAAACACGAGCAGCAGATTAAGGAGGATTACTGGAACTGGTGTATGCAGCAGGAACTCAGAGCAGAGTAGCAGGATCACCACACAGGTTCACAGGAGCAGGTATATAGCCAGGGAGTCACCAGAGGTCAGGAGCTGGATGCAAGGCAGAATACTCTAGCACAGACTGAAGGCTGGGGTGGAGTTTTATAGCAGGAAGACACAGTGCACATGAGACCAAAGACGCCATCTTGGAAAAGGGCAGTAATGCACAAAAAGTTAATAAAAATGTTCAGAGTCCTGACATTACTCCCTCCTTAGAAGCGGCCTCAGGACGATCCTGGACCTGGTTTCTCAGGGAATCTCTGATGAAAATGAGAAATCTTCTGTTGGGCATTGATGTTTTCCACAGGTTCCCAAGAGTCTTCCTCAGGGGGATATCCCTGCCATCTTATCAGATATTGGAGCCGATTACTGCGAATCCTGGAATCAACAATTTCCTCCACCACAAATTGTTCTTGCCCATCAATCACCACAGGCTGCGGAGGTGGCACAACACATCCCTGGAAGGTATTAGGAGATACAGGCTTTAGTAAAGATACATGAAAAACTGGGTGTACCTTCATAGTCCTAGGCAGCTTCAGCCGGCAGGCCACAGAGCTCACAATACCATTGATCTTGAAAGGGCCAATTAATTTCTGTCCAAGTTTTTGTGAAGGAACGTTTAACTTCAGATTCTTAGTTGCTAACCACACGGAATCTCCTACCTTGAATATTGGTGCAGGTTTACGGAATCTATCAGCCGATCTCTTATAACGTTCTTGAGCTGTGGTCAGGGATTCCTTCAGAACCTCCAGATTTTGCCTCATCGCAGTCAGCCTTTCCTCCACTGCCGGAACCAGAGAATTAATTGGAGACCTAGGTAAGATACACGGATGATAACCCAGATTGGCAAAGAAAGGTGTAAATTTAGTGGAGGCGCTCTGAGAATTGTTATATGAAAATTCGGCTAACGGCAGCAACTCCAACCAATCATCCTGGAGATGGCTGACATAGCATCTTAGATATTGTTCCAGCGTCTGGTTGGTACGCTCAGTCTGACCATTTGTCTGGGGATGGTAAGCGGAAGAGAGACAGACATTAATATTGAGTGCAGAGCAAAACCCCTTCCAGAATCTTGAAGTGAACTGCACTCCACGGTCATAGATGATCTCATCCGGAACCCCATGCAACTGAAAGACATTCTGTATAACCAAGTTCACTGTATCTTTAGCTGAGGGGAGGCTGGTGCATGGAACAAAATGAGCAGCTTTAGTCAGGCTATCAACTACCACCACGATTGTATTCATGCCCCCCGATGTAGGCAGCTCCACAACAAAGTCCATTGATATAGACCCCAAGGGCAGGACGGAACAGGTAATGGTTGTGGAAGACCTGTAGGTGCCATATGAGGAGTCTTGTAACGAGCACACACCTCGCAAGAGAGAACATAGTCCTTGGTATCCTTCAGGCAAGTTGGCCACCAGAAGAATCAGCTCAGGAACTCTTGTGTCTTTTCTGTACCCCCCTGTGACTAGCCAACTTGGAGTCATGTACCAACTTGAGGATCTGTAGACAGACGACCTCAGGGACGTAGATGCGTTGAACTCTGAACCACATGCCACCCTTAAAGACAAGATTAATATCCACAGGTGGGTTGGCCAGAAATACATCACCATCATAGGCCTCCCTGCACTCCTTCCACAAGTCCTGATCATGGATAACTCTGATGAAATTGGCAACAGATAGAATGGTCTTGGACGGGGCTCAAGGTGCGGAATCCGCAGCATGGATTGGATTCGGGATAAAGAATCAGCCTTCCCATTACGAGAACCTGGATGGTATGAGATAACAAAGTTAAATTGATTTAAAAATAAGTTCCAACGAGTCTGATGAGGAGAAAGACATCTAGTGGATCTAAGGAACTCTAAATTGTGATGGTCAGTTAGCACTATGATCTGTTGTGCAGCTCCTTGCAGATGATGCCTCCATTCTTTGAAAGCCGCAATAATAGCCAGCAATTCCTTGTCTCCCACATTGTAATTCTTCTCTGCTGAGGTTAGTCTACGGGATAAGAAAGCACAAGAATGTAGCAGACTCTTCTCTCCAGTTCTTTGGGAGAGAATAGCCCCCAAAGCATTATCAGAAGCATCCACCTCCACAATGAAAGAAAGTGTTGGATCTGGGTGTATCAACAGCGGTGCTGATGTGAAACAGATCTTAAGCCGATCAAAAGCTTCTTGAGCCTGTGATGACCACTTAAAGGGCTTTTCCTTCTTTGTCAAGGAAGTAATGGGACGGACAATATCAGAAAAATTTCGAATGAAGCGTCTGTAGAAATTTGCAAAACCAATAAAACATTGGACCTCCTTAACGTTCTTGGGTACCGGCCAGTCAAGGTTAGCCTGAATCTTACCGGATTCCATGTTCAGCCCCTGGGGAGAGATGATATAACCTAAGAACTGTATCTCAGAACGACGGAACTCGCATTTCTCCGGCTTAATATACAGATGGTTCTCTTTCAGACGTCTTAAAACAGTTTTGACATGTTCTTCATGTTCCTGTAGAGAGTCAGAAAAGATTAGTATATCGTCCAAATAGATCACTACAAACTGGTCCAACAAATCTCTGAAAATGTCATTAGCAAGGTGTTGAAACGTTGCAGGGGCGTTACAAAGCCCGAAGGGCATCACAAGAGATTCAAAGTGTCCATACCCCCATCTGAATGCTGTCTTCCACTCATCCCCTGGACGAACACGCACCAAATTATAAGCCCCACGAAGATCCAGTATAGAGAACACCTTCGCATGGTGGACTCTTTCCAGTAATTCGGGAATCAGAGGCAAAGGGTAACGGTTTTGTACGGTTACCTTATTGAGTTCCCGATAGTCAACACAGAGTCTCAGGGTCCCATCCTTCTTCTTTACAAAAAAGATAGGTGCCCCTGCTGGTGAGGAAGAAGGATGTATGAAGCCTTTGGCCAGATTTTCATCAATATACTCCTTTAAGGCTTGAAGCTCATGTGCCGACAAAGGGTATACATTACCAAAAGGAATAGCTGCCCCAGGAAGCAACTCAATGGGACAGTCATAATGCCTGTGTGGAGGAAGCTGATCTGTATTCTTCTTGTCACAGATGTCAGAGAACTCTTTATATGCTGGAGGTAAAGAAAATACCTGTACATGTGGTTCCGTAGCCGTGGACTCAGGGACAGCTTCTGTTAACGCTGAGTTGCTCCTTGTTGGAAAGATAATCTCTTTGGTCTCCCAGTTGATAATTGGGTTCTGAGAACACAACCAAGGAATGCCTAAAATCACAGGAAAATGAGGAGAAGAAATTATCAGGAAAGAAAGTTGCTCCTGATGATTAGGCTCCAACAAAATTTCAAGGGGTATGGGTTCCTGATCCACAGGCCCAGAGATTAAAGGTGACCCATCCACTGTTTCCATGGTAATTGGAGAGGCTCTTTGCTGAATTTCAATACCATGTTCCTTGGCAAATGTGATATCCATGAAATTGCCACCTGCACCAGAGTGAATCATAGCTGCACTGGAAATCCACTGTCCTGAACACAGGATCTTAGTAGGGAGAGAACAGTGAGAGTTCTTTTCTTTAAGCTCCTTGGGGGTTGAAGTCATAGAAAGTGAATGGAATACAGCGTTTAAAGGCTGGCTACATTCAGAGATGTCAGATTCATCATCAGAGTTGTCATACTCCCCTACTGCTACTAGCACCTTGTTAGGCCGTCTAGGACACTTAGGACAATTGATCAAGAAGTGGTCAGACTGGCCGCAGTAGAAACATAGACTTTCACGAAGACGATGCTCCCGGCGCTCATTGATCTCGCGCCTCTGAATGGAATCAATTTGCATGGGCACCTCCTCCACCTCCCGAGATGTTTTACCTGCAGGCTCTTTGGAAGGAAGGGAAAAGTTAGAAATACGGTTATATGCAGCATACTTCTGCCTACGCTCAGTAAGTTGAATGTCAATGTGCACACAATTCTGTATAAATGTCTCTAGCTCTTGTGGTGACTCAGAGCGAGCTAGTTCATCTTTTACAATACTAGACAGACCCCTTTTAAAAATAGGCAATTGTGCATAACTGTCCCAATTGGTATCTACCGCTAATCTCCTGAATTCAGTAGCTTACTCAATAACAGAAGGTTTTTCCTGGCGTAAAGACAATAAAGCAAATTCAGCAGTTGCACGGCGATTAGGATAATCAAACATTAATGCCATAGCGGCCAAGAAATCATCCAAGTTATTTAACCGTGGGTCACGAGACTCAATCATCGGATTCGCCCAGGTGAGCGCTCGTGCGGTCAGCAGCATTATTACACACAATACTTTCGATCTATCATTAGGAAAATGGTCAGCATGCACATTAAAATATAGCATACATTGATTCACAAAGCCACAAAATTTGTGGCGATCACCATTAAATCTGAATGGGGGCAACTTAGGTGGGCTAGCTGGTGGCGGTTGCCCAGAGGGAAAAGTCGCTTGTGCAGCTATTTGCGTGCTTACATCCTGAAAAGCCCGTCCATACTGGGTTTCTATGCCAGCAAGTTTGTTTTCCTGGGCTGCCATGCGGGTGATTAAGTTCTGCAAAGTCTCTCCAAACACTTGTTGATTGTTTTCAAAGCTTCCAAACTTCTTTTGCGGACCTTCCACATCTTTCTGCAGTGATCTAATTATGGAAAACACCTGCTCTAGTCTGCTTTCTGCAGTCATTGTTCCAGCAGTCTCCTTTTTTTTAGGCTAGAGTATCCTGTAATAATTATAGGGGATAGCTCAGGAGACTCTGCATGGAACAAGACAACTACAGGACACAGTTTTATAAGTGGTAAAGTCTATATTATCACACGGTGATTCAAACAGGTGCAGAGAGAAACTCAAGTCCACAACATTTGGTGCAAATATCAAATGCAGCTCAGCAGTATATAGGAAACTTCAGAGGAAAATGCAATCATGCAGAAAGTCTATGAAGCACAATTATTCTTGAGGATACTTGACACGAATAAGTCCTTGCTTAGTCAAAAACACAGATAGATATGCTTATAAGGCAGTTCAAATAATATCTTAGCTCAACCAGGGAGGTCTGGGTAATAGTCTCAGGTTCTTGCAGAGCAGAAACAGCTTACATGTCCAGCGAATGCAGATGGAAGTAAACATGAGCAGCAGATGAAAGAGGATTACTGGAACTGGTGTATGCAGCAGGAACTCAGAGCAGAGTAGCAGGATCACCACACAGGTTCACAGGAGCAGGTATATAGCCAGGGAGTCACCATAGGTCAGGAGCTGGATGCAAGGCAGAATATTCTAGCCCAGACTAAAGGCTGGGGTGGAGTTTTATAGCAGGAAGACACAGTGCACATGAGACCAAAGACACCATCTTGGAAAAGGGCAGTAATGCACAGAAAGATAAGAACAAATGTTCAGAGTCCTGACAGTCACGTTTGGAGAGCTGTTGTGAATTTGCTTTTTGCTCCCTCTAGTGGTTGCTAGTTTTTTGACTCTGGTTTTTCTGTCATTCCTTTTATCCGCACCTGGGTCGTTAGTTAGGGGTGTTGCTATATAAGCTCCCTGGACCTTCAGTTCAATGCCTGGCAACGTAGTTATCAGAGCTAGTCTGCTGTGCTCTTGTCTACTGATCCTGGTTCCAGTTATATCAGCTAAGTCTGCCTTTTGCTTTTTGCTATTTGTTTTGGTTTTGTATTTTTGTCCAGCTTGTTCCAAATCTATATCCTGACCTTTGCTGGAAGCTCTAGGGGGGCTGGTGTTCTCCCCCCGGACCGTTAGACGGTTCGGGGGTTCTTGAATTTCCAGTGTGGATTTTGATAGGGTTTTTGTTGACCATATAAGTTACCTTTCTTTATTCTGCTATCAGTAAGCGGGCCTCTCTGTGCTAAACCTGGTTCATTTCTGTGTTTGTCATTTCCTCTTACCTAACCGTCATTATTTGTGGGGGGCTTCTATCCAGCTTTGGGGTCCCCTTCTCTGGAGGCAAGAAAGGTCTTTGTTTTCCTCTACTAGGGGTAGCTAGATTCTCCGGCTGGCGCGTGTCATCTAGAATCAACGTAGGAATGATCCCCGGCTACTTCTAGTGTTGGCGTTAGGAGTAGATATATGGTCAACCCAGTTACCACTGCCCTATGAGCTGGATTTTTGTACTCTGCAGACTACCACGTTCCTCTGAGACCCTCGCCATTGGGGTCATAACAGTTTGCCAGGCCAGTATTAAATGTTTAATGCATTGCAGAAGAGGGATTATAAGAAAGAAGATTCTGAGTTTTTTTTTTTCTTCTTCCCCTTTACCTCAGAGTGGCTATGCTTGCTGCAGACATGAATGTCCAGACCTTGATTACAAGTGTGGACCAGCTGGCTACTCGTGTGCAGGGCATACAAGACTATGTTATCAGAAATCCTAGGTCAGAACCTAAAATACCGATTCCTGAACTGTTTTCCGGAGACAGGTTTAAGTTTAGGAATTTCGTGAATAATTGTAAATTGTTTTTGTCCCTGAGACCCTGTTCATCTGGAGATTCTGCTCAGCAAGTAAAAATTGTTATTTCGTTCTTACGGGGCGACCCTCAGGATTGGGCTTTTTCGCTGGCGCCAGGAGATCCGGCATTGGCTGATCTTGATGCGTTTTTTCTGGCGCTCGGTTTACTTTATGAGGAACCCAATCTTGAGATTCAGGCAGAAAAAGCCTTGCTGGCTATGTCTCAGGGGCAGGACGAGGCTGAAGTGTATTGCCAAAAATTTCGGAAATGGTCCGTTCTGACACATTGGAACGAGTGTGCACTGGCCGCTAATTTTAGAAATGGCCTTTCTGAAGCCATTAAGAATGTTATGGTGGGTTTTCCCATTCCCACAGGTCTGAATGATACTATGGCACTGGCTATTCAAATTGACCGGCGGTTGCGGGAGCGCAAAACCGCAAATTCCCTCATGGTGTTGTCTGAACAGACACCTAATTCGGTGCAATGTGATAGAAAAACCGCAAATTCCCTCATGGTGTTGTCTGAACAGACACCTGATTTAATGCAATGTGATAGAATCCTGACTAGAAATGAGCGGAAAATTCATAGACGCCGGAATGGCTTGTGCTACTACTGTGGTGATTCTACACATGTTATCTCAGCATGCTCTAAACGTATAGCTAAGGTTGTTAGTCCTGTCACCGTTGGTAATTTGCAACCTAAATTTATTCTGTCTGTAACTTTGATTTGCTCACTGTCATCTTATCCTGTCATGGCGTTTGTAGATTCAGGTGCTGCCCTGAGTCTCATGGATCTCTCATTTGCTAAGCGCTGTGGTTTTACTCTTGAACCATTAGAAAATCCTATTCCTCTTAGGGGTATTGATGCTACACCATTGGCAGCAAATAAACCGCAGTATTGGACACAGGTTACCATGTGCATGACTCCTGAACACCGCGAGGTGATACGTTTCCTGGTTTTACATAAAATGCATGATTTGGTTGTTTTAGGGCTGCCATGGTTACAGACCCATAATCCAGTCCTGGACTGGAAGGCTATGTCAGTCTCAAGTTGGGGCTGTCGTGGTATTCATGGGGATTCCCTGCCTGTGTCTATTGCTTCTTCTACGCCTTCGGAAGTTCCGGAGTATTTGTCTGATTATCAGGATGTCTTCAGTGAGTCTGAGTCCAGTGCACTGCCTCCTCATAGGGACTGTGACTGTGCTATAGATTTGATCCCAGGCAGTAAATTTCCTAAGGGAAGACTGTTTAATCTGTCGGTACCTGAACATACCGCTATGCGTTCATATATCAAGGAGTCTCTGGAGAAAGGACATATTCGTCCGTCTTCTTCCCCTCTTGGTGCGGGATTCTTTTTTGTGGCAAAAAAGGACGGATCTTTGAGACCTTGTATTGATTATCGGCTTTTAAATAAGATCACTGTCAAATTTCAGTATCCTTTACCGCTGTTGTCTGACTTGTTTGCACGGATTAAGGGTGCCAAGTGGTTCACCAAGATAGACCTTCGTGGTGCGTACAACCTTGTGCGCATTAAGCAAGGTGATGAATGGAAAACCGCATTCAATACGCCCGAAGGTCATTTTGAGTACTTGGTGATGCCTTTTGGGCTCTCCAATGTGCCTTCAGTTTTTCAGTCCTTTATGCATGACATTTTCCGGAAGTATCTGGATAAATTTTTGATTGTTTATCTGGATGATATTTTGGTTTTTTCTGATAATTGGGATTCGCATGTGGAGCAGGTCAGGTTGGTCTTTAAAATTTTGCGTGAAAATTCTTTGTCAAGGGCTCAAAGTGTCTCTTTGGTGTACAGAAGGTTCCCTTTTTGGGGTTCATTTTTTCCCCTTCTGCTGTGGAGATGGACCCAGTCAAGGTCCGAGCTATTCTTGATTGGACTCAGCCCTCGTCAGTTAAGAGTCTTCAGAAGTTCTTGGGCTTTGCTAACTTCTACCGTCGTTTTATCGCTAATTTTTCTAGCATTGTGAAACCTTTGACGGATATGACCAAGAAGGGCTCCGATGTAGCTAACTGGGCTCCTGCTGCCGTGGAGGCTTTCCAGGAGTTGAAACGCCGGTTTACTTCGGCGCCTGTTTTGTGCCAGCCTGACGTCTCACTTCCCTTTCAGGTTGAGGTGGATGCTTCGGAGATTGGGGCAGGGGCCGTTTTGTCGCAGAGAGGCCCTGGTTGCTCTGTTATGAAACCTTGTGCCTTTTTCTCTAGGAAGTTTTCGCCTGCCGAGCGAAATTATGATGTGGGCAATCGGGAGTTGTTGGCCATGAAATGGGCATTTGAGGAGTGGCGTCATTGGCTCGAGGGTGCTAAGCATCGTGTGGTGGTCTTGACTGATCACAAAAATCTGATGTATCTCGAGTCTGCTAAACGCCTTAATCCGAGACAGGCCCGCTGGTCATTGTTTTTCTCCCGCTTTGATTTTGTTGTCTCGTATTTACCAGGTTCAAAGAATGTGAAGGCCGATGCTCTTTCTAGGAGCTTTGTGCCTGATGCTCCTGGAGTCGCTGATCCTGTTGGTATTCTTAAAGATGGAGTTATCTTGTCAGCTATTTCTCCGGATCTGCGACGTGTGTTGCAGAGATTTCAGGCTGATAGGCCTGAGTCTTGTCCACCTGACAGACTGTTTGTCCCGGATAAGTGGACCAGCAGAGTCATTTCCGAGGTTCATTCCTCGGTGTTGGCAGGTCACCCGGGAATTTTTGGCACCAGAGATCTGGTGGCCAGGTCCTTTTGGTGGCCTTCCTTGTCAAGGGATGTGCGGTCATTTGTGCAGTCCTGTGGGACTTGTGCTCGAGCTAAGCCTTGCTGTTCTCGTGCCAGCGGTTTGCTCTTGCCCTTGCCTGTCCCGAAGAGACCTTGGACACATATCTCCATGGATTTCATTTCTGATCTTCCGCTATCTCAGGGCATGTCCGTTATCTGGGTGATATGTGATCGCTTCTCCAAGATGGTCCATTTGGTTCCTTTGCCTAAGCTGCCTTCCTCTTCCGATCTGGTTCCTGTGTTTTTCCAGAACGTGGTTCGTTTGCACGGCATCCCTGAGAATATTGTGTCAGACAGAGGATCCCAGTTCGTTTCCAGGTTCTGGCGATCCTTTTGTAGTAGGATGGGCATTGATTTGTCGTTTTCGTCTGCTTTCCATCCTCAGACTAATGGACAGACGGAGCGAACCAATCAGACTTTGGAGGCTTATTTGAGGTGTTTTGTCTCTGCTGATCAGGACGATTGGGTGACATTCTTGCCGTTGGCTGAGTTTGCCCTTAATAATCGGGCTAGTTCCGCCACCTTGGTTTCGCCTTTTTTCTGCAACTCTGGTTTCCATCCTCGCTTTTCTTCGGGTCATGTGGAGCCTTCTGACTGTCCTGGGGTGGATTCTGTGGTGGATAGGTTGCAGCAGATCTGGAATCATGTGGTGGACAACTTGAAGTTGTCACAGGAGAAGGCTCAGCGCTTTGCCAACCGCCGCCGCGGTGTGGGTCCCCGACTACGCGTTGGGGATTTGGTATGGCTTTCTTCCCGCTTTGTTCCTATGAAGGTCTCCTCTCCCAAATTTAAACCTCGTTTTATTGGGCCTTACAAGATATTGGAAATCCTTAATCCTGTATCTTTTCGTCTGGATCTTCCTGTGTCGTTTGCTATTCACAATGTATTTCATAGGTCCTTGTTGCGGCGGTACATTGTGCCTGTAGTTCCTTCTGTTGAGCCTCCTGCTCCGGTGTTGGTTGAGGGCGAGTTGGAGTACGTGGTGGAGAAGATCTTGGATTCTCGCCTCTCCAGGCGGAGGCTTCAGTACCTGGTCAAGTGGAAGGGCTATGGTCAGGAGGATAATTCCTGGGTGGTCGCCTCTGATGTTCATGCGGCCGATTTAGTTCGTGCCTTTCATGCCGCTCATCCTGATCGCCCTGGTGGTCGTGGTGAGGGTTCGGTGACCCCTCACTAAGGGGGGGGTACTGTTGTGAATTTGCTTTTTGCTCCCTCTAGTGGTTGCTAGTTTTTTGACTCTGGTTTTTCTGTCATTCCTTTTATCCGCACCTGGGTCGTTAGTTAGGGGTGTTGCTATATAAGCTCCCTGGACCTTCAGTTCAATGCCTGGCAACGTAGTTATCAGAGCTAGTCTGCTGTGCTCTTGTCTACTGATCCTGGTTCCAGTTATATCAGCTAAGTCTGCCTTTTGCTTTTTGCTATTTGTTTTGGTTTTGTATTTTTGTCCAGCTTGTTCCAAATCTATATCCTGACCTTTGCTGGAAGCTCTAGGGGGGCTGGTGTTCTCCCCCCGGACCGTTAGACGGTTCGGGGGTTCTTGAATTTCCAGTGTGGATTTTGATAGGGTTTTTGTTGACCATATAAGTTACCTTTCTTTATTCTGCTATCAGTAAGCGGGCCTCTCTGTGCTAAACCTGGTTCATTTCTGTGTTTGTCATTTCCTCTTACCTAACCGTCATTATTTGTGGGGGGCTTCTATCCAGCTTTGGGGTCCCCTTCTCTGGAGGCAAGAAAGGTCTTTGTTTTCCTCTACTAGGGGTAGCTAGATTCTCCGGCTGGCGCGTGTCATCTAGAATCAACGTAGGAATGATCCCCGGCTACTTCTAGTGTTGGCGTTAGGAGTAGATATATGGTCAACCCAGTTACCACTGCCCTATGAGCTGGATTTTTGTACTCTGCAGACTACCACGTTCCTCTGAGACCCTCGCCATTGGGGTCATAACAGAGAGCCACTGATGTGCCTAAAAATTAAAACCCCCCCACAAGTGACACCATTTTGGAAAGTAGACCCCCTAAGGAACTTATCTAGATGTGTGGTGAGAACTTTGACCCATTAAATGATTCACAGAAGTTTATAATGCAGAGCCGTAAAAATAAAAAATCTTAATATTAGTTCACAAAAATGATCTTTTCGCCCACAATTTTTTATTTTCCCAAGGGTAAGAGAAGAAATTGGATGACAAACGTTGTTTTACAATTTCTCCTGAGTACGCTGATACCCCATATGTGGGGGTAAATCACTGTTGGGGCGCATGGGAGAGCTCGGAAGGGAAGGAGCGCCGTTTGACTTTTCAATGCAAAATTGACAGGAATTGAGATGGGACGCTGTCATGGTTCCCAATGGCAAGGGAACGTAAGAAACATATAAATAACGAACGAGCTCTCGGGTGATGGAAACTCGAGTTGACCGTGAGCTAAATCTACCACACAACTAATAGTAGCCAGGGAGCATACCTACGGCTTCCTATATGCCACGCGCCAGCCGGAGGACTAAATACGCCTGGTAGAGGAAGAAACAGACCTGGCTTACCTCTAGGGAAATACCCCAAAAGATGATAGCAGCCCCCCACATGTAATAACGGTGAATTAAGAGGAAAAGACATACACAGTATGAAAGTAGATTTAGCAAAGAGAGGTCCACTTACTAGATAGCAGAAGGATACAAAAGAGGACTTCACGGTCAACTGAAAACCCTTTCAAAAACCATCCTGAAATTACTTTAAGACTCCTGTGTCAACTCATGACACAGGAGTGGCAATTTCAGCCCGCAAGAGCTTCCAGCTACAGAGAATTACAAAAACTGCAAACTGGACAAAAGGTACAAAACAAAAGGACAAAGTCCACTTAGCTGATCAGCAGACTAGTAGCAGGAACATGCAACCGAAGGCTCTGGTTACAATGATGACCGGCAAGGAAATGACTGGAGAGCAAGGCTAAATAGGAAACTCCCAAACGCTGATGGAAGCAGGTGAACAGAAGCAGCAAAGTGCAAACAAGTCACCAGTACCACCAGCAACCACCAGGGGAGCCCAAAAAGCGGATACACAACAGGACGCCATGTTGCGTTTGGAGAGCCACTGATGTGCCTAAACATTGAAACCCCCCACAAGTGACACCATTTTGAAAAGTAGACTCCCTAAGGAACTCATCTATATGTGTTGTGAGAGCTTTGAACCCCCAAGTGTTTCACTACAGTTTATAAAGCAGAGCCGTGAAAATAAAAAATCCTTTTTTTTCCACAAAAATTATTGTTTAGCCCCCAGTTTTGTATTTTTCCAAGGGTAATAGTTGAAATTGGACCACAAAAGTTGTTGTACAATTTGTTCTGAGTACGCTGATACCCCATCTGTGGGGGGGAACCACTGTTTGTGCGCATGGCTGAGCTCGGAAGGGAAGGAGCGTAATTTGGAACGCAGACTTAGATGGATTGGTCTGCAGGCGTCACATTGCGTTTGCAGAGCCCCTAATGTACCTAAACAGTAGACACCCACCACAAGAGACCCCATATTGGAAACTAGATCCCCCAACGAACTTATCTAGATGTGTTGTGAGAACTTTGAACCCCCAAGTGTTTCACTACAGTTTATAATGCAGAGCCGTGAAAATAAAAAATCCTTTTTTTTTCCACAAAAATTATTTTTTAGCCCCCAGTTTTGTATTTTCCCAAGGGTAACAGGAGAAATTGGACCCCTAGCGTTGTTGTCCAATGTGTCCTGAGTACGCTGATACCCCATATGTTGTGGTAAACCCCTGTTTGGGCGCACGGGAGAGCTCGGAAGGGAAGGAACACTGTTTTACTTTTTCAACGCAGAATTGACTGGAATTGAGATCGGACACCATGTCACGTTTGGAGAGTCCCTGATGTGCCTAAACAGTGGAAACCCCCCAATTATAACTGAAACCCTAATTCAAACACATCCCTAACTCTAATCCCAAAGGTAACCCTAACCACACCCCTAACCCTGACACACCCCTAACCCTAATCCCAACCTTATTCCCAACCGTAAATGTATTCCAAACCCTAACCCTAACTTTAGCCCCAACCCTAACTGTAGCCTTAACCCTAGCCCCAACCCTAACCCTAACCCTAACCCTAGCTCTAACCCTAGCCCTAACCTGTCATGATTCCCCAATGGCATGGGAACATCAGAAACACAAAATAACAGACTAGCCCTCGGGTGATGGAAACTCAAGCTGACCATGACCTAAATCTACCACACAACTAACAGTAGCCAGGAAGCATTCCTACGGCTGCCTAGATGCCATGCGCCAGCCGGAGAACTAACTACGCCTGGAAGAGGAAGGAACAGACCTGGCTTACCTCTAGTGAAATTCCCCAAAGATGATAGTAGCCCCCACATATATTAACGGTGAGTTCAGAGGAAAAGACATACACAGTATGAAGGTAGATTTAGCAAAGCGAGGTCCACTTACTAGATAGAGGAAGGATACAAAAGAGGACTTCACGGTCAGCTGAAAAACCCTTTCAAAAACCCATCCTGAAATTACTTTAAGACTCCTGTGTCAACTCATGACACAGGAGTGGCAATTTCAGTCCACAAGAGCTTCCAGTAACAGGAAATGACAAACTGTAAACTGGACAAAAAATACAAAACAAAAAGGACAAGAGTCCACTTAGCTGATCAGCAGACTGGTAGCAGGAACATGCAACTGAAAGACTCAGGTTACAATGATGACCGGCAAGGAAGTGACTGGAGAGCAAGGCTAAATAGGGAACTCCCAAAACTGATGGAAGCAGGTGAGCTGAGGCAGAAAAGAACACACAAGTCTCCAGTACCACCAGCCACCACTAGGGGAGCCCAAAAAGCGGATCACAACAGTACCCCCCCCTTAAGGAGGGGGCACCGAACCCTCACAAGAACCGCCAGGGCGACCTGGATGAGCCCTATGAAAGGCACGAACCAAATCCGAGGCATGAACATCAGAGGCAGTTACCCAAGAATTATCTTCCTGACCATAGCCCTTCCATTTAACCAGATACTGGAGTCTCCGCCTGGAAATACGGGAGTCCAAGATCTTCTCTATAACGTACTCCAATTCACCCTCAACCAGCACAGGAGCAGGAGGCTCAGCAGAAGGAACCACCGGCACCTCGTATCTCCGCAACAACGACCGATGGAACACATTATGGATAGCGAAAGATGCCGGGAGGTCCAAACGAAAGGAAACAGGGTTAATAATCTCCAAAATCCTATAGGGACCGATGAACCGAGGCTTAAATTTAGGAGAAGAAACCCTCATCGGGACAAAACGGGAAGACAACCACACCAAGTCCCCAACACGAAGGCGAGGACCAACCCGACGCTGGCGGTTAGCAAACCGCTGAGTCCTCTCCTGGGACAAATTCAAATTGTCCACCACTTGTTCCCAAATCCGATACAACCGATCCACCACAGCATCTACTCCAGGACAATCCGAAGACTCCGCCTGACCAGAAGAAAAACGGGGATGAAACCCCGAATTGCAAAAGAAAGGGGAAACCAAAGTGGCCGAACTAGCCCGATTATTAAGAGCAAACTCCGCCAACGGCAAAAAGGCAACCCAATCATCCTGATCCGCAGACACAAAACACCTCAAATACGTCTCCAAAGTCTGATTAGTTCGCTCCGTCTGGCCATTAGTCCGAGGATGGAAGGCAGACGAAAAAGACAAATCAATGCCCAACCTGGCACAGAATGCCCGCCAAAATCTAGAAACGAACTGGGTACCCCTATCAGAAACGATATTTTCAGGAATACCATGCAAGCGAACCACATTTTGAAAAAACAAAGGAACCAACTTAGACGAGGAAGGCAACTTCGGCAATGGCACCAAATGAACCATCTTAGAAAAACGGTCACACACCACCCAGATAACAGACATCCTCTGAGAGACAGGAAGATCAGAAATAAAGTCCATCGAGATGTGCGTCCAAGGCCTCTTCGGAATAGGCAAGGGCAACAACAACCCGCTAGCCCTAGAACAACAAGGCTTGGCCCGAGCACACACATCACAAGACTGCACAAAAACACGCACATCTCGAGACAGAGATGGCCACCAGAAGGATCTAGCCACCAAATCCCTGGTACCAAAAATTCCAGGATGACCCGCCAGCGTAGAAGAATGAACCTCCGAGATGACTCTACTGGTCCAATCATCAGGAACAAACAGTCTACCAGGTGGACAGCGATCAGGTCTATCCGCCTGAAACTCTTGCAAAGCACGTCGCAGATCTGGGGAAATAGCGGATAATATCACCCCATCCTTAAGGATACCTGTAGGTTCCGAATCACCAGGGGAATCAGGCTCAAAACTCCTAGAAAGGGCATCTGCCTTCACATTCTTAGAACCTGGTAGATATGAGACCACAAAATTAAACCGAGAGAAAAACAATGACCAGCGCGCCTGTCTAGGATTCAGGCGCCTGGCAGACTCAAGATAAATCAGATTCTTGTGATCAGTCAAAACCACCACCTGATGTCTAGCACCCTCAAGCCAATGACGCCACTCCTCAAATGCCCACTTCATGGCCAAAAGCTCCCGATTACCGACATCGTCAGGGATATAATTTCTCAGAAACCGATACAAATTGTTCAAGTTGTACTTTGTGGGATCCATAGACGATCGTGAAATGATTTGGGTTCAACTTTAGTGTCGGAGACATCTACCTCTATCCTGCTAGTCTATGACTCCCTCTCAAGTACTAAATGACAAGAACCATTATAAGTCCCTTATACTATATCTTGATCTTGTCCATTCTTGAATCCAGCCCTGGCGCAATGAACACAATGTACCGTCCATTTGACCATAGTCCTACTGTTGTGATCCGCTTTTTGGGCTCCCCTAGTGGTGGCTGGTGGTACTGGAGACTTGTGTGTTCTTTTCTGCCTCAGCTCACCTGCTTCCATCAGTTTTGGGAGTTCCCTATTTAGCCTTGCTCTCCAGTCACTTCCTTGCCGGTCATCATTGTAACCTGAGTCTTTCAGTTGCATGTTCCTGCTACCAGTCTGCTGATCAGCTAAGTGGACTCTTGTCCTTTTTGTTTTGTATTTTTTGTCCAGTTTACAGTTTGTCATTTCCTGTTACTGGAAGCTCTTGTGGACTGAAATTGCCACTCCTGTGTCATGAGTTGACACAGGAGTCTTAAAGTAATTTCAGGATGGGTTTTTGAAAGGGTTTTTCAGCTGACCGTGAAGTCCTCTTTTGTATCCTTCCTCTATCTAGTAAGTGGACCTCGCTTTGCTAAATCTACCTTCATACTGTGTATGTCTTTTCCTCTGAACTCACCGTTAATATATGTAGGGGCTACTATCATCTTTGGGGAATTTCACTAGAGGTAAGCCAGGTCTGTTCCTTCCTCTTCCAGGCGTAGTTAGTTCTCCGGCTGGCGCATGGCATCTAGGCAGCCGTAGGAATGCTTCCTGGCTACTGTTAGTTGTGTGGTAGATTTAGGTCACGGTCAGCTTGAGTTTCCATCACCCGAGGGCTAGTCTGTTATTTTGTGTTTCTGATGTTCCCATGCCATTGGGGAATCATGACAGTGGCCGGTCATACTGTCATGATTCCCCAATGGCATGGGAACATCAGAAACACAAAATAACAGACTAGCCCTCGGGTGATGGAAACTCAAGCTGACCATGACCTAAATCTACCACACAACTAACAGTAGCCAGGAAGCATTCCTACGGCTGCCTAGATGCCATGCGCCAGCCGGAGAACTAACTACGCCTGGAAGAGGAAGGAACAGACCTGGCTTACCTCTAGTGAAATTCCCCAAAGATGATAGTAGCCCCCACATATATTAACGGTGAGTTCAGAGGAAAAGACATACACAGTATGAAGGTAGATTTAGCAAAGCGAGGTCCACTTACTAGATAGAGGAAGGATACAAAAGAGGACTTCACGGTCAGCTGAAAAACCCTTTCAAAAACCCATCCTGAAATTACTTTAAGACTCCTGTGTCAACTCATGACACAGGAGTGGCAATTTCAGTCCACAAGAGCTTCCAGTAACAGGAAATGACAAACTGTAAACTGGACAAAAAATACAAAACAAAAAGGACAAGAGTCCACTTAGCTGATCAGCAGACTGGTAGCAGGAACATGCAACTGAAAGACTCAGGTTACAATGATGACCGGCAAGGAAGTGACTGGAGAGCAAGGCTAAATAGGGAACTCCCAAAACTGATGGAAGCAGGTGAGCTGAGGCAGAAAAGAACACACAAGTCTCCAGTACCACCAGCCACCACTAGGGGAGCCCAAAAAGCGGATCGCAACACTAACCCTAATCCTAGCCTTAACCCTTGCCCTAACCCTAGCCCTAACCCTAGCCCTAATCCTAACCCTAACCCTAACTCTAGTCCTAAACCTAACCCTAGCCCTAACCCTAACCCTAACCCTAACCCTAGCCCTAACCCTAGCCCTAACCCTAACCCTAACCCTAATGGGAAAGTGGAAATAAATAAATTTTTTTAATTTTTTTATTTTTCGCTAACTAAGGGGGTGATGAAGGGGTGTTTGATTTACTTTTATAGCGGGTTTTTTAGTGGATTTTTATGATTGGCAGCCACCACACACTGAAAGACGCTTTTTATTGCAAAAAATATTTTTTGTGTTACCACATTTTGAGAGCTATAATTTTTCCATATTTTGGTCCACAGAGTCATGTGAGGTCTTGTTTTTTGTGGGACGAGTTGATGTTTTTATTGGTAACATTTTCGGGCAAGTGACATTTTTTGATCGTTTTTTATTCAGATTTTTGTGAGGCAGAATGACCAAAAACCAGCTATTCATGAATTTCTTTGGGGGAGGCGTTTATACTGTTACGTGTTTGGTAAAATGTATCAAGCAGTTTTATTCATCGGGTCAGTATGATTACAGTGATACCTCATTTATATAATTTTTTTATGTTTTGGCGCTTTTAAACGATAAAAACTATTTTATAGAAAAAATAATTATTTTTGCATCGCTTTATTCTGAGGACTATAACTTTTTTTTTTTCTTTGATGACGCTGTATGGCAGCTCATTTTTTGCTGGACATGATGGCATTTTCAGCGGTACCATGGTTATTTAGATCCGTCTTTTTGATTGCGTGTTATTCCACTTTTTGTTTGGCGGTATGATAATAAAGCGTTGTTTTTTGCCTCAGTTTTTTTTTTTTTTACGGTGTTCACTGAAGGGGTTAACTAGTGGGAGAGTTTTATAGGTCGGGTCGTTACGGACGCGGCGATACTAAATATGTGTACTTTTATTGTTTTTTTTTAAATTTAGATAAAGAAATGTATTTATAGGTATTGTATGTATTTATACCCCCAACCTACTGTCTCCTTCCCCATAATCCTGCAGAATGTAAGCCCGCAAGGGCAGGGTCCTTGCCCCTCTGTATCAGTCTGTCATTGTTAGTTTGTTTACTGTAAGTAATATCTGTAACTTGTATGTAACCCCTTCTCATGTACAGCACCATGGAATCAATGGTGCTATATAAATATATAATAATAATAATAATAATAATAATAATAATAATAATAATAAAATAGGAATAATATTTTTTCTTTTGGGGGGGAATTTATTTTTGGAATTTTTTTTATTTATTTACACATGTGAATATTTTTTTTTACACTATAACATTGCCCCGGGGGTGGGGCATCATGTTATAGTGTAAGATCGCTGATCTGACACTTTGCTGTGCACTGTCAGATCAGTGATCTGACGTGCACTCCTGGAGGCTTCCCGGTGCCTGCTCTGAGTTGCGTTGCTCCGGGGGTCTCAGGGAAGCATGCAGGGAGCCCCCTCCCTGCGCGATGCTTCCCTATACCGCTGGAACACTGCGATCATGTTTGATCGCAGTGTGCCGGGGGTTAATGTGCCAGGGACGGTCCGTGACCACTCCTGTCACATAGTTCCAGATGTCAGCTGCGATAGTCAGCTAACACCCGGCCGCGATCGGCCGCGCTCCCCTCGTGAGCGCGGCCGATCGCATATGACGTACTATCCCGTCCCTGGAAATTAAGGCCCAGGTGACCTTGACGGGATAGTACGTCATATGGGATTAAGGGTTTAAACCAGACATGTGCCGTAATAATAATATGTACCATATTTTTCGGACTACAAGACGCACTTTTTCCCCCCAAAATAGGGGGGAAAATACTAGGTGCTTCTTATAGTCGTAATGCAGGCTTACCGGCAGTGGTGTGGTGGCGGAGGCAGAGGTGCGGCGGCGGCAGAGGTGCAGGGATGATGAGCGGTATGGCATGAGCAGGGTCCCTTCCACAGGTGAGGTGACGCAGCGGCCCGGTATCCAATGTGAGCAGCAGAGCTGGGTTAATCACCGGTTTATCGGTGGCGGCGGCCATCTTCCCGAGGCCGCACATGCGCAGATGGAGTGCTTTGCTTCCTGCGGCTTCAGGAAAATGGCCGCGGGAGGCCGCACGTGCGCAGATGGAGTTTGCGGCGGCCATTTTCCTGAAGCCGAGTTCGCAGATTTAGATCTCGGCTTCAGGAAAATGGCCGCCGCGATCTCCATCTGCGCACTCCATCTCTGTGCTCTCCATCTTGATACCGGGCCGCTGCGTCACCTCACCTGTGGAAGGGACCCTGCTCACGCCATACCGCTCACTATCCCCGCACCTCTGCCATCACCACACCACTGCTGCAACCCCCCCATGGACACCAGGCCGCGGCGTCACCCACCTAAGCAGGAAGGGACCCTGCTCATGTGCACGCCGTACTGCATCACCCCACCTCTGCCAACACCATGCCTCCTGTGACCCTCCTGTTCTCATTGCCAGATTGCTATGAGCGCCGCCCAATCGTCATAGCAGGTGAGCATTTCTGCTACACACAGACGATCTGATCATCAGAGGTGATCAAAGTACTGCAGCTTCTGGTCTCCCATGGAGACTGTTGAAGCATGCAAAAAGTAAAAAAAATATTTTTTTTAAAGTATTAAAAAAGTAAAAACATATAAAAGTTCAAATCACCGCCCTTTCGCCCCATTCAAAATAAAGCAATAAAAAAAATCAAATATACACATATTTGCTATTGACGTACTCAGAATTGCCCTATCAATGAAAATAAAAAAAAGAATTAACCCGATCGGTACACTGCGTAATGAGAAAAAATTCAAAACGTCAGAATTAAGCTTTTTTGGTCGATGCTACATTGCAATAAAATGTAATAACGGGAGATCGAAACATTATAAAAACACCAAGATTATATTAATAAAAATGTCAGCTCAGCGCACAAAAAATAAGCCCTCTACCCAGCCACAGATCACAAAAAATAGAGATGGTAAAGGTCTCAGTCTTTTTTTTTTAAAACAAATTTTGGATTTTATTTCACCACTTAAATAAAAAAAAACCTATACATGTTTGGTGTCTGTGAACTCATACTGACCTGGAGTATCATAATGGTAGGTCAGTTTTAGCATTCAGTAAACATGGTAAAAAAAAAAAGCTGTGGAATTGCACTTTTTTTTGCAATTTCACCACACTTGGATTTTTATTCCTGTTTTCCAGTACACGATATGTTAAAACCAATGGTGTTGTTCAAAAGTAAAACTTGTCCCGCAAAAACAAGCCCTCAAATGGCCATATTGATCAAAAAATTAAAAAGTTATGGCTCTAGGAGGAAGGGGAGCAAAAACAAAAATGCAAAAATGGAAAATGGCCTGGCGGTTAAGGGGTTAAGGTTTAAAAGGGTTGTCCAATCCAAATCGATAAGTCTGCAGTCACTCTGTGTGACTATAGACTTATGAATCCCCCATTGCATTGTGCGTTGCGGGGATTTGACGGTTTAAGAGCCGAGACCAGAGGGTATGTATGCGTTAGGCCGGGGTCACACTTACCGTATGGAAAATCGGTCCGAGTCTCCATGCTGAGAGTCGCACAAGTGTTCTCCGTATGGTCATCCATGTGTAATGCGTTTGCAATGCGATGATGCGATTTTCTCGCACCTATGTATCCATATGACATCCGTATGATATGCTTATGGCTTTACATTTCTCACTGCTTTTCCTCACTGAATTTTATGGCTCAATGGGTTGAAATGAGGAAAATGCTTGCGTATTTCTTGCAAGCTACACTGATGGTTCGTGTGGTGTCTGATTTTTTCTTGCACCCATAGACTTGCATTGGCGAGACTTGCCCAATATATGCGTAAAATTGCAGCATGCTGCGATTTCTCTCGCACACAGAATACGCCCAAGAAAAAAACGGTGATGTGAGCTGCCCCATAGATTAACGGTCCGAGTTCTATGCGATGTTTTCTCGCATCGCACTCATCCGTATTCTACGCTAGTGTGACCCCGGCCATATACATACACTTTGCCAGATTCCGTCCTGCAGTTGGCCAAGCCCAGAGGATGGCTGGGTCACTATTTGGTGCGCAGCCTTGCTCAGTACAAGTGTATGGTCTAGTCCTGGCTGAGAAAGCAGCTAATCCTTGCAGTGCACAGTGCATGCCATGGGGAATTCATAAGTAGAGTTGAGCTAATTTATTTGGGTCCCCCTTATTCGGAAAGCTAAAGCGCTTACCAAATAAGCTGCAGAGGGAACCCAGATACATGGAGAGTTCCGGCTGATAAGCCTGTGTTGGGCTCTCCATGCATGTGCTGTGACAGTGACACAGTTGCGACACATGCAGCTGTGGCGCCGATCAGCTGATCAGCCGGCGCATTCCATGTATCGGGGTTCCCTCTGCAGCTTATTCGGTAAGCGATATAGCTTGCCGAATAAGCGGGGACCCAAAAATTCACTCAACTCTATTCATAAGTGTCCAGTCATGTAGAGTGACTACAGACTTATCGATTTGGATGGGACAACTCCTTTAAGTTACAAAGCAAAACAAAGGTAGTGATAAAAAAGGAAGGAAGTTATAATTTTACAGTATGTGTTGTATTAAGGGTCTCTGAATTTTCCAAGAATTTCCTAGAAAAGAAAAAAAAAATCAATTTCAATAGGATACTTGGTTACAACATGATGATGAGCTATTAGTGGGAGATGTCATCAATATCGGATCTGTGGGTTCTTACACCCAAATTGATCAGTTGCTATTAGCTCCCACCAACAGTTCAGCACATTGAATAAAGCTATGATTTGCACATTGATTTGCAGGCCCTGATTCATTCTGATGGGAATGTGGGGTGGAGTGTTAGGCATATGATTATTTAGGAGGCGCACAAATTGAAGCACAATTTGGGAGATTCCAGCTGTATCGAGGCATAAAAGGTGGACGCTATTACTGAATTGGTGCCACTTGGGAGATTACTGCTGTATTTATGCACAAACACAAACACTGCTATTCTATTCTATTCTATTCTATTCTATTCTAATAGATGCGCCTTTTCTGGGCAGCTACATGCTGCTGTTTTTAGGCTGGGGGGGCTATATCAATGGTCCGTCACCAGCTTGAGAATACCAGCTCCCAGCTGTGAGCTTTAGCAAGGCTGGTTGTCAAAAATGGGGAGGACCCAATGCAATTTTTTAAAATTATTTAAACAAATAATTAAAAAAAACAGCATGGGGACCCCTCTATTTTTGATAACCAACCTTGCAGCCCCCAGCTGTGCGCTTTGCCTGGTTGGTTCAAGAAAATAGGGGGGAACCCACGCTGGGTTTTTCATTCATTCATTTTGTTTTATCGCAGGTGGCGGCTGAGGAATATCCCGATTATCCGCTCATGTTGTCACTGTTATTAGCTGCAGCAGGTGTCGGATGATGGGAGTAAGAGTCCCAAAAGCCCCCACCTGCTGTCATTATTCTGACTTTAGTATAACTCTCATAATTCTCCTCTGCTCGCGCCAATAGCCAGCAGAGCAGGGGAGAATGATGAGAGCATCTTCAGCACCCGCTGGGGAACAGTGCTTACTGTTGCGCTTCTCCCCAGGCGCTGTCCGTGTGGTACTGATGCGGCACACGGGCGACACACAGTTGCCACACATGTGCCGCACGTATTATACACACAGATACATGGACACGGATATCTCTGGTACCGGTTTTTCCAGTACTGGAAATAAATGGACAAATGAAACTGGCCTTATGGATTTAGTGGGAGATGTGGTGCTATGCTGTATAACTGCATATGAGGCTAACCTGACATTGCAATTTATTATTTATTTTTAATTAATTTTACACTTTAATTTTGTTCTGGTGAGGTATTTCAGTAAGGATAGTACTTCTCTTGCAGTGGTCATGTACTGATAGAGCTTCTGGGGATGCATTCATGTACTAATTATGCTTTTGGTGATATATTCCTGTAGTGATGGTGGTTGTGAAGATATATTTCTGTACTGTTGGTGGTCCTGGTGATGTACTTTTGTACTGTTGGTGGTTCCAGTGATACATTTATGCACTATTATTGGTTCTGATCCTGAACACATGTAGCAGTACATAGCTACGTTAAAAAAAGTATTGTGCCATCTGATAAGTTAACAATTCCAGTGATCATCACTAGAGGTAAGTGGATCTTTTTAAATTAGTCTTTGCCAGCTTCAACAAATTTTCCACAAATAACTAGGTTTGCATCAAATAAATTTAGCACAAATCTCAATACTGAAATCTTTTAAATGCTTGTAAAATACATGTGGTGGTGAAGAGAGAGATAGAGAACCTCTCTGTCTATAAGACTTACACTTTACAGACAAGAGAGATAAACCTCGAATTCAACCACAAAATGTTTGAATTTGCTTGACACTGTAAATTTCAGGAGATTCGACTTAAACTCGAATCTCTGTGCCTTGATCCGCTCATCTCTAGACAATTCAAATATGATTTTCATACTTACGGCAACGTGCTAACTGGCTTCTCTTCTTGCTTCTCTAAATAAAGAATGGGCTGTAGTTTTTCACTGAGCATTGAGAGAATCGCAAAGAGAAGCTAGTTGGCATGTGACTGTAGGCATTCAAATCTTCAAGCCAATTTTTACAAGTCTGACCACTGTCACTTTATGAGGTTATAGCTCTGGAACGCTTCAACAAATCCCACTGATTCTGAGACTGTTTTTTGTGACATGTTAGTGGTATTCAATATGACTTGAGTTTATTTATGAAAAAAAAACTGAAATTTCTAAAAAATTTGAAAAATGTAGCAATTTTCCAAATTTTTATTTTTGTGCCCTTAAATCAGAGCCATATTACACAAAATAGTTAATAAATAACATTTCCCACAAGTCTACTTTACATCAGCACAATTTTGGAAACATATTTTTTTGTTAGGATGTTTTAAGGGTTAAAAGTTGACCAGTGATTTCTAATTTTTCCAGCAAAATTTACAAAACCATTTTTTTAAGGACCACCTCACATTTAAAGTGAGTTTGGGGGGTCAATATAACAGAAAATACCCACAGAAAATACCCTAAAGTGACACAATTCTAAAAACTGTACCCCTCAAGGTGTGCAAAACCACATTCAAGAAGTTTATTAACCCTTCAGGTGCTTCACGAGAACTAAAGCAATATGGAAGGCAAAAATGAATATTTTACTTTTTTCACAAAAATTTTACTTTGGAACCATTTTTTTTTATTTTCACAAGGGTATCAGGAGAAAATGGACCACAAAATTTGTTGTGCAATTTCTCCTGAGTAGACCGATACCCAGTATGGGGGGGAAAGTCACTATTTGGGCGCAGAAGGGAGGGAGCACGTTTGACTTCTTGAACGCAGAATTGGCTGTAATCAATGGCGGATACCATGTTGTGTTTGGAAACCCCTGATGTACCTAAACAGTGGAAAATCTCAATTCTAACTCCCTAACACAGCCCTAACCCCAACCCTAACCTCAACATATCCCTAACCCTAATCCCAACCTTAACCAAAACCCTAACCACAACCCTAACCCCAACACCACCCTAACCCCAACCCTACAACCCTAACCCCAACACAACCCTAGCCCCAACACAACCCTACCCCAACTGTAGCCCACCCTTAACTCTAGCCTCGACCCTAACCCTAGCCCCAACCCTAACCCTAGCCCAAACCTAATCCTAGCTCTAACTCCAACCCTAACCCTAGCCCCAACCCTAACCCTAGCCCAACCCGAACGCTAGCTCTAACCTTAGCCCCAACCCTAACCCTAGGCCCAACCCTAATCCTAGCTCTAACCCCAACCCTTACCCTAACCCTAGCCCCAACCCTAATCCTAATGGAAAAATGGAAACAAATACATTTTTTTATTTTATTATTTTTACCTAAGGGGGTGATAAAGATGAGTTTGATTTACTATTTTTTTTTGATCACTGTGGTAGGGTCTATCACAGTGATCAAAATGAACCAATAGGAAAAATCTCCAGTGCTTGCAGATCTCGGCGACGCACTGCACATGCGCCTGCCATTTTCTTCACAGAAGACACCGAGTGCCGGGGGACAGGACCGGGGGATATAGAAGGTACCGGAGGTTCCAGGAGGTCTCAGAGGACCCCTTTTCTCTCTCCTCTGATGTGCTAGATCATATCAGAGGAGTGAGAAATAATTGGGAAATCTAACTTTTTTTTGCGGTCACCGTTATTCAGTGAATAATGGCAATCGCCACACTGGGGAAGGTAAAAGCCGACCAGAATCATGTTCTCCAGGGTCTTGGCTACCCCCGGTAGCCAAGGCACAGGAGATTTTCTGATGCTGGGGGCGCTATAACCTTACTTCTCAGTGCCTTTAAAAAGCATTGTTGAGGAATAAGTACCGTTAACTGCCGCCATTAAAAGGCGTATCGGCAGTCGTTAAGGGGTTAAAGCAAAGCTGTGATCAGGATTTTGCTAAGTAAACTAAAGGCATTGTCAGGTTTGTGCAATTACACTGACTAAAATGATACCTTGGTTGATGAAATCTGTATTGTGGTTGCTGTTAATCTGTATTTGTAGTTTTCAGTTAGTGACACTCTAGTGCTTTGGGGCGGCCTGTGGATGGGCCTTGCTTTGGTGCTCTGTTCTCATATTCATATTTATGGGCTTAACTGACAGTTCACTGAATCTTCAGTAACCTGCCTCCAATTTTAAATACTGCATATAAGTGTTTGGTTTTGGAAAAAAAAAAATACCTCCAGCAAAATGGCGCATGCACGGGCATCAACCTGACAATGCCTGTAGTTTATTTAGCAAACTCCTGATGATAGGTTCACTTTAAACTATTTTTAGGAAGGGATGCCAAGCTGAATTTTTGCCATGAGTGCAGGAAAACCTAGATTCACCTCTGCGTCATAAAGCTTAAATAGAAAAATGAAGAGAAAGAATAGAAAATCATACTTGCCACTGAACACAATCTTGGTCTGTAAACTCGTGGTTTTCTGGTTGAGTGCTCATTATCTTTACGAAGCCACAAATATATTAAAAAGCAGATTGAAGTATGGACTTATTAAACTGAGATAATACAATTTTTTTTCTACCTGTTCCAGCTATAAAAATAATGCATTTGTATGCTGTACCTTTGAGATAGAAGATACTGTATCTGATAGTACATTTATATAAATCTTGTAAAAACTGTTAGTGTACAAAATGTTATATTGCAATGTCTGTTCTCAATCTCAATGCAGTTTAAATTGTGCATTTAATTAACTAGAAAATCTGATTTAAAAAATCTTACTATCCCCTGGGAAAAAAAATTTATTACTGAAGGTTCCATAATGGCATATGTCAAGAACATTATTTTCCTGAAATCTTGTTTTACAAATAGTAAAAATTAGTAAATTACCAATATATTAATGCTGTTTCTGGTATATGCAATATGCAGAAATAAATCTTAAAGTAAAATGTAGTATCTTATGTTACTGAGAACCTTCTTTAATTTAAGGGAAAAAGTAAATTGTGGCTCTGTTCATGTCGATTATGTTTATTCAGGGCCCCAGTCCGGGCCCCCCCTCTTGAGCTTTTCCTCACCGGGCCTCAGCGTGCAATAAAGTGCTGTGCGCTTCAGTGCTGGGAGCTTTCCCATATCTCACAGCCGTATAACCTGAACGGCTGCACAGCTCCAGCTCCCTCCACCTTTTCTGGATGTCTGGTCAGGTGATGGATAAACGTAATGATGTAATTGCGTATATGCCAGCATGAAAGAGCGAGAGGACACCTGAAGCAGCGCTGTGCCTGCAGGGGATCATCAGTGAGGTAAGTATTAAAAGGTTTTTTTTTCCTTTATGACATGAATTAAGTAGGTGAGAGGGACTGCAAATTACGAAGCGCGGGGGAGGGGAACTGCAAATGATGAAGTTGGGGAAGGAGGACTACAAATGATGAAGTGGGGTTTAAGGGGGACTGCAAATGATTAAGTGAGGGGGAGAGGGACTTCAAATGATGAATTTAGGGGCACTGCAAAACATGGCATGAGGGGGACTGCAAATAATGAAGTGAGTAGGGGCTGCAAATGATGAAGTGAGGGGAGGACAAAGGACAGCAAATGACATCAGGGGTAGTGCAAATAATGAAGTGAGGGGGGACTGCAAACGATGAGGTGAGGGAAATAGACTGGGCAATCATCACTGCAATGGAGGTACCGATTGAACATCCGCCCTACTAATAAATAAGGGACAAGGATATGTTTCTTGCTGCATAAGGCATCTAGATAAAAGAAAACAATCTCTTTTGACACCCCAATACACTGGAAGTATCGCTTGACCTAGCGTTCCTGCAAATGATGAATTGAGGGTGAGGCACTGCAAATGATGAATTGAGTGTGGGTGACAGCAAATAATAAATTGAGGATGGGGACGGGGGACAGCAATTTCATTGGAGGTGGGGGGTGGTGAGAGCAAATGATGAATTGAACATGGAGGATGAGGAGAGAAAATTATAAATTGAGGGTGGGGAAAGCAAATTTTCAATTGGGGTGAGAGCAAATAATGATGAATTTTGAGGGTGGGGGAGTATATGATGATGTATTGAGATTGGGGGATGGAGGATCATAAATGATGATGAATTGAGGGTGGGTGACAGCAAATGATGATAAATTGAGGTTTCTGGAGAGTAAATGCAGTGCCCCAGAGTCCTGGTCGTTGCAGTAATGTCGCTCTGCCACTAAGGGGAGCGATGTTATGTCTGATTGCACTAAAGGAGATCACCTGACCAGGTATCACAGTCACACATTACACTTCACACTCCAGCCACCAGGGGGAGCAAAGGGTTCTATGTATTAGGCCACTCCTCACACTCTGGTAAAACTGGGGGTTGGATAGGAAGTTAGGGAGAAGCTGACTGGGTTTTGCCCAGGTAACATCTAGTGAGGGGAGAGCGTTACTTCAGAATATTCAGGGGGGTCCCTGTCAGGGGTGGGATCCTGGCAGAGGCCTAGCAAAAGGACAGATCGATACAGAGCCATGCCTGCACCTCATTGCGGCGGCATCTTAAGAAAGGACATGAAGCGAAGGATATTGTGGAGAAGTAAGAAACGAGATCACAGCACAAAGGCGATAGAACCAGTAGGAGTCGTGCTCCGAGATCGGCAACATCCTACTGAGGCGCGTAGCCGGCGGCCGGAACGCCGAGGAAGTAATAGACTCTACGCATTACTTTGAACCAATGGCAGGGCAGTTAACTTTAGGTTGGCTGTCTCACCTTTTACACCTAATGAAGACAACGGAGGCAATTGTGGTAGAGGGGCGTCTCTAGGGTCCCTATAAAATAACTCCAGGCCTACCCTGTCATACGGGTGCGTCCTATCCATATCATCTGGGGGACGGAGAGAGAAAGAACAGAAACATACATGACAGTTGTGAGGACTATCCCGTGGTGCTCAGCAGGGAAGTACTACAACACCCAGGCGCTAGTTGGTAGGCTACTGATTTCCACCTGCAAAGGGAACTCTGGATGTGCCTTCGGACCGGCCGGTCTCAGCCAGCCCTGTTAGCAGTGCTCTGGATTGCGGATGCCGAAGCCTTCAGTAAAAAGGTAAAGAGACTGCAACCCTGTGTCCTCGTTATTTACTGTGACCTACACCGTCACCTACATCTTTAATTGGGCGCCCCTTAGCAGGGCCACGGACCGGGTCAGGCCACCGTGACATCCCCAGAACCGAGCAACCCGGTACCGAGTACCCCGCTGCCCTGCGTTTGGGGGCCGCTACAACTTGGCGTCACGAACAGGATCTACTTAAGCCTGAAGAATCAGGTCATGTGTGCCTTGGAACTGTGACTGAATTGTGCTTGAATCGTGATTTATTGCAAAGACTGTGCATTGCTATTTGCTGCCAAAAATTCCCACCAAAACTGCCGCCATTACAGCGCCACGAGGAGCGCAGGAGAAGAAGTAGGGCGTGGATTTGTGGGCGTGGACAAACTGAAGAGCGCGAAGAACAATGGCCGCCCAGTCTAAGTATTTCTGTACCTTGAGGACGTGTCCGTCAGCAGCCGAGATCCACCTCCTGATTCTCAATGGAGGGTGGAGACAAAGAAAGCAAAACCGCCCACGAAGGAGAGAGCGGGAAAAGGACCAGGAAGAAGAAAACCACATGGAGGATGCCATGGCGAGCTGCCCAGGACCAGAGCGTGGGGTCAGAGCAGAGTACTCCCCCAGCTACCCGGAGGGGCACCGTAACCAGACCTCTACCGCTGTTACTGATTTCCTGCAGGCCGGAATGGAGGAGTTGATTGACCAGCTCCTGCAGATGCGGGTAACCACCAGGACCGCATACCGGATGACACCTGCGGAGGATTCCTCAACACCGCCACCGCTCCCTACATCGCTACAGGAGCCGCTGCCAACACCGTCGCGGACGCCTCCGCCAGCAGAGCCAGCCGACATCGAGGACACCGCTGCGGCAGGTAAGAATGCCGACCCTGCTCCGGTGACTGAGAAACTATTGATAGGCCCCGTCGCAACGCCACCTGCTGCCCTGACTAAGACTACCTCTGAACCGACGAGTCCCAGCACTACTACTACAGTGTGCATTATCTCTACTACTGAACTTACTATCAAAACTGACATTCGAACCCAGATTATACCTGAAAAACCGATTAGTGACATTGATACCACATCGGATGAGAAGTCGAACACAGATCTTCCCAGGCCAGGAAGTGTTCGCTACCGAATGATGCCTTGCAACCTACCATGAGAATAAACCTCAGAGCCACGAGTATGTAAATAGTTAACTGTTTGTTCTCCTGCTGTTTTGCTGCTTTAAACCTGACCAGGGATAGTTCTTAAAGGGATCCCTTCCGTTACCCGGGATCCCTATTGTTTTATGTTTGTTTTTGCACAAATTGTCTACGTTTATCAAAGACTGCCGAATCATGGACGGTGAATGATTCACAAACTGTTGTTGTATATAGTTTGCACCTTCTTAAAGGTGCCCCCTACTGGTTTTAGAAAAAGAAGAGCTTTTTGAAGAGACTGTTCCGGATTACAGCGCAGAAGTTCTTGCTTTATCAGACTGGCAAATCGATAGTTTGCACTACCTCAAAGAGACTTGAGATGTCCATCTTAGGCTACTTTCACACTAGCGTTTTTTGACATACGTCGCAAAGCGTCGTTTTGGTGAAAGAACACATCTGCAAAGTCATCTGCAGGATGCGTTTTTCCCCATAGACTAACATTAGTGACGCATTGTGACGTATTGACACACGTCGCAACCGTCGTACGATGGATGCGTCGTGTTGTGGCGGACCGCCGGCAGCAAAAAACATTACGTGTAACGTTTTTTGTGCCGACGGTCCGCCATTTCCGACCGCCCCCACCTCCACGCACCTCACAATGGGGCAGCGGATGCGTGGAAAGTGGAAAAACAGCATCCGCTGCCCCCGTTGTGCGGCGCTTGCACAGTATGCGTTGGTAAGTCGGGCCGACGCAGCGCGACGGCCCCGTACCAACGCTAGTGTGAAAGTAACCTTAAAGGGAATGTTTACTGTTGTGAATTCTGCTCTTGGGCTCCCTCCGGTGGTTGTAAGTGGTAGCGCTGCTGTCTCTGAATCACAGCATTTATCAGGTATGTTCACTTTTTGCAATTTTGACTGGGCTATTTAGTCTTGCTTCACCCTTTAGTCAGTGCCAGTTGTCCATTGTTCCTGGAGGATTCACATCTCTGCCTGGTCTCTCCTGCTTTGCAGTTCTTTTCAACAAAGATAAGTTCTGGCCTTGATTTTTTGCTGTCCACATGCTGTGGCCTTATTGTTCAGTTCTATCCCAAGTTTTTTGTCTTGTCCAGCTTGGTCTGTATAAGGATTTGTTTAGCCAAGCTGGTATCTCTGGAGATGCAGATATACCCTCCATATCTTTAGTTAGCTGTGGAGTTTTTGTATTTTCTGTGGTGGATATTTTCTAGTGTTTTAATACTGTCCTATCCTTTCTATTTAGCTAGAAGTGGCCTCCTTTGCTAAATTCTGATTTCAGTCTGTGTAGGTTTTTTCCCTCTCCTCTCAGTCAATATTTGTGGGGGGCTGTCTGTCCTTTGGGAATTTTCTCTGAGGCAAGATAGTTTTCCCTTTTCTATCTCTAGGGGTAATTAGTCCTCCAGCTGTGTAGAGATGTCCAGGGAGTGCTAGGTACATTCCACGGCTACTTCTAGTTGCGGTGTTAAGTTCAGGGTCTGCTGTTGTGAATTCCGCTCTTGGGCTCCCTCCGGTGGTTGTGAGTAGCACTTTTGTGAGTTCTGCTCTTGGGCTCCCTCCTGTGGTTTTGAGTGGTATAGCTGCTTCTTGGATTTAGCATTAGCAGCTGCTTCCACTGATCATCTTTCTGGCTCGGCTATTTTAGTCTGGCCTTAGCCCTCAATCAATGCCAGTTGTCAATTGTTCCTGCTTGGAGCCACTGCTCTTTTGGATTTCCCTGACACTCTGTCCAGTTCACCAAAGATAAGCTTTGCTTGTCCTTTTGCAGTCCATTTGTTGTGGACTTTATTGTTCAGCACATTCTATGTTTTGCTCATTTGTCCAGCTTATCAGTATGGATCTATTTAGCTAAGCTGGAAGCTCTGGGCTGCAGATTTTGCCCTCCACACCTTTAGTCAGGTGTGGAGATTTTTGCATATCTCTGCGGTGGACTTTTTCTAGTTTTTATTACTGACCGCACAGTGTTCTTTCCTTACTATGTATATAGCTAGAAGTGGCCTCCTTTGCTAAATCTTGTTTCATACTACGTATGTCATTTCCTTCTCCTCTCACAGTCAATATTTGTGGGGGGCTATCCTATCCTTTGGGGATTTTCTCTGAGGCAAGATAGCTTTCCTGTTTCTACCTTTAGGGGTAGCTAGTTCTCTGGCTGTGACGAGGTGTCCAGGGAGTGACAGGAACATCCCATGGCTACTTCTAGTTTTGTGTTAAGATCAGGAACTGTGGTCTGTATAGTTACCACCTGCTCAGAGCTAGTCGCATGTCGCTCCTAAATTACCAGTCCATAACAGTACAACTGGCTAAAAATGAGTTGAATGCATCTCAAAAGAAGGAAAAGAAAAAGAGTTCTGAGCCATTATTTTTTTCTTTAGTCTGTTTTGTCTTTTTCCTTCCTCTTAATCTCTGGGTGGATTTGGGCGCGGACATGAATGTTCAGGGTCTGTTTTCTCGTGTGGATCAGCTTGCTGCAAGAGTTCAGAGTATCCAAGATTATGTTGTTCAGACTCCAGCCTTAGAGCCCAGAATTCCTACTCCAGATTTGTTTTACGGGGATAGATCTAAGTTTTTGAACTTTAAAAATAACTGCAAATTGTTTTTTGCTCTGAAACCCAGTTCTTATGGTGACCCCACTCAGCAAGTTAAAATAGTTATTTCTCTGCTGCGTGGTGACCCTCAGGACTGGGCATTCTCCCTTGAGTCAGGGGATCCGGCATTGCTTAATGTAGATGCATTTTTTCAATCGCTCGGATTATTGTATGACGAACCTAACTCTGTGGATCATGCGGAAAAAACCTTGTTGGCTCTGTGCCAGGGTCAGGAAGCGGCAGAATTATACTGCCAGAAATTTAGAAAATGGTCTGTGCTCACTAAATAGAATGAAGACGCTCTGGCAGCATTTTTCAGAAAGGGTCTTTCTGAAGCCCTTAAAGATGTTATGGTGGGGTTCCCCACGCCTGTTGGTCTGAGCGAATCTATGTCTCTAGCCATTCAGATCGATCGGCGCCTGTGTGAGCATAAAGTGGTGCACCATATGGCAGCATCCTCTGAGCGGAGTCCTGAGCCTATGCAGTGTGATAGGATTCTGACTAGAGCGGAACAGAGGGGATACAGACGTCAGAATGGGCTGTGTTTTTATTGTGGTGATTCAGCTCATACTATCTCTGATTGCCCTAAGCGTATTAAGAGGGTCGCTAGATCTGTTACCATTAGTACTGTACAGCCTAAGTTTCTCCTGTCTGTGACCCTGATTTGCTCATTGCCATCTTTCTCTGTCATGGCATTTGTGAATTCAGGCGCTTCCCTGAACTTAATGGACTTAGAATTTGCCAGGCGCTGTGGTTTTTCTTTGCAACCTTTGCAGAGCCCTATTCCTTTGAGGGGTATTGATGCTACACCGTTGGCCAAGAATAAACCTCAGTATTGGACTCAGCTGACTATGTGCATGGCTCCAGCACATCAGGAAGATTGTCGTTTTCTGGTGTTGCATAATTTACATGATGTTGTTGTGCTGGGTTTTCCATGGTTACAGGTACACAATCCGGTGTTGGATTGGAAATCGATGTCTGTGACTAGTTGGGGTTGTCAAGGGGTACATAGTGACGTTCCTTTAATGTCAATTTCCTCTTCCCCCTCTTCTGATGTTCCTGAATTTTTGTCAGATTTCCAGGATGTATTCGATGAGCCCAAGTCCAGTTCCCTTCCTCCACATAGGGACTGTGATGTGCTATTGACTTGATTCCAGGCTCTAAGTTCCCTAAGGGCCGACTTTTC
Source organism: Ranitomeya variabilis (assembly GCF_051348905.1). NCBI lineage: Eukaryota > Metazoa > Chordata > Amphibia > Anura > Dendrobatidae > Ranitomeya > Ranitomeya variabilis. The sequence continues at coordinate 524,974,843 of NC_135234.1, read as the reverse complement.
AACCTGTCTGTGCCAGAACATACCGCTATGCGGAGCTATGTTAAGGAGTCCTTGGAGAAGGGGCATATTCGGCCGTCTTCATCACCATTGGGAGCAGGATTCTTTTTTGTTGCCAAGAAGGATGGCTCCTTGAGACCCTGTATTGATTATCGCCTTCTTAATAAGATCACGGTCAAATTCCAATACCCTTTACCTTTGCTCTCTGATTTGTTTGCTCGGATTAAGAGGGCTAGTTGGTGTACCAAAATTGACCTTCGAGGGGCATATAATCTTGTTCGTATTAAACAGGGTGACGAATGGAAAACTGCATTTAATACGCCCGAAGGCCATTTTGAATACCTGGTGATGCCTTTCGGGCTTTCTAATGCTCCTTCTGTATTTCAGTCATTCATGCATGACATTTTCCGCAATTATCTTGATAAATTCTTGATTGTGTATTTGGATGATATTTTGATTTTTTCCAATGATTGGGAGTCTCATGTGAAGCAGGTCAGGATGGTATTCCAGATCCTTCGTGATAATGCTCTATTTATGAAGGGGTCTAAGTGCCTATTTGGAGTTCAGAAGGTCTCTTTTTTGGGGTTTATTTTTTCTCCTTCGTCTATAGAAATGGATCCTGTTAAGGTCCAAGCCATTCATGACTGGATTCAACCCACATCTGTGAAGAGCCTTCAGAAATTTTTGGGCTTTGCTAATTTTTATCGCCGTTTCATTGCCAACTTCTCTAGTGTGGTTAAGCCCCTGATCGATTTGACGAAGAAAGGCGCTGATGTGACAAATTGGTCCTCTGAGGCTGTTGAGGCCTTTCAGGAGCTTAAGCGCCGATTTACTTCTGCCCCTGTCTTGCGTCAGCCGGATGTGTCTCTTCCTTTTCAGGTTGAGGTTGATGCTTCTGAGATTGGGGCAGGGGCCGTTTTGTCACAGAGGAATTCTGATGGTTCCTTGATGAAACCATGTGCCTTCTTTTCACGAAAGTTTTCGCCTGCGGAACGCAATTATGATGTCGGCAATCGGGAGTTGTTGGCTATGAAGTGGGCATTTGAGGAGTGGCGACATTGGCTTGAGGGGGCCAAGCACCGTATTGTGGTCTTGACCGATCATAAGAATCTGATTTACCTCGAGTCGGCCAAGCGGCTGAACCCTAGACAGGCTCGATGGTCCCTGTTTTTCGATTTTGTGGTTTCATATCTTCCGGGATCTAAGAATGTTAAAGCGGATGCCCTCTCTAGGAGTTTTTGCCTGATTCTCCTGGAGTTCTTGAGCCGGTTGGCATTCTTAGGGAAGGGGTGATTCTTTCTGCCATCTCCCCTGATTTACGGCGGGTGCTTCAGGAATTTCAGGCTGATAAACTGCTTTTTTCAAAGCACAAATCCTGTTGTTCCTTCCTTTCTGCACAGCTATCTTGTTTGTTTGTCCACACTTTTGTGTGCAGCAGTCCTTTTTATAGCTGCCTGCCATACTTTTCTGAGATTACTGCAGGGAGATAAAGATTGGCAAGTCTGCCTCTGTGCCAGTGCTGTGTGTGGCATCGGTCTCTCATTGTGTGCCACCGAAAACCAGTGTGTAATACTGGTCCTTTATTTTTTTTTATTTTTTTTTTATTGTTCCTTAAAAAAAAAAAAAATTAAATAGTGGGAGATAAAGATTGGCAAGTCTGCCTCTGTGCCATTGCTGTGTGTGGCATCGGTCTCTCATTGTGTGCCACAGAAAACCAGTGTGTAATACTGGGCCATTTTTTTTTTTTGTAAATTCTCCCTGTAAAAAATTAATAAATAGTGGGAGATAAAGATTGGCAAGTCTGCCTCTGTGCCATTGCTGTGTGTGGCATCTGTCTCTCATTGTGTGCCACCGAAAACCAGTGTGTAATACTGGGCCATTTTTTTTTTTTGGTAAATTCTCCCTGTAAAAAAAAAATTAATAGTGGGAGATAAAGATTGGCAAGTCTGCCTCTGTGCCATTGCTGTGTGTGGCATCTGTCTCTCACTGTGTGCCACCGAAAACCAGTGTGTAATACTGGGCCATTTTTTTGGGGGGGTAAATTCTCCCTGTAAAACAAAAAATTAATAGTGGGAGATAAAGATTGGCAAGTCTGCCTCTGTGCCATTGCTGTGTGTGGCATCTGTCTCTCATTGTGTGCCACCGAAAACCAGTGTGTAATACTGGGCCATTTTTTTGGGGGGGGTAAATTCTCCCTGTAAAAATAAAAATTAATAGTGGGAGATAAAGATTGGCAAGTCTGCCTCTGTGCCATTGCTGTCTGTGGCATCTGTCTCTCATTGTGTGCCACCAAAAACCAGTGTGTAATACTGGGCCATTTTTTTGGGGGGGTAAATTCTCCCTGTAAAAAAAAAAATTAATAGTGGGAGATAAAGATTGGCAAGTCTGCCTCTGTGCCATTGCTGTGTGTGGCATCTGTCTCTCATTGTGTGCCACCGAAAACCAGTGTGTAATACTGGGCCATTTTTTGGGGGGGGGGTAAATTCTCCCTGTAAAAAAAAAAATTAATAGTGGGAGATAAAGATTGGCAAGTCTGCCTCTGTGCCATTGCTGTGTGTGGCATCTGTCTCTCATTGTGTGCCACAGAAAACCAGTGTGTAATACTGGGCCATTTTTTTTTTTTTTAATTCTCCCTGAAAAAAAAAAAAATAGTGGGAGATTAAGATTGGCATTTCTGCTTGAGTGCCGGTCCTGTGTGTGCCATCTGTCTCAAATTATTGGGGCACAGAAAACCTAGTGTGTAACGTTGGGCCTGATTTTCCTTTCAGTGTCAGGCACCTATAAAGGTATATAAAAATCCTACAGAAGTTTGAGTTCACCTTATAAGTTGTTTTACAGTAACAAATACCGTTACTTTGGTTACGTTTTGCAAACAATGAGGAAGTCTAGTGGAAGAGGTCGTGGCCGTGGGCGGTCATTGTCAGCTGGTAATGATGGTAGTGGTGGTGGAGCATCAGGTGGTCATGGTAAAACCAGTACAGCACCTAAGTCTCGAGTTGTTGAGCCAGGTTCGTCATCTGGCTACACAAGGCCTCGAATGCTCCCTTTTCTGGGAGTAGGAAAACCACTTTTGAAGCTGGAGCAGGAGGAACAAGTATTGGCTTTCATTGCTGACTCTGCCTCTAGCTCTTTCGCCTCCTCCTCGGAAAGTGCCAAATGTCAGAGCAGTGCATCGTCAGTGGATGGTCCCGGTCAGGAACAAGTCGCTTCCTTGTGTCCTTCACCCAGAACAACAGTGAAGGATGCGTCAGTCGACACAACAGGTTACTCCATGGAGCTCTTTACACATACCGTTCCTGGGTTAGACAGTGAAACAGTTAACAGGCCATGCCCATTAGAAGTTGAATCGGACATGGAGTGCACAGATGCACAGCCACAGCCAGATTACTATGCTGTTCCTTTGACTCAGACCAGAACATTGCCCTCGCAGTGTACTGAGGCAGAATCAAGGGAGAAGCGAGGATGAGTACTTCCTTTTCCTAACAAGAGTCTCATGTAGATTTGCCTGTAACTGCCCCTCAAACCAGCACAACCGCAGATTTGACAACTGGAACTTTGGCCCACATGGCGGATTATGCCTTACGTATCCTCAAAAGGGACCCATGCATTATTAAAATGATGAGCGATGACGATTACTGGTTGGCCTGCATCCTTGACCCTCGCTATAAAGGCAAATTGCAAAATATTATGCCACATGAGAACCTCGAACAAATATTAGCAACCAAACAAGCTACTCTTGTTGACCGTTTGATTCAGGCATTCCCAGCACACAGCGCCGGTGATGGTTCTCACACGAGCTGCAGGGGGCTACAGGGCAGAGGTGTTAGAGGTGCATAAATCAGAAGTGGCGTTGGACAGAGGGGTTTTCTGACCAGGTTGTGGAGCGATTTCGCAATGACCGCAGACAGGACAGGTACTGCAGCATCTATTCAAAGTGACAGGAGACAACATTTGTCCAGTATGGTTACTAACTATTTTTCATCCCTTATCGATGTTCTCCCTCAACCGTCATTCCCATTTGATTACTGGGCATCCAAATTAGACACCTGGCCTGAATTGGCAGAATATGCATTGCAGGAGCTTGCTTGCCCAGCAGCTAGTGTGCTATCAGAAAGCGTATTCAGTGCTGCTGGTTCAATATTAACCAAAAAAAGGACTCGTCTGGCTACCCAAAATGTGGATGATCTAACCTTCATTAAAATGAACCACTCCTGGATTTCAAATTATTTTGCCCCACCTTTCCCGGCTGACACCTAGCTTTCCTATAAAAAGGTCTTGCTTGTGGACTGGTCTTACTGAGTATTCCAATCTCTTAATTTGCAGCAGCTGTTTGTCCAGCATACGACATGTTTACACCTCCCTCAATGGGAAAACTCCCCCCACGGGGCCGTGGTCTCGCCACTTGGCGCAAGCACCCGTTAGAGTGCCGTTTGTCTGAAGAGGTGAGTGTGCCCGCTTTTGGTCGACGGCACAGCCACTGGGTCCCTCATAGTACAATAAAGTGTCTCTGGCGGTGGTGGCGCGCACCCAATGTCAGACACACCGTTGTAACATGAGGGGCCCTGGGACGGTACCGCCGGCCACAAGACAGTTCACCCCCCCAGCTCAAACTGTGCTCTACCATGTGCAAAATTATCTCTCACAGCTCCACCAATGTTTAGTCTATGCGCTGACATCATTCAATGCCTGGCACTGACAATACCAATTTGTTGACATCTATGATGCTAGTTAAAGTAGTCTGGGTCAGTGTCCTATATTGGCACCAGTAAATACTTACTGCCAAATTACTATTTCAGAAACTCAGCAGATGAGCCCACCCCTGTACCTAAGTATGCCACACTTTTTTTTTTGTTTGTTTTGCGAGACATTAACATCTATTTATTTTTTGTGAGTACTAACTGTGTTAGACACTCCTTGCAATCGTCCTCCGCTGACCACAACAATGCTGCCTGTGTACCCCTGCGAGATAACTCTAAGTGCCTTGAGTCTATTTTTAGTTATTTTAGGCCTAGTAAGCCTGTCTGCGGTCCCTCCTTGCAATCCTCCTCCTCCGCTGACCACAATGCTGCCTGTGTATCCATGTAACTGATTTAAAACTGCCTTGAGCCTATTTTTAGTTATTTTAGGCCTAGTAAGCCTGTCTGCGGTCCCTCCTTGCAATCCTCCTCCGCTGACCACAATGCTGCCTGTGTATCCATGTAACCGATTTAAAACTGCCTTGAGCCTATTTTTAGTTATTTTAGGCCTAGTAAGCCTGTCTGCGGTCCCTCCTTGCAATCCTCCTCCTCCGCTGACCACAATGCTGCCTGTGTATCCATGTAACCGATTTAAAACTGCCTTGAGCCTATTTTTAGTTATTTTAGGCCTAGTAAGCCTGTCTGCGGTCCCTCCTTGCAATCCCCCTCCTCCGCTGACCACACCAATGCTGCCCCTGTACCCCTGGAACCTATTTTAAAGTGCATAGAGCCTATTTCTTTATTTTATGTAATATTAAAAAAGCCATGATGGACTACGCTGTCCCACGCTACGAGCTACCCAGTCGACACTTCTTTTGCAAGAAAAGCCATCCCAGCCCTCCACCAGCACCACCTCCATTGTCCATGCACTCTGGCAATCTGTGAGTACAAAGGTGCACCTGACAACAGACGCATGGACCTGTAGGCATGGCCACGGAAGGTTACGTGTCCATTACGGCGCAATGGGTTAATGTGGTGGATGCATGGTCCACAGGGGACAGCCTACTAAGTCTGTCTGCAGTCCCAAATTCAAATTGTCCTCCACTGTCTAAATCTGAGCTTCAACCTTCTGGCTCTCATTAAGTGCTTTTTTAAAAAAAAATGGTGGTTAGGGCCTACTAACGGTGTCTGCCGCTCCCTGGTGTTGTCCTCAACTGTATAAATCTGAGCTTCAACCTTCTGGCTCTCATTAAGTGCTTTTTAAAAAAAAATTGGGGGTTAGGGCCTACTAACGGTGTCTGCCACTCCCTGGTGTTGTCCTCCACTGTATAAATCTGAGCTTCAACCTTCTGGCTCTCATTAAGTGCTGTTTTTTAAAAAATTGGTGGTTAGGGCCTACTAATGGTGTCTGCCGCTCCCTGGTGTTGTCCTCCACTGTATAAAGCTGAGCTTCAGTCTTTAGGCTTTCGGCCTATAGTATCAGATATTAAACTGCATTTGGCCTTCAACTTTGGTTACGGCCTACTAACGGTGTCTGCCGCTCCCTGGTGTTGTCCTCGACTGTATAAATCTGAGCTTCAACCTTCTGGCTCTCATTAAGTGCTTTTTTAAAAAAAAAGGGTGGTTAGGGCCTACTAACGGTGTCTGCCGCTCCCTGGTGTTGTCCTCGACTGTATAAATCTGAGCTTCAACCTTCTGGCTCTCATTATGTGCTTTTTTTAAAAAAAATTGGGGTTAGGGCCTACTAACGGTGTCTGCCACTCCCTGGTGTTGTCCTCCATTGTATAAGTCTGAGCTTCAACCTTCTGGCTCTCATTAAGTGCTGTTTTTTAAAAAAATTGGTGGTTACGGCCTACTAACGGTGTCTGCTGCTCCCTGGTGTTGTCCTCGACTGTATAAATCTGAGCTTCAACCTTCTGGCTCTCATTAAGTGCTTTTTTTAAAAAAATTGGGGGTTGGGGCCTACTAACGGTGTCTGCCGCTCCCTGGTGTTGTCCTCCACTGTCTAAATCTGAGCTTCAACCTTCTGGCTCTCATTAAGTGCTTTTTAAAAAAAAATTGGTGGTTACGGCCTACTAACAGTGTCTGCCGCTCCCTGGTGTTGTCCTCGACTGTATAAATTAGAGCTTCAACCTTCTGGCTCTCATTAAGTGCTTTTTTTTAAAAAAAAGGTTGGTTAGGGCCTACTAACGGTGTCTGCCTCTCCCTGGTGTTGTCAACTGTATAAATCTGAGCTTCAACCTTCTGGCTCTCATTAAGTGCTTTTTTTTAAAAAAATTGGGGGTTGGGGCCTACTAACGGTGTCTGCCGCTCCCTGGTGTTGTCCTCCACTGTCTAAATCTGAGCTTCAACCTTCTGGCTCTCATTAAGTGCTTTTTAAAAAAAAATTGGTGGTTAGGGCCTACTAATGGTGTCTGCCGCTCCCTGGTGTTGTCCTCGACTATATAAATCTGAGCTTCAACCTTCGGGCTCTCATTAAGTGCTGTTTTTTAAAAAATTGGTGGTTAGGGCCTACTAACGGTGTCTGCCGCTCCCTGGTGTTGTCCTCCACTGTATAAAGCTGAGCTTCAGACTTTAGGCTTTCGGCCTATAGTATCAGATATTAAACTGCATTTGGCCTTCAGCTTTGGTTACGGCCTACTAACGGTGTCTGCCGCTCCCTGGTGTTGTCCTCGACTGTATAAATCTGAGCTTCAACCTTCTGGCTCTCATTAAGTGCTTTTTTTAAAAAAAAAAATTGGGGGTTGGGGCCTACTAACGGTGTCTGCCGCTCCCTGGTGTTGTCCTCCACTGTATAAAGCTGAGCTTCAGTCTTTAGGCTTTTGGTTTATAGTAGCAGATATTAAACTGCATTTGGCCTACTAGTTGGGTTGGGCCCTTAAAACAGTGTCTGCTGCTCCTGGGTTTGCTACTCCACTGAACAAAGCAATGCCGCCTGTTTAGTCCTGTTACCAATTTTGAACTGCATTTAGCCTACTTTATTCTTTGGCCCTATATCTGTGTTTCCTCCTCATCCTGCCCATTGCCCAGCCACTGCTAGATGAGTCTGCTGGTACATTGACCTAGACCACTACATTCCCCTTGCACTCTACACAGCCAGAATCTGACCCTGCTGAAAGTAAGGTTCCCCTTCCCGCATGTTATACCACCTTACACAGGGACAAAGAGGAAGGTGCAGATGAAAGTGCAGGTTCCTTCATCAGGTAGGGGGGCATACTCGTTGGCGACGTCACTGGCACAGGGCCCCTCAGAGTACGCAAAAGTGTCGCTGCCGGCGGGAGGCACCCCCGCCGTGCAAACACACCACCATACTTTGAGGGGCCCTGTGCCAGTGCCAATGCGAACGAGTGGGCCTCCCTGCTTGCTCAGGATCACAGCACTTGCAAAGTTGAAATATTTACCTCTCACTGCTCCACCGCCGTGACGTAGTCCACGTTTCCTGGGCCCACTAAAACCTTGAAGCAGCCCTACCCCCCACAACTTTTGCCAAATGACCCCCAATTTCCAATGCCCAACTATTATTATAAAGTTAATTAAGATTGACAAGCTTCAGAAACAAGAATGGATGTTTTTGGCATTAAAATGGGCACTGTAGGTGTTTTCCTGGCCTCCACTCACTGCCGACTATGCTTCCCCATTGACTTGCATTGGGTTTCATGTTTCTGTCGATCCCCGACTTTTAGCGATAATCGGCCGACTGCACTCGACTCGACTTTGGACAAAGTCGGGTTTCGCAAAACCCGACTCGATCTTAAAAAAATGAAAGTCGCTCAACCCTAGTCCTGAACCCCTATCTCTACTTACATTATTACGGCATTGGCGCAATATATCACGTGGATAACCCCTTTGTACAAATTTATTTTCCATCTCATCCAGGGGCTAAGAACATAAAGTTAAGTCGCTTACAATCCTACGTACCCTTTCAAACTGGGAACGAGGGATAGATTTTTTACCGCTTTAGGATGACAACTCTGATAGAGTAAAAAATTGTTACGATCCGTCTCCTTCATATAAAGATCAACTGTCAGTGTGCCGTCAGACTTTTGAATAACCTTAGTATCCAAGAAATTAATCTCCGTACAATCATAATTTAATGTGAAAGAAAGTTCCGGCCAAACTGAATTAATCTGGTCAAGAAACCTATGTAAGCTGTCACATGTACAAAAAATACCACAATACAAAAATACCAAAATACAAACACCACGGAAAGGGACTTTTCCATGCCTACAATGTGCACAGTGTGCTAATGTATTGAAAGGTCCTAAGATCTCACATCCATTGACAGGTACCGATATCCCTATCCAAGGATTTTTTACTTGTGATTCTAAACAAGTAGTTTATGCGATAAAATGCCCCTGCGGCAAAATTTACGTAGGTGAAACAACGCAGGCGATCAAGGATCGTATTTCACATCACAAATCGGATATTCGTTGTGGGAAATATCACCTTCCGATTCCACATCACTTTCGTGAAGCAGGACATTCAGTGGCGCAATTGCGGTTTTTAGGGTTAGAACAGATTACTCTGAATAGAAGAGGGGCAACCTAAATAAAAGATTATTACAAAGAGAGGCTTATTGGATCCACTTTTTACAAAGTCTGGAACCTAAGGGCTTGAATAGGGACTTTAACCATACGGGTCTCTTCTAATATTTTAGTAGAGATTAATTTATCCTCATGGTTAGGATTAAGGTTGTAGATGTATATTAATGTTAAATTCCTGACCCAGAGACTAATATGATGGCTTCATATCAAATGTCGTTTTTTTGGTCATTTGTTACTAATTAATTTTTTCTGTTTATATGTTGTACTAATCCTAGTAATCAGGGAGATGTTATGCAATATATTCAGATATATTTATTGTTGGTAGCCCATATATTCATATCAAGAAGGAATGATGCATTATATAACTTATGTTGTTAATAATCTGCTGATGTTATTCATATTGGGAATAAAGAATGCGCATTGGTATATCAGTTTATTCATTCTGGTTTAATTATTCTTTTTATTTTTCTGTTTCCTTAGGAAGCCAATTGATTCTTTATTTTACATTATACTCACCTGATCCGCACATTCCAGCGTTGAATATTTCATTTCCCTTCCTTATTGGGAGATTCATCGCTTACTTCTGTGTTCCATAATAATATTCCACAGAGGAGTTCTGACCTTTAGACACTGCGGTGATGTACTTCCGGTAGCGCTGATTTCTCTGTTGCGTTCCACCTAGCGTTCCAGTCGCTTATTCTGATGTCACTTCCGGGTTAAGGGCTATTTAGCACAGACGCGGTGTCAGCATGGCATGCAGACATACCACACGCCGCTTCTGGCGGTCAGCAGCATTTGGACCACCTGACTCTTATGCGGTAAGCTCCCCCTGCCCACCAGCACTTTGAGACACTAACTGGAATATGCACTTTATATTTTACTTTTCTTCTCCTTTTTGCTGAATCTTTCTTTTACTTCTTTTTGTAGAACTCATGAAGGAGTCACATTTTCCTTATAGGTCGTTTTTTTCTGTCACTGCAGTGCTTTATTTTCGGTCTTTGTTTATTATATGGGACATCATAGGACAGGATAGGACTATGGATATTATGAAGGATGTGCGATATGTGATATTTATTGTAAAATATGTGCAGCATCTCTATTTATAGGAGTTACTCTATTATTAATTATACCTATGCCATATATTATCAATTACTGGGATTGGATTATAGAAATAAATTGACTTCGGATTTTTTTATTGTCAAAATGCTGTATTTTGCTGGGCTTGAAACTAATATAATTACCTGTGAAACTTTGGTGAACAATTTAGCCTTATATATAAATAGCTGTTGTGAGATTATGAACATTACTCTAAATTGCTAGGTATGTATCATGTGGGATTTATTATATTTGTTGTATTTGATGAATTTTTTGTGTATGTATATATAATAATATGGATTTGGGATTTATTACTATTTTTTCTTTGTTTTTCTTTCTGTATCATAGTCTGATGAAGGTCAAATAGACCGAAACGTTATGGATTGATTTTTGTTGGGATCATAAAATAAATGATTAAAATTGCATGAATTTCTGAGTGCCGGATTTTTCTATTATACAGTAAATCAGACTGTCGCCATCTATGTGCAGACAGATAGCGGCGGTCACATTAAAACTGCGCATGCGCTCCTCCTGTACAAAGATTGTGGTGGTCAGTTAATCATTTGGCTGATCCTGGCAGCGATGTGTTTGCGCGGTGTTCCGCTGGTGGTACCGCGCAATAGGCTGCGTACGGTGTATACAGTGTGGTGCGTACGGCGTATATAGTGTGTTTGTGTGTGGTGCGTACAGCATATACAGTGTGTTTGTGTGTGTGTGGTGCATACGGAGTATACAGTGTGTGTGTGTGTGTGGTGCGACAGTGTTCCAGTGGTGGTGCCGCGCAAGAGGCTGGTACCACCAGCAGTTTCCATATTGCGACACCCTTCACTTGGGTGTCCCAATATGGAGGTCGGTGAACTTCCGCTGCTTGAAATTCTGGACGGAACAGGATGTGAAGACATTACAAGGTAAGCATATATTAAGATTATTCGGTTATTTGTGATGGTAATATGTGGCCTGGTCAGGGTATGACTCTTTTTGTATCTTTTATGTGGTATTAATGGTCATTTTAAAAAATGTATGTGACTCAGTCCCTTAAAGAAAAGTAAAGAAAAAAATACCTAAAACAAGTATTGGGTATTTTAAGAAATTTTTAATAGGTTAGAGTAGAGTAGAGCCTGGCTAAAAGAGTTTACATTGTCGTGGTGGCGGCTTAAAAAATCTTTTGTTCAAAATAAAAGCTGCTGGTTATGTATGTGATCTGGTGTTTGATGGGAACTGTTAACCCCTTCATGACCCAGCCTATTTTGACCTTAATGACCTGGCCGTTTTTTGCAATTCTGACCAGTGTCCCTTTATGAGGTAATAACGGATCCTAGCGGTTCTGAGATTGTTTTTTCGTGACATATTGGGCTTCATGTTAGTGGTAAATTTAGGTAGATAATTTCTGCGTTTATTTGTGAAAAAAACGGAAATTTGGCGAAAATTTTGAAAATTTTGCATTTTTCACATTATTAATTTTTATTCTGTTAAACCAGAGAGTTATGTGACACAAAATAGTTAATAAATAACATTTCCTACATGTCTACTTTACATCAGCAATTTTGGAAACAACATTTTTTTTTGCTAGGAAGTTATAAGGGTTAAAATTTGACCAGTGATTTCTCATTTTTACAACAAAATTTACAAAACCATTTTTTTTAGGGACCACCTCACATTTGAAGTCAGTTTGAGGGTTCTATATGGCTGAAAATACCCAAAAGTGACACCATTCTAAAAACTGCACCCCTCAAGGTGCTAAAAACCACATTCAAGAAGTTTATTAACCCTTCAGGTGTTTCACAGCAGCAGAAGCAACATGGAAGGAAAAAGTGAACATTTAACTTTTTAGTCACAAAAATGATCTTTTCGCAACAATTTTTTTATTTTCCCAAGGGTAAAAGGAGAAACTGGACCACAAAAGTTGTTTTCCAATTTGTCCTGAGTACGCTGATACCTCATATGTGGGGGTAAACCACTGTTTGGGGGCACGGCAGGGCTCGGAAGCGAAGGAGCGCCATTTGACTTTTTGAATGAAAAATTGGCTCCAATCTTTAGCGGACACCATGTCGCGTTTGGAGAGCCCCCGTGTGCCTAAACATTGGAGCTCCCCCACAAGTGACCCCATTTTGGAAACTAGACACCCCAAGGAACTTATCTAGATGCATAGTGAGCACTTTAATCCCCCAGGTGCTTCACAAATTGATCCGTAAAAATGAAAAAGTACTTTTTTTTCACAAAAAATTTCTTTTAGCCTCAATTTTTTCATTTTCACATGGGCAACAGGATAAAATGGATCATAAAATTTGTTGGAAAGGAGCGCCATTTGACTTTTTGAATGAAAAATTATCTCCATCGTTAGCGGACACCATGTCGCATTTGGAGAGACCCTGTGTGCCTAAACATTGGAGCTCCCCTACAAGTGACCCCATTTTGGAAACTAGACCCCCCAAGGAACTTATCTAGATGCATAGTGAGCACTTTAAACCCCCAGCTGCTTCACAGAAGTTTATAACGCAGAGCCATGAAAATAAAAAATAATTTTTCTTTTCTCAAAAAATGATTTTTAGCCCCCAATTTTTTATTTTCCCAAGGGTAACAAGAGAAATTTGACCCCAAAAGTTGTTGTCCAGTTTCTTCTGAGTACATTGATACACCATATGTGGGGGTAAACCACTGTTTGGGCACACGTTGGGGTTCGGAAGGGAAGTAGTGACTTTTTGAAATGCAGACTTTGATGGAATGCTCTGCGGGCGTCACGTTGCATTTGCAGAGCCCCTGATGTGCCTAAACAGTAGAAACTCCCCACAAGTGACCCCATTTTGGAAACTAGACCCCCAAAGGAACTAATCTAGATGTGTGGTGAGCACTTTGAACCCCCAAGTGCTTCACAGAAGTTTATAACGCAGAGCCGTGAAAATAAAAAATCATTTTTCTTTCCTCAAAAATAATTTTTTAGCCTGCAATTTTTTATTTTCCCAAGGGTTACAGGAGAAATTGGACCCCAAAAGTTGTTGTCCAGTTTCTTCTGAGTACGCTGGTACCCCATATGTGGGGGTAAACCACTGTTTGGGCACACGTCGGGGCTCGGAAGGGAGAGAGCACCATTTGACTTTTTCAACGCAAGATTGGCTGGAATCAATAGTGGCGCCATGTCGCGTTTGGAGACCCCCTGATGTGCCTAAACAGTGGAAACCCCTCAATTCTAACTCCAACACTAACCCCAACACACTCCTAACCATAATCCCAACCCTAACCCCAACACACCCCTAACCCTAGTCTTAACCCTAATTCCAACCCTAACTCTAATTTCAACCCTAACCCTAAGGCTATGTGCCCACGTTGCGGATTTGTGTGCGGATTTTTCCGCACTGTTTTTGAAAAATCTGCAGGTAAAACGCACTGCGCTTTACCTGCTGATTTACCGCGGATTTCCAGTGTTTTTTTGTGTGGATTTCACCTGTGGATTCCTATTATGGAGCAGGTGTAAAACGCTGCGAAATCCGCACAAAGAATTGACATGCTGCGGAAAGTACAACGCAGTGTTTCCGCGCTGTATTTTCCGCACCATGGGCACAGCGGATTTGGTTTTCCATAGGTTTACGTGGTACTGTAAACGTGATGGAAAACTGCTACGAATCCGCAGCGACCAATCCGCTGCTGATCCGCAGCCAAATCTGCACCATGTGCACATAGCCTAATTCTAACCCTAATTCCAACCCTAACCCTAATTCTAACCCTAATTCTAACCCTAACCCTAAGTGCAACCCTATCCCTAAGTGCAGCCCTAAGTGCAGCCCTATCCCTAAGTGCAGCCCTATCCCTAAGTGCAGCCCTATCCCTAAGTGCAGCCCTATCCCTAAGTGCAACCCTATCCCTAAGTGCAACCCTAAGTGCAACCCTATCCCTAAGTGCAAACCTAAGTGCAACCCTATCCCTAAGTGCAACCCTAAGTGCATCCCTAAGTGCATCCCTAAGTGCAACCCTAAGTGCATCCCTAAGTGCAACCCTATCCCTAAGTGCAACCCTAAGTGCAACCCTAAGTGCATCCCTAAGTGCAACCCTAAGTGCAACCCTATCCCTAAGTGCAACCCTAAGTGCAACCCTATCCCTAAGTGCAACCCTAAGTGCAACCGTAAGTGCAACCCTATCCCTAAGTGCAACCCTAAGTGCATCCCTAAGTGCAACACTATCCCTAAGTGCAACACTATCCCTAAGTGCAACACTATCCCTAAGTGCAACCCTAAGTGCATCCCTAAGTGCATCCCTAAGTGCAACCCTAAGTGCAACCCTAAGTGCAACCCTAAGTGCATCCCTAAGGGCAACCCTAAGTGCATCCCTATGTGCAACCCTAAGTGCATCCCTAAGTGCAACCCTAAGTGCATCCCTAAGTGCATCCCTAAGTGCATCCCTAAGTGCATCCCTAAGTGCAACCCTAAGTGCATCCCTAAGTGCATCCCTAAGTGCAACCCTACCCCTAACCCTACCCCTAACCCTACCCCTAATCCTAACAGAAAAACAAAAATAAATATATTTTCAGTATTTTATTATTGGCCCTACCTATGGGGGTGATAAAGGGGGGGGGGTTTATTTACTATTTTTTTTTATTTTGATCGCTGTGATAGAACCTATCGCAGCGATCATAATGTGCAAAGAACGAATCTGCCGGCCGGCAGATTCGGCCGGCGCACTGCGCATGCGCCCGCCATTTTCCAAGATGGCGGCGCCCATGCGAGAAGACCGAGGACACCGGGAGGGACACCGGGACTAGGTAAGTATGGGGGGGTGCAATCGGACAGCGGAGGGGCAGAGGGGAGGGCGGGGGAGGGTCGGATGGGAGAGGAAGGCGCTTAGGACAGGACCAGGGGCGGATTATAAGAGGGTCAATCTGGGCGGTAGCCCAGGGCCCAGTGGTGTGGGGGGCCCTGGGCTACCGCACAGATTGCCCGCTGGCCGCCGCCATCACGGCATTATTATACCCGTCCCTTACTGGTTTATGCCCCCCCCCGTCAATTTCATAAGCCGCAGTGATGTGAGGAGGGAGGAGGAGGAGCGTCACTGTGACAGATGGCTGTGCTGTGCTGAAGCAGCCAGTGCTGAGCCACAGGAGGGCGGGACTCCACAGGAGGGCGGGACTCCACCGTCCAATCCCTGCTGAGCGCGGGCTCCGTGCAGCATTCTCTCTCCACAGTCAGTAAGCAGCGCAGCCCCCGGTGAGTGTGTGAGCAATGCATGTGCTGGTGACACTGGTGAGGTGTATGGACGGTGTGAGGACAGGCTGCAGTAGTCCAGACCCTGCAGCAGACGCATCATCAGTGAGCTGGCCGCTGTCCATACTATCAGCACAGGAGGCGCTCACTGAGGATTACTATGTCCTGACCCCTGTCTATAGATGGAGGTAAGAGCACAGCGCAGTCTGTGCTGGTGACCCCCTCCCCCACCTCCTGCAGAGAAGCCTAAGTGCTGAGCCCACTCTGCCTCTCAGGACACAGCAGCGCTCTCTGAAGATTCCCACAGGTGTCTCTCCAAACTGCTCTGAAAAACGTTCAGACTGGAGCTGCCGAGTCCTGTCAGGGGGCAGATGGGACACAGCAGCCTCATCCTTCTCTGCAGGGGGTCAGTAGGACACTGTGCATCAGGCTTTATAGCTGAACAATAGGCTCACCTTCCAGAGATATGTCACATCACCACACACTATGTATAGATATCTATCATACGTATCACACGCACTTTATATTGCAGGGGGAATAAAGGCTCTTAGGGTGTTTCCACGTTCAGGATTAGGGTATGTGCACACGTTGCGGTTTTTGACGCGGATCCGCAGCAGTTTTCCATGCGTTTACAGTACAATGTAAACCTATGGAAAACAAAAACCGCTGTGCACATGCTGCGGAAAAAAACGCGCGGAAACACTGCTGTTTATTTTCCACAGCATGTCAATTCTTTGAGCGGAATCCGCAGCGGTTTGGCACCTGCTCCATATTAAAAATCCGCAGGTGTCTAAAACCGCTGTGGAAACCGCACAAAAAACCGCGATAAATCTGCAGTACTTTTTTCACTGCGGATTTAATCAAATCCGCTGTGGAAAATTCCGCAACGGAATCCGCAGCGTGTGCACATGGCCTTAGGCAGCGCTTTGGACACAGCACATGTCCGCGCTGCCGACTTTTGTACACGCGGTGATTCCAGATGTGTTCACTGAACCGTGTGGAATCACTGTACCCTATAAATTAGACTGTGACATTTATCTTGCGGAGACTGATCGTCTACACAAGATAAATAGACATACTGATGTCTATAAAGGTGCACCGCACGTGCGTATACGCAGGGAACCCGTGGGCATCTGTACACACATAGTGGAGACGGGATTTCTTGAAATCCCCTCCACTATGCTGGACGCTGCAGATTGGATGCTGTGGCTCTACGCAGCATCGAATCCACAGCAGTTACTGAACGTGGAAACATACCCTTAAGGTACCTTCACACTAAGCGACGCTGCAGCGATACAGACAACGATGCCGATCGCTGCAGCGTCGCTGTTTGGTCGCTGGAGAGCTGTCACACAGACCGCTCTCCAGCGACCAACAATGCCGAGGTCCCCGGGTAACCAGGGTAAACATCGGGTTGCTAAGCGCAGGGCCGCGCTTAGTAACCCGATGTTTACCCTGGTTACCATCGTAAAAGTAAAAAAACCAAACACTACATATTCACCTTCGCGTCCCCCGGCGTCCGCTTCCTACACTGACTGAGCGCCGGCCCTAACAGCAGAGCGGTGACGTCACCGCTGTGCTGTGCTTTCACTTTACGGCTGGCGCTCAGTCAGTGCAGGAAGCGGACGGCGAGGGACGCGAAGGTGAGTATGTACTGTTTGTTTTTTTTACTTTTACGATGGTAACCAGGGTAAACATCGGGTTACTAAGCGCGGCCCTGCGCTTAGTAACCCGATATTTACCCTGGTTACCATTGTAAAACACCGCTGGCATCGTTGCTTTTGCTGTCAAACACAACGATACACGGTGATCTGACGACAAAATAAAGTTATGAACTTTCCTAAACGACCAGCGATATCACAGCAGGATCCTGATCGCTGCTGCCTGTCACACTCAACGATATCGCTAGCCAGGACGCTGCAACGTCACGGATCGCTAGCGATATCGTTTAGTGTGAAGGTACCTTTAGTCGGCGCTCACACTAGCCTAGAATACGGCTGAGTGCTATGTGATGTATATACTATGGACACACTGGGGGCAATGCTCGAGGACACACTGGGGCAGATGATTGCTGGACACACTGGGGCAATGCTGGAGGACACTCTGGGGCAGATGATTGCTGGACACACTGGGGCAATGCTGGAGACACTGGGGCAGATTCCTGGACACACTGGGGGCAATGCTGGAGGAGACACTGGGGCAGATTGCTGGACACACTGGGGGCAATGCTGGAGGACACACTGGGGCAGATGATTGCTGGAGACACTGGGGCAATGCTGGAGACACTGGGGCAGATTGCTGGACACACTGTCGGGGGCAATGCTGGACACACTGGGGCAGACTGCTTGACACACTGGGGGCAATATGCTGGAGTCAGACACTGGGGCAGATTGCTGGACACACTGTCTGGGGGCAATGCTGGACACACGGGCAGATTGCTGGACACTGGGGCAATATGGTGGACATACTGGGGCAGATTGCTGGACACATTGGGGGCAGGACTGGATGCATGGGTTGAATGTAGATACGGGGCATAATTGGAGAGACGGGGCAGAATGAAAGGCATGGGGCAGGATGGATACGATGGAGACAGATTGGGCAGGATGGGGAGATCATATGGGGTAGAATGGATACTCATGAGGGCAGGATGGGAGAACATATGGCTGGAGCCAGGAATTAAATAAACGGGGCCAGGATGGGGAATATTATTACCATAGGGGTTATTAAGGGATATTATCACTGCAGTGATGTATTTATTTTATTTTTTTGAGTATACTGTTTTAAATGGGGGGGGGGGGTCCGTTACTGTGTAGAATGACACTATGTCGCCTTTTTTTCTTCATGTGGTGTAATGTAGAAGTTGTGAAAAATTAAGTAATGTGTTCTGCAAGCGGAGCGTGAAATAACTGTGTTATTTCCTGCAGAAACGAGTCCTGGCTGGATGAAGTGATGGCGGTCTGTGCTGGATGAAAGATGAAGGACTTCACCTAGAGACATCACTGGTGAGTCAGTGTTACCTATACACTGACACTATACACTGTATACTATATACAGAGCTCCTGTGTATAATGTCACCAGTGATCACTGTATTACCTATACATTATATACAGAGCTCCTGTGTATAATACCACCAGTGATCTCTGTATTACCTCTACACAGACACTGCATACTAAGTACAGATCTCCTGTGAATACTGGCACTTATGGTGATAGTATTGTGTTTTTTTTTTTTTGTTTTTTTTTTACTGATCAGTATTGTAGTATTCAGTCACTGTGTGGTGGTAATATGTGGTCTGGAAATGGTGTTGTGGTATTTGTCCTTTGTATGTGCTGTTTGGTCACCAAGTGGTGGTAATATGTGTTCTTGACATGGTGCGGTGTTCCTTGTATGTGATATTATTCGATCACTCTGGTTGTAATTTGTGGTCTGGTCATGGTTCGGTGGTATTTGTTCCTTGTTTGTGATATTGGTCAAAATATACCTAAATTGTATTGCATATTTTAACAAATATTTAATAGGTTACAGTAGAGTAGGGCCCGGCCATTTTTCTGGAATAATCTGGTTCAGGTATCACATGACCCCCGTCACATGACCCCCGTCACATGACCCCCATCACATGACCCCCGTCACATGACCCCCGTCACATGACCGGGGGGGCACAGTGTCTGAACAGCCCGGGGCCCTGGCTACCCTTCATCCACCCCTGGACAGGACGGAGGGGTACAGAACACTGACGGCGGCTGCAGATCGCCGCCGTCAGTCGGTGGGGTGGGCAGATCGGGGTCTCCAACCATGGCAGATGCTATTGCAGCATCGGCCATGGCTGGATTGCAATATTTCACCATTTTTATAGGTGAAATATTGCAAATTGCTCTGATTGGCTGTTGCACTTTCAACAGCCAATCAGAGCGATCGTAGCCACGTGGGGGCAAAGCCACCCCCCCTGGGCTAAAGTACCACTCCCCCTGTCCCTGCAGATCGGGTGAAATTGGAGTTAACCCTTTCACCCGATCTGCAGGGACGCGATCCCTCCATGACGCATACGGTGCGTCACAGGTCGGATTGGCACCGACTTTCATGACGCAGCGTATGCGTCAAAGGTCGGGAAGGGGTTAATGTGTGATTGGTGAGGATCTGGGTCAGAAGTGGAGTTTTTCCAAGAGTGGGTGGTGGAACTGTGAAAGGTTCAAGGGGTGGGGTGGTGCCTAGGCGGAGTCTCAAGGGGCCTGAAAATTTTGCCAGTATGGGGCCCTGAAATTCCTGGTGGAATCCCTGTGCTCATCATGGCTAGTTAAAGGTAGGTTACACTTTTGAACAGTGCTACAGAACAAATCAATGACCCAGATATAACTGTGTGCATGTACATCTGCTATCAACTCTCATTGCATAAAAATCACCAACATGTAGTTTGTACTTTTATATATGGAAAAATTCACTATGTTTTTCAATACACTTCAGGCAACCTTATACCATCATTATACCAGCAATCATATTCCAAAAAGACATTTTTTTGGCCCATTTCTGTTGAATAGAACTCTACAGGCATAATCAGCAGATGAATCTGGAGATTTTCCTGTTATGTAGCTTTAAAGGAAAATGAACACATCTTTGCTTGTAGTAAGTTGCAGAACAGAAACTTTGTTCAGAATGTAGGAATACATTTTTTGCTTCTTTAACGCAAAAGTGAAATAATAAAAATAAATAAAGATAAATTAAAGGAGTTGTCCAAATTTTGAAAAAACATCACAGCTTTTTCCTAAAGAAACTCCTCACCATGTCCACAAGTTGTATGTGATATTGTTGAGCTGCAGTAACAAATACAACTCAACTAAGCAAAAAGCGGATGATATTGAATGATATCTAAAGATATATCACTATAGACTGTCAAAGCAAAGTCCAAGCACCATTGCCCATTGGGAAGGTTTGTTTTCAGAATGAATGTATTCATTTTTGGTCTTGACTGTTGAATATGATGTTGTGGCCTACCTGTAAAAACTCAGCTATCTTTTTGCTACGTATCATCACACCTTACCCAATATGATTAATATGCTATTCCCAATTGTTTTTGGTCACTCTGAGGACAGCCTTCTTTTTATATATAGGTATGGTTACATACTATGTGCTTTGTTGATGTTGCCCCAAGGTCTGGTTTAGGACCTTGCAGAGATTTTTTAGGGGCAGCTGCCAAGGAGCGGGGGCGCCATTATCGTATCTTGTAGGGTGCCAACCTCCGCTGGCAGGTAGGCAATAGAGAAGGATGTATGCAGGGTAATAATAGCTTTGAATACATTATAGGGTTCTGACATCATTTGGTTAAACACCTGTCATCATTATCAGCTACTCCTTGCAAATTTTCTTGATCGGTCCCAGAGAGATATTTATATATATATACTAGATGGTGGCCCAATTCTAACGCATCGGGTATTCTAGAATATATATGTAGTTTATTTATGAAGATTTAAGAATAATGCAATGGATACACAGGATTTTCCGGGTAAAATATATACATTATCATTAAATTTTATTGCTCATAGAACTTAATACAACTGAACGAAAGCGGTGTTTAAATCCCGCACCAATATAGCTGATTGGTCACGGCCGGCTGGGCGTGACTCATCAGCGAAGCGTGGTTCAAATCCCATGCCAATTCGCGGCCAGACTGCACCTGTTGCTGATTGGTCATGCCCGGCCGGCTGCGACCAATCAGCGAAGCGTGGCTCAAATCCCACCCCAATTCACGGTCGGACTGCGCCTGTCGCTAATTGGTCCTTGCCGGCCGAGCGTGACCAATCAGTGAAGCGGTGTTTAAATCCTGCGCTAATATCACTGATTGGTCACAGCCGACAAGGCATGACCAACCAGCGAAGCGTGGTTCAAATCCTGTGCCAATTCGTGGCCGGACTGCGGCTGTTGCTGATTGGTCGCAGCCGGCTGGGCGCAACCAATCAGCGAAGCGTGGTTAAAATCCTGTGCCAATTCGCGGCCGGACTGCGGCTGTTGCTGATTGGTCGCAGCCGGCTGGGCGCAACCAATCATCGAAGCGTGGTTCAAATCCCATACAAATTCACGGCCAGACTTCGCCTGTCGCTGATTGGTCCCAGCCGGGCACGACCTATCAACGAAGCGTGGTTCAAATCCCGTGCCAATTCACGGCCAAACTTCGCCTGTCGCTGATTGGTCACGCCCAGCCGAACGGGACCAATCAACGAAGCGTGGTTCAAATCCTGCATCAATTCATAGCCGGACTGCGCCTGTCACTGATTGGTCACGGCTAGTCGGGCGCGACCAATCAAACTGTTTAACTCCCAAGCCAATATCGCTGATTGGTCACAGCTGTCCGGGCATGACCAATCAGCGAAGCGTGGTTCAAATCCCACGCCAATTTGCGGCCGGACTGCACCTGTCGCTGATTTGTTGCGGCCGGCCGGGCATGACAAATCAGCAACGTGGGATTTTCGTTACAGACAAACAGACAGAATTAGACAATTATATAGTAGATGATCTTCTGTTTGATATATCTGTATTCCTTTGGACATATTATTAATAAACCACAAAAGTGTTTGTCCAAGGAATGTCTTGGTTTTGGTATATTTTGCCTGGGTCTGCATGTTATGTGTCCCTCTACCACTTAGGGTCATCTAGGGAGAGTAGGGACAGCCACCGAGGGGCGGGGGTGCCACTATCATATCCCCCTAGGGTGCCAACCTCCTCTAGTAGGCAGGCAACAGGAGAGGGAATAGGCTAGGGTGTGGGTAGTTACTCCCTATATTTTTTGTATGTATGTCTGTTTTTGGATGTGATTCATCCTTTTAATGTATATTTAATAAATAGTAATTTTTTAGGTCTTTTTTCTATGTTAAATATATTATATGTAGACCATACACAATACTCCTTTTTTCATTTACTACCTGTAAGAACTCCTATAGCTTCCGCATGTCTTCAGTCCTAAGCAAAAACATCTCCCCAAGCAACAACTTCCTCCAAAGAGAACTTCTTGTTATTCTATAAGGACATTGTATTTTTTGTTATATGGATGGTATCACATTGTTTGAAATGTATTAATATAATATTATTAAATAATATTTGTAGTTTAATTAAAGTTTTGGAAAAGGTTATAATTCTGCATGGAAGTGTTTACTACTGTCATGTAACTTCCGCAATAATAAATGGACTTACAGCTTAGGACATTTTACACCTACTGAAAAAGTGTGTATTCAAAAGAGTCTTGAAGAAAAATATAGCTGATGTGAAAAATAATAAAAAAGCTGGTGTCACAGCCATTAGTTACAATCTCGCTCTACAAATAAAGGCTGTTGTTTTGATTCATGCCTGGACTTTTTGTACTTAGGTCTCTGCAATTTAATGATTTTTAAAGATAACAAGCTGTACAAACAGGTTTGCTAATCCAAAACAGATTTAAATGTTCTGAATTGGCCTACATTAGTTGAATCATACAGTTCGTAGCAAACTTTGGTTAGCAAACAGCATTTTTAAGGATCCATGTTATATTTAAGCATATATATATATTATCCATGTTGACATTTCCTCTTATGAAATATTAATAATAATATCAGAATTCCAAAATATTATAAAAAAAATACAAAGCAGCACATAGTAAACTCATTAACATTTAATCACTTATTACTCTGCACCCCCATTTCCATGGGCAGCATGTACTAGATGCTGGCTGTACAATTTCAGAAATGTCTAATTGACTGTGAAATGTTGTGGGGTTCAGAGAAAAACATAACTCTAAAAGACAATGTATGCAAAAAAAGACTGACCGTCACTTCCAAACAGAAAACAGGTGTGTACAGGTGCAAACTAAAACACTAGCCATCTCCATGTATAACCAACAAATAAAGTAGCAACCTCTAGCGCTATAGCATGTGGATCGCCCCGTCAGGGCAGCGGGGTACTCGGTACCGGGTCCTTCGGTTCACAGGGGGATGTCACGGTGGCTGACCCAGTCCGTGGCCCTGGGACGCCCGTGTAAAAGGGAAAGGTCTTTAAAGGGATATGTTTGTGACGCCACCTGTGGTATTCGGTCAGGGTGACCGACGCTGCTTTAAGGGGTCTGCTGGGGTGATGTTATGGCAGCTAGATGGTATACCTTCCCACAGGTGAAGTGTATCCCCAGGGCTTCCTGGTGTGTAGGTGGTGGATGGTGAGAGGCGCAGTGAAGAACGAGGACACAAGGTTTCAGTCTCTTTACCTTTTACTGAAGGTTTCAGCATCCACAGTCCAGAGCACCAGACCACAAGGCAGGCAGAGTCTGGCCAGTTTAGAGGCAAATCCAGAGTCCCCTTGTCCAGGTAGAAATCAGTAGCCTTCCTCTAGTGCCATGGTGTTGTAGTACCTTTCTGCTAAGCTTCTCATAAGGTCCTCACAGATGTTGTAGATGTTATGTCTCTCTCTCTGTCCCCCAGACTCTATAATGCCCCAGCCTCTAAGGGGTGCCACCTTGCCTCCTGAGTGTAGGGGCGGACAGGTAATGTGAAATTAGCTGTCCTGCCGGTCTCTGGAGCAAGGCATAAAGGATCGTTGCTCCTTCGGTGTTCCGGCTACCGGGATCCTGCGCCTCAGAAGGAGGCAGCCTGTGTAGGGCTGTTCTCCTCTGATTTCCACTCCTTTGCTATGACTTCTTCACCCTCTCTACAATACAGTTCTCTTTCAGTTTCTCTTTCTAGAAGCTGCAGCTCTCAGAGCATGCACAGTTCCGTGTCCTTCTGTCTCGATCTCTGACAGGCTCCCACTCCTGTCAGGGACCAACTACCTGAACGAAGCTCAGCCAGCAACTAACTTCCTCCCCAGGCAACCAGTTTTACCTAATTGTGAAGTGTGCCCTAATAAATAGGAGCAGAGCTCCCCCTGGTGGCCTGGAGTGCGAAATGTGTTGCATGTCCATGAGACCTAGATTCAGTTGTCCTTCTTTGCCTCCAAATGTAATATCACTCTCCCCTAGAGGAAAATGACATTACTGCAACAACCAGGAACCTGGGGCGCTGCACTCGCCCCCCCCCCCTCCTGTTAAATCCAGTATTCCCAGACTGGGAAAAGAAAACGACAATACATTAGCAAAAGACATGCAAATTTTTGAGATGCTGTAAAACAAGTTTATGTAGCTGTGCTTCCCTTTATGGGACGTGAGAACACTTGAACGTTGCATAGCAAACATATTAACATTGTGGAATGTAACAGTTTAGCAGAACAGTATACTAACTAACTATAAAACAGGTATACTATCTTAAAACTTCAAAGCGCTAAGCAACATTTTATTTCTCTTACTCTTCTTCACATGCAGGACTGTCTATCAACTCCCACGGGCTCACTGCATCTTTTTCTTCAATTTATTCAAAAGTGCATCATTAAACATTCCCTTTAAGGGTTCAAACAACTCAATGAGGTAGTGCAAAGTACCAATATTCAAGTCAATTATTAACTCTAAAACAGCAGGAACTTTCATGATGTCATCAGGAACAGGCTCTTCAAAAAGCTTCTCTTGTAAAACCAGTAGGGAGCACCTTTAAGAAGGTGCAAACTATATACATGTAAGTTCCGATCCGATCATGCATAGTCCATGATTCTGCAGTTCTTTAAGGCAACAGGCAACGAGTAACTTGTGCAAAACACAGGATCCTTTTAACATGGGACCCCTTTAAGAAATACCCTGGACGGGTGCAGAACTTGGAATCCTCCTACAACTGAGGACCCCTTTAAGGCATAACCCTAGATGGGTTTAAAGCAGCAAAAGAATGAACAGTCAACTATATACAGTCATTTTTTGAGGTTTGTTAATTACTGGAACAGTTCGGGTGGTAGCACTGGCGGAGGCAGTACTCTTGGATACGAACGGCTACACGGCATTACATATAGTGCATCTGCACTCTGGATAGGAGTCTGCGTGCTCACAGTTCTCTGTTCCACTAAGGCACCGGCACATCTGGAGCACAGAACAACTGGTGCTCTGTCATGGGTGGCTGTTGTGTCTCTCACCTGGCCAGGCGAGGGCGGTGTTGGACAATGTGGAGCCTCCGGTGATAATGGCTCCAAGTTTCAAGATGGCGACCTTCCTTCATTCAACTCGTGCTTGTGCATGTGGAGAGCATACCATCTCTTGTCTCCCCAGTGCCTGGTGTAGGTGACACGGTCACCAGGGTAGAGGTCCCTACCAGGGTGACCCTCCATCAAGTGCGCCACCACATCCCGCCTGTTCACAAAAGACCTCAGGGTAAAGGTCTGGCTCCTTAATGAACCACCAGCCGGCATTGAGGCGAAATACCACCACAGTCCCGCACCTCCGTGGGCCCCGGTCTCCATGGCCCATCTTCCGGGCCCGGGCTTTGGCCTGCAGATCTCTTTCATGTGCGGCCTAGCGCTTAAGCTATTTCCTCCTCTCAGTCTCCTCACGCTGCCGGGCCAGCTGCCGGCGGTATTCCTGCTGGATGACGATCTCAATGCTCTCTCCCTCCTGCTGAGCCTCCCCAGGGAACCCGATCAGATCGGTGGTGGTATGGGTCCACCTGAAGGTCACCCACTCTCCCTGGACATCCACAGTCTGCCTAGTGGGCTGCAGCGGGGCGTCGGAGGTCCTCAGGGTCTCCCAGGGCCTTTCCCACTCTAGGCAGCTACACACCCAGCCAGGAGGTGGTGGTAGAGGGGAGTCGACTGGCACTAGCAGGGCGGTGTCCTCAGCTACCGGGGCAGGGTTTGCAGGCTTACCTGCGGCCACGGCATTGCTGGTACTGGTCTCTTTCATTGCAGGCTGCGGCTCCGTCGGCTGGCTGCGCTGCTGCTCCTGGATGCTGGCAGCTGCGTGGCACCAAGACTTCCGGAGCTGGTGGCACAGCTCCTCGACTTCCGTGCCGAGAACCTCCGGGTTCATACATGGCGGTGGGGCCTCTTCGGCTTCCGGTCCTCCGGTTCCTGCTCCTCCTCTTCTGGAGGGTGATTCCTTCTTCCTCCACCATCCCAGACTAAGAGGTGGATTCCTTTCGTTGATGGGCATATTTTTCTGACATAGTAGTATAGTAGTATCTATGAGGGGCTGGCTCCATTTTTGCGCCGTTCTTCCAGGCTACGCCCACGATGACACGCTCCACTCCTCCCGTACGCCGCATGGTGCTATCATGGCGGCAGTTTTGGCGGGACTTTTTGGCGGTCTTTTGCAATATACAGTCCTTCAATAAATCACAGTTCTGGCACGATTCTGGCACAGTCTCTAGGCACACATGACCCGATTTTTCAGGCTTAAGTAGATCCTGCTCGTGATGCCAAAAGGTTGGATCGCCCCCAAGGGCAGTGGGGTACTCGGTACCAGGTCCTTCGATTCACAGGGGGATGTCACGGTGGCTGACCCGGTCCGTGGTGTCATGGTTCTCAATGGCAAGAGAACGTAATAAAGCATACAAAAGGACTAGCTCTTGGAAGATGGGAACTCGAGCTGACCATGAGCTAAACCTACCGCACAACTAACAGTGGCCGGGTAGCGTGCCTACGTTTTATCCCTAGACGCCCAGCGCCAGCCGGAGAACTGACTGACCCTAGCAGAGGAAAATACAGACCTGGCTTACCTCTAGAGAAATTTTCCCCAAAAGGCAGACAGTAGCCCCCACATATATTGGCGGTGATTTTAGAGGAAATAGACATACGAAGTATGAAGATAGGTTTAGCAAATTGAGGTCCGCTTACTAGATAGTAGGAAGACAGAAAAGGGAACTTCACGGTCAGCTGAAAACCCTTTCAAAATACCATCCTGAAATTACTTTAAGACTCTAATATCAACTCATGACACCAGAGTGGCAATTTCAGCTCACAAGAGCTTCCAGCCTCAGAAATATTCAATCACAGAGAACTGGAACAAAAATGCAAAACAAACTTAGGACAACAAGTCCAACTTAGCTGATAGTTGTCTAGGAGCAGGAACATGCAACAGAAAGGCTTCTGGTAACATTGTTGGCCGGCATAGAAATGACTGAGGAGCAAGGCTAAATAGAAAACTCCCACATCCAGATGGAAAACAGGTGAACAGAGGAGATGAAGCACACAAGTGCAGTACCACCAGAAACCACCGGGGGAGCCCAGAAACCAAATTCACAACACCGTGGCCCTGGGACACACGTGTAAAAGGGAAAGGTCTTTAAAGGGATATGTTCATGACACCACCTGTGGTATTCGGTCAGGGTGACCGACCCTGCTTTAAGGGGTCCGCTGGGGTGATGTTATGGCAGCTAGATGGTATACCTTCCCACAGGTGAAGTGAATCCTCAGGGCTTCCCGGTGTGTGGATGGTGGATGGTGAGAGGCACAGTGAAGAATGAGGACACAAGGTTGCAGTCTCTTTACCTTTTACTGAAGGTTTCAGCATCCACAGTCCAGAGCACCAGACCACAGGGCAGGCAGAGTCTGGCCGGTTTGGAGGCAAATCCAGAGTCCCCTTGTCCAGGTAGAAATCAGTAGCCTACCTCTAGCGCCATGGTGTTGTAGTACCTTACTGCTAAGCTTCTCATAAGGTCCTCACAGATGTTGTAGATGTTATGTCTCTCTCTCTGTCCCCCAGATGGATAGGACAAACCCGTATGACCGGTGGCTTGAGGCGTTTTACAGGGACTCTATCATGCCCCAGCCTCTTAGTGGTGCCACCTTGCCACCTGGGTGTAGGGGCGGACAGGTAATGTGAAATTAGCTGTCCTGCCGGTCTCTGGAGCAAGGCATAAAGGATTGTTGCTCCCTCGGTGTTCCGACTACCGGGATCCTGCGCCTCAGAAGGAGGCAGCTTGGGTAGGGCTGTTCTCCTCTGATATCCACTCTTTTGCTACGAATTCTTCACCCTCTCTACAATACAGTTCTCTTTCAGTGTCTCTTTCTAGAAGCTGCAGCTCTCAGGTCATGCACAGCTCCGTGTCCTTCTGTCTCGATCTCTGACAGGCTCCCACCCCTGTCAGAGACCAACTACCTGAGCGAAGCTCAGCCAGCAACAAATTAACTTCCTCCCCAGGCAACCAGTTTTACCTAATTGTGAAGAGTGCCCTAATAAATAGGAGCAGAGCTCCCCCTGGTTACCTGGAGTGCGAAATGTGTTGCATGTTTGTGATACCTGGATTCAGTTGTCCTTCTTGCCTCCAAACGTAATATCACTCTCCCCTACAGGAAAATGACATTACTGCAAAGACCAGGACCCTGGGGCGCTGCACAAGCAAACATGAAATATATGAAATTTGAATTGCATTACTGCTCTAGAAAATAGGAATAAGATGGTCAGTCTTTTGTTATTTGTATACAAAGACTCTCTGACTAAGCACTCCACTCATCAGCCTCTGGTGGTTTTTATCACAGCAGGATCCTACAAATATAAATATAGACTTCAGCCTAGGAGAGGATTCACATTAGGCAGGTCCCAGCTAAGAGAATCTCCTTATCGCGGCTGCTGAGTATACATGAATTGGCAAATTTATGTGCTAAGTATTCTCGTTTTTTCCTATTTTCTATGGAATCTTCCACTCGTTCCACTCGAGTGATGGGCCTCTTCCTGCATGACTGTATAGAGAGACCTGTCAGTCATTGGCAGTGAGAAGGGAGAAGCCACTGGGGACTGGTCTTTTTGACTAGTCACTCGTGCAACTTGAGAGATTAGCCTGACTGCCATGCATATGTGACCTAGTCAGGCAGTGAAAATCTCCTGTTGATAAAGCACAAATTGTATTGAAAGCACAACACACATCCAGTAGGTGATACATCCTTGTAATCAGGCTCACTTGTTCTATATTAGCCACTCTCAGACTAAAAAGCAAAGACCTGCTGACAAAGTACCTTTAACTTTCCTTATGCTGCACTGTCCTGGACTACAATTCCCAGCAGCTTTAGCTCCTCTTTACATACTAGAAGAGAAGGAATAGCAGAGAAAGGGACTGATTAGCTGATCAAGCTGAAGAAGAAATAAGGAACTAGCTGGGCATGATGACATGTGTGTCCCTCTCCATTAAAAACTGGGGAGAATGTAATGTTGGAGAGCAGCGAACAGAGACACAGAGTGAGTACTTATAGCTTAGCAGCTCAGTTTGTGAGGGGAGAAGAGAATCCTGGAACTAGAGCACATCTGCAGATCAATGAGCCTTTGTGAATCAGCCTTCATAGAGGTATTTTTCAGCTGAGTGGTCTTCTTGCATATAATATTTGAATTCGTAATAAATACCGTACATATTACCAATAAATACATTTTGGCATGTGCAATCATGAATATTTATAGTAATATTTTGTCTATATAAACCATTAACTCCAGCCACATTCTCATCAAACAGTGGGTACAGAAAGTATTCAGACCCCTTTAAATTTTTCACTCTTTGTTTCATTGCAGCCATTTGGTAATTCAAAAAAGTTCAATTTTTTTCTCATTAATGTACACTCTGCACTCCATCTTAACTGAAAAAAACAGAAATGTAGTAATTTTTGCAAATTTATTAAAAAAGAAAAACTGAAATACTCCTTTGCTATTTTAGCTGTGTGCTTAGGGTCATTGTCTTGTTGGAAGGTGAACCTTTGGCCAAGTCTGAGGTCCAAAGCACCCTGGAAGAGGTTTTCATCCAGGATATCTCTGTACTTGGCCTCATTCATGTTTCCTTCAATGACAACCAGTCAAAACATCCCCATCGAATGATGATGCCACCACCATGTTTCACTGTTGGGACTGTATTGGGCAAGTGATGATCAGTGCCGGGTTTTCTCCACACATACCGCTTAGAATTATCACCAAAAAGGTCTATCTTCATCTCATCAGACCAGAGAATCTTATTTCTCATAGTCTGGGAGCCCTTCATGTGTTTTTTAGCAAAGTCTATGCATGTTTTCATATGTCTTGCACTGACGAAAGGCTTCCATCAGGCCACTCTGCCATAAAGGCCTGACTGGTGGAGGACTGCAGTGATATTTGACTTTGTGTAACATTCTCCCATCTCGATACTGCATCTCTGAAGCTTAGCCACAGTGATCTTGGAGTTCTTCTTAACCTCTTTCACCAAGGCTCTTATTCTTTTGTAACCTTCTGTCCCTTGCCACAATTCTGTCTCTGAGGTCCTTTGCCAGTTCCTTTGGCCTCATGATTCTCATTCGGTCTGACATGCACTGTGAGCTGTGAGGTCTTACA
This sequence comes from Ranitomeya variabilis, assembly GCF_051348905.1. NCBI lineage: Eukaryota > Metazoa > Chordata > Amphibia > Anura > Dendrobatidae > Ranitomeya > Ranitomeya variabilis. Next base: position 524,944,203 of record NC_135234.1, on the reverse strand, counting down.
TAGACAGGTGTGTGCCTTTCCAAATCAAGTCCTATCAGGTTAATTAAACACAGCTGGACTCCAATGAATGAGTAGAACCATCTCAAGGAAGATCACAAGGAAATGAACAGCATGTGACTTAAATATGATTGTCTGAGCAACGGGTCTGAATACTTATGACCATGTGATATTTCAGTTTTTCTTTTTTAATAAATATGTAAACATTTCTACATTTCTGGGTTTTTTTTCAGTCAAGATGGGGTGCAGAGTGTACATTAATGAGAAAAAAATGAACTTTTTTGAATTTACCAAATGGCTGCAAAGAAACAAAGAGTGAAAAATTTGAAGGGGTCTGAATACTTTCCGTACCCACTGTATATGATAACTCAGAGATAGTAAAGAAATGTTTTATATATATATATATATATATATATATATATATATATATATATATATATATATATATATATATATACACTCACCGGCCACTTTATTAGGTACACCATGCTAGTAACGGGTTGGACCCCCTTTTTCCTTCAGAACTGCCTCAATTCTTCGTGGCATAGATTCAACAAGGTGCTGGAAGCATTCCTCAGAGATTTTGGTCCATATTGACATGATGGCATCACACAGTTGCCGCAGATTTGTCGGCTGCACATCCCAAAGATGCTCCATACAAGGCAGGATGGATCCATGCTTTCATGTTGTTTACGCCAAATTCTGACCCTACCATCCGAATGTCGCAGCAGAAATCGAGACTCATCAGACCAAGCAACGTTTTTCCAATCTTCTACTGTCCAATTTCGATGAGCTTGTACAAATTGTAGCCTCAGTTTCCTGTTCTTAGCTGAAAGGAGTGGTACCCGGTGTGGTCTTCTGCTGCTGTAGCCCATCTGCCTCAAAGTTCGACGCACTGTGCGTTCAGAGATGCTCTTAGGCCTACCTTGGTTGTAACGGGTGGCGATTTGAGTCACTGTTGCCTTTCTATCAGCTCGAACCAGTCTGCCCATTCTCCTCTGACCTCTGGCATCAACAAGGCATTTCCGCCCACAGAACTGCCGCTCACTGGATTTTTTTTCTTTTTCGGACCATTCTCTGTAAACCCTAGAGATGGTTGTGCGTGAAAATCCCAGTAGATCAGCAGTTTCTGAAATACTCAGACCAGCCCTTCTGGCACCAACAACCATGCCACGTTCAAAGGCACTCAAATCACCTTTCTTCCCCATACTGATGCTCGGTTTGAACTGCAGGAGATTGTCTTGACCATGTCTACATGCCTAAATGCACTGAGTTGCCGCCATGTGATTGGCTGATTAGAAATTAAGTGTTAACAAGAAGTTGGACAGGTGTACCTAATAAAGTGGCCAGTGAGTGTATATATATATATATATATATATATATTATATACAAAACCTTATAAAATATTTCCAGTTTTCATCTATACAGTAAAAGTTTCCCTGCTGGCAAACCACACAGATTTCTAATAATAGCGCTTGTTCCTTCACTTTACATGAGTCAAGCCAATGGTTTTATTCTTCTTTTTCTTTGCTTCTCAAATGTTCGTCATTCCATGCCAGCGGCTTACACTTTATTAAAACTAAACTGGTGGTCATGTATGAAGACATTTTAACAAATTACTGAGGCATATGACTTGAAAGACAAGACAAAGTGAATGTCTCACATATTCAAGGAAATAATTTGCAAATCCAATTTTTATTGAGTATTGAGTAACGTCTACATGGTTGAGTAACTTATGACATCTCAGATGTCTTTTTGTTGGAGTGCAGTTTTATTTTTCAGAAATAAGGAGTTGGTTTAAATAATAGAAAGACTTGCATGCATGGTCGTGGCATTGGAACAGCAGAACAACTACCGAGAAGTGAAAGAAGGGAGTGCTACATCTAAAGAAAATCTGTCAGCAGGTTTTTGCTATGTAATCTGATGAGAGCATGAGGTAGGAGATTAGACACAGATTTAAGTGCCATGTCATTTATCGGGCTTTGTGCTGTTGATTTAACACAAAGTTTTTTATTAGCAGGCCATTATTATTGCCGGAATAGGTATTACGTGCCCGCTAGGCCAACTACACCGCCACCATTGATTAGCAGCTCATTGTTAATATGCAATGTGCTCAGAAAGCTGCAGTGTGGGCGAGAGCAGCTTTCTTAGCTCTGCTTCATGTTACATCTATGAACTCTGAATGTGTCAGATCTGCTGCACCCAGTAAACTAAGTGAAACATCATTGGATTCAGGGTCTCTTTTCCTATATTATGCTGCTCTTAGATGAAGCATCAAAAAACCTGGTGCCAGATTCACTTCAATGAAAAACTAAAGTGGGTATGTTTTACATTGGATTCACACATGCAAATTTTGGGTCAAGCACGGTAGAGTAAAAAATAAAGATAAATGTTTCAAAACTTTATTAATAAATGCATTTTGAAAGTTGACAGATTTCCACCCTAAAAATGTCCACTTTGTCATCTGTCTTAAATATCTTTTTGTCCATGTGAATGTCCATTTTATGTCAATACGTCAGGAATAATTACTTTTTTTATCCTTATTGCAAGTATACATTATCTATTTTTGTTGTTTTTCTTTGCTTTAATTCATTTTATCAGATTTTGCCTATGTAGGTCTGATTGGGTCATAAATAATGGGTATAAAGGCTGTTTATCTGTATTTCGCATCTGTACTACCTCTCCCATATTTAAGTTTTGTTTCTGAGAACTAACGTTTGAGCCAATTATTATATCAGTACATAAGGTCTGTTAGGACTGGCGGAGCGCACTGAGTAAATAGTGAGATGTTATCAGGTGCGTTCGCAGTCCGGGGTCCACAGTGCAGGAGAGAACCTGCTGCTAGCAAATGGCAGCGCTATATGGCGGTGAAAGCAAACTCTGTTAAGTCACAGGGCCGCGGTACCGCACAAAGAGCGCAAGCAAGGAGTCACCGAACTCAGTCTCAAGACTCGGGATTTGAGTCCGTCTAGACTACTTGCGCTCGACACTGCTACTGGGTGTAAGAGATTAACTGCAATAATATTTTGAACACAAAAGTGTGAGCTGTGCCGTACTGGCGGACGCCACCAACCACCCAGGCTTGGGCTAAGAAAGCGCTCTAATGGCGCTGTACTGTCGGTCACAGCACTAGATGCTGTTGTGTGTAATAGTGCTGACATTTCAGCTGGGCGCTAGATAGCAGCCATACACCATACGTGAACAGTCATACAATAGGGATGGGATATTTAAGAATGACTTGCACTCATCAACACACACGTATACAAATGTACACTAGCGCATGGCCGTGCGGTCATGCGAACCTTTTATAGCTGCAGCATGTACAAGACCTTCCCAAAACGACCAATGGGAGGCTGCCACAGAAGTTGAGAACCTTCAGGACCTTCCTGGAGGACCAATAGGACCTGCTGCAGTATCTGAGCATGTGACCCTCGATCTCCAACAGGAGATCTTGCCCTGGGCATGCTCAGAAGAGAAAAAGCAGGACTTAGTCCCAAAAGCGTCTGCTTGCCACTACCCAGCACTGGTTTCAATGGCAGAAGCTGGAATAGCAGGAGTAACCTTTTGCACAGAGTGAGACTGAGCAAGACGCTGGTACCGACATCTCCGCTGAGCAGGCTCCACTGCGGCAGAAGAAGAATGGGAGACCGCAGTGGAGATGGCCCAAGATTCCCCCTGTGTAGAACGGGAACTCGACCCCCAACATGCCCCCCCCCCCTGGACCCCGCTACGCTCGAAGGCAGCAATGAGCTGCGGAGCCCGAATGTGCTCAGCAGGCTCCCAGGACCTGTCCTCAGGACCACAACCCTTCCAGTCCACCAAATAAAATTTTTGGTACGTACCACCTTGCGCCCCAAAATAGCATTCACCTCATAATTGTCCGTAGATGAACCCGATGTCCTGGCAGATGACTCGGAAAACCGAGACATGTATACGGGCTTCAAGAGGGAAACATGAAAGGTGTCAGTGATACCCAGGCGTGGCGGAAGGGCTACACGGTAGACCACAGGGTTAACCTGTTCGAGGACCTTAAAAGACCCAAGTAGTGAGGTGCAAACTTAGTGGACTCAACTCGCAGCCTGATGTTACGGGCGGAGAGCCACACTAAATCGCCAGGAGCAAAGGTCGGAGCGGGGCGCCGATGTGCATCGGCGGACGTCCTCATTCTCTCCTTGGAGGCCCGAATGGCATCCTGAGTGTGGTCCCAAATGTCCCGTGCCTCCACAGCCCAGTCTGCCACCCTGGAGTCGGTGGAAGACACAGGCATGGGCACAGGTACCCACGGATGCTGACCATAGTTAAGGAGGAATGGAGTCTGTCCAGTGGAGTCGGCTACAGCGTTGTTCAGCGCAAACTCTGCCCACGATAGCAAAGATGCCCAGTCATCCTGCCTGGCTGAGACAAAATGTCACAGATATGTGACCAAGGTCTGGTTAGCCCTCTCTACCAACCCATTCATCTCGGGATGATATGCAGAAGATAGATTTAACTCAATGCTGAGAAGATGACAAAGCTCTCTCCAGAACCGAGATGCAAACTGGGGACCCCGGTCACTGCCAATTTTGTCCGGCATACCGTGTAGGCGGAAGATGTGTTTTATAAACAACGCTGCCAAGGCCCGTGCAGAAGGTAGCCGTGGAAGCAGCACCAAGTGCACCATTTTAGAAAAATGATCGGTGATATCCCAAATGATGGTACAGCCACAAGACTTGGGCAAACCCACCACAAAGTCCATCCCGACCATCTCCCAGGGCCTGTCTGCCACCGGCAGGGGATATAATAACCCAGCTGGCCGTTGTCGAGGACACTTATTTTTGGCGCAGGAGACACACGCCCGAATATAGTCTCAGACGTCACGAACCATATGTGGCCACCATACGTTCTCTCTCGCCAGCAGCTCAGATGTCCTCTTTGCCTCAAAGTGTCCACCCACTCTGGATGAATGAGCCCAAGAGAGAACCTCTGGTCTCAAATTAATGGGTACAAAAGTCTTGCCCGGAGGTACAGAAGGGACAATAAGCCGAGGCTCCCCTTCCTCCTCCTCAGATGACACAACGGAGCGAGAGAGGGCGTCAGCATGAATGTTCTTCTACCCAGCGAGATAATGGAGAGTGAAGTGGAACCGGGAGAAGAACAAGGACCATCTGGCCTGACGAGAAATCAGCCGCTGAGCTGTACGTAAATAAACCAAATTTTTGTGATCTGTGAAGACTTGGAAGGGAAAGCGAGCTCCCTCCAAAAGATGTCTCTACTCCAAGAAGGCCAACTTCATTGCTAGCAACTCCCTATCCCTGATGGAATAATTCCTCTCCGCTGCTGTGAAGGTCTTGGAGAAGAAGCAAGGATGCTTCCGACCTTGAGCATCCTTTTGGAAGAGGACTGCTCCAGCACCAATGGATGAGGCATCCACCTCCATTATGAATAGCTTATCAACATCGGGACAATGTAGGATGGGAGCGCTAGCAAAATGAGACTTAACAGAAGTGAAGGCCTTGGAGACCTCCTCAGACCACAATTTGGGATTTGCTCCCTTCTTGGTGAGGGCTACCAAGGGAGCTACCAAAGTTGAGAAGTGGGGAATGAACTGGCGATAGTAATTAATGAACCCCATAAAGCACTGCACCGCTTTAAGAGAATGGGGTTCTTGCCAGTCCATCACAGCCTGTAGTTTGGCAGGATCCATAGCCAATTCCTGGGCGGAGATGATATAGCCCAGGAAAGTTAAAGACTCCTGCTCAAACATACACTTCTCCAACTTTGCATAGAGGGAATTTGCCCATAAGAGGTCGAAGATTCTGCCAACATCTCTCCGGTGGGAGTCAATATCTGGAGAGAAGATGAGAGTATCATCCAGATAGACTACGACCGAGGTGGAGAGCATATCCCGGAAGATATCGTTGACAAAGTCTTGGAAAATGGCTGGGACATTATAGAGCCCGAAGGGCATCACCAGATACTCATAGTGCCCAACCCTGGTATTAAAAGCCATCTTCCATTCGTCCCCCCTCACGGATGCGAATCAGGTTATAAGCACCCCGCAGAGGTAATTTGGTGAATACCCTTGCTCCCCTTAGCCTGTCAAAGAGCTCAGAAATCAGGGGCAACGGGTACTTATTTTTAATGGTGATGGCGTTAAGACCCCTGTAATCGATGCATGGACGTAATTCCCCATTCTTCTTCTGCACGAAGAAGAACCCCATCCCTGCAGGTGACACTGACTTCCTAATGAACCCTCTTGCCAAATTCTCCTGGATGTATTGAGACATAGCCTCTGTCTCAGGGAGAGAGAGGGGATAGACCCGTCCCCGACGAGGTTCAGCTCCAGGCATGAGATCAATAGGACAGTCATAGGGGCGATGAGGCGGAAGGGTCTTTGCAGTCTTTTTGGAGAAGACATCTGCATAGCACCAATAGCACTTGGGAAGGGATGAAAGATCTGCGGGTATCTCGGTAGTGGAAACCTGTACGCACTCTCTCACACATCTGCCCTTACAAGACTCACTCCAAACCAATATCCTCCCAGAGGTCCACTCAATATGTGGGGAGTAGAAACGGAGCCAGGGTATTCCCAGCAGAATCTCATCCATTCCCTCGGTAAGGACAAGAAGGGAAATAATCTCCTAGTGGGAAGGGGACATGGACAACATGAAAGGGACAGTCTGGTGTGTGATCTGTAAAGGGAGTGTCAACCCATTCACTAATCTAACAGTTACCGGTTTGGCGAGCATCAACAGAGGTATTGCAAGACAGAGCAAAAGCAGAGGACATGAAATTTCCCTCTGCCCCAGAATCCACACAAAGCTCGACAGTTAGAGAGGATAAGTCTAACATGATTGTCTCTTTGAAGGACAGCTTGGAGGAAAATGCCGCTGAGTCTAGTGAACCCCCTCCAATGGTTACTAGACGCGATCGTTTACCCGACCACCGTGGACATTTATTGGCAAAATGTCCTTGTTGTTGGCAATTTCTACAAACCACGGGTGCTCGAGGTGTCTGAGACTTAGGTTCCACTCGAGAAACCTCCATGGCCTCACGGGAGTCAGACTCCAGAACAGGAGATTCTAGAGGTCTGGCAAAGGTGGGAGCCAGCCGAAACCTCTGCCTACACTGGGTCCGCTCTAACCTCCGCTCGTTAAAATGGAGGTCGATGCGGGTAGATAGGTAGATATAGAAATGAGCTCCTCCAGTGTGGCGGGAATCTCCCTGGTGGCCAAGGCATCTTTCACATGGTCTGCCAGTCCTTTCCAGAACACCAGAATAAGAACTTTATCTGGCCATTCTAGCTCAGAGGCTAGAGTCCGGAATTGGACGGCAAACTGGCTGACCATGGACGAACCCTGAGTCACTGCCAACAATTGGAGCGCGGTATCGTAGGTGACACGGGTCCCAAAAAGACCTGCCTCAGAGCATCCAGGAAGAGAGGAGCACTCTGCACCACATGATCATCACGCTCCCAAAGCGGCGTTGCCCACTCCAACGCCATGCCTGACAAAAGAGATAAAATAAATCCCATTTTCACCCGTTCCGTAGGAAATCGTGCAGCCAGGAGCTCAAGATGTATGGAGCACTGACTCACGAATCCCCGACATAGCTTACTGTCAACAGCAAACTTGTCTGGAAGTGGGAGATGGGAAATAGTCGGAGCAGGGGTGGCAGCGGACAGACTGGCTGCAGCTACACTTGCAGCCTGAACAGCGACTGCAGTAAATCCACAGCTGAGGTTGTACACTCTAGAGCCGCCAACCTGCCCTCCAGCTGCTGATGTACCGCTGTAGACGCTGATCGTCCGCCATTTACTAGCCAGACCCTGGCGCTAGTGTTCTGTTAGGACTGGTGGAATGCAACGAGTAAATAGTGAGATGTTATGAGGGGTCCACCGTGCATGAGAGAACCTGTTGCTAGCAAATGGCAGCGCTATATGGCGGTGGAAGCAAACTCTGTTAAGTCACAGGGCCGCGGTACCGCACAAAGAGCGCAAGCAAGGAGTCACCGAACTCAGTCCTAAGACTCGGGATTTGAGTCCGTCTAGACTACTTGCGCTCGACACCGCTACTGGGTGTAAGAGATTAACTGCAATAATATTTTGCACACAAAAGTGCGAGCTGTGCCGTACTGGCGGATGCCACCAACCACCCAGGCTTTGGCTAAGAAAGCACTCTAATGGCGCATGGCGCTGTACTGGCGGTCACAGCAGTAGATGTTGTTGTGTGTAATAGTGCTGACAGTTCAGCCGGGCGCAAGATAGCAGCCATACACCATACGCGAACAGTCATACAATAGGGATGGGATATCTAAGAACGACTTGCACTCATCAACACACACACGTATACAAATGTACACTAGCGCATGGCCGTGCGGTCATGCGAACCTTTTATAGCTGCAGCATGTACATGACTTTCCCAAAAGGACCCATGGGAGGCTGCCACAGAAGTTGGGCACCTTCAGGACCTTCCTGGAGGACCAATGGGACCTACTGCAGTATCTGAGCATGTGACCCTCGATCTCCAATGGGAGATCTTGCCCTGGGCATGCTCAGAAGAGAAAAAGCAGGACTTAGTCCCAAAAGCGTCTGCTCGCCGCTACCCAGCACTGGCTTCAATGGCAGAAGCTGGAAAAGCAGCAGTAACCCTTTGCACAGAGTGAGACTGAGCAAGACGCTGGGACCAACATCTCCGCTGAGCAGGCTCCACTGCGGCAGAAGAAGAATGAGAGACCGCACCGGAGATGGCCCGAGATTCCCCCTGTGCAGAGGTGGGAACTCAACCCGTAACAAGGTCTTTTCTGTTTTTAGTAGACTTGATCCTCTTTTCTGTAGTTTGTACAAAAATGTCTGCAACTTTAAATCGGTTACATAAAACTGAATGAAGATATTTGGCAGCCAGCACATGGAGCCCAATCCATTAACACTAGTGTTTGCCAGTCTCAGGAACATTCAGGATTATAATGTCCACCTTGACAATGAATTAGGCATAACTGACTCGCCAGAATTGTTAGACCAGTCAGTGGCATAACTTTTGCAGAATTTGTCAGGTGGGCATCACTGTGCCCTATACCGGCTCTATTTTCTCCGCTATGGCAAAAATCCTGGGACGGCTTTGAAAAAGCAAATGTCGCAAAGTTATGGGCAACATCATGTTGCACAAAAATGTACGACTTTCCAAAGTATTTTACCTCAGTATTCTTTGCTGAATCGGGATCAAGTATTTCTTCAAACCCTATTCACTTAAATGAGACTGTACTTCCACAAAGACATGACTGGTTGACACTCTTTTGTTGTTAAGTAGTCGCTTATATTTCTTATTACATTTCAATGAGACCTTGTAAAGCTGCAGTGTAACCAGTTGATTTGATCTTGGGGAAACGAATAACTCCAAGAATAACTCCAAGCACGTAGACATGATTAATGTGCCATCTTTTTTGTCCATTTCAGGCCTGAGTGCGATGCACTGATTTAAATCTGTGTGAAGTGCATTGGTCTATGATGCTGGGAAATGTTGGAATTGATTTGTGTTGTATTACAGAGATATTGTAATGAACCATATAGATGCTCAGTGAGCCAACAACAAGACATCTGAGGCATGGGGTATAGTCATGTATCACTAATAATCATGCCATCAGTCTGTATCACATTGCCTAGGTTACAAAGTGGAGGGAGCAAAGTGTGGAATACATCAATGCAACAGAAATTGCCTTACACGGCAGTGAGGCAAGTAGTATGCTGGAGGTTAACTTGTTGTCATTCCTATTTTTCATATATGTCACTATCCTGAAGACCTGGGTACAACATATGGTTAACTAAAACTGCCTGGTGTAAAATATTTATCATCTTTCATTTATTTGATGTATTCAATGGGTTAAACAGCTATAAAAGCTATTTTAATGTAGGGCTTATGCTATATTTTTATATCCTATATTATGTTTCAGTAAAGGATAAAATATGGATAATTAAACAATGGAAATTAAGGATAGTTTAAGATGGTGCAGAAATATATTAAATTATCAGCAGTGCTATTGACAAATATGTGTTGGTAAGTAGGGTCACAGGAGATCAGGTATAGCGTTGCAGGACATCTGGTCTATGCTAATTTCCTACGAGCTAAACATTAATAGTTTATGGGAATTGGCACAAATTCTCCATAATAAAATTATCAAAACAGGACCACTGAAACCTGGGAATAAGGTAGTTTCATGGATCCAATTGTTATCTAGTTAATTTTGATAAGACAAATAGAATTTACCAAAGTTGTATCATTTTTTAAATTATGAATAGATAGCTAGATACTGTAGATAGATAGATAGATAGATAGATATGAGATAGATTGATAGATGGATATGGGATAGATAGATAGATAGATAGATAGATAGATAGATAGATAGATAGATATGGGATAGATAGATATAGGATAGATTGATAGATGGATATATGATAGATAGATAGATAGATAGATAGATAGATGATAGATAGATAGATAGATAGATAGATAAATAGGAGATAGATTGATAGATGGATATGAGATAGATAGATGATAGATAGATAGATAGATATTAGATAGATAGATAGATAGATAGAAAAAGAAAACACAGCAGCACTCTATATAAGCCAAGATATATGCAAACACTGAAAACATGAAATCTAAACCCTGTTATTACTCAGTAAGATGAACTTACAAAAATGAAAGTTCAGTAGAACAGGGACTCATCAGAGGGAGGTCACCTTGCCGCGGTTGATGAGCATACATGTATTGGCCAATTTATGCGCTAAAGGCCCCGTCTCACATAGCGAGATCGCTAGCGAGATCGCTGCTGAGTCACAAGTTTTGTGATGCAACAGCGACCTCCATAGCGATCTCGCTATGTGTGACACGTACCAGCGACCCGGCCCCTGCTGCGAGATCGCTGGTCGTGTCGGAACGGCCTGGGCCGTTTTTTGGTCGTTGAGGTCCCGCTGACATCGCTGAATCGGTGTGTGTGACACCGATCCAGCGATGTCTTCACTGGTAACCAGGGTAAACATCGGGTTACTAAGCGCAGGGCCGCGCTTAGTAACCCGATGTTTACCCTGGTTACCAGCGTAAATGTAAAAAAAAACAAACAGTACATACTCACCATCTGATGTCCGTCAGGTCCCTTGCCATCTGCTTCCCACACTGACTGAGCGCCGCAAAGTGAAAGTGAAAGTACAGCACAGCGGTGACGTCACCGCTGCGCTCTGCTCTCACTGTACGGCGGCACTCAGTCAGAGCAGGAATCAGACGGCGAGGGACCTGACGGACATCAGATGGGGAGTATGTACTGTTTGTTTTTTTGGTAACCAGGGTAAACATCGGGTTACTAAGCGCGGCCCTGCGCTTAGTAACCCGATGTTTACCCTCGTTACCCGGGTGCTGCAGGGGGACTTCGGCATCGTCGAAGACAGTTTCAACGATGCCGAAGTCGTTCCCCTGATCGTTGGTCGCTGGAGAGAGCTGTCTGTGTGACAGCTCCCCAGCGACCACACAGCGACAAAACAGCGACGCTGCAGCGATCAGCATCGTTGTCTGTATCGCTGCAGCGTCGCTGTGTGTGACGGGGCCTTTAGAACCTTCATTTTTGTAAGTTCATCTTACTGAGTAATAACACAGTTTAGATTCAATGTTTTCAGTGTTTGCATATATCTTGGCTTATATAGAGTGCTGCTGTGTTTTCTTTGTGTTTGTGTTACAAGGCAGTGTTTAATTGACCTTTGAAAAATAGTAAGGGATTTTAAAACTAAGCAACTAAACAATTTTAATTTGGTTGATCCAGAAAAGATGCTAAAATTCCACTTTCTTGACAGTAAATATTCATGAGTTTCAAACTTCTGACCACATGTGATTTTATGCCTTGGATGCATAAAATGTGATGTTTCACATGTATTTTAACCCCTTTGTGACTTTTTTAAAGGTTGTTCATGGGTTTCATTTAAAGGGAACACTATAAATTTGCAAATGTGGAGTTAATCTGCAGGTTAATAGCATTCTGAACCTGCTTGGGACAGGTACTTGGACCCCTATGCTGGGAGGAAATTAACTTTATTCCTCCAGGTAGTGTTCTGGATTCTGTCATGTAGGTAGTGCTGGCGCAGGTTCAGTCACCGCTTTGCTTACGCCAGCTGTAACCACGCCCCCAACAGTGACTGATAGCTGTGACAGGTCTAATGCTGAGCTGCTGTCAGTCAGTGCCAGGGCATGGCTCGAGCCGACACTTTGTATATATATACTGAGTGGTGAGTAAACCCCCGTCAGTGCCACCCATGTGACTGAAACTGGAAAGCTACCTGGAGGAATAAAGTTCATTTCTTCATGTCAGCGGGGATCAAAGTGCCAATACCATACTTTTCCAGTGTACTATTAACCCCATATCTGCAGGTTAATAGTGTATACATTTTATTCATGTGATAAGTTCCCTTTAAAAGTGCTTGAATTATAGGCGGCAATATCATATATGTAATGAAGTAAAAAAATGTTTTAACCTTTATATTACTAAGGTTTCTGTCTCCAGTTTTATCAGCTTGGTTGTAATTGATATTTTTCTGACAAATAGAATAAATTTAGTCTTAATAGTTTATCACTTTTTAGTTAGAAGAGTCTTAAAGTCCAGAATTTCTTAAGAAGTTCTATTCTCCAAATTTGGTAAAAAAAAAAGTTATTTCTATCTAGAAGCAGAGGAGCCAAAGCACACATCTATTCTGGAGAGCATTAAAATAGCTGTTGTGTCTATCACTTAGTCATATCTTGCTTTTAGGCCGGCGTCAGACGAGCGTATGGCATCGGATGCGAGAGCATTGGATGCGATATGCTAATGACCCTCGGCTCCTGCTGACAGTGTCATGCGTCTGTGCTCTGAGCCTCCTGCACAGAAAGGATCGGAGCGCAGCAGCGGAGGAGGCGGAGAAATGACTTTCTCCATCTCCTCCACTGCCAGGGGTCAGCGTATAACGCACAGCACTCGGATGATATCTCACTCGCACCCATAGGCTTATATGGATGCGAGTGAGCCAAGACTTGGCCGAGTGTCGGTGACAATCACAGCATGCGGCAATTTCACTCACACGCTGAAAATGGCAGAGAAAAAATACGGTGATGTGAGCTGCCCCATAGTTGAATACTGGTCCGAGTGCTATGCGATTTTTTATCACATAGCACTCGTCCGTATTTAACGGTAGTGTGACTCCAGCCTTATAGTCAGGAAAAAAGCATCATGATGAAAAGATACACTCTATATGCTGACATAAAGAATTAAAAATATTGGTCTTCCATTATTGTATACAGCAGTGCTACAATTGTACAATTCTTTCACTTTTGCTGATTCATCTGGAAACTAACACACAAATTCCCATGAATCATTCAAAAGGTCATAAAGAAGCAGTAAAAGAAAAGTCAGATTGTATTCTTTCCGAAAATCATTGCTTTGGACATAATAGCATATAACATGGCACTCTGCCTGCCTAGCAGAGGGGCAGGATGGAATAGAAGATAACATACAATAATTTACTAGCCTTTACTGCTTACTGATCGGAAGCTGCAAACTATACGACTCCCTGTAGGATTTGTAATGTTTTCCAGTATTTCTGAAATGTGATAGTCATGGTAGGAATGGCAATCCTAGATTTTATTCTTTATACCAATCTATTCCTATTATCAGCAGCATTTAGTCTTTGATAGCATTTTAAAATTATGTTTTAATACTAGTAACACAATAAATAGCTGTAAACCTAATAGAACTTAACAGTATATATCATTTCTAAAACTTATGCTTCAAAGGTACTGTATATATATTATCCATAATAAGGCTATATGACAAAAGTATGGAAACTGACTGTTACATAGGTAATAATATTGAAAATTAGCTAAAAATGATGTCACATAATTGTCTTGTATCAGAGTTTAAAAAATAAATGTAAATATTAGAGAAAGATAACACAAGTAAACATAAAATGTAGTTTTTAAATTAATGTCTTCATTATTAAGGGAAAATTAAATCCAAACCTACAGGGCCCTGTGTGAAAAAGGGATTGCCCTCCCCTTTAAAGCATACTTTAACTGTGGTTTATCACAGGTTTGGAAAGCTGAGTTCAAATTCCCTAGCCACACCCAGGTCTGATTACTGCCACACCTTTTCTCAATCAAGAAATCACTTAAATAGGACCTGCCTGACAAAATGAAGTAGACCAAAAGATCATCAAAAGCTGGACATCATGCCAAGATCTAAAGAAATTATAGAACAAATAAGAAACACAGTAATTGAAATGTATCAGTCTGTTAAAGGTTATAAAGCAATTTCTCAAGCTTTGTGACTCCAGCGAACCACAATGAGAGCCATTATCCACATATGGTCAAAACATGGAACAGTGGTGAACCTTCCCAGGTGTGGCTGGCCACCCAAAATTACCCCAATAACGCAGCGACAACTCTTTCAAGAGGTCACAAAAGACTCCACAACAGCATCCAAAGAACTGCAGGTTTCACTTACCTCAGTTAAGGTCAGTATTCTTAACACCACTGTAAGAAAGAGGCTGGACAAAAATGGCCTGCATGGCAAAGTTTCAAGATAAAAACCACTGCTGAGCAATAAGAACATAAAGGCTCTTCTCAGTTTTGCCAGAAACCATTTTGAGGATCCCCAAGACTTTTGGGAGACTAACAAGACAAAAGTTTAACTTTTTGGAAGGTGTATGTCCCATTACATCTGGTATAGAGGTAACACAGAATTTCAGAAAAGGAACATCATATGAACAGTAAAAATATGGTGGTAGTGTGATGGTCTGGGGCTCTTTTGCTGCTTCATAAGATTTAGAAGATTTGCTGTGGTAAATGGAACCATGAATTCTGCTGTCTACCAAAAAAATTCTGAAGGAAAATTTCCAGGCCATCTGGTTGTAGCCTCAAGCTGAAGCACACTTGGGTTTTGCAGCAGGGCAATGATTCAACAAGCAAGTCCACCTCTGAATGGCTTAAGAAAAATAAACTTAAGACCTTGGAGTGGCCTAGTCAAAGTCCTCACCTTAAACTGATTGAGATGCTGAGGCATGACCTTAAAAAGGCTGTTGATGCTTGGAAACCCTCCAATGTGGATAAATGATAATGATTCTGCAAAGATGAGTGGGCCAATATTCCTCCAGAGCATTGTAAAACACTAATTGTCAGTTATCTCAAATGTTTGATTGCAGTTGTTGCTGCAAAGGGTGGCCCAACCAGTTATTAGGTTTCGGGGGCTGAGTTCTAGCTGGATCATTTCAAAATCTTGATCTTTTTCTTGTCATCTCATTATTTTGTTGATTTGGAGGTATGCTTGGGGTCATTGCTATGCTGGAGGGTAAAATTAAGCTTTTAGCAAACGATTGAAGGTTTTGTTGCACATTTGACTGGTATTTAAAATTGTTCATAATTCCCACCCCCTTGAATAAAGACCCTGTTCTAGCTCTTGAAAAACAGCCCAGAACTATAATGCTGCTTTCACCATTCTTCACTGTGGGTTTGGTATTCCTTTAGTAATACAAAGTGTTAGCTTTGTGTCAAATATACCTTTTGGAATTATTGCCAAAAAATTCAACCTTGACACTCTTTTCAGCATGATTTTAGCAGATCTAATGTAGGTTTCAACAAAACATAGGCAGGCTTGGATGTTTATTTTGTAAGAAAAAGCTTTAGTTTTGCACCCTACCCCGCAGGCCAGACATATTAAAAATTAAGGAGACTGTTGTCACATGCAGTACATAACCAGTACTTTCCCCAAATTCCTGCAGGTCCTTTAATGTAGTTCAAAGCTTTTTTGCCACCACCCAGAGCAATTTTCTTCTTACTTTTTCATTAATGTTTGAGGGGCGTCTAGTTCTTGGTAGAATCACTGTTGTGCCAAATGTAAGCCACTTCTTGATGAAAATCTGCGCAGTATTACATGCTATATCTCTATATCTACCTTAAAAACATTGTACACTTCTCCTGACTAATAATGTTTAAAAAATAAGATACTTTTACTTTATTGTAAATTGTTTACAGACCATAGCATTTGCTGTAAAATGTAAGAAAGTATCAGGAAAATTCTAGTAGATTAGCTGAACAGAATCACTGTAAATAATGGCAACTGTGTGCTGACTATTATTGGTGTTATTAATAGTGTTGAGCATTCCGATACTGCAAATATCGGGTATTGCCGATATTCGCTGTATCGGAATTCCGATACCGTGTTCCGATATTTTTGCAATATCGGATATCGGAATCGAAAGTTCCCATAGTGCAATAATGCACTATAATGGAGTGTGGGTGGTGCATGGGTGGAGACTGCATGTCTGTGCGGGCGCAGTCTGTGCGGGACCGTGGGGGGTCTGTGCGTGCCTGCCGGAGCTCTGTGTGGTGTGCCGGGGCTTTTTGCGGGGCTCTGTGCCGCGTGCTGGGGCTCTGTGTGGGCTGCCGGGGCTCTGTGCGGGGCTCTGTGTGGCGTGCCGGGGCCCTGTGTGGGCTGCCGGGGCTCTGTGCGTGCGTGCAGGCATCGTCCGATGGGACTACAAGTCCCATCGGACGATGCCTGCTACAGTGACAGTGATTGACACATTAGCCAATGATGGGACAGTAGTAGTCCCATCATCCGGCTAATGTGTTGAATGTAAAAAAAATACTACATACATGCTACATACATACTACATACATGCTACATACATACTACATACATACTACATGCTACATACGTGCTACATACGTACTACATACATGCTACATACTTGCTGCATTCATACTACATGCTACACACATACTACATACATGCTACATACATACTACATACATACTACATGCTACATACATGCTACATACATACTACATACATGCTACATACCTGCTGCATTCATACTACATGCTACGTACATGCTACATACATACTACATACATACTACATGCTACATACATGCTGCTTACATACTACATACATACTACATACTACATACATGCTACATGCCACATGCATGCTACATACATACTACATACATGCTACATGCTACATACATGCTACATACATACTGCATACATACTACATACTACATGCATACTACATGCTACATACATACTACATACATACTACATACTACATACATACTACATACATACTACATGCCACATACATGCTACATACATGCTACATACATGCTACATACTACATACATACTACATGCTACATACATGCTACATACATGCTACATACATACTACATACATACTGTAGTGTAGTGACACCTGTGGCAGCTAGGGGGCACTGTGTGTGCTCCTTGGGATGTGCATGGAGGATATTTGTCATTATAATCATGGTGAAACAGTGACTGGCAGTGTCGTGAATGGCCGATATGTGTCGCAGAGGGAGTCTGCGTGGTAAGTCTGATGCAATGTTGTTGTTCTGGGACCTGTAGTCCCTCAAGAGTGTGCATATCTATGGTGTAGTTGTAAGTGAGACTTACTAGGCTAGTTGTGTGAGATGGGCGGGACAAACTAGCCGCACATCCACACTCCCACCTGTGGGAGTGGTTAGTACTATATAATTTAACTGAGTTCTGGTCACATGGGCTCTGAGTGTGGATCTGAATGGTCTGTGCTGGAAGGTCCTGGAGAGAGCCCCATGTGTTGGGAGTGTCGGCTCCCTGAAGAGCACATGGCAGGGGCTCTGGACCTCGCACAGACCAGGCTGTGTAACGGATGGAGATCCGTGTTGTACTGACCGGGGTCAGAGTGAGAATGTCTGTCTGAAGGATACCTCTATGGAAGAGAGGTATCCGAGAACCTGTGCAGCAATGGCAGGTAACGAATGGAGATTCGTGTTGTATTGACCGGAGTCAGAGAAAAGGAAAGACAGATTGTGAATGTCTGCAGGATGCCTCTAAGGAAGAGAGATATCCGAGAACCTGTGCGGCACCCACAGGTAATAGGAAGGAACTGTGTAATGCTAACCGGGGTTAGAAGAGAGAGACATTGTGTCTGGGGCACCTCTGAGGCCAAGAGGTGTCCAGGAAGCCATGAAGGTTGCCAATGGGTAAAACTGGTCTGAAAACCGTGTGTAATGCTGACCGGGGTCAGAGACGAACTGTGGTAAAGTTGAATATGTCCGGATACTGTTCAAACTGTTACTAAGTTCCTGTGGAAGTGGTTTATGTTGTGTGAAATAAACATAAGAGACTGTGTTTTTTATAGAAAACCGTGCCTGAGTACATTAATCCCGTGCCAAGCGAGTGTCCCCCAAGACACGTAGTAGGCGCTATGCTACAATATATACATACTACATACATACGACATACATACTACATACTACATACATACTACATACATACATACATACAACATACATGCTACATACAATACATTCATACATTACATACAATACATACATACAGACATGCAGTACATATAACATAGAGTACATACTCACCATTACTTCTCACTTTGTTCCCCGAAGCCAGTGTCATCTGTAAAAAAGATTAAAATAACAAACAACCAATATACTCCCATCAGCTGATGCGACCGCTCTCTAGGGGCTTCAGGAACACAATGACGGGAGGAAGGTATCCTTCCGCACTGTATTCCTCCGCAGCTGTAAAAAAAATAGTCCCTAGTCTTCCTTTATGCCATTGCTGTGTGAGAAATTTTCCCACTCAGCAATTGACATAAAGCAAGACTCAGAGGTTAGTATAGTTCAGTGATGCACCGCAGGAGCCATTGTCTCCTGTCAGTGTGTCACTGAAGGTCCTATAGAGCAGTGACATCACCAGATGTCACTGTTCTATAGGGGAGATCGTCGTGGGACACTCGTTATTAATTGGACTACGGCAGACAGGTAGTATACGGTTTATTATTTTACGTTTTTTGCAGGCACTGAAGTATGGTAAGTATGGTGAAATGAAGAATATTAAAATACTTTTTTCCTAATGTGTGTGTGTTTTATTAACCCTTTATTATTATTGGATTAATAATGGATAGGCGTCTTATTGACCCCTCTCTGTTATTAACCTGGCTTAATGTCAACTTACAATAGCAAGGTGACATTAACCCCTTATTACCTCATATTCCACTGCTACACAGGAGTGGGAAGAGAGGGGCTAAGTGCCGGAATTGGTGCATCTCACAGATGCGCCATTTCCTGAGCGGCTGCGGACTGGTATTTGTAGCCGGGGGGGCCAATATCCATGGCCTATCTGTAGGCTATGAATATCAGCCCGCAGCTGTCTGCATAGCCTTTCTGGCTATAAAATATAGGGGGACCCCACGTCATTTATTTTTGGGATCCCCCTATTTTAATAGCCAGTAAAGGCTACGCAGACAGCTGCGGGCTGATATTCATAGCAGGCTACAAATATTGGCCCCCGGCCGTCGGTTTTCCCCCTCTGGTGCAGAAAATTGCGTGGCAGCTCACGCCGTTTTTTTCCTTTTTTTTTAAATTCAACGCTCATTAAGGCCTCTTTCATATTTGAGTTGGTACGGGTCCGTCGCTATGTGTTGGGCCGACATACCGACGCACGTTGGGAAATTTGTGCACGACATGGGCAGC
Source organism: Ranitomeya variabilis (assembly GCF_051348905.1). Taxonomy (NCBI): domain Eukaryota; kingdom Metazoa; phylum Chordata; class Amphibia; order Anura; family Dendrobatidae; genus Ranitomeya; species Ranitomeya variabilis. Next base: position 524,924,668 of record NC_135234.1, on the reverse strand, counting down.
GGATGCAGTTTTTCAACGCATCCGCTGCCCATTCTGAAGTCCGGGGAGGAGGGGGCGGAGTTTCGTCCACGCATGCGTAGTAGAAAATGGCGGACGCGACGGACAAAAAAAGTTCACTTGAATGTTTTTTCGTGCCGCCGGTCCGCCAAAGCACGACCGATCCGTTGCACCACGGACGCGACGTGTGGCCATCCGTCGCGATCCGTCGCTAGTACAAGTCTATTACAAGCATTTTATAGCCAGAAAGGCTACGCAGACAGCTGTGGGCTGATATTCATAGCCTAGAGAGGGGCCATGGATATTGGCCCCCCCAGCTACAAATACCAGTCCGCAGCCACCCCGGAAATGGCGTCAATTCCGGCACTTATACCCTCTCTTCCCACTCCCGTGTAGCGGTGGGATATGGGGTAATAAGGGGTTAATGTCACCTTGCTATGGTAAGGTGACATTAAACCGGGTTAATAACGGAGAGGCGTCAATAAGATGCCTATCCATTATTAATCCAATACTAGTAAAGGGTTAATAAAACACACACACATTATGAAGAAAGTATTTTAATATTCTTCACTTCACCATACTTACCATACTTGAGCACCTGCAAAAAACGTAAAATAATAAACCGTATACTACCTGTCCGCCGTAGTCCAATTAATAACGAGTGTCCCACGACGATCTCCCCTATTGAACAGTGACATCGGGTGATGTCACTGCTCTATAGGACCTTCAGTGACACACTGACAGGAGACAATGGCTCCTGCAGTGCATCACTGAACTATAGTAACCTTTGAGTCTTACTTTATGTCAATTGCTGAGTGGGAAAATTTCTCACACAGCAATGGCATAAAGTGAGACTAGGGTCTATTTTTTTTATAGAGGCGAGGAATACAGTGCGGAAGGATACCTTCCTCCCGTCATTGTGTTCCTGAAGCCCCTAGAGAGCAGTCGCATCAGCTGATGCTGCCATTCTCCACGGGAGATCGTCGTGGGACACTCGTGGATTTCTGCGGACAGGGAGTATATTGGTTGTTTATTTTAATCTTTTTGACAGATGACACTGGCTTCGGGGAACAAAGTGACAAGTGATGGTGAGTATGAACTCTATGTTTAATGTACTATATGTCTATATGTATGTATTGTATGTAATGTATGAATGTATTGTATGTAGTATGTATGTATGCATGTAGTATGTATGTATGTATGTCTGTATGTAGTATGTATGTAGCATGTATGTAGTATGTATGTAGCATGTACACTCACCGGCCACTTTATTAGGTACACCATGCTAGTAACGGGTTGGACCCCCTTTTGCCTTCAGAACTGCCTCAATTCTTCGTGGCATAGATTCAACAAGGTGCTGGAAGCATTCCTCAGAGATTTTGGTCCATATTGACATGATGGCATCACACAGTTGCCGCAGATTTGTCGGCTGCACATCCCAAAGATGCTCCATACAAGGCAGGATGGATCCATGCTTTCATGTTGTTTACGCCAAATTCTGACCCTACCATCCGAATGTCGCAGCAGAAATCGAGACTCATCAGACCAAGCAACGTTTTTCCAATCTTCTACTGTCCAATTTCGATGAGCTTGTACAAATTGTAGCCTCAGTTTCCTGTTCTTAGCTGAAAGGAGTGGTACCCGGTGTGGTCTTCTGCTGCTGTAGCCCATCTGCCTCAAAGTTCGACGCACTGTGCGTTCAGAGATGCTCTTAGGCCTACCTTGGTTGTAACGGGTGGCGATTTGAGTCACTGTTGCCTTTCTATCAGCTCGAACCAGTCTGCCCATTCTCCTCTGACCTCTGGCATCAACAAGGCATTTCCGCCCACAGAACTGCCGCTCACTGGATTTTTTTTCTTTTTCGGACCATTCTCTGTAAACTCTAGAGATGGTTGTGCGTGAAAATCCCAGTAGATCAGCAGTTTCTGAAATACTCAGACCAGCCCTTCTGGCACCAACAACCATGCCACGTTCAAAGGCACTCAAATCACCTTTCTTCCCCATACTGATGCTCGGTTTGAACTGCAGGAGATTGTCTTGACCATGTCTACATGCCTAAATGCACTGAGTTGCCGCCATGTGATTGGCTGATTAGAAATTAAGTGTTAACAAGAAGTTGGACAGGTGTACCTAATAAAGTGGCCAGTGAGTGTATGTATGTAGTATGTATGTAGCATGTATGTAGCATGTATGTAGCATGTATGTAGTATGTATGTAGCATGTAGTATGTATGTAGCATGTATGTAGTATGTATGTAGCATGTATGTAGCATGTAGTATGTATGTAGCATGTAGTATGTATGTAGCATGTATGTAGTATGTATGTATGTATGTAGCATGTATGTAGTATGTATGTATGTATTTTATTTTTTTACATTTAACACATTAGCCGGCTAATGTGTCAATCACTGTCACTGTAGCAGGCATCATCCGATGGGACTTGTAGTCCCATCGGACGATGCCTGCACACACGCACAGAAGCCCGGCAGCCCGCACAGAGCCCCGGCAGCCCACACAGAGCCCCGGCACACCGCACAGAGTCCCGGCAGCCTGCACAGAGCCCCGGCAGCCTGCACAGAGCCCCGGCAGCCCGCACAGAGCCCCGGCAGCCCGCACAGAGCCCCAGCAGGCAGCACAGAGCCCCATCAGGCCACACAGAGCCCTGGCAGGCAGCACAGAACTCCGGCATGCCGCACAGAGCCCCGCACAGAGCCCGGCAGCTCGCACAGAGCCCCGGCAGCCTGCACAGAGCCCCAGCATGCCGCACAGAGCCCCGCACAGAGCCCCGGCAGGCCCGCACAGAGCCCCGGCAGCCCGCACAGAGCCCTGAGATACCCGTACAGATCCCCGGCAGGCACGCACAGACCCCGCCAGCACACACAGACACGCACAGTGTCCGCCCACACTCTCTCCCCCTCCAGAACAGGATGTAGAAGCACAGAAAGGGCTTATTTACATTCTGATATTTGTGTCCCATTGACTTGCATTGGTATCGGGTATCGGTATCGGTGATATCCGATATTTTTTGGATATCGGCCGATCCAATCCAATACCGATACTTCTGGATATCAGATGGTATCGCTCAACACTAGTTATTAAACTTGGAAAAATTTCTGAAATTATTATTTTTTGTATGATTTTTTTTTTGACATTTTAGCAGGGTTGTTTAGACTTTTTATATCCATTGTATGCTGTGTATTCAGCCCTTTTTTAGCTATGCATACAATGATCAGGAAGACAAAGACTACACTGCATGCAGAATTATTAGGCAAGTTGTATTTTAGAGGATTATTTTTATTATTGATCAACAACTATGTTCTCAATCAACCCAAAAGACTCATAAATATCAAAGCTTAATATTTTTGGAAGTTGGAGTGTTTTTTATTTAGATTTGGCTATCTTAGGAGGATATCTGTTTGTGCAGGTAACTATTACTGTGCAGAATTATTAGGCAACTTTATAAAAACCAAATATATTCCCATCTCACTTGTTTATTTTCACCAGGTAAACCAATATAAGTGCACAAAATTTTGAAATATACATTTCTGACATGCAAAAACAAAACCCCCCAAAAATAGTGACCAATATAGCCACCTTTCTTTATGATAACACTCAACAGCCTTCTATCCATAAATTCTGTCAGTTGCTTGATCTGTTTACGATCAACATTGCGTGCAGCAGCCACCACAGCCTCCCAGACACTGTTCCTAGAGGTGTACTGTTTTTCCTCCCTGTAGATCTCACATTTTATGAGGGACCACAGGTTCTCTATGGGGTTCAGATCAGGTGAACAATGGGGCCATGTCATTATTTTTTCTTCTTTGAGACCTTTAGTGGCCAGCCATGCTGTGGAGTAGTTGGAAGCATGTGATGGAGCATTGTCCTGCATGAAAATCATGTTTTAATCGAACGATACCGACTTCTTCCTGTACCACTGCTTGAAGAAGTTGTCTTCCAGAAACTGGCAGTAGGTCTGGGAGTTGAGCTTCACTCCATCTTCAACACGAAAAGGTCCCACAAGTTCATCTTTGATGATACCAGCCCATACTAGTCCCCCACCTCCACCTTGCTGGCGTCTGAGTTGGAGGGAGCTCTCTGCCCTTTAATGATCCAGCCTCTGGCCCATCCATCTGGCCCATCAAGAGTCACTCTCATTTCATCAGTCCATAAAACCTTTGAAAAGTCAGTCTTAAGATATTGCTTGGCCCAGTCTTGACGTTTTATCTCATGTTTCTTGTTCAAAGGTGGTCGTTTTTCAGCCTTCCTTACCTTGGCCATGTCCCTGAGTATTGCACACCTTGTGCATTTTGTTACTCCAGTAATGTTGCAGCTCTGAAAAATGGCAAAACTGGTGGCAAATGGCATCTTGACAGCTTCACGCTTGATTTTCCTCAATTCATGGGCAGTTATTTTGGGGCTTTTTTTGCCCATCACACTTCTTGCGACCCTGTAGGCTATTTGCCATGAAACGCTTGATTGTTCGGTGATCACGCTTCAAAAGTTTGGCAATTTCAAGACTGCTGCATCCCTCTGCAAGACATCTCACAATTTTTGACTTTTCAGAGCCCGTCAAATCTCTCTTCTGACCGATTTTGCCAAAGGAAAGGAAGTTGCCTAATAATTAAGCACACCTTATATAGGGTTTTGATGTCATTAGACAACACGCCTCCTCATTACAGAGATGTACATCACCTGATTTACTTAATTGGTAGTTGGCTCTCAAGCCTGAACAGCTTGGAGTAGGACAACGTGTATAAAAAGTATAATGTGATTAAAATACAGCTTGCCTATTAATTCTGCACTCAGCGTATAATAAACCATCTCTATCGATACGCAGATGATTGATTTTGAGTCAAAATTCTTGAAATTCCTGGTTCCATGTGAATAAAAAAATGCATAGCAGAAAAAGGTGGCCACACTCACCAATACCAGGTCACAAAACTAATGTACTACAAGATACGGCAGATCAATGATAAATTCTGAGCAGCATATATGCAAATACTGATGAAACAACCACTCACACCTACCATTCATGGAGGGGTGGTTTCTTAGTATTAGAATTGCACATGGATAAGGCTTGTATATGGCTTTATTCACACAGATAAATGTAGTGCACAGTGTCTGGCTTACAGCCTATTTATGATGCCCATACTATTAGATCAGGCAGTCTGGACAGCCCTATATGAGTGTAGTACACAAGGACCGACACCCCAATTTTCACTGCCAACATTAAAGGGCCTGACTAAATCCTGCATAGAAATGAAAAGAATTGCAAAAAGATTTAAAAAAGAGGTACAATATGTATGAGGTATTATTCAATAATTTGGCCAAAGTACGCAAGCTGGCAACCCACGCCAAAGGTCCTCATTGCTTTTGTGAATCCCTACACTAAAATCAATAGGACTCCACAGTAAAAGGACATAAAATAAAAAAAAGGAAAACAGTAGAAACAGGAAGCCACACTCACAAAAACACATGATGTATTCCACTATTTAGCAAGCAGATTATCATACCTTGTACTGTGGTGACTAATGCGTGGATTATCAGAGATCAGTAACTTCTAGTGTAGCACAGGCAGGCATAGATGTGACAGTTTTTGTAAGAAGTTTATACTGATCATATTGTAATGAAATGTATTTTTCTCTATATTGTACTTTTCGAACAATTTGTAGTATTCTTGCATTGTGTTTCACTATGAATTTATTGGACGTAAATCGAATTTTCGGAAAAAAAATTCAATGAAGCTTGCAAATTTGAATTTGACATGATCTGCTCATCACTGCTGCCTTTGGAAGTCCAACTGTGTTTGAAAGCCATCTATACTATTCCGTGAGGTTTTAGACTGCTCTTATGTTTATTGTCTATGGCCAGTCTGGAAATAGTTAAATGGGTTGTCCTATCTGCAGTAATTCAAAAACACTGCACACTGTGAGGATCGTCTAATGTTAGAAGCGGTGGACAATTAACCAAAGTATGCAATCTGCATGCATTCTGTCATTTGTCAACTAGGCATGCTCGACCTCGCTCAGTGAAAGTGTATTGAGTGAGGCCGGACATGTCTAGTCGTAATGTGGCAGGAGATATGCAAATCGCATACTAGTAGAGATGGGTGAACCCAAACTGTTGAGTTCAGCATCCGTTCTGAACACTTACTATTCGGACATGGACAACGAACACAGATTTCACCAGGAATTTCGTGTTAGGCCGGAGACACACTGGTGCGAGAGACGGCCGAGTCTCGCTGGTTAAAAGCAAGCTGTGGCACCTGCACTCCGGAGCGGAGCGTGCGGCTCCATAGCAATACATGGAGCTGCACGCTCAGCTCCGGAATGCAGGTGCCACAGCTTGCTTTTAACCAGCGAGACTCGGCCGTCTCTCGCACCAGTGTGTCTCCGGCCTTACTGTTTGGGTTCAGCCCCCTGAACACCGAGTGTTTGTTGTGGTTTCATGTGCATGACAGCATGGCAAACACTGCTTCTGATCAATAGTACACTCATTCCCATTGGTCAGAAAGCCACGGTTTCAACGCTGTCAAATGAGCCCACAGCTGTGAACGGAGGTAAAAAGTTTACCTCTGATTACTGACATCGGCTGCCCTAAAAGGTGTGTTATAGATGCCTCTCCATTATTAATCTGTGGGCTTGATGTCACTAGAAAATACAAAGGTGACATCAACCCTACAAAGTCAATGACTTGCGCGCACACAGCAACCGTGCTTTCTGCAGGAGCATCCAGGTAGGGGTAGTGGCAAAGAAATTGCTGTACCACCAGGTTGAGGATGTGAGCCATGGAAGACATGTGTGAGGTTAACCCCTCATGACCTTGCCCTTTTCCGTTTTTGCGTTCTCGTTTTTCGCTCCCCTCCTTCCCAGAGCCAAACTTTTTTATTTTTCCATCAATATGGCCATGTGTGGGCTTGTTTTTTGCAGGACAAGTTGCACTTTTCAACGACATCATTGGATTTAGCATGTCATGTACTAGAAAACGGGAAAAAAATTCCAAGTATGGTGAAATTGCAAAAAAAGTGCAATCCCACACATGTTTTTTGTTCAGCTTTTTTTCTAGGTTCACTAAATGCTAAAATTGACCTGCCATTATGATTCTCCAGGTCATTACGAGTTCATAGACATCAAACATGTCTAGGTTATTTTATCTAAGTGGTAAAAAAAATTCCAAACTTTGCTAAAAAAAAAAAAAAAAAAAAAAAAAATTGTGCAATTTTTCAATACCCATAGCGTCTCCATTTTTCGTGATCTGGGGTCAGATGAGGGATTATTTTTTGCGTGCCCTGCTGGCGTTTTTAATGATACCATGTTGGTGCAGATACGTTCTTTTGATTGCCCATTATTACATTTTAATGCAATGTCGCGGCGACCAAAAAAACGTAATTCGGGCATTTCAAATGTTTTTCGCGCTAGGCTGTTTAGTGATCAGGTTAATCCTTTCTTTTATTGATAGATCGGGTGATTCTGAAAGCTGCGATAACAAATATGTGTAGGTTAAATTTTTTTTCATTGTTTTATTTTGAATGGAGCGAAAGGGGGGTGATTTAAACTTTTATATTTTTTTAATTTTTTTTAAAACATTCTTTTTTAACTTTTGCCATGCTTCAATAGCCTCCATGGGAGGCTAGAAGCTGGCACAACTCGATCGGCTCAGCTTCATAGCAGCGATCATCAGATCGCTGCTATGTAGCTTAATTGCAGGCATGCTATGAGCGCCGACCGCAGGGTGGCGCTCACAGCAGGCCAGCATCAGTAACCATAGAGGTCTCAAGGACCTCTATGGTTACTATCCTGACGCATCACTGACCCCCGATCATGTGGCGGGGTCGGCAATGCGATCATTTCCGGCCGCGCGGCCGGAAGCGCCGGTTAACCCCTTCATGCCGCGGCCTTTTTCATTTTTGCGTTTTCGTTTTTCGCTCCCCTCCTTCCCAGAGCCATAACTTTTTTATTTTTCCATCAATATTGTCATGTGAGGGCTTATTTTTTGCGGGACGAGTTGTATTTTTGAACGACATCATTGGTTGTACCATGTCGTGTACTAGAAAACAGGAAAAATTTCCAAGTGAGATGAAAATGCAAAAAATGTGCAATCCCACACTTGTTTTTTGTTTGGCTTTTTTGCTAGGTTCACTAAATGCTAAAACTGACCAGTGATTATGATTCTCCAGGTCATTACGAGTTCATAGATACCTAACATGTCTAGGTTATTTTTTATCTAAGTGGTGAAAAAAATTCAAAACTTTGCTAAAAAAAAAAAATTGCGCCATTTTCCGATACCCGTAGCGTCTACATTTTTCGTGATCTTGGGTCAGATGAGGGCTTTTTTTTGTATGCCAAACTGACATTTTTAATGATATCACCTTTGTGCAGATATGTTCTTTTGATCGCCCGTTATTGCATCTTAATGCAACGTCACGGCGACCAAAAACGTTTCGAATTTTTTTCTTGCTATGCTGTTTAGCAATCAGATTAATGCTTTTTTTATTGATAGATCGGGCGATTCTGAATGCGGCGATACCAAATACAGTTATATGAAAAATTTTGGGCACCCCTATTAATCTTAAGCTTAATGTTTTATAAAAATTGTTTTTTTTGCAACAGCTATTTCAGTTTCATATATCTAATAACTGTTGGACACAGTAATGTTTCTGCCTTGAAATGAGGTTTATTGTACTAACAGAAAATGTGCAATCTGCATTCAAACAAAATTTGACAGGTGCATAAGTATGGGCACCTCACCAGAAAAGTGATATTAATATTTAGTACTTCCTCCTTTTGCAAAAATAACAGCCTCTAGTCGCTTCCTGTAGCTTTTAATGAGTTCCTGGATCCTGGATAAAGGTATTTTTGACCATTTCTCTTTACAAAACAATTCCAGTTCAGTTAAGTTTGATGGTCGCCGAGCATGAACAGCCCTCTTCAAATGATCCCACAGATGTTCAATGATATTCAGGTCTGGGAACTGGGATGGCCATTCCAGAACAGTGTAATTGTTCCTCTGCTTGAATGCCTGAGTAGATTTGGAGCGGAGTTTTGGATCATTGTCTTGCTGAAAGATCCATCCCCTGCTTAACTTCAACTTTGTCACTGATTCATGAACATTATTGTCAAGAATCTGCTGATACTGAGAGGAATCCATGCGTCCCTCAACTTTAACAAGATTCCCGGTGCCGGCATTGGCCACACAGCCCCAAAGCATGATGGAACCTCCAGCAAATTTTACTGTGGATAGCAAGTGTTTTTCTTGGAATGCTGTGTTTTTTTGCCGCCATGCATAACGCCTTTTTGTATGACCAAACAACTCAATCTTGGTTTCATCAGTCCACAGGACCTTCTTCCAAAAAGAAATTGGCTTCTCCAAATGTGCTTTTGCATACCTCAGCTGACTCTGTTTGTGGCGTGCTTGCAGAAACGGCTTCTTTCGCATAACTCTCCCATACAGCTTCTCCTTGTGCAAAGTGCGTTGTATAGTTGACCGATGCACAGTGACACCATCTGCAGCAAGTTGATGCTGCAGCTCTCTGGAGGTGGTCTGAGGATTGTCCTTGACTGATCTCACCATTCTTCTTCTCTGCCTTTCTGATGTTTTTCTTGGCCTGCCACTTCTGGCCTTAACAAGAACTGTACCTGTGTTCTTCTATTTCCTTACTATGTTCCTCACAGTGGAAATTGACAGGTTAAATCTCTTAGACAGCTTTTTGTATCCTTCCCCTGAACAACTATGTTGAATAATCTTTGTTTTCAGATCATTTGACAGTTGTTTTGAGGAGCCCATGATGCCACTCTTCAGAGGAGACTCAAACAGGAGAACAACTTGCAAGTGGCCACTTTAAGTAGCTTTTCTCATGATTGCATACATCTGGCTATGAAGTTGAAAGCTCAATGAGGTTACAAAACAAAAAAAAGTGCTTTAGTAAGTCAATAAAAAGCAGGTAGGAGTATTTAAAACAAGAAAATGATAAGGGTGCCCATACTTGTGCACCTGTCAAATTTTGTTTGAATGCAGGTAGGAGTATTTAAAACAAAAAAATGATAAGGGTGCCCATACTTGTGCACCTGTCAAATTTTGTTTGAATGCAGATTGCACATTTTCTGTTAGTATAATAAACCTCATTTCAAGGCAGAAACTGTTGTGAACTATATTTCTTGGCTCCCTCTTGTGGTCACTAGCGGTATGACACTTGGATTATCTTTCTCCAGGTTGGTACCCACCTGGTTCGTTAGGCCTTGGGTGTTCCTATTTAGTCTTCCTGGAAACTCAGTCTAGTGCCTGGAATCGATGTAGTCAGTCTATGTCTGTTTGCTCCTGACTCCTGGTCTCCGGTTCTTTGCAAAATAAGCTAAGTCCTGCTTTCTTATTTTTGTTATTTCGCATTGCTTCTATTTTGTTCCAGCTTGTTCATAATGTGATTCCTGATTTTTGCTGGAAGCTCTAGGGGGCTGATATTCTCCCCCCACACCGTTAGTCGGTGCGGGGGTTCTTGGATATTCAGCGTGGATATTTTTGTAGGGTTTTTGCTGACCGTATAAGTCCTCTTCCTATTTTCTGCTATTAATTAGTGGGCCTCTCTTTGCTAAATCTAGTTCATCCTTACGTTTGTCTTTTCTTCTTACCTCACCGTTATTATTTGTTGGGGGCTTGTATTATAACTTTGGGGTCCTTTCTCTTGAGGCAAGTGAGGTCTTATTTTCTCTGAAAGGGTTAGTTAGTTCTCCGGCTGGTGCGAGACGTCTAGAATCAACGTAGGTACGTTCCCCGGCTACTTCTAGTTGTTGTGCTAGGATCAGGTATACGGTCAGCCAAGTTACCACCTCCCTATGAGCTGGTTTTTGTGTTTGCGGACTTAGCTGGAACTTCTGCGATCCTCTACCTCTAGGATCATAACAAGAAACATTACTGTGTCCAACAGTTATTAGATATATGAAACTGAAATAGCTGTTGCAAAAAAAACTATTTTTATAAAACATTAAGCTTAAGATTAATAGGGGAGCCCAAACTTTTTCATATAACTGTATGTGTAGGTTTGATTTTTTTATTGTTTTATTTTGGATGGGGCGAAAGTGGGGTGATTTAAACTTTTAGATTTTTTTTTTTTCATATTTTTAAAAACTATTTTTTTTACTTTTGCCATGCTTCAATAGCCTCCATGGGAGGCTAGAAGCTGGCACCACTCGATCGGCTCAGCTACATAGCAGCGATTATCAGATCGCTGCTATGTAGCTGAAATACAGGCTTGCTATGAGTGCTGACCACAGGGTGGTGCTCATAACAGGCCGACATCTGTAATCATAGAGGTCTCAAGGACCTCTATGGTTACCATCCTGATGCATCGCCAACCCCCGATCATCACCAATCGCGATTTCACCCGCCGCTATTGCGGGCACATGTCAGCTGTTCAAAACAGCTGACATGTCATGGCTTTGAGATGGGCTCAGTGTCGGAGCCCACATCAAAGCAGGGGACCCGACCTCCGCTATAATAGTACGGCGGAGGTCGGGAAGGGGTTAAGTGGAGACAGCCATTGCTCTAACTCGGCCTGGAGAGCTGTCCACAACTCATGAGCTGTGTGACTGTGATCTCCAAGGCATATTATTTTAAATACTGGTTGATTGCGGTGAGCCTCGACTGTGCATTACAGAGATGGGAGGATTCTCTCTGCACGGTTTTATCACATGTCTGAATAAGGGAGAGATTGAAGGTACAGGTGGAGGCCCAAGAGCTTGGTAGCCAATCACAGAAGCCCTTGTGTCATGACATTATGGATGGTTTCTGCTTCCTGATTGGCTGTTGGAATATACACACATTTAGGTATTAAAGAAAAAAAAAGAAAAAAAATTACGTCCTCTGACCTAGACACAATCCCTCCCCTCATAAAACATGTCCGCACTTTCATCATACAGTGCCACTATCCAACACAAAGTCAAAACAAAAGCATTAGTGGAAACGCAATCATTTACTGATGTTTGACCAAATATTGTCGACTTTGAGGGAAAATGCTCAGGAAATGAAACACGAATCTGAATGTGCTACGTTCATACAGAATTTGAGATTGGCGAATGTTTACTGAACAGGTTCGCTCATCTGTTATTATTACATCTACATGGCTAAAGGTACATATGGAAAGAAGTTGTCTCAGCAAGTGTTGACAATGAAGGTACTAGATGTATGGGACTGTATGCCTATACGAGCATACATATATGCTCGTATATATATACTAATGCCACACACTACTGCAGCACTTGCTGCTGATCCTGATTGTTCATCATTGCTTGTAACCCGGAGCATAATGTAATTAGTCTGACTGATGAAGGTCATTGTAAGACCAAAGCCTCTTCTTTTTTTGGATTGCCTGCACACAATATAATTATCTTTTTACTACATTTACCTGAGTGCCAAGTTTTCTACAAGATATGCATATACAAATGACTTGCACTTTTTATTTATGTATTATTCGACTAAAAAGAGTAGTTGTGTTTTTCAATAGAATTGGCCCATTTAATTTATTAAAAATAATATAAGTAAATCAAAATTTATATATTTAGACTGTTTACAGTTTACAACAATACAAATATACCCAATTCCCTTCATAAACAAGTTATGTTTTTATCCACAACTTCTTTTGCAGAGAAAATATGATCACAGGTGGGTTGGCAAGAATTACGAGGGCAAGCTGTTCTTTATACAGTAATGAATTTATTAGCACTACATAATCGTGTTTAAAATAAATGGCTTAAAACATACTGTTCCTGATGGGGAAAAAAGTTTGTCACTTTACTTTAAAGTCCAACTTGTATGTCATTTAGTTAATAATTTCTTAAAGACAGTCTTTACAGTTTAGGAGGATAAATTAATCAGTATAATATGCTTCACTTGCCTGCTGCTATTTTAAATATATCATGTACTATTGCAATCTGTTGAGACTTCAGTAAATTTAACCTTTTAACCCAAAGAATTAGTGTGTCATGTAAAGTGTGAACCTTACGTGTGATGAACAGACTCAGTATCTATATGAAGGTGCATTCTCTGACCATGTTCCTCTATGTTGAAGTAATCAATATAACATGAGCTATGCGCTGTACATGCATGTCTTTAGGAAAAATCTATATTAACCACTTTTATAATCATATTTAGTGGTACTGTAAATCGTACAGCTTAATGTATTTACTCCTTGTTCTTGTTAGCATTGCCTGCTCCGATATAAATGACTTTTCATTTAGTCACTTCACTGCTAAGTTGAAAACTGTATACCAATGGATTCCTGATCATTTAGGCTGTGTGCCCACGTTGCATTTTTAATGCGTTTCTGCCGCATTTTTTGCCGCAGCGGAAATGTTTAAAAACGCTTAAAACGCATTCCCATGTAATCTTATGGGAATCTGCAGTTGCTGTGCCCATGCTGCGGATTTTCCCACTGCAGAATCGCATAGCGGCAAAATCCGCAGCATGTTCATTATTTCTGTGGAATCATGGTGATTCCACCACCATAGGATTGCATTGAAAAGCTTACTTTATGCATGTGGCTATGCCCACCATGCGTAAAGTGAGCACTTCATGTGCGGATGGTACCTGGGTCTGGAAGAGAGGAGATCCTCCTCCAGGCCCTAGGTACAATATTCCTGTAAAAAAAAAGAATTAAAATAAAAAATAGGGACATACTTACCTTCTGATGGCCCCCGGAGTCCTTCCACCTCTCAGCGGTGCACGCGGTGGCTTCCGTTCCCAGGGATGCATTCCGCAAATCACCTGAGATGATGTCACGGTCGAATTCTGCATGCTTTTTACCGGCAGCAGGGAGTTGCGGAAATGCTGCAGACATTTCCGCAGCATTTCTGCAACGTGGGCACATAGCCTTAAGTTATCCAAACCATCATAGATATATTTGCTGTAGAGTAATCTTCCTGTAGATAAACACTATTAGATCAATTAAGGGATTTTCCACATTTTTCTGTTAGACTGGCAGAACTAGCTCACTGATGGAGTTTAAGTTAAAGAAAAAGACCCTCCCATAAAAATTGTTATCTCAGTCATATTATACAGCACTGTGTACTTACAATTGCCCAGTTTGCCTTTCTACCCAGCTAATTCTTCTGCTTTCCATTAGGTCTATGACATCACGTGACTAAAAACTGACTAGCTTGTTGAAACAAGAGGTCAATTTTCCCTGTATGACTCATCAGTCACTGCAGACATCAATGGCAGTGGGGAAAAGCGGAGCAGCTAGGTCAGGATTAGAAGAGAGGAATGATTTCTGCAGGGACAAGATACTTCCAGTTTCTGCATAGAGAAGAGAAAGTAAAATAATTAGCTGGGTGGAAAGGTAAAATAAGCAATTGTAAGTACATGGTGTTATATAATATAATGACTGCAATATATTAAGAGGATATAAACTTTGATGGGAGTGCTTCTTTAAAGGGGATGGGCATGTTCTCTGGTTAGTGCAGCTTTCCTTACAAACTAACCTAACACCTGTCCATAAAATGCCTGCTGGTAGAAGAACATGTGACTAGATCAGTCCATCAGCCTCCTCCAATGTAAAAAAAAACAGCAAAAAACTTTACAATGTTAGCTGTTTTTGAATTAGAGGAGGCTGATGGACTTTTCTGGTCAGATGTTTTTGCACCAGTAGCCATTGTATGGACAGAAAAACTGGTTAGTTTGAGAGGAAAGCTGCACAAACAAGAGAAAGTGGCCTACCCCTTTACCTGAGAATCAATCAACGATCTTGTTCTGACAGTCTCACAGGAAAGTTTGTAACTCTTTCTTTTCTCTGAGCTCTTCTCAACTGACTTATGACCGCATGAAAGTTAAATCTCCAGGGAAAAAAAGAGCCTGTAAAAATGAAACAGTGCAAAAATTTTAATGAAGTCAATAACAAAAAGGATTTTTATCCCAACATATTGCTTTTAAATAATATAAAAAGCGATTGCTTCAAAAGGTGGCCAACCCTTAAGTATGCATGTTGGCTGGCACGCCTAGATCAGAGTTCTTTGGATCAGAAATTTATTGCATATCCATAGGATTGGTGATGACTTACTGGTTGGTGAGATCTTAGGCTAGGGTCACAAAACCAATTTTCTCTCATCTGAAAAAATCTGTCTAATTATGGTAATCATACTCTGATCAGACTGTAGCCAGAGTTTGATCAAGGTGTGATCCGATAATCTTGCAGGTTGCAATCCACTTTTTTAAAATTATTATTATTTAAATAAATGATTAAAATAAAAGGCGTAGGGTCCCCCCACTTTTGACAACCAGCCAAGATAAAGCAAACAGCTCGCAGCTGGTATTCTCAGACTAGTAAGAGGCCATGGATGTTGCCCCTCCAGCCTAAAAATAGCAGCCCGCAGCCACCCCAGAAAAGGCGCATCTATTAGATGCAGCAAATCTGACACTTTGCCCGGCTCTTTCCACTTGCCCTGGTGTGATGGCAAGTGGGGTAATAGTTGTGGGGATGTCAGCTGTTTTATGGCCATTGACATCATGTCCACAGGTTAGTAATGGAGAGGCATCTATAAGACGCTCCCCCAATACTAACCCCATTGTTAGATTGTAAAAAAGACACAGCAAGAATAACATCTTTTAATTGAAATAATAACACAGATTTCGCTATTTTAAATAAAAATAAAAAGCAGTTATACTCACCTTTATGCCTAATCCATTGAAGCCCATGTCACCTGTAAAAACAGGAGATAACAACAACCATAATACTCACGTTTGCGCCTAATCCACCAATGCCCATGTCCCCTGGAAAAGAAGAAAAATAATAAACAACCATATCCTTCACCTGTCCATCTTGAAAAAAATCCATACTGTTCCACAACGATCCAGATAATTTGAAGCGCAATCACATCAGTGACTGCTCTTCCCACCAGCCAGCTCACACTGACATAGGAGCATGATTGCTCCTGCAGTGTCTAGTGCTGAGCTGCCATGAGAAAGTTCAATGGAGATTATAGCTGATGAACCCTGGAGACCTCACTTAGGGCGCCACTAGCTGCGTGAGAAACCTCCCACAAGTGACCCCATTTTGGAAACTAGACCTCTCAAGGAATGTATCTAGATGTGTCATGAACACTTTGGACCCCCAGGTGCTTCAAAAAAAGTGTATAACGTAGAGTCATGAAAATTAAAAAAATCAAATTTTTCGCACAAAAATATTATTTTAGCCCCAAATATTTTATTTTCACAAGGTTAACTGGAGAAATTGAAATCAAATATTTGTTATGCAATTTCTCATGAGTACTCAGATACCCTACAAGTTGGGTAAAACCTCCCAGGCTCCAGAAAGTAAGGAGCGATGTTTTGGAACCCAGGCTTTGATGGAATGGTCTGCTGGTGTCATGTCATGTTTTAAGAGCCCTTCATGTGCATATAAGTGACCCCATTTTACAAACTACATTTCTCGATAAATTTATCTAGGGGTGCAGTGATCGTATTGACATCACAGGTGTGTCACAGAATTTTATACCATTGGGCAGTAAAGAAAAAATAATTACATTTTTACCACCACAATTTAGTTTTAGCCCCATACTTTACTTTTTCACAATGGGAAATTGGCAAAAATGAAACCAAAATGTGTCCCAAAATTTCTGCTGAATGTAGACATACCCCATATGTGGATGTACAGTACTGGTTAGCCATACATCGAGACTCGGGAGGGACAGAGTGCTATTCTATTTGCCTCCTGGAGTGTAAATTCTACTAGAATAGTTTGTGGACTCCATAAACAGAGCCCCTAAAGTGCTAGAAAAGCAGAATCCCCTCTGAAGTTACCCAATTTTGGAAATTATACCCCTTTGGGAATTTATGTACAGGCAAAGTTATGATTTTGGCACCATGGGTGTTTCACAAAAGCAAGAAGCAGCGGATGTTGCTGAGTGAAAATTACAAGCTGCCATTGTAATGCCCTTATGTTGTAGTTCCCAGTAAGGCGTAGTCCCCAGTATTTTTTAGTGACCAGTACGCTGTAGTGATCAACTCATGCTTCTGGAGACATTCACCCATAAATTAGGAGGGCTGTCATCTCTACAGAAATGATAAACATGTGGACGCTAAATGTAGTTTAGGCACACTGGGGCTAAGAGGGGAAGGGGCATTTGGATTTGAGAGGGCTGAATTTGCTGAATTTCTATTGTGGAGTGAGGAGCTATTTTGCTATTCCAAAGCCTTTCTATTATCAGTAACGTGGAAGCCCCTAATATTTCCGATAGCAGAAGATGGACCTGAGTGGGGACTCTTTTTTTGTGGATTGATTTTTAAGCTTTTTTTGGGAACATTTTACATAACAGTTGGGATTACATTTATCCTGCACTCCATGCTGAGCACTTACATAGAGTTTTCATCAAAATGTCCGAGTGACATGATTCAGATGAAACCCCCGAGGTATCCATTCACTGTAATGAGACAGCAGTTACTGTTTAGCAGTGTCTTTCTTTTTAAAAGTGCACAAAACTGTGGCAGATCATGCTTTTATGAATGCTTAAAAAGATGGATGCCACAGGATCATATGTGGCCAGACGGTGACCATAGTGCCTCCATCTGCATCCCTATAGGGAATCTTCTGCTGGGGGTTGCGTCTAATTCACGTATTTCAGAGATTTACACAGAAAACATTGTGTATGTGCTCAGCATAGTGCGCAAGATAAATGTGAGTCAAGTCTGACTACGATCTTTGGGAGGCAGAATGAACAAATCAACAGCAGGTCAAGAATTGTTTTTATTTGTTTTTTACGCTGTTCCTCTTGTGGTATACCTAATTAGATTACTTTATTCTATTCTTCGTTTCGGCGCGATTACAGCGATACCAGATTTATATATTTTTTTAATTTTGGCTGCTGTCACACACTAAAAAACGCTTTTCATTGCACGTCCCTATATTTAGATAGCTATAATTTTTCCATATTTCAGATTTCAGAGTCATGTAAGGGATTGTTTTTTGTGGAACAAGTAGACTTTTTTCTTGGCAACATTTTTTGGGCACTTGCCATTTTTTAATCACTTTCCGATTTTCGGTTGACTGAATGAACTAAAACCAGCAATTCAGGAATTGATTTTTTGTTTGTTTGTTTATGCATTTCTGCTTGTGATAAAATTGATAAGGCAGCTTTATTCTTCAGGTCAGTATGATTAAAGCGATACCAATTTTTTATTTTTAATTTTTGGTGCTTTTTGACTTTTTTTATAGAAAAATAAGTTTTGCATCGCTTTACTCTGAGAATTATAACTTTTCTATTTTTCTGCTGATTGAGCTGTATCATGGCATGCTTTTTTGCGGGACAAGATGATCATTTCATTTTTATTTACATTCATCTTTTTTAAAGCGTTTTATTCCACTTTTTGCTCAGCAGTGTGGTAATAGAGCATCGTGTCTTGCTTCATTTTCTGTTTTTATTTTTTATGGTGATCACTGAAGGGGCTAACTAGTTGAACAATTTTATAGATCGAGACATTCCAGACATGGCAATACGAAACATGAGTACTTTTATTGTTAGTTTAAAAAGCTTTTTCAAAACTTTTTTTTACTGTTTTACTTAGTCCCACTATGGGACTTTTATTTTTTTCAGTATGATCACTGTTTTAAAGCATTACCATGCAGGAGCATTGCAGTGCTTTATAACCTGTCAGCCCTACAGACACAAGATTAGAGATGATTGAACACTTTAAGGCTCAGTTCGGTTCAATTTGCCGAACATTTAGACGTTCGCCGAACATATTTTGACGGACATTTTGACGAACGTCCCCGAACCCCATTATATTTATTGGGAGGCCAAACCAAACATATACACAACACCTTAAGGGGTGACAAACATCTTCCCAAACAGCTAAAATTAGGGGCAGACACTGTAGAAATTTACAGCTTGGAATTGAAGTTTCAATGAGGACCTGTTGGTTAAGGGAACGATGTAAACCTTCTTAGCTGGGAGTCCTGATAACTCATGCAGCACCTCCAATTTTTTTTTTCCAGCCACACTCAGATGGCACAAACATCAATTTCATACAGTAATATTGGTAGAAAAATGTAAAGGAAGTAACACATACTGTTGACTGATCAATTGACCCACACTAGATCATTTTATAATGGCACAGTATCAGGGTCTGGCCGAGCTTGGAATAGAAGTTTTAATGAGGACCTTGTGGTTAACGGAGCAGTGTAAGCCTTCTTAGCTGGAAACCCTGATACCTCATGCAACCTTCCAATCTTTTTATTATTATTCCAGCCATACTCAGATAGCACAAACATCAGTTTCATACAGTACTACTGGTAGGAAAATGTAAGGAAAGTGACACAGGTTGTGGACTGATCAAATGACCCACATAGAACCTTTTAGGCTAAGTGCACACGTTGCGGAATTTCCGCGGAAATTTTTGTGGCAATTCCGCAACTCCTGCCGCGGGTATATCGCTTGCAGAATTGGCATGCATTTTCCCACTAAACACTAGTATTTTGCAAGCGTAATTAGCTTGCAGAATGCTAGTGTTTTCCAAGCGATCTATAGCATCGCTTGCAAAACTGATGACAGGTTGGTCACACTTGTCAAACATAGTGTTTGACAAGCGTTAACAACTTTTTACTATTGATGCTGCCTATGCAGCATCAATAGTAACAAGATCTAATGTTAAAAATAATTTAAAAAATGGTTATTCTCACCTTCCGACGTCACCCGATCTTCTCAGCGGTGTACGCGGTGGCTGGGATGCTGTGTGCGAAGGACCTGGGATGACATCACAGTTACGTGACCGCGATGTCTTCCCAGGTCCTTCGCACACAGCATCCCTGGGAACGGAAGCCGCCGCGTGCACCGCTGAGAGGCGGGAGGACTCCGGGGCCCATCGGAAGGTGAGTATATACCTATTTTTTATTTTAATTCTTTTTTTTAACAATTATATGGTGCCCAGTCCGTGGAGGAGAGTCTCCTCTCTTCCACCCTGGGTACCAACCGCACATGATCCGCTTACTTCCCTCATGGTGGGCATAGCCCCATGCGGGAAGTAAGCGGATCAATGCATTCCTATGTGTGCGGAATCCCCGCGATTCCGCAAATTAATGAACATGCTGTGTTTTTTTCCAGAATGCGTTTCTGCTCAGGAAAAAAATACAGCATGTGCATACAAAATGCGGATTGCATTCTTTTAATAGGATGCTTAATGTGAGCATTTTTTTTGCGGTTTTAATGCGTTTTTATAGCGTAAAAACGTGAAAAATCCAGAACGTGTGCACAGAAGCAGTCAGCCATGGGCCATGCATGAGGTATTAGGGTCTGGCCCAGCTTGGAATTGAAGTTTCAATGATGACCTGTGGTTAATGGAGCAGTGTAAGTCTTTTTAGCTGGGCGCACTGATACATCAAGCAACACCTCCATTTTTTTTATTCCAGCCACACTCAGATGGCATAACCATCAGTTTCATACAATAATATTGGTAGAAAAATTTAAGGAAAGTAACACAGGTTGTTGAGTGAAAGTAACTGCAGTCCTGCCTGTCTTGGGGTATGTGTCCACGTTCAGGATTGCATCAGGATTTGGTCAGGATTTTTCATCAGTATTTGTAAGCCAAAACCAGGAGTGGGTGATAAATGCAAAAGTGGAGCATATGTTTCTATTATACTTTTCCTCTAATTGTTCCACTCCTGGTTTTGGCTTACAAATACTGATGAAAAATCCTGACCAAATCCTGATGCAATCCTGAACGTGGACATATACCCTTGGAGCTCTTCTTCTACACATGTGTTCTTCATGCAAAACACATGAAGGAAACCTAAATTGGATTCTCACATTTCAAAACATTATTGTCACACACCACTACAGTGGCATCAATTTCCACAAAGTAGAAACAGTATAATAGGCCTCTGACACGCATTCCACTATAGGCAACCCACCAGATTATTATTATTATTTATTTATATAGCACCATTAATTCCATGGTTCTGTACACGAGAAAGGGGTTACATACAGGGTTATAGATATCATTTACAGTACACAAATTTACGATGACAGATTGGTACAGAGGGGAGAGGACCCTGTCCTTGTGGACTTACATTCTACGGGATGGAGACAGAACTTGGTGTCTCCAGTCTCCACATTTCAAAAAATTATTGTCACACATCACTAAAGTGGCATCAATTTCCACAGAGTAGAAACAGTATAATGGGCCTCTGACACAACTTCCACAACAGGCAACCCACCAGATGGATACACAACTTGGAGTCTCCACATTTCAAAAAATTGTTTTTTAACATTAGCAGCAGAGCAGTAGCAACAGCCGGCACAGAAGCCATGACAAAGGTGACACAGACTGCAATAATGCAAGATCAATGCATGACAATAAAAACGACACCAGCACCTTGTCTGCCCAGTCTGGGGTGCAAAAGTCATTGGCGATCCATGATCATTTTGATGAAAATTTGCCGGTCTATACTTTCAAGGTTCAGCTGGATGCGCTTATCCATCAGTACACTACCAGCAGCACTGAAGACACGTTCTGACAGAGCGCTGGCTGTCAGGCATGGGAAAACTGCCAAGACGTGACAGGCTAGCTCAGGCCACTCTTCCATTTTTGAAGACCAAAATGCAAAAGGGTCCAAACCCCTGATGGCATTGATATTGAGTACCAGATACTCCTACACCATCCTTTCCAGTCGTTCACAACGTGTCAGACCTGTACTCTGTTCTGCAGGTAGAAGGTCTGGTCTAAAAAAGTGTGTGAAACGACACACAGAAATTGCTTATGTCACTTACACTGCTGCTGCTGCTAATGTTTTTGCTATGACGCCTTGAAGTTCTCAGAGTTGGAAGTCTATAACTGGGATGCACACTGTGTGCCTCACTGCTGTCTTGGGGAAAACCACTCTTTAGATTTTATACAAGATTGTTTCGATACTGCAGCATGCATGCGTCTTTCCAGGGAGGGAAGCATCTGGCAAAATTTACTCTTGTATCACAGAGTGGTAGCCTAGTAGTCAGCACTACTTCTAACTCTAAAACTATGGGTATCATGTTGAAGATAGTGCAGCAAGAAGGCGCTCATGTGTTGGGCGCTTCCAGGATGTCCAATTCCATGGTGTGTTGGTGGTGAGGTAACACTCAAGATTGCTTCCTCCATCCCCTCCTGCTAACCATGGACAATAGAGAGGGGAATATTATTCTCTTCATCTCCTGACTGTTGCACATCCATCACCTCTTCCTTCTCAATTTGTTTCTTGGCACCTGCACCTTCACTAATAATTTTTCTGGTACCATGAGACTCTCTCGATCACTGTAATCCACCCTCCCATGGAACCCACCTGTGTGACGACAGTCCAGAACTTGGTGATATTGTTATCCCTTCTGCATCTTCCTTTGCTTCCACCTCTTCCTCTGGGACCACCACCTCCTCATGCAGACTACTAAAAGTGTACTCCAGCATATGGATAACTGGAATAGTGATGTTGATAATGGCTGTGCAGAAGGGTGCAAAGGTCTTTCATGTGTGCCTACTCCACAAGCATGATTTGCACTATGTCCGTACTGTGTTGGCCCAGGCTATGCAAAAGGACATACTACACCGGGGCTCATAACTGCTGACACAGTCGCTCCAACATGTGCAGAGTGGAAGTCCACCGTGTCAGAACATCGCAAATCAAATAGTTAAATAGTAGGCCAAAAGACCTCTGTTGCAGTGCAAATTGATAAACTGCAAGGAGCGATTGTCGGAAGTGAGCACACAGCGACCATGCTTTCTTAAGCAGCACGTGCCAGCCAGGATAGTGGCATGCTGTACCACCACACTGAGGACAAGAGTTATGCATGGCACGTGTGTGAGGTTGCCCTGGTGTAGGGCCGCCAGCCATTGTTCTAACTCGGCCTGGATAGCTGGGCACAACTTTTCAGCTGTGTAACTGCGATCTCCAAGGCATATTAATTTTAACAATTCCTGATTCTGGTGAGCTATGGCTGTGCAGTACGTAGGTGGGGGGATTCTCAATGCACACTGTTGGAGCACGTCTCTTTAAGTGAGAGGTTGAGGGTGCAGGTGGAGGCTCCAGAGGAAATGGAGGAGCCAGAAGCAGTGGAGGAATTGTTAGACACAAAGGTTTGTCCTGGGACTGCCTGCCTCCACAGCCACCAGAATCACCCAGTGCCCAGTCAGCAAGATGTAACGCCCCTGCCCATGTTTGCTTGTTCAGGTATCAGTGGTGAAATGCACCATGGCAGACATAGATTTTTTCAGGGAACCAGTGATGTTGTCTGCAACATGCTGGTGTAGAGCAGGCACAGCTTTCTTAAAGAAGTAATGGTGACTAGACAACTGGTACTGGGGGACAGTGATGGACATCATCTTTTGGAAAACATCTGCATCCACCAGGCAGAAAGGCAGCATTTCCATGGCAAACAATTTTGAAATGGTGGAGTTCAAGCTTTTAGCTGTGGCATGTGTGGGAGGAAACATTCTTTTATGTGACATCAACTGCAAGAATGAGGGCTGGCTACTATTCTGAGAGAGGGTGGAGTAGGGTGAACAGGACAAACTGCTGGACTGTGAATGAGGTGCAGGTGGAGATGTTATCATGGACTGAGAAATATGTGTTATGCTCGTTGAAACAAAAACAACAACCATCTCTACTTCCATAACAGCTGACTGGCTTTCTCTCACCCCAACTGTAGGGGGTAAACAAGTGGAGGCCGGAGACGTGTGTGAGAACATTTGGCACAGTGACAGAGGAAGAAAAAGCAACAGATCTGATTGATGGGCCTGCCGGTGGTTGATGAGGCCCACTAGTCCGCATTATAGCACAGTGAGATTCCTAGACTAAGGCATATTGTGACTGTTCATGCATGTAGATGTCAAATGATTTGGATTAGCAAATAGGGCCTCCTGACTGAACCTCCATATTAGGACTAACAATTTTGATGAGCAAATGGGGCCTCCTGATTTCTCACTGCAACAGTTTTCTCCCAAACGATATGGATTAGAAAATAGATCCCTATATTAGGTCTAACAATTTTTAAGAACAAATGAGGCCTCCTGATTCCTCACTGCAACACAGTTTTTGCTCAAATGATTTGGATTAGCAAATGGAGCCTCCTAACAGCAACACCGTTTTAGCACAAACTAGTTAGATGCAGGAAGATTGATTTCACACAGGGCAGGATCCTATATAACTAAATGACAAGTTCACTTGCAGCAGCAGTAGGAGTGGCCTCTCTGCGCTGTTACACTGAGAAAATGGCTGCAGAAAAACAACATGTCCGCTTTTTATATGGGCAGGGACATGGGACTTTGACAGCCAATCACAGAAAAACTTGTGTCATGATGTTGTGCATCGTTTCTGTGCCCTGATTGGCTTCTGGAATGTAGAAATATTATGTTATTACATAAACAAAAATGAATAGAAAAATTACAGTCCACCGCTCCTTTGACCTAGCACACCCCCTCCTCTCATAAAACACGTCCCCCTGCTCATCATACAGCACCACTATCCTAGGCAAAGTCAAAACTAAAGCATTAGTGGAAACGTGATCATTTACTGATCTGTGACTGAATTTTGCAGACTTTGAGAAAATGCACGGGAAACCGAACACGAATCCAAATGTACAATGTTCTTGCCGAATTTGAGATTGGCGAACATTTTCCAAACAAGATTGCTCATCTCTAGTCATAATTCCTTAATGGCGGTTTTGACACCAAGCACAGGTTTTCTATTTGGCTCCTATTAGCCATGCTACATATCTCCCCACCCTGGAAGGCGTTCAACTCGTTCCAGAGATCTTGAGAATGTAACTGGTGTGTGGCTAGGATGTACAATGAATCCATATTCTCCATATGAAAACCTAGCTGTCTGAACAAAGCACTTATACCACATGGGCTCTGCAGGGGGTCTTCCTGTAGGAGTTTGGTCACTAGCTAGCTGGTGGCGGGTATGAATTTTTTCTTTAAAGTTGAGAAGGCTGGACTGCCTGCTGAGCCAAGTGTCCTGTTACAGCTGCACAAAGAAAGGGGGTTTTATACTCCCATGCCAAATAGGATACAAATTATTGACATGAAATTTTATCTCCAAGATTCTTCACACCAACCATGATAAAACTGACAACTGAGGGTTGCAGCCTGTGCTGGTTATCAAAAATAGAAGAGACTGTTGTGAATTCTGTTGTGGGTTCTGCTCTTGGGCTCCCTCCGGTGGTTATAAGTGGTAGTGCTGCTGTTTGTCCTTCACAGCAGTCATCAGGTGCTTCCACTTTGGACGGGGCTATTTAGTCTGGCTTCACCCTTTAGTGAGTGCCAGTTGTCCATTGTTTTTCTGGAGGATTCACATCTCTGCTTGGTTTCTCCTGCTGGATTGTCCAAATCATCAAAGATAAGTCCTGGCTTTGTTTTTGCAGTCCACATGCGGTGGACTTTATAGTTCAGTGAATTGCTATGTTTTTTCTTGTCCAGCTTTGTCTGTGTAAGGATTTATTCAGCCATGCTGGTAGCTCTGGAGTCCCAGAGTTACCCTCCATGCCTTTAGTTAGGTGTGGAGATTTTTGTATTCTCTGTGGTGGATTTTTGTAGTATTTTAATACTGACCGCACAGTACTCTGTCCTGTCTTTTCTTTCTAGGTAGCGTGGCCTCCTTTGCTAAATTCTGTTTTCATTCTGCGTTTGTAATTTCCCTCTCCTCTCACAGTCAATATTTGTGGGGGGCTGTCTTTCCTTTGGGGATTTTCTCTGAGGCAAGATAGTTTTCCTGTTTCTTTCTTTAGGGGTAATTAGTCCTCCGGCTGTGACGAGGTGTCGAGGGAGTGACAGGAACATCCCATGGCTACTTATAGTTGCGGTGTTAAGTTCAGGGTCTGCTGTCAGTATAGTGGCCACCTACTCCAGAGCTCGTCCATGCTGTTCCTAGGCCACCAGATCATAACAGTACAACTGGCCAACAATGAGTTAACCGCATCTCAAAAGAAGGGAAAGAAAGTGCTGAGCCATTTTTTTTTCTGTACTCTGTTGTGTTTTTTTTTCCCTCTTCACCTCTGGGTGGCTCAAGAGTTAAGCGCTGACATGGATGTTCAGGGACTTGCTTCTCGGGTGGATCAACTTGCTGCTAGAGTACAGGGTATTTCTGATTATATCGTGCAGACTCCTGTTTTAGAGCCTAGAATTCCTACCCCCGATCTGTTTTTTGGGGACAGGTCCAAATTTTTGAGCTTTAAAAATAACTGTTAACTGTTTTTTGCTCTGAAGCCCCGTTCCTCTGGTGATCCCATCCAGCAGGTAAAAATTGTCATTTCTCTGTTGCGTGGCGACCCGCAGGATTGGGCATTTTCCCTGGAATCTGGGAATCCGGCCTTGCTTAATGTAGACAACTTTTTTCAGGCGCTTGGGTTACTGTATGATGAACCTAATTCTGTGGATTATGCTGAGAAAACCTTGTTGGCCCTGTGTCAGGGTCAAGAAGCGGCAGAATCATATTGCCAGAAATTTAGAAAATGGTCTTTGCTTACTAAGTGGAATGAGGATGCTTTGGCGGCAATTTTCAGAAAGGGTCTTTCTGAATCTGCAGGTCTGAGTGATTCTATGTCTCTGGCCATTCAAATTGATCGGCGCTTGCGTGAGCGCAGAGTTGTGCACACTATGGCATTGTCTTCCGAGCGGAGTCCTGAGCCTATGCAGTGTGATAGGATTGTGTCTAGAGGTGAACGCCAAGGATTCAGACATCAGAATAGGTTGTACTTTTACTGCGGCGATTCTGCTCATGTTATTTCTGATTGTCCTAAGCGTGCCAAGAGAATCGCTAATTCCATTACCATCAGTACTGTACAACCTAAATTTCTGTTATCTGTGACCCTGATCTGCTCATTATCGTCATTCTCTGTCATGGCATTTGTGGATTCAGGCACCGTTTTAAATTTGATGGACTTAGAATTTGCCAGATGTTGTGGTTTTCCCTTACAGCCTTTGTGGAGTCCTATCCCTTTGAGGGGTATTGATGCTACACCATTGGCTAAAAATAAACCTCAGTTTTGGACACAGTTAACCATGTGCATGGCGCCAGCCCATCAGGAAGGTTGTCGTTTCCTGGTGTTGCATAATTTGCATGATGCTATTGTGCTGGGGTTTCCATGGTTACAGGTACATAATCCGGTGTTGGATTGGAAATCTATGTCTGTGACTAGTTGGGGTTGTCAGGGGGTTCATGATGACGTTCCTCTGATGTCAATTTCCTCCTCCCCCTCTTCTGAAATTCCTGAGATTCTGTCAGATTTCCAGGATGTTTTCGATGAGCCCAAGTCCAGTTCCCTTCCACCGCATAGAGACTGTGATTGTGCTATTGACTTGATTCCAGGCTCTAAGTTTCCTAAGGGCCGACTTTTCAACTTGTCTGTGCCTGAACATGCCGCCATGCGGAGCTATGTAAAGGAGTCTTTGGAGAAGGGGCATATTCGGCCATCTTCTTCTCCATTGGGAGCAGGTTTTTTTTTGTTGCCAAGAAGGATGGCTCCTTGAGACCCTGTATTGATTATCGCCTCTTGAATAAGATCACGGTCAAATTCCAATACCCTTTGCCTTTGCTTTCTTATTTGTTTGCCAGGATTAAGGGGGCTAGTTGGTTTACTAAGATTGACCTTCGAGGGGCATATAATCTTGTTCGTATTAAGCAGGGTGACGAATGGAAAACTGCGTTCAATACGCCCGAGGGCCATTTTGAATATCTTGTGGTGCCATTCGGACTCTCTAATGCCCCATCTGTGTTTCAGTCCTTCATGCATGATATTTTTCGGAATTATCTTGATAAATTCATGATTGTATATTTGGATGATATTTTGATTTTTTCAGATGATTGGGAGTCTCATGTGAAACAAGTCAGGATGGTATTTCAGGTCCTTCGTGATAATGCCTTGTTTGTGAAGGGGTCTAAGTGCCTCTTTGGAGTACAGAAGGTTTCTTTTTTGGGCTTCATTTTTTCTCCATCATCTATAGAAATGGATCCGGTTAAGGTTCAGGCCATTCATGATTGGATCCAGCCCACATCCGTGAAGAGCCTTCAGAAATGTTTGGGCTTTGCTAATTTTTATCGCCGTTTCATTGCCAACTTCTCCAGTGTGGTTAAACCCCTGACTGATTTGATGAGGAAGAGCGCTGATGTAGCTAATTGGTCCTCTGAGGCTATTTCTGCCTTTCAGGAGCTTAAGCGTTGATTTACTTCTGCCCCTGTGTTGCGTCAGCCGGATGTTTCTCTTCCTTTTCAGGTTGAGGTTGACGCTTCTGAGATTGGGGCAGGGGCCGTTTTGTCTCAGAGGAATTCTGATGGTTCCTTGATGAAACTGTGTGCCTTCTTTTCTCGAAAGTTTTCACCTGCGGAACGCAATTATGATGTCGGCAATCGTGAGTTGTTGGCTATGAAGTGGGCATTTGAGGAGTGACGACATTGGCTTGAGGGGGCCAAGCACCGTATTGTGGTCTTGACCGATCATAAGAATCTGATTTACCTTGAGTCTGCCAAACGGCTGAATCCTAGACAGGCCCGATGGTCCCTGTTTTTCTCCCGTTTTGATTTTGTTGTCTCGTATCTTCTGGGTTCTAAGAATGTTAAGGCTGATGCCCTCTCTAGGAGTTTTTTGCCTGATTCCCCTGGGATTCTTGAGCCGGTTGGTATTCTGAAGGAGGGGGTGATTCTTTCTGCCATCTCCCCTGATTTGCGACGGGTTCTTCAGGAGTTTCAGGCTGATAAACCTGATCGCTGTCCAGCAGGGAAACTGTTTGTTCCTGACAGATGGACTAGTAAAGTGATTTCTGAGGTTCACTGTTCTGTGTTGGCTGGCCATCCTGGGATTTTTGGTACCAGAGATTTGGTTAGTAGGTCCTTTTGGTGGCCTTCTTTGTCATGGGATGTGCGTTCTTTTGTGCAGTCCTGTGGGACTTGTGCGCAGGCCAAACCTTGCTGCTCCCACGCCAGTGGGTTGCTTTTGCCTTTGCCGGTCCCTGAGAGGCCTTGGACGCATATTTCTATGGATTTTATTTCGGATCTTCCTGTTTCCCAGAGGATGTCTGTTATCTGGGTGGTCTGTGACTGGTTTTCTAAGATGGTTCATTTGGTACCTTTGCCTAAATTGCCATCCTCTTCTGAGTTGGTTCCGTTGTTTTTTCAGCATGTGGTTCGTTTGCATGGCATTCCGGAGAATATTGTGTCCAATAGAGGTTCCCAGTTTGTTTCTAGGTTTTGGTGGTCCTTTTGTGCTAAGCTGGGCATTGATTTGTCTTTTTCTTCCGCATTTCATCCTCAGACAAACGGCCAAACCGAGCGAACTAACCAGACTTTGGAAACTTATTTGAGATGCTTTGTGTCTGCCTATCAGGATGATTGGGTGGCTTTCTTGCCATTGGCCGAGTTTGCCCTTAATAATCAGTCTAGTTCGGCTACCTTGGTTTCACCATTCTTTTGTAATTCTGGGTTTCATCCTCGTTTTTCTTCAGGGCAGGTTGAGTCTTCTGATTGTCCTGGGGTGGACTCTGTGGTTGACAAGTTGCAGCAGATTTGGGCTCATGTTGTGGACAATTTGGTGTTGTCTCAGGAGGAGGCTCAGCGTTTTGCCAACCGTCGTCGGCGTGTGGGTTCCCGGCTTCGGGTTGGGGATTTGGTCTGGTTGTTTTCTCGTCATGTTCCTATGAAGGTTTCTTCCCCGAAGTTCAAGCCTCGGTTTATTGGTCCTTATAGGATTTCTGAGATTATCAATCCAGTGTCTTTTCGTTTGGCCCTTCCAGCCTCTTTTTCCATCCATAATATTTTTCATAGATCTTTGTTGCGGAAATATGTGGTGCCCGTGGTTCCCTCTGTTGACCCTCCTGCCCCGGTGTTGATTGATGGGGAGTTGGAGTATGTTGTGGAGAAGATCTTGGATTCTCGTTTTTCAAGACGGAGGCTTCAGTATCTTGTCAAGTGGAAGGGTTATGGCCAGGAGGATAATTCTTGGGTTGTTGCCTCCGATGTTCATGCTGACGATTTGGTTCATGCCTTCCATTTGGCTCGTCCGGATCGGCCTGGGGGCTCTGGTGAGGGTTCGGTGACCCCTCCTCAAGGGGGGGGTACTGTTGTGAATTCTGTTGTAGGTTCTGCTCTTGGGCTCCCTCCGGTGGTTATAAGTGGTAGTGCTGCTGTTTGTCCTTCACAGCAGTCATCAGGTGCTTCCACTTTGGACAGGGCTATTTAGTCTGGCTTCACCCTTTAGTGAGTGCCAGTTATCCATTGTTTTTCTGGAGGATTCACATCTCTGCTTGGTTTCTCCTGCTGGATTGTCCAAATCATCAAAGATAAGTCCTGGCTTTGTTTTTGCAGTCCACATGCGGTGGACTTTATAGTTCAATGAATTGCTATGTTTTTTCTTGTCCAGCTTTGTCTGTGTAAGGATTTATTCAGCCAAGCTGGAAGCTCTGGAGTCACAGAGTTACCCTCCATGCCTTTAGTTAGGTGTGGAGATTTGTGTATTCTCTGTGGTGGATTTTTGTAGTATTTTAATACTGACCACACAGTACTCTGTCCTGTCTTTTCTTTCTAGGTAGCGTGGCCTCCTTTGCTAAATTCTGTTTTCATTCTGCGTTTGTAATTTCCCTCTCCTCTCACAGTCAATATTTGTGGGGGGCTGTCTTTCCTTTGGGGATTTTCTCTGAGGCAAGATAGTTTCCCTGTTTCTTTCTTTAGGGGTAATTAGTCCTCCGGCTGTGACGAGGTGTCGAGGGAGTGACAGGAACATCCCACGGCTACTTATAGTTGCGGTGTTAAGTTCAGGGTCTGCGGTCAGTATAGAGGCCACCTACTCCAGAGCTCGTCCATGCTGCTCCTAGGCCACCAGATCATAACAAGAGACCCCACATCATTCGTTTTCAAATTTATTTATTTATAGCACAGGTGCCAGCTGATGAATACTCCCATCAGTGATGCCTGTTGACAGATGCTAGCTGATGCCTGATAGTAATCAGTAATGATCTTACCACCGATCACAGCTGCCAGTGTTTCACGCGCTGTCACAAAGATGAAAACATGAGAAACAACAGATGTTGAAGGTTGCTGAACCTAAACAGCAACACGGACTTCGTGGAGAAGTCTGTTCGGACACCGTGCACGAACACTAGGTGTTCAGTACAGTCCCCGAACTTTACTGATAGGGTTCGCACATCTCTACTTATGAGTATGTAGTGGTGGTTGTGCCTGTGCACCTCAGCTTCATTTATTGTCTTTGTTTGCGACTGCAGAGATAGCCAAGTTCGGCACGTGACTGTCTCTGGCAGTAGTACAGTGGCTTGTAAAACTTTTGGCACCCAGGGTCAAATTTACAGTTATTGTGAACAATAAAGCAAGTTAAATATGAAAAGATCTCTAACAGGCCTAAAGTTAAAAATTACATATTTCCATAGCTGCAGTTGTTTGGCACAAGGTTAGAGAAGGCTGGATTTTTATAAAGTTGGGACATGTGCATCACCTGGCCTTTCCTTAACTTGATAGTGAACAAGCCATAACCCTAAAAGGCTAATTAGCTAATTTAGGTCTGAAACCTTGACCAAAGTTATCTAAGCACTAGTGTTGAGTAGTGTTGAGCGATACGTTCCGATACTCAAAGGTATCGGTATCGGATGTTATCGGCCGATATCCAAAAAATATCAGATATCGCCGATACCGATACCCGATACCAATGCAAGTCAATGGGACACAAGTATCGGAAGGTATCCTGGATGGTTCCCAGGGTCTGAAGGAGAGGAAACTCTCCTTCAGGCCCTGGGATCCATATTCATGTAAAAAATAAAGAATTAAAATAAAAAATATGGATATACTCACCCCTCCGGCGGCCCCTGGAGCTTACCGATGTAACCGGCACCCTCTGTTCCTAAGAATGAGCAGTGAAGGACCTTCGATGACGTCGCGGCTTGTGATTGGTCGCGTGACCGCTCATGTGACCACTCACGCGGCCAATCACAAGCCGCGACGTCATCGCAGGTCCTAAACTCACTGCATTCTTAGGAACGGAGGCTGCCGGTTACATCGGTAAGGTCTAAATAGTTTAGAAATAAAATCAATGCTTACCCATCATAAGTATCGCCCCCGGGGGGCGTTCCGGCAGCGATACTTATGATGGGTAAGCATTGATTTTATTTCTAAACTATTTATGGGTGTCCATTATATTTGAGCTCTCATCATCCGGGCATAATACACTGCATAATGACCTTAAAGGGTGTTTTTGTGAGCCGTATATAGGACCAATATTAAAATCTATATATAATTAGAATGCTTAATAAGATATAATAAGTACATAATCGCTGTTTAAATATGGAACTTGGATTGAGTCTTCTGATATCTTCATATGGTATGTTGTACAATTTTATAACAATTTTTCAATAAACTTTATTGATTTTATTTCTTGTGGTATGGTGGTCTGTGAGTACTTGGTACTCATTTTTTGGTACTAGTATATATTTGTCCACTATTTTTAGAATTTGTGGATTATTGCTAGGGAAGCAGCCATAGCAATGCTTCTGGCTGAAATTGGATATTTATGCTTTTGTATCTATATCTTGATATATGTAGATATATATATATATATATATATATATATATATATATATATATATATATATATATATATATATATATATATATATATATATGTAATAAATATATATATATATTATTATTTTTTACTTTTTTATTTTTTACTCTTTTTTTTCCTAAAATACAAAGGAAATGTATAATATTTTACTCTTTGCAGTACTTTTTACCAGGGGTGCCCAAACTTTTACAAGCCACTTTACAAACAATAAAGGGAGTGATGGAGCACCAAGGCAGCCACTGCTCCATTCTGGTGGGGCATTTCAGAACTCCAAATGAGAGTCATGAGGTCAAAGGAACTGGCCAAGGAGCTCAGAGACAGAATTGTGGCAAAGCACAGATCTGGCCAAGGTTACAACAGAATTTCTGCAGTACTCAAGGTTTCTAAGAGCTAAGTGGCCTCCAAAATCCTTAAATGGAAGAAGTTTGGGACCACCAGAATTCTTCCTAGACCTGGCTGTCCAGCCAATCTGAGCAATCGTGGGAGAAGAACCTTGGTGAGAGAGGTAAAGAAGAGCCCCAAGATCACTGTGGCTGAGCTCCACAGATGCAGTAGGGAGATGGGAGAAAGTTCCACAAAGTCAGCTATCACTGCAGCAATCCACCAGTCGGGTCTTTATGGCAGAGAGGCTCGACGGAAGCCTCTCCTCAGTGCAAGACATATGAAAACTCACAAAGAGCTTGCTAAAAAACACATGAAGGACTCCCAGACTATGAGAAATAAGATTCTATGGTATGATGAGATGAAGATAGAACTTTTTGATGATAATTCTAAGCAGTATGTGTGGAGAAAACCAGGCACCACTCATTACCTGCCCAATACAATCCCAACAGTGAAACATGGTGGTGGCAGCATTATGTTATGGGGGTGTTTTTCAGATGCAGGGACAGGACGACTGGTTGCAATTGAAGGAAAAATGAATGCGGCCAAGTACAGAGATATCCTGGATGGAAACCTCTTCCAGAGTGCTCTGAACCTCAGACTTGGCCAAAGGTTCACCTTGTAACAAGACAATGACCCTAAGCACAAAGGTAAAAGAACAAAGGAGTGGCTTCAGAACAACTTTGTGACCATTCTTGATTGGCCCAGTCAGAGCTTTGACCTTAACCCAATTGAGCATCTCTGGAGAGACGTGAAAATGGCTGTCCACCAACGTTCAGTATCCAACCTGAAAGAACTGGAGAGGATCTGTAAGGAAGAATGGCAGAGGATCACCAAATCCAGGTGTAAAAAACTTGTTGCATCATTCCCAAGAAGACTCATGGCTGTACTAGCTCAAAAGGTGCTTCTACTCAATACTGAGCAAAGAGTCTGAATACTCATGGCTAGGGTTGAGCGAAACAGATCGGACAAATTCAAAAATCGCCGACTTTCGGCAAAGTCGGGTTTCATGAAACCCGACCCGATCCTAGTGTGGGATCGGCCATGCGGTCGGCGATCTCCACGCCAAAGTCGCGTTTCATATGACGCTTTCACCGCCATTTTTCTGCCAATGAAGGAGGACACAGAGTGTGGGCAACGTGATGACATAGGTCTCGGTCCCCACCATCTTAGAGAAGGGCATGACAGTGATTGGGTTGCTTTCTGCGGCATCACAGGGGGTATAAAGGGGCGTGCATGCCGACTAAGGGATATATAATAAGGGATATAGTTAGAGAGGGAAGATTAACCCCCAAACTGCTTGTGCTGTAGCGATTTCCACTGTCCAACACCACCTTTTTTTGCAGGGACAGTGGAGGCTATATTTTTGTGCATCAGCTCTGTAGCTTATTAGGCTGCCTTATAAGGCTCCCTGATAGCTGCATTGTTGTTTGCACGGTGCTGTGCAAACCAACTGCTTTTTGAAAAGCAAAAATCCTGTTGCTCCTTTCTGCACAGTTATTTTGTTTATTTGTCCACACTTTTGTGTGCAGCAATCCTTTTTATTGCTGGCTGTCATACTTGTCCTGACTGAGATCATTGTAAGGAGATTGTTATTGTAGTACAGTCCCTTTTTTTTTTAATATATCTGCCAGCCACTGTCTGCCACTGAAACTGTGTAGTGTAATACAGTGGGCCTGTTTTTTTCTGCTGTCTCCCACACATAAAAAGGGAGATTTATATTGCCACTGAGTGCATCTGCGCCAGTCCTGTTTGTGGCATATCTGCCAGCCACTTTCTGCCACTCAAACAGTGTAGTGTAATACAGTGGGCCTGATTTTCCCAGCAGTCTCCCACACCTATAAGGGGAGATTTATATTGCCACTGAGTGCATCTGCGTCAGTCCTGTTTGTGGTATATCTGTCAGCCATTTTCTGACACTGAAACTGTGTAGTGTAATACAGTGGGCCTGATTTTTTCTGCATTATCCCACACATAAAAAAGAAAGATTTCTATTGCCACTGAGTCCATCTGCGTCAGTCCTGTTTGTGGCATATCTGTCAGCCACTTTCTGACACTGAAACTGTGTAGTGTAATACAGTGGGCCTGATTTTCCCAGCAGTCTCCCACACCTATAAAGGAAGATTTTAATTCACAACAAGTTTACGTACACCTTCTACCTGGTTTTACAGTACCATATAACGGTTGTTAGTTTGGTTACAGTTTTCCAAGAATGAGGAAGTCTGGTGGAAGAGGTCGTGGCTGTGGGCAGTCATTGCCAGCTGGTAATGATGGTAGTGGTGGTGGTCGTGGAGCATCAGGTGGTCATGGGAAAAGCAATATAGCACTTTTGCGTGCAGCAGTCCTTTTTATTGCTGCCATACTTGTCCTGAGATCATTGTAGGGAGATTGAAATTGTACTACAGTCCTTGTATTTTTTCATATATCTTCCAGCCACTTTCTGCCACTTACATTGTGTTGTTTTATACACTGGGCCTCAGTTTTGGTTCAGTCTCCCCCCAAAAAAAGGGAGATTCAAATTCTCACAAAGTGGATATACTACAGTCCTGTTAGTTTGTCGTACATCAGCCAGCCACTTTCTGCTACTTACATTGTGTTGTTTTATACACTGGGCCTGAGTTTTGGTTCAGTCTCCCCCCAAACAAAGGGAGATGCAAATTCTCACAAAGTGGATACACTACATTCCTGTTAGTTTGTCGTATATCAGTCAGCCACTTTCTGCCACTTACATTGTGTTGTTTTATACACTGGGCCTGAGTTTTGGTTCAGTCTCTCCCCCCAAAAAAGGGAGATTCAAATTCTCACAAAGATGATATACTACAGTCCTTTTAGTTTGTCGTATATCAGCCAGCCACTTAATGCCACTTACATTGTGTTGTTTTATACACTGGGCCTCAGTTTTGGTTCAGTCTCCCCCCAAAAAAGGGAGATTCAAATTCTCACAAATTGGATATACTACAGTCCTGTTAGTTTGTCGTATATCAGTCAGCCACTTTCTGCTACTTACATTGTGTTGTCTTATACACTGGGCCTGAGTTTTTGTTCAGTCTCCCCCCCAAAAAAGGGAGATTCAAATTCTCACAAAGAGGATATACCACAGTCCTCTTAGTTTGTCGTATATCAGCCAGCCACTTTCTGCCACTTACATTGTGTTGTTTTATACACTGGGCCTGAGTTTTGGTTCAGTCTCCCCCCCAAAAAAGGGAGATTCAAATTCTCACAAAGTGGATATACTACAGTCCTGTTAGTTTGTTGTATATCAGCCAGCCACTTTCTGCCACTTACATTGTGCTGTTTTATACACTGGGCCTCAGTTTTGGTTCAGTCTCCCCACAAAAAAGGGAGATTCAAATTCTCACAAAGAGGATATACTACAGTCCTGTTAGTTTGTCGTATATCACTCAGCCACTTTCTGCCACTTACATTGTGTTGTTTTATACAGTGGGCCTCAGTTTTGGTTCAGTCTCCCCCCCAAAAAAGGGAGATTCAAATTCTCAAAAAGAGGATATACTACAGTCCTGTTAGTTTGTAGTATATCAGCCAGCCACTTTCTGCCACTTACATTGTGTTGTTTTATACACTGGGCCTCAGTTTTGGTTCAGTCTCCCCCCAAAAAAGGGAGATTCAAATTCTCACAAATTGGATATACTACAGTCCTGTTAGTTTGTCGTATATCAGTCAGCCACTTTCTGCTACTTACATTGTGTTGTCTTATACACTGGGCCTGAGTTTTTGTTCAGTCTCCCCCCCAAAAAAGGGAGATTCAAATTCTCACAAAGAGGATATACCACAGTCCTCTTAGTTTGTCGTATATCAGCCAGACACTTTCTGCCACTTACATTGTGTTGTTTTATACACTGGGCCTGAGTTTTGGTTCAGTCTCCCCCCAAAAAAAGGGAGATTCAAATTCTCACAAAGTGGATATACTACAGTCCTGTTAGTTTGTTGTATATCAGCCAGCCACTTTCTGCCACTTACATTGTGCTGTTTTATACACTGGGCCTCAGTTTTGGTTCAGTCTCCCCCCAAAAAAGGGAGATTCAAATTCTCACAAAGAGGATATACTACAGTCCTGTTAGTTTGTCGTATATCACTCAGCCACTTTCTGCCACTTACATTGTGCTGTTTTATACTCTGGGCCTCAGTTTTGGTTCAGTCTCCCCCCCAAAAAAGGGAGATTCAAATTCTCAAAAAGAGGATATACTACAGTCCTGTTAGTTTGTAGTATATCAGCCAGCCACTTTCTGACACTTACATTGTGTTGTTTTATACAGTGGGCCTCAGTTTTGGGTCAGTCTCCCCCCAAAAAAGGGAGATTCAAATTCTCACAAAGTGGATATACTACAGTACTGTTAGTTTGTCGAATATCAGCCAGCCACTTTCTGCCACTTACATTGTGTTGTTTTATTCACTGGGCCTGAGTTTTGGTTCAGTCTCCCCCCAAAAAAGGGAGATTCAAATTCTCAAAAAGTGGATATACTACAGTCCTGTTAGTTTGTCGTATATCAGCCAGCCACTTTCTGCCACTTACATTGTGTTGTTTTATACACTGGGCCTCAGTTTTGGTTCAGTCTCCCCCCAAACAAAGGAAGATTCAAATTCTCACAAAGTGGATATACTACAGTCCTGTTAGTTTGTCGTATATCAGCCAGCCACTTTCTGCCACTTACATTGTGTTGTTTTATACACTGGACCTGAGTTTTGGTTCAGTCTCCCCCCCAAAAAAGGGAGATTCAAATTCTCACAAAGTGGA
This sequence comes from Ranitomeya variabilis, assembly GCF_051348905.1. Classification (NCBI taxonomy): domain Eukaryota; kingdom Metazoa; phylum Chordata; class Amphibia; order Anura; family Dendrobatidae; genus Ranitomeya; species Ranitomeya variabilis. The sequence continues at coordinate 524,886,980 of NC_135234.1, read as the reverse complement.
TATACTACAGTCCTGTTAGTTTGTTGTATATCAGCCAGCCACTTTCTGCCACTTACATTGTGTTGTTTTATACACTGGGCCTCAGTTTTGATTCAGTCTCCCCCAAAAAAAGGGAGATTCAAATTCTCACAAAGTGGATATACTACAGTCCTGTTAGTTTGTCGTATATCAGCCAGCCACTTTCTGCCACTTACATTGTGCTGTTTTATACACTGGGCCTGAGTTTTGGTTCAGTTTCCCCCCAAAAAAGGAGATTCAAATTCTCACAAAGAGGTTATACTACAGTCCTGTTAGTTTGTCGTATATCAGCCAGCCACTTTCTGCCACTTACATTGTGTTGTTTCATACACTGGGCCTGAGTTTTTGTTCAGTCTCCCCCCCCAAAAAGGGAGATTCAAATTCTCACAAAGAGGATATACCTCAGTCCTGTTAGTTTGTCGTATATCAGCCAGCAACTTTCTGCCACATACATTGTGTTGTTTTATACACTGGGCCTGAGTTTTGGTTCAGTCTCCCCAACAAAAAAGGGGGATTCAAATTCTCAACAATTTTATTTACACCTTCTACCTTGTTTTACAGTACCATATAACGGTTGTTATTTTGGTTAGATTTTCCAAAAAATGAGGAAGTCTGGTGGAAGAGCCCGTGGGCGGTCATTGCCAGCTGGAACTGATGGTGGTGGTGCATCTGGTGGTACTGGCAAAAGCACAATAGCACCTAAGGCTGGAGGTGTTGAGCCAGCATCATCGTCAGGCTACACAAGGCCTCGAAGGCTCCCTTGTCTGGGAGTAGGAAAACATCTTTTAAAGCCGGAGCAGCAGGAAAAAGTTTTCACTTTCCTTGCTGACTCAGCCTCTAGCTCTTTTGCCTCCTCTTCAGAAAGTTACAAATATAAAAGCAGCGAGTGGTCAGTGGATGCTCCCGGTCAGGAACAAGACGTTTCCTTGTGTCCTTCACCCAAACCAAAAGTGAAGGATGCGTCAGGCGACACTACAGGTTACTCCATAGAGCTCTTTACACATACCGTGCCTGGGTTAGAAAGGGAAATTGTTAACTGCCCATTACAAGATGAATTGGACATGGAGTGCACTGATGCACAGCCACAGCTAGATTATTATGCTGTTCCATTGACTCAGATCACTACATTGCCCTCGCAGTGTACTGAGCCAGAATCTGACCCTGATGAGACTATGGTGCCCCGTCCCGAACGCTATAGCACCTTACACGGTGACACAGAGGATGGTGCACATGACATTGAAGAGGAGGTGATAGATGACCCAGTTGTTGATCCAGATTGGCAGCCATTGGAGGAAGAGGGTGCTCCTGCCAGTAGCTCAGAAGCAGGCAGGCCCATATCAGGTCAAAACGTGTGTCAAAAACAAAAACAGTTTTAGGACAGCGTGGCCATCCGGTGAAAGTAGCACAGTGTGCAATGCCTGAAAAGGTATTTAATAGTAGGAAGAGTGCAGTGTGGCAATTTTTTAACCAAGATCCGAATGATCAGTCAAAAGTTATCTCTAAGAAATGCTCAAAGACCTTTAGCAGAGGGAAGAATCTTCAAAATTTAAATACAACGTGCATGCATAGACAATGATTTAACCAGCATGCACTTGCAAGCCTGGACTAACTACCAAACGTCATGTACCATTGGTGCACCTGCTCAGAATGAAGGTAGTCAGCAACGCTACATTGCTTCCCTCACTGTAAGCCCACCGGTTAGGACACCACCAGCAGCAAATGTGGAGGTATCGTCGCAAGGTCAAAGCAGTCAGGGAATCACAAGGTTACTGGTAGGAAACACTGTATGTAGGCCAACATCAAGAATACCATCACCAACCCTCTCTCAATCCGCCATGTCCACCCCCACCACCACCGCTAGTTCCACCATATGCAGCTCTCCAGTCTAGCTCACCCTACAAGAGACTCTCGTTAGGAAAAGAAAGTACTCATCCTCTCATCCGCGTGCACAGGGTTTGAACGCCCACATTGCTATACTAATCTCATTAGAGCTGATGCCCTACCGGTTGGTTGAAAGCGAAGCTTTCAAAGACCTGATGGCCTATGCAGTACCACGCTATGACCTACCCAGTCGGCACTTCTTTGCGAGAAAAGCCATCCCAGCCCTCCACCAGCAAGTCAAAGACCACATTGTCCATGCACTGAGGCAATCAGTCAGTGGAAAGGTTCACCTCACAACATGGACCAGTAGGCATGGCCAGGGACATTACGTGTCCATCACGGCGCACTGGGTTAATGTGGTGGATGCAGGGTCCACATGCGACAGCCATAGTGGGACAGTTCTGCCTAGACTACGGTCTAGGAAACAGTTGGCTGTAGGCGTTCACCACCCCTCCTCCTCCTCCAGAAGCAAAAGCTCGTCCAGAGCGCAGTCGCACGACCACTCCATCCGCAGCTGCCAGTGTTGCACACGAGGTGTCCCATTATCGAACAGCTAGTGGTAAGCGTTAGCAGGCTGTGTTACAATTGAAGTGTTTGGGCGACATCAGACACACCGTGGAAGTACTGGCCGAGTACTTGCATCAAGAAACTCAGTCATGGCTGGGCAGTGTACATCTTGAGGCAGGCAAGGTAGTCAGTGATAACGGAAGGAATTTTATGGATGCCATAGCCCTTTCAGAACTTAAACACATACCTTGCCTGGCTCACACCTTGAACCTGGTGGTGCAGTGCTTCCTGAAAAATTATTAAGGAGCAGGCGTCTGCAGCTGAGGAGGAGGGAAGCCTTGATGACAGTTGCTAGTGTGCTATCAGAAAGAGTCTTCAGTGCTGCTGGTTCAATACTGACCAGCTTGAACAGTGCTCTACCACTTGCAATACTTACCTCTCCCTGCTCCACCACTGTGTAGTCTGGGCTGTTAAATCCTTCAATGGCACTGCCAATACAAATTTGTTGAAATGATAGATGATAGTTAAAATATACAGGGGCCCTGGCCTCCAAATAGACCAGTTAATACTTTGCTCCTACTACCACTGTCTGCTACTCAGCAGAGGAGCCCACCCCTGTACCTAGCTATGCCACCTGTTTATTTATGAACAATTTTTTGGCAGACATTTAGCCCACTTTATTATTTGGGCCTACTAACTGTGTCTGCCGCTCATTACAGTTGTCCTCCACTGAACAAAGCAATGCCGCCTGTTTAGTCCTGTTACCACATTTGAACTGCATTTAGCCCACTTTATTATTTGGGTCTACTAACTGTGTCTGCCGCTCATTACAGTTGTCCTCCACTGAACAAAGCAATGCCGCCTGTTTAGTCCTGTTACCAGATTTGAACTACATTTAGCCCACTTTATTGTTTGGTAATACTAACTGTGTCTGCCGATCATTACAGTTGTCCTCCACTGAACAAAGCAATGCCGCCTGTTTTGTCCTATTACCACATTTGAACTGCAATTAGCCCACTTTATTATTTGGGCCTACTAACTGTGTGTGCTGCTCATTACAGTTGTCCTCCACTGAACAAAGCAATGCCACCTGTTTAGTCCTGTTACCAATTTTGAACTGCATTTAGCCTACTTTATTATTTGGGCCTACTAACTGTGTCTGCCACTCATTACAGTTGTTCTCAACTGAACAAAGCAATGCCGCCTGTTTAGTCCTGTTACCAATTTTGAACTGCATTTAGCCTACTTTATTATTTGGGCTTACTAACTGTGTCTGCCGCTCATTACAGTTGTCCTCCACTGAACAAAGCAGTGCCGCCTGTTAAGTCCTGTTACCAATTTTGAACTGCGTTTAGGCTACTTTATTATTTGGGCCTACTAACTGTCTGCCACTCATTACAGTGGTCCTCCGCTGTCATGTTCCCAATGGCAGGGAATTAACAAAAGAACACGGGCAAAAACAGGACGAGCTCTAGGGTGATGGAACCTGAGCTGACCGCGATCCTGAACCTCAACACACAACTAGCAGCAGCCGGGGAACGTTCCTGGGGGGGCTCTAGACGTCTCGCGCCAGCCGGAGATCTAGCTTCCCCTATCAGAAGAATCACAGACCTCTCTTGCCTCCAGAGAAATATTCCCACAGAAATAGCAGCCCCCCACATGTAATGACGGTGAAATGAGAGGAAGGCACAAACGTAGTTATGAAAACAGATTCAGCAAAATGAGGCCCGCTAAAGCTAGATAGCAGAGGATACAAAAGGTGAACTGCGCGGTCAGCTTAAAACCCTTCAAAATACCATCCTGAAATTACTTGAACTCATGTGCCAACTCATGGTACATGAGTGGTAATTTCAGCCCACTAGAGCAACCAGCAGCAGAGATTTACATATCTGCAAGCTGGACTAAAAACATGAAAGCAAACATGAAACAGGGAAATCCAGACTTAGCTTGTCCTGTAGGCTTTAGGAGCAGGTAGCAAAGGTAAGAGAGACACACTGATACATTGATAGCCGGCGAGGGAATGACAGAGAAGCCAGGTTAAATAGGAACTCCCACTTCCTGATGGAACAGGTGGATGCCAGAGACCGTAGGGAACGCAAGTCACCCAGTACCATCTGCAGCCACCAGAGGGAGCCCAAAAACAGAATTCACAACAGTACCCCCCCCTTGAGGAGGGGTCACCGAACCCTCACGAGAACCACCAGGGCGATCAGGATGAGTCCTATGGAAGGCACGGACTAAATCAGTGGCATGAACATCAGAGGCAACTACCCAAGAATTATCCTCCTGACCATAACCCTTCCACTTAACCAAATATTGGAGTCTCCGTCTGGAAACACGAGAATCCAAGATCTTCTCAACAACATACTCCAATTCACCCTCCACCAGCACCGGAGCAGGAGGCTCCACCGAAGGAACAACCGGTACCTCATACCTCCGCAATAACGACCGATGGAAGACGTTAAGGATAGCAAATGATGCTGGGAGGTCCAAACGAAAAGATACAGGGTTAAGAATCTCCAAGATCTTATAAGGACCGATAAACCGAGGCTTAAACTTAGGAGAGGAGACCTTCATAGGAACTAAACGAGAAGACAACCATACCAAGTCCCCAACACGAAGTCGAGGACCCGCACGACGACGGCGATTAGCGAACTGCTGAGTCTTCTCCTGGGACAACTTCAAATTGTCCACCACATGACTCCAAATCTGGTGCAGCCTATCCACCACCATGTCCACTCCAGGACAATCAGAAGTCTCAACCTGACCAGAGGAAAAACGAGGATGAAACCCCGAATTACAAAAGAAAGGAGAAACCAAGGTAGCAGAGCTAGCCCGATTATTGAGGGCAAATTCAGCCAGGGGCAAAAAGGCAACCCAGTCGTCCTGATCAGCAGACACAAAACACCTTAAATAAGTTTCCAAGGTCTGATTAGTTCGTTCCGTCTGGCCATTCGTCTGAGGATGGAATGCAGACGAAAAAGACAATTCAATGCCCATCCTAGCACAGAACGCCCGCCAAAATCTAGACACAAACTGGGATCCCCTGTCAGAAACGATGTTTTCCGGAATCCCATGCAAACGAACCACGTTCTGAAAAAACAGAGGGACCAACTCAGAGGAGGAAGGCAACTTAGGCAAGGGTACCAGATGAACCATTTTAGAAAAACGGTCACACACAACCCAGATGACAGACATTTTCTGAGAGACAGGGAGATCTGAAATAAAGTCCATGGAAATGTGCGTCCAAGGCCTCTTCGGGATAGGCAAAGATAACAACAGTCCTCTGGCCCGAGAACAGCAAGGCTTAGTCCGAGCACAAACTTCACAAGACTGCACAAAAAAACGCACATCCCTTGACAAAGAAGGCCACCAAAAGGACCTGGCCACCAAGTCTCTAGTACCAAATATTCCAGGGTGGCCCGCCAACGCAGAAGAATGGACCTCAGAGATGACTCTACTGGTCCAATCATCCGGAACAAACAGTCTTTCAGGCGGACAACGATCAGGTCTATCCGCCTGAAACTCCTGCAAAGCACGACGCAAGTCTGGGGAGACAGCAGATAATATCACCCCATCCTTAAGGATACCAGTGGGCTCAGAATCTCCAGGGGAGTCAGGCGCAAAACTCCTAGAAAGAGCATCCGCCTTAACATTCTTTGAACCTGGCAGGTATGAGACCACAAAATTGAAACGGGAGAAAAACAACGCCCAACGAGCCTGTCTAGGATTCAGACGCCTGGCAGACTCAAGGTAAATCAGATTCTTGTGATCAGTAAAGACCACCACACGATGTTTAGCACCCTCCAGCCAATGACGCCACTCCTCAAATGCCCACTTCATGGCCAAAAGCTCCCGATTACCAACATCATAATTCCGCTCGGCGGGCGAAAATTTTCTAGAAAAGTACGCACATGGCCTCATCACCGAGCCATCGGAACTTCTCTGCGACAAAACCACCCCCGCACCAATCTCGGAAGCATCAACCTCAACCTGAAAAGGAAGTGAAACATCTGGCTGGCGCAACACAGGAGCAGAAGAAAACCGGCGCTTAAGTTCCCGAAAGGCCTCCGCAGCCGCAGGAGACCAATCAGCAACATCAGCACCCTTCTTAGTCAAATCAGTCAAAGGTTTAACCACACTAGAAAAATTAGTTATGAAGCGACGGTAGAAATTAGCAAAGCCCAAGAATTTCTGAAGACTCTTAAGAGAAGTAGGTTGCGTCCAGTCACAAATAGCCTGAACCTTGACAGGATCCATCTCAATAGTAGAAGGGGAAAAGATGTACCCCAAAAAAGAAATCTTCTGGACCCCAAAAAGACATTTTGAGACCTTTACAAACAAAGAATTGGCCCGCAAAATCTGAAATACCTTCCTGACCTGTTGGACATGGGACTCCCAATCATCAGAAAAAATCAAAACATCATCCAAATACACAATCATAAATTTATCCAGATATTCACGGAAAATATTGTGCATAAAGGACTGGAAGACTGAAGGAGCATTAGAAAGTCCAAAAGGCATTACCAAATACTCAAAATGGCCCTCAGGCGTATTAAATGCGGTTTTCCACTCATCCCCTTGCTTTATTCGCACAAGATTATACGCACCCCGAAGATCTATCTTAGTAAACCATTTAGCCCCCTTAATGCGAGCAAACAAATCAGTCAATAATGGCAAAGGGTACTGATATTTGACTGTAATTTTATTCAAAAGACGATAATCTATACAAGGCCTCAGGGAACCATCTTTTTTGGCCACAAAAAAAAAACCTGCTCCTAAAGGGGATGAAGATGGACGGATATGTCCCTTTTCCAAGGACTCCTTAATATAATCCCGCATAGCAGTATGCTCTGGCACAGACAGATTAAACAAACGACCTTTAGTAAATTTACTGCCAGGAATTAAATCTATAGCGCAATCGCAATCCCTATGAGGAGGGAGTGAATTGAGCTTAGGCTCCTCAAAAACATCTCGATAGTCAGACAAAAACGCAGGGACCTCAGAGGGAGTAGACGAAGCGATGGAAATCGGAGGTGCATCATCATGAACCCCCTGACATCCCCAGCTTAACACAGACATTGTTTTCCAGTCAAGGACTGGATTATGAGCTTGTAACCATGGCAGACCAAGCACTAGGACATCATGTAGATTATACAGTACAAGGAAGCGAATCACCTCCTGATGAACGGGAGTCATACGCATAGTCACATGTGTCCAATATTGTGGTTTATTCCTAGCCAATGGTGTAGAGTCAATTCCCTTCAAGGGGATAGGGACCTCCAGAGGCTCCAGACAAAAACCACAGCGCTTGGCAAATGACCAATCCATAAGACTCAGGGCAGCGCCCGAATCTACATAGGCATCTACGGAAATGGATGACAATGAACAAATCAGAGTCACAGACAAAATGAACCTAGACTGCAAAGTGCCAATGGCAAAAGACTTATCAACCTTTTTTGTGCGTTTAGAGCATGCTGATATAACATGAGCTGAATCACCACAATAAAAACACAACCCATTTTTCCGTCTATAGTTTTGCCGTTCGCTTCTGGACAGAATTCTATTACATTGCATAGTCTCAGGTGCCTGTTCAGTAGACACTGCCAACTGGTGTACAGTTTTGCGTTCCCATAAACGCCGATCAATCTGAATAGCCATTGTCATAGACTCATTCAGACCTGTAGGCGCAGGAAACCCCACCATAACATCTTTTACTGCCTCAGAAAGGCCCTCTCTGAAATTGGCAGCCAAGGCGCACTCATTCCACTGAGTAAGTACTGACCATTTCCGAAATTTCTGACAATATATTTCTGCTTCATCTTGCCCCTGAGAGAGAGCTAATAAAGCTTTTTCAGCCTGAATCTCTAAGTTAGGTTCCTCATAGAGCAAACCCAATGCCAGAAAAAACGCATCCACACTGAGCAACGCAGGATCCCCTGGTGCCAATGCAAATGCCCAATTCTGAGGGTCGCCCCGCAGGAAAGATATAACAATCTTAACCTGCTGAGCAGGGTCTCCAGAGGAGCGAGATTTCAAAGAAAGAAACAATTTGCAATTGTTCCTGAAATTCAGGAAACTAGATCTATCCCCAGAAAAAAACTCTGGGGTAGGAATTCTAGGTTCAGACACAGGAGCATGTACAACAAAATCTTGTATATTTTGCACCTTAGCAGCAAGATTATTCAGGCTGGAAGCCAAACTCTGGACGTCCATGTTAAACAGCTGAGGTCAGAGCCATTCAAGGATTAAGAGGAGGAAAGAAGCAGCAGGCTGCAATTATGGCTAGGCAGCACACTCTGAGTAAGAGAGAGGAAAAAAAAAAAAAAAGGTTCCTCAGACTTCTTTTCCTCCTACTTCAGCCAATACAATTAACACTTTGTGGGCCGGCTATACTGTCATGTTCCCAATGGCAGGGAATTAACAAAAGAACACGGGAAAAAACAGGACGAGCTCTAGGGTGATGGAACCTGAGCTGACCGCGATCCTGAACCTCAACACACAACTAGCAGCAGCCGGGGAACGTTCCTGGGGGGGCTCTAGACGTCTCGCGCCAGCCGGAGATCTAGCTTCCCCTATCAGAAGAATCACAGACCTCTCTTGCCTCCAGAGAAATATTCCCACAGAAATAGCAGCCCCCCACATGTAATGACGGTGAAATGAGAGGAAGGCACAAACGTAGTTATGAAAACAGATTCAGCAAAATGAGGCCCGCTAAAGCTAGATAGCAGAGGATACAAAAGGTGAACTGCGCGGTCAGCTTAAAACCCTTCAAAATACCATCCTGAAATTACTTGAACTCATGTGCCAACTCATGGTACATGAGTGGTAATTTCAGCCCACTAGAGCAACCAGCAGCAGAGATTTACATATCTGCAAGCTGGACTAAAAACATGAAAGCAAACATGAAACAGGGAAATCCAGACTTAGCTTGTCCTGTAGGCTTTAGGAGCAGGTAGCAAAGGTAAGAGAGACACACTGATACATTGATAGCCGGCGAGGGAATGACAGAGAAGCCAGGTTAAATAGGAACTCCCACTTCCTGATGGAACAGGTGGATGCCAGAGACCGTAGGGAACGCAAGTCACCCAGTACCATCTGCAGCCACCAGAGGGAGCCCAAAAACAGAATTCACAACACTCCGCTGAACAAAGCAATACCGCCTGTTTAGTCCTGTTACCAATTTTGAACTGCATTTAGCCTACTTTATTATTTGGGCCTATATCTGTGTTTCCTCCTCATCCTGCCCATTGCCCAGCCACTGCTAGATGGGTCTGCTGGTACATTGACCCAGACCACTACATTCACCTTACATGGGGACAAAGAGGAAGGTGCAGATGAAAGTGCAGGTTCCTTCATCAGGTGAGGGGGCATACTCGTTTGCAACGTCACTGGCACAGGGCCCCTCATGGTATGCAAAAGTGTCTCTGCCGGTGGGAGGCGTCACCCGCCATCAAAAACACTGCCGTACTATGAGGGGCCCTGTGCCAGTGCCAATGCCAGCGAGTGGGCCCCCCCTGCTTGCTCAGGATCATAGCACTTGCAGAGTTGAAATACTTACCTCTCCCTGCTCCACCGCCGTGACGTATTCCGCATTTCCTGGGCCCACGAAAATCTTGAGCCAGCCCTACCCCCCACAACTTTAGCCAAATGACCCCCAGTTTCCAATGCCTAACTATTATTATAAAGTAAATTAAGATTCACAAGCTTCAGTAATAAGAATTGATGTTTTGGGCATTAAAATGGGCACTGTAGGTGTTTTCCTGTCCTCCACTCACTGCCGACTTTGATTCCCTATTGACTTGCATTGGGTTTCGTGTTTCAGTCCACCCCCGACTTTTCGCAATAATCGGCCGATTTCACCCGACCTGACTTTTGACAAAGTCGGGTTTCGCGAAACCCGACTTGATCCGGAAAAAGTAAAAGTCGCTCAACTCTACTTATGGCCATGTAATATTTCAGTTTTTCTTTTTTAATACATTTGCAAAAATGTCTACATTTCTAATTTTTTTCAGTTAAGATGGGGTGCAGAGTGTACATTAGTGAGAAAAAAATGAACTTTTTTGAATTTACCAAATGGCTGTAATGAAACAAAGAGTGTAAAATTTAACCCCTTCCCGACATGTGACGGAATAGTACGTCACATGTCGGGACCCCCGCTTTGATGTGCGCTCCGGCGGTGAGCGCACATCAAAGTCGCGACATGTCAGCTGTTTTTTACAGCTGACATGTGCGCGCAATAGCGGCGGGTGAAATCGCGATCACCCGCCGCTATTAACTAGTTAAATGCCGCTGTCAAACGCAGACAGCGGCATTTAACTACCGCATCCGGCCGTGCGGCCGGATATGAGCGCATCGCCGACCCCTGTCACATGATCGGGGGTCGGCGATGCTCCTCCATTGTAACCATAGAGGTCCTTGAGACCTCTATGGTTACTGATTGCCGGTGGCTGTGAGCGCCCCCCTGTGGTCGGCGCTCACAGCACACCTGCATTTTAGCTACATAACAGCGATCTGATGATCGCTGTTATGTAGCAGAGCCGATCGGGCTGTGCCTGCTTCTAGCCTCCCATGGAGGCTATAGAAGCATGGCAAAAGTAAAAAAAAAAAGTTTTTAAAAATGTGAAAAAAATAAAAAAAACATAAAAGTTTAAATCACCCCCCTTTCGCCCCAATCAAAATAAATCAATTAAAAAAAAAAAAAACCTACACATATTTGGTATCGCCGCGTTCAGAATCGCCCGATCTATCAATAAAAAAAAAGCATTAACCTGATCGCTAAATGGCGTAATGAGAAAAAAATTCGAAACGCCAGATTTACGTTTTTTTGGTCGCCACGACATTGCATTAAAATGCAATAACGGGCGATCAAAAGAACGTATCTACACCAAAATGCTATCATTAAAAACGCCAGCTCGGCACGCAAAAAATAAGCCCTCACCTGACCCCAGATCACGAAAAATGGAGACGCTACGAGTATCGGAAAATGGCGCAATTTTGTTTTGTTTTGTTTTTTGCAAAGTTTGGAATTTTTTTTCACCACTTAGGTGAAAAATAACCTAGTCATGTTAGGTGTCTATGAACTCGTAATGACTTGGAGAATCATAATGGCAGGTCAGTTTTAGCATTTAGTGAACCTAGCAAAATAGGCAAGCAAAAAACAAGTGTGGGATTGCACTTTTTTTGCAATTTCACTGCACTTGGAATTTTTTTCCCGTTTTCTAGTACACGACATGCTAAAACCAATGATGTCGTTCAAAAGTACAACTCGTCCCGCAAAAAATAAGCCCTCACATGGCCAAATTGACGGAAAAATAAAAAAGTTATGGCTCTGGGAAGGAGGGGAGCGAAAAACGAAAACGGAAAAACGGAAAAAGCTCCGGGGGTGAAGGGGTTAAAGGGTTCTGAATACTTTCCGTACCCACTGTATTGTCATTTTGTTTAGATGTAGAAATATATTATATGACTTTGCAAAATTAATTTGTAAATATAGTGTTCAGAGCCTGATATTTTCTGCTGCAGCAGTTTGTTTGCTTTAGTGCCAGACACTTCTTGTCTGCTGTAAAAAAAAAAAAAAGGAGCTTGGAACTTGCACATTATATTCCCTCTGGCAGAAACAAAACTGCAGTTTTTAGCAATAACTAAGCTGCATTGTCAAATCCACTTTATAATTTGTATAGATTTTTAATTTGTAGTGTTCCTCTGTCTTTCTTGTAATAATAAATACTTGGTATCTGTCACTGTGTGTAGTTGTAGTTTAGTACATTGGTTGTGAAAATGGATTATGAAAGACAGCATTGTAAACAGCTTACTTTGCTCTTTGTACTGTGTCATACAAGCTGTTTTAAAGTGGGATTCCCAGAGTCACGCATGTTGATTGAACATGTGAAGGTTCATACATATAGTAGTCAAATTATTTTACTTTTTACCCAGACCCAGTTTTTTTTTTTTGCAAAGTTGGCAGATTACATGAGTTAACTCATCCTTTGCAGTGTCAAAAAAGGCCCAGGCTAGGCAACCCTTGCCAATCCTGTGAGCTGCAGACCCACAGATGCTGCTGGTCACAGCCACAGTTGTGTCTGAGGATGCATTGCTTGCCGTGGCTGCATCACTATGTGTATGCGATGTACGGCGCAGCGTAACCTGCTCATGTTCCTCTTCAGATGACCTACTTAGCTGTGTGCCTCTATGTTCATGCCAACTGGGATCTATCACCTCATCATCATCCTCTGTGTTATCACATTCCTCACTCATGGAGTCACCCTTCTTCTCTTCCTGCCCTGACAGCACAGAACAGTCCTCGTAAGAATCAGATTTCTGATTCTCCTCAGTATCACTCCCCCCAAGGGGTTAACATCTGATGACAAGAGTCAGGATGCTGTTCGGATCCTACTTCGTCCTGCCCCAGATCCAAGACAAAAAAATTTTTGGTGCAGATTTCCGCCTCTTGTCTCTGTGAAGCTTTTGAGTACACTTCTGATGACAATTTCATAGAATGAGTGAACAGCTCTTCAGACTCACCCATCTATGGTTCCATACAGTCAGTTGTATGGTTGGAGAGTTGGGATGCAGGGGAAAGCAAGGGGAATTTGTGTGCCACCTCTGTAGACTGTACTGTATGTGATGTTGAGGTGGAGGAAGAGGAGGAGTAGCTACTTGAAGCTGCACTTGCCATCCACTTGAGCACATGCTCTTTCTGGGCCTCATCAACACGGCGAAATGCTGTGCGTCTGCCAAAAAAAAGGTAGTGGAGTAGCCCGTCCAGTAACAGAAGTTGTCATTTGTCTTTGTATAGGATGTGACGTTGGTTCCTTCCACCACTTCCTCACTTTTTCCCAGTCACGTTGCTCAGATAGTGTTGTAGGAGCACAGTATTAGCAACAAAAAATAGTTTTTAAACTCTGCATCACCTCTGCAAACAGCTGAATTTCAGCAACAGTAAATTCAAAGGTGAAATTTGGCGTGTTGTATCGTGTTAGTCACAGAAGAATTGCTTAAGTGTGGATGAGGCCTGTATGACAAAGAAGATATGCTACAGTCAATTTGAAAGTCAGATGTCCCCTACTGTATGACATGAGGAACACAAGAAGTTTTGGGTGGCCTCTGGATCTGGCCTCTATAATACACTAGATGCTGGAAACTATTTTAAAGTCAGGTCTCCTACTGCATGACACTAGGAACAGAAGAATTTTTTGTGGCCTCTGGATCAGGCTTCTATAACACAGCAGATGCTACAAACTATTTTAAAGTCAGGTCCCCTACTGTATGACAGTAAGAACAGAAGGATTTTTTGTGGCCTCTGAATCAGGCCTCTATAACGCACTAGATGCTGCAAACTATTTGAACGTCAGGTCCCCTACTGTATGACACTAGGAACAGAAGAATTTGTTGTGGCCTCTGCATCAGACCGCTATAACACACTAGATGTTGCAAACTATTTGAAAGTCAGGTCTCCTACTGTATGACACTAGGAACAAAATAATTTTTTGTGGCCTCTGGATCAGGCCTCTAACACACTAGATGCTGCAAACTATTTAAAGTCAGTTCCCCTACTGTATGACACTATGAACAGAATCATTTTTTGTGGTCTCTGATTCAGGCCTCTATAACACACTACTACACTAGATGCTACAAACTATTTTAGGAACAGAATAATTTTTTTTGTGGCCTCTGGACCAGGCCTCTATAACACATTAGCTGATACAAACTATTTTAAAGTCAGGTCCCCAACTGTATGACACTAGGAACAGAAGGATTTTTTGGTGGTCTCTGGATCAGGCCTCTATAACACACTAGATGCAACAATCTATTTGAAAGTCAGGTCCCCTACTGTATGATGTGAGGAACACAAGAATGTTTGGTGGCCTCTGTATCAGGCCTCTACAGCTTCATTTCAACCCAACAAAATGACCAAGTATGATACGGTGAGCTGTGTAACTTGTTGCAACTGAAATTTTTTTTTAATGTGACTTAGGTCTGCAGTTTCATATCACCACATCACTAAATGACAAGGTGGGATACAGTAGGCTGTTTCACATTTAGCTAATGAAAAAATATTATTTAGAAAGCTATACTTGTGCATGGAGCACAATAGAAGCAGTGCACAACACACTTGCAGGACATGTGCCCTGCTGGCTTTGTCTGTGGACCTCAGTAATGGCAAAAAAAATGCTGGAAGGTAAATTTAACAGCCACACTGGACACTAGCTAGCTACACTATCTGACTGACATACAATCGCCTAGCTAACTAGATAAAATCTTGCTGCTAACAGTACCTGAAACAGGAGCAAGCTTTCAGCGCTGTTACAATGTTAAAATGGCACTAAAACAAGATGTCCGCTTTTTATATGGAGAGGGACATGTGATTTTAGCAGCCAAGGACACAAGTCTTTGTCTCAGGACATAGTGGGTGTTTCTTGCTCCGTGATTGGCTAGCCGCAATGTGCACACATAAAGTTAGGAATAAAAAATTACTGTTTACAAGAACGCCACGCCTCTGAGCTCTTCAAACTTCCTCCCCTCATAAAACACGTGCCAAACCCTCATGATACACCACAATTATCATTGCTAAAGTGCTGAAAATACGTTTGTGGCAACGCAAATATTTTCCAGCATTTTTTACCAAATGTTATCGATTTTTTCCGATTTGATAAAATTTTGCTCGTGTTTCTGGTCACGATTCCGAATGTCCCATATTCGTGCCGAATTTATGGTTGGCAATCATTTTCTCAACAAATTTGCTCATCACTAATAATGGTATAAAGAGACTAGACAATTTTTTATTATTAAGTCACTTGGTTTTGTATTAACAAATAAGTAATAATGCAAATGTATTAAAGTATCACTTAACAAATCAACAAATTATTAGGGATGAGCAAACCCAAACTACAAAGTTCTGGTTTGTACCGGGCACCTAGTGTCCAGCATGAACCCCGAACATGGACTTCTTACTATACGTCCATGTTACTGGTCGGGTTCAGCAGACTATTAAAGCTTAAAGTTGAAAGGCTGCAGCACATTTTTATTTGCACAGTTGGGCGTCAATTAAAAATGGGGAAGAGCTAGGAACCAAGCTTAGCTCATAATGGGACCTTTTTAGGAAAGATGGGTGGTTAAGATTTCATGGTCTGGAAGGGTCATACCTCCCAATGCAAACTACAAAAAAAAGGTCCTGCATGCCTTCAGTATTAAATTAATATACAGGTACACAAATATGTGATCAAAAATTGTTAGCTAAGCACCCCACATTGTATAGCAATAGTGGAACTCATTAAGTCCTTTACACCAAGGTGGTTTGCACGTTAATGACCAGGCCAATTTTTACAATTCTGACTAGTGTCACTTTATGAGTTAATAACTCTGAAATGCTTCAACGGATCCAACTGATTTGGAGAGATTGTTTTTTCGTGACATAAGGTACTTCATGACAGTGGTAAAAGTTTTTAGTTATGACTTGCGTTTATTTGTGAAAAAAAGTGGAAATTTAGCCAAAATTTAGAAAATTTTGCAATTTTCAAACTTTGAATTGTTATGCCCTGAAATCAGAGAAATATGTCACACAGAATAGTTAAAAAATAACATTTCCACATGTCTACTTTACATCAGCAGCACAATCATTGAAAGAACTTTTTTTTTTTGGTAGGAAGTTATAAGGGTTACAAGTTGATAATCAATTTCTAATTTTTCCAACAAAATTTACGAAACTATTTTTTTAGGGACCACATTACATTTGAAGTGACTTTGAGGGATCTATATGGCAGAAAATACCCAAAAGTAAATCCAATCTAAAAACTGCACCCCTCAAGGTGCTCAAAACCACATTTAAAAAGTTTATTAACCCTTCAGGTGCTTCTCAGGAATTTTTTTATTTTTGCAAGGGTAACAAAAAAAATGAACCCTAAAATTTGTTGTGCACTTTCTCCTTTGCATGCCGATACCCCACATGTGGCAGAAAACCACTGTTTGGGTACATAACAGAGCTCGGAAGGGAAGGAGTGCCAATTGACTTTTTGAATGCAAAATTGGCTGGAACAATTAGTGAACATCATGTTGTGTTTGGAGAGCTCCTCATGTGCCTAGACAGTGATAATCCTCCACAAGTGACACCATTTTGGAATCTAGTCCCTGCAGGGAACTTATCTAGATGAATATTGAGCACATTGAACCCCAGGAACTTCAGAGAAGTTTATAACGTTGAGCTGTCAAAATTACAGAATCACATTTTTTCAGCACAAATGTAATTTAGCCCCAAATTTGGCATTTTTAGAAGGGTAATAGGAGAAATTGCACCATACAATTTGTTGTGCAATTTCTCCTGAGAATGTTGATACCCCATATGTTGAAGAAAACTACTTTTGAGGCCCAATGAAAAGCTCAGAAGGAAAGAAGCACCGTATTGGAATTTAGATTTTGTTGGAATGGTTTGAGGGTGCCATGCCACATTGGCAGAGTCCCTGAGGTGCCAGAACAACAGAAACTCCCTATATGTGAACTCATTTTACAAAATACACCTCCCAATAAATTCATCTAGAGGTGCTGTGATCATATTGACACCACATGTGCCTCACAGATTTTCTACCATTGAGTGGTGAAAAAAGAATAACTTACGTTTTTACCACTAAAATGTTGTTTTGCCCCAAGTTTTCAATTTTTCTAATGAATAATAGGAGAAATTTTTACAACAAAGTGAGGTCCATTTTTTCCTTAGTACACCAATGCCCTACATGTAAACAGGCACTACTTTTCAGGCACTGTAAAAAGTTCAGAAGATATTGTGCAGCTTTTACTGTTATAACTTGCTGGTGCCATGACTCACTGAGCGAACCCACGAGGTTCCAGCACAGGAGAACCCCACATAAGTGACCCAATTTACAAACTACACCTTTCAATGAATTTATCTAGTGGTGCATTGATCATATTGACACCACGGGTGTGTCACAGAATTTTATACCATTGGGCAGTGAAGAAAAAATAACTACATTTCTACTACCAGAATTTTGTTTTAGCCCCAGGTTTTACATTTTCACACAAGAAGTGGGTAAAATTGGCACCATAATTTGAAAGTGGCAATACCCAATATTTGGTTGTACAGTACTACTTAGCCATATGGTGAGACTCGGGAGGAACGGATCGCTATTTGCCTCCTGGAGCACATTTTTTCCTAGAACAGTTTTAGGACTCCATATACAAAGCCCCTAATTGCTAGAAGAGCAGAATGCCCCTTCAATTGTCCCCATTTTGGAAATTATACCCCTTTGGGAATTTACCTACATGTGTAGTGCAGATTTTTATTCCATAGGTATTTTCCAGAATCACGCAGCAATGAATATTGCTGAGTGAAAATTGCAAAATGCCTTTGTAGTGACAAGTATGCTGTAGTGACTAGTACGTTAAGCCCAGGCTGTGCTTCTGGAGACATGCACCCTGTAAGTTAGGCGGGCTCTCATTGCTTCAGAAATGCCAAACATGTGGACGCTATATGTGGTTTAACCCCTTCATGACCCAGCCTATTTTGACCTTAATGACCTGGCCATTTTTTGCAATTCTGACCAGTGTCCCTTTATGAGGTAATAACTCAGCAATGCTTCAACGGATCCTAGCGATTATGAGATTATTTTTTCGTGACATATTGGGCTTCATGTTAGTAGTAAATTTAGGTCGATAATTTCTGCGTTTATTTGTGAAAAAAACGAAAATTTGACAAAAATTTTGAAAATTTTGCAATTTTCACAATTTGAATTTTTATTCTGTTAAACCAGAGAGTTATGTGACACAAAATAGTTAATAAATAACATTTACCACATGTCTACTTTACATTAGCACAATTTTGGAAACAAAATTTTTTTTTGCTAGGAAGTTATAAGGGTTAAAATTTGACCAGTGATTTCTCATTTTTACAACAAAATTTACAAAACCATTTTTTTTAGGGACCACCTCACATTTGAAGGCAGTTTCAGGGTTCTATATGGCTGAAAATACCCAAAAGTGACACCATTCTAAAAACTGCACCCCTCAAGGTGCTCAAAACCACATTCAAGAAGTTTATTAACCCTTCAGGTGTTTCACAGCAGCAGAAGCAACATGGAAGGAAAAAATGAACATTTAACTTTTTAGTCACAAAAATGATCTTTTAGCAACAATTTTGTTATTTTTCCAAGGGTAAAAGGAGAAACTGGACCATGAAAGTTGTTGTCCAATTTGTCCTGAGTACGCGGATACCTCATATGTGGGGGTAAACCACTGATTGGGCGCACGGCAGGGCTCGGAAGGCAAGGAGCGCCATGTGACTTTTTGAATGAAAAATTGGCTCCAATCTTTAGCGGACACCATGTCACGTTTGGAGAGCCCCCGTGTGCCTAAACATTGGAGCTCCCCCACAAGTGACCCCATTTTGGAAACTAGATGCCCCAAGGAACTTATCTAGATGAATAGTGAGCACTTTAATCCCCCAGGTGCTTCACAAATTGATCCGTAAAAATGAAAAAGTACTTTTTTTTCACAAAAAAATTCTTTTAGCCTCAATTTTTTGATTTTCACATGGGCAACAGGATAAAATGGATCCTAAAATTTGTTGAGCAATTTCTCCTGAGTACACCGATACCTAACATGTGGGGGTAAACCACTGTTTGGGCACATGGTAAGGTTTGGAAGGGAAGGAGCGCCATTTGACTTTTTGAATGAAAAATTATCTCCATCGTTAGCGGACACCATGTCACGTTTAGAGAGCCCCTGTGTGCCTAAACATTGGAGCTCCCCCACAAGTGACCCCATTTTGGAAACTAGATGCCCCAAGGAACTTATCTAGATGCATAGTGAGCACTTTAAACCCCAAGGTGCTTCACTGAAGTTTATAACGCAGAGCCGTGAAAATAAAAAATAATTCTTCTTTCCTCAAAAATGATTTTTTAGCCCGAAATTTTTTATTTTCCCAAGGGTAACAGGAGAAATTGGACGACAAATGTTGGTGTCCAGTTTGTCCTGAGTACGCTGATACCCCATATGTGGGGGTAAACCACTGTTTGGGCGCACGGCAGGGTTCAGAAGGGAAGGCACGCCATTTGGCTTTTTGAATGGAAAATAAGCTCCAATCATTAGCGGACACCATGTCGTGTTTGGAGAGCCCCTGTGTGCTTAAACATTGAAGCTCCCCCACAAGTGACCCCATTTTGGAAACTAGACCTCCCAAGGAACTAATCTAGATGTGTGATGAGCACTTTGAACCCCCAAGTGCTTCACAGAAGTTTATAACGCAGAGCCATGAAAATAATAAATAAGTTTTCTTTCCTCAAAAATAATTTTTTAGCCCAGAATTTTTTAATTTTTCCAAGGGCAACAGGAGAAATTTGACCCCAACAGTTGTTGTCAGTTTCTCCTGAGTACGCTGATACCCCATATGTGGGGGTAAACCACTGTTTGGGCACACGTCGGGGTTCGGAAGAGAAGTAGTGACGTTTTGAAATGCAGACTTTGATGTAATGCTCTGCGGGCGTCACGTTGCGTTTGCAGAGCCCCTGATGTGCCTAAACAGTGGAAACCCCCCACAAGTGACCCCATTTTGGAAACTAGACCCCCAAAGGAACTTATCTAGATGTGTGGTGAGCACTTTGAACCCCCAAGTGCTTCACAGAAGTTTATAATGCAGAGCCGTGAAAATAAAAAATCATTTTTCTTTCCTCAAAAATAATTTTTAGCCCGCAGTTTTTTATTTTCCCAGGAGTTACAGGAGAAATTGGACCCCAAAAGTTGTTGTCCAGTTTCTCCCGAGTACGCTGGTACCCCATATGTGGGGGTAAACCATTGTTTGGGCACACGTCCGGGCTCGGAAGTGAGATAGCACCATTTGACTTTTTCAATGCAAGATTGGCTGGAATCAATGGTGGCGCCATTTCGCGCTTGGAGACCCCCTGATGTGCCTAAACAGTGGAAACCCCACAATTCTAACTCAAACACTAACCCCAACACACCCCTAACCCTAATTCCAACCCTAACTCTAATTCCAACCCTAACCCTAAGGCTATGTGCCCACGTTGCGGATTTGTGTGCGGATTTTTCAGCACCGTTTTTGAAAAATCTGCAGGTAAAACGCACTGCGCTTTATCTATGGATTTACCGCAGATTCCTATTATGGAGCAGGTGTAAAACGCTGCGGAATCCGCACAAAGAATTGACATGCTGCGGAAAATACAACACAGCGTTTCCGCGCTGTATTTTCCGCACCATGGGCACAGCGGATTTGGTTTTCCAAAGGTTTACGTGGTACTGTAAACGTGATGGAAAACTGTTACCAATCCACAGCGACCAATCCGCAGCGGATCCGCAGCCAAATCCGCACCATGTGCACATAGCCTAATTCTAACCCTAATTCCAACCCTAGCCCTAATTGTAACCCTAACCCTAATTCTAACCCTAATTCTAACCCTAACCCTAATTCTAACCCTAGCCCTAAGTGCAACCCTAGCCCTAAGTGCAACCCTAGCCCTAAGTGCAACCCTAGCCCTAAGTGCAACCCTAAGTGCAACCCTAGCCCTAAGTGCAACCCTAAGTGCAACCCTATCCCTAAGTGCAACCCTAACCCTAAGTGCAACCCTAAGTGCAACCCTATCCCTAAGTGCAACCCTATCCCTAAGTGCAACCCTATCCCTAAGTGCAACCCTATCCCTAAGTGCAACCCTATCCCTAAGTGCAACCCTATCCCTAAGTGCAACCCTAACCCTAAGTGCAGCCCTAAGTGCAACCCTAACCCTAAGTGCAACCCTAAGTGCAACCCTAAGTGCAACCCTAGCCCTAAGTGCAACCCTAGCCCTAAGTGCAACCCTAACCCTAAGTGCAACCCTAACCCTACCCCTACCCCTACCCCTATCCCTAACCCTACCCCTAACCCTACCCCTAACCCTAATGGAAAAACAAAAATAAATATAATTTCTGTATTTTATTACTGTCCCTACCTTTGGGGGTGATAAAGGGGGGGTTTATTTACTATTTTTTTATTTTGATCGCTTTGATAGAACCTATCATAGCGATCAAAATGTACAGGGAACGAATCTACCGGCCGGCAGATTCGGCGGGGGCGCACTGCGCATGCGCCCGCCATTTTCCAAGATGGCGGCGCCCATGGGAGAAGACGGAGGACACCGGGAGGGACAACGGGACTAGGTAAGTATGGGGGGTGCGATCGGACAGCGGGGGGGGGCGGAGGGGAGGACGGGGAGGGGCGGAGGGGAGAGGAAGGCGCTTAGGACAGGACGGAGGGGTAGGGAACACTGACAGTGGCTGCAGATCGCCGCCGCCAATCGTGGGGGGGCCAGATCGGGGTCTCCAGCCATGGCCGATGCTATTGCAGCATTGCCCATGGCTGGATTGTAATATTTCACCAATTTTCATAGGTGAATTATTACAGATTGCTCTGATTGGCTGTTTCACTTTCAACAGCCAATCAGAGGGATCGTAGCCACGGGGGGGCAAAGCCACCCCCCCTGGGCTGTAGTACCACTCCCCCTGTCCCTGCATTTCGGGTGAAATTGGAGTTAACCCTTTCACCCGGCCTGCAAGGACGCGATCCGGCTATGACGCATATGCTGCGTCACAGGTCGGATTGACACTGGTTTTCATGATGCATACGGTGCGTCAAAGGTCGGGAAGGGGTTAAACACACTCGGACTCAGAAGGGAGGGGGCATTTGTATTTGGGAGCGCAGAGTTTGCTGAATTTCTTTTGGAGAGTGAGGAGCCATTTTGCTTTTCCAAAGTCTTTGTACTACCAGTTACTTGGAAGTCCCCTATATTTACATTAACAGATGGTGGCCCTGAGTGGTACATTACTTTTTTGTAGAATGAGTTGAAGCTTTTGTTATGAAGAATTTACATTACTTTTGGGATGACATTTATCCTGCATTCTACGCTGAACATCTATATCAGGGTTTTCATCCAAATCTCAGACTGACATGATTCAGATGAAACCCCCAAGGGATCCATTCACTATAATGGAGCAGCAGACATATTCTGGACTCCATCTGGCCTTTGTTCAGTGTCATTCTTTTCAGAAGTGCACAAAACTGTGGTCAATGGCACTTTTATGTATGCCTAAAGATACAGACACAGTCGGACATCTTCCTGCAGGGGTTCCATCTGAATCACGTATTTCAGAGATTTACATCAAAACCCCGATGTAAGCGCTCAGCGCAGAGCACAGGATGAATGTACACCGAGCCTTACTGTGATTTTTGGGAGGCAGAATGAACAAATTAACAGCAGGTGAAGAATTGGTTTAATTTATTTTTTACACAGTGTGGTATGAGTGATTACGCGACTTTAATTCTTCGGGTCAGTGTGATCACAGTGATACCAGATTTATATTTTTTTATGTTTGGCAGTTGTCACACAGTAAAAGAAGCTTTTTTCTGCAAAAAATAGTTTTTGCATCACCATATTTTAGGAGCTGTAATTTTTCCATATTTCGAATGACAGAATTGTGTGAGGGCTTCTTTTCTGCTGGATGAGTTGACATTTTTATTGCTATCATTTTCGAGCACATGACATTTTTTGATCACTTTTTATTGTGATTTTTGGGATGCAGAATGAACAAAAACCAGAGGAAATAGTTTTTTAATGTCATTCTGCCTGTGGTAAAATTGATAAAAAAGCTTTATTCTTCGGGTCAGTACGATTACAGCAATACCACATTTATATAGTTTTTCTATGTTTTGGCCCTTTTACACAATAAAAACTATTTTAATTAAAAAAATTATTATTTTTGCATCGCTTTACTCCAAGAGCTATAACTTTTTTATTTTTCTACTGATGGAGCTTTATGATGACTTGTTTTTTTTTGCTGGACAAAATGGCATTTTATTTCACTTTTTGTCCGGGGGTATGATGATAAACATTGTTTTTTTTTTGCTGTGTTTTTTTTAAGGGTGTTCACTATAGGAATTAACTAGTGGAAGAGTTTTATAGGTCAGGTCGTTCCGGATGTGGCAATACCAAATATGTGTCCTTTTATTCTTTATATTTTTTTTCATAATATTCTGAGCATGATCAAGCAACTTTCCTAGCTCTGGTGATCCAGATGTCATAATGATGACATTGAGCCACCATGACGATTGGGACCCCTCTATGACTTTGCGGGGTCTCTCATCCAAGGGCAGAGGGGCTTTCTTCTCTTTGCCTGCTAAAGAAATGTTGCAATCAAATTCCATCACAGCATTTAGGGGGTTAAAGCACTGGACTGCTGGATGTCAGCTTTCAGAAACAGCTAATACCAGGCAGGATCATGTGTTCACAGTGCCTGTGAGCGCAATGTCACCTGGACGTATCCATATGTCCAAGTTCGGTAAGTTCCAGGTCACCTGGATATATGCATACGTTTAAGTTCAGAAATGGGTTAATCGCAGTGTAACGATGCACTGTGTATATACAGAGTGGGGAAAATAAGTATTTGTTACACTGACGATTTTGCAAGTTTTCCCACCTACAATGAATGGAGAGCTCTGTAATTTGCATCGTAGGTACACTTCAACTGTGAGAGACAGAATCTTTAAAAAATTCCAAAAAAGCACATTGCATGATTGTTACATAATAAAATTACATTTTATTGAATAAAATAAGTATTTGGTACAATAGAAAAATAGAACTTATTTTTTTAGTACAGAATCCTTTGTTTGCAATTACAAAGGTCAGACATTTCCTGTAGTTCTTGACCAAGTTTGCACACACTGCAGAAAGGATTTTGGCCCACTCCTCTATTCAGATCTTCTCCAGATCATTCAGGTTTCGGGGCTATCATTGGGAGATTTTCTATTTGGTTCAGGTCTGAAGACTGGCTAGACAGCTCCAAGATCTTGAAATGCTTCTTACGGAGCAGCTTCTTAGTTGCCCTGGCTGTGTGTTTCGGATTATTGTCGTGCTGGATGACCCAGCCACAACCCATCTTCAATGCCCTTGCTCAGAGGAGGTTGTTGGCCAAAATCTCGCAATACATAACCCCATTCATCCTCCCTTCAATATGGTGCAGTTGTCCTGTCCCCTTTGCCAAAAAGCACCACCAAAATATGTTGTTTCCCCCACCATGATTCACAATTAAGATGATGTTCTTGGCATTGTACTTATTCTACTGTACTTCATCCTTCAAACACGGTGAGCGGAGTTGATACCAAAAGGTTATATTTTGGTCTCATCTGACCACATAAACATCTCCCATGCCCCCTCTGGATCATCCAGATGGTCACTGGCATACTTCAAAAGAGCCAAGACATGTGCTCGCATGAGCAGGTGAACCTTGCATGCCCTGCAGGTTTTTAATCCATGACAGCATAGTGTGTTACTAATGGTAATGTTCGAGACTGTAGTCCCAGCTCTCTTTAGGTAATTGACCAGGTTCTGTGTAGTTCTGGGCTGATTCCTGACGTTTCTCAGAATCATCCTTACCCCACGAGGCGAGATCTTGCATGGAGCCCCATACCGAGGAATATTAACCCCTTCATGACCTTGGGATTTTCCGTTTTTCCGTGTTCGTTTTTCGCTCCCCTCCTTCCCAGAGCCATAACTTTTTTATTTTTCTGTCAATTTGGCCATGTGAGGGCTTATTTTTTGCAGGACGAGTTGTACTTTTGTACGACATCATTGGTTTTACCATGTCGTGTACTAGAAAACGGGAAAAAAATTCCAAGTGCAGTGAAATTGCAAAAAAAGTGCAGTCCCACACTTGTTTTTTGTTTGGCTTTTTTGCTAGGTTCACTAAATGCTAAAACTAACCTGCCATTATGATTCTCCAGGTTAGTACGAGTTCATAGACACCTAACATGACTAGGTTACTTTTTACCTAAGTGGTGAAAAAAATTCCAAACTTTGCTAAAAAAAAAATAAATAAATTTGCGCCATTTTCCGATACTCGTAGCGTCTCCATTTTTCATGATCTGGGGTCAATTGAGGGCTTATTTTTTGCAAGCCGAGCTGTCATTTTTAATGATAGCATTTTGGTGCAGATACGTTCTTTTGATCGCCCGTTATTGCATTTTAATGCAATTTCGCGGCGACCGAAAAAACTTAATTCTGGCGTTTCGAATTTTTTTCTCGCTACGCCGTTTAGCGATCAGGTTAGTGCTTTTTTTATTGATAGATCAGGCGATGCTGAACGCGGCGATACCAAATATGTGTAGGTTTGATTTTTTTTTTATTGATTTATTTTGATTGGGGCGAAAGGGGGGTGATTTAAACTTTTATATTTTTTTATTTTTTTCACATTTTATTACCTTTTTTTTTTTTACTTTTGCCATGCTTCAATAGCCTCCATGGGAGGCTAGAAGCAGGCACAGCACGATCGTTTCTGCTACATAGCAGCGATCTGCTGTTCGCTGCTATGTAGCAGAAAATCAGGTGTGCTGTGAGCGCCGACCACAGGGTGGCACTCACAGCTGCCTGGGATCTGTAACCATAGAGGTCTCAAGGACCTCTATGGTTACAATACTGAAGCATCGCCGACCTCCGATCATGTGACGGGGGTCGGCGATGGCATCATTTCCGGCCGCCCGGCCGGATGTGGTAGTTAAATGCCGATGTCTGCTTTTGACAGCGGCATTTAACTAGTTAATAGGGGCGGGCAGATCACGATTCTGCCCGCGCCTATTACGGGTACATGTCAGCTGTTCAAAACAGCTGACATGTCCCGGCTTTGATGCGGGCTCACCGCCGGAGCCCGCATCAAAGCGGGGCTTCTGACCTAGGACGTACTATCCCATCCGAGGTCAGAAAGGGGTTAACAGCCATCTTTTTTTTCTTCCATTTTGTAATCATTGTGCTAACAGTTCTTGCCTTCTCACCAAGCTGCTTATTTTCTTGTAGCCCATCCCAGCCTTATGCAGGTGTGCAATTTTGTCCCTAGTTTCCTTAGACAGCTCTTTGGTCTTGGCAATGGTGGAGAGGTTGGAGTGTGATTGATTGTGTGGACAGGTGTCTTTTATTTACATAACGAGTTCAAACATGTGCAAGTAGCACAGGTAATGAGGGCAGAGTAGGAGGGCTTCTTAAAGAAAAACGTACAGATCTCAAAAGCCAGAATTCTTGATAGTTGGTAGGTGATAACATACTTATTTCATGCAATAAAATGCAATTTAATTATTTAAAAATCACGCAATGTGATTTTCTGGTTTTTTTTTTAATTCTGTCTCTCACAGTTGAAGTGTACCTGCGATAAAAATTACAAACCTCTACATTCTTTTAGGTGGGAAAACTTGTAAAATCTGGAGTGTATGAAATACTTATTTTTCCCACTGTAAATATGTAAGATGCCCAAGCGAGGTAGTCGTGGGCGAGCTTCTGTTCCCACTCATTTTTGTTTCCTACAGACAATTTGTGTCCCAGTCCCGGTATACTGCTGTGTGGGGGTGCATCACACTTACTTCAGCACCGCTGACCTCTTCTGACTCCAGGAATCCATCTTCTGGATCCAGGGCAGCAATCAATCCATTTGGCATGAGGTTCATAAAAACAACCAAACTTTTACTATGCTATTGGCAGTATTTACAGTATTTCCAGGCAGGTGTAGAAGATAAGGCCCAACTTTAGCCCCAGTTCTCGGGATAGGTAGAACATTCCTTTTACTAAATTCTCTAGCTATAGGGAATTTTCCCCATTTTTATCAGTATATCTGGATTTCATCACACTCCGCCTCTTAGATTTTGAGTCCAACTTCTCCCGCGGCTTCGCAGAAGGATTGTGCCCCCAGACCACAACATCTATCTCAAAGTTCCCTGGCCAGCAAAAGGGGACTCATGGGGAGGAGTTCTCGGGCAATCCACTGCCCCGAGGTTTGTGCTCACGCTGTTCCTAGCAGCCCCTATCTGGAGCCTGTTGCTTGTCACGTCTCACAACTCACTGAAGTGTCACTTCATGAACTTGGCAATAACCTTCAGTTCCCCTCCCCAATCTGGGCTGGCTGTTAACCCTCATCTAAGTCTATGCCTTAGGCAGATGTTTTATTTCCTGTTTCTTTGGGTCAGCGTAACCTCAGTCCTACTAAGTTGGGACCCCGGAACGATGTGTCCATGTCCATATTTGACAGAGGCCCCCAGGCCAACACAACCACAGCCCAACACAACAACAGCCTTTCCTGTCTAAGGGCACAGTCTTTAAGGTTCTTGATCTTGCTGAAACATCAGGTCATCCATTCCCCTACTCCCTCAAACGTGGGTCCTTACGACCAGGGCACAGTCCATGGTAGGTACAGTCCATTGTTCCCCCCAGCCCATAGAATGGGGGCACAGTCCATATAGTCCATAAGGGCATTGGGATAAAGTCCCCAACTGGTAGGGCAAGGTAAAACCCTCCTGCAGCACAAGGTCCCTCAAGCAGCTGGTGGGGGAATAAGCATTTTGGCGGCCAACAGCAAGGAGTCCTGGACAGATCGATCCTAGCAGGGCCAGTGTCAGCACCTGACACACCCGGGCAAGTGCTGGAGCCCTGAGAAGATGTGGCCCCTCTCAGACTGTGCAACCACATACACACATCTTTCTCAAAAAGGTTCTATTGCAAGTTAAGTCAGGTTCCAGTCTCTGCTCCATTTTCATTTGACGCCTGTCACTAGAATTAGGGCCATCTATATTGCAGTCATCTTGCTTTTTGATAAAAAAAAATGTTAACTATGTATCTCACTTCTTTTTACATATATAGAATTAGTGGAATTCATTTAGCCCACATCAAAGAGGGGCTTCTGACCTCGGACGTACTATCCCGTCCGAGGTCAGAAAGGGGTTAAGGAAGAAGTTACAGGTCTTTGAGAGAGTTAGAAATCTTGTTGTTAGGTGACCAAATACTTATTTTCCACCATAATTTGCAAAATAAATCTTGTCAAATCAGACAAGGTGATTTTCTGGATTTGTTTTCTCATTTTGACTCTCATAGGTGTGGTGTATCTATGATGTTAATTACAGGCCTCTCTCATCTTTTTAAGTGGGATAACTTGCACAATTGGTGGCTGACTAAATACTTTTTTTCCTCACTGTAAGTATTCAATATGTGTAGTTGTTCATATTTTTTAGAGCATTAACTTCTTTCTCAAGTCATTTATACCAATTGTTAAAGAGGATTACATCCTATGTCCAGATCATCATGAAATATTTGGTGAAAGGTCATTTTCAATCATTTCTGACCACTAACAAATAATATATCTGTAATCCAAATATTGGTGGAAAAAGAAATAAAATAAGTTCAATGCTGTTTCATTCCATCAAAAATATTTTCTTAAGTACCTAATTATACAGTCTAGCATACTACATTTGGGACCATTGTCTTATCGTCTTTTGCCTGTTTAATTTTAAGGGTCTTTGTTAGTAAAAACTAACTACAAGTAAACAAAGAAAACATATTTCCTCTTATCTTAAAATTGTCAGTAGAAAACTAACAAAAAACATGCATATTGTTCCAGTTCCACCTGTCAAATGCCAACATTTCAAAAGGTTTCCTCTTGATGGACGTATGTTTTTACAAAAATAAAGTTTCACTGCCACCAGCACGTTGTGCCTAACATAATGTACTTAGCTTATCTTGTTCTCTTTATAGTGTCAAAATATGAAGCATCTCTCACGGGAACAGTGTGTAATATATTTGTTGTGTTCATGTCGTTATTCTACAGAGGCATGAGATACTTGCAGACTAATATACTTCCTATGCCAGATTAACTAAACTGACACCAGTTTTGAAGTTTACATATTTTTATATGCTAAGAGGAATGATTCAGTGGGAACACTATGGTGATCTGCTTTAAAAAAAAGTGTTCTCTTATGCTAAACCTTCCTAGAGTGTTCTTGGTAATGAGAATAAGATGCTTATACCTAAACATATCTTATGTATCAGAGTCGCACAGAAGAACACATTGGACCTAACTTGCTCTACAAATCACTGTTGATGTTAATAGCAGCAGTATAAATCTTATAGTCATTATTATGGAAAACTTTCATTTTGCATTTTAAAGGGTTACCTCCAAATATTACCCTAAACTACAGTAATCTGTAATTAAAGTGCAAATTCTTAACCTTTATCCTTACGTCTCTCCTCACTTGCATTCCTTGCTGTAAATGGTGTGTGTGCTCCACGAGACCTAGGAGTCTTTTCCATTATGTGCATATGCCTATGATCTCTCTTAATGCATCAACATGCATCACATAGTCATGTTTATTGGTACATAGAGGGAAAATCACAGTGTCGGAAATAGGGTCTCAATCTATATACTGATTATTGTAGTTTAGAGGGGCTTTTGCAGGTTACAGAATCCCTTTAAACTTAGTATTGGGGCAGGGACTGTTATAGTATCATCTCAATATAAATAAGATGACTTGCCCTCGAATCTAATCAGTGAAACAACAGTGACCATGTTGGTGCACACTAATACATTGTTAAAGCCTCACCCCAGGGGGTTCTATTAATGCAGCACTGGAGTGGTGCTACTAACACAAAATCCATGCACCTAATGTTATACTCACCACGCGCAGTCTTCTGTTCTTCCTGGTGCCCCTCCGGTCCCATGGTGCCATCTTATAGTCATTTGTGACTGTCCAAATGTCAGAGGTAATGGTCCCTAGCTCTCAATGCAAATCTATGAGGGCCAGAACGAGGCTCTCATAGACTTGTATTGAAAAGTGTCCTGTGGTAAATAGTGGAACGATTCAGCAGGTCACAACCTGCTTAAGACAGACCAGGGTGGGGCTGATGAAAGATGAAGACAGCAACTGGTAAGCATGAGAATATGGGAAGGGAACCTAGATTAGTAGCACCACTTTAGTGCTGCAATAAAACGAAAACGCTAGAGTGGTGCTGTAAGTTTTAGCAAAATATGCAGAGGAGCATGATCATTCTTTAAAATTAAGATTACTTTTAGTAAGCCCGCTTTACATGTTGTGTAAAGAGTCAAACTCTGGGGGGGAGGTTTTGACTTTTTGCCAGCGACATTGATGAAAGTAATTTTTGTAAACTGCAAAATAGGAGGTTGTCTGCTCTGCGTAAACACTGCAAGAATGAATGGAGGTTTTGTAAAAGAGCCTGTGTGTGTTTTGATGACAAGTGGTATGTGCCAATGTGACTGGTTGGATTTGGCAAGATGTTATAAGATGCAGGCTGAAAAGCAGAACATCCTTCTTAAGAGGGATAGAGAAGTTTGTATTATCTGCTAGAAATGATGTTAGCATACATGATAAGTTAATTTGTCGTCACTTTCAAGCTTGGAGGGCTCCCCTTCATTTTTCTGCAAAGAAAGTTAAACTTTATTTTATGAGAATTCAAATCTCTGTGCAAAAGGAAATGGGCTGATGATGATGTACCTAAAATAAAATGATCTTTGGTAGCTAAAGAAATTAGTACACAGTAATTTTGTAGCACATTTTTTATTGAACCATAATAAATTAGGAAGTGCAAGGTATGAAGTAGCTCTTTTTTGCGTCTCTTTAGGACTTGTGCTACCTATATGACATCCTTGCTTGCACATGGGCATGTCAACTGGCACTGTCTCTAATTATTTAGGCTCTATGTTGTATTGTGACTTCATAGGCTTAAGCCCAGAGATACTGAGAGAAATCTGCGTTCTATCACAACTACTGTTTTCTACAAAAAAAAAAAATATTCTTTTTGATACTATGGAATATGGAAACTAAGAATTTTGGCTAACTCACAGAGAAGACATGTTTAATTTAATGACATGGCTTTTTGCACCCTCTTTTATTCCCTTTGTTGTCATTGACACACATACTAAGGGTTTTGTCCTCAGATAAATGTAAGCAAAAAACATAAGAGTTAAAATGAGATTATTAAACATAAAAAGTAAAAGCAAATAATTGAGGCCAACATGTCTATTCATTGATCAACAAGGACTAGATGTGGAAATAATGTGGAATTTCTGAAAGACGTACACATCTAGACTTCCCAGCCACCCTAATTTGTTATATACTCATGATCATCAAGTCATAGAGTGGTAGATGTTACACATAACCATCTGTAGGACTCTAGAGTAATAGAAATGGATGCTTTTTATAGTTAATAGGGTCATTGGGATTTAGGTTTCTTTTCCCTTTTTTGTAACAAAAAAAATGGGTATGAGTCTAGGTAGAAGAGAAAAAATGGAAAACCAGATATTAGTGACATAGATTTCACACATATATATATATAACACATATACACAAAGACTGATTTTAAGGGCTGTTATACACTACCAGGGAATACTATATAAAAAACAACCAAAAAGGCTCTTTATGTTGCCAAATAAAATAGGATGCAGACTAATATATCGTATGCAATTAATTGAGAACCCTGTATTTAAAAGGGGTCAGGAATAGGATAGGTCATCAATATAAAATACTAATCTTATATTGATGACCTCTTCCTGAACTTTTTTATGAGCCCATACCAATGGGTCTGACTTCTGGCACCCCCACCTGTAATCACTTTCAGTGACGGCTGCATGCAAACATAGTATGGAGTGGTACATCAGATCTTCTCCTTTCGAGAAAGTAAAAGAGCTGATCTACAGTACCTAGAGCTGTGCTTTTCCACCCCATACACTTTTTACATCTAGATTCATCTAAAAGTAATAACAGCTGATTGTGGTGTTTTAAAATATTGGACCCCCATCTATTTTATATTAATAACCTGTCCTAACAAACGGGTCATTAATATTAAGATACTGGAAAATCCCGTTAATGAAATTTCTTTATAAACATTCAAGAATTACGTGTGGTATTCTCTGTGACTTTTTTATGTTTGACATTGAAAGTGACTAAGTTGTTTTTGTAGAATAAAACTAAAATTATTCATGTCCTCGTACAGCTTTCCCTCGTACCTTCTGTTTTTCTCCAAAAACAAAATGCAAAGCTTTGAAAAAGAACACAGATTTCTTCTGAATTACTATTATTACAGAGCCAACATGCCATGCACAGAAGAAAACTTTGCGTACAGATGACATTGTCACAGATATGTTTTGAGAGAAAGAGAATTGATTCTGTGTCATTTTGGTGGCAGGATGACATTCTCAGAAAGATAAGGAACACTCATGAAAACGTAGTGTGGAGTCAAAGCAATGACCCACACAATAGACAGTGATAATAATAATGTGAGGAAAAGGTACAAGTGTTTAATGCTTTCATGGTACACTGTGTACTACTCCAACAAAGAGGAGGTGGAGAATTTTCAATAGCAAACCCACATCTGTCTGTAACATTCTGTACCTTAATTATTATGATAGCAACCTTTAACTTCACCTGCTGCCATAGACAATTTGATTTTCTGGTTCTCGCCTGTTACATGCTTACCATAAAAAAAGACAAGGATTCCATCCAGTCTTTCTTGCAGCCCTTTATGTATTTTATTTAAGAAAGATTACACAGTAAGCGCTCTGCAATGTTCCTTTTGTGGTCCTCTCTTTACAAGTAGATTTTTTTATCTGTATGCCTTGCTGTTTTGGAACATACTACAGAGATGAAACTACACATCTAATTGTTGGATTTTCAATAAATTACACCAATTTGCATTTTTAAAGGATGTACTTTTTTTAAATTGACACTTTTGAAAAAGAAAAATTGTCTCAAACGTATGAGGTTGTAAATCTGATTTTTCATGTGTAAGTTCACAAAGGAATATATGCATCATTATTTAATAGATCTTAAAAGAAGAAGTGGCATGTTATGATCAATGTATTATTTCAAAGACCGTATTTTGTAATGATGAAGCATTACTTTCATGTAAAGAACTCAGTGTTTCCTGTGATGTGAAGCCAACTTTTTGGTCAATTGATGACAGAATACATTGTACAGATGACTCTTATATCTCACTTCATAACCTTTCTAAAAAAAAAAAGGCTTTTGTAATATCACTTTTACAGTCGATATAAAAAGTCTAAATGCCAGGTTTTTGTAATGTTTAATAAGTTATGCCAAGAAGAATCATTGCACAACTTTTCCCACATTTAATGTCACCCATAATTTATGCAGATCCAGTGAGAATCATCTTTAGGTGGAAAATAAAATAAGAACTTTCTTACAAGGGATGCAACTGTGGTCATAATTATTCAATCATATTTACACCCATGTTAAATAGTAGTCATTACACAGCTGCCATCAGCTTTATTTTTATTTAGCGCTAACATATTCCGCAGCACTTTACAGTTTGCACACATAATCATCACTGTCCCCGATGGGGCTCACAATCTAAATTCCCTATCAGTATGTCTTTGGAATGTGGGAGGAAACCGGAGAACCCGGAGGAAACCCACACAAACATGGGGAGAACATACAAACTCTTTGCAGATGTTGTCCTTGGTGGGGTTTGAACTCAGGACTAGGGTTGAGCGACCTTGACTTTTTTAGGGTCGAGTCATGTTTCACAAAACCCGACTGTTGGAAAAGTCGAGTCGGGCGAAATCGGCCGATTACTGCGCAAAGTCGAGGATCGGCCGGAACACGAAACCCTATGCACGTCAATGGGTTTTTTTTTTTTTTTCTTCTCTCTCTCTCTCTCTCTCTCTCTCCCCCTCCGTCCCAGCACAGAAAATTTCATTTTACACATTCCAAATCGCTACTGCGCACAAGCGATAAAATGATGATAGCCGTGCACGCCCTAACCCCTATGTCATCACTCTGCCCACGCTCCTTCATGGGCTGTAAAAATGGCACTAAACGCGTCATACGAAACGTGACTTTGGCGCCAAGATCGCGTACTGCATGGCCGATCCCACACAGGGATCGGGTCGGGTTTCATGAGACGCCGACTTTACCAAAAGTCGGCGACTTATGAAAATGAACGATCCGTTTCGCTCAACCCTACTCAGGACTCCAGCACTGCAAGGCTGCAGTGCTAACCACAAAAGGGCTTCATTGCTGAAACTTAGTCAGGAGAAGGGTGCAATATTTTTTGAAGACTTTAGGTATATCATTTGAAGTGTTTTGAATTTGGCACAACAGTGACATTATCTACACCTGTAAGTTCCTTAAAAATGTATGAAAAGACAAGAAGAATATACAATCCTGCATTCATATGGTTTGCCAAAACCTATATCGAGTCTGCCAAGAGTATGTGAAAAAACATCCTGTGGTTTGCTGAGACCAAGGATGAACTTTATGGACTAAATTCCAAAAGGTATATTTTGCACAAAGCCAGCACTTGCGCACTCACCAAAGACTGAAGCATGGTAGAGGCAGCATTATCCCCTTTCCGACATTGGGTGTAATAGTATGCCGATGCCAAACTCCCCCTGTTTGATGCGGGCTTGGACGCTGAGCCCGCACTCTTCCGGGCACATGACAGCTGATCTATACAGTTAACATGTGCCCGAAACAGCCACGGGTGGGATCGCGATCCACCTACGTCTGTTAAAGGGAACCTGTCACCTCCAAAATCGATGGTGAGCTAAGCCCACCGGCATCAGAGGCTTATCTACAGCATTCTGTAATGCTGTAGATAAGCCGCCAATGTTACCTGAAAGAGGAGAAAAAGAGGTTAGATTATACTCACCCAGGGGTGGTCCCGCTGCGGTCTGGTCAAATGGGCATCTCAGGTCCGCTCCGGCACCTCCTATCTTCATTCCATGACATCCTCTTCTGGTCTTCATGCCACTGCTCTGGCGCAGGTGTACTTTGTCTGCCCTGTTGAGGACAGAGCAAAGTACTGCGCAGGCGCCGGAAAGGTCAGAGAGGCACGGCACCTGCGCACTGCAGTACTTTGCTCTGCCCTCAACAAGTACTTGATGGCTTTCATACATGGATAGCTTGAACTCACCAGAGAGAGAGAGATGTCTTTATGGTGGAGCTCTGCATTCTGCTCATAGAGAGGAGGAGAACCTAAGATAAAAACAAAGTGAGAAAATACCCTGTAGTAAGTACTGTATTTTTCAGACTATCAGACGCACTTTTTTTGTCCCAAAATTTTGCATCTTATAGTCTAGATGTACCTTATAGTATTACTGTGGATAGAGCGGGGTGGCAGCAGCGGAGCAGCGGGTTACAGGAGATAGGAGCCGCTGCTTCTGCAGCTAACATGTGTGCCCGCTATTAAAGAGAATGAATATGCACTGCTTCCCACTCCCATAGACCCTCCCACCTCTATGCACTGAAGGCGGCCCCGAGAAGTTGGAGGGACTATTGGAGTTGGGAGCAGTGAATATTAGTAATAGTACATTCAGGTGCCCACAGCTCCAGCTGATGGGAGATCAAGTGTTCCCGCTTATTAAGGTAATGAATATTCACTCCACTCCATGCCTAAGGGTAGTGGAGAGAGGTGAATATTCATAACTCTTAAGTGGCGCGCACTCATGATAGCCTGGCAGCGGCTTGAAGTCGGCGGCTGTGGCTGACACTGTGTGCGCTATAAGAGAAATGAATACTCACTGCCAGTGCAGTGAATAATAATTTCTCTTAAGCAGCTGGCACAGGCTATAGCCGCAGCAGCCAGCTCCTGCCTCCTGCTGCCTAACCTAGTATGTGTGACCAACTTCTATCTCCATTCTAACATATCGAGTTAGTTAGCATGCATAAAAGAGAAAGAAAGTACAGTGTGAAGTGCTACCATGTATATGTAGCTCTAGTGGCAATTGTGGCAATTGTGTTGTGTCATTGAGTGTGGACAATAAACAAAGTAATTGTTTCATCTGAAACAACACCCTATCAAATTATAGCCACAAGTAATTTTTTAGGGGAAAGCCACTTCCAGACAGATGTTGTGTAGTATGGTAATCTGTAAGCAATTGATGGCTGTCCTTACAAGCGTGATTTGGGCTCACCAGGGAGTGAGCTCTGCATTCTGCAAATAGAGAGTAGGGTCTGCTCATGTAAAAAAAAAAAAATCCTGTTGACATTTTTGCCAGTTCAATATTATACATCATGAAACACGTGCAAAGACTAAAAAGTAAAAAAAAAAGGAAGGAGATAGCCAAATACAGTGCTCAGCTTATTTCTGTCAGTCCCAAAATCAATGAAAGAAATTCCATTGGCATGGAAAAACATGGGACCACTATTCTTTTGATCAACATGGGTCCCTGCATTGAGATCCACAGCAAATATGCATGATACAAACTGCTTATGGGGCAACCGCCTTATTAAAACAAACTGATAAAACAGCATTGTTGTCACAGTCACATACATTCTTCTTCTTCTCATTTATTGTCAATACCAAAAAAGCAATTCTCATTTAAAAAAATAAAATAAATAATAGTAGAAAGAACCATTACATAAAACTGTGTGAATTACACAAAGGAAACCACTAAAGTGTTACATGAATAAATTAATAGGATAAATAATGCATGTACAGCAGTACAAAAGATTAACTTGCAAACTACTTCATATTCCCCTGTGAAAATTCTATGGAAAATGTGCATTTGGGTGCATCAGGGTCTGTATAGTCATTCAATTATTCAACTATTTCTTATTTCTCATTGTTTTGTTAGCATTGCCCTGACTCTCTTCAATGCTACGTGACTTCTGTATGTTGTTTAATATCTGATAGAGTTGTTTCTATAAGATTTACCCAACTAATTTTAAAATTCACCTACATTAGTGCTGATGTACACACTGGATAGTAAGGAGTAATTTAATCTTATGTGCATGCTTTATTTTCCCTATGCAACCCTTTAGTGGTTTCCTTTGTGTAATTCTCCCAATGTTATGCAATATTTATTATTATTATGATTCAATAATAATTATAAGATCAATTTGTATATATTTTTGTGCACAAATTATTTTTTGGCGTAGTACAATAGTCCTAACTGTGAAGCAGCAGCCATAGGCTATCTGTCCTATGGGTGCTGGAATATTTATTGGCTCTCTCATTTACTGTCCAGTTATTGGCCATTATTAAGGACCTTTCATTAGTTTCAGCATGTTAAACTGGCTAGTGGCTACATCATCAAGTATTGGCAGCAATGCTGAATAAAAAGTTTTATTTTTTAAAATTTTTCACTCCACTTCAGAGATATTAGCTTGTAATGTTTGGGTTATAATTTACACTATGCTAATTCTAATTGGCTGTTGCTAGAGATTTTCTCTGGGGGTTGAATTTCTTCTCCTGTATGATGTCGAACAATCATAAGTAAGCAGCAACATGCATCCACTATGATGAAGCAAGACTACTTATATGAAGCGAAACGTAATCTCCCATGATGAAGCAAGACTGGTTATAAGAAGCGAAACACACGTAGGGGATTCAAGGAGGTTTCTTACTGGGCAGCTCACCTTCAGCATTAATTACTTGGTATGTTTTATTATGTTTTATTATGTTCCATCTACTTTATGTAGACTTACCATATGCTGTGTGCTGGAATATGTGTCTTTGATATACCTGATGAGTTGATTACTAATGTGCTTTCAGGGACTTTCACTGCCCCTCTTTCATTGCATATAGTTGCAATTGGTATTTTACCATTTGAAATGTGATGTGATTATCAGCGCAGGTCTATTGGATATTGTGACTTAATGGAATCATGTCGCCTCATTTTTGCACTTTAGGTGGATGTCAGGCCTGCTTTGTGTCATGCCTATCTTTCTGTTACATATTTGTCTATATTTTAATATACAGTATATTAAATAAAGTTTAAAGCACCATA
The DNA here is from genome assembly GCF_051348905.1 of Ranitomeya variabilis. Classification (NCBI taxonomy): domain Eukaryota; kingdom Metazoa; phylum Chordata; class Amphibia; order Anura; family Dendrobatidae; genus Ranitomeya; species Ranitomeya variabilis. The sequence goes on along the minus strand of NC_135234.1, from coordinate 524,849,012 downwards.
AACTCCATGTGTCTTTCCTAAAGTATCCAATATGTTTTTTCATGGAGTGTTCTCTTTGTGATCAGCTAGGACATCACATTGCCTTTTCCTGCTCCAACTAACATGATTTGGGTGAACCTAATGGATTTTTGTTTAATTATCGACCTGTAACTGCAGCAACATGAGTGAGCTCCCATCGTCGCAATTTAACCACTTAAATGCTGTCGTCAAGCTGTGACCGCAGCACTTAAATGATCAGTGCACACCGGCACTGAAATCACAATTTTCCTCCAATGAAAATAAGGTCCACATCGGATTTGATGGACTACATTGCACCGGCATGGGATCTATATCTTTAATAAAATGGTCACATAGAGACAGTGTAAAATTATTTTTTAAATAAAGTATTTTTATCTTTTAACACTTTATTACAGCACTACTGTATTAATGTATCTGACAGAAAACTTTGCAATATTTTACTATTGTTTGTACTTGGTGCCTGCCATATTTGTTTTTTGCTGCCCAAGGGCCATCCCCCCCCCCCACACACACACAGACTATTATTTAACTACCCAAACACAGAGGTATTGAGAAGAGACGGGTTACCCTCAGTATTGGACCATTCAATGTGACAGGCCACCACTAGGGTGACTTCTGCCTGGTGATTTTAGGGTGTGAATGGACCAATATCCATGGACCTTCCCACCCTGATAGCATCAGTTTGCTGGTGTCATTTTTACCTTGGTTGGTTATGTAACATGAGTGGAACCCATGGTTAGTTTTTTTTTAACTCATCATTTATGCAGAATCGAAAAGTCTGTATTTCACTATACTGGGGCCATTTATTTCTATGTCTTTAGAAATGAAGCAGGTAATGTTTGGCTGGTTACATTTTCAAGCTAACAGGATAAAACATTTACATGTGAAACAATCTAATTTATTTAGTTATTAATTTTTTGTTTTGTTCCGCACATGTTCATAACTAGTCAATCCAAAACCAACACCAGAAAACTGATTATTTTGGGATGGGAAGGTCCTTAGATACTAGATACCTACTAATCTAAAAATGATAGCATTCAGCTGCCTCAGGTACAAACTATCACATTGGATGGTCTGTTTCTGGGGGTAACCAACTTTTTCCCAATTCTCCTGGTGCATTAGTCAATGAACACTTACTAAAATTAAGCCCAACAGATAATAATCTAAAGGTGTCTGTCAGATACAGTGGTTTGTGAAAGTATTCACTACCTTTGGCTTTTTACCTATTTTATTACATTACAACCTGTGTTTAAATATATTTGTAATCCAATTTGTGTGAGATGCATCAGTACTAAATGATCTAAGTTGTTGAAGTGAAGTGAGAAAAATATTGGCATAAATTATATTTTTGGGATCAACTAAAAATTGGCATGTGTATATGTATTCACCCCTTTTGCTATGAAGCCCCTGAAAATTTCAGGTGCAAGCAATTACTTTCATAAGTCACACGCTTACTGAAAAGAAGTCCATCTGTGTGCAATCTAAGTGTCACATGTAGTGTTGAGCATTCCGATACCGCAAGTATCGGGTATCGGCCGATATTTGCTGTATCGGAATTCCGATACCGAGATCCGATACTTTTGTGATATCGGGAATCGGTATTAATGTGTAAAATAAAGAATTAAAAAAAAAAATATTGATATACTCACCTCTCCGACGCAGCCTGGACCTTACCGATGTAACCGGCATCTTCTGTTCCTAAGAATGAGCGCTTGAAAGACCTTAGATGACGTCTCGGCTTGTGATTGGTCGCGTGAGCGGTCACGTGACCGCCACGTGACCAATCACAAGCCGCAATGTCATCTAAGGTCTTTCAAGCCATCCTCTTTTTATCTTCAGCTTTTTTACAGATAGTGTTATGTTTGCATAAAGAATTTGTTAAAATTTAATTGAATCCATTATTCCCTCTACCCGTGAAATGTTCCCATGCCTTTGGCTGCAACACAACCCCAAAGCATGACTGATTCACCTTCATGCTTAATGGTTGGACTAATGTTCCTAATATTCTGTGCCTTTTTTTCTCGACACATATCTTTGGTCATTGTGGCCAAAGAGTTCTATTTTAACCTCATCGGTCCACAGGATTTGTTTCCAAAATGCATCAGGCTTGTTTGGTTAAAGTTATCTGAGCACACAAATCTCCAATGGCACCCAAACTTTTGTTTTGAATCAGCCCTTTTTCCTTTTTCTAATTTTAAAATGTAAAAAAAGACAATATATATATATTTTTTCCTAAAATATAAAGGATATGTGTCAACTTTAGCCCTTTTGGAGATGCATTTCATGTTCAACTTTCTTAGCTATTCACAATAAGAAAAAAGAGGTATTGCAATATGAACAAATGCCAGTGCCACACTGGCTACGAAATCATAAAGCCTCACTTAAAACTGCCCACAATTGAACCACTAAATGCGGCACACCAGTGTGATAGTAAAGAATTGATAAAATTAGTAATATCAATCTGATGCATAAAAGTAACAATTGCTCTCTTGCTGGTGTTGGCCTATTAGTTTCAAGAGGGTGAGAGACCAATACATCAATAATTAAAAACTAACTAGTGCTGTGCAGTGCAGCAGCTTGCAATCTCCTATGGTGAGTGTCCAGACGCTTACCTAGCTGTAAACCTCCCCAGTCCGTGGTCGTGAGATGCCATCCCGATCTGCTGGGTAGAGAGTAGATACTGTTGTACAGGACCCCCCTCCTGTCATGATCCAGTCCTGAGTTTGTTTTCAGCTGTCTTTTCTCTGGACTGGTCATGTGGGAGTTAATCCCCTCTGCCTCATTTTGAAGCTGGCTGGGCTATCTCAGTCCTCTGCAGCCTGCGGGCCAGTGTCAGCTATAGTTCATGCTTCCTGGCTTGAGCCCCTGACCTGTATACCTTAGTGATCCTTATGCCTCTGACTGCCTGTACTTGTGTATGACTCGACCTGATCTCTGGACTTTGCCCCTTGTTTTCCATCTCTGATACCATGCTCCCCGACTGGCTTTGACTCTGGCTTGCACGCCGACTTCATCTTATGTCTCACATTTTGGTTAGCACATTCCCAGTAGGCTCTGACTTCTTGCTTGTCAGTGACTAGGTGCTTTTCTGTTATCTTTGGTACCTCGGCTCCTGACAGTTTTGGATTTGGCTTGTCTGACTACTCTTTCATTACCTGTGGCACCTGTGCTGCTGCTCAGTGTTGCTACGCTGTGTGTGTAACCTCTCTTCCCTCACCAGAACCGCCTGGTGGAGGTTGCACTATACTGCACTGCAGCAGCACATTACAACTCCGGTATCTAAATGGCATATACAGGAGAGACGCGCAGAGCCAGAGGCACCCCGGTCAGTGGCATCCCTGGATGTGCAAAAAAATGGCCGACAGTGCTCGGCAGCATGTGACGTCACTAGGCTTATGGAGCCAAAATACAACCACTGCATTTCGAGGGACTTCGTCCGTAGGAATCACCATAGGAGATTGCAAGCTGTTGCACTGAGCTGCACTAGTTAGTTTTTAATTATTGATGCATTGGTCTCTCACCCCCTGGAACCTAATAGGCCAACACCAGCAAGAGATCAATTGTTACTTTTGTGCATCAGATTGATATTACTAATTCTATCAATTCTTTACTATCACGCTGGTGTGCCACATTTAGTGTGTCAGGTCTTTTGGAACTCCTAAAGTGAACCCACAGAACTACGACAACGAACCTCCCAAGGGTGAACTGGCCAGGTGGACCACCCCCAATACAGGGAGTGTTAGGGGCAGGCCCGAGGGAGACTATTGCCGCAGAAGCTGATACCCGGGGAAAGGAAGTAGGAGCGGAAAAGACGCAGAACTGGCTATAACGGAGACACAGGACAGACTGGCAATGACTGAGACTAAGAATAGGCTGGATATGGCGGATGCCCAGGACAGACTGGATATGGCGGAAACACAGAAAAGGCAGGGTATGGCGGAAACACAGGACAGGCAGGTTATGGAGAATGCCCAGGACAGACTGGATATGGCGGACACCCAGGACAGACTGGATATGATGGAAACACTGGGCAAGCAGGGTATGACAGAAACACAGGACGAGAAGGGTCAAAGAGAGGAGAAGCGGCACGCCAGCATATCAAAGAGGAAGTGCGCGTGCGCAGAGGGAGATGGAGTGCGCACGTGCACCCGAAGGACACCAGGAAGCTGAGGTGAATCAGGAAGAGAAGCAGGAAGAACGTGTGCTTTCAGGAGGAGCGCACCGGAGAGGGAAAGTATGTCGGCAAGCGGGGGGCGGAGCGGCAGACGGAACAGCGGCGCTGAGCGGCGCCATTACATAGTGGTTCAACTGTGGGCAGTTTTAAGTGAGGCTTTATGATTTGGTAGCCAGTGTGGCACTGGCATTTGTTCATACCACGATACCTCTTTTTTCCTTTATTTTTCAAGTAATTGACAGAATTGGCACAGTATCTGTCTTAGTATCAGCAGCTTTGGTGTTTCATAATATAACTCCAGTGTGTCTTATCCATATTCACAATAACAGACATTTTGACCAGGGGTGCCCAAACTTTTATATGCCAATATATATACACACCTTTTCTGAAAGACCACAGAAGCTGCAACACCATTAAGCAAGAGGCACCACTAACCAAACAACACCATGAAGACCTAGAAGATCTCCAAACAAGTCAGGAACAAAATTGTTGAGAAGTATGTGTCAGGACTCTGAACATTTTTTACCTTTTTTGCATTACTGCCCTTTTCCAACATGGCGTCTTTGGTCTCATGTGCACTTGTCTTCCTGCTATAAAACTCCACCCCAGCCTTCAGTCTGTGCTAGATTATTCTGCCTTGCATCCAGCTCCTGACCTCTGATTACTCCCTGGCTATACACCTGCTCCCGTGAACCTGTGTGGTGATCCTGCTACTCTGCTCTGAGTTCCTGCTGCATACACAAGTCTCCAGTAATCCTCCTTCATCTGCTGCTCGTGTTTACTTTATCTGCATTTGCTGGACATGTAAGCTGCTGCTGCTGCTGCTGCAATAACCTGAGACTATTAACCAGGCCTCCCTGGTTGAGCTAAGATATGATTTGAACTGCCTTATAAGCATATCTATCTGTGTCTGGACTAAGTCAAGGATTATTTGTGTCAAGTATCCTCAAGAATAACTGTGCTTCATAGACTTTCTGCTTGATTGGTTGTTTCTCTGAAGTTTCCTAAAGACTGCTAAGCTGCGTTTATTATTTGCACCAAGTTTTGTGGACTTGAGTTTCTCTCTGCACCTGTTTGAATCACCGTGTGACAATATAGACTTTACCACTTATAAAACTGTGTCCTGTAGTTGTCTTGTTCCATGCAAAGAGTCTCCTGAGTTATCCCCTATAATTATTACAGGATAATCTAGCACCAAGAAAAAAAAAAAAAAAAGAAAGGAGACTGCTGGAACAATGACTGTAGAAAGCAGATTAGAGCAGGTGTTTTCCATGATTAGATCACTGCAGAAAGATGTGGAAGGTCTGCAAAAGAAGTTTGGAAGCTTTGAACTCAATCAACAGGTGTTTGGACAAACTTTGCAGGACTTGAGCAACCGCATGGCAGCCCAGGAAAACAAACTTGCTGGCATAGAGTCCCAGTATGGACGGGCTTTTCAGGACATAAGCACGCAAATAGCTGCACAAATGACTTTACCCTCTGGGCAACCGCCACCAGCTAGCCCACCTAAGTTGCCCCCATTCAGATTTAATGGTGATCGTGACAAATTTCATGGCTTTGTGAATCAATGTATGCTATATTTTGATGTGCATGCTGACCATTTTCCTACTAATAGATCCAAAGTATTGTGTGTAATAATGCTACTGACCTCACGAGCGCTCACCTGGGCGAATCCGATGATTGAGTCTCGTGACCCATGGTTAAATGACTTGGATGATTTCTTGGCCGCTATGGCATTAATGTTTGATGACCCTAATCGCCGTGCAACCGCTGAATCTGCTTTGTTGTCTTTACGCCAGGCTAAACGTTCTGTTATTGAGTATGCCACTGAATTCAGGAGATTGGCGGTAGATACCAATTGGGACAGTTATGCACAATTGCCTATTTTTAAAAGGGGTCTGTCTAGCATTGTAAAAGATGACCTAGCCCGCTGTGAGTCACCACAAGAGCTAGAGACATTTATACAGCATTGTGTGCGCATAGACATTCGCCTTACTGAGCGTAGGCAGGAGAAATTTGCTGCATATAACCGTGTTTCTAACTTTTCCCTTCCTTCCAAAGAGCCTGCAGGTAAAACCTCTCGGGAGGTGGAGGAGGTGCCCATGCAAATTGATTCTGTTCAGAGGCGCGAGATCAATGAGTGCCGGCAGCATCGCCTTCGTGAAAGTCTATGTTTCTACTGCGGCCAGTCTGACCACTTCTTGGTCAATTGTCCTAAGTGTCCTAGACGGCCTAACAAGGTGCTAGCAGCAATAGGGGAGTATGACGACTGTGATGATGAATCTGACATCTCTGAATGTAGCCTGCCTTTAAACGCTGTATTCCATTCACTTTCTATGACTTCACCCCCCAAGGAGCTGAAGGAAAAGAACTCTCACTGTTCTCTCCCTATTAAGATCCTGTGTTCAGGACAGTGGATTTCCAGTTCAGATATGATTGACTCTGGTGCAGGTGGCAATTTCATGGATATCGCATTTGCCAAGGAACATGGTATTAAAATTCAGCAAAGAGCCTCTCCAATTACCATGGAAACAGTGGATGGGTCACCTTTAATCTCTGGGCCTGTGGATCAGGAGACTGTACCCCTTGAAATTTTGTTGGAGCCTAATCACCAGGAGCAACTTTCTTTCTTGCTAATTTCTTCTCCTCATTTTCCTGTGATTTTAGGCATTCCTTGGTTGCATTCTCAAAACCCAATTATCAACTGGGAGACCAAGGAGATTATCTTCCCAACAAGGAGCAACTCAGCGTTAACAGAAGCTGTCCCTGAGTCCACGGCTACTGAACCACATGTACAGGTATTTTCTTTACCTCCAGCTTATAAAGAGTTCTCTGACATCTGTGACAAGAAGAATGCAGATCAGCTTCCTCCACACAGGCATTATGACTGTCCCATTGAGCTGCTGCCCGGGGCAGCCATTCCTTTTGGCAATGTATACCCTTTGGCGGCACCTGAGCTTCAAGCCTTAAAAGAGTATATTGATGAAAATCTGGCCAAAGGCTTCATATGTCCTTCTTCTTCATCAGCAGGGGCACCTATCTTTTTTGTAAAGAAGAAGGACGGGACCCTGAGACCCTGTGTTGACTATCGAGAACTCAATAAGGTAACTGTACGAAACCGTTACCCTTTGCCTCTGATTCCCGAATTACTGGAAAGAGTCCGCCATGCTAAGGTATTCTCTAAACTGGATCTTCGTGGGGCTTATAATTTGGTGCATATTCATCCAGGGGATGAGTGGAAGACAGCATTCAGATGCCGGTATGGACATTTTGAATCTCTTGTGATGCCCTTCGGGCTTTGTAACGCCCCTGCAACATTTCAACACCTTGCTAATGACATTTTCAGAGATTTGTTGGACCAGTTTGTAGTGATCTATTTGAACGATATACTAATCTTTTCTGACTCTCTACAGGAACATGAAGAACATGTCAAAAATGTTTTAAGACGTCTGAAAGAGAACCATCTGTATATTAAGCCGGAGAAATGCGAGTTCCATCATTCTGAGATACAGTTCTTAGGGTATATCATCTCTCCCCAGGGTCTGAACATGGAATATGATAAGATTCAGGCTATCCTTGACTGGCCGGTACCCAAGAACGTTAAGGAGGTCCATCGTTTTATTGGTTTTGCAAATTTCTACAGACGCTTCATTCGAAATTTTTCTGATATTGTCCGTCCCATTACTTCCTTGACAAAGAAGGAAAAACCCTTTAAGTGGTCATCACAGGCTCAAGAAGCTTTTGATCGGCTGAAGATCTGTTTCACATCAGCACCGCTGTTGATATACCCAGATCCAACACTTCCTTTCAAAGTGGAGGTGGACGCTTCTGATAATGATTTGGGGGCTATTCTCTCCCAAAGAACTGGAGAGAAGGGTCTGCTACATCCTTGTGCTTTCTTTTCCCATAGACTAACCTCAGCAGAGAAGAATTATGACGTTAGATACAAGGAATTTCTGGCTATTATTGCGGCTTTCAAAGAATGGAGGCATCATCTGCAAGGAGCTGCACAACAGATCATAGTGCCAACTGACCATCGCAATCTAGAGTTCCTTAGATCTGCTAGATGTCTTTCTCCTCGTCAGGCTCATTGGAACTTATTTTTAAATCAATTTAACTTTGTTATCTCGTACCGTCCAGGTTCTCGTAATGGGAAGGCTGATGCTTTATCCCGAATTCATGCTGCGGATTCTGTACCTGGAACCCCATCCAAGACCATTCTATCTGATGCCAATTTCATCGGAGTTATCCACGATCAGGACTTGTGGAAGGAGTGCAGGGAGGCCTATGAAGGTGATGTATTTCTGGCCAACCCACCTGTGGATATTATTCTTGTCTTTAAGTGTGGCATGTGGTTCAGAGATCGACGTATCTACGTCCCGGAGGTCGTCCGTCTGCAGATCCTCAAGTTGGTACATGACTCCAAGTTGGCTGGTCACAGGGGGGTACAGAAGACACAAGAGTTCCTGAGCCGATTCTTCTGGTGGCCAACTTGCCTGAAGGATACTAAGGACTATGTTCTCTCTTGCGAGGTATGTGCCGTTACAAGACTCCTCATGTGGCACCTACAGGTCTTCTACAAACATTACCTGTTCCGTCCCGCCCTTGGAGGTCTATATCAATGGACTTTATTGTGGAGCTGCCTACATCGGGAGGCATGAATACAATCATGGTGGTAGTTGATCGCCTGACTAAAGCTGCTCATTTTGTTCTGTGCACCGGCCTCCCCTCAGCTAAAGATACAGTGAACTTGGTTATACAGAATGTCTTTCGGTTGCATGGGGTGCCGGATGAGATCATCTCTGACCGTGTAGTACAGTTCACTTCAAGATTCTGGAAGGGGTTTTGCTCTGCACTCAATATTAATGTCTGTCTCTCTTCTGCTTACCATCCCCAGACATATGGTCAGACTGAGCGTACCAACCAGACGCTGGAACAATATCTAAGATGCTATGTCAGCCATCTCCAGGATGATTGGTTGGAGTTGTTGCCGTTAGCCGAATTTTAATATAATAATTCTCAGAGCGCCTCCACTAAATTTACACCTTTCTTTGCCAATCTGGGTTATCATCCGTGTATTTTACCTAGGTCTCCAATTAATTCTCCGGTTCCAGCAGTGGGGGAAAGGCTGACTGCGATGAGACAAAATCTGGAGGTTCTGAAGGAATCCCTGACCACAGCTCAAGAACGTTATAAGAGATCGGCTTATAGATTCCGTAAACCTGCACCCATGTTCAAGGTAGGAGATTCCATGTGGTTAGCAACTAAGAATCTAAAGTTAAACGTTCCTTCACAAAAACTTGGACAGAAATTCATTGGCTCTTTCAAGATCAACGGTATTGTGAGCTCCGTGGCCTGCCGGCTGAAGCTACCTAGGACAATGAAGGTACACCCAGTTTTTCATGTATCTTTACTAAAGCCTGTATCTCCTAATACCTTCCAGGGACGTGTTGTGCCACCTCTGCAGCCTGTGGTGATTGAACAATTTGCAAGAACAATTTGTGGTGGAGGAAATTATTGATTCCAGGATTCGCAGGAATCGGCTCCAATATCTGATAAGATGGCAGGGATATCCCCCTGAGGAAGACTCTTGGGAACCTGTGGAAAACATCAATGCCCAACAGAAGATTTCTCATTTTCATCAGAGATTCCCTGAGAAACCAGGTCCAGGATCGTCCTGAGGCCGCTTCTAAGGAGGGAGTAATGTCAGGACTCTGAACATTTTTTACCTTTTTTGCATTACTGCCCTTTTCCAACATGGCGTCTTCAGTCTGTGCTAGATTATTCTGCCTTGCATCCAGCTCCTGATCTCTGATTACTCCCTAGCTATACACCTGCTCCCGTGAACCTGTGTGGTGATCCTGCTACTCTGCTCCGAGTTCCTGCTGAGTTCCACAAGTCTCCAGTAATCCTCCTTCATCTGCTGCTCGTGTTTACTTTATCTGCATTTGATGGACATGTAAGCTGCTGCTGCTGCAATAACCTGAGACTATTAACCAGACCTCCTGTTATGACCCCAATGGCAGAGGGTCTCAGAAGTAAATACCAAGTCTGCAAACACAAAAAACCAGCTCATAGGGCAGTGGTAACTGGGCTGACCATATATCTCATCCTAGCACCACAAATAGCAGCAGCCGGGGAACATGCCTACGTTGGTTCTAGACGTCTCGCGCCAGCCGGAGAACTAACTAACCCTAGAAGGGAAAAGATAGACCTTTCTTGCCTCCAGAGAAAAGACCCCAAAAGTTGGATACAAGCCCCCAACAAATAATAACGGTGAGGTAAGAAGAAAAGACAAACGTAAGAATGAACTAGGTATTTAGCAAAGAAAGGCCCACTGACTAATAGCAGAATATAGTAAGATGACTTATACGGTCAGCAAAAACCCTATCAAAATTTCCACGCTGGATATTCAAGAACCCCCGAACCGTCTAACGGCCCGGGGGGAGAATACCAGCCCCCTAGAGCTTCCAGCAAAATCAGGAATCACATTTAGTACAAGCTGGACAAAACATAAGAGCAATGCAATTAACCAAAAAACATGGAAGCAGGACTTAGCTTAATTTTGCAGGAACCAGGACCAGCAGACAGGAGCAAACAGAAAGGACTGATTACAACTATGCCAGGCACCAGACTGAGGATTCAGGAAGTTCATATAGCAACACCCCTGGACTAACGACCCAGGTGGGTGCCAAACTGAGGAAAGACAATCCCAGAGTCATATCACTAGTGACCACAAGAGGGAGCCAAAAAAGTCTAATTCACAACAGCCTCCCTGGTTGAGCTAAGATGTGATTTGAACTGCCTTATAAGCATATCTATCTGTGTCTGGACTAAGTCAAGGATTATTTGTGTCAAGTATCCTCAAGAATAACTGTGCTTCATAGACTTTCTGCTTGATTGGTTGTTTCTCTGAAGTTTCCTAAAGACTGCTAAGCTGCGTTTATTATTTGCACCAAGTGTTGTGGACTTGAGTTTCTCTCTGCACCTGTTTGAATCACCGTGTGACAATATAGACTTTACCACTTATAAAACTGTATCCTGTAGTTGTCTTGTTCCACGCAAAGAGTCTCCTGAGTTATCCCCTATAATTATTACAGTATGCTTCCGGGTGGGGTTATCAAAAATATTCTAATCTCTGATCAAATCCATTATCATCAAATGGAAAGAACTTGGTACCACAACAAACCTGCCAAGAGAAGGCCATCCCATGAAAACTCTCAGCCCGGGCAAGGAGGGCATTAATCAGAAAGGCAGCACAGAGAACAAACATAATCCTAAAAGAGTTTCAGAGTTCCAAAGAAGATATTGGAGTATCTGTCCATACGACCACAATAAGCCATTCACTTCATAGAGGTAGCCTTTATGGAATATAGGGCAGAAAAAAGTTCTTTACTTACACACAAAAATTGTAAGGCTCATTTTAAGTTTGCCATAAGACATGTGGGAGACTACTCAAATGTATGGAGGAATTTGCTGTGGTCAGATGAGACTAAAATTGACCTTTATGGCCACCAAGATAAATGGTATGTCTAGTATAAAACCAACACAGCTCATCACCCAAAGAACAACACGCCAACAGTGAAACATGTGTTGGCAGTATCATCCCATGGGGATGTTTTTCGGAAACAGGACAGGACAGGTAAAAATGTTCAGTGTCCAGAGGAAGATTGATAGTGCAAAATACAGGGATATTCTTGAGCAAAACCTGTTTCTGTCAGTGCTAAAGCCGCACTCAAGTGGTTTAAGGGAAACATGTAAATGTTTTGGAGAGTCCTTAATCACAGTTTGAACACTACCGACTGGCATTATCAATTCCTTGGATATCTTTGTGTATCCCTTTGCTATTTTATACAGTTCAACTACCTTTTCCTGTAGATCCAATGACAATTCTTTTGCTTTCCCCATGAAATACTATCCAGAAATGTCAGTGGCTGGATGAAAGATGCAAGAGTCTGTCTGGATCCAAGAAACTCACTCAGCTTTTATGCACACACAATGATAACAAGAAAAAAGGTCACAGGTGAGGATGTTACCTTTTGTAGCCATTGAAACCCATGTCCGTCAACTTCTGAGCATTTTATCAGGCCAAAATCACCAGGGTACATCAACTTTTGATCAGGGTCATTTTGATGTTTTGGGTTGTCATTTTGATTTAAAAAGAGAAAACACAGTAATTTGGCAATAAATGGCTTCACTCAACCACTAACCATGAGTGGATAAAAAGTTTTGGTGTTATCATTCATATTGTCTGAAAAAAGGCCAAGAATGCAAAAGTTCTGCCAGGGTATGTAAACTTTTGAGCACAACTGTATTTTTTCCTTTTGTGTGTATTGAAACAGCAAAAAAACAGAAGGCAAATTGGATATAATTTCACACAAAGCCCCGAAAATGGACTGGACAAAATTGTTGCCACCCTCAACTGAACATTTGGTTGCACAGCCTTTGGAATCAATAACTGCAATCAATCACTTCATATAACCATCAACAAACTTCTTACACCTCTCGGCTGGAATGTAGGACCATTTTTCTTTTGCAAACGGCTCCAGATTTCTCATATTTGAAAAGCACCTTCTCTGAACAGCAATTTTAAGATCTCTCCACATTTGTTAAATAGGATTTAGATGCGCACTTGTTGCTGGCACTTCAGAAATCTCCAGCGGTTTGTTTTCATTAATTTCTGTGTCGTTCTTGAAGTATGTTTGGGGTCATTGTCCTGCTGAAAGACCCATGACCTAGGACGCAAACCCAGTTTTCTGACACTGAACACTACATTGTGACCCAAAATTCTGTGCTAATCTTCAGATTTCATGATACCTTGAACACAATCAAGGCACCCCATGCAAAATATCTTTGAAACTCCACCATATTTGACTGTAGGTTATGTGTACTTTTATTTGTAGGCCTCATTCTGTTTTCGGTTAATAGTAGAATGATATGCTTTACATAAAAGCTCTATCTTGGTCTGATCTGTCAGCAAGACTCTTTCCCAGAAGGATTTTGGCTTACGCACATACCTTTTGGCAAACTGCAGTCTAGATTTTTTTATGTCTCTGTGTCAGCAGTTGGATCCTCCCGGGTCTCCTGTCATAGCATTTCATTCAAATGTCAATGGATAGTTCTTACTGATGCCAATGCTCCCTGAGCCTGCAGGACAGCTTGAATTTCTTTGGAACTTGATTGAGGATGCTTATCCACCATCCAGACTATCTTGCATTGCAACAATTCATCAATTTTCCTCTGCCATGTACATCTAGGGGAATTAGTTACGGTGCTATGGGTTGTACACTTCTTGACTATGTTGAGAACCCTGGACAAATGAATATCAAGACCTCTGGAGATGGACTAGTAACCATGAGATTGTTGATATTTTTCAACAATTTTGGATTTCAAGTCCTCAAACAGTTCTCTTCTAATCTTTCTTTTCACCATACTTAGTGTGAGATACACAATGCAAATATTGAGTTGACTTATGCTTTTATCATCACATGCTTGAAACAAATTTATTTACTCACATTTTTGGAAAAGTGCAAACAATCATGTCGGGCCCATTTGTGAGGTTTTGTGTGAAATTATTCCAATTTGCCCTTTTTTCTCTGTTTTTGCAATACGCACAAAGGAAATAAACATGTTATAACACTGCTATTCATTTGGGAGCGATATGAGGTATCACAGGAACCATTTCTGTTTAAAAGTCTGGCTGGTTTATTTATTTCAGTCCTCATAAACCACATCACAAGCAAACTTAGATACAGTCCTTGTCTAGCACAAAATTAAAAATAAAGCAAAAAGTCCATACAATAGTGCTTGCTTGCCCACCTGAGTTAGAGGCGAGCTTCTTAAGGTACCTTCACACGAAACGACATCGCTAGCGATCCGTGACGTTGCAGCGTCCTCGCTAGCGATATCGTTTCGTTTGACACGCAGCAGCGATCAGGATCCTGCTGTGATGTCGCTGGTCGCTGAATAAAGTCCAGAACTTTATTTGGTCGTCCGATCGCTGTGTATCGTTGTGTTTGAAAGCAAAAGCAACGATACCAGCGATGTTTTACACTGGTAACCAGGGTAAACATCGGGTTACCAAGCGCAGGGCCGCGCTTAGTAACCCGATGTTTACCCTGGTTACCAGCGTAAAAGTAAAAAAAACAAACAGTACATGCTCACCTGCGCGTCCCCCAGCCTCTGCTTCCTGACACTGACTGAGCTCCGGCCCTAAAGTGAAAGCACAGCGGTGACGTCACCGCTCTGCTGTTAGGGCCGGAGCTCAGTCAGTGTCAGGAAGCAGAGGCTGGGGGACGCGCAGGTGAGCATGTACTGTTTGTTTTTTTTACTTTTACGCTGGTAACCAGGGTAAACATCGGGTTACTAAGTGCGGCCCTGCGCTTAGCAACCCGATGTTTACCCTGGTTACCCGGGGGCCTCGGCATCGTTGGTCGCTGGAGAGCGGTCTGTGTGACAGCTCTCCAGCGATCAAACAGCGACGCTGCAGCGATCGGCATCATTGTCGCTATCGCTGCAGCGTCGCTTCGTGTGAAGGTACCTTTAGTCCATTAGCAAATGCACTCAATCCAGGAGATCTGCACACCTACATGCACACAGATATGTGTGCGACAACCAGGCCTCATTTTATAAAGTTAACCACACCCAGGGTTGGAGATATGGTGAGCAGCCTTCTTTCTCATCTCTTTATCTGTTCACAATCAACCAGTCATGGCCTATTAACCCCTTTTAGTCCATTATGTACTGAAGCATTATTCCAAGTTTATCTCCCACTATGTATCCGATAGCCACCTTACATGCCTCCCACTCTGTATAAAGACATGGGCTTGGCACCTTCTACCACTAGACACAGGATTTTCGAGAGGGCATCTGCATTACCACGTAACTCTCTGCTGTATGTTCTACATGGAATTAGAAATCTTGCAGGGCTAAAAATCAGAGGGTAACATGATAATTTTCCCCTTTTTCGCCCTCATCCACCTGAGTTGGGCATAGTCTGATACTATTTAAAAATTTCACCCTGATCGAATTGCAATATATCCATCACCCACTTTATAGCCAAGCATTCCTTTTCTACAATTAAATAATTTTTCTCACATGCTGACACTTTCCTACTCGGATAGAGAACAGAATGCTCCTCTCTGTGTCTACCCTGAGAAAGGACATCTGATAATCCAAATTCTGAGGCATCCATTTGGAATACAAATTCCTTTAAAAGTCAAGGGCCAACAGGACCAGCTGCTAACACAGAACTACTTTCAATTTTTGAAAGGCTATTGCAGCCTTTCATGTCCATAACTGATTTTGTCTCATTAAGGAGGTTAATCAGGGGTGTGGCCATCATGACAAAGTTTGAAATGAGCCTTCTTAAGTACCCCATGATTTCTATAAAGGCCCTGATGTTACATGTACGCCGCTACATTCTGATAGGGGCGTGAAAGGTCTCATGAATTCTTTGGAACTCTGGGGGAACCGTTACTCAGGGCGACCATGTACTGCAGCTTCCTCAGGCACAAGATGGATCCACTTGCTCACACAGATACAATTGATAAGAGTCCTCATGAACATGAACAGTGTAGTTTAATGTCACAGTGCATTCAGTACAATCCAAGTATCTTAAGCACAGGCTTCATAAACAGTACAGCTGCTTCTTACAGGCACATTGACTAACAGTCTCTTTAGATAGCGCAGTTCAGCACAGATCAAGACTCTTTACAAAAGCACAGTAGTATACCGCTTTCCTTCTAGCACACTGTAATGGAGGAGGGGGGATTTGCTGAGGGAGATTACCCCTGTTCACAACTTCTTCCAATCCTTATCTTTCTGCTCCTGTTAGACTTCATCACCTAGCAGTATGGGGGCTAGCCCAACTCCACTCTGTACATGAATCCAGTATCCCTATGGTAAACTTTCCTGAACTTCTGTGAGAGAGATCACAGAAACACATCACTCATTCCTTTTGCTGCTGTCAGACAAGCTTCCCACAATACCTCTGGGGCTCTGCTAATCACTCCCTGTTTCCTGTGACTGTGTTAACCCCTCTAGTTGCTGGGTGCTTTTTAAGCAACAGCAGTTAGCACTATTTCTGCATGTCACACTAACCTGCTTTTTTGAGAGTGGTTTTGGTCAGTTCTGGATTATGTTCACTTGATTTCACCTCTCACTACTATGAAATATATTTGCCTTCCTCTTTCCCCATGAACAATTTTTTTTATAATAGAGAACCCCGCCTTCCTGAGAGCATAAAACACTATCAGATATTGGAATAAGGATAATCAGAGTAGCCCACTCACTCTTAGCTTCCTCAAAGACTCTGAGATTCAGCGTACATTTCACTTCCTTGGAGATCAGTTCTCATCAGGCCTCTGAAATTTGGTAGGGCTTCGAATTCACCCACACATTGGGTTCCGTCAGAACCTCGTGTTCTATGGTATCCGTACACCCCGGTAAATCTAAGAACAAGTCCCAGTTCTGCTGCATGAATTACCAACATTGCTGTTTTGGGGCCTTCAACAGCATCTAAGCAACGGTGATGTCTTCAATGTCCCCTTTTAACTTAACCAGCAAACATGGAGTTTTAACGAGGTTCCTGTCTTGCCATGCCTTGATAGGTAGTGGCACGAGGGGATTTTGCAATTGAGAGATAAGAGTGGCTAACAGGCATGTGGGACAGAAATTGCAATACTTTAGGATTTCTTGGTGACTTACGGGTCAAGGCAATCTCTCCATAACCCTTTCTTGGGTTTTGACAACACCCAGATAGCCACTCAAGATATGTGAATGGGCCATGTCTATAGGGTCCTGGTACCAACAATTGCTCCACTATTGCCTCTCTGACTTTAGTAACAATACGTACCAACTCATCATAAAATAAAGAACTCTGGTGTCAGCTCACAGCTCCTGTGCTATGTCACTTATAACAGTTATATTATTCAATGATTCTTTTAGAGCTAGGTCCATATGTTGGGAGGACCCCAAATTTTCTCCAGTCATTCCTATCTCAGAAATGTCAGCCTAAGGGGATACTACCTCCTCATTCCCTAACATTAAACAGAAAAAAAAAACACTCTGGGAGTGGAGAGACTTCGTTAGGGCCAGCCCATCTCTTACTCGAGCAATCAGGTCTCCATCCCTCCACTACAAGCCACAAAACAGCACAAAGTCCCAGTCTATGCTAATTGGGTGCAATAAATCCTAGACCATGTCAACCTCATGGAACTCAGTACCCTGGTCCGTCTCAATGACCCCTCTAGCCATCAGATAGTATTTATCATCCCCATGAATGCAGCACACTCCCACCTTCATCCCAGTGATCGATTGAAGAGGGATTGTGGCCCTCATGAGGGTCAGCAAACTGTCTGAGTCTAGTAGTCCAGTAATTTTCATGCCATTCACTTTTAAGGCATAAGCTTGGGGTCCCTTACCGGGTGGACAGTCCACACTGCTGGCCGGATATGTGTAGAATTAACCCCGGCATCCCGTGCTACAGTCCATTTGCTCATTTGTCAGGGAACAATGGGCAGCTATATGACCTGGGCCGTGACATTTCCAGCAAATTGCATCCCTAAATGAGACCCTTGGCTTGACCTCTGCTGCCCTCTTGGAATTTGGATGCCCTGCCCCCTTGTTAACTTCCCTGGTGTGAACTATATTTCTTGGCTCCCTCTTGTGGTCACTAGCGGTATTACACTTGGATCATCTTTCTCCAGGTTGGTACCCACCTGGTTCGTTAGGCCTTGGGTGTTCCTATTTAGACTTCCTGGAAACTCAGTCTAGTGCCTGGAATCGATGTAGTCAGTCTATGTCTGTTTGCTCCTGACTCCTGGTCTCCTGTTCTTTGCATTATAAGCTAAGTCCTGCTTTCTTATTTTTGTTTATTCGCTTTGCTTCTATTTTGTTCCAGCTTGTTCATAATGTAATTCCTGATTTTTGCTGGAAGCTCTAGGGGGCTGATATTCTCCCCCCACACCGTTAGTCGGTGAGGGGGTTCTTGGATATTCAGCGTGGATATTTTTGTAGGGTTTTTGCTGACCGTATAAGTCTCCTTCCTATTTTCTGCTATTAATTAGTGGGCCTCTCTTTGCTAAATCTAGTTCATTCTTACGTTTGTCTTTTCTTCTTACCTCACCGTTATTATTTGTTGGGGGCTTGTATTATAACTTTGGGGTCCTTTCTCTTGAGGCAAGTGAGGTCTTATTTTCTCTGTTAGTTCTCCGGCTGGTGCGAGACGTCTAGAATCAACGTAGGTACGTTCCCCGGCTACTTCTAGTTGTTGTGCTAGGATTAGATATACGGTCAGCCAAGTTACCACCTCCCTATGAGCTGGTTTTTGTGTTTGCGGACTTAGCTGGAACTTCTGAGATCCTCTACCACTAGGATCATAACAGTATTCCAGGCCAAAAGTGAATATTTATTGCATTGCAGAAGCGGGATTAAAAGAAAAGAAGTTCTGAGGTTCTTTTTTTTTTTTTTTTTCTTCTTCCCCTTTTTCCTCTGAGTGGCTTGAAGCTCTGCTGCAGATATGAATGTTCAGACTCTGATTACTAGTGTGGATCAGCTTGCTGCACGAGTGCAGGGCATTCAGGATTTTGTTATTAGTAGTCCTATGTCAGAGCCTAAGATACCTATTCCTGAGCTTTTCTCTGGTGATCGATTTAAATTTGGGAATTTTAGGAATAATTGTAAATTGATTCTATCTTTGAGACCGCGTTCGTCTGGAGACTCAGCTCAGCAAGTTAAAATTGTTATCTCTTTCTTGCGTGGCGACCCTCAGGATTGGGCTTTTTCATTGGCGCCAGGAGATCCGGCATTGGCAAATATTGATGCGTTTTTTCTGGCGCTCGGATTGCTTTATGAGGAGCCCAATCTTGAAATTCAGGCAGAAAAAGCATTGCTGGCTATCTCTCAGGGCCAAGATGAGGCTGAAGTGTATTGCCAAAAATTTCGGAAATGGTCCGTGCTTACTCAATGGAATGAGTGTGCTCTGGCCGCAAATTTCAGAAATGGCCTTTCTGAAGCCATTAAGAATGTGATGGTGGGTTTTCCCATTCCTACAAGTCTGAGTGATTCTATGGCTCTGGCCATTCAGATAGATCGGCGTTTGCGGGAGCGTAAATCTGCTAATCCTCTGGCAGTGTTGTCTGAACGGACACCTGACTCAATGCTATGTGATAGAATTCAGACTAGAACTGAACGACAAAATCATAGACGTCAGAATGGGTTGTGTTTTTACTGTGGTGATTCTACACATGTTATCTCAGCATGCTCTAAACGCCTAACAAAGATGGTTAGTCCTGTCGCCATTGGTAATTTGCATCCTAAGTTTATTTTGTCTGTAACTCTAATTTGCTCATTGTCTTCCTACCCTGTTATGGCATTTGTGGATTCAGGTGCTGCCCTGAGTCTTATGGACTTGTCGTTTGCCAAGCGCTGTGGTTTTGTCCTGGAGCCTTTGAAAAATCCTATTCCTCTTAGAGGAATTGATGCTACGCCATTGGCGGAGAATAAACCGCAGTATTGGACACAAGTGACCATGTGTATGACTCCTGAACATCGGGAGGTGATTAGTTTTCTTGTTCTGCATAAAATGCATGATTTGGTCGTTTTAGGTCTGCCATGGTTACAGACCCATAATCCAGTTTTGGATTGGAAGGCAATGTCTGTGTCAAGTTGGGGTTGTCAGGGAATTCATTGCGATTCCCCGTCGGTGTCTATTGCTTCTTCTACTCCTTCTGAAGTTCCGGAGTATTTGTTGGACTATCAGGATGTATTCAGTGAGTCCAGGTCCAGTGCCCTTCCTCCTCATAGGGACTGTGACTGCGCTATAGATTTGATTCCTGGTAGTAAATTTCCTAAGGGACGATTATTTAATTTATCTGTACCTGAGCATGCCGCAATGCGTTCTTATATAAAGGAGTCTTTGGAGAAGGGACATATTCGTCCATCCTCTTCCCCTCTTGGTGCGGGATTCTTTTTTGTAGCCAAGAAAGACGGGTCTTTGAGACCTTGTATAGACTATCGGCTTCTGAATAAAATCACGGTCAAATTTCAGTATCCTTTGCCACTATTGTCGGACTTGTTTGCTCGGATTAAGGGTGCCAAGTGGTTCACCAAGATAGATCTTCGTGGTGCGTACAACCTTGTGCGCATTAAGCAGGGAGATGAATGGAAAACTGCGTTTAATACGCCCGAAGGTCAATTTGAGTACTTGGTGATGCCTTTTGGGCTTTCTAATGCTCCTTCAGTGTTTCAGTCTTTTATGCATGACATCTTCCGGAAGTATCTAGATAAATTTATGATTGTTTATCTGGATGATATTCTGTTTTTTTCTGATGATTGGGATTCTCATGTAAAGCAGGTCAGGATGGTGTTTCAGGTTTTGCGTGATAATGCTTTGTTTGTGAAGGGCTCAAAGTGTCTCTTTGGAGTGCAGAAGGTTTCCTTTCTGGGTTTCATTTTCTCCCCTTCTACAGTAGAGATGGACCCAGTCAAGGTCCGAGCTATTCATGATTGGACTCAACACACGTCTGTTAAGAGTCTTCAGAAGTTCTTGGGTTTTGCTAATTTCTACCGTCGTTTTATTGCTAATTTCTCTAGCGTTGTTAAACCTTTGACGGATATGACCAAGAAAGGTTCTGATGTGGCTAATTGGGCTCCGGCAGCCGTGGAGGCTTTCCGGGAGCTGAAGCGCCGGTTTACTTCGGTGCCTGTTTTGTGCCAGCCTGATGTCTCACTTCTCTTTCAGGTTGAAGTGGACGCTTCTGAGATCGGTGCAGGGGCTGTTTTGTCGCAGAAAGGCTCTGGTTGCTCTGTGATGAGACCTTGTGCTTTTTTTTCTAGGAAATTTTCGCCTGCGGAGCAGAACTATGATGTTGGTAATCGGGAGTTGTTGGCCATGAAGTGGGCATTTGAGGAGTGGCGTCATTGGCTCGAGGGAGCTAAGCATCGTGTGGTGGTCTTGACGGATCACAAAAATTTGATGTATCTCGAGTCTGCTAAGCGCCTGAATCCTAGACAGGCTCGTTGGTCGTTGTTTTTCTCCCGTTTTGACTTTGTGGTCTCGTACCTGCCTGGTTCGAAGAATGTGAAGGCTGATGCTCTTTCTAGTAGTTTTGTGCCTGACTCTCCGGGAGTCTCAGAGCCAGCTGGTATTCTTAAAGAGGGAGTAATCTTGTCGGCCATTTCTCCTGATTTGCGTCGTGTGTTGCAGAGATTTCAGGCTGGTAGACCTGACCCTTGCCCACCTGATAGACTGTTTGTTCCTGATAAATGGACCAGCAGAGTTATCTCCGAGGTTCATTCCTCAGTGTTGGCAGGGCATCCTGGGATTTTTGGTACCAGAGATTTGGTGGCTAGGTCCTTTTGGTGGCCTTCCTTGTCGCGGGATGTGCATTCTTTTGTGCAGTCCTGTGGGATTTGTGCTCGGGCTAAGCCTTGCTGTTCTCGTGCCAGCGGGTTGCTTTTGCCCTTGCCCGTCCCGAAGAGGCCCTGGACACACATTTCCATGGATTTCATTTCAGATCTTCCGGTGTCTCAAGGTATGTCTGTCATCTGGGTGGTGTGTGATCGCTTTTCCAAGATGGTCCATTTGGTGCCCTTGCCTAAGTTGCCTTCCTCTTCTGATCTGGTTCCTTTGTTCTTTCAGAATGTGGTTCGCTTGCATGGCATTCCTGAGAATATCGTGTCTGACAGAGGATCCCAGTTTGTGTCCAGATTCTGGCGATCTTTTTGTGCTAAGATGGGCATTGATTTGTCGTTTTCATCTGCCTTTCATCCTCAGACTAATGGCCAAACGGAGTGAACCAATCAGACGCTGGAGGCTTATTTGAGATGTTTTGTTTCTGCGGATCAGGATGATTGGGTGACCTTCTTGCCATTGGCTGAGTTTGCCCTCAATAATCGGGCTAGTTCCGCTACTTTGGTTTCGCCATTTTTCTGCAACTCTGGTTTTCATCCTCGTTTTTCCTCGGGTCATGTTGAACCTTCTGACTGTCCTGGGGTTGATTCCATGGTGGATAGGTTACAGCGGATTTGGAATCATGTGGTGGACAACTTGAAGTTGTCACAGGAGAAGGCTCAGCGTTTTGCCAACCGCCGCCGCGGTGTGGGTCCCCGACTTCGTGTTGGGGATTTGGTTTGGTTATCTTCTCGGTATGTCCCTCTGAAGGTTTCCTCTCCTAAGTTTAAGCCTCGCTTTATTGGTCCTTATAAAATTTTGGAAGTCCTTAATCCGGTGTCTTTTCGTTTGGATCTTCCGGTGTCATTTGCCATTCACAATGTGTTCCATAGGTCTTTGTTACGGCGGTACGTTGTGCCTGTGGTTCCTGCTGTTGACCCTCCGGCTCCGGTCTTGGTTGAGGGCGAGTTGGAGTATGTGGTGGAGAAGATCTTGGATTCTCGTCTCTCTAGACGGAGGCTTCAGTATCTGGTCAAATGGAAGGGCTATGGTCAGGAGGATAATTCCTGGGTGGTCGCCTCTGATGTTCATGCGGCCGATTTGGTGCGTGCCTTTCACGCTGCTCATCCTGATCGCCCTGGTGGTCTTGGTGAGGGTTCGGTGACCCCTCCTTAAAGGGGGGGTACTGTTGTGAACTATATTTCTTGGCTCCCTCTTGTGGTCACTAGCGGTATTACACTTGGATCATCTTTCTCCAGGTTGGTACCCACCTGGTTCGTTAGGCCTTGGGTGTTCCTATTTAGACTTCCTGGAAACTCAGTCTAGTGCCTGGAATCGATGTAGTCAGTCTATGTCTGTTTTCTCCTGACTCCTGGTCTCCTGTTCTTTGCATTATAAGCTAAGTCCTGCTTTCTTATTTTTGTTTATTCGCTTTGCTTCTATTTTGTTCCAGCTTGTTCATAATGTGATTCCTGATTTTTGCTGGAAGCTCTAGGGGGATGATATTCTCCCCCCACACCGTTAGTCGGTGAGGGGGTTCTTGGATATTCAGCGTGGATATTTTTGTAGGGTTTTTGCTGACCGTATAAGTCTCCTTCCTATTTTCTGCTATTAATTAGTGGGCCTCTCTTTGCTAAATCTAGTTCATTCTTACGTTTGTCTTTTCTTCTTACCTCACCATTATTATTTGTTGGGGGCTTGTATTATAACTTTGGGGTCCTTTCTCTTGAGGCAAGTGAGGTCTTATTTTCTCTGAAAGGGTTAGTTAGTTCTCCGGCTGGTGCGAGACGTCTAGAATCAACGTAGGTACATTCCCCGGCTACTTCTAGTTGTTGTGCTAGGATTAGATATATGGTCAGCCAAGTTACCACCTCCCTATGAGCTGGTTTTTGTGTTTGCGGACTTAGCTGGAACTTCTGAGATCCTCTACCACTAGGATCATAACACTTCCCCCTGATGGAATCCCAGTATGGAGTGGGTTGCCTTCCCAAGGGAATCTTTACCCCCTGATACCTTTTCACCAGTCCATCAAGTCCTCCATGTACCAGGGTTTTTCCTGGGCAACCCAAGTCTGCATTGGGTTCAGGATGGAGTGCACAAATCGGTCCATTACAACTTGTTCCACCATCTGCGCTGGGGAACAGGACTCTTGCTGCAACCACTTTTGGATGAGGCACAGCAGAGCAAAGATTTGGGAGGGGGTTTGTCACAGCAATATGTCCAGTAGTGGACCTGTTGTGCCCTGACAGACATTGTCACTAGTGATGAACAAATTTGTTTTGAAAACGATTGCCAGACATAAATTCGGCCCAAATATGGCACATTCAGATTTGTGATCGGAAACACAAGCAAAATTTTATAAAATTGGTAACATTTAGGGTTGAGCGAAACGGATCGGACAAATCCAAAAATCGCTGACTTTCGGCAAAGTCAGGTTTCATGAAACCCGACCCGATCCTAGTGTGGGATCGGCCATGCGGTCGGCGATCTTCGCGCCAAAGTCGCGTTTCGTATGACGTGTTCAGCGCCATTTCTCAACCAATGAAGGAGGACGCAGAGTGTGGGCAGCGTGAGGACATAGGTCTCGGTCCCCACCATCTTAGAGAAGGGCATGACAGTGATTGTCTTGCTTTCTGCGGCGTCACAGGGGGTATAAAGGGGCATGCACGCCGATTGCCATCTTACTTCTGCCGATCTTAGCATAGGGAGAGATTGCTGCAGCTTCGTCAGAAGAAGGGATATAGTTAGGGAGGGAAGATTAACCCCCAAAGCGCTTGTGCTGTAGCAATTTCCACTGTCCAACACCACCTTTTTTTGCAGGGACAGTGGAGGCTATTTTTTTGTGCATCAGCTCTGTAGCTTATTAGGCTGCCTTATAAGGCTCCTTGATAGCTGCATTGCTGTTATCATGCTGCTGTGCAAACCAACTGCTTTTTTAAAAGAAAAAATCCGGTTGCTCCTTTCTGCAGTTATCTTGTTTATTTGTCCACACTTTTGTGTGCAGCAGTTCTTTTTGTTGCTGCCATACTTGTCCTGAGATCATTGTAGGGAGATTGAAATTGTACTACAGTCCTTGGATTTTTTCAGATATCTTCCAGCCACTTTCTGCCACTTATATTGTGTTGTGTTACACATTGGGCCTGAGTTGTGGTGCTGTCTCCCCCCAAAAAAAGGGAGATTCAGATTGTCACAAAGTGGATATATGTCAGTTCTGTTAGTTTGCCGTATATCAGCCAGCCACGTTCTTCCACTTACATTGTGTTGTGTTATACACTGGGCCTGAGTTGCGGTGAAGTCTCCCCCCAAAAAAGGGTGTTTCAAATTGTCACAAAGTGGATATACGTCAGTTCTGTTAGTTTGTCGTATATCAGCCAGCCACGTTCGGCCACTTACATTGTGTTGTGTTATACACTGGGCCTGAGTTGCTGTGCAGTCTCCCCCCCAAAAAAAGGGTGTTTCAAATTGTCACAAAGTGGATATACGTCAGTTCTGTTAGTTTGTCGTATATCAGCCAGCCACGTTCTGCCACTTACATTGTGTTGTGTTATACACTGGGTCTGAGTTTTGGTGCAGTCACCCCCCCAAAAAAAGGGTGTTTCAAATTGTCACAAAGTGGATATACGTCAGTTCTGTTAGTTTGTTGTATATCAGCCAGCCACGTTCTGCCACTTACATTGTGTTGTGTTATACACTGGCCTGAGTTGCGGTGCAGTCTCTTGGGCGATGGCACTGGCACTGGGTCCCTCATAGTACAATGAAGTGTCTCTGACGGTGGTGGTGCACAACCAACGTCAGACACACCGTCGTAATATGGGGGAACCTGTGCCAGTACCGCCGCCCACGAGAGAGTGTTCCCCCCCAGCTCAAACAGTGCTCTACCACTTGCAATACTTACCTCTCCCTGCTCCACCACTGTGTAGTCTGTGCTGTTAAATCCTTCAATGGCACTGCCAATACAAATTTGTTGAAATGATAGATGATAGTTAAAATATACAGGGGCCCTGGCCTCCATTTAGACCAGTTAATGCTTTGTGCCTACTACCACTGTCTGCTACTCAGCAAAGGAGCCCACCCCTGTACCTAGCTATGCCACCTGTTTATTTGTGAAAAAAATTTTGGCAGACATTTAGCCTACTTACTTATTTGGGCCTACTCACTGTGTCAGCCTCTCCTAACAGTTGTCCTCCGCTGAACAAAGCAATGCCGCCTGGTTAGTCCTGTTGCCAATTTTGAACTGCATTTAGCCTACTTACTTATTTGGGCCTGCTCACTGTGTCAGCCTCTCATTATAGTTGTCCTCCACTGAACAAAGCAATGCCGCCTGATTAGTCCTGTTACCAATTTTGAACTGCATTTAGCCTACTTACTTATTTGGGCCTACTCACTGTGTCAGCCAATCCTTATAGTTGTCCTCCGCTGAACAAAGCAGTGCCTTCAGTTTAGTCCTGTTACCAATTTTGTACTGCATTTAGCCTACTTACTTATTTGGGCCTACTCACTGTGTCAGCCTCTGATTACAGTTGTCCTCCACTGAACAAAGCAATGCTGCCTGTTTAGTCCTGTTACCAATTTTGAACTGCATTTAGCCTACTTACTTATTTGGGCCTACTCACTCTGTCAGCCAATCCTTATAGTTGTCCTCCGCTGAACAAAGCAGTGCCTTCAGTTTAGTCCTGTTACCAATTTTGTACTGCATTTAGCCTACTTACTTATTTGGGCCTACTCACTGTGTCAGCCTCTCATTACAGTTGTCCTCCACTGAACAAATCAATGCCGCCTGTTTAGTCCTGTTACCAATTTTGAACTGCATTTAGCCTACGTACTTATTTGGGCCTACTCACTGTGTCAGCCACTCCTTACAGTTGTCCTCCGCTGAACAAAGCAATGCTGCCAGTTTAGTCCTGTTACCAATTTTGAACTGCATTTAGCCTACTTACTTATTTGGGCCTACTCACTGTGTCAGCCTCTCATTACAGTTGTCCTCCGCTGAACAAAGCAATGCTGCCAGTTTAGTCCTGTTACCAATTTTGAACTGCATTTAGCCTACTTACTTATTTGGGCCTACTCACTGTGTCAGCCTCTCCTAACAGATGTTCTCCGCTGAACAAAGCAATGCCGCCTGCTTAGACCTGTTACCAATTTTGAACTGCATTTAGCCTACTTACTTATTTGGGCCTACTCACTGTGTCAGCCTCTCATTACAGTTGTCCTCCGCTGAACAAAGCAATGCTGCCAGTTTAGTCCTGTTACCAATTTTGAACTGCATTTAGCCTACTTACTTATTTGGGCCTACTCACTGTGTCAGCCTCTCCTAACAGATGTTCTCCGCTGAACAAAGCAATGCCGCCTGTTTAGTCCTGTTACCAATTTTGAACTGCATTTAGCCTACTTACTTATTTGTGCCTACTCACTGTGTCAGCCTCTCATTACAGTTGTCCTCCGCTGAACAAAGCAATGCTGCCAGTTTAGTCCTGTTACTAATTTTGAACTGCATTTAGCCTACTTACTTATTTGGGCCTACTCACTGTGTCAGCTGTTGTGAATTCTGTTTGTGGGCTCCCCCGGTGGTGTTTTATGGTAGTGCCACTTATTTGCCTTCTTCTATCCTTGATCACCTGTTGACACCCATTAGGGGAGTTTCCTATTTAAGGCTGCTTGGCTGCTGGTCTGATGCCGGCCAACAATGTATCAGTAGCATTCTGTTGCATTCTCCTGCCTCAAGATCCTGTTCAGCTAAGTTGAATTTTGTTTCTAGTTTATTCTATTTTTGTCCAGCTATTTGCAATGTGACTCTCTGTAGCTGGAAGCTCTCGTGGACTGGAATTGCCACTCCAGTGGCATGAGTTGTCACTGGAGTTTTAAAGTAATTTCAGGATGGTGTTTTTGAGTAGTGTTTTGAAGTTGACCGTGAAGTGACTCTTTCCTGTACTTCTGCTATCTAGTAAGCGGACCTCACTGTGCTAAATCTGCTGTTCATCCTACGTATGTCTTTTCCTCTTGACTCACCGTCAATATCTGTGGGGGGCTGCTATCTCCTTTTGGGGTTCATCTCTGGAGGTAAGGCAGGCCTGTATATTCCTCTGATAGGGGTAGTTAGATCTCCGGCTGGCGCGTGGTGTCTAGGGCATCGTAGGAAACACTCCCCGGCTACTTCCAGTGTCGTGTCAGGTTCAGGTCACGGTCACTTTAGTTCCCATCACCCGAGAGCTAGTCCGTTGTTATTTTGATTTCCCTGCCATTGGGAAAATCATAACAGTTTGGCCGGCCCACATGTGTTAAAACTATGCACTAAAGCAGGAAAGGATATGAAAAGGTTTTTTTTTCCTTCTGTGTTTGGAAAGTGCACCTTAGTGCTTATTTGTACTCCTTGCTTAAACTGCAGTCTTCAGCCTTTTTTTTTTCCTCTCCTCTTAATCTCTGAATGGCTTTGGTTACACCTGTTTGAATCATGGATCCACAGAGTTTGGTTGCAGGTCTGAATAACCTGGCTACAAAGGTCCAGAACTTACAAGATTTTGTTATACGTGCTCCAATGTCTGAACCTAAGATCCCTATGCCTGAATTTTTTACTGGAGACAGATCCCGTTTTTTGAATTTCAGAGAGAATTGTAAATTGTTTTTGTCTCTGAAATCTCACTCTGCTGGTGATCCTGCGCAACAGGTTAAAATTGTTATTTCTCTATTGCAGGGTGACCCACAAAGTTGGGCATTTGCATTGTCGCCAGGGGATCCTGCGTTATTAAATGTAGATGCGTTTTTTCTGGCTTTGGGGTTGCTTTATGAAGAACCTAATTTAGAGATTTTGGCTGAGAAAGCCTTGATAGCTCTTTCTCAAGGGCAAGATGAAGCTGAGATATACTGCCAAAAATTTCGTAAATGGTCGGTGCTTACTAAATGGAATGAGTGCGCTCTAGCAGCTAATTTCAGAGAAGGTCTCTCTGATGCCGTGAAGGATGTCATGGTGGGGTTCCCTGTGCCTACAGGTCTGAATGATGCCATGAAATTGGCTATCCAGATTGATCGGCGTTTACGGGAGCGCAAATCTGTGCACCATATGGCGGTATCTTCTGAGCAAAAATCTGTGCACCATATGGCGGTATCTTCTGAGCAAAAACCTGTGCATCATTTGGCGGTGACCTCTGAAAAGGCACCAGAGCATATGCAATGCGATAGTGTATTGTCTAGAGGCGAACGACAGAATTACAGGCGCAAAAATGGGTTGTGCTTCTATTGTGGAGATCCAGCTCATGTTATATCAGCATGCTCTAAACGCATAAAGAAGGTTGATAAAAAGGTTGATAAATCTTTTTCTATGGGTACCTTGCAGTCTAAATTTCTTTTGTCCGTGACATTGATTTGTACTTTATCATCTGTTACTGTGGATGCTTATGTGGATTCTGGCGCCGCTCTGAGTCTCATGGATTGGTCCTTTGCCAAGCGTTGTGGGTTTGATTTAGAGCCTCTGGAGGTTTCTATTCCCTTAAAGGGTATTGATTCTACACCTTTGGCTAGCAATAAACCACAATATTGGACACAAGTGACTATGCATCTGTCCCCAGACCATCAGGAGATTATTCGTTTCCTTGTGTTATATAATCTACATGACGTATTAGTACTTGGATTACCATGGTTACAAATTCATAATCCAGTCTTGGACTGGAGATCAATGTCTGTGCTGAGCTGGGGATGTCAGGGGATTCATGGGGATGCACCTTTGGTTCCCATTTCTTCATCTACTCCCTCTGAGATCCCAGCATTTCTGTCAGATTTTTATGATGTCTTTCAGGAGCCTAAAACTGATTCTCTCCCTCCTCACAGAGAGTGTGACTGCGCTATTGAGTTGATTCCCGGTAGTAAATTTCCTAAGGGTCGCTTGTTTAATTTGTCTGTACCTGAACATACTGCTATGCGGGAGTATATCAGAGAATCTTTGGAAAAGGGTCATATTCGCCCCTCTTTGTCTCCACTGGGGGCAGGGTTTTTCTTTGTGGGTAAAAAGGATGGTTCATTGAGACCTTGTATCGACTATCGACTTCTGAATAAGATTACAGTTAAATACCAGTATCCGTTACCTTTACTGACTGATCTTTTTGCTCGCATAAAGGGGGCGAAGTGGTTCACTAAGATCGATCTACGTGGTGCGTATAATTTGGTGCGGATTAAGCAGGGGGATGAGTGGAAGACCGCATTTAATACGCCTGAAGGCCATTTTGAGTATTTGGTAATGCCTTTCGGTCTCACGAATGCCCCTTCCGTTTTTCAGTCCTTTATGCACGATGTTTTCCGTGAATATCTGGATAAATTTATGATTGTGTATTTGGATGATATTTTGATTTTTTCGGAGGACTGGGAATCGCATGTTCAACAGGTCAGGAGAGTTTTTCAGGTTTTACGAGCTAATTCTCTATTTGTGAAGGGCTCAAAGTGTATTTTTGGGGTTCAGAGAATTTCCTTTTTGGGATATATTTTTTCCCCTTCATCTATGGAGATGGACCCTGTTAAGGTTCAGGCTATTTGATATTGGGTACAACCTACTTCTCTAAAGAGTCTTCAGAAATTCTTGGGATTTGCTAATTTCTATCGCCGATTCATAGCGGGTTTTTCTGCCATTGCTAAACCTTTGACTGATTTGACCAAGAAGGGTGCTGATGTTGCTAATTGGTCCTCTGCGGCTGTGGAGGCCTTTCGGGAGCTTAAGCGCCGCTTTTCTTCTGCTCCTGTGTTGCGCCAGCCTGATGTTTCGCTCCCGTTCCAGGTTGAAGTAGATGCTTCCGAGATCGGAGCAGGTGCAGTTTTGTCGCAGAAAGGTCCTGACTGCTCAGTGATGAGACCATGTGCGTTTTTCTCTCGAAAGTTTTCGCCCGCTGAGCGAAATTATGATGTTGGAAATCGGGAGCTCTTGGCCATGAAGTGGGCATTTGAGGTGTGGCGTCATTGGCTTGAGGGTGCTAGACACCAGGTGGTGGTCTTGACTGACCACAAAAATCTAATTTATCTTGAGTCAGCCAGGCGTCTGAATCCTAGACAGGCGCGCTGGTCGTTGTTTTTCTCTCGATTTAACTTTGTGGTTTCATATCTGCCTGGGTCTAAGAATGTGAGGGCGGATGCCCTCTCTAGGAGTTTTGAGCCTGACTCGCCTGGTGATTCCGAACCTACTGGCATCCTGAAGGAGGGGGTGATATTGTCAGCTGTCTCCCCAGACCTGCGGCGCTCTTTGCAGGAGTTTCAGGTGGATAGGCCTGATCGCTGTCCGCCTGGTAGATTGTTTGTCCCTGATGACTGGACCAGTAGAGTTATTTCGGAGGTTCACTCTTCCGCGTTGGCAGGTCATCCTGGAATTTTTGGCACCAGGGATCTGGTGTCTAGGTCCTTCTGGTGGCCTTCCTTGTCTCGAGATGTACGTATTTTTGTGCAGTCTTGTGATGTTTGTGCTCGGGCTAAGCCCTGCTGTTCCCGGGCCAGCGGGTTGTTGTTGCCCTTGCCTATTCCTAAGAGGCCTTGGACGCACATCTCTATGGACTTTATTTCTGACCTTCCTGTTTCTCGTAGGATGTCCGTCATCTGGGTGGTGTGTGACCGTTTTTCCAAGATGGTTCACTTGGTACCTTTGCCCAAATTGCCCTCCTCCTCTGAGCTGGTCCCTCTATTTTTTCAGAATGTTGTGCGTTTGCATGGTATTCCTGAGAATATAGTGTCTGACACGGGTACTCAGTTTGTGTCTAGATTTTGGCAGGCGTTCTGTGCCAGGATGGGCATCGACTTGTCTTTTTCGTCTGCATTCCATCCTCAGACTAATGGCCAGACTGAGCGTACTAATCAGACCTTGGAGACTTACTTGAGGTGTTTTGTGTCCGCTGATCAGGACGATTGGCTTGATTTTTTGCCATTGGCAGAGTTTGCCCTTAACAATCGGGCCAGTTCTGCCACTTTGGTTTCTCCATTTTTTTGTAATTCAGGGTTTCACCCTCGCTTTTCGTCCGGTCAATTGGAGTCTTCGGATTGTCCTGGAGTAGATGCTGTGGTTGATAGAATGCATCAGATTTGGGGACAGGTTGTGGACAATCTGAAGTTGTCCCAGGAGAAGACTCAACAGTTCACTAATCGTCATCGGCGTGTCGGTCCTCGTCTTTGTGTTGGGGACCTGGTTTGGTTGTCTTCTCGATTTGTTCCTATGAAGGTCTCGTCTCCTAAGTTTAAGCCTCGGTTTATCGGCCCTTATAGGATTCTGGAGGTTCTCAATCCTGTGTCCTTTCGTTTGGACCTCCCAGCATCTTTTACTATTCATAATGTTTTTCATCGGTCATTGTTGCGGAGGTATGAGGTGCCGGTTGTTCCGTCTGCTGATCCTCCTGCTCCTGTGCTGGTTGAGGGTGAGTTGGAGTATGTGGTGGAAAAGATCTTGGACTCCCGTGTTTCCAGACGGAAACTTCAGTATATGGTTAAGTGGAAAGGCTATGGTCAGGAGGATAATTCTTGGGTGACAGCATCTGATGTTCATGCTCCTGATTTGGTTCGTGCATTTCATAGTGCTCATCCAGATCGCCCTGGTGGTTCTGGTGAGGGTTCGGTGCCCCCTCCTTAAGGGGGGGTACTGTTGTGAATTCTGTTTGTGGGCTCCCCCGGTGGTGTTTTATGGTAGTGCCACTTATTTGCCTTCTTCTATCCTTGATCACCTGTTGACACCCATTAGGGGAGTTTCCTATTTAAGGCTGCTTGGCTGCTGGTCTGATGCCGGCCAACAATGTATCAGTAGCATTCTGTTGCATTCTCCTGCCTCAAGATCCTGTTCAGCTAAGTTGAATTTTGTTTCTAGTTTATTCTATTTTTGTCCAGCTATTTGCAATGTGACTCTCTGTAGCTGGAAGCTCTCGTGGACTGGAATTGCCACTCCAGTGGCATGAGTTGTCACTGGAGTTTTAAAGTAATTTCAGGATGGTGTTTTTGAGTAGTGTTTTGAAGTTGACCGTGAAGTGACTCTTTCCTGTACTTCTGCTATCTAGTAAGCGGACCTCACTGTGCTAAATCTGCTGTTCATCCTACGTATGTCTTTTCCTCTTGACTCACCGTCAATATCTGTGGGGGGCTGCTATCTCCTTTTGGGGTTCATCTCTGGAGGTAAGGCAGGCCTGTATATTCCTCTGATAGGGGTAGTTAGATCTCCGGCTGGCGCGTGGTGTCTAGGGCATCGTAGGAAACACTCCCCGGCTACTTCCAGTGTCGTGTCAGGTTCAGGTCACGGTCACTTTAGTTCCCATCACCCGAGAGCTAGTCCGTTGTTATTTTGATTTCCCTGCCATTGGGAAAATCATAACAGTCAGCCTCTCGTTACAGTTGTCCTCCACTGAACAAAGCAATGCCGCCTGGTTAGTCCTGTTACCAATTTTGAACTGCATTTAGCCTACTTACTTATTTGGGCCTACTCACTGTGTCAGCCTCTCATTACAGTTGTCCTCCGCTGAACAAAGCAATGCCGCCAGTTTAGTCCTGTTACCAATTTTGAACTGCATTTAGCCTACTTACTTATTTGGGCCTACTCACTGTGTCAGCCTCTCATTACAGTTGTCCTCCGCTGAACAAAGCAATGCCTCCTGTTTAGTCCTGTTACCAATTTTGAACTGCATTTAGCCTACTTACTTATTTGGGTCTACTCACTGTGTCAGCCACTCCTTACAGTTGTCCTCTACTGAACAAAGCAATGCCACCTGGTTAGTCCTGTTACCAATTTTGAACTGCATTTAGCCCACTTTATTATTTGGGCCTATATCTGTGTTTCCTCCTCATCCTGCCCATTGCCCAGCCACTGCTAGATGAGTCTGCTGGTACATTGACCCAGACCACTACATTCCCCTTGCACTTTACACAGCCAGAATCTGACCCTGCTGAAAGTCAGGTTCCCCTTCCCGCATACTATACCACCTTACACGGGGACAAAGAGGAAGGTGCAGATGAAAGTGCAGGTTCCTTCATCAGGAGGGGGGGCATACTCGTTGGCGACGTCACAGGCACAAGGCCCCTCATAGTACGCAAAAGTGTCTCTGCCGGTGGGAGGCGCCACTCGCCGTCAAACACACCGCCGTACTATGAGGGGCCCTGTGCCAGTGCCAATGCCAATGAGTGGGCCCCCACTGCTTGCTCAGGATCACAGCACTTGCAAGGTTGAAATACTTACCTCTCCCTGCTCCACCTCCGTGACGTATTCCGCGTTTCCTGGGCCCACGAAAAAATTGAGCCAGCCCTACCCCCCCCCCACAACTTTAGCCAAATGACTCCATGTTTTCAATGCCTAACTATTATTATAAAGTAAATTAAGATTGACAAGCTTCAGTAATAAGAATTGATGTTTTTGGCATTAAAATGGGCACTGTATGTGTTTTCCTGTCCTCCGCTCACTGCCGACTTTGATTCCCCATTGACTTGCATTGGGTTTCGTGTTTCAGTCGGCCCCCGACTTTACGCAATAATCGGCCGATTTCACCCGACCCGACTTGTGACAAAGTCGGGTTTCGCGAAACCCGAATCGATCCAAAGAAAGTAAAAGTCGCTCAACTCTAGTAACATTCAGTATAAAGTGCAGGAAAATATTTGCGTTGCCATAAAAGTATGTTTAGCACTTTTGCAAAGATAATGGTGGTGTATCATGAGCGGTTGCCACATGTTTGATGAGGGGAGGGGGTTTGCAGAGCTCAGAGGCATGGCATGTTTATAAACTGTAATTTTATTTTTTTCCTAACTTCATGTGTGCACATTGCGGCTATCCAATAAGGGCACAGGAAACATCCACAATTTCCTGGCACAAAGGCTTGTGTCATTGGCTGAAATCATATGTTTCTCTCCATTTAAAGGGAGGATATCTTGTTTTAGCGCCATTTTGTCACTGTCTCAGAGGAGAGGCTGCTCCTGATGCTGGCAGCGTTAGCAGCTAGATTTTAGGTAGTTAGCTAGGAGGTTGTTCATTGTCAATGGTCAGATAGTTTTGCTAAGTAGTGTCCCATGTGGCTGTGAAATCAACTTTCCAGTACCTTTTTTGGCCATTACTGAGGTCCACAGACAAAGCCAACAGGCATATGTCATACAATTGTGTTGTGCACTGCTTCTAATATGCTCCATGCACGAGTATAGTGCTCTAAATCTTACTTTTTCACTAGCTAAATGTGAAACAGCATGCCATATCCCAACTTGTATTTTAGTTCTGTGGTGACATAGTTCTGTGACTTGAGCTGTTGAGCATAAAGAAATATTTTTTGGGGGCAGTGGCTGGCGTGATTCACAATGCCATATCTCACCTTGTTATTTACTGAAAAAATAATCCCCAAAGCATGTTATAAAAAGGTATTACTATGCAAAAAAGTGCATACATATGCTAAATTGCATGCTAAATAAAGAGCGACACGACTCAAACTATATTAATTTACACAGGAGGAAAAGAGTCAAAAAACGCTAGTATTTGAAAAAGTATTAAACCAACTTTATTAAGTCACACACATCAAAGGTAAAAGACCATCAAATATATAACGCACAAAATTCATTGAGCAACCAATATGTGGTATAGTATTAGTGAGGTAAATGACAAAGTTGCCAAAAGCAAAGTGAGTGCCGGAAAACAGAACCCGCACAAATGGGCTAATATTACATATACAAACGCGCTATACAAGGAGATACCACATACATGTCCTAAAGCCATATACAAAATAGCAGCTGCCAAATGCAGGCGGTGACGTGCATCTAATGAAGCAAATACAAATCCAATGTGGATGTCAAACACACGAGCTCCAACCCCATTCAGCTAACAGCTTGTAGACGCTAATATACAATAATCAAATGGTTACATTACAATGTACAACGCAGTAATACATAGTCAAAAAGTAGTTAGTTACCCATGTTAGTGCTGGTTCAAATGTTCTGGGACCCACTCCCCAACACACGTTTCGGTGCGAGATCACCTTCTTCAGGGGGCGTGGCTTAAAGTTTGCAAAATCCCTCCCTTTATACTAGGCATGCAGAGTCACCTGATACAGAACGAGCAAATACCTGGAGACCGACCACGCATGCTCATTACTGACGCGGCCGCAGAACACAGCGCTTCCATGACTCCGCCCCATGGTAAGACCACGTGGGGTGACTGACGCCAGCCACCAATACGCAGCCAACTGTTGTGAACTCTGTTTTCAGGCTCCCTCTTGTGGTCACTGGTGGTATGGTGTGACTTTTGCTTTGGGCTCCCCCTGGTGGCTTTGTTTGTTATCCTGCTGGTCTCTGGCTATCAGCTGGTTCGTTATCCTCTGGGAGGTTCCTATATAGCTCTGTTTTACTTCCACTTGTTGCCGGCTGTCGATGTAATCAGTGCTACTCAGATTCCTTCTGACTACCTTGCTCCCAGTCCATCCAGGACAAGCTAAGTTTTGTTTGCTCATTTTTTGATCAGCAGTGTTTATCATGTTTTCTTGTCCAGCTTGCTAAAATGTGATTCCCTCGCTTGCTGGATGCTCTAGTGGACTGAGTTTCTCCCCACACACCATTAGTTGGTGCGTGGGTTCTTGAAATCTCAGGATGGGTATTTTGTAAGGGTTTTTTATTGATCGCATAGACCCCTGCTCTATTTTCTGCTTTCTAGTACTAGTGGGCCTCTTTTGCTGAATCTGATTTCATCCCTACGTATGTGCCTTCTTCTTACTTCACCGTTAATATTTGTTGGGGGCTTCTATATCTTTGGGGATTATTTCTCTGGAGGCAAGCGAGGTCTTTCTTTCTCTTTAGGGGTAGCTAGTTCCACAGGCTGGCTCGAGACGTCCAGGAATTTTTTAGGCACGTTCACCGGCTACCTCTAGTTGTGTTGGATAGGTTCAGATTTGCGATCAGTCCAGTTACCATCTCCCTAGAGCTTGTCCTTAGTTTATTCACTTGCTGGTCTATTCGTGATCCTCTGCCACTAAGGATCATAACAGCCAACCAATCAGGGAGGAAGCAATAGAACGCAATGAGGTGCGAGCACGGCAGAATGAAACAGCGGGCGGTAAATATAATATGGCTACACTTATATGTCCCATTGTCGCCATAACATAAAGGTGCCACCAACGATGTAATAAAACACCAGGTACTATATTGGAAGAATTAGGCACTAACAAAATTACTAGCAGTGCACTCGATATATACAACTATAATCAAAGAATATATATATCTGCCGTAAAACCGCGCATGCGCCAGCCCCACACACCGCCAGGCTAAGTGTGGAACAACCGGCGTCAGGTCGCTACCTCACAGACAACGGCGGCGATAGGGATAACACAAACGTGGCGCACCACAGACGACATAGCCCAAGACATAAATGCAAGGTATTGCAATAACAAACAAAATATAAACAAAAAACAAACAACAAACTAAATACATTTGACACATAGAGGGATATAAGAGTATTTGTCAGACAGCAGTCGAAGAGTACAAGCATATAGTCAAATACTCATAATCTAATAAAAGTCCATTTTAAAGTCCCAAAACTCTTCATAATGTGTCCAAATAAGCGAAAACACGAAAAGGGCTCGTTTGGTTGATTGTAGACGGGTCCTCCACAGTGCCAGCAGATTTAAATTAAAGGGCATGTCAAGTATGTTAGAACATATATATCACATATGTGGCTAATCACTAGAAAAGGAAGAAACAAAAAGCAAAAAGTTAAAATCAGATTAAAAAGCCAAAAATAAAATCACAGAGCAAAAAGGCGGACGGAAACAGTCCAGGACACCGGCAACATGAAACCAAGTAAGTGAAGGATGGTCAGACGAATGAAGCAAAGCCCTGGGACTAATTCAATCCATGAGGGGACATAGTGCCCAGGATGGTGATCCACCTACACTCCTTCTGGGCTAACAACCGTTTAATGTCCCCACCACTGATACCCAATTGGACATACCCCTGACCTTAAAAGATTTTCAGATTACATTGGTGGAATGACTTGAAGTGCCTAGGTATAGTTTTTAGCATAGTCATCTCACTCACCTTGGCTGCCGAAACTATATTGCGTACATGCTCATGGGTACATATTCTCAATTGCCGCGATGTCATGCCGATATATATTTTCGGACAACCACAGGTGGCATAATATATCACCTGTGTAGTAGCACAGGTGATATATTGCCTAATTTCAAATTCCCGCATATCGTCAGCTGAGGTGAACGTGGTTGTTCTTAGAATATTCTTACATGCTATGCATTTACCACAGGGAAAGCAGCCCTGTGGCGGTCCACGAGAACCAAACACATTACTTACTCGAAGGGCATAATGACTCTGGACCAAAATGTCACCCAAATTGGGACTTCTTCTGGCTGTCATTAGTGGGTCTTTTGATAAGTATTTGGACAAGACAGGATCCATCTGAAGCACGCCCCAATGGCGCCTAAGACTCTCCCTCATCTGTGACCATTGTCTCGCACCTCATTGCGTTCTATTGCTTCCTCCCTGATTGGTTGGCTGCGTATTGGTAGCTGGCATCAGTCACCCCACGTGGTCTTACCATGGGGCGGAGTCATGGAAGCGCTGTGTTCTGCGGCCGCGTCAGTAATGAGCATGAGTGGTCGGTCTCCAGGTATTTGCTCGTTCTGTATCAGGTGACTTTGCATGCCCTGTATAAAGGGAGGGATTTTGCAAACTTTAAGCCACGCCCCCTGAAGAAGGTGATCTCGCACCGAAACGTGCGTTGGGGAGTGGGTCCCGGAACATTTGAACCAGCACTAACATGGGTAACTAACTACTTTTTGACTATGTATTACTGCGTGGTACATTGTAAGGTAACAATTTGATTATTGTATATTAGCGTCTACAAGCTGTTAGCTGAATGGGGTTGGAGCTCGTGTGTTTGACATCCACATTGGATTTGTATTTGCTTCAATAGATGCACGTCACCACCTGCATTTGGCAGCTGCTATTTTGTATATGGCTTTAGGACATGTATGTGGTATCTCCTTGTATAGCGCGTTTGTATATGTAATATTAGCCCATTTGTGTAGGTTCTGTTTTCCGGCACTCACTTTGCTTTTGGCAACTTTGTCATTTACCTCACTAATACTATACCACATATTGGTTGCTCAATGAATTTTGTGCGATATATATTTGATGGTCTTTTACCTTTGATGTGTGTGACTTAATAAAGTTGGTTTAATACTTTTTCAAATACTAGCGTTTTTTTGACTCTTTTCCTCCTGTGTAAATTAACTTGTTATTTACTGGCGGTGAAATTCCACAGTATGCATAGCTCATGCACATTAAAAAACATACATTATTTCAGTTGCTTAATGTGATACAGCTCGCCGTATTCCACGTTGTCATTTTGTGGTGGTGATATGAAACTGTCTGCA
Source organism: Ranitomeya variabilis (assembly GCF_051348905.1). Classification (NCBI taxonomy): domain Eukaryota; kingdom Metazoa; phylum Chordata; class Amphibia; order Anura; family Dendrobatidae; genus Ranitomeya; species Ranitomeya variabilis. Next base: position 524,810,080 of record NC_135234.1, on the reverse strand, counting down.
GACCTAACACACATTAAAAAAAATTATAATTTTTCTTTTGAAAACCGTGATACAGCCCACCGTATACCATGGTGTCATTTTGTTGGGTTGAAATTAAGCTGTCTGCAGAACTCACGCACATAACGAAAAAATAAAATTCTGTTGCTTAACGGGACACAGGCCGACATAACCAACATTGCAATTTTGCAGTGGTTAAATTGTTGTGCATGTAGAGCTGTTGCACATAGTAAAAAACAACATTTTTGTGGATTTTACAAACATAATACAGCAGGCTAAATCTGAGTTTGAAATTGCTTGGAGCATATCTTCTGGTTTATACAGGCATCACCAACAGTAAAAAAAAAATTGTTACTAAAGTCGTACAGTAGAGGACATCTCACTTTGAAATTGTTTGTAGCATCTAGTCTGTTATAAAGGCCTAATCCACAGGGCTCAAAAAAATTATTCTGTTACTAACGTCGTACAGTAGGGGACATCTCAAATTCAAATTGTTTCTAGCATCTAGTGTATTATAGAGGCCTGATCCGCAGGCCCCCCAAAATTTCTTCTGTTACTAGTGTTATACAGTAGGGGACAACTGACATTAAAATTGTTTGTACCATCTAGTCTGTTATAGAGGCCTAATCCACAGGCACCAAAAAATTCTTCTGCTACTAACGTCGTACAGTAGAGGACATCTAAATTTCAAATTGTGTGTAGCATCTAGTTTGTTATAGAGGCCTAATCCACAGGCCTCAAAAAAATTCTTCTGTTACTAACGTCATACAGTAGGGGACATCTCACTTTCAAATTGTTTGTAGCATATCTTCTTTGTCATACAGACCTCATCCACACTCAAACAATTCTCTCTTCTGTGACTAACGCGATTAAGCTCGCCATATTTCAGCTTGTAATTTACTGCCGCTGAAATTCAACTGTTTGCAGAGCTGATGCAGTGTTTAAAATCTAATTTTTTTGTTGTTAATACTGTGCTCCTACCACACTATCTGAGTAACATGACTGAGAAAAAGGGAGGCCATGGAGGAAGCGGGATTAGGCTTGGTGTTCAAGGTATACGTGGGGTATGTGGTAATATTTGTGAAAGCACTAGTAAACTGACAACATCACGTCCTACGCAAAGACAACTGACAAGTTCTGTTATTGGATGGGCTACTCCACTACCTTTCTTTGGCAGATGCACAGTGGCATGACTTGTTTATGAGGCTAAGAAAGAGCATGTGCTTGAATGGATAGCAAGCACAGCTTTAAGTGGCTTCTCCTCCTCTTTCTCCACCTCAAAATCACACCCAGTACAGTCCATAGATGTGGCACCCAAATTACCCTTGCTTCCCCCTGCGTTCCAACTCTCCAACCATACAAATGACTGTGTGGAACCACAGATGGGGGAGTTTGAAAAGCTGTTCACATATTCTTTGCCATGGTCATCGGAAGTGTACTCAAAAGCTTCACAGAGTAAAGAGGAGGAAATCTGCACTGATGCCCAAATTTTCTTTAGCTTGGATCCAGGGCATGACAAATTAGGGTTTGAGCAGCATCATCTACATCGTCATCAGAAGTTAACCCCGGGGGAGGTGATCCTGATGAGACTCAGATATCTGAGGCTCATGCAGACTGTACTGTGCAGCCAGGGCAGGAAGAGGAGGAGAGTGACTCCAAGGGCGAGAAATGTGATAACATAGAGGATGATGATGACGAGGTAGTAGATTCCAGTTGGCGTGAACATTGAGGGACACAGCTGGGAATATCATCTGAGGAGGAAGATGAGGAGGTTACTTTGCACCGTACGACTCAGACACTTAATGATGCAGCCATGATGAGCAATGCATCTTTAGCCACAACTGTGATTGTTACGAGCAGCATCTGCGGGTCTGCAGCTCCCAGGGGTGGCAAGGGTGATCTAGCCTGGGCCTTTTTTGACACCTCAAAGGATGAGCTAACTCACGTATTCTGCCAGCTTTGCAAAAAAAACTGTGTAGAGGTTAAAAGTGCAATAATTTGACTACTATATGTATGAACCATCACATGCGCAATCAACATGCATTACTCTGGGAATCCCACTGGGCTAAAATGCAGACATCAACAACCATGAGCCATCCCATCAATCACATCTGGTGCTTCTTTTTCCTCCTCTGTTACCATGCCAACTATTGAGACGCAGGTACGGCACCCACCAGCTATATTCCACTGCAACGGCTTATTATATATGTCTCAGCGTGTCAAGCTCCAACTTTTCCCTCTCCCCCCTCTCTCCTATAGATACAACTTCATCTAGTTTATTTATTGGAACAGATGAACAGACAGCCTTTGTGCACAGATAACATGGGATCAGAGTAGGAAAATTAGATGATTCTAGTGCCAAGCTGTGTTGCTGACTCTGCGAGCTGTGATGTCAAACTGGCACTGGTAGTAGTACTCTGAGGCAGGGAAAATATTGAGGTGGGAATTAGGCGGGGTAAGGAGGTCAGGCCATTTTTCTTAAAAGAAGCAACTGTCATCCGAATTTTGGAAAAGAATGATGATGATTCTGTGGTTGACAAGAAATGGGAACCAGACAGTGGTACCAGTGAGGTGATGTCATCAGAGACGGAGGTTGTTGGCCTCAGCGATACACAAAGCAGGTCTGCTTGTGGTGCTGGGGAGTCTAGTGTGTGGGTATCATATATGTGGGAATTCATCTGCAAGTTATGGAGTCAGCTGCCTCTGGAGAAATAATGGCATATGTTCAGACTGATTGGAAAATACCCAGCTGCCATTATTTCTCCCAAAAAAGAGTGGCTGCTCTGTACTGTCACATGCATTAAAGCATGCTCTCTGATCTGACCTATGAGCTCCAAAATTCACTGCACCATAGACACATGGAATAACAACTATGGGCATAAACAATGCATGAGTTTCACAGCCCACTAGGTGAATGCTTAGAGCAACAGCAATGCACCCCTATAATTTTGTGCAGATGGTGAAGCCTCCACAAATGAGAGTTATATCTGTATCTAGTGCCAAGCAGCAGATATCTGTCTCCTTCTTTACCCCCTCCAGATCCTACTCAACAGAAATAACCCCTAACAACCACAGAGTTGATTCCACATATCATTCTTTCTGTGTATGCAAGATAAAGTGATACCAACAGGTTTAAAAGCCTGAACGCATCAGGGGACAGATCCATACAGTGAACACGCTGCTGCAGTACATAAAGCAACTAAACTCACGTTGCCTGATGCTCCAACATCTGCAACTTGGAATTGTCATGAGTGGACAACCTAACTCACTCCCTGCATGGCACACAACCTAAATATATTTCTTTCAGAACTGTCTGTACTTGAGGAAGGTGGATACAGCAAGAAACTAGTGATGAGCGAGTGCGCTCATTACTCGAGTTTTCCGAGCATGCTCGGGTGTTCTCCGAGTATCTTTGGCATGCTTGTAGATTATAGCACATAAAGCACCAACCAGCTTCAGTAAAGCAAAATGGGGACATTCTTCTTCAGGCCTCCTGAAGAAGAGACTTCGAAACGTGCGTAGGGATGGCAGATTGGGTCCTTTAGTACACTAGTAAGTATCGGCTTTAGTTATCCCTATTAGGCCTATGGGATTGTGTTTATGTTTACAGCTGCATTTTTGCACTTTAGCACCAGCACTTTATTATTGAACACATTTAATGCTGCTTCCTAATTAGGACATAACCTTGGTCAGCAGGAGTTTTTTCTCTCTCACACAAATTCTTAATGGGTTACTCTGTCACTGAATTTGGCTACTAGGGAATGTATTGGCTTTGGAAGCTATTTGGACACATAGTTTATCTTAATTTGAATTGATTTTTTTCCAATGAAACCAATGTGATAACTGATGCCGTCAATACAAAATTATAATTAGGACCCTCTTTTATCTGCTTCAGCCTGAATATTCTGTTCAAGATAGTATATACTTATATATATTGATAATAAAATAATTTGGCTTAAAATACTCTTTTGTCCCCATTTTGCTTTACTGAAGCTGGTTGGGGCTTTATGTGCTATATCGTGTGTTGAGTTGCCTATTTTTTATCTTTATTTAGGGTTTTCTCTTTTGGTATGTAACATGCTTGCAGATTATGTTTGAGTCTCCACAGCTGCTGATTTGCAGCTGTTAGACAACCTGAACACATCCTGGGATTGCCTGTTTGTTAGGGAATTCCCACATGTATTCAGGCTGTCTAGCAGCTGCAAATCATGCAGCTGCGGGGACTCAAACATAATCTATGAGCACACCCAAGATACTCACAGAACACCCTAGCATGCTTGGAAAACTTGCGTAACGATAACGAGCACACTCACTCATCACTGCAAGGAACTTGCCAATTCATTTCAACTGTTTATACATGGCGAAGCTGCCACTGCAAAGCCACACCAGCTGCACATCTTCTGGCTGCTCACAGTGTTTTATAGTGCTATACTGTGCTGCTGCTACTGCCGGGGCTGCCATTGCTGGCCCTACTGTTGTGAATTCTGCTCTTGGGTTCCCTCCGGTGGTTGTTGGTAGTAATGCAGTTGTCCCTGGGTTGCAATCCTGGGCAGGTGTCCCTGCTGATTGCAGCTCTGACTGGGATATTTAGGTGTGCAGGATTCATTAGCCCTTGCCAGTTGTCCATTGTTCTTGGAGGTTTTGCATCTCTGTCTGGTTCCTCCTGCCCTGCTGCCAAATCAGCTAAGATAAGTGTCTGGTTTTGTTTCTGCAGCACACATGCTGTGTGCTTTACAATTCAGTACTATTCAATGTTTTTTTTTCTTGTCCAGCTTAGACTGTGTTTGGATATTTCAGTCAAGTTGGATTCTCAGGAGATGCAGATATACATTCCATGTCTTTAGTTAGATGGTGGAATTTTTGTATTATCTGCTGTGGATATTTTTAGGGTTTTAATACTGACCACTTAGTATTCTGTCCTATCCTTTCCTATCTAGCTAGCGTGGCTTCTTTTGCTAAATCCTGATTTCTGCCTGCGTGTGTCTTTCCTCTAATACTCACAGTCAATATTTGTGGGGGGCTGCCTATCCTTGGGGGTTCTGCTCTGAGGCAAGATAGAATTCCCATTTCCATCTATAGGGGTATTTAGTCCTTCGGCTGTGTCAAGGTGTCTAGGATGTGTTAGGTACACCCCACGGCTACTTCTAGTTGCGGTGACAGTTTAGGGTTTGCGGTCAGTACAGGTTCCACCTACTCCTGAGAAAGTCTCATGCGGCTCCAAGGTCACCGGATCATAACACCCTACACTGCCAGATATGTCCTTGCCTTCTACGTCTTATTTTTCTAACATGCTGCTTCTGTCTCTGTTGCTTTCTCAAATTATTTATTCACTGTACATCAATTGTTAAGTACCACAAAAAAGATTCAATTCATCAAAAGCACCAAATCATAATTACCTTTGATAAAACTTAACTTTTAATAAATTAAAATATGTATAATAACATAAAAAAAACTCAAAAAAGACACACAAAAAAGCAAGATCTGTATTGACTATCTATGAAGACAGGAGAAGAGAGTCCCTTTGCACCCTTTATATCTTATAGGGTTGTCTAGGGAAAGGGAGGGATAGCCATCGATGAATGGGGGCACCAATGCACAGGACTAAGGGTGCCATCCTCCACTGATAGGAAGGGGGACAATAGGTTTACAATAGGGATTGCGCTCTTCTCCTTTCTTCATAGTCAATGCAGATCTTGTTGTTTTTTGTGGGGCTTTTTTGAGGTTTTTCGTGGATGTTATTATACATATTGTGTTAATTTATTAAAAGTTACATTTTATAAAAAATAATTATGATTTAGTGCTTTCGGTGAATTGACTCTGTTGCTTTCTCTACACAGTCATGCGTCAGCCACTCATCTCCTGGGTGCCTCCTGTTTTATAGTGATATACTGTACTCCTGTTGCTGGGGCTGACATTGCTGGCCCTACACTGCCAGATAGCTCCTTGCCTGACCAGTCATATTTTTCTATCATGTAGCTTCTGCAATTGCCATTGCTGCTAGATTCACAAACATACGGTGACGAACAAAAGGGTATTAGTGTTTTGAACTTTTGACTTTGAGGCTCCATATCTCACCATCCACTACTGCTTCGAATGTGAGCCTACCATCATTTTATAGACAATAATCTTTGCCATCTCATGCATAAATTTGACTTGCAACAACTTAGCATACGATTAGTTGTGCATATTATTGTCATGTAACTGCATTGTCATTGTTTTGCTCGTAAAAATCTAAATTTGAATTTTTATTATTTTGTTAGTATTTGTAAATCCACCATTGGCATTCAACACTGCCTGAATCCTTCTGTGCATGCTCTTAATTCAAACATTTCACAACCAAAATCTGATCCCAGCTCTCTTCTACACGTCCGCAAACATGATAAATATTGGTCGACTCACTTGAGTATGTATGCAGTTTTTTCTTCAACTTTACCCACAAGTGTTTGATTGGTGGAGGTCTGGGGACTGTGGGGGTCAATCCAGCACCTCTACTGTCATGGAACTATTTTTTTGCCAATCTTGACATATTCTTCTGATTGTTGTCATACAGGAACACTGTCATTCTTTTCATATCCGTAATACTTGTGTGTGCGGAGTAACTCATCTTGTGGGAAATTCACATATACAGTAGCTCAGCATTGAGACCACCATCAATCCTGGTCAAGTATCCAACGTCTTTGGCTATAAAACAACCCCATATGATAAGGCACCCTCCATTGAAATTGATAGTTCCTTCAATTTCTCTATCTATTAGCCACTTTTTCCCTTTTTCCTTCCGGACCCATTTGCACCCATCAGAGCCTAGTCTATTGACTTTCATCTTTGAATCACCCATCTCCTATCTTCTACTGTCCACTCTTTCATACTTTTTTACATACTTGAGCCAGCACTGCTTATGATGGCATTGTCGAGGCTTCTTCGCCTTTTCTTGAGCCACCCTTTCAGATTTGTGTAACATGCATCACATGGTGGTTTCATAGACATCTGTGATCTTACTATTACAGAGCCACCTCCACTGCTTTGTTTGTCGCACCAGAACTGGTAGTCCTTGTGATGAGCCAAATTGTTGACAACAATATTTTGACTGGATGTCCACCTCTTTGCTTTTTAATGGATGGATTTACTTCATTTCATAATATTCCAACTGTGTTGGCACATGACACAGTTTTGGATAAAATTTCAGAAATTTTGATTAGTTGCCAAAATAAAGACGTTTAAGTTGGACATAACTAGATCACTGCCTCATTATGGCACTGTTGTGAAAGCCACTACATTACAAGCTATACAATACACTGGACAGAAGATGTGTACAGTGACAAGCAAAAGGGTAACATATACAATGTTTTGAAATTTTTACTTTCAGGATCCATATCTCACCATCAACAACTGCTTTGAGACTACCATAATTTTATAGGCAATCACCTTGTCTATCTCATACATAAATTGTACTTGCAACTAATTAGCATATAATTAGTTCTGTAGATTCATGTCATGTCACTGCATTGTTACTGTTTTGCTTCTAATGGTGGAAAAATCTTCAAAATACAATCTGTTCTCACATTCCCTCATAGCTTGGTGTGTTATGAGGTTGATTCTCAAGCAAAAGGTCACTACTTTTGAATCGAGAAGCAGCCATGAAGATTTCCCAAAAAAAGATAAATAGGATAATTCATCTCATCGCTAGCAGTCTCTCGGCCAAGGAAGTTACCAAACTGCATCACATAAGTGCCATGACAGTTGGAAGAATACAAAATTAAGTCAATCCATCCATTAAAAAGCTAAGAGTTGGACATCCAGGCAAAATATTGGAGTAAACAAGTTGGCTCATCACAAGGTCTACCAATTCTGGTGCGAAAAACATGGCAGTGGAGGTGGCTCGTTAACTCTGTAACAGTGAGATTACATATGTCCATAAAAGGACCATGTGATGCACGTTACAAAAGTCTGAAATGGTGGCTAGAAAAATGGTCAAGAATAGGGTTGAGCTAAACGGATCGTTCATTTTCATAAGTCGCCGACTTTTGGCAAAGTCGGCGTCTCATGAAACCAACCCGATCCCTGCGTGGGGTCGGCCATGCGGTACGCGACTTTCGCGCCAAAGTCGCGTTTCAATGACGCTAAAAGCGCCATTTCTCAGCCAATGAAGGTGGACGCAGAGTGTGGGCAGCGTGAGGACATAGATCACAGTCCCCACCATCTTAGAGAAGGGCATTGCAGTGATTGGCTTGCTTTCTGCCGCGTCACAGGGGCTATAAAGGGGCGTTCCCGCCGACCGCCATCTTACTGCTGCTGATCTGAGTGTAGGGAGAGGTTGCTGCCGCTTCTTCAGAAGCAGGGATAGTGATAGGCAGGGTACATAAAGCCATGAACCGCTTGTGCTGTAGCGATTTCCACTGTCCAACACCACCTTTTGTTTGCAGGGACAGTGGAAGCTACATTTTTTTTTCCTCAGCGCTGTAGCTCATTGGGCTGCCCTAGAAGGCTCCCTGATAGCTGCGTTGCTGTGTGTGTACGCCGCTGTGCAAACCAACTGCTTTTTTCAAAGCACAAATCCTGTTGTTCCGTCCTTTCTGCACAGCTATCTTGTGTGTTTGTCCCCACTTTTGTGTGCAGCAGACCTTTTTTGTAGCTGCCTGCCATACTTTCCTGAGAGTACTGCAGGGAGATAAAGATTGGCAAGTCTGCCTCTGTGCCATTGCTGTGTGTGGCATCTGTTTCTCATTGTGTGCCACCGAAAACCACTGTGTAATACTGGGCCTTTTTTTTTTTTTTCTAAATTCTCCCTTTTAAAAAAAAAAATAATTAGTGGGAGATAAAGATTGGCAAGTCTGCCTCTGTGCCAGTCCTGTGTGTGGCATCTGTCTCTCATTGTGTGCCACCGAAAACCACTGTGTAATACTTGGCCATTTATTTTTTTGGGGAAAATTCTCCCTATAAAAAAAAAAAAATTAGTGGGAGATAAAGATTGGCAAGTCTGCCTCTGTGCCAGTCCTGTGTATGGCATCTGTCTCTCATTGTGTGCCACCGAAAACCACTGTGTAATACTTGGCCATTTATTTTTTGGGGTAAATTCTCCCTGTAAAAAAAAAAATTATTAGTGGGAGATAAAGATTGGCAAGTCTGCCTCTGCGCCAGTCCTGTGTGTGGCATCTGTCTCTCATTGTGTGCCACCGAAAACCACTGTGTAATACTTGGCCATTTATTTTTGGGGAGTAAATTCTCCCTGTAAAAAAAAAAAATAATTAGTGGGAGATAAAGATTGGCAAGTCTGCCTCTGTGCCAGTCCTGTGTGTGGCATCTGTCTCTCATTGTGTGCCACCGAAAACCACTGTGTAATACTTGGCCATTTATTTTTTTGGGTAAATTCTCCCTGTAAAAAAAAAATAATTAGTGGGAGATAAAGATTGGCAAGTCTGCCTCTGTGCAGGCCTGTGTGTGGCATCTGTCTCTCATTGTGTGCCACCGAAAACCACTGTGTAATACTTGGCCATTTATTTTTGGGGGGTAAATTCTCCCTGTAAAAAAAAATAATAATTAGTGGGAGATAAAGATTGGCAAGTCTGCCTCTGTGCCAGTCCTGTGTGTGGCATCTGTCTCTCATTGTGTGCCACTGAAAACCACTGTGTAATACTTGGCCATTTATTTTTTTGGGTAAATTCTCCCTGTAAAAAAAAAATAATTAGTGGGAGATAAAGATTGGCAAGTCTGCCTCTGCCAGTCCTGTGTGTGGCATCTGTCTCTCATTGTGTGCCACCGAAAACCACTGTGTAATACTTGGCCATTTATTTTTTTGGGTAAATTCTCCCCGTAAAAAAAATAATAATTAGTGGGAGATAAAGATTGGCAGGTCTGCCTCTGTGCCAGTCCTGTGTGTGGCATCTGTCTCTCATTGTGTGCCTGTTATGACCCCAATGGCAGAGGGTCTCAGGAATAATAACCAAGTCTGCAAACACAAAAAAACAGCTCATAGGGCAGTGGTAACTGGGCTGACCATATATCTAATCCTAGCACCACAAATAGAAGTAGCCAGGGAACGTGACTACGATGGTTCTAGACGTCTCGCGCCAGCCGGAGAACTAACTAACCCTAGAAGGGAAAAGAAAGACCTTTCTTGCCTCCAGAGAAAAGACCCCAAAAGTTGGATACAAGCCCCCAACAAATAATAACGGTGAGGTAAGAGGAAAAGACAAACATAAGAATGAGCTAGGTATTTAGCAAAGAGAGGCCCACTAGCTAATAGCAGAATATAGTAAGATGACTTATATGGTCAGCAAAAACCCTATTAAAATATCCACGCTGGATATTCAAGAACCCCCGAACCGACTAACGGCCGGGGGGAGAACACCAGCCCCCTAGAGCTTCCAGCAAGGTCAGAAATCACATTTAGTACAAGCTGGACAAAAATAGGAGCAAAGCAAATAACTCAAAAAACAAAGAAGCAGGACTTAGCTTAATTTTGCAAGAGCCAGGGCCAGTAGACAGGAGCAACAGAAGGATCTGAATACAACGATGCCAGGCACTGGACTAAGAATCCAGGAAGTTTATATAGCGACACCCCTGGACTAATGGCCCAGGTGAGTGCCAAACTGAAGAAAGAAAATCCCAGAGTCATATCACTAGTGACCACAAGAGGGAGCCAAAAAGTCTAATTCACAACAGTACCCCCCCCCTTAAGGAGGGGTCACCGAACCCTCACCAAGACCACCAGGGCGATCAGGATGAGCAGCGTGAAAGGCACGAACTAAATCGGCCGCATGCACATCAGAGGCAACCACCCAGGAATTATCCTCCTGACCATAGCCCTTCCACTTGACCAGATACTGAAGCCTCCGCCTGGAAAGACGAGAATCCAAGATCTTCTCCACCACATACTCCAACTCGCCCTCAACCAACACCGGAGCAGGAGGCTCAACAGAAGGAACCACAGGCACAACGTACCGCCGCAACAAAGACCTATGGAACACGTTGTGAATGGCAAACGACACCGGAAGATCCAAGCGAAAGGACACAGGATTAAGGATTTCCAATATCCTGTAAGGACCGATGAAGCGAGGCTTAAATTTAGGAGAGGAGACCTTCATAGGAACAAATCGAGAAGACAGCCACACCAAATCCCCAACACGAAGTCGGGGACCCACACCGCGGCGGCGGTTGGCAAAACGCTGAGCCTTCTCCTGTGACAACTTTAAGTTGTCCACCACATGATTCCAGATCTGCCGCAACCTATCCGCCACAGAATCTACCCCAGGACAGTCAGAAGGCTCCACATGTCCCGAGGAAAAACGAGGATGGAAACCAGAGTTGCAGAAAAATGACGAAACCAATGTAGCGGAACTAGCCCGATTATTAAGGGCAAATTCAGCCAACGGCAAGAAGGTCACCCAATCATCCTGATCCGCAGAAACAAAACACCTCAAATAAGCCTCCAGTGTCTGATTAGTTCGCTCCGTTTGTCCATTAGTCTGAGGATGAAAGGCAGACGAAAACGACAGATCAATGCCCATCCTAGCACAAAAAGATCGCCAGAACCTCGAAACAAACTGGGATCCTCTGTCAGACACAATATTCTCAGGAATGCCGTGTAAACGAACCACATTCTGAAAGAACACAGGAACCAGATCGGAAGAGGAAGGCAACTTAGGCAAGGGTACCAAATGGACCATCTTAGAAAAGCGATCACATACCACCTAGATGACAGACATGCCCTGAGACACCGGGAGATCTGAAATGAAATCCATGGAAATGTGCGTCCAAGGCCTCTTCGGGACAGGCAAGGGCAAGAGCAACCCGCTGGCACGAGAACAGCAAGGCTTAGCTCGAGCACAAGTCCCACAGGACTGCACAAACGACCGCACATCCCGTGACAAGGAAGGCCACCAAAAGGACCTAGCCACCAGATCTCTGGTGCCAAAAATTCCCGGATGCCCTGCCAACACCGAGGAATGAACCTCGGAAATTACTCTGCTGGTCCACTTATCAGGAACAAACAGTCTGTCAGGTGGACAAGAGTCAGGTCTACCAGCCTGAAATCTTTGCAACACACGTCGCAAATCCGGAGAAATGGCTGACAAGATAACTCCCTCTTTAAGAATACCAACTGGTTCTGCGACTCCCGGAGAGTCAGGCACAAAGCTCCTTGAAAGAGCATCAGCCTTCACATTCTTTGAACCTGGTAAATACGAGACCACAAAGTCAAAACGGGAGAAAAATAATGACCAGCGGGCCTGTCTAGGATTCAGGCGTTTAGCAGACTCGAGATACATCAAATTTTTGTGATCAGTCAAGACCACCACACGATGCTTAGCACCCTCGAGCCAATGACGCCACTCCTCAAATGCCCACTTCATGGCCAACAACTCCCGATTGCCAACATCATAATTCCGCTCAGCAGGCGAAAACTTCCTAGAGAAAAAGGCACAAGGTCTCATCACAGAACAACCAGGGCCTCTCTGTGACAAAACGGCCCCTGCCCCAATCTCAGAAGCATCCACTTCAACCTGAAAGGGAAGTGAGACATCAGGCTGGCACAAAACAGGCGCCGAAGTAAACCGGCGCTTCAACTCCTGGAAAGCCTCCACGGCTGCAGGAGCCCAGTTAGCAACATCAGAACCTTTCTTGGTCATATCCGTCAAAGGTTTAACAATGCTAGAAAAATTAGCAATAAAACGACGGTAGAAGTTAGCAAAACCCAGGAACTTCTGAAGACTCTTAACTGACGTGGGTTGAGTCCAATCATGAATAGCTCGGACCTTGACTGGGTCCATCTCCACCGCAGAAGGGGAAAAAATAAACCCCAAAAAGGGAACCTTCTGTACTCCAAAGAGACACTTTGAGCCCTTAACAAACAAAGCGTTCTCACGCAAAACCTGAAACACCATCCTGACCTGCTCTACATGCGAGTCCCAGTCATCAGAAAAAACCAGAATATCATCCAGATAAACGATCATAAATTTATCCAGATACTTCCGGAAAATATCATGCATAAAGGACTGAAACACTGAAGGAGCATTAGAGAGCCCAAAAGGCATCACCAAATACTCAAAATGACCTTCGGGCGTATTAAACGCGGTTTTCCATTCATCTCCTTGCTTAATGCGCACAAGGTTGTACGCACCACGAAGATCTATCTTGGTGAACCACTTGGCACCTTTAATTCGGGCAAACAAGTCTGACAACAGAGGCAAAGGATACTGAAATTTAACAGTGATTTTATTCAAAAGCCGATAGTCAATACAAGGTCTCAAAGATCCGTCCTTCTTGGCCACAAAAAAGAATCCCGCACCAAGAGGCGAAGAGGATGGACGAATATGCCCCTTCTCCAGAGATTCCTTGATATACGAACGCATTGCGGTATGCTCAGGTACAGACAGATTAAATAGTCTTCCCTTAGGAAATTTGCTACCTGGAATCAGATCTATGGCACAGTCACAGTCCCTATGAGGAGGAAGAGCACTGGACCTGGACTCGCTGAACACGTCCTGATAATCAGACAAATACTCCGGAACTTCCGAAGGAGTAGAGGAAGCAATAGACACCGGTGGGGAGTCACCATGAATACCCTGACAGCCCCAACTTGACACAGACATTGCCTTCCAATCCAAGACTGGATTATGAGTCTGTAACCATGGCAAACCCAAAACGACCAAATCATGCATTTTATGCAGAACAAGAAAACGAATCACCTCCCGATGTTCAGGAGTCATGCACATGGTTACCTGTGTCCAAAACTGCGGTTTATTTTCCGCCAATGGCGTAGCATCAATACCCCTCAGAGGGATAGGATTTACCAACGGCTCAAGAACAAAACCACAGCGCTTGGCAAATGACAGATCCATAAGACTCAGGGCAGCACCTGAATCCACAAACGCCATAACAGGGTAAGAGGACAATGAGCAAATTAAAGTCACAGACAAAATAAATTTAGGTTGCAAATTACCAATGGCGACAGGACTAACAACCCTTGTTAGGCGTTTAGAGCATGCTGATATAACATGTGTAGAATCACCACAGTAAAAACACAACCCATTCTGATATCTATGATTTTTCCGCTCATTTCTGGTCTGAATTCTATCACATTGCATCAAATCAGGTGCTTGTTTAGACAACACCACCAGAGGATTAGCGGTTTTGCGCTCCCGCAAATGCCGGTCAATTTGAATAGCCAGCGCCATGGAATCATTCAGACTTGTAGGAATGGAGAAACCCACCATCACATTCTTAATGGCTTCAGAAAGGCCATTTCTGAAATTTGCGGCCAGAGCACACTCATTCCACTGAGTCAGCACGGACCATTTCCGAAATTTTTGGCAATACACTTCAGCTTCATCCTGGCCCTGAGAAATAGCTAGCAAGGCTTTTTCTGCCTGAACCTCAAGATTGGGTTCCTCGTAAAGCAATCCGAGCGCCAGAAAAAATGCATCAATATTTGCCAATGCCGGATCTCCTGGCGCTAGCGAGAAGGCCCAATCCTGAAGGTCGCCCCGTAAAAAAGAGATAACAATTTTAACTTGATGAGCTGAGTCTCCAGATGAACGGGGTCTCAGAGATAGAAACAATTTACAATTATTCCTGAAATTTCTAAACTTAAATCGATCTCCAGAAAACAGTTCAGGAATAGGTATTTTAGGTTCAGACATAGGACTACTGGTAACAAAATTTTGTATGCCTTGCACACGAGCAGCAAGCTGGTCCACACTTGTAATCAAGGTCTGGACATCCATGTCTGCAGCAAGCTCAAGCCACTCAGAGGTAAAGGGGAGGAAGAGAGGAAAAAAAAAAAAAAAAACAAAACTCAGAATTTCCTTTCTTATAATCCCACTTCTGCAATGCATTAAACATTCAATGTCGGCCTGGCATACTGTTATGACCCCAATGGCAGAGGGTCTCAGGAATAATAACCAAGTCTGCAAACACAAAAAAACAGCTCATAGGGCAGTGGTAACTGGGCTGACCATATATCTAATCCTAGCACCACAAATAGAAGTAGCCGGGGAACGTTCCTACGTTGGTTCTAGACGTCTCGCGCCAGCCGGAGAACTAACTAACCCTAGAAGGGAAAAGAAAGACCTTTCTTGCCTCCAGAGAAAAGACCCCAAAAGTTGGATACAAGCCCCCAACAAATAATAACGGTGAGGTAAGAGGAAAAGACAAACATAAGAATGAGCTAGGTATTTAGCAAAGAGAGGCCCACTAGCTAATAGCAGAATATAGTAAGATGACTTATATGGTCAGCAAAAACCCTATTAAAATATCCACGCTGGATATTCAAGAACCCCCGAACCGACTAACGGCCGGGGGGAGAACACCAGCCCCCTAGAGCTTCCAGCAAGGTCAGAAATCACATTTAGTACAAGCTGGACAAAAATAGGAGCAAAGCAAATAACTCAAAAAACAAAGAAGCAGGACTTAGCTTAATTTTGCAAGAGCCAGGGCCAGTAGACAGGAGCAACAGAAGGATCTGAATACAACGATGCCAGGCACTGGACTAAGGATCCAGGAAGTTTATATAGCGACACCCCTGGACTAATGGCCCAGGTGAGTGCCAAACTGAAGAAAGAAAATCCCAGAGTCATATCACTAGTGACCACAAGAGGGAGCCATAAAGTCTAATTCACAACAGTGCCACCGAAAACCACTGTGTAATACAGGGCCTTTTTTTTTTTTTTTTTTCTAAATTCTCCCTTTAAAAAAAAAAAATAATTAGTGGGAGATAAAGATTGGCAAGTCTGCCTCTGTGCCAGTCCTGTGTGTGGCATCTGTCTCTCATTGTGTGCCACCGAAAACCACTGTGTAATACTTGGCCATTTATTTTTTTGGGTAAATTCTCCCCGTAAAAAAAAAAATAATTAGTGGGAGATAAAGATTGGCAAGTCTGCCTCTGTGCCAGTCCTGTGTGTGGCATCTGTCTCTCATTGTGTGCCACCGAAAACCACTGTGTAATACTTGGCCATTTATTTTTTGGGGGTAAATTCTCCCTGTAAAAAAAAAAATAATTAGTGGGAGATAAAGATTGGCAAGTCTGCCTCTGTGCCAGTCCTGTGTGTGGCATCTGTCTCTCATTGTGTGCCACTGAAAACCACTGTGTAATACTTGGCCATTTAATTTTTGGGGTAAATTCTCCCTGTAAAAAAAAAATAATTAGTGGGAGATAAAGATTGGCAAGTCTGCCTCTGTGCCAGTCCTGTGTGTGGCATCTGTCTCTCATTGTGTGCCACCGAAAACCACTGTGTAATACTTGGCCATTTATTTTTTTGGGGTGAATTCTCCCTGTAAAAAAAAAATAATTAGTGGGAGATAAAGATTGGCAAGTCTGCCTCTGTGCCAGTCCTGTGTGTGGCATCTGTCTCTCATTGTGTGCCACCGAAAACCACTGTGTAATACTGGGCCTTTTTTTTTTTTTCTAAATTCTCCCTTTTAAAAAAAAAATAATAATTAGTGGGAGATAAAGATTGGCAAGTCTGCCTCTGTGCCAGTCCTGTGTGTGGCATCTCTCTCTCATTGTGTGCCACCGAAAACCACTGTGTAATACTTGGCCATTTTTTTGGGGGGGGTAAATTCTCCCTGTAAAAAAAAAATAATTAGTGGGAGATAAAGATTGGCAAGTCTGCCTCTGTTCCAGTCCTGTGTGTGGCATCTGTCTCTCATTGTGTGCCACCGAAAACCACTGTGTAATACTTGGCCATTTATTTTTTGGGGTAAATTCTCCCTGTAAAAAAAAAATTATTAGTTGGAGATAAAGATTGGCAAGTCTGCCTCTGTGCCATTCCTGTGTGTGGCATCTGTCTCTCATTGTGTGCCACCGAAAACCACTGTGTAATACTTGGCCATTTATTTTTTGGGGGTAAATTCTCCCTGTAAAAAAAAAAATAATTAGTGGGAGATAAAGATTGGCAAGTCTGCCTCTGTGCCAGTCCTGTGTGTGGCATCTGTCTCTCATTGTGTGCCACTGAAAACCACTGTGTAATACTTGGCCATTTATTTTTTTGGGTAAATTCTCCCTGTAAAAAAAAATAATTAGTGGGAGATAAAGATTGGCAAGTCTGCCTCTGTGCCAGTCCTGTGTGTGGCATCTGTCTCTCATTGTGTGCCACCGAAAACCACTGTGTAATACTTGGCCATTTATTTTGGGGGGTAAATTCTCCCTGTAAAAAAAAAATAATTAGTGGGAGATAAAGATTGGCAAGTCTGCCTCTGTGCCAGTCCTGTGTGTTACATCTGTCTCTCATTGTGTGCCACCGAAAACCACTGTGTAATACTTGGCCATTTATTTTTTGGGTAAATTCTCCCTGTAAAAAAAAAATAATTAGTGGGAGATAAAGATTGGCAAGTCTGCCTCTGTGCCAGTCCTGTGTGTGGCATCTGTCTCTCATTGTGTGCCACCGAAAACCACTGTGTAATACTTGGCCATTTATTTTTTGGGGGTAAATTCTCCCTGTAAAAAAAATATAATTAGTGGGAGATAAAGATTGGCAAGTCTGCCTCTGTGCCAGTCCTGTGTGTGGCATCTGTCTCTCATTGTGTGCCACCGAAAACTACTGTGTAATACTTGGCCATTTATTTTTTGGGGTAAATTCTCCCTGTAAAAAAAAAATAATTAGTGGGAGATAAAGATTGGCAAGTCTGCCTCTGTGCCAGTCCTGTGTGTGGCATCTGTCTCTCATTGTGTGCCACAGAAAACCTAGTGTGTAATATTGTTTTGTTTTGTTTCTTGTTTTTTTAAATTCTCCCAGAAAAAAAAAATAAAATAGTGGGAGATTAAGATTGGCATTTCTGCTTGAGTGGTCGTGGTAAAAGCAGTACAGCACCTAAGTCTCGAGTTGTTGAGCCAGGTTAGTTTTCTGGCTACACAAGGTCTCGATCGCTCTCTTTTCTGGGAGTAGGAAAACCACTTTTGAAGCCGGAGCAGGAGGAACAAGTATTGGCTTTCATTGCTGACTCTGCCTCTAGCTCTTTCGCCTCCTCCTCGGAAAGTGCCAAATGTCAGAGCAGTGCATCGTCAGTGGATGCTCAAGTCACTTCCTTGTGTCCTTCACCCAGAACAACAGTGAAGGATGCGTCAGTCGACAGAACAGGTTACTCCATGGAGCTCTTTACACATACCGTTCCTGGATTAGGCAGTGAAACAGTTAACAGGCCATGCCCATTCGAAGTTGAATCGGACATGGAGTGTACAGATGCACAGCCACAGCCAGATTACTATGCTGTTCCTTTGACTCAGACCAGAACATTGCCCTCGCAGTGTACTGAGGCAGAATCAAACCCAGCGGAGACTATGGTGCCCCGTCACGAACGCAATACCACCGGCTTACACGGTGACACAGACGAAGTTGCACACGACATAGAAGAGGAGGTCATAGATGACCCAGTTGTTGACCCCGATTGGCAGCCATTGGGGGAACAGGGTGCAGGCGGCAGTAGTTCTGAAGCGGAGGAGGAGGAGCCACAGCAGGCATCAACATCAAAACAGGTTCCATCTGCCGGGCCCGTATCTGGCCAAAAACGCCTGGCAAAACAAAAACCAGTTGGAGGACAGCGTGGCCATCCGATTAAAGAAGCTCAGTCTGCAATGCCTGAAAAGGTATCCGATAGTAGAAAGAGTGCAGTCTGGCATTTTTTTAAACAACATCCAAATGATCAGCGCAAAGTCATCTGTCAAAAATGTTCAACTACCTTAAGCAGAGGTCAGAATCTTAAAAGTCTAAATACAAGTTGCATGCATAGACATTTATCCACCATGCATTTGCAAGCCTGGACTAACTACCAAACGTCCCTAAAGGTTGCAGCACCCTCGGCCAATGAAGCTAGTCAGCAACGCTACATCCCTTCCCTCCCTGTAAGCCCACCATTTCCCGCGCCACCTGCAGTATCTGTGCAGCTTTCGTCGCCAGGCCAAAGCAGTTAGGGAATCACCAGGTTAGTAGTAGGAAACACTGCATGTAGGGCACCGGCAAGAATACCATCTCCAACCCTCTCTCAGTCACCCATGTCCACCGGCACCACCGCTAGTTCCACGATCTCCAGCTCTCCAGTCCAGCTCACCCTACATGAGACTCTTGTTAGGAAAAGGAAGTACTCATCCTCGCATCCGCGTACACAGGGTTTGAACGCCCACATTGCTAGACTAATCTCATTAGAGAAGATGCCCTACCGGTTAATTGAAAGCAAAGCTTTCAAAGCGCTGATGGACTACGCTGTACCACGCTACGAGCTACCCAGTCGGCACTTCTTTTCTAGAAAAGCCATCCCAGCCCTCCAACAGCATGTTAAAGACCGCATCGTCCATGCACTCAGGCAGTCTGTGACTACAAAGGTGCACCTGACAACAGATGCATGGACCAGTAGGCATGGCCAGGGACGTTACGTGTCCATCATGGCACACTGGGTGAATGTGGTGGATGCAGGGTCCACAGGGGACAGCAATATTGGGACAGTTCTGCCTAGCCCACGGTCAAGGAAAGAGTTGGCTGTAGGCATTCGCCCCCCTCCTCCTCTTCCTCCTCCTCCTGCAGAAGCGAGAGCTCGTCCACAGACCGCAGTCGCACATCCACTCCATCCGCAGCTGCCACTGTTGCACACCAGGTGTGCCATTATGGGACAGCTAGTGGCAAGCGTCAGCAGGCTGTATTGGCAATGAAGTGTTTGGGCGACAACAGACACACCGCGGAAGTTCTGTCCGAGTTCTTGCAGAAAGAAACTCAGTCATGGCTGGGCACTGTACATCTTGAGGCAGGCAATGTAGTGAGTGATAACAGAAGGAATTTCATGGCTGCCATAGCCCGTTCCCAACTGAAACACATTCCTTGCCTGGCTCACACCTTAAACCTGGTGGTGCAGTGCTTCCTGAAAAGTTATCCGGGGTTACCCGACCTGCTCCTCAAAGTGCGCAGACTTTGCTCGCATATCCGCCGTTCGCCCGTACACTCCAGCTGTATGCAGAACTATCAGCGTTCTTTGAACCTTCCTCAGCATCGCCTAATCATCAACGTTGCAACAAGGTGGAACTCCACACTGCACATGCTTCAGAGAGTGTGCGAACAGAGGCATGCTGTTATGTATTTGTGGGAGGATACACGGGCAGGCAGTAGGATGGCAGACATGGAGTTGTCAGGTGTACAGTGGTCGAAGCTACAAGACCTGTGTCAAGTCCTTCAGTGTTTTGAGGAATGCACACGGCTGGTTAGTGCAGACAACGCCATAATAAGCATGAGCATCCCCCTAATGCGTCTGCCGAGGAAGAGGAAAGCCTTGATGACAGTCAGCCATTGTCTGGTCAGGGCCGTGTAGAGGACGCGGTAGCGGGCGAAGAGGAGGAGGAGGACAAGGAGGATGATGGGGATGAGTACTTTTATAATGAGGAAGCTTCTCCTGGGCCAACAGAAATTAGTGGCGTTGCAAGGCCGGGTTCTGTTTTTTTAAGGGAGACAAGTGACGTAGATTTGCCTGTAACTGCCCCTCAAACCAGCACAACCACAGATTTGACAACTGGAACTTTGGCCCACATGGCGGATTATGCCTTACGTATCCTCAAAAGGGACCCACGCATTATTAAAATGATGAGCGATGACGATTACTGGTTGGCCTGCATCCTTGACCCTCGCTATAAAGGCAAATTGCAAAATATTATGCCACATGAGAACCTCGAACAAATATTAGCAACCAAACAAGCTACTCTTGTAGACCGTTTGATTCAGGCATTCCCAGCACACAGCGCCGGTGATGGTTCTCACACAAGTTGCAGGGGGCTACAGGGCAGAGGTGTTAGAGGTGCACAGATCAGAAGTGGCGTTGGACAGAGGGGTTTTCTGACCAGGTTGTGGAGTGATTTCACAATGACCGCAGACAGGACAGGTACTGCAGCATCTATTCAAAGTGACAGGAGACAACATTTGTCCAGTATGGTTACTAACTATTTTTCATCCCTTATCGATGTTCTCCCTCAACCGTCATTCCCATTTGATTACTGGGCATCCAAATTAGACACCTGGCCTGAATTGGCAGAATATGCGTTGCAGGAGCTTGCTTGACCAGCAGCTAGTGTGCTATCAGAAAGAGTATTCAGTGCTGCTAGTTCAATATTAACCGAAAAAAGGACTCGTCTGGCTACCCAAAATGTGGATGATCTCACCTTCATTAAAATGAACCACTCCTGGATTTCAAATTATTTTGCCCCACCTTTCCCGGCTGACACCTAGCTTTCCTATAAAAAGGTCTTGCTTGTGGACTGGTCTTACTGAGTGTTCCAATCTCTTAATTTGCAGCAGCTGTTTGTCCAGCATACGACATGTTTACACCTCCCTCAATGGGAAAATTCCCCCCACGGGACCGTGGTCTCGCCACTTGGCGCAAGCACCTGTTACAGTGCTGTTTGTCTGAAGAGGTGGGTGTGCCCGCTTTTGGTCGACGGCACTGCCACTGGGTCCCTCATAGTACAATGAAGTGTCTCTGGCGGTGGTGGTGCGCACCCAACGTCAGACACACCGTTGTAACATGAGGGGCCCTGGGACGGTACCGCCGGCCACAAGAGAGTTCCCCCCCAGCTCAAACTGTGCTCTACCACGTGCAAAATTATCTCGCACAGCTCCACCAATGTTTAGTCTATGCGCTGACATCATTCAATGCCTGGCACTGACAATACCAATTTGTTGACATCTATGATGCTAGTTAAAGTAGTCTGGGTCAGTGTCCTATATTGACACCAGTAAATACTTACTGCCAAATTACTGTGTCAGAAACTCAGCAGATGAGCCCACCCCTGTACCTAAGTATGCCACACTTTTTTTTTTGTTGTTTTGCGAGACATTAACATCAATTTATTTTTTGTGAGTACTAACTGTGTCAGACACGCCTTGCAATCCTCCTCCGCTGACCACAATGCTGTCTGTGTATCCATGTAACCGATTTAAAACTGCCTTGAGCCTATTTTTATTTATTTTAGGCCTTCATTAGCCTGTCTGCGGTCCCTCCTTGCAATACTCCTCCACTGACCACAATGCTGCCTGTGTATCCATGTAACCGATTTAAAACTGCCTTGAGCCTTTTTTTTGTTATTTTAGGCCTTCATTAGCCTGTCTGCGGGCCTTCATTAGCCTGTCTGCAATCCCTCCTTGCAATACTCCTCCACTGACCACAATGCTGCCTGTGTATCCATGTAACCTATTTAAAACTGCCTTGAGCCTATTTTTTGTTATTTTAGGCCTTCATTAGCCTGTCTGCGGTCCCTCCTTGCAATACTCCTCCACTGACCACAATGCTGCCTGTGTATCCATGTAACCGATTTAAAACTGCCTTGAGCCTATTTTTATTTATTTTAGGCCTTCGTTAGCCTGTCTGCGGTCCCTCCTTGCAATACTCCTCCACTGACCACAATGCTGCCTGTGTATCCATGTAACCGATTTAAAACTGCCTTGAGCCTATTTTTTGTTATTTTAGGCCTTCATTAGCCTGTCTGCGGGCCTTCATTAGCCTGTCTGCAGTCCCTCCTTGCAATACTCCTCCACTGACAACAATGCTGCCTGTGTATCCATGTAACCTATTTAAAACTGCCATGAGCCTATTTTTTGTTATTTTAGGCCTTCGTTAGCCTGTCTGCGGTCCCTCCTTGCAACCCTCCTCCGCTGACCACACCAATGCTGCCCGTGTACCCCTGGAACCTATTTAAAAGTTCATAGAGCCTATTTATATATTTTATTTAATATTAATAAAGCCATGATGGACTACGCTGTACCACGCTACAAGCTAACCAGTCGACACTTCTTTTGCGAGAAAAGCCATCCCAACCCTCCACCAGCATGTAAAAGACCGCATTGTCCATGCACTCTGGCAATCTGTGAGTACAAAGGTGCACCTGACAACAGACGCATGGACCTGTAGGCATGGCCACGGAAGGTTACGTGTCCATTACGGCGCAATGGGTTAATGTGGTGGATGCATGGTCCACAGGGGACAGCCTACTAAGTCTGTCTGCAGTCCCTAATTCAAATTGTCCTCCACTGTCTAAATCTGAGCTTCAACCTTCTGGCTCTCCTTAAGTGCTTTTTTAAAAAAAATTGGTGTTTGGGGCCTAATACCTCTGTTTGCCACTCCCTGTTGTTTGTCCTCAACTGTATCAAGCTAAGCTTCAACCTTCTGGCTTTCGGCCTATAGTATCTGATATTAAACAGCATTTGGCCTTCAACTTTGGTTGCGGCCTACTAACGGTGTCTGCCGCTCCCTGGTGTTTGTCCTCAACTGTATAAAGCTGAGCTTCAACCTTCTGGCTTTCGGCCTATAGTATCAGATATTAAACTGCATTTGGCCTTCAACTTTGGTTACGGCCTACTAACGGTGTCTGCCGCTCCCTGGTGTTTGTCCTCAACTGTATAAAGCTGAGCTTCAACCTTCTGGCTCTCATTAAGTGCTGTTATTTTTTAAATTGGTGGTTAGGGCCTACTAACGGTGTCTGCCGCTCCCTGGTGTTTGTCCTCAACTGTATAAAGCTGAGCTTCAACCTTCTGGCTCTCATTAAGTGTTTTTTAAAAATAAATTGGTGTTTGGGGCCTAATACCTCTGTTAGCCGCTCCCTGGTGTTCTCCTCAACTGAATAAATCTGAGCTTTAACCTTCTGGCTCTCATTAAGTGCTTTTTTTTAAAAAAATTGGTGTTTGGGGCCTAATACCTCTGTTTGCCGCTCCCTGTTGTTTGTCCTCAACTGTATAAAGCTGAGCTTCAACCTTCTGGCTCTCATTAAGTGCTGTTTTTAAAAAAATTGGTGGTTAGGGCCTACTAACGGTGTCTGCCGCTCCCTGTTGTTTGTCCTCAACTGTATAAAGCTGAGCTTCAACCTTCTGGCTCTCATTAAGTGCTGTTTTTAAAAAAATTGGTGGTTAGGGCCTACTAACGGTGTCTGCCGCTCCCTGGTGTTGTCCTCCTCCTGAGTGTTCTCCTCCTTGGTGTTCTCCTCCAGGTTGCCTTGTCTGAGCTTCAACCTTCTGGCTCTCATTAAGTGCTTTTTTAACAAAAAATTGGTGGTTAGGGCCTACTAACGGTGTCTGCCGCTCCATGGTGTTGTCCTCCACTGTATAAAGCTGAGCTTCAGTCTTTAGGCTTTTGGCCTATAGTAGCAGATATTAAACTGCATTTGGCCTACTAGTGTGGTTGGGCCCTTAAAACAGTGTCTGCTGCTCCTGGGTTTGCTACTCCACTGAACAAAGCAATGCCGCCTGTTTAGTCCTGTTACCAATTTTGAACTGCATTTAGCCTACTTTATTCTTTGGCCCTATATATGTGTTTCCTCCTCATCCTGCCCATTGCCCAGCCACTGCTAGATGAGTCTGCTGGTACATTGACCTAGACCACTACATTCCCCTTGCACTCTACACAGCCAGAATCTGACCCTGCTGAAAGTAAGGTTCCCCTTCCCGCATGTTATACCACCTTACACAGGGACAAAGAGGTAGGTGCAGATGAAAGTGCAGGTTCCTTCATCAGGTGGGGGGGCATACTCGTTGGCGACGTCACTGGCACAGGGCCCCTCAGAGTACGCAAAAGTGTCACTGCTGGTGGGAGGCGCCCCCGCCGTGCAAACACACTGCTGTACTTTGAGGGGCCCTGTGCCAGTGCCAATGCCAACGAGTGGGCCCCCCCTGCTTGCTTAGGATCACAGCACTTGCAAACTTGACATACTTACCTCTCACTGCTCCACCGCCATGACGTAGTCCACGTTTCCTGGGCCCACTAAAACCTTGAACCAGCCCTACCCCCCACAACTTTTGCCGAATGACCTCCAATTTCCAATGCCCAACTATTATTATAAAGTTAATTAAGATTGACAAGCTTCAGAAACAAGAATGGATGTTTTTGGCATTAAAATGGGCACTGTAGGTGTTTTCCTGGCCTCCACTCACTGTCGACTATG
Source organism: Ranitomeya variabilis (assembly GCF_051348905.1). NCBI lineage: Eukaryota > Metazoa > Chordata > Amphibia > Anura > Dendrobatidae > Ranitomeya > Ranitomeya variabilis. Next base: position 524,785,191 of record NC_135234.1, on the reverse strand, counting down.
CTTCCCCATTGACTTGCATTGGGTTTCGTGTTTCAGTCGATCCCCGACTTTTAGCGATAATCGGCCGACTGCACTCGACTCGACTCTGGACAAAGTCGGGTTTCGCAAAACCCGACTCGATCTTAAAAAAATGAAAGTCGCTCAACCCTAGTCAAGAAGCCTCGACTTCAATACCATCATAACAAACGTTAGCCCACGTTTGCAAAGAAGTATGAAAACATGGATGGTAGAAGATTGGAGATAGGTTAATTAGAGCAATGATATGACAATCAATGGACTAGGCTCTGATAGCTGCAAATGGGTTTGGAAGGAGCGAAAAAGGGGATAACAAATCAAGTAATTTAAGGAGCTATTAAGTTTGGTGGAGGAAGCCTGATGATATGGGGTTGTTTCACAACCAAAGGTGTTGGATACTTGACTAGGATCGATTGTGATCTCAATGCTGAGCTATATGTGAGTTTCCTACAAAATTAGTTACTTACTAAACTCGAGTATTATGGGTATGAAAAGAACGACATTGTGTTCCAGCAGGACAACTACCCGAAGATTGGAGAAGAAATTGTTTAATGACAATGAAGTAGAGATGCTGGATTCGACCCCGCAGTCTCAACCCAATAAAACACTTAAAACTGAAAATCCACTGTTCCAAATTATTAGGTACAGTAGAATTTCTAAACATTTGATATGTTTTAAAGAACTGAAAATGCTCATTTGTGGAATTTGCAGCATTAGGAGGTCACATTCACTGAATATAAAAGCTATTTAATTCCAAAACATCCTAACAGGTCAAGTTACATGTTAACATAGGAACCCTTCTTTGATTTCACCTTCACAATTCTTGCATCCATTGAACTTGTGAGTTTTTGGAGAGTTTCTGCTTGTACTCCTTTGCATGAAGTCAGAATATCCTCCCAGAGCTGCTGTTTTGATGTAAACTGCCTCCCACCCTCATAGATCTTTTGCTTGATGATATTCCAAAGGTTCTCTATAGGGTTGAGGTCATGGGAAGATGGTGGCCACACCATGAGTTTATCTTCATTTATGCCCATAACAGCCAATGACTCAGAGGTATTCGTTGCAGCATGAGATGGTCCATTGTCATGCATGAAGATGATTTTGCTCCTGAAGGCACGTTTCTGCTTTCTATACCATGGAAGAAAGTTGTCAGTCAGAAACTCTATATACTTTGCAGAGGTCATTTTCACACCTTCAGGAATGTTAAAGGGCCCTACCAGCTGTTTCCCCATGATTCGGGCCCAAAACATGACTCCTCCACCTCATTGCTGATGTCGCAGCCTTGTTGGGACATGGTGGCCATCCACCAACTATTTACTACTCCATCCATCTGGACCATCCAGGCTTGCTCAACACTCATCAGTAAACAAGACTGTTTTGGAAAATTAGTCTTCATGTATGTCTGGGCCCACTGCAACCGTTTCTGCTTGTGAACACTGTTTGGGGGTGGCCGAATAGTAGGTTTAGGCACCACAGCAAGCCTTTGAAGGATCCTACACCTTGAGGTTCGAGGGATTCCAGAGGCACCAGCAGCTTCAAATAACTGTTTACTGCTTTATAATGGTATTTTGGCAGCTGCTCTCTTAATCCAATGAATTTGTCTGGCAGAAACCTTCCTCATTATGCTTTTATCTGCATGAACTCTGTATGTGCTCTGTTTCAGTCACAAATCTCTTCACAGTATGATGATCACTCTTACGTTTTCAAGAAATATCTAATGTTTTCATACCTTGCCCAAGGCATTGCATTTAACACTTTTCAGCAGCAGAGAGATCCCTTTTGTTTGCCATATTGCTTGAAACCTGTGGCCTGCTTAATAATGTGGAACATCATTTTTAAGTAGTTTTCCTTTAATTAGAATCACCTGGAAAACTAATTATCACGTGTTTAAGATTGATTTCAGTGATCCATTGAGCCCTGAGATAATATAAATCTTTATGACACTTAAATCCAATTTGCATAATAATTTGGAACACAGTGTATGTACCTAAGTGAGTCGACCAGAATGCACCAACTTTGAGAACACGTAAAAGAGACCTGGGTTCAGATTTCGGTCAAGACATGTTTCAATCTGATCGACAGCATGTCCAGAAGGATTCAGGCAGTCTTGAAAGACAAAGGTGGATTTGCAAATACTAGCAAAATAATAAAAATTAAAAATTTGATTTTATTACAGCAAAACAGTAGCAATGCAGTGACATGACAATAATCTGCATAACTAATCATATGCTAAGTAGTTGCAAGACAAATTTATGTATGAGATAGCCAAGATGGTTGTTTATAATATGATGGTAGTCTCACATATGAAGCAGTAGTAGATGTTCAAATATGGAACCTGAAAGTCAAAAGTTAAAAGCTGTTCAAAAATTGTTACCCTTTTGCTCATCGCTGTACATCCGTCACAAGCAGTGGTTATTTCATTGACTATAATGTACATCTTGGTTCTAGAAATGCGGTAATAAAAAAGAAAAAGATGTCCAAAGGTCCTAAAATAACTGGGTCTTGAAAGGCTAACTTTAAGGCAGTTTTTGTGTTATTTTTTAGGCACTTCTGTGAGCTAAAGTTTTGAGAAATCCTTATATTGTTAGTCTTGCAGGAAAAGTGAAAGATATATAAACTCTACTGTACTGTAAAACAAATTTTTCAAGTTTTCTTATTCTTATTATCATAAGATATTGGTATCTCTGTGATGAATAACTTAAGCAGAAGCAGAACTATAAGATGAAAGAACATGACCTTGACTTGCTGTACATGACATATGCTAAGCTTTGATCTGTCACTAGGGAATATACTATTTCATGTTCACTTATAACATTTGCTTTAAACATACTCAGTATAACTAGCATCAGGAAAGAAAGCAATTTGGTCAGTTCTAGCCAACACTTTAATACCTCAATTTTCTTGTAATTTTTATTAGGTTTTCTTTTTGTTTTGTTATTTTTCTCAGTACCCCAAATTTCATTTTTGGGGGCTATAGTTTGCTTATGTATATGAACATTATTTAAATGGAAAGAGCTGCATTGTAAATTAATGTAGATGAAGAGAGGAGGATGTAAAGTTCTGAATGAAAAGTCAGGTGGTTGATTTAAGATTTGATAAGCAATGATTTCATAGGATTTATTTTTACATAATTAAAAAAATATACATTTGCGGATCTCCTAACATTGATCAGAAACAAGTCAAAGAAAATAAAGCTATACATTATTAAACTATTTGTTGAGACATAGCTATCTTTTTGGTGGTAATCAGGGAATTTTAGATCATCAGTATTGGATTTATCTCTCCAGCATCTACAGTGGGTACAGAAAGCATTCAGACCCCTTTAAATTTTTCACCTTTTTGTTTTCATAGCAGCCATTTGGTAAATTCAAAACAGTTCATTTTTTTCACATTAATGTACACTTTGCATCTCATCTTGACTGAAAAAAACAGAAATGTAGAAATATTTGCAAATTTAATAAAAATAAGATGGGATGCACAGTGCACATTAATAAGAAAAAAAAATGAACTATTTTGAATTTACCAAATGGCTGCAATGAAACAAAGAGTGAAAACTTTAAAGGGGTATGAATTCTTTCCGTACTCACTGTATACAACAGTGCTAATTTGCTTGAAAATACAGATAAAATACAAATAGAAATCTCAGCATTTTCTTTTTCCATTACAATATTTTCTTCTTTATTTTTTGTAGAGTATGTATTGTCCAATTTCCTTTTCTACAAGCCTATATACTTTTACATTTTTGGATATTTAGTTAGTGTCATTAGCAATATGTTTTTCCACTTCAAGGCTTGCTAATTTGAATCCTTTTTGAAATTTTATTGCAGTTCTTATAAATGTTTAATGCACTTTCACGTCTTCAACATTTAGGAGCTTAACTGCTCTGCTTTTAGGCCTCACAATATCTAAAACTTATATTTAACCATCTGTTTTCTTCTAATACTTGCGTTTTAATTCCACAATGGGGTAAAGAGAATTTACTTGCTAAAATATTCATATAGTTATCTTTTTTGAAAATTCTGTTTAAAATTGAGTTAAAGCAAACCAAAATATGTATAAGACCATGTAAATTTGATTTACATTTTACATTTAGCTGTAGTATTAAGGAGATATTTATGAAGAATCCAATTGTAGTTTGCATCTAGATAGGTTTTTCTTAATATTCAGCATTTTATAGCACTTGTTTCCCTCTCAAATTAGTAAATTATTTAAGACTTCTTACATTTGCCACCATACACATTTTTCCTTAGCTTAAAATTACTATTTTTCTTAGCAGTACCCACAATTTAGCAATGACAATACATATATTAGAGCATATAAAGACTAAGAGTCCAGGCTGGCTCTTGACAGTCCTAAAACTTTGATTACTTCATAGTTACCTTTCTTTTTGCTTTTTGGTCTCTCTTTTTCCTAAGGGCTGTCATAACCAGCCAAGAATACCTGAGCGAATTTGGGCTACTGGTAGGGTCCTGGCAAACGGGCGCCTTATCATATTAAAATGTATGCATTTGGTCATAACTTCACAGGTTTTTTTTCTGCACCATGACTGTACACATGAAGGAAGCATAGTTGTTCCTCCATCAGCTGAGCTATCCTGTGACAGGAGCAATTAGCTCTCCCAGACATGATTAACAGCCAAAGTAGATGAAGTTGTTTAAAAATTGGAATTATCAAAAAAAAGCAAACCCTTTCCTCCACTCCCCCCAATATTCCTTTGATACACTCCAGCTATATCAATACTAGGTGCACAGACAGTCTAACACTTCTGTGCAAATATGATCTGAATGAGTACTATTCTGTGGCAAAAACCTGGGACATGAAAATTCAACCAACTTAATGTGCCATGACTAAATCTATTATGACTACATCTGAGTTGGACTTCCTAGAACTAAATGCACTTTGGTGATCAGAAGGTACGTGTGCTGAAGCGTCATATCCCCCTGGCAACATTAGCCAGTGGGGGACCATTGGAGGATAATTGGAGGGAGGTAACAAGGTGGGTCATGGCAGCGTGAGCCATTGAGGCACAAGGATTCCATCTCCATGGCGACGTCTGCATGACACGAAGGAGTGTGAGACACAGCAACTCTATGATATTAGTAAAGTGCAGACCAATGGAGCGTGAGCATTACATTCCCATGGGGACACATACAGAGCCGGTCAGTAAACTGCAGCACATGTGGAAGCTGCCTTGACCAATGGAATTTAAGAATTGTGTCTCCATTGTAATGCAAGAAAAGGCGGACAGGAACCACATAAGCCAAAACAGCACAGCTCCACAGTGATAAAACATGACAGGAAGTATGGGATCACACACGTGTGACCCTGTAAGTACAGTAGCAATGATGTTACATCACAAATATATATACAGGCGTCCCTTGGGATAGGTAATGCTATTGGTGGTAGTATTTGTGCGGCTTAACGCACACCCTAGAACCCATCTTTTTCTGTGGAGTGCAGCACTCTGCACACTTCTGAAATATAGCCAGGGTGGGGTCATAGCACCAGTGCTTATACCCCATATGCTTTTAATCTATGGATCCACTTACCCTCTTTCAAATACACTCTTCTGATTAGACCTTATGACTGAGGCAGAAAAGCGTTGTGAGGATTTTTGTAGGAGTACTGTTGTTACTGAGGTATACACTTGGGTATGACCCTTGTAAGGTCAGCAGCTATGCTGAGCATGACAGGGACAAATGGGAATATTTTCCTAACCTGTGTAACCTCTTCTTTTTTGATTCAGTGGTGAACAGTGCATATGGGGAGAAATTGAGGTGAGACCGAACCATTCTTCCTGAGCACTCATAGAATTGAGCACCTTATAAATATTGCTGTGTACATATACAGCTCTGGCATGGTTATTCCACAAAATATTGATTTCTGAAGTCTTCCTGAGTTAAAACATTAGTATTGTTGTTTCTAAATGATTATGAACTTGTTTTCTTTGCATTATTTGAGGTCTGAAAGCACTGTTTTTTTTTTAATTTTGACAATTTTTCTTTGTCAGAAAAAAAAATTAAAAATTTATTGCTTGGAAATTTGGAGACATGTTGTCAGAAGTTTATAGACTAAAAGAACAATTTACATTTTACTCAAAAATATACCTATAAAGAGAAAAATCAGACAAACTGAACATTTTGCAGTGGTTTCTTAATTTTTGTCAGAGCTGTATGTGTGATTATTTGTTGTACAACTTGAGTTTAGTTCTTTTATAACTATTGTGAGTTTAAATTTTAAAATATACTCATTAAAGTTAATTTTTAATAATTTAGTGAGGTCCTTCAGCTTTAGATTTTATTGTCATCAAATCATTTATTGTCATTTTATTGTCATCAAATCACCCCAAACCCACTCGAACAGCAAACTCAAAATAAATTGTTCACCATTCTTAGCAGATTAATCAAAGTAATAAAATAATCTATCCTCTATCAATAATAATGCTTGTCACTATGCATTTCATAAGGTAGCCCTTCCACAATCCCAGGTCTTATCTTTATCTTTGTGGATAAGGAGTCATTGGTAAGGTCACAGAGTTGTAGGGGATAACAGTGTACTAGCATTTTTGTAACCATGAGTTAATATGATTTTTCTTAATAAAAGACAATGTGAAGAGTTTAATAGTTAGGAGTGCAGTATTTTGTAGTTAATGCATACATGGTAGTCTACATACCCACAAACCAGTAGCGTAGCTACCAGGGGGCAGAGGGAGTGGTCCCCTGGCCGCACAGCACACTGATACAGTTACATTCTGTGGCAAAGCGGGGAGAATTTATCACCCTGCTCTGCTACCCGACCGCTATGGGGCCCCTTAGCAGGTTCAACTGAATCAGCTGGAAGCTGATACAGTTGACCACATTGATGGAAGTGGGAGCGTTATACTCCCTCTACCATCATCTCCCTATCAGCGTCTGACTTCCTTTACGCAGACACTGACAGGGGTCGCGATGACATCCCTACTCTGTGCCTGCTGTCTAGAGATGTGTGGGCACACGGACCAGCAGAGGAACCAGGAGGAAGAAAGGTGAGTATTTTTTTTTTTATGGAGGTGCTTTTGTAGAGTCTGCCTAGGGGTGCATTATATTAGAGTTTGGACGGCCAGGTCTAGGAAGACTTCTGGTGGTCCCAAACTTCTTCCATTTAAGCATTATGGAGGCCACTGTGCTTTTAGGAACCTTGAGTACTGCAGAAATTCTTTTGTAACTTTGGCAAGATCTGCGACTTGCCACAATTCTGTCTCTGAGCTCATTGGCCAGTTCCTTTGACCTCATGATTCTCATTTGGTCTGACATGCACTGTGAGCTGTGAGGTCTTATATAGACAGGTGTGTGCCTTTCCAAATCAAGTTCTATCAGTTTAATTAACCACAGCTGGCCTCCAATGAAGGAGTAGAACCATCTCAAGGAGGAAATGAACAGCATGAGACTTAAATATGAGTGTCTGAGCAAAGGGTCTGAATACTTATGATCATGTGATATTTCAGTTTTTCTTTTTAAATAAATATGCAAACATTTCTACATTTCTGTTTTTTTTCAGTCAAGATAGGGTTCGGAGTGTACATTAATGAGAAAAAAAATTAACTTTTTTGAATTTACCAAATGGCTGTAATGAAACAAAGAGTGAAAAATTTAAAGGGGTCTGAATACTTTCAGTACCCACTGTATCTTATCTATGTAGACCAAAGAAGTTGCTTTATCCAGCTATTATAATTTGCACATCATTAAATCTTCTCTACATCCTCTAGCCCCTTCCTATCAAGATTTTTCTGCTCCCCTGCCCCAACTTGGGCCTTGTAGGGTCAGCAGGGGCACCATTGTGCAGGTATATAGGGTGCCAACCTCCGCTGGTAGGTAGGGTGGTTTAGTTTTTTACAGGGGTAGGCACCTTCCTGTGGTTTTTCTATTTTCCAAATAAGTGTTTTCTGGTGATGGTGTTTTTTTCACATTTTATAAGTTCCTGATATTTTATTGATATGAATTAAAAGTTAAATTTTATTCTAAAATTGTAGTCCTCCTACACTCTTAAAAGCTCTGCACACAGTGCAAAGCCTGCCACAAATTGCAAGCAGGGTCATCGGTACACCCGTAAAGGCACCAACTATAGCACCCCATTCAAATATTTTGAAGAAAGAGTAATTGTGGTACTTCTACACTTATAAAAGTGCTGCACATAGTGCAAAGCCTGCCAAAAATTACATGCAGAGTGATTCATACACTCTTCAAGGCAACAACTGGAGGACCTCATTCAAATATTGTGAACAAGGTGTAGTTGTGGTACTCCTACACTCATAAAAGCTCTGCACACAGTGCAAAACCTGCCAAAAAATACAAGTAGGGTCATGAATACAACCTTGAAGGCACCAACTGTAGTGCTTCAATAAAATAATAGGAAAACATAGTTGTGGTACTCCTACACTCATAAAGGTTCTGCACACAGTACAAAGCCAGAAAACAACTTGTAAGGGTCATTCGTAGACCATTGGAGGCAGCAACTGGAGTGACTCATTCCAATATTAAGAAAGTATAGTTGTGGTGTTTCTACATTCATAAAGGCTCTGCACACAGTGCAAAGCCAGGAAAAAATTATACGGGTCATCCCTATACCCTTGAAGGCAACAACTGTAATGCCTTACACTGGGTGCAGAATTATTAGGCAAGTTGTATTTTAGAGGATTATTTTTATTACTGATCAACAACTATGTTCTCAATCAACCCAAAAGACTCATAAATATCAAAGCTTAATATTTTTGGAAGTTGGAATGGGGTTTTTTAGATTTGGCTATCTTAGGAGGATATCTGTGTGCTCAGGTAACTATTACTGTGCAGAATTATTAGGCAACTTAATAAAAACCAAATATATTCCCATCTCACTTGATTATTTTCACCAGGTAAACCAATATAACTGCACAAAATTTAGAAATAAACATTTCTGACATGCAAAAACAAAACCCCAAAAAATTAGTGACCAATATAGCCACCTTTCTTTATGATAACACTCAACAGTAGTGTTGAGCGATACCTTCCAATATGCAAAGGTATCGGTATCGGATTGGAATGGCCGATATCCAAAAAATATCGGATATCGCCGATACTGATACCCGATACCAATGCATATCAATGGGACACAAAATATCGGAATGGTTCCCAGGGTCTGAAGGAGAGGAAACTCTCCTTCAGGCCCTGGGATCCATATTCATGTATAAAATAAATAATAGAAATAAAAAATATTGATATGCTCACCCCTCCGGCGGCCCCTGCTCTTAGCGGTGCCTCCGTTCCTAAGAATGCAGAGTTAAGGACCTTCGATGACGTCGCGGCTTGTGATTGGTCGCGTGACCGCTCATGTGACCGCTCACGCGACCAATCACAAGCCGCGACGTCATCGAAGGTCCTTCACTCCCTGCATTCTTAGGAACGGAGGCACCGCTAAGAGCAGGGGCCGCCGGAGGGGTGAGTATATCAATATTTTTTATTTTTATTATTTATTTTTTACATGAATATGGATCCCAGGGCCTGAAGGAGAGTCTCCTCTCCTCCAGACCCTGGGAACCATACGCACCGCACACTTCCGATTCCGATTTCCGATATCGCAAAAATATCGGAACTCGGTATCGGAATTCCGATACAGCAAATATCGTCCGATACCCGATATTTGCAGTATTGGAATGCTCAACACTACTCAACAGCCTTCCATCCATAGATTCTGTTAGTTGCTTGATCTGTTTACGATCAACATTGCATGCAGCAGCCGCCACAGCCTCCCAGACACTGTTCCGAGAGGTGGTCTGGTTTCAATCCCTGTAGATCACACATTTTATGAGGGACCACAGGTTCTCTATGGGGTACAGATCAGGTGAACAAGGGGGTCATGTCATTATTTTTTCTTCTTTGAGACCTTTACTGGCCAGCTATGCTGTCAAGTAGTTGGAGGCATGTGATGGAGCATTGTCCTGCATGAAAATCATGTTTTTCTTGAACGATACTGACTTGTTCCTGTACCACTGCTTGAAGAAGCTGTCTTCCAGTAACTGGCAGTAGGTCTGGGAGTTGAGCTTCACTCCATCCTCAACCGGAAAAGGTCCCACAAGTTCATCTTTGATGATACCAGCCTATACCAGTACCCCACCTCCACCTTGCAGGCGTCTGAGTCGGAGTGGAACTCTGCCCTTTACTGATCCAGCCTCTGGCCCATCCATCTGGCCCATCAAGAGTCGCTCTCATTTCATAAGTCCATAAAACCTTTGAAAAGTCAGTCTTAAGATATTTCTTGGCCCAGTCTTGACATTTTATCTTATGTTTCTTGTTCAAAGGTGGTCGTTTTTCAGCCTTCCTAACCTTGGCCATGTCCCTGAGTATCGCACACCTTGTGCTTTTTGTTACTCTAGTAACGTTACAGCTCTGAAATATGGCAAAACTGGTGGCAAATGGCATCTTGGCAGCTTCACGCTTGATTTTCCTCAATTCATGGGCAGTTATTTTGTGCCTTTTTTGCCCAACACGCTTCTTGCAACCCTGTTGGCTATTTGCCATGGAATGCTTGATTGTTTGGTGATCATGCTTTAAAAGTTTGGCAATTTCAAGACTGCTGCATCCCTCTGCAAGACATCTCACAATTTTGGACTTTTCAGAGCCCGTCAAATCTCTCTTCTGACCCATTTTGCCAAAGGAAAGGAAGTAGCCTAATAATTAAGCACACCTTATATAGGGTTTTGATGTCATTTGACAACACCCCTCCTCATTACAGAAATGCACATCACCTGATTTACTTAATTGATAGTTGGCTCTTAAGCCTAAACAGCTTGGAGTAGGACAACATGTATAAAAAGTATCATGTGATCAAAATACAACTTGCCTAATAATTCTGCCACAGTGTATTCAAATATTAGGAAAGTGTAGTCTTATTGAAGTCTCTCCATTATTAACCCATGGGTGTGAAGTCAATACAAAGGTGACATCAACCCCACAAATATGAACCCCACTTGCCACTGCCACATGGCAAGTGGGAAGAGCCGGGCAAAGCGCCAGAATTGGCGCATCTAGTAGATGCGCCTTTTCTGAGGTGGCTGTGGGATGCTATTTCTAGGCTGGGGTGGGCCATATCCATGGCGCCTTACCAGCCTGGCAATAATAGCCCCAGCTGTCTGCATTAAATTGGCTGGTTGTCAAAAAAGGGGGGGACCCCACGCAGTTATTTAATTAAATCTCTATTCTTGATAGCCAGCCTTTGTGAAGCTGACAGCTGAGAACTGCAGACAGTTTTGCCTGGCTGCTCATCAAAAATACAGAGGGAACACCAAATATTTTTTTATTATTTATTTATATATAGCGCAGTCTGTGGCTGAAGAATACTCCCATCATCTGCCGCTTGCTCTCACTGTTAACTGTTGAATAGAACTTTCAACATTGTCTCCTGCTAGTGCTGATCGCAGCGCGAGCAGGGAACCGTGATGTGAGCCATCTTCACTTCAGCACCATGTGCCTGGGAACAGCGCAAACAGTACTGCAGTGATGTTTTCACTGTGTCATCAGTGTGCACATGTGCAAGACATTTTGCGGCCAAAGCTGCAACCAGAAACACTGACGTCTGAAAGAGCCCTTAGTGAACTTACCGAAGTTTGGCTGACTTTTGCTGATCTGTAGGAAAAATGCTCGGGAATCCGGACACAAATACAAATGAGCTAAGTTCATGCCGAATTTGAGATTGGCGAACATTTTCCAAACAAGTTCGCTCATCTCTATACCTAAGATGAGTCATAATTTTTTAATAGATGGTCCTAGGGAGGCAGTTTTGGTGCCATCAGATCCAGCCAGGTCCCTGCTAAGCATTGAGACTAAACATATCATTGTTATCTTGTTCCTTTTAGCCATTCTATGTATCTCCCTTCTCTGGGGTGTTAGAATAGATCAAGGCCCTAGGTGGCGTTCGGTCCATTCCAGAGATCTTAAAAATGTACACAATGAACGACTGGGACGTATAGTATCTCCATAACGCCTCATGAAATTATGTTTTTAGAATGATCTTTGGCAGTTTCAGCATGACTCTGTATTGCAAGCAAGCCTTTGTCCTGCTCTGAGCTGGCTGGCTCAAGCTGTGAGATCTGTCACTTACAGCCTTTTGAGGCTTGACCCACCCTGCTGAGCTAGGAGTTTTGTTACAGCTGTCCACTGAAGGGGGTTTTATAATCAATGGCAAATAGGATGCAAATGATTGACATTAAATTATATCTCCCATATTTATCACAATGACGAACCTGAATGTGGACTTGTTTTTCATGGCTTGAGAGGAAGCTTTTATTGGTGGCATTTTAGGGTACAGAACATTTTGGATCAGTTTACATTTTTCCTGTATTCTACCCTGAGCACTTACATCAGGGTTTCCATTTAAATCTACAAATATGTGATTCTGATGAAATCAATAATATAGCATCAGGGTTAGTCTGGACTCTGTGTGGCTTCTGTTTGGAAAAATCCGGCTTTACAGAGGTGCACAAAACTTTATGCACACCTAAAAAGATGGTCAAGGCCGGATCATAGGCCAGACAGAGTCCATAGTGCCTCAATCTGCCTCATTATATCTCTGGTAAGGTATTCCATCTGAAACACACATTTCAAAGATTTAGATGGAAACCCAGGGTAAGCGCTCAGTGTAGAGTGCGGAAAAATGTGCGCTAAGTCTTACTGTGATCAACAAACAAATCAACCACAGGTGAAGAATTGCTTTTATTTCATTTTTACACCATTCCTTTTTCGTTCTAAGTGATTAGACTATTTTATTCTTTGGGTAGGTGCGATTACAGCGATACAAGAATTATGTCTATTTTTCTGTTTGGCTGCTATCATGCACTAAAAGACACTTCTGTTTGCAAAATATAGTTTTTGCATCGCTATATTTTGAGAGCTATAATTGTTCTATATTTCTGCAGACAGAGTCATGTGAGGGTTTGTAATGCGATAAAAAATCGCATAGCACTCGACCCAATGTTAATCTATGGGGCAGCTTCCATCATCTGATATTTTCTCGGCCGTATTCAGGATCTGAGTCAAATCGCAGCATGCTGCGATTGTCAGCGTATCTCGGCCAAGAATCGCCAATGCAAGTCTATAGGTGCGAGAAAAAATAGGATTACACACGGACCATGTAAGTGCATTACGAGAAATACGGAAGACACCTCCAGGTGACAGGAAATTGAATCATCCGTTATCAGGAAGCTTTGGCATGCAAATTTCTGGTCCACGCTGTATTAAAAACCAGGAAGCAGGCCTCCACGGAGTGTACTGTGTAGCAGCATGGCCAGACATATAAATGTGGAGATGCTGATTGCTCTGGTCCATGATAGACCAGAATTATGGGATCAACGCGACGCACATTATGCGGACCGTGCACGTAAAGACGCAGCATGGAGGGCAATCTGTCACCACATGTTCCCCGATATTGATGAGTGACCTCATGATGTTCAGCAAGAAATTTGTAAGTACCATCCTTTACCAAAATATTCTAAAAATTGTGTTCCTGATAAAAATAACCATGAAAACATCATATGTGATGTGTTTATTCTTAGTGAGGTAAATGTTAAAAACTCCTGCTTGCGGATGCAAAATCATCAACATGACACCCTAATATGGGTAAAATTTTCCAGAAAGAGTCCTTTTATATAAGACAAAGGGACTTCTATGTCCCCCTAGGCTCCAGGGCCCGTGTGCGATTGCAAACCCTGTACCTGTTGGAGTTATGTGCTTGATAGTTAAAACAATTCTTGTGTTTCTTTGCAGTGAATGATGTCAATAGACGCTGGCGGAGTTGCAGGGACCAATACCGGCGTGAACATCAACTTTTTGGGCATAGTGGTGATGCAGCCCCCAAAAAAGAAAATATCTTTATTTTGAGCATCTTAATTTTCTTGCACCGGTGATGGAGCTCAGACCGTAAGTGCTTGTATGTCACAAAATTTGTAACATATGTTATAACTAGTGTTGAGCATTCCAATACCGCAAGTATCGGGTATCGGCCGATACTTGCAGTATCGGAATTCTGATACTGAGATCCGATACTTACCGCATATCGGATACCGGAATCGGAAGTTCCCAGAATTCAAACAGCATGAATTCAGCCAATGAGGAATGATTCCAAGTGTGGGCACATCCTGTTCAGCATGGTGGGCATGTAACTACTGGCAAGGCTGTGATTGGCTGCTGAAATGATGTCATGATGCACTATAAAAAACGCTGCCGCCCTTTCTGGCTCACTCTGCTGTGAATTCAGTTAGACATAGGACGCTGTGTTCTGACTGAGGGCTAGTTGAGATAGCGATTTGCCTCTTTGTGCTTTTCCAAGGCTAATTAGCAACTATTGTGTGTTCACCTTGCTTTTGCCTTGCAGCGCTGTTTTCACAGCGATCTGCAAGGTCTCTGTGTGTGTGTGTGAGTGCAGCCCACTCTCTAGTCTGTGTGCAGCCATAGCTGGTTGTATTCAGCTCAGGGTGGTTCACTGTCTCATACTGTTCTATCCATTCCATTGTCCTTTTTTGCAAATAGTGCAGCCCGCTGCACATTTTTTCAAATACTTCCTATTAGTGGCTTTCCACCCGTATCCAGCTAAATTGTGGAAAAACACTACATAGGATAACGTAGAGGAGGTTTTTTGGGCCTTGCAGCGCCGTTTACGGCTGTCTGCACGGTCTCCGTGTGAGTGCAGCTCGCCCTGTAGTCTGTGTGTAGCCACAGCCGGTTGTATCCAGCTCAGGGTGCGTCACTGCCTCATACCGTAAAATACATTGTCCTTTTTTGCAAATAGTGCAGCCCGCTGCACATTTTTTCAATTAATTCTTATTAGTGGCTTTCCACCCGTATCCAGCTACATTGTGGAAAAACACTACATAGGATAATGTAGAGGAGGTTTTTTGGACCTTGCAGCGCCATTTACGGCTGTCTGCACGGTCTCCGTGTGAGTGCAGCTCGCCCTGTAGTCATTTCAGCCCCCCAAAAATAAAAAAAATAAAGTTCACCAAACACACCACTTTACAGTTGTTGTGTAGGCCACATTAGGTCATATTAAAGTCTAGTCCACACTTTAGAAAATTAGTGTTTCTTATACCTGTTAGGAGCTGTTCAGGAATAAGCACACTAAGCCGTTAGTACTTTTCTGCTTATCTTTATCAGTCAACCAAGATGAAGAAGGCAGGGAGTAAGGCACGTGGGCGTGGGCAGGGAGCAGGGAGAAGACGTGGGGATTCTGTGCCTGCTGCGGGCACCGGTGACTCATCATCACTAGTGTTGAGCGATACCGTCCGATACTTGAAAGTATCGGTATCGGATAGTATCGGCCGATACCCGAAAAGTATCGGATATCGCCGATACCGATACCCGATACCAATACAAGTCAATGGGACACCAAGTATCGGAAGGTATCCTGTATGGTTCCCAGGGTCTGAAGGAGAGGAAACTCTCCTTCAGGCCCTGGGATCCATATTAATGTGTAAAATAAAGAATAAAAATAAAAAATATTGATATACTCACCTCTCCGACGCAGCCTGGACCTTACCGATGTAACCGTCATCTTCCGTTCCTAAGAATGAGCGCTTGAAAGACCTTAGATGACGTCGCTGCTTGTGATTGGTCGCGTGAGCCAGGCACAGAAGAGGCGCTGCCCCTCTTCTGACATCATTTGGTGTCAGGCTGACTGCGCCTGTGCGGCCGCGCTGGCCGAGACCCCGCCTCCCAGTGTCTTCTGATTTAATCACACTGCGGGCCTGGGATCCATGGGCATGCGCAGTGCATATCTTCACCTCCGCCTCTCACTCATCTCCCTTTGCCTTCTTCAGACTGTGCGCCATCAGCTTATCCCTAATAGCATGCCACGGCCGTGACGCCGCACAGTCTGAAGAAGCCGGAGGGAGGGGAGTGAGAGGCCAGGATATGCACTGCGCATGCCCATGGATCCCAGGCCCGCAGTGGGATTACATTAGACGACACTGCGAGGCGGGATCTCGGGCAGCGCTGCCGCACTGGCACAGCCAGCCTGACACCAAATGATATCAGAAGACGGGCAGCGCTAAGTGCGCCTGGCCAAGGGATGACATAACAGCGCAGGCTCCGGGACAGAATCAAACAACGCTGAGGAGGCGGCGCACAGCACCAAGGGGGTAGGAATGATGGCTGTGCTGCGTCCCATTACGATGGAAAGTCCCACCTCCGGGACGGTCTCACGGTATCAGGGGACACATTTTATAAGTGTTTAGTTCTGTGTTTGCAAGGAGCATAATGAAAAGAGCCACCTTTTCCTTTTGCATCCTTTGTGCTGCACAAGCTGGCTCTTTCAGCTACAAACGCCTTGGGGGGGTTAAAGATTTCCTTTCGACTTGCTCCAATCAGGCTTCGGCCTACACTGTGTTCCTCTGCTCTTCCTGCTGTCCCTGGGCTCTAACACCGATAGTTTGTGCCTGGAAGTGCTGGCTGCACAGTTAACACTTGATGCCGTGTTATTGGGTTTCAGTAACGTCAGCTGATTCCCAGCTGTGTATCTGGCAAAACAAATCTGCTCCTCCTGCTGTCCCTGGGCTCCAACACCGCCAGTTGGTGCCTGGAAGTGCTGTCCGCACAGTCACCAGTCGCTCCTCTGTTATTGGGGTTCAGTAACGTCAGCTGTTCCCCAGCTGTGTGTTCGTCAATACCTCCAATCTGCTCCTCCTGCTGTCCCTGGGCTCTAACACCGCTAGTTGGTGCCTGGAAGTGCTGTCCGCACAGTCAACAGTCGCTCCTCTGTTATTGGGGTTCAGTAACGTCAGCTGCTCCCCTGCTGTGTATCCGGCAACGTGTCATGCGACCGCCACGCTGGCACACTAACAGACATTTACATGCCTCCAGTGCAGGCTTCGGCCTACACTCTGCTCCTCCTGCTGTCCCTGGGCTCCAACACTGCTGGTTGCTGCCCGGAAGTGCTGTTTGCACAGAGCCAAACACCTTGCCAATGTGTTAGTGGGGTTCAGTAACGTCAGCTGCTCTCCTGCTGTGTATCCGGCAACGTGTCATGCGACCGCCACACTGGCACACTAACAGACATTTACATGCCTCCAGTGCAGGCTTCGGCCTACACTCTGCTCCTCCTGCTGTCCCTGGGCTCCAACACTGCTGGTTGCTGCCTGGAAGTGCTGTTTGCACAGAGCCAAACACCTTGCCAATGTGTTAGTGGGGTTCAGTAACGCCTGCTGCTCCCCTGCTGTGTATCCGGCAACGTGTCATGCGACCGCCACGCAGACACAAAGCTGCCTCCAGTGCAGGCTTCGGCCTACACTCTGCTCCCTCTGCTCCTCCTGCTGACCCCGGGCTCTAACACCGCCAGTTGGTGCCCGGAAGTGCTGGCTGCACAGAGAAAAACACCAGCCAATGTGTCAGTGGGGTTCAGCAACGCCAGCTGTTCCCCTGCTGTGTAGCCGGCAACGTGTCCTGCAAACGCCACGCAGACACAACAGACTGAAAACTGCCTCCAGTGCAGGCTTCGGCCTACACTTTGCTCCCTCTCCTCCTGCTGTCCCTGGGCTCTAACACCGCCAGTTGGTGCCCGGTACTGCTGGCTGCACAGAGAAAAACACCAGCCAATGTGTCAGTGGGGTTCAGCAACGCCAGCTGTTCCCCTGCTGTGTAGCCAGCAACGTGTCCTGCAAACGCCACGCAGACACAAAGCTGCCTCCAGTGCAGGCTTCGGCCTACACTCTGCTCCTCTGCTCCTCCTGCTGACCCTGGGCTCTAACACCGCCAGTTGGTGCCCGGAAGTGCTGGCTGCACAGAGAAAAACACCAGCCAATGTGTCAGTGGGGTTCAGTAACGCCAGCTGTTCCCCTGCTGTGTAGCCGGCATCGTGTCCTGCAAACGCCACGCAGACACAACAACTGAAATTGAAGGGAACCTGTCCCCCCCAGGCGTTTGTATGTATAACAGCCACCTTGTACAGCAGTAATGCTGCATTTGTACAAGGTGGCTCATTCAGTTATTGTCCTTGCACACGTCGAACTCAACACGTATTAAATGAGTCCCCTGAGACCATGAAACCGTCCCTGAGGTGTGACTTTCCTTTGTAATGACACGCTGCAACCCCCTTGGTAGCGCTGTCTTCTGACATCATTGGTTGGCTGGCTGCGCCTCTGCGGCCGCCCTGGCCGACACAACGCCCCTCGGTGTCTTATTTATTTTGACTGCGAGGGTGTGATTGATGGGCATGAGCAGTGCATATCTTCGCCTGTCACTCATCTCCTTCCGCCTTCTTCAGACTGTACGGCTTCATGGCCGTGGCATGCAATAAGGGATCAGCTGACGCCGCACAGTCTGAAGCAGGTGTAAGGACACGAGTGAGAGGCGAACATATTGACTGCGCAAGGCCATGAATCCCAGCCCCGCAGTGTGAATTAATGAAAAGACACTGCGGGGCTGGGATTCATGGGCATCGCGAACCGCACCGGTCGACATTAAATGATGTCAGAAGACGGGCAGCGCTAACAGCGCAGGGCCAAGGGATAACACGACAGCGCAGACTCCTGTACAGCAAAATGCGACGCTCAGGAGGCCGCGCTGTGCTGCGTCTCATTACGAAGGGAACTCCCGCCTCCAAGACAGTTTGACTGTATAAGGGGCTAAATGTTATACGTGTTTCATTCAGCGTGTGCAAGGAACAAAATTAAAAGAGCAACCTTTGACTTGTGAAGCACTACTGCTGCCCAAGGTGTGGCTCTTCTAGTTTGTAACACCTGAGGGGGGTAAAAGGTTACCTTTAAAATTGGTTCAATTAGGCTTCGGCCTACACTCTGCTCCTCCTGCAGACCCTGGGCTCTAACACTGCCAGTTGGTGCCCGGAAGTGCTGGCTGCACAGAGAAAAACACTCGCCAATGTGTCAGTGGGGTTCAGCAACGCCAGCTGTTCACCTGCTGTGTAGCCGGCAACGTGTCCTGCAAACGCCGCGCAGACACAAAGCTGCCGCCAGTGCAGGCTTCGGCCTACACTCTGCTCCCTCTGCTCCTCCTGCTGACCCTGGGCTCTAACAATGCCAGTTGGCACCCGGAAGTGCTGGCTGCACAGAGAAAAACACCCGCCAATATGTCAGTGGTGTTCAGCAACGCCAGCTGTTCCCCTGCTGTGTAGCCAGCATCGTGTCCTGCAAACGCCACGCAGACACAACAGACCTCCAAATGCCTCCAGTGCAGGCTTCGGCCTACACTCTGCTCCCCCTGCTGACCCTTTGCTCCAACACCACTAGTTGGGGCTCTAGGAAGACAAGCTTGAATAGGTCCCCATCCTGGTTCCAGTACCGTCAGCTGGTTCCGGGTAGAGCCTTTGGCTTAGGTGCCTCCTTCTGGGTATCCGAGTTCCACCGACGTCAGGTGGTCCTTGGTAGTGCTTTCAGGCACGGGTACCTCCTGCTTAGTAACCGGGTTCCAGTAACGTCAGCTGGTCCTCGGTAGTTCCATTGGCTCTTGGACCTTCGGCTACACATCCGGGTTCCAGTACCGTCAGCTGGTTCTCGGCAGTGTCTTTTGCTTTTGTAACTTCTGCTCCCCATCCTGGTTCCAGTACCGTCAGCTGGTTCCGGGCAGAGCCTTTGGCTTAGGTGCCTCCTTCTGGGTATCCGAGTTCCACCGACGTCAGGTGGTCCTTGGTAGTGCTTTCAGGCACGGGTACCTCCTGCTTAGTAACCGGGTTCCAGTAACGTCAGCTGGTCCTCGGTAGTTCCATTGGCTCTTGGACCTTCGGCTACACATCCGGGTTCCAGTACCGTCAGCTGGTTCTCGGCAGTGTCTTTTGCTTTTGTAACTTCTGCTCCCCATCCTGGTTCCAGTACCGTCAGCTGGTTCCGGGCAGAGCCTTTGGCTTAGGTGCCTGTTGTGAATTTGGATTCTGGGCTCCCCCGGTGGCTACTGGTGGAATTGAACTTGTGACATCATCTTCCCTGTTCACCTGTTCTGATTAGATCTGGGTGTCGCTATATAACCTGGCTTCTCTGTTAGATGCTTGCCGGTCAACAATGTTATCAGAAGCCTCTCTGTGCTTGTTCCTGCTCCCAGACATCTACTAGATAAGTTGGACATTCGTCCATGTTTTGTTTTTGTATTTTGGTTCCAGTTCACAGCTGCAGTTTCGTTACTGTGTCTGGAAAGCTCTTGTTGATCAGGAATTGCCACTCTGGTATTATGAGTTAATGCCAGAGTCCTAAAGTAATTTCTGGATGTGTTTTGTTAGGGTTTTCTACTGACCATGAAAGTATGCTTTCTGTCTTCTGCTATCTAGAAAGCGGACCTCAAATTTGCTAAAACTATTTTCCTGCTGCGTTTGTTGTTTCATCTCATATCACCGCCAATATATGTGGGGGGCCTCTGTCTCCTTTTTGGGCATTTCTCTAGAGGTGAGTCAGGTCTTATATTTCCCTCTGCTAGCATTATTTAGTTCTCCGGCCGGCGCTGGGCATATAGGGATAAAAAGTAGGACATGCTACCTGGCTACTTCTAGATGATGCGGTAGGTTTAGTTCATGGTCAGTATAGTTACATCTTCCAAGAGCTTGTTCCTATTGAGGCTTATGCTAGTTCTCTGGCCATGGAGATCATGACAGTTTGACCGGCCCACTAAAGGGTTAAAATCCTTGGCTGAGAAAGGAGAGAAATAAGAAGTCTGCTGAAAATTTTTTTTTTTTTTTTTTTTTTTTTTTTTTCTCTAGTAGTTAGTGTGCTCTTAATTGGATCACTTGCCAGTCTGTCTATGCTGCAGTCTTTCTTTTTTTTCTCTCTCCTTCTAATCTTTGAATGGCTCTATGTTCACCTGTCTATAATGGATCTACAGAGTGTAACTGCAGGTTTGAATAATCTCGCCACGAAAGTACAAAGTTTGCAAGATTTTGTTGTTCATGCTCCGGTATCAGAGCCGAGAATTCCTTTGCCGGAATTCTTCTCAGGGAATAGATCTAGCTTTCAGAATTTTAGAAATAATTGTAAGTTATTTTTGTCCCTGAAATCTCGTTCTGCTGGAGACCCTGCACAGCAGGTTGGGATTGTGATTTCCTTGCTCCGCGGCGACCCTCAAGATTGGGCTTTTGCATTGGCACCAGGGGATCCTGCGTTGCGCAATGTGGATGCGTTTTTTCTGGCCTTGGGCTTGCTGTATGAGGAACCTCATTTGGAACTTCAGGCAGAAAAAACTTTGATGTCCCTATCGCAGGGGCAAGATGAAGCTGAAATTTACTGCCAAAAATTCCGTAAATGGTCTGTGCTTACTCAGTGGAATGAGTGTGCCTTGGCGGCTACTTTCAGAGAGGGTCTTTCTGATGCCATTAAGGATGTTATGGTGGGGTTCCCTGTGCCTGCAAGTCTGAATGAGTCCATGACAATGGCCATTCAGATCGATAGGCGTCTGCGGGAGCGCAAACCAGTGCACCATCTGGCGGTGTCCACTGAGAAGACGCCAGAAAACATGCAGTGTGATAGAATTCTGTCCAGAAGCGAGCGGCAGAATTTTAGACGGAAAAATGGGTTGTGTTTCTATTGTGGGGATTCTACTCATGTTATATCAGCATGCTTTAAGCGTACTAAAAAGCTTGATAAATCCGTTCCCATTGGCACTTTACAGTCTAAATTTATTTTGTCTGTGACCCTGATTTGCTCTTTGTCATCTATTACTACGGACGCCTATATCGACTCTGGCGCCGCTTTGAGTCTTATGGATTGGTCCTTTGCCAATCGTTGTGGGTATGATTTAGAGCCTTTGGAGACTCTTATTCCTCTGAAGGGGATTGACTCCACCCCATTGGCTAATAATAAACCACAATACTGGACACAAGTGACTATGTGTATTAATCCGGATCACCAGGAGACTATTCGTTTTCTGGTGCTGTATAATCTACATGATGATTTGGTGCTGGGATTGCCATGGCTGCAGTCTCACAACCCAGTCCTTGACTGGAGAGCTATGTCTGTGTTGAGCTGGGGATGTAAGGGGACTCATGGGGACGTACCTTTGGTGTCCATTTCATCATCTATTTCCTCTGAAATCCCTGAGTTCCTGTCTGATTATCGTGACGTCTTTGAAGAACCCAAGCTGGGTTCATTACCTCCGCACCGTGAGTGCGATTGTGCTATAGATTTAATTCCGGGTAGTAAATACCCAAAGGGTCGTTTATTTAATCTGTCTGTGCCTGAACATACTGCTATGCGAGAATATATAAAGGAGTCCTTGGAAAAGGGACATATTCGTCCATCGTCATCTCCCTTAGGAGCCGGTTTTTTCTTTGTGTCAAAAAAAGACGGCTCTTTGAGACCATGTATTGATTATCGGCTTTTGAATAAAATCACGGTTAAATATCAATACCCATTGCCGTTGCTGACTGATTTGTTTGCTCGCATAAAGGGGGCCAAGTGGTTCTCTAAGATTGATCTCCGTGGGGCGTATAATTTGGTGCGGATCAGGCAGGGGGATGAGTGGAAAACCGCATTTAATACGCCCGAGGGCCACTTTGAGTATTTGGTGATGCCTTTTGGTCTTTCTAATGCCCCTTCAGTCTTCCAGTCCTTTATGCATGATATTTTCCGCGATTTTTTGGATAAATTTATGATAGTGTATCTGGATGATATTCTGATTTTTTCGGATGATTGGGACTCTCATGTCCGGCAAGTTAAGAGGGTTTTTCAGGTTTTGCGGTCTAATTCTCTGTGTGTCAAGGGTTCTAAGTGCGTTTTTGGGGTTCAGAGAATTTCCTTTTTGGGATATATTTTTTCTCCCTCTTCCATTGAGATGGATCCTGTCAAGGTTCAAGCTATTTGTGATTGGACGCAGCCCTCTTCTCTTAAAAGTCTTCAGAAATTTTTGGGCTTTGCCAACTTTTATCGTCGATTTATTTCTGGTTTTTCGGATGTCGTTAAGCCATTGACCGATTTGACTAGACAGGGTGCTGATGTTGCTAATTGGTCCCCTGATGCTGTGGAAGCCTTTCAGGAGCTTAAGCGCCGTTTTTCTTCTGCCCCTGTGTTGCGTCAGCCTGATGTGACTCTTCCTTTTCAGGTTGAGGTCGACGCTTCTGAGATCGGGGCTGGGGCAGTGTTGTCGCAGAAAAGTTCTGACTGCGCCGTGATGAGGCCTTGTGCCTTCTTTTCCCGTAAATTTTCGCCCGCTGAGCGGAATTATGATGTTGGGAATCGGGAGCTTTTGGCCATGAAGTGGGCGTTTGAGGAGTGGCGCCATTGGCTCGAGGGGGCCAGACATCAGGTGGTGGTATTGACTGACCACAAAAATTTGATCTATCTTGAGACCGCCAGGCGCCTGAATCCTAGACAGGCGCGCTGGTCATTATTTTTCTCTCGGTTTAATTTTGTGGTATCGTACCTACCGGGTTCTAAGAATGTTAAGGCGGATGCCCTTTCTAGGAGTTTTGAGCCTGATTCACCCGGCAACTCTGACCCCACAGGTATTCTTAAGGAGGGAGTTATCTTGTCAGCCGTTTCTCCAGACCTGCGGCGGGCCTTGCAGGAGTTTCAGGCGGATAGACCGGATCGTTGTCCGCCTGATAGGTTGTTTGTTCCTGATGATTGGACCAGTAGAGTCATCTCTGAGGTACATTCTTCTGCATTGGCAGGTCATCCTGGAATTTTTGGTACCAGGGATTTGGTGGCAAGATCCTTCTGGTGGCCTTCCCTGTCACGAGATGTGCGAGGCTTTGTGCAGTCTTGTGACGTTTGTGCTCGGGCCAAGCCTTGTTGTTCTCGGGCTAGTGGATTATTGTTGCCCTTGCCTATTCCTAAGAGGCCTTGGACACACATCTCGATGGATTTTATTTCAGATCTGCCTGTTTCTCAGAAGATGTCTGTCATCTGGGTGGTGTGTGACCGTTTTTCTAAGATGGTCCATTTGGTTCCCCTGCCCAAATTGCCTTCTTCTTCCGAGTTGGTGCCCCTGTTTTTTCAAAATGTTGTTCGTTTGCATGGTATTCCTGAGAATATCGTTTCTGACAGAGGAACCCAATTTGTGTCTAGATTTTGGCGGGCATTCTGTGCTAGGATGGGCATAGATTTGTCTTTTTCGTCTGCTTTTCACCCTCAGACTAATGGCCAGACCGAGCGGACTAATCAGACCCTGGAGACATATCTGAGGTGTTTTGTGTCTGCTGACCAGGATGATTGGGTTGCTTTTTTGCCATTGGCGGAGTTCGCCCTCAATAATCGGGCCAGCTCTGCCACTTTGGTGTCCCCGTTTTTCTGTAATTCGGGGTTCCACCCTCGATTTTCCTCCGGTCAGATGGAATCCTCGGATTGTCCTGGAGTGGATGCGGTGGTGGAGAGATTGCATCATATCTGGGGGCAGGTGATGGACAATTTAAAGTTGTCCCAGGAGAAGACTCAGCTTTTTGCCAACCGTCACCGTCGTGTTGGTCCTCGGCTTTGTGTTGGAGATTTGGTGTGGTTGTCTTCTCGTTTTGTCCCTATGAGGGTCTCATCTCCTAAGTTTAAGCCTCGGTTCATCGGTCCGTATAAAATATTGGAGATTCTTAACCCTGTTTCCTTCCGTTTGGACCTCCCTGCATCCTTTTCTATTCATAACGTTTTTCATCGGTCGTTATTGCGCAGGTATGAGGCACCGGTTGTGCCTTCCGTTGAGCCTCCTGCTCCGGTGTTGGTTGAGGGTGAGTTGGAGTACGTTGTGGAAAAAATCCTAGACTCCCGTGTTTCCAGACGGAGACTCCAGTATCTGGTCAAGTGGAAGGGATACGGCCAGGAGGATAATTCTTGGGTCACTGCATCTGATGTTCATGCCTCTGATCTGGTTCGTGCCTTTCATAGGGCCCATCCTGATCGCCCTGGTGGTTCTGGTGAGGGTTCGGTGCCCCCTCCTTGAGGGGGGGGTACTGTTGTGAATTTGGATTCTGGGCTCCCCCGGTGGCTACTGGTGGAATTGAACTTGTGACATCATCTTCCCTGTTCACCTGTTCTGATTAGATCTGGGTGTCGCTATATAACCTGGCTTCTCTGTTAGATGCTTGCCGGTCAACAATGTTATCAGAAGCCTCTCTGTGCTTGTTCCTGCTCCCAGACATCTACTAGATAAGTTGGACATTCGTCCATGTTTTGTTTTTGTATTTTGGTTCCAGTTCACAGCTGCAGTTTCGTTACTGTGTCTGGAAAGCTCTTGTTGATCAGGAATTGCCACTCTGGTATTATGAGTTAATGCCAGAGTCCTAAAGTAATTTCTGGATGTGTTTTGTTAGGGTTTTCTACTGACCATGAAAGTATGCTTTCTGTCTTCTGCTATCTAGAAAGCGGACCTCAAATTTGCTAAAACTATTTTCCTGCTGCGTTTGTTGTTTCATCTCATATCACCGCCAATATATGTGGGGGGCCTCTGTCTCCTTTTTGGGCATTTCTCTAGAGGTGAGTCAGGTCTTATATTTCCCTCTGCTAGCATTATTTAGTTCTCCGGCCGGCGCTGGGCATATAGGGATAAAAAGTAGGACATGCTACCTGGCTACTTCTAGATGATGCGGTAGGTTTAGTTCATGGTCAGTATAGTTACATCTTCCAAGAGCTTGTTCCTATTGAGGCTTATGCTAGTTCTCTGGCCATGGAGATCATGACAGGTGCCTCCTTCTGGGTATCCGAGTTCCACCGACGTCAGGTGGTCCTTGGTAGTGCTTTCAGGCACGGGTACCTCCTGCTTAGTAACCGGGTTCCAGTAACGTCAGCTGGTCCTCGGTAGTTCCATTGGCTCTTGGACCTTCGGCTACCCATCCGTGTTCCAGTACCATCAGCTGGTTCTCGGCAGTGTCTTTTGCTCTTGTACCTTCTGCTCCCCATCCTGGTTCCAGTACCGTCAGCTGGTTCCGGGCAGAGCCTTTGGCTTAGGTGCCTCCTTCTGGGTATCCGAGTTCCACCAACGTCAGGTGGTCCTTGGTAGTGCTTTCAGGCACGGGTACCTCCTGCTTAGTAGCCGGGTTCCAGTAACGTCAGCTGGTCCTCGGTAGTTCCATTGGCTCTTGGACCTTCGGGTAGCCATCAGAGTTCCAGTTCCATAAGCTGTTTCTTGGCATTTTTTCAGCCTTCTTGTACCTTCTGCTTCATTTCCAAGTTCAAGACCCTAAAGACGACGACCCGGAAGACCGAGAAGCAGAAGAACAAGAGGCTGCAGAACAAAGAGCAGAAGAACATTAAGCATAACACTAAATATCAGAGCAAAAGATATTATCTAAATTATAAGCAGAAGAAGACTAATCAGTGTATGGGGGTGCGTCGGTTCCTCCTCGTGGTGCCCCTGGATAAAGCCTGATGCTGCAGGCCAAACTGAACGCGGACAAACGTAACTCTTTTGTGACAGGCAGAACGGAAGGTGTAATCTTCAAACTTTTATAGATAACAACTATGGGAATGCCTGTCACAAATAAGAATATGATGAAGAAGTTGAATATGAAGAAGAATAATAGTTAAATAAAAAGAATATGAACAATGTAACAAAAAAAAATAATAGGTAGAAGGTGAAGAAGAAGTTGATGTCAAAGATGCTGATGATGATGAAGAAGAAAGTGTGGGAGAAGTAAAAAAGAGGGAGAAGTAAAAAAGAGGGTGAAGGGCGTGGAAGTAGTGAAACATCAATATCTGACAAAATAAAAAAAATCTTAACATAGTCAATATCTTTGTAACTCCGAACGTCTTAAAAATTTTTTTAAATTCCTGCTATTCTATTTGATTGGGCTAAACCTCTATGCCTTTAATGTCTCCGCCACCTCCCCCAATACATCCTACCTTATTCTTATTTGTTTTCCTTCATGTAGAATGAACCTACAAGAAAAGAAAGGGTTTATTTTAATTCCGATATTTTCGTCCCATTGACTTGCATTGGTATCGGTTATCGGTATCGGCGAGATCCGATATTTTGCCGGTATCGGCCGATACTTTCCGATACCGATACTTTCCGATATCGGAAGGTATCGCTCAACACTAGTTATAACGTGAATATGTTTTTTTAAAAGCTTTTTTTAAATTTTTTGATTTCCAGAACAGAGTCAAATCTGACAGAAAGGGAGACTGCATCTGACTCCGAGGTGGTGATTGACCCCGTTGGTGAAGGTGCCGAAGTGGCTGGACCATCTGCCCAACCAACAAGCAGCAACCAACCACCACCACCACAACCAGCAGCAGCGTCTTCTGCCATACAGAATGATAATCCAGGGGTGGTGGAAGGCGCCCACAGCAGCAGTCCAACCTTGGCTCTGGATACATCACCACAGCCTACTACAAGACCACACCGTGGTCGGTGCAGAAGGGTGCCTTCTAACACTGGCGCCAGGAGGCAAGTGGATACAGGGGTGTTGGACTATTTTTCCAGGGCTGCCCATGACGATGAGGAGAAAGTGTACTTCCGCAGTCTTAGCCACTACTTGCGTCCCATTCTGCCCTCGCTCAGGCTGCGGACCGGAGGTTGTCTACAAATAGTCATAGATGCGGCAACACCCCCAAACAACCCTACTCCTGTGTTTAACTACCTAGAAAGTTGGCAAATGTCATCTACAAACCTTTTGGCAGTGCAAGACCTTTCACAGGAACAAACACAACCAGTCGCAGCACCACCCCCACCACGTATTTCACCACAACAGCCTGCCCATAGCAACCAACAAACACAACCTAGGCCAATGTATGAGTATCCACCACCTGCCCAATCTGACCACTTGAGCAGACACATGTTTGGAGGCTGGTCCCAACATGTGTCTGCTCGACATGGCCATATTGGGGGGTATGACCAAATGGGACAATCCAGTACACAGGAGTTAATGCACTTCTACCCTCAACAACAATTTTTTCCTCAGACACAGGATAGAACCCTTCATATATATCTGGCATACCACAGGTTGACAGTCAGGTTGGTCATCCACTAGGCCAAGTTCCGCACATGCTGGCCACCTGCCATCACCACTCCCAACCTACCAGAACCTGTAATTTTTGACATCCAGTTTATGGCCTGTCACTTACACTGTTTTTGGTGTAATGTTATTTGTGCCCTTGGCATGTTGTTTTATTGTTTTCTCAGGTTAATATGCCTACAATTACATATGATGTGAATATGTTGTTGGCTACTAGATATATGCTTTGAGCAGTAAAAAGTTTTTAAAAAATATGAGTGTTATGTATTGTTAATACTACATACATGATGTGACTACTTAACAAAATAAGTATTTTGTTAGGACAATCATACTACACAATTCAAACAAGAACATTATTTTATTTATTAAGTTAGAAATATATAACCAAAAATTAAAGCAAAACAGCATTGTCTTGCCAGATAATCGATCCCTCTGGTGAAACAAAATAATTTGTTAAGACATCACAAACTTTTATGCCAGAGTGCTGACGACGTGAAGGAAGAACACGTGTAGTAGATAAGACAGTATTTGCATAATCAACTTCATCATCAACAGATGATGGGCAATCATGGTATCTTGTAAAGTTGTGAAGAACAACGCATGCTTTAATCACGTCATTGACATTGCCTTCACTCAGTTGAATTGCGGACTGCAGTACCCACCATTTTGCAGTGAGAATGCCGAAGGAACACTCTACCAGACGGCGGGTGCGGGAAAGACGCAAATTAAAAATTCTACGCCGGTAGTCCAGGCCTCTCCGTGGATAGGGCCTCATGACGTTCCTTGATAATTGAAACACCTCATCTGCTACCATCATGTAAGGCACAGCATCCAAATTAGCCACTGGTATGTGATTTGGGGGTGGGAGATCCAAATCATTATTGCGCAGCCGCCGACCCATAATGGAAGAACTGAAGACTCTAGAGTCTCCAGTTCTCCCATAGGCCCCAATATCTACAATTATAAACCTGTAGTTGCTGTCGACCAGGGCCAACAGCACTACAGAGAAAACCTGTTTATAGAATTGGGTCCCTGAGTTCGGCAGCTTACGCACACGGATGTGCTTTCCGTCCGGAGCACCAATACAGTGAGGAAACTGGCAAGTCAAATGAAATCCATGGGCAATACGTAACCAGTAGTGTTGAGCATTCCGATACCGCAAGTATCGGGTATCGGCCGATATTTGCTGTATCGGAATTCTGATACCGAGATCCGATACTTTTGTGGTATCGGGAATCGGTATCGGGATCGATATCAATGTGTAAAATAAAGAATAAAAATAAAAAATATTGATATACTCACCCTCTAACGCGCCCTGGTTGTAACCGCCAGCCTCCGTTCATAAGAATGAGCGCTTGAAAGTCCTTAGATGACGTCGCGGCCTGTGATTGGTCGTGGTGCGGTCACGTGACCGCAACGCGACCAATCACAAGCCGCGACGTCATCTAAGGTCTTTCAAGCGCTTGAAAGACCTTAGATAACGTCGCGGCTTGTGATTGGTCGCGTTGTGGTCACGTGACCGCTCCGCGACCAATCACAAGCCGCGACGTCATCTAAGGTCTTTCAAGCGCTTGAAAGACCTTAGATGACGTCGCGGCTTGTGATTGGTCGCGTTGCGGTCACGTGACCGCTCCGCGACCAATCACAGGCCGCGACGTCATCTAAGGACTTTCAAGTGCTCATTCTTATGAACGGAGGCTGGCGGTTACAACCAGGGCGCGTCAGAGGGTGAGTATATCAATATTTTTTATTTTTATTCTTTATTTTACACATTAATATGGATCCCAGGGCCTGAAGGGGAGTTTCCTCTCGCTCAGACCCTGGGAACCATCAGGATACCTTCCGATACTTGGTGTCCCATTGACTTGTATTGGTATCGGGTATCGGTATCGGCGATATCCGATACTTTTCGGGTATCGGCCGATACTATCCGATACCGATACTTTCAAGTATCGGACGGTATCGCTCAACACTAGTAACCAGTCTGCTATTTTAGGCTCAGGCATTACCTCTTGATGGAGTCTTCTCCAGATTTCAGAACACAGTGCTGCATATGAAAGGCCAGTGGAAAGGAAGAAAACATAATATTTGTTAAAAAATACAAAATGGAACACATTACAGTGTTATATAGGCAAAAACTAAGATTAGATAACTAAGAAGCCATGTTTAAGAAGACATTAAGGACATGCGATGGCTTTGATGTTCTAGAAAATACAATATTATAAAAGCCCAAATGATGTTGAAGCTACATAACAATTTAATGATATATTAAAAAAAGGGATAAGACCATGAAAATAATAAAATTATTTATAAAAAGAGGATTTATACATACCGTAACGTAAGGATAACGTAAAGATAAGGTGCTCCTCTGCAGAAATAGATTTGTGCATCCTGGTGTCCTTCTTGGTGATCCCTGGCCGCAAAATAACAACAAAATATCAAACATTTGGATCTTCATCCAACAATAGTTGAAGAACTTGTCTGGATTTGTCCTCAGAGCATCATACAGACGGTTGAAATGGCCTTTATTAATCCGTTGCTTCAAAAGTGGATGTACCCACATCCATCTCCGCCTCCTCGAATCTACAATAACTGGGTATGGCTGACCAAAACATTGGGAAAGTACCCAGTTGTAAAGCACACGCTCTGTGGTGTTAAAAGTCAGAAGATCAGACATGTTGCTCAGCAAGAAGAAATCCACCAACCAGGGCCGGACTGGCCATCGGGCACTTCTGGCAAATGCCAGAAGGGCCGGTGCCAGTAGTGGGACGCTGCACTCTTACTTAAACCCCCCTCTCCCCCCGCAAGTGCCGCCGCCGCCGCATTCAACTATACCGGCATCCATGACGCCAGTATAGTTCAATGCAATGATGGAGGGAGAGAGCGTCTACAGACGCTCCCTCTCCCATCATTCCCCGCTCTGCCTCTGACACTGTGGGTGCGCGATGACATCATAGCATCGCTCACCTGCTGTGTCCCGGGCAGACTGCAGCCACCGAGACAGGAGCCGCCAGGAGCAGCGCGGGCAAAAGGAAAGGTGAGGAGAGTTTTTTTTTTTTTTTTTACTGGGCTGTGGGGCCATTATCGGGGGGGTAGGGGGAGAGATGAGATGTGGGCTGTGCTCTATATACCACTGTGTTGGCTGTGCTCTATATACCACTGTGCGGGCTGTGCTCTATATACCACTGTGTGGGCTGTGCTGTATATTCCACTGTGCGGGCTGTGCTGTATATTCCACTGTGTGGGCTGTGCTGTATATACCACTGTGTTGGCTGTGCTGTATATACCACTGTGAGGGCTGTGCTCTATATACCACTGTGCGGGCTGTGCTCTATATACCACTGTGCGGGCTGTGCTCTATATACCACTGTGCGGGCTGTGCTCTATATACCACTGTGCGGGCTGTGCTGTATATACCACTGTGTTGGCTGTGCTCTATATACCCCTGTGCGGGCTGTGCTGTATATTCCACTGTGCGGGCTGTGCTGTATATTCCACTGTGTTGGCTGTGCTCTATATACCACTGTGCGGGCTGTGCTGTATATACCACTGTGCGGGCTGTGCTGTATATACCACTGTGCGGGCTGTGCTGGATATACCACTGTGTTGGCTGTGCTCTATATACCACTGTGCGGGCTGTGCTGGATATACCACTGTGTTGGCTGTGCTCTATATACCACTGTGCGGGCTGTGCTCTATATACCACTGTGAGGGCTGTGCTGTATATTCCACAGTGTGGGCTGTACTCTATATACCACTGTGCGGGCTGTGCTCTATATACCACTGTGAGGGCTGTGCTCTATATACCACTGTGCGGGCTGTGCTGGATATACCACTGTGTTGGCTGTGCTCTATATACCACTGTGCGGGCTGTGCTGTATATTCCACTGTGCGGGCTGTACTCTATATACCACTGTGCGGGCTGTGCTCTATATACCACTGTGTTGGCTGTGCTCTATATACCACTGTGTTGGCTGTGCTCTATATACCACTGTGCGAGCTGT
Organism: Ranitomeya variabilis; assembly: GCF_051348905.1. NCBI lineage: Eukaryota > Metazoa > Chordata > Amphibia > Anura > Dendrobatidae > Ranitomeya > Ranitomeya variabilis. Next base: position 524,753,305 of record NC_135234.1, on the reverse strand, counting down.
GCTGTATATTCGACTGTGCGGGCTGTGCTGTATATACCACTGTGTTGGCTGTGCTGTATATACCACTGTGAGGGCTGTGCTCTATATACCACTGTGAGGGCTGTGCTCTATATACCACTGTGTGGGCTGTGCTCTATATACCACTGTGCGGGCTGTGCTCTATATACCACTGTGCGGGCTGTGCTGTATATACCACTGTGCGGGCTGTGCTGTATATACAACTGTGGGGGCTGTGCTGTATATACCACTGTGGGGGCTGTGCTGTATATACTACTGTGTGGGCTGTGCTGTATACTACTAAGCGGGCTGTGCTATATTATGCAGGCTGTGCTATATACTATGCAAGTTGTGCTATATACTATGCGGGCTTTGATATATACTATGGGGGGTATATTATATTCTATGGGGGAGGCCGTGTTATATACTATGTGGCTGTGTTATATACTATTGCGGGGGTATATTATATTCTATGGGGGAGGTTGTGTTATATGCTATGGGGGGTATATTATATTCTATGGGGGAGGCTGTCTTATATACTATGGGGGCTGCATTATATTCTATGGGGGGCTACATTATATATTATGGAGAGGTGGGTTGTATTATATTCTATGGGGGGCTGTATTAGATTTTATGAGGGATGATTGCATCATACTCTTTGATGGGGCTGCATTATATTCTATGTGGAGGTGGGCTGTATTCTATTTGGGGCTACATTATATTCTATGGGGGGCAGTATTATATTTATATTCTATGAGGGGTGATTGCATCATACTCCATGGGGGGGCTGCATTATATTCTATGGCGTGGCTGCATTATACTCTGGGTTGGCTGCATTATATTCTGTAGGGTGGTGGCTGCATTATACTATATGTGGGCTGCATTATACTGTATTGAGGACTATAGGGAATACGTTATACTATATGAAGAACTATGGGGTGTATTATACTATGGGAAGTGAATTGTACTACATGGATGACTATGGCGGTGCATTATACTATATGGAGCACTATGAGGAGTGTACTATGCTATATGGAGGACTATGAGGAGTGTTTTATACTATATGGAGGTCTGAGCAGTGTATTTTAATATATGGAGTACTATAAGGGGTGTATTATACTATATGGAGGACTGTGGTGCACATTATAATATATGGAGGACTATGGGGTGTATTTTACTAAACAAGTAAAATGCTGCATATTCAGATTGTTTTTGCTGGAACAAAAATCCTTGTTCTCAGCAGCACATCGACGGTGTAGACTGTAGATGTGCTGCTGATAACATTATCCTCATCATTATTCCTCAGCTGGTGGAAAGAGGCCGGGAGACAAGTGTTGAACAACTTCAGTATTGTTGATCAAACTCATTTAGCGGCCTGAACTAAGCTCTTGTAAACCGAAATGCTTCTGTGTGATGTGCAATATGTTAGCATTTGGGGTCACATTTTAATCTTTGCCTAGAGCCCCACTTTGCCTAAAACCGGCCCTGCCTACAAGTCTACAAAGATATTATACAGTCACCATGTGACAAGTGGGCCTGTGTAACTTCAAATGCCAGGGCTGAATTTTAGTCCCAGTCCGGCCCTGCCACCAACACAAGCAGGGACTGTACTGCATAGATTGGTGCCTGCCACCTGTTTTAGGGCCATTAAATAGTGTTCTTGATGATGATTTAAATTATTTTCAGGTAAAAAAAAGTTATATGTCCATTTTGCAAGCCTGCGAGAAAATCTCGCCATACGGATGCCATACGGATGTCACATGGATGTTACACGGATAATTTGATGCGAGGAAACCGCATCCTCGCACTGCACACGGATACCTGTTTGGGAAACATTTGTGCGATTCTCGTCCATGTAAAACGGACCGTATTTTTATACGTTGTGTGTGACCCCGGCCTATGACTGGGTCTAACAGGTCACCATATCTGACAAACTAAGAGGCCATTATTTGACCTCCAGGTGCCGTGACAACCACCAGCTCCCTGTGATTGGGGTGACAGAGAAAGCCCTCTCCCTCTCACAACCTCCCAAATGTCACGATTGCTATAGATCGCGACCTCTGAAGGGATAATCAGCCGGTGACCAGAAAAATGCCCACAGGAAAATTGCCCCCATGGAAAATTACCCACACGGAAAATTGCCCACATGTAAAATTGCCCACATGTAAAATTGCCCACACAGAAAATTGCCCACACAGAAAATTGCCCACACAGAAAATTGCCCACACAAAAAAATTGCCAATTGCAGCATCACAAAGTTTCAGATCTATGATGTTTGAGGTGCAAGGTGAGGATGTTCACATGATATGTGAAAAATGCCCACAGACATGAATACCCATAGGAAAACAGTAGAGAGTTATAGGTGAGATGCTCTGCATTACAGAGAATAGCATAGGCTACTTTCACACTTGCGTTGTGTGACGTACTTCGCAATGCGTCGTTTTGGAGAAAAAACGCATCCTGCAAAGTTGCCCGCAGGATGCGTTTTTTCTCCATAGACTTGCAGTAGCGACGTATTGCGACATATTGCCACACGTCGCATCCGTCATGCGATGGATGCGTCGTGTTTTGGCGAACCGTCAGCACAAAAAAAGTTACATGTAACTTTTTTTGTGCATCGCATCCGCCATTTTTGACCGCGCATGCGCGGTCAAAACTCCGCCCCCTCCTCCCCGCTCATCACACTGGGCAGTAGATGCGTTGTAAAACTGCATCCGCTGCCCACTTTGTGCTAGTTAGCACACCGTCCGTCGATACGTCGGGCCGACGGTTTGCGACGGCCCCGTGCGATGGACAAGTGTGAAAGTAGCCATAGATCTATAGGTTAAAAGCTCTGCAGGACAGGGGGATAGTATGCAGGTATATGTGAGATGCTCTGCAGGGCAGAAGAATAACAGAATTATAGGTGAGATGCTCTGCAGGACAGAGAATAGTATAGAATTATAGGTTAAATGTTCTGCAGGACAGGGGGATAGTATACAAGTTACAAGTATAGGTGAGATGCTCTGCAGGGTAGGGGAATAATATAGAATTATAGGTGAAATGCTCTGCAGGACAGAGAATAGCATAGATCTATAGGTTAAATGCTCTGCAGAACAGGGGGATAGTATACAGGTATAGGTGAGATGTTCTGCAGGGCAGAATAATAATATAGAATTACTGGTGAGATGCTCTGCAGGACAGGGGCATAGTATACAGGTATAGGTGAGAGCTCTGCAGGGCAGGAGAATAAAATAGAATTATAGGTAAAATGCTCTGCAGGACAGAGAATAGCATAGATCTATATGTTAAATGCTCTGCAGGACAGGGGGATAGTATGCAGGTATACGTGAGATGCTCTTCAGGGCAGAAGAATAATATAGAATAACAGGTGAGATGCTCTGCAGAATAGGGGGATAGTATGCAGGTATAGGTGAGATGCTCTGCAGGGCAGGAGAATATGGCCGGCGTCACACTAGCTTATGGCATCCGATGCAAGAGCATTGGATCTGACATGCTAATGACCCTCGGCTCCAGCTCTGCTGCGAGCAGGAGCCGAGTGTCATGCGTCTGTGCTCCAAGCCTCTCGCACAGAATGTGAGCAATTTTCCATGTGGGCAATTTTCTGTGTGGGCAATTTTCTGTGTAGGCAATTTTCCTGTGGGGATTTTTCAGGGAACCGATGAGGGAACCATCACAGGCTTATATCCGCCATTCTTCGTAAAGGGGTTAAACTACTTTTTGTTTAAATTCACTTAAAACACTAGGTGTTTAGATTAACATGCTCAAATGATTAAGTTCAACAAGGGTGTAGAAGAGAAGTATACCCTGCATGCAACATCCCCCAATAAGTTCAATTTAGTCAAATTTTATAATTTAATTAAAAAATATGCCCTCGCCATGTTCCATCAAATGTCCACAGGAAACATTATTCACAAAAGGTGCTTCACAATATGGAGTCACAAAGGATTCTGCGTGTAATTGTACATCCAGATCTGGCATGTCTGTAAATCCCAACTACAAAGACTAATAGGAATAATTTAGAAGCTAGCTGCTAATAGGTAGAGATGAGCGAAACTTTTAAGGCTTGGTTCGGTTTGATTCACCAAATGTTTAGACGTTCCCTTAGCATGTCCGCTGAACAATTTGACGAACGTACCCTATCAAATTCAAAGGGAGTCCAAACCAAACGTATACACAACACCTTAAGTGGTGACAAAAACCTTCCCAAACAGCTAAAATAAAGGGCAAACACTATGAAAAGTCTCATCAATTGACCCACAGTAGAAATTTGCAAATGGCACAGCAGCCTTCAGGTCAGCTATAGGGCATGCATGAGGTATCAGGGTCTGGGCCAGCATTTACAACTTTGAATTGAAGTTTGAGGACCTGGTGTTTAAGGGAGCTGTGCAAGCCTTCTTAGCTGGGAGCTATGATACCTCATGCAACAGCTCCTATTTTTTTATTTTCCCAGCCACACTCAGATGGCATAAACATCAGTTTCATACAGTACTATTAGTAGAAAAATGTAAGGAAAGTAACTCAGGTAGTTGACTGATCAATTGACCCACAGTAGAACATTTTATAATGACACAGGAGCAGTCAGCCATGGGCCATGCATGAGGTATCAGTCTTGACCAGTATTTACAGATTGGAATTGAAGTTTCAATGAGGACCTGGTGGTTAAGGGAGCGGTGTAAGTCTTTTTAACTGTGAGCCCTGATATCTCATGCAACACCTTCAATATTTTTTTCAGCCACACTTAGATGGCACAAACATCAGTTTCATTCAGTACTATTGGTAGAAAAATGTAAGGATTGTAACACAGGTTGTTGAATGAAAGTAAGTGCAGGCTTGCTCAGAAGCGTAGCTATGGGTTCAGCTCAGGGGGGCGAAACATGTGAGTGGCCCTAACAGGCAGACATATCATTAGTGCAACCTGTGCGGCCGCACACATCCCAAGAGATAAGGGGGCCCATTTCTACCTCTAAAGAAGGTGCAATTTTGCATTTATAGGAGCTCTTGGGCTGCCTCCCATCTTCTTAAGATCGCAGTCCTCCTTCTTGGTCCAGGGTCTCCAATCTTCTTGCAATGCCACCCTCCTCCTTCCTTCGTGTGGATGACGCATCCCTGCATCATCCACACAGTCTGCTCAGCATTGCGCTCCTGTGTAATAGGGTGCAGTATGTCACCACGGAACAGACAGTCCAAATGTTAAGGGGAATTTATTAACAGGAGTAAGATTCTCCTCACAGGGAGTAAACAGGGGGTTAATAGAGATAAAGCAAACAGTAAACAGTTAAGTGGAATCGAAATTGTTAACGAGTGTTTTTGTAACTTATCAGTCCAGGGAGGTCCTGACTGGAGGGTCCTAATTCCAACGTGCGTACAGTCACCAGCAGCGCTTGAGATCCCGAAGTCTCTCCTCTGTCCCCTGGGAACTGGAGACTCCGGGGTTAAGTCTTTGCAGTCTTTTCTCCCAGTGAAGCTTGAAGCAGGAAGTAACACAGCCACTCTGCTGCACAGTTTCTGTATATTAGCCTGGCAGTCTTTCTGCAGTAGCAATGCTACACACACACTGAGCAGTTTACTTGTCACACTCAGGGGTCCTGGCTTATCACTGCGGTCACAGGGGCTGCGTGCTCAGGTCACTGTCAGCTTGAAGCAGGAAGTAACACAGCCACTCTGCTGCACAGTTTCTGTATATTAGCCTGGCAGTCTTTCTGCAGTAGCAATGCTACACACACACTGAGCAGTTTACTTGTCACACTCAGGTGTCCTGGCTTGTCACTGCGGTCACTGGGGCTGCGTGCTCAGGTCACTGTCAGGGGATACGTCTTCTCTGATTATGGAGGCTTCCAAGTCCACACTCTCACATCCAGCCTTCACTATGGCTGGTATCTCAGCCTCAGTGCCCTCACGGGGAGCACTCTCTTTCGGAGAGCACAGTGCTGCAGCCTGCTCTCTCTCTCTGGCGCACTCTCCTGCTCTTTTCTGACCACACCCCTCTCTCTTCCTCTCTGCCCCCAGCAGTCACATGGTCCCTTCTGTCCAGGGCAGAAAGTCTTCCCCCCAACAACCCAGCTGTCTGACTAAGTGGTTCCAGGTAAGGAGCAGGGAAAGCAACCTCCTTACACCTGCTCAGGTGTACTTATCTGCTCTGTTGAGGGCAGCGCAAAGTACTGCAGTGTGCAGGCGCCAGGATAGGTCAGCGAGGTCAAGTGCCTGCACACTGCAGAACTTTGCTCTGCCCTCAACAGAGCACTTAAATACGCCTGTGCAGGAGCATTATGCCAAGCAGACTGTGTGGATAATGTCATCCACACGAACCAAGAAGGAGGATGGTGATCATAAGAAGATGGGAGGCAGTGGACCAAGGAGAAAGACACCCCTCAGACCGGATCGCCCCGCAGGTGAGTATAATAAAAGTTATTTTTCTTCTATTACAAGTCTTGTTGGGGGCAGATATGCAGCATTATAGAATGCTGTATATGAGCCCTGAAAGGTGGTGGCCGTAACTCGTGTCGGCGAAACCTGGTGACTTGCCTACATAATATTTAACAATGAGTCCCCCTATGTACAGTAATAATGACCCCAGCATCGCTGATGTGAGCAGGAGATCATGTGACAATTCTCTTCTATTGAGAGAAGTCAAACTTATCTAGTCAACACATGCAAATAGCAAGCGTGGTTGTATGACAGCCTGATCGCACCAGTGGTATTGGGGTCTCATGACGGCAGGCGCATCCCATCATGATGTGGCAGTCTGTAGTCTCAGAGTGACTGCAGACATTTATCCCAAGCCTTTAATAACGTAATAATTTCATAATAAGCAATTTACTTTTATAACATTAAATGCAGCCCATGGCTACGGTATTATTATGCTTGTTAGGGGGCAGACAGATGTAAATATTTCTCGTTGGAGGATCGTATCCCAATCCTCGGACTGACTGTAGTCTCTCCTGACCTAAGAGTGACAGCTGCATAGTAATCCATCACGCTGTCATGCTCAGGTCAGGAGAGGTGCTGGGCCAGTGCGAGGATTGCAATGCGATCGCATTAGTTAAACGGCAGACTATCTGAGCCCTTATGCTAATACTTATCCTTGTTATACCAATACTTAAATATTAACCTATTGGTAAAGTATTAAAGCTAGTAACTTGTATTGCTATGCTTGTTATACTAATACTTATGAAAGACCCAACTCGCAAGTATAAAAAGTCACCTATCTCCCCATCTCCAGCCCCCAAGACAGCAAATATTACATGTGATGCCTTCTGGGAAAAGCGAAGAGTCTCCCTCAGCAAGAAGATCGTTGGGTACAGCCGGGACCAGCTGCTTGGAAAGCATCACCAAACCAGGGATTCAAGCTTGAGGAGGATAATTTGCATATTCCAGGTGCCTTCTGGGAAAAGCGAAGAGTCTCCCTCAGCAAGAAGATCGTTGGGTACAGCCGGGACCAGCTGCTTGGAAAGCATCACCAAACCAGGGATTCAAGCTTGAGGAGGATAATTTGCATATTCCAGGTGCCTTCTGGGAAAAGCGAAGAGTCTCCCTCAGCAAGAAGATCGTTGGGTACAGCCGGGACCAGCTGCTTGGAAAGCATCACCAAACCAGGGATTCAAGCTTGAGGAGGATAATTTGCATATTCCAGGTGCCTTCTGGGAAAAGCGAAGAGTCTCCCTCAGCAAGAAGATCGTTGGGTACAGCCGGGACCAGCTGCTTGGAAAGCATCACCAAACCAGGGATTCAAGCTTGAGGAGGATAATTTGCATATTCCAGGTGCCTTCTGGGAAAAGCGAAGAGTCTCCCTCAGCAAGAAGATCGTTGGGTACAGCCGGGACCAGCTGCTTGGAAAGCATCACCAAACCAGGGATTCAAGCTTGAGGAGGATAATTTGCATATTCCAGGTGCCTTCTGGGAAAAGCGAAGAGTCTCCCTCAGCAAGAAGATCGTTGGGTACAGCCGGGACCAGCTGCTTGGAAAGCATCACCAAACCAGGGATTCAAGCTTGAGGAGGATAATTTGCATATTCCAGGTGCCTTCTGGGAAAAGCGAAGAGTCTCCCTCAGCAAGAAGATCGTTGGGTACAGCCGGGACCAGCTGCTTGGAAAGCATCACCAAACCAGGGATTCAAGCTTGAGGAGGATAATTTGCATATTCCAGGTGCCTTCTGGGAAAAGCGAAGAGTCTCCCTCAGCAAGAAGATCGTTGGGTACAGCCGGGACCAGCTGCTTGGAAAGCATCACCAAACCAGGGATTCAAGCTTGAGGAGGATAATTTGCATATTCCAGGTGCCTTCTGGGAAAAGCGAAGAGTCTCCCTCAGCAAGAAGATCGTTGGGTACAGCCGGGACCAGCTGCTTGGAAAGCATCACCAAACCAGGGATTCAAGCTTGAGGAGGATAATTTGCATATTCCAGGTGCCTTCTGGGAAAAGCGAAGAGTCTCCCTCAGCAAGAAGATCGTTGGGTACAGCCGGGACCAGCTGCTTGGAAAGCATCACCAAACCAGGGATTCAAGCTTGAGGAGGATAATTTGCATATTCCAGGTGCCTTCTGGGAAAAGCGAAGAGTCTCCCTCAGCAAGAAGATCGTTGGGTACAGCCGGGACCAGCTGCTTGGAAAGCATCACCAAACCAGGGATTCAAGCTTGAGGAGGATAATTTGCATATTCCAGGTGCCTTCTGGGAAAAGCGAAGAGTCTCCCTCAGCAAGAAGATCGTTGGGTACAGCCGGGACCAGCTGCTTGGAAAGCATCACCAAACCAGGGATTCAAGCTTGAGGAGGATAATTTGCATATTCCAGGTGCCTTCTGGGAAAAGCGAAGAGTCTCCCTCAGCAAGAAGATCGTTGGGTACAGCCGGGACCAGCTGCTTGGAAAGCATCACCAAACCAGGGATTCAAGCTTGAGGAGGATAATTTGCATATTCCAGGTGCCTTCTGGGAAAAGCGAAGAGTCTCCCTCAGCAAGAAGATCGTTGGGTACAGCCGGGACCAGCTGCTTGGAAAGCATCACCAAACCAGGGATTCAAGCTTGAGGAGGATAATTTGCATATTCCAGGTGCCTTCTGGGAAAAGCGAAGAGTCTCCCTCAGCAAGAAGATCGTTGGGTACAGCCGGGACCAGCTGCTTGGAAAGCATCACCAAACCAGGGATTCAAGCTTGAGGAGGATAATTTGCATATTCCAGGTGCCTTCTGGGAAAAGCGAAGAGTCTCCCTCAGCAAGAAGATCGTTGGGTACAGCCGGGACCAGCTGCTTGGAAAGCATCACCAAACCAGGGATTCAAGCTTGAGGAGGATAATTTGCATATTCCAGGTGCCTTCTGGGAAAAGCGAAGAGTCTCCCTCAGCAAGAAGATCGTTGGGTACAGCCGGGACCAGCTGCTTGGAAAGCATCACCAAACCAGGGATTCAAGCTTGAGGAGGATAATTTGCATATTCCAGGTGCCTTCTGGGAAAAGCGAAGAGTCTCCCTCAGCAAGAAGATCGTTGGGTACAGCCGGGACCAGCTGCTTGGAAAGCATCACCAAACCAGGGATTCAAGCTTGAGGAGGATAATTTGCATATTCCAGGTGCCTTCTGGGAAAAGCGAAGAGTCTCCCTCAGCAAGAAGATCGTTGGGTACAGCCGGGACCAGCTGCTTGGAAAGCATCACCAAACCAGGGATTCAAGCTTGAGGAGGATAATTTGCATATTCCAGGTGCCTTCTGGGAAAAGCGAAGAGTCTCCCTCAGCAAGAAGATCGTTGGGTACAGCCGGGACCAGCTGCTTGGAAAGCATCACCAAACCAGGGATTCAAGCTTGAGGAGGATAATTTGCATATTCCAGGTGCCTTCTGGGAAAAGCGAAGAGTCTCCCTCAGCAAGAAGATCGTTGGGTACAGCCGGGACCAGCTGCTTGGAAAGCATCACCAAACCAGGGATTCAAGCTTGAGGAGGATAATTTGCATATTCCAGGTGCCTTCTGGGAAAAGCGAAGAGTCTCCCTCAGCAAGAAGATCGTTGGGTACAGCCGGGACCAGCTGCTTGGAAAGCATCACCAAACCAGGGATTCAAGCTTGAGGAGGATAATTTGCATATTCCAGGTGCCTTCTGGGAAAAGCGAAGAGTCTCCCTCAGCAAGAAGATCGTTGGGTACAGCCGGGACCAGCTGCTTGGAAAGCATCACCAAACCAGGGATTCAAGCTTGAGGAGGATAATTTGCATATTCCAGGTGCCTTCTGGGAAAAGCGAAGAGTCTCCCTCAGCAAGAAGATCGTTGGGTACAGCCGGGACCAGCTGCTTGGAAAGCATCACCAAACCAGGGATTCAAGCTTGAGGAGGATAATTTGCATATTCCAGGTGCCTTCTGGGAAAAGCGAAGAGTCTCCCTCAGCAAGAAGATCGTTGGGTACAGCCGGGACCAGCTGCTTGGAAAGCATCACCAAACCAGGGATTCAAGCTTGAGGAGGATAATTTGCATATTCCAGGTGCCTTCTGGGAAAAGCGAAGAGTCTCCCTCAGCAAGAAGATCGTTGGGTACAGCCGGGACCAGCTGCTTGGAAAGCATCACCAAACCAGGGATTCAAGCTTGAGGAGGATAATTTGCATATTCCAGGTGCCTTCTGGGAAAAGCGAAGAGTCTCCCTCAGCAAGAAGATCGTTGGGTACAGCCGGGACCAGCTGCTTGGAAAGCATCACCAAACCAGGGATTCAAGCTTGAGGAGGATAATTTGCATATTCCAGGTGCCTTCTGGGAAAAGCGAAGAGTCTCCCTCAGCAAGAAGATCGTTGGGTACAGCCGGGACCAGCTGCTTGGAAAGCATCACCAAACCAGGGATTCAAGCTTGAGGAGGATAATTTGCATATTCCAGGTGCCTTCTGGGAAAAGCGAAGAGTCTCCCTCAGCAAGAAGATCGTTGGGTACAGCCGGGACCAGCTGCTTGGAAAGCATCACCAAACCAGGGATTCAAGCTTGAGGAGGATAATTTGCATATTCCAGGTGCCTTCTGGGAAAAGCGAAGAGTCTCCCTCAGCAAGAAGATCGTTGGGTACAGCCGGGACCAGCTGCTTGGAAAGCATCACCAAACCAGGGATTCAAGCTTGAGGAGGATAATTTGCATATTCCAGGTGCCTTCTGGGAAAAGCGAAGAGTCTCCCTCAGCAAGAAGATCGTTGGGTACAGCCGGGACCAGCTGCTTGGAAAGCATCACCAAACCAGGGATTCAAGCTTGAGGAGGATAATTTGCATATTCCAGGTGCCTTCTGGGAAAAGCGAAGAGTCTCCCTCAGCAAGAAGATCGTTGGGTACAGCCGGGACCAGCTGCTTGGAAAGCATCACCAAACCAGGGATTCAAGCTTGAGGAGGATAATTTGCATATTCCAGGTGCCTTCTGGGAAAAGCGAAGAGTCTCCCTCAGCAAGAAGATCGTTGGGTACAGCCGGGACCAGCTGCTTGGAAAGCATCACCAAACCAGGGATTCAAGCTTGAGGAGGATAATTTGCATATTCCAGGTGCCTTCTGGGAAAAGCGAAGAGTCTCCCTCAGCAAGAAGATCGTTGGGTACAGCCGGGACCAGCTGCTTGGAAAGCATCACCAAACCAGGGATTCAAGCTTGAGGAGGATAATTTGCATATTCCAGGTGCCTTCTGGGAAAAGCGAAGAGTCTCCCTCAGCAAGAAGATCGTTGGGTACAGCCGGGACCAGCTGCTTGGAAAGCATCACCAAACCAGGGATTCAAGCTTGAGGAGGATAATTTGCATATTCCAGGTGCCTTCTGGGAAAAGCGAAGAGTCTCCCTCAGCAAGAAGATCGTTGGGTACAGCCGGGACCAGCTGCTTGGAAAGCATCACCAAACCAGGGATTCAAGCTTGAGGAGGATAATTTGCATATTCCAGGTGCCTTCTGGGAAAAGCGAAGAGTCTCCCTCAGCAAGAAGATCGTTGGGTACAGCCGGGACCAGCTGCTTGGAAAGCATCACCAAACCAGGGATTCAAGCTTGAGGAGGATAATTTGCATATTCCAGGTGCCTTCTGGGAAAAGCGAAGAGTCTCCCTCAGCAAGAAGATCGTTGGGTACAGCCGGGACCAGCTGCTTGGAAAGCATCACCAAACCAGGGATTCAAGCTTGAGGAGGATAATTTGCATATTCCAGGTGCCTTCTGGGAAAAGCGAAGAGTCTCCCTCAGCAAGAAGATCGTTGGGTACAGCCGGGACCAGCTGCTTGGAAAGCATCACCAAACCAGGGATTCAAGCTTGAGGAGGATAATTTGCATATTCCAGGTGCCTTCTGGGAAAAGCGAAGAGTCTCCCTCAGCAAGAAGATCGTTGGGTACAGCCGGGACCAGCTGCTTGGAAAGCATCACCAAACCAGGGATTCAAGCTTGAGGAGGATAATTTGCATATTCCAGGTGCCTTCTGGGAAAAGCGAAGAGTCTCCCTCAGCAAGAAGATCGTTGGGTACAGCCGGGACCAGCTGCTTGGAAAGCATCACCAAACCAGGGATTCAAGCTTGAGGAGGATAATTTGCATATTCCAGGTGCCTTCTGGGAAAAGCGAAGAGTCTCCCTCAGCAAGAAGATCGTTGGGTACAGCCGGGACCAGCTGCTTGGAAAGCATCACCAAACCAGGGATTCAAGCTTGAGGAGGATAATTTGCATATTCCAGGTGCCTTCTGGGAAAAGCGAAGAGTCTCCCTCAGCAAGAAGATCGTTGGGTACAGCCGGGACCAGCTGCTTGGAAAGCATCACCAAACCAGGGATTCAAGCTTGAGGAGGATAATTTGCATATTCCAGGTGCCTTCTGGGAAAAGCGAAGAGTCTCCCTCAGCAAGAAGATCGTTGGGTACAGCCGGGACCAGCTGCTTGGAAAGCATCACCAAACCAGGGATTCAAGCTTGAGGAGGATAATTTGCATATTCCAGGTGCCTTCTGGGAAAAGCGAAGAGTCTCCCTCAGCAAGAAGATCGTTGGGTACAGCCGGGACCAGCTGCTTGGAAAGCATCACCAAACCAGGGATTCAAGCTTGAGGAGGATAATTTGCATATTCCAGGTGCCTTCTGGGAAAAGCGAAGAGTCTCCCTCAGCAAGAAGATCGTTGGGTACAGCCGGGACCAGCTGCTTGGAAAGCATCACCAAACCAGGGATTCAAGCTTGAGGAGGATAATTTGCATATTCCAGGTGCCTTCTGGGAAAAGCGAAGAGTCTCCCTCAGCAAGAAGATCGTTGGGTACAGCCGGGACCAGCTGCTTGGAAAGCATCACCAAACCAGGGATTCAAGCTTGAGGAGGATAATTTGCATATTCCAGGTGCCTTCTGGGAAAAGCGAAGAGTCTCCCTCAGCAAGAAGATCGTTGGGTACAGCCGGGACCAGCTGCTTGGAAAGCATCACCAAACCAGGGATTCAAGCTTGAGGAGGATAATTTGCATATTCCAGGTGCCTTCTGGGAAAAGCGAAGAGTCTCCCTCAGCAAGAAGATCGTTGGGTACAGCCGGGACCAGCTGCTTGGAAAGCATCACCAAACCAGGGATTCAAGCTTGAGGAGGATAATTTGCATATTCCAGGTGCCTTCTGGGAAAAGCGAAGAGTCTCCCTCAGCAAGAAGATCGTTGGGTACAGCCGGGACCAGCTGCTTGGAAAGCATCACCAAACCAGGGATTCAAGCTTGAGGAGGATAATTTGCATATTCCAGGTGCCTTCTGGGAAAAGCGAAGAGTCTCCCTCAGCAAGAAGATCGTTGGGTACAGCCGGGACCAGCTGCTTGGAAAGCATCACCAAACCAGGGATTCAAGCTTGAGGAGGATAATTTGCATATTCCAGGTGCCTTCTGGGAAAAGCGAAGAGTCTCCCTCAGCAAGAAGATCGTTGGGTACAGCCGGGACCAGCTGCTTGGAAAGCATCACCAAACCAGGGATTCAAGCTTGAGGAGGATAATTTGCATATTCCAGGTGCCTTCTGGGAAAAGCGAAGAGTCTCCCTCAGCAAGAAGATCGTTGGGTACAGCCGGGACCAGCTGCTTGGAAAGCATCACCAAACCAGGGATTCAAGCTTGAGGAGGATAATTTGCATATTCCAGGTGCCTTCTGGGAAAAGCGAAGAGTCTCCCTCAGCAAGAAGATCGTTGGGTACAGCCGGGACCAGCTGCTTGGAAAGCATCACCAAACCAGGGATTCAAGCTTGAGGAGGATAATTTGCATATTCCAGGTGCCTTCTGGGAAAAGCGAAGAGTCTCCCTCAGCAAGAAGATCGTTGGGTACAGCCGGGACCAGCTGCTTGGAAAGCATCACCAAACCAGGGATTCAAGCTTGAGGAGGATAATTTGCATATTCCAGGTGCCTTCTGGGAAAAGCGAAGAGTCTCCCTCAGCAAGAAGATCGTTGGGTACAGCCGGGACCAGCTGCTTGGAAAGCATCACCAAACCAGGGATTCAAGCTTGAGGAGGATAATTTGCATATTCCAGGTGCCTTCTGGGAAAAGCGAAGAGTCTCCCTCAGCAAGAAGATCGTTGGGTACAGCCGGGACCAGCTGCTTGGAAAGCATCACCAAACCAGGGATTCAAGCTTGAGGAGGATAATTTGCATATTCCAGGTGCCTTCTGGGAAAAGCGAAGAGTCTCCCTCAGCAAGAAGATCGTTGGGTACAGCCGGGACCAGCTGCTTGGAAAGCATCACCAAACCAGGGATTCAAGCTTGAGGAGGATAATTTGCATATTCCAGGTGCCTTCTGGGAAAAGCGAAGAGTCTCCCTCAGCAAGAAGATCGTTGGGTACAGCCGGGACCAGCTGCTTGGAAAGCATCACCAAACCAGGGATTCAAGCTTGAGGAGGATAATTTGCATATTCCAGGTGCCTTCTGGGAAAAGCGAAGAGTCTCCCTCAGCAAGAAGATCGTTGGGTACAGCCGGGACCAGCTGCTTGGAAAGCATCACCAAACCAGGGATTCAAGCTTGAGGAGGATAATTTGCATATTCCAGGTGCCTTCTGGGAAAAGCGAAGAGTCTCCCTCAGCAAGAAGATCGTTGGGTACAGCCGGGACCAGCTGCTTGGAAAGCATCACCAAACCAGGGATTCAAGCTTGAGGAGGATAATTTGCATATTCCAGGTGCCTTCTGGGAAAAGCGAAGAGTCTCCCTCAGCAAGAAGATCGTTGGGTACAGCCGGGACCAGCTGCTTGGAAAGCATCACCAAACCAGGGATTCAAGCTTGAGGAGGATAATTTGCATATTCCAGGTGCCTTCTGGGAAAAGCGAAGAGTCTCCCTCAGCAAGAAGATCGTTGGGTACAGCCGGGACCAGCTGCTTGGAAAGCATCACCAAACCAGGGATTCAAGCTTGAGGAGGATAATTTGCATATTCCAGGTGCCTTCTGGGAAAAGCGAAGAGTCTCCCTCAGCAAGAAGATCGTTGGGTACAGCCGGGACCAGCTGCTTGGAAAGCATCACCAAACCAGGGATTCAAGCTTGAGGAGGATAATTTGCATATTCCAGGTGCCTTCTGGGAAAAGCGAAGAGTCTCCCTCAGCAAGAAGATCGTTGGGTACAGCCGGGACCAGCTGCTTGGAAAGCATCACCAAACCAGGGATTCAAGCTTGAGGAGGATAATTTGCATATTCCAGGTGCCTTCTGGGAAAAGCGAAGAGTCTCCCTCAGCAAGAAGATCGTTGGGTACAGCCGGGACCAGCTGCTTGGAAAGCATCACCAAACCAGGGATTCAAGCTTGAGGAGGATAATTTGCATATTCCAGGTGCCTTCTGGGAAAAGCGAAGAGTCTCCCTCAGCAAGAAGATCGTTGGGTACAGCCGGGACCAGCTGCTTGGAAAGCATCACCAAACCAGGGATTCAAGCTTGAGGAGGATAATTTGCATATTCCAGGTGCCTTCTGGGAAAAGCGAAGAGTCTCCCTCAGCAAGAAGATCGTTGGGTACAGCCGGGACCAGCTGCTTGGAAAGCATCACCAAACCAGGGATTCAAGCTTGAGGAGGATAATTTGCATATTCCAGGTGCCTTCTGGGAAAAGCGAAGAGTCTCCCTCAGCAAGAAGATCGTTGGGTACAGCCGGGACCAGCTGCTTGGAAAGCATCACCAAACCAGGGATTCAAGCTTGAGGAGGATAATTTGCATATTCCAGGTGCCTTCTGGGAAAAGCGAAGAGTCTCCCTCAGCAAGAAGATCGTTGGGTACAGCCGGGACCAGCTGCTTGGAAAGCATCACCAAACCAGGGATTCAAGCTTGAGGAGGATAATTTGCATATTCCAGGTGCCTTCTGGGAAAAGCGAAGAGTCTCCCTCAGCAAGAAGATCGTTGGGTACAGCCGGGACCAGCTGCTTGGAAAGCATCACCAAACCAGGGATTCAAGCTTGAGGAGGATAATTTGCATATTCCAGGTGCCTTCTGGGAAAAGCGAAGAGTCTCCCTCAGCAAGAAGATCGTTGGGTACAGCCGGGACCAGCTGCTTGGAAAGCATCACCAAACCAGGGATTCAAGCTTGAGGAGGATAATTTGCATATTCCAGGTGCCTTCTGGGAAAAGCGAAGAGTCTCCCTCAGCAAGAAGATCGTTGGGTACAGCCGGGACCAGCTGCTTGGAAAGCATCACCAAACCAGGGATTCAAGCTTGAGGAGGATAATTTGCATATTCCAGGTGCCTTCTGGGAAAAGCGAAGAGTCTCCCTCAGCAAGAAGATCGTTGGGTACAGCCGGGACCAGCTGCTTGGAAAGCATCACCAAACCAGGGATTCAAGCTTGAGGAGGATAATTTGCATATTCCAGGTGCCTTCTGGGAAAAGCGAAGAGTCTCCCTCAGCAAGAAGATCGTTGGGTACAGCCGGGACCAGCTGCTTGGAAAGCATCACCAAACCAGGGATTCAAGCTTGAGGAGGATAATTTGCATATTCCAGGTGCCTTCTGGGAAAAGCGAAGAGTCTCCCTCAGCAAGAAGATCGTTGGGTACAGCCGGGACCAGCTGCTTGGAAAGCATCACCAAACCAGGGATTCAAGCTTGAGGAGGATAATTTGCATATTCCAGGTGCCTTCTGGGAAAAGCGAAGAGTCTCCCTCAGCAAGAAGATCGTTGGGTACAGCCGGGACCAGCTGCTTGGAAAGCATCACCAAACCAGGGATTCAAGCTTGAGGAGGATAATTTGCATATTCCAGGTGCCTTCTGGGAAAAGCGAAGAGTCTCCCTCAGCAAGAAGATCGTTGGGTACAGCCGGGACCAGCTGCTTGGAAAGCATCACCAAACCAGGGATTCAAGCTTGAGGAGGATAATTTGCATATTCCAGGTGCCTTCTGGGAAAAGCGAAGAGTCTCCCTCAGCAAGAAGATCGTTGGGTACAGCCGGGACCAGCTGCTTGGAAAGCATCACCAAACCAGGGATTCAAGCTTGAGGAGGATAATTTGCATATTCCAGGTGCCTTCTGGGAAAAGCGAAGAGTCTCCCTCAGCAAGAAGATCGTTGGGTACAGCCGGGACCAGCTGCTTGGAAAGCATCACCAAACCAGGGATTCAAGCTTGAGGAGGATAATTTGCATATTCCAGGTGCCTTCTGGGAAAAGCGAAGAGTCTCCCTCAGCAAGAAGATCGTTGGGTACAGCCGGGACCAGCTGCTTGGAAAGCATCACCAAACCAGGGATTCAAGCTTGAGGAGGATAATTTGCATATTCCAGGTGCCTTCTGGGAAAAGCGAAGAGTCTCCCTCAGCAAGAAGATCGTTGGGTACAGCCGGGACCAGCTGCTTGGAAAGCATCACCAAACCAGGGATTCAAGCTTGAGGAGGATAATTTGCATATTCCAGGTGCCTTCTGGGAAAAGCGAAGAGTCTCCCTCAGCAAGAAGATCGTTGGGTACAGCCGGGACCAGCTGCTTGGAAAGCATCACCAAACCAGGGATTCAAGCTTGAGGAGGATAATTTGCATATTCCAGGTGCCTTCTGGGAAAAGCGAAGAGTCTCCCTCAGCAAGAAGATCGTTGGGTACAGCCGGGACCAGCTGCTTGGAAAGCATCACCAAACCAGGGATTCAAGCTTGAGGAGGATAATTTGCATATTCCAGGTGCCTTCTGGGAAAAGCGAAGAGTCTCCCTCAGCAAGAAGATCGTTGGGTACAGCCGGGACCAGCTGCTTGGAAAGCATCACCAAACCAGGGATTCAAGCTTGAGGAGGATAATTTGCATATTCCAGGTGCCTTCTGGGAAAAGCGAAGAGTCTCCCTCAGCAAGAAGATCGTTGGGTACAGCCGGGACCAGCTGCTTGGAAAGCATCACCAAACCAGGGATTCAAGCTTGAGGAGGATAATTTGCATATTCCAGGTGCCTTCTGGGAAAAGCGAAGAGTCTCCCTCAGCAAGAAGATCGTTGGGTACAGCCGGGACCAGCTGCTTGGAAAGCATCACCAAACCAGGGATTCAAGCTTGAGGAGGATAATTTGCATATTCCAGGTGCCTTCTGGGAAAAGCGAAGAGTCTCCCTCAGCAAGAAGATCGTTGGGTACAGCCGGGACCAGCTGCTTGGAAAGCATCACCAAACCAGGGATTCAAGCTTGAGGAGGATAATTTGCATATTCCAGGTGCCTTCTGGGAAAAGCGAAGAGTCTCCCTCAGCAAGAAGATCGTTGGGTACAGCCGGGACCAGCTGCTTGGAAAGCATCACCAAACCAGGGATTCAAGCTTGAGGAGGATAATTTGCATATTCCAGGTGCCTTCTGGGAAAAGCGAAGAGTCTCCCTCAGCAAGAAGATCGTTGGGTACAGCCGGGACCAGCTGCTTGGAAAGCATCACCAAACCAGGGATTCAAGCTTGAGGAGGATAATTTGCATATTCCAGGTGCCTTCTGGGAAAAGCGAAGAGTCTCCCTCAGCAAGAAGATCGTTGGGTACAGCCGGGACCAGCTGCTTGGAAAGCATCACCAAACCAGGGATTCAAGCTTGAGGAGGATAATTTGCATATTCCAGGTGCCTTCTGGGAAAAGCGAAGAGTCTCCCTCAGCAAGAAGATCGTTGGGTACAGCCGGGACCAGCTGCTTGGAAAGCATCACCAAACCAGGGATTCAAGCTTGAGGAGGATAATTTGCATATTCCAGGTGCCTTCTGGGAAAAGCGAAGAGTCTCCCTCAGCAAGAAGATCGTTGGGTACAGCCGGGACCAGCTGCTTGGAAAGCATCACCAAACCAGGGATTCAAGCTTGAGGAGGATAATTTGCATATTCCAGGTGCCTTCTGGGAAAAGCGAAGAGTCTCCCTCAGCAAGAAGATCGTTGGGTACAGCCGGGACCAGCTGCTTGGAAAGCATCACCAAACCAGGGATTCAAGCTTGAGGAGGATAATTTGCATATTCCAGGTGCCTTCTGGGAAAAGCGAAGAGTCTCCCTCAGCAAGAAGATCGTTGGGTACAGCCGGGACCAGCTGCTTGGAAAGCATCACCAAACCGCGCGCCTTACGGCGCGCGAATTTTTGCCTGTAGGACATTATTGCAAGAAAGCTTGGCTGAGTAGATTACACAAGAAGGAAAGCACACAGCAAGTCAGCAGGATCTGGGAGCAACATGGCAGATGTGACAACCTACATGGTGAGCTGCAGCATGTGCTACATGTTCGCAGATTGACCAGAAGAAGAATCCAATTTCACCTGTCAGAAGTGTAGACTAGTGGCCCTTTTAGAAGAAAAGGTGCGGGGTCTGGAAGAAAGAATAGCAACTTTGAAACTCATCAAAGAGAATGAAGACTTCCTAGACAGAACAGAAGCATCTCTACTGGTCACAGAAGGTGAAAAAAGTGTCAGAGAACCTCCAAAAGCAGATGAGTGGAAGCATGTGACCAAAAGAAGCAAGAAGACCATGGAGAAATCACCAACCACACAACTGAAGAACCGATATCAAATCTTTGTAGAGGTTGAAGATGGCACACCTAAGGATGAAGCACTACCAGCAAGCAAAAAAGAAAAGGGTACGCAGCAACAAGTGACAGCAAAAAGTACAGCCAAGAAGCAACGAAGAGTGGTGGTGGGAGACTCACTACTGAGAGGCACAGAAGCAGCCATCTGCAGACCGGACATAACCGCAAGAGAAGTATGCTGCCTTCCAGGTGCGATGATCAAGGATGTGACTGATAGGATACCAAAGCTCTTCAGCTCCAAGGACGTCCACCCATTTCTTCTGATACATGTTGGCACCAATGACACCGCAAGGAAGGACCTACTGACAATCTGCAAGGACTTTGAAGAGTTGGGGAAGAAAGTAAAGGAACTGGATGCACAGGTAGTTTTTTCTTCTATCCTTCCAGTAGACGGGCATGGCACCAGGAGATGGAACAGGATCCTTGATGCGAACAACTGGCTAAGACGATGGTGCAGACAACAAGGATTCGGATTCCTGGACCACGGTGTGAATTACTTGTACGATGGACTCCTCGCCAGAGATGGACTACACCTCAACAAACCTGGGAAACACACATTCGCCAGAAGACTCGCTACACTCATCAGGAGGGCGTTAAACTAGAAGAAGAGGGGACGGGAAGAAAAACATTAGACTTGAACAAAGAAGACCCAGGAAAACATACTCAGAAGGGAGGTAAGAACATTTCTAAAACAATCCACAGCGAGGAGATTGGAACAAAACAAAATCCTCTAAACTGCATGCTCGCAAATGCCAGAAGCCTGACAAACAAGATGGAAGAACTAGAAGCAGAAATATCTACAGGTAACTTTGACATAGTGGGAATAACCGAGACATGGTTAGATGAAAGCTATGACTGGGCAGTTAACTTACAGGGTTACAGTCTGTTTAGAAAGGATCGTAAAAATCGGAGAGGAGGAGGGGTTTGTCTCTATGTAAAGTCTTGTCTAAAGTCCACTTTAAGGGAGGATATTAGCGAAGGTAATGAGGATGTCGCGTCCATATGGGTCGAAATTCATGGAGGGAAAAATGGTAACAAAATTCTCATTGGGGTCTGTTACAAACCCCCAAATATAACAGAAATCATGGAAAGTCTACTTCTAAAGCAGATAGATGAAGCTGCAACCCATAATGAGGTCCTGGTTATGGGGGACTTTAACTACCCGGATATTAACTGGGAAACAGAAACCTGTGAAACCCATAAAGGCAACAGGTTTCTGCTAATAACCAAGAAAAATTATCTTTCACAATTGGTGCAGAATCCAACCAGAGGAGCAGCACTTTTAGACCTAATACTATCTAATAGACCTGACAGAATAACAAATCTGCAGGTGGTCGGGCATCTAGGAAATAGCGACCACAATATTGTACAGTTTCACCTGTCTTTCACTAGGGGGACTTGTCAGGGAGTCACAAAAACACTGAACTTTAGGAAGGCAAAGTTTGACCAGCTTAGAGATGCCCTTAATCTGGTAGACTGGGACAATATCCTCAGAAATAAGAATACAGATAATAAATGGAAAATGTTTAAGAACATCCTAAATAGGCACTGTAAGCGGTTTATACCTTGTGGGAATAAAAGGACTAGAAATAGGAAAAACCCAATGTGGCTAAACAAAGAAGTAAGACAGGCAATTAACAGTAAAAAGAAAGCATTTGCACTACTAAAGCAGGATGGCACCATTGAAGCTCTAAAAAACTATAGGGAGAAAAATACTTTATCTAAAAAACTAATTAAAGCTGCCAAAAAGGAAACAGAGAAGCACATTGCTAAGGAGAGTAAAACTAATCCCAAACTGTTCTTCAACTATATCAATAGTAAAAGAATAAAAACTGAAAATGTAGGCCCCTTAAAAAATAGTGAGGAAAGAATGGTTGTAGATGATGAGGAAAAGGCTAACATATTAAACACCTTCTTCTCCACGGTATTCACGGTGGAAAATGAAATGCTAGGTGAAATCCCAAGAAACAATGAAAACCCTATATTAAGGCTCACCAATCTAACCCAAGAAGAGGTGCGAAACCGGCTAAATAAGATTAAAATAGATAAATCTCCGGGTCCGGATGGCATACACCCACGAGTACTAAGAGAACTAAGTAATGTAATAGATAAACCATTATTTCTTATTTTTAGGGACTCTATAGCGACGGGGTCTGTTCCGCAGGACTGGCGCATAGCAAATGTGGTGCCAATATTCAAAAAGGGCTCTAAAAGTGAACCTGGAAATTATAGGCCAGTAAGTCTAACCTCTACTGTTGGTAAAATATTTGAAGGGTTTCTGAAGGATGTTATTCTGGATTATCTCAATGAGAATAACTGTTTAACTCCATATCAGCATGGGTTTATGAGAAATCGCTCATGTCAAACCAATCTAATCAGTTTTTATGAAGAGGTAAGCTATAGGCTAGACCACGGTGAGTCATTGGACGTGGTATATCTCGATTTTTCCAAAGCGTTTGATACCGTGCCGCACAAGAGGTTGGTACACAAAATGAGAATGCTTGGTCTGGGGGAAAATGTGTGTAAATGGGTTAGTAACTGGCTTAGTGATAGAAAGCAGAGGGTGGTTATAAATGGTATAGTCTCTAACTGGTTCGCTGTGACCAGTGGGGTACCGCAGGGGTCGGTATTGGGAGCTGTTCTCTTCAACATATTCATTAATGATCTGGTAGAAGGTTTACACAGTAAAATATTGATATTTGCAGATGATACAAAACTATGTAAAGCAGTTAATACAAGAGAAGATAGTATTCTGCTACAGATGGATCTGGATAAGTTGGAAACTTGGGCTGAAAGGTGGCAGATGAGGTTTAACAATGATAAATGTAAGGTTATACACATGGGAAGAAGGAATCAATATCACCATAACACACTGAACGGGAAACCACTGGGTAAATCTGACAGGGAGAAGGACTTGGGGATCCTAGTTAATGATAAACTTACCTGGAGCAGCCAGTGCCAGGCAGCAGCTGCCAAGGCAAACAGGATCATGGGGTGCATTAAAAGAGGTCTGGATACACATGATGAGAGCATTATACTGCCTCTGTACAAATCCCTAGTTAGACCGCACATGGAGTACTGTGTCCAGTTTTGGGCACCGGTGCTCAGGAAGGATATAATGGAACTAGAGAGCGTACAAAGGAGGGCAACAAAGTTAATAAAGGGGATGGGAGAATTACAATACCCAGATAGATTAGCGAAATTAGGATTATTTAGTCTAGAAAAAAGACGACTGAGGGGCGATCTAATAACCATGTATAAGTATATAAGGGGACAATACAAATATCTCGCTGAGGATCTGTTTATACCAAGGAAGGTGACGGGCACAAGGGGGCATTCTTTGCGTCTGGAGGAGAGGTTTTTCCACCAACATAGAAGAGGATTCTTTACTGTTAGGGCAGTGAGAATCTGGAATTGCTTGCCTGAGGAGGTGGTGATGGCGAACTCAGTCGAGGGGTTCAAGAGAGGCCTGGATGTCTTCCTGGAGCAGAACAATATTGTATCATACAATTATTAGGTTCTGTAGAAGGATGTAGATCTGGGGATTTATTATGATGGAATATAGGAATATAGGCTGAACTGGATGGACAAATGTCTTTTTTCGGCCTTACTAACTATGTTACTATGTTACTATGGAGTGCATAAAATCTCAGAACATTAAACAGTATAATAATAATCAGCCCCTCAGTGCCCTGTACCCCTTCCACAATACCCCATCCTCTCTGAGTCACCCACACAGTGCCCTGTCCCCCTCCCACACCCCAAAAACCACAATGACCCCCATCCTCTCACATTCACCCCCCTTGAACTGGGGAGTGAAAGCTTTTGACACTTACACTGCTGCTGCTATTGCTTTTGTGATGACACGTCGACATTCCCGGGGTTTGACGTTTAGAACTGCAATGTACACTGTGTGCCTCACTGCTGTCTTGGAGAAAACCACTCTTAAGATTGTCTACAGGCGTGTTTTGATACTCCAGAATGCAGTCCTCCCCTTTCAGGGGGCAGCATCCTGGCTAAATATACTCTTTTACTGTGTCTAGAGTGGCAACCCAGTAGTCAGCACTATTTCTAACCCTAAGAATATGGGCATCATGTTGAAGAAGGCACATATGTGTAAGGCACTTCCATGAGGTCCAAGTTCATGGTGTGTTAGTGGTGGGGTAACACTCAAGGTTGCTTCCTCCATCCCCTCTTTTCAAACACAAACAACAGAGGGGGGGAATTATTCTCTTCATCTCCTAACTTTTGCACATCCATCGTCTCTTCTTCCTAGTTCTTCTGCATTTCTCTTGGCTCCTGCACCTTCACTAACAGTTTGACTGATACCATGAGCCCCCCTCGATCGCTGTAATCCACACTTCCATTGCACCCATCTGTGTGATGACAGTCCGGAACTTTGAAGTATTGGTGCCCTTTCCACATCTTCCTCTGCTTTCACCTCTTCCTCTGGGACCTCCACCTCCTCATACAGACTATTCAAAGTGTGCTCCAGCTTGTAGATGACTGGAATAGGCATGCTGATGACAGCCCTAACCACTGTCAGCCCTAACCATCTTAGTAACCAGTTCAAAACTGTGCAGAAGGGTGCAGATGTTTAGATGGCCAGTCCATTCCTCTGTTAACCCCTTAAGCCCCGAGGGTGGTTTGCACGTTAATGACCGGGCCAATTTTTACAATTCTGACCACTGTCCCTTTATGAGGTTATAACTCTGGAACGCTTCAACGGATCTTGGCGATTCTGACATTGTCTTCTCGTGACATATTGTACTTCATGATAGTGGTAAAACTTATTGATATAACTTGCGTTTATTTGTGAAAAAAATGGAAATTTTGCGAAAATTTTGAAAATTTTGCAACTTTTGCAATTTTCCAAATTTGAATTTTTATGCCCTTAAATCACAGAGATATGTCACGCAAAATACTTAATAAGTAACATTTCCCACATGTCTACTTTATATCAGGACAATTTTGGAACCAAAAGTTTTTCTTGTTAGGGAGTTATAAGGGTTAAAAGTTGACCAGCAATTTCTCATTTTTACAACACCATTTTTTTTAGGGACCACATCTCATTTGAAGTCATTTTGAGGGGTCTATATGATAGAAAATACCCAAGTGTGACACCATTCTAAAAACTGCACCCCTCAGGGTGCTCAAAACCACATTCAAGAAGTTTATTAACCCTTCAGGTGTTTCACAGGAATTTTTGAAATGTTTAAATAAAAATGAACATTTAACTTTTTTTCACACAAAATTTATTTCAGCTCCAATTTGTCTTATTTTACCAAGGGTAACAGGAGAAAATGGACCGCAAAAGTTGTGCAATTTGTCCTGAGTACGCTGATACCCCATATGTGGGTGTAAACCATTGTTTGGGCGCATGGCAGAGCTCGGAAGGGAAGGAGCGCCATTTGACTTTTCAATGCAAAATTGACTGGAATTGAGATGGGACGCCATGTTGCGTTTGGAGAGCCCCTGATGTGCCTAAACATTGAAACCCCCCACACGTGACACCATTTTGGAAAGTAGACCCCTTAAGGAACTTATCTAGATGTGTGGTGAGCACTTTGACCCAACAAGTGCTTCACAGAAGTTTATAATGCAGAGCCGTAAAAATAAAAAATCATATTTTTTCACAAAAATGATATTTTCGCCCCCAATTTTTTATTTTCCCAGGGGTAAGAGAAGAAATTAGACCACAAAGTTGTTGTGCAATTTGTCCTGAGTACGAAAATACCCCATATGTGAGGGTAAACCACTGATTGGGCGCAAAGCAGAGCTCGGAAGGGAAGGAGTGCCATTTTTCTTTTCAATGCAAAATTGACTGGAATTAAGATGGGATGCCATGTTGCGTTTGGAGAGCCCCTGATGTGCCTAAACATTGAAACTCCCCACAAGTGACACCATTTTGGAAAGTAGACCCTTTAAGGAACTTATCTAGATGTGTAGTGAGCACTTTGACCCAACAAGTGCTTCACAGAAGTTTATAATGCAGAGCCGTAAAAATAAAAAATCATATTTTTTTCACAAAAATGATATTTTTGCCCCCAATTTTTTATTTTCCCAAGGGTAAGAGAAGAAATTGGACCCCAAAAGTTGTTGTGCAATTTGTCCTGAGTACGCTGATACCCCATATGTGGGGGTAAACGACTGTTTGGGCGCATGGCAGAGCTCGGAAGGGAAGGAGCGCCGTTTGACTTTTCAATGCAAAATTGACTGGAATTGAGATGGGACACCATGTCGCGTTTGGAGAGCCCCTTATGTGCCTAAACATTAAAAACCCCACAAGTGACACCATTTTGGAAAGTAGACCCCCTAAGGAACTTATCTAGATGTGTTTTGAGAGCTTTGAACCCCCAAGTGTTTCACTACAGTTTATAACACAGAGCCGTGAACATAAAAATTCTTTTTTTTTTCACAAAAATGATTTATTAGCCCCCAGTTTTGTATATTCCCAAGGGTAACAGGAGAAATTGGACCCCAAAAGTTGTTGTCCAATTTGTCCTGAGTATGCTGATACCCCGTATGTGGGGGGAACCATTGTTTGGGCGCATGGCAGAGATCGGAAGGGAAGGAGCGCCATTTGGAATGCAGACTTAGATGGATTGGTCTGCAGGCGTCACATTGCATTTGCAGAACCCCTGATGTACCCAAACAGTAGAAACCCCCAAGAAGTGACCCCATATTGGAAACTAGACCTCCCAAGGAACTTACCTAGATATGTTGTGAGAACTTTGAACCCCCAAGTGTTTCACTACAGTTTACAACGCAGAGCCGTGAAAATAAAAAATCCTTTTTTTCCCACAAAAATGATATTTAGCCCCCCACATTTTTATTTTCCCAAGGATAACAAGAGAACTTGGACCCCATAAGTTGTTGTCCAATTTGTCCCGAGTATGCTGATACCCCATATGTTGGGGTAAACCCCTGTTTGGATGCACAGGAGAGCTCGGAAGGGAAGGAGCACTGTTTTACTTTTTCAACGCAGAATTGGCTGGAATTGAGATCAGACGCCATGTCGCGTTTGGAGAACCCCTGATGTACCTGAATAGTGGAAACTCCCCAATTTTACCAGAAACCCTAACCAAACACACCCCTAATCCCAACGGTAACCCTAACCACACCCCTAACCCTGACACACCCCTAACCCTAATCCCAACCGTAAATGTAATCCAAACCCTAACCCTAACTTTAGCCCCAACCTTAACCCTAACTTTAGCCCGAATCCTAACCCTAACTTTAGCCCGAACCCTAACCCTAACTTTAGCTCCAACCCTAGCCCTAACCCTAGCCATAACCCTAACCCTAGCCCTAGCCCTAACCCTAGCCCTAGCCCTAACCCTAGCCCTAGCCCTAACCCTAACCCTAACCCTAGCCCTAATCCTAATGGGAAAATGGAAATAAATACATTTTTTTAATTTTATTATTTTTCCCTAACTAAGGGGGTGAAGAAGGGGGGTTTGATTTACTTTTATAGCGTTTTTTTAAATCGGATTTTTATGATTGGCAGCTGTCACACACTAAAAGATGCTTTTTATAGCAAAAAAGTTTTTGCGTCTCCACATTTTGAGACCTATAATTTTTCCATATTTTGGTCCACAGAGTCATGTGAGGTCTTTTTATTCCGATTTTTGTGAGGCAGAATGACCAAAAACCAGCTATTCATGAATTTCTTTTGGGGGAGGCATTTATACCGTTCCACGTTTGGTGAAATTGATAAAGCAGTTTTATTCATCGGGTCAGTACGATTACAGCGATATCTCATTTATATCATTTTTTTATGTTTTGGCGCTTAAAAGCTATTTTATAGAAAAATAATTATTTTGGCATCGCTTTATTCTGAGGACTATAACTTTTTTATTTTTTTGCTTATGATGCTGTATGGCAGCTTGTTTTTTGTAGGACAAGATGACGTTTTCAGCGGTACCATGGTTATTTATATCTATCTTTTTGATCGCGCGTTATTCCACTTTTTGTTCAGCGGTATGATAATAAAATGTGTTGTTTTTTTGGCTCGTTTTTTTTTTCTTACGGTGTTCACTGAAGGGGTTAACTAGTGGGACAGTTTTATAGGTTGGGTCGTTACGGACGCGGTGATACTAAATATGTGTACTTGTATTGTTTTTTTTTTATTTAGATAAAGAAGTGAATTTATGGGAATAATATATATTTTTTTCTTTATTTAGGAATTTTTTTTTTTTTTTTTACACATGTGGAATATTTTTTTTAACTTTTTTACTTTGTCCCAGGGGGGGACATCACAGATCACTGATCTGACAGTTTGCACAGCACTCTGTCAGATCAGCGATCTGACTGACGGGGCTGCAGGCTTACCAGCGCCTGCTGTGGACCCAGAAGTACTCCCTGCAGTACCCAGATGCAGCCCCGTGGCCATTTTGGATCTGGAGACTACAGGGAGGAGACGCTCGGTACAAGGTGAGTACATCGCCTTGTACCGATCGTCTCAGGGAAGCCCGCAGGGAGCCCCCTCCCTGCGCAATGCTTCCCTGTACCGCCGGTACACTGTGATCATGTTTGATCGCAGTGTGCCGGGGGTTAATGTGCCGGCTGTCAGCTGACACCCGGCCGCGATCGGCCGCGCTCCCCCGTGAGCACGGCCAATCGAATATGACGTACTCTGCCGTCACTGGGAATTAAGTCCCAGGTCACCTTTACGGGATAGTATGTCATATGGGATTAAGGGGTTAATAAAAAATCATTGTTTGAATTGATATGCAAATGAGGCTGGAGAGTTATTTGTAAGTCTGAAGCTTCTGTTACGTAAGCTCTATTCTCCTCCCAGAGAAACATCCTATGTGTGTATTTGTTATTAATCTGGTTTTTTTTTTTACTTTTTTTCACTTTCATATTTTTGCAACATTACAAAAACAGACAAGACATTTTTAACCCCTTTACAACATATGACATAAACAATTGACATAACCAGCTGATTTAATCAATCATTATGTGCCTCTAAGAGCAGCTGTTAACCTGTTAAATCCAGCTGTCAATATCTGAGATCGATATTGTATAAAATAGTGTTAGCGCTGGCACGGGGGGCACGTCATTCCATGATCCCATGAAAAATGGCCATGTCATCAAGGTTTTAATTATTTGCCCCAAAATTAGAACAGATACAGATAAAAGAGCAGAACACCCACAAAACAATATGGAAGTAAAATAAGTAAAAAATAAAAAACAGAAGCGTAATATCTACAATACAAAAATCTTTTTGTGCATGTGTATTAGATCTTATTTACAAAATGAATCTAAAATGAACCTTTAGGCTGCTGCCTGAGCCACATTAAGCAGTTCAAAGTCATGTAGCAATTTTAAATGATAGCTGTTAAAAAAAAATTAGCTATAAAATTAATGTCTAATAAGAAATTGAAAGTTCCAAGAAGTTAATGACATAAATATTGTTACTGATTTCCAATGATGTTTACTAGATATGAGTAAATCTTTTGAAATTCATATTTGCAAACTTTACCAAATTTTCCCCCAAAATTTGATTTGCGGTGAATATATGTGCACGGATCTCAATGCTGGAAAGTTTATAATTGCTCAGAACAAAAAACAGACAAAGGCGAGAAAACAGAGATAAGATCTTACACTTTATTTTCAAGAGAAAGGACTCTGATGGCCAAAAGAGCTTCACAGGAGAAAGAGGATGCCGATTTTCATAAGACCTTACACTCTACAGAAGAGAAATAATTGCCCAGTGACTCTGGAGATAGAAAACAACTCTGTCATTTAAAGTGTGCTCCACTAGGAACCGCTGATCTGTGACGGCCCAGGTACTGAAAACCACTGTACAATGTATGATAATCTGTAAGATGTCATAGCTGCAGGGCATTATGTTGGAGGCCCACACAGCAAGGTAAAATTACTTTTGTCTGCTCTCTGATGCTTCAGCAGTGTGGGAAATGGTGCCAGGCAAGTGTTTTCTTTAGTAAACCATGAACAAACCATGAACAAATCTCAAAATGTTCGAGATCGAGTGAAATTGCAATTACAGTAAATTCTGAATTGTTCTGCTTATCTGTGATAATTAATTACCCTTTATTTTGGTCCCAATTTTAGATGTTAAGTGAATTGTTATCTAAATACATAAACATTAAATACCTGACAGAACAGGAATAGGCAATAACTGAATTGCCTTTTGAAAATTATAATATTTATATGAAAAATCTAGTTTGGTAATTTGTACCCAAATAGCAATTGAAGTTTACATTCCCTTTCAAATGAACACATTCAGCTGACAAGCTAATAGAATTCTGAATGCCAATTAAATTACATCTAAATGATACTTTTGATGTTTTATTTTTGTATTTCAAGCTTTATTTCATCACTTTAGAAAATAATTTGATGAGAAATCCTGTTTTTTTCATCAACCACAAAGTAAAATATTTTAGTAATTTAAAAAATGAAACTCAAGGAAGTAATTTCAAACCTGCTTCAAAAATGATGTGCAAAATTATTTGTCACTACAGCTGTGGGTTTACAATGTGCAAATGTTTTGTTTCTCACTGACCATAACCAAAATGCTTAGTTCTCAATTTTTCTTTCAGCTGTCAGTAGTTACCATGGAAACATTTGTGTTTGGCCATTTTAAGACAGCAGCCCCTTCCCCCTTCACAAAATAACATTTTGTTCTGTTGTCTCTAATTGTATTTCTTTTATTCACTGAAATCTAAGTTTCATTTTAGAAAAATACTAATTTTTAATGACTTTTTTTTATACCAATCCTTTATAGTGCACATTAAATAAATAAGGAAATAAAAATACAACTGTAAGAAACTTTAACAATCCTGGAATAAAATGCGTATTCATGTACACGAAGAAGAATCACACTTAATTTCCCAGAGGAAAAATGTTATGAATGTTTTTTCTCCATGGGAACAGTCGTTCTACAAAAAAATGTAAATAAAATAAATTGCAATTGTGAACCTTAATTCCTTATTTATGAAGCATTTTCTGGAAGGTATAAAATATAACGTTGATCTCTCCAAAATGTATTTTTAATTACACCATTCTACAGCCAAATTGGTTCAGATACAAAATAGTTGAACTCAACTAATTTTGAGGTGCTGAAAACAAATATGATGCTTAAATTTGCTGATAGACTGGAATTTTCAAGATCCAGAGGCGGTTGTAATTACTTGTGATGCCTTTCATGCAGGTTTATAGAAAAATTACATTTTTATTCATCATTGTTATTGTAATGATAGTAGCCAAAAGCCGTCTTGCTGCATAATGGCAATGTGCTACCTTCAATTCCAGTTGATTATGCGGTCTACATGAAAGAAACCTATGACAAAATAAAGCAGGTGTTCAGGTGATCAAACTATAGCCAACATTTGTGGCCCCTCTGTGGTTGACCTCCATAGTGGATACAAAAAGTTCTGCTGCTTTTTGGGGGAGTAGGATAGTCATGCAAAATAATATCACTTCAATAAAAGAAACTGGCCTCTATGGCATTCACTTCAGCCAGGGAGTAAAAATGTCCTGCATCCAACAATGTATAACCCATATAAGATTTATTTATCACCATTCCAAATCAAGCTGAGCCGAATGAAGAAGTTTGTAAAGGCAATGGATAAAAATGCTAAAGCATTTAAGTAACTCATTGAAACATTTTCAGGGTTGAGAGAAGCAAAGATAAAGGAAGGAGTCTTTATTGGACCTCAGATTCATAAGCTTCTTCAAGATGAGGAGCTTCTTTGTTGCAGGGCAAGGAAAAGGCTGCATGCATAGCATTCACATTAGTAGTAACTAATTTTGAATGAATAGTTGGTGGATAATCTTCTAAAAATATATAAGCATCTTGGCTATATCATGTCTTTAAAGATTCATTTCTTACATCTACATCTTGAATCTTTCCCACCAAACTGAGGAGCAATGAGCGACAATCACGCTGAGAGATTTCCCACAAGATATTGTTGCTATTGAGAAAAAATATCAAGGAAAATGGAATCCATCAATGCTTGCAGATTACCGCTAGGCAATTGTAAGAGATGATCTGATGCAGGAGTACAAGAGACAAGCAAAAAAAAGTAATTGAGTGAGGACCAAATTTTGTAGTGCAATTTCTGTAATTGTTTATAATTCACAATAGTGTTTAGACATGTTTTTGCTATTTGAAATGTTGCTAATTTTCCTCTAAAAAAATTTCAGAAAATTGCCATAACAAAGTATTCCGCATCTTCAAAAATAATAATGTTTCAAAGTACTGAAACTTTTTTGCATTAATAATATGTAGCAGTAAAAGGAAAATGCTTCGATAGCATAACAAAACAGAGCCAACTAAAACCGAGAAAAACCACCCGCTCAGCAGAAATCAGAATCCAAAGGTTTCCTTTACAGGTCACAATGTACTGGAGCTCCACTCTCCAGGTCTACGGAATGCTGACTGCCTCTGGAAGCCAGCTATTTAAGCCCCAGTCCACACCCTAGGGTGGAGATAAGTAGGACACTACAGATGTCCACATAAAAGCCAGCCCATTATAACAAATTAGCTTAACCTCTGAGTTTAATATCACTGACACCATCAAGCATAGTGACATATATCTCCCCTCCAGTACTTTACCAGTGACATTGTCACATATTCTCTCCCTCTACCCAAAGCCAGGGGTTATGCCTACCTTCACTCACTAAACAGGTGAGTCTGGACAGGGTATCTGCATTGCCATGCAGCTTGCCTGGCCTGTGCTCAAGATGAAAATTAAAATCCTGGAGTGCTAAAAACTATCTAGGCACACAAGCGTTCTTCCCCTCATCCATCTCAGGGGCGCATGATCTGACAATCGCCTGAGCTTACAACCAAGCACTCTTTTTCAACAATGGCATAGTTTTTTTTCACAGGAGGAGAGATGCAAACAAAAATATTAAAACTACAAAAATTACTTTTCTGCTATTCAGCTATATATATCTATTAAAGTTGTTATGCTTAGACCGAAATACTAATGCATCCAGTTATTAAGAAGGGTCCTTAAAACTAGATATGAGCGAATATAGCGAATATATTAACCCCTTTCTACCATTGGACATACTATTCCGTCCATGTGACCAGGGCCCTAATTCCCATGGACAGAATAGTACGTTACATGCGATCAGCCGCGCTCCCCCCGATCGCGGCCGGGTGTCAGCTGATTATCACAGCTGACATTTGGCACTATGTGCCAGGAGCAGTCATGGACCGCTCCCGGCACTTTCACCCCAGGAACACTGCGATCAAACAAGATTGCAGCGTTCCGGTGGCATAGGGAAGCATCACACAGGGAGGGGGCTCCCTGAGACCCTCAGAACAACGTGATGTGTTCGTGTTGTTCTGACGGCCTCCTCCCTGCAGGCCCCCTGATCCAAGATGGCCATGGGGTCCTTCCGGGTCCTGCAGGGAGGTGGCTTGTCAGTGCCTGCTGAGAGCTGGTGCCTGTCAGATCGCTGATCTGACACAGTGCTGTGCAAAATGTCAGTTCAGTGATCTGACACTAAATAGTAATGTCCCACCCTGGGACAAAGTAATAAAGTTAAAAAAAAGTTAACGTGTAAAAATATTTTTCCAAAAATTTCTAAAAAAATAAAAAATAAAAAATAAATTTTGTTCCAACAAATACATTTCTTTATATATATAAAAAACAATTAAAGTACACATAATTATTATCGCCGTGTCCATACCAACCCGACCTATAAAACCCAGTAGTTAACCCGTTCAGTGAACACTGTAAAAAAAACGAGGCAAAAAAAATGCTTGATCATCATACCGCCGAACAAAAAGTGGAATAACACGCGATCAAAAATATGGATATAAATAAACATGGCTTCCACTGTTTAGGCACATCAGGGACTCTCCAAACGCGACATGGCATCTGATCTCAATTCCATCCAATTCTGCATTGAAAAGGTCAAACGGTGCTCCTTCCCTTCCAAGCTCTGTCATGCGCCCATACAGTGGTTTACCCCCACATATGGGGTATCGGAATACTCAGGACAAATGGGACAACAACTTTTGTGGTCCAATTTCTCCTGTTACCGTTGAGAAAATAAAAATTTTTGGGGCTAAAATTCATTTTTGTGGGAAAAAAAATATTTTTTATTTTCACGGCTCTGTGTTATAAACTTTACTGAAACACTTGGGGGTTCAAAACTCTCACAACA
This sequence comes from Ranitomeya variabilis, assembly GCF_051348905.1. Lineage (NCBI taxonomy): Eukaryota > Metazoa > Chordata > Amphibia > Anura > Dendrobatidae > Ranitomeya > Ranitomeya variabilis. The sequence goes on along the minus strand of NC_135234.1, from coordinate 524,719,317 downwards.
CATCTAGATAAGTTCCTTGGGGGTCTAGTTTTCTCTATGGGGTCAGTTGTGGGGGGTTTCTGCTGTTTAGGTACATCAAGGGCTCTGCAAAGGCAACATGACTCCACAGACCATTCCATCAAAGTCTGCATTCCAAAACGGCGCTCCTTCCCTTCCGAGCTCTGCTATGCGCCCAAACGGTGGTTCCCCCGCATATGAGGTATCAGCGTATTTAGGACAAATCGCACAACAACTTTTGGGGTCCAATTTCTCCAGATACCCTTTGGAAAATACAAAATTGGGAGCTAAAAGATCATTTTTGTGGAAAAAAATATTTTTTATAAACTTTAGTGAAACAATTGGGGGTTCAAAGTGCACACCACACATCTAGATAAGTTCCTTAGGTGGTCTAGTGTCCAAAATGGGGTCTCTTGTGGAAGGTTTCCACTGTTTAGGCACATCAGTGGCTCTCCAAATGCAACATGGCGTCTGATCTCAATTCCAGACAATTTTGCGTTGAAAAAGTCAAATGGTGCTTCTTTCCTTCCGAGCTCTGCCATGTGCCCAAACAGTGGTTTACCTGCATATATGTGGTATGAGAGTGCTCAGGACAAATTGTACAACAACTTTTGGGGTTCAATTTCTCCTGTTACCCTTGGTAAAATAAAACAAATTGGATTTGAATTAATTTTTTTGTGAAAAAAAGTTAACGATGGTTTACCCCCATGTATGGGGTATCAGTGTACTGAGGACAAATTGCACCTAATATCCTATTAGGTATATACTCACCCTCGGATGCGCCCTGCTTCTTTCCGGCAGCCTTCCTTCCTAAGAATGAGCGCGTGAAGGACCTTAGATGACGTCGCGGCTTGTCCATGTGACTGCTCGCGACCAATCACAAGCCGCGACGTCACCGCAGGTCATTCACGTGCTCATTCTTAGGAAGGAAGCCTGCCGGTTAGTACCAGGGTGCGTCCGAGGGTGAGTATATCAATATTTTTTATTTTGATTCTTTATTTAACACTTAAATATGGATTCCGATACCGATTCCCGATATCGCAAACATATCGGAACTCGGTATCGGAATTCCGATACCAGATTCAGAAGATCGCCGACCTCATGGCCGACCGCACACAGGGGTCGGGTCGGGTTTCATGAAACCCGACTTTGCCAAAAGTCGGCGACTTCTGAAAATGGCCGACCCGTTTCGCTCAACCCTACTCACCACACATCTATATAAGTGCCTTAGGGGGTCTACTTTCCAAAATGGTGTCACTTGTGGGTTGGTTTCCACTGTTTAGGCACATCAGGGGCCCTCCAAATGCGACATGTTGCCCTATCTCAATTCCAGCCAATTTTGCATTGAAAAGTCAAATGGCACTCCTTCCCTTCCAAGCTCTGCCATGCGCCCAAACAGTGGTTTACCTGCATGTATGGGGTATCAGAGTACTCAGGACAAATTGTACAACAACTTTTGGGGTTCAATTTCTCCTGTTACCCTTGGTAAAATAAAACAAATTGGATTTGAATTAATTTTTTTGTGAAAAAAAGTTAAATGTCCATTTTTTATGAACATTCCAAAAATTCCTGTGAAGCACCTGAAGGGTTAAAAAAAACTTCCTAAATGTGGTTTGAGCACCTTGATGGGTGTAGTTTTTAGAATAGTCAAATTTTTTGTTATTTTCTGCCATATATACCCCTCAAAGTGACTTCAAATGTTATGTGGTCCTTAAAAAAATGGTGTTGTAAAAATGAGAAATCGCTGGTCAACTTTTAACCCTTATAACTCCCTAACAAAAAAAATTGTGGTTCCAAAATTGTGCTGTTGTAAAGTAGACATGTGTGAAATGTTACTTATTAAGTATTTTGTGTAACATATCTTTGTGATTTAAGGGCATGAAAATTCAAATTTGGAAAATTGCGACATTTTCAAAATTTTTGCCAAATTTCCATTTTTTTCACAAATAAACGCAAGTCATAGCGAAGAAATTTTACCACTGTCATGAAGTACAATATGTCACGAGAAAACATTGTCAGAATCACTGGGATTTGTTGAAGCGTTCTAGAGTTATAACCTCATAAAGGGACAGTGCACAGAATTGTAAAAATTAGCCCGGTCATTAACGTGCAAACCACCCTTGGGGTAAAGGTGTTAATATTCTGTTGGCCCCGATCATCGAATTTGCAATATTTGCCTATTTAATCACCGAATATAGATGAACGCCATACACAACACAAGCGCCGGTGTTTCCCACGCTGTCAGACAGCATGGGAAACACCGACGTACCAATTCTGATCAGCAGTAACGTTACCGCTGGTACATCGTTGCCACCATCAGAGCCCTGCGGAGTCACACTGTCAGATGTCAGCATGACCCTGCAGAGATGCAGTGACCCATGGTAAAAAGCTTACCGCAGGTCAGCAGGCGCCGGCCAATGAGAGACTACTTCTCCCATCAGCGTATGTCTGCTGTCACAACAGGGGCTCTGTGCTGCATTCTCAGGTCATCAACTTCAAGAATACCTATTGCTATACCGGCTGTCCAGCCGTTTTTGATTTACCTCCCAATATTCTATATATTTTTTATTACCTATGTCCGTATATATATATATATATATATATATATATATATATATATATATATGTACTTATACCTAATATTGATTATTATATATCCTATTAGGAGGCACCCCTGACTCTTGCTAATCCTCAGGTCATGTATATTTTGCCTGTTTGCATCCTTATGCTAAGTTTACCTATTTGTTGCTAGTGTGTATTTAAACACACCTAAGCATATCCACCAAATCAAGCCATGAAGTCAATATAAATGAATAACCCAAAAACAAATACTTCACACCAGGCCAATAAAACTAATCATAATCTTTATTAAAGACAATAAAAACAAATATTAAAAGGCTGGTTTCACACATCAGGTTTTTTGTTTCAGGCTAAATCCGGCTCTCGGGAGAAAAACCGGAATCGGAAAAAATGAAACCCGGATCCGGCTTTCCCCCCATTGAATTGTATTGGCGCCGGATTGCCCTGGATGGCCCAGCGTTCCTTCCGGTTAGATGCCGGATCCGGCGTCGACTCGATTCCGGTGTCTGGAAAAAAGGTCTACTGTAACGTTTTTTGTCTGCGGCGAAAAAGCCTGAAGGGCCGGATCCGGCCTTTCCGTCTTTTCGCAACAATACATGTCTATGGACGCCGGATTGTGCCGGATCTGGAAAAAGGCAGATCCGGCTGCCTGATCCGGCTTTATACACTGAGCATGCTCAGAACCTATTGGGCTGCCCCCAGGGCTATATATAAAGCAATGCCATTGAGGCCCTCACTCATTTCTACCCATACTGCCAGCCAGAGAGCCCACACCCTTCCAAGACTGAAGAGCCTGAAAGAGGAGCCTGCCACAGCCATTAAGCCTGAGAGCGGAGCCTGCCACAGCTATAAAGCCTGAGAGCGGAGCCTGCCACAGCTACCACGCCTGAGAGCGGAGCCTGCCACAGCTATCAAGCCTGAGAGCGGAGCCTGCCACAGCTATCAAGTCTGAGAGTGGAGCCTGCCACAGCCATCAAGCCTGAGAGCGTAGCCTGCCACAGCCACCAAGCCCGAGAGCGGAGCCTGCCACAGCCACCAAGCCTGAGAGCGGAGCCTGCCACAGCTATAAAGCCTGAGAGCGGAGCCTGCCACAGCTATAAAGCCTGAGAGCGGAGCCTGCCACAGCTATAAAGCCTGAGAGCGGAGCCTGCCACAGCCACCAAGCCTGAGAGCGGAGCCTGCCACAGCCATCAAGCCTGAGAGCGTAGCCTGCCATAGCCACCAAGCCTGAGAGTGGAGCCTGCCACAGCCACCAAGCCTGAGAGCGGAGCCTGCCACAGCTATCAAGCCTGAGAGCGGAGCCTGCCACAGCTATAAAGCCTGAGAGCGGAGCCTGCCACAGCCACCAAGCCTGAGAGCGGAGCCTGCCACAGCCAGCCAGCCATGTCTTCTTCTGAGAGCCCTCCCTCCCGTCGGCAGTGCACTGAGGTAAATATATATGTATTTAACATAATTTTGCTCTCTCTCGCTCTCTCCCTCTCTCGTGTGTGTGTGTGTGTTTGTGCGTGTTTGTGTGTGTGTGTGTGTGTGTTTGTGTGTGTGTTTGTGTGTGTGTTTGTGTGTGTGGTTGTGTGTGTGTTTGTGTATGTATGTATGTGTATATATTAATGTATTTTATCATTTTTATTTGTAGGAAGCTGCTGAAACTGCTGCCGCAGTCCATGAGGTACTCACAGATGAAGAGGGAAGGGGTGGAGAAATACCTGGAGCGGGATCACAATTGGTATGTTTCTTTCATGTATTGCGGAATCACAACCTAACACTACACACAACTAGTGTTGAGCTATACCTTCCGATATTCAAAAGTATCGGTATCGGATTGGATCGGCCGATATCCAAAAAACATCGGATATCACCGATACCGATACCCGATACCAATACAAGTCAATGGGACACAAATATCAGAAGGTATCCTGGATGGTTCCCAGGGTCTGAAGAAGAGGAGACTCTCCTTCAGGCCCTGGGATCCATATTCATGTAAAAAATAAAGAATAAAAATAAAAAATATGGATATACTCACCCTCGGATGGCCCCTCGCTGTCACCGCTGCAAGTGTCTGCCTCCGACCACTCATGCTACCGCTCATGCGACCAATCACAAGCCGCGACGTCATCGCAGGTCCTACACTCACTGCATTCTTAGGAACGGAGGCTGCCGGTTACACCGCTAAGGTCCAGGGTCCACCAGAGGGGTGAGTATATCCATATTTTTTATTTTTATTCTTTATTTTTTACATGAATATGGATCCCAGGGCCTGAAGGAGAGTCTCCTCTCCTCCAGACCCTGGGAACCACACACTGGGAACTTCCGATTCCGATTTCCGATATCACAAAAATATCGGAACTCGGTATCGGAATTCCGATACAGCGAATATCGTCCGATACCCGATATTTGCAGTATCGGAATGCTCAACACTACACACAACATAACACAAGATGCTTACAGATAGAACACAACACATACAAACTGATACATTCAGACATCACACAACTCATAAAAATGTTATTATTATAGATATCACATGGCACACAACACATAGAAAGGCTACATACAAGCACATAATTATGTTTTTTTCTCTTCTAGAGTTTGGATTCTGGTGCTCAATCCAGTGGTCCTCCCAGTGGCTCCCAGGGTCGTCGGCGTGTGAGTCATGGCGGCCGTCAGCATGTAAGCATATATATCTTTTTTTTAAGGTTTATTCTTTATGTTTTTTACAATTTAGTTTTAATTTGTTTTTTCCTTTCTTTTAACAGGCTACACAGCGTGCTCCTGATTCGGATGGTGAGGAGGTTGAACTCGATATTGACCTCCTCATCGAGCTGATCTGAGACAGGGAGCCGCTGTGGAACATGAGTGACCGCCGCCATGCTGATATCATGGTGACCCGGCGACTCTGGGAGCAAGTCTGCCAAGAGCTTATTGCGAAGTGGGAGGACCTTGATGTTCGAGCCCAGAATCAAGAACGTAAGTATACTCTGTTCAGTGTTCTTGATGCATTCTAAGTTTTTTTTCTAACCAAGTTGTGTTTCTCCTTTTTTTAACAGGTGAGAGGATTGTAAAACGGTGGCGGTCGATTAGGGATCGCTTCAAGAAGGAATTCAATAAAGAGATGCGGGCCCCGAGTGGATCTGGAGGACGCAGGAGCACATACAAGTATGCCAAAGCCCTGTCGTTCTTCAGGTCAACGATGGTGACACGAGTGTAAATATTACCCACCACATATGATGATAACCAATGTTTTACATGTCTAACCCTCTTTTGCTCTTTCAGCCAGGGCCATGCAATTATAGTATATTAATAGTTTTTTTTCTTTTGCTCCACAGCACCGTCGGCAGCACTCGGGAGCCTGCAGCACCGTTGAATTCTTCTGGGGCGATCCCTCAGGAGGCCACCACCGAGGGACACTTTGATAGTGAGGGCCACTCTGCACCTTCCCACTCTGCACCTTCCCACCCTGCACCTTCCCACACATCGGATCCCTCTGTCCCATCCACGAGCGCTGGAACATCCTGGCCAGTTCCATTGCATGTATCTGCTGGTGAGGATATAGCGTTTCCTGTACCCCACCTCTCTGCTGCTGTCACCTCTAGTACACCTGTAGCATCAGGGAGACAGCGGCAGAGGGGTCAGGTACAGAGTTATGCTCCCAAGTTCTTACACCTGAACGCATCCTTCCAGAACTGTCTGAAAGTTTTGTCTGAACAAATGGCTGCAGGTTTTAATTTAGTAAATAAAAGTATACTTGAGATGCATATACTTCTGTTAACGATGCGTTCAGAGGCAAGACAGTCACCGAACAATACTTTTTTCCAGTCGGTTCTTCAGCAAATGGAGATGCTATCTGCTTCTCAGCAGATGCAAGTAATGGAATCCTGCCAGTCTACTCTAGTGCTCATTGCCTCAAGAGCAGACACTCTTGCCACCCATGCTGCAACTGCCCCCCCTTCCTCCACTGTCCATCACTACAGCCACTACCATCCTCCTGATCCATACCACCAACCTGACCGTGCCCCATCCCACCAACCACACCATCACCCACATCGTGCCCGTGCCCCATCCCAACAGCCACAACACTTCCAGCGTTCCCATGCCCCTTCCCACCAGCCACACTACCAGCCTCCCACCCGTGCCCCTTCCCACCAGCCACACTACCAGCCTCCCGCCTGTGCCCCTTCCCACCAATATGATGATCCCTACCCATACCACTTCCCATCCACTTCATCCGTGCCTCCTCTCCCTGGCCACTACCACCAGCCTGTTTCACCTCCTTCCCAACCCTCTTCTCCACCCATCACTGCTTCTGCCTCCCAATCCTCCCAAAACATCACCTACACCCCTCCATCCTACCAAATTCCTAACCCCAATCCCACTTTCTTGTCCACCCGGTCAATTGCCTTCTCCACTCCTTCACCACTACCTATTGATCCTTCCCCACCACCAACACATTCCTCTCTGCACACTCCCACTGTCGAAGTGTCCCTATCCGACAGCCCCTCCAGCACTATCTCCACCCCAACTTATTCAAATCTATAGGTTTTCGTCACGCCAAATAAAGTTAATTTTTTGTGTTGCAAAATAACATTATTTTTTGGTTGTACAAAAAAAATAGCAATAAAACTGTGTTGTTTACAGCAATTTTGTATTTTCTTTATAAGGTATAAGGTATTTGGTTAAACAAGGTTTATTGGTCGGAGGTAACATACTGTGGGTAAAACCAAACAGGTACACCACTTGGGTAAAAGGTAAATCCAAGAAGGTACACAACTTGGGTAAAATGTAAAACCAAACAGGTACACAACTTGGGTAAAAGGTAAAACCAAACAGGTACACAACTTGGGTAAAAGGTAAAACCAAACAGGTACACAACTTGGGTAAAAGGTAAAACCAAACAGGTACAAACAGGTACACAACTTGGGTAAAAGTTAAAATACTTGTTTTACCAGGAAAAAGACATAGTTCAAACTCGCTCATCCTGCCAGTCTATTCTTCCTTCGGGTGAAATAAAATATTCTGCAAATTGATCCCGAGTTCGGGAAACAGTCACAGAACTTCTATATGTTTGGTTACTATAATCAGCCAAGGTGGTTTGTTCAGACTGGTCCTCAATGGAAATCTGTTCCTTGGATATCACATAATTGTGGAGGTCAACACACGCTTTCACTACCTCATCCACAGTGTCTGTCTTCAAGTTAATAGCTGTTAGTAGAACTCTCCATTTGGCGGTTAAGATCCCAAACACACACTCCACCATTCTCCGTACACGTTTGAGTCGGTAGTTGAAAATTATTTTCGGATTGTTTAAACCACGGCTGGAGTAGGGTTTCAAAAGATGTTCTGAAAGATGAAAAGCTTTATCCCCAACACAAACAAAAGGCATTGGTGGCTCTGAGGTTTGAGGCAGTGGTCTTGGGGGGGGGAATTGAAAGGTTTTTCCATACAAATGCCGCCCCATAGAAGACAGTTTGAAAACTTGTGAATCATTGGAGCAGCCATACGCCCCAATATCCACCGCTACAAATTTGTAATCCACATCGGCGATGGCCATCAGCACGATGGAAAAGTACTTTTTATAGTTGAAATACTCAGATCCAGAACCAGACGGTTTCATGATACGGATGTGTTTCCGGTCCACTGCGCCCAAGCAATTGGGAAACTGACACACTTCCTGGAATCTGTCTGCTACTTCCAACCAAGTCTGCATTGTGGGATGTGGAATAAAATCATCGTGTAGAGAGTCCCACAGTGCACGGCAAGTGTGCCTCACTATTCCTAATATGAAATTCCTAGTCTGAACTGGAAATGTAGTGAAGACAGGGATTCTCCAGTTGCTAGGAATCTGAACAAAAGAAAGCCAGAAATTACTACAAATTAAAAATATCAATGAAAGTGTGCTACAAAAGCACAACAAAAAAGAATGCTTACCGAAGAGTAACCATCAGACGCTCAGCCGGTGTAATGGAGAATCTGCAATAGGTATCACTCCTTCTTATTAAATGTTCAACCCGCTCCACCAATACATCAAAGTTCTCAGCTTTCATCTGCACATAGCTGAAGAACTTCTCTGGGTCTCCTCGTAGCTCCATGTATAAAGTGGAAAAAACTCCCCGCGTCATTCTCTGTGCCGTGATGGGGTGGATCCATAAACGGCGTCGGCGCAGACGCATGATGCGCTGTCTCTCTCGCTCCTTCTCAAGAATAATTGTTTTCAATCGATTCGCCTCCACGATGAAATCCACGTTGTTCTGCAGAATCTTCGCAATAATGCCATCCATCCCGTCCATCTTGCTCTGTATCTTGCTCCTCTCAAACCTGTCACAGATGGGCTGTAGGAACACTGTGTATATAGTTTTCAGGGGGCCAATCACATGTCAGGGGGCATTTTTAAAAACCGGATCCACCGGATCCATCGAAAACGGATGGAAAAACGGACGAAACGGATGCCAACCGGATGAGATGGATCCGGTTTTATGCCGAATCCAGATATCGGATCCGGCATAAAACTGGATCCGTCTCATCCGGTTTTGACAAAATAAGTGCTGCGTTGCGACGCCGTAACTGGCATGCGGCAAAAAACCTGATGTGTGAAAGTAGCCTAAGATGTGCAAAAACCAAGAGCACAGGTAAACACGATGGGCAACCCAGGAAATAGACCCAAATGGAACATGTGTACATACGTGTAGAAATAATATAAAGTCTATACGCACAAAGTAGTGCTATGTAACTATGCACCAACAAGCACATAATAACATGAAACAATATATATTTTACAAAAATAACATTACAAGTGTATATGCAGGTAATTGTAAGTATAGTTACCTATGGAGTACTCCTGGGGACACACCACACCCGACGTGCGTTTCGCAATGAAATGCTTTGTCCAGGGTGTATTTATATATGCTACCACTCACTCCATATGTGCTGCTACCTTGTTACCATGCTCTGCTGCTAAACACCTCAAAGGCAGACATGGCAAAGTGCAGCCCGCGAGCCACATCCCTCTGGCTGTTTCAGCCTGGCCTGCGGATCGAGACAGCCAAGGGGCTCAAAACAGTGTCCCATCGTCTGCACCGTGCCCTTCTGCTTACTGTCTCTGCTGTCTATTTACCAGACAACGGCCAAAAATATCTACCTCTATCACCTCATATACAATATGTTTCCCAAAACAAAAAAGTGAATCACAGAGCGAAGTATAAAAATATATTATTTTTTAAGAATTAATCCAAATAGTAATCATTAAAATTTATAACAAAGAGCAATAATAGCAGGGATAGTGACACCAATGTGCTATGCCCAGCAAGATATATGATATACGATACAAGTACAAGGAGGTATACACATGATATATGTTCAAAACAGATAAGCCAAAGAGGCGAGGGGGAAACAAAGTTTAATATATACAAGGGTTAAATGTGGTGGCCTATATAAAAACGCAAATGCACAGCCGCTGTAGGTAATTAATAATATTATATAACGTCAATCAATATGCTCATAATATGTAGAACCAATCCATAACACACCCATATAATAGATAGAATTTATAATTTATACATAAAAATCCCCAACACCCACAATGGGTATACCAGCAAATATTACATAATAATGGAAGTAATACCGACCTAGATACCGAGCATAGAAGAGGCCCTATATCCACGCTGACTGCATTGGTGAAGAAGGGGCCTGTGGCCACTTCCTCCACTAATCAGGATGTGAAATCGCTGATGCAATTACGTAATTTCTTCTGGTCAGCTGTGCACAGTGGTGAGCCAGCGCAGCGGAGAGACCAAGACATGAACAGCAGCAGAGTGCCTGGAGAATGGGACCGAGGTATGTGGTGTTTTTTTCTTTTTTTTTAGTTATTTATTTATATGATATGTTCTGCTGCACATGGGGAGGCTATGGGGTCTTATTGTGGACACGGGGAGGCTATGGGGGTCGTACTGTGGACATGGGGAGGCTATGGGGGTCTAACTGTGAGCATGGGGAGGTTATGGGGGTCTTACTATGGACATGGGAAGGCTATAAGGGTCTTACTGTGAAGATGGGTAGGCTATGGGGGTCTTACTGTGAAAATGGGGAGGCTATGGGAGTCTTACTGTGGACATGGGGAGGCTATGTGTGTCTTACTGTGTGGGGAGGCTATGGGGGTCTTACTGTAGACATGATGAGACTATGGGTGTCTTAGTGTGTACATGGGAAGGCTATGGGGTCTTATTGTGGGCATGGGAAGGCTAGGGAGTCTTACTGTGAACATGGGAAGGCTATGGGGGTCTTACTGTGGATATGGGGAGGCTATTTGGGTTTTACTGTGGACATTAGGAGGCTATGGGGATCTTACTGTGGACCAACCATTGTTTAAATAAAGGTGTTTTATATTATAATATTTTGTCCCACATTTATTCTTCTGATCCATGTTCAGTGTCCCTTTTGGTTTTCCTACTATTCCGAATGGTCTGCCATTCAACTTTCTAGGACAGACTTGATATATTGGCACTATAATGCGTACAGTATTTCAAACTTGTATGATTACCTCCAGTTTTTGTTTTCTCTAGTCTTTGCTAATTAGATTTTATAAGGGGAACCTATGTTAATTAGGATGGAGCCCACACAATTTTTTTTTACATTTTTTTTTTACACTACCTTATTTTTCGGACTATAAGACGCACCGAACTATAAGGCGCACCCAGGTTTTAGAGGTGGAAAATAGGGAAAAAAATATTTGAAGCAAAAAAATGTGGTAAAATATTTAATAACATACTATTATATGTGGTGTTATTATATATAATAGTATGTTATTATGTTGGAAGCTGCGGGACCAGTGTGGTGTCTGTGAAGTATTATATGAAGATGCTGGAGGGTGAGTATAAGAATGGGGGCACAGGGCTTATATTGAAAGCACCACTCCAGCACTGCAAAATAACACTGGAGTGCTGCTTTAAAATCCCATGGGAGAACTATAACTCCCATGTCCTGCAGATCCTATGACATGCTAGGAGTTATAGTTCACTAAAGGAGTGGCAGAGTGCTTTATTGTGTTTTGGAAAGACTAACCTCTTAATTGTGGCAGCCAGCCTGTGATGAGGTAAAAGCATCCCATGACTGCACACACAGAGCCCTCCCTCTTGTTGCCTTTCCACAGCACAGGTAATGGAAGCCAGCAGATTCTAGTGTTGGAGTCTGAAGGACCTGTGATGATGTCAAGAAGAGGGAGGGCTCTGTGCTGCCATGTGATGCTCCAGCCCGCCCACTTCTGACATCATCACAGGTTCTCCTGCACAGCACTCAGCTCCAGCCCAGGAAGGTACGCAGCGATCTCCTCCTCCCCTGGACACATGGATCTCCCCAGCTGCTGCAGGAATCAGCGCTGAGGAATCCATGTGTGTCGCTGCTTAAGTGCAGTATTCATTTGCTGCTCCCAGCTCACTGCTCAGCTGACAGGTGGGCGGGGAGTAGCTAATGAATATTCACTGCACTTAATCATCGGGACCACATGGTTTCCCCAGCAGCTGATTCCTGGCAGTGGGGACATTTTTCTGCCTCCTGAAGTGGGATATCATTGCGATCCCACTCACTGCTGCCCCCCTCCCCACATGCTACATCCCTACCATAAGACGCACCCACACTTTCCTCCCAAATTTGGAGGAAAAAAAGTGCATCTTATGGTCAGAAAAATATGGTAACTGTTTCCTTACAGCCTATGTAGGTTTATTCTGTTAACTAGGGTTGAGCGAAACGGGTCGATCAATTTCAAAAGTCGCCGACTTTTGGCTAAGTCGGCGTCTCATGAAACCCGATCCGACCCCTGTGCTTGTCGGCCATGCGGTACGCGACTTTCGCGCCAAAGTCGCGTTTCAATGACGCGAAAAGCGCCATTTCTCGGCCAATGAAGGTGAACGCAGAGTGTGGGCAGCGTGATGACATAGGTCCTGGTCCCCACCATCTTAGAGAAGGGCATTGCAGTGATTGGCTTGCTGTCTGCGGCGTCACAGGGGCTATAAAGGGGCGTTCCCGCCGACCGCCATCTTACTGCTGCTGATCTGAGCTTAGGGAGAGGTTGCTGCCGCTTCGTCAGAAGCAGGGAGAGCGTTAGGCAGGGTCCACTAACCACCAAACCGCTTGTGCTGTAGCGATTTCCACTGTCCAACACCACCTTCGGTGTGCAGGAACAGTGGAAGCTATTTTTTTTTTTTTTTCCCTCAGCGCTGTAGCTCATTGGGCTGCCCTAGAAGGCTCCGTGATAGCTGTATTGCTGTGTGTACGCCACTGTGGAAACCAACTGCTTTTTTCAAAGCACATATCCTCTTGTTCCTTTCTGCACAGCTATCTTTTCTGTTTGTCCACACTTTTTATTTAATTTGTGCATCAGTCCACTCCTATTGCTGCCTGCCATACCTGGCTTAGATTACTGCAGGGAGATAGTAATTGTAGGACAGTCCCTGTTTTTTTTTTTTTTTTTTTTTGTGGGAGATTAAGATTGGCATTTCTGCTACAGTGCCATCCCTGTGTGTGCCATCTCTCACTGAGTGGGCCATAGAAAGCCTATTTATTTTTTCCGTGATTTGTGTTCTAAATTCTACCTCAACACAAAAGCACTACATCAATCAGTGGGAGAAAAATATTGGCCTCAGTCAGGGCTTGTGTGCCACTGCTGTGTGTGCTATCTCTCATTCAGTGGGCTATAGAAAGCCTATTTATTTATTTTTTTTGTTTTTTTAATATTATTTGGTTTCTAAAGTCTCCCTGAAAAAAAAAAAAAAACAAACATAAAAAACCAGTGGGAGAGTAATATTGCCCTTTCAGCTTGTGTGCCAGTCTTGACTCCTGGGTGTGCCACCTCTCTCTCTCTAATTGTGGGCCAGAGAAAGCCTATTTATTTTTTCCGTGATTTGTGTTCTAAATTCTACCTCAACACAAAAGCACTACATCAATCAGTGGGAGAAAAATATTGGCCTCAGTCAGGGCTTGTGTGCCACTGCTGTGTGTGCTATCTCATTCAGTGGGCTATAGAAAGCCTATTTATTTATTTTTTTTGTTTTTAATATTATTTGGTTTGTAAAGTCTCCCTGCCAAAAAAAAAAAAATACCTAAAAAAACAGTGGGAGAGTAATATTGCCCTTTCAGCTTGTGTGCCAGTCTTGACTCCTGGGTGTGCCACCTCTCTCTCTCTAATTGTGGGCCAGAGAAAGCCTATTTATTTTTTCCGTGATTTGTGTTCTAAATTCTATCTCAACACAAAAGCACTACATCAATCAGTGGGAGAAAAATATTGGCCTCAGTCAGGGCTTGTGTGCCACTGCTGTGTGTGCTATCTCTCATTCAGTGGGCTATAGAAAGCCTATTTTTTTTTTTTTTGTTTTTAATATTATTTGGTTTGTAAAGTCTCCCTGCCAAAAAAAAAAAATACCTAAAAAAACAGTGGGAGAGTAATATTGCCCTTTCAGCTTGTGTGCCAGTCTTGACTCCTGGGTGTGCCACCTCTCTCTCTCTAATTGTGGGCCAGAGAAAGCCTATTTATTTTTTCCGTGATTTGTGTTCTAAATTCTACCTCAACACAAAAGCACTACATCAATCAGTGGGAGAAAAATATTGGCCTCAGTCAGGGCTTGTGTGCCACTGCTGTGTGTGCTATCTCATTCAGTGGGCTATAGAAAGCCTATTTATTTATTTTTTTTGTTTTTAATATTATTTGGTTTGTAAAGTCTCTCTGAGAAAAAAAAAATAAATTAATTATATGGGAGATTCATATTGACATTAGTGCTTGAGTGACAGTCCTGCGTGTGTGTCATCTCTGTGATTTGGTGCCACAGAAAACAGAGTGTGTAACATTGTGCCTGATTTTCCTTGTGGTCTCACCAACCTGTTAAGGGATATAGAAATCATACTGAATTTATAGCTCACCGTGTAAGTTGTTTGACAGCAAGAAATAAAGTTACTTTGGTTAAGATTTTAAAACAATGAGGAAGTCTGGTGCAAGAGGTCGTCGTGGGCGTTCATTGTCAGCTGGTAATGATGGTAGTGGTAGTGGAGCATCAGGTGGTCGTGGGGATAAAAATATTCCACCTAAGTCTGGAGCTGTGGAGGCAGTTTCGTCGTCAGGCTACACAAGGCCTCGAACGCTCTCTTTTCTGGGAGTAGGAAAACCGCTTTTAAAGGCGGAGCAGCAACAGCAAGTTTTGGCTTACATTGCAGACTCAGCCTCTAGCTCTTTTGCCTCCTCTTCCGAAACTGGTAAATGTAAAAGCAGCGCGTCGCTTGTGGATGTTCACGGTCAGGGACAAGTCGCTTCCTTGTCCTCCTCAGCAAAAACTACAACAAGAGAGAAGGATGCAGCAGGCGACACAACGGGTCACTCCATGGAGCTCTTTACACATACCGTCCCTGGCTTAGAAAGTGAAACATTTAACAGGCCATGCCCATTACAAGTAGATTCTGACATGGAGTGCACTGATGCACAGCCACAGCCAGAGTACTATGCTGCTCCTTTGACTCAGACCACCACATTGCCCTCTCAGGGTACAGATCCACAATCAGACCCTGATGAGACTATGTTGCCCCGCCACGAACGCTATACCACCGACCGACACAGTGACACAGACGAAGTTGCACACGAGCTCGAAGAGGAGGTAATAGATGACCCAGTTATTGACCCCGATTGGCAGCCATTGGGGGAACAGGGTGCAGGCGGCAGTAGTTCAGAAGCGGAGGTGGAGGAGGGGCCGCAGCAGGCATCAACATCGCAACAGGTTCCATCTGCCGGGCCCGTATCTGGCCCAAAACGCGTGTCAAAGCCAAAACCTGTTGGAGGACAGCGTGGCCATCCGGTTAAAGCTCAGTCTGCAATCCCTGAAAAGGGATCCGAGTCTAGGAAGAGTGCAGTCTGGCATTTTTTTAAACAACATCCAACTGATCAGCGCAAAGTCATCTGTCAAAAATGTTCAACTAGCTTAAGCAGAGGTCAGAATCTGAAAAGTCTAAATACTAGTTGCATGCATAGACACTTAACCACCATGCATTTTCAAGCCTGGACTAACTACCAAACGTCCCTTAAGGTTGTAGCACCCTCGGCCAATGAAGCTAGTCAGCAACGCAACATCCCTTCCGTCACTGTAAGGCCACCATTTTCCGCACCACCGGCAGTATCTGTGCAGGTTTCTTTGCCAGCCAAAAGCAGTCCGGGTCAGGGAATCACCAGTTTTCTAGGAGGAAATATTGCATCTAGGGCACCGGCGGAAACAATACCGTCTCCAACCGTCTCTCAGTCTGCCATGTACACGGGCACACCCGAAAGTTCCACGATCTCCAGTTCTCCAGTCCAGCTCACCCTACATGAGACTCTGGTTAGAAAAAGGAAGTACTTATCCTCGCATCCGCGTACACAGGGTTTTAACGCCCACATAGCTAGACTAATCTCGTTAGAGATGATGCCCTACCGGTTAGTTGAAAGCGAAGCTTTCAAAGCCCTGATGGAGTACGCTGAACCACGATACGAGCTACCCAGTCGACACTTTTTTTCCAGAAAAGCCATCCCAGCCCTGCACCAGCATGTTAAACAGCGCATCGTCCATGCACTCAGGCAATCTGTGAGTACAAAGGTGCACCTGACTACAGATGCATGGACCAGTAGGCATGGCCAGGGACGTTATGTGTCCATCACGGCACACTGGGTGAATGTGGTGGATGCAGGGTCCACAGGCGACATCAATTTAGGGACAGTTGTGCCTAGCCCACGGTCTAGGAAACAGTTGGCTGTAGGCGTTCGCACCCCCTCCTCCTCCTCCTCCTCGTCCTCCTGCAGAAGCTACAGCTCTTCCACAGAACGCAGTCTGCCAACCACTCCATCGGCAGATGACACTGTTGCACACCAGTTGTCCCATTATGGGCCAGCTACTGCCAAGCGTCAGCAGGCTGTATTGGCTATGAAGTGCTTGGGCGACAACAGACACACCGCGGAAGTTCTGTCCGAGTTCTTGCAACAAGAAACGCAGTCGTGGCTGGGCACAGTAGATCTTGAGGCAGGCAAGGTAGTGAGTGATAACGGAAGGAATTTCATGGCTGCCATCTCCCTTTCCCAACTGAAACACATTCCTTGCCTGGCTCACACCTTAAACCTGGTGGTGCAGTGCTTATTGAAAACTTATCCTGGGTTCTCCGACCTGCTCCTCAAAGTGCGTGCACTTTGCTCACATATCCGACGTTCGCCTGTACACGCCAGCCGTATGCAGACCTATCAGCGGTCTTTGAACCTTCCCCAGCATCGCCTAATCATAGACGTTGCAACAAGGTGGAACTCAACACTGCACATGCTTCAGAGACTGTGCGAACAGAGGCGTGCTGTTATTTATTTGTGGGAGGATACACGGGCAGGCAGTAGGATGGCAGACATGGAGTTGTCAGGTGTGCAGTGGTCTAAGATACAAGACATGTGTCAAGTCCTTCAGTGTTTTGAGGAATGCACATGGCTGGTTAGTGCAGACAACGCCGTAATAAGCATGAGCATCCCCCTAATGCGTCTGCTGATGCAAAGTTTGACGCACATAAAGGAGCAGGCGTCTGCACCAGAGGAAGAGGAAAGCCTTGATGACAGTCAGCCATTGTCTGGTCAGGGCAGTGTACAGGACGAGGTAGCGGGCGAAGAGGAGGTGGAGGACGAGGAGGATGATGGGGATGAGTATATTTTTAATGCGGAACCTTTCCCGGGGGCACAGGAAATTGGTTGCGTGTCACGGCCGGGTTCTGGTTTTTTGAGGGACACAAGTGACGTAGATTTGCCTGCAACTGCCCCTCAACCAATCACAACCGGAGATTTGACAACTGGAACTTTGGCCCACATGGCGGATTATGCCTTACGTATCCTAAAAAGGGACACACGCATTACGAAAATGATGAACGATGACGATTACTGGTTGGCCTGCCTCCTTGATCCACGCTATAAAGGCAAATTGCAAAATATTATGCCACATGAGAACTTGGAACTAATATTAGCAACCAAACAATCAACTCTTGTTGACCGTTTGCTTCAGGCATTCCCAGCACACAGCGCACGTGATCGTTCTCACACGAGCTCCAGGGGGCAGCAGACTAGGAGTGTTAGGGGTGCACACATCAGAAGTGGCGTTGGACAGAGGGGTTTTCTGACCAGGTTGTGGAGTGATTTTGCTATGACCGCAGACAGGACAGGTACTGCTAGTTCCGGCGCGGATGTCAAGTGCGCATGCGCCGCATATGGGATTCCAGTATTATTAGCCCCAGGTGCTGAGGACCTATAAAATCTAAAACATTGGACACACACAATACGGCCCCCGGAAGAAGCCTACGCGAAACACGTGTAGGGGCTGCCATACTCCACACTCACACCGCAGCATACATGGGTAAGGTGCAGTCAGTGCATGTTTATTTAAGTGTACTCTGAATGTGTCTTGTTATAGACTGGGAGTGTTACTATTGGTAATACACCGCTACTGATGCTTGTTTTACTTTAGAGTAAATCTGCTACCTTCTGCTGTACAAATAAATTTCGGTGATGTGTGGGGTAGTTTGTTACCCGTACCTTTGTCATACCATGTTGTTATCCTTTGTTTAAATCAGGTTTTATAACCTTAAAAAAAAAAAAAAAATTTTTTTTGGCATAATAAACATTTACCTTTTTACCAAAAATATAAGTGACAGTATTTGGACTCCCTTTTTTTTCGCATGTTGTTATATTGTGTGGGAGTGTTTCCTGTCCAGATTGGACATATATGTGGCTCTGTTTTAATCCAGGACAGGTACTGCTGCATCAATTGAAAGTGACAGGAGACAACATTTGTCCAGTATGGTTACTAACTATTTTTCATCCCTTATCGATGTTCTCCCTCAACCGTCATTCCCATTTGATTACTGGGCCTCCAAATTAGACACCTGGCCAGAATTGGCAGAATATGCATTGCAGGAGCTTGCTTGCCCGGCAGCAAGTGTCCTATCAGAAAGAGTATTCAGTGCTGCAGGTTCAATATTAACCGAAAAAAGGACTCGTCTGGCTACCCAAAATGTTGACGATCTAACATTCATTAAAATGAACCACAACTGGATTTCGAAATCTTTTGCCCCACCTTGCCCGGCCGACACCTAGCTTTCCTATGAAAAGCTCTTGCCTGTGAATTACTTTTCTAATGTCTAATTTGCTGCAGCTGATTGTACAGCATACGACATGTTTACACCTCCCTAAATGGCCAAACTCCCCCACACGGGGCCGTGGTATCGCGACTTGGCGCAAGCACCCGTGAGACTGCTGTTTGTCTGAAGAGGTGGGTGTGCTCGCTTTTGGTTGACGGCATTGCTACTGGGTCCCTCATAGTACAATGTAGTGTCTCTGGCGGTGGTGGTGCGCACCCAACGTCAGACACACCGTTGTAACATGAGGGGCCCTGGGGCGGTCCCGCCGGCCTCTAGAGAGTTCCCCCCTACCCCAGCTCAAAATGTGCTCTACCGCGTGCAAAAATATGTCGCACAGCTCCACCAATCTTTAGTCTATTCGCTGACATCATTCAATGTCTGGCACTGACAATACAAATTTGTAGACATCTATGATGCAACTTAAAGTAGTCTGTGTCTGTGTCCTATATTGGCACCATTAAATAGTTACTGCCAAATTACTATGTCAGAAACTCAGCAGATGAGCCCACCCCTGTACCTAAGTATGCCACCTTTTTTTTTGTTTGGGTTGTTTTGCGAGACATTAACATCTATTTATATTTGGGGAGTACTGGGACAGACACTCCTTGCACTACTCCTCCACTCACCACCAAGCTGCCCGTGTATCCATGTAACCGCTGTAAAACTGCCATGAGCCTATTGTTTGTTATGTTAGGCCTTTGATAGCCTGTCTGCGGTCCTTACTTTAAATACTCCTCCACTCACCACCAAGCTGCCTGCCCGTGTATCCATGTAACCGCTGTAAAACTGCCATGAGCCTATTGTTTGTTATGTTAGGCCTTTGATAGCCTGTCTGCGGTCCTTACTTTAAATACTCCTCCACTCACCACCTAGCTGCCTGTGTATCCATGTAACCGCTGTAAAACTGCCATGAGCCTATTGTTTGTTATGTTAGGCCTTTGATAGCCTGTCTGCGGTCCTTACGTTAAATACTCCTCCACTCACCACCTAGCTGCCTGTGTATCCATGTAACCGCTGTAAAACTGCCATGAGCCTATTGTTTGTTATGTTAGGCCTTTGATAGCCTGTCTGCGGTCCCTCCTTTAAATACTCCTCCACTCACCACCTAGCTGCCTGTGTATCCATGTAACCGCTGTAAAACTGCCATGAGCCTATTGTTTGTTATGTTAGGCCTTTGATAGCCTGTCTGCGGTCCTTACGTTAAATACTCCTCCACTCACCACCTAGCTGCCTGTGTATCCATGTAACCGCTGTAAAACTGCCATGAGCCTATTGTTTGTTATGTTAGGCCTTTGATAGCCTGTCTGCGGTCCCTCCTTTAAATACTCCTCCACTCACCACCTAGCTGCCTGTGTATCCATGTAACCGCTGTAAAACTGCCATGAGCCTATTGTTTGTTATGTTAGGCCTTTGATAGCCTGTCTGCGGTCCTTACTTTAAATACTCCTCCACTCACCACCTAGCTGCCTGTGTATCCATGTAACCGCTGTAAAACTGCCATGAGCCTATTGTTTGTTATGTTAGGCCTTTGATAGCCTGTCTGCGGTCCCTCCTTTAAATACTCCTCCACTCACCACCTAGCTGCCTGTGTATCCATGTAACCGCTGTAAAACTGCCATGAGCCTATTGTTTGTTATGTTAGGCCTTTGATAGCCTGTCTGCGGTCCTTACTTTAAATACTCCTCCACTCACCACCAAGCTGCCTGCCCGTGTATCCATGTAACCGCTGTAAAACTGCCATGAGCCTATTGTTTGTTATGTTAGGCCTTTGATAGCCTGTCTGCGGTCCCTCCTTTAAATACTCCTCCACTCACTACCTAGCTGCCTGTGTATCCATGTAACCGCTGTAAAACTGCCATGAGCCTATTGTTTGTTATGTTAGGCCTTTGATAGCCTGTCTGCGGTCCTTACTTTAAATACTCCTCCACTCACCACCTAGCTGCCTGTGTATCCATGTAACCGCTGTAAAACTGCCATGAGCCTATTGTTTGTTATGTTAGGCCTTTGATAGCCTGTCTGCGGTCCCTCCTTTAAATACTCCTCCACTCACCACCTAGCTGCCTGTGTATCCATGTAACCGCTGTAAAACTGCCATGAGCCTATTGTTTGTTATGTTAGGCCTTTGATAGCCTGTCTGCGGTCCTTACTTTAAATACTCCTCCACTCACCACCAAGCTGCCTGCCCGTGTATCCATGTAACCGCTGTAAAACTGCCATGAGCCTATTGTTTGTTATGTTAGGCCTTTGATAGCCTGTCTGCGGTCCTTACTTTAAATACTCCTCCACTCACCACCTAGCTGCCTGTGTATCCATGTAACCGCTGTAAAACTGCCATGAGCCTATTGTTTGTTATGTTAGGCCTTTGATAGCCTGTCTGCGGTCCTTACTTTAAATACTCCTCCACTCACCACCTAGCTGCCTGTGTATCCATGTAACCGCTGTAAAACTGCCATGAGCCTATTGTTTGTTATGTTAGGCCTTTGATAGCCTGTCTGCGGTCCCTCCTTTAAATACTCCTCCACTCACCACCTAGCTGCCTGTGTATCCATGTAACCGCTGTAAAACTGCCATGAGCCTATTGTTTGTTATGTTAGGCCTTCGAAGCCTGTCTGCGCTCCCTCCTTCCACTAGGCCTCCACTGACCAGACCACTGCTGCCCGTGTACCCCTGGAACCAATTATAAAGTGCCTACAGCCAGCCCAATTTTAATATGTTAGGCCTTCGAAGCCTGTCTGCGCTCCCTCCTTCCACTAGGCCTCCACTGACCAGACCACTGCTGCCCGTGTACCCCTGGAACCAATTATAAAGTGCCTACAGCCAGCCCAATTTTAATATGTTAGGCCTTCGAAGCCTGTCTGCGCTCCCTCCTTCCACTAGGCCTCCACTGACCAGACCACTGCTGCCCGTGTACCCCTGGAACCAATTATAAAGTGCCTACAGCCAGCCCAATTTTAATATGTTAGGCCTTCGAAGCCTGTCTGCGCTCCCTCCTTCCACTAGGCCTCCACTGACCAGACCACTGCTGCCCGTGTACCCCTGGAACCAATTATAAAGTGCCTACAGCCAGCCCAATTTTAATATGTTAGGCCTTCGAAGCCTGTCTGCGCTCCCTCCTTCCACTAGGCCTCCACTGACCAGACCACTGCTGCCCGTGTACCCCTGGAACCAATTATAAAGTGCCTACAGCCAGCCCAATTTTAATATGTTAGGCCTTCGAAGCCTGTCTGCGCTCCCTCCTTCCACTAGGCCTCCACTGACCAGACCACTGCTGCCCGTGTACCCCTGGAACCAATTATAAAGTGCCTACAGCCAGCCCAATTTTAATATGTTAGGCCTTCGAAGCCTGTCTGCGCTCCCTCCTTCCACTAGGCCTCCACTGACCAGACCACTGCTGCCCGTGTACCCCTGGAACCAATTATAAAGTGCCTACAGCCAGCCCAATTTTAATATGTTAGGCCTTCGAAGCCTGTCTGCGCTCCCTCCTTCCACTAGGCCTCCACTGACCAGACCACTGCTGCCCGTGTACCCCTGGAACCAATTATAAAGTGCCTACAGCCAGCCCAATTTTAATATGTTAGGCCTTCGAAGCCTGTCTGCGCTCCCTCCTTCCACTAGGCCTCCACTGACCAGACCACTGCTGCCCGTGTACCCCTGGAACCAATTATAAAGTGCCTACAGCCAGCCCAATTTTAATATGTTAGGCCTTCGAAGCCTGTCTGCGCTCCCTCCTTCCACTAGGCCTCCACTGACCAGACCACTGCTGCCCGTGTACCCCTGGAACCTATTTTTAATTGCCTAGCGCATCCTTTTTTAATTGTAGGCGCACAAAGTCTGTCTGCGGTACACTATTGAAATTGTCCTCCACTGACCAGAACAATGCTGCCTGTGTACCCCTGTAAGCTTTTTTAAACTGCAGTGAGCCACATTTTTGGTTTAAGGCCTACTCCATTCAGTTTTTAGTATATATAACAGTAAAGGCATAACAATAATTTCCAAACCATGAAATCTTTGAGATCTCTTAGAGCCACAATTAAAAAAAAAATATAATGTGACTCATTAGAAACACATATATAAGACACTTTCTTTTTTTTGGTTTCAATAATTTTAATTTGAAAGATAATACAAAGATTTCCCATTCTGGGAATGTTAAGTGTACTTAAGTCACAATAATATCAACATTAACATGAATTTGTATGGGGGAACTTCAGTTTGAGACAAGACAGAGACAGGACAGACACAAAGGGGGACAAATTTCAGATTAGATACAATGTAAAACCATTCTACACATTTACAAAAAGAAAGATTCTACTTATATCAGCAAATATCATTCGGGCACCAACACCGGTCGGATCAGGCCCTTTCTGTTCACCATGGAACAAGAAGTGAGTCAACACTCACGGAGAGAGGGTGAGAGCCAACTTTATCTGGTCATTCGGGAATAAGTCCAGCCATGGCGACCAAATTTGGAAAAAGGAGTTCCAGCTATCAGTTCTCGTCGCTTGGATACGCTCATATATCAAGATAGTGTTCATTCTATCTATGACAGTAGATATTGAGAGCGATGGAGACTTCCAATTTGACGCTATGTGTATTTTAGTCGCCATTCCCAATAGTACCACCAGTCTGTGTAAGTTTCTGGATAGTCCCTGCGGTTTTAATCCCAGAAGAAAAGTCAGATGGCTTCCTGGTATTTCTTTTCCGCATAACCTATCGGCCAAATTCCCCACTTCCCGCCACAAACCAGCTGCTACCGGGCACTTCCACCAAATATGGCCCATGTTTCCAGGAGTATCGCAGCCTCTAAAACATTTGTCGGAGATCTGAGGGTATATGGTATGCAACCTCGTAGGGACCAGGTACGTTCTATGTAATACTCTGAGGGAGGATTCTACTAAGGATACCTGGTGTGAGCCTTTTGATAATACGTTACAACTGCTATGCCAGTCCCCCAGCGAGATATCGAACCCCAGGTCTTCCTCCCACTGTTGCATAAATGGAAGTTTTTTCTCCTCCCGTACAATGGCAAAGGAAGAGTATAAATAAGAAATAACCCCTCTGCCTAATGGGTCACTTGAACATTTTTGCTCAAATCCAGTGACTCGGAAAGGTCTCCTACTTTGTACACTCTTTCTAATAAAATCAAAAATTTGATTAATACGAAAGGTTTCTCGAATTGGCGGTTCATACTTTTGTATAAATTCCTGTTTAGATAGGACTATATTAAACGGAGAACAGAGATGCCGTATTGTAGTTATACCCTTCAGGATCCACCAGGAGTAGGGTTGTGGGTCAAGACCCGGGGGGAAAGCTGGGTTGCAGAACAGTGAATTCAGCGGCGAATTCCTAGTTTGCAGTTCCCTCTTAAACCTTTCTTTTCTCCAAAGGAGCAGAGATTGGGCCGCATAAGGCGAGATGTTGGTGATATGTTTAGGAAGCTTAGCTTCAGTCCACAACAAGCCCATCAAAGAGTAGGGTTTTAATAGAAATGACTCTAGTTGGACCCATCTAGGTTTATCCACACTCGAACATACTCTAGTTAGCTGGGCAATTTGCGCTGCCTTAAAATAATTTTTAAAATTAGGTAAGGAGAGTCCACCCTTTTTTCGGTGAATGAACATAATCTGCTGTTTGATTCTTGGCTTTTTCCCTTTCCAAATAAATTTAGAAACCATGGAATGCATATCGCTAAATATTCTGGCGGGGACCGGAATGGGGAGGGAGCGGAAGAGGTATAGAAATCTTGGGAGAGAAACCATTTTTATGGCATGTATTCTGCCCAGCCATGAGAGTGTCAGCGACGACCACCTAGCTAGATCTTGCTGGAAGTTCTTTATAAGGGGAGCATAATTCCATTTATATAGTGTAGACCTGTTAGATGTAAGGTTAATTCCCAGATAGGTTAGATAGTGTTTTTTTTTTTCAAACCCAAATTGTGACACTAGATATTCTTGCTCTTTTTCAGATGTGTTCAGGAAAAGGGCTTCTGACTTATCGATATTTATTTTAAGTCCTGATATCAATTCAAAATCGTGAAGTAGTGAAAATAAATTTGGGAGGGTGGTATGGGGATTGGTGAGGGTTAGGAGCAGATCATCTGCGAACAAGCTGACTTTATATTGGTCTCCCAGATCGGCAGGTCCTAAGATATCGGGGTTCTTTCTTATGGCTGCGGCGAGAGGCTCCATTGCCAATGCAAACAGAGCTGGTGAAAGGGGGCATCCCTGTCTAGTTCCTCTCATTATATTTATCGGAATAGGATGCAATGATGGGAGTTTCAAATATGCTGTTGGCTTGTCATATAGTAAAGTTAAACAATTGATTAGTCTGTGAGGCAGTCCGAATAAAGATAGTATCTTGAAAAGGTATGACCATGACACAGAGTCAAAAGCCTTTTCGATATCTAAAGCTAGAAGCAAAGTAGGCCGCTGAGATTTGGTTGCTGAGTCTATGATATCCAGGTTACGCCTTATATTATCCGGCCCTTGTCTCCTTGGTATAAAACCTACTTGATCTCTATGTATAAGGGATGGGAGTATCTTATTAATTCTATCTGTAATAATAGATGTGAATATCTTTAGGTCAACATTAAGTAACGATATGGGGCGGTAGTTTTTAGTTAATTGATGATCTTTTTTGGGCTTGGGAATCACCGCAACATGGGCTATATAGAACTCTGGCGGCATCTGGGTACCATTTAAAAGTGCATTACAAAATTTTGTGATGTGTGGCGTGATAATTTCTTTGATTTTTTTTTAGTATGGGGCAGTAAGTCCGTCAGGTCCAGGGGCTTTATCAGCCTTTAGCTTTTGGATTATTTGGTCCACATCCTCATCTGTTATTTCAGTCTGCAGTGCCTGAGAAGAGGATTCATTAAGTTTTGGGAGTGATAGGTGTTGCAGGAAGGTTTGTATATGATGTGGAGGAGGCGACTTAGGTGATGAATATAATTTTTGATAAAAATTATGGAACTCTTTATAAATATCTTCAGGGTGAGCAGAGATATGTCCGTTACATTTTTTAATTGAGTGGATAGTATTTAAGGACTCTTTCTGGCGCAGTTGTCGTGCTAGTAGCGAGCTCGGCTTATTTGCTAATCTATAAAAGGAGGCCTTTGTCCACGCCATGGCACGTTCTGTTCTATGTGTAAGGACGGTATTTAGCTGGAGTTTGACATCTTGTATCTGCTTAATTAGGTACCGTGAAGGGGATTGCTGGTTTGCTACCTCAAGATTCTGTAGTTTATTTTCTAGTTTGATTTGTAGCTCCAATCTGTTTTTTTTCTTAGCTGTCGCTAGTTTAATTATGGTACCCGTAATATACTTCTTGTGCGCTAGCCATATGATTCCCGGGGATGTTTCTTCATTAACGTTAATTTGAAAATAAAGTTTAAGGTCGTTGCTGATGGCTGTCTTTATTTCAGGGTCTGTCAATAAGGAGTTATTTAATCGCCGTCTGAATAGTTTAGATGTGTTGACATCAAACTTAAATACAGATAGGACTGCGTCGTGGTCCGACCACGAGGACGGTACATGACGGGAGAAGAGGACCCCCGGCAGTGTATTTGCTGTGGTTATGTGTAAATCTATTCTTGAATAAGTTTTATGTACATTAGACAGAAAGGTGTATCCCCTTGTGGTACCATTCATCTCCCTCCATACATCGACCAATCTATTTTCACTCATCAATTTAATTATTCTTCGTCTATCTCTCTTGGACATGTCTGACCGCTTCGTTGCAGTAGAGTCTAGGGTGGGGTTCAGAGTAAAATTGAAATCTCCACACCAGATCAAATGCTGATATGAGATTCTCAATATCTTAGACAATATTAATTTAAATGTTAGTGTCTGAATTACAGTGGGCATGTAGCTATTGATAATGCAGATGCTTTGTCCTTGCAGGTTTCCATATATAATGATAAATCTACCCCCCGGATCCCCAATAGTTCCCTCCACTTGAAATGGGAGGCTATTTTTGAGTAATATGGCGACCCCTCTAGTCTTATGTTCCCACGTCGCTAAGTAAAAACGAGAGTAGTTGGAATCAAAGTATTTAGGACTAGAAGTTTTAGAGAAGTGGGTTTCCTGTAGACATATAATGTCAGGCTTGTGTTTGTGATAGTCTAGGAATGCTTTTTTACGCTTCATGGGCGAGTTAAACCCATGTACATTATGGGACATTACTCTACACATGGTTGTAAAAAATTTTTACCGCTAATGATCCACCAGTATCCAGTACCCGAATTCTTCAATCCGCCATACATTCGTACCCAAGATAGGTGCAGTAATGGAGTATATTGAAACCTGTAGAGAAACAAGAGGGAAAGGACGATACAGGGGGAAACAAAGACACTAAACAATGAACAATTAGACATGCGGGTAAATTACCCGTAGAAGGCAGAGTACCAGGGTCCCACAATAAAAGGGATCCTAGAAGTCGGCCTGATCAGGCAGCAAGCAATGGTACCCAACAGCCTAACCCTTGCTAATTATAAAGCTAATATGGAAGGATCATATACTTAGGTTACAATCAATTGCAATTCTAACTTTCAACTATAGCAGGTTAACTCTGCTATTAACTGTTTACAGATGCCCATCTCAGGGCCAGGGCCTCCGGACTGCAGCAATACAGTTTTCCTCATGAAGGAGATCATCATGGAGACCCAGGGGTGTTTCAAGTGATCCGCACATTTTGGCTCCTGGTTCTGGGAGCCTGCATCCATTCTTTTTGCGGGCGTGGTTTCCTCTTCGGTTGGGGAGGCATGGTTTCTGAGATTGGTATTCCTGCACGTTCAAGGGCTTTTGTTCCTTCTTCTAAGGATCGGCAAATAAACGATTCACCTCCATAGGTAAAAAATAAAGCAAATGCAAACCCCCATCGGTACTTGGTGTTTACTGCCTGGAGTGCCACAGTGATTGGTTTAAGTGACCTTCTCCTCGCCAGCGTAGAGGGTGATAAATCCGCAAAAAGTTTCAATGAATTTGGCAGTCCAGGTAGGGATGACATTTCCCTGGTTGCTGACAAGATTAGGTCCCTTGATTCTTCATAATGCATTTTAAGCACTACATCCCTAGGGGCGTCAGGTGCTCTCGGTCTGCCTAAGGCTCTATGAATCCTTGTGATGTGAAGTAGTGTTGGATCTATATCTGGGAGTAATGCTTTAAATAATGCTGCAGCCGTGTCTTTAAGTGCTAGAATAGACTCTGGGAGGCCTCTGATGCGTATGTTGCCTCTGCGGGACCTGTTCTCAAAGTCCTCACATTTTAATTCCAGTTCCATTATGCGCTCTGTGTGGAGTTTAATGTTTTCCTGATCTTCCTCTAAGGCTTCTACTGCTGCCTCCAATTTATTTTCAAGATTGGAGGTGCGCTGCACTATCTCCTGGATCTGTGAGGTGACATTGTGCATAGCAGCCTTCAGTTCAGAGCGAAATGTCTCTTGTAATGTTCTTACTAAGGCTGCCGTGGGAATTACTGCCTCCCCTGCTGCGTTTGGATCCTCTATTTCCATGTCCGCGCTTACCGCTGTGATGGGGGTTGGTGAAGGAGCTACTGCGGCGGCCATCTTGCCCGCGCTGTTGTTGAGGAGGAGCTCCTCTATTGTGCGGTTTGCCGACTGACCTCCGGCTCCTTTCTTCGGCATAATCACTCCCGCAGTGTTCTGTGGTGAGCCCTCGCTGCAGCCGTTGTTTTCGCTGCGATCCCGGTGCTGTGTGGGGTTATTTCGGCTTATCGGGTTGCGGAGCTCAGTCAGTCATGTCCGACTCAGCTAAGTCCCACGCATGCGCCTATAAGACACTTTCTAAGCGTGTCCCGAGGAACACTCCGGTATAAAACATTAGAAAATATAAAAAAAAAAGAATTTTGCTTATAAAAAAGAAAATACTGGAGAGATATCAAATGCAGACATTTTAACATTTAAAACAGAAACACATACAACCAAAAACTGATACTGTACCAAAATTGGCCACCAGCTACAAAAACTTTCTACTGCAAGTAGTTAACTGAAAGTTTTTTTTCCCATTGAAAACACAGATATGGCATCCACCGAGTGTTGTCCTGTCGCGTCTTCTTTATATTATTGCCAAGAAGCTGCAACTGAATACAGCTGAGCTTCAACCTTCTGCCTCTCATTAACTGGTGTTATTTTAAAAACAAAATGGTGGTTCCGGCCTACTAACGCTGTCTGCCCCTCCCTGGTGTTGCCCTCAACCGAATACAGCTGAGCTTCAACCTTCTGCCTCTCATTAACTGGTGTTATTTTAAAAACAAAATGGTGGTTCCGGCCTACTAACGCTGTCTGCCCCTCCCTGGTGTTGCCCTCAACCGAATACAGCTGAGCTTCAACCTTCTGCCTCTCATTAACTGGTGTTATTTTAAAAACAAAATGGTGGTTCCGGCCTACTAACGCTGTCTGCCCCTCCCTGGTGTTGCCCTCAACCGAATACAGCTGAGCTTCAACCTTCTGCCTCTCATTAACTGGTGTTATTTTAAAAACAAAATGGTGGTTCCGGCCTACTAACGCTGTCTGCCCCTCCCTGGTGTTGCCCTCAACCGAATACAGCTGAGCTTCAACCTTCTGCCTCTCATTAACTGGTGTTATTTTAAAAACAAAATGGTGGTTCCGGCCTACTAACGCTGTCTGCCCCTCCCTGGTGTTGCCCTCAACCGAATACAGCTGAGCTTCAACCTTCTGCCTCTCATTAACTGGTGTTATTTTAAAAACAAAATGGTGGTTCCGGCCTACTAACGCTGTCTGCCCCTCCCTGGTGTTGCCCTCAACCGAATACAGCTGAGCTTCAACCTTCTGCCTCTCATTAACTGGTGTTATTTTAAAAACAAAATGGTGGTTCCGGCCTACTAACGCTGTCTGCCCCTCCCTGGTGTTGCCCTCAACCGAATACAGCTGAGCTTCAACCTTCTGCCTCTCATTAACTGGTGTTATTTTAAAAACAAAATGGTGGTTCCGGCCTACTAACGCTGTCTGCCCCTCCCTGGTGTTGCCCTCAACCGAATACAGCTGAGCTTCAACCTTCTGCCTCTCATTAACTGGTGTTATTTTAAAAACAAAATGGTGGTTCCGGCCTACTAACGCTGTCTGCCCCTCCCTGGTGTTGCCCTCAACCGAATACAGCTGAGCTTCAACCTTCTGCCTCTCATTAACTGGTGTTATTTTAAAAACAAAATGGTGGTTCCGGCCTACTAACGCTGTCTGCCCCTCCCTGGTGTTGCCCTCAACCAAATACAGCTGAGCTTCAACCTTCTGCCTCTCATTAACTGGTGTTATTTTAAAAACAAAATGGTGGTTCCGGCCTACTAACGCTGTCTGCCCCTCCCTGGTGTTGCCCTCAACCGAATACAGCTGAGCTTCAACCTTCTGCCTCTCATTAACTGGTGTTATTTTAAAAACAAAATGGTGGTTCCGGCCTACTAACGCTGTCTGCCCCTCCCTGGTGTTGCCCTCAACCGAATACAGCTGAGCTTCAACCTTCTGCCTCTCATTAACTGGTGTTATTTTAAAAACAAAATGGTGGTTCCGGCCTACTAACGCTGTCTGCCCCTCCCTGGTGTTGCCCTCAACCGAATACAGCTGAGCTTCAACCTTCTGCCTCTCATTAACTGGTGTTATTTTAAAAACAAAATGGTGGTTCCGGCCTACTAACGCTGTCTGCCCCTCCCTGGTGTTGCCCTCAACCGAATACAGCTGAGCTTCAACCTTCTGCCTCTCATTAACTGGTGTTATTTTAAAAACAAAATGGTGGTTCCGGCCTACTAACGCTGTCTGCCCCTCCCTGGTGTTGCCCTCAACCGAATACAGCTGAGCTTCAACCTTCTGCCTCTCATTAACTGGTGTTATTTTAAAAACAAAATGGTGGTTCCGGCCTACTAACGCTGTCTGCCCCTCCCTGGTGTTGCCCTCAACCGAATACAGCTGAGCTTCAACCTTCTGCCTCTCATTAACTGGTGTTATTTTAAAAACAAAATGGTGGTTCCGGCCTACTAACGCTGTCTGCCCCTCCCTGGTGTTGCCCTCAACCGAATACAGCTGAGCTTCAACCTTCTGCCTCTCATTAACTGGTGTTATTTTAAAAACAAAATGGTGGTTCCGGCCTACTAACGCTGTCTGCCCCTCCCTGGTGTTGCCCTCAACCGAATACAGCTGAGCTTCAACCTTCTGCCTCTCATTAACTGGTGTTATTTTAAAAACAAAATGGTGGTTCCGGCCTACTAACGCTGTCTGCCCCTCCCTGGTGTTGCCCTCAACCGAATACAGCTGAGCTTCAACCTTCTGCCTCTCATTAACTGGTGTTATTTTAAAAACAAAATGGTGGTTCCGGCCTACTAACGCTGTCTGCCCCTCCCTGGTGTTGCCCTC
The DNA here is from genome assembly GCF_051348905.1 of Ranitomeya variabilis. Taxonomy (NCBI): domain Eukaryota; kingdom Metazoa; phylum Chordata; class Amphibia; order Anura; family Dendrobatidae; genus Ranitomeya; species Ranitomeya variabilis. The sequence goes on along the minus strand of NC_135234.1, from coordinate 524,688,219 downwards.
AACCGAATACAGCTGAGCTTCAACCTTCTGCCTCTCATTAACTGGTGTTATTTTAAAAACAAAATGGTGGTTCCGGCCTACTAACGCTGTCTGCCCCTCCCTGGTGTTGCCCTCAACCGAATACAGCTGAGCTTCAACCTTCTGCCTCTCATTAACTGGTGTTATTTTAAAAACAAAATGGTGGTTCCGGCCTACTAACGCTGTCTGCCCCTCCCTGGTGTTGCCCTCAACTGTATAAAGCTGAGCTTCAGTCTTTAGGCTTTTGGCCTATAGTAGCAGATATTAAACTGCATTTGGCCTACTACTGTGGTTAGGCCCTTAAAACAGTGTCTGCTGCTCCTGGGTTTGCTACTCCACTGAACAAAGCAATGCCGCCTGTTTAGTCCTGTTACCAATTTAGAACTGCATTTAGCCTACTTTATTCTTTGGCCCTATATCTGTGTTTCCTCCTCATCCTGCCCATTGCCCAGCCACTGCTAGATGAGTCTGCCGGTACATTGACCTAGACCACTAAATTCCCCTTGCACTCTACACAGCCAGAATCTGACCCTGCTGAAAGTAAGGTTCCCCTTCCCGCATGTTATACCACCTTACACAGGGACAAAGAGGAAGGTGCAGATGAAAGTGCAGGTTCCTTCATCAGGTGGGGGGGGGCATACTCGTTGGAGACGTCACTGGCACAGGGCCCCTCGGAGTACGCAAAAGTGTCGCTGCTGGTGGGAGGTGCCCCCGCCATGCAAACACACCGCCGTACTTTGAGGGGCCCTGTGCCAGTGCCAATGCGAACGAGTGGGCCCCCCCTGCTTGCTCAGGATCACAGCACTTGCAACGTTGAAATACTTACCTCTCCCTGCTCCACCGCCGTGACGTAGTCCACGTTTCCTGGGCCCACTAAAGGCTTGAACCAGCCCTACCCCCCACAACTTTAGCCAAATGACCCCCAATTTCCTATGCCCAACTATTATTACAACGTTAATCAAGAATTACAAGCTTGAGAAACAAGAATGGATGTTTTTGGCAGTAAAATGGGCACTGTAGGTGTTTTCCTGCCCTCCACTCACTGCCGGCTATGCTTCCCCATTGACTTGCATTGGGTTTCGTGTTTCGGTCGATCCCGACTTTTAGCGATAATCGGCCGACTGCACTCGACTCGACCCTGGACAAAATCGGGTTTCCCAAAACCCTCCTCGATCTTAAAAAAATGAAAGTCGCTCAACTCTACTGTTAACGCTCCTACACAGGCTGGTTAAAGTGTGTGTGTGCGTGCATGTATGTGTATGTGTTTACTTACCAGCTTAGTTCATTCCTAAACCTAGGGCTTGATGTCAACTATGCTGCTACTGCATCAGAATGAAAAAGAAGGTGTTGAACCAAGAAAGTACATCACAAAACTTTAAAAAAAAATATTTTTAGGGTAGGTGCACACGGTAAATTAACGCTGCGTCCAGATGTTACAGCATAGTGGACGGGATTTCAAGAAATCCCATGTCCACTATGCATCCAGGGACGCCCACTGCTCACCTGCGGAGACAAACATGGGTTGCATCTTTCGAGACCACAGCATGGCTATATATCTTGTGGAGACGCGAGCCTCCACAAGATAAAGTTCACCCGTACAATGTATTCAACACAGTGAATCCGCATGGTTCAATGAACACATGCAGATTCACCTGCATTTAATAGCCGACAGTGCTTTGGACGCAGCAGACATGTGTTACATGCAAATCACTGCCAATTACTGAACATGTGCATATACCCTTATGTAGCTCATAAAAGCCTTCATTGCTTTACAACAACGCATGCAAAACGGCGGCAAAAACGCATACAAAATATGGCAAAACACGCATTTCTGCAGCAGCGTTTTTGCTGCCAAGAGATGCAGAAACCTTGCAGAAATTTCTGCAAGCAAATACTCAACATGCGCACATACCCTAAGGCTGGGGTCACACTAGCAATTTTTAAATTAGTTCGATTTTGTTACTGAAAAGTCAGACGGGTGTAATGCAAATGTCATGCATTTTTCATGCGAGTACAATCTGATTTTTAACATCTAACATACAATTTTCATTGTAAGGCAGGTTTCACACATATTGATATTTCTGGTACCGGAAAAAACATACCGGAGATGTCAGTGTCCGTGTGTCCGTGTGTGTAACATGTGTGGCAACCATGTGCCGCATGTGTGCAGCATCAGTACCATGTGGTGGGCGCCAGGTAACAGTAGTACAGTAAGTGCTGTTCCCCAACACAGGATGCTGAAGACAACTCTCATCATTCTCCCCTGCTCTGTCCGTGAGCAGCACCAGCAGGGGAGAATGATGATAGTTGTATTTAATTGAGAACAATGCCAGCAGTGGCAGATTTTGGGACTATTACTCCCATCAGCCTACACCTGCTACTGCTAATAACAGTGACAGCAGGAGCTGCTGTTGGGAGAATTCATCAGCTGGCTCCTACACTATAGATAAATAAATAAATTAATGAAAAATCTGGCGTGAATTCCCCTGTATTTTTTTAACCAGCCAGGCAAAACTCACAGATGGGGGCTGCAACCCTCAGCTGTCAGCTGTCAGCTTCAGCAAGGCTGGTTACCAAGGATACAAGGTCCCCATGTCATATTTTTAATTATTTAAATAAATAATTTAAAAAAACGGCGTGGGGGTCCCCCCATTTGTGACAACCAGCCTCACTTAAGCAGACAACTGGGGGCTGGTATTCTCAGGCTGGTAAGGGGCCATTGATATTAACCTCCCAGACTAAAAATAGCAGCCCCAGCCACCCAGAAAAGGCACATCTATTAGATGCATCAATTCTGGCGCTTTGCCCTGCTCTTCCCACTTGCCCTGTAACACTGGCAAGTGGGGTACATATTTGTGGGGTTAATGTCACTTTTTTATTGTCTGGTGACATAAAGCCCACAGATTACTAGGCACAGCTAGAATTAAGTCCTTTATTAGAAACAAAACAAAACACAGTTTTCCTTTTTTATTTAAAAATAACAAACACAGTTATAATAACCTAATGCCTAATTCCACTGAATCCCTCGTCTCCTGTAATAAAACAAAAATTTGCCTCACCTCTCTGTCATTCTGTCCCACGCCATAATCCATGTCTAGGGGTTAATAGCTTTCAACCAGGATGGTACCAAGATGCAAACATCCAGGCTGAGAGCCACTGGTGAATGAGCTGCTGTGAGTGCAGCATCAGTGATTAGCAGTGACATCATCGAGGTTACCACCAGTCAGTGAGTCTGTGTTCCCAGCCAGGTTGAAATGTGGTGACCTCAGCACCATGGGAAAAAGTCATTGAGTTCACCACAGTTCAAGCTTAGTGACATCACCTCAGATCACGGTGAGGGGAAAAAACCTTTTCAATTCAATAAGACTATATTGGACTAAGCTTGATTAACCAATGTGAATTTATTGGTGCATTTATACTGTATGTAATTTTCAGATGTGGTATTCAACTTATCAGTGACGGCATTGTACAAATACAATTTGGTGTTGATTAGACATTGATTACTGTGGAGAAACCAGATTGTATCTTAATTTCCCAGACAACCATGTTTTTGCAAACCAAAAAGAACTGACTTTATATCTATATATTGGCTTGTGGATTTAAGTGTTTATGTCTGGTGGGTCAAGAAGACAGACTTGCAAACTGATATACTATTTAACATACTGTGTAAGTCTGTAATAGTGACTTGTACATAGTGTGTGTTTAGCTTTGTTTATTGATGTGTGCTGATATGCTAATAGTGCATTAAATTCTTGAACCAGCTTGTTGAGTTCGAATGAGAGGGAAAGACTGTGCAAATAGATTGAATGGTCAAGTAGTGCTACTTGATTTCATCACCATGGTTTACCTTGTCTTAATGTTGGACTGAAGGATACTGGTAAATCTAAAAATAGCTTACAGGCCTCAGGTATAAAAGAGACTTCTTTTCTTCTGGTTAAGACTCTCTTCAGGATCTCAGCTGAGGGTACATTGGACCCGGCTGAAAGAACACAGGACTGCTCTCGGATATCTCCCTACACTTGTCGTTACCTCCTCTCTGCGTGCATACCACAGTTGGAGTACCCTGGGAGCTCTGACGTAACATCTACCATTATCTTGGTGAGTCAGCGGAAGGGTGAGGCCCTGTAATGTGCACCATCTTGGTGTAATTGCTGAAATTGTTCTATTTCCTATTGTGTGTTGTGGTTCAATAAAGTATTGCCACTCTGTTTTACCCTCATCCTGTGTTGTCTGTGTAGTGTATTGCCCACCAGAAGATAGAGCAGGCGTTCAGTGGTATGAGCCCTGGTCCATGCAATCTTGCTAAAGACAGCCGGGCCAGAGGACGAGAGCACCCACTGACTCCGTTTCTCCACAATTACCAATGCATAGTGCATGTTATATAACAATAAGTACATATTATTATGATTACCCAGACTTATTTACCCTAATTTTAACTGATACCAGTATTTCAACTGGTTCATACAAAAAAATTTTGTGATATAGTGTGGATTAGCATTTGCCAAGGTATGTGCCTCATACATTCACACATATGTAGCGCAGTGACATATTTTTATTAAAATCAATGCAACCATGCAGCCTGACATCTAGATGTAGCAAAGCTAGACCCATTGTGAGATAAATTAATTATCATCTTCCCTGAAGAAATGTGAGGAATATTGTTGATTTTTATTTTAATTCTCTTGCAGGACAATGGTGTCACTGGAATGGGCGATGATATGAGTATGGTTTAATGAAGATTTATTAAAGGAGTCTGTGTCATTATTTCAATTAAAGTACTTTATTCTGGGTGTGTGTGCTTTTTATGCAATATGACTATGTGTTTAGTAATGGGGGCGTTTTATAGACGTCTATCCATTACTAACCTCAGGGCTTGATGTCACCTAACAATACAAAGGTGGCATCTACCTCACCAACTATTACCCACTTGCCACTGCTATAGGGCAAGTGGGAAGAGCGAGGTTAAGTTCCAGAATTGGCGCATCTTACAGATGCACATTTTCTGGGGCGGCTGAGAGCTGATATTAATATCCTGGCAAGCTTCATGTTTATTACCCCTTCCCAGGCAATAGACATCAGCCCTCAGCCCTCGGCTTTCCCTCCCCTGGTTAAGAAAATTACACGGGAGCCAACGCCATTTTTTCAGAAACATAATCTTTTCATAATTAAATACATGTACTATAAGCTGCTCACACTGTACTAATTGTATTTGTCATTGACATCTGTATATCTATCTATTCTATGTGTATATACTGTATGTAATCCATCTCTTCTACTTGTCGGGTCCCTCTGTGATTTTACAGTATGTTCCTGCTGAATGGACGGCTTTTCCTCTGTCTCTATAGCTATGTCATATATATACATATATATGTGTGTGTCAATGACATCTATATATGTAATTACTATATGTGTATATACTGTATGTAATTCGTCCATTCTATTCTGTTGGCTCCCGCTGTGATTTTACTGTACGCGGCAAATGAATTGCCGGCTTTTAATCCATCTATCTATCATCTACTTTAAAATACTTAAGTGGCAACGCAATTATTTTCCCGCACTGTTGCCGAATTTTACCGACTTTTTCCTATTTTAAGAAAAATGCTTGTGTTTCCGATCAAGAATCCAAATGTGCCGAATTTATGTCTGGCGATAATTTTCAAAACATATTCACTCATTTCTACTGACAACCCATTATTATGCCTTTATGACACCATAATATGAATCATCTGTACCAGATGCTAGACTTTTTCTATAACACAACTGTGCTACCATGCTTGCTGGTGCATCTGAAGTACCTGCAGATGAGCTGGACTGAGTTTCTTTTCTATGAGATAATATGGACATACTGACATTATAGCTTCAAGAGATTTCTTCAAGAGGTTTTTAAGAGAGACCATCATCACCTCAAAAATGTAGCAGGAATAAAAATATAACCTGTTAGGAGGAGTACAGGGTGGGCCATTTATATGGATACACCTGGGTGGGCCATTTATAAAGTTGGATCCAAAATGGCCACCTTCAAAATGGCTGCCATGGTGATCACCCATCTTGAAAAGTTTTCCCCCTCCTATATACTAATGTGCCGCAAACAGGAAGTTGATATCACCAACCATTTTATTTAGGTGTATCCATATACATGGCGTACCCAGGTGTAGCCATATAAATGTCCCACCCTGTAAATACAGTTGTGTGAAAAAGTGTTTGCCCCTTCCTGATTTCCTATTTTTTTGCATGTTTGTCACACTTTTAGGAAGGTGCATTACATCTGGTGTAGAAGTAAAACAGCATTTCAGAAAAGGAACATCATACCAACAGTAAAATATGGTCATGGTAGTGTTATGGTCTGGGGCTATTTTGCTGCTTCAGGACCAGGAAGACTTGCTGTGGTGAATGAAACCATGAATTCTTCTGTCTGCCAAAAAATCCTGACGGAGATTATCTGTTCATGACCTCAAGCTGAAGAGCACTTGGGTTATGCAGCAGAACAATGACAAACCCACAATGGAGAGTGGACGATGGCCGTTTTGCACGGTGCGAAACGGCCATCGTCCACTCTCCATTACCGCACCCTCCTGTATACCTGATATCCTAAATGGATGTATGAACTTGCACAAGTTATAATCCAATAAAGAGCATGAATACACTGCAAAAGAAGGGTGAGTGCCGCATATTTTCTTTTCATTGTGGATTATTCAGCTATATGCTTGAATTGCAGAGCACCATACACCCAGAAGGTTCGTGACAACTGCAGATCAGTTTTTATGAGTCCAAGTCCTACAGAGTCTGTATCCCTCTTGTGCCGTCCATTTCTCTATTTCTTTAATGTTGGAACAGAACAATGACAAAGTCCTGACCGTAATCGGATTGAGATGCTGTGGCATAACCTTAAAAAGACAGTTCATGCTCAGGAAACTCTTCAATATGGCTGAATTACAACAAAGATGAGTGGACCAAAATTCCTCCAACGCATTGTAAAAGACTCATTACCAGCTATCACAAACACTCGATTGCAGTTGTTGCTGCTAAGGGTGGCCAACCACTTATTAGGCTTTGTGGGCATTAACTTTTTCACACAGGGCCCTGTAAGTTTGGATTTCTTTTTCATTTAATAATAAAGACCTTGATTTAAAAACTGCATTTTGTGCTAACTTGTGTTATCTTCATCTAATATTTAAATCTGCTTGGTGATCTGAAATATTTAAGTGTGACAAACATGCCAAAGAATAGGAAATCAGGAAGGTGAAAAACACTTTTCACACAGTTGTACCTATGTCATGTATTGCTGTGAATATTTGCTGAATAACACAGTTTCAGCTAAGTAAAGGAGATTTTAACAAATTATTTCCGTAAATGTTTACATTATCAACATTTTCTGCATGGAAATAGACAGCTGTAGATTTTAAAGTCTTCAGCATTTTCATTTATTGTGTGGAATTTGCAGTTAATTTCACCCTTTCCATTGCTAATACGTAATGAAAGTCACAGCAACAGGATTTTGCTGCAGATTCCTTATAGTAAAAGTAGTCCACAGCAAATTTAATATAGGTGTATTCTCCCACAGGCCAGTGTCACACTTCCCGCATTCACAATCCTCGTATAAAAAGCAATGTCCGGACTGGCCCCGGTTCTCCTGAAACAAACTCAAAGCCTCATACGAGGGGCGATCCAAAAGTAATGATAATCGGTTATTTCTATTGCACACAGAAATTAAAATGAAATGTTTTCTTCTCTCTTAGGTACCCACTAGTCCAGGAAAAAAAAATCACTTAAATAGACCACGATTCCCGGGAGCTACATTCATTTGAATATGAACTGCCGAGGAGTGAACATCAAAATGGAAAAAAATGAGCTCAGAGCTGTCATCAAATACCTCTGCTTGAAAAAAATGACTACCAAAGACATACACAGCGACTTGCTGGAAACATTGGGGGACTCTTCTCCTCCATATTCCACAGTTGCACGCTGGGCCAAGGAATTTAAGCTGGGAAGAACATCGACGGAAGATGAACATCGTGAAGGACGCCCATCCACATCCCTCAGTGAAGAAAACGTGAAAAAAGTTGAAGAAGTTGTATTGGCAGATCGAAGAGTGACTATCAGGCATGTAGCTGAGGTCACAGGGATCTCATATGGCAGTATTCAAAGAATCCTTGCAAAAGAATTGCATATGAGAAAGGTCTCCGCGCGTTGGGTGCCAAAAATGTTAACCGACGAGCAAAAGAAAAAACGAGTTGACATTTCAATAGCAAATCTCGAAAAGTTCCAAGCAGACAAGGAAAATTTTTTGTCACGTTTTTTGACCACGGACGAGACCTGGATCCACCACTTTGATCCTGAAACTAAACAACAATCGATGACATGGAAACGAGCCGATGAACCGACGCCGAAGAAATTCAAAGTGTCAAGCTCAGCAGGGAAGGTTATGGCGTCCGTTTTTTGGGGCGCTGAAGGAAATATGGTGGACTATTTGGAGAACGGAGCCACTATTGCGGGCTCCTACTACGCAGAACAAATAAGAAGATTGCGGGAGGCTATCAAGGAGAAAAGGCGCGGCAAACTGCGGGCTGGAGTGCTGTTTCACCAAGATAACGCGCCGGCTCACAAAGCTGCAGTTGCCATGGCTACCATTCAAGAAGCGGGCTTTGAACTGGTGGAACACCCCCCCTATTCGCCAGATCTAGCCCCCAGTCACTTCTAACTCTTTCCTCGGCTCAAGGAACACCTCCGGGGCAAGAAATTTTATGACAATAGCGACAAGATAACCGCTGTTGGGAATTGTTTTGAGGGTCAAGATCAAGAATTTTTTTCGAAGGGAATTCTAAGTTTAGAAAATAGATGGACTAAATGTATAGACTTGTTAGGAGACTATGTGGAAAAATATATTTTTTTTTTACTATATTCATTGTGTTTAGTATTGATTATCATTACTTTTGGATCTCCCCTCTGTCAAGTTAAGGTCAAGAGACCCAAACTCGGTCCGTGAAGGACTATCATTAGACACTTCATATGAGCATGGTCTTGCCTGCCTAGAGCTATCAAGGCGGAAACTAAGCTTAACCAAGGTCAGTTTTTTTAAACAGACAACTTGAAACAAAGCAACTTAAAGAGGCTTTCATAATAATATTAATAATATTTTTTATTTATAACATATATTTTTTAGCACTTTACAATTAAGCAGGGAAATGTACAGATAATAAAAAGAGATGCAATGTAACACTTTTCAACAGTTGCAGGAGAAGTAAGGGCTCTGCTCATAATCTTACAATCTATAAGGAAATAGCGGTGACACAATAGGTAGAACGTGCTTGTTATACATGGTCCGGCCATCATTATTATAAACTAGATGGCAGCCCGATTCTAAAGAATCGGGAGTCTAGAATCCATATATACTTTATTTATTCAAATGTAAGAATAATACAATTAATAAATAATAGTAAGAAAGAACAAAAAATGGCTGCACTCACCAGCTCTTGACAATTCTTGACAGTACGGCACATTTCTGATTGGTCGCTCGCGGCAGGCGGCAACCAATCAGAAAAGTGCCGCGCACTACGAAGGCATATATCTTTGTCCACCCTGAGCGGGTGTAGGACGCTGGTGACGTCACTTATCTCCGGACATTATCTCCGGACAAAGCCACGGAAGTTGGCACAAATTGCCGGAAGTAGTATTCTAGGCAATTATATATTAGATTTTAATGTTATCAGTGTTTACCTTTGAACGTTTATATTGTATTGTCCTGTCACCAGCCATGTGTACGATTATCGGCCGAAAGCCTCTCTGGAACCAATAATCACCCAATGTAAAGGTATCTTTATAAGTTAAAGATTCAGAATACTATGACTTTTATCATATCCTGAACAGTCAAGTTTTTTATGAACCGTTAAGGTTTTCTGGTTGAAGTAAAAAAACTCTGAGTGTTTACAGTTTGAAACCATAAAATGTTGAAAAATTATGTCATTCTTGAGTATATCACTCAATGGTGCTCATAAACGTGTCAAATTTGATCTATACTATACTTTAATATACATTACTTTAATCTTTAATATACTTAAGAACAGGGCCCCAGACATCACACAGGGGGTCTGAAACACCGCACAGTGGTCCAAAATATCGCTGTGCTCTGCCTGGGGCCCCATATGCTGCCTGGGGCCCCTGTGCTCTGCCTGGGGCCCCATATGCTGCCTGGGGCCCCATGTTCTGCCTGGGGCCCCTGTGCTCTGCCTGGGGCCACTGTGCTCTGCCTGGGGCCCCATATGCTGCCTGGGGCCCCTGTGCTCTGCCTGGGGCCCCTGTGCTCTGCCTGGGGCCCCATGTTCTGCCTGGGGCCACTGTGCTCTGCCTGGGGCCCCATAGGCTGCCTGGGGCCCCTGTGCTCTGCCTGGGACCACTGTGCTCTGCCTGGGGCCCCATATGCTGCCTGGGGCCACTGTGCTCTGCCTGGGGCCCCATATGCTGCCTGGGGCCCCTGTGCTCTGCCTGGGGCCACTGTGCTCTGCCTGGGACCACTGTGCTCTGCCTGGGGCCCCATATGCTGCCTGGGGCCCCTGTGCTCTGCCTGGGGCCACTGTGCTCTGCCTGGGGCCCCATATGCTGCCTGGGGCCCCTGTGCTCTGCCTGGGTGTAGGACACTGGTGACGTCACTTATCTCCGGACATTAGCTCCGGACATTAGCTCCGGACATTAGCTCCGGACATTAGCTCCGGACAAAGCCACGGAAGTTGGCACAAATTGCAGGAAGTAGTATTCTAGGCAATTATATATTAGATAAGGGTTTTCATATTAAGCTTCATGATCCAGACATCAGATAGGATCTGTTTTTTAAAATGTAACAGTGGGTAGCGATGCATGTAAAAGAAAAGAAGAAGCCATGTTTAGCCCCAGAATCTCAGTAGACCATAAGAGTTGACGTTATATGATCACCAGTCATGATCTTCTTAACTTTTGAGGCCACTTTGGTCTGTTAACTAATTAATGGGTAAAGAAGAGCAGAAAACCCTTTAAGTACAGTTCACTATATCATTCAGTTTTGTGCACAGTACTATGTGACAAAATGCACAACATTGTCATCATAAGGTCTAACACTAATGGAAGACATAAAAATAAACACTATATGAATAGCTCATTTAAATTGCACTAGTTGCAACCCTGATAGTACATGGATGCATCAATATTTTAAATACTCTCAAACAGACTTCAATGGACAGTCTCTGTCCACAAAATGCTGGGTATCTCAAATACGCATTTATTTTAAATAACATTTTAAAAACCTCATCTATTAACACTAGCTTTTCAATATGGACCATCATAATATGGATGAAAAATATGTTTTAGAACTACTCATAAATTTATAGCACATTGAACAGAGGAAGGTGTACAAAATGGTGGTCTACATATATTTGTTTTCTGTGGAGACTACAAAAGAAAAAAAACACAATGCTCTAATGTATGTAGAATTATATGGTGTATCTTATTTTAGAGCTATTACGGGTCCATTATACAGAACTAGTGATGAGGGAACATGCTCGCCACTACTCGTTACTCGCCCGAGTATCGGGGTACTCGCCGAGCAGCGAGCATTTCCGGGATTATTCGGCGGTAACTGCAGTCTCCACTTCGCGTTTTTGGTGGACTTTAGAGACCCTGTCATGGTGCAGGGATTGTCTGCCAGGCCATGAAACACCGCAGCCATCTTTGTTGTGGTCGCGCAGTGATTGGCTGGGTCGTACAGCATCATCCTGAGTATAAGAGACCAGGCACCGCCCTGCTCTCCGCATTCTGTTCCTGTTTCAGCAAGAGTAGGGAGAGCTGCTGCCGAGATAGGGTCAGAATCGTGCGTGGTTTTAGAGTTATTGTAGGTCTGCAACTCTTACATCCACAACTCCTGAAAAACCAACAGTCCTTTTTAGGGCTAATTTGTGGGTCCTGATATTGCAGCGCTAGGTAGGCAGGGCACAGCATATCCACATCAGTGCAAGGCCTTCAGGCACTGTATGTGCGTCCATTGGTCCCACTGCATCCTTCCCAAAACTCCATAACTGCCTGCTGCTGCTGCAGTTTATTTGCTGTCTATATACCTTTTTTTCCCACAAATTCCACCCCCCAAAAAAAGAAAAAATATACAGTCTGTTCTGTCAGACTGAGACCTGTTGAAAAGTGATAGTTTGTCAGGCATACGTAACATACAGGTCCTTCTCAAAAAATTAGCATATAGTGTTAAATTTCATTATTTACCATAATGTAATGATTACAATTAAACTTTCATATATTATAGATTCATTATCCACCAACTGAAATTTGTCAGGTCTTTTATTGTTTTAATACTGATGATTTTGGCCTACAACTCCTGATAACCCAAAAAACCTGTCTCAATAAATTAGCATATCAAGAAAAGGTTCTCTAAATGACCTATTACCCTAATCTTCTGAATCAACTAATTAACTCTAAACACATGCAAAAGATACCTGAGGCTTTTAAAAACTCCCTGCCTGGTTCATTACTCAAAACCCCCATCATGGGTAAGACTAGCGACCTGACAGATGTCAAGAAGGCCATCATTGACACCCTCAAGCAAGAGGGTAAGACCCAGAAAGAAATTTCTCAACAAATAGGCTGTTCCCAGACTGCTGTATCAAGGCACCTCAATGGTAAGTCTGTTGGAAGGAAACAATGTGGCAGAAAACGCTGTACAACGAGAAGAGGTGACCGGACCCTGAGGAAGATTGTGGAGAAGGACCGATTCCAGACCTTGGGGAACCTGAGGAAGCAGTGGACTGAGTCTGGTGTGTCAGGTCGCTAGTCTTACCCATGATGGGGGTTTTGAGGGTTTTGAGTAATGAACCAGGCAGGGAGTTTTTAAAAGCCTCAGGTATCTTTTGCATGTGTTTAGAGTTAATTAGTTGATTCAGAAGATTAGGGTAATAGGTCATTTAGAGAACCTTTTCTTGATATGCTAATTTATTGAGACAGGTTTTTTGGGTTATCAGGAGTTGTAGGCCAAAATCATCAGTATTAAAACAATAAAAGACCTGACAAATTTCAGTTGGTGGATAATGAATCTATAATATATGAAAGTTTAATTGTAATCATTACATTATGGTAAATAATGAAATTCAACACTATATGCAAATTTTTTGAGAAGGACCTGTAGTTGTGTGTGCTACCCTTGTGCCCCTTTTTTTTTTTGGTGTTTTAAATTCACCGAAAAAGCCTCATATATCTGCGTGCTCCAAGTTTGGTCATTGGAGGCCGATTTACTTATTTTTTGGCTGTGTGATACTCAAATTCTATAAAGCGCTATTTAACATAAAAAAAATTGAAAGGCCACAGATTTGCCAGTGTGGTATTTCCATTACAGCCGTCATATATCTCTGTGCTCCAAGTTTGTACTTACATTTTGGCTGTGTGACACTCAAATTCTATACAGTACTATTTCACATAAATTAACTTTAAAAAAAAGAAAATTGAATACAGTCTGTAGGTCAGGCTGAGGCCTGCCTGGTGTTTGGGTTTAAAAAATCGTAGATTTGCGGGCATACTGATCACATATTATTTTGCTACTAATAAAGACATAGTACAATAGTCCATTTAAAATGGTTAAGGCAAGGGACGGGGAAGTGGATGTGATGCTGATGGTGCATCCAGAGGACGAGGCCGTGGGTAAGGTGAAAGTGGGCAACAACAAATACCCACATCTTCTCGCTCGACCTTCCTGTCCCAGTTTCTGGGGGACAGCAGCACACCACTATTGAAGCCAGAGCAGTGTGAAACGGTTGTTGGTTGGATAGCGTATAATGCTTCCAGTCACTTAGCCACCACCACCACCTTGTCTTCCACATGGTCAAGTCTAAGTAGCCGTGAAGGTGGCCAGGATATTCCTCACCCTGATCCTCCTTCCTACCACCAGGCTGAGTGCCCTGAGACAACTGATCCCACACTTGGACACTCTGAAAATCTGTTCAGTTTTCCATTTCAAGATTCAGAAATCTCTGCCGGTCAACTTGAAGTGGGGAAAGATGAGATCGCATGTAGAGCTGCCCAAGGCTTTGACCAGAACCGAAGGCGATGGTGGGAAAGTCGGACCTTGGGATGGAACACATCATCCCCACGCCGAGGATTGCTGGCCCTACATCAATATCAATCAGGGTTGCTCCCACAGTCTACAGCTCCTGCTCCTCCTCCTCCTCCTCCTCTTCATCCCCTCCATCTCTGAAATCAACACATCAGTCAGAAGCTGGAAGCGCTGCAGCACGGACTCAGCCAAGTGGCAACAGGCTGTGCTGAAGCTAATCTGCATAGGTGACAAACCACACAATGCAGAAGAGTTGTGGACAGTGCTGAAAGAGCAGTCAGATGTTTGGATGACACCGCTGAACCTACAGCCAGGCATGGTCATGTGTGACAATGGCCATAACCTGGTGGCGGTTCTGAGGCAAGGTGAGCTCACACACGTACCTTGCTTGGCCCATGTGCTTAACCTCGTGGTTCAACATTTTCTGAAAAGCTACCCGGAGCTGCTGGCTCTGCTAGTGAAAGTACGCTGTCTGTCTGCCCATTTTAGAAAGTCAGCTACAGCTTCAGCCACCGTTGCCGTGCTTCAGCAGCAGTTTCAGCTTCCAGCTCACCGACTGTTGTGTGATGTCCCCACGCGCTGGAAGTCTGCGCTGCATATGTTGGAAAGGATTTGTGAGCAGAAGAGGGCCGTTGTTGACTACCAACATCAGCAAGGCTGTCGAATTTCAAGTCAGACTCCATACATAAGACATCAGGAGTGGACATGGATGTCAGACATCCTCCAAAACTTTGAGGACAGCACCAAGATGGTGAGCGGCGATGACTCCATAAATAGCATCACCATCCCACTTCTCGGCATTCTGAAAAACTCTCTGCTCACAATCAAAGAGGATGCATTGCAGGTGGAGCACGAGGACATGGAGCAAGGAAACATACAGGGGGATTACACTCAGCCCAGCCTCATGTCTTCTCAATGTGGATTGGTAGGCAATGAGGAGGATGAGGAGGAGGAAGAACAGGAGCTACTGTTATGCTCTGCAGACGGTACTACAAACACATCTGTATTAGCTTCTGTTCAGCAGGGATGGCTTGAGGACAGGGAGGAGAAGGATGAGTATGAGGAGGAAGAGGAGAGCATGGTCAGTAGTCCTGTTGGTGAGAAATAAAGAAAAAAACCTAGCACTCAACTTTGATGCGTATGTGAAATTTTATTTGTAGTACCCAACAAAACGTTTCGGTCCCTCACACGGACCTTCATCAGTTACTACAGGTGAAAACAACCAAAATAATAATATATAACAAAATAATGTGAACAACAGAAGTATATACATAAATGAAGATCAGACATAGTTCAGCATCTATGTGGTAACAGGTCACATGAATTTTTTTCTTTATTATATTAAGGTGTGGGAGCCTACCTTAGCACCATTTATACAGTAGTGCACACGTTTTTTTCTAATGTCCTGTTGGTGAGGACACGGAAGTCTTGCCTGTTAGCAGTCTGGCATGCATGGCTGATGTTATGTTGCGCTGCATTTCACGTGACCCTCGGATTATCAAAATTTTGGGTGACACTCATTACTGGTTGGTGACACTTCTAGACCTATGCTACAAGAACTTTCAATCTCTTCTGCCTGAGACAGAGAGGTGTACTAAAATGTTGCAGTACCACAGGGCCCTTGTTCCAGAATTACTTAGAAAATTCCCATGTGAGAACACTGGCAGCAGATGTCAGAGTTTGTTGTACAACCAAGGACTCCAAGCGAGAGAGACAGAAGTACAATCCAGCTCAGGCAGGGGAACAATGACCAAGTTCTGGGACAGTTTTCTCAGACCCTCCCATCGTGGTGGCACAGAGGCAAGGGGTGCTGTCACAAGAAGTGCAATGTTTGGGAAGATGGTGAGGGAGTACCTAGCAGATCGTACAAATGTCCTCTGTGATTCCTTTTAATTATTGGGTATCCAAGCTGGACACATGGCATGAACTGGCTCTCTACACCTTGGAGGTTCTGGCCTGCCCTGCTGCTAGCGTTCTGTCAGAGAGGGTTTTTAGTGCCGCTGGTGGAATTATAACAGATAAGCGCATCCGCCTATCAACTGAAAATGCTGACAGGCTGACTCTTATAAAAATTAACATGGCCTGGATAGGGAAAGACTTATGTACACCACCAAGTGAAAACAGCGAAACATAACCTGAAATACATTGTCTCTTTGGGGAGGTTTATTCTCATGCACCTCTTCACAACCACACATGGGTATACGCTTCCAGATTTGGTCTGTTTGTTTTTATCCTCCTCCTTATCCTCATCCTCCTCATCCAGAACCACTATATCACCAGGGTGAATGTGGTCTGTATGATGCATTTTGGCCAAGGGTGCTATGATGGCACTCTTTTATTTTTAAAAAAAGGACAACACATTGGGGAATTGGGCATGACATTACATTGGGCCTACTACTTAACTCGGTCTCCTGCAATCTGTCCTGTACCTGCCAGTAGATCACCAGGGTGAATGTGCTCTGTACGGTGCATGTTGGTCAAGGGGGCTGTGATGGCACTCTTTAATTTAAAAAAGAAAGGGATTTTACATTGGGGAATTGGGCATGACATTACATTGGGCCTACTTCTTAACTCAGTCGCCGGCAATCTGTCCTGTACCTGCCAGTAGATCACCAGGGTGAACGTGCTCTGTACTGTTATAGGCCAGTGAATTTTGGGAAAGGGGGCTGTGATGGCACTCTTTTATTTTTTTAAAAATGGACCCCACATTGGGGAATTGGGCATGACATTACATTCGGCCTACGTCTTCATTCTGTCTCCTGCAATGTGTCCTTTAACTGCCACTAGATCACCAGGGTTAACGTACTCTGTACTGTGCATTTTGGGCAAGGGGACTGTGAAGACACTCTTTTATTTAAAAAAAAAAGGACCCCACATTGGGGAATTGGGCATGATATTCCATTGGGCTGACTTCTTAACTCGGTCTCCTGAAATCTAAAATGTACCTGCCACTAGATCAACAGGGTGAACGTGCTCAGTACTGTTATAGGCCGGTGAAGTTTGGGCTAGGGGCATGCGATGGCCCTAGTGTATTTTTAAAAAAGGAACCCCCATTGGGGAATTGTTTGCAGATCGTGCACTGCATTACAAGTCTCAGAGACCCACACCACTACATTGGCCCTAATTCTTAACTCTGTCTCCTGCAATGTCTCTTCCTTATCTCCGACGACATGACCTGGGTGAACATGCTTTGTACTGTTATAGGCCACGTGAATTTTGGACACGGGGCTGTGAAGGCACTATTTTATTTTGTAAAAACAGGACCCCACATTGGGGAATTGGGCGTTACATTACATTGGGCCAACTTCTTAAGTCTGTCTCCTGCAATGTGTCCTGTACCTGCCACTAGATCACCAGGGTGAACGTGCTCTGTACGGTGAATTTCGAGCCATGTCTGCTGCGGTCTCCCATTCTACATCACCCGCAGTGGAGCCTGCTCAGCGGAGATGTCGGTCCCAGCATCTCGCTCAGTCTGGTTCTGTGCAAAGGGTTACTGCTGCCTTTCCAGGCTCTGCCATTGTAGCCTGCACTGGTCAGCGGCAAGCAGGCTCTTCTGGGACTACTGTAAGTCCTGCCTTGCACACACTGAGCATGCCCAAGGTAAGAGCTCTCATTTGAGGTCAAGGGTCACATGCTCAGGTACTGCAGCAGCTATCATTGGTCCTCTAGGAAGGTCCTGAAGTTGCTCAGGTACTGTAGCATCTTCCATTGGTTCCCTACGAAGGTCCTGAAGCTGCTGCAGCTATAAAAGGTTTGCATGGCCGCACGGCCATGTGCTAGTATCACATCATGTCATGAGCTTGTTATTTGTGGTCGCACCTGTATGTTTGTATTCAGGGACCCGGCTGAAATAAGCCCCTAGAATACCGGCACCTCTGGTGAGGAGTTTGCATGTATGTGTTCAGGGACCCGGCTGAAATAAGCCCCTAGAATACCGACACCTCCAGTGAGGAGTGTTTGTGTGCTTTTCTGGGTGCGTGACCACTGACTGCCTTCAGCTCAGCAATTAGCAATTAGCGAGCACACCTATTTATACATATATATATATATATACACAGTATATACTCGGTGCGTCCGCCAACCCTAACATAATAATAGCGCCAGGGTCTGGCTAGTAAATGGTGGACAAACAGCAATCCTTGCGGTACATCCAGCAGCTGGAGGGTAGGTTGACGGCTCTCGAGCGCACAACCTCAGCTGTGGATGTTACCGCAGTTGCTGTTCAGGCTGCTAGCGTGGCTGCAGCAACCTTGTCCACGGCCACCCCTGTTCTGACTCTATCTCGCCTCCCGCTGCCAGAAACATTTTCTGGTGATAGTAAATCTTGGATGGGTTTCGTGAGCCAGTGCTCTATACACCTTGAGCTCCTGGCTGCACGTTTCCCCACAGAGCGGGCAAAGGTGGGATTTATTGTGCCTCTCCAGTCGGACAGGGCGTTGGAGTGGGCTACGCCGCTATGGGAGCGAGGCGATCATGTGATGCAGAGTGCTCCGCTGTTCCTGAGCACTCTGAAACATGTCTTTTTAGGGCCTCGAGTCACCCATGATACAGCGCTCCAACTGTTGGCATTGACTCAGGGCTCGTCTTTGGTCAGCCATTTTGCCGTCCACTTCCACACCCCAGCATCTGAGCTGGAGTGGTCGGATAAAGCTCTTATCCCTATATTTTGGAGGGGGCTGGCTGACCACGTGAAGGACGCTCTGGTCTCAAGGGAGATTCCCGCCACACTGGAGGAGTTAATAGCTGTGTCTACCCATATTGACCTCCGTTTTCACGAGCGGAGGTTAGAGCGGGCCCAGTGTAGGCAGAGGTTTCGGCTGGCTCCCACCTTCGCCAACCCTTTGGAATCTCCGGTCCAGGTTCCTGAGTCACATAAGGCCATGGAAGTGTCACGAGCGGGATCTAAGTCCCGGACCGCTCGTGCACTCAAGGTCTGCCATGCTTACCAGCAGTCAGGACATCTTGCCACCAGATGTTCACAGCGGTCGAGGAAACGTCAGCGTCTAGTGGTAGTAGGTGGAGGTACACTATACACGGCAACATTTGCCTCCAAATTGTCCTTTAAGGGGACAATTACAATAGGCTCATTCACTCACTCGCTAGAGCTCTGCGTGGATTCTGGGGCGGAGGGCAATTTTATGTCTTCTGCCTTCCCCCAATGTCACACAATACCTCTGGTAATGCTAGCTCAACCAGTAACTGTACGAGTGGTGAATGGGTCGACATTGCCCTCACAGATAACACACCAGACCATCCCTTTCAATCTGTCCTTGTCGCCATCTCATCAGGAGATTATATCTCTGCTCGTCATTCCTGAGGGGATTGATGAGATCCTGTTAGGGATGCCTTGGCTACGGTATCACTCTCCTCATATCGAGTGGTCCACAGGCAGAATTTTAGGATGGGGTGCATTTTGTGGGGGTAGATGTCAGAGGGAAAGCGTTCAGGTTGTTACAACTGAGGTACCTGCAGATTTATCCTCTCTCCCCAAGCAATATTGGCGCTATGTGGACATGTTCTCCAAAAGGGCTGTGGAGACCCTTCCGCCTCACCGCCCCTATGACCTCTTGCCTGGTGCCCCCGGGGTCAAGTCTATCCGTTGTCTCTCCTGCAGACGGAGGCAATGTCACAGTATATCTGAGAGAATCTTGCAAGAGGATTTATTAGGAAGTCAGTGTCACCTGCAGGGGCTGGGTTCTTCTTCGTACAGAAGAAGTGTGGAGAACTGCGTCCATGCATATACTACAGGGGTCTTAACGCCATCACCGTTAAGAATAAGTACCCATTATCCCTGATATCTGAGCTTTTTGATAGGCTACGGGGAGCAAGGGTATTTACTAAATTAGATCTGCGGGGTGCTTACAACCTGATTCGCATCCGTGAGGGAGACGAATGGAAGATGGCTTTTATCACCAGGGATGGGCACTATGAATATGTGGTGATGCCCTTCAGGCTCTGTAATGCCCCAGCCGTTTTCCAAGACTTTGTAAATTACATCTTATGGGATATACTTTCCACCTCGGTCATAGTTTATCTGGATGATATTGTCATCTACTCTCCAGATGTAGACTACCACCGGAGAGATGTTTGCAAAGTATTCAACCTCCTATGGGCTAACTCCCTCTATGCCAAGTTGGAGAAGTGTGTGTTTGAGCAGGAGTCTTTGCCTTTCCTTGGCTATATCATCTCTGCCCAGGGATTGGCTATGGTTTCTGCCAAGCTACAGGCTGTGATGGACTGGCAGGAACGCCATTCTCTCAAAGCGGTGCAGTGTTTTATGGGGTTCATTAATTACTATGGCCAGTTCATTCCCCACTTTTCAACTTTAGTAGCTCCTTTGGTTGCCCTCACCAAGAAGGGAGCAAATCCCAAGTTGTGGTCAGAGGAGGTCTCCAAGGCCTTTCTCTCGATTAAGTCACACTTTGCTAGCGCTCCCATCCTACATTGTCCCGATGTAGATAAGCCATTTATCATGGAGGTGGATGCCTCATCCATTGGTGCTGGAGCAGTCCTCTTCCAAAAAGATGCTCAAGGTCGGAAGCATCCTTGCTTCTTCTTCTCTAAGACCTTTTTTACCAGCGGAGAAGAATTATTTAATCAGGGACAGGGAGTTGCTAGCTATGAAGTTGGCTTTCTCAGAGTGGAGACATCTTCTGGAGGGAGCTCGCTTTCCCTTCCAGGTGTTCACAGACCAAAATAACTTGGTGTATTTACAGACAGCCCAGCGGCTAAATTCTCGTCAGGCTAGATGGTCGAGCCTCGACTTATTGTCCCTTCAGAGAGCCTGAGAACTGTGGCTCCGGTTTCTCTAGAGTCTGTTCCCCCAGGCAAGACTTTCGTTCCATCTAATTTGCGACCAGAGTTTCTCTCTTGGGCTCACTCGTCCTGGGTGCGTGGACATTTAAGGATCAAGAGGAGCTCTTGGCGAGGACGTACTGGTGGGCGCATATGGCCCGTGATGTCGGGGACTATATTCGGGCGTGTGTCTCCTGCGCCAAGAATCGGTCTCCTCGGCAACGGCCTGATGGGTAACTTTACCCCCTGCCGGTGGCAGACAGGCCCTGGGAGATGGTCGGGATGGACTTCGTGGTAGGCTTACCCAAGTCTTGTAGCTGTACAGTTATCTGGGTAGTCAATGACCTTTTTTCTAAGATGGTGCACTTGGTTCTGCTTCCACGGTTACCTTCTGCACGGGCTTTAGCGGCGTTGTTCATCAAACATGTTTTCCGTTTACATAGCATGCCTGACAAAATTGTCAGTGACCGTGGTCCTCAGTTTGCATCTCGGTTCTGGAGAGAACTCTGTCGTTTACTCAGCATTGAGCTGAATCTCTCTTCTGCATACCATCCCGAGATGAGTGGGTTGGTAGAGAGGGCCAACCAGACTCTGGTCACATACTTACGACATTTTGCCTCCGCCAGGCAGGATGACTGGGCATCTTTGCTACTTTGGGCGGAATTTGCTTTGAACAACACCGTAGCCGACTCCTTTTCTCCTTAATTACGGCCAGCATCCACATGTTCCTGTGCCCATGCCCGTGTCATCCATCGATTCTAGGGTGGAAGACTGGGCGGTGGAGGCACGTGACATTTGGGACCGCACACAGGATGCCATCCGGGCCTCCAAGGAGAGAATGAGGGTTTCTGCTGATGCACACCGGCGCCCCGCTCCGACCTTTGCTCCCGGCGACTTAGTGTGGCTCTCGCACGTAACATCAGGCTGCGAGTTGAGTCCACTATGTTTTTGCCTCGCTACATAGGCCCTTTCAAGGTTCTGGAACAGGTCAATCCTGTGGTCTACCGTTTGGCTATTCCTCCGCACCTTGGTGTCACCGACACCTTTCACGTTTCTCACTTAAAGCCTGTCTATTTGTCCCGGTTTTCCGAGTCATCTGCCGGGACATTGGTGTAATGATTATAGGGGATAACTCAGGAGACTCTTTGCATGGAACAAAACAACTGGCTCAGATGTCGCCTCTCTTCTGTCCAGAATCCCGGAGTTTCTGTCAGCCATATCCTCCTTCTTCACCTCTCGCTTCCTAAAACTCAATGTAGACAAAACCGAACTCATCATCTTTCCCCCATCTCACGTATCCCCCCCACCTGATCTATCTATTATGGTAAACGGCATCACGTTCTCTCCGGCACCTGAAATCCGTTGCCTCGGAGTAACTCTTGACTCTGCCTTGTCCTTCAAACCGCACGTTCAAACTCTTGCCACCTCCTGTCGCCTCCAACTCAAAAATATTGCCAGAATCCATCCCTTCCTCACCCCACAATCTACTAAGACTCTTGTGCATGCCCTCATCATCTCCCGCCTCGACTACTGCAACACCCTCCTCTGTGGCCTCCCCGCTAACTCTCTTGCACCACTCCAGTCTGTCCTCAACTCTGCTGCCTGGCTAATCCACCTCTCTCCTCGCTACTCCCCTGCTTCTCCCCTTTGCAAATCCCTCCACTGGCTCCCAATTCCCCAACGAATCCAGTTCAAACTACTAACACTGATCTACAAAGCCATCCACAACCTGTCCCCTCCCTATATCTCTGAACTAATCTCCCAATACCTTCCCTCACGTAACCTCCGATCCACCCAAGACCACCTACTCTCCACCACACTTATTTGGTCCTCACACAACTGCCTCCAAGATTTCTCCCGAATATCCCCCATCCTCTGGAATTCCATGCCTCAACACATCCGACTATCCACCACCCTCGGATCCTTCAGACGGAACCTGAAAACCCATCTCTTCAAGAAAGCCTACAGCCTGCAATAACCATTCTGCCGCCTCGCCATCGCCAGAGCAGCCGCCTCTCCATCGCCAGAGCTGCTGCACCTCTGACCTTCTGTCTCTTCCCCACTATCCCATAGAATGTAAGTCCGCAAGGACAGGGTCCTCTCCCCTTTGTACCAGTCTGTCACTGTAAACTTGTTTACTGTAAATGATATTTATAACCCTGTATGTAACCCCTTTCTCATGTACAGCACCATGGAATTAATGGTGCTATATAAATAAATAATAATAATAATAATAACTACAGGACACAGTTTTATAAGTGGTAAAGTCTATATTATCACACAGTGATTCAAACAGGTGCAGAGCAAAGCTCAAGTCCACAACACTTGGTGTAAATATAAAATGCAGCTTAACAGTCTGTAGGAACTTTAGAGGAAAAACACAATCAAGCAGAAAGTCTATGAAGCACAGTTGTACTTGAGGAAACTTGACACAAATAAGTCCTTGTTTAGTCCAAACATAGATAGATATGCTTATAAGGCAGTTCAAGCAATGTCTTAGCTCAACCAGGAAGGCCTGGGTGATAATCGCAGGTTTAAGCAGAGCAGCAACAGCTTACATGTCCAGCAAATGCAGATGGAAACAAACACAAGCAGCCAGATGGAGGAGGCCTACTGGAAACCGATGTATGCAGCAGAAACTCAGAGCTGAGTAGCAGAATCTAAACACAGGTTCACAGGAGCAGGTGCAGGTGCAAAGCCAGGGAGTCTCCAGGGTAAGAAGCTGGATGCAAGGCAAAATACTCTAGCACAGACTAAAGGCTGGGGTGGAGTTATATAGCAGGAAGACACAGTTTACATGAGACCAAAGACGCCATCTTGGAAAAGGGCAGTAATGCACAAAAGGTAATCAAAATGTTCAGAGCCCTGACAATCGGGTTCATCCATGGATGAGTTTGAGGTGAATGCTATCGTGGGGTGCAAGGTGGTACGTGGCAAGAAATATTATCTGGTGGACTGGAAGGGTCACGGCCCAGAGGACAGAACCTGGGAACCTGTGGAGCGCATTCGGGCTCCGCTCCTCATTGCAGCCTTTGAGCATAGCGAGACCCAAGGAGGGGGGTCCTAGGAGGGGGTAATGTTAGGAGTCGAGTTCCCGCCGCTGCACAGGGGGAATCTCGAGCCATGTCTGCTGCAGTCTCCTATTCTACATCGACCACAGTGGAGCCTGCTCAGCGGAGACATCGGTCCCAGCATCTCGCTCAGTCTGATACTGTGCAAAGGGTTACTGCTGCCTTTCCAGGCTCTGCTGTTGTAGCCTGCACTGGTCAGCCGTGAGCAGACTTTTGTGGGCCTAAGTCCTGCCTTGCACACACTGAGCATGCCCAAGGTAAGAACTCTCATTGGAGGTCAAGGGTCACATGCTCAGGTACTGCAGCAGCTATCATTGGTCCTCTAGGAAGGTCCTGAAGTTGCTCAGGTACTGTAGCATCTTCCATTGGTTCCCTAGGAAGGTCCTGAAGCTGCTGCAGCTATAAAAGGCTTGCATGGCCGCACGGCCATGAGCTAGTATCACCTCATATCATGAGCTTGTTATTTGTGGTCACGCCTGTATGTGTGTATTCTGGGACCCGGCTGAAATAAGCCTCTAGAATACCGGCACCTCCGGTGAGGAGTTTGCATGTATGTGTTCAGGGACCCAGCTGAAATAAGCCCCTAGAATACCGGCACCGGTGAGGAGTGTTTGTGTGCTTTTCTGGGTGTGTGACCACTTATTGCTTTCAGCTCAGCAATTAGCTGTGTTCCCCTGTGACGCTAACAGGGAAAAGCATCTTATTTCTAGTGACTCTGTGGAGTTAACAGAGTTTGCTTTTACTGCCATATAGCGCTGCCATTTGCCAGCAGCAGGATCCTCTCCTGCATGGTGGACCCCGGGTTGCGAACGCACCTATTTATACATCTATATACTCGGTTAGTTCCGCCAACCCTAACACCACATGCTTGTTGGCAAACACTTCATAACATTTGTGTACCTTAAAGAGCTCACTTGAAAAGCTCCTTTTTGTGTTGCCTGTTTGCTAACATTGGACACAATACACTTCATATAAATTTGATAAAGCAATGCTGTTACTTTGCCTCAGTAGTTCATTAAAAATATTGCTTTGTCCACTATATTAGTTTCTCTCCTTGCGAGCTTAAACTTTGTTTGCCTCAAATGTACAAATGGAGAATATACCGTACAAATGGCAATTTGTATACAAGATTGAAATACTGTATACCAAATGCATTCAGACAATCACATAGCTGCTTTTCTTGTAAAATATTTACAGATGTGACAGACAATGCTCATAGTGACACAATCTTGATAAATGTTTGTTTATTCACTTCACAAACAGTTCTAAGCCTCTATATGTTTGCTGTTTGTCATTGTAAAACATTAAGGTTTACTGAAACTATGCCGGTGGTGGTTTGATCTAAATCCTTGTGGCTTTTATTTTCTAGGGGTTTATGGCCCCTGGTCTGATGACTCGATGATATCTCAGTTTCATCCAACCTTGAAAAGTGGCCACTTGAAGGTGTGGGTGAAACTAGAGTTACTACATAGTGTTATTCACTATATAAGACCAGAGAAACATGACTAAGACAGATGCCAAAACTGGAATACCTGTAGATGTACAGTGTGCTGATACCTGCATAATTGGGGACGCCCATGCAGTGTAGGTAATGGGTTCTCTGTCTTGGTGTTGCTTCTCTGATATTCCAGATGGATGATGCTTAAAAGCCTCTTAGTGATGATCTAACTATACTGTAGGCAGCTAATATCCATATATACTTAATCACTATATTTATTTAATCCTTATATGTACTTAACCTGTGTACGTTAACACAATCAAAAGTGTACGCAATCACACTATTCAATCATACTATTCCTTGAATTTTGTAGTTTGCAATAAAATTGCCTTGTATGGCAAGTATTAGCCTTTTTTAAAGCCGTATCTGAACCTTGATGTTAAAAACATGTCAAATAAAATTGCCAAATTCTCCTGTAAATAATTGTGCAAAGAGGGAACCATCATACCATTAACAAATACGAGTGAATTTTCCTGGGCAAATCTAGTATGTGGGTTCCAAGGCCTAATAGGGTGCATATGACGGACTATGCAGCAGTGCTCACCTTCCCGCCTATGTTTAAAACAAAGGAGTATGGAGCACAAAATGCATATTGTGAAGTGGATTTTCATGGACACATCCAGTATGTGAGTTCCAAGGCCTAATGGGGTGCATATGACTGACTATGCAGCAGGGCTGGCCTTGCCGCCAATGTGTAAAACAAAGGAGTATGAAGTACAAAATGCATATTGTGAAGTGGATTTTCATGGGCCCATCCACTATGTGGGTTCAAAGGCTTATTGGGGTGCATATGAATTGGTAGCAGGGCAGGCCTTGAATTCAATGCAACACTTTTTCAGGAGTCCCCCCTGGACATCTTATGACAGGCGTATTGTGGTGCGTCGTAATTCTTGGCAGCCCAGCCACTCACAGCATAGGCTACAAAACAGCTTAGGAGACCCACTGTTTCATAATGGCCCTTTAAGAAGATTAATGTCGCCTGATGCACCAGTAAAAATAGGCTCTGTGACTTTAAGAGTCCCTCCGTAAATGAAACAAGATGGGTCTGCTTATGTGTCACACACCACATGGCCAGCTAGGGTTGTTAAATGTTACAATGACATTTCCCAGTGAATGCAATTGTAGTGGTTGAAAGCAATGTTAAAGTTGAAAAACGCTTCAAAAACGCTGCAACTGAACTAAGTCTAAGTGGGAGAGGAAATTTTCAGTCTGGAGTTAAATATTTGGCCTTACAGGCAAGTCATTAACCTGCAAAGGATGTACCTTGACATACAGTATTTCCAAGCAAAACCCGTTTTGGTTTCGTTTTCATGTGTTTTTTTGTGGCACCGGGAAAAATGGCATGAATCTCGGAAAAAAATATTTATTAAAGCTGTGAACTAGGAGTCAGGAATGCTTCCAGGGGCGATCCCCATCATGTCCCTGTGTCATTTGAGCAGTGTTTCCGTCATTTTCAGACATTTTTAGACCTTAAAAGGATCACGGTAAAAATACTCGGGTCTCCCACAGACTTACATTGGGCTCGTTGTTCTGGCCAAGTACCTGAGTATTCCAATTTGCTCGATCCGAGCAACGAGCACCCAAGCATTTTAGTGCTCGCCCATCACTATACAGAACCTGATGTGCGATATGTTACCAGAAATATGTGTAATATAATACAAAACCATATTCTGCACTGTAATAGGAGCTCAAAATACACAAATACTTGCAACAGACACCAAGGATAAATGTATGCACAGATATCAGACACTAAGAAGAACAATCTAACACTACAGGCACTTTTCCACACTCGATCGTGCCTGGTTCACTTACATTCTCTCCCTTGTCTGTATGTCCACAGGTAGATATCTTCTGTAGACTAGTAACTGAGGATTTGAAAATGATACCTAAGAATATACAGAATGATAATCTTACAACCCCACAGAGGAAAGCCATGAGGGAATTATAATCATTAGTCACTGTGGTCATTAAACCAGCAGACAAGGGGGGAACATTGTGATCAGGCCAATCGAGAAGTACGAAAGGGAGGCTTTTCGCCAATTGAAAAATAAGGACACATATTTTGTACTCCTTAAAAACCCTATGCACATTTTTACTTCTAAGCTTGTGTCAATTCAGTATCACGCCAACGAGTCAGGTATTGTCTCAAAGAAGATTATGGATGGATTACTATCTAAGTCTCCGAAAGTCGCCACATTCTACATTCTACCGAAGGTGCATAAGGACACTGTGAACCCCTCGGTCAACCTATTTTCTCTGGCATGGGAGGGTTGAGTGCCAACATCTGTAAATTTATTGACTACTACTTGAAACCTTTGGTGGAAACACCCTCCTCCTATGTCAAAGACACGACTGATGTGCTCAATAAGATTGACGGGATTTCTCTTGAGGCTAACATGATGTATGTCACAATTGATATTGAATCATTATATACATCAATTAGTCATGCTGACCTCCAGACGGCCTGCTTTTTCTTGGAGACGGCCAACTGGCATGGCCATTTTTCAGACTGTATTCTTGATTTACTTGAGTTTGTTTTCATTTTTTATGATTAAAGATAGATTGTTTTTTTTGTTAAATCAGGGGACCGCAATGGGCACAGTGTGTGCTCCGTCATAGGCAAATCTGTTTCTTGGTTTTTGGGAGAGACAGATTTTCCAGGGTGATTGAACCCATATATAGGCTGGTTCCGCTACATCGACGATGTTCTAATGATCTGGGAGGGTCACGAGACCAGCCTATCTGTGTTTATGCGGCAACTTAATGATACTTCATTTAACCTTAAGTTTACTTATAATTGGCATCGGAGTAGGATTGAGCTTTTGGACATTAGTTTGTTTATCGGAGAGGATGGATCTATTGAGACAGATTTATACCGAAAAGAAACATCTGTTAATTCTCTTCTACACGCTTCATTGGAACACAACTATCCGGTCATTAAGACCATCCCAGTTGGCCAGTTTCTCAGGAACAGGTGGTTCTGCTCTACAGAGGCCCATTTTGAGAAACAGTCCGCCATTCTTACTGAGAGATTCAAAGCTAGGGGGTACAGTGGCCACTGCATCAAGGAGGGCTACAGGTGGGCCAGATCTACAAGGAGGAGTGACCTGCTCGTGCAAATAATTTTGAACTGAGTTTTATCTCAACCTCTAATTGCCACTGGGATCGGATCTGTGAGATTTTAAACAGGCATTGGCCAGTTTTAAGCACTGCCTTCATCCTGGCAGCCCATTTACCTTTGGCCCAGTGCATGACTCAGTGGAGAAATAAAATTTTAAGGGACCACCTAGTAAGAAGCCACTATGTGGTGAAACAAAAAACACTCAATTCCGGTGGCCCCAAACACAGTTGCTTCCCCTGTGGCTGATGCGTGGCGTGCCCCAATACCCTAAGATGTGGGACCTTTGCATCATTTGATGGGAGCAGGGAGTAAGCGATTCGTGACTTCATCTCTTGTAATAAAACACATGTTATTTATTATGCTGCATGTCCCTACTTCCTCATTTATATTGGTCTCACATCTAGAGAATTTAAAACAAGAAATTGCGAACATATACACAATATTTTGGCTGCCAGGGAGGTGTCTGATGTGTCTATACTTAGAACATTACAGAGGCATTTCAAGTTTACACAAATCCACAGAGCACAATGGTATTGATTTATATATATATATAATAATATCAAATATACATTTCCTATAGGGACACCCAGTGCGCTGTGGAAAATTAGTGGAGACCCACTGGTTACCGAGTATATGCAACCACAACCCACATATGGATAAAAGCAAGGTGAGACACCAGACAGGAAATGTGTATAAAAACGCCTTTATTAAATACAGTTGGCAAACAAACGTATATTTTAAAATACATATAAAAAGTACACAGACTGACCGAAATAATAAAAAATATGAATATTATATAAAAGCTATATGGCTGACCTCACCCATAATGCCCATAAGATAGGGGGTGTGACTCCCACCTCATATATAATTACAGAAAGCCATATATATATGTATATCTATAAAAAACCAATGCAAAGGGATAAAGCCAACGTGAAAGAAAATATGTGTATATATAAACACTACTATTGGGATAGTGCTTCCAAAGATTCACTGGTGTGAAGCCATATGGACAAAGAAGTGCAAAAATACAGAGGATATATGATAGAAAATAAAATCAATCCCTTGTGCAAACACTAATATCCACTTCACATTATAAGCTCATGTGCAAATATATAAAAAACCATGTGCACTGCACCCCAGAAAGTAAAAAGTAAACATAAAAAAATCTATATCCTCATGAAAAAAAAAAAAAAAAGTGCAAAAGTGCGATATTGCCACCAAATGAAAACAGATTGCACGGTGTAATACTATATAAAGTTATATGGCATAACTGTATGGGGAACTCTTACTGACCCAAACTAGAGCCAAAGAGCATTATTTAAGAGGTCACTGAGGATCGTATAGGGCAAAAGATTGCTGCCTCAGTCCGACCAATCACTTGTGCTAACAGTGGGGGGACACACTATACCTCCAATATTGGCTTAAATCAGCGAGGTCAGCCCGGTCTTCATGTGAACGCGCGTTCACATGAAGACCGGGCTGACCTCGCTGATTTAAGCCAATATTGGAGGTATAGTGTGTCCCCCCACTGTTAGCACAAGTGATTGGTCGGACTGAGGCAGCAATCTTTTGCCCTATACGATCCTCAGTGACCTCTTAAATAATGCTCTTTGGCTCTAGTTTGGGTCAGTAAGAGTTCCCCATACAGTTATGCCATATAACTTTATATAGTATTACACCGTGCAATCTGTTTTCATTTGGTGGCAATATCGCACTTTTGCACTTTTTTTTTCATGAGGATATAGATTTTTTTATGTTTACTTTTTACTTTCTGGGGTGCAGTGCACATGGTTTTTTATATATTTGCACATGAGCTTATAATGTGAAGTGGATATTAGTGTTTGCACAAGGGATTGATTTTATTTTCTATCATATATCCTCTGTATTTTTGCACTTCTTTGTCCATATGGCTTCACACCAGTGAATCTTTGGAAGCACTATCCCAATAGTAGTGTTTATATATACACATATTTTCTTTCACGTTGGCTTTATCCCTTTGCATTGGTTTTTTATAGATATACATATATATATGGCTTTCTGTAATTATATATGAGGTGGGAGTCACACCCCCTATCTTATGGGCATTATGGGTGAGGTCAGCCATATAGCTTTTATATAATATTCATATTTTTTATTATTTCGGTCAGTCTGTGTACTTTTTATATGTATTTTAAAATATACGTTTGTTTGCCAACTGTATTTAATAAAGGCGTTTTTATACACATTTCCTGTCTGGTGTCTCACCTTGCTTTTATCCATATGTGGGTTGTGGTTGCATATACAGAGGCATTTCAAGGCCTGCCACACATCCAATTCCAGTGGCCTGAGGGTGAGGGGGATCGATAGGATTCATGGTGGTGTCAGGGGTGGCAACTTGAAACAGATGTTGGCTCACTGTGAATGTAGGTGGATTGTCACCCTTGTCACCATGTCGCCGAAAGGAAAAACTCAGTTTCATTCCCTTCTCGTGATCTGTCTCCCCTGCCGCCCGTTCCAGCCCACCTGATGCTCTCCACCACTATTGTCTGTTACACTCCATATTCCCTTCATTTTGCTACCCTGTTTTTTAATTTTTAACTTATGTATTGGCTGTGTCTTTTTCTTTCAGTTGCTCTAATGGTTCTTACCATATGCGTACCTTTATCATGACTTCTTCCTGGATTCACCACATTTACCTGGGTTGTCCTCCACCCGTCCCATTTGCTCAAGTGAAGAGAGGGACACGTCACCATTAGCCACATGAGATTCATCATGTACATAAGGACTGGTAGTGCTTTCAGCTGCAACATTCTCTGGATATATATTTTATGTTTTTTTATCTGTATATGTGTTATATTAATGATGTATTAATGGGGGGAAATTATTGTTTATGTCTTTTCTGTATTTTGGTGCTTATTCTTTCTCACAATTTATAGTATTACTTTATTTGCCATTGAACTTATGTCACTTTATCCTACAGGC
Source organism: Ranitomeya variabilis (assembly GCF_051348905.1). Lineage (NCBI taxonomy): Eukaryota > Metazoa > Chordata > Amphibia > Anura > Dendrobatidae > Ranitomeya > Ranitomeya variabilis. The sequence goes on along the minus strand of NC_135234.1, from coordinate 524,656,684 downwards.
TGTCTTATTTTTGGCCCTGGGACTACATATTCGTATAAAAAATAATTTTTTATATAGTGTTTTCAGGTATGCACTATTGTCACCAACTCTGTACCTACACAATTCTATATCTTCTTCACACTCCATAGTCCAATATTCAAACACATACCAGGGCTTCTTATTCATGTCTCCGTTTATATACAGAGACTGCATTTCACTTTCTATTCTCCTGTGGCATTTCCCTACCTTATACATATTCCCCCTTGTATGTGGGGTGTTTTCACTGTCCCAGTTTTTGTTTCCCATTTTTCCTTTTGACATTGTCTTACCATCTATATGACTTCAGCATGTGGTCTATTGCCCGGACATCATCTCCGCCGCATTAAACACTGACCTTTGTTGAAACTCGGCATGATGGCTGCAATCCCTGTTCTTCAAGAAAATGGCCGCCGATAGTGCACATGCGCACCATTCCTTTCTCGGCACTTTGCTTCCTCGGCAGCTATCAAACCAAAGCAGTGCACATGTCCAATGATGTCATTGGGTGCTAGGTCGCCTGATTGCACACTGCGTGGTGATGGTGGAGGAGGAAGTGGCACTTTCCTATTTTGTATATAATGCTGGCATGACACAGGACATGTTATCTTCTCCCCTTTGAGAAAGCAAGCATGCAAAACACATGTCAGGGACAGCAAGGGAGGCTGTAGTGGTCTGGACCTACCATGGGTAAGCAGGTGTCTACTTGTGGCATTTTATGCTATTGACATATATGTATATCCTATTAGTATCCATAGTGTCTTTTACTTGGTATCACATATATGCATTGTCATTGTAACATTTATTTACTCAGTTTCCCCAGGTTCTATACTGACCCCTAGCCTACCCCTTTAGCCTACCTTCTTGTCTCCTCCATTTGTTTTTCTACTATGTCTATTATGTTTACATATATGATGTTTTGTCTGATTTCAATGTTATTTTTCATAATAAATATTATATGTAAACTGTTCTTTTGGTAGTTTGTTGCTGCTCTGTATAGCCTCTAGTTCTGACAGATACCAGTAAGTAGGCATTCCATCAATCAAATTTGTGAGGTTATAGGTGTCAATGCTTATTAACCCCTTAGTGACAGAGCCAATTTGGTACTTAATGACCGAGCCAATTTTTACAATTCTGACCACTGTCACTTTAAGAGGTTATAACTCTGGAACGCTTTATCGGATCCCGCTGATTCTGAGATTGTTTTTTCGTGACATGTGGTACTTCAAGTTAGTGGTAACATTTCTTCGATATTACTTGCAATTATTTATGAAAAAAATGGAAATATGGCGTAAATTTTTAAAATTTTGCAATTTTCAAACTTTGTATTTTTATGCCCTTAAATCAGAGAGATATGTCACAAAAAATAGTTAATAAATAACATTTCTCACATGTCTACTTTACATCAGCACAATTTTGGAAACAATTTTTTTTTTTGTTAGGGAGTTCTAAGGGTTAAAAGTTGACCAGCAATTTCTCATTTTTACAACACCATGTTTTTTTTAGGGACCACATCACCTTTGAAGTGATTTTGAGGGGTCTATATGATAGAAAATAACCAAGTGTGACACCATTCTAAAAACTGCACCCCTCAAGGTGCTCAAAACTACATTCAAGAAGTTTATTAACCCTTTATGTACTTCACAGGAACTAAAACAATGTGGAAGAAAAAAATGAACATTTAACTTTTTTTTGCAAACATTTTACTTCAGAACCATTTTTTAAGTGTAAAAACAGAAATTTAACCACAAATTTTGTTGTGCAATTTTTCCTGAGTACGCCGATACCCCATATGTGGAGGTAAACCACTGTTTGGGCGCACCGCAGAGCTTGGAAGTGAAGGAGCACCGTTTGACTGTTTCAATGCAGAATTGGCTGGAATTGAGATCGGACGCCATGTCGCGTTTGGAGAGCCCCTAATGTGCCTAAACAGTGGAAACCCCCCACAAGTGACACCATTTTGGAAACTAGACCCCCCAAGGAACTTATCTAGATGTGTGGTGAGCACTTTGAACCCCCAAGTGCTTCACAGAAGTTTATAACGTAGAGCCGTGAAAATAAAAAATCGCATTTGTTTTCACAAAAATGATTTTTTCACCCACAAATTCTTATTTTCACAAGGGTAACAGGAGAAATTAGACCACATAAGTTGTTGTGCAATTTCTTCTGAGTACGTCGATACCCCATATATGGGGGTAAACCACTGTTTGGGCGCACCGCAGAGCTTGGAAGAGAAGGAGTGTCGTTTTACTTTTTCAATGTAGAATTGGCTGGAATTGAGATCGGATGCCATGTCACGTTTGGAGAGCCGCTGATGTGCCTAAACAGTAGAGACCCCCCACATATGACACCATTTTGGAAACTAGACCCCTTAAGGAACTTATCTAGATGTGTGGTGAGCACTTTAAACCCCCAGGTGCTTCACAGAAGTTTATAACGTAGAGCCGTGAAAATAAAAAATCGCATTTTTTCTACAAAAATGATCTTTTTGCCTCCAAATTTTTATTTTACCAAGGGTAACAGGAAAAAATGGACCCCAGAAGTTGTTGTACAATTTGTCTTGAGTACGCCGACACCCCATATGTGGGGGTAAACCACTGTTTGGGCGCATGGCTGAGCTCGGAAGCAAAGGAGCGCCATTTGACTTTTCAATGCAAAATTGACTGGAATTGAGATCGGACGCCATGTCGCATTTGGAGAGCCCCTGATGTGCCTAAACAGTAGAAACCCCCCAAAAGTGACCCCATTTTGGAAAATAGACCCCCCATGGAACTTATCTAGATGTGTAGTGAGAACTTTGAATGCCCAAGTGCATCACAGAAGTTTATAATGCAGAGTCGTGAAAATAAAAAATATATATTTTTTAACAATAAAGATTTTTTAGCCCCCAAGTTTTTATTTTCACAAGGGTAACAAGAGAAATTGGACCCCAAAAGTTGTTGTCCAATTTGTCCTGAGTATGCTGGTACCCCATATGTGGGGGTAAACCACTGTTTGGGCGCACGGCAGAGCTCGGAAGGGAAGGAGCGCCATTTTGGAATGCAGACTTTGATAGAATTGTCTGTGGGCGTTATGTTGCGTTTGCAGACCCCTAATGTACCTAAACAGTAGAAACCGCCAACAAGTGACCCCATTTTGGAAAATAGACCCCCCAAGGAACTTATCTAGATATGTGGTGAGAACTTTGAATGCCCAAGTGCTTCACAGAAGTTTATAATGCAGAGTAGTGAAAATAAAAAATATTTTTTTTCCCACAAAAAAGATTTTTTTAGCCTCCAAATTTTTATTTTGACAAAGGTAACAAGAGAAATTGGATGCCAATATTTGTTCTCCAATTTGTCCTGAGTATTCTGGTACCCCATATGTGGGGGTAAACCACTGATTTGGCACACGGCAGAGCTCGGAAGAGAAGGAGCGCCATTTTGGAATTCAGACTTTGATAGAATTGTCTGTGGGTGTTATGTTGTGTTTGCAGAGCCCCTGATGTACCTAAACAGTAGAAACCCCCACAAGTGACCAAATTTTGGAAACTAGACCCCCTAAGGAACTTATCTAGATATGTGGTGAGAACTTTGAAAGCTCAAGTGCTTCACAGAAGTTTATAATGCAGAGTAGTGAAAATAAAAAAATATTTTTTTTTCCAACAAAAAAGATTTTTAGCCCCCAAGTTTTTATTTTCACAAGGGTAACAGGAGAAATTGGACCCCAAAAGTTGTTGTCCAATTTATCCCGAGTACGCTGATGCCCCATATGTGGGGGTAAACCACTGTTTTGGCGCACGGCAGAGCTCAGAAGGGAGGGAGTACCATTTGACTTTTTTAGCGCAAAATTGGCTGTCGTGTTTGGAGACCCCCTGATGTACCTAAACAGTGGAAACCCCCAAATTATAACTCCAACCCTAACTCCAACACACCCCTAACCCTAATCTCAACCCGATCCATAATCCTAATCACAACCCTAACGATAATCACAACCCTAACCCCAAAACAGCCCTAATCTCAACCCTAACCATAACCCTAATCAAAACCCTAAATCCAACACACCCCTAACCCTAATCCCAACCCTAACCCTAATCCCAACCCTAATCCCAAACGTAACACTAATCCCAACCCTAATCCAAACCCTAATCCCAACTCTAACCCTAACTTTAGCCCCAACCCTAACTTTAGCCCCAACCCTAACCATAACTTTAGCCCCCGTCGTCACAAAAAAGTTCAATGTAACCTTTTTTTTGTACGTCGCATCCGCCATTTCCGCGCATGCGTGGCCGTAACTCTGCCCCCTCCTCCCCAGGACATAGACTGGGCAGCGGATGCGTTGAAAAACTGCATCCGCTGCCCACGTTGTGCACAATTTTCACAACGTGCGTCGGTACGTCGGGCCGACGCATTGCGACCGCCCCGTACCGACGCAAGTGTGAAAGAAGCCTAAGGCTACTTTCACACTAGCGTCGTACTCGGCCCATCGCAGTGTGTCGGGCCGACGTACCGACGCTAGCGTTGTAAGCGCCGCACAACGGGTGCAGCGGATGCTGTTTTTTCAACGCATCCGCTGCCCCATTGTGAGGTGCGGGGAGGCGGGGGCGGAGTTCCGGCCACGCATGCGCGGTCGGAAATGGCGGACACGTCGCACAAAAAAGTTACATGTATTTTTTGTTGTGTTGACGGTCCGCCAAAGCACGACGCATCCGTCGCACGACGGATGCGACATGTGGCAATCCGTCGCAATGCGTCGCTAATGCAAGCCAATGGAGAAAAAACGCATCCTGCAAGCACTTTTGCAGGATGCGTTTTTTCTCCAACGACGCATTGCGACGGAAGCCAAAAAACGCTAGTGTGAAAGTAGCCTAACCCTAACCCTAGCCCTAACCCTAAATTTAGCCCCAACCCTAACCCTAACTCTAACCCTAACCCTAACCCTAACCCTAACTCTAACCCTAACTCTAACCCTAACTCTAACCCTAACCCTAACCCTAACTCTAACCCTAACCCGAACCCTAACTCTAACCCTAACTCTAACCCTAACCCTAACCCTAATTTTAGCCCCAACTCGTCTTCTCCTGCCGGCCGGCAGATGGCAGCAGATGGCGGGCGCACTGCGCATGCGCCCGCCATTTTCTTTCCCGACGAAGAAGCCGGCCGGCAAGAGGAGACACAGGAGGACCCAGGGACACCGGGTGAGTATGTTAGGGTCCCCGAATCACCCTATTTCTCTGTCCTCTGATGTGCGATCACATCAGAGGACAGAGAAATAACTGATCGCTTTTTTTTTTTTTTTTTTTTTTTTGCGGTCGCCGGTAAACTGTTAATTACCGGCGATCGCAAAGCAGGGGTCGGTGCAAACCGACCCCGATCATGTTCTTTGGGGTCTCGGCTACCCCCGGCAGCCGAGACCCCAAAGATCTTCCGGGTGCCGGGCGGCGGGCGTACTGCGCGTGCGCCTGCCATTTTTTCCCAGAAAAAAGATGGCGGCGCCCATCGGGAGCCACGAGGAGCACCAGGGGAGGTAGGTAAGTATCGGGGGGCTATTGGGGGCCATCGGGGACCACATTTCTCTGTCCTCCGATGTGCGATCACATCAGAGGACAGAGAAATTAAACGGCAAATCGCGTTTTTTTTTTTTTTGTTGCGACCGCCGGTAAACGGTTAATTACCGGCGATCGCAACTCGGGGGTCGGTAAAAACCCCCCGAATCATGTTCTCTGGGGTCTCGGCTACCCTCGGCAACCGAGACCCCAGAGAAAATCCGACTCTGGGGGGCGCTATTCACTTTTTCCACAGCGCCGTTAATTAACGGCGCTGTGGTTTAAGTACCCTTAGCGGCCGCTGTTAAAAGGCGTATCGGCGGTCGTTAAGGGGTTAATATAGCAATGGTATGTTGTTTACTCAATGATCATCGCATATTAAAATTAAACTCTTTGATTCATTTTGCATTTGTGTCACCCTTCTGGCCATGAATATTTTTTAGCCTTACTTGATTCACACTATGTGCTGTCTATGTAACACATCAAGCCTTTAACGTCATATGTTTTGTCAGGAGGGTGAATTCTTCTCATTCTTAGAGAGATTTGAATTTGTCCCAGGCAGATTCTGGGAGACAAACATTATATTGTTAGAACAGTTTTAAACTTGGTCTAATTACACTGATTTGATTTAATTGAAAGACATGATTATTAGAAATGCACAGTTAGGGTACTGTCACACAGTACCATTTTGATCGCTACGACGGTACGATTCGTGACGTTCTAGCGATATCGTTACGATATCGCAGTGTCTGACACGCAGCAGCGATCAGGGACCCTGCTGAGAATCGTACGTCGTAGCAGATCGTATGGAACTTTCTTTCGTCGCTTGATCACCCGCTGACATCGCTGGATCGTTGTGTGTGACAGCGATCCAGCGATGTGTTCGCTTGTAACCAGGGTAAACATCGGGTAACTAAGCGCAGGGCCGCGCTTAGTAACCCGATGTTTACCGTGGTTACCAGCGTAAACGTAAAAAAACAAACAGTACATACTTACATTCCGGTGTCTGTCCTCCAGCGTCTCAGCTTCTCTGCACTGTGTGAGCGTCTGCCGGCCGGAGAGCGAGCACAGCGGTGACGTCTGACGTCACCGCTGTGCTTGCCGGCTATGGCGCTTACACAGTGGAGAGAAGCAGAACGCCGGGGACAGACACCGGAATGTAAGTATGTACTGTTTGGTTTTTTTACGTTTACGCTGGTAACCACGGTAAACATCGAGTTACTAAGCGCGGCCCTGCGCTTAGTTACCCGATGTTTACCCTGGTTACCGGGGACTTCGGCATCGCTCCAGCGCCGTGATTGCAACGTGTGACCGCAGTCTACGACGCTGGAGCGATAATCATACGATCGCTGCGACGTCACGGATCGTGCCGTCGTAGCGATCAAAATGGTACTGTGTGACAGTACCCTTAGTGTTTCCAACTCCCACACTACCTCCTCATCCCGCCCTCTCTCTGTTGGTTTCCCCCAAGGCTATGTCCTGGGGCCCCTACTCTTTTCCATCTATACCCTTGGCCTAGGACAACTGATAAAGTCCCATGGCTTCCAGTACCACCTGTATGTAGACGACACTCAGATCTACATCTCTGGCCCAGATGTCACCTCCCTGCTGTTCAGAATCCCAGAGTGTCTGTCAGCCATATTCTCCTTCTTCACCTCTTGCTTCCTAAAACTCAATGTAGACAAAACCATACTCATCATCTTTCCTCCATCTCACGTATCTCCCCTACCCAATCTATCTATTATGGTAAATGGCATCACGCTCTCTCCCATACCTGAAATCTGGTGCCTTGGAGTAACTCTCGACTCTGCCCTGTCCTTCAAACTGCACATCCAAACTCTTGCCACCTCCTGTTGCCTCCAACTCCAAAGTATTTCAGGAATCCATCCCTTCCTCAACCGTCAATCTACTAAAACTCTTGTGCATGCCCTCATCATCTCTTGATTACTGCAACACCCTCCTCTGTGGCCTCCCCGCTATCTCTCTTGCACAACTCCAGTCTGTCCTCAACTTTGCTGCCCGACTAATCCACCTCTCTCCTCCCCTGTTTCTCCCCTCTGCAAATCCCTCCACTGGCTCCCATTTCCCCAACAAATCCAGTTCAAACTACTAACACTGATCTACAAAGCCATTCACAACCTGTCCCCTCCCTATATCTCTGAACTAATCTCCCAATATCTTCCCTCACATAATCTTCGATCCTCCCAAGACCTCCTATTCTCTTCCACACTTATTCTTTCCTCACACAACAGCCTCCAAGATTTCTCCAAATATCCCCCATCCTCTGGAATTCCACACCTTAACACGTCCGATTATCCACCACCCTTGGATCCTTCAGATGGAACCTGAAAACCCATCTCTTCAGGAAAGCTTACAGCCTGCAATAACCATTCTGCCACCTCACCACCACACGAGCTGCCGCCTCACCACCACCAGAGCTGCTGCACCACTGAACTTCTGTCTCTTCCCCATTATCCCGATTATAGAATATAAGTCCGCTAGGACAGAGTCCTCTCCCCTCTGTACCAGTCTGTCATCGTAAATTTTTTTTACTGTAAACGATATCTATAAATTTGTATGTAACCCCTTCTAATGTGCAGCACCACAGAATTAATGGTGCTATATAAATAAATAATAATAATAATAAATTAAATATTGTCATTGGAAGATTAAATATTTTGTAAGGGTGCATTTACAATGGGCAATTATCGGGAATGAGCGTTCCTAGGCTCTCAGTGTCCTGTTCACACATTTACTGATAATGGCGCAATGTTAACAAGCTGCCAATCAACCGGTGAATAACTACAATGTCCTTTTGTCCAGTGAAATTATCTTTTAAGCTTGCTTAAAAAATCATACCGTATATACTCGAGTATAAGCCGAGATTTTCAGCCCACTTTTTTGGGCTGAAATTGCCCCTCTTGGCTTATACTTGAGTCATACCGGGGGTCGGCAGGGGAGGGGTAGCAGGGGCTGTCTAAAAATACTCACCTAGTCCAGGCGCGGTCCCTGCAGGTCCCTGTCTTCCCCGGTGCCGGCAGCAGCAGCTTCAGCTTCTTCCTGTACTCAGCGGTCATATGGTCCCGCTGATTACAGTAAATGAATATGTGGCTCCACCTCCCATAGGGGTGGAGCCGCATATTCATTACTGTAATCAGCCGGAACATGTGACCGCTGAGTACAGGATGAAGCGCTGTGGTGTCGGGGAAGCAGGATCTACGCAGCGGCAGGACCAGGTGAGTATACGGGGAGGGGAGCGCTGCGCTATAGTCACCTGCTCCTCGTTCCGGGCGCCGATCTGTCTCCAGCAGTGTCGCTGAGGTCAGAGGGCGCGGTGACGTAGTTAGTGTGCGTCCTCTGCTGAACGTCAGTGCTGGAGACAGATCGGCGCCCGGAACGAGGAGCAGGTGACTATTGAAAGTGCCGGGGGCCTGAGCGATGGAGAGGTGAGTATGTGATTTTTTTTTTTATCGCAGCAAATGGGGCAAGTGTCTGTATGGAGCATCTATGGGGCCATAACGTTCCTGCAGCACTATATGGGGCCATAACATTCCTGGAGCACTATATGGGGCCATAACATTCCTGCAGCACTATATGGGGCCATAACATTCCTGGAGCACTATATGGGGCCATGACATTCCTGCAGCACTATATGGGGCCATAACATTCCTGCAGCACTATATGGGACCATAACATTCCTGCAGCACTATATGGGGCCATAACATTCCTGCAGCACTATATGGGGCCATAACATTCCTGCAGCACTATATGGGGCCATAACATTCCTGCAGCACTATATGGGGGCCATAACATTCCTGCAGCACTATATGGGGCCATAACATTCCTGCAGCACTATATGGGGCCATAACATTCCTGCAGCACTATATGGGGCCACAACATTCCTGCAGCACTATATGGGGCCAACAAGAGGAGAAAGAAGACATACACACAACCGGGGATCACCAAGAGAACAAATATTAGATAAATACTTATAAGTATTTATCTAATATTTGTTCTCTTGGTGATCCCCGGTTGTGTGTATGTCTTCTTTCTCCTCTTGTTGACATTACTTCCTTGGACATACCCCGGGTTGATCCCATTTTTGATATAAGGCTGATGGTGCCCTCCACTCTCTTTTTTTATGACTATATGGGGCCATAACGTTTCTGCAGCACTATATGGGGCCATAACGTTTCTGCAGCACTATATAGGGGCATAATGTTTGTGCAGCACTATATGGGGCAAGTGTCTGTATGGGGCCATAATTAACGTTTGTAGGGCACTACGGCATATGGGGCAAGTGTCTGTATGGAGCATCTTATAGGGCCATAACGTTTGTGCAGCACTATATGGGGCAAATATCTTTATAGAGCATCTTATGGGGCCATAATCAGCATTTGTGCAGCATTATATTGGGCAAATGTGTCTATGGAGCATCTTATGGGGCCTTTATTAACCTTTATGCAGGATTATATGGGGCATATTTTAATATGGAACATCTTATGGGGCCATAATGAACAGTATGGAGCATTATATGGGGCTCCTGATTCAATATGGATATTCAAAGACACTTAACCTACTGATGTCTCAATTAATTTTACTTTTATTGGTATCTATTATTACTTTTGACATTTACCGGTAGCTGCTGCATTTTCCCCCCTAGGCTTATACTCGAGTCAATAAGTTTTCCCAGTTTTTTGTGGCAAAATTAGGGGGGTCGGCTTATACTCGGGTCGGCTTATACTCGAGTATATACGGTACTTATTGGCAGCACATCATTCTGTGCAAACAGGATATGTGCTGCCAAGAACAATGCACAGAATAATCTATTACTTATTGTTGAGTGTACTTCAGAAGTGGAGTCTGCTAGTCTAAGTAGGCTATTAAACAACTTCGGAAGCAGAGTCGGCCAGAGTAAGCAGCCTATTAACCAAGCACCGATTTGCAGACATGTTGCCGATTGGCAGTTGTTTTCAGGAACAGATCGCCTAAGAAATAATGGTGCTTTCTGAGTGTTGTCTGCCCTACCAGACATGATATAACCTTCCCCTATATGTATTGAAAGTTGGAGTCTTTCATTTGTGGAACATCATGAGGTATTTTTCTTTCTGCACAAGGGCATATCTTTTATAAAGGCAATCATTGCAGCTGCTACAAGGCCCAGACCTGGTTGGTCCCATGGCCAATGAGGTGCTCTTGAATGGTGAGAAATTGTACATGCCTGTACACAGTAACAATATCCTTTTCAAACAAGAGAGTGGTAAAAAATGTAGAGAGTAAACAACCGCCAGGTTCTTTGGTCCTAAATGGCAAAACCCAGACTGATGTTGTCCTTTGCTTTGTTGTGAGGCAGGTAATAAGTGGGTATAAATTCCATGCTATCAGTGGTCCAGAGAAGAGCCATGAGACAGGAATAGTAGAAATGTGGCTTATTAGTCAACTCAACACATTTCGAATTGACACACTTCTTCATTAGGACAAACCACAATTATTATTATTATTATTATTATTATTTATTTATTTACATAGCACCATTGATTCCATGGTGCTGTACATGAAGGGGTTACATCAAAATACAAATATCCCTTACAGTAGACAAACTAACAATGGAAGATTGGTACAGAGAGAAGAGGACCCTGCCCTTCCGGGCTTACATTCTACCGGATGATAGGAAAGGAGACAGTAAGTTGGGGGTTGCAGTATGTTCGGTGGTGTTGAGGTGGCAATTGGTCATTGCAGGCTGTAAGTTTTCTTGTACAGATTGGTTTTCAGGTTCCGACTAAAAAATCTGAATGTGGTGGATAATCGGGCGTGTTGGGGCATGGAATTCCAAAGGATGAGGGATATTCGGGAGAAGCCTTGGAGGCAATTGGGTGAGGAATGAATAAGTGTGGAGAAGGAGGTCTTGGGAGGACCAGAGATTACGCGAGGGAAGATATTCGGAGATTAGTTCGAAAATATACGGAGGAGAAAGGTTATGGATGGCTTTGGAGGTCAGTGTTAGCAGTTTGAACTGAATGCGCTGGTAAATTGGGAGCAATGATGATCATTGTGGTTTGTCCTGATGAAAAAGTATGTCAGCTTGAAATGTGTTGACTAACAAACCGCTTTTCAACTATTCCCATTTCATACTCATCTCTGGACCACTGGCAGCGCAGGTTTTTTACCCACCTATTTCAAGCCTCACAAGTTTCCTCACTTTGTGGATTTCAGCTGCCTTTTACTAAGCTTATATACGGGTTGTGACTCCCCCCTACCGGTGAGTATAAATCATTTTTTCTCCCTATTTTTCACTCGGATAAGACTCTGTTACTCTTATTGTCTTTCCAGTTCTCCCTTTGATTCTTCTTTGCTATCTGACACCCTCTTCTACAGTTACACCACTGAGATTGGACTTGGTAATCTGACTTCAAAATAACATTCTTACATTAATTTTTAATGGCTACATAGCTAAATTATAACTATGGTTTATAAAACCATCTTTTTAGATCTTAAAGGGAATCTGTCAGCAATGTTTTGCTATGCAATATGAGAGCAGCATATTACAGGATAAAATAGCTTAACTCCATGGATGTATCACTCACTGGACTGCTTGGTGTAGTTTTGATAGAATCCCTGTTTTATCTGTTGTAGATGTAGTAGTGGTCATAATGTTGAGCCCTGCATAAGCTCACTCACACTACTGATCCAATGAAACATTGATTCTATTGAAACTACAACAAACAGCCAAGTAAGTGACACATCCTTGGAATCAAGGTCTTTTGTCCTATATTATGCTGCTCTCAGATTAAACAGCAAAAACCTGTTGATATATTCCCTGTAAAAAAGCTATGTTTATGTAAGATTCGCATCTGTCACTACAATACCAGATGGGTTCCTACACGTTAAACCTTACTGGTCTACACCAGGATTCATGACTGTTTGTCATAAAAATTGAGCCATGCTGGTCGACAAGTTGAGTATAGTACTGTAGCCCCACACAATTATTTTCCTTAAAGCTGAGCTACAATGCCAAACACAAAAAAAATTATAGCAATGTTTCTGAACAAAATCATCCATATTCCTACTGTGAAATCCAGTACAACTCCTTCAATACTGCAAAGATGATTTAATTAATTGAACTAGATTAGTGATTGGCTCAGAGAATTCCCAAAACTTGACCTATTGGAGTCTTTTAAAACTGAATTTGAGAAACCCAGGGACAGCCTTTAAGTGGAACACCAAATTGTTTTGAAGTCTATCAGGAAAATGAGAAGGCATATTAGGAAAAGAAAATCAACTGAACCTGCCATCCTATGATTCCATAAAGTTTTTCACCGTGAAGGTGATCAATGAGTGGAACAGACTGCCACAAGAAGTTGTGAGTTCTCCTTCAATGGAAGTCTTCAAACAGAGGCTGGATAGACATCTGTCTGAGATGGTTTAATGAATCCTTCATTGAGAAGGGGGTTGGTCACAATTACTCTGGAGATCCCTTCCAACTCTAACATTCTATGATTCTATAGCATCAGGAATATTCGAAGAGTCATGGTGTATTCAGGCCTCCTTTGCCTATGGCTTAAATACATTTTGGAATTCAGGATGACCAATAATTTGTATCTACAAGAAATAATGTACAGTCAGAAAAGTGACCTCTTCTCTCAAATAAAATAAATCACAGGCTTGGCTCAGCACAATCGTTAAAGATTCAGGAGGGATATCTGTCTCATGTATGGCCAGCTTAAAATTTGATAAAACCAATCTTTTTTTTTAATTTCCAAACATACTTCATCTTACAGTGCTATGAAGGTAATTGCATAACTAATCTTAGACAGGATATGGAAGACAACTAAGGACAGAGCACACAAAATTTCTTAGTTACGTGTCACCTTGGAATAAACAACTTGTAGAACACTGTGATCGGTACAGATATAGTGTTTATGTGACGAAGACGTGTGACGTGGACAGTTACAAAATTAGAAAAGAATGTGTTTTTACCTGTTTTTCCACATACTTGCAAGCCTCATACTGTACTGTATGGGCCAACTTCTTGTACAATCTTTTTATACTCAACTGAAAGTACAAATATTATTATTATTATTATTATTATTATCACTAGTATTTATTATTATTTTAACACCATTTATTCCATGGCGCTTTACTTGTGAAAATGGGTATACATAATAAAAACAAGTAAAGTAATCTTAAACAATAGAAGTCACAACTGGTACAGGAGGAGAGAGGATCCTGCCCACAAGGGCTCACAATCTACAAGGGATGGGTAAGGATAAAATAGGTGAGGGCAGAGCTGGTCGTGCAGTGGCTTGGACGATAGGTGGTTACTGCAGGTTGTAGGCTTGTCGGAAGAGGTAGGGCTTCAGGTTCTTTTTGAAGGTTTTGATGGTAGGCGAGTGTCTGATATGTTGTGGCAGAGAGTTCCAGAGTAGGGGTGATGCACGGGAGAAATCGTGTATGCGATTGTGGGAAGAGGACATAAGAGGGGAGTAGAGAAGGAGATCTTGTGAGGATCGGAGATTTCGTGTAGGTAAGTACCAGAAGACGAGGTCACAGATGTATGGAGAACACAGATTGTGGATGGTTTGAAAGAGAGATCAGTGTCTCCCCTTTTCCTCATAGTTTGTAAGCTTGCGAGCAGGGCCCTCATTCCTCCTGGTATCTATTTTGAACTATGATTTCTGTTATGCTGTAATGTCTATTGTCTGTACAAGTCCCCTCTATAATTTGTAAAGCGCTGCGGAATATGTTGGCGCTATATAAATAAAAATTATTATAAATTATTATCAGTGTCAAGGATTAACCCAAGGCAGTGAGCTTTTAGGACTGGGGAGAGTGGGCAACCATTTACTTTAATGGATAGGTCAGTTAGGGCCAGGGGCGGATTATCAGAGGGTCAATATGGGCGGTAGCCCTGGGCCCAGTGGTGTGGGGGAGGCCCTGGGCTACCGCACAGCTTGACCCTCTGATAATCCACCCGAGTGTGACTGTGAATGCCCGCCGGCATTTATGTGCCCCCGGACCCGGTGGGCAGAGAGAGGAAGCCCGCATTGGGCCCCTTCTCATCTGCTCACCGGGCCCCTTCCGGTGCTGCGGCGGTTTCCTATTGACGTGCGGGCTCGCGCCCGCACGTCAATAGTTAACAACAGCTGCCAGCCAATTGGAGGCTGGCAGCTGAAGCCGGCCGCAGCACACACGTCGCCGGCATCTGACGTCATTGTCAGTCGCCGGTGAGTGTGCGCTGCTGGAGGGAGCTCGCCACCTGGAGCGCTGGTCAGGTGAGGAGACTCTTTTTTTTTTTGTTTTGTTCTTTGATAAGCTAACGGTGGACACACTGGGGCAATGCTGGAGACACTGGGGCAATGCTGGAGACACTGGGGCAGATTGCTGGACACACTGGGGGCAATGCTGGAGACACTGGGGCAATGCTGGAGACACTGGGGCAGATTGCTGGAGACACTGGGGCAATGCTGGAGACACTGGGGCAGTTTGCAGGACACACTGGGGCAATGCTGGAGGACACACTGGGGCAGATTGCTGGAGACACTGGGGCAATGATGGAGACACAGGGGCAATGCTGGAGACACTGGGGCAATGCTGGAGACACTGGGGCAGATTGCTGGACACACTGGGGCAATGCTGGAGGACACACTGGGGCAATGCTGGACACACTGGGGGCAATGCTGGAGACACAGGGGCAATGCTGGAGACACTGGGGCAATGCTGGAGACACTGGGGCAGATTGCTGGACACACTGGGGCAATGATGGAGACACAGGGGCAATGCTGGAGACACTGGGGCAATGCTGGAGACACTGGGGCAGATTGCTGGACACACTGGGGCAATGCTGGAGGACACACTGGGGCAATGCTGGACACACTGGGGGCAATGCTGGAGACACAGGGGCAATGCTGGAGACACTGGGGCAATGCTGGAGACACTGGGGCAGATTGCTGGACACACTGGGGCAATGCTGGAGGACACACTGGGGCAATGCTGGACACACTGGGGGCAATGCTGGAGACACTGGGGCAAATTGCTGGAGACACTGGGGCAGATTGCTGGACACACGGGGGCAATGCTGGAGACACTGGGGCAGATTGCTGGACACACTGGGGCAATGCTGGAGGACACACTGGGGCAGATTGCTGGACCCACTAGGGGCAATGCTGGAGGACACACTGGGGCAGATGATTGCTGGAGACACTGGGGCAATGCTGGAGACACTGGGGCAATGCTGGAGACACTGGGGCAAAGCTGGAGGACACACTGGATCAATGCTGGAGGACACACTGGGGCAGATTTCTGGAGACACTGGGGCAATGCTGGAGACACTGGGACAGACTGCTGGACACACTGGGGCAATGCTGGAGGACACACTGGGGCAGACTGCTGGACACACTGGGGCAGATGATTGCTGAAGACACTGGGGCAATGCTGAAGACACTGGGGCAATGCTGGAGACACTGGAGTAATGCTGGAGACACTGGGGCAGATTGCTGGACACACTGACGGCAATGCTGGACATACTGGGGCAGATTGCTGGACACACTGGGGGTAATATGCTGGAGACACTGGGGCAGATTGCTGGACACACTGGGGGCAATGCTGGATACTCTGGGGCAATATGGTGGACATACTGGGGCAGATTGTTGAACACACTGTCTGGGGGCAATGCTGGAGACACTGGGGCAATGCTGGAGACCGTGGGGCAATGCTGGAGACACTGGGGCAATGCTGGACACACTGTGGGCAATGCTGGACAATTGGACATACTGGGGCAGATTGCTGGACACACTGGTGGTAATATGCTGGACACACTGGGGCAATGCTGGACATACTGGGGAAATGCTGGACATACTGGGGCAGATTGCTGGACACACTGGTGGTAATATGCTGGACACACTGGGGCAGATTGCTGGACACACTGGGGCAGATTGCTGGACACACTGTCTGGGGGCAATGCTGGACACACTGGGGGCAATATGCTGGAGTCAGACACTGGGGCAGATTGCTGGAGACACTGTCTGGGGGCAATGCTGGACACACTGGGGCAGATTGCTGGACACTGGGGCAATATGCTGGACATACTGGGGCAGATTGCTGGACACACTGGGGGTAATATGCTGGACACACTGGGGGTAATATGCTGGACACACTGGGGCAGATTGCTGGACACACTGGGGGCAGGACTGGAGGCATGGGCAGAATGTAGACACAGGGCATGATTGGAGACACGGGGCAGAATGAAAGACATGGGGCAGCATTGGATCATGGGGCAGGATGGATACGATGGAGACAGATGGGGCAGGATGGGGAGATCATATGGTGTAGAATGGATACTCATGAGTGCAGGATGGGAGAACATATGGTTGGAGCCAGGAATGAGACACAGGGTGGGGAATATTATTACCATAGGGGCTAATTAAGGGATATTATTACTGCAGTGATGTATTTATTTTATTTTTTGAGTATACTGTTGTAAATGGGGGGGCGGTCCTGTTACTGTGCAGAGTGACACTATATCGCCTTTTTTTCTCCATGTGGTGTAATGTAGAAGTTGTGAAAAATTAAGTAATGTGTTCTGCAAGCAGAGCTCGAGATAACTGTGTAAGGGTATGTGCCCACGTTGCGGATTCTGCTGAGGATTTTTCCGCAGCTGAATCGGAAAATCCGCATTGCAAAACCACTGCGGTTTTCACTGTGGATTTTCCTGCAGTTTCTTCTGCGGATTCCTCTGCGGGTTTTCAACAGCACTTTCCTATTGGTGCTGGTTGAAAACCGCTGCGGAATCCGCAGAAAGGAGTGACATGCTGCGGAAAATAATCCGCTGCGTTTCGGCGCGGAATTTTCCGCAGCATGTGCACAGCGGGTTTTTTTTCCCATAGGTTTACATGGTACTGTAAACTTTGGGAAAACTGCTGCGGATCCGCAGCGTCAAATCCCCTGCGGATCCGCAGCGTGTGCACATACCCTTATTTCCTGCAGAAACGAGTCCTGGCTGGAAGAAATGATGGCGGTCTGTGCTGGATGAAAGATGAAGGACTTCACCTAGAGACGTCACTGGTGAGTCAGTGTTACCTATACACTGACACTATACACTGTATACTATATACAGAGGTCCTGTGTACAATGTCACCAGTGATCACTGTATTACCTATACATTATATACAGAGCTCCTGTGTATAATGTCACCAGTGATCTCTGTATTACCTCTACACAGACACTACTGTTATGGTTCTCAATGGCAAGAGAACATAGCCCAGCAAACATAAGAACTAGCTCTTGGAAGGATGGAAACTAAACTGACCATGAACTAAACCTGCCGCACAACTAACAGTAGCCGGGTAGCGTAGCCTGCGTTTTATCCCTAGACGCCCAGCGCCGGCCGGAGGACTAACTAATCCTGGCAGAGGAAAATATAGTCCTGGCTCACCTCTAGAGAAATTTCCCCGAAAGGCAGACAGAGGCCCCCACAAATATTGGCGGTGATTTTAGATGAAATGACAAACGTAGTATGAAAATAGGTTTAGCAAAATTGAGGTCCGCTTACTAGATAGCAGGAAGACAGAAAGGGCACTTTCATGGTCAGCTGAAAACCCTATCAAAACACCATCCTGAAATTACTTTAAGACTCTAGTATTAACTCATAACATCAGAGTGGCAATTTCAGATCACAAGAGCTTTCCAGACACAGAAATGAAACTACAGCTGTGAACTGGAACAAAATGCAAAAACAAACAAGGACTAAAGTCCAACTTAGCTGGGAGTTGTCTAGCAGCAGGAACATGCACAGAAAGGCTTCTGATTACAATGTTGACCGGCATGGAAGTGACAGAGGAGCAAGGCTAAATAGCGACTCCCACATCCTGATGGAAACAGGTGAACAGAGAGGATGATGCACACCAGTTCAATTCCACCAGTGGCCACCGGGGGAGCCCAAAATCCAATTTCACAACAGTACCCCCCCCTCAAGGAGGGGGCACCGAACCCTCACCAGAACCACCAGGGCGATCAGGATGAGCCCTATGAAAGGCACGGACCAAATCGGAGGCATGAACATCAGAGGCAGTCACCCAAGAATTATCCTCCTGACCGTATCCCTTCCATTTGACCAGATACTGGAGTTTCCGTCTGGAAACACGGGAGTCCAAGATCCTCTCCACAACGTACTCCAACTCGCCCTCAACCAACACCGGAGCAGGAGGCTCAACGGAAGGCACAACCGGTACCTCATACCTGCGCAATAATGACCGATGAAAAACATTATGAATAGAAAAAGATGCAGGGAGGTCCAAACGGAAGGACACAGGGTTAAGAATCTCCAATATCTTGTACGGGCCGATGAACCGAGGATTAAACTTGGGAGAAGAAACCCTCATAGGGACAAAACGAGAAGACAACCACACCAAGTCCCCAACACAAAGCCGAGGACCAACCCGACGCCGGCGGTTGGCAAAAAGCTGAGTCTTCTCCTGGGACAACTTCAAATTGTCCACCACCTGCCCCCAAATCTGATGCAACCTCTCCACCACAGCATCCACTCCAGGACAATCCGAAGATTCCACCTGACCAGAAGAAAATCGAGGATGAAACCCCGAATTACAGAAAAAGGGAGACACCAAGGTGGCAGAGCTGGCCCGATTATTGAGGGCAAACTCCGCTAAAGGCAAAAAAGCAACCCAATCATCCTGATCCGCAGACACAAAACACCTCAAATATGTCTCCAAGGTCTGATTCGTCCGCTCGGTCTGGCCATTAGTCTGAGGATGGAAAGCAGACGAGAAAGACAAATCTATGCCCATCCTAGCACAGAATGCTCGCCAAAATCTAGACACGAATTGGGTACCTCTGTCAGAAACGATATTCTCCGGAATACCATGCAAACGGACCACATTTTGAAAAAACAGAGGAACCAACTCGGAAGAAGAAGGCAACTTAGGCAGGGGAACCAAATGGACCATCTTAGAGAAACGATCACACACCACCCAGATGACAGACATCTTCTGAGAAACAGGAAGATCCGAAATAAAATCCATCGAGATGTGCGTCCAGGGCCTCTTCGGGATAGGCAAGGGCAACAACAATCCACTAGCCCGAGAACAACAAGGCTTGGCCCGAGCACAAACGTCACAAGACTGCACAAAGCCTCGCACATCTCGAGACAGGGAAGGCCACCAGAAGGACCTTGCCACCAAATCCCTGGTACCAAAGATTCCAGGATGACCTGCCAACGCAGAAGAATGAACCTCAGAAATGACTTTACTGGTCCAATCATCAGGAACAAACAGTCTACCAGGTGGGCAACGATCAGGTCTATCCGCCTGAAACTCCTGCAAGGCCCGCCGCAGGTCTGGAGAAACGGCAGACTTGCAAGAGATTCAATTACAAGCACACTCAGAACTGAAGGAAAAAAAAAAAAAAAAAAAAATCTTCAGCAGACTTCTCTTTTCTCTCCTTTCTCTGTCAATTAATTTAACCCTTTTCGGGCTGGTCAAACTGTTATGGTTCTCAATGGCAAGAGAACATAGCCCAGCAAACATAAGAACTAGCTCTTGGAAGGATGGAAACTAAACTGACCATGAACTAAACCTGCCTCACAACTAACAGTAGCCGGGTAGCGTAGCCTGCGTTTTATCCCTAGACGCCCAGCGCCGGCCGGAGGACTAACTAATCCTGGCAGAGGAAAATATAGTCCTGGCTCACCTCTAGAGAAATTTCCCCGAAAGGCAGACAGAGGCCCCCACAAATATTGGCGGTGATTTTAGATGAAATGACAAACGTAGTATGAAAATAGGTTTAGCAAAATTGAGGTCCGCTTACTAGATAGCAGGAAGACAGAAAGGGCACTTTCATGGTCAGCTGAAAACCCTATCAAAACACCATCCTGAAATTACTTTAAGACTCTAGTATTAACTCATAACATCAGAGTGGCAATTTCAGATCACAAGAGCTTTCCAGACACAGAAACGAAACTACAGCTGTGAACTGGAACAAAATGCAAAAACAAACAAGGACTAAAGTCCAACTTAGCTGGGAGTTGTCTAGCAGCAGGAACATGCACAGAAAGGCTTCTGATTACAATGTTGACCGGCATGGAAGTGACAGAGGAGCAAGGCTAAATAGCGACTCCCACATCCTGATGGAAACAGGTGAACAGAGAGGATGATGCACACCAGTTCAATTCCACCAGTGGCCACCGGGGGAGCCCAAAATCCAATTTCACAACACACTGCATACTAAGTACAGATCTCCTGTGAATACTGGCACTTATGGTGATAGTATTGTGTTTTGTTTTTTTTAATTACTGATCAGTATTGTAGTATTCAGTCACTATGTGGTGGTAATATGTGGTCTGGAAATGGTGTTGTGGTATTTGTCCCTTGAATGTGCTATTTGGTCACCAAGTGGTGGTAATATGTGGTCTTGACATGGTGTAGAGGTATTTGTTCCTTGTATATGATATTATTCGATCACTGTGGTTGTAATTTGTGGTCTGGTCATGGCGCGGTGGTATTTGTTCCTTGTATGTGATATTATTGGTCAAAATATACCTAAATTGTATTGCAGATTTTAACAAATATTTAATAGATTACAGTAGAGTAGGGCCTTGCCATTTTTCTGGAATAATCTGGTTCGGGTGTCACATGACCCCCGTTACATGACCCCCGTCACATGACCCCGTCACATGACCGGGGGGGCCCACAGTGTCTGAACAGCCCGGGGCCCTGGCTACCCTTAATCCACCCCTGGTTAGGGCCGAGTGAGATGGGAAAAGATGATGAATTCTGTTTTGTCCATATTAAGTTTTAGAAATTTATTGGAGAAGAAGGATGAAATAGCAGACAGAAATTATGGGATTCTGGCTAGTAGGGAGGTGATATCTGGTCCAGAGATCTAGATCTATGTGTCATCAGCATAGAAGTGATACAGAAAGCTGTGAGATTCTATGAGCTGTCCGAGGCCGAAGGTGAGCAGGGGACCTAGAACTGAACCTTGCGGGACTCTGACAGATAGGGGTCGAGGTGAGGAGGTGGTGTGAGAGTGCGAGATGCTGAATGTCTGGTCTGTTAGGTATGATGGGATCCATATAGGGCCAAGTTATAGAGGGTCTGTAGTAATAGGGAATGATCCACTGTGTCAAAGGCAGAGGACAGGTCCAGGAGAAGGAGGACACAGTAGTGTCGCTTGGCGTTGACAGTTAATAGGTCATTGGTGACCTTAGTTAGGGCAGTTTCAGTGGAGTGGTGTGGCCGGAAGCCAGATTGTAAGCGGTCGAAGAAGGAGCAAGAAGAGAGGTGTGCGGATAGTTCAAGATGGACGTGTTGTTCCCGTAGTTTTGAGGCATAGGGGAGAAGTGATACAGAGGATGGGTCAAGAGAGGGCTTTTTGAGGATAGGTATGATTGAGGCATGTTTAAAGCTTTAGGGAAAACACCAGTTGTTAGTGATAGGTTGAAATGATAGGTTAGGGTTGGGATGAAGACTGTGGTGAGGATTAGGATGAAGTGGGATGGGATCGGATCAAGTGCACAGGTGTGAGATGTGATCTTGAGAGTAGAGTGGAGAGTCGATCTTCTGTAATGATGGAGAAGTTGGTTTTGGAGGATGAGGGCGGGGCAGTTAGCAGGGGGAACCCTGGGGGTTGTCAACCAAAACAGTCTCTTATGTTATCAATCTTCTGCTTGAAAAATGAGGCAAAGTCTTCAGCTGAGATGAGTAGAGAGGGAGAAGGTGCTGGGAGATGGAGGAGGGAACTGAAGGTGTTGAATAGCTGTTTAGGGTTGTGAGACAGGGAGGATATGAGAGATGAGAAGTAGGTTTGTTTTGCTGCAGTGAGTGTGGCTTTGAAAGTAGTGAGGTGTTGTGAATTCCGTTCTCGGGCTCCCTCCTGTGGTCGTGAATGGTACTTTGGTGAGTTCTGTCCTTGGACACCCTCTGGTGGCTTTAAGTGGAACTGCTGATCTTTGAGGTTGGCTTTCTCAGCTGCCCTCGTTTATTGCTGCTGCTGGCTTCCCTATTTAACTCTGCCCAGGTCGTTAGTTCATGCCAGCTGTCAATGTCTCAGTACTGGTTCAGATCTCTCTTGGATTTCTCAGATGACCTGTCTACTCCAGCAGAAGCTAAGTCCTCGCTAGTCCATTTGCTGTTCATTGGTTTTTGAATATATTTCTCAGTACATGCTATGTTTCTAGTCCAGCTTGCTATTATGATATTTCCTTGCTAGCTGGAAGCTCTGGTGGTGCAGAGCTGCACCTCCACACCGTGAGTTGGTGTGGAGGTCTTTTTGCACACTCTGCGTGGTTTTTGTAGTTTTTAATACTGACCGCATAGTTCCCTTTCCTATCCTCTGTCTGTCTAGAGAAGATTTGGCCTCCTTTGCTAAAATCTGTTTCATTCCTGTGTTTGTTACATCCTCTTAACTCACAGTCAATATTTGTGGGGGGCTACCTTTACTTTGAGGAATTTCTCTGAGGCAAGGTAGGCTGCTATTTCTATCTTTAGGGGTAGTTAGCTCTTAGGCTGTGAAGAGGCGTCTAGGGAGAGTTAGGTACGCTCCACGGCTATTTCTAGTGTGTGTGGTAGGATTAGGGATTGCGGTCAGTAGAGTTACCACTTCCTCAGAGCTTGTCCCAGGTTTTTCCATTTTAACCATCAGGTCATTTCGGGTGCTCCAAACCACCAGGTCCATAACAGTACAGCTGGCCCACAAAGTGTTAATGCATCTCAAAAGAGGGAAAAGAGAAGTTCTGAGTCAATTTTTTTTTCTTTGCTGCTTGTTTTGTCTTTCTTTTCCCCTTAACCTCTGGGTGGTTCAGGACTCAGGTGTAGATATGGATATTCAGGGTTTGTCCTCTTGTGTGGATCAACTCGCTGTTAGGGTACAGAGTATTCAAGATTATGTAGTTCAGATTCCGATGTTAGAGCCTAGAATTCCAATCCCTGATTTGTTTTTTGGGGATAGATCTAAATTTTTGAATTTCAAAAATAATTGCAGACTGTTTCTTGCTCTGAAACCCCTCTCTTCTGGTGACCCCATTCAGCAAGTAAAGATTATTATTTCTTTGTTGCGTGGTGACCCGCAAGACTGGGCATTCTCCCTTGAGCCAGGAAATCCTGCATTGCTTAATGTAGATGTATTTTTTCTAGCGCTTGGATTGCTTTATGACGAACCTAATTCTGTGGATCAGGCAGAAAAGATCTTGCTGACTCTATGTCAGGGTCAGGATGAAGCAGAAGTATATTGCCAGAAGTTTAGAAAGTGGTCTGTGCTTACACAATGGAATGAGTGTGCCCTGGCAGCAATTTTCAGAAAGGGTCTTTCTGAAGCCCTTAAAGATGTTATGGTGGGGTTCCCCACGCCTGCTGGCCTGAATGATTTAATGTCTTTGGCCATTCAGATTGATCGGCGTTTGCGCGAGCGCAAAGTTGTGCACCATTTGGCGGCGTCCTCTGAGCAAAGGCCTGAGCCTATGCAATGTGATAGGACTTTGACCAGAGCTGGAATAGATAGATAAACTCGTGTACTACCTTAGTATTAGTGGTGCTCAGGTAGGTTCCAACACCATAACCATATGTAAATAAACCTGGCACTCAACGTTCTTATCTGGAGATTTATTTTTTTATCAGCAACAACAAAACATTTCGGTCTCAAACTGGACCTTCCTCAGTTACGTGCTATGCAGAGGTAAGGAGAAAAAATGTGCCCGTATAGGCAAATGATTGATAGCTTCCATGAAGATGCAGAGTATTGGTCTGTAAACTGCTGACTAGGCAAAGCCCGTGCAGGGATGGTGTGACCGACGCGGTGTTCACCGCTAGTCTGTGACCAATACTCTGATGTTTTGGGTTTGCCATGGTTACAGGTCCATAATCCAGTACTGGATTGGAAATCAATGTCTGTGTCTAGTTGGGGTTGTCAAGGGATACATACTGATGTTCCTTTGATGTCAATTTCTCCTTCCACTCCTTCTGAAATTCCGGAGTTTTTGTCGGATTACCCGGATGTATTTGATGAGCCCAAGTCCAGTGCCCTATCTCCTCATAGGGACTGTGATTGCGCTATTAATTTGATTCCTGGTAGTAAGTTCCCTAAGGGCCGACTGTTTAATTTATCTGTGCCGGAACATGCCGCTATGCGGAGTTACGTAAAGGAGTCCTTGGAGAAAGGACATATTCGCCCGTCTTCGTCACCGTTGGGAGCAGGGTTCTTTTTTGTGGCCAAGAAGGATGGCTCTCTGAGACCCTGTATAGATTACCGCCTTCTCAATAAAATCACGGTCAAATTTCAGTACCCTTTGCCTCTGTTGTCTGATTTGTTTGCTCGGATTAAGGGGGCTAGTTGGTTTACCAAGATTGACCTTCGAGGGGCGTATAATCTTGTGCGTATTAAACAGGGCGATGAATGGAAAACAGCATTTAATACGCCCGAGGGCCATTTTGAGTACCTGGTGATGCCATTCGGGCTTTCTAATGCCCCATCTGTGTTTCAGTCCTTTATGCACGACATCTTCCGGAAGTATCTGGATAGGTTCATGATTGTATATTTGGATGATATTTTGGTCTTTTCGGATGATTGGCAGTCTCATGTAAGGCAGATCAGTGTTATGACCCCAATGGCGAGGGTCTCAGAGATATCAGCAAGTCTGCGAAGTACAAAAATCCAGCTCATAGGGCAGTGGTAACTGGGTTGACCATATATCTACTCCTAACGCCAACACTAGAAGTAGCCGGGGAACATGCCTACGTTGGTCGCTAGATGTCTCGCGCCAGCCGGAGGACTAACTACCCCTAGAAGAGGAAAACAAAGACCTCTCTTGCCTCCAGAGAATAGACCCCAAAAGCAGGATACAAGCCCCCCACAAATAATAACGGTGAGGTAAGAGGAAATGACAAACACAGAGATGAACTAGGTTTAGCAAAGAGAGGCCCACTTACTAATAGCAGAATGTAGTAAGATAACTTATATGGTCAACAAAAACCCTATCAAAAATCCACACTGGAGATTCAAGAACCCCCGAACCGTCTAACGGCCCGGGGGGAGAACTCCAGCCTCCCTAGAGCTTCCAGCAAGGATAGGATACAGATTATGTACAAGCTGGACAAAAATGCAAACAAAAACAAATAGCAAAAAAGCAAGAAAGCAGACTTAGCTTAATCAAGCAGGAACCAGGATCAGTAGACAAGAGCACTACAGATTAGCTCAGATATCAACGTTGCCAGGCATTGAACTGAAGGTCCAGGGAGCTTATATAGCAACACCCCTGACCTAACGACCCAGGTGAGCATACAAGGGATGATAGACATACCCAGAGTAAAATCACTAGTAGCCACTAGAGGGAGCCAAAAGGTAAATTCACAACAGGTCAGGATGGTGTTCCAGGTCCTTCGTGCTAATGCGTTGTTTGTGAAGGGGTCTAAATGCCTCTTTGGAGTTCAGAAGGTTTCCTTTTTGGGCTTCATTTTTTCCCCTTCTACTATCGAGATGGACCCTGTTAAAGTTCAGGCCATTTATGATTGGACTCAACCTACATCTGTGAAGAGTCTTCAGAAGTTCCTGGGCTTTGCTAATTTTTACCGTCGCTTCATCGCTAATTTTTCTAGTGTGGTTAAGCCTTTGACTGATTTGACGAAGAAAGGCGCTGATGTGGTGAACTGGTCCCCTGCGGCCGTTGAGGCTTTTCAGGAGCTAAAACGTCGTTTTACTTCGGCCCCTGTGTTGCGTCAGCCAGATGTTTTGCTCCCTTTTCAGGTCGAGGTTGAAGCTTCTGAGATTGGGGCAGGGGCTGTTTTGTCTCAGAGAAGTTCTGATGGCTCTTTGATGAAGCCGTGTGCTTTCTTTTCTAGAAAGTTTTCGCCTGCTGAGCATAATTATGATGTCGGCAATCGGGAGTTGTTGGCTATGAAGTGGGCATTCGAGGAGTGGCGACATTGGCTTGAGGGAGCCAAACATCGCGTGGTGGTCTTGACTGATCACAAGAATCTGACTTACCTCGAGTCCGCAAAGAGGTTGAATCCTAGACAGGCTCGATGGTCACTGTTTTTCTCCCGTTTCGATTTTGTGGTCTCATACCTTCCGGGATCTAAGAATGTGAAGGCTGATGCCCTTTCTAGGAGTTTTTTGCCTGATTCTCCGGGAGTCTCTGAGCCAGCTGGTATTCTCAAAGAGGGGGTGATTTTGTCTGCCATCTCCCCTGATTTGCGGCGGGTGCTGCAGGAGTTTCAGGCTGATAGACCTGACCGCTGTCCAGTGGAGAAACTGTTTGTCCCTGATAGATGGACTAGTAGAGTTATTTCTGAGGTTCATTGTTCAGTATTGGCTGGTCATCCTGGGATTTTTGGTACCAGAGATTTGGTTGCTAGGTCCTTTTGGTGGCCTTCCTTGTCACGGGATGTGCGTTCTTTTGTGCAGTCCTGTGGGACTTGTGCTCGGGCCAAACCTTGCTGTTCTCATGCCAGTGGGTTGCTTTTGCCTTTGCCTGTCCCGAAGAGGCCCTGGACGCATATTTCCATGGATTTCATTTCTGATCTTCCTGTCTCTCAAAGGATGTCTGTCATCTGGGTGGTTTGTGATCGGTTTTCTAAGATGGTCCATTTGGTACCCTTGCCTAAATTGCCTTCCTCCTCTGATTTGGTTCCATTATTTTTTCAGCATGTGGTTCGTTTGCATGGCATTCCGGAGAACATTGTGTCGGACAGAGGTTCCCAGTTTGTTTCTAGGTTTTGGTGGTCCTTTTGTGCTAAGATGGGCATTGATTTGTCTTTTTCTTCAGCGTTCCATCCTCAGACAAATGGCCAAACCGAACGAACTAATCAGACCTTGGAGACCTATCTAAGATGCTTTGTCTCTGCTGATCAGGATGATTGGGTGACCTTCTTGCCATTAGCCGAGTTCGCCCTTAATAATCGGGCTAGTTCTGCTACTTTGGTTTCGCCTTTTTTTTGTAATTCTGGTTTTCATCCTCGTTTTTCTTCAGGGCAGGTTGAGCCTTCTGACTGTCCTGGTGTGGATTCTGTAGTGGACAGGTTGCAGCAAATTTGGACTCACGTGGTGGACAATTTGACGTTGTCTCAGGAGAAGGCGCAACGTTTTGCTAACCGCCGTCGCTGTGTTGGTCCCTGACTTCGTGTTGGGGATTTGGTTTGGTTGTCTTCTCGTTTTGTTCCTATGAAGGTTTCTTCTCCTAAGTTCAAGCCTCGTTTCATTGGTCCTTATAAGATTTCTGAAATTATCAATCCTGTGTCGTTTTGTTTGGCCCTTCCAGCTTCTTTTGCCATCCATAATGTGTTCCATAGGTCGTTGTTGCGGAGATATGTGGCGCCTATGGTTCCTTCCGTTGATCCTCCTGCTCCGGTGTTGGTTGAGGGGGAGTTGGAGTATGTGGTGGAGAAGATTTTAGATTCTCGTATTTCGAGACGGAAGCTTCAGTACCTGGTTAAATGGAAGGGCAATGGTCAGGAGGATAATTCCTGGGTTGTTGCCTCTGATGTCCATGCTGCCGATTTGGTTTGTGCCTTTCATTTGGCTCGTCCTGATCGGCCTGGGGGCTCTGGTGAGGGTTCGGGGGGGTACTGTTGTGAATTCCGTTCTCGGGCTCCCTCCTGTGGTCGTGAATGGTACTTTGGTGAGTTCTGTCCTTGGACACCCTCTGGTGGCTTTAAGTGGAACTGCTGATCTTTGAGGTTGGCTTTCTCAGCTGACATCGTTTATTGCTGCTGCTGGCTTCCCTATTTAACTCTGCCCAGGTCGTTAGTTCATGCCAGCTGTCAGTGTCTCAGTACTGGTTCAGATCTCTCTTGGATTTCTCAGATGACCTGTCTACTCCAGCAGAAGCTAAGTCCTCGCTAGTCCATTTGCTGTTCATTGGTTTTTGAATATATTTCTCAGTACATGCTATGTTTCTAGTCCAGCTTGCTATTATGATATTTCCTTGCTAGCTGGAAGCTCTGGGGGTGCAGAGCTGCACCTCCACACCGTGAGTCGGTGTGGAGGT
Source organism: Ranitomeya variabilis (assembly GCF_051348905.1). Taxonomy (NCBI): domain Eukaryota; kingdom Metazoa; phylum Chordata; class Amphibia; order Anura; family Dendrobatidae; genus Ranitomeya; species Ranitomeya variabilis. The sequence goes on along the minus strand of NC_135234.1, from coordinate 524,628,158 downwards.
CTTTTTGCACACTCTGCGTGGTTTTTGTAGTTTTTAATACTGACCGCATAGTTCCCTTTCCTATCCTCTGTCTGTCTAGAGAAGATTTGGCCTCCTTTGCTAAAATCTGTTTCATTCCTGTGTTTGTTACTTCCTCTTAACTCACAGTCAATATTTGTGGGGGGCTACCTTTACTTTGGGGAATTTCTCTGAGGCAAGGTAGGCTGCTATTTCTATCTTTAGGGGTAGTTAGCTCTTAGGCTGTGAAGAGGCGTCTAGGGAGAGTTAGGTACGCTCTACGGCTATTTCTAGTGTGTGATAGTATAAGGGATTGCGGTCAGTAGAGTTACCACTTCCTCAGAGCTTGTCCCAGGTTTTTCCATTTTAACCATCAGGTCATTTCGGGTGCTCCTAACCACCAGGTCCATAACAATGAGGGACTGTTTGAATGCGATGAAGTGCTCTTTGAAGTAGAATCTTTTCCATCTCTGCTCAGCAACCCTAGAAGCCCAACTCAGTTCTTTGGTCAGGCTGGTGTGCCAGGGCTGCCTGTTGATTTTGTAAGCTTTAGCATGTGTGAGAGGCACAACTGATTCCAGAGCTACAGCTATTATGTTGTTATATAGAGCACCAGCGGCATCCGCATTGTGTAGGGAACTTATGTCTGTAAGAGGGAGAAGGGATTCAGTCAGTGAATGTAGATTGAGGTGTATAAGATTTCTGCGAGGGTGTAGGTATTTTATTCAAGCCTTGTGCCATCAATTTAACTTATCAAGTTCACATTGACATGACCAAACACATCTTTAAAAACCTACAGTGACTACAAAGACTAAAATAAGCTATCTGAGATTAGAAAAGAGCTGTCTGTCTTTTTTTTTCCTTTAGAAACCATTCCACTGTAGTCCATTGGCTGTGTGTGATGTTGCATTTCAGCACCACTCACAACGATAAGTTGCAATACCAATACCCATAGACAAAAGTGGCATTGCAGTTCCCACACATATGAAAAACAACAGTGCTGTAGGTATACCCTTGCAATATACCAAATACTGGTTGTAGTTTTATATAAACTAGAGATGACCAAATCTGCCAAAAATTTAATTCATCAGGTTTGCTGAATATTGGCCAGAAAATTTTATTTACATCAAATTTATTTTATGCAAATTGAATGAGCCCTGTTTACCATTTAAATAATATTTATTATGCTCAAAGATACCATAGGATAATAAATGGATGGGAAGAAGGTGTAAAAAATGCTAAAAATAAATCATACTCACCTAGCCCATTCCCTGTCCCTGGAGACATATAGGAGCATCTCACAAAATTAGAATATCATCAAAAAGTTAATTTATTTCAGTTCTTCAATACAAAAAATGAAACTCATATTATATAGAGTCATTACAAACAGAGTGATGTATTTCAAGTGTATATTTCTGTTAATGTTGATGATTATGGCTTACAGCCAATGAAAACTCAAAAGTAATCTCAGTAAATTAAAATACTTTATAACACCAGCTTGTAAAAAATGATTTTAAAATCCAAAATATTGCCCTACTGAAATGTATGTTCAGTTAATGCATTCAATACTTGGTTGGGGCTCCTTTTGCATCAATGTGGCACTGCTGAGGTGGCACTGCTGAGGTGTTATGAAGCCCAGGTTGCTTTGATAGCAGCCTTCACCTCCTCTGCATTGTTGGGTCTTGTGTCTATCATCTTCCTCTTGACAATACCCCATAGATTCTCTATGGGGTTAAGGTGAGGTGAGTTTGCTGGCCAATCAAGCACAGTGATACTGTTGTTTTTAAACCAGGCATTGGTACTTTTGGCAACGTGGACAGTTGCCAAGTCCTGCTGGAATATGAAATTTCCATCTCCAGAAAGCTTGTCAGCAGAGGGAAGCATGAAGTGCTCTAAAATTTCCTGGTAGATGGCCGCACTGACTTTGGTCTTGATAAAACACAGTGGACCTACACCAGGAGATGGCATGGCTCCCCAAACCATCATTGATTGGAGGTGGAGGATTTACGCACGGTGGTTTTGCAGCACCCTGATACATCTGGTGTGAGGATCTCATCTCTCAGGCAAATCATAGTGGAGCCCAAGGTCGCCTTGCCTGACAGGTTCTCTGGGGGGCGTGACAAGTTTGATGTTTTCAGAGAGGCCGGTAAACTGTACTTCAAATTACATCCAGTTTCCCCAGGTACAGAGGAGCAATGTGTGGGGATAGTAATCTTGCTCCTTCAGGGGTACCCCCAAGCATGGGCATTTTCTCTCCCGTCTGACTCTCTGTCGCTTCTGACAGTGGAGGGATTTTTGGGGGCACTGGGCCTTATATATAATGACCCTGATTGCATCTCCTTAGCTGAGTCTACATTGCGCTAACTTCAGCAAGAAGATCTGGCCAGCAGTGGAATAATGCTCTGAGTTCCAAAGGTGGGCCACAAATACCAAGTGAAATGACCCCTGCACATGGTTGTAAGTTCTGTGAGGGGCTTACAGTAAGGGTGAAGGATCCCTTAGCTCTGTATGAGATTCCTGACTCCCTTGAGGCAGCCATGTCTCTAGCAATATGGGTTGATGGCCATTTTCACCAGAGACATAGGGAGTCACCTCTGGGTGCGAGAGGTCAAGGGAGGTCAGCACTGAGCCTACTGAGGAACCCATGCAGGTGGGTGCGGCATCACATTTCTGGTAAATTATCTGTTGTCCAGTGTAAGGGGGAGTGTGTTTCTTTTGTGGCAAAAAGGGCCATTTCATGGGCATGCGTCTTTTCCGACCACATAGTAAACAACGGCTGGAAAACCAGTTGGCCCGGGTTGCGGGGTGGTTAGCAACCCGGGTGTACTTATCACCTCTGTGGGTAGGACACAGTTTTTTCTACCGGCCATAATCCACATGAGTGGAATTAATGTAGACGTGTCTGCATTTCTGGAAAGTGGGGGTGTTTAATTTGATTGGCGCTAGGTTCGTCCAGGTCCAAGGCCTCATCTCACATACTCTGACCAGACCCATACCTATAATTGCCATCGACTCCGTCCCATTGAGACAGGGGCACTTTACTCAAATCGTCTGAGACTTGCGGCTTCAGGTGGGGGTCATGCACACTGAGGTATTGGACGGTTATGTGCTAGAGGGTCTGCCCTCACCTGTGGTACTGGAACATCCTTGTCTCGCTCTGCACAATGCTGTAACAGATTGTCAGACTCAGGAAGTAGTGAAAGGGAGCGTGTATTATGAAGGACACTGCTTGGGTACCCAGTTGGCAAGGGTATAGGTACACTGTGTTTTATCAAGACCAAAGTCAGCTCAGCCATCTACCAGGAAATTTTAGAGCACTTCATGCTTCCCTCTGCCAACAAGCTTTTTGGAGATGGAAATTTCATTCTCCAGCAGGACTTGGCACCTGTCCACGCAGCCAAAAGTACCAATGCCTGGTTTAAAAGCAACAGTATCACTGTGCTTGATTGGCCAGCAAACTCTTCTGACCTTAACCCCATAGAGAATCTATGGGGTATTGTCAAGAGGAAGATGAGAGACACCAGACCCCACAATGCAGATGAGCTGAAGGCTGCTATCAAAGCATCCTAGGCTTCCATTGCACCTCAGCAGTGCTTCAGGCTGATCGCCTCAATGCCATGCAGCATTGATGCAGGAATTGATGCTAAAAGAGCCCCAACCAAGTATTGAGTGCATTTACTGAACATACATTTTAGTAGGCCAACAGTTCGGACGTTAAAATCATTTTTCAAGATGGTGTTATAAAGTATTCTAATTTACTGAGATAATGACTTTCGGGTTTTCATTGGCTGTAAGCCATAATCATCAACATTAACCGCTTCACCCCAAAGCTTGTTTTCACCTTCTTGACCAGGCCAATTTTTACAATTCTGACCACTGTCACTTTATAAGGTCATACCTCTAGAACGCTTTAACGGGTCCTGGTGATTCTGAGAATGTTTTCTCGTGATATATTGTACTTTATGAAAGTTGGAAAAAAAATTTGATATGACTTGCGTTTATTTGTTTAAAAAGGAAATTTGGAAAAATTTGGAAAATGTCGCAATTTTCTAAGTTAAATTTCTGTTCCCTTAAATCAGATAGTCATATCGCACAAAATAGTTAATAAATAACATTTCCCGCATGTCTACTTTACATGAGCACAATTATGGGAACAACATTTTTTTTTCTTAGGAAGTTATAAGGTTAAAAGTTGACCAGCGATTTCTCATTTTTACAACAAAATTAGCAAAACCATTTTTTTAGGAACCACATCACATTTGAAGTGACTTTGAGGGGCCTATATGACAGAAAATACCCAAAAATGAGACCATTCTAAAAAAAAACACATTCAAGAAGTTTATTAACCCCTCAGGTTCTTCACAGGAATTTTTGTAAAGTGGAAGAAAAGAATAAACATTTACTTTTGTTTCACAAAAATGTTCATTTAGACCTAATTTTTTTAACAGCCGCGACGTCATTGAAGGTCCTTCACGGGCTCATTCTTAGGAACGGAGGCTCCCGGTTACAGCGGTAAGGTCCAGGGGCCGCCGGAGAGGTGAGTATATCCATATATATCCATATACTCACCTCTCCGGTGGCCCCTGGACCTTACCGCTGTAACCGGGAGCCTCCGTTCCTAAGAATGAGCCCGTGAAGGACCTTCGATGACGTCACGGCTGACGTCGCGGCTTCTGATTGGTCGCATGAGCGGTCACATGAGCGGTCACGCGACCAATCAGAAGCCGCGACGTCATCGAAGGCCCTTCACGCGCTCATTCTTAGGACCGGAGGCTCCCGGTTACAGCGGTAAGATCCAGGGGCCACCGGAGAGGTGAGTATATCCATATTTTTAATTTTAATTCTTTATTTTACACATGAATATGGTTCCGATACCGATTCCCGATACCACAAAAGTATCGGAACTCGGTATCGGAATTCCGATACCACAAGTATCGGCCGATACCCGATACCCGATACCCGATACTTGCGGTATCGGAATGCTCAACACTAACCACTAACTTTGTTGTGCAATTTCTCCTGAGCATGACAATACCCCATACGTGGGGAAAATCTACTGTTTGGGCACACGGCAGGGCTCGGAAGGGAAGGAGTGCCATTTCACCTTGTGAATGTAAAATTTGCTGGAAAAATTTGCAGTTGCCATGTCGCGTTCGGAGAGCCCCTGATGTGCCTAAACAGAGGAAACCCTGTTATGGTTCTCAATGGCAAGAGAACATAGCCCAGCAAACATACGAACTAGCTCTTGGAAGGATGGAAACTAAACTGACCATGAACTAAACCTGCCGCACAACTAACAGTAGCCGGGTAGCGTAGCCTGCGTTTTATCCCTAGACGCCCAGCGCCGGCCGGAGGACTAACTAATCCTGGCAGAGGAAAATATAGTCCTGGCTCACCTCTAGAGAAATTTCCCCGAAAGGCAGACAGAGGCCCCCACAAATATTGGCGGTGATTTTAGATGAAATGACAAACGTAGTATGAAAATAGGTTTAGCAAAATTGAGGTCCGCTTACTAGATAGCAGGAAGACAGAGAGGGCACTTTCATGGTCAGCTGAAAACCCTATCAAAATACCATCCTGAAATTACTTTAAGACTCTAGTATTAACTCATAACATCAGAGTGGCAATTTCAGATCACAAGAGCTTTCCAGACACAGAAACGAAACTACAGCTGTGAACTGGAACAAAATGCAAAAACAAACAAGGACTAAGTCCAACTTAGCTGGGAGTTGTCTAGCAGCAGGAACATGCACAGAAAGGCTTCTGATTACAATTTTGACCGGCATGGAAGTGACAGAGGAGCATTGCTAAATAGCGACTCCCACATCCTGATGGAAACAGGTGAACAGAGAGGATGATGCACACCAGTTCAATTCCACCAGTGGCCACCGGGGGAGCCCAAAATCCAATTTCACAACAGTACCCCCCCCTCAAGGAGGGGGCACCGAACCCTCACCAGAACCACCAGGGCGATCAGGATGAGCCCTATGAAAGGCACGGACCAAATCGGAGGCATGAACATCAGAGGCAGTCACCCAAGAATTATCCTCCTGACCGTATCCCTTCCATTTGACCAGATACTGGAGTTTCCGTCTGGAAACACGGGAGTCCAAGATTTTTTCCACAACGTACTCCAACTCGCCCTCAACCAACACCGGAGCAGGAGGCTCAACGGAAGGCACAACCGGTACCTCATACCTGCGCAATAATGACCGATGAAAAACATTATGAATAGAAAAAGATGCAGGGAGGTCCAAACGGAAGGACACAGGGTTAAGAATCTCCAATATCTTGTACGGGCCGATGAACCGAGGCTTAAACTTGGGAGAAGAAACCCTCATAGGGACAAAACGAGAAGACAACCACACCAAGTCCCCAACACAAAGCCGAGGACCAACCCGACGCCGGCGGTTGGCAAAAAGCTGAGTCTTCTCCTGGGACAACTTCAAATTGTCCACTACCTGCCCCCAAATCTGATGCAACCTCTCCACCACAGCATCCACTCCAGGACAATCCGAAGATTCCACCTGACCAGAAGAAAATCGAGGATGAAACCCCGAATTACAGAAAAAGGGAGACACCAAGGTGGCAGAACTGGCCCGATTATTGAGGGCAAACTCCGCTAAAGGCAAAAAAGCAACCCAATCATCCTGATCTGCAGACACAAAACACCTCAAATATGTCTCCAAGGTCTGATTCGTCCGCTCGGTCTGGCCATTAGTCTGAGGATGGAAAGCAGACGAGAAAGACAAATCTATGCCCATCCTAGCACAGAATGCTCGCCAAAATCTAGACACGAATTGGGTACCTCTGTCAGAAACGATATTCTCCGGAATACCATGCAAACGGACCACATTTTGAAAAAACAGAGGAACCAACTCGGAAGAAGAAGGCAACTTAGGCAGGGGAACCAAATGGACCATCTTAGAGAAACGATCACACACCACCCAGATGACAGACATCTTCTGAGAAACAGGAAGATCCGAAATAAAATCCATCGAGATGTGCGTCCAGGGCCTCTTCGGGATAGGCAAGGGCAACAACAATCCACTAGCCCGAGAACAACAAGGCTTGGCCCGAGCACAAACGTCACAAGACTGCACGAAGCCTCGCACATCTCGAGACAGGGAAGGCCACCAGAAGGACCTTGCCACCAAATCCCTGGTACCAAAGATTCCAGGATGACCTGCCAACGCAGAAGAATGAACCTCAGAAATGACTTTACTGGTCCAATCATCAGGAACAAACAGTCTACCAGGTGGGCAACGATCAGGTCTATCCGCCTGAAACTCCTGCAAGGCCCGCCGCAGGTCTGGAGAAACGGCAGACAATATCACTCCATCCTTAAGGATACCTGTAGGTTCAGAATTACCAGGGGAGTCAGGCTCAAAACTCCTAGAAAGGGCATCCGCCTTAACATTCTTAGAACCCGGCAGGTAGGACACCACAAAATTAAACCGAGAGAAAAACAACGACCAGCGCGCCTGTCTAGGATTCAGGCGTCTGGCGGACTCAAGATAAATTAGATTTTTGTGGTCAGTCAATACCACCACCTGATGTCTAGCCCCCTCAAGCCAATGACGCCACTCCTCAAAAGCCCACTTCATGGCCAAAAGCTCCCGATTCCCAACATCATAATTCCGCTCGGCGGGCGAAAATTTACGCGAGAAAAAAGCACAAGGTCTCATCACGGAGCAATCGGAACTTCTCTGCGACAAAACCGCCCCAGCTCCGATTTCAGAAGCGTCGACCTCAACCTGAAAAGGAAGAGCAACATCAGGCTGACGCAACACAGGGGTGGAAGAAAAGCGGCGCTTAAGCTCCCGAAAGGCCTCCACAGCAGCAGGGGACCAATCAGCAACATCAGCACCCTTCTTAGTCAAATCAGTCAATGGTTTAACAACATCAGAAAAACCAGCAATAAATCGACGATAAAAGTTAGCAAAGCCCAAAAATTTCTGAAGACTCTTAAGAGAAGAGGGTTGCGTCCAATCACAAATAGCCTGAACCTTGACAGGATCCATCTCGATGGAAGAGGGGGAAAAAATATATCCCAAAAAGGAAATCTTTTGAACCCCAAAAACGCACTTAGAACCCTTCACACACAAGGAATTAGACCGCAAAACCTGAAAAACCCTCCTGACCTGCTGGACATGAGAGTCCCAGTCATCCGAAAAAATCAAAATATCATCCAGATACACAATCATAAATTTATCCAAATAATCACGGAAAATGTCATGCATAAAGGACTGAAAGACTGAAGGGGCATTTGAAAGACCAAAAGGCATCACCAAATACTCAAAGTGGCCCTCGGGCGTATTAAATGCGGTTTTCCACTCATCCCCCTGCTTAATTCGCACCAAATTATACGCCCCACGAAGATCTATCTTAGAGAACCACTTGGCCCCCTTTATGCGAGCAAACAAATCAGTCAGCAGTGGCAACGGATATTGATATTTAACCGTGATTTTATTCAAAAGCCGATAATCAATGCACGGCCTCAAAGAGCCATCTTTCTTAGCCACAAAGAAAAAACCGGCTCCTAAGGGAGATGACGAAGGACGAATATGTCCCTTTTCCAAGGACTCCTTTATATATTCTCGCATAGCAGCATGTTCAGGCACAGACAGATTAAATAAACAACCCTTAGGGTATTTACTACCCGGAATCAAATCTATGGCACAATCGCACTCCCGGTGCGGAGGTAATGAACCAAGCTTAGGTTCTTCAAAAACGTCACGATATTCAGTCAAGAATTCAGGAATCTCAGAGGGAATAGATGATAAAATGGAAACCACAGGTACGTCCCCATGCGTCCCCTTACATCCCCAGCTTAACACAGACATAGCTTTCCAGTCAAGGACTGGGTTATGAGATTGCAGCCATGGCAATCCAAGCACCAACACATCATGTAGGTTATACAGCACAAGAAAGCGAATAATCTCCTGGTGATCCGGATTAATCCGCATAGTTACTTGTGTCCAGTATTGTGGTTTATTGCTAGCCAATGGGGTGGAGTCAATCCCCTTCAGGGGTATAGGAGTTTCAAGAGGCTCCAAATCATACCCACAGCGTTTGGCAAAGGACCAATCCATAAGACTCAAAGCGGCGCCAGAGTCGACATAGGCATCCGCGGTAATAGATGATAAAGAACAAATCAGGGTCACAGATAGAATAAACTTAGACTGTAAAGTGCCAATTGAAACAGACTTATCAAGCTTCTTAGTACGCTTAGAGCATGCTGATATAACATGAGTTGAATCACCGCAATAGAAGCACAACCCATTTTTTCTTCTAAAATTCTGCCGTTCACTTCTGGACAGAATTCTATCACATTGCATATTCTCTGGCGTCTTCTCAGTAGACACCGCCAAATGGTGCACAGGTTTGCGCTCCCGCAGACGCCTATCGATCTGGATAGCCATTGTCATGGACTCATTCAGACCCGCAGGCACAGGGAACCCAACCATAACATCCTTAATGGCATCAGAGAGACCCTCTCTGAAATTCGCCGCCAGGGCGCACTCATTCCACTGAGTAAGCACAGCCCATTTACGGAATTTCTGGCAGTATATTTCAGCTTCGTCTTGCCCCTGAGATAGGGACATCAAGGCCTTTTCCGCCTGAAGTTCTAACTGAGGTTCCTCATAAAGCAACCCCAAGGCCAGAAAAAACGCATCCACATTGAGCAACGCAGGATCCCCTGGAGCCAATGCAAAAGCCCAATCCTGAGGGTCGCCCCGGAGCAAAGAAATCACAATCCTGACCTGCTGAGCAGGATCTCCAGCAGAGCGAGATTTCAGGGACAAAAACAACTTGCAATTATTTTTGAAATTTTGAAAGCAAGATCTATTCCCCGAGAAAAATTCAGGCAAAGGAATTCTAGGTTCAGATATAGGAACATGAACAACAAAATCTTGTAAGTTTTGAACTTTCGTGGTGAGATTATTCAAACCTGCAGCTAAACTCTGAATATCCATTTTAAACAGGTGAACACAGAGCCATTCCAGGATTAGAAGGAGAGAGAGAGAGAAAGGCTGCAATATAGGCAGACTTGCAAGAGATTCAATTACAAGCACACTCAGAACTGAGAAAAAAAAAAAATCTTCAGCAGACTTCTCTTTTCTCTCCTTTCTCTGTCAATTAATTTAACCCTTTTAGGGCCGGTCAAACTGTTATGGTTCTCAATGGCAAGAGAACATAGCCCAGCAAACATACGAACTAGCTCTTGGAAGGATGGAAACTAAACTGACCATGAACTAAACCTGCCGCACAACTAACAGTAGCCGGGTAGCGTAGCCTGCGTTTTATCCCTAGACGCCCAGCGCCGGCCGGAGGACTAACTAATCCTGGCAGAGGAAAATATAGTCCTGGCTCACCTCTAGAGAAATTTCCCCGAAAGGCAGACAGAGGCCCCCACAAATATTGGCGGTGATTTTAGATGAAATGACAAACGTAGTATGAAAATAGGTTTAGCAAAATTGAGGTCCGCTTACTAGATAGCAGGAAGACAGAAAGGGCACTTTCATGGTCAGCTGAAAACCCTATCAAAATACCATCCTGAAATTACTTTAAGACTCTAGTATTAACTCATAACATCAGAGTGGCAATTTCAGATCACAAGAGCTTTCCAGACACAGAAACGAAACTACAGCTGTGAACTGGAACAAAATGCAAAAACAAACAAGGACTAAGTCCAACTTAGCTGGGAGTTGTCTAGCAGCAGGAACATGCACAGAAAGGCTTCTGATTACAATGTTGACCGGCATGGAAGTGACAGAGGAGCAAGGCTAAATAGCGACTCCCACATCCTGATGGAAACAGGTGAACAGAGAGGATGATGCACACCAGTTCAATTCCACCAGTGGCCACCGGGGGAGCCCAAAATCCAATTTCACAACAAAACCCCCAACAAGTGACACCATTTTGGGAACTAGACCCCTTAGGGAACTAATCTAGATAAGTATTGAGCACCTTGTACACCCAGGTGCTTCTCAGAAGTTTATAACGTTAAGCCATGAAAAAAAAAAATGGCATTTCTCCCAGATAAATCTTTTTCAGCTCCAAATTTTGCATTTTCATAAGGGTAACAGGTGAAATTGCTCCATACAATTTGTTGTGAAATTTCTCCTTAGTACACTGATATGTGGGGGAAAGCTACTGTTTGGGCGCATGGCAGAGCTTGGAAGGGAAGGAGCGCTATTTGACTTTTTGAATGTAAAAATTATTGGAATAATTAGCGGATGCCATGTCACATTTGGAGAGTCCCTGATGTGCCTAAGCAGTGGAAACCCAACTCAAGTGACCCCATTTTGAAAATTATAACCCTTTGGAAATTTATCTACAGATGTAGTGATGATTTTGACTCCATGAGTGTTTTCCAGAAACAGGCAGAAGTTGCTGAGTGAAAATTGCAAACTGCCGTTGTAGTGACCAGTACATTATACCCAGCTCATGCTTCTGGAGACATGCACCTGTAAATTAGGCTGGCTCTCATCACTACAGAAATGCCAAACATGTGGGGGCTAAATGTTGTTTAGGCACACTGGGGATCAGAAGAGAGGGGGGCATTTGGATTTTGAAGCGCAGAATTTGCTGAATTTCTTTTGGGGAGCGAGGAGCCATTTCTCTTTCCCAGAGCCTTTGTGCTACCAGTAAAGTGGATGCCCCGTATATTTCCATTAACAGATGACAGATCTGAGTGGTGACTTGTCTTTTTTTGTGGATTTAGTTGAAGCTTTTATTGGAAACATTTTACATTGCGGAAACTAGTTTTGCATTACCATATTTTGAAAGCTATAATGTTTTCATATTTCGGCCGACAGAGTCATATGATGCCTTGTTTTTGTGGGACGAGCTAATGTTTTTATTGGTACCATTTTCGGGTACATGACATTTTTTGATCGCTGTCTATTCTGATTTTTGGGAGACAGAATGAACAAAATCCAGCAACTCATGAATTGCTTTTTTATATATACCGTTCCGCATGTAGTAAAATTGGTAAGACAGCTTTATTCCTCGGGTCAGTACGATTACAGCGATACCACAGTTATATCATTTTTTCATGTTTTGGCGCTTTTACACAATAAAAACTATTTTATAGAAAAAATTATTATTTTTGCATATCTTTATTCTGGGCAGCACAGTGGCTCAGTGGATAGCATTGCAGCGCTGAGGTTCTGGGTTCACATCCCATCAAGGACAACATCTGCAAGGGGTTTGTATGTTCTCCCCGCGTTTGCATGGGTTTCCTCCGGGTCCTCCGGTTTCCTGCCACACGCCAAAGACATACTGATAGGGAATTTAGATTGTGAGCCCCATCAGGGACAGCAATGATAATGTGTGCAAACTGTAAAGCGCTGCGGAATATGTTAGCGCTATATAAAAATAAAGATTATTAATATTTATTATTCTGATAGCTAAAACTTTTTTATTTTTCTGCTGATGAAACTGTATGGTGGCTTTTTTTTTGCAAGACAAGATGACATTTTCAGTGGTACTATTTTTATTTACATCCGTCTTTTTGATCGCGTTTTATTGCACTTTTTGTTTACCTTTTGTTTACCGGTTGTTTACCGGTGTGATGATAAAGCTTGTTTTTTTGTCTTTTGGGTTTTTTTTATGGTGTGCACTGAAGGGGTTAACTTGTGGGACAGTTTTATAGAATGGGTCGTTACGGACGCAGCGATATCAAACATGTGTACTTTTATAAAGAAAATTATTTACATAAATAAATGTATTTATTGGAAAAATATATATATATTTTTTTTCTTTATTTAGGGATTTAAAAAAAAAACATTTTTACACTTTGCAAATTTTTTTTTAGCTTTTTTACATTATCCTGGTATGGGATATCACTGTATTATATCAGATCACTGATCTGACACTGCACAGCTGAGTATCAGATCAGCGATCTGACAGGCAGGGAAGGAGGCATGCCAGCAAGCCACCTTCCCTCCAGGTCCTGGAAGGACCCCGTGACCATCATGAGCATTGCTGCATTCTGATACAGCTGGCACCCGCACACGATCGCTGCGGCGCTTAGCGTGAGGCCGCACGATCGCTGCGGCGCTTAGCGTGAGGCCGCGCGATCTTGCCGCCGTAGATATACTGCTCTTTGCGGGAACACAACTCCGGCAGAACAGTATATATACGGCCCATGTTGGGAAGGGTTAACAGAAATAAACACTTGAAATACATTACTCTGTTTGTAATTACTCTATATAATATATGAGTTTCACTTTTTTGTATTGAAGAACTGAAATAAATTAACTTTTTGATGATATTCTAATTTTGTGAGATGCACCTGTAGCTCTCTGTGGTCATCCCCTGGATTCCAAAGGTCTGGCTCCGCTCCAGCACTGGTCTCCTTTTCACTCTTTGCTTCAGGCATTGGATAGGACACAATGCACATTCTGAAATCATGATGAATAGTACATACGTGTTTGTTTTTCACATTTTTTTTACAACCACATAGGAAAACTAAAAATCATTTTCAATTGTGTTTCCCTTTTTTTCTTTATGTCATTTACAATATGAGTATGATACTATATTTTGATATACATGAATATATTTTGATCGCAAACATGGTAATTTCATATCCATTGTATGTTTATTTTTATTTACATTTTTATTTCTTTATTTTTGCATTAGGAAAATCAAGGAGATTCAAACATTTATGCTTATATTTATCATTTTTAATATTTGTAAAAACAGGTTTTTTTATTGCTTTGAACCTGAACCTGTGAACCTGTCTTATCATCTGTACTATATATTGTAATATAAAGTAAAAATCGCAACCCACTTAGAAGCCCTGCCATAGGCTATTCTTTATAGGATTGCAAAAATGAAATCAGTCTGCACTTTTAGGGCTCATGCTCACTTGCGTGAAATACGGCCGAGTCTCGCAGGTTAAAACCCGAATCTGCAGCCGGCACTCCAGAGCGGAGCAATACATGGAGCTGCACACTCCGCTCCCAAGTGCCGGCGGCAGAGCCGGGTGTTACCATGCGAGCTTCGGCCGTATTTCACGCAAGTGAGTATGAGCCCTTAGTAGGACTATGGCAAGCCATCGGCACCCTGTGATTATGTTACAGGGAAGCAGTGGTCACTGAAATGGATGCCTTACCAACTCTGTGCCACTTTAATGCCACTTTCAGGGATTGAAAGCAGCATTTAAGTGACTAAAAACCGTTTAAATGACATTTTTTTAAAATTTTCACGGAAACTTACAAAACTTATATTTTTTGAGACCTATTCAGCTTTGAAGTAACTTTAAGAGGACTATATATTAGACAATCCCCAACATTTTTATGATTTAAAAAGCAACACCCCTCAGAGTATTCAAAACTGATATGTTAACCCTTCAGGTGCTTTGTAGCACCTGAAGGGTTAACAAAATGGAATTAATTCAATGAAAATGTATTTTTTGTTCCACTAAAATGTTGCTTTTATCCTAGCAGGCCACCATAGCTGGAAATTACTTGGCCTTGCATTGGCAAGGCAACAATAGGAAGCAAAGATTCATGATCTTGGGATATTGAAAGAGTTAACCAAGTAGATGCTGCTGTTGCTATTGACAGTATGTTGGGGTTAAACTGAATGTGGCCAATGCAGTGGGGTGTTGTCCATACTGTGACCCCTACTGCATTTTCACAGTCCAAAAAGCGCTATTGTCTTATTTTTCAGGTCAGTAAAAAGGTGTATTAATGGCCATTAAGGGGTTATTGTAAAAGGCAGGAATACAATAAAAGATAACATCTACGGTATTTACAGATCCACTATTCACAAAAGGTGTTGGTCACAGCTTACCTCCTCCCCCTTCCCGTACAATGAACTCTGCAGATGTCACATAGAAGAATACTCTACTATAGAAGCCAATGAATTTCTCCAATAGTTTTTTTATGTGACTACAATAAAACATATCTCTGAATTTTGGTAAAAGGACACATTAACAGCTCAGGCATAACGGCTATCACATAGTCACGCACAGAAGCTAGAAAAATAACATAAGGACGGAATGGAGAAAGTGTTAGTATTAGATCTTAATTAGTTAAAAAAAACTTTCTGACAGATTCCTTTTACGTGAGTATTAGAATATCGGGGGCTTACATCAATAAAGAAGGGCTATTTTGTCGAATTGGAAACATATGATGGATTTCATGTGAGGATATCTTTCCAGTAAATTGGTCCTCCCATTGTAGTAAATGTGTAAAATTATTGAATTCCATTAAACACTTTATCCAGTGGCCTCCTGTAGATAAGAGTAAAGCCTATGACAGCTTCCTTCATTATGCTCATTTGTTATTATGCATGTGTTGAATTAGAGACATATGTAAGATTCTTTAACTTTCATATCATGTCTCACTAAATTGCAACCTAGTATTGTAGTTATTGATTTTCTGTGTTGAAGAATGCAGTCCATACTCAGTATCGTAAAGAAGTAGCTATCAATCCATAGAAGATAAATCGCTGCTACCTATTCCAATACCAGCTAGGCTGTGAATAGAGTGGAACCAAGCACTTAGTTGGAATTATATTACACTGACATGGATAACAATTGACATTTTCATTGATATGTTCTGTAACTTATTTATTCTATACTGTTTCCTAAGCCACTGTTAATATGTACAGTATCCATTAAATATATTGGGATATATATACCTGTATACAATTAATACAATTAATACTTATGCTTTTAAAGCTTACATTTTATAGTATTATCTCATATGCTGCTGTAATAGTTGAGGAAGTGAGGAAGAACATATATTTCATGTTGCTTAAATGGTATTTCCGGGACTTTATAAAAAAAAACTAAAATTTGCCTAAGTACTAACCAGCAGTTAGTGGCTACCTACCTGCCTGTTGTGCATGGCACTGTTCTTTCCCAGCACACAGCAGTCACAGACCGCTCCTGCTGGGGATTCCACTGCCTCTGCTGATGACGAGTCTATAGAGCGGAGGCATCTTTTCAGCTCCGCTCTGTTGACAGAGCGAGACTTCCAATGTCATTCTGATTGACAGTCGGATTCCTGCTGCCTAACTGTGGGAATCGGCTGTCAATCAGAATGTCATCAGAAGTCACATCCCGTCGCATCAGCAGGGGCAGCTGAATCCCCAGCAGGAGCGATCTGGAACCGCTCTGTGCCAGGAAGAATGGTGATGTGCACAAAAGGCAAGTAGTTAGCAACTATCTACCTGTTAGTGCTTAGGCACATTTTTTGTTTTTCATAAAGTCCTGGATATACCCTTTAATTAATGTTATTGCACAAAATGATGTCCTATTATATCATTGAGAATGAAATGGTCTCATTGAGTGATGTAAGAGGATGGCATAGTGATCATGGAGCCACAGGAGTTGTGCCTACTAGTGATGAGCGAACCTGCTCGCCACTACTGGTTACTCGCCCGAGTATCACTGTACTCGGTGTACTCGGCGAGCACCGAGCATTTCTGGAATTACTCAGCGGGAACTCGAGTCTCCACCCTGCATTTTTGGTGGTCTTTAGAGACCCAATCAACATGCAGGGATTGTCTGCCAGGCATTGTAACGCCGCAGCCATCTTTGTTGTGGTCTTGCAGTGCTTGGCTCGCCGCACAGCATCATCAGGGGTATAAGAGACCGGACGCCGCCCTGCTCGGCACATTCATCTCAAGAATCAGACAGTGTAGGGAGAGCTGCTGCTGAGATAGGGTCAGATTTGGGGACTTCTTAGTCAGTGGGGTCTACCATCCTAAACTACTCAAATCCAGCTAAACCAACAGTCCTTCTAAGGACTAATTCCAGAGTATATAGGTTGCAGTGTTGGGTAGGCAGGCGAGTGTACGTCGCTCTATACATATCAATGCAAGATCTGTAGGTACTGTATGTGTGCATATAGATATCTTTGCATACATCAAGAGGGTCCATTCCATTACTGTCTGCTGCTGCTGCTACTGCTACCTATAGCACATATTGACCATATATACCTAGCCCCAGGTATAATTGGCTAGGAAAAAATTTTTGGCCAGGTGAATAGAGATTATTTTATTGCAAAGCAATCCAGAATCCTTTTTTTTCTCTATTTGACACTGCACAATACAGCCAGATCTTTTTCCTAGCACAGCGTGAAAATCCAGCAATTTTAAACGGGTCTCAAAAATAGCTTATGAGTGCGCAGAAAAATCTTTCATTTTTTTGTGTTACGGTAGAGTAGAATTTTTTTTGAGTGTCTTACACAATTTTGCTGAATCCCAAAAAAATACATACAGGCCACATATTTTACAGTGTGCTATATCTGTGACATGCCTCATACATCCGTGTGCTAAAAATTTGGGCATTTTAGGCCTAAATTCCATTTTTTTGCTGTCTGTTACTCTAGTTATATACAGCACTATTTTGCAGACCCCCAAAAAAATACAGACCACATATTTGGCAGTGTGGTATTTCCGTGACAGGCCTCATATATCTGCATGCTCCAAGTTTGGGCATTTTAGGCCGGTATTCCAGTGTTTTTCCTGTCTGTTACTCTACTTATATACAGCACTATTTTGCATTAAAAAAATAAAAAATACAGGCCACATATTTGGCAGTGTGGTATCTCCGTATCAGGCCTCATCTATCTGTGCTAAAAATTTGGCCATTTTTGGCCTACATATTCTAGTGTTTAAGCTCTCTGTTACCCTACTTATTGACACCAATTTGAAAACCAAAAAAATGTTTTTAACTACAGTCCAGATAGTTTAAAGTGAGGTTTTCCTGCACACGTATCATATACAAGTTCGCTCCCATTTCACCCATTTGTAGTGAATGTGTAAAATATTCTAGTCCATTTACAATGGGAAAGGCGCGTGGCAAGGGACGGGGAATTGGACGTGATGGTGATGGTGCATGCCGAGGCCGTGGGCAAGCTGAAATTGTTCCACAAAAAACACCCACATCTTCTCGCTGGACCTTAGTGTCCGAAGTCCTAGAGGACCGCAGCAAGACGGCACTATTGATGACAGAGCAGTGTGAAAAGGTTGTTGGTTGGATAGCGGATAATACTTCCAGTTACTTTGCCACCACCGCCAGCACCTTGTCTTCCACACAGTCAAATCTGAGTAGCTGTGAATCTGGACCACATATTATTCATCCTGATCCTCCTTCGTCCCACCATGCTGAGTGCCCTGAGACCACTGATCCCACACTCAAACACTACGAAGAGCTGTTTACTTTTCCATTTATAGATTCGGCCCTCTCGCCCGGTCCACTTGAATCGGGGGAAGATGAGATTCCATATAGTGATGACCAAATATTTGAGCAACCACGGTCACAAGAGGTGGACAATGATGAGTCATAATTGCCAGAAAGTCAGGAGGAGGACCAGGGTGCGGAAGTGGAAGATGAGGTGGTGGATGATATAGTAACTGACCCAACCTGGCAGGAGGACATGCAGAGTGAGGACAGCAGCACACATGGGGAAGGGAGGCATAGCACCCATTCAGGCAGGAAGAAGCAGTGTGATGGCTGCAGACAGAAGGTGGGCAACCGTTCCCCGTAACACCAAAATGATGGAAGTTGCCAGACCAACTGTTAGGTTTTCCCGAGTCTGTGTATTTTTTAAAGACTCTGCCGATAACCCCAAACAGGCCATTTGCAACACCTGTCATGCCAGCATCAGCAGGGGTAGCAAAACTACCAGCCTTACCAACACCAGCATGATCAGCCACATGGCAGCAACGCACCTGACTTTGTGGGCTCCACCCCAGGCTCCAGAAACAGTCTGCGGGTGACACCACTGCTTCTTCCACTGTTGTGCATGCAAGCCAATCCCCTGTCCACGGTGCATGCAAAGATGCCTCCTGCCCCGCACGTGCTGTTGTCCACACTCAAATAGCACCATTATCAAGCACGTTCACATCCTTGTCCCAGCGCAGCCTTCAGTTGTCTATACCCCAGTCATTGGAACACAAGCGGAAATACGCAGCCAACGCCCCATAGGCCACAAGTACTAAATTCACACATTGCTCATCTGCTTGCACTGGAAATGTTGCCTTTTAGGCTCGTGGAGATGGAATCTTTCCGCAACTTGATGGCAGCGGCCCTCCCAAGGTACTCGTTCCCCAGCCGCCACTATTTCTCCTGCTTTGCTGTCCCGGCATTACACAAGCACGTGTCCCACAACATTACCCATGCCATCAACAATGCAGTTACTGGGAAAGTACACCTAACCATGCACACGTGGACAAGTGCTTGTGGCCAGGTACATCTCGCTGACAGCACACTTGGTTAACATAGTGGAAGCCGGGACCCAATCCTAATGACGCCAAGGATTGCAGGCCCTACATCAATCAGGGTTGCCCTCACAGTTTAGAGCTCCTGCACCTCCTCCTCCTCTTCAGCTATCATCTCTGAAATGAGCACATCAATCTCAAGCTGGAAGCACTGCAGCACTGCCAAATCCGAGTGGCAGCAGGCTGTTCTGAAGCTAATCTGCTTAGGTGACAAACTGCACAATGCTGAAGGCTATATGCACACATTCAGGATTTATTCCTGAGAAAAACCTGAAATTTTCTGCAAGAAATCTGCAAAAAATCTGCATGCGTTTTTTGTGCGTTTTTGGTGCATTTTTGGTGCGTTTTTGGTGCGTTTTTGGTGCGTTTTTTCCAGACATTTCCCAATGCATTTTATAGTGGGAAATCCGCAAAAAAACCCCACAAAATTAATGAACATGCTGCATTTTTTACCGCGATGCGCTTTTTTCGTGGAAAAAAAGCATCCTGTGCACAAAAATTGCGGAATTCATTCTAAATGATGGGATGCTTAATGTATGCTTTTTTTGTGGTTTTATAGCATTTTTATAGCGAAAAAACACAAAAAAACCCGCGAAAAATCAGCAACGTGTGCACACAGCCGAAGAGTTGTGGACAGCTCTGAAAGAGCAGGCAGATCTGTGGCTGACACCGCTGAACCCCCAGCCAGGCATGGTTGTGTGTGACAATGGCAGGAACCTGGTGGTGGCTCTGAGGCAAGGGGAACTGACACACGTACCTGGCCCATGTGCTTAACCTCGTTGTTTAACGGTTTTTAAGAAGCTACCCAGAGCTGCCGCATCTGCTTGTGAAAGTACGCCACCTGTGTGCCCATTTTAGAAAGTCAGCTACAGCTTCAGCCGCCCTTGCCGTGTTTCAGCAGCAATTGCAGCTTCCGGATTACCGACTCATGTGTGATGTCCCCACGAGTTGGAACGCTACACTGCAGATGTTGGAAAGGATTTGTGAGCAGAAGAGGGCAGTTGTTGAATACCAGCATCAACAAGGCCATCGTTATTCGGGTCAGACTCCACACATAAGACCTCAGGAGTGGACATGGATGTCGGACATATGTAACATCTTCCAAAACTTTGAGGAGTCCACTAAGATGGTGAGCGGCGATGACATCATAATTAGCGTCACCATCCCGCTTCTCTGCAATCTGAAAAGCTCTCTGCTCACAATGAAAGAGGATTCATTGCAGACAGAGCAGGAGGACATAGAGCAAGGAACCATACAGGTGATTACACACAACCCAGCCTCATGTCATCCCAATGTGGATTGTTTGACAATGAGGAAGAGGAGGAGGAGGAAGAACAGGAGCTACTTGTATGCGCTGTAGACGGTACTACAAGCACAACTGTCAAGATGTCTGTTCAGCGTGGATGGCCTGAGGACAGAGAGGAAGAGGAGGAGGAAGAGGACACCTTGGTCAGTCATCCTGTTGGTGAGGACACGGAAGGCTTGCTTGTTACCAGTCTGGCGCGCATGGCTGACTTTATGTTGCGCTGCCTTTCCCGTGACCCTCATATTGTAAAAATTTTGGGTGACAGTCATTACTAGGTAGTGACCCTTTTAGACCCACGCTACAAAAAAAACTTTCAATCTCTTCTTCCAGAGGCAGCCAGGTGTTCTAAAATGCTGCATTATCAGAGGGCCATTGTTGCAGAATTAGTAATAAAAATTCCCATCTCAAAATGCTGGCGGCAGACATAACAGTTTGTTGGACAACCAAGGAGTACAGGCAAGAGAGACACAACTCCAATCCAGCAGAGGCAGGGGAACACTGGCAAAGTTCTGGGACATTTTTCTCAGACCCTCCCATCGCCCTGGCCCTGAGGCGCGGGGTACTGTCAAAAGGAATGGAATGTTTTCTAAGATGCTGAGGGAGTAACTTGCTGACAATACCAATGTCCTCTGTGATTCCTCTGTGCCTTTTAATTATTGGGTATCCAAGCTGGACACATGGCATGAACAGTCTCTCTATACCTTGGAGATCCTGGCCTGCCCTGCCGCTAGCGTTTTGTCAGAGTGGATTTTTAGTGCCGCTGGTGGAATTATCACAGATAAGTGCATTCCCCTGTCAACGGAAAATGTAGACAGGCTGACTCTTATAAAAATGAACAAGAGCTGGATTGGGCCAGACTTCTCTATACCACCAAATGACAGCGAAACATAACCTCCAATACAGTGTCTTTTTGGGAGGTGTTTTCCCATGCACCTCTTCACACCCACACATGGGTATATGCTTCCTGATTTTGGCTATGTGGCGTAATCCTCCTCCTTGTACTCATCCTCATCATCCACCACCACTAGAATGCCAGGGTGAACATGTTCTATGCTGCTACAGCCAGTCATTTTTTTGGCAAGGGTGTCTACACTGTGTGCAGAATTATTAGGCTAGTTGTATTTTGATCACATGATACTTTTTATACATGTTGTTCTACTCCAAGCTGTTCAAGCTTTAAAGCCAACTACCAATTAAGTAAATCAGGTGATGTGCATCTCTGTAATAAGGAGGGGTGTTGTCTAATGATATCAAAGCCCTATATAAGGTGTGCTTAATTATTAGGCAACTTCCTTTCCTTTGGCAACATGAGTCAGAAGAGAGATTTGACAGGCTCTGAAAAGTCCAAAATTGTGAGATGTCTTGCAGAGGGATGCAGCAGTCTTGAAATTGCCAAACTTTTGAAGCGTGATGATCACCACACAATCAAGCGTTTCATGGCAAATAACCAACAGGGTCACAAGAAGCGTGTTGGGCAAAAAAAGCGCAAAATAACTGCCCATGAATTGAAGAAAATCAAGCGTGAAGCTGCCAAGATGCCATTTGCCAACAGTTTTGCCATATTTCAGAGCTGCTGGAGTAAAAAAAAAGCACTAGGTGTGCGATACTCAGGGACATGGCCAAGGTAAGGAGGGCTGAAAAACGACCACCTTTGAACAAGAAACATAACATAAAACATCAAGACTGGACCAAGAAATATCTTAAGACTGACTTTTCAAAGGTTTTATGGACTGATGAAATGAGAATGGCTCTTAATGGGCCAGATGGATAGGCCAGAGGCTGGATCAGTAAAGGGCAGAGAGCTCCACTCTGACTCAGACGCCAGCAAGGTGGAGGTGGGGTACTGGTATGGGCTAGTTTCATCAAAGATGAACTTGTGGGACCTTTTCGGGTTGAGGATGGAGTGAAGCTCAACTCCCAGACCTACTGCCAGTTTCTGGAAGACAACTTCTTCAAGCAGTGGTACTGGAAGAAGTCGGTATCGTTCAAGAAAAACATGATTTTCATGCAGGACAATGCTCCATCACATGCCTCCAACTACTCCACAGTGTGGCTGGCCAGTAAAGGTCTCAAAGAAGAAAAAATAATGACATGGCCCCCATGTTCACCTGATCTGAACCCCATAGAGAACCTGTGGTCCCTCATAAAATGTGAGATCTACAGGGAGGGAACACAGTACACCTCATTGAACAGTGTCTGGGAGGCTGTGGTGGCTGCTGCACGCAATGTTGATCGTAAACAAATCAAGCAACTGACAGAATCTATGGATGGAAGGCTGTTGAGTGTCATCATAAAGAAAGGTGGCTATATTGGTCTCTAATTTTTGGGGGTTTTGTTTTTGCATGTCAGAAATGTTTATTTCTAAATTGTGTGCAGTTATATTGGTTTACCTGGTGAAAATAAACAAGTGAGATGGGAATATATTTGGTTTTTATTAAGTTGCCTAATAATTCTGCACAGTAATAGTTACCTGCACAAACAGATATGATCCTAAGATAGCCAAATCTAAAAAAAACCTCCATCTTCCAAAAATATTAAGCTTTGATATTTAGGAGTCTTTTGGATTGATTGAGAACATAGTTGTTGATCAATAATAAAAATAATCCTCTAAAATACAACTTGCCTAATAATTCTGCACACAGTTTATGATCCCCATAAAAAAATTTAAAAAATGTACCTCCATGGGAAAATGTTTGTCAGCCAATGCACTTAGTGTATGGGCATTACAAGTCTAGAAGACCCACTCCTTTAAATTGGACCTATTTTTTAATGAGGCCTTCCTCCACGTCTCATCATCCACCACCACTAGGACACCAGGGTGAATGTGTTCTATACTGCTACAGCCAGTCAATTTTTTGGCAAGGGTGTGTATGATTCCCCCCCCCCCAAATTTAAAAAAATGTACCCCCCTGGGGAAATGTTTGTCAGCCCATACACTTAGTGTATGGACATTCCAAGTCTAGGAGACTCGCTCCTTTAAATTCTGCCTATTTTTTAATGAGACCTTCCTCCACGTCTCACCATCCACCGCCACTAAATCACCAGGGTTAACATGTTCCCTGCTACTACAGCCACTCTAGTTTTTTGCTTGGGTGTTTATGATGCCCGTAATAAAAATATTTACACAGTATGTTGATGTGTACCCCCCAGGAGAAAATGTTTGTCAGCCCATACACTTAGTGTATGGGCATTACGAGTCTAGGAGACCCGCTCCTTTGTAATGGGACAGATTTGTTATGAGGCCCTCCTCCATGTTTTTTCCAAGGGGGGATTGGGTTGCGTGCAAATTTGGGTCAAGGCGGCTCTTGCATTCAATGCATAAGGAAACAGTATGGCAGGACCAACTGAAAAATGTGAAGTGGGTTTTCCTTTAGCCATCCAGTACCTGTGTTGAAAGGCTTATTGGGGTGCGTATGACTTGGTGGCAGGCAGGCCTTGCAGTCAATGCATAAGAAAACAGTATGGGAGTACAAAATGAATAATGTGAAGTGGGTTTTCCTGTGGCCATCCAGTACCTGGGTTCAAAGGCTTTTTGGGGTGCATATGACTTGGTAGCAGGGCAGGCCTTGCAGGTAGTACATAAGAAAACAGTATGGCAGGACCAACTGAAGAATGTGAAGTGAGTTTTCCTGTGGCCATCCAGTACCTGGGTTCACAGGCTTCTTGGGGTGCATATGACTTGATAGCAGGGCAGGCCTTGCATTCAATGCAACATTTTTTCAGGAAGCCCTCCTGTACCTCTCGTGAAAGGGGTATTGGGGTGCATCGTAGTTCTTGGCAGCCCAGCCACTCACTGCATAGGCAATAACAGCATAGGAGACCCACTCTTTAATAATGGCCCTTTAAGAATATTAATGCCGCCTGATGCCCCTCGAAAAATAGGCTTTGTGACTTTAAGAGTCCCTCCTTCATAAATGAAACTAGATGTGTGTGCTTATGTCTCACACACCACATTGCCAGCTAGGGTTATTAAATGTTACAATGACATTTCCCAGTGAATGCATTTGTATTGGTTGAAAGCAATGTTAAAGTTGAAAAACGCATCAAAAATGCTGCGTGTGAACATAGCCCAAGTATTGGAGGAACATTTTGGTCAGGGGTTAATTATTTTGCCTTATATACAAGTCATTACCCTGGAAAGGATGTACCTTAACATATTTTTCAGCAAAATCCATTTTGGTTTTGTTTTTGTATGTTTTTTAGTACTCCTGTAAAAATGGCGTGAAACTCTGACAACATTGCTTACAGCTGTGACCTAGGAGTCAGAAATGCTTCCAGGGGTGATCCCCATGATGTTCCCATGTCATTTGAGCAGTGTTTCTATCATTTTCAGACGTTTTTAGACCTTAAAAGGACCCCAAGGTTGGATCGCGGTAAAAATGCTCGGGTCTCCCATAGACTTATATTGGGCTCGTTGTTCTGGCTGAGTACCCGAGTATTCCAATTTGCTCGACCCGAGCAACGAGCACCCAAGCATTTTAGTGCTCGCTCATCAATAGTGCCTACGCTATAGCTGTGAAAGCCTATTGGTGACTGACAGCTGGGTTTCCCTCTACAATGCCCAGAATCAAAGATAACTATGATCCTGGTTAATACACCACTTATATAGATTTAAAAAAAAAGTTGCTCCCCAAAATAGTAGCATTACAACATAATCCAACAGAAGACAGGCCCTCATTCATGGAAAAATAAAGTCATGCCTTTTTGAATTCAATGATGAAAAAAATCCCTGCAATAATCACTACATCCTGAAGGTCAAAATATACTAATGGGGTAATATTCATAAGGAACTCTAGCCAGTAGTTGAGGCTACTTGAGTTGTCCTGCCCTCGATATCAAATGCACCCAGTATGTAAAATACTTTTTTTCTGCCAGCGAAATGGTCATTGCTATATGGCTGCATAGCACAGAAGTGTAAACTATGTGAAAATATTGTAAATTTTACACTTGTTTTATTTATCCTTTTGTCTGGCTATCTGAGAGGGCCACATTGGTTGCATAGGAACTTTTGTAGCCTCACCTAATTAAGAATTAATTAAAAGGAGGTTCTGCAGTAGCCCCAGCTGACTTTTTGCTCAGTAGAAAATCTAATAGAAGCTTTAATGGGAATCTGTCAGTAGGATCAATCCTCCTAAGCCGTCTATATGGGCATGTAGGTGATAGGAAGCTAAATACAATTATGCCTTGATATCTACAATCTGATTGTCTTATTCCAGAGATATCCATGTTTTCTCTTATATGCAAATGAGCTATTTTGAACTGTGGGTCAGAAATAGATCCCTTTAAATTGAAATATTAATTTAAGGCTGCTGTCACACTAGCAGTATTTGGTCAGTATTTTACATCAGTATTTGCAAGCCAAAACCAGGAGTGGGTGATAAATACAGAAGTGGTGCATATGTTTCTGTTATACTTTTCCTCTGTATGTTCCACTCCTGGTTTTGGCTTACAGATACTGATGTAAAATACTGACCAAATACTGCTAGTGTGACGGCAGCGTTTATTATTTTGCCAAGCGAGGGCCTGCAAATGGATTGAGAGAGCAATAAATTATTAAAACAACCGCTGTGTTTATTTCATTAAAATACTTTTAAATCATGTGTGTGTGTGTTTTTTAACCCTTTCTTACAATTGGATTAATAATGGATAGGTGTCATAATTGACGCCTCTCCATTATTAATCTGGCTTAATGTCACCTTCCAATAGCAAGGTGGCATTAACCCTTCATTACCCCATAGCCCACCTCTACAGGGAGTGGGAAGAGAGTGGCCAAGTGCCAGAATAGGCGCATCTTCCAGATGTGCCTTTTCGGCCGGAGACACACTGGTGCGAGAGACGGCCGAGTCTCGCTGGTTAAAAGCAAGCTGTGGCACCTGCATTCCGGAGCTGAGCGTGCAGCTCCATGTATTGCTATGCAGCCGCACGCTCTGCTCCGGAATGCAGGTGCCACAGCTTGCTTTTAACCAGCGAGACTCGGCCGTCTCTCGCACCAGTGTGTCTCCGGCCTTCTGGGGTGGCTGGGGGCAGATAATTTTAGCCACGGGGGGGCCAATAACCATGGACCCTCTCCTGGCTATTAATATCTGCCGTCAGTCACTGGCTTTACCATTCTGGCGGAGAAAATTGCGCGGGAGCCCACGCCAATTTTTTCCGCCATTTAACCCTTTATTTTAGCAGCTACAGCGCTGAAATTTTGCACATACACACTACTAACATTAGTAGTGTGGAATATGCAAAAAAAATGGGGATATGAGATGGTTTACTGTATGTAAACCATGTCTCATATCCTGTCGGGTTTGTGCAGGAGAAATGAAAAGCCGGCAATTGAATTACCGACTTTTCACTAACACCGCTGCGTATTTCTCGCAAGTCACACTGCTGGTCCGTGTGGAATCCGTATTTTTCTCGCCCCCATAGACTTTCATTGGCGATTTTTTTTTGCGCAATACGCTGACAAACGCAGCATGCTGCGATTTTCTACGCCCGTACAACACCGTATATTACGGATCCGTAATATACGCCTGATAGGACTAGACCCATTGAGAATCATTGTGCCGTATGTAATGCGAGTTTTACGGACGTAGTTTCTGCGCTCTTACGTCCGTAAAACACGCATGTGTGACCCCGGCCTTACAAATACTGATGTAAAATACTGACCAAATACTGCTGGTGTGACGGCAGCCTAAGGCTGTTGTCTAATCACACTAAAATTGCCATGGTGTGCCAGTCTGAACATATCCATTTCACGCTGGACCACTTATTCCTGTATGCAGCAAAAGTCATGCATAAATTATTTCAATACAGTATCTACAGTATGTAAATTTTTTTTTTTAGGGTAAATTCTCCCAGAAAAAAAAAAAAAATAGTGGGAGATTAAGATTGGCATTTCTGCTTGAGTGCTGGTCCTGTGTGTGCCATCTGTCTCAAATTATTGGGGCACAGAAAACCTAGTGTGTAACATTGGGCCTGATTTTCCTTTCAGTGTCAGGCACCTATAAAGGTATATATAAATCCTACAGAAGTTTGAGTTCACCTGATAAGTTGTTTTACAGTAAGGGTACCGTCACACAGTCACACTTTGATCGCTACGACCATACGATCCGTGACGTTCCAGCGATATCCATACGATATCGCTGTGTCTGACACGCAGCAGCGATCAGGGATCCTGCTGAGAATCGTACGTCGTAGCAGATCGTATGGAACTTTCTTTCGTCGCTGGATCTCCCGCTGACATCGCTGGATCGTTGTGTGTGACAGCGATCCAGCGATGCGTTCGCTTGTAACCAGGGTAAACATCGGGTAACTAAGCGCAGGGCCGCGCTTAGTAACCCGATGTTTACCCTGGTTACCAGCGTAAAAGTAAAAAAAAAACAAACAGTACATACTTACATTCCGGTGTCTGTCCTCCGGCGTCTCAGCTTCTCTGCACTGTGAGCGGCGGCCAGCCAGAAAGCGAGCACAGCGGTGACGTCTGACGTCAGACGTCACCGCTGTGCTTTCCGGCCGCTGTGCTTACACAGTGCAGAGAAGCTGAGACGCCGGAGGACAGACAGCGGAATGTGAGTATGTACTGTTTGGTTTTTTTTTACTTTTACGCTGGTAACCAGGGTAAACATCGGGTTACTAAGCGTGGCCCTGCGCTTAGTTACCCGATGTTTACCCTGGTTACCCGGGGACTTCGGCATCGCTCCAGCGCCGTGATTGCAACGTGTGACTGCAGTCTACGACGCTGGAGCGATACTCATACGATCGCTGCGACGTCACGGATCGTGCCGTCGTAGCGATCAAAGTGTGACTGTGTGACGGTACCCTAACAAATAGCGTTACTTTGGTTACGTTTTGCAAACAATGAGGAAGTCTAGTGGAAGATGTCGTGGCCGTGGGCGGTCATTGTCAGCTGGTAATGATGGTAGTGGTGGTGGAGCATCAGGTGGTCGTGGTAAAAGCAGTACAGCACCTAAGTCTCGAGTTGTTGAGCCAGGTTCGTTGTCTGGCTACACAAGGCCTCGAACGCTCTCTTTTCTGGGAGTAGGAAAACCACTTTTGAAGCCGGAGCAGGAGGAACAAGTATTGGCTTTCATTGCTGACTCTGCCTCTAACTCTTTCGCCTCCTCCTCGGAAAGTGCCAAATGTCAGAGCAGTGCATCGTCAGTGGATGCTCCCAGTCAGGAACAAGTCGCTTCCTTGTGTCCTTCACTAAAAA
Organism: Ranitomeya variabilis; assembly: GCF_051348905.1. Classification (NCBI taxonomy): domain Eukaryota; kingdom Metazoa; phylum Chordata; class Amphibia; order Anura; family Dendrobatidae; genus Ranitomeya; species Ranitomeya variabilis. The sequence continues at coordinate 524,599,398 of NC_135234.1, read as the reverse complement.
CAACAGTGAAAGATGCGTCAGTCGACACAACAGGTTACTCCATGGAGCTCTTTACACATAACGTTCCTGGGTTACACAGTGAAACAGTTAACAGGCTATGCCCATTAGAAGTTGAATCGGACATGGAGTGCACAGATGCACAGCCACAGCCAGATTACTATGCTGTTCCTTTGACTCAGACCAGAACATTGCCCTCGCAGTGTACTGAGGCAGAATCAAAACCAGCGGAGACTATGGTGCTCTGTCACGAAGGCAATACCACCGGCTTACACGGTGACACAGACGAAGTTGCACACAACATAGAAGAGGAGGTCATAGATGACCCAGTTGTGGATCCCGATTGGCAGCCACTGGGGGAACAGGGTGCAGGCGACAGTAGTTCTGAAGCGGAGGAGGAGGAGCCGCAGCAGGCATCCACATCACAACAGGTTCCATCTACCGGGCCCGTATCTGGCCAAAAATGCGTGGCAAAACCTAAACCAGTTGGAGGACAGCGTGCCATCCGGTTAAAGAAGCTCAGTCTGCAATGCCTGAAAAGGTATCCGATAGTAGAAAGAGTGCAATCTGGCATTTTTTTAAACAACATCCAAATGATCAGCGCAAAGTCATCTGTCAAAAATGTTCAACTACCTTAAGCAGAGGTCAGAATCTTAAAAGTCTAAATACAAGTTGCATGCATAGACATTTATCCACCATGCATTTGCAAGCCTGGACTAACTACCAAACGTCCCTAAAGGTTGCAGCACCCTCGGCCAATGAAGCTAGTCAGCAACGCTACATCCCTTCCCTCCCTGTAAGCCGACCATTTCCCACACCACCTGCAGTATCTGGGCAGCTTTCGTCGCCAGGCCAAAGCAGTCAGGGAATCACCAGGTTAGTAGTAGGAAACACTGCATGTAGGGCACCGGCAAGAATACCATCTCCAACCCTCTCTCACTCACCCATGTCCACCGGCACCACCGCTAGTTCCACGATCTCCAGCTCTCCAGTCCAGCTCACCCTACATGAGACTCTTGTTAGGAAAAGGAAGTACTCATCCTCGCATCCGCGTACACAGGGTTTGAACGCCCACATTGCTAGACTAATCTCATTAGAGATGATGCCCTACCGATTAGTTGAAAGCGAAGCTTTCAAAGCGCTGATGGACTATGCTGTACCACGCTACGAGCTACCCAGTCGGCACTTCTTTTCTAGAAAAGCCATCCCAGCCCTCCAACAGCATGTTAAAGACCGCATCGTCCATGCACTCAGGCAGTCTGTGACTACAAAGGTGCACCTGACAACAGATGCATGGACCAGTAGGCATGGCCAGGGACGCTATGTGTCCATCACGGCACACTGGGTGAATGTGGTGGATGCAGGCTCCACAGGGGACAGCAATATTGGGACAGTTCTGCCTAGCCCACGGTCAAGAAAAGAGTTAGCTGTAGGCGTTTTCCCCCCCTCCTCCTCTTCCTCCTCCTCCTGCAGAAGCGAGAGCTCGTCCACAGACCGCAGTCGCACATCCACTCCATCCGCAGCTGCCACTGTTGCACACCAGGTGTGCCATTATGGGACAGCTAGTGGCAAGCGTCAGCAGGCTGTATTGGCAATGAAGTGTTTGGGCGACAACAGACACACCGCGGAAGTTCTGTCCGAGTTCTTGCAGAAAGAAACTCAGTCATGGCTGGGCACTGTACATCTTGAGGCAGGCAAGGTAGTGAGTGATAACGGAAGGAATTTCATGGCTGTCATAGCCCTTTCCCAACTGAAACACATTCCTTGCCTGGCTCACACCTTAAACCTGGTGGTGCAGTGCTTCCTGAAAAGTTATCCGGGGTTACCCGACCTGCTCCTCAAAGTGCGCAGACTTTGCTCGCATATCCGCCGTTCGCCTGTACACTCCAGCCGTATGCAGAACTATCAGCGTTCTTTGAACCTTCCTCAGCATCGCCTAATCATCGACGTTGCAACAAGGTGGAACTCCACACTGCACATGCTTCAGAGAGTGTGCGAACAGAGGCGTGCTGTTATGTATTTGTGGGAGGATACACGGGCAGGCAGTTGGATGGCAGACATGGAGTTGTCAGGTGTGCAGTGGTCGAAGCTACAAGACCTGTGTCAAGTCCTTCAGTGTTTTGAGGAATGCACATGGCTGGTTAGTGCAGACAACGCAATAATAAGCATGAGCATCCCCTTAATGCGTCTGCTGATGCAAAGTTTGACGCACATAAAGGAGCAGGCGTCTGCAGCCGAGGAAGAGGAAAGCCTTGATGACAGTCAGCCATTGTCTGGTCAGGGCCGTGTAGAGGACGCGGTAGTGGGCGAAGAGGAGGACGAGGAGGATGATGGGGATGAGTACTTTTTTACTGAGGAAGCTTCTCCTGGGCCAACAGAACTTAGTGGCGTTGCAAGGCCGGGTTCTGTTTTTGTAAGGGAGACAAGTGACGTAGATTTGCCTGTAACTGCCCCTCAAACCAGCACAACCGCAGATTTGCCAACTGGAACTTTGGCCCACATGGCGGATTATGCCTTACGTATCCTCAAAAAGGACCCACGCATTATTAAAATGATGAGCGATGACGATTACTGGTTGGCCTGCATCCTTGACCCTCGCTATAAAGGCAAATTGCAAAATATTATGCCACATGAGAACCTCGAACAAATATTAGCAACCAATCAAGCTACTCTTGTAGACCGTTTGATTCAGGCATTCCCAGCACACAGCGCCGGTGATGGTTCTCACACGAGCTGCAGGGGGCTACAGGGCAGAGGTGTTAGAGGTGCACAGATCAGAAGTGGCGTTGGACAGAGGGGTTTTCTGACCAGGTTGTGGAGTGATTTCGCAATGACCGCAGACAGGACAGGTACTGCAGCATCTATTCAAAGTGACAGGAGACAACATTTGTCCAGTATGGTTACTAACTATTTTTCAGCCCTTATTGATGTTCTCCCTCAACTGTCATTCCCATTTGATTACTGGGCATCCAAATTAGACACCTGGCCTGAATTGGCAGAATATGCGTTGCAGGAGCTTGCTTGCCCAGCAGCTAGTGTGCTATCAGAAAGAGTATTCAGTGCTGCTGGTTCAATATTAACCGAAAAAAGGACTCGTCTGGCTACCCAAAATGTGGATGATCTCACCTTCATTAAAATGAACCACTCCTGGATTTCAAATTATTTTGCCCCACCTTTCCCGGCTGACACCTAGCTTTCCTATAAAAAGGTCTTGCTTGTGGACTGGTCTTACTGAGTGTTAAAATCTCTTAATTTGCAGCAGCTGTTTGACCAGCATACGACATGTTTACATCTCCCCCAATGGGAAAACTCCCCCAACGGGGCCGTTGTCCCACTCTCGACACTTGGCGCAAGCACCCGTTAGTTACAGTGCTGTTTGTCAGAAGAGGTGGGTGTGCTCGCATTTGGTCGACGGCACTGCCACTGGGTCCCTCATAGTACAATGTAATGTCTCTGGCGGTGGTGGTGCGCACCCAACGTCAGACACACCGTTGTAACATGAGGGGCCCTGGGGCGGTACCGCCGGCCACAAGAGAGTCCCCCCCCCCAGCTGAAACTGTGCTCTACCACGTGCCAAATTATCTCGCACAGCTCCACCAATGTTTAGTCTATGCGCTGACATCATTCAATGCCTGGCACTGACAATCAATACCAATTTGTTGACATCTATGATGATAGTTACAGTAGTCTGGGTCAGTGTCCTATATTGACACCAGTAAATACTAATTTACTGCCAAATTACTTTGTCATAAACTCTGCAGATGAGCCCACCCTTGTACCTAAGCATGCCACCCTTTCTTTTTATTTATAACATCTATTTATTTTTTGGGAGTACTAACTGTGTCAGACACTTCTTGCATTACTCCTCCACTGACCACAATGCTGCCTGCCTGTGTATCCATGTAACCGATTTTAAACTGCCATGCCTGCCTATTGTTTGTTATTTTAGGCCTTTGATAGCCTGTCTGCGGCCCCTACTTGCAATACTCCTCCACTGACCACAATGCTGCCTGGAGTGCCTGCCTGTGTATCCATGTAACCGATTTAAAACTGCCATGCCTGCCTATTGTTTGTTATTTTAGGCCTTTGATAGCCTGTCTGCGGCCCCTACTTGCAATACTCCTCCACTGACCACAATGCTACCTGCCTGTGTATCCATGTAACCGATTTAAAACAGCCATGCCTGCCTATTGTTTGTTATTTTAGGCCTTTGATAGCCTGTCTGCGGCACCTACCTGCAATACTCCTCCACTGACCACAATGCTGCCTGCCTGTGTATCCATGTAACCGATTTAAAACTGCCATGCCTGCCTATTCTTTGTTATTTTAGGCCTTTGATAGCCTGTCTGCGGCCCCTACTTGCAATACTCCTCCACTGACCACAATGCTGCCTGGAGTGCCTGCCTGTGTATCCATGTAACCGATTTAAAACTGCCATGCCTGCCTATTGTTTGTTATTTTAGGCCTTTGATAGCCTGTCTGCGGCCCCTACTTGCAATACTCCTCCACTGACCACAATGCTGCCTGGAGTGCCTGCCTGTGTATCCATGTAACCGATTTAAAACTGCCATGCCTGCCTATTGTTTGTTATTTTAGGCCTTTGATAGCCTGTCTGCGGCCCCTACTTGCAATACTCCTCCACTGACCACAATGCTGCCTGCCTGTGTATCCATGTAACCGATTTAAAACTGCCATGCCTGCCTATTGTTTGTTATTTTAGGCCTTTGATAGCCTGTCTGCGGTTCCTACCTGCAATACTCCACTGACCACAATGCTGCCTGCCTGTGTATCCATGTAACCGATTTAAAACTGCCATGCCTGCCTATTGTTTGTTATTTTAGGCCTTTGATAGCCTGTCTGCGGCCCCTACCTGCAATACTCCTCCACTGACCACAATGCTGCCTGCCTGTGTATCCATGTAACCGATTTAAAACTGCCATGCCTGCCTATTGTTTGTTATTTTAGGCCTTTGATAGCCTGTCTGCGGCCCCTACTTGCAATACTCCTCCACTGACCACAATGGGGCCTGGAGTGCATGCCTGTGTATCCATGTAACCGATTTAAAACTGCCATGCCTGCCTATTGTTTGTTATTTTAGGCCTTTGATAGCCTGTCTGCGGCCCCTACTTGCAATACTCCTCCACTGACCACAATGCTGCCTGCCTGTGTATCCATGTAACCGATTTAAAACTGCCATGCCTGCCTATTGTTTGTTATTTTAGGCCTTTCATAGCCTGTCTGCGGCCCCTACCTGCAATACTCCTCCACTGACCACAATGCTGCCTGGAGTGCCTGCCTGTGTATCCATGTAACCGATTTAAAACTGCCATGCCTGCCTATTGTTTGTTATTTTAGGCCTTTGATAGCCTCTCTGCGGCCCCTACTTGCAATACTCCTCCACTGACCACAATGCTGCCTGGAGTGCCTGCCTGTGTATCCATGTAACTGATTTAAAACTGCCATGCCTGCCTATTGTTTGTTATTTTAGGCCTTTGATAGCCTGTCTGCGGCCCCTACCTGCAATACTCCTCCACTGACCACAATGCTGCCTGGAGTGCCTGCCTGTGTATCCATGTAACCGATTTAAAACTGCCATGCCTGCCTATTGTTTGTTATTTTAGGCCTTTGTTAGCCTGTCTGTGGCCCCTACTTGCAATACTCCTCCACTGACCACACCAATGCTGCCCATGTACCCCTGGAACCTATTTAAAAGTTCATAGAGCCTAGTTATATATTTTATTTACTATTAATAAGGCCATGATGGACTACGCTGTACCACGCTACAAGCTAACCAGTCGACACTTCTTTTGCGAGAAAAGCCATCCCAACCCTCCACCAGCATGTAAAAGACCGCATTGTCCATGCACTCTGGCAATCTGTGAGTACAAAGGTGCACCTGACAACAGACGCATGGACCTGTAGGCATGGCCACAGAAGATTACGTGTCCATTAAGGCGCAATGGGTTAATGTGGTGGATGCATGGTCCACAGGGGACAGCCTACTAAGTCTGTATGCAGTCCCTAATTCAAATTGTCCTCCACTGTCTAAATCGGAGCTTCCACCTTCTGGCTTTCGGCCTATAGTATCAGAAATTAAACTGCATTTGGCCTTCAACTTTGGTTACAGCCTACTAACGGTGTCTGCCCCTCCCTGGTGTTTGTCCTCAACTGAATAAAGCTGAGCTTCAACCTTCTGGCTCTCATTAAGTGCTGTGTTTTTAAAAATTGGTGGTTAGGGCCTACTAACGGTGTCTGCCCCTGCCTGGTGTTTGTCCTCAACTGAATAAAGCTGAGCTTCAACCTTCTGGCTCTCATTAAGTGCTGTGTTTTAAAAAATTGGTGGTTAGGGCCTACTAACGGTGTCTGCCCCTCGCTGGTGTTTGCCCTCAACTGAATAAAGCTGAGCTTCTGCAGCTCCCCAGAGTCCTGGTCGTTGCAGTACTGTGGCTCCGCCACTATGGGGAGCTATGGTGCGTCTGATGGCACTGAAGGAGTTCATCTGATCAGGTATCACAGACACCAATACATTTCACAGCTGGGCCTCCGGGGGGAGCTAAGGGTGCTATTCATTAGGCCACTCCCCACCATAGTGGGTAAACTGGGGGTCAGGCAGGAAGTTAGATGAGAAAGCTGACCTGGGTTGGAACCAGGCAACACCTTGTGGCAGAGGGTGTTGTAGGGGAAGATACAGTAGGGTCTCTGTCGGGGGTGGGATCCTGACAGAGGCTTGGCAACAAGAAAGAACGTAACGGGACCGTGCCTGCTCCGGGTAGAGGCGGTACCCAAGAAAGGATTAGAAGCGAGATAGATTGTGCTGAGTGAGAAACGAGATCACGCAAAGGAGAAACACCAGTAGGAGTCGTGCTGTAAGACCGAAGCAACATCCTACTGAGGCGCACTACCGGGGGCCGGAACGCCGAGGGAGTATAATAACATTCAGCTTCAAGCAATACTTCAAACAGCGGCAGGGCAGTCAGTCTAAGGCGGGCTGTCTAACACATATCACCTATGCAGTCTTGGGGGGCAACTTGTGGAGAGGGGCGACTCTAGGGTCCCGGAAGAGCTCCGAGCCTACCCGTCAAACGGGTGCCGTCCCAACCAGAACACCAGGGAGGGACGGAGGATTAGCAGAACATCATCTAATCGAGTTGTGAGGGAACTTAAGAAACAGACACAACAGTTGTGGGGGACTTTCCGTAAGCACAGCAGGGAAGGACCACAACACATAGCGCTAGTAGGAAGGCACCGATTTCCACCTGTGAAGAGAACTCTGGAGGTGCCATTGGACCGGCCGGAATTGCGCAGCCTGGTGAACCGTGTTCCGGACTGAGGACCCAGAGATCTTCAGTAAAGAGGTAAAGAGACTGCAACCTGGTGTCCTCGTTATTTACTGCACCGCACCACCACAGCATCACCACCATCATCCACACCTTTTATTCACTGTGCGCCCCACGGCAGGGTCACGGACCGGGGCCTAGCCGCCGTGACAACCCCAGAGCAGAGACTCAGAGGCCCGGTACCGGGTACCCCTCGGCCCTGCGGCGGAGGGGGCGCCGCAACTTGGCGTCACGAACAGGATCTACTTAAGCCTGAAGAATCAGGTCATGTGTGCCTTGGGACTGTGATTTACTGTGCTTGGACTGTACTTTATTACAAGGACTGTGGATTGTCACTTGCCGCCAAAAGTTCGCGCCAAAACCGACGCCATTGCTGCGCCAGAGAAGCAGAAGGAGGGCGTGCCATGGGAGGAGACTACCAAAGTGGCGCCAGAAACGGCGACCGCCCCCCTGCGTCTCTTGTTGCAAAGCGATGACCTGCCTCAAGAAAGGGGAGAACCGCCTCCTGACTTGCAATGGCGGGAACAAGGTGAAAGAGGAACTCGACCTCGGAGAAATGGCGGAGCCAGGTGCATGCATTGCCGCCGAATGCCAGACAGCGGTGATAAGCAGCAAGTGCCCGAGCAGCGGCGAGGTGATCCCGGCTTGCCCTCACCCATCAGGAGCGGACTCGCGTCCACCGCCGGTGAGGGACCCGAACTCCTTGGAGCCGCCAATGGAGGAGCCGAGTCAACCTATCCCAGCTATGGGACCAGGGAGGGTGGAGTTACATCAAGAGGTGACTCCGGAGGAGCCACGGTCCGGGCTGCAGCCGATTCCAGTGTCCTCGTCAATGGACCGGAGCGACATCGGTGGAATCACATCAGGCGCAGGTATGGACGGCTTCCCTACTCCCCTGGCCGATTCTGCTCCCCCGACCGATCCGGTTCTCCTGAGCGATCCCGCTCCTGTGACCGCTCCTCACCCCAGCAATGATCGTTCTTTCTTGGTGGAGCGGGTCATCCTTACCTCTAATGCGATGGGGAAGCTAGTGCCTCCGCTACCAACCAAGATGGGAGAACCCCTAGACGTGGGCTTAGATGGGGTGATCCTTCGGTGGGACACCCCCTGGACCGGGCCGGATGGGACCCGGGAGGATGGCCTCACCCTTGCGGTACTTACCTGGGAACAGTATAAGCAATGCCTAATACAACACTGGAAAGATCGAGATGAGACCGAACAATCTGACATACAACGTAAGAAGTCTGCTCCCGGTAGGAGAGACGTGGTAAAGCGGGGAACTGTGCTGGCCTACCACCCGAAGAGGGGATGGGGCTCCATACAAGAACCGGGGCTGCCAACTGACGTCTTCGTTACTAGCTATAACGTGAAGACCCCCTGCTGCAGTCGAAATGGTGATCCGTTACAAAGAGGGGATCAGGTGACTTACACCCGCCATCGGAGTGCACAAGGATGGTGTGCCCGGAACGTTCGACGGTGTGAGCCTGAGAGAGCGCCCCCTGTTGCCCCGATCATGACTGATCCCAATTTGCCAGACCTTGTTCCCATCACCACGGTACGCCTGGTAGCGGCTACCGAACTCGCAAGCAGGATTAGCCTTCAAATCCAGGCCCCGGCTGATCTGATGGCATCGGAGAGACCAACTACCAGTATGGGTGCCGAGGGACAAAGATCACCCCCAGACTTGAAAGGATAAACCTCGATACCATGAATATGTAAATAGTTCTTTGACTGTTTGTTTCCTGATTTTTGCTGCTGAACCCGTCCAGGGTTAACTCTTAAGGGGATCCTTCTGTGGACCTGGGATCCCTATTGTTTTGCTTTTGTTGGATTTTTCCAAAGTTTTTGCACAAGTTTCTAGTTGAAAAGAACTGCTGAAATCATGAACAGTGCATGATCCGAACTTCTTGTACATAGTTTGCACCTTATTAACCCCTTAATCCCGTATGACGTACTATCCCGTCAAGGTGACCTGGAACTTAATTCCCGGTGACGGGATAGTACGTCATACGCGATCGGCCGCGCTCACGGGGGGAGCGCGGCCGATCGCGGCCGGGTGTCGGCTGCATATCGCAGCTGACATCCGGCACTATGTGCCAGGAGCGGTCACGGACCGCCCCCGGCACATTAACCCCCGGCACACCGCGATCAAACATGATCGCGGTGTACCGGCGGTACAGGGAAGCATCGCGCAGGGAGGGGGCTCCCTGCGGGCTTCCCTGAGACGATCGGTACAAGGTGATGTACTCACCTCGTACCGAACGTCTTCTCCCTGCAGGCCCCGGATCCAAAATGGCCGAGGGGCTGCATCCGGGTCCTGCAGGGAGCACTTCCGGGTCGGAGCAGGCTGCAGATGAAAGCTGCAGCCTGCTCCGATGAAAGGATGATCGCAGATCTAATAGAGTGCTGTGCACACTATCAGATCTGCGATCTGTGATGTCCCCCCCTGGGACAAAGTAAAAAAGTAAAAAAAAAAATTTCCACATGTGTAAAAAAAAAAAAAAAATTCCTAAATAAATAATAATAAAAAAAAAAATATTATTCCCATAAATACATTTCTTTATCTAAAAAAAAACAAACAAAAACAATAAAAGTACACATATTTAGTATCGCCGCGTCCGTAACGACCTAACCTATAAAACTGGCCCACTAGTTAACCCCTTCAGTAAACACCGTAAGAAAAAAAAAAAAAAAACGAGGCAAAAAACAACGCTTTATTACCATACCGCCGGACAAAAAGTGGAATAACACGCGATCAAAAAGACGGATATAAATAACCATGTTACCGCTGAAAACGCCATCTTGTCCCGCAAAAAACGAGCCGCCATACAGCATCATCAGCAAAAAAATAAAAAAGTTATAGTCCTCAGAATAAAGCGATGCCAAAATAATTATTTTTTCTATAAAATAGTTTTTATCGTATAAAAGCGTCAAAACATAAAAAAATGATATAAATGAGGTATCGCTGTAATTGTACTGACCCGACGAATAAAACTGCTTTATCAATTTTACGAAGCGCAGAACGGTATAAACGCCTCTCCCAAAAGAAATTCATGAATAGCTGGTTTTTGGTTATTCTGCCTCACAAAAATCGGAATAAAAAGTGATAAAAAATGGTCACGTGTCCGAAAATGTTACCAATAAAAACGTCAACTCATCCCGCAAAAAACAAGACCTCACATGACTCTGTGGACCAAAATGTGGAAAAATTATAGGTCTCAAAATGTGGAGACGCAAAAACTTTTTTGCTATAAAAAGCGTCGCTGGTTTCACACTTGCGTTTTTATCTGCATGCGTTTTTTAAAAAAACCGCATGTGTGAAAAAATGCATGTAAACGCGGTAAAACGCATGCGTTTTTATAGAAAAACACAAGAAAACAAGAAAAAAACAAAAAACCCTAACCCTACCCCTAACCCTACCCCTAACCTGAAATACGTGGCACTGAAATACGTGGCACTGAAATATACGTTTATATACGTATATAAGTACCACGATATTTCAGTGGCCACGTATATAAGTGCCACGTATATAAGTGCCACGTATTTAAGTGCCACGTATTTAAGTGCCACGTATTTAAGTGCCACGTATTTAAGTGCCACGTATTTAAGTGCCACGTATTTACGTGCCACGTATTTACGTGCCACGTATTTACGTGCCACGTATTTTTCAGTGCCTGGAATACGTGGCACTGAAATACGTGGCACTGAAATACGTGGCACTGAAATATCGTGGCACTGAAATATCGTGGCACTGAAATACGTGGCACTTAAATACGTGGCACTTAAATACGTGGCTCTTAAATACGTGGCACTTATATACGTGGCACTTAAATACGTGGCACTTATATACGTGGCACTTATGACTGTCAGAAAATGTTCAGTAAACGGTTAGGGGTGAGGTTAGGGGTAGGGTTTCAGGTAGAATTGGGGAGATTCCACTGTTCAGGCACATCAGGGGCTCTCCAAACGCGACATGGCGTCCAATCTCAATTCCAGCCAATTCTGCGTTGAAAAAGTAAAACAGTGCTCCTTCCCTTCCGAGCTCTCCCGTGCGTCCAAAAAGGGGTTTACCCCAACATATGGGGTATCAGCGTACTAGGGACAAATTGAACAACAACTTCTGGGGTCCAAGTTCTCTTGTTATCCTTGGGAAAATAAAAATTTGGGGGGCTAAAAATCATTTTTGTGGGAAAAAAAATATGTTTTATTTTCACGGCTCTGCGTTGTAAACTGTAGTGAAACACTTGGGGGTTCAAAGTTCTCACAACACATCTAGATAAGTTCCTTGGGAGGTCTAGTTTCCAATATGGGGTCACTTGTTGGGGGTTTGTACTATTTGGGTACATCAGGGGCTCTGCAAATGCAACGTGACGCCTGCAGACCAATCCATTTAAGTCTGCAGTCCAAATGGCGCTCCTTCCCTTCTGAGCTCTGTCATGCGCCCAAACAGTGGTTCCCCCCCCCACATAGGGGGTATCAGCGTACTCAGGACAAATTGGACAACAACTTTTAGGGTCCAATTTATCCTGATTCCCTTGTGAAAATACAAAACTGGGGGCTAAAAAATCATTTTTGTGAAAAAGAAAAATAATTTTTATTTTCACGGCTCTGCGTTATAAACTGTAGTGAAACACTTGGGGGTTCAAAGTTCTCACAACACATCTAGATAAGTTCCTTGGGGGGTCTAGTTTCCAATATGGGGTCACTTGTGGCTGGTTTGTACTGTTTGGGTACATCAGGGGCTCTGCAAATGCAACGTGATGCCTGCAGACCAATCCATTTAAGTCTGCATTCCAAATGGCGCTCCTTCCCTTCCGAGCTCTGTCATGCGCCCAAACAGTGGTTCCCCTCCACATAGGGGGTATCAGCGTACTCAGGACAAATTGGACAACAACTTTTAGGGTCCAATTTATCCTGATACCCTTGTGAAAATACAAAACTGGGGGCTAAATTTCATTTTTGTGAAAAAAAAAATAAAATTATTTTCACGGCTCTGCGTTATAAACTGTAGTGAAACACTTGGGGGTTCAAAGTTCTCACAACACATCTAGATAAGTTCCTTGGGGGGTCTAGTTTCCAATATGGGGTCACTTGTGGGGGGTTTGTACTGTTTGGGTACATCAGGGGCTCTGCAAATGCAACGTGACGCCTGCAGACCAATCCATTTAAGTCTGCATTCCAAATGGCGCTCCTTCCCTTCCGAGCTCTGTCATGCGCCCAAACAGTGGTTCCCCCCCACATAGGGGGTATCAGCGTACTCAGGACAAATTGGACAACAACTTTTAGGGTCCAATTTATCCTGATACCCTTGTGAAAATACAAAACTGGGGGCTAAATTTCATTTTTGTGAAAAAAAAAAAAATTATTTTCACAGCTCTGCGTTATAAACTGTAGTGAAACACTTGGGGGTTCAAAGTTCTCACAACACATCTAGATAAGTTCCTTGGGGGGTCTAGTTTCCAATATGGGGTCACTTGTGGGGGGTTTGTACTGTTTGGGTACATCAGGGGCTCTGCAAATGCAACGTGACGCCTGCAGACCAATCCATTTAAGTCTGCATTCCAAATGGCGCTCCTTCCCTTCCGAGCTCTGTCATGCGCCCAAACAGTGGTCCCTCCCCACAAATGGGGTATCAGCGTACTCCAGACAAATTGGACAACAACTTTTGGGGTCCAATTTATCCTGATACCCTTGTGAAAATATAAAACTGGGGGCTAAAAAATCATTTTTGTGAAAAAAAAAAATAATTTTTATTTTCACGGCTCTGCGTTATAAACTGTAGTGAAACACTTGGGGGTTCAAAGCTCTCAAAACACATCTAGATAAGTTCCTTAGGGGGTCTACTTTCCAAAATGGTGTCACTTGTGGGGTTTTTTAATGTTTAGGCACATCAGGGGCTCTCCAAATGCAACATGGCATCCCATCTTAATTCCAGTCAATTTTGCATTGAAAAGTCAAATAGCGCTCCTTCCCTTCCGAGCTCTGCTATGCACCCAAACAGTGGTTTACCCCCACATATGGGGTATCGTCGTACTCAGGACAAATTGCACAACAACTTTTGTGGTCTAATTTCTTCTCTTACCCTTGGGGAAATAAAAAAATGGGGGTGAAAAGATCATTTTTGTGAAAAAATATGATTTTTTATTTTTACGGCTCTGCATTATAAACTTCTGTGAAGCACTTGTTGGGTCAAAGTGCTCAACACACATCTAGATAAGTTCCTTAAGGGGTCTACTTTCCAAAATGGTGTCACTCGTGGGGGGTTTCAATGTTTAGGCACATTAGGGGCTCTCCAAACGCAACATGGCATCCCATCTCAATTCCAGTCAATTTTGCATTGAAAAGTCAAATGGCGCTCCTTCCCTTCTGAGCTCTGCCCTGCGCCCAAACAATGGTTTACACCCACATATGGGGTATCAGTGTACTCAGGACAAACTGCACAACAATTTTTGGGGTCCAATTTCTTCTCTTACCCTTGGGAAAATAAAAAATTGGGGGTGAAAAGATCATTTTTGTGAAAAAATATGATTTTTTATTTTTACGGCTCTGCATTATAAACTTCTGTGAAGCACTTGTTGGGTCAAAGTGCTCAACACACATCTAGATAAGTTCCTTAAGGGGTCTACTTTCCAAAATGGTGTCACTTGTGGGGGGTTTCAATGTTTAGGCACATTAGGGGCTCTCCAAACGCAACATGGCGTCCCATCTCAATTCCAGTCAATTTTGCATTGAAAAGTCAAATGGCGCTCCTTCCCTTCTGAGCTCTGCCCTGCGCCCAAACAATGGTTTACACCCACATATGGGGTATCAGTGTACTCAGGACAAACTGCACAACAATTTTTGGGGTCCAATTTCTTCTCTTACCCTTGGGAAAATAAAAAATTGGGGGTGAAAAGATCATTTTTGTGAAAAAATATGATTTTTTATTTTTACGGCTCTGCATTATAAACTTCTGTAAAGCACTTGTTGGGTCAAAGTGCTCACCACACATCTAGATAAGTTCCTTAGGGGGTCTACTTTCCAAAATGGTGTCACTTGTTAGGGGTTTCAATGTTTAGGCACATCAAGGGCTCTCTAAATGCAACATGGCGTCCCATCTCAATTCCAGTCAATTTTGCATTGAAAAGTCAAATGGCGCTCCTTCCCTTCCGAGCTCTGCCCTGCGCCCAAACAATGGTTTACACCCACATATGGGGTATCAGCGTACTCAGGACAAATTGCACAACATTTTTTGGGGTCCAATTTCTTCTCTCACCCTTGGGAAAATAAAAAATTGGGGGTGAAAAGATAATTTTTGTGAAAAAATATGATTTTTTATTTTTACGGCTCTGCATTATAAACCTCTGTAAAGCACTTGTTGGGTCAAAGTGCTCACCACACATCTAGATAAGTTCCTTAGGGGGTCTACTTTCCAAAATGGTGTCACTTGTTAGGGGTTTCAATGTTTAGGCACATCAGGGGCTCTCCAAATGCAACATGGCATCCCATCTCAATTCCAGTCAATTTTGCATTGAAAAGTCAAATGGCGCTCCTTTGCTTCCAAGCTCTGCCATGCGCCCAAACTGTGGTTTACCCCCACATATGGGGTATCAGCGTACTCAGGACAAATTGTACAACAACTTTTGGGGTCTATTTTCTCCTGTTACCCTTGGTAAAATAAAACAAATTGGAGCTGAAATAAATTTTGTGTGAAAAAAAGTTAAATGTTCATTTTTATTTAAACATTCCAAAAATTCCTGTGAAACACCTGAAGGGTTAATAAACTTCTTGAAAGTGGTTTTGAGTACCTTGAGGGGTGCAGTTTTTAGAATGGTGTCACACTTGGGTATTTTCTATCATATAGACCCGTCAAAATGACTTCAAATGAGATGTGGTCCCTAAAAAAAAATGGTGTTGTAAAAATGAGAAATTGCTGGTCAACTTTTAACCCTTATAACTCCGTCACAAAAAAAAATTTTGGTTCCAAAATTGTGCTGATGTAAAGTAGACATGTGGGAAATGTTATTTATTAAGCATTTTGTGTGACATATGTCTGTGATTTAAGGGCATAAAAATTCAAAGTTGGAAAATTGCGAAATTTTCAAAATTTTCGCCAAATATTCGTTTTTTTCACAAATAAACGCAAGTTATATCGAAGAAATTTTACCACTAACATGAAGTACAATATGTCACAAGAAAACAATGTCAGAATCGCCAAGATCCGTTGAAGCGTTCCAGAGTTATAACCTCATAAAGGGACAGTGGTCAGAATTGTAAAAATTGGCCCGGTCATTAACGTGCAAACCACCCTCGGGGCTTAAGGGGTTAAAGGCGCTCCCTACTGGTTTTACTTAAAGAAGGACTATTTGTGAAGATACCACACTGGAACCTCTGCTGAGTATGGACTGGTAGCTTGAGAAGGCGTGCTACCTCATAGAGACTTGGTCCCCTCTTAAAGGGGATGTTCATTTGTTGCGCTTAAACCGTGATATTGCTTTAAGACAGGAAGCAATAATGTCTTGACCAAAAAAAGTGATGATAATGTTTACATGAGAAAGTTATATGTATTTAATTAGTTAATTGTGAAGAAATACTGATGATGTTCTCTGAGAAGAAAAAGGTGAAAGATAGAAGAAGGATGCAGTGGGCCCGTAGGGATAGACGTGGTGTCCAGCATGCATGATAGAAAGAAAGATAATGAGAAGGCTTAATGTTCAATAGAAAATGTTTTGATAATGTTGATAGATAGTTAGGATAGAAGGTAAACCCTGAGTCCTCATAGGAGTCATGTAGAGATGGCTCAGTGCTCTTAAACTGAAAGTAATGTTATGTTCTATACTGTGTATAGTAGTTGAAAAGGCAGTAGGCCCTGGCTGAACGGGGCGGTCCTGTAACCGAAAGGAGAGGCAGAAGGTCTGGTGCCGATAGGACAGGCGGTCCTGCAGATTTAAAGAAGGAGAATGAAAAATTTAAATTACCTTATAATGTGATTATAGGAAGGTCTTTAGTGGATTCAGAGTGTATGTCCTTAAAGGCAATGTTAAATTATTGTTCAACAATTTTGCACTTAGTAGAATACCCGGTTGGGTAAGAAGAGTTATTTATAGCATGTTGCTATGAAATTTAACCATGTTTGTAACGTTCAAGTGTCCTTACCTCCCATAAAAGGAAGCCTGTTCAAGTATACTTATTGTTATTGCACTCAACAAAACTGTATGTCTTTTTGCTAACTTGTATTGTAGTTTTCTTCCCAGTCCCGGAGTACTGTGTTTAACCAGGGGGGAGTGCAGCGCCCCAGAGTCCTGGTCGTTGCAGTACTGTGGCTCCGCCACTATGGGGAGCTATGGTGCGTCTGATGGCACTGAAGGAGTCCATCTGATCAGGTATCACAGACACCAATACATTTCACAGCTGGGCCTCCGGGGGGAGCTAAGGGTGCTATTCATTAGGCCACTCCCCACCATAGTGGGTAAACTGGGGGTCAGGCAGGAAGATAGATGAGAAAGCTGACTGGGTTGGAACCAGGCAACACCTTGTGGCAGAGGGTGTTGTAGGGGAAGATACAGTAGGGTCTCTGTCGGGGGTGGGATCCTGACAGAGGCTTGGCAACAAGAAAGAACGTAACGGGACCGTGCCTGCTCCGGGTAGCGGCGGTACCCAAGAAAGGATTAGAAGCGAGATAGATTGTGCTGAGTGAGAAACGAGATCACGCAAAGGAGAAACACCAGTAGGAGTCGTGCTGTAAGACCGAAGCAACATCCTAGTGAGGCGCACTACCGGTGGCCGGAACGCCGAGGGAGTATAATAACATTCAGCTTCAAGCAATACTTCAAACAGCGGCAGGGCAGTCAGTCTAAGGCGGGCTGTCTAACACATATCACCTATGCAGTCTTGGGGGGCAACTTGTGGAGAGGGGCGACTCTAGGGTCCCGGAAGAGCTCCGAGCCTACCCGTCAAACGGGTGCCGTCCCAACCAGAACACCAGGGAGGGACGGAGGATTAGCAGAACATCATCTAATCGAGTTGTGAGGGAACTTAAGAAACAGACACAACAGTTGTGGGGGACTTTCCGTAAGCACAGCAGGGAAGGACCACAACACATAGCGCTAGTAGGAAGGCACCGATTTCCACCTGTGAAGAGAACTCTGGAGGTGCCATTGGACCGGCCGGACTTGCGCAGCCTGGTGAACCGTGTTCCGGACTGAGGACCCAGAGATCTTCAGTAAAGAGGTAAAGAGACTGCAACCTGGTGTCCTCGTTATTTACTGCACCGCACCACCACAGCATCACCACCATCATCCACACCTATTATTCACTGTGTGCCCCACGGCAGGGTCACGGACCGGGGCCTAGCCGCCGTGACAACCCCAGAGCAGAGACTTACACAGGCCCGGTACCGGGTACCCCTCGGCCCTGCGGCGGTGGGGGCGCCGCACTTCCACCTTCTGGCTTTCGGCCTATAGTATCAGATATTAAACTGCATTTGGCCTTCAACTTTGGTTACGGCCTACTAACGGTGTCTGCCCCTCCCTGGTGTTTGTCCTCAACTGAATAAAGCTGAGCTTCAACCTTCTGGCTCTCATTAAGTGCTGCGTTTTTAAAAATTGGTGGTTAGGGCCTACTAACGGTGTCTGCCCCTGCCTGGTGTTTGTCCTCAACTGAATAAAGCTGAGCTTCAACCTTCTGGCTCTCATTAAGTGCTGTTTTTTTTTTTTAAATTGGTGGTTAGGGCCTACTAACGGTGTCTGCCCCTCCCTGATGTTTGCCCTCAACTGAATAAAGCTGAGCTTCCACCTTCTGGCTTTCGGCCTATAGTATCAGATATTAAACTGCATTTGGCCTTCAACTTCGGTTACGGCCTACTAACGGTGTCTGCCCCTGCCTGGTGTTTGTCCTCAACTGAATAAAGCTGAGCTTCAACCTTCTGGCTCTCATTAAGTGCTGTGTTTTTAAAAATTGGTGGTTAGGGCCTACTAACGGTGTCTGCCCCTCCCTGGTGTTTGCCCTCAACTGAATAAAGCTGAGCTTCAGTCTTAGGCTTTTGGCCTAAAGTATCAGATATTAAACTGCATTTGGCCTATTAGTGTGTTTGGGCCCTTAAAACAGTGTCTGCTGCTCCTGGGTTTGCTACTCCACTGAACAAAGCAATGCCGCCTGTTTAGTCCTGTTACCAATTTTGAACTGCATGTAGCCTACTTTATTCTTTGGCCCTATATCTGTTTCCTCCTCATCCTGCCCATTGCCCAGCCACTGCTAGATGACTCTGCTGGTACATTGACCTAGACCACTACATTCCCCTTGCACTCTACACAGCCAGAATCTGACCCTGCTGAAAGTAAGGTTCCCCTTCCCGCATGTTATACCGCCTTACACAGGGACAAAGAGGAAGGTGCAGATGAAAGTGCAGGTTCCTTCATCAGGTGGGGGGGGCATACTCGTTGGCGACGTCACTGGCACAGGGCCCCTCAGAGTATGCAAAAGTGTCGCTGCTGGTGGGAGGCGCCCCCGCCGTGCAAACACACCGCTGTACTTTGAGGGGCCCTGTGCCAGTGCCAATGCGAACAAGTGTGCCCCCCTGCTTGCTCAGGATCACAGCACTTGCAACGTTGAAATACCTCTCCCTGCTCCACCGCCGTGACATAGTCCACGATTCCTGGGCCCACTAAAACCTTGAACCAGCCCTACCCCCCACAAATTTGCCAAATGACCCCCAAGTTCCATTGAACAACTATTATTATAAAGTTAATTAAGATTGACAAGCTTCAGAAACAAGAATTGATGTTTTTGGCATTAAAATGGGCACTGTAGGTGTTTTTCTGGCCTCCACTCACTGCCGACTATGCTTCCCCATTGACTTGCATTGGGTTTCGTGTTTCGGTCGATCCCCGACTTTTAGCGATAATCGGCCGACTGCACTCGACTCGACTCTGGACAAAGTCGGGTTTCACAAAACCCGACTCGATCTTTTAAAAATAAAAGTCGCTCAACCCTACTCACTTGGGCTTGCCAGTCCCAGGCTACATCGTGCCACGCAGCGTTAGAGAAGTGTAAGGCCCAGCCATATAGAATCCCTGGCCAGGACCTCATCAGAAGGAGCAACAGCAACAGTGCTAGAGGTGCAGTATAAGAGGGACTGCAGTTGCTAAAAAGGCTAAGCAGTATAGGCAGGTTGCTCATCATGTGGCAGCTTATTGCATGGGCCAACACTATCAGAACCCATGCGAAATGGTGAGGGAGTCCCCAAGCAGAGTAAGGCTGAGCAGAGAGGATGCTGAGGGATCGAAAGGTACGGTCCATCCCGGAAGCGAGCTTTGTGATGGAGAGAGAAGGACAGGGACAGAAGAGGAGTTGCACATTGTGAAACCTGATGTTGATACTGGAAATAATGTGGATATGCTGTGTACAAAACTAAATAAAGCTTTGGTTGCTAAAGTTGAGCTGGACTGTGTCTTTCTTTGTGCGGTGCCGTCTACAAAGAACCAATGGCGGTCCAGGGTGGACCCTGATGGCATGGAGACCCAGAACGCAGGTATGCCGAAGGAAAGGTGCTATTGTACTGTGGGGAGAGGCCAGGGTGTGATACAGGGTTTGCTCTCAGCCATGACTACCGCTCTGGCCCACCCTCACACGATCCCATATACAGATCAAACTCGGAGATGCTGCAGGTTTTTTTTCCTCAGATCAGTTTGGCTCAAGAAAAAAATCTGGCATGTGCATGGCCCCATAGAATAACATTGCTACGACTATGATCCGATGTTGTGTCGGATCGCACTCGAACCGAAAATATGGCCATGTGCTCACGCCCTAACAATTAGTGATTGTGGTCAGACGAGATGCGTGTTGTGGATTACATTATAAAAAATAAATCCAATATGTGATTCATTGCTCCCCTACAGTACCCTGATCCTGTGTAGTGTCTGTGACATAATGTGCTACAGGACAGTGTCAGCACCCTGCTTACTAGGTGGAGAAGGGGAGTGTTAGGAGAGAGAAACTCTGTGCGCTGTGAACTGAGGGTGGGAGTGGGTGAGCTGAGCGACAGATAAATCTCTGGCAGAGAAGCCAGAAGCAATGCCTCTGGGAAGTGTCTTCTGGAAGCACAGATCTGCAATAATATGCCATAAGGATGCTTGGTTTAGGAATACAATACAGGGGCGATTTAAAAAAATGTTGTGCCTAGAAAATCCCTTTAAAGAATAATTTAAATTCTGTAAGTTACACATATTCTGAAAAACAGCAAAACGCTAAATCAGACACTGTATTCATTTCCCAGTTAACAATATCAATATTGATGAGATCATTAATGCTAACATCAGTTATGATATTATAGATGACATAAACATTGAATGACAGTAGAATAAATAATATTATTGACCACAAGGCTTGGGAGACTTTGTTACCATGAAACTAATGACTATAATAATGACCTCACAAGTGTATCATAAGATATACCAGTAACTCTACTCTCCACAATAGATTAAATATCTTATAATTTTTTAGAAATAAATGAAAATAAGAGACATTAACTTATTACTGTTAGTTTTTAGCTTTGTCTTTTTTTTCTTCTTTCCTTCCCTTCTTCTAAAAGTCATAACAAGGCTTGTATTTCTGGTTTCGATTGTAATATTCATTTTATAACAGGCCTGCACAACATACAGCTCAGCCAAAAGATGCGGTTGCATCACAGGAGTGCCGATGGGCACATTGAATGATGTGCTCCTCTGCATGTGCTCTGTAAATGGTGCTGTAAGAGATTGACAATGGCATTTAACTGGTTAAAAGATGTGGTTGGAGCTTCGCTCCATGAGCAGCTGTTGAAAGATGATGGCTGAAAATCACAGCCATCATCAGCAGACAAAGATGCGGACTCAATTTCTGAGCCCGCATCAAAGACAGGGAGCAGATGTATAACGTAACTGTAAGGCCGGGGTCACACTTGCAAGTGTGATACGAGAAACTCGCGCGAGTCTCTAGCATCAATACACGGCACTGCCGCCGGCACTCGGGACCGGAGCTTGTGGCTGCATAGAAATACATGCAGCCGCACACTCCAGTCCGAGTGCCGGTGGCAGTACCGGGTATTGATGCGAGTTTCTCGCATCACACTCACAAGCGTGACCCCGACCTAAGTCATATGTCGGTAAAGTGTTAAAAGCAATTAGTTCAGCCAAATAGAGGCTGCAACAGTCACATGCCTTAATACTGATATTACCCTTCACCAATGACAGCCAGTATGTCTGTAGTATGCCATGTGACCCCTTGAGGCCATAGATTGGCCACTGCTATCATATGCCAATCTCTAGAAAACAAAGAGCAGGAAGACCTCTTGAGTGTCAGTTCTGGATGGTCGGGGAAAGACAAGGTATGTATATTTTTTCTATTTAGATTGTAGCATTTGCACCAGTTTAAAAAAATGGTTAACCCTCTTTGACAGTGGCTAAGTTGTCTTGGATGATTCATATCATCAGAAAAATACAATTACCGTACTAAAGATAACATCAAAGGAAAGCACAATGCATTATTCAGGTGTTCTATGAATATGAATGTGAATATAAAGTGAATGATGACATCATAGTGCTGATATAATGTTGGTAGTGGTATCATCTTTTGATTACAAAGACAATGACGTATAGATCAGTTAAAATTAAAATTATGAAGCAAATTGTATAATACAGATGACCGGTGACATCAATCTCAGAGGTGGATGCAAAGTTCTGAAGAAAGAATAGGCTGTTTTGTTTCTGCTTATGCTAATGAGAGGATGCAGTCTGCAGCAAATGTACCTGTAGTCTATAGAACATTGTGGTCACCAGAACGCACACAGCACAGAATGTCAGAAACAGAACACTGTGTACTGGAATGTTTCTATAATAATCTTTGGCAACCTGTGTTCATGCTTATAGTAAACAGAAAATTAAACTTAACACAATGTTGACGTCTTTTCGAACATTCCATTTGTCTGTTACATTTTAGGAACAGATAAACTGCACTAGTGATCCTTTAAATCAGTTATACAAATGAAAACAGAGTGGCCCCATTGATTATTATGCTATCCATTTGGTGTCTCTTAAATTAAAAATATGCACACAGGACTTTTTTCTTATGATAGAAAAAACAGAACCCAGATGGACACTACTGTATAATAAATAGCAACCATGTGCTTCCCTTTGCATAACTGATGCAACAAATCTAAAGTTGAGCGAATATCCTGAAATGTAATTTGGGCCGATTGGCTCAATTTAGGGGGAAGATTTAGGGGGAAGATTCAATTTGCATCAAATACATTGAAATAGAATTTTCCAGGAACGGGTTAAAAAGCTATTGTTCTTGTATATTATATATATAGAGATTTCCAAATCATTGCATTCTTGTTTTTTTCTTTGTGATTTGCCGTATATTTTATGCAATGTACCAGCTTTGTTGGAATTGGTGTTGTATATATGACTTCTTCGTATGATAGAGCTTTTAACTTGCATTTGCGGATTGAATGACAAACTGTGTTCACAAACAATGATTTCTGGAAGTATTTCTGAGGCTGAGCAGTGATTTGCATGACTAAATCATGCCTGTTTATAATGCAGTGTCACATGATGGTCCATTGATCATAAGCATCCAATATGGACCATCGGCCTTGTCCCTTGTGCAAATAGATTTCTCCAGAATCTCTAAATTATTGGGTGATTTTATGTACTGTAGATGGTGAGATAGTCAAAGTCTTTGTAATTTTACACAAAGGAAGATTTTTCTGATTTTTTTATACAATTTTCAGTAGCAGCTGTTCACAGAGTTACCATCTTTGCTCAGCCTCTCTAACATGCTATTTTTATACAGTCATGTGACTTAGTTGAAAATCGACCTTCTAATTCTTTAGTCGTTTTTCATTGGTACTGTGAGTAGCTGGACTTGGAGTAACGACTATAGTACCAATGCTCCTAAAGTGGAATCCATGGCTCTAAGGGATACAGACTTTTTTCCAGCATGGAGCACCAATTACGCCTATCTTTTTGCTCTGTTTTATTAGAGCTTTGCATGCTCATCAATTTAACTATAGGCGAGGTCTCACATGTAGTCCCAGGTGATGGGCTCGGCATCAAAAAAATACCTCCAACAATGCACAATTAGCTTTCGTGAGGAATATTTCCTGAGAGCCAGGCTCAATTCTGGGGGGAGCGACTTTGGGTATTTATTACACTGATGAGTGAATGGGGGGTTGTTGCAGGCAGCAGCTAGATACACATGCTATGTTCATGGTATCCATCATCTGGAGGAGCATAGGCTGTGACTGCAGACTATACCGGCAGGAGATACAAAAGCTGTGGGCAAACAAAAAGTTGGGAGACAGTTGGTATCGGCTGGCATAGGAGCAGTGGAACTATCGGTGCTGGGTTGGGATCTTTTGGACTGGGGACATCACATTGCAGGCATCTACCTGGAGTTACTGTGTGACTGTGGACATAAAAAATAAAACTAATTGCATCGTTAACCTGCCCAGGTGATTAATACAACCCACAACCTTATATCTACACAAGTGGTGGCAGCAGTGGGATTACCAATCTCTGGACAGCTTACCGGGGAAAGTGGTGACTTGGCAGAAGAGGTGGCAGGCTCCATCTACAAGAGGCTCAAGATGGAGAAGTTGAGAGTGTTTTACTCTAGGAGAAAGCTAGAGTGGCTGCAGGAGGACAACCGAGCTATCTTAATACAATGCTTGGCCGAATGGGAGAAAAACAACAACAGGAGAATTGGGCTCTCTATATTGAGTCCGCAAACTATTCTAGGAAAATTTGTACTCTAGTATTGCTCCAATCCTCCTGACTCTCACCATGTGGCTAAGCAGTCCTGTACAGTCACATATAGGGTATTTCTACATTCAGCAGAAAGGGACAGATTTTGTTGTCATTTTTACCCATTTCCCAGTGTGAAAACACAAAATCTGGGGCAAAAACAACATTTTGGTGGTAAAATTGTAATTTTTTTTTTCTTCACAGCCCAATTGTATAAAATTCTGAGATCCACCTGTGGTGTCAATATGATCACAGGACCCCTAGATGAATTCATTGAGAGGTGTAGTTTGTAAAATGATGTCTTTTATGGGGTATTATGCTGTTATAGCACCTCAGGGGCTATGCCAACGTGACATGGCACCCTCAAACCCGTCGAGCAAAATCTGAATTCCAGAATGGTGCTTTTTCCCTTCTGAGCTTTGCACTGTGCCTCAAAACTAGTTGTCAACCACATTTAGGGTATGGGCATACTCAGGAGAAACTTCACAACAAATTTTGGGTTCCATTTTCTCCTGTTACCCTTGTGAAAGTAAAAAATTTGGGGTTAAAATAACATTTTTGTGGGAAAAATTTGATTTTTTTTTTTATTTCCACAGCTCTATGTTATAGACTTCTATGAAGCACCTGGGGATTCAAGGTACTCACCACACAACTAGATAAATTCTTCTTGTGAAGGTTTTCCACTCTTTAGGCACATCAAGGGCTCTCCAAACGTGACATGGCACCTGCAGATCATTCAATTGAAGTCTTCGTTCCAAAACATCACTCCTTCCTTTCTGATCCCTGCCATGCACCCTAGTTTTCCCCCACATATAGGGTCAAGTTTCCAAAATGGTGTCACTTATGGAGGGTTTCCACTGTTTAGGCACTGTTTAAGGAGCACTCCAAATGTGACATGGAATCCCCTAATTATTCCAGCATATTTTGCATTCAAAAACTCAAATGGTGCTCTTTCCCCTCAGAACTCTGCTGTGCACCCAAACAGTAGTTTTTCCCCACATATGGGGTATCGGCATACTCAGAAGAAATTTCACAACAAATTGTATGGTGCAATTTCTCCTGTTACCCTTGTTAAAATGCTAAATTTGGAGCGAAAACTTTTTTGTGGGAAAAATTAGATTTTTTTTTGTTTTCACGACTCAACATTATAAACGTCTATGAAGTACCTGGTGTTTCACCGTGCTCAACACACATCTAGATAAGTTCATTGATGAGTCTAAATCCAAATTGGTGTCACTTGTGGGGGTTTCTACCCTTCAGGCACATCAGGGGCTTTCCAAATGTGTCATGGCGTCTGCTAATTATTCCAGCAGATTTTGCAATCAAAAAGTCAAATGACTCTCCTTCCCCTCAGAGCCCCACCATTCGCCAAAAATCAGCGTATTGACACATACAGTGGGAGAAATAAGTATTTGATCTGTTTCTGATTTTGTAAGTTTGCCCACTGACAAAGACATGGACAGTCTATAATTTCAAGGATAGGTTAATTTTAACATTGAGAGATAGAATATCAAAAATAAAATCCAGAAAATCACATTATGTAAATTATCTAAATTAATTTGCATTTTGCAGTGAGAAATAAGGGATTGATCCCTCTGGCAAACAAGACTTAATACTTGGTGACAAAACCCTTGTTGGCAAGCACAGCATTCAGAAGTTTTTTGTAGTTGATGCTATTTGCGCACATGTCAGGGGGATTTTTGGTCAACTCCTCTTTGCAGATCATCTCTGAATCATTAAGATTTTGAGGCTGTAACTCGGGGCTTTAACTCACTCCATAAGTTTTCTATGGGATTAAGGTCTGAAGACTAGCTAGGCCACTCCATGACCTTAATGTGCTTCTTTTTGAGCCACCCCTTTGTTGCCTTGGCTGTATGTTTTAGGTCATTGTCTTGCTGGAAGACCCAGCCACAACCCATTTTTAATGTCCTGGCGGAGGGAAGGAGGTTGTCACTCAAGATTTTATGGTACATGGCTCCATCCATTCTCCAACTGATGCGGTGAAGTAGTCATGTGCCCTTAGCAGAGAAACACCCCAAAACACCTCCATGCTTGACAGTGGGGACAGTGTTATTTGGGTCATAGGAAGCATTTATCTTCCTTCAAACATGGCAAGTTGATTTAATGCCAAAGAGCTCAATTTTTGTCTCATCTGACCACAGCACCTTATCCCAATCACTCATAGAATCATCCAGGAGTTCATTGGCAAACTTCAGACGGCCTGCACATTTGCTTTCTTGAGCAGGGGGACCTTGTGGGCACTGCAGGATTTTAAACCTTTATGGCGTAATGTGTTACCAAGGGTTTTCTTCGGGACTCTGGTCCCAGCTACCTTGAGATCAGTAACAAGTTCCCCTTGTGTAGATTTAGGCTTATCGCTCACCTTCCTCATGATCAAGGATACCTCACAAGGTGAGATTTTCCATGGTGCCCCAGATCAATGTCAATTGATATTCATTTTGTTTTTCTTCCATTTTCTTACTATTGCACCAACAGTTGTCTCCTTCTTACCCAGTATCTTACTTATGGTTTTTTAGCCCATTCCAGCTTTGTGCAGGTCTATGATCTTGTCCCTGAACATCCTTATAAAGCTCTTTTGTCTTGTCCATGTTGTAGAGGTTAGAGTCTGACTGATTGAGTTTGTGGACAGGAATCTTTTATAAAGGTGACTGTAAGACAGCTGTCTTTAATGCAGTTAATGAGCTGATTAGGAGCGTCTAACTGGTCTGTATGAGCCAGAACACTTAATGGTTGGTATGGGATCAAATACTTGTTTCTCAATGCAAAACGCAAATAAATTTATATAATTTATACAATGTGATTTTCTGGATTTTATTTTTGATATTCTATCTCTCAATGTTAAAATTAACCTACCCTTAAAATTAGAGACTGTTCATGCCTTTGTCAGTGGGCAGAGAAAATTCAAATCACCGCACTCTCTTGAGGAATATGATGCAAAATATACCAAATTTATTGTATTATGTTCTGGGAGCATAACAGAATATCTCAACAAAGCCACTATATTGTCAGTGGGCAAACTTACAAAATCAGCAAGGGATCAAATACTTATTTCCCTCACTGTATGAGGTATCAACATGCTGAGAAGAAATTGTACAACAAATTTTTGTGTCCATTGTTTCCTATTAACCTTGCAAAAAAAAAAATTGGGTCCAAAGTAAAGTTTTTGTGAAAATATGTTAAATGTTCATTTTTTTTTCTCTAAAATTCCCAAAATTTCCGTGAAGTACCTGAAGGGTTAATAAACTTCATGAATGTGTTTTTGAGCACCTTGAGGAGTTCAGTTACTAGAATGGTGTTACTTTTAAGTATTTTCTGTCATATACACCCCTCACTTCAAATGTGTTGTGGTCCCCTAAAAAAAATCATTCTGTAAATTTTATTGGAAAAATTAGAAATCACTGGTCAATTTTTTACCCTTATAACTTCCTAATAACAAAAAAATTGTTTAAAAAATTGTGCTGATGTAAAGTAGAATTGCGAGAAATGTTATTTATTAACTATTTTGTGCGATATAATGCTCTTAGTTAAGGGCATAAAAATTGCTAAATTTTCCAAATTTTCACCAAATTTCCATTTTTCCACAGATGATCGCAAATCATATAGAAGAAATTTTACCACTATCATGAAGTACAATATTTAATGAAAAAATAGACTTAGAATCAGTGGGAACCGTTGAAGCATTAAGAGTTATCTATATATATACTTACCTTGTAATGTCTTCACATTTTGTTCCACTCTGATGTGTCTGGATCCCAGAATTCTAAGCGGGGGAAGTTCACCGACCTCCATATTGGGACACCCAAGTGATGGGTGTCTTAATATGAAAACTGCTGGTGGTACCAGCCTCTTGCGCGGTACCACCAGCGGAACACCATTGTGAACAGGCCGCGGCCGGGATCAGCCAAATGATTCACTGACCGCCGCCATCTTTGCACAGGAGGAGCACATGCCCAGTTTTAATGTGACCACGCTATCTGTCTGCACAAAGATGGTGGTGGTCCGATTTACTGCACCTGCACAAATTCCACGCAGGCGCATTGAATCATTCGGTTGATCCCGGCGACAGATGCGCAACATGTCTACAGGCAGATGAAGTCGGTCACATTAGAGGAGTTTTCCCATGAACGAAAGTTCATTTTAAAAATTGTCTGTGTCTGACCGTGTACGGAGCATACTAGATCTCCTCGGCAGGGGAGGAGGCAAAAGACAATACTGACATTACAGCAGTGGATCACAGAGGATTCATTTTGTCAGGTAAAATATTTCACTGACTGTTTTTAAACAATGTTTTACCTCACAAAATATATCCTCTGCGATCTCCTGCTGTAATGTCAGTATTGTCTTTGAGGGGAGAACACAGCACAGGAAGGAGGGAGACAGCAGACAAGGGGGATAGCACATGGGGTAGACATGTCAAAGAAAAGAGCACAGATGGGAGAAGTCAGCACATGGAAAAGAGAGAGTGGTTAGGTGGGTGAGCACATGGGGGAGAGATTCTCAACACTGCAAAGCCTGCCCTCATCGTGACATTACCGCCCTCCCGATGCAATAGCATCAGGCCTCCATCTAGTTACCTCATAATGTGACACTGGTCAGAATTGTAAAATTTGGCCTGGCCATGAAGGTGCAGTCAGATTTGCAGGGGTAAAGGGGTTAATGCATAAGACTTAAAACTATTAAAAACGGAGCAATGTATTATGGAGAGAGGCCAGATCATGCACAGTGAATATCACATGGAAACGCAATAGGACGTGGGTATGAAAGATGTACATATTACAAAATACATAGATATAGGTAAAAGTATGTAGTAGTGGCATCATTTTATATACAGACATATATTTATACATATATATTATACAGTATATTACAAAAAGATCCAAGTGGATTGATGATTTGATTGTACAGAAACCACAACAGATATCACAGGATAAACATATCATACAATAGGGAGTATTAGAACACCCAAGGAATCCAACATACGTTTCACCAGATGGCTTCCTCAAGGAGTATAGCATTTTAATGGTCCACACAGTGGAGTGATTTATTCATTTGAACTAAGTCTGATGTTTACATGCAATATATGACTCAAATATTCACGCACGTATTTGATTGAATCTATGAAATTTTTTGGATATTGTCCAGATATACTGGATACGCTCACTTGATTGAATCTGGTGTCTACTTTATAGGACTTTATCCAGATACTTTTACACTTGTTTGACTAGGTTTGACTATTCAGACTATTATCTGCAACCTACACACACTTCAACACTTTAGCAGGGAATGATATGTTGCTGAGTGAAGTTGAAGATTATCTATATGCACACATCTTTGTTAAGATGAGGCTTATTTATATCAAGTCTAATTTTTTGAAGACCTAGACTCTACTGTATATATTTTGGCTACTTACTAGTACAAAGTTTAACATTTGCCTATTAAGGACCTATGAGCAATACACAAACTATTTTTATTGAGCACTTCAGCAATTTAACCAAGTGATGGTGGTGGTCTTTTGTTAGGGAGGTCCCAGCTGGGTCATGTAGGGTAAGCCTACAAGGAATGGGGGTGCCACATCGAATTTTAGGGTGCCAACCTCCGATGCCAGGAAGGGTCTGGAAGGGTGAATACACTCCCCTTTCCCCTTAGGATTTTTTTTGATGAGTCTGACTATTGGGCATCCTTACCTGGTGGGTATATTAATTTGACCCTTTAATTTTCTAGTTAGTAGTTTTGTACATATTTTAACAGCAATTAATAAGAGTTACTTTGTTTTTTAAGTCACTTTTTTAACATTAGACCCCATTTCAGTTAATTCATGGATACGGTTTTCTTTTGTCTCTTACTTTCGGCATTGTTGCGACTTGGAACTTAAAGGGAACCTGTCACAATGAAAATGCAGTTCAATCTGCAGGCACTATGTTATAGAGCAAGGAGTGCGGAGTAGACTGATGTATAGTTATGTGAGAAAATAATCAGTATAACCCGTGATTTAACCATTTAATCATCTGCTCTTTCTGGGCATTTTGGTCCTATCAGTGACTGACAGCTATCACTGTATGCACACTTATATAAAGAAAGCTGCCAATCACTGATAGGACCGCCCACTGGACCGAATATCACAGAAAGAGCAGTTTTAAATTATGAAAACATGGTTTATAACACTTGATAACACTATATCAAGATCTTTTCAGATCCCTCTGCTCAATAATATGGTGAGTGCAGATTGGGATACATTTTCATGGTGACAGGTTCCTTTTAATGTCCTACTTCGCCTTTTAGTTGTTAAAATTGTTGAACAAGCAAAAAATCTTCCTTTCCATTACACAATAATTGTTGAATAACAATTTTTTTGCTGAGCAATTTCATGCACGATGAACGAGAATTATTTTGACAAATAATAATAATAATAATAATAATAATAATTTTATTTCTCTAGCGCCAACATATTCCACAGCACTTTACATTTTAGAGAGGACTTATACAGACAATAGACATTACAGCATAACAATAAACACATAGATTAACAGATACCAAAAGGAGTGAGGTCCCTGCTCCCAATCTTACAATCTATGAGGAAATAGGGGAGACACATTTGCTTTCGTTGTTCGGACTAGCCATAATGTAGGAAATCAGGTGTTCATGTAAAGCTGCATGAACTGGTTATCAGCCAGAATATGTAAAAGTACAGACACAGAGGGCTATTAAATGCATAAAGAGTATGAGAACATGATACAAGGAACCTGGTTATGGAAAAAAAATTGAATGGGCAACACAGGGATAGTTTGATTAATGTGTTGAGGTGGTAGGCCAGTCTGAAGAAATGCGTTTTTAGTGCACGTTTAAAACTGTGGGTGTTGGGGATTAATCGAATTAACTTGGGTAGTGTATTCCAAAAAACTGGTGCAGCACGTGAAAAGTCTTGGATACGGGAGTGGGAGGTTCTGATTATTGAGGCTGTTAACTTCAGTTCATTAGCAGAATGGAGGGTGCGGGTAGGGTGGTAGACTGAGACGAGAGAGGATATGTAGGGTGGTGCTGAGCCATGGAGTGCTTAGTGGGTAAGGGAAATAAGTTTATACTGGATTCTAGAGTGGATACGTAACCAGTGTAATGACTGGCACAAGGTAGAGGCATCGGTGTAACAGTTGGTGAGGGATATGATCCTGGCTGCAGCATTCAAGACAGACTGGAGAGAGGAGAGTTTGGTAAGAGGGAGACCGATTAGTAGAATTACAATAGTCCAGATGAGAATGGATAAGAGAAACAGTAAGGGTACTGTCACACTCTGCAACTTTCCAACGATCACGACCAGCGATACGACCTGGCCGTGATCGTTGGAAAGTCGTTGTGTGGTCGCTGGGGAGCTGTCACACAGACCGCTCTCCAGCGACTAACGATGCCGAGGGCCTCGGGTAACCAGGGTAAACATCGGGTTACTAAGCGCAGGGCCGTGCTTAGTAACCCGATGTTTACCCTGGTTACCATCGTAAAAGTAAAAAAAACCAAACAGTACATACTCACATTCCGGTGTCCGTCAGGTCCCTTGCCATCTGCTTCCCGCTCTGACTGAGTGCCGCCGTAAAGTGAAAGCAGATCACAGCGGTGACGTCACCGCTGTGCTCTGCTCTTACTTTATGGCTGGCAGTCAGTCAGAGCGGGAAGCAGACGGCAAGGGACCTGACGGACACCGGAATGTGAGTATGTACTGTTTGGTTTTTTTTACTTTTACGATGGTAACCAGGGTAAACATCGGGTTACTAAGCGCGGCCCTGTGCTTAGTAACCCGATGTTTACCCTGGTTACAAGCGAACGCATCGTTGGATCGGTGTCACACACACCGATCCAATGATGACAGCGGGAGATCCAGCGACGAAAGAAAGTTCCAAACGATCTGCTACGACGTACGATTCTCAGCAGGGTCCCTGATCGCTGCTGCGTGTCAGACACAGCGATATCGTATGGATATCGCTGGAACGTCACGGATCGTACCGTCATAGCGACAAAAGTGCCACTGTGAGACAGTACCCTAAGAGTTTTTACAGACTTGAATGTAAGAAAGGGTTGAATTCTAGAATTGTTTTTGAGGTGCAGATGACAAATGATGAGAAATTATTCAGTTGCTAAACTCATACGCATTACACAATTATCTTGAAAGACGGTTCATTACCATAAGAATCTGACTGGCCGACTAATTGTCCTGTGTAAATGGGCCTTTAATCTAATATGCAACATCTGGGACATCTATTGTTTTTATTGGCTTTGTTTTTACAAAATACAATCATTGGAGTTTCTAGTAGCCTAGACAGTACAGTATTATTTAGGCAGTAGAAGTTATCTATTGAGATGTGACGTAAAAATAAAGTGCTGGAAAACTTATATATAAATTTTTTGGACTTTTTTTTTATTATTAAAGACTTTGCATTAGTGATGAGAAAATTCTCCAAAATTTAAATACAACAGTTGATTCAAATTTGCATGATTATGATCTTGGGTCTTTATAGACCTCAGAATGTTATAAATGTAGAGGTTAAAAAATAAAAAAAAATTGTATTCTCATCTTGCTGCTCTCCTGTCCCACAGCCATTGGTCCCCACCTGGTTCTCCACTGGCTCTCTCCAGCTTCAATAACCTGTTTTGATGACATGTGTCGAACTCTTCTGTGTCTTCTTTCAATTTGCACTGTGCTGTGTAGGTCTAGTCAGTGCCTGGGGGAACATGTAATAATATCCTGACTTTGTGATGCTGTAACATGCTTCTCTCAAGGCCTACTCAGCCTGGCACAGTGTGAAGGAACACATGGAAGAGGACATTGCCTGCCATGAAGATCAGAAGAGACAGAAGCCAAAGGGAGTAAGCAGACAAGGTGGGGAACTACAATGGTGTGACAGAGGAGCACTAAGTTAAATTTACAATTTTTTTTCTTTTTTTGACCCCTTTTTCAGCTTACTACCTTACAGAAAAATGTTGGGTAAAATCCATCATTTTGCTCAATTTACACAATGCAAATCAATATTTTTTTTAGATTCGAGCAAACTGAATTTTGGGTAACATACGAGGCAAATTCTTTTTTTTTGTATATTCATAAAATTTAGGACATTGAATATTTCATAGTGATTTTTTTTATATAAGTAGAAAGTCCAATAATCCTGGATTGTTAGTAGCTGTTTATTGGAATTAACAGTTGGAGTAACAGTGGGAGTAATTAAATGTAGTAGTCATTATATAATGGCAGAGGATTACATCAGTGCAGTTTGCTTGGTAAGGACAGCCAACATAAACTCAACTCTGTTTCTTTGTTGTTTTTGTTTTAGTTCAGTCAGTCACAAAAAGGCTGGAGTGTACGAAATTAGATTTAATCCTCTTATGTTTCTTCCAGGAATTGGCTATGGAAGGGTTCCATGTAATTGAAATGGTTCTTCTGTACTTACTATCCCTGGAAATCCTTTCAACAGGATGGCAATGTAAACAGAAGAGACAGCTAGACATGTTTGTATGGAAATAACCAACAAGCCACGCTAAAGAGCTTTGGTTAGAAAGGATCTAATCACTCTGCTTTGTCTAGAAAATCTTAAAAACTGACGTTATCATGTTATTTTAAGTGATATTTATATTTTATCAACAATTTTAAAATTTTATATTTGTGTAACGGTGTCTAGTGTCCTTGCCTCATGTGTGTTATTGGCGCCTGAAGGGATAGGAGACAACAATGCACATTTTATAGAACAGTTGTTCAGAATGGCATCATTTTTTTTAATATATCTGCAACTCATATATACCTGCACCTTACAATATAGCTGTGTATCCAGGTGTAGTATAATAAGTGATCCTATTTTCATTAAAAGGGGATGCCCATTTTATCTCTATTTTAACAAATATTTTAGGGACATGATTTTGTAATACTTACTAATATATAAGTATTACAGTGTTATGCACCCGTCTCGAATGCATGCTTTGCTTCCCTCACCCTGGTCCACTAAACTCTGTGGTACTCCACGTCGGGCATTGCACGACCGATCATTTGCCTGGTCCTATATGAGGTTCATCAATACACACACCTGTGTGTTGGTATTAAGACTTCAGTGTTGCTAGACTCTGGCATGCTCTATACACCTTAACCTGCTCAGTACCTTTCTGTGGTCCACTGGACGTCTCCCGCTTGCCTGCAGTTGCCTGCAGCCCACATGCCTGTGACCTGTAAGCCTAACCTGCGAGCCTAACGTACAGGTTCTCCTCCTGCAATTGTTAGCGCAATTTTTGTCACATACTGTACAGGACTTTTTCCATAAAATTGCTGTTGGTGAAAGAGTATGTGACGAGATCTGGGAGGAGACTGATGGACAGGACTCATATCGGCTGGCATCTATTTGCATTATAATTTAAAATACAGCTTATGCCACGTTTTTTAGTTCAAAAAGCTGCAGAGAGAACAAAAATGTGTTTGCAAGAAGACAAAGTTAATCTCTCCTGATCTGTATTAGGTACTTGTTTCACTGCTGACTCCCCCCTCATGTAAAATAAGGTCTGGAGGCAGAGTTATATTCCAGAAACCATCCTCCCCATACCCTGGAAGAGATCGTATATATATAAAGTGATAAAACAGATTTCTCAACAACGAGATATCTGATATGAGACATATAGGTAGGACTTTTTTAGCATTCAAAAGCCTGTATGTCCATATTAATAGTTTAGCTAGGTCAAATGTGGTCACAGATTCCCTTTAAAACAATCATTAAAAGGCTTAAAATGTAGGTCTTTTTTAGCATTTTTTTCTAAGCACTGAAAAAATGTGTGTCAATGAAGTTTTTAGAACCTGGCTTTGAAATATGACAGCTTTCCATATCATTGACTTTTAGTCAGCTATTGCAAGCACAGGAAATTTGTGTTGCTTAACTGGAGTTTATGGTGTCCATGGCATTGAGCATCCTAAAGGTATGATGTTATTTTGGGGGATTTCCCCAAAGGGTTTTTGAATTTAACTTTAAAATTGCCTAGAAAACAATACAAATAGACTTGTACATGTAAAAATGGCATAAAAAAACTCAGCTACATATCTTTTCCTCTACCGCTTTTAGTGACTCCAAAGCAGCAGGGTTGCCAAAGTACTGTATTTTTCTTTTTTCCTGGTCAACTGAACCAAAATTCACAATCAATCCCTAGTTTTTATGTACATTCATAAAGATGACACATTTCCTTTGTATTTTTGGCAAAACAATATTTATTTTCATCTTTTGCATTTCAAAAATTACTAAAAGGAAAATGTGCCGATACAAAAGTTTGGACACCCTGC
Organism: Ranitomeya variabilis; assembly: GCF_051348905.1. NCBI lineage: Eukaryota > Metazoa > Chordata > Amphibia > Anura > Dendrobatidae > Ranitomeya > Ranitomeya variabilis. The sequence goes on along the minus strand of NC_135234.1, from coordinate 524,563,993 downwards.
ATAGTGATTACCAAGAAACACCCCCTTTTGAAAGTTTCACAGTTTGTAAATGCTTTTTGTAGCCAGCCAAGAATCTTTCAATTCTTGCTTGAGGGATGTTCTTCCATTCTTCCATGGAAAATTCTTCAGTTTTGTGAGATTCCTGGGTCGTCTTGCATGCACTGCTTTCTGAAGGTCTTTTGCAGTCAAGTGATGGAACTGATTTGCCACTCTAGCAATCCTACGAGCAGCTCTAACTGAAATTATGCTTGGTCTTCCAGACCTTATTTTGACCTCCACTGTTTCTAATAACTGCCATTCTTAGTTACATTTCTATCTGAGGACGGGCAACTTGAAAACACTTTGATATCTTCTTATAGCCTTCTCCTGCTTTCTGTGCCTCCACCATTTTCATTTTCAGAGTGATAGGCAGCTACTTAGAAGTACCCATGGCTGCTGTTTTTTGGCACAAGGACAGAGGGGACTAGGTTTTTATATAGCTAGGAAATTTACATCTTTACTTTTAGAGATCATTTCATCTTCAACTTGCATAACTGTTCACAAAAACAATAATTTTGACCGAGAGTGCTCAAACTTTTACATGCCCCTGTACAGTGACTCTCATACAGTCACTCACCTGCCGGCTGCTACTAATGTTTCTTTAGAATCTCTTGACTTGGAGAAGTCTGCAGATTTAAGACATGCAAATGTTTTGTTTCTGTTTGCAAAAAAAATTAAAATTGCTCTAGCAGTGGAAGGGTTCACATGAAGGGTGAGTTTTTATGTTGTACAAACTCTTTTTAATCAGGGGTGCGATAGACAGTCTTCATTATTCTGTGTCCTGAACAAATATTTGTGAGGTGTAAGCTAAACAATATTGGTTAATTCAACCCAAGTGTAACTATTACTATTAGTAGCATTATTATTTTATTCTACACGAGTTGTATAGAACCTGACTTTATTGGGTCCTCATACATGAGCAATCACTATCTGCAAATGAAGAAATCTTGACATTTTCCCTCAAGGAGTTAGATTGAAGTTTGATTAGTTTTCAAGCAAAAGCCAAAACATTGGACCAAATCAAAATCTCTGTATGTAGCCATTCATATATGTACAGGCATAACTGGGGCCACTATGTTGCCGTACAGCCACAGCAATTTGAAAAACAACAGTGAAGGACAGAAAAGTATAAAAATAAGCCCTTTCCTACGAAACTCTGCATTTCTTCAAAGTTTTACTCTACTGCCTGACTATGTATGGTGTCACGCTGCTGCAATGCAGGTAAGTGCAAGTTCCAATAGATGGCCACAGAGTGGAAGAAGAGCTGTACCTAGACAAAGTAGGCTGGTCGTGCAGCAGTGAGGCTACCACTAGGTGGCAGCAGGATAGTCAAACAAGCTGGGTAGATATAGCCAGTAGCGCAGTACCAAAGGAATAGACAAAACACAGAGACAGAGACAAGCCAAAAGGTTAGTTATAGTCAGGAGCGGATAAGCCAAAGACAGAAGGCAGAAAACAGGTCAGGATACAAGCCAAGTCAAAACCAGGTAGTCGACACGTAAAAGGGAAACACTGAATCAAGATGGGGGTTGGGGAAAACAGAGACACGGGTTCAGGCAGCTTTCACAACAGGAAAAGTCACGATATACCAGAGTCAGCTACACACGCCGTAGGCAGAACTATAACAGACACCACCTGCAGGATGCAATGAAGCTAAATAGCAAACCTGAACCCAGAATGAGGCAGAGCAAAGTTAACCCTTGACATGATAAGCCCAGGAAAAGGGCAGACAGGACTCAAAACTCAGACCGGATCATGACCGTACCCTCCTCTCAAGGGGGGGCCACCGGACCTTCAGGTTTACCAGGATAACGTGCATGAAATGCCCAAACTAGACGATCAGTATGGAAAGAACGCACCAGAACCCAAGATCGCTCCTCAGGACTGTAGCCCCTCTAATGGACCAAGTACTGAAGCAAATTGCGAACCCTCCGTGAATCGACAATACATTCAACTTCATACTCAGTCTGACCATCCACTGAGATCGGGGTTGAGGGGATAGTGACCCAGCAAAGGTAGGTACCCATGGCTTATGAAGAGACTTATGGAATACATTGGGGATTCGAAGAGACGGAGGTAGGCGTAAGGAAAAGGCAACTGGATTGACAACCTCAATGATCTCGTAAGGACCAAAAAACCTGGGTCCTAGCTTAGTAGAAGGAACTTTCAGAAAAATGTTCTTGGTAGACAACCACATTTTATCTCCTACCAGGAATATAGGTCCTACAGACCATCGCTTATTAGCAAAATGTTTGTTTGCCCTGAGCCTCCCCAATGTCCTTCTGGACCTCCCTCCACACCTCCCTCAATCGTTGAACTGCCATATCAGCCTCTGGACATCCTGAATCCAGCCTGGAAAACTAGCCACAATGGGGGTGAAAGCTGTAATTACAAAAGAATGGAGAAGTGCCAGTGGACTGATTAATCCGATTGTTAAATGCAAACTCAGCCACTGTCAACAAAGAACACTAATCATCCTGCTGAGACGTAGCTAGACACTGCAAAATCTGTTCAAGTGACTGATTGGTCCTCCGTTTGATCATTGGTCTCGGGATGGTAGGCAGAGGAGAAGGTCAAGCAAATACCCAATTTTTACAAACTGCCCTCCAAAATTTGGAAACAAATTGTACCCCTTTATCAGAAACCACACTCAAAGGCACACCATGCAACTTCACAATGTGCTCAACTAACAACTTAGATAGTGTTTCTGCATTAGGCAGTCCTGCCAGTGGTAAAAAATGTGCCTGTTTACTGAATCTGTCAACCTCTACCCAGATTACAGTTTTGCCATTGGAAGGAGGGAGATCAGTGATAAAATCCATGGACAAATGAGTCCAAGGTCTATCCGGAATTGGCAATGGCACCAATTCCCCAGCCAGCCGGTTCTGGCAGCTCTTAGCACAGGCACAGGTATCACAAGCAGACACAAACACAGCGACATCATAGGTCATGGAGGACCACCAAAACAGCCTAGCAATGGATTTCCGGGTGGCTGAGATCCCCAGGTGCCCACTGAGAGCAGACTCATGGAAATCCCGGAGAACCCTCAACCGGTACTGAATAGGGACAGAGAGCTTATTATCAGCAAAGAGGGAGGAGCAAGAGACAGCCTCCCAAATTTCATGCTTCAATTCAGAGGATACCCCAACAGCAATCACCCCATGCTGAAGAATGGAGGAAGGAGGTTCAGGGGGTGATATCGGATCAAAACTGCGAGATAAGGCATCCACCTTGACATTCTTGGAACCAGACCAAAAGGTGATAGAAAAATGAAAATGAGGAAAAAAAGAGACCACCTCGCCTGCCTAGGAGTTAACCGCTTGGCAGACTCAATATAAGACAGATTCTTGTCGTCCGTAATAACCGTGATCCGATGAACCGCCCCCTCCAAAAAGTGCCTGCATTCTTCAAAAGCCAATTTTATGGCCAATAACTCCCGGTTACCAACATCATAATTCCTCTCCGCAGAAGAAACTTCCTGGAGAAAAAGGTACATGGTCTTAAATAGGTCAAAGTAACGGGTCCCTGAGACAACACCACCCCCACTCCCACCTCCGAAGTGTCTACCTCAACAATGAATGGTTCTAACGGATAGGGCTGAACCAATACAGGAGCAGACATAAAACACTTCTTTTATGTAGAAAATGCTTCAACCGCCAAAGGTGACCAGACTTTGAGATCAACCCCCTTGCGAGTCAGATGTGTGAGTGGCTTGACCACCTGAGAAAACCCTTTGATGAATTTTCAATAATAATTGGTGAAACCCAGAAAACTCTGCAGACCTTTGACGTCGCTGGGTTGCACCCAATCAACAATGGCCTGTACCTTCCCGTGATCCATCCGAAACCCATTGGCAGAAAGGATGATCCCCAGAAAGGAAAGCTCCTGGACACAAAACAAACATTTTGCGAGTTACTGAACAGAGAATTTCCCCGTAATCTATGAAGAACAGCACATAAATGACCAGTGTGGGATTCCTTGTCAGGTGAGAAAACAAGGATATCATCCAGGTATAAAACTATAAAGCGCCTGATAAAATCAGAAAAAACCCTCATTCATGAGGTTCTGAAACACCACGGGTGCATTCGTTAGACCGAAGGGCATGACCAAATTTTCAAACAGACCCTCGGAGGTAAGAAATGCCATTTTCCATTCATCCCTTTCCCAAATGCGGATACGGTTATATGCTCCCTTGAGATCGAGTTAGGAAAAAACCTAGTCCCAGAAAATTGGTTATAAAGATCAGGAATAAGTGGGAGAGGGTATATATTTCTCACTGTAAATTTATTTTGTTTCCAGAAATCGAGGCACAAGCGTAAACTACCATCTTTTTTCTTAACAAAAAAGAATCCAGTGGTCACAGGTGAGACAGAAGGACAGATGTGACCTTTGCGTAGACTGTCAGAGATATAGTTTTTCATAGCGGTACGTTCCGAGCCAGAAAGATTGTACAAACGGGCTTTGGGCAATTTAGAACCCGGAATAAGATTAATCATACCATCTGTCAGGACTCTGAACATTTTGATTACCTTTTGTGCATTACTGCCCTTTTCCAAGATGGCGTCTTTGGTCTCCTGTGCACTGTGTCTAACTGCTATATAACTCCACCCCAGCCTTTAGTCTGTGCTAGAGTATTCTGCCGTGCATCCAGCTCCTGATGACTCCCTGGCTTTGCACCTACACCTGCTCCTGTGAACCTGTGTGGAGATCCTGCTACTCAGCTCTGAGTTAATGCTGCATACATCAGTTTCCAGTAATCCTCCATCTGGCTGTTTGTGTTTGTTTCCATCTGCTTTTGCTGGACATGTAAGCTGTTGCTGCTCTGCTTAAACCTGAGACTTTTACCCAGGCCTCCCTGGTTGTGCTAAGATATTATTTGAACTGCCTTATAAGCATATCTATCTGTGTTTGGACTACCAAGGACTTATTCGTGTCAAGTATGCTCAAGAATAATTGTGCTTCATAGACTTTCTGCGTGATTGCATTTTCCTCTGAAGTTTCCTATAGACTGTTAAGCTGCATTTAATATTTACACCAAGTGTTGTGGACTTAAGTTTCTCTCTGCACCTGTTTGAATCACCGTGTGATAATATAGACTTTACCACTTATAAAACTGTGTCCTGTAGTTGTCTTGTTCCATGCAAAGAGTCTCCTGAGTTATCCCTTATAATCTTTTCAGGATACTCTAGCCTCAAAAGAGGAGACTGCTGGAACAATGACTGTAGAAAGCAGACTAGAGCAGGTGTTCTCCATAATTAGATCACTGCAGAAAGATGTGGAAGGTCTGCAAAAGAAGTTTGGAAGTTTTGAACACAATCAACAAGTGTTTGGACAAACTTTGCAGGACTTAAGCACCCGCATGGCAGCACAGGAAAACAAACTTGCTGGTATAGAATCCCAGTATGGATGGGCTTTTCAGGACATAAGCACGCAAATGGCTGCACAAGCGACTTTACCATCTGGGCAACCACCACCAGCTAGCCCACCTAAGTTGCCCCCATTCAGATTTAATGGTGATCGCAACAAATTTCGTGGCTTTGTGAATCAATTTATGCTATATTTTTATGTGCATGCTGACCGTTTTCCTAATGATAGATCCAAAGTATTGTGTAATAATGCTGCTGATCGCACGAGCGCTTGCCTGGGTGAATTCGATGATTGAGTCTCGTGACCCGCGGTTAAATAATTTGGATGTTTTTTTGGCCGCTATGGCATTAATGTTTGATGACCCTAATCGCCGTGCAACCGCTGAATCTGCTTTATTGTCTTTTCGCCAGGCTAAACGTTCTGTTATTGAGTATGCTACTGAACTCAGGAGATTAGCAGTAGATACTAATTGGGACAGTTATGCACAATTACCTATTTTTAAAAGGGGTCTGTCTAGCATTGTAAAGGATGAATTAGCTCTCTCTGAATCACCACAAGAGCTGGAAACATTTATACAGCATTGTGTGCGCACTGACATTCGCCTTATTGAGCGTAGGCAGGAGAAGTTTGCTGCATATAACAGTATTTCGATCTTTTCCCTTCCTTCCAAAGAGCCTGCAGGTAAAACCTCTTGGGAGGTAGAGGAGGTGCCCATGCAAATTGATTCTGTTCAGAGGCGCGAGAGTAATGAGCGCTGGGAGCATCGCCTTCGAGAAAGTCTATGTTTCTACTGCGGCCAGTCTGACCACTTTCTAATCAACTGTCCCAAGTGTCCCAAGCGGCCTAACAAGGTGCTAGCAGCAGTAGGAGAATATGACAACTATGATGATGAATCTGACATCTCTGAATGTAGCCTGCCTTTAAACGCTGTATTCCATTCACTTTCTATGACTTCACCAGCCAAGGAGCTAAATGAAAAGAACTCTCACTGTTCTCTCCCAATTAAGATCCTGTGTACAGGACAGTGGATTTCCAGTGCAGCTATGATTGACTCTGGTGCAGGTAGCAATTTTATGGATATCGCATTTGCCAAGGAACATGGTATTGAAATTCATCAAAGAGCCTCTCCAATTACCATGGAAACAGTGAATGGGTCACCATTAATCTCCGGGCCTGTGGATCAGGAGACCGCACCCCTTGAGATTTTGTTGGAGCCTAATCATCAAGAGCAACTCTCTTTCTTGTTAATTTCTTCTCATTTTCCTGTGATTTTAGGCATCCCTTGGCTGTGTTCTCAGAATCCAACTATCAACTGGGAGACCAAGGAGATTATCTTTCCAACAAGGAGCAACTCAGCATTAACTGAAGCTGTCCCCGAGTCCACAGATACGGAACCACCGGTACAGGTATTTACTTTACCTTCAGCATATAAAGAGTTCTCTGACATCTGTGACAAGAAGAATGCAGATCAGCTTCCTCCACACAGGCATTATGACTGTCCCACTGAGTTGCTTCCTGGGGCAGCTAATCCTTTTGGTAACGTATATCCTTTGGAGGCACCTGAGCTTCAAGCCTTAAAGGGAACCTGTCACCTGAATTTGGCGGGACCAGTTTTGGGTCATATGGGCTGGGTTTTCGGGTGTTGGATTCACCCTTTCCTTACCCGCTGGCCGCAATATTGGATTGAAGTTCATTCTTTGTCCTCCGTAGTACACGCCTGCGCAAGGCAATATTGCCTTGCGCTGGCGTGTACTCCGGAGGACAGAGAATGAACTTCAATCCAATATTGCGGCCAGCATGCAGCCAGCGGGTAAGGAAAGGGTGAATCAAACACCCGAAAACCCCGCCCATATGACCCAAATCTGGTCCCGCCAAATTGAGGTGACAGGTTCCCTTTAAATGAGTATATTGATGAAAATCTGGCCAAAGGCTTCATACATCCTTCTTCTTCACCAGCAGGGGCACCTATCTTTTTTGTAAAGAAGAAGGATGGGTCCCTGAGACCCTGTGTGGACTATCGAGAGCTCAATAAGGTAACCGTACGGAATCGCTACCCTTTGCCTCTGATTCCTGAATTACTGGAAAGAGTCCACCATGCTAAGGTGTTCTCTAAACTGGATCTTCGTGGGGCTTATAATTTGGTGTGTATTCGTCCAGGGGATGAGTTGAAGACAGCATTCCGATGCCAGTATGGACACTTTGAATATCTCGTGATGCCCTTCGGGCTTTGTAATGCCCCTGCAACGTTTCAACACCTTGCTAATGACATTTTCAGAGATTTGTTGGACCAGATTGTGGTGATCTATTTAGACGATATTCTAATCTTTTCTGACTCTCTACAGGAACATAAAGAACATGTCAAGGCTGTTTTAAGACGTCTGAAAGAGAACCATCTGTATATCAAGCCGGGGAAATGCGAGTTCCATCATTCTGAGATACAGTTTCTTAGGTTATATCATCTCTCCCCAGGGGCTGAACATGGAATCTGGTAAGATTCAGGCTATCCTTGACTGGCCGGTACCCAAGAACGTTAAGGAGGTGCAGCGTTTTATTGGTTTTGCAAATTTCTACAGATGTTTTATTCGAAATTTTTCTGATATTGTCCATCCCATTACTTCCTTGACAAAGAAGGAAAAGCCCTTTAAGTGGTCAACACAGGCTCAAGAAGCTTTTGATCGGCTTAAGATCTGTTTCACCTCAGCACCGCTGTTGATACACCCAGATCCAACACTCTCTTTCATTGTTGAGGTGGACGCTTCTGATAATGCTTTGGGGGCTATTCTCTCCCAAAGAACTGGATAGAAGGGTCTGCTACATCCTTGTGCTTTCTTTTCCCATAGACTAACCTCAGCAGAGAAGAATTACAATGTGGGAGACAAGGAATTGCTGGCTATTATTGCGGCTTTCAAGGAATGGAGGCATCATCTGCAAGGAGCTGCACAACAGATCGTAGTGCTTACTGACCATCACAATTTAGAGTTCCTCAGATCCGCTAGATGTCTTTCTCCTCGTCAGGCTCGTTGGAATTTATTTTTAAATCAATTTAATTTTGTTATCTCGTACTGTCCAGGTTCTCGTAATGGGAAGGCTGATGCTTTATCCCGAATCCATGCTGCGGACGGATTCTGTACCTGGAGCCTCGTCCAAGACCATTCTATCTGATGCCAATGTCATCGGAGTTATCCACGATCAGGATTTGAGGAAGAAGTGCAGGGAGCTTATGACGGTGATGTATTTCTGGCCAACAGACCTGTTGATATTAATGTCTTTAAGGGTGGCATGTTTCAGAGATCGACGTATCTACGTCCCTGAGGCCATCCGTCTGCAGATCCTCAAGTTGGTACATGACTCCAAGTTGGCTGGTCACAGGGGGGTACAGAAGACGCAAGAGTTCCTAAGCCAATTTTTCTGGTGGCCAACTTGCCTGAAGGATACTAAGGACTATGTTCTCTCTTGCGAGGTATGTGCTCGTTACAAGACTCCTTGTGTGGCACCTATGGGTCTCCTGCAACCGTTACCTGTTCTGTGCCGACCCTGGGGGTCTATATCAATGGACTTTATTGTGGAGCTGCCTACATCGGGGAGCATGAATACGATCATGGTAGGATCGCCTGACTAAAGCCGCTCATTTTGTTCCATGCACTGGCCTCCCCTCAGCTAAGGATACAGTGAACTTGGTTATTCAGAATGTCTTCTGGCTGCATGGGGTCCTGGATGAGATGATCACTGACTGTGGCGTACAGTTCACTTCAAGATTCTGGAAGGGGTTTTGCTCTGCACTCAATATTAATGTCTGTCTCTCTTCCGCTTACCATCCCCAGACAAATGGTCAGACTGAGCGTACCAACCAGACGTTGGAACAATATCTAAGATGCTATCCTAGCCATCTCCAAGATGATTGGTTGGAATTACTGCCGTTAGCCAAATTTTCATACAACAATTCTCAGAGCGCCTCCACTAAGTTCACTCCTTTCTTTGCCAATCTGGGTTATCATCCATGTATCTTACCTAGGTCTCTGATTAGTTCTCCGGTTCCAGCAGTTGAGGAAAGGCTGACTGAGATGAGGCAAAATCTGGAGGTTCTGAAGGAATCCCTGACCACGGCTCAAGAACGTTATAAGTAGTGTTGAGCGATACCGTCCAATACTTTCAAGTATCGGTATCGGATAGTATCGGCCGATACCCGAAAAGTAGAATTAGGAATTTAGGACCTGAGAATGACGTCACGGCTTGTGATTGGTCGCGTGGCGGTCGCATGAGCGCACGCGACCAATCAGAAGCTGTGACGTCATGGAAGGTGCTGAACGCGCTCATTTTAAGCAAAGCAGGCTGCCGGTTACTACCAGTGCGCGTCAGAGGGTGAGTATATCCCTATTTTTTATTTTAATTCTTTATTTTTTACATGGATATGGATCCCAGGGCCTGAAGGAGAGTTTCCTCTCCTTCAGACCCTGGGAACCATACACTGGGAATTTCCGATTCCGATTCCCGATACCACAAAAGTATCGGATCTCGGTATCGGAATTCCGATACCGCAAGTATCGGCCAATACCCGATACTTGCGGTATCGGAATGCTCAACACTAGTGTTGAGCATTCCGATGCCGCAAGTATCGGGTATCGGCCGATACTTGCGGGTATCGGAATTCCGATACCGAGATCCGATACTTTTGTGGTATCGGGAATCGGTATCGGGATTAATATCAATGTGTAAAAGAAAGAATTAAAATAAAAAATAGGGATATACTCACCTCTCCGACGCAGCCTGGACTTTACTGCCGTAACCGGGAGCCGTTGTACCTAAAAATGCGCGCTTGAAGGGCCTTAGATGACGTCACGGCGCTCTGATTGGTCCGTAGCGGTCGCGTGACCGTTACGCGACCAATCACAAAGCAGTGACGTCACCTAAGGTCTTTCAAGCGCTTGAAAGAACAAAATCCTTCAGGTACTCCAGAATACCCACCATATTAACAGCAGACACAAAAACAGCAGAAAGTCAACCATTGGAACAATTAGGACCCCATTTAACAATATCATGAGATCCCTAGTCTATAACAGGATTATGACTCTGTAACCAGGGGAACCCCAACACCAGTACCACATGAAGATTATTCATAACATAACATGATATTTGTTCTGGATGCAAGGAACCCACCTTGAGGAGGAACTCCTCAGAGACAAACTTAATAACATTTTGAGCCAACGTGTCTTATCAATGGCAATGATATGGATGGGAGTCTCTAGCCTGATTGTCCCTAACTTTAACTTGGACACCAGACTAGAGTCATTGAAGTTCATGGAAGATCCACAGTCCATGAAAGCTGAAGTGGATACATAACCACCTCCATAACACAGTTCCACCTTTAACAAAACTTTTGAAATGATGAAAATGGTACCTGAGAGTCTGGGTGACCTCCTTGACAGTCACCCAGTCTCGGAAGCTTGTTAATCGATGGACAAGAGTGGCAGTCCTTCTTCCAATGTCCCGAATCTCCATAATTAAAAAAAAAATTCCCATCACGTCGTCGCGTCCTCTCCTTGGAGTTGGTGGCACCAACCTCTATGGTCTCGGTGAATGGCATCACCTCAGACTTATCAGGCAATACAGGAATCTCACGCTGGATAATTCCTCTTTCCTGTAACCTCCGGTCCATACGAATGGCCTGGGTCATGGCCTCCTCCAGGAAACTGGGTGATGGATGGAGGGCCAGCGCATCCTTGAGATGATCCGAATGTCCTCTCCTGAACTGGCATCTCCAAGCAGAGTGATCCCAAAACACCTCAGAACAATACCGTTCAGCATTGAGTTTTCTATGGGAGAGACCCATGATCATGTCTTCTGCCACCGTGACCCAGTCTGGTTTGTCATAAATCAGTCCTAAAGCCTCAAAAAACTTATCTACAGACATACGTTCAGGGGCAGTAGAAGGTAAAGAAAAAGCCCAGTTTAGAGGACCCTCCAGGAGTAAATAAATAATTATCCCAAACCGTTGACTCTCATCTCCTGAGGATTTCGGTCTGAGGGAAAAAAGTAACTTACAACCCTCTCTGTAACAAACTTCTCCTTCTCTCAGGAGAAGGTATCAGAGAGCTGGACCATAGGTTCAGGAGAGTGTAAGGAAACATCAGTGGTGTTAGATTGCCTATTAGCTGATTTAGTCATGGAACCCTGAAAAGATTTAACAGTTTCAGTAATTTCCCGCTGGAGCTGATTGTGAGAGGAAACAAGAGCCCCATGTTCCACCGACAAATCCTGCATCACTTGGGTCAGATTTGACATCTGACCCACAAGACTGTGAAGTGGATCCATAAGGGGCGAAGCAAAGGAAAAAAAATGCCGGTGGTCAGTTATAATGTCACGATGCTGCAATGCAGGTAGGTGCAAGCTCCACTAGATAGCCACAGAGTGGAAGGAGGGCTGAACCTAGACAAAGCCAGTCTGTCATGCAGCAGCAAGGCTACCAGTAGGTGGCAGCAGGAAAGTCAAACAAGCCGGGTAGATATGTCAGTAGCTCAGTACCAAAGGAATAGACAAAACACAGAGTCAGAGACAAGCCAAAAGGTCAGTAACAGTCAGGAGCGGATAAGCCAAAGACAGAAGGCAGAAAACAGGTCAGGATTAGTGTTGAGCGATACCGTCCAATACTTGAAAGTATCGGTATCGGAAAGTATCGGCCGATACCGGCAAAGTATCGGATCCAATCCGATACCGATATCCGATACCAATACAAGTAAATGGGACTCAAGTATCGGACGGTATTCCTGATGGTTCCCAGGGTCTGAAGGAGAGGAAACTCTCCTTCAGACCCTGGGATCCATATAAATGTGTAAAATAAAGAATTAAAATAAAAAATATTGCTGTACTCACCTGTCCGACGCAGCCTGGACCTCAGCGAGGGAACCGGCAGCGTTGTTTGTTTAAAATTCGCGCTTTTACTTGGTTACGTGAAGTCCCGGCTTGTGATTGGTCAGGGCGGCCATGTTGCCGGGACGCGGACCAATCACAGCAAGCCGTGACGAAATTACGTCACGGCTTGCTGTGATTGGTCCGCGTCCCGGCAACATGGCCGCCATTAACCAATCACAAGCCGTGACGTCACGGGAGGCTGGACACGCGCGCTTTTTAAAATACGCGCATGTCCAGCCTCCCGTGACGTCACGGCTTGTGATTGGTTAATGGCGGCCATGTTGCCGGGACGCGGACCAATCACAGCAAGCCGTGACGTAATTTCGTCACGGCTTGCTGTGATTGGTCCGCGTCCCGGCAACATGGCGCCGTGACCAATCATAAGCCGGGACGTCACTGGAGGCTGGACACGCGCGCTTTTTAAAATACGCGCATGTCCAGCCTCCCGTGACGTCACGGCTTGTGATTGGTTAATGGCGGCCATGTTGCCGGGACACGGACCAATCACAGCAAGCCGTGACGTAATTTCGTCACTGCTTGCTGTGATTGGTCCGCGTCCCGGCAACATGGCCGCCCTGACCAATCACAAGCCGGGACTTCACGTAACCAAGTAAAAGCGCGAAATTTAAACAAACAACGCTGCCGGTTCCCTCGCTGAGGTCCAGGCTGCGTCGGAGAGGTGAGTATAGCAATATTTTTTATTTTAATTCTCTCTTTTACACATTATTACATTAATGTTGTTGCGATACCCGATACCCGATACCACAAAAGTATCGGATCTCGGTATCGGAAATTCCGATACAGCAAATATCGGCCGATACCCGATACTTGCAGTATCGGAATGCTCAACACTAGTCAGGATACAAGCCAAGTCAAAACCAGGGAGTTAGCACGTAAAAGGGAAACACTGAATGAAGACGTAGATTGGGGAAAACAGAGACATGGGTTCAGGCAGCTAACGCAGCAGGACACGTCAGGATATACCAGAGTCAGCTACACATGCCGTTGGCAGAACTATAACTGTCACCGCCTGCAGGATGCAACGAAGCTAAATAGCAAACCTGAACCCAGAATGAGGCAGAGCAAAGTTAACCCTTGACATGATAAGCCCAGGAAAAGGGCAGACAGGACTCAAAACCCAGACCAGAGCATGACATCTGGTTACAATTCTTTATTATGTTATATAAATTATGTATGGTTGTCCTGAAGAAGGAATTGGTGGAATCTGAAACACATTGACAAAGAACCTACAATTTTATCATCCCCTAATTGGGTCATTTTCTGGGCAGCGCAGAAACTTTTCCAATCCTGCTACTTAAATCTACTGGTTACAATTCTTGGGACACGAGGAAATTAATCATGACCAAATATACCCAGGAAAAAGCAGTGGGAAATAAGGAGATTTGATTGAGAAGGTCTTACATGCTGAGTTTTTGTTTGTGATTTTAGCTTAGAATATTCCTTTAAATTCATTTTACATTTAATTTAATACTCTACCGAGACAATGACACATATGTAAAACTATTACATTTATATTTTTAAAAAAAAGCTTCACAATACAGCGGAGCTGCAAAATACTCACGTAACTCTGATTTGGCTTGTGATGTAAGTTTTTGGCACAAAATATGATACAATATATGATACATAATTTGAATTAAAATGTAAATATTTTGCACAAATCAAAAAATGTATAACATTAGACTTTGTAACATATGAGTCATTATATAGCTAAAATTACAAGCTCAATATGTTTAGGTACAATTTCATTTTCAGAAATTTCCTTTATAATTGATTGTGTCTAACGTGATTAAACCAATTTACTGCCGCGGAGTTAGTATATCTATTAGCACCTGACCTACAAGAGCTAAAGGTTAATGTAACAGGGAATAATGTCTATAAATCACAGTGGAAGAACAACTGCATGTACTATGGTGAAGTGAATACAATCATGAACCTGAGATGCCTACAATAACATTTATACAATGATCCTAGAAGAAGCTTGGTAATTGTGGCTGTCTACTGATTTAAAATGACCCAGGGAAAGACAATAATGAACATTTTCCTAGCAACCAGTGTATATTAAATCTTCTGAGCGCTTGAATAAGAAGAATAATCGCTAGATAGAGCAATGTATATATGGAACATTCCTCACAGTTATGTACACAGCATTCATTATAGAATAACTTTGCTGTATGTACTAGCACATACATTTCCAATTTTATTGAATTCAGTTCTCTTTAAGAATCTCCAATAAGATTTTTCACTAGAACCTGTAGTTTTAAGGTGTTGTAAAGATATTCTCAATTAAGACTGAAAATATGTCAAAATGTTATTACTTGTCAATAAATCATTTAAATTTTATTGATCTCAAATTATTAGTTTTTCCCTCAAGAAGTCTGTTTTTCAGTCTTAGACAACTGGATTATGCCAAATTCCCAAAGATTTCATGGTTACATATTGTACTCGATATTTTGCAAAAAATATTGCTAGTGCCTGGTTAGTAAAACTTCTACTCTAAGATTTCTCTGAGGAAAATGTCCCCCAGTGGCTGTACCAGATAGGAAAAAAAATCTTATTTTTGTATTTTTTGTAAACAATAAAAGGGATGGCGTGGTCAGTGACAATTTCAGACAAAGTGGGGCCCTAAGCAAAAGTTTAAAGTGGGGTTCTAAGTGCTAACATATTGTACTATCAAACACAAGCATTTAGGTTGCAATTACATGAATTGAGTTCAGGTCGTTAAACAAGTGTGATCGACAATATTCAAGTGGTTCGGCGCTTGTTTACTGTCATCTTTGCACAGGCAGGTGGACAGTGTCCATTTTTGGACATTATCATATAGGAAAGTCAAACATCAGAAATACTCTGTCTGATACCTGATTCTGATACTTGATTCTGATACCTGACTCTGATACCTGAGTCTAATCCCTGACTTTAATACCTGATACTTGACTTCTGTCAAACATCAGAATCAAAAGGTTTTTCAGATACCCTCAATACAGTACTTCAATGGTTCATCTCATAAGAGAAGAAAAAGAATTGTTTCACTGCCATTTAAGCTAATAGGTGAGTGGTTAAGCTCCTGGCTTATGGAATAGTAAGCTTGAGTTCAATGACATAGTTACTCTTTATACAGATGCTATTGCAATTATAGTATTTCCTATTCTCATTATTATTATTGATATTGTATGGTATTTACTAATTGTATTACTAAAAAACCTGATATGAAGATCATACTAATATCGGTCTATGGAGTTATTCTAATCACGTTCCTATTATGAATTACTGTGCTGCTACATTATTATTATTATTATTATTATTATAGTATTATTAATGTAACATGGATATTTAATAAACTAGATGGTGGCCAAATTCTAACGCATCGGGTATTCTAGAATATGTATGTAGTTTATTTGTGAAGATTTCAGAATAGTGCAATGAATACACAGGATTCGGTCGGCCGGGCGCGACCAATTAGCTAAGCGTGTTTCAAATCCTGCGCCAATTCACGGCTGGACTGCGTCTGTCGCTGATTGTTCGCGGCCGGCCGGGTGTGACCAATCAGTGAAGCCAGGGCGAGCTCCAGGTTTTTGAGGGCCCCGGGCGAAAGAGTCTCACAGCCCACAAAGCATATAACACAGCCCACGTAGCATATAGCACAGCCACATAGTATATAGCACAGCCACATAGTATATAGCACAGCTACATAGTATATTGCACAGCTACATTGTATATAGCACAGCCACGTAGTATATAGCATAGCCACATTGTATATAGCACAGCCCCATAGTATATAGCACAGCCACGTAGTATATAGCACAGCCACGTAGTATATTGCACAGCCACATAGTATATAACACAGCCCACATAGTATATAGCACAGCCCACGTAGTATATAGCACAGCGATGTAGTATATAATACAGCCCACGCAGTATATAACGCAGCCTACGCAGTATATAACACAGCCCACATAGTATATAGCAATGTGGGCACCATATCCCTGTTAAAAAAAAGAATTAAAATAAAAAATAGTTATATACTCACCTTCCGGCGGCCCCCGGATCCAGCACAGGTCTTTAGTGATGCTCCTTGCGATGCTCCATTCCCAGTAATGCCTTGCGGCAATAACCTGTGATTATGTAGCGGTCTCACGAGACCGCTACGTCATCTGGGGTCATTGTTGCAATGCATTCTTGGGGCTGGAGTGTCGCAAGGAGTGGGAATGGCTGCTGCGAACCCCGGAAGGTGAGAATATAATGGTTTTTTTTATTATTTTTAACATTATATGTTTTTACTATTGATGCTGCATAGGCAGCATCAATAGTAAAAAGTTGGTCACACTTACAGGGTTAATGGCAGCATTAACGGACTGTGTTACACCGCATTATGCCGCGGTGTAACGTTTAACGGACTGCTAAAACACTATGGGGGCACTGACTGGAGGCGAGTAGGGAGGGGCCAATTTGCGGCTGGACTGTGCCTGTCGCTGAGAGAGTCCTGTATTTCAGCTGATGCTATTTGTGGGGTTTTTTTGTATCCCGACCAATTTTACAGGCAGTTCTCTGCAACATTTTTGTTGGTCTACCTGGCCGTGGTTTTGTTTTTTGAGAGCCCCTGATTTTCCATTTGTTAATTACAGTTTGAATGCTGCTGACTGGCATTATCAATTTCTTGAATATCTTTTTGTATCCCTTTCCTGTTTTATACAGTTCAACTACCTTTTACCATAGATCCATTGACAATTCTTTTGCTTTCCCCATGACTAACAATCCAGAAATATCAGTGGCTGGATGAAAGATGCAAGAGTCTGTCTGGATCCCAGAAACTCACTCAGCTTTTATGCACACGCACTGATTACCAGCAAACAGTTCACAGATGAGGATGTTACCTTTAGTAACCATTCAAACCCATTTGTGTCAACTTCTGCGCATGTTATCAGGCCAAAATCACCAGGGTATGTAAACTTTTGATCAGGGTCATTTGAATGTTTTGGGTTATCATTATGTTTTAAAAAGAGAAAACACAGTAGTTTGATAATAAATGGCTTCACCCAACCACTAACCATGAGTGGAGAAAACGTTTTGGTGTTATCATTCATATTCTCTGAAAAAAGGCCAAGAAAACAAAAATTCTGCCGGGGTATGGAAACTTTTGAGCACAGCTGTATATAGAAGAAAGTGTGGACTACTGGAAAATACGCCAGAAAACTTAAAGTGTGGAGAATAGCCACATACATAAAACTATTTATAATGCTTTCATCAAGTTTTCTGAAATGTTCAGCATGGAACAAATTGTCCCTTAATATTCCCAGAGATTTCGATGCTGTTCAGTACAGTATGCCACTATTCTATATTTTCTTGTCTCCAGGCGAACGTGTAGTAATTGAATTTATTCAGCAAATTAAACTTGTTATTCACTTTACACTTCCCCCTCTTTCCTTACCACATTCCATACACGCATACAAACACACAGACTGCTGCCATGCTCTCTCCGAATGCTTTTATGTCATTGGTTTTCTTATAATTATGGAGTCATTCTGTCTATGGATTAGATATTAAAGTAAACGTTATATCCATGTATCCAAATGAGCCAGACAGGCACCAGCATAATATTAACAACCAAACAATTCATGGCAGAGTAACATGAACTATGAGTTTTCTCTAGCTAGTCAAAGACAAAGTATTAATTGTTAGAATGTTGCATTTAGGAATGTTACATGTTGTGATTGGCACCTGAAACAACTCCACGAACTGTACTGCCATCAAGAGGTTGCTTTTAGATTGTACAATTAAATTTTTCAGAATAATTACACATTTTTAAAGAAAATAGGCAAGTTAGCAATGAGAGTTCAAACACTTTATCAACAAAAACAATTCAAAAATGAGACCAGGAGAAACCTGGATTGTAGTCTGGTGACAGGGTTGTTGGGGGCCACTACAACCAATGTAACTGTTATACAATGACCAAATTCCAGATCCAACACAGGAGGTGTGCAGAATATTATCACAAAGCAGCATGGGCGTAACGATCACAGTCCCAGAGGGAGTGACCACATCCTGCCCGGTGCTGGAAAGGTGCCCACAACACCTACTTCAGCTGGATGTGCAATCAAGGACACACATTCAGCTGAAGTGTGTAGCAGCACAGGGTCCCACCAGCTAACTCCACTTCAATACATGCGAATGTCAGCTGATGTTGGCGAGCGGCGCATGTCAGTGTTATCATGTGCTGCTCATAGCTGAAATCAACTGGTAGCAGAGGATGCCGCATGATGTGGGAGTGGAGGAAGGTATTATTTTTTATGTTTTGGAAAACAGTACAGACGTTATAGCAGTAGGACGCAGGATATGGTTCATTATACCAGGATGGGGATGATTATAGCACATTTGGGTTCATGATGTGGATCGTTGTACGAGGAATGGGCCCAGGATAGGGGTGATTATACCAAAATGGGGTCCAGATTGAGCTTTCATTATATGAGGAAGGAGTCCATGATGGGTTTCATTGTACCATGAAGGGGGTCATTATACCATGATGGGGGTAATTACACCATAATAGGGTTCATTATACCAGAAATGGGGCCCAAGATGGGGGGATATTATAGCAGGATAGGGGACAGTGTTACAGTGTGGCCAGGATGGGAGACATTATAATGAGAAAATGCCCAGGACAGAGGATACCAAGAAGGGGTCCAGGAAGGGGGGCACTATTACTAGAAGGAGCGCAGGATGGGGGACATGCCAGGAAGGAACCCAAGAGGGGGAACATTATACCAGAAAGGGGCTCAGGATGGGGAACATTATAACAGAAAGCAGCAATGACAAGGGATATTATAACAGGAAAAGGTTTAGGATGAGAAACATTATCACAGGATTGGGTCCAGGAAGGGGTAATTTATTACATGACGAGGACATTATTACAGAAAGGGGCCTTGATGGGGAGACTTTTGCATGTACAGTATGTCTTATAGGATCTAGAATGCTACAAAGGAACTTACATCTGACTAACATGGAGGTGGGGTCCCATGTCCAAATTTTGCATCAGGGCCAATGTTACAAAAGTTATGCCACTGCATAGCAAACTTTATTAGAAAATATGAAAAAATATGACACTACTCATACATGGTCACAGGCAATAAACAACAATTAAAAAGAGCTTGTTAGGTTTACCAAACTGTTTTATGAAATATTTCATTCTCTTGAATATATGGCTCCAACATATTCTGTAGCAATTCACAGACATTGTCATAATGCGCTGTCCCCAGAGGGCTTATCTTCTACATTCCCTATCAGTATATCTTTGGTCTGTGGGTTAAAACCATAGTACCTGGGATCACTGAGAAAGAATTCATACTGCATGCAACATGCTTCTGTAATTGGATTTGAACTCAGATCCCAGCACTGAAAAGCTGTGCTAACCACTAGGCTTCCTATATTTACTCGTATTTACCAATAAATACAAATTCTAGAACACTTTTACTTATACATTTTTCACTGTGCTTTTTCTCTGCCTTTTTTTGGAAATGAATGAATAAATTGAACACGGCCTATTACAGAGACAGACATACTGAGTGACAGCTGCAGTCTGCAAGATTATGCACAACTTAATGAATTGCAACTCTAGCTCTATAGTCAAAATTAATTACCGTAGTTCTTCTGTAAAAAGTCTCTTGTAGGCCAGACCTTGTTCATATATTTCCAAGAGAAATAAAGAAGGGATGTGACAGCATTCCTCTATAATTTGGAGTACACTGCTCAAAGAAATAAAGGGAACACTAAAATCCCACATCCTAGATATCACTGAATTAAATATTCCAGTTGTAAATCTTTATTCATTACATAGTGGAATGTGTTGAGAACAATAAAACTTAAAAATGATCAACGCAAATCAAATAATAATATCCCACAGTGGTCTGGAGTTGGAATGATGCTCAAAATCAAAGTGGAAAATGAAGTTACAGGTTGATCCAACTTCAGTGGAAATGCCTCAAGGCAAGGAAATGATGCTCAGTAGTGTGTGTGGCCTCCACGTGCCTGTATGACCTCCCTTCAATGCCTGGGCATGCTCCTGATGAGGCAGCTGGTGGTCTTCTGATTGATCTCCTCCCAGACCTGGACTAAAGCTTCCGCCAACTCCTGGACAGTTGCTGGTGCAACGTGACGTTGGTGTATGGTGCGAGACATGATGTCCCAGATGTGTTCATTCGAATTCAGGTCCGGGAAATGGATGGGCCAGTCCATAGCTTCAATGCCTTCATCTTGCAGGAACTGCTGACATACTCCAGCCACATGAGGTCTGATGCATATTTCTGCATTGAGGACCTGAAATTACGTCACGGCTTGCTGTGATTGGTCGCGTCGCGGTCACATGGGCGGCACACAACCAATCACAAGCCGTGACGTAATTTTAAAAATGCGCGCGTCTCCTGCCTCCCGTGACGTCACGGCTTGTGATTGGTCGCGTCGCCCATGTGACCGCGACGCGACCAATCACAAGCCGGAACGTAATTTTAAATTCCTGAATGCCTAGAATTAGGCATTGAGGACCTGAAAATTACGTCACGGCTTGCTGTGATTGGTCGCGTCGCGGCCACATGGGCGGCACGCGACCAATCACAAGCCGTGACGTCACGGAAGGAAGTAAAAGCGCGCATTTTAAGCAAAGAACGCTGCCGGTTCCCTTGGTGAGGTCCAGGCTGCGTCGGAGAGGTGAGTATAGCAATATTTTTTATTTTAATTCTTAATTTTACACATTAATGTTGTTTCGATACTGATACCCGATACCACAAAAGTATCGGATCTCGGTATCGGAATTCCGATACCCGCAAGTATTGGCCGATACCCGATACTTGCGGTATCGGAATGCTCAACACTACTTATAACCTGACATTAAATTCATCCATTGGTTGTATAAATTATTCTTTTGAAAGCTGAAACTCTCCGAAATGTGGTTTAGGTTAAGAAAATAAATTGACATCAATGCAGAAATATTGATCAGTTAATGGACACAGAATTGTCAGATTTTGGCAAGACAAAAGTTTTGTCGCCCACAGAAAGTAATGTGATATTCAAACAAATAATTAACTTAAAATACAAATATACACTCACCGGCCACTTTATTAGGTACACCATGCTAGTAACGGGTTGGACCCCCTTTTGCCTTCAGAACTGCCTCAATTCTTCGTGGCATAGATTCAACAAGGTGCTGGAAGCATTCCTCAGAGATTTTGGTCCATATTGACATGATGGCATCACACAGTTGCCGCAGATTTGTCGGCTGCACATCCCAAAGATGCTCCATACAAGGCAGGATGGATCCATGCTTTCATGTTGTTTACGCCAAATTCTGACCCTACCATCCGAATGTCGCAGCAGAAATCGAGACTCATCAGACCAAGCAACGTTTTTCCAATCTTCTACTGTCCAATTTCGATGAGCTTGTACAAATTGTAGCCTCAGTTTCCTGTTCTTAGCTGAAAGGAGTGGTACCCGGTGTGGTCTTCTGCTGCTGTAGCCCATCTGCCTCAAAGTTCGACGCACTGTGCGTTCAGAGATGCTCTTAGGCCTACCTTGGTTGTAACGGGTGGCGATCTGAGTCACTGTTGCCTTTCTATCAGCTCGAACCAGTCTGCCCATTCTCCTCTGACCTCTGGCATCAACAAGGCATTTCCGCCCACAGAACTGCCGCTCACTGGATTTTTTTTCTTTTTCGGACCATTCTCTGTAAACCCTACAGATGGTTGTGCGTGAAAATCCCAGTAGATCAGCAGTTTCTGAAATACTCAGACCAGCCCTTCTGGCACCAACAACCATGCCACGTTCAAAGGCACTCAAATCACCTTTCTTCCCCATACTGATGCTCGGTTTGAACTGCAGGAGATTGTCTTGACCATGTCTACATGCCTAAATGCACTGAGTTGCCGCCATGTGATTGGCTGATTAGAAATTAAGTGTTAACAAGAAGTTGGACAGGTGTACCTAATAAAGTGGCCAGTGAGTGTATGTTGCATAACATTGGTGAATGAAGTTGTGGTGCTATTAGAGTCATATTTAATATTTTGTGTGACTTCAATGAGCTTGAAGGAATGCATCCATGCAGTTCAACAATGATTCATACAATTTATTAATGAAATCATCAGGAATAGCAAAGAATGCAGTCTTACATGCCTCCCAGAGTTCATCTAGATTCTTTGGTTTTGTCTTCCAAGGTTCCACTATCATCCTACACCAAACATGCTCAATGATGTTCATGTCTGTGACTGGGCTGGCCAGTCCTTGAGCACCTTGATCTATTTTGCCTGGTGAAACTTTGTTGTGGAGATGGATGTATGAGATAGAGCACCATCCTGCCTCAGAATTTGACCCCTTTTATGATTTGGAATATAAGAGGTAGCTAATACTTCTTGATATTTTAGGCTATTGATATTGCCTTCCACCTTGCAAATGTTTCGCACACCCCCATACTGAATGTAACCCCAGACCATGATCTTTCCACCACCAAATATAACTGTTTTCTGGCTGTATTTTGGATCCATACGGGCTCCAGTAGGTCTCCTGCAGTATTTGCCACAGCTGTGGTGTAATTCTACTGAAGATTCATCAGAGAAATCCACCTTCTGCCAGTTTTCCTGCGTCCATCTGTTTAGCAGGCTGTGGGACTTTGCAAATGCCACACAGTTTTTTATTTACCTTTTGTTAAGTGCTGGCTTCTGGGCACTGATTCGTCCATGGAGGCCATTTCGAGACAGAATCCTAGAAACTGTTCTAGTTGACACAGGGACTTGAGGTGACCAGGTCTGTTGGAGCTCTGCTGCAGTGGAAGAGGGGCTTGCTTTAGATTCTCTAGCCAACAAACGTCCCTCCTGAGCAGTTGTCTTGTGAGGTCTGCCGGACCTGGGCTTGTCTAAAACATCTAGAGCCTCTTCAAATCTTTTCTTTGTACTTGATGCTGAGACACATTAAAGGTGCCAGCCACCTCTGCAGTGGATCTGGTCTTCAGCCTCTTGATAATCCAGGCTTTGGTCACAGGGTGGATTTTTGGCATGTTGTCAGAGCTCAAGTTGCAGTTCAAGTGAAGGTCTGGGGTGCTGTTTTTTTTTTTTATACACACACACTAATTAACTGATCATTTACTGAGCACAGGTGAGGATGTAAACTAGGATTGGGTGCATTATATGACCAGGCGACAAAACTTTGTCTTGCCAAAATCTGACCATTCTGTGTCGATTAACTGATCAACATTTCTGCATTGATGCCAATTTATTTTCTTAACCTAAACCACATTTCGGAGGGTTTCAGCTTTTAAAAGAATAATTTATACAACCAATGAATGAATTTAACAACAGGTTATAAGCTTTTGCAGCATCCCAGAGTCCTGGTCGTTGCAGTAATGTCATTTTTCCACCAGGGGAAGTGATGTTACGTCTGAGGGCAATAAAGGAGATCTCTTTACCAGGTATCACAAACCATATACCACACTTCACACTTCAGTCCACCAGGGGGAGCTACGCTCCTATTCACTAGGGCACTCCTCACAATTAGGTAAAACTGGTGGTCTGGATAGGAAGTTAGGCAGAAGCTGACTGGGCTTCACCCAGGCAGCACCCTGTCAGGCAGCCAGAGGGTAAGGAGGAACATCAAAGAGCTGCATAGAGGTCCCTGGAAGGGGTGGGATCCTGTCAGAGGCCTAGACAGAAGGCCGCGGAGCTGCGCCTGCCCCACGTGCAGCAGCATCCTAAGAAAGGACATGAAAGAGAACTGTATTGTAGAGGGTGAGAAACGAAGTCATAGGACAAGGAGAGGAAACCAGAAGGAGTTCTGCCCTGCAAAAGGCTGCCTCCTTTCTGAGGCGCAGAATCCGGTAGCCGGAACACCGAGGGAGTAATCATCTCCAAGTCTTGCTCCAGAGACTGGCAGGACAGTTAATTCCACATTAGCTGCCCGACCCATACCCAGGAGGCACGGTGGCAACTTGTGGGGGCTGGGGCATGATAGAGTCCCTGTAAAAAGCCTCAGGCCACCGGTCATATGGTTTGTCCTATCCATTCCATCAGTGGGACAGGGAGAAAGAGAAATAACATCTAGAACACAAACATCAGTTGTGAGGACCTTACCGAGAAGCTCAGCAGGGAGGTACTACAACATCCAGGTGCTAGAGGAAGGCTACTGATTTCCACCTGGATAAGGGGGACTCTGGATTTGCCTTCAGACTGGCCGGACTCTGCCTACCCCGTGGTCGGTACCCTGGACTGTGGATGCTGAAGTCTTCAGTAAAGGTAAAGAGACTGCAACCTTGTGTCCTTGTTCTTCACTGCGCCTCACACCATCTACCATCTACACTATGGGAAGCCCTGGGGATACACTTCACCTGTGGGAAGGTATACCATCTAGCTGCCATAACATCTTCCAAGCGGACCCCTCACAGCAGCGTCGGTCACCCTGACCGAATACCACAGGTGGCGTCACAAACATTATCCCTTTAAAGACCTTTCCCCATTTTCAACAGACATCCCTAGGGCCACAGACTGGGTCAGCCACCGTGACATCCCCACTGAGAACCGAAGGACCCGGTACCAAGTACCCCACGGCCCTTGGGGGCACTCCAACTTTGGCGTCACGAACAGGATCTACTTAAGCCTGAAAATCAGGTCATGTGCGCCTAAGAACTGTGCCAGAATTGTATTTGAACTGTGATTTACTAAAGAACTGTGTATTGCCATTGACTGCCAAAATTCCCTCCAAAACTGCCACCATTACAGCGCCACGAGGAGCGCAGGAGAAGAAGGGAGTGGAATTGTGGGCGTGAACGAACTGAGAAGTGCAAAAAACAATGGCCGCCCAGTCTAAATATCTCTGTACCTTGAGGACGTGTCCGTCAGCAGCCGAGATCCGCCTCAATGGTGGGCGGAGACAAAGAAAACGAAACCGCCCAGGAGAAGAGAGCTGGGAAAGGATGAGGAAGAAGCCAGCCATTTGGAGGATGCCATGGTGAGCTGCCTGGAACCAGAGCATGGGGTCGGAGCAGAGGACTCCCCCAGCTACCCGGAGAGGCACCGCAACCAGGCCTCCACCGTTGGTGCTAAATTCCTGCAGGCCGGAGTGGACGAGCTGATCGACCAGCTCTGCAGCTGCGAGTGACCACCAAGGCCGCATGCCGGATAATGCCTGCAGAGGACCCACCGGCACCACCACTGACACCGCTCCCTGCACCGCTACAAGAGCTGCTGCCAACACCATCACAGACGCCACCGCCAGCAGAGTCAGCCGACATCGAGGACACCGTTGCGGCAGGTAAGAACGCTGACCCTGCCCCGGTGACAGAAGACCTACTGGTAGGCACCGTAGCAGCGCCACCTCCCCGTGGAACCCACCGGCTTCAGCGTCTCGAACCTTGGTACCAGGCCACGGGCATGGAGCAATTCTCGAAAGCCCCAATTGCGCCCACCACCCTGCCGGTTGAGGTATATGCAGAGCGGACTGTATACCGCTGGGTGCATCCCGGACCAGATTTTATGGGGTTCCCCAGGGCAGAGCAACAAAAAGGAGAGACTGTCGAGGTTTTGAGTTGGAGGACTACCAGGCCCAGCTTGCTCGCAAGTGGGAGGAAACTGAGGAGCGACACCAGGCCCAACATAGAGCCTTCGACAAATGCGACCTGCAAGTCAAAGCCCAGGCCCCCAAGGACCGCACCACAAACCAGGCTCCATGTAAGCAGGGCACAGTCGTAGCCTTCAAACTCCAAGGAGGATGGGGCTTTATCAAAGAGCCAGGCCTATACGCTGAGATATTTGTCAACCGCAGAGATGTAGAATCTCACCTCTGGGAAGGACATCCAGATAGAGACTTGTACCCGGGAGACAATGTCACCTACACCAGACATTTCGGTGAAAAAGGCTGGTTTGCCCTAAACGTTCATAAGATGCGCCATGCCAAAGTTCCAACTATGCCGTCTCCTGTGACCACAGTGCCGCCATGCATTAAGATGACTGCTACCACCATTACTACTACTGTTACTCCAACATGTACCTTCACTAGGACCACCGTATGCACTGTCACTACTACCCAAACTGTTGCGGCCACAGAGCCAACTCCAATGGTAACCTGCGCTAAGGTTACCCCTGAACGGAACACCGTGGGCACTCAGACCCCCATCTGGTGTGAAAGAGCCTCTTATGTAGCACCTGACGGCCATCGGTATCCAAGAGGACTACCTCCACCAGTGTTACCGCCAGAACTGTTCCAGTAACTGTAAACTGACAAGAATGTAAATAGTTTCGCAAACATTTCCCTTCTCCTTCCTTTAAACCCGCCCAGGGTTATTCCTTAAAGGGGTCCCCTGCTTAAAGGGATCCTGTGTTTTGCACAAGTTTTCTTATTTCTTTTATCAAAGAACTGCGGAATCATGAACTGTGCATGATCACAAACTGTTCTTGTAAATAGTTGGCATCTTCTTAAAGATGCGTTCTACTGGTTTTACATAGGGGGCTTTTACAGAGACTGCCTCTTAACAGAAACTGCTGTTAATATTACTGTAAAAATAACTTTGCTTTACAGACCTGAAGAAAAACCCGTTGGTGTGGCAGAATTCCGGGTCAGGATTACACGTCTTGTAGCTCACCCAAGACCAACGTTGGGGGTTCGTCACAGGTCCCTCGCTTCACGTCACCTTTAAATTAACTTGAAAACTGATGATGTGATTATTTTGCACTTCCTCAGAAAAGACTTGAATGTTGTTTTGCCCTTAAAGGGAATGTTGAATTCTTGCACCTTGATAAAAAGTTAATATATTATAAAGTTAATATAATAGATAGTGAGCTAATGCAACCTAGTAGTAATGTTTATATAGCCAATAGTATGTAGAAGAATAGTTTGAAAATTATGTACTCTGAATAAAATTGAAGGAAGATACAGTGAGCCCGTAGGGCGGGTGATAAACTGTTCTGCAATTCAATAAAGTGAACCCGTAGGGTTAGTGAACTAGTGAGTTCGTTCTTTAGTCCAAAGTTTGCATTTAGAAAAGAATAACTGTTTTACACTTGAATAAAAATAAGGTGTTCGCATATGCACTTAGTAAATAGTATACCTATAAGGGTAGTTATATTTCATATTTAGTTAAGTCATCCGGTATTAGTCAGATTGAAGCCAAGACAGCAATGTAAATATGTCCCAATTTGCAATGTTCAAGTGTCCTCACCTCCCATAAAGGGAAGCTCAGTTAAATCAATTTGTTTTATAGCATTTTCAAAATTTTGCATGTCTTTTGCTAATGTATTGTTGCTTTCTTTTCCCAGTCCGGGAGTACTGGATTTAACCGGGGGGGAGTGCTGCGCCCCAGAGTCCTGGTCGTTGCAGTAATGTCATTCTTCTGCCAGGGGGAGTGATGTTACATCTGAGGGCAATAAAGGAGATCTCTTTACCAGGTATCACAAGCCATACACCACACTTCACACTCCAATCCACCAGGGGGAGCTACGCTCCTATTCACTAGGGCACTCCTCACAATTAGGTAAAACTGGTGGTCTGGATAGGAAGTTAGGCAGAAGCTGACTGGGCTTCACCCAGGCAGCACACTGTCAGGCAGCCAGAGGGGAAGGAGGAACATCAAAGAGCTGCAGAGAGAGTCCCTGGCAGGGGTGGGATCCTGTCAGAGGCCTAGACAGAAGGCCACGGAGCTGCGCCTGCCCCACGTGACAACACAGCATAGCCAGCCACTAATTATATAAAACTTAACATTTAATATGTATACCTAAAACACACTTTATTAAAAAAAACACTCAATAGATCTAGTGCTCATGATTAACGATGCACAAAGAAAATGGCACAATCTCACCCAGTTGTCGCCTCTCGATCTGCTGAGGATTCCTGTGATCTCAAGATCCGTGAGGGTTTTTTTTTCACACATGGGGAGCTTAGAGAAACATGGGGGGGAGGATACCACTAGGGCCTACTTTCCCTGTCGTGCCTAGTGCAGAAGACTCCCGCCCTTACAAGGGCAGTACCCAAGTATGAGCCTGTTTTCGTGATGCCCTTGACACATATAGCCACCCTGGAAAATATGTCTCCCTTCTTCCCAACGCGTTTCCTCCCCTGTTCAGGGGGTTCATCAGGGGAAGTTGTCCAGGTTAAACGGGTTATTCTGCAGTGGCAGACATAACCTCAGTCAGTGTCACGTTCCTCAGTATGAGGGTAAGTCAGTCTCTCTCCTTTTAGTCATGGTTGCCATTATATAGTGGGGTGGGCGGAGCCTCTATTCGGCGTCTGTCATCACTTCCTGGATCTCCCAATAATGGTTTACCTAATTGCATGCATAGCCGGCGGCAGGGGCCACTTTTAAAATACTATATACACCATCTGTTAATGTATTCGGAGCTGCGTAAGCGCTCATCACTCAATTATTAACCTGATCACCGTCGCCGTGAGACAGTTACTGAGCCTCCATGTCTTCCGGCTCCCTCGGTCACATGACTTCAGGTCCTGGTTGGTAACAGACTCCTGTTACCAACCGCGCGGGCGCTTCTTACTCCAGGTCCTGGCCTGCAAACAGCGCCCGCCATCAAATGCGCGTGCGCTTCCAGTCCAGCACTCCAGTCAGTCACTGCGCATGCATACGTCCCTTATTGTGTCTGGCGGCTCTATGGACGCCTCCTTGGGAGGAACTGCAGTCCCGGCAGATGCCGCTCACCCACAGACAGTATGCGTCTGCGTTCTACGTCAGACTTATTATCTACTTTGATGTATGCAGCAGCCACAAAAGTTTTACTAGTCAATCGGCCATCCTTATATGCCACCATTCTCGCATTAAATTACAGTGTTATAATTATGCAGCATGTGAAATCACATCCAGGAGTGATAAGGTCACTCTTTCTTTCTGTACCTACCCGCTCTATGGTACACATATACTTGACTCACTATTGGGCAATGCTATTCACTCAAAATTCATGTCTGCCCGCTGTTGCTCTAGTGCAATCAAATGCCCCTTTATTCTGTTGATACAGCCAGGGCTCGAGTTTACAGGTAATAATTTTAACCTCTCTCAGGGGTTGTCTCCCCTGACCTGGTTTAATATCTCTCCCAAATGTCCGGACCCTTGTGTTTCAAACCAGAGAGAGAGAGTGGGGAGATCTATAGAAAGCAGCTATAATTAAGCTGTTCATTAAGGCCTAGGGGATATTGGGTATCCAGCCGGTATATCCATCGGCATTCCCTTTGTAGGACCATTTTGTCGTAATTGCCACCTCTAATGGGTGCTTTGACTTGATCGATACCCATGAATTTTATGACTCCACTATTTCCACCATGGCAGCTATTTACATGCTTTGCCAATGGTGTATCCCTGTCATTACGGATGTCCCCTAGGTGCTCTCCCACCCTCCGCCTCAATTCCCTGGTTGTCTTTCCCACATAAGATTTACCACATATACATGAAGCCTTGTAAATGACCCCTGTTGTTTTGCAATTGATAAATTGTTTGATTAAGAATTTTTCTTGGGTTGTATCATTAATGAACTCTTTTCCTATTTGTATCGACGCACAAGCGACACACCGCCCGCATTTATAGCATCCTTTTGGTTTTTCGGGTAGCCATGTTCCCCTTACCTCTGGTTTGTCTAGATGACTGTGTACCAGTCTGTCCTTAAGGGATCTGCCTTTTTTATATGTAATTTGAGGTGTCCCCCCAACTACTTTAGCCAAATCCTGGTCCATCAGGAGGACATTCCAATGCCTATTGAGGACATTCCGTACAGCTGATGCACCATTGTTAAACGTGGTAACTATACGAATAGTTCCCTGATTCTCCTCATTTCTTATCTTGTTTTTCAGTAAAGGCCCCGTCTCACACAGCGACGCTGCAGCGATACAGACAACGATGCTGATCGCTGCAGCGTCGCTGTGTGGTCGCTGTGTGGTCGCTGGGGAGCTGTCACACAGACAGCTCTCTCCAGCGACCAACGATCAGGGGAACGACTTCGGCATCGTTGAAACTGTCTTCAACGATGCCGAAGTCCCCCTGCAGCACCCGGGTAACCAGGGTAAACATCGGGTTACTAAGCGCAGGGCCGCGCTTAGTAACCCGATGTTTACCCTGGTTACAAAAAAAAACAAACAGTACATACTCGCCTTTCGGTGTCCAGGTCCCTTGCCGTCTGCTTCCTGCTCTGACTGAGATCCGGCCGTACAGTGAGAAGTGAGAGCAGCAGTGACATCACTGCTGTGCTCTCACTTCTCACTGTACGGTGGCTCAGTCAGAGTAGGAAGCAGACGGCAAGGGACCTGGACACCGAAAGGCGAGTATGTACTGTTTGGTTTTTTTTGTAACCAGGGTAAACATCGGGTTACTAAGCGCGGCCCTGCGCTTAGTAACCCGATGTTTACCCTGGTTACCAGTGAAGACATCGCTGGATCGGTGTCACACACACCGATTCAGCGATGTCAGCGGGGCCTCAACGACCAAAAAAAGGTCCAGGCCATTCCGACACGACCAGCGATCTCGCAGCAGGGGCCTGATCGCTGGTACGTGTCACACATAGCGAGATCACTATGGAGGTCGCTGTTGCGTCACAAAACTTGTGACTCAGCAGCGATCTCGCTAGCGATCTCGCTATGTGAGACGGGGCCTTAAGTCCTCTCTGGGCTTGGATTGTGCAAACTGGAATGATTCCCTAAGGACCCTACTTAGATAACCCCTCTTCTGGAATCTCTCTCTTAGATCATTTGCCCAGTGTCTAAAATCCTTCCTCTCTGAGCAGTTGCGTTTCATTCTTAGATATTGTCCTTTAGGTATTCCTTTTTTCTGTGCAATTGGATGGTGACTATCCCACCTTAACAAGGAATTTGTTGCGGTGGGTTTGCGGAAAATGGAGGTAGTTAATACCCCTTTATCTGTTTCTTTACCAATACATATATCCAAGAATGGTAGCCTGTGTGTCTCAATGACTGAGGTAAACCGAAGGCCGATTTCATTTATGTTTAAAACACCTACAAATGATTCAAACATGTCCTTCGTGCCACTCCACAAAATAAAAACATCGTCAATGAATCTTACCCACAGGTCTATAAACCTGGTGAATTCATTCAATACCTCTGAGAAGACTATTGTATCCTCCCACCAGCCCAGGAACAAATTTGCATAACTTGGTGCTGCTGGATTACCCATTGCAGTGCCCCTGAGCTGGTGGTAGGTTCTTCTATCAAAGGTAAAGAAATTATTTCTAAGAGAGAATTCCAGAAGTTCTATGACAAACCGATTATGGTTCTCGAATTGACACCCTCTTGAACGAAGGAAGTGCTTCACCCCTTATATTCCCTGTTCATGAGGGATGGAGGAGTATAGTGTCTCCACATCAATACTCGCCAACATGGTTCCATTCTCAACGGGTATTCCCTCCAATTTCTGGAGGAGGTCGGTTGTGTCCGGATATACGAGGGCAATGTGCTCACAAATGGTTTCAAAATGTAGTCGACATATGTTCCTACGTTATTGCAGATGCTCCCTATACCTGATACAATTGGCCTTCCTCTTAGAGGAGTACAGCCTTTATGTACTTTCGGGAGGCTGTAAAATGTGGCCACGACCGGGTATTGGGGAAGAAGAAAAGAAAATTCGTCGTGAGTAATCAATTGGCTGGTTTTTGCTCTCAGTAGTATTTTTGTGAGTGTATTAATACAAGTTTCTGTTGGATTATCTCTAATCACCTTGCATGTTGAGGAATCATGAAGTAAGGAGAGGCACATGTCCTTATATTGATCCACATCCATGATGACAACGTTTCCCCCTTTGTCTGAGGGTTTTATTATTATGGAGGGGTCTCTTTCGAGATCACAAAATGCCTCCATCTGATCCTTGGATAAATTATGTGGTACATGTGCCTTCCCTATATCCTTAATGTCTTTTGTAACTAAATTGAGGAAAACGTCTATCACTGATATATCTCCTCCACCTGGTGGCATCTTTGTACTTGAATTTTTCAGAGGAGTAAACGGACCCAGACCTACAGATGCTGGTATTATTTCATCTAAATTAGCCAAGCATTGTACATCGGACAGCATGTCCGGAGGGATATTATATTCCCGACATGTTTTTAGATCCTTATCCTTAAAAAATTTGTGCCACCTCAGTTTCCTCACAAAGAGATTTACATCTTTAATGACATCAAAGTTTACCATGTCAGTCGTGGGCACAAAAGATAGCCCTTTACTTAGGACCGACATTTCTATGTCTGTGATTGGTCTTTGTGACAGATTAATGATTTGTAGATCTAATCCTTGTGCCCGGGTTGTTCCTGTTCCTTAGGGGGTAAACTCGGTCTAAAAAACCCCCTCTTGGTGATGAGGCCGTGTATCGCCCGGAAGATCCCCTTTGTCTGCCTTTCTGACACCCTCTGTTATTTCTCTGTCTGGCGTCTGTGTCAGAGTATTCGGTATCGGTTGATGAGATATCTGTCTCTCTCTCCCGTTCCTGTCTACCCCCCAGATATTGATACACTTTATTGTCTTTAAAGTCCTGTAGGTCTCTGCAGAACTGTTTATGTTTCCTCTCTTATAGATGGTACTGAAATTTTTCTATTGTGTTCTGCAGAGCCGTTTCTTTTACGCCAAAGTCACTCTCTGATTTGAATTTTTTTGTGATATCTATTTGTTCTTTAAGTTTTTCGTTTAGAACTTCAAAATTACACTTTTCTTCACTCACAAGAATCTGCATTAGTCTTAAAGAGCTAGCTGTTGCCTCTTTTTCCCATTTGCTCATCAATTGTGGGGACCTACAGCGTTGTGCTGGTAAGAGATTTATACGTAAGCCTCTCGGTACTATATTGTTTTTTATGTAGTTGTCCAAACTTTGTATCTCCCACCATGAAGAGATCTGCTCTTTATAGACCCTAGTGAGGTCATTAAAGGCCGCTGCATATGTGGGGGTATACTTTTTTTGACAAAACGTTTTTTCAGAGAAAATATCCTTGGCTTCATTCAGCCAAGCCTCTGTGTCCGGAGAGGAGGATAGAAAACCGGCCATAACAACCAAGATACAATATATATGACAGCAATTCAGGCTAGAACGTGTCGCTCCTAGACAATCTGACTACTAAATATTCAGACAACACAGCATAGCCAGCCACTAATTATATAAAACTTAACATAGGCTCAGTAACTGACTCACGGCGACGGTGATCAGGTTAATAATTGAGTGATGAGCGCTTACGCAGCTCCGAATACATTAACAGATGGTGTATATAGTATTTTAAAAGTGGCCCCTGCCACCGGCTATGCATGCAATTAGGTAAACCATTATTGGGAGATCCAGGAAGTGATGACAGATGCCGAATAGAGGCTCCGCCCACCCCACTATATAATGGCAACCATGACTAAAAGGAGAGAGACTGACTTACCCTCATACTGAGGAATGTCACACTGACTGAGGTTATGTCTGCCACTGCAGAATAACCCGTTTAACCTGGACAACTTCCCCTGATGAACCCCCTGAACAGGGGAGGAAACGCGTTGGGAAGAAGGGAGACATATTTTCCAGGGTGGCTATATGTGTCAAGGGCATCACGAAAACAGGCTCATACTTGGGTACTGCCCTTGTAAGGGCGGGAGTCTTCTGCACTGGGCACGACAGGGAAAGTAGGCCCTAGTGGTATCCTCCCCCCCCCATGTTTCTCTAAGCTCCCCATGTGTGAAAAAAAAACCCTCACGGATCTTGAGATCACAGGAATCCTCAGCAGATCGAGAGGCGACAACTGGGTGAGATTGTGCCATTTTCTTTGTGCACCGTTAATCATGAGCACTAGATCTATTGAGTGTTTTTTTTAATAAAGTGTGTTTTAGGTATACATATTAAATGTTAAGTTTTATATAATTAGTGGCTGGCTATGCTGTGTTGTCAGAAGGAGTTCTGCCCTGCAAAAGGCTGCCTCCTTTTTAAAAACCTTTCCTTATTTACAACGGATGTCCCTAGGGACACGGACCGGGTCAGCCACCATGACATCCTCACTGAGAACCGAAGGACCCGGTACCGAGCACCCCACAGCCCTTGGGGGCGCTCCACTTTTATTTACATAACATGGTTGAGCGACATAACGTCTGTCAGGCAGTGTACAAACCTCCTTGTTTATGTTGTGCATTGTAGGATGTGAACGCAGGACCGCGGTGCAAGAAGGCCACAGTGCTAACCACTGAGCCATCATGCTGTCCTCATGAATGAAAAATAAAGATAAAACATGCATACATTAAAAACAGACATCTGAATGAGACCTTACTTCTAACCTAATTTCCTAGTTGTTTTCCATGTTCTATTATCCCCTATATCTATAATATAACGCTGGGAGCGTCACTCTGTCCGAAGCCTTTATAGACTGCGCAAGCGCCGGCGCAGTCTGGACACCACAGAGTGACGCTCCCAGGAGATTGCGGTATGCGTAAGCACTGAACGCACACCGCGATCTCCAACGGAGAAGCAGGGACGAGCCAGGAGGCGGAGGGTGAGTATATTTACCTGTCCCGTTCCACTGCTGCGCGCTGCTCCATCCTCCGCCTGCGACTGTTCAGTCAGAGGGCGGCGCGCATTAACACGTCATCGCGCCCTCTGAACTGAACGGTTCAGAGGGCGCAATGACGCGCTTAATGCGCGCCGCCCTCTGACTAAACAGTCACAGGCAGAGGACCCAGAAGATGGAGCGGAGCGCAGCAGTGGAATGGGGGACAGGTAAATATAGCAAGTGCCGGGGGCCTGAGCTAGCGGCAACTCCGGCACCTGACCCCCCCAGCGCGCCGGTATCGCCGCCTGCTCAGGCCGCCAGCACTCGGCGCCCAGCACAGCCGCCCGCACTCTCAGCACCACCCCGCACAGCCGCCTGCACTCACCACCGCCACGCACAGCCGCCCGCACTCACCACCGCTACGCACAGCCGCCCGCACTCACCACCGCCACGCACAGCCGCCCGCACTCACCACCGCCACGCACAGCCGCCCGCACTCACCACCGCCACGCACAGCCGCCCGCACTCACCACCGCCACGCACAGCCACCCGCACTTACCACCGCCACACACAGCCGCCCGCACTTACCACCGCCACGCACAGCCGCCCGCACTCACCACCGCTACGCACAGCCGCCCGCACTCACCACCGCTACGCACAGCCGCCCGCACTCACCACCGCCACGCACAGCCGCCCGCACTCACCACTGCCACGCACAGCCGCCCGCACTCCCCACCGCCATGCACAGCCACCCGCACTTACCACCGCCACACACAGCCGCCCGCACTCACCACCGCCACGCACAGCCGCCCGCACTCACCACCGCCACGCACAGCCACCCGCACTTACCACCGCCACGCACAGCCGCCCGCACTCACCACCGCCACGCACAGCCGCCCGCACTCACCACCGCCACGCGCAGCCGCCCACACTCACCACCGCCACGCACAGCCGCCCGCACTCACCACCGCCACGCACAGTCGCCCACACTCACCACCGCCACGCACAGCCGCCCGCACTCAGCACCGCCACGCGCAGCCGCCCACGCTCAGCACCGCCACGCGCAGCCGTCCACACTCAGCACCGCCACGCGCAGCCGCCCACACTCAGCACCGCCACGCGCAGCCGCCCGCACTCACCACCGCCACGCGCAGCCACCCACACTCACCACCGCCACGCACAGCCGCCCGCACTCACCACCGCCACGCGCAGCCGCCCACACTCACCACCGCCACGCACAGCCGCCCGCACTCAGCACCGCCACGCGCAGCCGCCCACACTCAGCACTGCCACGCGCAGCACCGCCACGCACAGCCGCCCGCACTCAGCACCGCCACGCGCATCCGCCCGCACTCAGCACCGCCACGCGCAGCCGCCCGCACTCAGCACCGCCACGTGCAGCCGCCCGCACTCAGCACCACCACGTGCAGCCGCCCGCACTCAGCACCGCCACGCGCAGCCGCCCGCACTCAGCACTGCCACGCGCAGCACCGCCACGCACAGCCGCCCGCACTCAGCACCGCCACGCGCAGCCGCCCGCACTCAGCACCGCCACGCGCAGCCGCCCGCACTCAGCGCAGCCGCCCGCACTCAGCACCGCCACGCGCAGCCGCCCACACTCAGCACCGCCACGCGCAGCCGCCCGCACTCAGCACCGCCACGCGCAGCCGCCCACACTCAGCACTGCCACGCGCAGCCGCCCGCACTCAGCACCGCCACGCGCAGCCGCCCGCACTCAGCACCGCCACGCGCAGCCGCCCACACTCAGCACTGCCACGCGCAGCTGCCCGCACTCAGCACCGCCACGCGCAGCCGCCCGCACTCAGCACAGCCACGCGCAGCCGTCCGCACTCAGCACCGCCACGCGCAGCCGCCCGCACTCAGCACTGCCACTCGCAGCACCGCCATGCACAGCCGCCCGCACTCAGCACCGCCACACGCATCCGCCCGCACTCAGCACCGCCACGCGCAGCCGCCCGCACTCAGCACCGCCACGCGCAGCCGCCCGCACTCAGCACCGCCACGCGCAGCCGCCCACACTCAGCACTGCCACGCGCAGCCGCCCGCACTCAGCACCGCCACGCGCAGCCGCCCGCACTCAGCACAGCCACGCGCAGCCGTCCGCACTCACCACCGCCACGATCAGCCGCCCGCACTCACCATAGCCTCGCACAGCCGCCTGCACTCGGCACCGCCAAGCACAGCACCGCCATGCCCACACTCACCACCGCCACGCACAGCCGCCCACACTCACCACCGCCACGCACAGCCGCCCACACTCACCACCGCCACGCACAGCCGCCCGCACTCAGCACCGCCACGCGCAGCCGCCCACACTCAGCACCGCCACGTGCAGCCGCCCGCACTCAGCACCACCACGCGCAGCCACCCACACTCAGCACTGCCACGCGCAGCACCGCCACGCACAGCCGCCCGCACTCAGCACCGCCACGCGCAGCCGCCCGCACTCAGCACCGCCACGCGCAGCCGCCCGCACTCAGCGCAGCCGCCCGCACTCAGCACCGCCACGCGCAGCCGCCCACACTCAGCACTGCCACGCGCAGCCGCCCGCACTCAGCACCGCCACGCGTAGCCGCCCGCACTCAGCACCGCCACGCGCAGCCGCCCACACTCAGCACTGCCACGCGTAGCCGCCCGCACTCAGCACCGCCACGCGCAGCCGCCCGCACTCAGCACAGCCACGCGCAGCCGTCTGCACTCACCACCGCCACGATCAGCCGCCCGCACTCACCATAGCCTCGCACAGCCGCCTGCACTCGGCACCGCCAAGCACAGCACCGCCATGCACAGCCGCCCGCACTCAGCACCGCCAAGCACAGCACAGCCGCCCGCACTCAGCACCGCCACGCACAGCCGCCCGCACTCACCACCGCCACGCACAGCCGCCCGCACTCACCACTGCCACGCACAGCCGCCCGCACTCACCACAGCCGCCCGCACTCAGCACCGCCAAACACAGCACCGCCACACACAGCCGCCCGCACTCAGCACAGCCGCCCGCACTCAGCACAGCCGCCCGCACTCAGCACAGCCGCCCGCACTCAGCACCGCCACGCACAGCCGCCCACACTCAGCACAGCCGCCCGCACTCAGCACAGCCGCCCGCACTCAGCACAGCCGCCCGCACTCAGCACAGCCGCCCGCACTCAGCACCGCCACGCACAGCCGCCCACACTCAGCACAGCCGCCCGCAGTCAGCACAGCCGCCCACACTCACCACAGCCACGCACAGCCGCCCGCTCTCAGCACAGCCGCCCGCACTCAGCACAGCCGCCCGCACTCAGCACCGCCACGCGCAGCCGCCCACACTCAGCACCGCTACGCGCAGCCTCCCGCACTCAGCACCACCACGCGCAGCCGCCCGCACTCAGCACTGCCACGCGCAGCACCGCCACGCACAGCCGCCCGCACTCAACACCGCCACGCGCAGCCGCCCGCACTCAGCACCGCCACGCGCAGCCGCCCGCACTCAGCACCGCCACGCGCAGCCGCCCGCACTCAGCACCGCCACGCGCAGCCGCCCACACTCAGCACTGCCACGCGCAGCCGCCCGCACTCAGCACCGCCACGCGTAGCCGCCCGCACTCAGCACCGCCACGCGCAGCCGCCCACACTCAGCACTGCCACGCACAGCCGCCCGCACTCAGCACCGCCACGCGCAGCCGCCCGCACTCAGCACAGCCAC
Organism: Ranitomeya variabilis; assembly: GCF_051348905.1. NCBI lineage: Eukaryota > Metazoa > Chordata > Amphibia > Anura > Dendrobatidae > Ranitomeya > Ranitomeya variabilis. Next base: position 524,525,503 of record NC_135234.1, on the reverse strand, counting down.
GCGCAGCCGTCCGCACTCACCACCGCCACGATCAGCCGCCCGCACTCACCATAGCCTCGCACAGCCGCCTGCACTCGGCACCGCCAAGCACAGCACCGCCATGCACAGCCGCCCGCACTCAGCACCGCCAAGCACAGCACAGCCGCCCGCACTCAGCACCGCCACGCACAGCCGCCCGCACTCACCACCGCCACGCACAGCCGCCCGCACTCACCACTGCCACGCACAGCCGCCCGCACTCACCACAGCCGCCCGCACTCGGCACCGCCAAACACAGCACCGCCACACACAGCCGCCCGCACTCAGCACAGCCGCCCGCACTCAGCACAGCCGCCCGCACTCAGCACAGCCGCCCGCACTCAGCACCGCCACGCACAGCCGCCCACACTCAGCACAGCCGCCCGCACTCAGCACAGCCGCCCGCACTCAGCACAGCCGCCCGCACTCAGCACAGCCGCCCGCACTCAGCACCGCCACGCACAGCCGCCCACACTCAGCACAGCCGCCCGCAGTCAGCACAGCCGCCCACACTCACCACAGCCACGCACAGCCGCCCACTCTCAGCACAGCCGCCCGCACTCAGCACAGCCGCCCGCACTCAGCACAGCCACCCGCACTCAGCGCGCAGGATGGGAGCACATGACAGGATGGGGATGCAGGATGGAGCAGCACATGATAGGATGGGGGCGCAGGATGGGAGCACATGACAAGATGGGGATGCAGGATGGAGCAGCACATGACAGGATGGGGGCGCAGGATGGAACAGCACATGACAGGATGGGGATGCAGGATGGAGCAGCACATGACAGGATCGGGGCGCAGGATGGAACAGCACATGACAGGATGGGGATGCAGGATGGAGCAGCACATGACAGGATCGGGGCGCAGGATGGGAGCACATGACAGGATGGGGGCGCAGGATGGAGCAGCACATACCAGGATGGACACCATATACCAATATAAATGCTCGCCACCCTGGCGTAGAACGGATTCAAAAGCTAGTAATGTATAGGCAGGAATACCTTTACTGCAGCTTGGATGTATTATTATTTTTTGATATTTACTGTACAGTGAAATATCAGTAACATAATCATTATTCAAGAGAAAAACACAGTAAACTTTATTTGGGTCAAACAGCCATCAAGTATAACATGCATTGATCCAGATGACTTCCTTAAGCTTCTATTTTCCTTCTCTTAGCCCATCATGTATTATCCAATCTGTCATAACAATAAGTTACTACTGGAGAAGATGAGAGCACTAGAACAATGGACCGAGATACATATGAGCTGTGGTTTTGCAAGAACATTCCTACATAAATACTCACCCAAGAAAACTTTAAAATGTAAAAAGCACCCAACTATGAAAATGTGCTTTGGGTTAAATCTCTCTGTATCATAAATAAAGCAACGTAATTGAATGCAGTGATAAATGCTGATCATTGTGTGGTATCCCACAAAGTAGCCATTTCTATGGGATACCGGATATATATAGTGTGTTTTCACATAAATGCTGTGAATTTTTATGTAGACTGTGCATTTTAAATACATTGTGAGACCTGCTGACAGGCAGCACAAAAATGGTTAATCTTCTCACAGGCTTGATCAGGTGACCCAGCTCTGTTTCAAGATGCAGAAGGTTCTGGAAAAACACCTCAGGGCAGTCAGCCAATGACTGCAGCTCTACAGTCACATACAAGGGGGAGGAGCCAAATCCTGGGAGATATTTTTTTTAAGTGGCAGTTGGTGGTCGGACATCTTGAGAAGAGGAAGCCATTTTGTAGGTGAAGGAATTACCTACCTTCTCCCTGTCTGCTTTGTTTAAAAAGGGGACTGACATGATAAAGGGAGTTAATAGTCTTCATCTGAGGAAGACTATCATTGCACCTCTAGGAGGAAGAATTACCTCAGGGCAGAAACAGAGCACAGTGCTGAAGAAGAAATATTCAGACTTAATAAAACCAGAGGTTACTAAGATCTGCCTGTCTGCAGGTACATCGCAATCATCAACCGTGAGTGTAATCCTGTACCTCCGTTTCCTGCTGTTTGTAAATAATAATTTGCCCCATTACCTTCAGTAAAAAGACTTCTGTTTTAAATTCTTACGGCTGCTGCATAACTGGGGCTCAAATGCACCAACTACTACCACCATCATCATCTTCTGCCTAGAGGGTCTATCACAGTGATCAAAGTAAAAAAAAATAGTAAATAAAAGCCTCTTTATCACCCCCTTAGTTAGGGAGCAATAATGAAATAAAAAATATATATTTATTTCCATTTTTCCATTAGGGTTAGAGTTGGGGAAAAAGTTAGGGTTAGGGTTGGGGCTAAAGTTAGGGATAGGTTTTGGGCTAAAATTAGGGTTAGGGATAAAGTTAGGGTTAGGGTTGGGTTTAAAGTTATGATTAGGGTAGGGGCTAAAGTTAGGGTTAGGGTTGGGGATAGAGTTAGGGTTAAGGCACCGTCACACTCAGCGAAGCTGCAGCGATATAGACAACGAGCAGATCGCTGCAGCGTCGCTGTTTAGGTCGCTGTAGAGATGTCAAATACAGCAGCTCCAGAACGATGCAGGAGCGATCCTGTGACGTAACGGTGACGCACTTATCGTTCTCACAGGTCATTAGCTCCATGTTTAACATTGCTGGCATCGTTGCTTTTGCTGTCAAACACGACGATACACACCAACCTAACGACAAAATAAGGTGCTGGCCTTCTAGCTCCGACCAACGATATCACAGCGGGATCCAGATCGCTCCTGCGTGTCAAACACAACGATATCGCTATCCAGGACGCTGCAACGTCACGAATCGTTGTCGTTCTCGTTGGAAAGTTGTTCAGTGTGAATGTACCTTTAGAGTTTGGATTACATTTACGATTGGGATTAGTGTTAGGGTTGGGATTAGGGTTAGGAGTGTGTCAGGGTCAGGTTTGTGGTCAGGGTTATGTTAGAGGTGTGTTGGGGTTAAGGGTGTGTTGAGGTTAGGGTTCTGGGTAGGGTTGGGATTATGGTTAGGGGTGTGTTGGGGTTAGGGATGTAGATATGTTTGTTGTCCAATTTCTCCAGTAATCCTTGTGAAAATAAAAATTGGGGGCTAAAAAATCATCTATGCGGAAGAAAAAATATTTTTTATTTTCACGGCCCTGCGTTATAAACTTTAGTGAAACACTTGGGGGTTCAAAGTTCTCGCAACACGTCTGGGTAAGTTCCTTGTGGGGTGTAGTTTACAAAATGGGATCACTTGTGGGGGTTTCTTCGTTTTCGGCACATCAGTGGCTCTGCAAATGCAACATTCCAAAACGGCGCTCCTTACCTTCCGAGCTCTACCATGCACCCAAACAGTGGTTCCCCCCACATATGGGATATCAGCGTACTCAGGATAAGTTGCACAACAACTTTTGTGGTCCAATTTCTTCGGGTACCCATGGGAAAATAAAAATTTGCGAGCTAAAAGATAATTTTTGTGGAAAAAAAAGTTTTTTTATTTTCACGGCTCCACATTATAAACTTTAGTAAAACAATTGGGGATCAAAATGCTCACAACACATCTAGATAAGTTCCTTGGGTGGTCTAGTTTCCAAAATAGTGTCACTTGTGGGGGTTTCCACTATTTAGGCACATCAGAACCTCTCCAAACGCGACATGGCGTCCGATCTCATTTACAACCAATTCTACATTGAAAAAGTCAAACGGCGCTCCTTCCCTCCCGAGCTTTGCCAAGTGATCAAAAACAGTGGTTCCCCCCACATACTGGGTATCAGCGTACTCAGGACAAATTGCACAGCAACTTCTGGTTCCAATTTCTCCGGATACACTTGGGAAAATAAAAAACTGTGGACTAAAAGATCATTTTTGTGGAAAAAAAAGGATTTTTTATTTTCACGACTCTAAGTTATGAACTTTAATGAAACACTTGGGGGTTAAAAGTTCTCACAACACATCTAGATAAGTTCCTTGGGGGGGTCTAGTTTCCAAAATGGGGTCACTTGTGGGTGGTTTCTACTGTTTAGGCACATCAGTGGCTCTGCAAATGCAACATGACGCCCGCAGACCATTCCATCAAAGTCTACATTCCAAAACGTCACTACTTCCCTTCCGAGCCCTGACGTGTGCACAAACATAGTTTTCTCCCACATATGGGGTATCAGTTTACTCAGGACAAATTGTGCAACAACTTTTGGTGTCCAATTTCTCCAGTTACTCTTGTGAAAATACATAATTCGCGGCTAAATAATCATTTTTGGGGGAAAAAAATAGATTTTTTTATTTTCACGGCTCCGCGTTATAAACTTTAATGAAACACTTGGGTGTTCAAAGTTCTCACAACAGATCTACAGTGCCTACAAGTAGTATTCAACCCCCTGCAGATTTAGCAGGTTTAATAAGATGCAAATAAGTTAGAGCCTTCAAATTTCAAACAAGAGCAGGATTTATTAACAGATGCATAAATCTTACAAACCAAAACGTTTTGTTGCTCAGTTACATTTTTATAAATTTTAAACATAAAAGTGTGGGTCAATTATTATTCAACCCCTAGGTTTAATATTTTGTGGAATAACCTTTGTTTGCAATTACAGCTAATAATCGTCTTTTATAAGACCTGATCAGGCCGGCACAGGTCTCTGGAGTTATCTTGGCCCACTCCTCCATGCAGATCTTCTCCAAGTTATCTAGGTTCTTTGGGTGTCTCATGTGGACTTTAATCTTGAGCTCCTTCCACAAGTTTTCAATTGGGTTAAGGTCAGGAGACTGACTAGGCCACTGCAACACCTTGATTTTTTGCCTCTTGAACCAGGCCTTGGTTTTCTTGGCTGTGTGCTTTGGGTCGTTGTCTTGTTGGAAGATGAAATGACGACCCATCTTAAGATCCTTGATGGAGGAGCGGAGGTTCTTGGCCAAAATCTCCAGGTAGGCCGTGCTATCCATCTTCCCATGGATGCGGACCAGATGGCCAGGCCCCTTGGCTGAGAAACAGCCCCACAGCATGATGCTGCCACCACCATGCTTGACTGTAGGGATGGTATTCTTGGGGTCGTATGCAGTGCCATCCAGTCTCCAAACGTCACGTGTGTGGTTGGCACCAAAGATCTCGATCTTGGTCTCATCAGACCAGAGAACCTTGAACCAGTCAGTCTCAGAGTCCTCCAAGTGATCATGAGCAAACTGTAGATGAGCCTTGACATGACGCTTTGAAAGTAAAGGTACCTTACGGGCTCGTCTGGAACGGAGACCATTGCGGTGGAGTACGTTACTTATGGTATTGACTGAAACCAATGTCCCCACTGCCATGAGATCTTCCCGGAGCTCCTTCCTTGTTGTCCTTGGTTTAGCCTTGACTCTTCGGACAAGCCTGGCCTCGGCACGGGAGGAAACTTTCAAAGGCTGTCCAGGCCATGGAAGGCTAACAGTAGTTCCATAAGCCTTCCACTTCCGGATGATGCTCCCAACAGTGGAGACAGGTAGGCCCAACTCCTTGGAAAGGGTTTTGTACCCCTTGCCAGCCTTGTGACCCTCCACGATCTTGTCTCTGATGTCCTTGGAATGCTCCTTTGTCTTTCCCATGTTGACCATGTATGAGTGCTGTTCACAAGTTTGGGGAGGGTCTTAAATAGTCAGAAAAGGCTGGAAAAAGAGATAATTAATCCAAACATGTGAAGCTCATTGTTCTTTGTGCCTGAACTACTTCTTAATACTTTAGGGGAACCAAACAGAATTCTGGGGGGTTGAGGGTTTGAATAATAAATGACCCTCTGAAAAAACTTTTCACAATTTAAAAAAAAAATAAACAAAGAAATAACATTCTTTTTTGCTGCAGTGCATTTCACACTTCCAGGCTGATCTACAGTCCAAATGTCACAATGCCAAGTTAATTCCAAATGTGTAAACCTGCTAAATCTGCAGGGGGTTGAATACTACTTGTAGGCACTGTAGATAAGTTTCTTGGGGGGGTTTGTTTCTAAAATGGGGTCACTTGTGGGGGGTTTCAACTTTTTAGGCACATCAGGGGTTCTGCAAATACAACATGATGCCCGCAGACCATTCCATCAAAGTCTGCATTCCAAAACGGTGCTCATTCCCTTCCGAGCTCTGCCATGTGACCAAACAGTGGTTCCCCCCACATATGGGGTATCAGCGTACCCACGACAAATTGCAAAACAACTTACGGGGTCCAGTTTCTCTGGATACCCTTGGGAAAAAAAAATGCGGGCTAAAAGATCATTTTTGTGTAAAAAATGATATTTTCACGGCTTTACATTATAAACTTTAGTGAAACAATTGGGGGTTCAAAGTGCTTACCACACATCTACCTTGGGTGGTCTAGTTTCCAAAATGGTGTCACTTGTGGGGGGTTTTCCACTATTTAGGCACATCAGGGCCTCTCCATATGCGACATCCGATCTCAATTGCAGCCAATTCTACATAGAAAAAGTCAAATGACGCTCCATCCCTTCCGACCTCTGCCATGCGCCCAAACAGTGGTTCCCCCCACATATGGGGTATCAGCGTACCCAGGACAAATTGCACAACAACTTTGGGGGTCCAATTTCTCCTGGTATTCTTGGGAAAATAAAAAATTGCCAGCTAAAAGATCATTTTTGTGGAAAAAAAAAGATTTTTTATTTTCACGGCTCCACTTTATAAACTTCTGTGAAGCACTTGGGGGTTCAAAGTGCTCACCACACATCTAGATAAGTTCCTTGGGGGTCTAGTTTCCAAAATGGTGTCACTTGTGAGGGGGTTTCCAGTGTTTTGGTACATCAGAGGCTCTCCAAATGCGACATGGCGTCCAATATCATTTCCAGCCAATTCTACATTCCAGCTAATGCTCCTTCCCTTCCAAGGTCTGCTACACACCCAAACAGTGGTTCCCCCCCACATATGAGGTATCAGCATAGTTAGGACAAATAATTGCACAACAACTTTGGGGGTCCAATTTCTCCGGATACCCTTGGGAAAATAAAAAATTGCGGGCTAAAAGATCATTTTGTGAAAAAAAAATGATTTTTTTATTTCACAACTTTGCGCTATAAACTTCTGTGAAACATTTTGGGGTTCAAAGTGCTCAACACACATCTAGATAAGTTCCTTGGGGTGTCTAGTTTCAAAAATAGCATCACTTGTGGGGGTTTTCCACTGTTTAGGCACATCAGGGGCTGTCCAAACGTGACATGGCATCCGATCTAATTTCCAGTCAATTCTGCATTGAAAAAGTGAAACAGGGCTCCTTCCCTTCTGAGCTCTGCCATGCACCCAAACAGTGGTTTACTACCACATATTGGGTATTGGCATATTCAGGAGAAATTGCACAACAAAAGTTTAGGAACATCCAGACAATTTTGTGTTTTCCATTAAAACTCATACTTTTATTAATCAAATGAGTTGCCAAATGAATTAAAAATTTAGTCCAGAAATTGACAAGGTTCGAAAAAAAGATTTTTATTTGAAATAATAATTTTCTCCTTCAAACTTTGCTTTCATCAAAGAATGCTCCCTTTGCAGCAATTACAGCTTTGCAGACCTTTGGCATTCTAGCAGTTAATTTGCTGAGGTAATCTGGATAAATTTCACCTCGTGTTTCCAGAAGCCCCTCCCACAAGTTGGTTTGGCTTGATGCTCACTTTTTGCATACCATACGGTCAAGCTGCTCCCATAACAGCTCAATGGGGTTGAGATCTGGTGACTGCGCTTGCCACTCCATTACAGATAGAATACCAGGTGTCTGCTTCTTCCCTAAATAGGTCTTGCATAATTTGGAGGTGTGCTTTGGGTCATTGTCCTGTTGTAGGATGAAATTGGCTCCAATTAAGCGCTGTCCACAGGGTATGGCATGGCGTTGCAAAATGGAGTGATAGCCTTCCTTATTCAAAATAATAATAATAATAATAATGATAATAAATAATTTTATTTATATAGCGCCAACATATTCCGCAGCGCTTTGATCTCTTTTACCTTGTACAAATCTCCCACTTTACCAGCACCTAAGCAACCCCAGACCATCAAATTACCTCCATCATGCACAGATGGCATCAGGCACCTTTCCAGCATCTTTTAAGTTGTTCTGCGTCTCACAAATGTTCTTCTGTGTGATCCAAACACCTCAAACTTGGATTCGTCTGTCCATAGCACTTATTTCCCATCTTCCTCTGTGCAATGTCTGTGTTCTTTGCCCACATTAATATTTTCCTTTTATTAGCCAGTCTCAAATATGGCTTTTTCTTAGTCACTCTGCCCTGAAGGCCAGCATTGCAGAGTCACCTCTTCACTGTAGATGTTGACACTGACGATTTGGGTGTACTATTTAATGAAGCTGCCAGTTGAGGACCTGTGAGGCGTTGATTTCTCAAACTACAGACTCTAATGTACTTGTCTTGTTGCTCAGTTGTGCAGTGGGGCCTTCCACTTCTCTTTCTACTCTGGTTAGAGCCTGTTTGTGCTCTCCTCTGAAGGGAGTAGTACACACCGTTGTATGAAATCTTCAGTTTCTTTGCCGTTTCTCACATGGAATAGCCTTCATTTCTAAGAACAAGAATAGACTGTCGAGTTTCACATGAAAGTTCTTTTTTTCTGGCAATTTTGAGCGTTTAATGGAACCAACAAATGTAATGCTTCAGATTCTCAACTAGCTCAAAGGAAGGTCAGATTTATAGGTTCTCTAATCAGCCAAAGTGTTTTCAGCTGTGCTAACATACTTGCACAAGGGTTTTCAAGGGTATTCTAACCATCCATTAGCCTTGTTACACAGTTAGCAAACACAAAGTACCATAAGAAGACTAGAGTGTTGGTTGTTGGAAATGGGCTTCTGTAAACCTATGAAGATATTGCATTACAAACCAGATGTTTGCGGCTAGAATAGTCAATTACCACATTAACAATGTATACAGTGTATTTCTGAATCATTTAAGTTAGTTTCAGTGGAAAAAACTGTGCTTTTCTTTAAAAAATAAGGACATTTCTAAGTGACCCTAAACTTTCTGATTTAAGGGCATAAAAATTCAAAGTTTGAACATTTCGTTTTTTTTTTATAAATTAAACCAAGTCATATAGAAGAAATTTTACCACTAACATGAAGTACAATATGTTGTGAAAAAACAATCTCAGAATCAGCAGGATCCGTTAAAGCGTTCCAGAGTTATAATCTCATAAACAGACAGTGGTCAGAATTGTAAAAATTGGCCTGGTCATTAAGTACAAAATTGGCTCTGTCACTAAGGGGTTAATTGAAAGAAAAACACAAACTCCTTTAATGAATCTAAATTAAACCATACTCATATCATCACCCATTTCATTGAAGCCATAGTTTCCTGTAATAAAGCAAAAAAAAAGAAAAACATATCCCTCACCTGTCCACTGTTCTGTCTCATTTGGTTTTGCCTCCCATAGAAGTCAATAGGGTTTGGTATGTTCGACAAACTGTTTGGCCAACATCAAGACGTCCGCTGATCCAAAACGAACTATGAAAGGTTCACTCATCTCTAGTCTTGAGGATTGGGATGGAAAAAAGTCACCAGGGACCTGCCTATTATAGCAGTTGCTTTGGTCCATGACTATCTTTTCAAAGCATATTTTCTCTGAAGCATTTCAGAGTAAAACATACATGGTTACAACAAGTAATAACCTCAGAATAATGTCATGCCTAGGTACAGCCAGCACTTACCCCTCGAAAAAGCTGCACGCGAAACGCGCGTCGGGGAACCGGTCCACGCCTACGGAGGTAATGTGCCTATGCCACTGAGCAATTTTACCATTATTTTTGGGGCTCTATATACTTAGGTTATTTAACCCATTATTTTTATTTTTATCTCAAGTTGCACTTGCTTTTTACTCATTATACTCTTGCAAGCATTGTCACTGCACAGGATCTTTACCATTGCACTTGATTTCAATTACTAGGCCCTTTAGCATTATATCCTCCACAGGCTGGTCCGTTTATAGTGTGCACAGTGTCTCTACACAAAAACTTTTTTGCTTCATGTCTTATTTATGTTTTTATTATTGATTCTAATAAAGTATTTATACTTTTAAAGCAATAGCTCCTTTTCCTTTTTGGATGTATATGGTTACAACAAGGCAGCTTGTTTCTGATTCATAAAGAAGAAGGGTTATTTTGCTCAGCACTATAATATATCCACCATAGCATACAAGCCGAGAAATCCAGCAAGTCTATTGGCCAGGGCAGGTAAATCCAATTTGAAGAAAAAACTGGCACCTTCATTAAAAGATTATTGGCTATATTAAACTTCCATTAAAAGATAGTCATTCAGGGTGCCCCTATGGGGTCTAAATATCACCTTCTTTGGCTATTCTTTATGTTGCATGGTGAGAGGAGTTTTTTACTTTTTCTTACAATAATCCATTTGTGGATTGCCTGCTCTGATACGGTCGCTTCATCAACGACATACTCATAGTGTGGTCTGGCAGCGGGGCGACCCTGATGAAATTCATGCAATACATTAATGGAAATCAAGCTAATTTGAGATTCACTAATTATGTGGTGTGAAATTCTATTCCTTTTTTGGATTTGTTTTTGATGGATATTTTATATCATAACGTTCATATTATGATCTATAGTAAATGCTGTGCAGGAAACACAATATTAGAAACAGACAGCTGCCATCCGAAACACACCTTTTCCGTTATTTCCTATAGAGAAATGGTTTCTGCAAAAAGAGGAAAAATCGTACTAAACAATGAGGAACTATGGATCATGAAATTAAATACCAGATCACCTCAGGATTAAATTTCCACAATAATCTTATGTACCGTATATACTCGAGTATAAGCCAACCCGAGTATAAGCCGACCCCCCTAATTTTGCAACAAAAAACTGGGAAAACTTATTGACTCGAGTATAAGCCTAGGGTGGAAAATGCAGCAGCTACCGGTATATGTCAAAAATAAAAATAGATAGCAATAAAAGTAAAATTAATTGAGACATCAGTAGGTTAAGTGTTTCTGAATATCCATATTGAATCAGGAGCCCCATATAATGCTCCATGCAGTTCTTTATGACCCCATAGATGCCCCATATAATGCTCCATGCAGTTATGGCCCCATAGATGCCCCATATAATGCTCCATGCAGTTATGGCCCCATAGATGCCCCATATAATGCTCCATACAGTTATGACCCCATATAATGCCCCATATAATGCTCCATGCAGTTATGGCCCCATAGATGCCCCATATAATGCTCCATACAGTTATGACCCCATATAATGCCCCATATAATGCTCCATGCAGTTATGGCCCCATAGATGCCCCATATAATGTTCCATACAGTTATGGCCCCATATAATGCCCCATATAATGCTCCATACAGTTATGGCCCCATATAATGCCCCATATAGTGCTCCATACAGTTACGGCCCCATATAATGCCCCATATAATGCTCCTTGCAGTTATGGCACCATATAATGTTTCATACAGTTATGGCCCCATATTTTGCTCCATACAGTTATGGCCCCATATAATGCTCCATGCAGTTATTGCCCCATAGATGCCCCATATAATGCTCCATACAGTTATGGCCCCATATAATGCTCCATGCAGTTCTTTATGGCCCCATAGATGCTCCATATAGCATTGTGCCACATGTAATGCTGCTGCTGCTGCAATAAAAAAAATCACATACTCACCTCTCGTCGCTGCCCGCTGCTCCTCAGCGTCCCGTCTCTCCGCACTGACTGTTCAGGCAGAGGGTGGCGCGCACACTAATACGTCATCGCGCCCTCTGACCTGCACAGTCACTGCAAGAGGACGGGAAGACGGAGCGGCACCCGGCGAATGGAACGCGGACAGGTGAATATGAAATACTCACCTGGTCCCGGCGCTCCTGGCGCTGTCCCTGCCTGTCCCATGGTACCGCAGCTTCTTCCTGTAATGAGTGGTCACCGGTACTGCTCATTACAGTAATGAATATGCGGCTCCGCCCCTATGGGAGTGGAGTCCATATTCATTACTTTAATGAGCGGTACCACGTGACCGCTGAATAGAGGAATAGCTGCAGCGCGGGAGACCATGGGACAGGCTGGGACAGCGTTAGGAGCGCTGGGACCAGGTGAGTATGCGACACTGCTCTCTCCCCCTCACCCGCCGACCCCACTGCCGACCATGACTCGAGTATAAGCCGAGAGGGGCACTTTCAGACCAAAAATTTGGGCTGAAAATCTCGGCTTATACTCGAGTATAAATATAAAATATTGACCTGCACTCTATGATAGTTCGGGGTGCTGGTATGACAGACCGTGTGGTCTAATAACAGTATACAGTAATCTACCGCACTCCCTAAGTGGAATATCTTATGCAGAAATGTAGTTTTCAAAATGCTAATTTATTTAAATTGTGATGATCACACAGCAGGACGCAGGAACGCTGCCCTTCCACTACACAAGGCTTTCACTTTCTCCAAAGAAAGACACAGACACGCCGCTTAAAACACAGACTCTTAAGGTTTCCCATCTTATACAGATCAGCAACCAGGTCACACATTCTATGTGCTCTAAACGCCCCTGGATATTACAGGGATACCTTGCTCCAAAAGAATCACTCACAGTACCTGGATTAAGCGACCTTAGACTAAGACCCGGGAGGGTCGAAACGTCATCACTGTTGTGTCGCATATACATATTATATTACTCACTTCATGTTTGATCCAATATTTTTCTATTGTATTTAAATAAATTAGCATTTTGAAAACTACATTTCTGCATAAGATATTCCACTTAGGGAGTGTGGTAGATTACTGTATACTATACTCGAGTATATACGGTATATCTATTGAAACTAATTGTAATGTGAAACACTGGCCAATTTTGATTACTTTTTTATATATGTCCAATATTTAAATTTCTTGATCACATGTTTGTATAATTAATCAATTGTATGATGCCACTATGAGGAGAGTTTAATGCTTTTATAAATTTGGAGACCATATACAGGGGACTTGTTTCGATTAACCCCTTTCTGACATATGACGTACTATCCCGTCGAGGTGGTATGGGCTCGTATGACCACCAACAGGATGGTACGTCATCACCGATCAGCCGCGCTCACGGGGGGAGCACGACAGATCGGGGCCGGGTGTCAGCTGACTATCGCAGCTGACATCCGGCACTACGTGAAAACATGATCGCAGCATTCCGGTGGCATAGGGAAGCATCGCGCAGGGAGGGGGCTCCCTGCATGCTTCCCTGAGACCCTCGGAGCAACGCGATGTGATCACATTGCTCTGAGGGTCTCCTATCTCCTCCTCCCCGGATCCAAAATGGCCATGGTGGGCCGTTTGGGACCTGCAGGGAGGTGGCCTGCAAGCGCCTGCTCATAGCAGGCGCCGGCAAACCTCCCTGCAGTGCCTGTCAGATCGCTGATCTGACACAGTGTACTGCAAAGTGCAAATGTTGCAAAGTAAAAAAAAAATATTTACACGTGTAAAAAAAAATAAAAATGCCTAGAAAAAGAAAAAAAAATATTGTTCCAATAAATACATTTCTTTGTCTAAATAAAAAAAGAACAATAAAAGTATACATATTTAGTATTACTGGGTCTGTAACGGCCTGACCTATAAAACTGTCCCACTAGTTAACCCCTTCAGTGTTCACTGTAAAAAAAAAAAAAGAAAACGCCTTATTATCATACCGCCAAACAAAAAGTGGAATAACACGCAATCAAAAAGAGGGATATAAAAACACCGCTGAAAAGGTCTTCGTGTCCCAGAAAAAACGAGCCGCCATACAGCATCATCAGCGAAAAAATAAAAAAGTTATAGTCCTCAGAATAAAGCGATGCAAAAATAATTATTTTTAATATAAAATAGATTTCATCCTATAAAAGAGCCAAAGCATAAAAAATTGATATAAATGAGGTATCGCTGTAATCGTACTGATCCAAAGAATAAAACTGCTTTATCAATTTTATCAAACGTGGAACGGTATAAACTCCCCCCCAAAAGAAATTCACGAATTGCTGGTTTTTGTTCATTCTGCCTCACAAAAATCAGAATAAAAAGCGATCAAAAAAAGTCATGTTCCTGAAAATGGCATCAATAAAAACATCAACTCTTCCCGCAAAAAACAAGACCTCACATGACTCTGAGGACCAAAATATGGAAAAATTATAGGTCTCAAAATGTGGTAATGCAAAAACTATTTTTTTGCAATAAAAGTGTCTTTTAGTGTGTGACAGCTGCCAATCATAAAAATCCACTAAAAAAACGCTATAAAAGTAACTCAACCCCCCTTCACCACCCCCTTAGCTAAGGAAATATAATAAAATAAAAAAATGTATTTATTTCCATTTTCCCATTAGGGTTATGGTTAGGGTGGGGGCTAAAGTTAGGGTTAGGGTTGGGGCTAAGGTTAGGGTTAGGGTTGGGGTTAAAGTTAGGGTTAGGGCTACATTTAGGGTTGGGGCTACAGTTAGGGTTAGGGTTGGGGCAATGGTTAGAGTTGGGGCTACAGTTAGAGTTAGGGTTAGGGCTACAGTTAGGGTTAGGGTTGGAGCTAATGTTAGGGTTAGGGTTGGGGCTACAATTAAGGTTGGGGCTAAAGTTAGGGTTAGGGTTGGGGCTAAAGTTAGGGTTAGGGTTGGGGCTACAATTAAGGTTGGGGCTAAAGTTAGGGTTAGGGTTGGGGCTAAAGTAAGGGTTAGGGTTGGGGCTAAAGTTAGGGTTAGGGTTGGGGCTTCAGTTAGGGTTGGGGCTAAAGTTAGGGCTAGGGTTGGGGCTAAAGATAGGGTTAGGTTTGGGGCTATAGTTAGGGTTGGGGCTAAAGTTAGGGTTAGGGTTGGGGATAAAGTAAGGGTTAGGGTTGGGGCTAAAGTTAGGGTTGGGGATAGAGTTAGGGTTAGGGCTACAGTTAGGGTTGGGGCTAAAGTTAGGGTTAGGGTTGGGGCTAAAGTTAGGGTTAGATTTGGGGCTACAGTTAGGGTTGGGGCTAAAGTTAGGGTTAGGGTTGGGGCTAAAGTTAGGATTAGGGTTTGGATTACCTTTACGGTTGGGATTAAGGTTGAGATTAGGGTTAGGGGTGTGTCAGGGTAAGGGGTGTCGTTAGGGTTATGGTTGGGATTAGGCTTAGGGGTGTGTTGGAGTTAGGGGTGTGGTTAGGGTTGGAATTTGGATTAGGGGTGTGTTGGGGTTAGGGGTGTGGTTAGGGTTAAGGTTAGGGTTGGGATTAAGGTTAGGGGTGTGTTTGGGTTAGGGTTTCAGTTAGAATTGGGGGGTTTCCACTGCCTAGGCACATCAGGGGCTCTCCAAACGCGACATGGCACCCGATCTCAATTTCAGCCAATTCTGCGTTGAAAAAGTAAAACAGTGCTCCTTCCCTTCAAGCTCTCCCGTGCAACAAAACAGGGGTTTACCCCAACATATTGGGTATCAGCGTACTCAGGACAAATTGGACAACAACTTTTGGGGTCCAATTTTTCTTGTTACCCTTGGGAAAATAAAAATTTGGGGGCTAAATAATCATTTTTGTGGGAAAAAAAATATTTTTTTGTTTTCATATCTCTGCGTTATAAACTGTAGTGAAAAACTTGGGAGTTCAAATTTCTCACAACACATCTAGATAAGTTCCTTGGGGGGTCTCGTTTCCAATATGCGATCACTTGTGGGGAGTTTATACTGTTTAGGTACATCAGGGGCTCTGCAAACACAATGTGACACCTGCAGAACATTCCATCTAAGTCTGCATTCCAAACAGCGCTCCTTCCCTTCCGAGCTCTGCCATGAGCCCAAATGGTGGTTCCCCCTCATATATGGGGTATTATCGTACTCAGAGCAAAGTGAACAATAACTTTTGGGGTCCAATTTTTCCTGTTACCCTTTGGAAAATACAAAACTGGGGGCTAAAAAATAATTTTTGTGGGAAAAAAATATTTTTTATTTTCACGGCTCTGCGTTATTACTTGCAGTGAAACACTTGGGGGTTCAAAGTTCTCACAGCACATCTAGATAAGTTCCTTTGGGGGTCTAGTTTCCAATATGGGGTCACTTGTGGGGGGTTTCTACTGTTTAGGTATATCAGGGGCTCTGTAAAAGCAGTGTGACACCTGCAGACCATTCCATCTAAGTCTGCATTCCAAACGGCACTCCTTCCCTTCCAAGCTCTGCCATGCGCCCAAACAGTAGTTTTCTCCCACATATCAGGTATCAGCGTACTCAGGACAAATTGGACAACTTTTGTGGTCAAATTTCTCCTGTTACTCTTGGGAAAATACAAAACTGGGGGCTAAAAAATAATTTTTGTAGAAAAAAAAGAATTTTTATTTTCACGGCTCTGCGTTATAAACTGTAGTGAAACACTTGGGGGTTCAAAGTGCTCACCACACATGTAGATAAGTTACTTAGGGGGTCTACTTTCCAAAATGGTGTCATTTGTGTGGAGTTTCAATGTTTAGGCACATCAGGGGCTCTCCAAAAACGGCATGCGTCCCATCTCAATTCCAGCCAATTTTGCATTGGAAAGTCAAACGGCGCTCCTTCCCTTCCGAACTCTGCTATGCACACAAACAGTGGTTTACCCCCACATATGGAGTATCAGCGTACTCGGGACAAATTGCACAACAACTTTTGGGGTCCAATTTCTTCTGTTACCTTTGGGAAAATAAAAAATTGGGGGCGAAAATATCATTTTTGTGAAAAAATATGATTTTTCATTTTTACAGCTCTACATTATAAACTTCTGTGAAGCAGTTGGTGGGTCAAAGTGCTCACCACACATCTAGATAAGTTCCTTAGGGGTCTACTTTCCAAAATGGTGTCACTTGTGGGGGGGTTTCAATGTTTAGGCACATCAGGGGCTCTCCAAACGCGACATGGCATCCGATCTCAATTCCAGTCAATTTTGCATTGAAAAGTCAAACAGTGCTCCTTCCCTTCCAAGCTCTGCCATGCGCCCAAATAGAGGTTTACCCCCACATATGGGGTATCAGTATACTGAGAACAAATTGGACCATAACTTTTGGGGTCCAATTTCTTCTTTTATCCTTGGGAAAATAAAAAATTGGGGGGAAGAAATCATTTTTGTAAAAAAAATATGATTTTTTTATTTTTACAGCTCTACATTATCAACTTCTGTGAAGCACTTGGTGGGTAAAGTGCTCACCACACATCTAGATAAGTTCCTTAGGGGGTCTACTTTCCAAAATGGTGTCACTTTTGGGGGGTTTCAATGTCTAGGCACATCAGGGGCTCTCCAAACGCGACATGGCGTCTCATCTCAATTCCAGTCAATTTTGCATTGAAAAGTCAAATGGCGCTCCTTCCCTTCTAAGTTCTGCCATGTGCCCAAACAGTGGTTTACCCCCACATATGGGGTATCAGCATACTCAGAGAAAATTGTAAAACAACTTTTGGGGTCCAATTTCTCCTGTTACTTTTGGTAAAAAAAAAAAAAAATTGTAGCTAAAGTAAATATTTTCCGAAAAAAGTTCATTTTTTTTAAACATTCCAAAAATTCCTGTGAAACACCAGAAGGGTTAATAAGCTTCTTGGATGTGGTTTTGAAAACCTTGAGGGGTGCAGTTCTTAGAATGGTGTCACATTTGGGTATTTTCTATCATATAGACCCCTCAAAGTGACTTCAAATGTGATGTATTCCCTAAAAAAATGGTGTTATAAAAATGAGAAATTGCTGGTCAACGTTTAACCCTTATATATAACTCCCTAACAAAAAAAATTTTGGTTCCAAAATTGTGCTGATGTAAAGTAGACATGTGAAAAATGTTACTTGTTAAGTATTTTGTGTGACAATAAGTTGGATAATTGCGAAATTTTCACCAAATTTCCATTTTTTCACAAAAAAATGCAGGTAATATCAAATAAATTTTACCACTAACATGAAGTACAATATGTGACCAGAAAACAGTGTCAAAATCACTGGGATCCATTGAAGCATTCCAGAGTTATAACCTCATAAAGGGACAGTGGTCAGAATTGTAAAAATTGGCCCAGTCGTTAACGTGCAAACCACCCTTGGGGGTAAAGGGGTTAAGACTGTTCAAGTCAAAACATGTCAACATCTGAATACTGTCCTGCTATGACTGTCTTTTTATGGAAGTTTAATAAAACCAAAAATCTTTTAGTTCAGATGCCAGTTTGTCTCTGTTACTTGCCACAGGTATGTTTGAACAAACATCACATGCTTGAAAAAAGCTGTTTACTCACAATTCTGTAAAGGTGCAAACAATTTTTTACAGCCCATTATGGTGGTTTTGTGTGAAATTATGTCTAGTTTGATTTTGTTCTCTATTTTTTCGTTGTTCCAATACATAGAGGAAGTATACATGTGTATAACAAAACGTGTAATTGCAATAATTTTCTGAGATAAATATTTATTTTTCTGGAACAATTTTAAGGTTGCCAACACTTTCGGCCATGATTGTATATTAGGAGGGGCCCTGGATGGGGGTCATATATACCAGGAAGGAGCCCAACATAGGAAAATTGCTTCATAATGGGGAAAGGGGTGAAACTCATGTGTCCTTATGGGATTTAGAACACTACAAAGGCACATACATCTGATCTTAAGTGACACTGAGTCACTTCTCACAGCCAAGCCATGATACGGGATAGTCAAGGAGTCCAAGGTCAGAAGCCAGGAGGGTACGTCATAAACAGAAGGAAGAGACAGAGGTAATGTTCCAAGGTCAGAATACCAGGAGGATATCAGAGCAGAAGGGGTTAAACAGATGGCTGGTCAGAACGAGGTCCAATCTCAGTCAAGGAAATATCTACAAACAGAACTAAAGACACAGGTAAACCACATAGTAGCTGAATGTATGTCTGGCAGAGGTCTGGGAGTAACAGCCCCGTTAAGTAGCCTGGCAATCACTTGGGACAATGAACACCTTTAGACAGGCAGCACCTCTCAGTCTCAGATTGGATGGCTCAGCTGTCAGTCAACACCCTGACAGCTCAGCACGCCCCTGCACCAGACTAGACAACTGAGCTTTCAATCAAAGTAGAGACTGCTTCAGCACATCCCTGTACCAGATTGGACGACTGAGCTGTCAGTAACTGTATCCCAGACACACTGAGGTAAGGAACAGTGACAGCTTAAACTTACATGTAGGAAGTCTATAAATGACAAAAAGGGTATTTGGAAAATATTAATATGAGAATTCTACTCTAGTATTTAAAGAGTAACCAGCATTTTCATTGCCATTTCATAAATAAATTGAGTAGATGAAAATGATCAACTTTGTAATATATCTTTTCATAGAAATCCACTTTTTTCTGCTCCTACATTGATCGTTCATTCTTAATTCATGGGTGAATCCTGGAAAATCTGTATTCAGTGAAGAGAGATTTTACCATTAATGAAAGAGATAGCAATTGATTTTTTTAAAATTTTACAGAGAAGGGATAAAGTGGACATAGAGGCAGGCACACACATACTGCTGCAAGTTCTGCTGAAAAGATAGCTACGCTCCTCCAAAGAACTTTATGAGCACCAACAGTCTTCTCCTGCATTAGTAATGGGAAAATGAATTATTTTAATAATTTATTAATGATTTAGAAAATGTGATTAGTAGTGTTGTTTCTATGTTTGCATATGACACCAAAGTATGTACTACAGTGCAGTTTATGGAAGATGTTCATAAGTAACAAGCTGACTTAGACAAACTGAGTGTTTGGGCATCCACTTGGCATATGAGGTTTAATGTGTAGAAATATAAGGTTGTGCATCTGGGAGCTAAAAACTTGCAGGCATCTTATGTTCTATGAGGAGTAAAACTAGGAGAGTAAGTTAATCATACAATCATAGAATCATAGAATCATGGAATGTTAGCGTTGGAAGGGACCTCCTGGGTCATCTGGTCCAACCCCCTGCTCAAAGCAGGATTCACTAAATTATCCAGACATGTCTGTCCAGCCTCTGCTTGAAAAGTTCCGTGGAAGGAGAACTCACCACCTCTAGTGGCAGCCTGTTCCACTCATTGATAACCCTGTCAAAAAAGTTTTTTCTTATATCTAATCTGTGTCTCCATTCAGTTTCATCCCATTGCTTCTAGTTTCCTTATGCAAATGAGAATAAAGATGATCCTTCTACAATGTGACAGCCCTTGAGATATTTGTAGACAGCTGTTAAGTCTCCTCTCAGTCTTCTTTTTTGCAAGCTAAACATTCCCAAATCCTGTAACCGTTCCTCATAGCACATGGTTGGCAAACCATTCTGGTCGCTCTTCTCTGAACTTGCTCCAGTTTGTTGATGCTTTTTTTAAAATGTGGTGCACACAGTATTCCAGATGAGGTCTGACCAAAGAGGAGTAGAGGGCAATAATGACTTCACGTGATCTAGACTGTATGCTTCTGTGACTACATCCCAGAATTGCATTTGCTTTTTTTGCGGCTGCATCACACTGTTGACTCATGTTCAGTTTATGATCGATTAGTATACCCAAGTCTTTTTCACATGTGCTGTTGCTTAGCCCTATTCCTCCCATTCTGTATATGTTTTTTTTTTCATTTTTATTGCTCAGATGTAATACTTTGCATTTTCCTTGTTAAAAACCATTCTGTTAGTTGCTGCCCACTGCTCCAGTTTATTTATATCTTTTTGAATCCTCTCTCTATTCTCTAGTATTAGCTATCCCTCCTAGCTTTGTGTCATCAGCAAATTTAATTAGTGTACCCTCAATTCCTTCATCTAAATCATTGATAAAGATGTTATACAATACAGGGCCCAGGAGAGAACTCTCTGGTACCCCATGTGAGACATTCTTCCAACTGGATGTGCAGCCATTTATGAGCACTCTTTGAGTCCGATCACTAAGTCCGATCACATAAATCCACCTAACAGTTGCCTTGTCCATTCCATACTTAGTCATTTTTTCAATAAGGATGGTGTGAGATACTTTGTCAAAGATGAAGTCAAGATGTACTATATCTACATCATTTGCCTGATCCACCCAGTCAGTGATTCTGTCATAGAAGGAAATTAAGTTAGTCTGACATGACTTATTAGTTACAAACCCATGCTGACTCTGGTTAATCACTTCATTTTTATCCAGGTACTTACATACATGTTGTTTAACCCCTTTCTGTCATTAGACGTACTATTCCGTCCATGTGGGGTGGGCCCTACTTCCCAAGGACGGAATAGTACGTCATGCCCTTTAATGCGACACTGCGACTTAAGTCGCAGTGATCGCATTAAAATCCCGACGCCATCTTACCTGGAGGAAGATGGTGTCAGCATCCTAGGGCCTGTCGCTGCCCCCCCGGCCTCCCGATCGCTGTGATTGGCTGCTCAATTCTGAGCAGCCAATCGCAGCCTTTCTCATTGTTTCAGCCAATCAATTTGGCTGAAACAGTGAGGTCCCAGGCTAGGATCGAGTACCAATGTACTCGATCCTAGGCCAGTGCCTGGCAACACCAGGCATCGGCTACAACCCCCCGGATTGGCGCGATTGACGATCGCATCGATCGCGCCAATCACAGGGCACAGCGGCGGTGTTACCGCTCTGTGCCCTGCCTGTACCTGCGCGCTCCGCAGCCCCGTGTCCCCTGCAATGGCTCCGGATCCCCTGCCATGGATCCTTCCACTCTAATTGGCGCGATCGATGTGATCGTCGATCGCGCCAATCACAGGGCACAGCAGCGGTGTTTCCGCGCTGTGCCCTGCCTGTAACGCGCTCCGCAGCCCCCTCTGCCCTGCCTCCTGTGCTCCGGATCCTCCAGCCTCCTGTGCTCCGGATCCTCCAGCTCTGATTGGCGCGATCGATGTGATCGTCGATCGCGCCAATCACAGGGCACAGCAGCGGTGTGACCGCGCTGTGCCCTGATGGTGACCTGCCGGTGACCTGCCGGTCACCTGCCTGTCATCTGCTGGTGACCTGCCGGTGACCTGCCTATGATCGGAGCTGTGAGCTCCGATCATAGGCTGGTGCCTAGCAACACCGGCATCACCAGGGCTTTCTCTGATTGGTGGGATCGATGTGATCATCGATCCCACCAATCACAGGTCACAGCAGTGGTGTGACCGCTCTGTGACCTGTCTCACCTGCCCCTGACCTGTGTAACTGCTCTGAAGGAATCCTCACACTTGGTGAGGATTCCTTCAGAGCGGTCACGCTGAGAGATCCCTCCTGTGCTGAGACTTGTGGTGCCACAGTAGCCTGTGACACCACAATTCTTGCTAAAGAAAGAAGAAAGAAGAGAGAAGAAAGAAGAGAGAAGAAAGAAGAGAGACTACAAACCGTAAGTGTTGATACTCCGATCCCGGCCCGATCTCTCTTCATCCCCCCCTTCCCCCCCTTCCCTTTTCTTTTTTTTTTTTTACCCCATCCCCGTGCGCTCCCCCAGCCACCGCGTCTAATACGTGCCTTTTCTTTTTTTTTCCCCCATCCCCGTGCGCTCCCCCAGCCGCTGCGTCTAATCTCTGCCTTCCCTTTTCTTTTTTTTTTTACCCCATCCCCGTGCGCTCCCCCAGCCGCTGTGTCTAATCCGTGCCTTTTCTTTTTTTTTTCTCCCATCCCTGTGCGCTCCCCCAGCCGCCGCGTCTAATCTCTGCCTTCCCTTTTCTTTTTTTTTCCCCCATCCCCGTGCGCTCCCCCAGCCGCCGCGTCTAATCTGTGCCTTCCCTTTTCACATCCCCGTTCGCACACCCAGCAGCCGCCGAACTCTGATAAGTGACACGGTTCACATATCAGAGCTCTCGTGCCTGGTGTTTTTTCCACATCCCCGTTCGCACACCCAGCAGGCGCCGAAATTTGATAAGTGACGCGGTTCACTTATCAGAGCTAGGGCCTGCTGTTTTAGACTTTTCATTTCACAGGTATTTTTTTCTCCCCATTTGCTTTTTTTTCCTTTAGCTTTTTCTTTTCAGAATAGTTTGCACCAAACACTATCCCCCCACACGTACACATAGTTATCAATAAAGTACACAAAAGCACCATAATCACAAAAAAAATGTCCCGCTCGTCCCGTTCGTCCCAACAGCGCTATTCAGCGGAGGAGGCATATTCTTTCCTTGCCTCCGACGCTGATAGCGAGGGAGAGGATCCCACTTTTCTTTATTTTTCTGATTCTTCCTCATCCTCTTCCTCATCCTCTTCCCCCTCCTCATCTTCCTCCTCCGGCCCTGCGGAACCGCCACGCAGACGCCGCAGGACAGAAGCAGTGCCCATCATTCATGAAGACGAAGATGAGGCAGGGCCCACTCCTGAAGATGAACCAGCGCGCCTCTCTTCGGACCCCGTATGGACCTCGCCCCCCGAAAATGACGAGCCACTGATTCCTGATTTTGTGGCAGAATCAGGAATCAGGTTTGACACCACCGGCCTCACAGAAATAGACTTTTTCAAAGTCTTTTTCTCTGAGGATTTTGTTAACCTCATGGTGGAGCAAACTAATTTGAACGCTCGTCAATTTTTGGAGCAAAACACCGGTTCATCATATTCTAACTGGTCTCCTGTAGACGCAGTTGAAATGATCAGCACAAAGAAATGGAGCAAAAACATCCATAACATCATAGTTTAAAAATATTATATAAAGTTTATTCAATTATTAAATTAATACAAATATCCACACCATCAATGGGTGCTATGTACATTATACACAAACAGGAGGGCAGTAAAGAAAGGACATGACGGTTACCAGGCTAACAGCGGGGAAACATACAATATATATTCAATCAATTATATGCAAGCAGATGGTTGCTACAATACAGCGGTCCAACCGGTATCCGAACATTAGTTCATATCAGCAGCATGCACTAAATGTGCCATAGCAACATCAAGCTTACCTATTATTGTTTATTCAGAGAAAGGAGTCCCCAACTGGCCCGGTGCCCCTGGACGCGCGTTTCGCGTGATTGCTTCCTCAACAGGGTTCAACCCTGTTAATGCACATAGCACCCATTGATGGTGTGGATATTTGTATTAATTTAATAATTGAATAAACTTTATATAATATTTTTAAACTATGATGTTATGGATGTTTTTGCTCCATTTCTTTGTGCTGCTCTATGTTGGGAGCTGTCCTGTTGTGTTGGCACCTGTTCGGTGCTTGGGGAGAGTTAGCTTAGTCTGCTCTCTTTCATCATTTACTCTAGTGCTTCATGGTTCTGTTAATAAATAGCAGTTGAAATGATGCAGTTTTGGGGCCTGATGCTTCATATGGGGCTCCTGAAGAAGCCAGAAATTCGGCAATATTGGAGCGTTGATATTTTATACAACACTCCAGTGTTCCGAATGGTCATGGTCCGAACGCGTTTTGAGGCCATCCATAAGTTCCTGCATTATTCCGATAATGCACAGTGTCCCGCACGAGATGACCCCAACTTTGACCGTCTGTTCAAAGTTCGGCCGGTCATCGAACACTTCAACAAAAAGTTTGGTGAAGTGTACGTGCCCAAAAGGGACATCTGCGTGGATGAGTCCTTGGTTCATTTTAAGGGGCGGCTCAGATTCCATCAATACCTGCCCAGCAAGAGGGCCAGGTACGGAATCAAACTCTACAAGCTGTGTGAGAGTACCTCAGGGTACACCTACAGCTTTAGAGTCTACGAAGGGAAGGACACCAGGATTGAACCACCTGAGTGTCCCCCTGTCCTGGGAGTGAGTGGGAAAATAGTGTGGGATTTTGTGCACCCACTGCTGGATAAAGGTTATCACCTCTACACTGATAACTTTTATTCCAGCATCCAACTCTACAAATCCCTCTCTGCGCGAGGTACCGCAGCCTGCGGTACTGTCCGCAAAAATCAGAGAGGCCTCCCAAAGACGCTACTTGGGCAGATGCTCTGAAAAGGTGAGAGCAGAGCCCAATGTAGCGACCACCTGCTGCTGGTCAAGTACAAGGACAAGAGGGATGTCCTTCTCTTGACCACCATACACGGTGATGGCAGGGCCCTCAGCACTGTCCGGGGTACCTCCACACAGGTCAGCAAACCTGACTGTGTACTGGGGTATAACAAAAACATGGGGGGCGTTGATCTCTCTGATCAACTCCTCCAACCGTACAGTGCTTTGAGAAAGGCCAAGGTGTGGTACAAAAAGCTGTCCGTGTACATCGTACAAATGGCAATGCTAAATGCTTTCCTGCTGTCACGATGTGCACGCCACACCGATACGTCGTACCTTCAGTTCCAGGAGGTAGTGATTAAGGCCCTGATTTGGCACGAGGGAAGGAGCAGGCCCCAGTACTTCCGGAACCGAAGGTGCTCGTATCGTACCAGGTCAGCATTTCCCGGGGGAGGTCCCGCAAACTGGAAAAAGAGGTAAGTCGCAAAAAAGGTGCCGAGTGTGTTACAAAAGGGGAATACGCAAGGACACCATTTATCAATGCGACACCTGCCCCGAAAAACCTGGCCTGTGTATGAAGGATTGCTTCAAATTGTACCACACCTCCATGCACTACTAATTTACTTTACAGGAAACAGTAGATTAGTTCCAAAAAGGGGGCACATCTATGTAAGTTCATTGGGGGTCTAGTTTACAAAATGTCACTTGTGGTTTTTTTTTTACTGTTTGGGCACATCAGGGGCTCTGCAAACGGAACATGACGCCTGCAGACCATTCCATCAAAGTCTGCTTTCCAAAACGTCACCACATCCCTTCCGAGCCCCGACGTGTGCCCAAACAGTATTTTTTCCCACATGTGGGGTATCAGCGTTCTCAGGACAAATTGGACAACAACTTTTGGGGTACAATTTCTCCTGTTACACTTGGGAAAATTAAAAATTGGGGACTAAATGATCATGTTTGTGGAAAAAATAGGATTTTTTTTTTCACGCCCAGGCGTTATAATCTTTTGTAAAGCACTTGGGGGATAAAAGTGCTCACGACACATCTAGATAAGTTCCTTAGGGGGTCTAGTTTCCAAAATGGGGTCACTTGTGGGGGTTTTCCACTGTTTAGGCACATCAGGGGCTCGCCAAACGCGACATGGCGTCCGATCTCAATTCCAGCCAATTCTACATTGAAAATGTCAAATGGCGCTCCTTTGCTTCTGAGCCCTGCCATGCGTCCAAACAGTGGTTTACCCCCACATATGGGGTATGAGCGTACTCAGGACAAATTGGAAAACAATGTTTGGGGTCCAATTTCTCTTGCTACCCTTGAGAAAATAAAAAATTGGGGACTAAACAATCGTGTTTGTGGAAAAAATAGGATTTTTTTTTTCACGCCCAGGCGTTATAAACTTTTGTGAAGCACTTGGGGGATAAAAGTGCTCACGACACATCTAGATAAGTTCCTTAGGGGGTCTAGTTTCCAAAATGGGGTAACTTGTGGGGGTTTTCCACTGTTTAGGCACATCAGGGGCTCGCCAAACGCGACATGGCATCCGATCTCAATTCCAGCCAATTTTAGATTGAAAATGTCAAATGGTGCTCCTTTCCCTCTGAGCCCTGCCATGCTCCCAAACAGTGGTTTACCCCCACATATGGGGTATCAGCGTACTCAGGACAAATTGGACAACAACTTTTGGGGTACAATTTCTCTTGCTACCCTTGAGAAAATAAAGAATTGGGGACTAAACGATCATGTTTGTGGAAAAAATAGGATTTTTTTTTTCACGCCCAGGCGTTATAAACTTTTGTAAAGCACTTGGGGGATAAAAGTGCTCACGACACATCTAGATAAGTTCCTTAGGGGATCTAGTTTCCAAAATGGGGTCACTTGTGGGGGTTTTCCGCTGTTTAGGCACATCAGGGGCTCGCCAAACGCGACATGGCGTCCGATCTCAATTCCAGCCAATTTTAGATTGAAAATGTCAAATGGCGCTCCTTTGCTTCTGAGCCCTGCCATGCGCCCAAACAGTGGTTTACCCCCACATATGGGGTATCAGCGTACTCAGGACAAATTGAACAACAATGTTTGGGGTCCAATTTATCTTGCTACCCTTGAGAAAATAAAAAATTGGGGACTAAACGATCATGTTTGTGGAAAAAATAGGATTTTTTTTTTCACGCCCAGGCGTTATAAACTTTTGTAAAGCACTTGGGGGATAAAAGTGCTCACGACACATCTAGATAAGTTCCTTAGGGGGTCTAGTTTCCAAAATGGGGTCACTTGTGGGGGTTTTCCACTGATTAGGCACATCAGGGGCTCGCCAAACGCGACATGGCTTCCGATCTCAATTCCAGCCAATTTTAGATTGAAAATGTCAAATGGCGCTCCTTTGCTTCTGAGCCCTGCCATGCGCCCAAACAGTGGTTTATCCCCATATATTGGGTATCAGCGTACTCAGAACAAATTGGACAACAAGTTTTGGGTCCAATTTCTCTTGTTACCCTTGAGGAAATAAAAAATTGTGGACTAAACGATCATGTTTGTGGAAAAAATAGGATTTTTTTTTTCATGCCCAGGCGTTATAAACTTTTGTGAAGCGCTTGGGGGATAAGAGTGCTCACGACACATCTAGATAAGTTCCTTAGGGGGTCTAGTTTCCAAAATGGGGTCACTTGTGGGGGGTTTCCACTGTTTAGGCACATCAGGGGCTCACCAAACGCGACATGGCGTCCGATCTCAATTCCAGCCAATTTTAGCTTGAAAATGTCAAACAACACTCTTTTCCTTCTGAGCCCTGCCATGTGCCCAAAAAGTAGTTCCCCCTCACATGTGGGGTATCTGCATACTCAAGACAAATTGGACAACAACTTTTGAGGTCTATTTTTTCTTTTTACCCTTGGGAAATTAAAAAAATGATTGCTGAAAGATCATTTTTGTGACTAAAAAGTAAAATGATAATTTTTTCCTTCCATGTTGCTTCTGCTGCTGTGAAACACCTGAAGGGTTAATAAACTTCTTAAATGTGGTTTTGAGCAACTTGAGTGGTGCAGTTTTCAGATTGGTGTCACTTTTGGGTATTTTCTGCCATATAGACCCCTCAAAGTGACTTCAAATGTGAGGTGGTCCCTAAAAAAAATGGTTTTGTAAATGTTGTTGTAAAAATGAGAAATTGCTGGTCAACTTTTAACCCTTATAACTTCCTAGGAAAAAGAAATTTTGTTTCCAAAATTGTGCTGATGTAAAGTAGACATTTTGTGTCACATAACTCTCTGGTTTAACAGAATAAAAATTCAAAGTTGGAAAATTGTGAAATTTTCAAAATTTTCGCCAAATTTCCATTTTTTTCACAAATAAACGCAAGTTATATCGAAGAAATTTTACCACTATCATGAAGTACAATATGTCAAGAGAAAACAATGTCAGAATCACCGGGATCCGTTGAAGCGTTTCGGAGTTATAACCTCATAAAGGGACAGTGGTCAGAAATGTTAAAATTGGCCCGGTCATTAACGTGCAAACCACCCTTGGGGGTAAAGGGGTTAATAATTTGTTAAGAGATCTTTCCTGATATAGAAGTCAGACTCACCGGCCTATAATTCCCTGGGTCGACCTTCTTCCCCTTTTTGAAGATAGGAATAACATTTGCTCTTCTCCAGTCTTCTGGGACTTCTCCTGTTCTCCAAGAATTTTGAAGAGAAGAGAAGTGTTTTGGTACTTGTAGATCACAGACTAAATAACTGCATGCAATGCCAATCAGCGGTTTCTAAGGTCAGAAGAATATTGTCACATATTAAAAGAGACATGGGCATAATACAATCACTTTATAAGCATTAGTGTGACCCCAAGTGGAATATGCAGTTCAGATCTGGGCAATGACACATCCTGAAGTTAGAAAACGTTCAAAGAGGAGCTGCAAAACTTATAAAGGTCAAGGAGGATCCTAGTTATGAGAAATGATTAAAATAATAAAATGTATTTAGCCTTAAGAAGAGACGTCTAAGGGAGACCATGATTAACTTGTGCATTAATATCTTTAAAAGTTGTTCCATGTAAACCCCTCTCAAAAGTTATAAGGTTATTCCCTTTATCTGGAGAAAGAAATGTTCAATTTCCAGAGAAGGCCAGGTTTCTTCATCTTAAAGGGAACCTGTCACCACGTTTTTGGAAGATGGGATAAAAATAGCGTTAAATAGGGGCAGAGGTGGGCGTTACATTAGTGTGTTTGTTATGCGTTTATTACCCACCTAAGTTGCCGAAATACCTTTGCAAAGTCTCCGTTTTCGCCTGTCAGTCAGGCTGGTCTGGTCAAAAGGGCGTGTTGTCTTCCCCCAGATTTTGCGTAGTTTTCCGTTGGTGGCGTAGTGGTGTGCGCATGCCCAAGGTCCCGAATCCTCTGCCAGGGGATTTAAAAGAGCGCGCTGTTCGTTATTTCATTGGTGATCGGTGGGCGCGGCCATCTTCCTTTGGCCGCGCGTGCGCAGAAGCGGCGCTCTGCTGGCCGCGGCTTCAGAAAAATGGCCGCGGGATGCCGTAACATGCATTCAAACATAAAGATACCAAATGTAAATTTTTGATGAAGAAGAACAAGTGGAACACAATTGTAAAGTTGAACGAAATTTATTGGTTATTTAAATTTTTTGTGGAAATTCAAAAACTGAAAAGTGGGGCGTGCAATATTATTCAGCCCCTTTAAGGCCACGTTCACACGCTGCGGGTTCCTCTGCGGGTTAATCCCGCAGCGGAATTGAAAATCTGCAGGGCAAAACTGCTGCGGTTATCCCTGCAGATTTATCGCGGTTTGTTCCGCGGTTTCCGCTGCGGGATTACTGCTGTACTATTGATGCTGCATATGCAGCAATATGCAGCATCAATAGTAATGTAAAAAATAATAAAAATTGGTTATACTCACCCTCTGACGTCGCGATCTCCCCGGCGCTGCAAGCGGCTGTGCCGACAAGGACCTTCGTGACGTCACGGTCATGTGACCGCGGCGTCATCACGGTCATGTGACCGCGACGTCACCACAGGTCCTGTTCGGCACAGCAACTGAGACCGGACGCCGCGGGCAGCGCAGAGAGGTGAGTATAGCATTATTTTTTATTTTAATTCTTTTTTTTACACCCAAATATGGTTCCCAGGGCCTGGAGGAGAGTCTCCTCTCCTCCACCCCGGGTACCATCGGCACATTATCCGCTTAACTTCCCGCAACGTGGGCACAGCCCCGTGCGGGAAGTTAGCGGTTCAATGCATTCCTATGGGTGCACAATCGCTGCGATTCTGCACCAAGAAGTGACATGCTCCTTCTTTTTTTCTGCAGAAAATCCGCGCGGATTTTCCACAGAAAAAAAGGATCGTCGGCACAGCGGGTTTTGTTTTCCATTAGGTTACATTGTACTGTAACCTACATGGAAAAAGGATGCGGACCCGCAGCTGCAAAACAGCTGCGGGTCCGCAGCAAAACCCGCAGCGTGTGAACATAGCCTAACTTAATACTTTGTTGCACCACCTTTTGCTGAGATTACAGCTGCAAGTCGCTTGGGGTATTTCTCTATCAGTTTTGCTCATCGAGAGACTGAAATTCTTGCCCATTCTTCCTTGGCAAACAGCTCGAGCTCAGTGAGGTTTGATGGAGATCATTTGTGAACAGCAGTTTTCAGCTCTTTCCACAGATTCTCGATTGGATTGAGGTCTGGATTTTAACTTGGCCATTCTAGCACCTGGATATGTTTATTTGTGAACCATTCCATTGTAGATTTTGCTTTATGTTTTGGATCATTGTCTTGTTGAAAGACAAATCTCCGTCCCAGTCTCAGGTCTTTTGCAGACTCCAACAGGTGTTCTTCAAGAATAGTCCTGTATTTGGCTCCATCCATCTTCCCATCAATTTTATCCATCTTCCCTGTCCCTGCTGAAGAAAAGCAGGCCCAAACCAAGCAGCTGCCACCATGTTTGACAGTGGGGATGGTGTGTTCAGAGTGATGAGCTGTGTTGCCATTACGCAACATATCATTTGGCATTGTTGCCAAAAAGATCGATTTTGGTTTAATCTGACCAGAGCACCTTCTTCCACATGTTTGGTGTGTCTCCCAGGTGGCTTGTTGCAAACTTTAAACAACGCTTTTTATGGATATCTTTGAGAAATGGCTTTCTTCTTGCCACTTTTCCATAAAGGCCAGATTTGTGCAGTATACGACTAATTGTTGTCCTATGGACAGACTGTCCCATGTCATCTGTAGATCTCTGCAGTTCATCCAGAGTGATCAGGAGCCTCTTGGCTGCATCTCTGATCAGTCTTCTCCTTGTTTGAGATGAAAGTTTAGAGGGACGGCCGGGTTTTGGTAGATTTGCAGTGGTATGATACTCCTTCCATTTCAATATGATCGCTTGCACAGTGCTTCTTTTGGATGTTTAAAGTTTTGGAAATCATTTTGTATCCAAATTCGCTTTACACTTCTCCACAACAGTATCACGGACCTGCCTGTTGTGTTCCTTGGTCTTCATGATGCTCTCTGTGCTTCTAACAGAACCCTGAGACTATCACAGAGCAGGTGCATTTATACAGAGACTTGATTAAACACAGGTGGATTATATTCATCATCATTAGGCATTTAGGACAACATTGGATCATTCAGAGATCCACAATGAACTTCTGGAATGAGTTTACTGCACTGAAAGTAAAGGGGACGAAAAATATTGCACGCCCCACTTTTCAGTTTTTGAATTTCCACAAAAATTTAAAATAACCAATAAATTTCATTCAACTTCACAATTGTGTTCCACTTGTTGTTGATTCTTCACCAAAAATTTACATTTGGTATCTTTATGTTTGAAGAATGATATGTGGGAAAAGGTTGAAAAGTTCCAGGGGGTTGAATACTTTCGCAAGGCACTGTACATATAGTATAATGGTCCTCACATATTGTAGCCCTATCCCATTTAGTACACTTGGCCCCACATTGTCTGCTATATAGTATGATGCACTTAATAGTCCTCTACATAGTATAATTCACTCTCCATAGTCCTCCATATAGAAGAATGCGCCCCCCATTGTCTTCCATATAGTTTAATGCACTCATAGTCCTCCATACAGTATACTGCTCTCCCCATAGTCCTCCATACAGTATATTGCACTCCCCATAGTCTTCCATACAGTATACTGTACTCCCTATAGTCCTCCATGCAGTATACTGCACTCCCCATAGTCCTCCATACAGTATTATGGTCACCACAATTTAAAAAAATAACAATATTCACCTCTATTCCTCGTTCCCCCACTGCTACGGTCTATGCAGAAATTCCACATCACACTCTGAGGAAGAATGAAGGAAGAGTAAGCATCAGCCGATGCTCCCTCCTCCATCATTGCTTTTAACTGTATTGGCATCCGGGATGTCAATACAGTTGAACATGCGATGATGGGTGGGGGGAAGGAGCTCCCCTGACTCTTGGCCCCATAACAGTCGCGTAGACTGCCACCATTTGCTGTACGCCACTGGCTGCCTCCCTCCCTTTTGGAATAATATAGAAAGGACTTGGAACCATTTTAGATTTCATTAATGATTTGGAGAGAAAGTTGATTATTTTATAAAAATACGAAGGCAAGTTAAGGCAGCATCATCTGCAAAAATAAATTCTCCCTCTTATATTATTAGAATAGTTCAAGAGTCTAATACTTTAAAAGTGCTAAAATGGCAAATCTACATAATTTAAACTATCTATTTTATATTTTACACAATTCTCAACCAATCAGTCGGGACTGGAAGGTATGTATGTGTGGCGCCCCTAGGGGTATTTGCCACAAAAATAGTTATTGACACCAAATACAAATATTAAAATAGCAAGACTGCACTACCATCTCAGACCAGAATAGATCAAGGGGAGTCTCTGGAGCTCCCCCTTCTGGCCGGAGATGGTAGTGCAGTCTTGCTATTTTAATATTTGTATTTGGTGTCAATAACTATTTTTGTGGCAAATACCCCTAGGGGCGCCACATTCCCCCTTAGTTAAGAACAGTACTCCGGGACTGTGGGACGATAACATTTTGAAATAACAATTGATATGTACAGAGTATTAAAAATGAAAAGTTACCAAAACCACTCAAAGAAACAAAAAAAATGGAATTCTGTAAAAAGTCACTTCAAATAGCGTCCATTAATACAGTTTTATCCTTGAAGGTACTAGGAAGCAAAGTTCACAAAGCAGTCTTTCCGGAGCTTTGATTTAGTGTTTCCGGGCTGATAAAAGTTCAAGAATATGCAAGAAGTTCATACAGGTAAGTCTCTGTAGGTACTGGGCTTAAACATTACAGAACGATAACAATGACTATAGTCTTATAGTTGGTAATCCGCATACCTGGCCGGTAATTGACCCTGGGTACTACGCTGGGATCTACGTAATAGCGGTGTCTCTTTATGTGGTGTACTACTGTCTACTGCGGATATAGTATCTGTCCTCTCTGCTATAGATAATTCCACCACTATGGGGTTGGCAAGTCCACCGTGAATGGGATCACTCTGATCAGGAATCTGTTCTTCCTGACCTGGAACCTCTTGTAGTATGGGGTCAGCCTCTTCCTGTCTTGGGACTTCTAATATTGGGTTCGGTGTTGGATAAAAGGCCACCATGGGAACCACTACTGCACCATGGTATGTTAGTAGGGTTTTGGGAAAGTCTCCTATACAGATGTGATACATTTCCTCCTCTTTTTCCTTTACTGGTTGAACCTGTATAGGTTGAATAACTTCTGATTCTGGCTGGACAACTTCTGGCTCTTTCAACGTTTCCGGACATAATTTAAGATTGTCTCTTGACACTAGTACAGATGTTAAACCTCCGTTTTTGCTAATGAGACACATTTTAGGATTATCCATTCTTGTTGGAAAAAAAACTGTGTAGGGTACGGCTTCCCATTGATTATCCAGTTTATTGGTTCGACGATTCCTCTTGAGTACTTGGTCACCCGGTCTTAATGGAGTTGCTAGAGCATTCTGGTTGAAAGTTCGCTCTTGTCTTTCTCTGGTTTGCTGGAGGCTTCTTTCCACACTCTCTTGCACTTGGTGATACTGCTTTTGCCGTACGACATCCCAATTGGAGTCTTGAACTTCTGCGTCTGGTTTCAGAATTCCCATTTCTAGATCGATTGGCAATTGGCCGGGTCTTGCACGCATAAGATAAGCTGGGGTGCAGTTGGTAGAGCTCACCGGGACATGATTATACAGATCCACCAAGTCAGGCAATTTCTCTGGCCATTGATTCCTTTCCGTTTCAGGTAAAGTCTTTAGTAGGTCTATCACAATATGGTTCATCTTCTCACATAAGCCGTTTGTTTGCGGATGATAGGCCGTCGTCCGGATCTTTTTGCAACCATACATATTACAGAATTCTCTGAAGATGTCTGATTCAAAGGCTGTACCCTGGTCAGTGAGAACCTGTTCCGGATATCCATGGGGTCTACAAAAGTACGTTTGGAATGCTTTGGCTGCTGTTTTTGCAGTTAGATCTTTTACAGGTACTACTACCAAGAAGCGTGAATAATAGTCCACGATGGTCAAGGCATAGACGTAACCGGACCGGCTCGGTGTCAACTTCATGTGATCCATGGCTACCAGTTCAAGTGGTTGTTTGGTGATTATGGGCTGCAGTGGTGCTCTTTGGCGCTTTTGATCATTCCTTCTGAGGTTGCACGGGCCACAGTTTCTACACCACTGTTCGATTGATTTTCTCATCCCGACCCAATAAAATCTTTCTCTCAGAAGTACTTCTAGCTTTTTCCAACCAAAGTGACCAGCACCATTGTGGTAAGCCTCGAGGACCATCTTCACATCTTGTTTAGGCACGATAGTCTGCCAAACCAATTCATGTGTTTTCGGATTGGTGTATCTTCTACAGAGTTTCCCTTGATACAGGAACATTTTGCCTCTCTCTTTCCAGAGTTGATGCGTCTCTTCTGGGGCATCCTCATCGGGATATGCACTTTGCTCAGTCAATAGTTCCTTCACTAGCTTCACAGCCGGATTGCTATCTTGGGTGTCAGCCCATCTATGGTGTGCTAACAGATTAAAATTCACTTCTTGTTGTTTCTGATAGGTGTTTGACTGACGATGTTTTGCCTTGGGCTGATGAAAGGCTGGTAGTTCAATTTCTTCAAGCTCCCCCGTTTCTTCTACTACATCTCTCAAGTGTGGCATCCGGGATAGGGCATCGGCATTTCCATTCTTGCGACCTGCTCGATACTTGATCACGAAGTTGTAATTAGATAACCGGGCTATCCATCGCTGTTCTAACGCACCTAATTTAGCCGTGTCTAGGTGGGTCAATGGATTGTTGTCAGTATAGACAATAAATTCTGCACCAGTCAAATAGTGTTTGAAACGTTCAGTCACAGCCCAAACTACTGCCAGTAGCTCCAACTTGAAGGAACTCCAGAGACTCCCCTTGATCTATTCTGGTCTGAGAAAAGGACTGGCAGTTGGGTTGAGGAGCTGAAAGTGAGAGGTCGTATAACTGAACTCCTAACAGCCCTATGACGGATTATAGGCCTGTAATACCCATAGTAGGAAAAGAGGAATAGAGAAAAAGGACATTGTGAGAACCGGGTAGCAATAATTTCTACCCAAAATAGGCGCAGAGACGGATACCGGATCCGTGGCTATATTCGTTATATATAATACAGCAACCGGAAGAAAGTGAGGTGATATCAGCTTCACCAGGGTAAGACGCAGCAACAGACACAGAGTTCAGCGGTACTCCCAAAGGGGGTAAGCCGACAAAAAGGACTCGGGTTGTCCGTCGAACCAGAGCACAGAAGAGACAGATTGGGTCGGCAGCCAGTTCACATACAGCAGCAGGGCCATACAGAAACTGCGCATAATAAGAGGTGGAAATCCTGACAGGGTCAAAGTAATTCAGAGTTCTTATACAGACTCCGGTGACAGTATTGGTTGCAAATCCCTTTTTGTTGAAGTAAACTGGTTAAACGTTTCAGCGCCTCAGTCTTTCATTTGGACAATAGCTGTTGTGAACTCTGTTTTTGGGCTCCCTCTTGTGGTCACAACTGGTACTGTGTGAGTGCTGTCTTTGGGCTCCCTCTGGTGGTTCTTTGTGTCATTCTGCAGGTCTGAGGCTGATCAGCTGTCTCGTTATCTGTTAGCTGGTTTCCTATTTAGTTCACCTGGACTCTCAGTTGTTGCCTGCTGTCAATGTCTTCAGTGCAATTTTGGAGCTCTCCTGCAGTCCTTCGTTATCAGTCTCTTCAAGAGAAGCTAAGTTTTGCTTGGTTCATTTTTTGACCATCAGTGGTCATATGTTTCTTGGTTTATTTTTTGTTTCTTGCCCAGCTTGCTAATATGTGATTTCCTTGCTTGCTGGTAGCTCTAGGGGGCTGAGTTTCTCCCCTCACACCGTTAGTTGGTGTGGGGGTTCTTGTATTCTCAGCGTGGATATTTTGCATAGGGTTTTTACTGACCGCACAGTTCCCTATCTGTCTTCTGCTATCTAGTATTAGCGGGCCTCATTTGCTGAATCTGTTTTCATTTCTACGTTTGTGTTTTCCCCTTACCTCACCGTTATTATTTGTTGGGGGCTTCCTATATCTTTGGGGTGATTTCTCTTGAGGCAAGTGAGGTCTTACTTTCCCTCCAGGAGTAGATAGTTTCTCAGGCTGCGTCGAGACGTCCAGGATTTTAGGCACGTTCACCGGCTACCTTTAGTGTGTTGGTTAGGATCAGGTTTTGCGGTCAGTCCAGTTTCCACCTCCCTAGAGCTCGTGTCTATGTTCATAAACTTAGCTAGTCCGTTTTGTGATCCTCAGCCACTAGGATCATAACAGTACAGCAGGCCAAAAAGTGTTTAATGCATCGCAGAAGAGGGATAAGAGAAGCCCTGAGTACAATTTTTTTTTTTTCCTCTCTATCTTTGCTGCAGTCTGTCCAGCTTCTCTCATCCCCTTAATCTCTGGGTGGTTTTGTGTTCAGCTGCAGACATGGATATTCAGAGTCTGACTTCTAGTGTGGATCATCTTGCTGCAAGGGTGCAAAGCATTCAGGATTTTGTTGTTCATAGCCCTATGTCAGAGCCAAAAATACCTATTCCTGAGTTGTTTTCTGGAGATAGATCTAGGTTTCTGAATTTTAAGAATAATTGTAAATTATTTCTATCTTTGAGACCTCGTTCCTCTGGTGATTCCACTCAGCAAGTTAAAATTGTTATCTCCTTGTTACGTGGCGACCCTCAAGATTGGGCTTTCTCTCTGGTGCCAGGAGATCCTGCATTGCTTAATGTGGATGCGTTTTTTCTGGCTCTTGGACTGCTTTATGAGGAACCTAATCTTGAGAACCAGGCAGAAAAGGCCTTGCTGGCTCTTTCTCAGGGCAAGGATGAAGCTGAGGTGTATTGTCAAAAATTTCGGAAATGGTCGGTGCTTACTCAATGGAATGAGTGTGCCCTGGCTGCAAATTTCAGAGAAGGTCTTTCTGAAGCCATTAAGAATGTTATGGTGGGGTTCCCCACGCCTGCAAGTCTGAATGACTCAATGGCTTTGGCCATTCAGATTGATCGGCGTTTGCGGGAGCGCAAATCTGCACACCATCTGGCGGTGTTTTCTGAACAGAGACCTGAGTCTATGCAATGTGACCGAGTTCTGACCGGAATTGAGCGGCAAAATCATAGACGTCAAAATGGGTTGTGCTTTTACTGTGGTGATTCAACTCATGTTATCTCAGCATGCTCTAAGCGCATTAAAAAAATCGCTAAACCTGTCACCATTGGTACTATACAGCCTAAGTTCATTTTGTCTGTTACTTTAATTTGTTCTTTGTCATCCTACTCGGTTATGGCTTTTGTGGATTCAGGTGCTGCCCTGAATCTGTTGGATTTGTCGTTTGCCAGGCGCTGTGGTTTTGTCCTGGAGCCTTTGGAATTCCCTATTCCACTGAGGGGAATTGATGCTACACCATTGGCTGAGAATAAGCCTCAATATTGGACTCAAGTGACCATGTGCATGACTCCTGTGCATCAGGAGGTGATTCGCTTTCTTGTGCTGCATAATTTGCATGATGTTGTCGTGTTGGGTCTGCCATGGCTGCAGGCCCATAATCCAGTTCTGGATTGGAAAGCTATGTCTGTGTCAAGTTGGGGTTGCCAGGGGATTCATGGCGATGCTCCTTTGGTATCAATTGCTTCTTCCACTCCTTCTGAGGTCCCTGAGTTTTTGTCGGACTACCAGGATGTATTTGATGAGCCCAGATCCGGTGCCCTGCCTCCTCACAGGGAATGTGATTGTGCTATAAATTTGATTCCTGGTAGTAAGTTCCCTAAGGGACGACTTTTTAATTTGTCTGTACCAGAACATGCCGCAATGCGGAGCTATATAAAGGAGTCTTTAGAGAAGGGACATATTCACCCGTCCTCCTCCCCTCTTGGTGCAGGATTTTTTTTTGTGGCCAAGAAGGATGGTTCTCTGAGACCTTGTATAGATTATCATCTTCTAAATAAAATCACGGTCAAATTTCAGTATCCTTTGCCATTGTTGTCTGATCTGTTTGCTCGGATTAAGGGGTCCAGTTGGTTCACCAAGATAGATCTTCGTGGTGCGTATAACCTTGTGCGCATTAAGCAGGGGGATGAATGGAAAACAGCATTTAATACGCCCGAAGGCCATTTTGAGTACCTGGTGATGCCTTTTGGACTCTCTAATGCTCCTTCTGTGTTCCAGTCCTTCATGCATGACATCTTCCGTGAATATCTGGATAAATTTATGATTGTGTATCTGGATGACATTTTGGTCTTTTCTGAGGACTGGGAGTCCCATGTGAAGCAGGTCAGGATGGTATTTCAGGTCCTGCGTGCTAATGCCTTATTTGTGAAGGGCTCAAAATGTCTCTTCGGAGTACAGAAGGTTTCCTTTTTGGGTTTTATTTTTTCTCCTTCTACTAGTGAGATGGACCCAGTCAAGGTCCAGGCTATTCATGACTGGACTCAGCCTACATCTGTTAAGAGTCTTCAGAAGTTCTTGGGTTTTGCTAATTTTTACCGTCGCTTCATTGCTAATTTTTCTGGCGTGGTTAAACCCTTGACGGATTTGACCAAGAAGGGTTCTGATGTGACTAATTGGTCTCCTGCGGCCATGGAAGCCTTTCGGGAGCTGAAGCACCGGTTTTCTTCGGCTCCAGTTTTGTGTCAGCCTGATGTCTCTCTTCCTTTTCAGGTCGAGGTTGATGCTTCTGAGATTGGAGCAGGGGCTGTTTTGTCGCAGAGAAGCTCTGATTGCTCTGTGATGAAGCCTTGTGCTTTCTTTTCAAGAAAGTTTTCGCCTGCCGAGCGGAATTATGATGTTGGTAATCGGGAGTTGTTGGCTATGAAGTGGGCATTTGAGGAGTGGCGACATTGGCTCGAGGGAGCTAAGCATCGTGTAGTGGTCTTAACTGATCACAAAAATCTGATTTATCTCGAGTCTGCCAAGCGGCTGAATCCTAGACAGGCTCGTTGGTCGTTGTTTTTCTCCCGTTTCGATTTCGTGGTCTCGTACCTGCCTGGTTCGAAGAACGTGAAGGCTGATGCTCTTTCTAGGAGTTTTGTGCCTGACTCTCCGGGAGTTTCAGAGCCGGCTGGTATCCTGAGAGGGAGTGATTTTGTCTGCCATTTCCC
The DNA here is from genome assembly GCF_051348905.1 of Ranitomeya variabilis. Taxonomy (NCBI): domain Eukaryota; kingdom Metazoa; phylum Chordata; class Amphibia; order Anura; family Dendrobatidae; genus Ranitomeya; species Ranitomeya variabilis. Next base: position 524,486,128 of record NC_135234.1, on the reverse strand, counting down.
CAGATTTGCGACGAGTGCTGCAGAAATTTCAGGCGGATAGACCTGACCGTTGCCCACCAGAGAGACTGTTTGTCCCAGATAGATGGACCAGCAGAGTTATTTCCGAGGTTCATTCTTCGGTGTTGGCAGGCCATCCTGGGATTTTTGGTACCAGAGATTTGGTGGCTAGGTCCTTCTGGTGGCCTTCCTTGTCGCGGGATGTGCGTTCCTTTGTGCAGTCCTGTGGGATTTGTGCTCGGGCTAAGCCTTGCTGTTCTCGTGCCAGCGGTTTGCTTTTGCCTTTGCCTGTCCCGAAGAGGCCTTGGACGCACATTTCCATGGATTTTATTTCGGATCTTCCAGTCTCTCAGAGAATGTCGGTCATCTGGGTGGTGTGTGATCATTTTTCCAAAATGGTCCATTTGGTGCCCTTGCCTAAGTTGCCTTCCTCCTCCGATTTGGTTCCTCTTTTTGTTCAGAATGTGGTTCGCTTGCACGGCATCCCTGAAAATATTGTGTCTGACAGAGGATCCCAGTTTGTGTCCAGATGTTGGCGGATCTTTTGTGCTAAGATGGGCATTGATTTGTCTTTTTCGTCGGCCTTCCATCCTCAGACGAGTGGCCAAACCGAGCGAACTAATCAGACCTTGTAAACTTATTTAAGATGTTTTGTTTCTGCTGATCAGGATGATTGGGTGACTTTTTTGCCATTGGCCGAGTTTGCACTTAATAATCGGGCTAGTTCTGCTACTTTGGTTTCGCCTTTTTTCTGCAATTCTGGTTTTCATCCTCATTTTTCCTCGGGTCAGGTTGAGCCTTCCGACTGTCCTGGGGTGGATTCTGTGGTGGATAGGTTGCAACAGATTTGGAACTATGTGGTGGACAATTTGAAGTTGTCACAGGAGAAGGCTCAGCGCTTTGCCAACCGCCGTCGCGGTGTGGGTTCCCGACTTCTTGTTGGGGATTTGGTATGGCTGTCTTCTCGGTATGTTCCTATGAAGGTTTCCTCTCCTAAATTCAAGCATCGCTTCATCGGTCCTTATAAGATTTTGGAAATCCTTAACCCGGTGTCATTTCGTTTGGACCTCCCAGCGTCGTTTGCCATTCATAACGTGTTCCATAGGTCTTTGTTGCGGAGGTATGTGGTGCCTGTGGTTCCTTCTGTTGAACTCCCTGCTCCGGTGCTGGTTGAGGGCGAATTGGAGTACGTGGTGGAGAAGATCTTGGATTCTCGCATTTCTAGACGGAGGCTTCAGTATTTGGTTAAGTGGAAGGGCTATGGTCAGGAGGATAATTCCTGGGTTGTCGCCTCTGATGTTCATGCGGCCGATTTGGTTCATGCCTTCCATGTGGCTCATCCTGATCGCCCTGGGGGTTTTGATGAGGGTTCGGTGACCCCTCCTCAAGCGGGGGGTACTGTTGTGAACTCTGTTTTTGGGCTCCCTCTTGTGGTCACAACTGGTACTGTGTGAGTGCTGTCTTTGGGCTCCCTCTGGTGGTTCTTTGTGTCATTCTGCAGGTCTGAGGCTGATCAGCTGTCTCGTTATCTGTTAGCTTGTTTCCTATTTAGTTCACCTGGACTCTCAGTTGTTGCCTGCTGTCAATGTCTTTAGTGCAATTTTGGAGCTCTCCTGCAGTCCTTCATTATCAGTCTCTTCAAGAGAAGCTAAGTTTTGCTTGGTTCATTTTTTGACCATCAGTGGTCATATGTTTCTTGGTTTATTTTTTGTTTCTTGCCCAGCTTGCTAATATGTGATTTCCTTGCTTGCTGGTAGCTCTAGGGGGCTGAGTTTCTCCCCTCACACCGTTAGTTGGTGTGGGGGTTCTTGTATTCTCAGCGTGGATATTTTGCATAGGGTTTTTTACTGACCGCACAGTTCCCTATCTGTCTTCTGCTATCTAGTATTAGCGGGCCTCATTTGCTGAATCTGTTTTCATTTCTACGTTTGTGTTTTCCCCTTACCTCACCGTTATTATTTGTTGGGGGCTTCCTATATCTTTGGGGTGATTTCTCTTGAGGCAAGTGAGGTCTTACTTTCCCTCCAGGAGTAGATAGTTTCTCAGGCTGCGTCGAGACGTCCAGGATTTTAGGCACGTTCACCGGCTACCTTTAGTGTGTTGGTTAGGATCAGGTTTTGCGGTCAGTCCAGTTTCCACCTCCCTAGAGCTCGTGTCTATGTTCATAAACTTAGCTAGTCCGTTTTGTGATCCTCAGCCACTAGGATCATAACAAATAGCCATCGATCCAGGATCGGGGTCATCACAGCTGAGAGGACCTGCTGCTGATCAAGTAAGTGTCTGTTCCTTCATGATATCCCTTACACTGTGCATCGCCTGAGGCCACAGCACCGGGTCAAGCCACTAGTGACATCCCCCTCAAGAGACGGACCTCATTGATCTGGTGCTGGGTACCTCGGTCTCCCGGGCGTCACATATGAGTTATACATACTCCAAGCCAGTGGGCGTGGGCTCTCTCCATACAATTATATGGAGTGAGGCCGCACCCTCTAGTAGGCCATGCCAATTGGTCTGTCCCTAGACAGGGCACGGCTTCACTCAATACAAGTTTATGCAAGTATGTATACATACCCTCTGGTCCTGACTCAGAAAATCCATGCAGTGCTGTCACGATTCCTCTACTCAGAATGGGACTAAGTGATGGACAGCTCTGTCATCCTATTCTGTGCTGGGACAAGCTGAGCTGTCAGTGCTTTGACTGACAGCTCGGTTGACTTATCTGAGACTGGGAAGTGCAGAGATTTCCACAGGTTCTTTGTAATTGCCCTGCTATTGAGGTGAGCTGTCTGGCCCAGGTCACTGCCAGTCTAAAGCTTGTTCTAAGCTTGTGCTCTCTGGTGTGTTCACCTAATCCCTGTGCTGTAAGTTCTGTTTTGCTGCTGACTACCCATTTGTTATTGCCCCTTTGCATCTGATATTCTGCTGATGCATTTGGACCATGTTCAGACTACCTGTTTGTTATTGCCCATTTGCATCTGATATTCTGCTGCTGAACTTTGGATCGTGTTCTGACTACCCGCTTGTTATTGCCCCTTTGCTTATCCGCTATTTCGCTGGTAATCTGACCCTGACATGTAACCAGACTTACAACTTCGTATTTTCCCTCGGTTTACTACGTTTTCTTTTGGTATTGACAACGGAGCATCTGACTTTGTTGACTCACAGCCTGGCCATTGGTTGTGACTAGCGTCGCAAGTGCACAGTGCGTGCGTGGGGGGATTCATAAGTCTGCAGTCCCACAGAGTGACTGAAGACTTATTGGTTGGGACTGCACAACCCCTTTAAGGGCGTATGCTCAATTTTTTTTCTGCTAAGAGGTAGTTGCAGTAAAGCGCTTGAGAAACAATGTCCAAGATTAGGGGAAGGGAACCTCTGTCCTGCAGGCCTTATACAGCCCACGCTGAACTTTTCGGCACCCCTGAGCAGATTCCCAGGGAATGAGCCTGTAGACCTGTTTTGTCGCTTATAAGCACTTAATTTCTTCTTACATAGCAAGCAAGTGCATGCAGTGTTTACTACTGAACGCTTCAGTGCATGCAATAAAGGATTATGTCTTGATGCTGGCCATTGCCAACATCTGGACATTCTCTATGGGTAGAGAGAGCATATGATGCTCTCCAATCCCACAGATAAAGGCAGAAGTAGCTGCCTCAGTGTATCCTGTGAATCATGCACCAGCCCCAACGTCTTGTGTGAAGTACGCACTAGCCCCAAATTTCTCCTGTGATGTATGCACCAGCCCAAAATGCCTCCTATTATGCATATACTTCAGCCCCTGTGTCTCCTATTCTATATATTCTAGCCTATGTCTCATGTGATGTGTACTCCAGTCTCAATGTCTCCTGTGATGTATATCCTTCAGGCTCAGTGTCTCCTGTGAATGCTGCAACACCAATATCTTCTATTGTACAGTATATACTCCAGCCACAGTGCCTCCTATGTGATGTACAGGGGGAAAAATAAGTATTGAACACGTCACCAATTTTCTTAGTAAATATATTTCTAAAGGTGCTATTGACATAAAGTTCTCTCTAGATATCGGTAACAACCCATCCAATTCACACATGCAGAGAAAACAAACCATAGATGTTCATAAGTTATCTTATCTATAATAATTAGAAATGACATAGAGAAAAGGTATTGAACATGCTTACTGAAATGTATTTAATATTTCGTCCAAAAGCCTTTGTTGGTGATGACAGCTTCAAGACGTCTCCTATATTGGTGATGACAGCTTCAAGACGCCTCCTATATGGAGAAGCTAGTCGCTTGCATTGCTCAGGCGTGATTTTGGTCCATTCTTCCACACAATCACTCTTCAAATACTGAAGGTTACATGGGCTCCTTATATGAACTCTGATTTTTAGTTCCTTCCATAAGTTTTCTATTGGATTCAGGTCAGGTGATTGGCTGGGCCATTCTAGCAGTTTTATTTTCTTTCTCTGAAACTAATTGAGAGCTGCCTTGGCTGTGGGTTTGTGATCATTGTCTTGCTGAAATATCCACATTTGTTTCATCGTCAACATACTGGTAGATGGCATCAGTTTTTATGATGAATGTTCAATCTTCCTTCAAGTATATAAAGTTTACCAGTAGGCCAAAAGTATCCCAACACCCACCTGCAAACTTCACTGTTGCTATAGTGTTTTAGAGGTGATACGCAGTACCTTTTGGCCTTCAAAACATAGTTTGTATTATGGCATCTAAAGAGTTTGGTCTCATCTGACCAGCATTTCACAGGCTTGTCTAAATTTTGTTGAGCAAACTTTAAGTGCACTTGAACATGCTTTTTGTTCAGCAATGGAATCTTGCTTCGTGAGCGTGCATACAGGCCATGGAAGTTGAGTGCATTACTAATTAATTTCTTTGAAAAAATTGAACCTGCTAATTCAAAATCTTTCTGTAGCTCTCCACAGGTGGTCCTTGACTCTTGGGCAACTATTCCGATAATATTTTCACTCAGCTGTTTGAAATCTTGCAGGGAACACCGGTCGTGTCTGGTTTATGGTTAAATTATAGTCTTTCCACTTCTGGATTATGGACCCAACGGTGTGTCTTACATACATCTATGGACATTACAGAGAGCTTTTAGCTGATAATGAGTTATTGATTGAGGGTAGATAGGAATAAGGAAGTTCTTGCTTTCCTCACCATTATGTTTCATCTGTATGCTGTTGTCAACTGCAATCAAACCTGAATTTCATAGTTTAACTTAGGTTTTCATGCTGTCCAATTAATTAGTGGTGCATTATACATGAAAAGGTCTCAAAACCTCTTTTTACCTTTTTTTTTACATTTAATGTGTTGCTTTATTTGCACCTGTCTGACAGGCATAAGCAGAGAAACAAGGCTCGAGAACAACATTGTGTGAACAGTTGTCAGCCCTCTTTATTTCTTTACTTTTCCATAGAGTTCTCTGACTGAAAACAAGGGGAACAAAGCTCATTATGTGGTTTCTTCTATTGAACACAACAAGTTTGTTCAGGCTTTTATAAACTGCACATTTCTACAATGCAATGAAGGAAGATGAGTCACTGGCGGTTTGTCTAAATGGATAATCCTTTCCTAATCTCAATGAAAAACATCCTGTTAACATTGTCATATTCTAAGGATTGTTCTTACAGAAGCAATAGCATTAAATGATTAATCCGACACCACTGGGTCAGGTTTATTGTCACAAAAGACAACTTCTCTATGGGTCAAAGATTTTGTAAGGAAAATTAAGAGAATGTGAATGTATGCAGCAAATTAACACATTCGCAATGTTTGACATACCAGTTGAGTACATGGGCAAGTAAATCATCAGAATTTTCAAGAAAACATCAGTGAGTATAGGTGCAATAGGCAAGCAGATGATAGGACATGGATGGATCTAATGACTTGTGACAGCTTGAGAGGACATTGGCCAAAACTAAAATAAGTTTCCAAGAGGAAACAAAATATCAGCCAAAGATCAATAGCTCTCAGACTGTGGAATGATTCACATAAAAAAATTTCATTTTTAACTCAAATATGCCATCTTGTATAGCAGCGGTCCCCAACCTTTTTGACCTTGAGAGCCACTTTTAGCACTGAGAGAGGGTCGCGAGCCACAATCAGCTCCTGAGAGGTGGTCACGAGCAACATTCTGCTTCTGTCCCACTCAAAGATGTGTCTACCAAAGCCACCATTGCGGGTATAATGATAACCAAAGCTTTTCCACAGAAATCACTCCAAAGCAGTACACTGAGATCCAGAGGTTCCCACAATGCCCCAATTCAGTATTATCCCATAAAGGACTCCCAACACACTGTTGCATCCAGCTTCAAGAACCTCCTCTAATAGGTAGTATCATCCTCCAGCATACCATACCTAAAACATCTCTAAACCCCTAAGACCAGTATATGTGCATCCAGATCTGATCTTCTGTGCTGGGCTACTCAAAAATTCACAATTTTGAGATGTACTCTTCATACCTGTTTGCTAGACCTGGAGCTAATGCACCAAGCTGGCAGACAGTCGCGAGCCACAATTCCTGGGACCCCTGTTGTATAGAGAAGGACTTATTAAGTGAAAGATGGTCTGGATTTTTCCACATTTGGCTTCAGGAAACTCATTTGCCCAAATATACAGTATATGTGGTGGCAGTGGATGGCTGGAAAATGTTGGCGTGGGGGGTAATCTCGCAGCAGTGCTTCATGAGTTGTGGGGGGCCCATTTTACCCTTCTGCATAAAATCAGCAGAAGTAACAAGTCTTCGAAAAATGGTTATTGAGATCTAACAGACGTGCAATGCTATATACATTATCGAGCTGTTAGTAACATCATAATCAGTCAGAAGGAATAAGAATTAGTTTTACTTATTTTCTATTAGTTTTAGGTGATGCAGAGCAAATCCATCTGAAATATATAATTTATATACAGTACATAACCTTGCTTGTAAAAAAAAACGTGGATACATTAACAGAAATGGTACGAATCTAGAATAAGTTGTTTTATAAGAGAGGCTTTACAATAGCAGCATCAGCCAAGTGAATACATGTGCAAAATACAAAAAAGAAATTGATAAGTAGCTCTCTGCAGACTGAATCAACCACACTAACAATACTTACGCTCAACTGTATTTATGCCAGGTATATGTGTTTTTTTAGCAGTATATTACAGTCATGGCCGAAAGTGTTGGCACCCTTGAAATTGTTCCAGAAAATGAAGTATTTTATATATTTTGTTGCACACATGTTTATTTTCTTTGTGTGTATTAGAGCAACAATAAAAACTGAGAAAAAGGGGAAAATTGGACATAATTTCACAGTAAACTCCATAATTGGGTGGCTGGATAAAATTGTTAGCACCCTCAACTTATTATTTGGTTGCACACCCTTTGTGGGCCTCATTCTGTTTTCAGTAAACAGTAGAAGGATGTGCTTTACCAAAAAGCTCTATCATGGTCCCATCTGTTCACAAAACAATTAACCCAATGAGAAAACACCGTAAATGAAAAAAATTCAAGAACGCCAAAATTACGTTTTTTTGGTCTCCACTATTCCACAAAAAAGGTTGTAACAAGAGATCAAAAAGTCACATCTATCCCAAAATGGTATTAATAAAACATAGCCTTGCCCCACAAATGTAGGCCATGACACAGCTTCATCGGCCGAAAAATAAAAAATGTTACGTGACTCAGTAAATGGTGACACAACCCAAAAAAATGTTTTTTTTCAAACTTCTGATTTTTTTCACCACTAAAATAATAAAAAAAAAAAACTGGACATGTTGGGTATCACCATAATCGCATTAGTGATCAGAATCATATTACAAGGTCATTTTTACCACAAAATGTATACCACAATTTCACCACACTTGTAATTTGTGGCAAAATTAATGGTGTCATTCAAAATGACAAGTTGTCTATCAAAAAAGACAAGCCGTCATATGCCTATGTGGACAAAAAAATAAAAGCATTATGGCTCTGAGAAAAAGGGGAGGAGAGAGCGGAAACACAAAAACGGCAATTGGTAGCGGTAACATACCCAAGACCCTCCATCACAATACATAATCTATCAAATGCTGTTTGCATCTTACCATCACCAGGCTCCAGGAGCTGCTATCACTTAAAATCAGCACAGCAAGATGAGCAGGGAGAGGAGCCAGCACTGAGCGGCGCGCCACACAGGCCTGGGCTGCAGGAGTAGATGGCCGAGAATCCCAGGGCCTCTGTGTGATGTGAGTTAAGCAGACATGGGTGCAGAACATGCTGCATGTTGGCATCTGCTAAAGGCGATATGCTAATGTCACTCGGATAAAACTCTGCTGCCAGCATGAGCCGAGTGTCGTATGAGAGAATCACAGCACAGGTGCAGAAGAGATGGAGAAAGTCATTTTTCCTTCTTCTCCATTGCTGGCATCCTCAGGAATCACACTGCACTCAGATGACACCCGAGGGCATTTTCCCACGCACCTATAGATTTGTATGGGTGCATGCCATCCAATTCTGTCAGCCATTCGCAGCATGTTGAGATTGTTTTCGCATGCCGAGTCAGCATGACAATATAATTGCAGATCTGCACTGCCCCATAGAACATGTACATCACCATGGAATCAATGGTGCTATATAAATAACTAATAATAATAATAACAGTAGCCTAAGTGCAATCCGATATTTAATCAGATTGTACTCGTCCAATTTATACTCTCATGTGAGCTAGCCCATATATTGACATGTGGCAAGAATCAGGCTGCTGTATTTAAAGGTACAGTGCTACCCAACGGCCGCTAATGTAACAGGTTTCTGGGTGGCCCTCAACAGCTGTTTGACGACTGGCCTGGGGGGCATTTGCCCTCTATTCCCCAGCGTTCCCCGCCCCTGTATGGTGGATATTAATTTCAGCATGAATGGGCCAGGTCCACTTGAGGAAAAGTCGCTCTTCGATAACAGAGATAAGATAATATCCAGCAGTAGGACTCATGCCTTGTAAAAATGCATCTTCTCTTGATAATCAGTAAAACAACTTGGAATAAATAATACAAGAGTTATTATCTCATCGTTGCTATCAAAGAGCGACTTTTCCTCAAATGGTCTATGCATAGGATGTGCCTGACCTGCATGGTATGGAAGTTTAGGTCAGCTCACTTGGTTTTCAAATTTTTCATTAGTTCTTTGAAAGCAACTTGTCTGTTGGCTCATACAGGGGAGTACAGAGCAGAGGACCCTCCTCTATGATTTTCATATAAACTAATAGAAAAAATTATCCAATGAACTCCATATGAAACAAAAGAAAAACATAACTCTGCTCTAGTCTTTTCTTCTTCACCATAGTTGTTGAGTCTTTTTCCTTTCCTACTGTCATATCATAGCTGTGCCATGGGGTCTGAGACAATATTTTCATTGTTGCTTTTTCTCTCGCTGTCATGCTATGTGAGAAACTGCTGCTTCACTATCCTCTTCTCCAACATACTCTCTGTATTCTATTTCTGACTTCAATTATGTAACATGTACTTGTCATTTGAGATTACTTTTCATAATACGCTGTAGTGTGTGTATGTAGGGGATATGGTAAAATGTGTTATTGCCTTTGCCTTTCCCTCTCGTCTTGGTGCCGTATGTTATCAGTGTTTGTATATAGGTTTATGTATGATGGTATTGCTATACGATTTAAGTGTATTACCACCTCTTATATAATTGTACTGCTACACAATCAAGTGTATTACCATGTCTTGTTCTGATAAATGTATATATTGTATTTGGTGTGCCTGTTAGGGACAATGTAGTACTGAAGTTTGGCCACTAGATGGGGGCATTTTGGTACACCTAGGTTAGCATGGTTGTAGATCAGTGTATATATTACTAGTTAATGTAGGAGGGGTCAGCTGCAGCTAAAGAGGGAACATTTCCATATACAGTTTAGAAGGGCCCGAGCGCCCAGACAGTCCACACGGGCTGTAGGCCCAGGACATTAGCAGCTACCATGCAACGTTGGTTGCTTAAGAGAAGAGAGCCCAGATATCCACAGCATCAAGCCAGAAAAGCAGAGGCCAGCACAGCAGAAGGAAAGAGGACAGTATGCAGGCACAGGTAGCCCTAGAATGTGGCAGCTTATAGCTTGAGCAGGAGTCCTCAGTACCAGGGTGAAATGGTGGCAGGGGCAGAACTCAGAAGCAGTGAGCTGGGAGCAGGAATGCACTGGGACTTCACAGAGCACAATACTAAGGGCAGGTCACTCACCAGGTGGCAACTAACTTCGGAGGTGGAAACTCTTTTGTCTGAGGCAAAGCAGACTGAGAAAGGCCTAACTGTGGCAGAGATGAATTGGGAGGACACTGAGGACCCGTGCGGCTCGGTCTGACTTTGGTATGCATTATATGAAAGGAACGAAGATGTAGGGAGAGAAGAGGAAATGTGTAATGCTGATCCTGTTGTAATTGCTGTGAAGAGTCTGGATGTGCTGTGTAAAGCTTACAGTAAAGTTGTTGATCTGAAAGTTGAAAAGGACTGTGTCTCAATCTTTGTTGCATCCACTGATGGGAACCTGCAGCGAAACAGAGGTGGCCCTGACGGCGCAGAGAATGGAGCCACCGGTACACAAAGTAATGGACAATGATTCAATGATTTCACGTATTGGGAGACCAGGGCACTGATGTACGAGAGTGTTTGGCCATGACTACAGCCCGGGTCCAGCCTCTTACATGTACATGAAGAATAGCACTATATCGTAATATTACAAGACTCGAGTCCCAATTTCCCTCACTGATGGCTCTATCTCTAATTTTCTGTTGTCTCTAAGCTAGAGAGTGAAGACTTGCAGCTATGGTCTCTTCCATACACAGCAAGCAAAGACATGGTGGATTCCAGCTCTCTTGTACCTCTGTAACAATTGTTCAGAAGGAGCAGCAGCATATTGGAAATTATACAAAAGTGCTGAACAGTGGAGCTGTGAATCCAGCAGTGAGGTGAGATAAAGCAATTAATTATGGAAACTGCCACTTCAGAGAGGAATAGGACTAGAACACTAGTGTCACCTATTGGAAACAGCAATCCAAAAAGTCAATATTGGCCCTTTAACAAGCTTTGCCACATGACTTAGGATAAAAAAGCCAAACCAGAATCTCAATTTGCAGACATGGTGTTTCATGGTGCTGCCCCTCATCAGTGCAAAGTGTGAGATCTGATTTTGCTGAGCAGGGCCGGCGTCAGCACCCGGCGTACCCGGGCAAGTGCCAAAGCCCTGGCGAGACAGGGGGACCCATTCAGGGCCGGCGTTAGGGGCAGGCAGCTGCCTGGGGCCCCCGCTCCCCCAGGGGCCCTCAGCTAGCAGCACATTACGCAGCCGCTATGAGGCCTCTGTGAGGCAGGGGGGCCCGCCTGTCGCCAGCGCCAACTCCCCCGCCGCCGCATTGAACTATACCGCCGTCTGCCGGTAAAGTTCAAAGCAAATGATGGAGGAGAGAGCGTCACCTGATGCTTCCTCTCCCATCATTCCCCACTCTGACACTGCCGCTGTGGGTGCGCAATGACATCATCGCGCACTCGCTGTGTGTCAGGCAGTGCAGCGGCAGCCGCCGAGACTGAAGCAGGGAGCAGCACGGGCACGTTGAGAGGTGAGGAGTGTTTTTTTTTTAACTATAACAGTGAGTACTGGACTATGGGGCCATTCTTGGGGGGAGGGGGGCTGTGCTGTATACTACATGCCTGTGCTATATACTACATGGCTGTGTTATATACTATGTAGGCTGTGTTATATACTATATGGGCTGTTATATGCTTCGTGGGCTGTGCTATATACTACATGGCTGTTCTATATACTACGTGGGCAGTGTTATATACTGTATGGGCTGTTATATGCTATGTGGGCTGTGCTATATACTACATGGCTGTTCTATATACTACGTGGGCCGTGTTATATACTATGTGGCTGTGCTATATACTATATGGGCTGTTATATGCTACGTGGGCTGCGCTATATACTACATGGCTGTTCTATATACTACGTGGGCCGTGTTATATACTACGTGGGCTGTTATATGCTATGTGGGCTGTGCTATATACTACATGGCTGTTCTATATACTACATGGGCAGTGTTATATACTATGTGGGCTGTGTTATATAATATGTGGCTGTGCTATATACTATATGGGCTGTTATATGCTACGTGGGCTGTGCTATATACTACGTGGCTGTGTTATATGCTACGTGGGCTTGTTATGTACTACATAGCTGTGTTATATGCTACGTGGCTGTGTTATATACTACGTGGGCTGTGTTATATACTACATGGCTAGTGTATGCGCGATCATGAATCGTGGTATGTGTTAAAGGGGGGGCCCACTGAGACTCTTTCACCCGGGGCCCTCAAAAACCTGGAGCCGGCCCTGTTGCTGAGTGAGAGGTGTCCAAAGGATAACATTTCTCCTTTTGGAAAATGACATGTCAAGCCTGGCATGCCAATGTGAGGAGAATTTTAAGCCTGGCATATAACTCTCTGCAAGGAGAAATGTTACCCATTGGAAAACAATCAATGAAATACAACAGCACGATTTCACTTCCCTCTCTCTGCTCCTTCTCCCTCCCCCACTCTCCGTAGGTTTTAATAAGCAGATGAAAGTTCAAAGTGATCATTCAGGGTAGGTTCACAGAATTGTTTTCACCACATCCAATAAAAATGTTTCAATTATTCTGATCTGACGTTGATCAGAGTTTGATCAGATTGGCATCAGTTTTTCTTTGACATGGAGAGAAAAAAAATGTTTCTCCACCTTTTCTATTCTGCCATCTGAGTGTGGACTGATTTTTTTTTTCACTGACCCATAAACTTGCATTGTCAATTTTGATGTGACACTCAGATCAAAATCGGACATTTCTCAAATTTTTCCTCAGACCCTTTGATAAAGGAAAAAAATGTACATGTGCACAAACCCATAGAATATCAGAGGCATTAGTGCTATCTGTGAAAATCACAGATAACACTGCTGAAAATTGGTGGTGTGTACGAGCCCTTAACACTTTCGCACCTGAGCCTGTTTTCACCTTCCTGACCAGGTCAATTTTTACAATTCTGACAAGTGTCACTTTATGAGATAATAACTCTGGAACTCTTCAACGTATCTCAGTGATCCTGAGAATGTTTTTTCGTGACATATTGTACTTCATGATGGTGGTAAAATTTGTTCAACATAGCTTACGTTTATTTCTGAAAATACCGGAATTTTGAAAATTTTACATTTTTCAAACTTTTAATCTTTATGCCCTTAAATCAGAGAGTTATGTCACACAAAATAGTTTATAAATAACATTTCCCCCATGTCTACTTTACCTCAGCATAATTTTTTAAACATGATTTTTTTTTTACGAAGTTAGAAGGGTTAAAAGTTGACCAGCGATTTCTCATTTTTCCATAATATTAACAAAATCATTTTTTAGGGACCACATCACATTTGAAGTGACTTTGAGGGGCCTATATGACAGAAAATATCCAAAAGTAGCACCATTCTAAAAACTGCACCCCTCAAGGTGCTCAAAACCTCATTCAAGAAGTTTATTAACCCTTTAGGTGCTTCACAGGAATTAATGGAATGTGGAATGAAGAAATGAACATTTAACATTTTCCCACAAAAATGTTATTTAGTACCAATTTTTTCATTTTCACAAGGATGACAGGAGAATATGCACAATAAAATTTGTTGGGCACTTTCTCCTGAGTACGCCAATACCCCACATGTGGTGGAAAACTACTGTTTTGGGGCGGGCGTGCACCCCTCTGGATTCTGGCTAGTAGCTGCACTGCTTAGGGCTGTCCCACACGTCCAGATAATTCCGGTACCGGAATAAATCGGTACCGGAGTTATCCGTGTCCGTGTGCCTGGGAACTCACGTAGGCCATATGTGCGGCACACGTGTGCCGCCCGTATGGCGAGTGGGTACCACACGGAGCGTGTAGTACCCACGTGTCTGGTCCCCTGCATCTGGTGCTGAAGCTGCGATTCATATGTTCCCTGCAGCAGCGTTTGCTGCAGAGAAAATATGAATAATAGTGTTTAAAATAAAGATCTATGTGTCCGATGCCCCCCCACCCCCTGTGCGCCCCCCCCCCCCCCCGCTGTTCAGAAAATACTTACCCGCCTCCCTCGCTGCTTCCTGGTCTGGCCGCGGCTTCTAGTGTATGCGGTCACGTGGGGCCGATCATTTACAGTCATGAATATGTGGCTCCACCTCCCATAGGGGCGGAGCCGACTATTCATGATTGTAAATGATCGGCCTCACGTGATCGCATACAGTGGAAGCCGCGGCCAGACCAGGAAGGAGCAACAGCCAACGTGGGAGCGGGTGAGTATTTTCTGAACAGCGGGGGGCGCACAGGGGGTGGGGGGGGCGGCACACACATAGATCTTTATTTTAAACACTATTATTCATATTTTCTCTGCAGCAAACGCTCCTACAGGGAACATATGAATCGCGGCTTCAGCACCAGTGGGGGGGACAGCGCTTACTGTAGCGCTGTCTCCGGCAGGCCACACGGACCCCAGACGGAGAATGTCCGTGTGAGGTCCGTGTTTTACACGGACCCATTGACTCTATTGGGTCCGTGTAATCCGTGCGCTCCCACGAACACTGACATGTCTCCGTGTTTGGCACACGGAGACACGGTCCGCAAAAAATCAATGACATCTGAACAGATGCATTGATTTTTATGGGTCTACGTGTGTCAGTGTCTCCGGTACGTGAGGAAACTGTCACCTCACGTACCGGAGCCACTGACGTGTGAAACCGGCCTTACATAGGTAATGTTCACTAAGGGCTGATTTGCTACCATAATGACTAACTATGGAACCTCATGTGGTGGATAGATATATATATACAGTATATCTAATGATAAGATAATGGAATAATTTTCCTATGGAGTGCTAATACTACCTGCTGATATAAATGGTGTGACAATATGGTCAGTGATATAAAAAGCATAGACACCAGCAGCAGTTTTGTGCAATTGTTTATTAGACATAGCCATATCTTTTGAGAGATGTGTGTGCCCTAATGTTCTTACAGCTGACATACATGTTCTGTGATACATCAGTTGTTATGCTTATTAATAATAAAGTACACATTATTTACTATCTTGAACTAGTACGTCATTGCTTCTTTCGTTTGTTTGCTTCTGTTTTGGCGTACGACAGAGTGAGGAAGGGAAGGAGCACTATTTTAGCCTTGGAATGCTTAATTGGCTGGAGTCTATAACGGACGCAATGTCACATTTGTAGGACCTCTGTTGTGCTTAAACAGTGGAAATCCCCCCACAATTACCCCATTTTGGAAACTAGACCCCGCAAGGACTTTATCTAAATGTGTGGTGAGCCCCTTGAACTCTCAAGGGCTTCACAGAATTTTATAATGTTGAGCCATAAAAATTAAAAAATTGATCATTCCCACAAAAATGTTATTTTAGTCGCAAACTTTTTCTTTTCACAAGGGTTGCAAGAAAAAATGGCCCCCTAAATTTTTTGTGCAATTCCTCCTGAGTACGCGATTCACAAACTTGTATAACATTGGGCTTAGTAAATTAAATATTACTATTTTTTTTCCACTAAAATGTTGCTTTGACCCCAAGTTTGCAATTTTCAAAAGGGATAATAGGAGAAAACAAGCAGTACAATGTGTTATGAGTATATCAAAACCCTATAAGTGGTTAAAAACGTCTTTGAGCCACAGTGCAAAGCTCAAAAGGGAAGTAGCGCCATATTACAGTGCAGATTCTGATACACTGGTTTGAGGGGGCCATGAACCCCTGGGGTTCCATAATATTAGGACCAGGCTTTTATACAAGCCTAAAAAGAAGGACACCACCAAATCACAGGTCTGACAGCATCCACAGTGCCTCCATCTGCCTCATTAGAGGGAATCTTCCACCGGTGGTTCTGCCTGAATCGCATATTTCAGAGATTTACACAGAAACCCTGGTGTAATCGCTCAGCATAGAGCACAGGATAAATGTGCACCAAGCCTTATTGTGATCTTTGTGAGACAGAATTAACAAATCAACAGCAGGTAAAGAATTGGTTTTATTTATTTTTTACACCGTTTCTAGTGCGGTGTAATTGATTAGGTGACTTTATTCTTCAGGCTGGTGCGATTACAGAGATATCAGATTTATATTGGGTTTTTATGTTTGGCTGCTGTCACACACTAAGGCCGGGGTCACACTTCCATGTGCAATGCGAGAAACTCGCACGAGTCTCTCGCATCAATACCCGGCACAGCCGCCGGCACTCGGGACCGGAGCGTTCAGCTTCATAGAAATACATGCAGCCGCACACTCCAGTCCCCAGTACCGGCGGCTGTGCTGGGTATTGATGGGGGAGACTCATGCGAGAGTGTGACCCCAGCCTAAAAGACGCCTTTTTTTTTTTTTTGTACAAAAACAAGTTTTTGCATCGCCATATTTTGAGAGCCATCATTTTTCCATCTTTCTGCCGACAGTCATGTGAGGTCTTATTTTTTGTGCGGCAAATTGACATTTTTATTGGTACCATTTTTGGGCAGATCACATTTTTTGATCGCTTTCTATTCCGATTTTTGGGAGTTCAAATGAACAAAAACCAGCAATTCATTAATTGTTTTTTTTTTATTGCCATTCTGCATGTGGTAAAATTGATAAGGAAGCTTTATTCTTTGGGTCAGTACGATTACAACGATACCTCATTTATATCTTTCTTTATATTTTGGCACTTTTACACAATAAGAACTATTTTATAGAAAAATAATTGATTTTGTATCGCTTTATTCTGAGAGCTATAACTTTTTTATTTTTCCGTTCTTGGAGTTGTATGCTGGCGTGTTTTTTGCAGGACAAGATGACATTTTCATCGCTACCATTTTTATTTCGATTTGACTTTTTGATCACATTTTATTCTACTTTTTGCTCGGCGGCATGATGAAAAAGCAAAGGTTTTTGCTATTTTTTTTTTTATGGTGTGCACTGAAGGAGTTAACTAGTGCAACAGTTTTTTAGGTCGGTCGTTCCAGACACAACGATACCAAATATGTGCACTTTTTTGTTATTACATAAATATACATATTTATTAGTGTAATACTTTTTATTTTTTTCATTTATTTTGTGATTTTTTTTATAGTTTTAAAACATTTTCTTTTACTTTTTTTTAACTTAGTTTTTGTATAGGACTTCAATTTTTAATTCTCTGATCACTGGTCTCATACAATGCCATTCGCATGTATTGCATTGTATGACACTTGACAGTTTTACACTGTCAGATCGCTTGATAGACTGCTGGCTGAGTCTAAGAAGCCACCGTAGCTCGCAGACCCGGAGATTTTAACATGACCACCAGCTCATATGACAATGTGTCAGAGAGATGAGTACATTAGTGGTCTCTCTCTGCTATCTTCTAAATGCCACAATAACGGCATCTAGCAGATAGCAAAGGGTTAACATTGTGGGGTCCTGATCCAATCAGGTCATGATGATGTCAGCTGCCAGAGCTATCGCTCTGCACTGGAATTGCAGCGCTAACAGGACCCTGGGAGTCCTGAGCTCTGCGAGACCACCGACCACGGCGCTGCACAAAGCCCAGCTTGTGCCGATGTTTATCTATAGTAAGCGGTCGGGAAACAGTTAATGAGCTGTAAGACGGCAGTCTTGTCTTGAGCTAAATGTATTTTAGCTGTATTTCTTCAACTACAGTTTTTGCCCAATATCTGAAAGCAAGACAATTGCCTGAAACATTCTTAATTAAAATGTCTAATCAAGTGACAATCTGAAAGCTAAACATCAGAAAACATCAGGAATGTTTATCCGAGCAGATAGATGGCCAGCTGGCAATTGATCCAATCTTATGTATATAGCCATCTTACAAATAACTCTGAATGTAAAGCATTAGGATTGACTTTCATTACAATAACATCTCAAAAAGGAAATTAAAGGGAACCTGTCACCTGAATTTGGCGGGACCAGTTTTGGGTCATATGGGCGGGGTTTTCGGGTGTTTGATTCACCCTTTCCTTACCCGCTGGCTGCATGCTGGCTGCAATATTGGATTGAAGTTCATTCTCTGTCCTCCGGAGTACACGCCTGCGCAAGGCAATTCCTTTAAATGCCCTTTTCCATGGTAATCAGCTTGATATGGCTTATTGATGTCATTTAGCTATTCTCAGAATATCACAAGTACATATGACAGCAGAATGGCAAGGCTCACCAGAAGGTTTTTGTTGAGAGTTTGCTTCAAGGGGAGAAGCCATGTAGTTTGTACCAAATCTACCAATCACGCATTTTTTTCATGTGACTGAGGTTTTCATGTTGATGTTTTTAAACATCTATTCTGGATAAAGTGATCATTGCAAGGAGCAAGTCAAGTGGATTCTTACACATCAAAAATGGGCCTAGGGTAATAGGATGTATCTATGAAAAACTGATTTTTTTATTATTTAAATGCACATACATTGATGAGAAAATTATTTGCTCCCTAGAGGTGGTCTCTATTATGACACGCTGAATGGATTCTAATTTATAAACGTAATTTAAATGTAGCTAAAATATAAACATGACTAGAGACAAGATTAGCTCCAGGTTTCCGTGGGCCCCGGGCACAAGAGTCTCAGTGGGCCCCTTCAACACATACCATGCTTCATGGTTAGAGATGAGTAAACCCAAACAGTAAAGTTCGTCGTCTGTAGCGAACACCTACTGTTCTGGCATGGATATCGAACACGGACTTCACCAGGAAGTCTGTTTTTACCCAGACACCAGGTGTTTGTCGCGCAGTCATGCGCATGACAGGACGATAAACACTGTTTCTGATCAGCAGTAAAATCATTACCGCCGGTCAGACACCCGTAGTTCCCATGCTGTCAATTGGTAGCGTGAGCCTGCAGCTGTGATCGGAGGTATAAAGTTTACCTCCGGTCACTGGCATGGGCTGATGGAACTACTGCTCCCATCAGCTTACGCCTGCTGCCGCTATAATCAACAAGAGCAGTAGCGGCTGATGGGAGTACTCATCAGCCGGCGCCTGCGCTCAAAAGACATAATAAAAAACCAACATGGTTCCCCATTCCCCAGTATTTTTGATAACCAGCCATGCAAAACCTACAGCTGGGGCTGCAACGTTCAGCTGTCAGCATTAGCAAGATTGGTTATCAAGAATAGAGGGGTCCCCACACTGTTTTTTAATTACTTAAATAATTTTAAAAAACAGTGTGGGGTCCCCCTTGTTTTTTGACAACCAGCTTTGCTAAAGTAGACAGCTGGGGGCTGGTATTCTGGGGCTCATAAGGGGCCATGGATATTGGCCTCCCAGTCTAAAAATAACAGCCTGCAACCACCCAGAAAAGGTGCATATATTAGCCACCTGCACTCACTGTTATTAGCAGCAGCAGGCATTGGCTGATGGGATCAGTAGTCCCATCAGCTGACGCCAATGACTGAAGGTAAACTTTTTACCTCTGATCACAGCTGCAGGCTCACACTGTAATTTCACAATGTGGGAACCACGGCTGTCTAACCAGCGGTAATGATTTTGCCACACTGTCATGCACAGGATACCATAGCACACACTGGATGTTTGGACCCCCCAAGTAAATGGGGTCCGAGTTTTGGACCGAGGACTGTTCTAGTACCCGAACATAAACTTTTTTTTAACTGTCCAGGGGTCCATCCATCTCTATTCATGATTAGTTATAAGCAAATTTGCTTGGAAAATGATCGGCAACCATAAATTCGACACGAGTATGGCACATTCGGATTCGTGATCGGAAACATGAGCAACATTTTATAAAATCGGAAAAAATCGGTGGCATTCGGTAAAAGTGAGGGAAAATATTTGCTTTGCCACAAAAGTATTTTTAGCATTTTAATATTTTCAGTGGTGTGTAGTGTTGAGCGATACCGTCCGATACTTGAAAGTATCGGTATCGGAAAGTATCGGCCGATACCGGCAAAGTATCGGATCCAATCCGATACCGATACCCGATACCAATACAAGTCAATGGGACTCAAGTATCGGACGGTATTCCTGATGGTTCCCAGGGTCTGAAGGAGAGGAAACTCTCCTTCAGGCCCTGGGAACCATATAAATGTGTAAAAGAAAGAATTAAAATAAAAAATATCGCTATACTCACCTGTCCGACGCAGCCGGGACCTCAGCGAGGGAACCGGCAGCGTTGTTTGTTTAAAATTCGCGCTTTTACTTGGTTACATGAATTCCCGGCTTGTGATTGGTCAGGGCGGCCATGTTGCCGGGACGCGGACCAATCACAGCAAGCCGTGACGAAATTACGTCACGGCTTGCTGTGATTGGTCCGCGTCCCGGCAACATGGCCGCCATTAACCAATCACAAGCCGTGACGTCACGGGAGGCTGGACTTGCGCACTTTTTAAAAAACGCGCGTGTCCAGCCTCCCGTGACGTCACGGCTTGTGATTGGTTAATGGCGTCCATGTTGCCGGGACGCGGACCAATCACAGCAAGCCGTGACGTAATTTCGTCACGGCTTGCTGTGATTGGTCCGCGTCCCGGCAACATGGCCGCCCTGACCAATCACAAGCCGGGACGTCACTGGAGGCTGGACACGCGCGTTTTTTAAAAAGTGCGCAAGTCCAGCCTCCCGTGACGTCACGGCTTGTGATTGGTTAATGGCGGCCATGTTGCCGGGACGCGGACCAATCACAGCAAGCCGTGACGTAATTTCGTCACGGCTTGCTGTGATTGGTCCGCGTCCCGGCAACATGGCCGCCCTGACCAATCACAAGCCGGGAATTCACGTAACCAAGTAAAAGCGCGAATTTTAAACAAACAACGCTGCCGGTTCCCTCGCTGAGGTCCAGGCTGCATCGGACAGGTGAGTATAGCAATATTTTTTATTTTAATTCTTTCTTTTACACATTTTTACATTAATGTTGTTTCGATACCGATACCCGATATCACAAAAATATCGGATCTCGGTATCGGAAATTCCGATACAGCAAGTATCGGCCGATACCCGATACTTGCAGCATCGGAATGCTCAACACTAGTGGTGTGTGAAAATTATTTTTTGAATTGTGGAGATGCCAAGTTGGGTCTCAGTCTGGTTGGTTGCCTGTGTAAGTAGGGCTCCCAGACAGGCAGGCCTGCACTTACTTTAAGTCAACTACCTGTGTTACCTTACATTTTTCTACCGATAGTACTGTAAGAAACTGATGTTTGTGTCATCTGAATGTGACTGGAATAAAAAAAAATCGGAGGTGTTGCATGAGGTATGAGGTCTCCCATCTAAGAAGGCTTACACCTTTTCCTTAACCACCAGGTCCTCATTAAAACTGAAATTTCAAGCCATTATAAAAGGTTCTACTGTGGGTCAATTGATCAGTCAACAACCTGTGTTACTTTCCTTACATTTTCTACCAATAGTACTGTGTGAAACTAATGTTTGGGCTATCGAAGTGTGGCTTCAATTAAAGAAAAAATGGAGGTGTAGCATCAGGTATCAGGTCTCCCAGCTAAGAAGGCTTACATCACTCCCTTAATCATCAGGTCCGACTCCTCATTGAAACTTCTATTCCAAGCTGTAAATGCTGGCTCAGACCCTGTCTCATGCATGGCCCATGGCTGACTGCTGCTGTGCTATTTTTACATTTCTACTGTGGGTCAATTGATGCTACTTTACATGGTGTCTGCCTCTAATTTTAGCTGTTTGGGAAGCTTTTTGTCACCCCTTAAGGTGTTGTCTACGAGTTTGGTTTTGTCTCCCATTGAATCTAATGGCATTCAGATACATTCGTTGAACTGTTCGGCGAATGGCGGTCCGTTCGGCAAATCCGAAAGGTTTGCTCATCTCTAGTGCCTAGCACTTTCAGAAATACATTGACCTAAAAATGTCCATTTCTGTTTATAGTACTGTTACTATACTAGTACTGTTATTCTCAGCTAAAAAGTACAGCAAGGAAATGTTCAATTCCTTGCAGGATGTTTGATCCTGACAGCAGACCAAAAGGTCATCCACCTACTGCAATAGCGTAACTTGTGGATGTGTGGATGAAGCAGCTGCCAATGCTCCAGGATTCCTGCTAATGCTGTAGAATAAATAGTAGCTGAATTAATTACTCCCTGTGGGATGACCATCCAGTAGTACAGTTAATCTTTGTGTGAAGGCAAACAGAAACTGTGGAGGGACAGAGAAAATGCATTATTGCCACTTGCAAAATGTAATTTGGCTCCATGCATATCCATTTAGGTCTAACTCTCTCACCCATTAAAGCTACTCAAGGTGTATTGAGAAAGCTCACACAGCTCTTTCACCCACTAGACCAAGTGTGCTGTAGGCTACCCCTTATGATAATCCTGGAATCTCCTATGCATCAACCCCATGACAAGGAGCAGAAACAAACACACTCTGATGACCAAAACAAAACACTTTCAGGCTTTCCATGACTAGGCATGATGCCACTTTTGTTTTGTTTATTCATGTTTGTCTTGGTGTGTTATGCTCAGGGTAAACCCAATGGACTGCAGTATTTCACAAATACAATGGGAAGCAGACAGAGATGATGCAGACAATACACAGTTCTATTTGCTCACGGCAAGGAACAGGCACATCTCTCTCCTACCAGTGGGTGGCAGTCTGTTTTCCAAAACAAGGACTTTTCTGACTTATACTTTAGTTTCACTCTCCCTGATTCATACATTCACAAAACTCATTGGTGGTTCCAGTTTTAGAAACGTGTGTACAACCTTACCTGGAAAGATAGGGAAAACACAGAGAGAGTAAAACTACAGAATAAGAATAAACAGCTTTTTATCTGGCTGCAGCTGGAAGTCTCAGTGTTGTGGGAATCCCCTATATGGCTTCAGAATAGACTGGTGGGTCAAGTTCCCCGGCTTGGCACCAAATTCTATTATAGCTTTTTGTTCTGACCAAGAGCCAAATTACAGGCCTAATCAAGGAGGAAGGCTTTATTCGATAAGAGCTCAGAGAGATATTATTCACCCAGATAGTGGGCAAAAGCAATTCTGTTTTTTCAGCCCATAAGCAGACTGCTTATACCACTCACAGACACATGAACACTATGTGACACTTGTAAGCGTCACTTCTCACAGACAAGCCATGAAGCCATGAGATCCAGGGTCAAATATGAAGAGAGTTCATCATAAACAAAAGGGCAAGACAAAAAAGTTAAAAGGTCACAGTCTTAGGTCAGAATTCTGGGAAGGTAACAGATGGAGGCAAAAGGGTTAGGCAAACATATGGTCAAAGGCAAGGTCCAAGGTTGGGCAGCAAAACATCACAATAACATAGCACTGTAGAACAAGGCACACACACCAACAACTAGCAATGATGTAACTATTGTCAGCTATCTAAATAGCCAGGTAATCCTTCAGAATGGGAAATACCTAGATGAAACTCAGCAGGCCTGATCTAAATGGGTGTATGGGCGGTCTCTCACAATACTGACAACCAAGCATGCCCCTGCCACTGATCGTGCGCTTGGGCCGTCATTCCCAAAACTGACAGGCCAGCACGCTCCTGCAGTCTATAGAATGGCAGTGATATCACTCACTGAATCCCTAGGGACTCATGAATGGCAGGATCATGACAGTAATCCCTCTTCTAGGGGGGCCACCAGACCCCCAGGCTACCCAGGAAGCCTTAAATTGAAAGACAAAGTGATCACCCCTCACAGATCAATCTGGAACTTAAGATCTCTCCTCTGGCTCTTATCCCCTTCAGTGAACAAAATATTGGACGGAATGTCAGTCTTTCTGAGAATCCACGATCCTCTGAACTTCGTACTCCAAACCTCCATCAACAGAAACCGGAGGAGGCTGGAACAAGGGAGACACCACAGAAGGGATAAATTCTTTTAATATGGGTCTTCGGAAGACATTCAGAATGCGAAGAGATGGAAGAAGTTTTAATCTAAAGGCCATTGGATTCACTACTTCAGAATCTCATAATGGTCAACAAATTTAGGATCCAACTTCGCCGACACTACTTTAAACTTAATATTTTGGGAAAATAAGCAAATTCTTTCACCTATTTTAAAAACAGGACCTGTTGAAAGTTTCTTATTGTCCTTCCATTTCTGACGGAGTTAAGCCACCCCAATACTCTTTTGAACCTCCCTCCAAACATCCCCAAGTTTTTTTATAGTGATCTCCACTTCAGGACATCCAGGACTTATCCTAGGTAATTCAATAAAATGGGGATGAAAATCATAATTACAAAAAAAAGGTGAGGTTTCAGTAGATGGAATAACCCATCTGTTAATCACTTCACCCTCGAGCCTGTTTTCATTTTCATGAACGGGCCAAATGTTACAATTTTGACCAGTGTCACTTTATGTGGTAATAACTCTGGAATGCATCAATCAATCCCACTACTTATGAGGCTGTTTTATCGTGACATATGGTACTTTATGAAAGTGGTAAAATTTCTTCAATATGACTTGAATTTGTCTGCGAAAAAATGTACATTTGGCAAAAATTTAGAAAATTTAGCAATTTTCAAAGTTTTGATTTTGATGCCCTTCAATCAGGGAGTTATATCACACACAATACTTAATAAATAACATTTGCCACATGTCAACTTTACATCAGCACAATTTTTGAAACATAATATTTTTTTATTAAGAAGTTATAAAGGTTAAAATTTGACTAGCGATTTTTCATTTTTCCAACAAAATTTACAAAGCCATTTTTTTAGGGACCACATTACATTTGAAGTGACTTTGAGGGGCCTATATGACAGAAAATGCTGAAAACTGACACCATTCTAAAAACTGCACCCCTTAACATGCTCAAAACCACCATCAAGAAGGTTATTAACCCTTCAGGTGCTTCACAGGAATTTTTGGAAAGTGGAAGGAAAAAATGAACATTAAACTTTTTGTCACAGAAATTTTACTTTAAATTTTTTTATTTTCACAAGGAGGTTTCTGGTTAAGGTGAACCTACAGCACTGCCCATGAACGTCCAGTCCATACTGAGTAAAGTAGATTTTAAAACCTTTTATTTTCTATGCGTTTTGGAGCAGTTCAGGCTTCTTCTTCAGGCAAAGTCCTTCTTATGTTTGGTTGAAGAAGGAGCAGGAACTAGTAAATAAAGTTTTTACAACTTACTTTTCTCTAGACTGGACGTACGTGGGCAGCGCTGTAAGATCACTTCAACCAGAAACCTCCCTCTTCAACATGTTCTGGATCCTGTGGGGGATCCAGTGGGTAGAGCAGCAGCCCTAATGATTCACATGTTTACCAAAGAGTAACACCTGGATGCACAACCACTAAATGTGAGACTTTGACTAACCTTTATCATTGGTGGTCTTGGTTGATGTGCACATGTTGCACTTTCTTTCCTTCTTTTATATTATTTTTACAAGGGTAACAGGAAAATTGGACCCCAAAATTTGTTGTGAAATTTCTCATGAGCATGTCAATACCCTTTATGTGGGGGAAAACCACTGTTTGGGCACACAGCAGGGCTTGGAAGGGAAAGGGCGCCATTTGGCTTTTTGAAAGTAAAATGTGATGGATTAATTAGCGGATGCCATGTTGCATTTGAAGAGCCCCTGATGTGCCTAAACAGTGGAAATCGCCCATAAGTGATGCCATTTTGGAAACTGGACCCCTCAGAAAACTTATCTAGATGTGCTTTTAGTATCTTAAACTGCCAGGTGCTTCACAGAAGTTTATAACATTGAGCCGTGAAAATGAAAAAAAATCACATTTTCCCCACAAACATGTTTTGTAGTCCATAATTTTGCATTTTCACAAGGGTATCAGGAGAAATTTTGACTTAATATTTTTGGGCAATTTCTCCTGAACATGCTGATACCCAATATGTGGGAGAACTACTGGTTGGGCGTACAGCAGGGCTTGGAAGGGAAGGGGTGCCATTTGACTTTGTGAATGCAAAATTTGCTGGAATAATTAGCAGATGCCATGTTGTGTTTGGAGAGCCCCTGATGTGCCTAAACAGTGGAAACACCCCATAAGTGACAACATTTGGGAAACTAGACCCATCAAGGAACTTATCTAGATGTGTCGTGAGAACCTTGAACCTCATGGTGCTTCACAAAAGTTTATAACATTGAGCCATGAAAATAAAAAAAACACATTTTCCCCACAAAAATGTTTTTTTAGCCCCAAATTTTGAATTTTTATATGGGTAACAGGATAAATTGCACCATACATTTTGTTGTGCAATTTCTCCTGACTGCGCAGATACAACATATGTGGAGGTAAAATACTGTTTAGGTTTATGACAGGGATCAGAAAAGAAGGAGTGGTGTTTTGGAATGCAGACTTTGATGGAATGGTTTGCCAGTGACATGTCTAGTTTTGAGAGCTTCTTCTGTGCCTAAATAGTGGAAAACCCCCACAAGTGAAAAAAACTAGTTTTTTGCATCACCATATTTTGAGAGCTATAGTTCTTGCATATTTCTGCTGATAAAGTCAAGAGAGGGCTTGTTTCTTGCAGGACAAGTTGTGGTTTTTATTGGTATCATTTTCGGGCTCATGACATTTTTTGATTGCTTTCTATTCCAATTTTTGGGAGGAAGAATAAATCAAAACCAATAATGCAGGAATTGTTTTTTATGCCATTTCGCATGTGGTAAAATTAATAAGGCAGCTTTATTCTTCAGGTCTGTACGATTATAGCGATACCACATTTATACCTTTTTTTTATTTTTTGGTGCTTTTACACAATAAAACCATTTTGTAGTCTCAGACACTTTTCAAAGTACGGTATGTTTTTCTTAAACACCACAGCATTTCAGAATAAAACATATTTGGCTGCCATAATGCAGCCAGACCTTGATTCATGCTGTAGTTTGAGCATCTTGAATCAGATGGCAAGTTCCTTTGAAGGACATTGTTTTATTAATACTTACTGCTAAAATACTCTTCATCCTAATATCTAATTCCAAATATAAGAAAAAGATTTTAAGTAGTTTTCTGGAATTTCATTAGTATCAATAGCGTAGCTACCGGGAGGTGGGGGGGAAGCAGAGTGGGCGGTCGCCCCTGACGCTGTGCTCTGAGGGGCCTGACCATAAAGTTGAATTCTGTGGCAGAGCAGGGAGGCTTGATCTTCCTGCACTGCCACACTGCCTCTATGGGGTCATGTATCGGCAGGACGATGATACAGTTGAAAGCAATGATGAGAGAGGGAACATCACACTCCCTCTCTCATCATTCCGCCTCTGCTTCTAGCGTCACTAAAGCAGACACTGACAGCGGTCGCGATGACATCAGTACATGGCTGTGCTGAGGTATGCAGGTGCACGGAGCAGCAGTGGATCGAGGAGATGTGAGTATTGTATTTTTTTATGGGGAGTGCATGATACTATATATAGGAGGGCATTATACTATAAAGGCCTATGGGCAGTGCATCATACTATATACAGTAGAGGCCTATGGGGAGTGGAGAATACTATATAGAGGCCTATGAGGAGTGCATTATACTATATAGAGGCCTATGAGGAGTGCATTATACTATATTGAGGCCTATGGGGAGTGCATTATAATCTATGGAGGCCTATGGGGAGTGCATTATGCTATATAGAGGCCTATGGGAAGTGCATTATGATATATATAATGTAGTGCTATGGCCGACGCCTCTGCATGATGTCCGCTTCCCCCTCCAGGAATGCTGGCATATTCATTACCCCGACCCCATGGTATGGTTCCCCAGCTTGCTCCTGCTTCCTGCTCTTGGCGTCGCGCTCCCCTGCTCTTATGGGGCAGCCCATTGATATACTAAATGCTTGTAGCTAAGAGGTATTTAGTATAATTAGCGCACCTGCAGGTTAGCTCTCAGCCTATTGCAGGGAGTCATCCTGTATAAAAGACTCCCTCCCCATTAGTGATTCTCCGAAGCAACAACATTCAATAGTGTGTAGTTTCCCCTTCTAGGTAGTTGTTAGGTGCCCTGATCCTGGTGCAGCCAGTGCTGTCCCCATAGTTGTAATCAGAAGTACCTGTTTAGGGGGACACTCAGAAGTTTCCCACCCCCTCAACCAAAACTCTAGTTATGCCTCTGATTAGTATACAAAGTAAATCAAGTCCATCCACAGCTAAAACTATGGATTGCAAATGTGAAGCAAACGATATCTATACTGTTCCAGATGACCTTTTCAACTTTTTCTTTACCCTAACATAAGCAGATTTACTTAGGCTTAAAACCTTTAGCTAAGCAGTATATTATCTGTTTATGTCTGCAGAGTCTGCAGACTGGTTGGAGATGTGATAGGAGTCTTTTTATGACATCTGCCTTATAGTATTAGAGCACAGTGTTCAGTGAATTGTAAATACAAAACAAATGCAAACAAAATAGAAAACTAGAAGATTTTACTTAGAAATTACTTTGAAGGTTAAAAATGGTATCAAGACTGCAATTCAAATAGTGCAGTTACGCAAAGGTTGCCTGTTTCAAATAATCACTTTTAATTAGCAGAACATGCAGCAACCAAAATGGTTTTTGGAACCCCCAAAATCAGCTGTGTCCTGTAGGGGAACTTGTTAACAGGTTTTTTTACTTCCCTTTAGTACCACCTAATAAGAAATTATTATTAATATTATTATTATACATTTTTATCGCGCCATTTATTCCATGGCGCTTTACATGTGAAAGGGGCAAATATAGATAAGTACTGTACAATAAACATGAGCAAAACAAGGCACACACAAGTACAGAAGGAGAGAGAACCCTACTCGCGAGGGCTCACAGTCTACAGGGGATGGGTGAGTATACTGTTGTGAATTCCGTTCTCGGGCTCCCTCCTGTGGTCATGAGTGGTACTGTGTGAGTTCTGTTCTTGGGCTCCCTCTGGTGGCCTTTAGCGCTTACTGCGGGTCTGTAGCTGGAATCCAGCTGCCTCGTTTGGCCTCTATTTAACTCCACCTGGACCTTCACTTTTTGCCTGCTGTCGTTGTATTCAGTACTGGTTCTGATCTCTCTGGAGTTTCCTTGTGACCTGTCTCCTTCTGGAGAAGCTAAGTCTTGCTAGTTCATGTTTGCTCATTATTTCCTTGAAAATGTTTCTCAGTATATGATGAGTTCTGTCCAGCTTGCTTATATGTAATTTTCTCGCTTGCTGGAAGTTCTGGGGTGCAGAGTTGCGCCCCTCACATCGTGAGTCGGTGTGGGGGTTCTTGTAATCTCTGCGTGGATTATTTTTGATAGCATTTTATACTGACCGCACAGATCCCTTGCTATCTTCTGACTATTTAGTTTTAGCGGGCCTCATTTGCTTAAAACCTGTTTTCATTTCTACGTTTGTGTTTTCCCCTTGACTCACCGTTATTATTTGTGGGGGGCTGTCTAAACTTTGGGGTGATTTCTCTAAGGCAAGTGAGGCTTTGCTTTCTCTCTAGGGGTAGCTAGTTTCTCAGGCTGTGACGAGGCGTCTAGGATTTTAGGTAACGCTCCACGGCTGCCTATAGTGTGTATTGATAGGATCAGGGTTGCGGTCAGTATAGCTCCCACATCCCCAGAGCTTGTCCTAAGGCTTTCTGTTACTTAGCAGGTCAGTTTGCGATCCTTGCCACCAGGATCATAACAGTACAGCAGGCAGTAAAGTGTTAATGCATTGCAAAAGAGGGATAAGAGAAGCCTTGAGTTCATTTTTTTTTTTTTTTTCCTCTGCACTGTGTCTAGCCTCTCTCCTCCCCTTAATCTCTGGGTGGTTCAGAATTCAGCTGCAGACATGGACATTCAGAGTCTGTCCTCTAGTGTGGATCATCTCGCTGCAAGGGTACAAAGTATCCAGGATTATGTTGTTCACAGTCCTATGTCAGAGCCTAAAATACCGATTCCTGAGTTGTTCTCCGGAGATAGATCTAGGTTTTTGAATTTCCAAAATAATTGCAAGTTATTCCTTTCTCTGAGACCTCGTTCCTCTGGTGACCCACTTCAGCTAGTTAAAATTATTATTTCTTTGTTACGTGGTGACCCTCAAGATTGGGCATTCTCCCTGGCGCCAGGAGATCCTGCATTGCTAAATGTGGATGCGTTTTTCCTGGCGCTTGGATTGCTTTATGAGGAACCTAATTTAGTAGACCAGGCTGAAAAGTTTTTGCTGGCTCTCTCTCAGGGTCAGGATGAAGCAGAGATTTACTGTCAGAAATTCAGGAAGTGGTCTGTGCTCACTCAATGGAATGAGTGTGCCCTGGCAGCGATTTTCAGAAAGGGTCTTTCTGAGACCCTTAAGGATGTTATGGTGGGGTTCCCCACGCCTGCGGGTCTGAATGAGTCAATGTCTTTGGCTATTCAGATTGATCGGCGTTTGCGGGAACGCAAACCTGTGCACCATCTGGCGGTATTTCCTGAGCAGAAGCCTGAGTCTATGCAATGTGACAGGATTCTGACCAGAATTGAACGGCAAAATCACAGACGTCAGAATGGGTTGTGCTTCTACTGTGGTGATTCTGCTCATGTTATCTCAGCATGCTCTAAGCGCACAAACAGGTTCGCTAAGTCTGTCACCATTGGTACTGTACAGCCTAAATTCATTTTGTCTGTTACTTTGATTTGCTCTCTGTCATCCTATTCGGTTATGGCTTTTGTGGATTCAGGTGCTGCCCTGAATTTAATGGATTTGTCATTTGCCAGGCGCTGTGGTTTTGTCTTGGAGCCTTTGCAGTTCCCTATTCCACTAAAGGGAATTGATGCTACACCATTGGCCAAGAATAAACCTCAGTACTGGACTCAAGTGACCATGTGCATGACTCCTGCACATCAGGAGGTGATTCGCTTTCTTGTGCTACATAATTTGCATGACGTTGTCGTGTTGGGTCTGCCATGGTTGCAGTCTCATAATCCAGTCCTGGATTGGAAAGCAATTCATGGCGATGCTCCTTTGGTGTCAATTGCTGCTTCTACTCCTTCTGAAGTCCCTGAGTTTCTGTCGGACTACCAGGATGTATTTGATGAGCCCAAATCCAGTGCCCTACCTCCTCATAGGGATTGTGATTGTGCTATAAATTTGATTCCTGGTAGTAAGTTCCCTAAGGGACGACTTTTCAATTTATCTGTACCAGAACATACCGCTATGCGGAGTTATATAAAGGAGTCTATGGAGAAGGGGCATATTCGCCCGTCCTCGTCCCCTTTGGGTGCGGGGTTCTTTTTTGTTGCCAAGAAGGATGGTTCTCTGAGACCTTGTATAGATTATCGCCTTCTAAATAACATCACGGTCAAATTTCAGTACCCTTTGCCTCTGCTGTCCGATCTGTTTGCTCGGATTAAGGGGGCTAGTTAGTTCACCAAGATAGATCTTCGACGAGCTTATAATCTTGTGCGTATAAAACAGGGCGATGAATGGAAAACGGCATTTAATACGCCCGAAGGCCATTTTGAGTACTTGGTGATGCCTTTTGGGCTCTCTAATGCCCCTTCCTTGTTTCAGTCCTTCATGCACGACATCTTCCGAGAGTATCTGGATAGATTTATGATTGTGTACCTGGATGATATTTTGGAATTTTCTGACGATTGGGAATCCCATGTGAAGCAGGTCAGGATGGTATTTCAGGTCCTGCGTGCCAATGCCTTATTTGTGAAGTGCTCTAAATGTCTCTTCGGAGTCCAGAAGGTTTCCTTTTTGGGCTTTATTTTTTCTCCTTCCACTATTGAGATGGATCCAGTCAAGGTCCAGGCTATTTATGACTGGACTCAACCTACATCAGTGAAGAGTCTTCAGAAGTTCTTGGGCTTTGCTAATTTTTACCGTCGCTTCATCACTAATTTCTCTAGTGTGGTTAAGCCTTTGACGGATTTGACCAAGAAGGGTTCTGATGTGACAAATTGGTCTCCTGCGGCCGTGGAGGCCTTTCAGGAGCTGAAACGTCGGTTTTCTTCGGCTCCTGTCTTGCGTCAGCCGGTTGTCTCTCTCCCTTTCCAGGTCGAGGTTGACGCCTCTGAGATAGGAGCAGGGGCTGTCTTGTCACAGAAAAACTCTGATGGCTCTATGATGAGGCCATGTGCTTTCTTTTCAAGAAAGTTTTCGCCTGCCGAGCGGAATTATAATGTTGGTAATCGGGAGTTGTTGGCAATGAAGTGGGCATTTGAGGAGTGGCGACATTGGCTTGAGGGGGCCAAACATCGTGTGGTGGTCTTGACGGACCACAGGAATTTGACTTATCTCGAGTCTGCCAAACGGTTAAATCCTAGACAGGCTCGATGGTCGCTGTTTTTCTCCCGTTTCAATTTCATGGTTTCATACCTTCCGGGTTCGAAGAACGTGAAGGCTAATGCCCTTTCTAGGAGTTTTGTGCCTGACTCTCCGGGAGTTTCTGAACCAGCTGGTATCCTCAGAGAGGGGGTGATTTTGTCTGCCATCTCCCCTGATTTGCGGCGGGTGCTGCAGGAATTTCAGGCCAATAAACCTGACCGTTGTCCACCGGAGAGACTGTTTGTCCCAGATAGATGGACCAGTAGAGTTATTTCCGAGGTTCATTCTTCGGTGCTGGCGGGTCACCCTGGGATTTTTGGTACCAGGGATTTGGTGGCTAGGTCCTTTTGGTGGCCGTCCTTGTCGCGGGATGTGCGTTCCTTTGTGCAGTCTTGTGGGATTTGTGCTCGGGCTAAGCCTTGCTGTTCTCGTGCCAGTGGTTTGCTTTTGCCTTTGCCTGTCCCAAAGAGGCCTTGGACGCATATTTCCATGGATTTTATTTCGGATCTTCCAGTCTCTCAGAGGATGTCTGTCATCTGGGTGGTTTGTGATCGTTTTTCTAAAATGGTCCATTTGGTGCCCTTGCCTAAGCTGCCTTCCTCCTCCGATTTGGTGCCGCTGTTTTTTCAGAATGTGGTTCGTTTGCATGGGATTCCGGAGAACATTGTGTCTGACAGAGGATCCCAGTTTGTGTCCAGATTTTGGAGGTCCTTTTGTGCTAAGATGGGCATTGATTTGTCGTTTTCGTCAGCCTTCCATCCTCAGACGAATGGCCAAACTGAACGAACTAATCAGACCTTGGAAACTTATCTGAGATGTTTTGTTTCGGCTGATCAGGATGATTGGGTGACCTTTTTGCCATTGGCTGAGTTCGCCATCAATAATCGGGCTAGTTCTGCTACTTTGGTTTCACCTTTTTTTTGCAATTCTGGTTTTCATCCTCGTTTTTCCTCAGGTCAGGTTGAGCCTTCAGACTGTCCTGGGGTGGATTCTGTGGTGGATAGGCTGCAACAGATTTGGAACCACGTAGTGGACAATTTGACGTTGTCACAAGAGAAGGCTCAGCGCTTTGCTAACCGCCGTCGCTGTGTGGGTCCCTGACTTCGTGTGGGGGATTTGGTATGGCTGTCTTCTCGTTTCGTTCCTATGAAGGTTTCCTCTCCTAAGTTCAAGCCTCGTTTCATCGGTCCTTATAAGATTTTGGAAATCCTTAACCCTGTGTCATTTTGTTTGGACCTCCCAGCATCGTTTGCCATTCATAATGTGTTCCATAGGTCATTATTGCGGAGGTATGTGGTGCCTGTGGTTCCTTCTGTTGATCCTCCTGCTCCGGTGTTGGTCGAGGGAGAATTGGAGTATGTGGTGGAGAAGATCTTGGATTCTCGTATTTCGAGACGGAAGCTTCAGTACTTGGTTAAGTGGAAGGGCTACGGTCAGGAGGATAATTCCTGGATTGTTGCCTCTGATGTCCATGCAGCCGATTTGGTTCGTGCCTTTCATCTGGCTCGTCCGGATCGGCCTGGGGGCTCTGGTGAGGGTTCGGTGACCCCTCCTCAAGGGGGGGTACTGTTGTGAATTCCGTTCTCGGGCTCCCTCCTGTGGTCATGAGTGGTACTGTGTGAGTTCTGTTCTTGGGCTCCCTCTGGTGGCCTTTAGCGCTTACTGCGGGTCTGTAGCTGGAATCCAGCTGCCTCGTTTGGCCTCTATTTAACTCCACCTGGACCTTCACTTTTTGCCTGCTGTCGTTGTATTCAGTACTGGTTCTGATCTCTCTGGACTTTCCTTGTGACCTGTCTCCTTCTGGAGAAGCTAAGTCTTGCTAGTTCATGTTTGCTCATTATTTCCTTGAAAATGTTTCTCAGTATATGATGAGTTCTGTCCAGCTTGCTTATATGTAATTTTCTCGCTTGCTGGAAGTTCTGGGGTGCAGAGTTGCGCCCCTCACATCGTGAGTCGGTGTGGGGGTTCTTGTAATCTCTGCGTGGATAATTTTTGATAGCATTTTATACTGACCGCACAGATCCCTTGCTATCTTCTGACTATTTAGTGTTAGCGGGCCTCATTTGCTTAAAACCTGTTTTCATTTCTACGTTTATGTTTTCCCCTTAACTCACCGTTATTATTTGTGGGGGGCTGTCTAAACTTTGGAGTGATTTCTCTGAGGCAAGTGAGGCTTTGCTTTCTCTCTAGGGGTAGCTAGTTTCTCAGGCTGTGACGAGGCGTCTAGGATTTTAGGTAACGCTCCACGGCTGCCTATAGTGTGTATTGATAGGATCAGGGTTGCGGTCAGTATAGCTCCCACATCCCTAGAGCTTGTCCTAAGGCTTTCTGTTACTTAGCAGGTCAGTTTGCGATCCTTGCCACCAGGATCATAACAGTATACAATAGGAGAGGGTAGAGCTGGTCGTGCGGCGGTTCAGTAGACCTAA
The DNA here is from genome assembly GCF_051348905.1 of Ranitomeya variabilis. Taxonomy (NCBI): domain Eukaryota; kingdom Metazoa; phylum Chordata; class Amphibia; order Anura; family Dendrobatidae; genus Ranitomeya; species Ranitomeya variabilis. Next base: position 524,451,574 of record NC_135234.1, on the reverse strand, counting down.
GAATCACTGCAGGTTGTAGGTTTGTCGGAAGAGGTGGGCCTTCAGGTTCTTTTTGAAGGTTTCCAAGGTAGGCAAGAGTCTGATGTGTTGGGGTAGAGAGTTCCAGAGTATGGGGGAAGCACGGGAGAAGTCTTGTATGCGGATGTGGGAAGAAGAGATAAGAGGGGACAAGAGAAGGAGATCTTGAAAGGATCAAAGGTTGCATGTAGGTAAGTACTGGGAGACCATGTCACAGATGTATGGAAGAGACAGGTTGTGGATGGCTTTGTATGTCATAGTTAGGGTTTTGAAATTAAGGAGAGAGAGTGCACATAGGGAGATAAAAGTGATGATTTGGATGACAATACACGGTAGGTGCACTCACCTTTAGAGGTTGTGAAAAGTCACAACCCCTTGCAGAATATGAGAAGAAACAGTGGTCGCTGCAGACTCTCGTGGATACCAATGTGACAAAAAAGGAAGAAGACTGGGTTTGGAAAGTCTTTGGCCCTGAGGAAGTGACAGATTGCCACGAAACATGTCGCACAATAAAGCTTTCAAGAACATTTAAATCGTGTGTGGTCAGCGCAGATACATTGAGAAACCCCGTCTTCTCCTTCCTTCTTTGTCACATAGTTAGGGTTTTGAACTGAAGCCTCTGGACAATAGGAAGCCAGTGAAGGGCTTGGCAGAGAGGAGAGGCTGGGGAATAACATGGGAGACAGGTGGATTAGTCGGGCAGCAGAGTGTAGGATGGATTGGAGTGGTGCCAGAGTGCTAGAGGGGAGGCCAGATAGTAGGAGGTTGCAGTAGTCGAGGCGGGAGATGATAAGGGCGTGCACTAGTGTTTTTGTGGTTTCATGGTCAAGGAATGCATGGATCGGGAAATATTTTTAAGTTTGAGTTGGCAGGTGGGGGCAAGGGCTTGGATATGTGGCTTGAATGAGAGGGCAGAGTCGAGGATCACCCTGAGGCACCGAGCATGTGGGACTGGAGAAAGTGAGCAGCCATTGACATTAATGGATAGGTCAGGTGGATCAGTAGAGTGAGATGGGGTAAACATGATGAATTTTGTTTTGTCCATGTTCAGTTTTAGAAAACAAGCAGAAAAGAAAGCTGAAATAGCAGACACACATTGTGGGATTTTGGTCAGTAAGGAGGTGAGGTCAGGTCCAGATAGGTAGATCTGCGTGTCATCGGTGTAGAGATGATACTGCAAACTGTGGGATTCTATGAGCTGTCCCAGGCCAAAGGTGTAGATGGAGAAGACTAGGGGTCCTATAACTGAGCCTTGAGGAACACCAGACAGGGGGTGAGGTGAGGAGGTGGTGCGGGAGAGAGAGACACTGAATGTTCGGTCTGTTAGATATGATGAGATCCAGGATGGGGCCAAGTCTGTGATGCCAAGAGATGAGAGAATCTGTAGCAGGAGGGAATGGTTGACAGTGTCGAAGGCAGAAGACCGGTCCAGGAGAAGGAGGACGGAGTAGTGTCGCTTGCTCTTGACGGTTAGTAGGTCATTGGTAACTTTAGTTAGGGTACTTTCAGTTGAGTGATGCGGTCAGAAGCCAGATTGTAACCAGTCAAAGAGGGAGCAGGAGGAGAGGTGGGAGGACAGTTCAATATGGACATGCTGTTCCAGTAGTTGTGAGGCAAAAGGGAGAAGAGATATCGGGTGATAGCTGGACACAGAGGATGGCTCGAGGGAGGGCTTTTTGAGGATGTGTGTGATTGAGGCATGCTTGAAGGATGAGGGAAAGACACCATTTTAAGTGAGAGGTTGAAGAGGTGTGTTAGGGTTGGGATGAAGACCGGGGTAAGGTTAGGGATGAGGTGGGACGGGAGCGGGTCAAGTGTGCAAGTGGTGAGATGTGATCTTGACAGGAAGGTGGAGAGCTGATCTGTCATGGTGGAGAATCTGGTTTTGGAGGAACAGGGTTGAGCAGCTAAGAGGGGCATTGGGGGCTGCGGGCCAAAGCTTTCTCTGATCATATCAATCTTCTACTTAAAGAAAGAGGCAAAGTCTTCAGCAGAAATTAGAGAATAGGGGCGGAGTAGAGAATTGAAAGTGTTGAAAAGCTGTTTATGGTTGTGAGACATGGAGGATATGAGAGATGAGAAGTAAGCTTGTTTTGCGGCAGTGAGCATGGACCTGAAGCTGGTGAGGGACTGCTTGTATGCGACGAAGTGCTCGGCAGAGCGGGATAAATATGTTACAACTCACATGGTGAGGTGGGTTTTCTAAGACATAGGCCAGGATGAGCAAAACAGACCAAATTAAATGGCTCAACACATGGACAGCACGTGAATCAGTGAGTGACCAGGAAAAAGGACTATGCAAGAAAGTAGGCAAACATGTGGAGCAGTAAACAAAAAATGACACATAGCAAGCAGAAACTGTAGATGTATAGTCAGTTGAAGGGTTTGCAGAAAACAAATGATTCATGGTGGAATTGTATGCTATAAAGAGACACATGGTCAATGGTAGAGAAATAGGCAATCAGCAAACAAATGGTTAACAGCAGTTTTATGAGATGAACAGCCAAACTAGATACTTGCTTAAAGAATAAATGACACAATGTTGAAATAGCTATTTAGTGTGAACGACACCAGTATTACAGAGAAGAGTTTTTATAGTTAGAGTAGACTAGCAAGCAGGTCAGCAATAATGAACATGTAACTGAATACTTGCATGCAAAGATAATTACATAGCTGCTGCATAATTGTAGCGTGAACAGCACCAGCATTGGAGATAAGGGCTGATTATGCTTACAGCAGACAAATGTTTAACCACAGCTCTGAGCCACTATGTAAATGCACGCAAATGATAAACAAGCAGGAATTTTATGAAGAAATGAATAGTCAGCTGAGAAAAAATAGTTGCTGAGGCAAACTCCAGAAGTATATGTGGAAATAAAGGCAAAGCTGAGTCAATATTAAAAGGTCTTACATGACGATGTCAAAGGTATTTTCTGGATCACTGCAGAAACCTGGCGTGAAGTTGCACTAAAGGATCTTGGGGAAGTTACCAAGAGCTGTTGCTTGAGCTAGAACAGGTATCAAAATACTACACAGTGTCCACTGAAGTTGATTTGCTGTATAATGCTTGGCGATGTTAGATTTTTCAAAGTGAGAGACCTTCTTTATAGCTGCTGTCCCATCTGGAACACTGTTTTTTAACAATTTAATAACAAAACACATTTGAGTTTTAACTCCCTCACAACTTTTAATGAATTTGTATCTGACTTTGATGCATGTTCACATGCTGAGCCTGCATCTTTCCCTGTACAAGATGGCTGATTTAATCTGCCATCAGGTGGCTTTAACAGTCTGCTCTCTCTGACAATCTCTGACATCAGCATTTAACATGCGTTGACAGGGAGGCAAGTAATTCCACACTCACATCGATGCGCCTCCGATGTGTTCGCGTTGCGTTGATGGGTAGTCATGACAGCGGGGGCGTCTGCTGAAGACTCCTGTGCCTGTCATTATGATCCTCCTCTGAAGGTCAGCCCATGGTTAGCGTGATTTTCACTATACATGATTTTCACTATGCATATATAGCAGAAGCGATTAGACAATCGCAGCTTCAAGTCTCTTAAGTGTACTATTAAATACAGTAAAAAGCAAAAAAAGTTTAAAAAATATTTAAAAAATAACACAAAAGTTCAATTCACCTCTCTTTTGCCCCACTAAAATTAAAATTATTTAAAAAATAAAAAAAAAGTAAGCTAAAATACATATTTGGAATAGCTGCATTCATAAAAGTCAGGTCTATCAAAATATAAAGTAAATTAATCCAATCAATAAACAGCCTGGTGAAAAAAAACCTCTTGACTAGAGATGAGTGCATTAAGCAGCAGAGAATGGAGTTCGAGTTGAATTTCGTGAAATTCCTAGTTTCACATGAATTCAAACATTTTGAGATAAACAATTCCCAAAAAAAACTTTCATTGCAGCATTTCCCTCACTAATGAAGAATCAACGAACAGGCTAGAGTAATTTTGCAGTGCTGTGCAAGCCTAGGTACCTAGGCTATCACAGATCATCGATTCCCAGCCATTTACACAGTCATTTTCCATCTTTAGAATCACTGACTAAGCCTTCTCTTTTGTAGTGTGTAAGGTCTTATGATGAGCAGGATCCTCTCTATGTTGCCTGTAGAGTGTAAGCTTTTATGGTTGTGAGGTCATCTATCCCTCGTGCTGTAGAATGTAAGCTTTTATGATTAGCGGGGTCCTCTCTCTGTTGTCGGTAGGGCTGGTTTTAGGCAAAGTGGGGCCCTAGGCAAACGTTTAAAATGGGGCCCCAAATGCTAACATATTGCACATCACACAGAATAATTTCTGTTGTATTTTCATGCTCTGTGTTCAGGCCGCAAATCGAGTGTGATCTACAATATTGAAGTCATTCGACGCTTGTTTCCCGCCATCTTTACACCAACTGAGAAGGAATGATGGGAACAGAAAAATCACTATTAGATCAATCTGTCCCCATGCAGTATCATGTTATCAGCAGCATATCTGCAGTTTACACCGGCGATGTGCTGCTGAGAACAATGATTTCTGTTCCGGCATAAACAATCCAATCACTCGAATAGGCAGCATTTTGCTTGTTTAGTATAATACACACCATAGTCCTCCACATAGTATAATGTGCTCCACAGTCCTCATTATTGTAAAATGCAAACTCCATAATCCTCCATATAATATAATGTCCAGCAAATGCAGATGGAAGTAAACACGAGCAGCAGATGAAGGAGGATTACTGGAAATGGTGTATGCAGCAGGAACTCAGAGCAGAGTAGCAGGATAACCCCACAGGTTCACAGGAGCTGGTATATAGCCAGGGAGTCACCAGAGGTCAGGAGCTGGATGCAAAGCAGAATACTGTAGCACAGACTGAAGGCTGGGGTGGAGTTTTATAGCAGGAAGACACAGTGCACATGAGACCAAAGACGCCATCTTGGAAAAGGGCAGTAATGCACAAAAGGTAAAAAATGTTCAGAGTCCTGACAATATTAGTTTATCTCCTTGTGAGCCTTAACTTTGTCTGCCTCAAATGTACAAATGGACAATATACAAATGGCGATTTGTAAGCAAGATTGAAATACTGTATACCAAATGTATTCAGACAATCACATAGCTGCATTTCTTGTTAAATATTTAGAGATGTGACAGACAATGCTCATAGTGACACAATCTTGATAAATGTTTGTTTATTCACTTACCAAACAGTTCTAAGCCTCTATATGTTTGCTGTTTGTCATTGTAAAACATTAAGGTTTACTGAAACTATGCTGGTGGTGGTTTGATCTAAATCCTTGTGGCTTTTATTTTCCAGGGGTTTATGGCCCCTCGTCTGATGACTCCATGATATCTCAGGTTCATCCAACCTTGAAAAGTGGCCACTTGAAGGTGTGGGTGAAACTATAATTACTACATAGTGTTATTCACTATATAAGACCAGAGAAACATGACTAAGACAGATGCCAAAACTAGGGTACCTGTACATGTTCAGTGTGCTGATACCTGCATAATTGGGGATGCCCATGCAGTGTAGGTAATCTCCCAGGGGTTCTCTGTCTTGGTGTTGCTTCTCTGATATTCCAGACGGATGATGTTTAAAAGCCTCTTGGTGATGATCTAAGTATACCGTATGTAGTTAATCTTCATATATACGTAATCACGATATTTATTTAATCCTTATATGTACTTATTAACCTGTGTATGTTAACCCGTACAAAAGTGTATGCACTCACACTATTCAATCATACTATTCCTTGAATTTTGTAGTTTGCAATAAAATTGCCTTGTATTGCAAGTATTAGCCTTTTTTAAAGCCGTATCTGAACCTTAGTGTTAAAACATGTCAAATAAAATTGTCAAATTCTCCTGTAAATAATTGTGCAAAGAGGGAACCATCATACTATTAAAAAATACGAGTGCATTTTCCTGGACCCATCCAGTATGTGGGTTCCAAGGCCTAATGGGGTGCATATGACCATGCAGCAGGCCTCGCCTTCCTGCCAATGTATAAAACAAAGGAGTATGGAGCACAAAATGCATATTGTGAAGTGGATTTTCACGGGCCCATACAGTATGTGGGTTCCAAGGCCTAATGGGGTGCATATGACTGACTATGCAGCAGGGCTGGCCTTGCTGCCAATGTGTAAAACAAAGAAGTATGGGAGTACAAAATGCATATTGTGAAGTGGATTTTAATGGGCCCATCTAGTATGTGGGTTCCAAGGCCTAATGGGGTGCATATGACTGACTATGCAGCAGGGCTGGCCTTGCTGCCAATGTGTAAAACAAAGGAGTATGGAGCACAAAATGCATATTGTGAAGTGGATTTGCATGGGCCCATCCAGTATGCAGGATCCAAGGCCTAATGGGGTGCATATGACTGACTATGCAGCAGGGCAGGCCTTGCTGCCAATGTGTAAAACAAAGAAGTATGGGAGTACAAAATGCATATTGTGAAGTGGATTTTAATGGGCCCATCTAGTATGTGGGTTCCAAGGCCTAATGGGGTGCATATGACTGACTATGCAGCAGGGCTCGCCTTCCTGCCAATGTATAAAACAAAGGCGTATGGAGCACAAAATGCATATTGTGAAGTGGATTTTCACGGGCCCATACAGTATGTGGGTTCCAAGGCCTAATGGGGTGCATATGACTGACTATGCAGCAGGGCAGGCCTTGCTGCCAATGTGTAAAACAAAGAAGTATGGAAGTACAAAATGCATATTGTGAAGTGGATTTTAATGGGCCCATCTAGTATGTGGGTTCCAAGGCCTAATGGGGTGCATATGACTGACTATGCAGCAGGGCTGGCCTTGCTGCCAATGTGTAAAACAAAGGAGTATGGAGCACAAAATGCATATTGTGAAGTGGATTTGCATGGGCCCATCCAGTATGCAGGATCCAAGGCCTAATGGGGTGCATATGACTGACTATGCAGCAGGGCAGGCCTTGCTGCCAATGTGTAAAACAAAGAAGTATGGGAGTACAAAATGCATATTGTGAAGTGGATTTTAATGGGCCCATCTAGTATGTGGGTTCCAAGGCCTAATGGGGTGCATATGACTGACTATGCAGCAGGGCTCGCCTTCCTGCCAATGTATAAAACAAAGGAGTATAGAGCACAAAATGCATATTGTGAAGTGGATTTTCATGGGCCCATACAGTATGTGGGTTCCAAGGCGTAAGGGGGAGCATATGAATTGGTAGCATGGCAGGCCTTGCATTCAATGCAGCATTTTTTCAGGAGGCCCTCCTGGACATCTTATGAAAGGGGTATTGTGGTGCGTCGTAATTCTTGGCAGCCCATCCACTCACAGCATAGGCTACAACAGCTTAGGAGACCCACTGTTTCATAATGGCCCTTTAAGAAGATTAATGCCTCCTGATGCACCAGTAAAAATAGGATCTGTGACTTTAAGAGTCCCTCCTTCGTACATGAAACAAGATGGGTCTGCTTATGTATCACACACCACATGGCCAGCTAGGGTTGTTAACCCCTTCCCGACCTGTGATGCCACGTAGGCGTCATGAAAGTCGGTGCCAATCCGACCTGTGACGCCTATGTGGCCTCATGGAGGGATCGTGTCCCTGCAGATCGGGTTAAAGGGTTAACTCCAATTTCACCCGATCTGCAAGGACAGGGGGAGTGGTACTTCAGCCCAGGGGGGGTGGCTTCACCCCCTCGTGGCTACAATCGCTCTGATTGGCTGTTGAAAGTGAAACAGCCAATCAGAGCAATTTGTAATATTTCACCTATGAAAATGGTGAAATATTACAATCCAGCCATGGCCGATGCTGCAATATCATCGGCCATGGCTGGAAACCCTGATCTGACCCCCCCACCGCCACCAATCGCCTCCCCAGTCCTCCGTCCTGTGCTCCGCTCCCCTCCGTCCGCCTGTCCGCTCCCTCGTACTCCTGTCCGCTCCCCCTGTGCTCCGATCACACCCCCCATGCTCCGATCCCCCTGTGCTCCGATCCCCCCCCATACTTACCGAGCCTCCCGGTGTCCGTCCGTCTGCTCTATGGGTGCCACCATCTTCCAAAATGGCGGACGCATTTGCAGTGCGCCCGCCGAATCTGCCAGCCGGCAGATTCGTTCTAGGTACATTTTGATCACTGTGATAAAACCTATCACAGTGATCAAAATAAAAAAAATGGTAAATGAACCCCCCGTTTATCACCCCCATAGGTAGGGACAATAATAAAAATAAAGAAAATATATTTACTTTTATTTTTACACTAGGGTTAGGATTAGAACTAGGGTTAAGGTTAGGGCTAGGGTTAGGGCTAGGGTTAGGGTTAGAATTAGGGTTAGAATTAGGGTTAGGGTTAGAATTAGGGTATGTGCACACACTGCGGATTTCGCTACGAAACCGCAGCGTTTCCTGTTATGATCCTAGTGGTAGAGGATCTCAGAAGTTCCAGCTAAGTCCGCAAACACAAAAACCAGCTCATAGGAAGGTGGTAACTTGGCTGACCGTATATCTAATCCTAGCACAACAACTAGAAGTAGCCGGGGAACGTACCTACGTTGATTCTAGACGTCTCGCACCAGCCGGAGAACTAACTAACCCTTTCAGAGAAAATAAGACCTCACTTGCCTCAAGAGAAAGGACCCCAAAGTTATAATTCAAGCCCCCAACAAATAATAACGGTGAGGTAAGAAGAAAAGACAAACGTAAGAATGAACTAGATTTAGCAAAGAGAGGCCCACTAATTAATAGCAGAAAATAGGAAGGAGACTTATACGGTCAGCAAAAACCCTACAAAAATATCCACGCTGAAAATCCAAGAACCCCCGCACCGACTAACGGTGTGGGGGGAGAATATCAGCCCCCTAGAGCTTCCAGCAAAAATCAGGAATCACTGTTGTGAATTTGGATTCTGGGCTCCCCCGGTGGCCGCTTGTGGAATTGGACTTGTCATCCTCTTTCCTGTTTCACCTGGTTCCATCAGTAGTGGGTGTCGCTATTTAAGCTCATTTCTCTGGTGGTTTCTTGCCGGTCAACAATGTTATCTGATGCCTCTCAGTGCTTGTTCCTGCTTCTGACAACTACTAGATAAGTTGGACTTTTGTCCATGTTTCTTTTTGCCTATTTGTTCCAGTTCACAGCTGAAGTTTTGTTACTGTGTCTGGAAAGCTCTCGTTGATCTGGGATTGCTACTCTGGCGTTATGAGTTAATGCCAGAGTTTAAGGTAATCTCTGGATGGTGTTTTGTTAGTGTTTTTCTGCTGACCATGAAAGTATACTATCTGTCTTCTGCTATCTAGTAAGCGGACCTCAAATTTGCTAAGACTATTTTCCTGCTGCGTTTGTTGTTTCATCTGAACTCACCGTCATTATATGTGGGGGGCTACTGTCTTCTTTGGAATATTTCTCTAGAGGTGAGCCAGGTCTTATATTTCCCTCTGCTAGCTATTTAGGTCTTAGGCCAGAGCTGGGCATCTAGCAATAAATAGGAAATGCTACCTGGCTATTTCTAGTTGCGCGGCAGGCTTAGTTCATGGTCAGTATAGTTCCATCTTCCGAGAGCTTGTCCCTCTATAGGCTTGCTATGATCTCTGCCTGCAGAGATCATGACAGTTTGACCGGCCTATAAAGTGTTAAAGACCCAGGTTGAGAAAGGAGAGTTATAAGAAGTCTGCTGGAATTTTTTTTTTTTTTTTTTTTTTTTTTTTTCTTTCCTCCAGTTTGCCTTGCTGCAGTCTTTTTTCTCTCTCTCCTCCTAATCTCTGTATTGCTCTGTGTGCACCTGACAATAATGGATCTTCAGAGTGTGACTGCGGGTTTGAATAATCTCATCACGAAAGTACAAAATTTGCAAGATTTTGTGGTACATGCTCCAGTATCTGAGCCGAGAATTCCTTTGCCGGAGTTCTTCACAGGGAATAGAGCTAGCTTCCAGAATTTCCGAAATAATTGTAAGCTTTATTTGTCCCTGAAGTCTCGTTCAGCTGGAGACCCTGCTCAGCAGGTTAGGATTGTGATTTCCTTGCTCAGGGGTGACCCTCAAGATTGGGCCTTCTCATTGCCAGCAGGGGATCCTGCGTTGCGCGATGTGGATGCGTTTTTTCTGGCCTTGGGCTTGCTTTATGAGGAACCTCATTTGGAACTTCAGGCAGAAAAAACTTTGATGGCACTATCTCAGGGGCAAGACGAAGCTGAGGTTTACTGCCAAAAATTCCGTAAATGGTCTGTGCTTACTCAGTGGAATGAGTGCGCCTTGGCGGCAACTTTCAGAGAAGGTCTCTCTGATGCCGTTAAGGATGTTATGGTGGGGTTCCCTGTGCCTGCAGGTCTGAATGAGTCCATGACAATGGCTATTCAGATTGATAGGCGTCTACGGGAGCGCAAACCGGTGCACCATCTGGCGGTGTCTATGGAAAAGACGCCAGAAAGTATGCAGTGTGATAGAATTCTGTCCAGGAGTGAGCGACAGAATTTTAGACGGAAGAATGGATTGTGCTTCTATTGTGGGGATTCTACTCATGTTATATCAGCATGCTCTAGGCGTACAAAGAAGCTTGATAAGTCTGTTTCCATTGGCACCATTCAGTCTAAGTTTATTTTGTCTGTAACCCTGATTTGCTCTTTGTCATCCATTGCCACGGACGCCTATGTTGACTCTGGCGCCGCTCTGAGTCTTATGGATTGGTCCTTTGCCAATCGTTGTGGTTTTGATTTAGAGCCTTTGGAGACTCTTATTCCTCTGAAGGGGATTGACTCCACCCCATTGGCTAATAATAAACCACAGTACTGGACACATGTAACCATGCGTATCAATCCGGATCACCAGGAGATTATTCGTTTCCTGGTGCTGTATAATTTACATGACGATTTGGTACTGGGATTGCCATGGTTGCAGTCTCACAATCCAGTCTTGGACTGGAGAGCAATGTCTGTGTTGAGCTGGGGATGTAAGGGTATTCATGGGGACTTACCTTTGGTTTCTATTTCGTCGTCCATTCCCTCTGAAGTCCCTGAGTTCCTCTCTGATTATCAAGACGTCTTTGACGAACCCAAGCTTGGGTCGTTACCTCCGCACCGTGAGTGCGATTGCGCCATAGATTTGATACCGGGTTGCAAATATCCAAAGGGTCGTTTGTTTAATCTGTCTGTGCCGGAACATGCTGCTATGCGGGAATATATAAAGGAGTCTTTGGAAAAGGGACATATTCGTCCATCTTCTTCTCCCTTGGGAGCTGGGTTTTTCTTTGTCTCAAAAAAGGACGGCTCTTTGAGACCATGTATTGATTATCGGCTTCTGAATAAGATCACTGTTAAGTACCAATACCCATTGCCATTGCTTACTGATTTGTTTGCTCGTATAGAGGGTGCTAAGTGGTTCTCTAAAATTGATCTTCGTGGGGCGTATAATTTGGTGCGGATCAGGCAGGGGGATGAGTGGAAGACCGCATTTAATACGCCCGAGGGCCACTTTGAGTATTTGGTCATGCCTTTTGGTCTTTCTAATGCCCCTTCAGTTTTCCAGTCTTTTATGCATGATATTTTCCGCGATTTTCTGGATAAATTTATGATAATATATCTGGATGATATTCTGATTTTTTCTGATGACTGGGACTCTCATGTCCAGCAGGTCAGGAGAGTTTTTCAGGTTCTGCGGTCTAATTCTTTATGTGTGAAGGGGTCTAAGTGCGTTTTTGGGGTCCAGAAAATTTCCTTTTTGGGGTATATTTTTTCTCCCTCTTCCATTGAGATGGATCCCGTCAAGGTGCAAGCTATTTGTGACTGGACTCAGCCCTCCTCTCTTAAGGGTCTTCAGAGATTTTTGGGCTTTGCCAACTTTTACCGCCGATTTATTGCTGGTTTTTCGGATGTCGTTAAACCACTGACTGATTTGACCAGACATGGCGCTGATGTTGCTAATTGGTCCCCTCATGCTGTAGAGGCCTTTCAGGAGCTTAAGCACCGTTTTGCCTCTGCCCCTGTGTTACGTCAGCCTGATGTGAATCTGCCTTTTCAGGTTGAGGTTGACGCTTCGGAGATCGGAGCTGGGGCAGTGTTGTCGCAGAAAGGTTCCGACTGCTCCGTCATTAGGCCTTGTGCTTTCTTTTCTCGCAAATTTTCGCCTGCAGAGCGGAATTATGATGTTGGGAATAGGGAGCTTTTGGCCATGAAGTGGGCGTTTGAGGAGTGGCGCCATTGGCTAGAGGGGGCTAAGCATCAGGTGGTGGTATTGACTGACCACAAAAATTTGATTTATCTTGAGACTGCCAGGCGCCTGAATCCTAGACAGGCGCGCTGGTCTTTATTTTTTTCTCGCTTTAATTTTGTGGTGTCATACCTACCGGGTTCTAAGAATGTTAAGGCAGATGCCCTTTCTAGGAGTTTTGACCCGGACTCTCCTGGTAATGCTGAACCCACAGGTATCCTTAGGGAGGGAGTGATTTTGTCGGCCGTTTCTCCTGATCTGCGGCGGTCCTTGCAAGAGTTTCAGGCGGATAGACCGGATCGTTGTCCGCCTGATAGACTGTTTGTTCCGGAGGATTGGACCAGTAGAGTCATCTCTGAGGTACATTCTTCTGCATTGGCAGGTCATCCCGGAATTTTTGGTACCAGGGATTTGGTGGCAAGATCCTTCTGGTGGCCTTCCCTGTCACGAGATGTGCGAGTCTTTGTGCAGTCATGTGACATTTGTGCTCGGGCCAAGTCTTGTAGTTCTCGGGCTAGCGGACTGCTGTTGCCCTTGCCTATTCCTAAGAGGCCTTGGACACACATCTCGATGGATTTTATTTCAGATCTGCCTGTTTCCCAGAAGATGTCTGTCATCTGGGTGGTCTGTGACCGTTTCTCTAAAATGGTCCATTTGGTTCCTCTGCCCAAGTTGCCTTCTTCTTCTGAGTTGGTTCCTCTGTTTTTTCAGAATGTTGTCCGATTGCACGGTATTCCTGAGAATATTGTTTCTGACAGAGGTACCCAATTTGTGTCTAGATTTTGGCGGGCATTCTGTGCTAGGATGGGCATAGATTTGTCTTTTTCATCTGCTTTTCACCCTCAGACTAATGGCCAGACCGAGCGGACTAATCAGACCCTGGAGACATATCTGAGGTGTTTTGTCTCTGCTGACCAGGATGATTGGGTTGCTTTTTTGCCATTGGCAGAGTTCGCCCTCAATAATCGGGCCAGCTCTTCCACCTTGGTGTCCCCGTTTTTCTGTAATTCGGGGTTTCACCCTCGATTTTCCTCCGGTCAGGTGGAATCCTCGGATTGTCCTGGAGTGGATGCGGTGGTGGAGAGATTACATCACATCTGGGGGCAGGTTATGGACAATTTGAAGTTGTCCCAGGAGAAGACTCAGCGTTTTGCCAACCGTCATCGTCGTGTTGGTTCTCGGCTTTGTGTTGGAGATTTGGTGTGGTTGTCTTCTCGTTTTGTCCCTATGAGGGTCTCTTCTCCTAAGTTTAAACCTCGGTTCATCGGCCCTTATAGAATATTGGAGATTCTTAATCCTGTTTCTTTCCGTTTGGACCTCCCTGCGTCCTTTTCCATTCATAACGTTTTTCATCGGTCGTTATTGCGCAGGTATGAGGTACCTGTTGTACCTTCAGTTGAGCCTCCTGCTCCGGTGTTGGTTGAGGGTGAGTTGGAGTACATTGTGGAGAAAATTTTGGACTCTCGTGTTTCCAGACGGAGACTCCAGTATCTGGTCAACTGGAAGGGTTACGGCCAGGAGGATAATTCTTGGGTCAATGCATCTGATGTTCATGCTTCTGATCTTGTTCGTGCCTTCCATAGGGCTCATCCTGGTCGCCCTGGTGGATCTGGTGAGGGTTCGGTGCCCCCTCCTTGAGGGGGGGGTACTGTTGTGAATTTGGATTCTGGGCTCCCCCGGTGGCCGCTTGTGGAATTGGACTTGTCATCCTCTTTCCTGTTTCACCTGGTTCCATCAGTAGTGGGTGTCGCTATTTAAGCTCATTTCTCTGGTGGTTTCTTGCCGGTCAACAATGTTATCTGATGCCTCTCAGTGCTTGTTCCTGCTTCTGACAACTACTAGATAAGTTGGACTTTTGTCCATGTTTCTTTTTGCCTATTTGTTCCAGTTCACAGCTGAAGTTTTGTTACTGTGTCTGGAAAGCTCTCGTTGATCTGGGATTGCTACTCTGGCGTTATGAGTTAATGCCAGAGTTTAAGGTAATCTCTGGATGGTGTTTTGTTAGTGTTTTTCTGCTGACCATGAAAGTATACTATCTGTCTTCTGCTATCTAGTAAGCGGACCTCAAATTTGCTAAGACTATTTTCCTGCTGCGTTTGTTGTTTCATCTGAACTCACCGTCATTATATGTGGGGGGCTACTGTCTTCTTTGGAATATTTCTCTAGAGGTGAGCCAGGTCTTATATTTCCCTCTGCTAGCTATTTAGGTCTTAGGCCAGAGCTGGGCATCTAGCAATAAATAGGAAATGCTACCTGGCTATTTCTAGTTGCGCGGCAGGCTTAGTTCATGGTCAGTATAGTTCCATCTTCCGAGAGCTTGTCCCTCTATAGGCTTGCTATGATCTCTGCCTGCAGAGATCATGACAAATCACATTATGAACAAGCTGGAACAAAATAGAAGCAAAGCGAATAAACAAAAATAAGAAAGCAGGACTTAGCTTATCTTGCAAAGAACAGGAGACCAGGAGTCAGGAGCAAACAGACATAGACTGACTACATCGATTCCAGGCACTAGACTGAGTTTCCAGGAAGTCTAAATAGGAACACCCAAGGCCTAACGAACCAGGTGGGTACCAACCTGGAGAAAGATGATCCAAGTGTAATACCGCTAGTGACCACAAGAGGGAGCCAAGAAATATAGTTCACAACAGTACCCCCCCTTTAAGGAGGGGTCACCGAACCCTCACCAAGACCACCAGGGCGATCAGGATGAGCAGCGTGAAAGGCACGCACCAAATCGGCCGCATGAACATCAGAGGCGACCACCCAGGAATTATCCTCCTGACCATAGCCCTTCCATTTGACCAGATACTGAAGCCTCCGTCTAGAGAGACGAGAATCCAAGATCTTCTCCACCACGTACTCCAACTCGCCCTCAACCAAGACCAGAGCCGGAGGGTCAACAGCAGGAACCACAGGTACCACGTACCGCCGTAACAGAGACCTATGGAACACATTGTGAATGGCAAATGACACCGGAAGATCCAAACAAAAAGACACCGGATTCAGGACTTCCAAAATTTTATAAGGACCAATAAAGCGAGGCTTAAACTTAGGAGAGGAAACCTTCAGAGGGACATACCGAGAAGATAACCAAACCAAATCCCCAACACGAAGTCGGGGACCCACACCGCGGCGGCGGTCGGCAAAACGCTGAGCCTTCTCCTGTGACAACTTCAAGTTGTCCACCACATGATTCCAAATCCGCTGCAACCTATCCACCACGGAATCCACCCCAGGACAGTCAGAAGGTTCAACATGACCCGAGGAAAAACGAGGATGAAAACCAGAGTTGCAGAAAAATGGCGAAACCAAAGTAGCGGAACTAGCCCGATTATTGAGGGCAAACTCAGCCAATGGCAAGAAGGTCACCCAATCATCCTGATCCGCAGAAACAAAACATCTCAAATAAGCCTCCAGCGTCTGATTGGTTCGCTCCGTTTGGCCATTAGTCTGAGGATGAAAGGCAGATGAAAACGACAAATCAATGCCCATCTTAGCAAAAAAAGATCGCCAGAATCTGGACACAAACTGGGATCCTCTGTCAGACACGATATTCTCAGGAATGCCATGCAAGCGAACCACATTCTGAAAGAACAAAGGAACCAGATCAGAAGAGGAAGGCAACTTAGGCAAGGGCACCAAATGGACCATCTTGGAAAAGCGATCACGCACCACCCAGATGACAGACATACCTTGAGACACCGGAAGATCTGAAATGAAATCCATGGAAATGTGTGTCCAAGGCCTCTTCGGGACGGGCAAGGGCAAAAGCAACCCGCTGGCACGAGAACAGCAAGGCTTAGCCCGAGCACAAATCCCACAGGACTGCACAAAAGAACGCACATCCCGCGACAAGGAAGGCCACCAAAAGGACCTAGCCACCAAATCTCTGGTACCAAAAATCCCAGGATGCCCCGCCAACACTGAGGAATGAACCTCGGAGATAACTCTGCTGGTCCATTTATCAGGAACAAACAGTCTATCAGGTGGGCAAGGGTCAGGTCTACCAGCCTGAAATCTCTGCAACACACGACGCAAATCAGGAGAAATGGCCGACAATATTACTCCCTCTTTAAGAATACCAGCTGGCTCTGAGACTCCCGGAGAGTCAGGCACAAAACTCCTAGAAAGAGCATCGGCCTTCACATTCTTCGAACCAGGCAGGTACGAGACCACAAAGTCAAAACGGGAGAAAAACAACGACCAACGAGCCTGTCTAGGATTCAGGCGCTTAGCAGACTCGAGATACATCAAATTTTTGTGATCCGTCAAGACCACCACACGATGCTTAGCTCCCTCGAGCCAATGACGCCACTCCTCAAATGCCCACTTCATGGCCAACAACTCCCGATTACCAACATCATAGTTCCGCTCCGCAGGCGAAAATTTCCTAGAAAAAAAAGCACAAGGTCTCATCACAGAGCAACCAGAGCCTTTCTGCGACAAAACAGCCCCTGCACCGATCTCAGAAGCGTCCACTTCAACCTGAAAGGGAAGTGAGACATCAGGCTGGCACAAAACAGGCGCCGAAGTAAACCGGAGCTTCAGCTCCCGGAAGGCCTCCACGGCTGCCGGAGCCCAATTAGCCACATCAGAACCTTTCTTGGTCATATCCGTCAAAGGTTTAACAATGCTAGAGAAATTAGCAATAAAACGAGGATAGAAATTAGCAAAACCCAAGAACTTCTGAAGACTCTTAACAGACGTGGGTTGAGTCCAATCATGAATAGCTCGGACCTTGACTGGGTCCATCTCTACTGTAGAAGGGGAGAAAATGAAACCCAGAAAGGAAACCTTCTGCACTCCAAAGAGACACTTTGAGCCCTTCACAAACAAAGCATTATCACGCAAAACCTGAAACACCATCCTGACCTGCTTTACATGAGAATCCCAATCATCAGAAAAAACCAGAATATCATCCAGATAAACAATCATGAATTTATCTAGATACTTCCGGAAGATGTCATGCATAAAAGACTGAAACACTGAAGGAGCATTAGAAAGCCCAAAAGGCATCACCAAGTACTCAAAATGACCTTCGGGCGTATTAAACGCAGTTTTCCATTCATCTCCCTGCTTAATGCGCACAAGGTTGTACGCACCACGAAGATCTATCTTGGTGAACCACTTGGCACCCTTAATCCGAGCAAACAAGTCCGACAATAGTGGCAAAGGATACTGAAATTTGACCGTGATTTTATTCAGAAGCCGATAGTCTATACAAGGTCTCAAAGACCCGTCTTTCTTGGCTACAAAAAAGAATCCCGCACCAAGAGGGGAAGAGGATGGACGAATATGTCCCTTCTCCAAAGACTCCTTTATATAAGAACGCATTGCGGCATGCTCAGGTACAGATAAATTAAATAATCGTCCCTTAGGAAATTTACTACCAGGAATCAAATCTATAGCGCAGTCACAGTCCCTATGAGGAGGAAGGGCACTGGACCTGGACTCACTGAATACATCCTGATAGTCCAACAAATACTCCGGAACTTCAGAAGGAGTAGAAGAAGCAATAGACACCGACGGGGAATCGCAATGAATTCCCTGACAACCCCAACTTGACACAGACATTGCCATCCAATCCAAAACTGGATTATGGGTCTGTAACCATGGCAGACCTAAAACGACCAAATCATGCATTTTATGCAGAACAAGAAAACTAATCACCTCCCGATGTTCAGGAGTCATACACATGGTCACTTGTGTCCAATACTGCGGTTTATTCTCCGCCAATGGCATTGCATCTATTCCTCTAAGAGGAATAGGATTTTTCAAAGGCTCCAGGACAAAACCACAGCGCTTGGCGAACGACAAGTCCATAAGACTCAGGGCAGCACCTGAATCCACAAATGCCATTACAGAGTAGGAAGACAATGAGCAAATTAGAGTTACAGACAAAATAAACTTAGGATGCAAATTACCAATGGCGACAGGACTAACCATCTTTGTTAGGCGTTTAGAGCATGCTGAGATAACATGTGTAGAATCACCACAGTAAAAACACAACCCATTCTGACGTCTATGATTTTGTCGTTCAGTTCTAGTCTGAATTCTATCACATAGCATTGAGTCAGGTGTCCGTTCAGACAACACTGCCAGAGGATTAGCAGATTTACGCTCCCGCAAACGCCGATCTATCTGAATGGCCAGAGCCATATAATCACTCAGATTTGTAGGAATGGGAAAACCCACCATCACATTCTTAATGGCTTCAGAAAGGCCATTTCTGAAATTTGCGGCCAGAGCACACTCATTCCATTGAGTAAGCATGGACCATTTCCGAAATTTTTGGCAATACACTTCAGCCTCATCTTGGCCCTGAGAGATAGCCAGCAACGCTTTTTCTGCCTGAATTTCAAGATTGGGCTCCTCATAAAGCAATCCGAGCGCCAGAAAAAACGCATCAATATTTGCCAATGCCGGATCTCCTGGCACCAATGAAAAAGCCCAATCCTGAGGGTCGCCACGCAAGAAAGAGATAACAATTTTAACTTGCTGAGCTGAGTCTCCAGACGAACGCGGTCTCAAAGATAGAAACAATTTACAATTATTCCTAAAATTCCCAAATTTAAATCGGTCACCAGAGAAAAGCTCAGGAATAGGTACCTTAGGCTCTGACATAGGACTACTAATAACAAAATCCTGAATGCCCTGCACTCGTGCAGCAAGCTGATCCACACTAGTAATCAGAGTCTGAACATTCATGTCTGCAGCAGAGCTTCAAGCCACTCAGAGGAAAAAGGGGAAGAAGAAAAAAAAAAAAAAAAACTCAGAACTTCTTTTCTTTTAATCCCGCTTCTGGGATTAACTTCCGGCCTGGAATACTGTTATGATCCTAGTGGTAGAGGATCTCAGAAGTTCCAGCTAAGTCCGCAAACACAAAAACCAGCTCATAGGAAGGTGGTAACTTGGCTGACCGTATATCTAATCCTAGCACAACAACTAGAAGTAGCCGGGGAACGTACCTACGTTGATTCTAGACGTCTCGCACCAGCCGGAGAACTAACTAACCCTTTCAGAGAAAATAAGACCTCACTTGCCTCAAGAGAAAGGACCCCAAAGTTATAATTCAAGCCCCCAACAAATAATAACGGTGAGGTAAGAAGAAAAGACAAACGTAAGAATGAACTAGATTTAGCAAAGAGAGGCCCACTAATTAATAGCAGAAAATAGGAAGGAGACTTATACGGTCAGCAAAAACCCTACAAAAATATCCACGCTGAAAATCCAAGAACCCCCGCACCGACTAACGGTGTGGGGGGAGAATATCAGCCCCCTAGAGCTTCCAGCAAAAATCAGGAATCACATTATGAACAAGCTGGAACACAATAGAAGCAAAGCGAATAAACAAAAATAAGAAAGCAGGACTTAGCTTATCTTGCAAAGAACAGGAGACCAGGAGTCAGGAGCAAACAGACATAGACTGACTACATCGATTCTAGGCACTAGACTGAGTTTCCAGGAAGTCTAAATAGGAACACCCAAGGCCTAATGAACCAGGTGGGTACCAACCTGGAGAAAGATGATCCAAGTGTAATACCACTAGTGACCACAAGAGGGAGCCAAGAAATATAGTTCACAACAGTTTCCGCAAGTACAGTACAGTACAATGTAAACCTATGGGAAACGAAATCCGCAGTGCACATGCCGCGGAAAAAAATGCGTGGAAACACAGTGGTTTATATTCTGCGGCATGTCAATTCTTTGTGCGGATTTCGCTGCGGGTTTACACCTGCCCTAATAGAAAACGGCAGGTGTAAACCCGCAGCTGAAACCGCACTAGAAACCGCGATAAATCCCCAGTAAAAGCTGCAGCGGTTTTGCACTGCGGATTTATCAATTCCGCTGCGGAAAATTCTGCAATGGAATCCGTAGCGTGGGCACATACCCTAAGGCTATGCGCACACGGTGCGGATTTGGCTGCGGATCCGCGGCAGATTTGCCGCTGCGGATTCATAGCAGTTTTCCATCAGGTTTACAGTACCATGTAAACCTATGGAAAACCAAATCCGCTGTCCCCATGGTGCGGAAAATATCGCGCAGAAACGCTGCATTGTATTTTCTGCAGCATGTCAATTCTTTGTGCGGATTCCGCAGCGTTTTACACCTGTTCCTCAACAGGAATCCGCAGGTGAAATCCACAGAAAAAAACGCTGGAAATCCACGGTAAATCCGCAGGTAAAACGCAGTGCATTTTACCTGCGGTTTTTTTAAAAATGATGCGGAAAAATCTCACACGAATCTGCAACGTGGGCACATAGCCTTATGGTTAGGGTTGAAATTAGAGTTAGGGTTGGAATTAGGGCTAGGGTAGGAAATAGGGTTAAGATTAGGCTTGTGGTTAGGGTTATGGTTAGGGTTAGGGGTGTGTTGGGGTTAGGGTTGTGGTTAGGGTTGGGATTAGGGTTAGGATTAGGGTTGGGATTAGGGTTAGGGGTGTGTTGGGGTTAGGGTTGTGGTTAAGGGTGTGTTGGGGTTAGGGTTGTGATCAGGGTTATGGCTAGAGTTGGGATTAGGGTTAAAGGTGTGTTGGGGTTAGTGTTGGAGTTAGAATTGAGGGGTTTCCACTGCTTAGGCACATCAGGGGTCTCCAAACGCAACATGGCACCACCATTGATTCCAGCCAATCTTGGGTTCAAAAAGTCAAATGGTGCTCCCTCCCTTCCGAGCCCTGACGTGCGCCTAAACAGTGGTTTACCCCCACATATGGGGTACCAGCATACTCAGAACAAACTGGGCAACAACTATTGGGGTCCAATTTCTCCTGTTACCCTTGCGAAAAGAAAAAATTGCTTGCTAAAACATAATTTTTGAGGAAAGAAGAATGATTTTTTATTTTCATGGCTCTGCGTTATAAACTTCTGTGAAGCACTTGGGGGTTCAAAGTGCTCAGCACACTTCGGGGCAAGTTCCTTGGGGGTCTAGTTTCCAAAATGGGGTCACTTTTGGGGGGTTTCTACTGTTTAGGCAGATCAGGGGCTCTGCAAACGCAACGTGACGCTCGCAGACCATTCCATCAAAGTCTGCATTTCTAAACATCACTACTTCCCTTCCGAGCCCCGACGTGTGCCTAAGCAGTGGTTTACCCCCACATATGGGGTATCAGCGTACTCAGGACAAAAAGGGCAACAAATATTGGGGTCCACTTCTCCTGTTACCCTTGTGAAAATAAAAAATTACTTACTAAAATATAATTTTTGAGGAAAGAAAAATGATTTTTTATTTTCACGGCTCTTCATTGTAAACTTCTGTGAAGCACTTGGGGGTTCAAAGTGCTCACCACATGTCTAGATAAGTTCCTTTGGGGGTCTAGTTTCCAAAATGGGGTCACTTGTAGGGGATCTCCAATGTTTAGGCACATAGGAGCTCTCCAAACGCGACATGGTGTCCGCTAAAGATTGGAGCCAATTTTTCATTGAAAAAGTCAAATGGCGCTCCTTCCCTTCCGAGCCCTGTTGTGCGCCCAAACAGTGGTTCCCCCCCCATATGGGGTATCGGCGTACTCAGGACATATTGTTCAATAACTTTTGGGTTCCAGTTTCTCTTTTTACCCTTGGGAAAATAAAAAAATTGTTGCTAAAAGATCATTTTTTGTGACTAAAAAGTTAAATGTTCATTTTTTCCTTCCATGTTGCTTCTGCTGCTGTGAAGCACCTGAAGGGTTAATAAACTTTTTGAATGTGGTTTTGAGCACCTTGAGGGGTGCAGTTTTTAGAATGCTGTCACTTTTGTGTATTTTCAGCCATATAGACCCTTCAAACTGACTTCAAATGTGAGGTGGTCCCTAAAAAAAAAAATTTTGTTTCCAAAATTGTGCTGATGTAAAGTAGACATGTGGGTAATGTTATTTATTAACTATTTTGTGTCACATAACTCTCTCGTTTAACTGAATGAAAATTCAAAATTTGAAAATTGTAAAATTTTCAAATTTTTCGCTAAATTTCCATTTTTTTTCACAAATAAATGCAAAAATTATCGACCTAAATTTACGACTATCATGAATCCCAATATGTCACGAAAAAACAATCTCAGAACCACTAGGATCCGTTGAAGCATTCCTGAGTTATTACCTCATAAAGGGGCACTGGTCAGAATTGCAAAAAACGGCCAGGTCATTAAGGTCAAAATAGGCTGGGTCATGAAGGGGTTAAATGTTACAATGACATTTCCCAGTGAATGCATTTATAGTGGTTGAAAGCAATGTTAAAGTTGAAAAACGCTTCAAAAACGCAGCGTCTGAACTAAGCCTAAGTGGAAGAGGAAATTTTCGGCCTGCGGTTAAATATTTGGCCTTACAGGCAAGTCATTAACCTGCAAAGGATGTACCTTGACATATTTCCAAGCAAAACCCGTTTTTGTTTCGTTTTCATGTGTTTTTTGTGGCTCCGGGAAAAATGGCATGAATCTCAGAAAATATGATTAAAGCTGTGAACTAGGAGTCAGGAATGCTTCCAGGGGTGATCCCCATGATGTCCCTGTGTCATTTGAACAGTGTTTCCATCATTTTCAGACGTTTTTAGACCTTAAAAGGACCCCCGGGGGGGGGATCGCGGTAATACCCGGGTCTCCCTTAGACTTATATTGGGCTCGTTGTTCTGGCCGAGTACCCGAGTATTCCAATTTGCTCGACCCGAGCAACGGGCACCCGAGCATTTTAGTGCTCGCCCATCACTAGTGGTGAGCCCCTGGTACTTCATAGAATTTTACAATGTTAATCTGTGAAAATGAAAAAAACTTTCCTCAACATTGTTGTTTTAGCCCCAGTTGTTTTTAATTTTCACAAGGATAGCAAGATAAAATGGAACCAAAAATTTGTCGTGCAATTTCTCTGGAGTACAAAGATGCCCCATATGTGTTCAAAAACTACTTTTGAGGCACAGTGCAAATCTCTGAAGGAAGAAGCGCCATATTGGAAGTTGCATTTTGCTGGACTGGTTTGAGGGTGATGTGTCACATTGGCAGAGCCACTGAGGTGCTAGAACATCAGAAACCCCCCATATATGACCTCATTTTACAAACTACACTCCCCAATTCATCTAGGGATACAGTGATCATATTGACACCACATGTGCCTCACAGATTGTCTTGTTGCCACTCTTCATGTTCTCAGAATTGCCAACTCTTATCTTGGGAGACTTCAACAGCCCACCTCCCCAACTGCATCCCAGTTTCTATCTCTACCGACTCGTTGTGCCCTGTTGTGAATTCTGTTCTCGAACTCCCTCCGGTGGTTATGAATGGTACTTCGGCGAGTTCTGTCCATGGACTCCCTCTGGTGGCTGTGAGTGGAGCTGCTGGTTCTGAGGTTTTGTCCTCAGCTAACCTCGTTTAGTCCTAGGCTGGCTGCTCTATTTAACTCCACTTGGATCGTTACTTGATGCCAGCTGTCAATGTCCTAGTACTGGTTCAGTTTGTTCTTGGATCTTTCAGATGACCTGTCTACTCCAGCAAAAGCTAAGTCCCTGCTAGCTTATTTGTTTACCACTGTTTTTTTGTCCAGCTTGCTATCATGATTCTGCCTGGCTAGCTGGAAGCTCTGGGATGCAGAGTGGCACCTCCACGCCGTGAGTCGGTGTGGGGTCTCTTTTGCACACTCTGCGTGGTTTTTTGGTAGTTTTTATGCTGACCGCAAAGATACCTTTTCTATCCTCAAGTCTGTTTAGTTAAGTCTGGCCACCTTTGCTGAAACCTATTTCATTCCTGTGTTTGTGACTTCCATCTTAACTCACAGTCAATACGTGTGGGGGGCTGCCTATTTCTTTGGGGAATTTCTCTGAGGCAAGTTAGGCCTTATTTTCTATCTTTAGGGGTAGCTAGCTCTTAGGCTGTGAAGAGGCGTCTAGGCAGAGTCAGGTTCGCTCCACGGCTATTTCTAGTTGTTGTGATAGGATTAGGGGTTGCGGTCAGCAGAGCTCCCACTTCCCAGAGCTCGTCCTGTATTACTAGTTTGCTCATCAGGTCTTTCCTAGTGCTCCTAACCACCAGGTCATCATAACAGTACAGCTGGCCCGTAAAGTGTTAATGCATCTCAATAGAGGGATAAAGGAAGTTCTGAGACCATTTTTTTTTCTTTTCCCCTAAATCTCTGGGTGGTTCAGGACACAGGTGTAGATATGGACATTCAAGGTCTGTCCTCTTGTGTGGATCAACTCACTGCAAGGGTACAAGGCATTCAAGATTATGTAGTTCAGAACCCGATGTTGGAACCCAGAATTCCAATTCCTGATTTGTTTTCTGGGGATAGATCTAAGTTCCTGAATTTCAAAAATAATTGTAGACTGTTTTTTGCTTTGAAACCCCGCTCCTCTGGTGACCCCATTCAGCAAGTAAAAATCATTATTTCTTTGCTACGTGGCGACCCTCAAGACTGGGCATTTTCCCTTGCGCCAGGAGATGCTGCATTGCGTAATGTAGATGCGTTTTTTCTGGCGCTTGGGTTGCTTTATGATGAACCAGATTCAGTGGATCAGGCAGAGAAAATCTTGCTGGCTTTGTGTCAGGGTCAGGATGAAGCGGAGGTATATTGTCAGAAGTTTAGAAAGTGGTCTGTGCTTACTCAGTGGAATGAGTGTGCCCTGGCGGCAATTTTCAGAAAGGGTCTTTCTGAAGCCCTTAAGGATGTTATGGTGGGATTCCCCACGCCTGCTGGTCTGAATGAGTCTATGTCCTTGGCCATTTAGATCGATCGACGCTTACGTGAGCGCAAAACTGTGCACCATTTGGCGGTATCTTCTGAGCAGAGGCCTGAGCCTATGCAATGTGATAGGACCTTGACCAGAGCTGAACGGCAAGAATACAGACGTCAGAATGGGCTGTGTTTTTACTGTGGTGACCCCACTCATGCTATCTCTGATTGACCTAAACGCACTAAGCGGTTCGCTAGGTCTGCCACCATTGGTACGGTACAGCCAAAATTTCTTTTGTCCGTTACTCTGATTTGCTCTTTGTCATCCTATTCTGTTATGGCATATGTGGATTCAGGCGCTGCCCTGAATTTGATGGACTTGGAGTTTGCCAGGCGCTGTGGTTTTTTCTTGGAGCCTTTACAGTATCCTATTCCATTGAGAGGAATTGATGCTACGCCTTTGGCCAAGAATAAGCCTCAGTACTGGACTCAATTGACCATGTGCATGGCTCCTGCACATCAGGAGGATATTCGCTTTTTGGTGTTGCATAATCTGCATGATGTGGTCGTTTTGGGTTTGCCATGGCTACAGGTCCATAATCCAGTATTGGATTGGAAATCAATGTCTGTATCTAGTTGGGGTTGTCAAGGGGTACATGGGGATGTCCCATTGTTGTCAATTTCGTCTTCTCATCCTTCTGAAGTCCCTGAGTTCTTGTCAGATTACCGGGATGTATTTGATGAGCCCAAATCCAGTGCCCTACCTCCTCATAGGGATTGTGATTGTGCTATTAATTTGATTCCTGGTAGTAAGTTTCCGAAGGGCCGACTGTTCAATTTATCTGTGCCAGAACACGCCGCTATGCGGAGTTATGTAAAAGAGTCCTTGGAGAAAGGGCATATTCGCCTGTCGTCATCACCGTTGGGAGCAGGGTTCTTTTTTGTGGCCAAGAAGGATGGTTCTCTGAGACCTTGTATAGATTACCGCCTTCTCAATAAAATTACCATCAAATTTCAGTACCCTTTGCCGCTACTGTCTGATTTGTTTGCTCGGATTAAGGGGGCTAGCTGGTTCACTAAGATAGATCTTCGAGGGGCGTATAATCTTGTGCGTATTAAACAGGGCGACAAATGGAAAACAGCATTTAATACGCCCGAGGGCCATTTTGAGTACCTGGTGATGCCATTCGGGCTTTCTAATGCTCCATCTGTGTTTCAGTCCTTTATGCATGACATCTTCCGAAAGTACCTGGATCGATTCATGATTGTATATTTGGATGATATTTTGGTCTTTTCGGACGATTGGGAGTCTCATGTGAAGCAGGTCAGAATGGTGTTCCAGGTCCTTCGTGCTAATTCCTTGTTTGTGAAGGGGTCTAAATTTGTCTTTGGAGTTCAGAAGGTTTCATTTTTGGGCTTCATTTTTTCCCCTTCTACTATCGAGATGGATCCTGTTAAAGTTCAGGCCATTTATGATTGGACTCAGCCTACTTCTGTGAAGAGCCTGCAGAAATTCCTGGGCTTTGCTAATTTTTACCGTCGCTTCATCGCTAATTTTTCTAGTGTTGTTAAACCATTGACTGATTTAACCAAGAAAGGTGCGGATGTGGTCAATTGGTCCTCTTCGGCCGTTGAGGCTTTTCAGGAGTTGAAGCGTCGTTTTTCTTCTGCCCCTGTGTTGTGTCAGCCAGATGTTTCGCTCCCGTTTCAGGTCGAGGTGGATGCTTCTGAGATTGGAGCAGGGGCTGTTCTGTCTCAAAGAGGTTCTGATGGCTCGGTGATGAAGCCATGTGCTTTCTTTTCTAGAAAGTTTTTGCCTGCTGAGCGCAATTATGATGTGGGCAATCAAGAGTTGTTGGCTATGAAGTGGGCGTTCGAGGAGTGGCGACATTGGCTTGAAGGAGCCAAGCATCGCGTGGTGGTCTTGACGGATCACAAGAATTTGACTTATCTCGAGTCTGCCAAGCGGTTGAATCCTAGACAGGCTCGATGGTCGCTGTTTTTCTCCCGCTTCGATTTTGTGGTTTCGTACCTTCCGGGTTCTAAGAATGTGAAGGCTGATGCCCTTTCAAGGAGTTTTGTGCCTGATTCTCCGGGAGTTCCTGAGCCAGCTGGTATTCTCAAAGAGGGGGTAATTTTGTCTGCCATCTCCCCTGATTTGCGGCGGGTGCTGCAGGAATTTCAGGCTGATAGACCTGACCGTTGCCCAGCGGAGAAACTGTTTGTCCCTGATAGATGGACTAGTAGAGTTATCTCTGAGGTTCATTGTTCGGTGTTGGCTGGTCATCCTGGAATCTTTGGTACCAGGGATTTGGTGGCTAGATCCTTTTGGTGGCCTTCCTTGTCACGGGATGTGCGTTCTTTTGTGCAGTCCTGTGGGACTTGTGCTCGGGCTAAGCCCTGCTGTTCTCGTGCCAGTGGGTTGCTTTTGCCCTTGCCGGTCCCAAAAAGGTCCTGGACGCATATTTCCATGGATTTTATTTCAGATCTCCCTGTCTCTCAAAGGATGTCGGTTATCTGGGTGGTTTGTGATCGCTTCTCTAAGATGGTCCATTTGGTGCCTTTGCCTAAATTGCCTTCCTCCTCTGATTTGGTTCCATTGTTTTTCCAGCATGTGGTTCGTTTACATGGCATTCCAGAGAACATCATGTCGGACAGAGGTTCCCAGTTTGTTTCGAGGTTTTGGCGGCCCTTTTGTGCTAAGATGGGCATTGATTTGTCTTTTTCTTCAGCTTTCCATCCTCAGACAAATGGCCAAACCGAACGAACCAATCAGACTTTGGAGACATATCTGAGATGCTTTCTTTCTGCTGATCAGGATGATTGGATGTCCTTCTTGCCTTTGGCTGAGTTCGCCCTTAATAATCGGGCCAGCTCGGCCACTTTGGTTTCGCCTTTTTTCTGTAATTCTGGTTTCCACCCTTGTTTTTCTTCAGGACAGGTTGAGCCTTCAGACTGTCCTGGTGTGGATTCTGTGGTGGACAGGTTGCAGCAGATTTGGACTCACGTGGTGGACAATTTGACATTGTCCCAGGAGAAGGCTCAACGTTTCGCTAACTGCCGTCGCTGTGTTGGTCCCCGACTTCGTGTTGGGGATTTGGTTTGGTTATCGTCTCGTTATGTTCCTATGAAGGTTTCGTCTCCTAAGTTTAAGCCTCGTTTCATTGGTCCTTATAAGATTTCTGAAACTCTTAATCCTGTGTCATTTCGTTTGGACCTTCCAGCTTCTTTCGCCATCCATAATGTGTTCCATAGGTCGTTACTGCGGAGATATGTGGCTCCTATGGTTCCCTCCGTCGACCCTCCTGCCCCGGTGTTGGTTGAGGGGGAGTTGGAGTATGTGGTGGAGAAGATTTTGGATTCTCGTATTTCGAGACGGAAACTTCAGTACCTAGTCAAGTGGAAAGGTTATGGTCAGGAGGATAATTCCTGGGTGGTTGCCTCTGATGTTCATGCTGCCGATCTTGTTCGTGCCTTTCATTTGGCTCGTCCTGATCGGCCTGGGGGCTCTGGTGAGGGTTCGGTGACCCCTCCTCAAGGGGGGGTACTGTTGTGAATTCTGTTCTCGAACTCCCTCCGGTGGTTATGAATGGTACTTCGGCGAGTTCTGTCCATGGACTCCCTCTGGTGGCTGTGAGTGGAGCTGCTGGTTCTGAGGTTTTGTCCTCAGCTGACCTCGTTTAGTCCTAGGCTGGCTGCTCTATTTAACTCCACTTGGATCGTTACTTGATGCCAGCTGTCAATGTCCTAGTACTGGTTCAGTTTGCTCTTGGATCTTTCAGATGACCTGTCTACTCCAGCAAAAGCTAAGTCCCTGCTAGCTTATTTGTTTACCACTGTTTTTTTGTCCAGCTTGCTATCATGATTCTGCCTGGCTAGCTGGAAGCTCTGGGATGCAGAGTGGCACCTCCACGCCGTGAGTCGGTGTGGGGTCTCTTTTGCACACTCTGCATGGTTTTTTGGTAGTTTTTATGCTGACCGCAAAGATACCTTTTCTATCCTCAAGTCTGTTTAGTTAAGTCTGGCCACCTTTGCTGAAACCTATTTCATTCCTGTGTTTGTGACTTCCATCTTAACTCACAGTCAATACGTGTGGGGGGCTGCCTATTTCTTTGGGGAATTTCTCTGAGGCAAGTTAGGCCTTATTTTCTATCTTTAGGGGTAGCTAGCTCTTAGGCTGTGAAGAGGCGTCTAGGCAGAGTCAGGTACGCTCCACGGCTATTTCTAGTTGTTGTGATAGGATTACGGGTTGCAGTCAGCAGAGCTCCCTTCTTCCCAGTACTCGTCCTGTATTACTAGTTTGCTCATCAGGTCTTTCCTAGTGCTCCTAACCACCAGGTCATCATAAAAGTGCCCTCTCACAACTTTCAACCTCTGAGACACACAAAGACGGTAACACCCCTGATCTGGTCTTCAGCCGGCTCTGTTTAATCCCCTACCTGGCTAACTCACCTCTTCCCCTTTCTACCTCATGTATTTAACGGGAATTTGTGGTTAAAACTCCACGCTGCCGCAGGGATAAATTCCAGGAGAATGTTGTAGATTCACAGTGGTTTTATCCAATGCGTTTCAAGGGTCTCATGTCCCCTTCATCAGGAAATACCACCTAGGTGGTATTTCCTGATGAAGGGGGCATGAGACCCTTGAAATGCAGTGGTCTCAGCAAGGGCAGCGATGTCAGCGGGGACAACGGCATCTGAGCAGTACTCCATCGATAGTCTCCTGTCCAAGCGCTTTTCTGTCCCAGGCTCTGCTTTGCTCTGCCCAGTCGCTTCACAGCTGATTTTACCTCACAGAAGTCTTGCGCGCTCGACGTTCCCACCCAAGCTGTTTGAATCCTTACGCGCGAACGTTCTCTCAGCTTGACCACGCCTCCCTTTTCTCAAGTACAGGGAGCGGTCCCGCACTTTAAGCTTTTCCACCTGTAATTTAGGTGACAGCCCGATGGTTCCGGACCCGTTACTGAGGAGACATGCCTAATTGGTTTCTTCCCCTTACATTCCCCCTCACTTTGTGCTCGCCATTCCACAGGCGAGAGTTCTTGTAGTATGCATTGACATTCTTCTATGTTTTGAACAACTTATTGCCTAACAAAATGATCCTGATCAAATCGGTGAGGGGGTTTTCCTGCTGTTGAACGTCCAGAACGTGGTAAACTGGGAATACTGATTGATTCTACTTGAGTAGTAGAATCAGGCTGAATGGACAAAGGTAGGGGCACGCTCAGCCCTGGAGAAACAGCCCTTGTAGGAATTTTCGGAGTCCCAGGGGTCTCAGGCTTTGGTTCTTCTTCTGGTTCTGCTCTTAGTGGTTCAGGGCATTCATCATCTTCTTCTTCACTAGAGAATTATTCTCAGGAGCTTCGTGCTCTTCTTTCTCTATTCACTTAGGGTCTCTAGACACGCAGTGGCGTAACATGTTTCAGTGCACAACACGAGTAGGAGCATCGTCGACCCCCTCAGGCTGAATCTCATAGACAGGCCCTTCTGAATTGACTCGCCTCCATACACAATATGGTATATTCTCCCATCGATGATCTAACTTGTCTCGAGGACATTTTTCTATAACTAGTACCCGGTCCCAGGCCTGTAGATCAGTCCCACATAGAGGAGCCATCTCTGGATGTTCCAACTCTCGAAACTGGGTCTGCACCAGACGATGTAGAGTCTGCAATCGATGATGGTATTCTCAGACCCAGGTGGACAGCCCTGTCCTTGGGTAGTCCTCCTCCGGGTCCAGCTCCAATTCGGTGATCTCTTTTCCTGGCCTGCCAAAAAATAGAGTATAGGGCGTATATCCTGTGGTGCGATGTACCCAATTGTTGTACACCCACACTAATTCTGCTGCAAATTCCGGCCAATGAGCCTTATGATCTTCTTCTAAGATCCTCAACATTTGGATAAGGGTTCGATTGAACCATTCACATGCTCCATTGCCCTGAAGATGGTAAGGGGTCGTATGAGATTTCTCAATTCCATGCAAATGGTGTAACTCCTCCATAACTTGCCCTAAGAAGCAGGTATCTTGGTCTGAGTGAATTCTTTTTGGACAGTCATATACTTGAATGAAATTTTTACAGATAGCATAAGCTGCGCATTCAGCAGTTTGATCCCGAGTAGGGGTCATGACAGCGAACTTAATGAAGTGGTCCACCATGACTAAACAATGTTCAGACCATTCCGGCCTACAGCTCATCATCTCAGTTAGGGCTGGTCTGCTTATATGGAACCCTGGATAACACATCTGCATGAGTGTTTTTAGCCCCCCATTTGTGGGCTATTTTGTACCAGTATTTGACCATTCTAGCAACCCAGCATTGTTCCAGAGCCCCTAACTTCACATTATCCAAGTGGGCCAGTGGGTTGTTGTCTGTGCGCACCAGTACTTCAGACCTGGATAGGTATTCCACAAACATTTCTGTCATGGCCCATACCAGTGCGAACAATTCTAGTTTGAACGAGTGGTAGTTATTTGGATTCCATTCAGAGTTATGGAGGGAATGACTTGCATAGGCAATCACCCTCTCTTTCCCATCTTGGATCTGCAACAGAATGGCTCCGAGTCCATGTAAGCTCCCATCTGTATCGAGAAGGAAAGATTGAGAAAAATCAGCATAGGCCAGGATCGGGGCTTCTGTCAGGGCCTTTTTCAAGGATTGGAACGCTTTCTCCTGATGCTCTCCCCATTGAATCTTCTGATTTTTTTGCTCCTGCTGGTACTCCTTTCAACAGTTCTAATAACAGATTCACAATGTGGGTGAAGTTTTTCACGAACCGTCAATAATACCCAGTCAGCCCTAAGAAGGCTCGAACATCCTTTACGGTTCTTGGGGTAGGCCAGTCTTACACTGCCGCAATCTTCTCACGGGACAGTCGTATACCCTCTGCGTAGACCACATGCCCCAGGTATTCAATCTGAGTGCGGGACTGGTGACATTTAGATGGTTTCACTCACAGTCCATGCTTCTGGAGTCGGCTGAGTACTTGGTCAAGACGCTGTAAATGCTCTTCGAACATGGGGGCAAACACAATTATGTCATCCAGGTAGATGAGAGTGGCTTCAAAGATTAGATCTCCTAAACATCTTTCCATGAGTCGCTGAAACGTACCAGGAGTATTAGCCAATCAAAATGGCATTCTGTTGAACTCGTACAGGCCCATAGGTACTATAAAGGCCATCTCAGCTCGGTCGTGTTCTGACACTAGCCAGGTCTAGAGTGAAGAAGTATCTTGCATTCCCCAGAGTGGACAAAGATTCTTTAATACTGGGCAGTGGATACGAGTCTCGCACCGTACAGGCGTTTAATTTGCGATAGTCCACACAGAACTGCAAGGTACCATCGTTTTTCCACACCAGGACAATGGGTGCAGCCCATGGGCTTTGGCTCTCCCGAATGACACTGTTCTGTAGCATTTGTGTCAGCACTCCTTTTACCTCCTGGTACATTTGTGGAGGAATCTGTCAATAACGCTCTCTCACAGGCACAGCATTACCCGTTGGAATCTCATGTGTGATGGCAGTCATACAACCAAAATCATCCTTGTGCTGACCGAACACTTCCTGATAACGTCCTAGTACGGTTTCCACCTGTTCCACCTGCTGCGGTGTGAACTCTGTCAACTCAGCCCGGGTTTGTTCTAGTATGTGATGCCCCCTTTTTTGTGGTTGGGGTTCAAACAGGGGCTGTCTCCACAGCTACAGTTCATGGGTCTTCCATTTTTGCCATTAATTAAGTAATTATTAATTACTTAAAAAAAAAAAAAAATTAAGTAAGCGTCAGAGTGTCTTCCCTTAAATTCACACAACGCACGGGTACCTTTCCATCATGCATGGTCCTGGCTACTTAGAACCCTGATGGAAGATTTTCCACCGTAGCTGGTTCTAGTTGTACTTCGACCTCCTCCAGCGGGGTGCAAGCTCGGACAGGTAATAACAGCAAACTTTGACCCTTAGGTAAGTCTAGGTTGGTTGTAGCCAGAATGATCACTTTTCCCAACACCTTTCCTTCACAGGAAACCTGTTGTGCTTGGGGAGTCCGGATCAATTGCTGAAACACTTTCCTTTGTGGTGTATGGGGGCTCCATTGTTTCAGTAATGCATTCGGAGACTCATTATTAAGATTTCCAAACTCTTTAAGTACATTCATTCCTAGTGTGACAGTATGTCCTTGCACTGGGTTTCCCTCAATTAACACCACTCCCTTGCAGGCCAGCTCTTTTCTGCAAACCTTGATCTGCATCCAGGTCACCCCTGCGACCAGGAAAGGCAGTTGATTGGTGGCCGTCAACTTGATCACTGGCCCCCACTCAGGCCTCATGGCTTCTGGGAAGTATCATTTAAAGTATGTCTCAGGCACCGTGGTTACTTGAGAGCTTGTATCTACCAAGCAGCGTACGGCCTGTCCATCTATTTTGGCCCATACTAATAGACTCACCGACACTAAATTGGTGGGACTATTGGTGCTCCTTTTGGGCTGTTCTGGCTCTGGGCGGCATCCCCCAGCCTCAGAGACCCTTAGTTTAACAGGCAACGCTATATTGGCCGCTCACATTGTGGGCAGGCCCGGACCACATGTCCTAATTCTCCACAGAGGTAACACATTGGGGATCTTCCCGACGAGATCCTCTTCCACTTTGTTGTGGTTCTAAGAGGGTTCTGCTTCCAGGGTATGTAACGAGGTCACCTTCCTTTTGGTTTCGGTCAGTTCTTCCCTCATGGATTGGATTTCTTTCCGTAAATCTTTCACTCATCCTGGTTCAATGGCTGCATTCATGGCTGCATCCCACTCCGGACCTTTGCCGCTGAGACTGTCACTCCCTGCTCCTGTTCACATGTACGTGCCTCGCTTCCCACCTCTGCAAAGGTTATGTGTGAGTTCACGTGCAAGCATTCTTGTAGGGCCTGCATAAGCAGCGCATCTCTCATCCCGGTCACTAATTGGTCTCGTAACAAAACATCAGTCTGCCCTACTTCCAAGCCATCTTTTCTGACTATGGCAGTGTGAATTTCCTGCAGTGCGTTCATATACTTGGTCACTGTCTCCCCCTCTCTTTCACCTCGACAGAATAGCCTCATGCATAACTCCCCTACGTCCGTGGGGTCCCCGTGAGTCTCGTCTAGTATTTGTAATACTTTGTCAAGGGTATCTCGTTCCCGGGAGGGTCGCAACATAACTGAATCTCTCGCCTCCCTGTCTAAAGCCTTCATGGCTACCTCTGCCAGTAAGGCAGGTACCATAGGGTGCATTCTCATCATTCCCTTTATACGCTCAGTCCAGCTCCATAACATAGTGTTATTCCCATTAACCCCTTTCTGTCATTGGACGTACTATTCCGTCCATGTGGGGTGGGCCCTACTTCCCAAGGATGGAACAGTACGTCCAGCGCGATCGGCCGCACTCACGGGGGAAGCGCGGTCGATCGCGGCCGGGTGTCAGCTGCCTATCGCAGCTGACATCCGGCGCTATGTGCCAGGAGCGGTCACGGACCACCCCCGGCACAATAACCCCCGGCACACCGCGATCAAACATGATCGCGGTGTGCTGGCGGTATAGGGAAGCATCACGCAGGGAGGGGGCTCCCTGCGGGCTTCCCTGAGACCCCCGCAGCAACGTAATGTGATCGCGTTGCTCCGAGGGTCTCCTACCTCCCTCCTCGCTGCAGGTCCCGGATCCAAGATGGCCGCGGCATCCGGGTCCTGCAGGGAGGTGGCTTACCGAGTGCTTGCTCAGAGCAGGCGCTTGGTAAGCCTGCAGTGCTCTAAGTCAGATCGGTGATCTGACAGAGTGCTGTGCAAACTGTCAGATCACCGATCTGTGATGTCCCCCCGGGACAAAGTAAAAAAGTTTTTAAAAAAATTCCACATGTGTAAAAAAATAAATAAAATAAAAAATCCTAAATAAAGAAAAAAATATATATATTATTCCCATAAATACATTTCTTTATCTAAATAAGAAAAACAAACAATAAAAGTACACATATTTAGTATCGCCGCATCCGTAACGACCCAACCTATAAAACTGTCCCACTAGTTAACCCCTTCAGTAAACACCGTAAGGAAAAAAAAAAAAAACGAGCCAAAAAACAACGCTTTATTATCATACCGCCGAATAAAAAGTGGAATAAAACGCGATCAAAAAGACAAATATAAATAACCGTGGTACTGCTGAAAGCATCATTTTGTCCTGCAAAAAAAGAGCCGCCATACAGCATCATCAGCAAAAAAATAAAAAAGTTATAGTCCTCAGAATAAAACGATTCCAAAATAATTATTTTTTCTATTAAATAGTTTTTATCGTATAAAAGCGCCAAAACATAAAAAAATGATATAAATGAGGTATCGCTGTAATCGTACTGACCAGAAGAACAAAACTGCTTTATCAATTTTACCAAACGCGGAACGGTATAAACGCCTCCCCCAAAAGAAATTCATGAATAGCTGGTTTTTGGTCATTCTGCCTCACAAAAATCGGAATAAAAAGCGATCAAAAAATGTCACAGACCCGAAAATTATACCAATAAAAACGTCAACTCGTCCCGCAAAAAACAAGACCTCACATGACTCTGTGGTCTCAAATATGGAAAAATTATAGCTCTCAAAATGTGGTAATGCATAAAATATTTTTTGCAATAAAAAGCGTCTTTCAGTGTGTGACGGCTGCCAATCATAAAAATCCACTAAAAAACACGCTATAAAAGTAAATCAAACCCCCCTTCATCACCCCCTTAGTTAGGGAAAAATTAAAAAAATTAAAAACGTATTTATTTCCATTTTCCCATTAGGGCTAGGGTTAGGGTTAGGGCTAGGGTTAGGGCTAGGGTTAGGGTTAGGGCTAGGGCTAGGGTTAGGGCTAGGGTTAGGGCTAGGGTTAGGGCTAGGGTTAGGGTTGGGGCTAGGGTTAGGGTTAGGGCTAGGGTTAGGGCTAGGGTTAGGGCTAGGGTTAGGGTTAGGGTTGGGGCTAGGGTTAAGGCTACAGGTAGGGTTAGGGCTACAGTTAGGGTTGGGGTTAAAGTTAGGGTTAGGATTTGGGTTACATTTATGGTTGGGAATAGGGTTGGGATTAGGGTTAGGGGTGTGTCTGGGTTAGAGGTGTGGTTAGGGTTACCGTTGGGATTAGGGTTAGGGGTGTGTTGTGAATTTGGATTCTGGGCTCCCCCGGTGGCCGCTTGTGGAATTGGACTTGTCATCCTCTTTCCTGTTTCACCTGTTTCCATCAGTAGTGGGTGTCGCTATTTAAGCTCATTTCTCTGGTGGTTTCTTGCCGGTCAACAATGTTATCTGATGCCTCTCAGTGCTTGTTCCTGCTTCTGACAACTACTAGATAAGTTGGACTTTTGTCCATGTTTCGTTTGCCTATTTGTTCCAGTTCACAGCTGAAGTTTTGTTACTGTGTCTGGAAAGCTCTCGTTGATCAGGGATTGCTACTCTGGTGTTATGAGTTAATGCCAGAGTTTAAGGTAATCTCTGGATGGTGTTTTGTTAGTGTTTTTCTGCTGACCATGAAAGTATACTATCTGTCTTCTGCTATCTAGTAAGCGGACCTCAAATTTGCTAAGACTATTTTCCTGCTGCGTTTGTTGTTTCATCTGAACTCACCGTCATTATATGTGGGGGGCTACTGTCTTCTTTGGAATATTTCTCTAGAGGTGAGCCAGGTCTTATATTTCCCTCTGCTAGCTATTTAGGTCTTAGGCCAGAGCTGGGCATCTAGCAATAAATAGGAAATGCTACCTGGCTATTTCTAGTTGCGCGGCAGGCTTAGTTCATGGTCAGTATAGTTCCATCTTCCGAGAGCTTGTCCCTCTATAGGCTTGCTATGATCTCTGCCTGCAGAGAGTCATGACAGTTTGACCGGCCAATAAAGTGTTAAAGACCCAGGTTGAGAAAGGAGAGTTATAAGAAGTCTGCTGAATTCTTTTTTTTTTCCCTCCAGTTTGCCTTTCTGCAGTCTTTTTTCTCTCTCTCCTCCTAATCTCTGTATGGCTCTGTGTGCACCTGACAATAATGGATCTTCAGAGTGTAACTGCGGGTTTGAATAATCTCATCACGAAAGTACAAAATTTACAAGATTTTGTGGTACATGCTCCAGTATCTGAGCCGAGAATTCCTTTGCCGGAGTTCTTCACAGGGAATAGAGCTAGCTTCCAGAATTTCCGAAATAATTGTAAGCTTTATTTGTCCCTGAAGTCTCGTTCAGCTGGAGACCCTGCTCAGCAGGTTAGGATTGTGATTTCCTTGCTCAGGGGTGACCCTCAAGATTGGGCCTTCTCATTGCCAGCAGGGGATCCTGCGTTGCGCGATGTGGATGCGTTTTTTCTGGCCTTGGGCTTGCTTTATGAGGAACCTCATTTGGAACTTCAGGCAGAAAAAACTTTGATGGCACTATCTCAGGGGCAAGACGAAGCTGAGGTTTACTGCCAAAAATTCCGTAAATGGTCTGTGCTTACTCAGTGGAATGAGTGCGCCTTGGCGGCAACTTTCAGAGAAGGTCTCTCTGATGCCGTTAAGGATGTTATGGTGGGGTTCCCTGTGCCTGCAGGTCTGAATGAGTCCATGACAATGGCTATTCAGATTGATAGGCGTCTGCGGGAGCGCAAACCGGTGCACCATCTGGCGGTGTCTATGGAAAAGACGCCAGAAAGTATGCAGTGTGATAGAATTCTGTCCAGGAGCGAGCGACAGAATTTTAGACGGAAGAATGGATTGTGCTTCTATTGTGGGGATTCTACTCATGTTATATCAGCATGCTCTAGGCGTACAAAGAAGCTTGATAAGTCTGTTTCCATTGGCACCATTCAGTCTAAGTTTATTTTGTCTGTAACCCTGATTTGCTCTTTGTCATCCATTGCCACGGACGCCTATGTTGACTCTGGCGCCGCTCTGAGTCTTATGGATTGGTCCTTTGCCAATCGTTGTGGTTTTGATTTAGAGCCTTTGGAGACTCTTATTCCTCTGAAGGGGATTGACTCCACCCCATTGGCTAATAATAAACCACAATACTGGACACAAGTAACCATGCGTATCAATCCGGATCACCAGGAGATTATTCGTTTCCTGGTGCTGTATAATTTACATGACGATTTGGTACTGGGATTGCCATGGTTGCAGTCTCACAATCCAGTCTTGGACTGGAGAGCAATGTCTGTGTTGAGCTGGGGATGTAAGGGTATTCATGGGGACTTACCTTTGGTTTCTATTTCGTCGTCCATTCCCTCTGAAGTCCCTGAGTTCCTCTCAGATTATCAAGACGTCTTTGACGAACCCAAGCTTGGGTCGTTACCTCCGCACCGTGAGTGCGATTGTGCCATAGATTTGATACCGGGTTGCAAATATCCAAAGGGTCGTTTGTTTAATCTGTCCGTGCCGGAACATGCTGCTATGCGGGAATATATAAAGGAGTCTTTGGAAAAGGGACATATTCGTCCATCTTCTTCTCCCTTGGGAGCTGGGTTTTTCTTTGTCTCAAAAAAGGACGGCTCTTTGAGACCATGTATTGATTATCGGCTTCTGAATAAGATCACTGTTAAGTACCAATACCCATTGCCATTGCTTACTGATTTGTTTGCTCGTATAGAGGGTGCTAAGTGGTTCTCTAAAATTGATCTTCGTGGGGCGTATAATTTGGTGCGGATCAGGCAGGGGGATGAGTGGAAGACCGCATTTAATACGCCCGAGGGCCACTT
Source organism: Ranitomeya variabilis (assembly GCF_051348905.1). Classification (NCBI taxonomy): domain Eukaryota; kingdom Metazoa; phylum Chordata; class Amphibia; order Anura; family Dendrobatidae; genus Ranitomeya; species Ranitomeya variabilis. The sequence continues at coordinate 524,413,076 of NC_135234.1, read as the reverse complement.
TGAGTATTTGGTCATGCCTTTTGGTCTTTCTAATGCCCCTTCAGTTTTCCAGTCTTTTATGCATGATATTTTCCGCGATTTTCTGGATAAATTTATGATAATATATCTGGATGATATTCTGATTTTTTCTGATGACTGGGACTCTCATGTCCAGCAGGTCAGGAGAGTTTTTCAGGTTCTGTGGTCTAATTCTTTATGTGTGAAGGGGTCTAAGTGCGTTTTTGGGGTCCAGAAAATTTCCTTTTTGGGGTATATTTTTTCTCCCTCTTCCATTGAGATGGATCCCGTCAAGGTGCAAGCTATTTGTGACTGGACTCAGCCCTCCTCTCTTAAGGGTCTTCAGAGATTTTTGGGCTTTGCCAACTTTTACCGCCGATTTATTGCTGGTTTTTCGGATGTCGTTAAACCATTGACTGATTTGACCAGACATGGCGCTGATGTTGCTAATTGGTCCCCTCATGCTGTAGAGGCCTTTCAGGAGCTTAAGCACCGTTTTGCCTCTGCCCCTGTGTTACGTCAGCCTGATGTGAATCTGCCTTTTCAGGTTGAGGTTGACGCTTCGGAGATCGGAGCTGGGGCAGTGTTGTCGCAGAAAGGTTCCGACTGCTCCGTCATTAGGCCTTGTGCCTTCTTTTCTCGCAAATTTTCGCCCGCAGAGCGGAATTATGATGTTGGGAATAGGGAGCTTTTGGCCATGAAGTGGGCGTTTGAGGAGTGGCGCCATTGGCTAGAGGGGGCTAAGCATCAGGTGGTGGTATTGACTGACCACAAAAATTTGATTTATCTTGAGACTGCCAGGCGCCTGAATCCTAGACAGGCGCGCTGGTCTTTATTTTTTTCTCGCTTTAATTTTGTGGTGTCATACCTACCGGGTTCTAAGAATGTTAAGGCAGATGCCCTTTCTAGGAGTTTTGACCCGGACTCTCCTGGTAATACTGAACCCACAGGTATCCTTAGGGAGGGAGTAATTTTGTCGGCCGTTTCTCCTGATCTGCGGCGGTCCTTGCAAGAGTTTCAGGCGGATAGACCGGATCGTTGTCCGCCTGATAGACTGTTTGTTCCGGATGATTGGACCAGTAGAGTCATCTCTGAGGTACATTCTTCTGCATTGGCAGGTCATCCCGGAATTTTTGGTACCAGGGATTTGGTGGCAAGATCCTTCTGGTGGCCTTCCCTGTCACGAGATGTGCGAGTCTTTGTGCAGTCATGTGACATTTGTGCTCGGGCCAAGTCTTGTAGTTCTCGGGCTAGCGGACTGCTGTTGCCCTTGCCTATTCCTAGGAGGCCTTGGACACACATCTCGATGGATTTTATTTCAGATCTGCCTGTTTCCCAGAAGATGTCTGTCATCTGGGTGGTCTGTGACCGTTTCTCTAAAATGGTCCATTTGGTTCCTCTGCCCAAGTTGCCTTCTTCTTCTGAGTTGGTTCCTCTGTTTTTTCAGAATGTTGTCCGATTGCACGGTATTCCTGAGAATATTGTTTCTGACAGAGGTACCCAATTTGTGTCTAGATTTTGGCGGGCATTCTGTGCTAGGATGGGCATAGATTTGTCTTTTTCGTCTGCTTTTCACCCTCAGACTAATGGCCAGACCGAGCGGACTAATCAGACCCTGGAGACATATCTGAGGTGTTTTGTCTCTGCTGACCAGGATGATTGGGTTGCTTTTTTGCCATTGGCAGAGTTCGCCCTCAATAATCGGGCCAGCTCTTCCACCTTGGTGTCCCCGTTTTTCTGTAATTCGGGGTTTCACCCTCGATTTTCCTCCGGTCAGGTGGAATCCTCGGATTGTCCTGGAGTGGATGCGGTGGTGGAGAGATTGCATCACATCTGGGGGCAGGTTATCGACAATTTGAAGTTGTCCCAGGAGAAGACTCAGCGTTTTGCCAACCGTCATCGTCGTGTTGGTTCTCGGCTTTGTGTTGGAGATTTGGTCTGGTTGTCTTCTCGTTTTGTCCCTATGAGGGTCTCTTCTCCTAAGTTTAAACCTCGGTTCATCGGCCCTTATAGAATATTGGAGATTCTTAATCCTGTTTCTTTCCGTTTGGACCTCCCTGCGTCCTTTTCCATTCATAACGTTTTTCATCGGTCGTTATTGCGCAGGTATGAGGTACCTGTTGTACCTTCAGTTGAGCCTCCTGCTCCGGTGTTGGTTGAGGGTGAGTTGGAGTACGTTGTGGAGAAAATTTTGGACTCTCGTGTTTCCAGACGGAGACTCCAGTATCTGGTCAATTGGAAGGGTTACGGCCAGGAGGATAATTCTTGGGTCAATGCATCTGATGTTCATGCTTCTGATCTTGTTCGTGCCTTCCATAGGGCTCATCCTGGTCGCCCTGGTGGATCTGGTGAGGGTTCGGTGCCCCCTCCTTGAGGGGGGGGTACTGTTGTGAATTTGGATTCTGGGCTCCCCCGGTGGCCGCTTGTGGAATTGGACTTGTCATCCTCTTTCCTGTTTCACCTGTTTCCATCAGTAGTGGGTGTCGCTATTTAAGCTCATTTCTCTGGTGGTTTCTTGCCGGTCAACAATGTTATCTGATGCCTCTCAGTGCTTGTTCCTGCTTCTGACAACTACTAGATAAGTTGGACTTTTGTCCATGTTTCGTTTGCCTATTTGTTCCAGTTCACAGCTGAAGTTTTGTTACTGTGTCTGGAAAGCTCTCGTTGATCAGGGATTGCTACTCTGGTGTTATGAGTTAATGCCAGAGTTTAAGGTAATCTCTGGATGGTGTTTTGTTAGTGTTTTTCTGCTGACCATGAAAGTATACTATCTGTCTTCTGCTATCTAGTAAGCGGACCTCAAATTTGCTAAGACTATTTTCCTGCTGCGTTTGTTGTTTCATCTGAACTCACCGTCATTATATGTGGGGGGCTACTGTCTTCTTTGGAATATTTCTCTAGAGGTGAGCCAGGTCTTATATTTCCCTCTGCTAGCTATTTAGGTCTTAGGCCAGAGCTGGGCATCTAGCAATAAATAGGAAATGCTACCTGGCTATTTCTAGTTGCGCGGCAGGCTTAGTTCATGGTCAGTATAGTTCCATCTTCCGAGAGCTTGTCCCTCTATAGGCTTGCTATGATCTCTGCCTGCAGAGAGTCATGACAGGGGTGTGTTTGCATTAGGGTTTCAGTTAGAATCGGGGGGTTTCCACTGTTTAGGCACATCAGGGGCTCTCCAAACTCGACATGGCGTCCGATCTCAATTCCAGCCAATTCTGCGTTGAAAAAGTAAAACAGTGCTCCTTCCCTTCCGAGCTCTCTTGTGTGCCCACACAGAGGTTTACCCCAACATATGGGGTATCAGCATACTAGGACAAATTGGACAACAACTTTTGGGGTCCAATTTCTCCTGTTACCCTTGGGAAAATACAAAACTGGGGGCTAAAAAATAATTTTTGTGGGAAAAAAAAGATTTTTTATTTTCACGGCTCTGCGTTATAAACTGTAGTGAAACACTTGGGGGCTCAAAGTTCTCACAACACATCTAGATAAGTTCCTTGGGGGGTCTAGTTTCCAATATGGGGTCACTTGTGGGGGGTTTCTACTGTTTAGGTACATTAGGGGTTCTGCAAACGCAATATGATGCCTGCAGACCAATCCATCTAAGTCTGCATTCCAAATGATGCTCCTTCCCTTCCGAGCTCTACCATGCGCTCAAACGGTGGTTCCCCCCCACATATCAGGTATCAGCGTACTCAGGACAAATTGGACAACAATATTTAGGGTCCAATTTCTCCTGTTACCCTTAGAAAAATACAAAACTGGGGGCTAAAAAATAATTTTTGTGGAAAAATAAAACATTTTTATTTGCACGGCTCTGCGTTATAAACTGTAGTGAAACACTTGGGGGTTCAAAGCTCTCACAACACATCTAGATGAGTTCCTTAGGGGGTCTACTTTCCAAAATTGTGTCACTTGTGGGGGGTTTCTACTGTTTAGGTACATTAGGGGCTCTGCAAACGCAATGTGACGCCTGCAGACCATTCCATCTAAGTCTGCATTCCAAATGGCGCTCCTTCCCTTCCGAGCCCTCCCATGCGCCCAAACGGTGGTTTCCCCCACATATGGGGTATCAGCGCACTCAGGACAAATTCGACAACAACTTTGGGGGTCCAATTTCTCCTGTTACCCTCGGATAAATACAAAACTGGGGGCTAAAAAATAATTTTTGTGGGAAAAAATTTTTGTTTTATTTTTACGGCTCTGCATTATAAACTTCTGTGAAGCCCTTGGAGGGTCAAAGTGCTCACCACACATCTAGATAAGTTCCTTAGGGGGTCTACTTTCCAAAATGGTGTCACTTGTGGGGGGTTTCAATGTTTAGGCACATCAGTGGCTCTCCAAACGCAACATGGCGTCCCATCTCAATTCCTGTCAATTTTGCATTGAAAAGTCGAACGGCGCTCCTTCCCTTCCAAGCTCTCCCATGCGCCCAAACAGTGGTTTACCCCCACATTTGGGGTATCAGCGTACTCAGGACAAATGGTACAACAACTTTTGGGGTCCAATTTCTTCTCTTACCCTTGGGAAAATAAAAAATTGGGGGCGAAAATATAATTTTTGTGAAAAAAATGATTTTTTATTTTTACGGTTCTGCATTATAAACTTCTGTGAAGCACTTGGTGGGTCAAAGTGCTCACCACACCTCTAGATAAGTTCCTTGGGGGGTCTAATTTCCAATATGGGGTCACTTGTGGGGGGTTTCTACTGTTTAGGTACATTAGGGGTTCTGCAAACGCAATATGACGCCTGCAGACCAATCCATCTAAGTCTGCATTCCAAATGATGCTCCTTCCCTTCCGAGCTCTACCATGCGCTCAAACGGTGGTTCCCCCCACATATCAGGTATCAGCGTACTCAGGACAAATTGGACAACAATATTTAGGGTCTAATTTCTCCTGTTACCCTTAGAAAAATACAAAACTGGGGGCTAAAAAATAATTTTTGTGGAAAAATAAAAAAATTTTATTTGCACGGCTCTGCGTTATAAACTGTAGTGAAACACTTGGGGGTTCAAAGCTCTCGCAACACATCTAGATGAGTTCCTTAGGGGGTCTACTTTCCAAAATGGTGTCACTTGTGGGGGGTTTCTACTGTTTAGGTACATTAGGGGCTCTGCAAACGCAATGTGACGCCTGCAGACCATTCCATCTAAGTCTGCATTCCAAATGGCGCTCCTTCCCTTCCGAGCCCTCCCATGCACCCAAACGGTGGTTTCCCCCACATATGGGGTATCAGCGCACTCAGGACAAATTGGACAACAACTTTGGGGGTCCAATTTCTCCTGTTACCCTCGGATAAATACAAAACTGGGGGCTAAAAAATAATTTTTGTGGGAAAAAATTTTTGTTTTATTTTTACGGCTCTGCATTATAAACTTCTGTGAAGCCCTTGGAGGGTCAAAGTGCTCACCACTAGTGTTGAGCATTCCGATACCGCAAGTATCGGGTATCGGCCGATACTTGCGTATATCGGAATTCCGATACCGAGATCCGATACTTTTGTGGTATCGGGTATCGGTATCGAAACAACATTAATGTAAAAATGTGTAAAAGAGAGAATTAAAATAAAAAATATTGCTATACTCACCTCTCCGACGCAGCCTGGACCTCACCGAGGGAACCGGCAGCGTTGTTTGCTTAAAATTCGCGCGTTTACTTCCTTACGTGAAGTCCCGGCTTGTGATTGGTCGCGTGCCGCCCATGTGGCCGCGACGCGACCAATCACAGCAAGCCGTGACGTAATTTCAGGTCCTTCAGGATTTTAAAATTACGTTCTGGCTTATGATTGGTCGCGTCGCGGTCACATGGGCGACGCGACCAATCACAAGCCGTGACGTCACGGGAGGCTGGACACGCGCGCATTTTAAAATGCGCGCGTGTCCTGCCTCCCGTGACGTCCCGGCTTGTGATTGGTCGCGTCGCCCATGTGGCCGCGACGCGACCAATCACAGCAAGCCGTGACGTAATTTCAGGTCCTTCAGGATTTTAAAATTACGTTCTGGCTTATGATTGGTCGCGACGCGACGCGACCAATCACAAGCCGTGACGTCACGGGAGGCTGGACACGCGCGCATTTTAAAATGCGCGCGTGTCCAGCCTCCTGTGACGTCACGGCTTGTGATTGGTCGCGTCGCCCATGTGACCGCGACGCGACCAATCACAAGCCAGAACGTAATTTTAAAATCCTGAAGGACCTGAAATTACGTCACGGCTTGCCGTGATTGGTCGCGTCGCGGCCACATGGGCGGCACGCGACCAATCACAAGCCGGGACTTCACGTAAGGAAGTAAACGCGCGAATTTTAAGCAAACAACGCTGCCGGTTCCCTCGGTGAGGTCCAGGCTGCGTCGGAGAGGTGAGTATAGCAATATTTTTTATTTTAATTCTTTCTTTTACACATTAATATGGTTCCCAGGGCCTGAAGGAGAGTTTCCTCTCCTTCAGACCCTGGGAACCATACAGGATACCGTCCGATACTTGAGTCCCATTGACTTGTATTGGTATCGGGTATCGGTATCGGATTGGATCCGATACTTTGCCGGTATCGGCCGATACTTTCCGATACCGATACTTTTAAGTATCGGACGGTATCGCTCAACACTACTCACCACACATCTAGATAAGTTCCTTAGGGGGTCTACTTTCCAAAATGGTGTCACTTGTGGGGGGTTTCAATGTTTAGGCACATCAGTGGCTCTCCAAACGCAACATAGCGTCCCATCTCAATTCCTGTCAATTTTGCATTGAAAAGTCGAACGGCGCTCCTTCCCTTCCAAGCTCTCCCATGCGCCCAAACAGTGGTTTACCCCCACATTTGGGGTATCAGCGTACTCAGGACAAATGGTACAACAACTTTTGGGGTCCAATTTCTTCTCTTACCCTTGGGAAAATAAAAAATTGGGGGCGAAAAGATAATTTTTGTGAAAAAAATGATTTTTTATTTTTACGGTTCTGCATTATAAACTTCTGTGAAGCACTTGGTGGGTCAAAGTGCTCACCACACCTCTAGATAAGTTCCTTAGGGGGTCTACTTTTCAAAATGGTGTCACTTGTGGGGGGTTTCAATGTTTAGGCACATCAGTGGCTCTCCAAACGCAACATGGCGTCCCATCTCAATTCCTGTCAATTCTGCATTGAAAAGTCAAACGGCGCTCCTTCCCTTCCGAGCTCTGCCATGCGCCCAAACAGTGGTTTACCCCCACATATGGGGTAACGGCGTACTCAGGACAAATTGTTCAACAATGTTTGGGGTCCATTTTCTCCTGTTACCCTTGGTAAAATAAAACAAATTGGAGCTGAAGTAACTTTTTTGTAAAAAAAAGTTAAATGTTCATTTTTATTTAAACATTCCAAAAATTCCTGTGAAACACCTGAAGGGTTAATAAACTTCTTGAATGTGGTTTTGAGCACCTTGAGGGGTGCACTTTTTAGAATGATGTCACACTTGGGTATTTTCTATCATATAGACCTCTCAAAATGACTTCAAATGAGATGTGGTCCCTAAAAAAAAATGGTGTTGTAAAAATGAGAAATTGCTGGTCATCGTTTAACCCTTATAACTCCCTAACAAAAAAAAATTTTGGTTCCAAAATTGTGCTGATGTAAAGTAGACATTTGGGAAATGTTACTTATTAAGTATTTTGTGTGACATATCTCTGTGATTTAATTGCATAAAAATTCAAAGTTGGAAAATTGCAAAATTTTCAAAATTTTCGCCAAATTTCCGTTTTTTTCACAAATAAATGCAGGTAATATCAAAGACATTTTACCACTATCATGAAGTACAATATGTCCCGAGAAAACAATGTCAGAATTACCGGGATCCGTTGAAGCGTTCCAGAGTTATAACCTCATAAAGGGACAGTGGTCAGAATAGTAAAAATTGGCCTGGTCCATAACGTGCAAACCACCCTTGGGGGTAAAGGGGTTAAACTTCAGAAGGTTAGTTAACATTGCCCCCAAAGAAATACTGGAACTAGGGCCCTCCTCAGACACTTGGTCTGCCATGTCCTTACGTGTAGACTGCATCCTGCCGACTACACCAAATATAAGATAGCAGTTATGGAGGATGCAGTAATGGACTGTACACAGACTAAGGGTGGTAAGGATTTATTAAACAACGGGAACTCCACGCAGGGAGAAAATGGAGTGACAATATTCCCTAATACAGTAAATGGCTAATGGGGTTAAATTAAAGACACAAGGACAAATTAAACAGACAATTAAATTATACTAACTTATCACTCAGATGCCAGTCACGGCCGAACTCCTGTCTGTGACTGGGGCTGCTTAGATTGTGTCACAGTGGGAGTTTGTCACAGTCCTGAGAAAGATGGGGTAATATCTCCTGACGTTGGTGGTGTTCTCTCATGGTCCTGACGATGGCGGTAACTCCACGGGATCCTAGAATGGGTCTTGGGTTCAGTAGATGAAGTGATGAAGGGGGAAACGTCCTTATCCTCAGCAGGTAGTGTCCCAACACTACGGAGACCTGAAACACTGCCCAAATACAGTTTACAACGAGCAGCCTGGTTCGCTATGTCATTTCGTTGCGTTCCTAAGTCCCGTTCACAGACCTTGTCTCTCACTTTCAGTGCTGTCAGCGGTCTCAGCAAGGACAGCAATGTCAGCAGGGACAATGGTGTCTGAGCGGTACTCCATCGGTAGTCTCCTGTCCAAGTTCTTTTCCATCCCAGGCTCTGCTCTACTCTGCTCAGTTGCCTTACAGCTGATCTTACCTCACAGGCGTCTCACCCGCTCAACATTCCCGCCCAAACTGTTTGAATCCTCGCTGGTGAACATTCTCTCAGCTTGACCATGCCCCCTTTTCTTGAGTACAGAGAGCAGTCCCGCACTTTAAGCTGTAATTTAGGTGACAGCTCCGACGGTTCTGGACCTGTTACTGAGGAGACATGCCTAATTGGTTTCTTCCCCTTACACAACCAGTAACATGAAAGCCCCCTATATTTCCATTGACAGGTGATGGACCTGAGTGTGGACTTGCTATTTGTGTGGATTTAGTTGAAGCTCTTATTGGGAACATTTTACCTAATGTTTGGTATCACATTCATCCGCGTTCTACACTGAGCACTTACTTTGAGGTTTCCATCTAAATCGCCGAGAGATGTGATTTAGATGAAACTCCCAAAGGATCCATTCACTCTAATGAGGCAGCAGAGTTACTCTGGGCTCTGTCTGGCCTCTGTTCAGTGGTTTCCTTTTCTTCAGAAATGCACAAAACAGTTGCAGACTGCATTTTTATGCACGCCTAAATAGACGTACACTGCCGGATCATAGGTCAGGCAGTGTTCACAGTGCCTCCATCTGCCTTGTTATAGGGAATATTCCGCCAGGGGTTCTGTCTGAATCACGTATTTCAGGGAATTACACGGAAAGCCCGGAGTGAGCTGAATCTTACTGCGATCTTTGGGAGGCAGAATGGAAAAATCAACAGCAGGTGATGAATTGGTTTTATTTATTTTTTACGCAGTTCCTCAAGCGGTATAATTGATTAGGCAAATTTATTCTTCGAGTCAGTTGAGATTACAGCAATACAAGATTTATATATTTTTTATGTTTGGCTGCTGTCATATACTAAAAGAAGCTTTTTATTGCAAAAACTAATTTTTGCATAGCCAAATTTTGAGAGCTATAATTCTTCCATCTGTTGTCCAATAGAGTCATTGTTTTTTGCACGACGAAGTTGACGTTTCTATTTGTACCGCTTTTGGACACATAACATTTTTTGACCGCTTTCTATTCTGATTTTTGGGAGACAGGACAAACAAAAACAGCAACTCAGGAATTGTTTTTGGGGGGGTTATGGCATTCTACTTGTGGTAAAATTGATAAGGCAGCTTTATTCTTTGGGTCAGTACGACTACAACAATTCCTCATTTATATCGTTTTTTATGTTTTTTACAGAAATAAGAATTATTTTTGCATAGCACTAATCTGAGAGCTATCACTTTTTTATTTTTTGGCTGATAGAACTGTATGGCAGCTTGGTTTTTGCAAGACAAGATGACGTTTTCAGAAATACAATTTGTATTTACATTCGTATTTTTGATTGTGTTTTATTCTACTTTTTATTTGGTAATATGATGAAAAAGGCTGTTTATGGTGTTCACTGAAGGGGTTAACTAGTGGGGCAGTTTTATGGGGTGGGTTGTCACCGATGAGGCAATACCAAACGTGTATTTTTTTTTTTTACATAAAAATTTAAATTTGTCAGTACATTATATTCCTGGCTGATGTCTTGAGATGTTGCTTCAGTATTGCCACATAATCTTCTTTTCTCATGATGCCATTTATTTTGTGAAGTTTACCAGCCCCTCCTACAGCAAAATAACCCCACAACATGATGCTGCCACTCCCATGTTTCAAAGTTGGGATGGTGTTCTTAGGCGTCCATGCTTCTCACTTTTTCCTGCAAATGTAATGATGCCCAAAAAGTTCAATTTTGGTTTCATTAGACCACAAGACATGTCTCCAAAAATTAAGGTCTTTGTTCCTGCGTGCATTTGCAAACATTAATCTGGCTTTTTTATGTTTCTTTTGGAGTAATGGCCTCTTCCTGGCATAGTGTTCTTTCAGTCATGTTGATATGGTACTCGTTTCACTGTGGATATTGACACAATCTTACCAGCTTCCACCATCATCTTCACAAGGTCTTTTGTTTTTATCCTTGGGTCGATATGGACATGCCTGACCAAAGCAAGTTCATCCTTGGGACACAGAACCCGTCTCCTTCCTGAGCGGTATGATGGCTGGACATTACCACCTTGTTTGCACTTGCATATTATTGTTTGTATAGATGAACGAGGCACCTTAAGGTATCTTGAAATTGTACCCAAGGATGGGCCAGACATGTGCAAGTCCACAATTCTCTTCCTGATGTCTTGGCTGATTTCTTTAGACTTTCCCATGATGTCACACAAAGAAGCAGTGTGTTTCAGGTCTGCATTAAAATACATCCACAGGTGTGTATCTAATTAACTCAGATGTTGCAAAAAACATCAGAAGCTTCCAAACACATGACATCATCATATGGGCAGCCAAAATTGTTTAAAGGCATAGTAATCTTAATATATGTAAACTATTGACTTTGCAGTAAGTTTTCAAAATGCCTTAAAACATTCTCTCTCTCTCTCTCATTATTCTGGCATTTGGCAAATATGACTAATTATAGCAATCCTAATTAACCTAAAAGGTGAAAGGTTTATTCTAATTTTATGTCAGATATTGAGAAAAACATGCAGATGTGTCTTTTTATATAGTATATGTAAACTTTTGGTTTCAACTGTATAGATGGATAGACAGACAGATGTGTTTTCACAATTTTTTTAAATACTTTTAGAACTTATTTATTTTGTCCACTATTGGACTTTCACTATTTCCAGCCTGATCCAGTTATAATCCATTGCAATGCATGAGCATTGCAATGGATTATAACTGTCAATGCTGCATAGACACAGGCCCCTGAGACCGTGCTCTGTGCATGGTCTGAGGGGCTTGCCATTGCCAGGTCACAATGGCAACAATCAGGTCCCTGCGATGATGCCACAGATGTGCCGATCAGAGTACAGAGGGTGATCGCGCGCCCAGCCTCTCTGCACGCAAAATCGCCTGGACGTCCTCAGTACATCTAAGGTCGGTGAGTACTAGCTGACCAAGATGTACTGAGTACATCTAAGGCCAATAAGGTGATAAAGAGCTTGAAAGGGGTTGATAGAGCCCTAATACTCCTCAGAGTGTTACACACGTCTTTTCAGGGTAATCGAAGGTTTTGCGGTATTGCGATTCTTGGCGAATTGATTTGCTGTTGGTCAATTTTTTTGAAAATTTCATCCAACCTGGCACATTTCAAAATATTTGATTATCTATTAGTGGGGATTAATTCAGCATGGTATATTAAGATAATTACATTTCAGTTTTCTTAAACCTTTACTAAACTTATGAGCATACTGAATAACAAGAAACTGAGAAATGGGGTTACTCAAGTTTTCACTAAGGAATGTTCAATTTTTAGCCTTATGTTTATATTACTAAATAAGATTTATTACTGAAATAGATTTTCTGAAATTGTTTTGCCATATTTGGTACTAAAAAGGGAAAGTATGTTTAGGACACTATGACCTGAGAAAACTCCATTTCATGTGAGTGTCCCATTTTTAGAATTAAAGAAGTTTAAGGAATGTGGAAAAATATATTTTCACTTAGCTCCCAGAAAAATATTGCCTGTCATAAACTTTTCGTCATCACACTGACAAATTACTTTTCACTATAATAATAAACTCAAACTTTGTTATTCAACTGTTCTTCAAAGTGAACTTTTAGCCAAAAAGACAGTAGTGATTGTCCTCCTGAGGGCTTATGTGTAGGAAACAAAAATGTGTCGAATCCCCAAATGTATTCTAAATAGTATGACTACAATTTCAGTATGAAAACTGTATACCACACAGTTATCAAAGCTGAATGAACAGCAACCTCTTCTGAAAAAGAGGAAGAAGTTGCATTATGGAGAATCGTTAAATATATTGGATCATTCAGTGTAGATTGATAGACTGCTGGTTAAAAGGCGTACAGCTAACATTCAAGAAGATGCACTTCTCTCTCAAGCAGCCAATTCATTCATCTAATTAGCGAAGATGCAGAGTGATAGACCCTCATCGATCTGATATTAAGGCTATGTGCACACGTTCAGGAATGTCTGCAGAATTTTCCTGAGCAAAACCGGACTCGCTGCGCAGGAAATCCGCTCGACTTTTTTTGCGTTTTTCTCATGTTTTTTGCGCGTCTTTTTGCGGATCTTTGGTGTTTTTTTTCCGGAGCTTCCCATTGCAATAATATAGCAGCAAAACCGCGAAAAATCCGCAAAATTAATGAACATGCTGTGTTTTTTTCAGCGATGCATTTTTTTTGCGGAAAAAGCGCAGCATGGGCACAAAAATTGCGGAATGCATTAAAAATTATGTGATACTTAATGTAAGTTTTTTAAGTATTTTTGCAGCGGAAAACCACCGAAAAAATGCGAAAAATCCTTTTTTGCTATGTAATCTGAAGACAGCATGCTGTAGGGATTTAAAAAAAGATATGTGTTGCCTCTCTTACAAAGCTCCATAATTTTGTTTACTTGCAATGATTGTTTTAGCATCAGGAGCTTATTGCCAGGACACAGCAGCACCTGTCTCCTGGTCCGACTCAACCCTCTTCTATGATGTACAATGACTATAGACCCTGAGCTGATATCATAGAAGGGGGGCAGAGTCTGTAGAGTGAGGGTTGAAGAAAGGACGGATTCTGGAAATATTTTTGAGCTGGAGGTGACAGGAGGTAGCGAGAGCTTGGATGTGTGGCTTAAAGGCAGAGTCAAGGTTTACTCCGAGGCAGCAGATTATCGGGATGGGGGAAAGTCTTTTTTACCACCAAAGTTTTGTTTTAGCCAGAGATTTTACAATTTCACACAAGAAGTGGGTAAAAATGGCAAATAAAATTGTCCCACAATTTCTACTGAACGTGGCAATACCCCATATGTGGCTGTACAGTGCTACTTAGCCATGCGGAGAGACTCAGGAGGAACGGAGCACTATTTGCCTATTCAAGTGAGTGGGTCAGTGCACATGTCAGTGTGTTTCCACGGACTGTGTGTCCATGGGCAAAACACGCTCACATGTCCATTTTTTAATGTCAGCACGGGCCATAAAACTTCCCATACACGTGCATTCACATAACACACATGAATGTCATCCGTGTAACACGCTTCGGTGCCGGGGAAGAAGCGTTACAGTAAGCGCTGTTCTTTGGTGCTTGGTGGTGAACATGGGTCTCCTCAAACTTCCCTGCTCTGCTGGTGATCAGTGCGAGCAGGGGAGAATGATGAGAGTTACATTTAAGTAATAAAAGAGACAGCAGGGGGCGGCTGATGGGACTATTATTCCTATCAGCCTACCCCTGCTGCTGCTAATAACAGTGACAGCAGGAGTGGCGGATGGGAGTATACATCTGCCACTCCTGCGCTGTAAATAAGTATGGTAATTAAAAAAAACTACATCGTGGGTTACTCCCTATTTTTGATAACCAGCTAGACAAAACTCATAGCTAGGGGCTGCAACCCTCAGCTGTAAGCTTCAGCAAGGTTGAATATCAAAAATAGAGGGGTCCCCACCCTATATTTTGACAGCCACCCTTGCTAAAGCTCTCAACTGGGGGCTGGTATTCTCAGGCTGGTAAGGGGCCATGGATATTGACATCCCAGCCTAAAAATAGCAGCCCACAGCTGTTCAGAAAAGGCACATCTATTAGATGCGCCAATTCTGGCGCTCTGCCTGACTCTTCCCAATTGCCCTGTAGCGGTAGCAAGTGGGGTAATAGTTGTGGGGTTGATGTCACGGGTGACATGAAGCCCACGGCTTAGTACTGGAGAAGCGTCTAAAAGACATCTATCCATTACTAATCCTATAGTTGTATGGTAAATAAATACACAGCAAGAATAAAGTCTTTTATTTTAAATAAAAACAAAACACAGTTGACATTTTTATTATTGCTCCTAATTCCCCGACACCCTCGATCTCCTGTAATAAATGTAAAATAATAAAACAACAATATACCATACTGGTCCATCATTGTGTCTCACGCCGTAATCCATGTCTGGGGATATACTAGTTTCAACCTGGATGGTGCTAAGATGAGACCGTCCTGGCTGAAAACGACTGGTGAATAAGCTGCTAGGGAGTGGAGCTTCAGTGACCAGGGGTAACGTCATAGAGGTAACCTCCAGTCACTGAGCTCTGTTCCCAGCTGGGCTGAGCTGCGATGAGATCCGTTGAGATCCCCGCTAGCACCGTGAGCCGTGAGCCCTCACTGATTCTGACAGCTGACACCCGGCACTAGGTGCCCCCAAGATTCTGCAATCATACAAGATCGCAGCATTCTCGGAAACTGACAGAGGGCTGACAGCCACTCTGCCTTTGGATCAGAGACCCCGCGGCGGGATGCTGGGTCCCGATAGTTGACATGGTGATCTGATATCATCATGACGACATCCAGGTCACCAGAGCTAGGAAACTCTTTGATCATGCGCAGTGCATGATCAGCAAGTCTCGCTGTCAGTACAGCGCTGACAGCTTCTATGGCATGCAGATGCTGTTTCATCTGGATGCTATAGAAGGGATCAGCCTGCAAGCAATGATACTCCCATAGTGGGACAAAGTAAAAAAGTTAGAAAAAAAGTTTAAAAAAAGTTTTAAATAATTGTAAAAATATTTTTCAAAAAAATCAAAACAATAATACAAAAATCAATATATATACTCTATATTAAAAATAAATAACAAGTAAAAAAACAACACTTTATCATCATACTGCCAAACAAAAAGTGGAATAACATGCGATCAAAAAGATGGATATAAATCAACATGGTACTACTGAAAACGTCATCTTGTCCCACAAAAAACAAGCTGCCATACAGCTCCATCAGTGGAAAAATAAAAAAGTTATAGCTCTCAGAATAAAGTGAAGCAAAAATCATTATTTTTTCTATAAAATAGTTTTTATTGTATAAAAGCACCAGAACATAAAAAAATATATAAAAGAGGAATCTCTGTAATCGTACTGACCTGAAGAATAAAACTGCCTTATCAATTTTACGACACATGGAATGGCATAAACCCCCTCCAAATAAGAAATTCATGAATTGCTGGCCTTTGTTCATTCTGCCTCTCAAAAATCTGAATAGAAAGCGATCAAAAAATGTCATGTGCCTGAAAATGGAAATGGTACCAATAAAAACGTCAGCTCATCCCACAAAAAACAAGACCTCACATGACTCTGTGGGCCAAAATTTGCAAAAGTTATAGCTCTCAAAATGTGGTGATGCAAAAAGTATTTTTTGCAATAAAATGCGTCTTTTATTGTGTGACAGCAGCCAAACATAGAAACCCGCTATAAGGCCTCTTTCACACATCCTGATATTTCTGTGTGCCGCATTAGTACCACACGGACGGGCGTCAGGGAAGAAGCGTTACAGTAAGCGTTGTTCCCTGCTGGTGGGTGCTGAACACGGCTCTCATCATTCGCCCCCTGACAGCAGGAGCGGCTAATTAGAGTATTCATCAGCCGCCGCCTGCACTATAAATAAATAAATGACATCAACACCACAAATATGAACCCCACTTGCCACCGCTACAGGCCGAGTGGGAAGAGCAGGGCAAAGTAACTGAATTGGCGCATCTAATAGATGTGCCTTTTCTTGGCAGCTGCGGACTGTTATTTTTAGGCTGGGGGGGTCAATATCCATGGCCCCTTACCTGCCTGAGAATACCAGCCCCCAGTTGTGAGCTTTAGCAAGGCTGGTTGTCAAATATTGGGGGACCTCACTCCATTTTTTAAATTATTTATTTCAATAATTTTAAAAAAACAGCGTGAGGACCCTTCTATTCTTGACAACCAGCCCTGCTGAAGGTGACAGCTGAGGATTGCAGCCCCCAGCTGTGAGTTTTGTCTGGCTGGTTATAGAAAATACATGGGAACCCACCCTGTTTTTTTCATGTATTTATAGCGCAGGTGGCGGCTGATGAATACCCCCATCAGCCGCTCCTGCTGTCACTGTTATTAGCAGCAGCGGTAGGCTGATGGGAGTAATAGTCCAATCAGCCACCGCCTGCTGTCTCTTTTATCTCTTAAATGTAACTCATCAGTCTCCCCTGCCAATCGCCAGCAGAGCAGGGGAGAATGATGAGAGCAGTGTTCAGCACCCCGCGCCAGGGAAAAACGCTTACTCTAACGCTTCTTCCCCGATTCCGATGCATGTCACATGGATGACATCCATGTTTTATGCATATGCACATGTGCAGGGTGTTTTGTGGCCTGTGCTGACATTAAAAAATGGACATGTCAGTGTGTTTTGCCCACGGACACGCGATCTGTGGAAATACACTGACATGTGCACAGACCCATTCACTTGAATAGGCAAATAGCCCTCCGTTCTTCCCGAGTTTCTCCGCATGGCTAAGTAGTACTGTACAGCCACATATGGGGTATTGCCACATTCAGTAGAAATTGTGGGATAAATTTTGATGCCACTTCAACCCACTTCTTGTGTGAAAATGTAAAATCTTTAGCTAAAACAAAATTTTGATGGTAAAAATGTAGCTATTTTGTCTTCACTGCCAGTGGTATAAAATTCTGTGTCTGTGTCTGTGTCAATATGATCACTGCACCCCTAGATGAATTCATTGAGAGGTGTAGTTCGTCACTTATGGGGGGGTTCGGCTGTTCTGGCACCTCATGGGCTTTCCCAGTGGGTCATGGCACCTGCAAAGCATAACAGTAAGATCTGGCGCTCCTTGCCTTCTGAGCTTTGCACTGTGCCTGAAAAATATTTCCCAATCACATGTAGGGTATTGCCGTACTCAGGAAAAAATGGACCTCAGTTTGTTGTAACAAAAATGTCCTATTAGCCCTTAGAAAAATTAAAAACTTGGGGATAAAACAACATTTTAGTGGTAAAAATGTAATTTATTCTTTCTTCACCGCTCAGAGGTAGGGTTGAGCGACTTTCATTTTTTTAAGATCGAGTCGGGTTTTGCGAAACCCGACTTTGTTCAGAGTCGAGTCGAGTGCAGTCGGCCGATTATCACTAAAAGTCGGGGATCGACCGAAACACAAAACCCAATGCAAGTCAATGGGGAAGCATAGTCGACAGTGAGTGGAGGCCAGGAAAACACCTACAGTGCCCATTTTAATGCCAAAAACATCCATTCTTGTTTCTGAAGCTTGTCAATCTTAATTAACTTTATAATAATAGTTGGGCATTGGAAATTGGGGGTCATTTGGCAAAAGTTGTGGGGGGTAGGGCTGGTTCAAGGTTTTAGTGGGCCCAGGAAACGTGGACTACGTCACGGCGGTGGAGCAGTGAGAGGTAAGTATGTCAAGTTTGCAAGTGCTGTGATCCTAAGCAAGCAGGGGGGCCCACTCGTTGGCATTGGCACTGGCACAGGGCCCCTCAAAGTACAGCGGTGTGTTTGCATGGCGGGGGCGCCTCCCACCAGCAGCGACACTTTTGCATACTCTGAGGGGCCCTGTGCCAGTGACGTCGCCAACGATTATGCCCCCTCACCTGATGAAGGAACCTGCACTTTCATCTGCACCTTTCTCTTTGTCCCTGTGTAAGGTGGTATAACAAGCGGGAAGGGGAACCTTACTTTCAGCAGGGTCAGATTCTGGCTGTGTAGAGTGCAAGGGGAATGTAGTGGTCTAGGTCAATGTACCAGCAGACTCATCTAGCTGTGGCTGGGCAATGGGCAGGATGAGGAGGAAACACAGATATAGGACCAAAGAATAAAGTAGGCTAAATGCAGTTCAAAATTGGTAACAGGACTAAACAGGCGGCATTGCTTTGTTCAGTGGAGTAGCAAACCCAGGAGCAGCAGACACTGTTTTAAGGGCCCAACCACACTAGTAGGCCAAATGCAGTTTAATATCTGCTACTATAGGCCAAAAGCCTAAAGACTGAAGCTCAGCTTTATACAGTGGAGGACAACACCATGGAGCGGCAGACACCGTTAGTAGGCCCTAACCACCAATTTTTTGTTAAAAAAGCACTTAATGAGAGCCAGAAGGTTGAAGCTCAGACAAGGCAACCTGGAGGAGAACACCAAGGAGGAGGAGAACACTCAGGAGGAGGACAACACCAGGGAGCGGCAGACACCGTTAGTAGGCCCTAACCACCAATTTTTTAAAAAACAGCACTTAATGAGAGCCAGAAGGTTGAAGCTCAGCTTTATACAGTTGAGGACAAACACCAGGGAGTGGCAGACACCGTTAGTAGGCCCTAACCACCAATTTTTTAAAAAACAGCACTTAATGAGAGCCAGAAGGTTGAAGCTCGGCTTTATACAGTTGAGGACAAACACCAGGGAGCGGCAGACACCGTTAGTAGGCCCTAACCACCAATTTTTTAAAAAACAGCACTTAATGAGAGCCAGAATGTTGAAGCTCAGCTTTATACAGTTGAGGACAAACAACAGGGAGTGGCAAACAGAGGTATTAGGCCCCGAACACCAATTTAAAAAAAAAAAAAAATGAGAGCCAGAAGGTTGAAGTTCAGATGTATTCAGTTGAGGAGAACACCAGGGAGCGGCAAACAGAGGTATTAGGCCCCAAACACCAATTTAAAAAAAAAAAACACTTAATGAGAGCCAGAAGGTTGAAGCTCAGCATTATACAGTTGAGGACAAACACCAGGGAGCGGCAGACACCGTTAGTAGGCCGTAACCAAAGTTGAAGGCCAAATGCAGTTTAATATCTGATACTATAGGCCGAAAGCCAGAAGGTTGAAGCTCAGCTTTATACAGTTGAGGACAAACACCAGGGAGCGGCAGACAGAGTTATTAGGCCCCAACCACCAATTTTTTTTAAAAAAGCACTTAATGAGAGCCAGAAGGTTAAAGCTCAGATTTATTCAGTTGAGGAGAACACCAGGGAGCGGCAAACAGAGGTATTAGACCCCAAACACCATTTAAAAAAAAAAAACACTTAATGAGAGCCAGAAGGTTGAAGCTCAGCTTTATACAGTTGAGGACAAACACCAGGGAGCGGCAGACACCGTTAGTAGGCCCTAACCACCAATTTTTAAAAAAACAGCACCTAATGAGAGCCAGAAGGTTGAAACTCAGCTTTATATAGTTGAGGACAAACACCAGGGAGCGGCAGACACCGTTAGTAGGCCGCAACCAAAGTTGAAGGCCAAATGCAGTTTAATATCTGATACTATAGGCCGAAAGCCAGAAGGTTGAAGCTCAGCTTTATACAGTTGAGGACAAACACCAGGGAGCGGCAGACAGAGTTATTAGGCCCCAACCACCAATTTTTTTTAAAAAAGCACTTAATGAGAGCCAGAAGGTTAAAGCTCAGATTTATTCAGTTGAGGAGAACACCAGGGAGCGGCAAACAGAGGTATTAGACCCCAAACACCATTTAAAAAAAAAAAAACACTTAATGAGAGCCAGAAGGTTGAAGCTCAGCTTTATACAGTTGAGGACAAACACCAGGGAGCGGCAGACACCGTTAGTAGGCCGCAACCAAAGTTGAAGGCCAAATGCTGTTTAATATCTGATACTATAGGCCGAAAGCCAGAAGGTTGAAGCTCAGCTTTATACAGTTGAGGACAAACAACAGGGAGCGGCAAACAGAGTTATTAGGCCCCAAACACCAATTTTTTTAAAAAAGCACTTAAGGAGAGCCAGAAGGTTGAAGCTCAGATTTAGACAGTGGAGGACAATTTGAATTAGGGACTGCAGACAGACTTAGTAGGCTGTCCCCTGTGGACCATGCATCCACCACATTAACCCATTGCGCCGTAATGGACACGTAACCTTCCGTGGCCATGCCTACAGGTCCATGCGTCTGTTGTCAGGTGCACCTTTGTACTCACAGATTGCCAGAGTGCATGGACAATGCGGTCTTTTACATGCAGGTGGAGGGTTGGGATGACTTTTCTCGCAAAAGAAGTGTCGACTGGTTAGCTTGTAGCGTGGTACAGCGTAGTCCATCATGGCTTTATTAGTATTAAATAAAATATATAAATAGGCTCTATGAACTTTTAAATAGGTTCCAGGGGTACACGGGCAGCATTGGTGTGGTCATCGGAGGAAGATTGCAAGGAGGGACCGCAGACAGGCTAACAAAGGCCTAAAATAACAAAAAATAGGCTCAAGGCAGTTTTAAATCGGTTACATGGATACACAGGCAGCATTGTGGTCAGCGGAGGAGGATTGCAAGGAGTGTCTGACACAGTACTCACAAAAAATAAATAGATGTTAATGTCTCGCAAAACAACAAAAAAAAAAGTGTGGCATACTTAGGTACAGGGGTGGGCTCATCTGCTGAGTTTCTGACAAAGTAATTTGGCAGTAAGTATTTACTGGTGTCAATATAGGACACTGACCCAGACTACTTTAACTAGCATCATAGATGTCAACAAATTGGTATTGTCAGTGCCAGGCATTGAATGATGTCAGCGCATAGACTAAACATTGGTGGAGCTGTGCGAGATAATTTTGCACGTGGTAGAGCACAGTTTGAGCTGGGGGGGGGAACTCTCTTGTGGCCGGCGGTACCGTCCCAGGGTCCCTCATGTTACAACGGTGTGTCTGACGTTGGGTGCGCACCACCACCGCCAGAGACACTTCATTGTACTATGAGGGACCCAGTGGCAGTGCCGTCGACCAAAAGTGGGCACACCCACCTCTTCAGACAAACAGCACTGTAACGGGTGCTTGCGCCAAGTGGTGAGACCACGGCCCCGTGGGGGGAATTTTCCCATTGAGGGAGGTGTAAACATGTCATATGCTGGACAAACAGCTGCTGCAAATTAAGAGATTGGAACACTCAGTAAGACCAGTCCACAAGCAAGACCTTTTTATAGGAAAGCTAGGTGTCAGCCGGGAAAGGTGGGGCAAAATAATTTGAAATCCAGGAGTGGTTCATTTTAATGAAGGTGAGATCATCCACATTTTGGGTAGCCAGACGAGTCCTTTTTTCGGTTAATATTGAACCAGCAGCACTGAATACTCTTTCTGATAGCACACTAGCTGCTGGGCAAGCAAGCTCCTGCAATGCATATTCTGCCAATTCAGGCCAGGTGTCTAATTTGGATGCCCAGTAATCAAATGGGAATGACGGTTGAGGGAGAACATCGATAAGGGATGAAAAATAGTTAGTAACCATACTGGACAAATGTTGTCTCCTGTCACTTTGAATAGATGCTGCAGTACCTGTCCTGTCTGCGGTCATTGCGAAATCACTCCACAACCTGGTCAGAAAACCCCTCTGTCCAACGCCACTTCTGATCTGTGCACCTCTAACACCTCTGCCCTGTAGCCCCCTGCAGCTTGTGTAAGAACCATCACCGGCGCTGTGTGCTGGGAATGCCTGAATCAAACGGTCTACAAGAGTAGCTTGTTTGGTTGCTAATATTTGTTCGAGGTTCTCATGTGGCATAATATTTTGCAATTTGCCTTTATAGCGAGGGTCAAGGATGCAGGCCAACCAGTAATCGTCATCGCTCATCATTTTAATAATGCGTGGTCCCTTTTGAGGATACGTAAGGCATAATCCGCCATGTGGGCCAAAGTTCCAGTTGTCAAATCTGCGGTTGAGCTGGTTTGAGGGGCAGTTACAGGCAAATCTACGTCACTGGTCTCCCTTAAAAAAACAGAACCCGGCCTTGCAACACCACTAATTTCTGTTGGCCCAGGAGAAGCTTCCTCATTAAAAAAGTACTCATCCCCATCATCCTCCTCATCCTCCTCCTCCTCTTCGCCCCCTCTACCGCGTCCTCTACACGGCCCTGACCAGACAATGGCTGACTGTCATCAAGGCTTTCCTCTTCCTCGGCTGCAGATGCCTGCTCCTTTATGTGCGTCAAACTTTGCATCAGCAGACGCATTAGGGGGATGCTCATGCTTATTATGGCGTTGTCTGCACTAACCAGCCGTGTGCATTCCTCAAAACACTGAAGGACTTGACACAGGTCTTGTAGGTTCGACCACTGCACACCTGACAACTCCATGTCTGCATCCAACTGCCTGCCCGTGTATCCTCCCACAAATACATAACAGCACGCCTCTGTTCGCACACTCTCTGAAGCATGTGCAGTGTGGAGTTCCACCTTGTTGCAACGTCGATGATTAGGCGATGCTGAGGAAGGTTCAAAGAACGCTGATAGTTCTGCATACGGCTGGAGTGTACGAGCGAACGGCGGATATGCGAGCAAAGTCTGCGCACTTTGAGGAGCAGGTCGGGTAACCCCGGATAACTTTTCAGGAAGCACTGCACCACCAGGTTTAAGGTGTGAGCCAGGCAAGGAATGTGTTTCAGTTGGGAAAGGGCTATGGCAGCCTTGAAATTCCTTCCGTTATCACTCACTACCTTGCCTGCCTCAAGATGTACAGTGCCCAGCCATGACTGAGTTTCTTTCTGCAAGAATTCGGACAGAACTTCCGCGGTGTGTCTGTTGTCACCCAAACACTTCATTGCCAATACAGCCTGCTGACGCTTGCCACTAGCTGTCCCATAATGGCACACCTGGTGTGCAACAGTGGAAGCTGCGGATGGAGTGGATGTGCGACTGCGGTCTGTGGACGAGCTCTCGCTTCTGCAGGAGGAGGAGGAAGAGGAGGAGGGGGGGCGAACGCCTATAGCCAACGCTTTCCTTGACCGTGGGCTAGGCAGAACTGTCCCAATATTGCTGTCCCCTGTGGACCCTGCATCCACCACATTCACCCAGTGTGCCGTGACGGACACGTAACGTCCCTGGCCATGCCTACTGGTCAATGCATCTGTTGTCAGGTGCACCTTTGTAGTCACAGACTGCCTGAGTGCATGGACGATGCGGTCTTTAACATGCTGTTGGAGGGCTGAGATGGCTTTTCTAGAAAAGAAGTGCCGACTGGGTAGCTCGTAGCGTGGTACAGCGTAGTCCATCAGCGCATTGAAAGCTTCGCTTTCAACTAACCGGTAGGGCATCATCTCTAATGAGATTAGTCTAGCAATGTGGGCGTTCAAACCCTGTGTACGCGGATGCGAGGATGAGTACTTCCTTTTCCTAACAAGAGTCTCATGTAGGGTGAGCTGGACTGGAGAGCTGGAGATCGTGGAACTAGCGGTGGTGCCGGTGGACATGGGTGACTGAGAGAGGGTTGGAGATGGTATTCTTGCCGGTGCCCTACATGCAGTGTTTCCTACTACTAACCTGGTGATTCCCTGACTGCTTTGGCCTGGCGACGAAAGCTGCACAGATACTGCAGGTGGCGCGGGAAATGGTGGGCTTACAGGGAGGGAAGGGATGTAGCGTTGCTGACTAGCTTCATTGGTCGAGGGTGCTGCAACCTTTAGGGACGTTTGGTAGTTAGTCCAGGCTTGCAAATGCATGGTGGATAAATGTCTATGCATGCAACTTGTATTTAGACTTTTAAGATTCTGACCTCTGCTTAAGGTAGTTGAACATTTTTGACAGATGACTTTGCGCTGATCATTTGGATGTTGTTTAAAAAAATGCCAGACTGCACTCTTTCTACTATCGGATACCTTTTCAGGCATTGCAGACTGAGCTTCTTTAACCGGATGGCCACGCTGTCCTCCAACTGGTTTTGGTTTTGCCACGCGTTTTTGGCCAGATACGGGCCCGGCAGATGGAACCTGTTGTGATGTTGATGCCTGCTGTGGCTCCTCCTCCTCCGCTTCAGAACTACTGCCGCCTGAACCCTGTTCCCCCAATGGCTGCCAATCGGGGTCAACAACTGGGTCATCTATGACCTCCTCTTCTATGTCGTGTACAACTTCGTCTGTGTCACCGTGTAAGCCGGTGGTATTGCGTTCGTGACGGGGTACCATAGTCTCCGCTGGGTTTGATTCTGCCTCAGTACACTGCGAGGGCAATGTTCTGGTCTGAGTCAAAGGAACAGCATAGTAATCTGGCTGTGGCTGTGCATCTGTACACTCCATGTCTGATTCAACTTCGAATGGGCATGGCCTGTTAACTGTTTCACTGTCTAACCCAGGTACGGTATGTGTAAAGAGCTCCATGGAGTAACCTGTTCTGTCGACTGATGCATCCTTCACTGTTGTTCTGGGTGAAGGACACAAGGAAGCGACTTGTTCCTGACCGGGAGCATCCACTGACGATGCACTGCTCTGACATTTGGCACTTTCCGAGGAGGACGCGAAAGAGCTAGAGGCAGAGTCAGCAATGAAAGCCAATACTTGTTCCTCCTTCTCCGGCTTCAAAAGTGGTTTTCCTACTCCCAGAAAAGAGAGCGGTCGAGGCCTTGTGTAGCCAGACAACGAACCTGGCTCAACAACTCGAGACTTAGGTGCTGTACTGCTTTTACCACGACCACCTGATGCTCCACTGTTATGACCCCAGTGGACAGGGTCTCAGAGGAACGTGTAAGTCTGCAAGATACAAAAATCCAGCTCATAGGGCTGTGGTAACTGGGTTGACCAAATAGCTACTCCTAACGCCAACACTAGAAGTAGCCGGGGATCATGCCTACGGTGATCGCTAGATGACTCGCGCCAGCCGGAGAATCTAACTACCCCTAGGAGAAGAAAACAAAGACCTCTCTTGCCTCCAGAGAAAGGGACCCCAAAGCAAGATACAAGCCCCCCACAAATAATAACGGTGAGGTAAGAGGAAATGACAAACACAGAAATGAACCAGGTTCAGCAAAGAGAGGCCAGCTTACTAATAGCAGAATATAGCAAGATAACTTATCTGGTCAACAAAAACCCTATAAAAATCCACGCTGGAGATTCAAGAACCCCCGAACCGTCTAACGGTCCGGGGGGAGAACACCAGCCCCCTAGAGCTTCCAGCAAAGGTCAGGATACAGATAGGAACAAGCTGGACAAAAATACCAAACAAAACAAAAGCAAAAAGCAAAGAAGCAGACTTAGCTTGAAAAACAGGAACCAGGATCAGAGGACAAGAGCACAACAGATTAGCTCTGATATCAACGATGCCAGGCATTGAACTGAAGGTCCAGGGAGCTTATATAGCAACGCCCCTGAACTAATGGCCCAGGTGAGGATATAGGAAAAGACAGACGCTCCAGAGTCAAATCACTAATGACCACTAGAGGGAGCAAAAAGCAAAATCACAACAGTACCCCCCCCTTAGTGAGGGGTCACCGAACCCTCACCACGACCACCAGGGCGATCAGGATGAGCGGCATGAAAGGCACGAACTAAATCGGCCGCATGAACATCAGAGGCGACCACCCAGGAATTATCTTCCTGACCATAGCCCTTCCACTTGACCAGGTACTGAAGCCTCCGCCTGGAGAGACGAGAATCCAAGATCTTCTCCACCACGTACTCCAACTCGCCCTCAACCAACACCGGAGCAGGAGGCTCAGCAGAAGGAACCACAGGCACAACGTACCGCCGCAACAAGGACCTATGAAACACGTTGTGGATAGCAAACGACACAGGTAGATCCAGGCGAAAGGATACAGGATTAAGAATTTCCAATATCTTGTAAGGACCAATAAAACGAGGTTTAAATTTGGGAGAGGAAACCTTCATAGGAACAAAGCGGGAAGAAAGCCACACCAAATCCCCAACACGTAGTCGGGGACCCACACCGCGGCGGCGGTTGGCAAAGCGCTGAGCCCTCTCCTGTGACAACTTCAAGTTGTCCACCACAAGATTCCAGATCCGCTGCAACCTATCCACCACAGAATCCACCCCAGGGCAGTCAGAAGGTTCCACATGACCCGAAGAAAAACGAGGGTGGAAACCAGAGTTGCAGAAAAACGGCGAAACCAAGGTGGCGGAACTAGCCCGATTATTAAGGGCAAACTCAGCCAACGGCAAGAAGGTCACCCAATCGTCCTGATCAGCAGAGACAAAACACCTCAAATAAGCCTCCAAAGTCTGATTAGTTCGCTCCGTCTGTCCATTAGTCTGAGGATGGAAAGCAGACGAAAACGACAAGTCAATGCCCATCCTACTACAAAAGGATCGCCAGAATCTGGAAACGAACTGGGATCCTCTGTCTGACACAATATTCTCAGGGATGCCGTGCAAACGAACCACGTTCTGGAAAAACACAGGAATCAGATCGGAAGAGGAAGGCAGTTTAGGCAAAGGAACCAAATGGACCATCTTGGAGAAGCGATCACATATCACCCAGATAACAGACATGCCCTGAGACACCGGAAGATCAGAAATGAAATCCATGGAGATATGTGTCCAAGGTCTCTTAGGGACAGGCAAGGGCAAGAGCAACCCGCTGGCACGAGAACAGCAAGGCTTAGCTCGAGCACAAGTCCCACAGGACTGTACAAATGACCGCACATCCCTAGACAAGGAAGGCCACCAAAAGGATCTGGCCACCAGATCTCTGGTGCCAAAAATTCCTGGGTGACCTGCCAACACCGAGGAATGAACCTCGGAAATGACTCTGCTGGTCCACTTATCAGGCACAAACAGTCTGTCAGGTGGACAAGAATCAGGCCTATCAGCCTGAAATCTCTGCAACACACGTCGCAGATCAGGAGAAATAGCTGACAAGATAATACCATCCTTAAGAATACCAACAGGTTCAGCGACTCCAGGAGCATCAGGCACAAAGCTCCTGGAAAGAGCATCGGCCTTCACATTCTTTGAACCTGGTAAATACGAGACAACAAAGTCAAAACGGGAGAAAAACAATGACCAGCGGGCCTGTCTAGGATTCAGGCGTTTAGCAGACTCGAGATACATCAGATTTTTGTGATCAGTCAAGACCACCACACGATGCTTAGCACCCTCGAGCCAATGACGCCACTCCTCAAATGCCCATTTCATGGCCAACAACTCCCGATTGCCCACATCATAATTTCGCTCCGCAGGCGAAAACTTCCTAGAGAAAAAGGCACAAGGTCTCATAACAGAGCAACCAGGGCCTCTCTGCGACAAAACGGCCCCTGCTCCAATCTCTGAAGCATCCACCTCAACTTGAAAGGGAAGCGAGACATCAGGCTGGCACAAAACAGGCGCCGAAGTAAACCGATGTTTCAACTCCTGGAAAGCCTCCACGGCAGCAGGAGCCCAATTAACCACATCGGAGCCCTTCTTGGTCATATCCGTCAAAGGTTTCACAATGCTAGAAAAGTTAGCGATAAAACGACGGTAGAAGTTAGCGAAACCCAAGAACTTCTGAAGACTCTTAACTGACGAGGGCTGAGTCCACTCAAGAATAGCTCGGACCTTGACTGGGTCCATCTCCACAGCAGAAGGGGAAAAAATGAACCCCAAAAAGGGAACCTTCTGTACACCAAAAAGACACTTTGAGCCCTTGACAAACAAAGAATTTTCACGCAAAATTTTAAAGACCATCCTGACCTGCTCCACATGCGAGTCCCAATTATCAGAAAAAAACAGAATATCATCCAGATAAACGATCAGAAATTTATCCAGATAGTTCCGGAAAATGTCATGCATAAAGGACTGAAAAACTGAAGGGGCATTAGAGAGCCCAAAAGGCATCACCAAGTACTCAAAATGACCTTCGGGCGTATTGAATGCGGTTTTCCATTCATCCCCTTGCTTAATGCGCACAAGGTTGTACGCACCACGAAGGTCTATCTTGGTAAACCACTTGGCACCTTTAATTCGGGCCAAGAAGTCAGACAACAGCGGCAAAGGATACTGAAATTTGACAGTGATCTTATTTAAAAGCCGATAGTCAATACAAGGCCTCAAAGATCCGTCCTTTTTAGCCACAAAAAAGAATCCCGCACCAAGAGGGGAAGAAGACGGACGGATGTGTCCTTTCTCCAGAGACTCCTTGATATATGAACGCATAGCGGTATGTTCAGGTATCGACAGATTAAACAGTCTTCCCTTAGGAAATTTACTGCCTGGAATCAAATCTATTGCACAGTCACATTCCCTATGAGGAGGCAATGCACTGGACCTGGACTCGCTAAAGACATCCTGATAATCAGACAAGTACTCCGGAACTTCCGAAGGCGTAGAAGAAGCAATAGACACAGGCAGGGAATCCTCATGAATACCACGACAGCCCCAACTAGACACTGACATAGCCTTCCAGTCAAGGACTGGATTATGGGTCTGTAACCATGGCAGCCCCAAAACAACCAAATCATGCATTTTATGTAGAACGAGAAAACGTATCACCTCGCGGTGTTCAGGAGTCATGCACATGGTAACCTGTGTCCAATACTGCGGCTTATTTTCTGCCAATGGCGTAGCATCAATACCCCTAAGAGGGATAGGATTTTCTAATGGTTCAAGAATAAAACCACAGCGCTTAGCAAATGAGAGATCCATAAGACTCAGGGCAGCACCTGAATCTACAAACGCCATGACAGGATAAGATGACAGTGAGCAAATCAAAGTTACAGACAGAATAAACTTAGGATGCAAATTACCAACGGTGACAGGACTAACAACCTTAGATATACGTTTAGAGCATGCTGAGATAACATGTGTAGAATCACCACAGTAGTAGCACAAGCCATTCCGGCGTCTATGAATTTTCCTCTCATTTCTAGTCAGGATTCTATCACATTGCATCAAATCAGGTGTCCGTTCAGACAACACCATGAGGGAATTTGCGGTTTTTCTATCACATTGCATCACATCAGGTGTCTGTTCAGACAACATGAGGGAATTTGCGGTTTTGCGCTCCCGCAACCGCCGGTCAATTTGAATAGCCAGGGACATGGTATCATTCAGACCTGTGGGAATGGGAAAACCCACCATAACATTCTTAATGGCCTCAGAAAGGCCATTTCTAAAATTAGCGGCCAGTGCACACTTGTTCCAATGTGTCAGCACGGACCATTTCCGAAATTTTTGGCAATACACCTCAGCCTCGTCCTGGCCCTGAGACATAGCCAGCAAGGCTTTCTCTGCCTGAATCTCAAGATTGGGTTCCTCATAAAGTAAACCGAGCGCCAGAAAAAACGCATCAATATCAGCCAATGCCGGATCTCCTGGCGCCAACGAAAAAGCCCAATCCTGAGGGTCACCCCGTAAGAATGAAATAACAATTTTTACTTGTTGAGCAGAGTCTCCAGACGAACAAGGTTTCAGGGACAAAAATAATTTACAATTATTCCTGAAATTCCTAAACTTAAATCGGTCTCCTGAAAACAGTTCAGGAATCGGAATCTTGGGTTCAGACCTAGGATTTCTGGTAACATAATCTTGTATACCCTGCACACGAGCGGCAAGCTGGTCCACACTTGTAATCAAGGTCTGGACATTCATGTCTGCAGCAAGCTTAAGCCACTCTGAGGTAAAGGGGAAAAGAAAAAAAAAAATGAGAGAGGGAAAAAAAAAACTCAAAATTTTCTTTCTTATAATCCCACTTCTGCAATGCATTAAACATTTAATACTGGCCTGGCATACTGTTATGACCCCAGTGGACAGGGTCTCAGAGGAACGTGTAAGTCTGCAAGATACAAAAATCCAGCTCATAGGGCTGTGGTAACTGGGTTGACCAAATAGCTACTCCTAACGCCAACACTAGAAGTAGCCGGGGATCATGCCTACGGTGATCGCTAGATGACTCGCGCCAGCCGGAGAATCTAACTACCCCTAGGAGAAGAAAACAAAGACCTCTCTTGCCTCCAGAGAAAGGGACCCCAAAGCAAGATACAAGCCCCCCACAAATAATAACGGTGAGGTAAGAGGAAATGACAAACACAGAAATGAACCAGGTTCAGCAAAGAGAGGCCAGCTTACTAATAGCAGAATATAGCAAGATAACTTATCTGGTCAACAAAAACCCTATAAAAATCCACGCTGGAGATTCAAGAACCCCCGAACCGTCTAACGGTCCGGGGGGAGAACACCAGCCCCCTAGAGCTTCCAGCAAAGGTCAGGATACAGATAGGAACAAGCTGGACAAAAATACCAAACAAAACAAAAGCAAAAAGCAAAGAAGCAGACTTAGCTTGAAAAACAGGAACCAGGATCAGAGGACAAGAGCACAACAGATTAGCTCTGATATCAACGATGCCAGGCATTGAACTGAAGGTCCAGGGAGCTTATATAGCAACGCCCCTGAACTAACGGCCCAGGTGAGGATATAGGAAAAGACAGACGCTCCAGAGTCAAATCACTAATGACCACTAGAGGGAGCAAAAAGCAAAATCACAACACTCCACCACCACTACCATCATTACCAGCTGACAATGACTGCCCACGGCCAGGACCTCTTCCACTAGACTTCCTCATTGTTTGCAAAACGTAACCAAAATAACGGTATTTGTTACTGAAAACAACCTATAAGGTGAACTCAAACTTCTGTAGGATTTATATATACCTTTATAGGTGCCTGACACTGAAAGGAAAATCAGGCCCAATGTTACACACTACGTTTTCTGTGCCCCAATAATTTGAGACAGATGGCACACACAGGACCAGCACTCAAGCAGAAATGCCAATCTTAATCTCCCACTATTTTTTTTTTTTTTCTGGGAGAATTTAAAAAAAAAAAAAAACAATATTACACACTAGGTTTTCTGTGGCACACAATGAGAGACAGATGCCACACACAGGACTGGCACAGAGGCAGACTTGCCAATATTTATCTCCCACTAATTATTTTTTTTTTTACAGGGAGAATTTACCCCAAAAAAATAAATGGCCAAGTATTACACAGTGGTTTTCGGTGGCACACAATGAGAGACAGATGCCACACACAGGACTGGCACAGAGGCAGACTTGCCAATCTTTATCTCCCACTAATTATTTTTTTTTTTTTAAAAAGGGAGAATTTACCCAAAAAAAATAAATGGCCAAGTATTACACAGTGGTTTTCGGTGGCACACAATGAGAGACAGATGCCACACACAGGACTGGCACAGAGGCAGACTTGCCAATCTTTATCTCCCACTAATTATTTTTTTTTTAAAAGGGAGAATTTAGAAAAAAAAAAAAAAGGCCCAGTATTACACAGTGGTTTTCGGTGGCACACAATGAGAGACAGATGCCACACACAGGACTGGCACAGAGGCAGACTTGCCAATCTTTATCTCCCACTAATTATTATTTTTATTTTTTTTTAAAAGGGAGAATTTAGAAAAAAAAAAAAAGGCCCAGTATTACACAGTGATTTTCGGTGGCACACAATGAGAGACAGATGCCACACACAGGACTGGCACAGAGGCAGACTTGCCAATCTTTATCTCCCACTAATTATTTTTTTTTTAAAAGGGAGAATTTAGAAAAAAAAAAAAATTACACACTAGGTTTTCTGTGGCACACAATGAGAGACAGATGCCACACACAGGACTGGCACAGAGGCAGACTTGCCAATCTTTATCTCCCACTAATTTTTTTTTTTTTTACAGGGAGAATTTACCCCAAAAAAATAAATGGCCAAGTATTACACAGTGGTTTTCGGTGGCACACAATGAGAGACAGATGCCACACACAGGACTGGCACAGAGGCAGACTTGCCAATCTTTATCTCCCACTAATTATTATTTTTTTTTACAGGGAGAATTTACCCCAAAAAAATAAATGGCCAAGTATTACACAGTGGTTTTCGGTGGCACACAATGAGAGACAGATGCCACACACAGGACTGGCACAGAGGCAGACTTGCCAATCTTTATCTCCCACTAATTATTTTTTTTTTAAAAGGGAGAATTTAGAAAAAAAAAAATTACACACTAGGTTTTCTGTGGCACACAATGAGAGACAGATGCCACACACAGGACTGGCACAGAGGCAGACTTGCCAATCTTTATCTCCCACTAATTATTTTTTTTTACAGGGAGAATTTACCCCAAAAAAATAAATGGCCAAGTATTACACAGTGGTTTTCGGTGGCACACAATGAGAGACAGATGCCACACACAGGACTGGCACAGAGGCAGACTTGCCAATCTTTATCTCCCACTAATTATTTTTTTTTTAAAGGGAGAATTTAGAAAAAAAAAAAGGCCCAGTATTACACAGTGGTTTTCGGTGGCACACAATGAGAGACAGATGCCACACACAGGACTGGCACAGAGGCAGACTTGCCAATCTTTATCTCCCACTAATAATTTTTTTTTTTACAGGGAGAATTTACCCAAAAAAATAAATGGCCAAGTATTACACAGTGGTTTTCGGTGGCACACAATGAGAGACAGATGCCACACACAGGACTGGCACAGAGGCAGACTTGCCAATCTTTATCTCCCACTAATTATTTTTTTTTTAAAAGGGAGAATTTAGAAAAAAAAAAAGGCCCAGTATTACACAGTGGTTTTCGGTGGCACACAATGAGAGACAGATGCCACACACAGGAATGGCACAGAGGCAGACTTGCCAATCTTTATCACCCACTAATTATTTTTTTTTTTAAAAGGGAGAATTTAGAAAAAAAAAAAAAAGGCCCAGTATTACACAGTGGTTTTCGGTGGCACACAATGAGAGACAGATGCCACACACAGGACTGGCACAGAGGCAGACTTGCCAATCTTTATCTCCCTGCAGTAATCTCAGGAAAGTATGGCAGGCAGCTATAAAAAGGACTGCTGCACACAAAAGTGCGGACAAACACACAAGATAGCTGTGCAGAAAGGAAGGAACAACAGGATTTGTGCTTTGAAAAAAGCAGTTGGTTTGCACAGCGGTGTACACACACAGCAACACAGCTATCAGGGAGCCTTCTAGGGCAGCCCAATGAGCTATAGCGCTGAGGAAAAACAAATGTAGCTTCCACTGTCCCTGCAAACAAAAGGTGGTGTTGGACAGTGGAAATCGCTACAGCACAAGCGGTTTGTGGCTTTATGTACCCTGCCTATCACTATCCCTGCTTCTGAAGAAGCGGCAGCAACCTCTCCCTACGCTCAGATCAGCAGTAGTAAGATGGCGGTCGGCAGGAATGCCCCTTTATAGCCCCTGTGACGCGGCAGAAAGCAAGCCAATCACTGCAATGCCCTTCTCTAAGATGGTGGGGACTGATATCTATGTCATCACGCTGCCCACACACTGCGTCCACCTTCATTTGCTGAGAAATGGCACTTTTAGCGTCATTGAAACGCGACTTTTGCGCGAAAGTCGCGTACCGCATGGCCGACCCCACACAGGGATCGGGTCGGTTTCATGAGACGCAGACTTTGCCAAAAGTCGGCAACTTATGAAAATGAACGATCCGTTTCGCTCAACCCTACTCAGAGGTATAAAATTCTGTGAGGTACATGTGGTGTGAGTATGCTCACTGCACCCCTAGATGAATTCATTCGGGAGTGTAGTTTGTAAAATGAGTTAACATATAAGGGTTTATTGTTGTTCTGGTGCCTGAGGAGCTCTGCCAATGTGACATGTCACCCTCAAACCATTCCAGCAAAATCTGAACTCTAATATGGCGCCTCTTCCCTTCTGAGCTTTGCACTGTGCCTCAAAAGTAGTATTCCCTTACATATAGGGAATTGATGTACTCATCAGAAATTGCACAACAACTTTTGGGGTCCAATTTCTCCTGTTACCCTTGGTAAGATAAAAATTGGGGACGAAAAAATTTTTGTGTAAAAAAATATGATTTTCTGTTTTCACAGTTCTACGTTATAAACTTCTGTGAAGCACTTGGGAGATCAAAGTGCTCACCACACATCTAGATAAGTTCCTTTTGGGGTCTAGTTTCCAGAATGGTGTCACTTGTAGGGGGTTTCCACTGTTTAGGCACATCAGGGGTTCGCCAAATGTGACATGGCATCCGATCTCAATTCTAGCCAATTTTGCGTTGAAAAAGTCAAACGGCGCTCCTTCCTTTCCGAGTTCTGCCATGCGCCTAAACAGTGGTTTACCCCACATATGGGATATCACCATACTCAGGACAAATTGCACAACAACTGTTGAGGTCCAATTTATCCAGTTACGCTTGGTAAAGTAAAAAATTGGGGGCGAAAAGATAATTGATTTTTTATTTTTACGGCTCTACGTTACAACCTCTTCATCTCGTTGGCCCAGGCTATACATCATAACGTATTGCACCAGGGCTGGTCGGTGCTGCCACAGTCGCTACAACATGTGCAGGGTTGAATTCCACCGTGTGGGCACATCGCATTTCAGCCGGTGAACTGGCAGGCCCAACGACTTCTTTAGAGATGCAAGTCGTCGAGCTGCGGGATGCGAACGGCGGAAGTGAGCACACAGTGACCGCGCCCTCTGCAGAAGCCCATCTAGTCCGGGATAGTGGGATAAAAATAGCTGGACAACCAGGTTCAAAATGTGAGCCATACAAGGCACGTGTGTGACATTGCCCTGGCGAAGGGCCGCACCCAGGTTTGCAGCATTGTCACACACAGCCTTCCCTGGCTGCAGGTTGAGTGGAGACAACCATTGATGGAACTCGGTCTCCAGAGCTGACCACAACTCCTCAGCTGTGTGACTCACATTTCCCAGACATTTCAATGTAAACACTGCCTGATTCCGTTGAGCCCTGGTGACAGCATAGTGAGGAGGTGTGCAGGATTCCTTCTGCGCCATTACAATGCGGGTGGCATTACCAGACAGACATTGGATGCAGGTGGGGGACTGAGAGGAGGTTGAGGAGGCAGAAGCAGTGGAGGAACTTCTAGATGCAGAGGATCGACGAGCAACTCATGGGGACGGCAAGACTTGGACAGCAGCCCCTTCTTCTGATGTCACCGTAGTTACCCAGTGCCCAGTCACCGACATGTAACGCCCCTGTCCATGTCTACTCGTCCAAGTGTCTGTGGTGAAATGCACCCTGTCACACACAGAGTTTCTCAAGGAAGCGGTGATGTTGTGTGCGACATGCTGGTGTAGCGCAGGCACAGCTTTCTTTGAGAAGTAGTGGTGACTGGGCATCTGTGTTATGATCTGGTGGCCTAAGAGCAGCATGGGACGTACTCTGGAGAAGGTGGTACCTGTACTGACCGCAGACCCTGAACCTAACACCGCAACTAGAAGTAGCCGTGGAATGTACCTAGCGCTCCCTAGACATCTCGACACAGCCGGAGGACTAATTACCCCTAGAGATAGAAAAGGGAAAACTATCTTGCCTCAGAGAAAATCCCCAAAGAACAGGCAGCCCCCCACAAATATTGACTGTGAGAGGAGAGGGAAAAAACATACACAGACTGAAATGAGAATTTAGCAAAGGAGGCCACTTCTAGCTAAATAGAAAGGACAGGACAGAGTACTATGCGGTCAGTATTAAAACACTAGAAAATATCCACCACAGAAAATACAAAAACTCCACAGCTAACTAAAGACATGGAGGGTATATCTGCATCTCCAGAGATACCAGCTTGGCTAAACAAATCCTTATACAGACCAAGCTGGACAAGACAAAACATGGAAAATAACTGAACAATAAGACCACAGCATGTGGACAGCAAAATCAAGGCCAGGACTTATCTTTGTTGAAAAGAACTGCAAAGCAGAAGAGACCAGGCAGGGATGTGAATCCTCCAGGAACAATGGACAACTGGCACTGACTAAAGGGTGAAGCAAGACTAAATAGCCCTGTCCAAATTGCAAAAAGTGAAAACACCTGATAAATGCTGTGA
Source organism: Ranitomeya variabilis (assembly GCF_051348905.1). Classification (NCBI taxonomy): domain Eukaryota; kingdom Metazoa; phylum Chordata; class Amphibia; order Anura; family Dendrobatidae; genus Ranitomeya; species Ranitomeya variabilis. The sequence continues at coordinate 524,377,024 of NC_135234.1, read as the reverse complement.
TTCAGAGACAGCAGCGCTACCACTTACAACCACCGGAGGGAGCCCAAGAGCAGATTTCACAACAGTACCCCCCCCTTGAGGAGGGGTCACCGAACCCTCACCAGAGCCCCCAGGCCAATCCGGACGAGCCAAATGAAAGGCACGAACCAAATCATCAGCATGAACATCGGAGGCAACAACCCAAGAATTATCCGCCTGGCCATAACCCTTCCATTTGACAAGATACTGAAGCCTCCGCCTCGAAAAAGGAGAATCCAAAATCTTCTCAACCACATACTCCAACTCCCCATCAATCAACACCGGGGCAGGAGGATCAACAGAGGGAACAACGGGCACCACATATTTCCGCAACAAAGATCTATGAAAAACATTATGGATGGAAAAAGAGTCTGGAAGGGCCAAACGAAAAGACACTGGATTGATAATCTCAGAAATCCTATAAGGGCCAATAAACCGAGGCTTAAACTTTGGGGAAGAAACCTTCATAGGGACATGACGGGAAGACAACCAGACCAAATCCCCAACCCGAAGCCGGGAACCAACACAGCGACGGGAAGGGAACTGGACTTGGGCTCATTGGATACATCCTGGAAATCTGACAAAAACTCAGGAATTTCAGAAGAGGGGGAGGAGGCAATTGACATCACCGGAACGTCACCATGAACCCCCTGACAACCCCAACTAGTCACAGACATAGATTTCCAATCTAATACCGGATTATGCACCTGTAACCATGGGAAACCCAGCACAATAGCATCATGCAAATTATGCAACACCAGAAAACGACAATCTTCCTGATGGGCTGGCGCCATGCACATGGTCAGCTGTGTCCAAAACTGAGGTTTATTTTTAGCCAACGGTGTAGCATCAATGCCCCTCAAAGGAATAGGACTCTGCAAAGGCTGCAAGGGGAAACCACAACGTCTGGCAAATTCTAAGTCCATTAAATTTCGAGCGGCGCCTGAATCCACAAATGCCATGACAGAAAATGACGATAATGAGCAGATCAGGGTCACAGATAACAGAAATTTAGGTTGTACAGTACTGATGGTAACAGAACCAGCGATTCTCTTGGTACGCTTAGGGCAGTCAGAAATAACATGAGCAGAATCGCCGCAGTAAAAACACAACCTATTCTGACATCTGAATCCTTGTCGTTCAGCTCTAGACACAATCCTATCACACTGCCTAGGCTCAGGACTCCGCTCGGAAGACAATGCCATAGTGTGCAAAACTCTGCGCTCGCGCAAGCGCCGATCAATCTGAATGGCCAGAGACATAGAATCACTCAGACCAACAGGCGTGGGGAACCTCACCATAACATCTTTAATGGATTCAGAAAGACCCTTTCTGAAGATTGCCGCCAAGGCATCCTCATTCCATTTAGTCAGTACAGACCATTTTCTAAACTTCTGGCAATATGATTCTGCCGCTTCTTGACCCTGAGACAGGGCCAACAAGGTCTTCTCAGCATGATCCACTGAATTAGGTTTGTCATACAATAACCCAAGCGCCTGAAAAAAGGTGTCTACATTAAGCAACGCCGGATTCCCAGGTTCCAGGGCAAATGCCCAATCCTGGGGGTCACCACGCAGCAGAGATATAATAATTTTAACCTGCTGGATGGGATCACCAGAGGAACGGGGTTTCAGAGAAAAAAACTGTTTACAGTTATTTTTAAAGCTCAGAAATTTGGACCTATCCCCAAAAAACAAATCAGGAGTTGGAATTCTAGGCTCTAAAACTGGAGTCTGAACGATATAATCGGAAATACCCTGTACTCTAGCAGCAAGTTGATCCACACGAGAAGCCAATCCCTGAACATCCATACCAGCGCCGAACTCCTGAGCCACCCAGAGGCAAAGAGGGAAGAGAAAAAAAAAACACAACAGACTACAGAAAAAAAAATGGCTCAGCACTTTCCTTCCCTTCTTCTGAGATGCGGTTAACTCATTGTTGGCAAGTTGTACTGTTATGATCTGGTGGCCTAAGAGCAGCATGGGACGTACTCTGGAGAAGGTGGTACCTGTACTGACCGCAGACCCTGAACCTAACACTGCAACTAGAAGTAGCCGTGGAATGTACCTAGCGCTCCCTAGACATCTCGACACAGCCGGAGGACTAATTACCCCTAGAGATAGAAAAGGGAAAACTATCTTGCCTCAGAGAAAATCCCCAAAGAACAGGCAGCCCCCCACAAATATTGACTGTGAGAGGAGAGGGAAAAAACATACACAGACTGAAATGAGAATTTAGCAAAGGAGGCCACTTCTAGCTAAATAGAAAGGACAGGACAGAGTACTTTGCGGTCAGTATTAAAACACTAGAAAATATTCACCACAGAAAATACAAAAACTCCACAGCTAACTAAAGACATGGAGGGTATATCTGCATCTCCAGAGATATCAGCTTGGCTAAACAAATCCTTATACAGACCAAGCTGGAGAAGACAAAACATGGAAAATAACTGAACAATAAGACCACAGCATGTGGACAGCAAAATCAAGGCCAGAACTTATCTTTGTTGAAAAGAACTGCAAAGCAGAAAAGACCAGGCAGGGATGTGAATCCTCCAGGAACAATGGACAACTGGCTCTGACTAAAGGGTGAAGCAAGACTAAATAGCCCTGTCCAAATTGCAAAAAGTGAAAACACCTGAAAAATGCTGTGATTCAGAGACAGCAGCGCTACCACTTACAACCACCGGAGGGAGCCCAAGAGCAGAATTCACAACACATCTGGTACTGGGGCACTGCGACAGACATAAGGTCTCAAAAATCCTCTGTGTCCACCAGGCGGAATGGCAGCATTTCTGTAGCCAACAGCTTGCAGATGGAGAAATTCAACCTCTTAGCTTTGTCATGGCTAGGAAGAAATGGTCTTTTACTTGTCCACATCAGAGGGACTGAGGACTGGCTGCCGTGCTTAGACGGAGTTGAGTACGGTGTCCCCGGCAAACTGCTTGTCTGTGAGGAAGGTGCAGGCGGAGATGTTATGTTGCCTTGATCAAAATGTGGTGTCGGTGTCGGAGAGCGCTCAACACCAGCAGGTGTTTCCACTTGCAAATGTCCTGATGACCTGCCAATCACACTGTCTGTTGCGGGTAAAGAGGTGGAAGGTCTGCATTCAAAACCAAGTGTGACTGCTGTCCCCACAGTCACAGAAGATGAAGAGGACGCGGATGCACTTGATGGGGCAGACAGTGGTTGACCCGGCCCACTAGGCCGCATTGTAGCACAGTGAGCTTCCCACTGCAACTTATGCCTCATATCCATGTGACGTTTCATGCATGAAGTACTCAAGCTAGTGATTTTTTGGCCTCTACTGAGATTTTGTTGACAAATCTTATAGACAACATGAGTTGGGTCATCCTTTGTGAGGTCAAAAAATGCCCAGGCTATGCAAGGCTTAGAGCCCCTGCGACCTGAAGAGCCACCTCGACTTCTGGTCTGAGGCACAGTTGGGGTTGAGGATGTAGTTGATGACTTACTTCCAGTACTCCGTCTCTGTCCAGGAAGGCGCACCGTTACCTCGTCGTCAGACTCGTCACTAGCATCCTCCTCCACCTCCTCTGCTGACCTCATGGACTGGTGGACTGGGGGTTGACACTAAGTGGGGTCTACAACCTTGTCATCATCATCCTGTGTGTTCTCACACCCGTCGTCCTCAGAGACAACCTCTTCCTGCCCCGACCGAAAAGTCAAGTTTTCGTTCCAATCAGTTATCTCAGTCTCATCATCATCTTCCTCATTGTCTCCACCAACAGGAGTTACGGTTTGGGAACGAGGGTCTACATTATGCTCAGAACCTTCTTCATCTGGGCCTGGATCCGACTCACAAAGATTCTGGGCATCAGTGCAGATCATTTCCTCGTCTGGATTCACAGAAGCTCTGGAGCAGACCTCTGATTCCCAGACTATAGTATGCGTAAACAGCTCTACAGACTCAACCATGTGTGCTACCCCATGCTCAGACGGGCAGCTGGAGACTTGGGAGCTGTGAGGAAGCAAGTGCGATTGGGGTGACAACTCTGAGGAATGGAGTAGTTGTGATGTTGAAGTTGACATGAAGGAGAGCCCACTTGAACTAGCACTTGATATCCGTTCAAGCACCTGCAGTTTTTGTGCCTCATCTGGAATTTTTGGCGATGCTTGTAGCGATGGTCATAAGAAAGGGATCATATCAGATTGTCCACAAAAAGAAGTAGACATCTTACTTTGGCTGGAAGATGGTCTTTCTTCTGCAGATGTTACTGTTGCTTTACCACCTACTCCACGGACACAACCTTTTTTTCCCTTTCCAACATGCATATTCCCCATTCCACCAGCAGCAGGCCTTTTGCCACTCATTTTAGTGCTTAACTAATTGGCAACTCTGTATCTGTAGTTGTTGGCACAACAACCGATGGATGAAAACCGAGCAGAACTGAGTGGCCACTACTGTGGTACTAGGCCCCAAACTATTAACTGGATTAGATGCAGTGAAAATTGAGATACACAGGCGGTGTAGTTAGTTTCACAGGTGGGCTACTCTGCTGACGTGCAGACACTGCTCCCAGGCCCAAAACTATTAACTGGATTAGATGCAGTGAAAATAGAGATATACAGGCGGTGTACTTAGTTTCACAGGTGGGCTACTTTGCTGACGTGCAGACACTGCTCCCAGGCCCAAAACTATTAACTGGATTAGATGCAGTAAAAATTGAGATACACAGGTGGTATAGTTTGTTTCACAGGCGGGCTACTCTGCTGACGTGCAAACACTGCTACTAAGCCCAAAACCCCAAAACTATTAACTGGATTAGATGCAGTAAAAATTGAGATACACAGGCGGTATAGTTTGTTTCACAGGCGGGCTACTCTGCTGGCGTGCAAACACTGCTACTAAGCCCAAAACTATTAACTGGATTAGATTCAGTAAAAATTGAGTTACACAGGCGGTTGTCAGGACTCTGAACATTTTTTACCTTTTGTGCATTACTGCCCTTTTCCAAGATGGCGTCTTTGGTCTCATGTGCACTGTGTCTCCTGTTATAAAACTCCACCCCAGCCTTCAGTCTTTGCTAGAGTATTCTGCCTTGCATCCAGCTCCTGACCTCTGATTACTCCCTGGCTATACACCTGCTCCTGTGAACCTGTGTGGTGATCCTTCTACTCTGCTCTGAGTTCCTGCTTCATACACAAGTTTCCAGTAATCCTCCTTCATCTGCTGTTCGTGTTTACTTCCATCTGCATTTGCTGGTCATGTAAGCTGTTGCTGCTTTGCAATAACCTGAGACTATTAACCAGGCCTCCCTGGTTGAGCTAAGATATGATTTGAACTGCCTAATAAGCATATCTATCTGTGCCTGGACTAAGACAAGGATTTATTCGTGTCAAGTATCCTCAAGAATATCTGTGCTTCATAGACTTTCTGCTTGATTGCATTTTCCTCTGAAGTTTCCTATAGACTGCTAAGCTATGTTTATTATTTGCACTAAGTGTTGTGGACTTGAGTTTCTCTCTGCACCTGTTTGAATCACCGTGTGATAATATAGACTTTATCACTTATAAAACTGTGTCCTGTAGTTGTCTTGTTCCACGAAAAGAGTCTCCTGAGTTAGCCCCTATAATTATTACTGCGGTATAGTTTGTTTCACAGGCGGGCTACTCTGCTGACATGCAAACACTGCTACTAAGCCCAAAACCCCAAAACTATTAACTGGATTAGATGCAGTAAAAATTGAGATACACAGGCGATATAGTTTGTTTCACAGGCGGGCTACTCTGATGACGTGCAAACACTGCTACTAAGCCCAAAACCCCAAAACCATTAACTGGATTAGATGCAGTAAAAATTGAGATACACAAGCGGTATAGTTTGTTTCACAGGCGGGCTACTCTGCTGACATGCAAACACTGCTACTAAGCCCAAAACCCCAAAACTATTAACTGGATTAGATGCAGTAAAAATTGAGATACACAGGCGGTATAGTTTGTTTCACAGGCGGGCTACTCTGCTGACGTGCAAACACTGCTACTAAGCCCAAAACCCCAAAACCATTAACTGGATTAGATGCAGTAAAAATTGAGATACACAAGCGGTATAGTTTGTTTCACAGGCGGGCTACTCTGCTGACATGCAAACACTGCTACTAAGCCCAAAACCATTAACTGGATTAGATGCAGTAAAAATTGAGATACACAAGCGGTATAGTTTGTTTCACAGGCGGGCTACTCTGCTGACATGCAAACACTGCTACTAAGCCCAAAACCCCAAAACTATTAACTGGATTAGATGCAGTAAAAATTTGAGATACACAGGCGGTATAGTTTGTTTCACAGGCGGGCTACTCTGCTGACGTGCAAACACTGCTACTGAGCCCAAAACCCCAAAACTATTAACTGGATTAGATGCAGTAAAAATTGAGATACACAGGCGGTATAGTTTGTTTCACAGGCGAGCTACTCTGCTGACGTGCAAACACTGCTACTAAGCCCCAAACCCCAAAACTATTAACTGGATTAGATGCAGTAAAAATTGAGATACACAGGCGGTATAGTTTGTTTCACAGGCGGGCTACTCTGCTGACATGCAAACACTGCTACTAAGCCCAAAACCCCAAAACTATTAACTGGATTAGATGCAGTAAAAATTTGAGATACACAGGCGATATAGTTTGTTTCACAGGCGGGCTACTCTGCTGACGTGCAAACACTGCTACTAAGCCCAAAACCCCAAAACTATTAACTGGATTAGATGCAGTAAAAATTGAGAAACACAGGCGGTATAGTTTGTTGCACAGGCGAGCTACTCTGCTGACGTGCAAACACTGCTACTAAGCCCAAAACTATTAACTGGATTAGATGCAGTAAAAATTGAGATACACAGGCGGTGCAGCTAGCTTCACAGGCGGGCTACTCTGCTGACGTGCAGATACTGCTACTAAGCCCAAAACCCCAAAACAATTTACTGGGTTAGATGCAGTAAAAATTTAGATACACAGGCGGTGTAGCTAGCTTCACAGGCGGGCTACTCAGATGACTATCAGACAATGCTACTAGCCCAAAAGGATTGGCTGAGCTAGATTACACCAAATGCTGTGACTAACACTTGCACAGCACTGGCTCAGACCTGCCTGGCAAACAGTGCTATGAACTGCTGTAACCTACCCTGAAAAGGGCTGATATTACAACTAGTCCCAACTCCCGACTCCCTAAACCTATCTCTCAGAAAATTCGCTGGCAAAAAAAGACTCTTTGACTGTATAGCGCCCACAGCAGCAGCGGTGCCGTCTAACACTAAGCTGCAGCAGTGAGGAAATGGTGGCGATGGGGCAAATGGTTGGTTCTTATAGGGCAAGGACATGTGACATACACAGCCAATGACACATGCCCTTGCTTGTGTGCATTACATGCACATTGCTGTGTGTGCGCACTGCTGATAGGCTGAAAGACTGCACCACCCCTCTGTAAATGCGGGAAAGAAAAAAAAAATGGAGATCGGCATTATTTCAGCACAGATCTATCCCCGCCTCCCCCCCCCCTCCGCCCACTATACAGTGAAACAGTCCATTAACAAAGATAAACAGTTTTAATGTGCAAATCAAGCTAGGCTTTTGGTGAACGAACAGTTATCGAACATAGACTCGAACAGCCGAATTTTAAGCAAATTGTTCGGGTTCATCGAACGACTCGAACACCGCCCAAAACAGCTCGAATTTGAAATTGGCGAACAGTTCGACTCGAACACTGCTCATCTCTAGTTATTACCTCAAAAAGGGACAGTGGTCAGAATTGTAAAAATTGGCCCAGTCATTAACATGCAAACCACCCTCGGGGGTAAAGGGGTTAATAATCTTTTTTTAGAATTTCATTTTATAGCACCAACATATTCCGCAGCACTTTACAAATTGCATTCATAGGAGATTGTGATTTTAACTATAAGGCCGATGTCACACTTGCGAGTGCAATGCGAGAAACTCGCATCAATACCCGGCACTGCTGCCCACGGTTCGGACCAGAGCGTTCAGCTTCATAGAAATACATGCAGCCACACATTATGGTCCCGAGTGACGGCGTCAGTGCCGGTTATTGATGCGAGAGACTTGCACTGCACTCACAAGTGTGACACCGGCCTACATAGCAGTGTTGCACTGCAATGTATAGCACAAGTGATCAGATGGTTGCAACCGCAGTTCCCTTAAGGGAACTTTAAATAACTAGCAAAAGGAGGAAACAAAAGTTTTAAAAAATATGAAAAAAATAAAAATACACAAAAGTTCAAATCGTTTCCTTTTACTCCATAAAAAAAACAATAAAAAAATTAAAATACACATATTTGGTGCCTCTCCATTTACAAACGTCTGATGTATAAAAAGTAAATTGATCTGATCAGCAAGCAGTGTAACGAAAAAAAAAACCTCAAAAGTCAGAATTACTTTTTTTGGCGCCTCAACATTGCAATAAAGTGCAATTAGAGGCCATCAAGACACTACATCTAGTTCCAAGTATCAATAAAAACGTCAGCTCAGGGCACAAAAAATAAGGCTCAGGGCACAAAAAATAAGCCCACACTCAGCCCCATATCTGAGAAATGAAAATATTACAGGTCTCAGAAAATGGCAACAACAAAAAAAAAATCTTGCAAATTTCCGCATTTTTTTCACCACTTAAATAAAAAAAACTATACATCTTTAGTATCTGTGTACTCATGCTGACCTTGAGAATCATATTACCAGATTAGTTTTACTATGTAGTGAGCATGGTAAATAAAAAAAAAAAAACTATTGTAAAATTGCACTTTTTTGCAGATCTAACTTGCTTGGAATTTTTTTCCCATTTCCAGTACACTGTGTGGTGGACCACTAGTCTCTAGTATTTGGTGTGCTCCACCATTTGTGCTCCAACTCTGCTCCTGCATTCCTATGGCTCAGCATGTTAACCCTCATTTTTCCATACCTGCATTCACCATTACTTTGTCCCACTGCAACTGTACTTTTGGTCCTGAGTCTCCTGCGCTGAGTTACCTGCCTGCTGCATCGATGCATGTGGCCCATGTGCCAACCCGGACTTGGGGCTTCGAGGATCAACCTCACCAGGTGAGCCAAAACAGATTATATCAGCTGTAGAATTTGCCTACGCATCCATTGTCTTCTACACTGTTCTACTGTCTCCAGTGCTGATGGCCCACACCCAGTCAGGCATCTACTCAATGTCCATCATATCATTTATACTGTAGTAATCCTACATAAGCTGACCCTATACCTACAGATATCTGTCATGGGTTTACTGCAACAGAGAGAGCCATAAGACCACGGTGTCTGATTTTACGTACTCCTGCGCTGATTAAAAGCACTTCACTATCATATTAAACAGTGCAGGTTTCTGTTAGCAGTGCAACCCTGGGTGGGGGAAGGAACAGATAAGGGCTGATTTAAGAGCTCAGCAAGGCATGTGGCCTCGGCATCTTCACCATCAGAAGTAATCTCGGGACCACGGAAAGCTAGGGCACCCCTAGCTTTAGGGATAGAGGAGGCACTCCTAGCCCCAGGATATCCTGCAACAGTGATGTGACAACATCTTCTTGCCTGTCCCATCATACTTTTATCCAATGAAGTTTATGCTACTACCACTGCTCAGTCACACCAAGTACAGATCAGCTGCCTATCCACTGGACTTAATATATACTGTAGTATTGCTGTTGTAGGGACTGCCAGAGCCGGTCCTAAATTGCCAGATCTTTCCTGCCTACATTATCCTATACTACATTATCTTATACTGTGCAGTTGCTACCACTGTCACTATTGCTGCCAGTGATGCTAGATGCCTACACATAGGTCTTGTGCTTGTAAGCATCTGCTCTCAAAAAAGGATAATTTTTTGACATTTTGTAGAATTAAAGTGCTGTGTGTTGTTAAACAGGATGTTGTTGCCACCTGCTATCATCTGTTTATATGATGAGGATACTTTGACATTTTTAAGGCTGTGTTGCGAAAAAGGGTTCAATAAAGTTCAAGAAGACCTCAGACTGTTACACATCTGTTCTAGGCTTTTAAAGGTACTGGAAACTCATTTACTGCAAAGCAAATTTTTGGAACAAATTCAGTGTAGCTAGTGAATTCAAATTTCAAAAGGATGGATCATCTCTAATCACGTCTACGGTACATATTTGGAGTTTCAATATATAAATTACAATTATTAGTATTATAGAAATTATTATAAAACATATAAAAGTGCCAATTTTAATTTTTCTGCTTAAATGAGAATTACTATTTTCTAGACACAATTCTAACTATGAGACTGCGATGCCTTTGCCAATCTGTATATTTCTCAATTCATTGTTAATGCAGTACCATCAGGGACAGATGATGGTACAGATGAAATGAAATGCCATTGGCATTGTGTTCATGAAATTGCAGTGTATACACACAGGTGTTCACAATTCATCCACTAAATTGACTTATTTACAGCTCGGAAATGTTAAAAATGCAGCCTGCAGCGTTTGATCTGTCTGTACAAACATGAGATATAGTATGGAAAAATACAGACTTAAACAAATATGTGAACCAGCTAAAAATGTTCTGCAATGCACATAGCTGAAAGTTATCTACTTTGGGTGATTGTTCAGGCATTAGTTCCTTTTACCGGAATTGGAAAAGCAAGATTGATATACAATCATCCGCATTCTTGTCCATGCAGCAGTATTAATGTTTAGTATTTTATATTCTGCCAGCATATTACTACATAATCAACAACAATTCTTGGAAAAACATTATTAAATGATTTCTGATTTGATTTATCATCACATTTCTAGATAAGGACAATGTCTGATTACTTAGATTTGCATTATTAAAATGCAAATGGTATGTTTATGCCATCTGCTTGACAGTTCAAAAAAATTGTCGTGGAGCCAAATAATTTCATCTAGCACTAGAGCTTCATGCTTATCTGTAAGGAGCAGAGATTTTAATATCTTGACCCTTCAGGATATTCATCCTACTTAACCCCTTAGTGACAGAGCCAATTTGGTACTTAATGACCGAGCCAATTTTTACAATTCTGACCAGTGTCACTTTATGAGGTTATAACTCTGGAACGCTTTATCGGATCCCGCTGATTCTTAAATCAGAGAGATATGTCACAAAAAATAGTTAATAAATAACATTTCTCACATGTCTACTTTACATCAGCACAATTTTGGAAACAATTTTTTTTTTTGTTAGGGAGTTATAAGGGTTAAAAGTTGACCAGCAATTTCTCATTTTTACAACACCATGTTTTTTTTAGGGACCACATCACCTTTGAAGTGATTTTGAAGGGTCTATATGATAGAAAATAACCAAGTGTGACACCATTCTAAAAACTGCACCCCTCAAGCTGCTCAAAACCACATTCAAGAAGTTTATTAACCCTTTACGTACTTCACAGGAACTAAAACAATGTGGAAGAAAAAAATGAACATTTAACTTTTTTTTGCAAACATTTTACTTCAGAACCATTTTTTTTAAAAACAGAAATTTAACCACAAATTTTGTTGTGCAATTTTTCCTGAGTACGCCGATACCCCATATGTGGAGGTAAACCACTGTTTGGGCGCACCGCAGAGCTTGGAAGTGAAGGAGCACCGTTTGACTGTTTCAATGCAGAATTGGCTGGAATTGAGATCGGACGCCATGTCGCGTTTGGAGAGCCCCTAATGTGCCTAAACAGTGGAAACCCCCCACAAGTGACACCATTTTGGAAACTAGACCCCCCAAGGAACTTATCTAGATGTGTGGTGAGCACTTTGAACCCCCAAGTGCTTCACAGAAGTTTATAACGTAGAGCCGTGAAAATAAAAAATCGCATTTGTTTTCACAAAAATGATTTTTTCACCCACAAATTCTTATTTTCACAAGGGTAACAGGAGAAATTAGACCACAAAAGTCGTTGTGCAATTTCTCCTGAGTACGTCGATACCCCATATGTGGAGGTAAACCACTGTTTGGGCGCACCGCAGAGCTTGGAAGTGAAGGAGCACCGTTTCACTTTTTCAATGTAGAATTGGCTGGAATTGAGATCGGACGCCATGTCACGTTTGGAGAGCCGCTGATGTGCCTAAACAGTGGAGACCCCCCACATATGACATCATTTTGGAAACTAGACCCCTTAAGGAACTTATCTTTGAACCCCCAAGTGCTTCACAGAAGTTTATAACGTAGAGCCGTGAAAATAAAAAAAATCGCATTTTTTCTACAAAAATGATCTTTTTGCCTCCAAATTTTTATTTTACCAAGGGTAACAGGAGAAAATGGACCCCAGAAGTTGTTGTACAATTTGTCTTGAGTACGCCGACACCCCATATGTGGGGGTAAACCACTGTTTGGGCGCATGGCTGAGCTCAGAAGCAAAGGAGCGCCATTTGACTTTTCAATGCAAAATTGACTGGAATTGAGATTGGACGCCATGTCGCGTTTGGAGAGCCCCTGATGTGCCTAAACAGTAGAAACCCCCCAAAAGTGACCCCATTTTGGAAACTAGACCCCCCAAGGAACTTATCTAGATGTGTAGTGAGAACTTTGAATGCCCAAGTGCATCACAGAAGTTTATAATGCAGAGTCGTGAAAATAAAAAATATATATTTTTTAACAATAAAGATTTTTTAGCCCCCAAGTTTTTATTTTCACAAGGGTAACAAGAGAAATTGGACCCCAAAAGTTGTTGTCCAATTTGTCCTGAGTATGCTGGTACCCCATATGTGGGGATAAACCACTGTTTGGGCGCACGGCAGAGCTCGGAAGGGAAGGAGCGCCATTTTGGAATGCAGACTTTGATAGAATTGTCTGCGGGCGTTATGTTGCGTTTGCAGACCCCTAATGTACCTAAACAGTAGAAACCCCCAACAAGTGACCCCATTTTGGAAAATACACCCCCCAAGGAACTTATCTAGATATGTGGTGAGAACTTTGAATGCCCAAGTGCTTCACAGAAGTTTATAATGCAGAGTAGTGAAAATAAAAAATATTTTTTTTCCCACAAAAAAGATTTTTTTAGCCTCCAAATTTTTATTTTCACAAAGGTAACAAGAGAAATTGGATGCCAATATTTGTTCTCCAATTTGTCCTGAGTATTCTGGTACCCCATATGTGGGGGTAAACCACTGTTTTGGCACACGGCAGTGCTCGGAAGAGAAGGAGCGCCATTTTGGAATTCAGACTTTGATAGAATTGTCTGTGGGTGTTATGTTGCGTTTGCAGAGCCCCTGATGTACCTAAACAGTAGAAACCCCCACAAGTGACCAAATTTTGGAAACTAGACCCCCTAAGGAACTTATCTAGATATGTAGTTAGAACTTTGAAAGCTCAAGTGCTTCACAGAAGTTTATAATGCAGAGTAGTGAAAATAAAAAAATATTTTTTTTCCAACAAAAAAGATTTTTAGCCCCCAAGTTTTTATTTTCACAAGGGTAACAGGAGAAATTGGACCCCAAAAGTTGTTGTCCAATTTATCCCGAGTACGCTGATGCCCCATATGTGGGGGTAAACCACTGTTTGGGCGCACGGCAGAGCTCAGAAGGGAGGGAGTACCATTTGACTTTTTTAGCGCAAAATTGGCTGTCGTGTTTGGAGACCCCCTGATGTACCTAAACAGTGGAAACCCCCAAATTATAACTCCAACCCTAACTCCAACACACCCCTAACCCTAATCTCAACCCGATCCATAATCCTAATCACAACCCTAACGATAATCACAACCCTAACTGTTGTGATTTTGCTTTTTGCTCCCTCTAGTGGTCATTAGTGATTTGACTCTGGAGCTTCTGTCTTTTCCTATATCCTCACCTGGGCCGTTAGTTCAGGGGCGTTGCTATATAAGCTCCCTGGACCTTCAGTTCTATGCCTGGCATCGTTGAAATCAGAGCTAATCTGTTGTGCTCTTGTCCTATGATCCGGGTTCCTGTATTTCAAGCTAAGTCTGCTTCCTTGCTTTTTGCTTTTGTTTTGTTTGGTATTTTTGTCCAGCTTGTTCCAATCTGTATCCTGACCTTTGCTGGAAGCTCTAGGGGGCTGGTGTTCTCCCCCCGGACCGTTAGACGGTTCGGGGGTTCTTGAATCTCCAGCGTGGATTTTTATAGGGTTTTTGTTGACCAGATAAGTTATCTTGCTATATTCTGCTATTAGTAAGCTGGCCTCTCTTTGCTGAACCTGGTTCATTTCTGTGTTTGTCATTTCCTCTTACCTCACCGTTATTATTTGTGGGGGGCTTGTATCTTGCTTTGGGGTCCCTTTCTCTGGAGGCAAGAGAGGTCTTTGTTTTCTTCTCCTAGGGGTAGTTAGATTCTCCGGCTGGCGCGAGTCATCTAGCGATCACCGTAGGCATGATCCCCGGCTACTTCTAGTGTTGGTGTTAGGAGTAGCTATTTGGTCAATCCAGTTACCACAGCCCTATGAGCTGGATTTTTGAATCTCGCAGACTTACACGTTCCTCTGAGACCCTGTCCACTGGGGTCATAACAGTATGCCAGGCCAGTATTAAATGTTTAATGCATTGCAGAAGTGGGATTATAAGAAAGAAAATTTTGAGTTTTTTTTTTTTCCCTCTCTCATTTTTTTTTTTTTTTTTTCTTTTCCCCTTTACCTCAGAGTGGCTTAAGCTTGCTGCAGACATGAATGTCCAGACCTTGATTACAAGTGTGGACCAGCTTGCCGCTCGTGTGCAGGGTATACAAGATTATGTTACCAGAAATCCTAGGTCTGAACCCAAGATTCCGATTCCTGAACTGTTTTCAGGAGACCGATTTAAGTTTAGGAATTTCAGGAATAATTGTAAATTGTTTTTGTCCCTGAAACCTTGTTCGTCTGGAGACTCTGCTCAACAAGTAAAAATTGTTATTTCATTCTTACGGGGTGACCCTCAAGATTGGGCTTTTTCGTTGGCGCCAGGAGATCCGGCATTGGCTGATATTGATGCGTTTTTTCTGGCGCTCGGTTTACTTTATGAGGAACCCAATCTTGAGATTCAGGCAGAGAAAGCCTTGCTGGCTATGTCTCAGGGCCAGGACGAGGCTGAGGTGTATTGCCAAAAATTTCGGAAATGGTCCGTGCTGACACATTGGAACGAGTGTGCACTGGCCGCTAATTTTAGAAATGGCCTTTCTGAGGCCATTAAGAATGTTATGGTGGGTTTTCCCATTCCCACAGGTCTGAATGATACCATGTCCCTGGCTATTCAAATTGACCGGCGGTTGCGGGAGCGCAAAACCGCAAATTCCCTCATGTTGTTGTCTGAACAGACACCTGATGTGATGCAATGTGATAGAAAAACCGCAAATTCCCTCATGGTGTTGTCTGAACGGACACCTGATTTGATGCAATGTGATAGAATCCTGACTAGAAATGAGAGGAAAATTCATAGACGCCGGAATGGCTTGTGCTACTACTGTGGTGATTCTACACATGTTATCTCAGCATGCTCTAAACGTATATCTAAGGTTGTTAGTCCTGTCACCGTTGGTAATTTGCATCCTAAGTTTATTCTGTCTGTAACTTTGATTTGCTCACTGTCATCTTATCCTGTCATGGCGTTTGTAGATTCAGGTGCTGCCCTGAGTCTTATGGATCTCTCATTTGCTAAGCGCTGTGGTTTTATTCTTGAACCATTAGAAAATCCTATCCCTCTTAGGGGTATTGATGCTACGCCATTAGCAGAAAATAAACCGCAGTATTGGACACAGGTTACCATGTGCATGACTCCTGAACACCGCGAGGTGATACGTTTTCTCGTTCTACATAAAATGCATGATTTGGTTGTTTTGGGGCTGCCATGGTTACAGACCCATAATCCAGTCCTTGACTGGAAGGCTATGTCAGTGTCTAGTTGGGGCTGTCGTGGTATTCATGAGGATTCCCTGCCTGTGTCTATTGCTTCTTCTACGCCTTCGGAAGTTCCTGAGTATTTGTCTGATTATCAGGATGTCTTTAGCGAGTCCAGGTCCAGTGCATTGCCTCCTCATAGGGAATGTGACTGTGCAATAGATTTGATTCCAGGCAGTAAATTTCCTAAGGGAAGACTGTTTAATCTGTCGATACCTGAACATACCGCTATGCGTTCATATATCAAGGAGTCTCTGGAGAAAGGACACATCCGTCCGTCTTCTTCCCCTCTTGGTGCGGGATTCTTTTTTGTGGCTAAAAAGGACGGATCTTTGAGGCCTTGTATTGACTATCGGCTTTTAAATAAGATCACTGTCAAATTTCAGTATCCTTTGCCGCTGTTGTCTGACTTGTTTGCCCGGATTAAAGGTGCCAAGTGGTTTACCAAGATAGACCTTCGTGGTGCGTACAACCTTGTGCGCATTAAGCAAGGGGATGAATGGAAAACCGCATTCAATACGCCCGAAGGTCATTTTGAGTACTTGGTGATGCCTTTTGGGCTCTCTAATGCCCCTTCATTTTTTCAGTCCTTTATGCATGACATTTTCCGGAACTATCTGGATAAATTTTTGATCGTTTATCTGGATGATATTCTGTTTTTTTCTGATAATTGGGACTCGCATGTGGAGCAGGTCAGGATGGTTTTTAAAATTTTGCGTGAAAATTCTTTGTTTGTCAAGGGCTCAAAGTGTCTTTTTGGTGTACAGAAGGTTCCCTTTTTGGGGTTCATTTTTTCCCCTTCTGCTGTGGAGATGGACCCAGTCAAGGTCCGAGCTATTCTTGATTGGACTCAGCCCTCGTCAGTTAAGAGTCTTCAGAAGTTCTTGGGTTTCGCTAACTTCTACCGTCGTTTTATCGCTAACTTTTCTAGCATTGTGAAACCTTTGACGGATATGACCAAGAAGGGCTCCGATGTGGTTAATTGGGCTCCTGCTGCCGTGGAGGCTTTCCAGGAGTTGAAACGTCGGTTTACTTCGGCGCCTGTTTTGTGCCAGCCTGATGTCTCGCTTCCCTTTCAGGTTGAGGTGGATGCTTCAGAGATTGGAGCAGGGGCCGTTTTGTCGCAGAGAGGCCCTGGTTGCTCTGTTATGAGACCTTGCGCCTTTTTCTCTAGGAAGTTTTCGCCTGCGGAGCGAAATTATGATGTGGGCAATCGGGAGTTGTTGGCCATGAAATGGGCATTTGAGGAGTGGCGTCATTGGCTCGAGGGTGCTAAGCATCGTGTGGTGGTCTTGACTGATCACAAAAATCTGATGTATCTCGAGTCTGCTAAACGCCTGAATCCTAGACGGGCCCGCTGGTCATTGTTTTTCTCCCGTTTTGACTTTGTTGTCTCGTATTTACCAGGTTCAAAAAATGTGAAGGCCGATGCTCTTTCCAGGAGCTTTGTGCCTGATGCTCCTGGAGTCGCTGAACCTGTTGGTATTCTTAAGGATGGTATTATCTTTTCAGCTATTTCTCCAGATCTGCGACGTGTGTTGCAGAGATTTCAGGCTGATAGGCCTGATTCTTGTCCACCTGACAGACTGTTTGTGCCTGATAAGTGGACCAGCAGAGTCATTTCCGAGGTTCATTCCTCGGTGTTGGCAGGTCACCCAGGAATTTTTGGCACCAGAGATCTGGTGGCCAGATCCTTTTGGTGGCCTTCCTTGTCTAGGGATGTGCGGTCATTTGTACAGTCCTGTGGGACTTGTGCTCGAGCTAAGCCTTGCTGTTCTCGTGCCAGCGGGTTGCTCTTGCCCTTGCCTGTCCCTAAGAGACCTTGGACACATATCTCCATGGATTTCATTTCTGATCTTCCGGTGTCTCAAGGCATGTCTGTTATCTGGGTGATATGTGATCGCTTCTCCAAGATGGTCCATTTGGTTCCTTTGCCTAAGCTGCCTTCCTCTTCCGATCTGGTTCCTGTGTTTTTCCAGAACGTGGTTCGTTTGCACGGCATCCCTGAGAATATTGTGTCAGTCAGAGGATCCCAGTTCATTTCCAGATTCTGGCGATCCTTTTGTAGTAGGATGGGCATTGACTTGTCGTTTTCGTCTGCTTTCCATCCTCAGACTAATGGACAGACGGAGCGAACTAATCAGACTTTGGAGGCTTATTTGAGGTGTTTTGTCTCTGCTGATCAGGACGATTGGGTGACCTTCTTGCCGTTGGCTGAGTTTGCCCTTAATAATCGGGCTAGTTCCGCCACCTTGGTTTCGCCGTTTTTCTGCAACTCTGGTTTCCACCCTCGTTTTTCTTCGGGTCATGTGGAACCTTCTGACTGCCCTGGGGTGGATTCTGTGGTGGATAGGTTGCAGCGGATCTGGAATCTTGTGGTGGACAACTTGAAGTTGTCACAGGAGAGGGCTCAGCGCTTTGCCAACCGCCGCCGCGGTGTGGGTCCCCGACTACGTGTTGGGGATTTGGTGTGGCTTTCTTCCCGCTTTGTTCCTATGAAGGTTTCCTCTCCCAAATTTAAACCTCGTTTTATTGGTCCTTACAAGATATTGGAAATCCTTAATCCTGTATCCTTTCGCCTGGATCTTCCTGTGTCGTTTGCTATCCACAACGTGTTTCATAGGTCCTTGTTGCGGCGGTACGTTGTGCCTGTGGTTCCTTCTGCTGAGCCTCCTGCTCCGGTGTTGGTTGAGGGCGAGTTGGAGTACGTGGTGGAGAAGATCTTGGATTCTTGTCTCTCCAGGCGGAGGCTTCAGTACCTGGTCAAGTGGAAGGGCTATGGTCAGGAAGATAATTCCTGGGTGGTCGCCTCTGATGTTCATGCGGCCGATTTAGTTCGTGCCTTTCACGCCGCTCGTCCTGATCGCCCTGGTGGTCGTGGTGAGGGTTCGGTGACCCCTCACTAAGGGGGGGGTACTGTTGTGATTTTGCTTTTTGCTCCCTCTAGTGGTCATTAGTGATTTGACTCTGGAGCTTCTGTCTTTTCCTATATCCTCACCTGGGCCGTTAGTTCAGGGGCGTTGCTATATAAGCTCCCTGGACCTTCAGTTCTATGCCTGGCATCGTTGAAATCAGAGCTAATCTGTTGTGCTCTTGTCCTATGATCCGGGTTCCTGTATTTCAAGCTAAGTCTGCTTCCTTGCTTTTTGCTTTTGTTTTGTTTGGTATTTTTGTCCAGCTTGTTCCAATCTGTATCCTGACCTTTGCTGGAAGCTCTAGGGGGCTGGTGTTCTCCCCCCGGACCGTTAGACGGTTCGGGGGTTCTTGAATCTCCAGCGTGGATTTTTATAGGGTTTTTGTTGACCAGATAAGTTATCTTGCTATATTCTGCTATTAGTAAGCTGGCCTCTCTTTGCTGAACCTGGTTCATTTCTGTGTTTGTCATTTCCTCTTACCTCACCGTTATTATTTGTGGGGGGCTTGTATCTTGCTTTGGGGTCCCTTTCTCTGGAGGCAAGAGAGGTCTTTGTTTTCTTCTCCTAGGGGTAGTTAGATTCTCCGGCTGGCGCGAGTCATCTAGCGATCACCGTAGGCATGATCCCCGGCTACTTCTAGTGTTGGTGTTAGGAGTAGCTATTTGGTCAATCCAGTTACCACAGCCCTATGAGCTGGATTTTTGAATCTCGCAGACTTACACGTTCCTCTGAGACCCTGTCCACTGGGGTCATAACACCTAACCCCAAAACAGCCCTAATCTCAACCCTAACCATAACCCTAATCAAAACCCTAAATCCAACACACCCCTAACCCTAATCCCAACCCTAACCCTAATCCCAACCCTAATCCCAAACGTAACACTAATCCCAACCCTAATCCAAACCCTAACCCTAATCTCAACTCTAACCCTAACTTTAGCCCCAACCCTAACCCTAACTTTAGCCCCAACCCTAACCATAACTTTAGCCCCCGTCGTCACAAAAAAAGTTAAATGTAACCTTTTTTTTGTACGTCGCGTCCGCCATTTCCGCGCATGCGTGGCCGTAACTCTGCCCCCTCCTCCCCAGGACATAGACTGGGCAGCGGATGCGTTGAAAAACTGCATCCGCTGCCCACGTTGTGCTCAATTTTCACAACGTGCGTCGGTATGTCGGGCCGACGCATTGCGACCGCCCCGTACCGACGCAAGTGTGAAAGAAGCCTAAGGCTACTTTCACACTAGCGTCGTACTCAGCCCATCGCAGTGTGTCGGGCCGACGTACCGACGCTAGCGTTGTAAGCGCCGCACAACGGGTGCAGCGGATGCTGTTTTTTCAACGCATCCGCTGCCCCATTGTGAGGTGCGGGGAGGCGGGGGCGGAGTTCCGGCCACGCATGCGCGGTCGGAAATGGCGGACACGTCGCACAAAAAAGTTACATGTAGCTTTTTTTGTGCCGACGGTCCGCCAAAGCACGACGCATCCGTCGCACGATGGATGCGACATGTGGCAATCCGTCGCAATGCATCGCTAATGCAAGCCAATGGAGAAAAAACGCATCCTGCAAGCACTTTTGCAGGATGCGTTTTTTCTCCAACGACGCATTGCGACGGAAGCCAAAAAACGCTATTGTGAAAGTAGCCTAACCCTAGCCCTAACCCTAACCCTAAATTTAGCCCCAACCCTAACCCTAACCCTAACCCTAACTCTAACCCTAACTCTAACCCTAACCCTAACCCTAACCCTAACTCTAACTCTAACCCTAACCCTAACCCTAACCCTAACCCTAACTCTAACCCTAACTCTAACCCTAACCCTAACCCTAACCCTAATTTTAGCCCCAACTCGTCTTCTCCTGCCGGACGGCAGATGGCAGCAGATGGCGGGCGCACTGCGCATGCGCCCGCCATGATGAAAAAGCCGGCTGGCAGGAGAAGACAGAAGAGGACCCAGGGACACCGGGTGAGTATGTTAGGGTCCCTGAAATACCAGGTTTGGCCAATATGAGATATGACACCACCATTCAGGGCTGATATACAGCCTTCTATAATGCGATATATCTGCCTCAACCTGACCCGTGAGACAAGAAAAAGACCTTTTATTAGTCCCACCTGCGGGGCGGTCCGGTCCGAGGGGTGTCAATGTTCTTGGTCCGGCACCTCCCATCTTCCTACGATCCTTGTCCTCCTTCTTGCTTCGCATGGATGACGTGTCCCTGCGTCATCCACACAGTCTTCTCGGCATAGCGCTCCTGTGCAGTCATACTTCTCTGCCAGATTGAGCGCAGAATAAAGTATTTCAGTGCGCAGGTGCCGGGAAAAGACAAAGAACCTTGACGTATGCTCACTGCAGTACTTCGCTCTCCACTCAAAAGGGCTGAGAAGTATGACTGCACAGGAGCGCGATGCCGAGGAAACTGTGCGGATGATGCAAGGACGTGTCATCCACACAAAGCAAGGAGGACGGCGATCATAAGAAGATGGGAGGCGTCGGATTAAGAACATTGTCACCGTTTGGACCGGACCGCCCTGCAGGTGAGTATAATAAAAGGTCTTTTTCTCTTACAGGTCGGGTTGAGGGCAGATATACCGCACTATAGAATACTGTATATCATCCCTAAAAGGTGGTGGCCGTATCTCACACAGGCCAAACTTGGTGACAGGATCCCTTTAATGGATTTTATTAATAAGCAACTTAGTATTCATGTAATTAATCTTATACGGTTCTGTCTGTTAAAGAGAACCTGTCACTCCCAAAATCGAAGATGAGCTAAGCCCACCGGCATCAGGGGCTTATCTACAGCATTCTGGATTTTACCTGGACATTCGATTTACAGTGAATTTATTCTCAGCTAATTCGATTTCCTTTACTAAGCTCTCAGGTACTGGGGTATGGAAAGACTCCCCAAGCATAATATGCAGGAAAAAATACCCAGAAAATTAATACTCCCCTCACAGCTCCACTTTTCTGCTCTTTGTCATCCACAAGGTCCTTGGCGCTGCTCCTTACTGCCAGCATGCGCTGATGGAACCCGGTCATCTTCACACTAGGCCGGGACTTCTGTCCGTGACTAGGCCTGTGAATTCCCTGCTCATGCAAAGAGATGTCCTGGGGCCTACTTGCAGCTGGAAGTCCCTTGCTAGAGTCATGAAGCAAGTCATGATGTTACGACATGTGCCACAGCCTTACAACGAGTACTGTAGACCAGGACTTCCAGACTCAGGGACACCCAGGGTCTACTCCCAGCCTAGTGTGAAGATGCCTGAGGTTTCATGGCACAGTGATGGTAAGTAGAGGTGTTGAGGACCGTAAGGGGGACAACAAGCAGCAGAGACATTCGTTTTTTAACCTTCGGCCGACTCTGTACAGTTCAACAAAAATTGTGGAAACTATTTTACTGAATTCCTTAGGAGCAAACTACAAAAAATATGGAAAAGAATAGTGATGTTTGTAAAATTGAACTTCACTTGAATACATTTTCCTGACTCTACTTATCACCTATCTTACTCTGGGACTCTCATGATCACTAGAAAAGGACCCCTGCAGTCGTCCATTGACGAGGGTTTTTGTATATGATAGTGGTGAAACATGCATATTGCTATTTTCAACTCAAAATTTATGGGACTGATGGAAACAGCAAAGTGCTACAGTATTGTGCTGGCAGCTCTAGATGGGAGATCTGAAAAGGTGCTTAAAGGGATCCTATCAGCAGGATTGTGCACAGTAACCTACACACAGTGTCAGGTTGGCGCCGTTATACTGATTAGGCCAAGGTCACTCTTGTGAGTGCAATGTGAGAAACCGGCGCGAGTTTCTCGCCTCAATACCCAGCACTGCTTCCGGCACTTGGGACTGGAGTGTGCGGCTGCATGGATTTCTATACAGCTGAACACTCCGGTCCCAAGTGCCGGCAGCAGTGCCAGGAATTGAGGTGAGGGTCTCGCATTGCACTTGCAAGTGTGACCCCGGCCTTACAATGATACCTTGGGCGATGTGGTTGTTCTTTAATCTGTATTTTCAGTTTTGTGTTAATGAGATTCTCATGCCCTAAGGTGTGTTTGGCGTATATGGTGTCTGATAATATATTAATAATGCCGACTGCTGACAGGTCACTGATCCCTCACTGACCTGCCCACTAGTTTGCATATTGAATATCTGTATATACATAAAAAGTGCTTCTGCAGGAAGGTGCCGGCCGTACCACCTGCACTGCAGCATAATCGCATGTTTACTGTGACACGAATACATTTTATTCATGTTATTCAGCTTGGAGAAAAAAATAAAAATTGAAAATGGCACTTGCCGCACCTGCGCAGTAGCAGCTACCGGTGTATATAGAGATCCGATAGCTGCTATTGTGCAGGCCCCGGCGGCGCAATCTAGCTGGAGAAGAAAGAAAAGATTTCCTCCTCCAAGATAGTGACGCCAGCGCCTGCGCAATAGCAGCTATGGAATCTATACATACTGATAGCTGCTACTGCGCAGGCATGGCGGGCGCCATTTTCAAAATGACTTGCATCTGGAGGGGCATCTAAACGGGCATCTGGACGAATGCTACAACTGTCACTCCAGAGCAGAGGTGTGGTAAAGCACTTACTGCAGAATGCCAGGGGCATGTCATAGTCACAGAATTCCCAAAACTCGGGAGCAACATAAATCAGATTTAAGCTACATTTTCTCAGTTATGATGCAGCTAAAAATATAAATTTGCAGACAAACCTGCTGACAGTCTCCTTTTTAGAAAATCGCTCCAGTATATTTTTTCCATATATAAAGATCATTCGCCTTCAGTATTCTAGCTGTTTAACCAGTTTGCAACCAGGCTGCACCCCCCCATTCCTGACCATACACTTTTTCGGGTTTTCTCATACATGCGCTTATAAGTGCTCTAAAAAGAATGTTCTCACTTGGATATTCAAAAGTTTTGCCTTTTTTTGCCATACATGGGGCTTACTTTTTATGGCATTTTTTAGATTCCCTTTTCTTGTTCATATGGGGGGAATGTGTTTTTACTTTTTACTGGGTACAATGGTCCATGGGAGACTAGAAGCTGCGATCCTCCGATCACCTGTGCTACACATGGCAGGGCGTTTCTGTAGCTAAAATACTCACAGCAGTTTGGGTGATGACAATGACAGTGGTCTCCGCAGACTCTGGGTTGTCATGCCAATTCATTAGCAGCCCGCGGTCATGTGACGTGGGTGTCGATGGGCAGGGTTTGTGATGCGCTTCCGGCACGATCATGTTACATTCCGCTGTCAGAGATTGACAGCGGCATTAAACATGTTAGGCTACTTTCACACTGGCGTTAACTGCAATCCGCCACAATGCGTCGTTTTGCCGAAAAAACGCATCCTGCAAAAGTGTTTGCAGGATGCGTTTTTTCCCCATAGACTAACATTACGCGACGTATTGCGACGGATTGACACACGTCGCAACCGTCGTGCGATGGTTGCGCCGTGTTGTGGCGGACCGTCGGGACCAAAAAACGCTACATGTTATGTTTTTTGCTCCCGACGGTCCGCTTTTTCCGTCCGCGCATGCGCGGCCGGAACTCCGCCCCCACCTCCCCGCACTTCCCCGCACCTCACAATGGAGCAGCGGATGCGCTGGAAAAATGCATTCGCTGCCCCCGTTGTGCGTCGGAGACAACGCTAGCGTTGGTGACTTCGGCCCGACGCACTGCGACGGGCCGGGCCCGACGCTAGTGTGAAAGTAGCCTTAACAGCCGCGGGTGGATAGCGATTCCAACCGCAGCTGTTAGGGTCACATGTCAGCTGATAAAATCAGGGGGAGGCGACCTTGGACGTACCAACATTTCCACGGTCATAAAGGGGTTAACATTCTTATTATTGCTAATTTACCCTGTAGCTTAGGCTGGTATATTCTCCCCAGTTACAGGAGAATTTCAGCCTCCGGCCTGCATGGCAGAGCTGACCTGACCTCCTACAGCCAAGCAGCTCCTGGTCCCTCCCTACAACTGTCTAGCGTCACATGTTCTCTGGATCTGGAGAAGGAAGCACAGTCCATGTCTTCTAATCTCTTCTTACTCTGTATACAGAAGCGCTGGTTTAGCACAGTGTATTCAACCATGGAGATGGTGAGCATGGTAATAAGCCAGGTTTTACCTACTGTCTGGGAAGTCTGGCTGACAGTCTGCTCGCCACCCCACAGCTTCACCATCTTGTGCAAGCTGCTTACACTCCATTGATGTTTTAGACCGTCAGTGCAGAGTAATGAGTGGACTGCCCAGAAATGTATAATGTAAGGGTCGTCCAGAAGTGCTTTCTTACATCCCACATCAGTTACATTGACACATCCCCCCTTCATTATAGGGAGTTGGGTCATGTGATCTCCGGTCTGATAACTATTACAGTACATGCACTAATGTGTTGACAGTGCAGCGCCCCAGGGTCCTGGTCGTTGCAGTAATATCATTCTCCTCTAGGGGGAGTGGTGTTACGGTTGGAGGCGATAAAGGAGATCTCACTACCAGGTAACACCAACACAACACATTTCACACTCCAGTCCACCAGGGGGAGCTATGCTCCTATTTATTAGGGCACTCTTCACAATTAGGTAAAACTGGTGGTCTGGATAGGAAGTTAGACAGAAGCTGGCTGAGCTCCGCTCAGGCAGTTGCTATCTGAGCTCTGCTCAGGTAGTTGGGGTGGGATCCTGTCCGAGGCCTAGACAGAAGGACACAGAGCTGCGCCTGCCCCACGTGCGGCAGCTTCCAGAAAGAGACACGAACAGAGAACTGTATTGTAGAGAGTGAGGAGAAGTCATAGCAAAAGGAGAGAAAACCAGAAGGAGTTCTGCCCTACACAGGCTGCCTCCTTCTGAGGCGCAGGATCCCGGTAGCCGGAAAACCGAGGGAGCAACAGTTCACTATGCCTTGCTCCAGAGACCGGCAGGACAGCTAAATCCACGTTACCTTCCCGCCCTATACCCAGGAGGCAAGGTGGCACCCACGAGAGGCTGGGGCATGATAGAGGCCCTGTAAAAAGCCTCAGGCCACCGGTCATACAGGTTTGTCCTATCCATCTGGGGGACAGAGAGAGACACAACATCTAGAACATCTACAACAGTTGTGAGGACCTTATGAGAGGCTCAGCAATAAGGTACTACAACACCCAGGCGCTAGAGGAAGGCTACTGATTTCCACCTGGATAAGGGGACTCTAGATTTGCCTCCAAACCGGGCGGACTCTGCCTGCCCTGTGAGCTGGTGCTCTGGACTGTGGATGCTGAAGTCTTCAGTAAAGGTAAAGAGACTGCAACCTTGTGTCCTCGTTCTTCACTGCGTCTCACACCATCCACCATCTACACTCTGGGAAGCCCTGGGGACACACTTCACCTGTGGGAAGGTATACCATCTAGCTGCCATATCATCACCCCAGCGGACCCCTAAGCAGCGTCGGTCACCCTGACCGAATACCACAGGTGGTGTCACGAACATATCCCTTTAAATACCTTTCCCCTTTTACAACGGACCTCCCGAGGGCCACGGACCGGGTCAGCCACTGTGACATCCCCCTTGGGAACCGAATGACCCGATGTCGAGTACCCCTAGCCCTTGGGGGCGCTCCAACAGGAAGTCAGTCTCTGATGTCATGTGACCTGTAAGATGACCTCTCCAGCTATGAATCCCTCCTGACAGCTCAGACTCTTCCCCGGACCCCCAGCTTCACCCTCCTTGTCACTCTGTATGTCTCCCATGCAGCTATAGAGATGGTTGAAGACTTGTCTAAAAAAAGTCATGTCAGGTAAAACTCTCTGGCAAAACGCGCATTTTTGCTGCATTGTTTAGGCTGCTTTCACACTAGCGTCGGTACGGGACCGTCGCGCTGCGTTGGCCCGACGTACCGACGCATACTGTGAAGAAAATGCCCGACGTTGGCAGCGGAAGCAGTCTTAAGACGCTTCCGCTGCTTCATTGTTCGGGGAGGAGGGGGCGGAGTTTCGGCCGCGCATGTGCGGTCGAAAATGGCGGTCCCGACGCACAAGAAAACGTTACATGTAACTTTTTTTGGTGGCGGCGGTGCGCGAAAACACGACGCAACCGTCGCACGACGGTTGCGACGTGTGGCAGTGCGTCGCAATGCGTCGGTAATGTTAGTCTATGGGGAAAAAACGCATCCTGCAGACAACTTTGCAGGATGCGTTTTTTCTCCTAAACGACGCATTGGGACATGCAGCCAAAAACGCTAGTGTGAAAGTAGCCTTACTTGTGAGTTTGGGGCAGATTTTTCCCCACTCAGAATGAGTGAAATCTGCAGGAAAAACGCTGAAAGAATTGACATGCTACGGATTTAAATCTGCACCAAATCTGCAAGTCACAGATAAGCAAGGTGAGCATGAGACTTCAGGATTCTCATTCACTTTTCTGGAATCAAGAAACACTTTACGTTTTATGACAAATCTGCACTGAATAAACGCAGCAAAAACACAACGTGTGCACATAGCCGTACATCAGGACTATCTACTGTGCTCATAACAACCAATCAGTGATCAGCGGTCATTTTACCTAAGCATTTTGAGAAATGAAAGCTGAACTGTGGTTGGTTGCTATGGGCAACAAAGACAATTTAATGAACAGTTTTGATAAATGAGGATGAGACCCTGAATTATACATTAGGGGACAGCAGCTCCATGTCACTGGTCTACCACTGCTGTCAGGAGATGGAGCACGGACAACGGAGGAGAACCCAGCAATATGGGTAATATACTCTGCATTACAGGAGCCATATAAGCAGGGGCGTACATAGAAATCATGGGGCACTGGAGCAGAAGTTCCAATAGTTCCCCCTTAAAAAAAAAACTAAATAAAAAACTGCTGGGGTCACAGAAAAGCGTATCTCCCAACTTGCCAGCCTTTACAAAGTAATTTTCCGCCTGCTGAAGTCTTAGACCCACACAGCCTCCCTATATACTGCATGAGCCTCACACAGCCTCCCTATATACTGCATGAGCCTCACACAGCCTCCGTATATACTGCATGAGCCTCACACAGCCTTCCTATACACTGCATGAGCCCCACACAGCCTCCCTATATACTGCATGAGCCCCACACAGCCTCCGTATATACTGCATGAGCCTCACACAGCCTCCGTATATACTGCATGAGCCCCACACAGCCTTCCTATATACTGCATGAGCCTCACACAGCCTCCGTATATACTGCATGAGCCTCACACAGCCTCACTATATACAGCATGAGCCCCACACAGCCTCCGTATATACTGCATGAGCCTCACACAGCCTCACTATATACAGCATGAGCCTCACACAGCCTCCGTATATACTGCATGAGCCCCACACAGCCTTCCTATATACTGCATGAGCCTCACACAGCCTCCGTATATACTGCATGAGCCTCACACAGCCTCACTATATACAGCATGAGCCTCACACAGCCTCCGTATATACTGCATGAGCCTCACACAGCCTCCGTATATACTGCATGAGCCCCACACAGCCTTCCTATATACTGCATGAGCCTCACACAGCCTCCGTATATACTGCATGAGCCTCACACAGCCTCACTATATACAGCATGAGCCCCACACAGCCTCTGTATATACTGCATGAGCCCCACACAGCCTTCCTATATACTGCATGAGCCCCACACAGCCTCCCTATATACTGCATGAGCCTCACACAGCCTCACTATATACAGCATGAGCCCCACACAGCCTCCGTATATACTGCATGAGCCTCACACAGCCTCTGTATATACTGCATGAGCCTCACACAGCCTTCCTATATACTGCATGAGCCCCACACAGCCTTCCTATATACTGCATGAACCCCACACAGCCTCCGTATATACTGCATGAGCCTCACACAGCCTCCGTATATACTGCATGAGCCTCACACAGCCTTCCTATATACTGCATGAGCCCCACACAGCCTTCCTATATACTGCATGAGCCCCACACAGCCTCCCCATATACTGCATGAGCCCCACACAGCCTCCGTATATACTGCATGAGCCTCACACAGCCTCCGTATATACTGCATGAGCCTCACACAGCCTTCCTATATACTGCATGAGCCCCACACAGCCTCCGTATATACTGCATGAGCCACACACAGCCTCCCCATGTCCAGCAAAGTGCCCCACACAGCCTCCCTATATACTGCATGAGCCCCACACAGCCTCCCTATATACTGCATGAGCCCCACACAGCCTCCGTATATACTGCATGAGCCTCACACAGCCTCCCCATATACTGCATGAGCCTCACACAGCCTCCCCATATACTGCATGAGCCTCACACAGCCTTCCTATATACTGCATGAGCCCCACACAGCCTTCCTATATACTGCATGAGCCCCACACAGCCTCCCTATATACTGCATGAGCCCCACACAGCCTCCCCATATACTGCATGAGCCCCACACAGCCTCCCCATATACTGCATGAGCCCCACACAGCCTCCGTATATACTGCATGAGCCCCACACAGCCTTCCTATATACTGCATGAGCCCCACACAGCCTCCCTATATACTGCATGAGCCCCACACAGCCTCCCTATATACTGCATGAGCCCCACACAGCCTCCGTATATACTGCATGAGCCCCATACAGCCTTCCTATATACTGCATGAGCCCCACACAGCCTCCCCATTTACTGCATGAGCCCCACACAGCCTCCCTATATACAGCATGAGCCCCACACAGCCTCCCTATAAACTGCATTAGCCCCACACAGCCTCCCTATATATTCCATGAGCCCCACACAGCCTCCCATATACTGCATGAGCCCAACACAGCCTCCCTATATACAACATGAGCCCCACACAGCCTCCCTATATACAGCATGAGCCCCACACAGCCACCCCATATATTGCATGAGCCCCATACAGCCTCCCCATATACTGCATGAGCCCTACACAGCCTCACTATATACAGTATGAGCCTCACACAGCCTCCCTATATACAGCATGAGCCCCACACAGCCTCCCTATATACAGCACGAGCCCCACACAGCCTCCCTATATACTGCATTAGCCCCACACAGCTTCTCCATATACAGCATGAGCCTCACATAGCCTCCCGATATACAGCACGAGCCCCACACAGCCTCCCCATATACTGAATGAACCCCACACAGCCTCCCCATATACTGCATGAGTCTCACAAAGCCTCCCTATATACTGCATGAGCCCCACACAGCCTCCCCATATACTGCATGAGCCCCACACAGCCTCCCTATATACAACATGAGCCCCACACAGCCTCCCTATATACAGCATGAGCCCCACACAGCCACCCCATATATTGCATGAGCCCCATACAGCCTCTCCATATACAGCATGAGCCTCACACAGCCTCCCTATATACAGCAAAGCTCCACACAACCTCCCCATATACTGTATGAGCCCCACACAGCCTCCCTAAATACAACATGAGCCCCACACAGCCTCCCTATATACTGCATTAGCCCCAAAGAGCCTCCCTATATATTCCATGAGCCCCACACAGCCTCTCCATATACAGCATGAGCCTCACATAGCCTCCCGATATACAGCACGAGCCCCACACAGCCTCCCCATAAACTGCATGTGCCCCACACAGCATCCCCATATACTGCATGAGCCCACACACAGTTTCTCCATATACTGCAAGAGCCCCACACAGCCTCCCTATACACTGCATGAGCCCCACACAGCCTCCCTATATATTCCATGAGCCCCACACAGCCTCCCCATATACTGTATGAGCCCCACACAGCCTCCCTATATACAGCATGAGCCCCACACAGCCTCCCCTTATACTGCATGAGCCCCATACAGCCTCCCCATATACAACATGAGCCCCACACAGCCTCCCTATATACAGCATGAGCCCCACAGCCTCCCTATATACTGCATGAGCCCAACACAGCCTCGCTATATATTCCATGAGCCCCACACAGCCTCCCCATATACTGCATGAGCCCCACACAGCCTCCCTATATACAGCATGAGCTCCACACAACCTCCCCATATACTGTATGAGCCCCACACAGCCTCCCTAAATACAACATGAGCCCCACACAGCCTCCCTATATACAGCATGAGCCCCACACAGCCTCTCTATATACTGCATTAGCCCCAAACAGCCTCCCTATATATTCCATGAGCCCCACACAGCCTCTCCATATACAGCATGAGCCTCACATAGCCTCCCTATATACAGCACGAGCTCCACACAGCCTCCCCATAAACTGCATGAGCCCCACACAGCATCCCCATATACTGCATGAGCCCACACACAGTTTCTCCATATACTGCAAGAGCCCCACACAGCCTCCATATATACTGCATGAGCCCCACAGCCTCCCTATATACAGCATGAGGCCCACACAGCCTCCCTATACACTGCATGAGCCCCACACAGCCTCCCTATATATTCCATGAGCCCCACACAGCCTCCCCATATACTGTATGAGCCCCACACAGCCTCCCCTTATACTGAATGAGCCCCACACAGCCTCCCTATAGACTGCATGAGCCCAACACAGCCTCCCCATACACTGTATGAGCCCCACACAGCCTCCCATATACTGCATGAGCCAAACACAGCCTCCCTATATATTCCATGAGCCCCACACAGCTTCCCCATATACAGCATGAGCCCCACACAGCCTCCCCATATACAGCATGAGCCCCACACAGCCTCCCCATATACTGCATGAGCCCCACACAGCCTCCCCATATACTGCATGAGCCCCACACAGCCTCCCTATATACAGCATGAGCCCCACACAGCCTCCCTATAAACTGCATTAGCCCCACACAGCCTCCCTATATATTCCATGAGCCCCACACAGCCTCCCATATACTGCATGAGCCCAACACAGCATCCCTATATACAACATGAGCCCCACACAGCCTCCCTATATACAGCATGAGCCCCACACAGCCACCCCATATATTGCATGAGCCCCATACAGCCACCCCATATATTGCATGAGCCCTACACAGCCTCCCTATATACAGCATGAGCCCCACACAGCCTCCCTAAATACAACATGAGCCCCACACAGCCTCCCTATATACAGCACGAGCCCCACACAGCCTCCCTATATACTGCATTAGCCCCACACAGCCTCTCCATATACAGCAGGAGCCTCACATAGCCTCTCGATATACAGCACGAGCCCCACACAGCCTCCCCATATACTGAATGAACCCCACACAGCCTCCCCATATACTGCATGAGTCTCACAAAGCCTCCCTATATACTGCATGAGCCCCACACAGCCTCCCCATATACTGCATGAGCCCCACACAGCCTCCCTATATACAGCATAGCTCCACACAGCCTCCCTATATACTGCATTAGCCCCAAACAGCCTCCCTATATATTCCATGAGCCCCACACAGCCTCTCCATATACAGCATGAGCCTCACATAGCCTCCCGATATACAGCACGAGCCCCACACAGCCTCCCCATAAACTGCATGTGCCCCACACAGCATCCCCATATACTGCATGAGCCCACACACAGTTTCTCCATATACTGCAAGAGCCCCACACAGCCTCCCTATACACTGCATGAGCCCCACACAGCCTCCCTATATATTCCATGAGCCCCACACAGCCTCCCTATATACAGCATGAGCCCCACACAGCCTCCCCTTATACTGCATGAGCCCCATACAGCCTCCCCATATACAACATGAGCCCCACACAGCCTCCCTATATACAGCATGAGCCCCACAGCCTCCCTATATACTGCATGAGCCCAACACAGCCTCGCTATATATTCCATGAGCCCCACACAGCCTCCCCATATACTGAATGAACCCTACACAGCCTCCCCATATACTGCATGAGCCCCACACAGCCTCCCTATATACTGCATGAGCCCCACACAGCCTCCCCATATACTGCATGAGCCCCTCAGAGCCTCACTATATACAGCATGAGCCTCACACAGCCTCCCTATATACAGCATGAGCTCCACACAACCTCCCCATATACTGTATGAGCCCCACACAGCCTCCCTAAATACAACATGAGCCCCACACAGCCTCCCTATATACAGCATGAGCCCCACACAGCCTCTCTATATACTGCATTAGCCCCAACCAGCCTCCCTATATATTCCATGAGCCCCACACAGCCTCTCCATATACAGCATGAGCCTCACATAGCCTCCCTATATACAGCACGAGCCCCACACAGCCTCCCCATAAACTGCATGAGCCCCACACAGCATCCCCATATACTGCATGAGCCCACACACAGTTTCTCCATATACTGCAAGAGCCCCACACAGCCTCCCTATATACAGCATGAGGCCCACACAGCCTCCCTATACACTGCATGAGCCCCACACAGCCTCCCTATATATTCCATGAGCCCCACACAGCCTCCCTATATACAGCATGAGCCCCACAGCCTCCCTATAGACTGCATGAGCCCAACACAGCCTCCCCATACACTGTATGAGCCCCACACAGACTCCCATATACTGCATGAGCCAAACACAGCCTCCCTATATATTCCATGAGCCCCACACAGCTTCCCCATATACAGCATGAGCCCCACACAGCCTCCCCATATACAGCATGAGCCCCACACAGCCTCCTTATATACAATATGACACCTACACAGCCTCCCTATATACACAGCATGAGCCCCACACAGCCTCCCTATATATTCCATGAGCCCCACACAGCCTCCCCATATACTGTATGAGCCCCACACAGCCTCCCTATATACAGTATGAGCCCCACACAGCCACCCCATATATTGCATGAGTCCCATACAGCCTCCCCATATACTGCATGATCCCCACACAGCCTCCCTAAATACAACATGAGCCCCACACAGCCTCCCTATATACTGCATGAGCCCCACACAGCCTCCCTATATACTGCATTAGCCCCACACAGCCTCCCTATATATTCCATGAGCCACACAAGCCTCCCCATATATTGTATGAGCCCCACACAGCCTCCTATATACAGCATGAGCCCCACTCAGCCTCCCTATATACAGCATGAGCCCCACACAGCCTCCCTATATACAGCATGAGCCCCACACAGCCTCCCCATATACAGCATGAGCCCCACACAGCCTCCCTATATACTGCATGAGCCCCTCACAACCTCCCTATATGTTACATGAGCCCCACACAGCCTCCCTATATACTGCATGAACCTCACACAGCCTCCCTATATACAGCATGAGCCCCACACAGCCTCCCTATATACAGCATGAGCCCCACACAGCCTCCCTATATACTGCATTAGTCCCACACAGCCTCCCTATATACTGCATTAGCCCCACACAGCCTCCCTACATACTGAATTAGCCCCACACAGCCTCCCTATATATTCCAAGAGCCCCACACAGCCTCCCTATATACTGTATGAGCCCAACACAGCCTCCCCATATACTGTATGAGCCCCACATCCTCCCATATACAGCATGAGCCCCACACAGCCTTCCTATATACAGCATGAGCCCCACACAGCCTACCTGTAAACTGCATGAGTCCCACACAGCGTCCTCATGTCCAGCAAGAGCCCCAAACAGCTTCCCTATATACAGCATGAGCCCCACACAACCTCTATATATTCCATGAGCCCCACACAGCCTCCCCATAAACTGCTTTGGCCCCATACAGCCTCCCCATATACTGTATGAGCCCCACACAGCCTCCCTATATGCTGCATGAGCCCCACAGAGCCTCCCCATGTCCAGCAAGAGCCCCAAACAGCTTCCCTATACACAGCATGAGCCCCACACAGCCTCCCTGTATACAGCATGAGCCCCACACAACCTCCCTATATACAGCATGAGCCCCACACAGCCTCCCTGTATACAGCATGAGCCCCACACAGCCTCCCATATACCGCATGAGCCCAACACAGCCTCCCTATACAATGCATGAGCTCCACAAAGCCTCCCCATATACACTGCGTGAGCCCCACACAGCCTCCTATATACAGCATGAGCCCCACACAGCCTCCCCATATACAGCATAAGCCCCACACAGCCTCCCTATATACAGCATGAGCCTCATACAGCCTCCCCATATACAGCATGAGCCTCACACAGCTTCCCCATATACTGCATGAGCCCCACACAGCCTCCCTATATACTGCATGAGCCTCCACAGCCTCACCATATACAGCATGACCCCCACACAGCATCCCCATATACACCATGAACCCCACACAGCCTCCTATATACTGCATGAGCCTCACATAGCCTCCCCATATACTCAATGAGAGTCCCATATCCTTCTTATGTCCAGCATGGACATACAATACAATATATTGCTCTCCCCATGGTCCTCAATAGAATAAAATTGCACCGCCTATGATCCTCCTTACAATAAAATTTAGCCCCTCTTGTCCTCCATACAATATAATGCACTCCCCATGGTACTCCATACAGTATAATGCATTCGCCATAGTCCTCCATATAATAAATAACGTACCCCCCATTGTCCTCCATAAGATAGAATGCACCCTCATACTCCTCCATGTAAGATAATGCACTCCTCATGGCCTCTATACAGTATAATGCACCGCCCATGGTTCTCTATACAGTATATTGCAATCCCTGTTATCCTTCATAGAATATAATGCACAGCCCATAGTCCTAGTCCATGGTCATCTATACAATATAATGAATCTCCAATTGTCCTCCATACAATACAATATACTCTCCATGGTCCCCATACAATATAATGCACTCCCCTTGGTCCTCTATATAGTTTAATGCACTCTCCATGGTCCTTCCTACAATATCATGCACCTCCCATTGTTCTATATACAACATAATGCATTCCCATGGTCCTCTATTCAATATAATACACAACCCAAGGTCTTCTATAAAATATAATGCACCCCCCATGGTCATCCGTACAATATGATGAACCATTTCCTTTTGTCCTCTATACAATATAATGACCTTCCCATGGTCCTAAATACAATATAATTCACCCACCAATGTCATCTACACAATATAATGCGCTCCCTATTGTCGTCCATACAATATAAAGCACTCATCATGGTCCTCCATATAATGCAATGCACTTGCCATGATCCTCCATACAATATAATGAACCTCCTATTGTCTTCTATACAATATAATTCAATCCCCCATGGTCCTCCAAACAATATAACGCGCTCCCCATAGTGCTCCATAGAATATAATGCGCTCCACACGGCCCTACAGAGAATATAATGTACTCTCCATGGTCCGCCATAGAATGTAATGAGCTCCCCATGGTCCTCCATACAATATTATGCTCTCACATCAAGGAAAATAGAAAAAATTGGAATCCGGCTCAACAGGCCTGGATTTTCCTTTTCTTTTTACTTTTCAAAAGAAATATGGTGCATACATAAGAAAAATTTACATGGTCGACATGACCCAGTGTCTGAGCTCCAGATGGATGAGCATAGAGCAACTGGGTGAGCTGGAATTAAGTTTCTATAAATATAATGCTCTCCCCATGGTGCTATATACAATATAATGAACCTCCTATTGTCCTCTTTACAATATAATGAACCTCCTTTTGTCCTCTATACAATATAATTTCCAGGACAGACAGATGGAAGTGACCCTTAGACAATTATATATATAGATAATGAACCCACAAATCACCTATACAATATAATGCACTCCCTATGGTCCTCCATATAATATGATGCACTCCCCATGGACCTCCATGCAATATAATATACTCCCTACGGTCCTCCATACAACATAATGCCCTCCCCACGATTGTTCATAGACAATAATGCACTCCCCATGGTCTATTATACAATATAATGCATTCCCCATGGTCCTCTATAGAATATAATGCACCTCCCATGGTCCTCCATACAATGTAATGCACTTTCAATGGTTCTCCATAGAATATAAATCTCCCTCCCCACAGTCCTCCATACAATATAATGCACCCCTCCATAATCCTCCATATAGTATAATGCACTCCCCATGATACTCTGTACAATAAAATGCACCCTCCATGGTCATCCACACAATATAATGCACCCCCGTGGTGCTCCCTACAATATAAAACACCCCCAAGGTCATCTATACAATATAATGCCTTCCCTATGGTCCTCCACACAATATAATACACCCCACGGTCCTCCATACAACATAATGCACTCCCCATGGTCCTCCATAGAATACAATGCATTCCCATGGTCATGTATGCAATATATTGCACTCCCAATGGTCCTCCACAAAATATAATGTGCTCTCCTTGGTCCTCCATAGAATATAATGCACATCCCCATTGTCCTCTATACATTATAATGTACCCCTTTGGTCCTCTTTATAGTATAATGCACGTCCCATGGTCCTCTATACAATATATTAAACCCCCTATGGTCCTCTATTCAGTATAATAAACCCCCCCATTGTCCTCTATACAATATAATGCACTTTCCATGGTCCTCCATACAATATAATGCACGCCCTATTGTCATCTATACAATATAATTCACTACTTATGGTCCTCCGTGCAATATAATGCCCTAACTTGGCCCTCCATACAATATAATGCACCCCTATGGTCCTCCATACAATATAATGAACCACCTATAGTCCTCTATAAAATATAATACAATCCCCCATGGTTCTTTATACAATATAGTGGACCCCCCATGGTCCTCCATGCAATATAATGCACTCTCCATGGTTCTCGATTCAACATAATGCACCCCTCATGGTCATCTTTACAATTTAATGCACTCCCCATAGTCCTCCATACAATAAAATGCAGCCCTTCATAATCCTCCATATAGTATAATGCACTCCCCATGGTACTCTATACAATAAAATGCACCCCTATGGTCCTCCACACAATATAACCCCCCCCCCGTGGTCCTCCATACAATATAAAGCACCCCCATGGACATTTATACAATATAATGCCCTTCCCATTGTCCACCACACAATATAATGCACCCCTATGGTCCTCCATACAATGTAATGCACTCCCACGGAACTCTATATAATATACTGCGCCACCATGGTCCTCCATGCAGTATAATGCACCCCCCATAGTCCTCTATACAATATAATACAAGCCACGTGGCCCTCCATAGAATTGAATGCGCACCCCATGGTGCTCCATAAGATATAATGCGCTCCCCATGGTCCTCTATAGAATGTAATGAGCTCCCCGTGTTCCTTCATACAATATAATGAACCTGCAATTGTCCTCTATACAATATGATGGCCTCCCCATGGTCCTCCAAAGAATAGAATGCACCCACCCAGCTGATCTATAAAATATAATCCACTCCACATGGCTCTCCATACAATATAATGCACTTCCCATGGTCCTAAATAGAATATAATGGGCTCCCTATGGTCCTCCATAGAGTGTAATGTGCTCCCTATGGTCATCCGTAGAATGTAATGTACCCCCATTGACCTCCATACAATATAATGCCTTCCCCATGGTCTTCCATACAATGTAATGGACACCCCATTTTCCTCCATAGAATATAATGCGCTCCACATGGTCCTCCATAGAATGCAATGTACCTCACCATGGTGATCCATACAATATAATGCGATACAATAATAAAGAGGCTAAGGACACTTCATCAATATATGACTAACATCATCTACTATGGTAAGGTGCCATATAGAAGAGAATTGATATGAAACAACATGCAAATAAAAGAATATCTTTATAAAATAACAATAGTATAAAAACAAATTTGAAAAGACAGGGCAAGAAAAAAGGGCCTCCAAATGATGGGGAAAGGAAGTAGCAGCAAGTAATGATAAAGCGCACAGCTAAACAATATAATGCGAGCACCATGCATAAAAGAAGCAGGCGAATGTATAATCCTTACATTCATGAAGGGACAGGAATGGAGAGACTTAGCAAGCACTACAAAGTTGCTTTATATGCTAAGTTTTGCAGGTGCAATATTAAATAGCTGCCTGCAAGAAGGAAAGGAAAGAAACAAAGTCCAGGAGGAGTGAAGACAAGGTGAGGTGCTTATGGATTATATGCCATAGAAGCTAGTTCCTTCACATTACATGTGCTGCTGACAGATCTCAGTAAAAAGGTGTATTAAATGTCCAGGAAGTTCAGAATGCTCATATAGTTAGATACCTGCTAGAAGACTGGAACTGTCAGACTGTGCGGTAGGGCCAGCTGCTGCTAGAGATCCCCTTGTCCGACGTGCACAGTTTCGCAAGGTTGCTTCTTGGGGCCTGACCATGGTCCTCCATACAATACAATGCAGTCGCCATGGTCCTCCATAGAATATAATGCACCCCCCATAGTCCTCCCTAGAATATAATGCACTCCCCATACTCCTCTTAACAATATAATGCACACCCCATTTTCCTTCCGAGAATATAGTAGACTCCCCATGGTCCTTCATAGACTATAATGCACCCCCCATAGTCCTCCCTAGAATATAATGCACTCCCCATAGTCCTCTTAAAAATATAATGCACACCCCATTTTCCTCCCGAGAATATAGTAGACTCCCCATGGTCCTTCATAGAACATAATGCACCCCCCATAGTCCTTCCTAGAATATAATGCACTCCCCAGAGTCCTCTTAAAAATATAATGCACACCCCATTTTCCTTCCGAGAATATAGTAGACTCCCCATGGTCCTTCATAGACTATAATGCACCCCCCATAGTCCTCCCTAGAATATAATGCACTCCCCAGAGTCCTCTTAAAAATATAATGCACACCCCATTTTCCTCCTGGGAATATAGTAGACTCCCCATGATCCTTCATAGACTATAATGCAGCCCCCATAGTCCTCCCTAGAATATAATGCGCTCTCCGTGGTCCTCCATAAAATGCACTCCCCATGGTCCTTCATAGACTATAATGCAGCCCCCATAGTCCTCCATAGAATGTAATGCGCTCTCCGTGGTCTTCCATAAAATGCACTCCCAATGGTCCTTCAAACAAGCTTATGCACCCCCCATGGTCCTCAATAGAATATAATGTTCTCCCCATAGTCATCCATAGAATGCAATGAGCGACCTATGGTCCTTCATACAACATAATGCCCTCTTCATGGTCCTCCATACAATATAATGTACTCCCCATGGTCCTCCATAGGCTATAATCCACCCCCATAGTCCTCCATAGAATATAATACACTCCCCATGATCCACCAAACAATTTAATGTACACCCCATGGTCCTCCAGAGAATTTTATGCACTCCCCGTGGTCCTCCTAAGAATATAATGCACCCTCAATGGTCCTCCATACAATATAATGTACCCCATGGTCCTCCATACAATATAATTAACCTCTTATAATCCTCCATACAGTATAATGCACCCCTCATGGTCCCCCATACAATATAATGTACTCTCCATGGTCCTCTATAGAATACAATGAACTCCTCATGGTACTCTATAGAATAAAATTAACTCCTCATGGTACTCCATTGAATATAATGCACCTCCCATGGTCCTCCAAACAAGATGATGCACCTCCCATGGTCCTCCAAACAAGATAATGCACCTCCCATGGTCCTCCAAACAAGATAATGCACTCCCCATGGTCCTTCATAGAATATAATGCACTTCACCTAGTCCTCCCATGGATTATTATGATTTATTATTATAGCGCCATTTACTCCATAGCGCTTTACATGTGAGAAGGAGAATACATAGTAATAACAGGTGCAATAATCCTGACCAATACGAGTCAGCGACTGGTACAGGAGGAGCGAGGACCCTGCCCCCGAGGGCTCACAGTCTACAGGGGGTGGGTGAGGATACAGAAGGGAGGGCAGCGCTGGTCGTGCAGCGGTGTGGTGGAGCGAGGGTTACTGCAGGTTGTAGGCTTGTCGGAAGACGTAGGCCTTCAGGTTCCTTAGGAAGGTTTCCACAGTAGGTGAGAGTCTGATATGTTGGGGTAGAGAGTTCAAGAGTGAGGGGGGATACACTGGAGAAACCTTGTATGTGAATGTGGAAAGACTAAACAAAAGGGGAGTAGAGGAGGAAATAGTAACATTATAACATTGGCAACAAATGTGGCAACTTCTAGGACCGTTTACGGCAGAGAAAGTCATTTAAGGAGTTATTCACTACTGGTCAACCCCTTCTGAGTGCTGCAGAGCAACAAAGTAAAAGCACTCCATGTTTACAGGAGACTCAGTGCCAGCATCGTGGGAATGGCGCCATTCCAGGAGGTGTGTGTTTTTTATTTTATTTCAGATACTGCAGCATTTAAAGGGGTTATGTCACCAAGGTTATAACGCCTAATCTGAGATCTAATATACCGTATTTAGAATTATATATCTATATACTGTAATATATAAAGAGAAATGTATCACGTATTGAGCTGCTTGCTGTAGTTTTTATAAAATCACTGTTTTATCAGCAGGAGATTATCAGTAGAGGACTGCTGCAAGATAGTTATCCATATTCATGAGCTCTGTATAACTCGACCACTGATTCGGAGCTTTCTGCCTATGCACAGTGTACACATACACAGAATACTTCCAATCAGTGTTGTTAGCAGGGTTATACAGAGCTCAGCATCTAGAGAACTGGTAAATCTGCAGCTGATAAGACTGTCATTTTATCAAAATTACACCATGTAGTCCAATAAGTAGTATATCATTGGTATAAGGGTCTCTGCCCCTATATCATGCTGACAGATTCCCTTTAAAAAGGTGTCAGCCTTTTCCATATCTTGTGGTAAATCTCATCAGAGCTGAACCTGGACATTACACAATGATAAGAACATGTCACCATGAATTGGGAACAGATAACTCTGACCATGTTACGATACGAATGTTTTCCTGAATGTTGGTCTTAATAATTGGTGTCTTTCCTTCCTCTGCACAGTCCAGGCCGATTCTTCTTTTCTTTGGTCCTATCCTCTGGACAATGATGTCTTCATCCACTCGGTCCATCTCTGGGGTGGGAGACATCTTCTGTCCTGCGTCTGGATTCTTCCTCTTTTTGCCCTTCCTTTTGGGCTCTTTGATTGAAGACTTCTCATCAGCCGATGAGGCGAAGTCTCTTCTGTTGTTTAGCCCTTCACTCTGGGCAATGACGTCCTCATGCACTCGCTCCATTTCTGGGGTGGGAGACGTCTTCTGTCCTGCGTCTGGATTCTTCCTCTTTTTGCCCTTCCTTTTGGGCTCTTTGATTGAAGACTTCTCATCAGCCGATGAGGCGAAGTCTCTTCTGTTCTTTAGCCCTTCACTCTGGGCAATGAAGTCCTCATGCACTCGCTCCATTTCTGGGGTGGGAGACGTCTTCCGTCCGGAGTCTGCTTTTTTTGTTTTTTTGATTGAAGGCTCGTCATCAGATAATGAATCCAAGTGTCTTCTTTTCCTCGCTCTCTTCCTCCCTACAAACTCTTCTTTCTCCATATTAGCGCTTTGCTTATAATCCACAGACAGATTCTTCACCTTCACCATCAACTCCAACTGTCACTTTCCTCAACTGTCAACTGAGCGCACGGGCACCTGGATGACACTGGTCATGTGATCAGTAACTGACCAATAGGATTCCAGGGTATATGCTATAGGAATGTATCAATTTGATATACGGGTTGGAATACAATTACCGTATATACTCGAGTATAAGCCGACCCGAGTACAAGCCGACCCCCTAATTTTGCAACAAAAAACTGGGAAAACTTATTGACTCGAGTATAAGCCTAGGGTGGGAAATGCAGCAGCTACCGGTATATGTCAAAAATAAAAATAGATACCAATAAAAGTAAAATTAATTGAGACATCAGTAGGTTAAGTTTTTTGAATATCCATATTGAATCAGGAGCCCCATATAATGATCCATGCAGTTCTTTATGGCCCCATAGATGCCCCATATAATGCTCCATGCAGTTATGGCCCCATAGATGCCCCATATAATCCTCCATGCAGTTATGGCCCCATATAATGCTCCACATAATGCTCTCCATGCAGTTATGGCCCCATAGATGCTCCATGCAGTTATGGCCCCATAGATGCTCCATATAATCCTCCATGCAGTTATGGCCCCATAGATGCTCCATATAATGCTCCATGCAGTTATGGCCCCATAGATGCTCCATATAAAGCTCCATGCAGTTATGGCCCCATAGATGCTCCATATAAAGCTTCATGCAGTTATGGCCCCATAGATGCTCCATATAAAGCTCCATGCAGTTATGGCCCCATATATGCCCCATATAATCCTCCATGAAGTTATGGCCCCATAGATGCCCCATTTATTGCCCCATAGATGCCCCATATAATGCTCCATGCAGTTATGGCCCCATAGATGCCTCATATAATGCTCCATACAGTTATTGCCCCATAGATGCCCCATATAATGCTCCATGCAGTTATGGCCCCATAGATGCCCCATATAATGCTCCATGCTGTTGTTTATGGCCCCATAGACGCTCCATATAATGCTCCATGCAGTTGTTTATGGCCCCATAGACGCTCCATATAATGCTCCATGCAGTTGTTTATGGCCCCATAGACGATCCAATTTAATGCTCCATGCAGTTGTTTATGGCCCCATAGAC
Organism: Ranitomeya variabilis; assembly: GCF_051348905.1. NCBI lineage: Eukaryota > Metazoa > Chordata > Amphibia > Anura > Dendrobatidae > Ranitomeya > Ranitomeya variabilis. Next base: position 524,333,757 of record NC_135234.1, on the reverse strand, counting down.
GCTCCATACAGCCACATGTAATGCTGCTGCTGCAATAAAAAAAATAAAAAAAATCACATACCCATCTCTCGTCGCTGCTCCTCAGCATCCCGTCTCTCCGCACATCACATCAGAGGACAGAGAATTACAGATCGCTTTTTTTTTTTTTTTTTTTGCGGTCGCCGGTAAACTGTTAATTACCGGCGATCGCAAAACAGGGGTCGGTGCAAACCGACCCCGATCATGTTCTTTGGGGTCTCGGCTACCCCCGGCAGCCGAGACCCCAAAGATCTTCCGGGTGCCGGGCGGCGGGCGCACTGCGCGTGCGCCCGCCAATTTTTCCCGGAAAAAAGATGGCGGCGCGCATCGGGAGCCACGTGGAGCACTGGGGGAGGTAGGTAAGTATCGGGGGGCTATTGGGGGCCATCGGGGACCACATTTCTCTGTCCTCCGATGTGCGATCACATCGGAGGACAGAGAAATTAAACAGCAAATCGCGTTTTTGTTTTTTTTTTGTTGCGACCGCCGGTAAACGGTTAATTACCGGCGATCGCAACTTGGGGGTCGGTAAAACCCCCCCGAATCATGTTCTCTGGGGTCTCGGCTACCCTCGGCAACCGAGACCCCAGAGAAAATCCGACTCTGGGGGGCGCTATTCACTTTTTCCACAGCGCCGTTAATTAACGGCGCTGTGGTTTAAGTACCCTTAGCGGCCGCCGTTAAAAGGCGTATCAGCGGTCGTTAAGGGGTTAAAACTTGAATTTCTAAAAATAGCATTAACAAGGGCCAATAGCAATTAACAATAGGAACATTATTGTAGAATTCCCTTCCAATTTCCAATTGAGAGTCCTCAGTGGTTGATTCCTTTTAATGGCTAACTGAAAAGATGGTAACAAATTGCAAGCTTTCGAGACTACATATGTCTCTTCATCAGGCAAAGACTAAAAGAAATTCTGAAGAATCACATATTTATGCACAACATAGCACAGAAAAAAAAAATAATAATTTCTTTCCTCCTTCCAATTTCCTGAATTCATTGGGAACTCATTTACTGCAGTGATGTTACTATAGGGGATATATGCTCCCCTACTGTCTATGGGGCTGAACGGCCGATTTGTACCATAAGAGTAAAATGGCAGCCTGACAAGTTTACTAAAAAGCTGCATTCATCTGGATGTGGGCTAGTGGTCAGATCACAAGTGGTAATGTTGGTACTTCTGGTGCACTATGACAGAGAGGACACATCTAGAGATACTAATAATGGTAAAAAATAGATTTTGAATGGCGCTGTGGAGGTGGACAGAGTATATGCACACACTATCAAAAAAGAAAAAATCCCTGCCGTAGGGATAATGTATAGGTATAATATATGAGATTAAACAATGAGAGGTATAATATAAAAAGAGACGATAAGAGCAAGTGATATATACCTTATTTTTCAGACTATAAGACGTACTTTTTTCCCCAAAAATATTGTGGGGAAAATAGGGGTGCATCTTATAGTCGGAATATACTTACAAGTAGTGTGGCAGCAGCAGGAGTCGGGCGATTCTGCGGCGGTCCCGGTCCGATGTTGCAGGGTGACGATCACACCCTCTTACCAGGCTGGTGCAGCAGGTGCTCTGCGGGGGGCTCCGCTGGAATTTTGTGGAGGCCCCCGCACATCCATTGCTGCAATTCGGTGGCCTCCTGGAAAATGGCTGCCAGGGGTGGCGCATGCTCAGATTGAGATCCCAACTGTCCAGTATTTTTCAATGTGTCCTTAAAAAATATTATGTGTCTGTGACTTTTTGACAAACTATCTAGGAAAAGTAAAAAGTCAAGTTGGCAATCCGGCTGCAATGCCAGAATTTTACTATATAAAGAAACCTTGCTGATAAAAGGAATAGCAGCATCCTGATATTCATACATTTCCAGGAGCAATAACAGAGGAAGGACACAACATAGAGTTCTAAGTAAATGAGCTCAAGAGAAAACAATTATTTCTTAAAACAAGCAAGTCATTTTTTTATCAGTTTACTAACATCAAATCTTGAAATCATGCAATTTTACACTGAACATTGAGTGTAATATTAGAATCATGCTTTCTGGATCCACAAATCACAATAGGTGGTGTCAAACTTGACCTACTCATCATGTACAATCACAAGCATGCCTAATAAACTCACCTATAGAAGTCAGAAGTCAGAACCTGTCTATTGCCTGATGTGTTCTACGTGTCTACCGTACAGCATATCATAAAATGCTATTAAAGGGAATCTGTCAGTAGAGTCAACCCTTCAAGGCCATCTATATGGGAACACAGGTTATAGGAATAAAATAATACATTGATATCTGATCTCTTATTCCAGAGAAATCCACGTATTTCTAATATGTAAATGAGCTCTTCCAGACTATAGGCCGGACACTGATCTCATTGAGAATCTGCCTCCAGAGCTTATTTTATAGATTGTAAGCTTGGGAGTAGGGCCCTCACTCCTATAACTGTTGAAATATGTGTTACTGTGTATTGTTTTTATGGTCTGTACATGTCCCTGCTATATTGTAAAGTTGTCACGATTCTGTTGTCTGATAACCTGGGGGCCAGGGGCTCCTACCCTGTCCCTGACACTAGGGGCACCCTAGCTATCCCTGCTCCCCAGGTGACTTCTGATGGTAAATATGCTGGGACCATGTACCTTGCTGTACTCCTGAATCAGCCTTCATCAGTCCCTTCCCCTTCACCTTTATTTTTTTAAATAAAAAGAGGAGTTACCAATGTGATGTGTGATGGCCGCTCTCTGCTCTCCTGATCTCACTGTAGAGCTGTGTGTGATTATACCTGACACATCTGCAGGTTCCTCGTGTCTTCAGCTTCCGTCTCACAGGCAGACAGGGCAGTAATATTGTTACAATACAGCAGGGCTGTGACAGCTGCAGGTGCTAAAGTGTTTCTTATCAAAGTTCAGTTCTATGTTTCTGTGTGGATTACAGGTCTTGCACTGGTAAAGCTCCTTCCATTTATAATAAGCTCTGGAAACAAATTCTCTTGCAAATCAGTGTCCGGTCCATGGCCTGGAACAGCTCAATTACATATAAGAAAAATATGGGTATTTCTGGAATGAGAGATCAGATTGCAGATATTAAAGTATCATTTTATTCAGCTTCCTATGACCTACATGCCCATATAGATGGCTTAGGAAGGTTAATGAGTATAACCTGCTGATTCATTCCCAGTAACAGAAGATCAGACATAATTATGTGCAGAATATATATATATATATACTACAATCAGACAATATAAACAGGTTAGAGAAAATTAATATGTGTCATTATATGATTTTAACTATTAGAAATTCTGTAGATACTGTATATACTTTTAAGGGTTTGAAAAATAGGAGATTGGTGCCTGTATATGTGTGACTCATAGACAGTAACTGTTGAAAATAGCTCACAAGGATGTTCAAAGACTCAATGACACTCCTTCAGGACACTAATGTCAAAGGAAATGTGTCACCTTTAACTTTAGCCCTTTTAGAGTCCATTTCATCTTCAGCTTAACTGTTCACAATAACTGTAATTTTGCCCAGGGGTGCCCAAACTTTTACATGCCACTGTATGCTCTTCAGTAATCATTTAATACCAATATTTTGTTTTAGCTTCAAGCAGGGCCGGCTCCAGGTTTTTGAGGGCCCATGGCGAAAAAGTCTCAGTGGGCCCCCCTCTTTAACACATGCCACGATTCATGATGCACAGATACAGCAGAGAAATATAGCACAGCCAGACAGTATATAACAGCCCACGTAGTATATAGCACAGCCACGTAGTATATAGCACAGCCACGTAGTATATAGCACAGGCCACATAGTATATAGCACAGACCACGTAGTATATAGCACAGGCCACGTAGTATATAACACAGACCACGTAGTATATAACACAGCCCACGTAGTATATAACAGCCCACGTAGTATATAGCACAGCCACGTAGTATATAGCACAGCCACGTAGTATATAGCACAGCCACATAGTATATAGCACAGGCCACGTAGTATATAGCACAGGCCACGTAGTATATAGCACAGACCACGTAGTATATAGCACAGCCCACGCAGTATATAACACAGCCCACGCAGTATATAACACAGCCACCCACGTAGTATATAGCACAGACCCGGGCCGTGACGTAGTATATAACAGCCCACGTACGTAGTATATAACTCAGCCAGCCGTTTAGTATATACAGACAGTCTAGGACTACAAGTCCCAGCATCGCTAACATACCATATTATTGCACAAGTCCCAGACAGAGAGTGAGACAATACTGTCTGTCTTGCAACTTGCACAGAGCAGAGACCAGGCATGATGATCCACTCCCAGGCTCACAGCAGGCTGCATCCCCCCGCCCCTGCAATGCGTTGGGACCACCAGGAACTTGGAAGGAAGACTCACTCACTCTTCATCACTCACTGCTTCACTTGACTTCGCCGTTGCTTCCGTTGTGGACACAGGCAGGGGACAGGGACCGGGTGCACGTCCGTGCACCTGACTGCAGTGCTGCTCCTGCCTCCTGCTCATCTGTCTGCTTGGCGCTGCGCTGCCCCTGGATGCCTGGCCCTGGACGGTGGAGGATGTGGATGACAGCAGCAGCCGGATCTCTTCTCTGAGCTCTTAGGATGATGAGCTCTCACCCGACCGGAAGTGACAGGACAGACGGCCCGGAAGTGACTCTGTATCCATGGTGACGGTCATGGAGCCGGAGGTGAGTATTCCTGCAGCTGCGCAGCGGGGCGGTGATGATGGATGTGCTCCGGTCCTGGCTGGGAGACTGACACTCTGTGTCACGCAACAGCACAGCGTCAGCGGGGCCCCCCCAGGAGCGCATAGCGGCATAAGTGTGTCTGTGTGGAGTGTGTGAGTGTACAGTACTACTTGTTGTGAACCAACGCTACTACCGTAAATGGGCCCCCCATCTCGCCAGGGCCCCGGCACTTGCCCGGGTACGCCGGGTGCTGACGCCGGCCCTGGCTTCAAGAGCCAATGAAATTGAAGACACTTCCGATATCAAGAAACCACCAAAGTAACTGCAGTTAATGTATGTATGTTATGTAATGTATGAATGTAGTATAAGATCAGGGTGAAAATAATTTTTGGATTTTATAAAAAAGAGTTTATAGAATTGTTTTTATAAAATGACATGTAGGATACAGCAGTTATGTGTTTGGGGTTTTCTCACATTTAGTTTATTTTATGATATTTTCTCATATCTACAAGGATTAAAACCCCACAGAATCACTCCACAGCGTTATCTGCTATCACCACAATTACTAGGCACTGTTTCTATGAACACCAGATTTTTCATATTTTATATGATATTTCTATTTCTAACTATGTGGGGATTATGTTCAATTTCAAATTCTGTCCAGTTTTTCTAACAGTCCAATGAAATGCATAACTAAAGCCCACATCTTGCTATGGCTGGTCTATTAGCTGCCTCAGGGAAATCTTTACAACTCCAGCAGATGTTTTTCAGTTACAGTGTAATAAATGACTTTAACATACATATGGGGTAACATCTGTAGCTTACTCCACTGTTCAGCATTCATTATTCTGAAGCATCGATGGTCAGCTACGCATTTTTATTTCTAGCAAGTTAGTGCTGATACAATGCTAAACAGGAAGTAGAGATATACAGATCTCTATATCAATGCATGCGACTTGCTTTCAAAACCTCTTTTTAAAATGTTTCCTCAGTGGTAGTGAACAATTCCAGGTGACATCTGACATAGTTACATAAGACAACTCTTACCTAGCAGAGAACTTCACCAGGCTCCACTCCGTTTTGCTAAACAGTAGCAATTACACATTTCCATTGGTCTAAGCACACAAAATATTCTCAGAAATGCACTTAACGCATGTACTCTGGCTTACAGTTTTATGCTGGTATAGTGGCTATAATTCTAATAGAGCAACTGTGACCACTTTTCAGTTCACTGACTTCAAAAGGGGTGGTCGCACATGCTTAACAGCTCTACATTCACACAAGTTACTTTGGCCTCCATCTTGTTATCGGTACGAGTCTCAGCAGCTGGACCCCCGCAATCATACATTTATCATATACCTTTGAAACCAGACATTTACATACACTATATAAAAATACACATGTGCATGTTTTTCTCAATATCTGACATGAAATCAGAACAAACCTTTCCCGTTTTAGGTCAATTAGGATTACCATAATTATTAATATTTGCCAAATGCCAGAATAATGAGAGTGAGAGAATATGTTAAGGCATTTTTCTTACTGCAAAGTCAAAAGTTTACATACACTAAGATTACTATGCCTTTAAACAATTCTGGACTGGCCATATGATGATGTCATATGTTTGGAAGCTTTTTTGTAACATCTGCGTTAATTAGAGACACACCTGTGGATGTATTTTAATGGACACCTGAAACACACTGCTTCTTTGTGTAGCATCATGGGAAAGTCTCAAGAAATCAGCCAAGATATCAGAAAGACAATTGTGGACTTGCACAAGTCTGGCTCATCCTTGTGTACAATTTCAAGATACCTGAAGGTGCCTCGTTCATCTGTATAAACAATTATACGCGAGTACAAACAACATTTTGTTATTCTGTGTTTCAGAGATGATTATGCTTTGGTCCGACATGTGCATATCAACCCAACGACAAAAGCAAAAGAACTTTCGTCTATTTCAAGCATTTATTTCTGTTAATATTGATGATTATGGCTTACAGTCAATGAGAACCAAAAAGTCATTATCTCAGTAAATTAAAATACTTTATAACACCAGCTTGAAAAAATTATTTTAAAATCCGAAATGTTGCATCAATGCGGCCTGGCATGGAGGCGATCAGTCTGTGGCACTGCTGAGGGGTTATAGAAGCCCAGGTTGCTTTGATAGAAGCCTTCAGCTCATCTGCATTGTTGGATCTGGTGTCTCTCATTTTCCTCTTGACAATACCCCATAAATTCTCTATGGAGTTAAAGTCGGGTGAGTTTTCTGGTCAATCAAGCACAGTGATACTGTTGTTTTTAAACCAGGAATTGGTACTTTTGGAAGTTTGGACAGGTGCCAAGTCCTATCTCCCAGATAGTGGTGGACCGAGTCATGTCATTAATAGTTCTCACCTGTATTCATAGCTGCAGGTGTGACACGCCCCCAATGCGCATTTCACGTTGGCTTCTTCAGGGGGCCAAGATGATCACCACTATCTGGGAGAGTACTCTGATGGTCACTGACTTAATAATACCTATATTACATCCTGTTTCCTGTTGTGAACTCTATTTTTAGGCTCCCTCTAGTGGTCACAAGCGGTACTGTGTAGTGTTGTCTTTCTGCAGGTTGGCTGCATCAGCTGGTTCGTTATCCTTGGTTGGTTTCCTATTTAGCTCACCTGGATACTCAGTTCCTTGCCTGCTACCAATGTATTCAGTGCTCTTCAGATTCCTTGTGATTACCTTGCTCCCAGCCTCTCCAAGACAAGCTAAGTTTTTGCCCGTTCATTTTTTGATTATCAGCATTCATCATGTTTCTTGTCCAGCTTGCTAAGATGTGATCTCCTCGCTTGCTGGTTGCTCTAGGGGACTGAGTTTCTCCCCCCACACCGTTAGTTGGTGCGGGGGTTCTTGAATCTGTGTGGATATTTTGTAAGGGTTTTTTACTGACCGCACAGACCCCTTTACTATTTTCTGCTATCTAGTATTAGTGGGCCTCATTTGCTGAATCTGTTTTCACCCCTGTGTATGTGCCTTCCTCTTACCTCACCGTTATTATTTGTTGGGGGCTTCTATATCTTTGGGGATTATTTCTCTGGAGGCAAGAGAGGTCTTTCTTTCTCTCTAGGGGTAGTTAGTTCCTCAGGCTGGCTCGAGACGTCTAGGATTTTTAGGCACGTTCACCGGCTACTTCTAGTGTGTTTGGATAGGTTCAGATTTGTGGTCAGTCCAGTTTGCCACCTCCCTAGAGCTTGTCCTATGTTTGTTACTTAGCTGGAGTAATTCGTGATCCTCAACCACTAAGGATCATAACAGTATAGCAGGCCAAAAAAGTGTTTAATGCATCGCAGAAGTGGGATAAAAAGAAGACCTGAGTACATTTTTTTTTTTCCTCCCGCTTTTCCTTTGCTGCAGTCTGTTTAGCTTCTTTCATCCCCTAAACATCGTGTGGTGGTCTTGACTGATCACAAAAACCTGATTTACCTCGAATCTGCCAAGCGCCTGAATCCTAGACAGGCTCGTTGGTCGCTGTTTTTCTCCCGTTTCAACTTCGTGGTCTCATACCTGCCTGGTTTGAAGAACGTGAAGGCTGATGCACTTTCTAGGAGTTTTGTGCCTGACTCTCCGGGAGTTTCTGAGCCGGCTGGTATTCTCAGAGAGGGAGTGATTTTGTCTGCCATTTCCCCAGATTTGCGACGAGTGCTGCAGAAATTTCAGGCGGATAGACCTGACCGTTGTCCACCAGAGAGACTGTTTGTCCCGGATAGATGGACCAGCAGAGTTATTTCCGAGGTTCATTCTTCGGTGTTGGCGGGTCATCCTGGGATTTTTGGTACCAGAGATTTGGTGGCTAGGTCCTTCTGGTGGCCTTCCTTGTCGCGGGATGTGCGTTCCTTTGTGCAGTCTTGTGGGATTTGTGCTCGGGCTAAGCCTTGCTGTTCTCGTGCCAGCGGTTTGCTTTTGCCTTTGCCTGTCCCGAAAAGGCCTTGGACGCACATTTCCATGGATTTTATTTCGGATCTTCCAGTATCTCAGAAAATGTCTGTCATCTGGGTGGTGTGTGATCGTTTTTCCAAGATGGTCCATTTGGTGCCCTTGCCTAAGTTGCCTTCCTCCTCCGATTTGGTTCCTCTATTTTTGTGCTAAGATGGGCATTGATTTATCTTTTTCGTCGGCCTTCCATCCTCAGACTAATGGCCAAACCGAGCGAACTAATCAGATGTTGGAAACTTATTTGAGATGTTTTGTTTCTGCTGATCAGGATGATTGGGTGACTTTTTTGCCATTGGCCGAGTTTGCCCTTAATAATCGGGCTAGTTCTGCTACTTTGGTTTCGCCTTTTTTCTGCAATTCTGGTTTCCATCCTCGTTTTTCCTTGGGTCAGGTTGAGTCTTCTGACTGTCCTGGGGTGGATTCTGTGGTGGATAGGTTGCAGCAGATTTGGAACCATGTGGTGGACAATTTGAGGTTGTCACAGGAGAAGGCTCAGCGCTTTGCCAACCGCCGCCGCGGTGTGGGTCCCCGACTTCGTGTTGGGGATTTGGTGTGGCTGTCTTCTCGGTATGTTCCTATGAATGTCTCCTCTCCTAAATTCAAGCCTCGCTTCATCGGTCCTTATAAGATCTTGGAAATCCTTAACCCGGTGTCTTTTCGTTTGGATCTCCCAGCATCGTTTGCCATTCATAATGTGTTCCATAGGTCTTTGTTGCGGAGGTATGTGGTACCTGTGGTTCCTTCTGTTGAGCCTCCTGCTCCGGTGCTGGTCGAGGGAGAATTGGAGTACGTGGTGGAGAAGATTTTGGATTCTCGTATCTCTAGACGGAGGCTTCAGTATTTGGTGAAGTGGAAGGGCTATGGTCAGGAGGATAATTCCTGGGTTGTCGCCTCTGATGTTCATGCGGCCGATTTGGTTCGTGCCTTCCACGCGGCTCATCCTGATCGCCCTGGGGGTCTTGATGAGGGTTCGGTGACCCCTCCTCAAGGGGGGGGGGGGTACTGTTGTGAACTCTATTTTTAGGCTCCCTCTAGTGGTCACAAGCGGTACTGTGTAGTGTTGTCTTTCTGCAGGTTGGCTGCATCAGCTGGTTCGTTATCCTTGGTTGGTTTCCTATTTAGCTCACCTGGATACTCAGTTCCTTGCCTGCTACCAATGTATTCAGTGCTCTTCAGATTCCTTGTGATTACCTTGCTCCCAGCCTCTCCAAGACAAGCTAAGTTTTTGCCCGTTCATTTTTTGATTATCAGCATTCATCATGTTTCTTGTCCAGCTTGCTAAGATGTGATCTCCTCGCTTGCTGGTTGCTCTAGAGGACTGAGTTTCTCCCCCCACACCGTTAGTTGGTGCGGGGGTTCTTGAATCTCAGTGTGGATATTTTGTAAGGGTTTTTTACTGACCGCACAGACCCCTTTACTATTTTCTGCTATCTAGTATTAGTGGGCCTCATTTGCTGAATCTGTTTTCACCCCTGTGTATGTGCCTTCCTCTTACCTCACCGTTATTATTTGTTGGGGGCTTCTATATCTTTGGGGATTATTTCTCTGGAGGCAAGAGAGGTCTTTCTTTCTCTCTAGGGGTAGTTAGTTCCTCAGGCTGGCTCGAGACGTCTAGGATTTTTAGGCACGTTCACCGGCTACTTCTAGTGTGTTTGGATAGGTTCAGATTTGTGGTCAGTCCAGTTTGCCACCTCCCTAGAGCTTGTCCTATGTTTGTTACTTAGCTGGAGTAATTCGTGATCCTCAACCACTAAGGATCATAACAGTATAGCAGGCCAAAAAAGTGTTTAATGCATCGCAGAAGTGGGATAAAAAGAAGACCTGAGTACATTTTTTTTTTTCCTCCCGCTTTTCCTTTGCTGCAGTCTGTTTAGCTTCTTTCATCCCCTAAACATCGTGTGGTGGTCTTGACTGATCACAAAAACCTGATTTACCTCGAATCTGCCAAGCGCCTGAATCCTAGACAGGCTCGTTGGTCGCTGTTTTTCTCCCGTTTCAACTTCGTGGTCTCATACCTGCCTGGTTTGAAGAACGTGAAGGCTGATGCACTTTCTAGGAGTTTTGTGCCTGACTCTCCGGGAGTTTCTGAGCCGGCTGGTATTCTCAGAGAGGGAGTGATTTTGTCTGCCATTTCCCCAGATTTGCGACGAGTGCTGCAGAAATTTCAGGCGGATAGACCTGACCGTTGTCCACCAGAGAGACTGTTTGTCCCGGATAGATGGACCAGCAGAGTTATTTCCGAGGTTCATTCTTCGGTGTTGGCGGGTCATCCTGGGATTTTTGGTACCAGAGATTTGGTGGCTAGGTCCTTCTGGTGGCCTTCCTTGTCGCGGGATGTGCGTTCCTTTGTGCAGTCTTGTGGGATTTGTGCTCGGGCTAAGCCTTGCTGTTCTCGTGCCAGCGGTTTGCTTTTGCCTTTGCCTGTCCCGAAAAGGCCTTGGACGCACATTTCCATGGATTTTATTTCGGATCTTCCAGTATCTCAGAAAATGTCTGTCATCTGGGTGGTGTGTGATCGTTTTTCCAAGATGGTCCATTTGGTGCCCTTGCCTAAGTTGCCTTCCTCCTCCGATTTGGTTCCTCTATTTTTGTGCTAAGATGGGCATTGATTTATCTTTTTCGTCGGCCTTCCATCCTCAGACTAATGGCCAAACCGAGCGAACTAATCAGATGTTGGAAACTTATTTGAGATGTTTTGTTTCTGCTGATCAGGATGATTGGGTGACTTTTTTGCCATTGGCCGAGTTTGCCCTTAATAATCGGGCTAGTTCTGCTACTTTGGTTTCGCCTTTTTTCTGCAATTCTGGTTTCCATCCTCGTTTTTCCTTGGGTCAGGTTGAGTCTTCTGACTGTCCTGGGGTGGATTCTGTGGTGGATAGGTTGCAGCAGATTTGGAACCATGTGGTGGACAATTTGAGGTTGTCACAGGAGAAGGCTCAGCGCTTTGCCAACCGCCGCCGCGGTGTGGGTCCCCGACTTCGTGTTGGGGATTTGGTGTGGCTGTCTTCTCGGTATGTTCCTATGAATGTCTCCTCTCCTAAATTCAAGCCTCGCTTCATCGGTCCTTATAAGATCTTGGAAATCCTTAACCCGGTGTCTTTTCGTTTGGATCTCCCAGCATCGTTTGCCATTCATAATGTGTTCCATAGGTCTTTGTTGCGGAGGTATGTGGTACCTGTGGTTCCTTCTGTTGAGCCTCCTGCTCCGGTGCTGGTCGAGGGAGAATTGGAGTACGTGGTGGAGAAGATTTTGGATTCTCGTATCTCTAGACGGAGGCTTCAGTATTTGGTGAAGTGGAAGGGCTATGGTCAGGAGGATAATTCCTGGGTTGTCGCCTCTGATGTTCATGGGGCCGATTTGGTTCGTGCCTTCCACGCGGCTCATCCTGATCGCCCTGGGGGTCTTGATGAGGGTTCGGTGACCCCTCCTCAAGGGGGGGGGGTACTGTTGTGAACTCTATTTTTAGGCTCCCTCTAGTGGTCACAAGCGGTACTGTGTAGTGTTGTCTTTCTGCAGGTTGGCTGCATCAGCTGGTTCGTTATCCTTGGTTGGTTTCCTATTTAGCTCACCTGGATACTCAGTTCCTTGCCTGCTACCAATGTATTCAGTGCTCTTCAGATTCCTTGTGATTACCTTGCTCCCAGCCTCTCCAAGACAAGCTAAGTTTTTGCCCGTTCATTTTTTGATTATCAGCATTCATCATGTTTCTTGTCCAGCTTGCTAAGATGTGATCTCCTCGCTTGCTGGTTGCTCTAGGGGACTGAGTTTCTCCCCCCACACCGTTAGTTGGTGCGGGGGTTCTTGAATCTCAGTGTGGATATTTTGTAAGGGTTTTTTACTGACCGCACAGACCCCTTTACTATTTTCTGCTATCTAGTATTAGTGGGCCTCATTTGCTGAATCTGTTTTCACCCCTGTGTATGTGCCTTCCTCTTACCTCACCGTTATTATTTGTTGGGGGCTTCTATATCTTTGGGGATTATTTCTCTGGAGGCAAGAGAGGTCTTTCTTTCTCTCTAGGGGTAGTTAGTTCCTCAGGCTGGCTCGAGACGTCTAAGATTTTTAGGCACGTTCACCGGCTACTTCTAGTGTGTTTGGATAGGTTCAGATTTGCGGTCAGTCCAGTTTGCCACCTCCCTAGAGCTTGTCCTATGTTTGTTACTTAGCTGGAGTAATTCGTGATCCTCAACCACTAAGGATCATAACAGTTTCCCTAATGTGGTGATCAGAGTCTGCCATTTTGATTTGTCTATCTTTATAAATATATGCACTGGCACTTTATGTCTATATATTATGTAATGTGAAGGTCCTTCTATCTGTGTTCATGCCTGTGGGGTGACACCACGTTTTTGGTGCACATTTGACCCGACTTGAACAGCTCTGTGAATGACTAATCTGCTGTGATACATGTATTGTACTATACATTTTGAATTAATTGTCATTAAAAATATACCTTTTAGCATAGTTTGCGGTGGTTTGTATACTTCATGTGTTTTTGTTTCAATGGATACTGGACTCTATCTGCCTCATTACCAGGGAATAAAGTCTTGTGTCCATGTGTAGTTCCTGCCATTTTGACTATTCCCAACTATTAACGCTGTCTATCCCTACTAACTACCTGTTGCTGGGCAGAATACATCTTCATCACATATTAACTTAGTAACATAGTTATTAAGGTTTAAGGAAGATTTTAAGCCCATCTAGTTCAACCCATAGCCTAACCTAACATGCCCTAACATGTTGATCCAGAGGAAGGCAAAAAAAACCCATGTGGCAAAGAGTAAGCTCAGACTAGTTCCCTGGATCAACACTCTATCAAGGAATCTAGTGTATATACCCTGTAACATTATACTTTTCAAGAAAGGCATCCAGTCCCCTCTTAAATTTAAGTAATGAATCACTCATTACAATATCATGCGGCAGAGAGTTCCATAGTCTCACTGCTCTTAAAGTAAAGTATTATTATGCTTAAACCTTCTTTCCTCCAGACATAGAGGATGCCCCCTTGTCCCTGTCTCAGATCTATGGTTAAAAAGATCATCAGAAAGGTCTTTGCACTGTCCCCTCATATACTTATACATTAAAATAAGATCACCCCTTAGTCTTCGTTTTTCCAAACTAAACAGCTTCAAGTGTAATAACCTATCTTGGTATTGCAGACCCCCCAGTCCTCTAATAACCTTGGTCGCTCTTCTCTGCACCCCCTCCAGTTCAGCTATGTCTTTCTTATACACCGGAGACCAGAACTGTACACAGTATTCTAAGTGTGGTCGAACTAGTGACTTGTATAGGGGTAAAATTATGTTCTCCTCATGAGCATCTGTGCCTCTTTTAATGCATCCCATTATTTTATTTGCCTTTGTAGCAGTTGCCTGACACTGGCCACTAAATGTGAGTTTGTCATCCACCCATACACCCAGGTCTTTTTCAATGATGGTTTTGCCCAGAGTTTTAGAATTAAGCACATAGTTATACATCTTATTACTTCTACCCAAGTGCATGACCTTACATTTATCCCCATTAAAGCTCATTTGCCATTTATCAGCCCATGCTTCTAGTTTACATAAATCATCCTGTAATTTAAAATTGTCCTCCTCTGTATTGATTACCCTGCAGAGTTTAGTGTCATCTGCAAATATTGAAATTCTGCTCTGTATGCCCCCTACAAGGTCATTAATAAATATGTTAAAAAGAAGAGGGCCCAATACTGACCCCTGTGGTACCCCATTGCTAACCGCGACCCAGTCCGAGTGTGCTCCATTAATAACCACCCTTTGTTTCCTATCCCTGAACCAGCTCTTAACCCACTTACACATATTTTACCCTATCCCCATTATTCTCATTTTATGTATCAACCTTTTGTGTGGCACCGTAACAAAAGCTTTTGAAAAGTCCATATACACTATGTCCACTACGTTCCCTTGGTCCAGTCCAGAACTTACCTCTTCGTAGAAATTGATCAGATTAGTCTGACAGGAATGGTTCCTAGCAAACCCATGCTGATATTGGGTCATGAGGTTATTCCTCTTCAGATACTCCAGCATAGTATCCCTTAGAATAACCTCCAGGATTTGACCCACAGTAGAGGTTAAGCTTACAGGCCTATAATTTCCGAGTTCAGTTTTTGTCCCCTTTTTGAATATTGGCACCACATTTGCTATACGCGAGTCCTGTGGTACAGACCCTGTTATTATGGAGTCTTTAAAGATTAAAAATAATAGTCTATCAATGACTGTATTTAAATCCTGAAGTACTCGGGGGTGTATCCCATCCGGGCCCAGAGATTTGTAAATTTTAGTGATTTTTAGATGCCGCTGTACTTCCTGCTGGGTTAAGCAGGTGACATTTAATGGGGAATTTTTGTTATCACTGATCATATTGTCTGCCATGGGATTTTCTTGTGTAAATACTGATGAAAATTAAGCATATTGTATTTTTCCTCATCCTCCTCCACCATTTCACCCAGACTATTTTTAAGGGGGCCAACACTATCATTTTTTAGTTTCTTACTATTTATGTAGTTAAAGAATATTTTGGGATTATTTTTACTCTCTCTGGCAATGAGTCTCTCTGTCTCAATTTTTGCTGCCTTGATTTGCTTTTCACAGAATTTATTTAATTTTCTGTATTTAATGCCTCATCACTACCTACTTCCTTTAGTTCTCGAAATGCTTTCTTTTTGTCACTTATTGCGCCCCTTACAGCTCTATTTAGCCATATTGGTTTCCTCCTATTTCTAGTATGTTTAATCCCATACGGTATATACTGTGCACAGGTCCTATCCAGGATGGTAATAAATGTCTCCCATTTTCTTTGTGTATTTTTATGTCTCAGGATATCATCCCAGTTAATTGCACCAAGATCATCTCTCATCCATGGAAATTTGCCCTCCTGAAGTTTAGTGTCCTTGTAACCCCTCTACTACACATCTTATTAAAGGATACATGAAAACTTATTATTTTGTGATCACTATTCCCCAAGTGACCCCCAACCCTTATATTTGATATGCCGTCTGGCCTGTTGGTTAATATAAGGTCTAGCAGTGCCCCCCTTCTTGTTGGGTCCTGAACCAGTTGTGAAAGGTAATTGTCACTCATAGTTGTCAAAAACCTATTACCTTTACTGGAACTGCAGGTTTCTGTTCCCCAATCTATTTCAGGGTAGTTGAAGTCCCCCATAATAATGACTTCTCCTTGAGTCGCAGCTTCATCTATTTGCTTTACGAGGATATTCTCCGTTGCTTCCATTATTTTTGGAGACTTATAACTAACCCCTATCAGTAATTTATTATTTTTTCCCCCTCCCCTTATCTCCACCCTCAGGGACTCTACATTTTCATTACATTCACCTATATTATCACACAGGATGGGTTTTAAGGACGATTTTACATACAGACACACCCCACCCCTTCGCTTATCCGTTCGGTCATTTCTGGACAGACTATAGCCCTGCAAGTTAACAGCCCAGTCATGGCTCTCATCCAGCCACGTTTCAGATATCCCCACCATGTCATAATTATGCTCCAACAACATTAATTCTAATTCGTCTATTTTGTTGGTGAGGCTTCTGGCATTATTATACATGCACTTTATGTATCTCTCTGTACCTCTATTCTTTCTTAAATTATTAATTGTTGTTGACAATGCAAATTACAAAACACACAATACAGTAAATGTGCAAAACAACAAAATGCATTGTTTCAGCACAGATTTGTCATGGGGTGTGCACAGCATCTCCACCTCCTTACATTAATATATATTTTTTGGATTTATTATTTTTAGTTATGTCCAGAAATTTTGGGACAGTGACCGAATCTTTGTGATTTCGGCTCTGCGTGCCACTATTTTGTATTTAAAATTAAACTACTGAGATGCAATTGAAGTTTAGACGTTCAGGTTTATTTATAGAAAAAAATATCCGAGAATGTTTAGGAATTGCAACTAGTGATGGGCAAACGCTTGGATGTTCGGGACCGGCTGGTTTGGCAGTACATTTTTTAAAAGATTGGTTCTGTTACCAGAACGTTACTCGAACTTGGGCCCAGACACCATTCAAATGAATCGGGGGCAGAACATCTGGCATTTCCTACACTGTAATCTGTGTGATAGCATGGGAAACAGCGTCTCTGACCTGCGGTAACATTACATGTTACTGCTGGTCACAGCACATTGATTCCCAAGGTGTAAAACGAATGACAGCATGTGAGCCAGCCCAGCAGCTGGGACAGGCAGTGAAAAAGGTTACTGCCAGTCAGGTGTCGGCTGACTGGAGTACTACTATTCTCATCAGCGTTCCCCTGCTCTCGGTGATGGGAGCGAAAGCAGGCAACACTGATGAGAGTAGTATTGTCATCAGCCGACGGCTGTTCATTATAATAAAGATGTCAGTGTGATATAGTGCAGTCAGCGCGTCTGTATTTTACTGTACAATCTATTTATTGAATAATTAGAAAAATAAATGTTAAAAAGCATTGTGGGGTCCCCGGTAAGTTTCATAACCAGCTGAGGGAAAACCGGTGGATGGGGGTGTTCATAGTATTCTGGAAATGAGCCAATATCCCTAAATGTTCCAAGGCTTTTATTATCAGCTCACAGCTGTTTGATTAGCCTTTACAGGTTATTATAGGGAAGACCCATAAAAAATTACATGGGATCCCCCTATATTCAATAACCATCAAAGACTAAACAGACAGCTGTAGGCTTATAGTAATAGCCTAGGAAATGGCCATGGACATTGTCCTCCTAGACTAAAAGCATCAGCTCTCAGCCACCTCAAAAATGGCGCATCCATAAGATGTGACAATTTTGGCTCTTAGCCTCCGCTCTTCCCACTTGCCCTGGTGCGATGGCAAGTGGGTTAATAAGTTTGAGGTTAATGTAGCTGTTTTTTGACTACTGACATCAAGCCCAGGGGTTAATAATGGAGAGGCGTCTATAAGACGCCCCCATTACTGACCTCATGGTCATATTGTAATAAAGACACTGCCAGAATAAAGTAATTTGTTTGAAATAAAACTCTCTGACCCTCTCTTACCAATTTATTTACAAAAATTAAAAATAACAAACACCATATTCCTCACCTGTCCGATGATAATCTATTTGTCCCACGAAGAGCCAAACTGCCAACTCAGCGACATCTGGATTGCATGGCATAACGCAACTGTTCAGCCATGAATCCAGGAGACTGAGCTGAGTTCTCAGGCTCAGCTCAGTGTCTACTGGATTCATGGCTGAGCAGTCGCGTCACGCCACTGCTCAGCCATGCAATCCAGATGAAACAGAGTTGGAGCGCATTGTGGAACATATGGATTATCGTGCGACAGGTGAGGAATATGATGTTTTTTTCTTTTTAATTGTTGTAAATAAATAAATTGGTAAAAGGGTCACTTAGTTTTATTTCAAATAAAGGACTTTATTCTAGCTGTGCCTTTATTACAATATGGCTAATGCATTCACAATGGGCGTGTCTTTTCGATGCCTCTAAATTGTTAATCCCTGGGCTTGATTTGGTTTGTACATTTCTACTTTTCCCTATATGCCTTTGTACCTTTAGTGACTGTTTTCTATGTTAGTTGCTTTTTGTTATCCCTGTCTGTCTTACATGTTTATACACTAGCATTTCTGTCCCATGCCTCCTGGGGGAGGGGGAGGGGACAGCTTATGCTATAACAAGAGAACAGTAAGGCTGGTGGCCCAAACCTCCTCACCTTTACAGGTACTTTTGGGAGCATGAATAGTTAGGGTCCCAGCCTTAGGAACAGTGCTGCTACCCTTTCCCAATTTACGTACAGTCACAGAGTGATATTTTCACTGGCCCCAGATTTTAAGATCTTGACATGGATCTTGTTGTTATCTGTGAGAGACTTCCTCAGGGTCTGTCTTTTGAGCTCTCAAACCTACGGTCTAAGGTTTCTTCTTAACAGACAACTGAACTGGCGTTTTCTGAGGGTCGAGATAAACTTGTTGCATTCCAGGAAGCCTGTAAGCTTTATCTCAGGCTTTGTCTGTGGTCCGCTGGGAGTGAGGTACAGAGGGTGGGGATTGTAGTCTCCCTCCTTCAAGGAGATCCTCAATCCTGGGTGTGATGATGACACAGAATTTAAACTTAATTATCCAGATGTTTATTTTCAGTAAGCCAGGAGGCACAGACTGTTATCTATATGATGATTTTTGAATTTATGTGCTTGTTCTATTGGTTGGTCAAGAAAACAGACTTTTGTTCGTATATTGATTTTTAAGTTGACGTTTGTTGTAGCATATTGTGTTGTTATCTGGAGACAGAGACGCAGGGTAATTGAATGATAGATGTTTGTTAATATGTTGACTGCACATTGTACAGGCCACCTAGTTTGTTGACCTGTAAAATAGAGGACAAACTATTCATATTGATTAAATACTCAAACAATGCAAGTTAATTTAATCACAGCTTCCTCTTGGCTTGAAGGACAACAGTTTTGAACTATGAGTGGGATATGCCTCTGTAACAGGTTTTCCAAATAAAACAAAGATCCAAAGATCCAGAGACTCTTTACAAAACCACAGTCAGAAAAACTACAGGACAGCAGCCAGGGCTGCATCATGAGGGACACAGGTTTGACATTCTACAGGATGCCAGCTTAGGGAACCACGGCCCCGGCTGTAAGAATACAGATTTCCTTCATTGGCCATCACTAAACCCATGGATACGTTTGGAGAAGCCAGGATTTGGACCCACCGGTCACCTGAGCCCCATGGATATGTTTGGGAAGTCAGGGTTGGGGCTCACAGTCATATGGCTTCATGGAGATATTCAGAGAAGCCAAGTTGTGACCCTCTGGTCACTTGGCCTTGTATCTCAATGGACTGTCAGCTTCCTAAGCTTGTTGTTATCTCCTCTCTGTCCATTCCATGGGTAGTGTTTGTTGGCCCTGGAGGCTCTGAAGCCACAGATGCTTTAATCTTTTTCCCAGCGAGTCAGCAGAAGGATGAGACTCTGTAATTTTGCACTATCTTGCATATTTTGCTGGGACTGTTCAATGTGTTATTTGCCTGTTTTGTGGTTCAGTTTAGTATTGCCACACTTTTACCCTCACCCTGTGTTGTTTGAGTAGTATTATGCCCATGGTAAAAGTAGAGTAGGCATTCGGTGGTATAAGCCACGCAGTTTTGGGCTAGCGGACTAGAGCTGCAGGGGACTGGTGTTTGTGGATGGCTCCACAACCAGGGAGGCATACAGACAGACCCAATAGACCACAGGTGAGGCATCCCGTAGAATGTCAAATATGTGTCCCTTGTGATGGAGCCATGATGCCCTGACTGCTGTACTGTGTTCCTGGCAGTGATTTTGTAAAAAGTTTCTAGTTTTTTCAATCTCTGTATTTTTCGAAAATCTGTTACAGAGGCATATCCCACATATAGTTCACAACTGTTATATTTCAAGCCATCATCCAGAGGTCAAGAGGAAGGTGTGATAGAATTAACTTGCATTGTTTAAGTATTTAATCAGTTTACATAGTTTGCCATTCTCTGTTTTGCAGGTCAACAAACTAGCTGGTTTGGACAATGTGTAATCAACATATTAACACACATCTAGGATAAAAACACATCCAGGATAAAAATACAATATGCTACAACAAATGTTAACTTAAAAGTCAATATTACAGGCTTGCACAAACAAAAGTCTGTTTTCCTGACCAACCAAAGAACAAAAACATAAACCCAAAAGTCAACATATAGATACCAGTCTATGCTTTTTGGCTTATTGAAAATAGACATCTGGATAATTAAGGTTAGATGCTGTGTCATCGCATTGGGCCTTCTCACTCCCATCAATTCATTGTCACAACAGTCGGTGGATGAATTTTTCGCAGCTCTTGGCCTCATTTATGATGACCCGAATTGGGTCTCCCTCGTGGAATCTAAACTACATAAGATCCAGGGGGGAAACCCACAGGCAGAGAAATTTTGTTCCGATCCTGCTTTTAGGAGTCAGTTCTGTCAGGGCCTGTCTGAAGTGTTAAAAGATACATTGGCGTCAAACTAGCTGAGTTAGAATAAACGTCAGTGAGATTACGAACTCAGCTCAGCTTAGTGACTTCACTCGGTGCTGTAGTTGAGTTCTCAGGCTCAGCTCAGTATCTCCTGCATTCACAGCTGAGTGATCGCATCATGCCATCATTCAGCCAAGCAATCCAGATGTAGCAGAGTTGAATAGTATTGTGGGATATGAATTATCTTCGGACAGGTGTGGAGTATGGTGGGTTTTTTTATTTTTATTTTTACAGTTTATTAATGAAGATGTTTTTTACACGCCTCTCCATTACTAACCTGTGGTCTAGATGTCAGCTGACATTACAAAGCTGACATCAACCCCACAAATATTACCCCACTTGCCATCACACCAGGGCAAGTGGGAAGAGCTTGCCAAAGCTCCAGAATTTCTGGGACAGATGCAGACTGCTATTTTTAGGCTGGGGAGGGCCAATATCCATGACGTCTTCCCAGTCTGAGAACCCCAGCTGCGTGTTTTAGCTCGGCTGGTTGTCAAAAATAATTTAATTTAAATAATTTAAAAAAACAGGGCAAGGACCCCTCTAATTTTGATAATTAGCCAAGATAACGCTGACAGCCTAGAGCTGCAACCCTCAGCTGTCAGTTTTGCCTGTGCTGGTTAGCAAAAATAGAGAGGACTTCACGCCATTTTTTAAATGTAACCCCTTAATCCCATATGACGTACTATCCCATCAAGGTGACCTGGGACTTAATTTCCAGTGATGGGATAGTACGTCATATGCGATCGGCCGCGATCACGGGGGGAGCGCGGCCGATTGCGGACGGGTGTCAGCTGACTATCGCAGCTGACATCCGGCACTGTGTGCCAGGGGCAGTCACGGACCACCCCCGGCACATTAACCCCCGGCATACTGCGATCAATCATGATCGCAGTGTTACGGCGGTACAGGGAAGCATCTCGCAGGGAGGGGGCTACTTCCCTGAGACAATCGGTACAAGGCGATGTGCTCACCTTGTACCGAGGGTCTCCTCCCTGCAGGCCCCAGATCCAAAATGGCCACGGGGCTACTTCCGGGTCCTGCAGGGAGGTGCCTTACCAAGTGCCTGCTCAGAGCAGGATACGTCAGATCGCTGATCTGACACAGTGATCTACAAAGTGTCAGATCAGCGATCTGTCACTATACAGTGATGTCCCCCCTGGGACAAAGTAAAAAAGTTAAAAAAAAATTTTTTAAATGTGTAAGAAAAAATTTTTAAAAAAATCCTAAATAAAGAAAAAAAATATATTGTTCCCATAAATACATTTCTTTAAATAAAAAATAAACAATAAAAGTACACATATTTAGTATCGCCACGTCCGTAACGACCTGACCTATAAAACTATCCCACTAGTTAACCCCTTCAGTGAACACCGTAAAAAAAAAAAAAAAAAAAAAAACTGGCAAAAAAACAACGCTTTATTATCATACCGCCGAACAAAAAGTGGAATGACACGTGATCAAAAAGACGGATATAAATATCCATGGTACCGCTGAAAACAACATCTTGTCTCACAAAAAACGAGCCATGATACAGCATCATCAGCAGAAAAACAAAAAAGGTATAGTCCTCAGAATAAAGCGATACAAAAATAATTATTTTTTCTATAAAATAGTTTTTATTGTATAAAAGCGCCAAAACATAAAAAAATATGTAAATGAGGTATCGCTGTAATCGTACTGACCCAAAGATTAAAACTGCTTTATCCATTTTACCAAACGTGGAACGGTTTAAACGCCCCCCGAAAAGAAATTCATGAATAGCTGGTTTTTGGTCATTCTGCCTCACAAAAATCGGAATAAAAAGCGTCACATGCCCAAAAATGGTACCAATAAAAACGTCAACTCGTCCTGCAAAAAACAAGACCTCACATGACTCTGTGGACCAAAATATGGGAAAATTATAGGTCTCAAAATGTGGTAACGCAAAAAATATTCTTTGCAATAAAAAGCATCTTTTAGTGTGTAACGGCTGCCAATCATAAAAATCCGCTAAAAAACCCACTATAAAAGTAAATCAAACCCCCCTTCATCACCCCCTTAGTTAGGGAAACATAAAAATATTAAAAAAATGTATTTATTTCCATTTTCCCATTAGGGTTAGGGCTAGGGTTAGGGTTAGGGCTAGGGTTGGTGCTAGGGTTGGGGTTAGGGGTGGGGCTAGTGTTAGGGATACAGTTAGGGTTAGTGCTACAGTTAGGGTTGGGGCTAAAGTTAGGGTTAGGGTTGGCTAAAGTTAAGGTTAGGGCTACAGTTAGGGTTGGGGCTAAAGTTAGGGTTAGGGTTGGGGCTAAAGTTAAGGTTAGGGCTACAGTTAGGGTTGTGTCATGAATCCCAATGGCTAGGGATAGCAAGGGACAAGCAAAGTAATACAAAATATCGGACGAGCTCTAGGGTGATGGAACCTGGGCTGACCGCTGCCCTACGCCTGACAAACGCAACTAGAGATAGCCAGGGAGCGTGCCTACGTTGGTTCTAGACGCCACGCACCAGCCTAAGAGCTAACTAGTACTGCAGAGAAAATAAAGACCTCACTTGCCTCCAGAGGAATGAACCCCAAAAGGTATAGTTGCCCCCCACATGTATTGACGGTGAAATGAGAGGAAGGCACACACATAGAGATGATATATATAGGTTCAGCAAATTGAGGCCCGCTGTAAACTAGAAAGCAGAACGATACAAAAGGGGTCTGAGCGGTCAGCAAAAAACCCTAATCAAAAAACCATCCTGAGATTACAAGAACCCATGTGCCAACTCATGGCACATGGGGAGAACCTCAGTCCACTAGAGCTACCAGCTAGCATAGAGACATAATAAGCAAGCTGGACAAAAAAACCAACAACTGAAAATCAGCACTTAGCTTATCCTGAAAGATCTGGGAGCAGGTAGGCAGGAACCAAACAGAGCACATCTGAATACATTGATAGCCGGCAAGGGAATGACAGAAAGGCCAGGTAAAATAGGAAACACCCAGCCTCTGATGGACAGGTGGAAACCAAAGGCCGCAACCCACCAAAGTCACCCAGTACCAGCAGTAACCACCAGAGGGAGCCCACAAACAGAATCCACAACAGTACCCCCCCCTTGAGGAGGGGTCACCGAACCCTCACGAGAACCCCCAGGGCGATCAGGGTGAGCTCTATGGAAGGCGCGGACCAAATCAGTCGCATGAACATCGGAGGCGACCACCCAGGAATTATCCTCCTGACCATAACCCTTCCACTTAACCAAATACTGGAGTTTGCGTCTGGAAACACGAGAATCCAAGATCTTCTCAACAACATACTCCAATTCTCCCTCCACCAGCACCGGAGCAGGAGGCTCAACCGAAGGAACAACGGGCACCTCATACCTCCGCAACAACGACCGATGGAACACATTATGAATAGAAAACGATGCTGGGAGATCCAAACTAAAAGATACAGGGTTAAGAATCTCCAAGATCCTATAAGGACCGATGAACCGAGGCTTGAACTTAGGAGAAGAGACCTTCATAGGGACAAAACGAGAAGACAACCACACCAAATCCCCAACAAGAAGTCGGGGACCCACGCGGCGACGGCGATTAGCAAACTGCTGAGTCTTCTCCTGAGATAACTTCAAATTGTCCACCACCTGGTTCCAAATCTGATGCAGCCTGTCCACCACCACGTCCACTCCAGGACAATCCGAAGACTCCACCTGACCAGAGGAAAAACGAGGATGAAACCCCGAATTACAAAAAAAAGGAGAGACCAACATGGCAGAACTAGCCCGATTATTAAGAGCAAATTCGGCCAGTGGCAAAAAAGCAACCCAGTCATCTTGATCAGCAGAAACAAAACACCTCAAATAAGTTTCCAAGGTCTGATTAGTTCGCTCCGTCTGGCCATTCGTCTGAGGATGGAATGCAGACAAGAAAGACAAATCAATGCCCATCTTGGCACAAAACGTCCGCCAAAATCTAGACACAAACTGGGATCCCCTGTCAGAAACGATATTCTCCGGAATCCCATGCAAACGAACCACGTTCTGAAAAAATAAAGGGACCAACTCAGAGGAGGAAGGCAACTTAGGCAAGGGCACCAAATGAACCATCTTAGAAAAGCGGTCACACACAACCCAGATAACGGACATTTTCTGTGAAACCGGGAGATCAGAAATAAAATCCATGGAAATGTGCGTCCAAGGCCTCTTCGGGATGGGCAAGGATAACAACAACCCACTGGCCCGAGAACAGCAAGGCTTAGCTCGAGCACACACTTCACAAGACTGCACAAAGGTACGCACATCCCTAGACAAGGAAGGCCACCAAAAAGACCTGGCCACCAAGTCTCTAGTACCAAATATTCCAGGATGACCAGCCAACACAGAAGAATGGACCTCGGAGATGACTCTACTGGTCCAATCATCCAGAACAAACAGTCTTTCTGGTGGACAACGATCCGGTTTATCCACCTGAAACTCCTGCAATGCACGTCGCAAGTCTGGGGATACGGCGGACAATATTACCCCATCCCTAAGGATACCAGTAGGCCCAGAGTCTCCAGGAGAGTCAGGCACAAAACTCCTGGAAAGAGCATCTGCCTTCACATTCTTAACCTGGCAGGTATGAAACCACGAAATTGAAACGAGAAAAAAACAACGACCAACGAGCCTGTCTAGGATTCAAACGCCTGGCAGACTCAAGGTAAATGAGATTCTTGTGATCAGTCAAGACCACCACACGATGTTTAGCACCCTCAAGCCAATGACGCCACTCCTCAAATGCCCACTTCATGGCCAAAAGCTCCCGATTACCCACATCATAATTGCGCTCGGCGGGCGAGAATTTTCTAGAGAAGAATGCACATGGCTTCATCACCGAGCCATTAGAACTTCTCTGTGACAAAACCGCCCCCGCTCCAATCTCGGAATCATCAACCTCAACCTGAAAAGGAAGTGAAACATCTGGTTGACACAACACTGGAGCAGAAGAAAACCGGCGCTTAAGTTCCTGAAAGGCCTCCACGGCCGCAGGAGACCAATCAGCAACATCAGCACCCTTTTTAGTCAAATCAGTCAAAGGTTTAACAATACTGGAAAAATTAGCAATGAACCGACGATAAAAATTAGCAAACCCCAAGAACTTCTGAAGGCTCTTAACAGATGTAGGTTGTGTCCAGTCACAAATCGCCTGAACCTTGACGGGATCCATCTCAATAGTAGAAGGAGAAAAAATGTACCCCAAAAAAGAAATCTTCTGGACTCCGAAGAGACACTTTGAGCCCTTCACAAACAGAGAATTGGCCCGCAGAACCTGAAACACCTTCCTGACCTGTAGAACATGAGACTCCCAGTCATCAGAAAACACCAAAATATCATCCAAATACACAATCATAAACTTATCCAGATATTCACGGAAAATATTGTGCATAAAGGACTGAAAGACTGACGGAGCATTGGAGAGTCCAAAAGGCATTACCAAATACTCAAAATGGCCCTCAGGCGTATTAAATGCGGTTTTCCACTCATCACCCTGTTTTATCCGCACCAGATTATACGCACCGCGAAGATCTATCTTAGTGAACCACCTAGCCCCCTTAATGCGAGCAAACAAATCAGTCAATAATGGCAATGGATACTGATACTTGACTGTAATCTTATTCAGAAGGCGATAATCTATACAAGGCCTCAGGGAACCATCTTTTTTTGCCACGAAAAAAAAACCTGCTCCCAGAGGGGACGAAGATGGACGAATATGTCCCTTTTCCAAGGACTCCTTAATATAATTCCGCATAGCAGTATGCTCTGGCAGTGACAGATTAAATAAACGACCCTTAGGGAACTTACTGCCAGGAATCAATTCTATAGCACAGTCACAATCTCTATGTGGAGGGAGCGAATTGAGCTTAGGCTCCTCAAAAACATCCCTATAGTCAGAAAAAAACGCAGGGATCTCAGAAGGAGTAGATGAAGCGATTGAAATCGGAGGTGCATAATCATGAACCCCCTGACATCCCCAGCTTAACACAGACATTGTTTTCCAGTCCAGGACAGGATTATGAGTTTGTAACCATGGCAGACCAAGCACTAGTACATCATGTAAATTATACAGTACAAGGAAGCGAATCACCTCCTGATGAACGGGAGTCATGCGCATGGTCACTTGTGTCCAATACTGCGGTTTATTCATAGCCAATGGTGTAGAGTCAATTCCCTTCAGAGGAATAGGAACTTCCAGAGGTTCCAGACTAAAACCGCAGCGTTTAGCAAATGACCAATCCATAAGACTCAGGGCAGCGCCCGAATCCACATAGGCATCGACGGAAATGGAAGACAGTGAAAAAATCAGAGTCACAGACAAAATGAACTTAGGCTGCAGAGTACCAATGGCAAAAGATTTATCAACCCTTTTTGTGCGTTTAGAGCATGCTGATATAACATGAGCTGAATCACCACAATAAAAACACAATCCATTTTTCCGCCTATAATTTTGCCGTTCACTTCTGGACTGAATTCTATCACATTGCATAGTCTCAGGTGCCTGTTCAAAAGACACCGCCAACTGGTGCACGGGTTTGCGCTCCCGTAAACGCCGATCAATCTGAATGGCCATAGCCATCGACTCATTCAGACCTGTAGGCGTAGGGAACCCCACCATAATATCCTTAATGGCCTCGGAAAGACCATTTCTGAAGTTTGCAGCCAGGGCGCACTCATTCCACTGAGTAAGCACCGACCATTTCCGAAATTTTTGACAATATGTTTCCGCTTCATCATACCCCTGAGAGAGGGCTAATAAAGCCTTTTCAGCCTGAATCTCCAGGTTGGGTTCCTCATAGAGCAATCCCAATGCCAGAAAAAACGCATCCACATTGAGCAATGCAGGATCCCCTGGTGCCAATGCAAATGCCCAATTCTGAGGGTCGCCTCGCAGGAAAGATATTACAATCTTGACCTGTTGAGCAGGGTCTCCAGAGGAGCGAGATTTTAAAGAAAGAAACAATTTACAATTGTTCCTGAAATTCAGGAAGGTAGATCTATCTCCAGAAAAGAACTCTGGAATAGGAATTCTAGGTTCAGACATGGGAGTGTGAACAACAAAATCCTGTATGTTTTGAACTTTTGCCGCGAGATTACTCAGGCTGGAAGCCAAACTCTGGACATCCATGTTAAACAGCAAATATCAGAGCCATTCAAGGGTTAAGAGGAGGTAAGAAGCAGCTAGACAGCAATTAAGGGCTAGGCAGCAAAACTCTGAAGGAAAAAAAAAAAAAAAATTCCCTTAAACACTTCTTTTTCTCCTGCTTCAGCCCAAACAATTAACACTTTGTTGGCCGGCTATACTGTCATGAATCCCAATGGCTAGGGATAGCAAGGGACAAGCAAAGTAATACAAAATATCGGACGAGCTCTAGGGTGATGGAACCTGGGCTGACCGCTGCCCTACGCCTGACAAACGCAACTAGTGATAGCCAGGGAGCGTGCCTACGTTGGTTCTAGACGCCACGCACCAGCCTAAGAGCTTACTAGTACTGCAGAGAAAATAAAGACCTCACTTGCCTCCAGAGGAATGAACCCCAAAAGGTATAGTTGCCCCCCACATGTATTGACGGTGAAATGAGAGGAAGGCACACACATAGAGATGATATATATAGGTTCAGCAAATTGAGGCCCGCTGTACACTAGAAAGCAGAACGATACAAAAGGGGTCTGAGCGGTCAGCAAAAAACCCTAATCAAAAAACCATCCTGAGATTACAAGAACCCATGTGCCAACTCATGGCACATGGGGAGAACCTCAGTCCACTAGAGCTACCAGCTAGCATAGAGACATAATAAGCAAGCTGGACAAAAAAACCAACAACTGAAAATCAGCACTTAGCTTATCCTGAAAGATCTGGGAGCAGGTAGGCAGGAACCAAACAGAGCACATCTGAATACATTGATAGCCGGCAAGGGAATGACAGAAAGGCCAGGTAAAATAGGAAACACCCAGCCTCTGATGGACAGGTGGAAACCAAAGGCCGCAACCCACCAAAGTCACCCAGTACCAGCAGTAACCACCAGAGGGAGCCCACAAACAGAATCCACAACAGGGTTGGGGCTAAAGTTAGGGTTAGGGCTTAAGTTAGAGTTAGGGTTGGGGCTAAAGTTAGGGTTAGGGTAGGGGCTAAAGTTAGGGTTGGGGCTAAAGTTAGGGTTAGGGTTTAGGATTACATTTACGGTTGGGATTAGGGTTAGGGGTGTGTTAGGGGTGTGGTTAGGGTTATGGTTGAGATTAGGGTTAGGGGTGTGTTTGGGATAGGGTTTCATTTAGAATTGGGGGATTCCACTGTTTAGGCACATCAGGGCTCTTGAAACGCGACATGGCGTCCGATCTCAATTCCAGCCAATTCTGCGTTGAAAAAGTAAAACAGTGCTCCTTCCCTTCCGAACTCTTCCGTGCATCAAAACAGGGGTTTACCCCAACATATGGGGTATCAGCATACTCAGGACAAATTGGACAACAATTGGGGTCCAATTTCTTTTGTTACCCTTGGGAAAATAACATTTTGGAAGGCTAAAAAACATTTTTGTGGGAAAAAAATAAATTTTTATTTTCACGACTCTGCGTTATAAACTGTAGTGAAACACTTGGGGGTTCAAAGTTCTCACAACACATCTAGATAAGTTCCTTGGGGGGTCTAGTTTCCAAAATGGTGTCACTTGTGGGGATTTCTACTGTTTAGGTGCATCAGGGGCTCTGCAAATGCAACGTGACGCCTGCAGACCAATCCATCTAAGTCTGCATTCCAAATGGCGCTCCTTCCCTTCCGAGCTCTGCCATGCGCCCAAACGGTGGTTCCCCCCACATATGGGGTATCAGCGTACACAGGACAAATTGGATAACAACTTTTGGGGTTGAATTTCTCCTTTTACCCTTGGGAAAATACAAAACTGTGGGTTAAAAAATAATTTTTGTGGAAAAAAAAAAGAATTTTTATTTTCACGGCTCTGCGTTATAAACTGTAGTGAAACACTTGGGGGTTCAAAGCTGTCAAAATACATCTAGATAAGTTCCTTAGGGGGTCTACTTTCCAAAATGGTGTCACTTGTGGGGGGTTTCTATGTTTAGACACATCAGGGGTTCTCCAAACGCAACATGGCGTCCCATCTCAATTCCAGTCAATTTTGCATTGAAAAGTCACATGGCGCTCCTTCCCCTCAGAGCTCTGCCATGTGCCCAAACAGTGGTTTACCCCCACATATGGGGTATCAGTGTATTTAGAACAAATGGCACAATAACTTTTGGGGTCCAATTTCTTCTCTTACCCATGGGAAAATAAAAAATTGGGGGCGAAAAGATCATATTTGTGAAATAATATGATTTTTTATTTTGATGGCTCTGCATTATAAACTTCTGTGAAGCACTTGGTGGGTCAAAGTGCTCACCACACATCTAGATAAGTTCCTTAGGGGGTGTACTTTCCAAAATGGAGTCACTTGTGGGGGTTTCAATGTTTAGGCACATCAGGGGCTCTCCAAACGTAACATGGCGTCCCATCTCAATTCCAGTCAATTTTGCATTGAAAAGTCAAACGACGCTCCTTCTTTTCTGAGCTCTGCCATGCACCCAAACAGTGGTTTACCCCCACATATGGGGTATCAGCGTACTCAGGACAAATTGTACAATAACTTTTGGGGTCCATTTTCTCATGTTACCCTTGGTAAAATAAAACAAATTGGAGCTGAAGTACATTTTTTGGAAAAAAGTTAAATGTTCATTTTTTTTTAAACATTCCAAAAATTCCTGTAAAACACCTGAAAGGTTAATAAACTTCTTGAATGTGGTTTTGAGCACCTTGAGGGGTGCAGTTTTTAGAATGGTGTCACACGTGGTTATTTTCTATCATATAGACCCCTCAAAATGACTTCAAATGTGATGTGGTCCCTAAAAAATATTGGTGTTGTAAAAATGAGAAATTGCTGGTCAACTTTTAACCCTTATAACTTCGTAAAAAAAAAAAATTTGGTTCCAAAATTGTGCTGACGTAAAGTAGACATGTGGGAAATGTTACTTATTAATTATTTTGTGTGACATATCTCTGTGATTTAAGGGCTTAAAAATTCAAATTTGGAAAATTGCAAAATTTTCAAAATTTTTGCCAAATTTCCATTTTTTTCACAAATAAACGCAAGTTATATCGAAGAAATTTTACCACTATCATGACGTACAATATGTCACAAGAAAACAGTGTCAGAATCACCGGGATCCGTTGAAGCGTTCCAGAGTTATAACCTCATAAAGGGACAGTGGTCAGAATTGTAAAAATTGGCCCGGTCATTAACGTGCAAACCACCCTTGGGGCTTAAGGGGTTAAGTATTTATTTCTTGCACAGGGTCCGACTGATGAATACACTCATCATTGTATGCCTGCTCTCTCTGATATCAGCAAGACCGGGTGTACGATTATGAGAGTACTACTCTCATCAGCAAACACCTGTGACTGACAGTATCTATTTTACTGCTGGTCACAGTTGCTGGCTCACTTGTGATTGACTCCGTTATTGCAGAATATTCAACTTCTTTGCTTTAAAATACTCTTGATTGCTTTTGCAGTATGTTTTGGGTCATTGTCCATTTGTACTGTGACACAACGTCCAATCAACCTTGCTATATTTGGTTGAATCTAAGCAGAAAGTATAGCCCTGAACACTTCAGAATTCATCCAGCTGCTTCTGTCTTCAGTCACATCATCAATAACCACTAGTGACACAATGCCACTGGAAGCCATTCATGCCCATGACATCACACTGCCTCAATCATGTTTTACAGAGGATATGGTGTACTTTCAATCATGAACCTATCCAATCGTTCTCTATACTTTCTTCTTCCTATCATTCTGGTACAGGTTGAACTTAGTTTCATCTGTCCAAAGAATGCTTCTCCAAAACTGTTTTCTTTAGATGTTCTTTGGCAAAGTCTAATCTGGCCTTTCTATTTTTTTTTTGTTTCAATATGTTTATTTGAAATTTTCAATAAAACATAACAATATGTATATACTCCTTCAAGCATGAAGGAAGACAGGTGATTGAAAAGTACAATATTTGCAGAGTGAAGTAGTCAAATTAACATAGGGTGAGACAGACATAAAGACTTAATGGGTACAATACAAAACATACAAGGGGTAAGAACATAAGGTTCAAGAACTTCATTACTGGAAACAAAGTTGTAAATACAACACAGAAAGGAGAAGTGCATTATAGATCAGAGCCCAGGCTCACTCAGGTTTCAATCGGGCGAGAACATCCGGAATTGCGGGAATCAAACGCAGAGAAGAGTGCCCCCAGATCTCCGGAGGCCCACCTCCTAACAAGAACGACCAAGATAAACCTCCCGTCCCCACAACATATTTATTTACGGAGATAACGAAAGGGCCCGAGCCAGGAGAGCGCCGGAGCCAAGGTCCAACCAAGGGTTCCAGGTCTGAAAAAATACATCCCATTCGTCATTCCTGGTAGCTTGGATTCGTTCGTATAAAAGGATTTCATCCACTCTGCCTCTAACCAGTGAGATAGACAATAATGGGGTTCTCCATTTGGCGGCAATATGAATTTTGGTCGCCATGCATATAACGGTCACCAGTTTCTGTAGATTTTTGGAAAACCCAGGGTATTTCTTGCCCAATAGGAAAACCGCGGGATCCATGGGAACAGTTTTACCAAAAATTTGTTCAATAATCAATTTGACCTGTTTCCATAGAGTCTCGACTACTGGGCACTTCCACCAAATGTGTAAAAAATCTCCTGGGGCCGTACAACCCCTGAAGCAATTTTCGGATATATGAGGGAACATGGCATGAAGTTTTGTTGGGACATGATATATTCTATGTAGTACTTTAAGCGATGTTTCAGCCAACGATGTCTGATAACTACCTTTTGATAACGTGTCGCAGCATATATGCCAAGTCTCTATGGGCATAGTAAGTCCCAGATCTTTCTCCCACTGTAACATGTATTTTAATTTCCCATGTGTGTGTGGTTTATTGAACAGAGAGTATAGCAGGGATATTATTCCATTACCCATAGGGTCATCAATACACCTCTGTTCAAAATTAGTTGGGCTAAATGGAATCCTATGAGGTGAATTCTGTCTAGCGAAGTGGAAGACCTGGTTAATGCGTAGGGCTTCTTTAGACGGTGGTTCATATCGTTGGGTAAATTCTTGTCTGGTGAATAACAAATTAAATGGAGAACAAAGATGTTTCAGTGTGGAGATCCCCTTTAGAGTCCACCAGGCAAAGTGTGCTGGCTCTAGTCCCGGAATGAACATAGGATTGTGAAATAGGGAGGTGAGGGGGGATAATTTAGACTGTAGACCGTATTTAAATCTCACTTTTCTCCAGAGGACAAGGGAGAGTGCTGAAAAAGGGGCAAAAATTAAAATATTTTGCGGAAGTTTTTCAGTAGACCACAAGAGGCCACGAAGAGAGTATGGCCGTAGAAAATAAGTTTCTAGTTGTACCCATCTAGGACTATGGCTATTAGAGTTAATTTTAGCCATTTGGGCAATTTGAGCTGACTTAACGTATAGCATAAAGTTGGGTAATGATAGGCCACCCATCTTCCTATGCAAAAACATAACATTCTGCTTAATGCGGGGTCTCTTACCGTTCCAAATGAACGTAGAAATAGCAGACTGGACATCTCGGAGGCTTTTTGATGGCACCATTATAGGGAGAGACCTAAATAGGTATAAAAATCTAGGGAAGCAAATCATCTTAATAGTGTGTAGTCGGCCCAACCAAGATAACGTCATGCGCGACCATTTGACAATATCAGCTTGGAATTTCTTGATTAGGGGGGAATAGTTCCATTTAAAAAGAGATGATTTATGGGTTGTAAGATTAATTCCTAGATAAGTTAGAAAGTGTTCCTTTTTAGTAAATCCGAATTGTGAAACTAAATTATCTTGCTCCTCCCTGGGGGTGTTGATAAATAAGGCCTCCGACTTATCCACATTGATTTTAAGGCCGGATACTCTCTCAAATGTGCGAAGGAGAGAGAATAGGTTAGGGAGGGTAGAGTAGGGATTAGTTAGTGTCAGAAGAAGGTCATCGGCGAAAAGACTGACTTTATATTGTTCGCCTAGACCTGAAGGACCTAGAATATTCGGGTTATTTCTTATAGTTGCGGCTAACGGCTCCATAGCTAATGCGAACAGTGCAGGGGATAGAGGGCATCCCTGTCGCGTGCCGCGTTGTATAGCTATAGGAGTGGGTTTGGTCGAGGGAAGTTTAAGATATGCAGTCGGTTTGTCATATATGAGCTGCAGACATGAGATTAACTTTTGGGGAAAGCCAAATTTAGCTAATACTGTAAAGAGGTAGGGCCAAGTAACAGTATCAAACGCTTTTTCAATATCTAAGGCTAATACCATGAGAGGTTTTTGGGAACAATTTGCTGAGTGGATGACGTTAAGATTTCTACGTATATTGTCTGGGCCCTGTCTCTTGGGGATGAAGCCTACCTGGTCTTGGTGGATAAGCATAGGGAGGATTTTATTAAGCCTATCGGTAATGAGTGATGTAAATATTTTTAAGTCGACGTTCAATAAAGAGATGGGCCGATAATTTTTAACTAGTAAGTGGTCTCGTTTTGGTTTGGGAATAACCGTCACATGCGCAATATAGAACTCGGGAGGCATCTGGGATCCCGTGAGGAGGGCATTACAGAAATTTTTAATGTGGGGCAGAAGAAGGTTTCCAAACTTTTTGTAGTAGAGAGCGGAAAGACCATCAGGTCCTGGTGCCCGTCCTGCTTTTAGATTTTTAATTATCAAATTAATTTCCTCGGGCATAATCTCTGATTGGAGCTGTTGTGCTACAGAATCAGTAATTCTAGGGAGGTTTATGTCCCGAAGGAAAGAATTCAAGAGATTGGTAGGGGGTGCGTGAGGGGAGGAATATAATTTCTGATAGTATTCTTGAAAGACTCTATAAATGGTCTCAGGATGGGCGGATACATGACCCAAATTGTCCTTAATGGAGGGGATGGTATTTATAAATTCTCTCGCTCGTAATTGGCGAGCTAGCATTCTGGAGGGTTTGTTTGCCTGCTTATAAAAGGTGGCTCTGGTCCAAGCCAGGGCCCTCTCCGTTCTATTAGTGAGGATGGCGTCCAGTTGCCTTTTAACGTCATGAATTTGTTTTATAAGATAACGGGATGTAGACAGTTGACTCGCCTGCTCTAGCTTAAATAGCTTGGTCTCTAATCTATTTTGGAGATCGGTTCTGCTTTTTTTTCGAAAAGAAGCTATTTTGATTAAAGAGCCCGTGATGAACTTTTTATGGGCCATCCAGATATTCCCAGGGGTAGATTCTCCGATCTCGTTAGTTTGAAAATAAAGTTTTAATTCCTCAGCTATTTGAGATTTTATTGAGGGGTCTATTATTAGGGACTCGTTAAGTCTCCATTTGAACAGTCTAGACGTCGTAATGTCAAATTTAAAAACCGACAGGACGAGGTCATGATCTGACCATATCGAAGGGATGTGGCGTGAATATAAAACTGTCGCAAGCAAACTTGCGGTCGTAATTTGAAGATCAATACGCGAATATGATTTATGGACAGTTGAGAAGAACGTGTAGCCCCTCGCTGGTCCATTTACCTCTCTCCAGATGTCCACCAGTCTATTCTCACTCATTAAGTGTAGGATTTTTTTCCTGTCAGTCTTGGTGATATCAGATCTTCGTATTGCACTGCTATCCAGGCTCGGATTTAAAGTGAAGTTGAAATCTCCACACCATACTAAATAGTGGTATGAGATTGAGGAAAGTTTTGAGATTATCTTTTTAAATACCAATAGTTGGGTATTAGCGGGAATATAACTATTTACAATGCAGAAGTTTTTACCTTGTAGTGTCCCTTGTAGTACTATGAACCTACCCTCCGGGTCTAAACGTGTGTCAGTTAAATGGAAAGGGAAAGTATTTTTGAGAAATATAGCCACACCCCTGGTTTTACGGTCCCAGGATGCCAAATAGAAACGGGAGTAGCCAGGATCAAAATATTTAGGAGAAGAGGTGGTGGAAAAGTGAGTTTCTTGTAAACACAAAATGTCAGGTTTGTGTTTATGGTAATCTAAAAAGGCTTTTTTCCGTTTAATAGGTGAGTTCAGCCCTCTCACATTGTGAGAAATTACCCTGCACATGGTAGGTCAAATATTACCGCAATAGACCGGAGGACCCAGGCGCTCAACCAGCTCGGCCAGAGAAATCCTCTCCACTGAAGGCGACGAAATGGGCAGCAATGAGTGATTCTGAGGGAAAACAATGGGAAGGGTACAATACAGGGGAAAGCAAACACATATAACATTGAAAAAAAGTGAATCTGGGATCTAAGCCCAAAACACATGGTGATCTGGAGTGCCATAAAAAGCAATCCAGAGATCGCCAAAAGTAGGCAGCATGTAAAGGACCCGAGGTCCAACCCATAACAACTCAGGGCCCTTATAAGATATAAAAAAAAGGGGGGGGAAGGGGGAATAGGAGGGAAAGGTGGGGGGAACGGATAAGGGGATAGTAGGGGGGTTAGGAGGGGATGGGAGAGGAGGGAAGGGAGGAAGGGGAAAGAGGAGGGGGGTGAGGGAAGGGTGGGAGAAATGGGGGGGGAGGGGAGGGATGGGAAAGATGAGGGGGGGGGTGGAAAGAGTAAGGGGTATAGGGATAAAAGTGGGAGGGTAAATGAAACGTTCGGGCCCTTCTTAATAAACATGGAACCGAAAGGAAGTTCAAAAAGCATGGATCAAAAAAACCAGCATAACGTGGTGAAGTCAGCACGAGGTTACAAGATGGCAGCAAAACTGTAATACATCACTGGATAGCCTCTAGGAGACAGTCAGGTAATTCGTGAGCGTTGGCTCCTAGTTCTAGGAGCAGTCTGCCATTCCCTGTTTGGACGAGGCTTTCTTTGAGGTTGTGGAGGAAGGGTGTCAGAGAAAGATACTCCAGCTTGCTCAAGGGCCTTTTTACCTTCCTCCAACGAGCGACAAATGTGCAGTTCATTTCCATGGGAGAAGGAGAGAGAGAATGGAAAGCCCCACCGGTATTTAACTTGAGCTGATTGCAGGGCCATAGTGACCGGTCTTAAGGCCCTCCTGCGGAAAAGCGTGGCAGGTGCAATGTCTGAAAATAGGCGTACGGCGTCTGGAAGGCCAGGGAGAGAGGAAAGCGGTCTTGCGGCATTCAGAATGAGGTCCCTGGACTCCTCGTATTGCATTTTAAGGACCACGTCTCTGGGGATATCTGGAGACCGCGGCTTACCCAGCGATCTATGGACCCTGGTTATATGTAGTAATGAAGGGTCTGTAGCCGGCAGTAGTGCTGCAAAAAGCGTGGCGATTGTTTCCTTAAGTGCTACGTAAGTTTCAGGCAGTCCACGTACCCTAATATTTCCCCGGCGAGACCTGTTTTCCAGGTCCTCATTTCTCAACTCGAGTTCCATGATGTGCTCCGCATGGAGCTTAAGGGTCTCCTGATTCTCCTCTAATGCCTCAGCCGCGACCTCCATCCTCTCCTCAAGGCTTGTTGTGCGCTGGGTTATGTCCTGCAGCTGGGTGGATAAAGCTTGCATAGCGATGGTGAGTTCGGTGCGGAAGGTGTTCTGGAGAGTTTTTATTAGCGCCGTGGTAGATATAACTGCGTCCTCTCCATTAGTTAGGTCCTCATCGCCTGCTCCTGCATTGCTCTGCGAGGACGGGGCGGGAGAGGAGATAGACGCGGCGGCCATCTTGCCTGCACCACTGCCCGCCAGGAGCTCAGAGATCGGTCGACTCACCGGCTGCCCAGTACCTCCTTTCTTGGGCATTATAAGTCGCGGGACTCCCAGGTGTAAGGGGAATCCGATCGCTATGAAAATTTCCTCGGCTCCGATGCTCGATAAGGGTGTGTTTGGACGACGGGTTACGGAGCTTAGCAGAGCACGTCCAGCCCCATCAAAGCCCGCGCATGCGCCCCCCTGGCTATTTTTAAGGCTGATTAGTGGTTTGCACCTTATGGTGAACCCTGTATTTTCTGTCATGAAGTCCTCTTTTTAAGGTAGGCTAAAATACTACTTACTGGACAGTGTTCTTCACATGCGTGGATGTTATGAAGTGGTTTTTCTTCACTTTAGAAAGGATTCCATGATCATATGCCACTGTTGTCTTTCTTCGTGGATGTCCTGATTTCTTCTTTTTATTTAGCCTTATGATGGTATGTTTCTTTTCCATTGAGAGCTCCTTTAACCGCATGTTGTAGGTTCACAGCAACAGCTTCCAGATGCAAATGCCACACCTGGAATGAGCTCTAGACATTTTGAACCCTTAATTGATGATTCATCCCATTAAATATCTTTTGAGATGCTTGTCCAATTACTTTTAGTCCCTTTAAAACAGAAAGCTACATGTTAAAGAGCTGTACGTTCTAAACCCTTACTCCAATTAGGATGTGAATACCCTCAAATTAAATCCTATCCTAAAATGTAGTATGTGTAATAATAATATTAGCAAATACCTCCAATTAGAAATGTAGTATAGATTTTCTGATTCGCTATGTCTCTTTCCTCATGTGCAGGCATTGCAAGACCTTAGGTATCCATGGTTATGACCACGGAAATACTGACTATGAGTTAGCTAGTTGCTAGTGGTCATAACCATGGATAGCTAAGGTTCTGCAATGCCTGCACATGAGGAAAGAGCTAATTTGCAGGAGCCAATACCCTGCGCATGTACCACACTCATTTTGGCATCATGACTGCTCATCTTGTGCACATGGCCAGAAATTTAGAAGATGACTCACGTCCATGGGGGAGCCAAAGAGCCGGACTACTGGAAGAACAGCTGGATTTAGCAGGAACCAGACTCCGCTGGCACAAAGACGTGAGTGAAAAAAGCTACCCACATGCACAAGATTTGCAGGAGCTGGTGATGAATTCTGCTCCTGCAAATTATGCTATCATGCCCACAGGTGCGTGATAACATGGAAAGCGGGGTGACTAGTCTGGGGAAACTAACAGCCCATCGACTAATCAAAGCTCTAATTAACATAGCAAACGAGGACCTTATAAATGCTTTTTAAAACCACGTTTTCACTGACTAACGTTATACAGGGCTGGTTAGGCAGGGAATTTAGTCCTTCATAGGTGAATGCTGCTGGGTTGGAGGGCGTGGGGACCTGACAGGTTCCCTTTAAATGGTTTTAATATATATATCCTTTTGAATTAATGTACCAATTAAGGATTTTTACATTAGTCATTGGAGAAGACAGTCTCTTTTTTCAGTCGTATTTATAGAGATAGATCATAGAGAAAGATAATGGATATCAATAGACATATACATATATATATATATACTAGCTGAAGAGCCCGGTGTTGCCTGGGCATAGTAAATATCTGTGGTTAGTTATAGCACCTCACTTCTCTTATTTTCCCATCACGCCTCTCATTTTCCCCATCACATCTTTCATTTTCCCTCTCACATCTCTCATTTTCTCCCTCACACCTCTCATTTTCCCCCTCACTCCTCTTATTTTCCCACTCACTCCTCTCATTCCCCCCTAACACTTGTCATTTTGACCTCACATCTGTCATTTTCCGATCACTCCACTATTTTCCCTCACTCCTCTCATTTTGCACTCACACCTTTTCATTTTCACCTCACACCTCTCATTTTCACCTCAGTATATACATGTTTGTCATCTCCCTTATATATAGTATACACCTGTATGTCATCTCCTGTATATAGTATATACCTGTATGTCATCTCCCCTGTATATAGTATATACCTGCTGTGTGTCATCTCCCCTGTATATAGTATATACCTGTATGTCATCTCTTATATATAGTATATACCTGTATGTAATCTCCTCCTGTATATAGTATATACCTGTGTGTCATCTCACCTATATATAGTATATATCTGTGTGTCATCTCCTCCTGTATATAGTATATACCTGTATGTCATCTCCTCCTATACATAGCATATACCTGTATGTCATCTCTTCCTGTATATACTATATACCTGTAGGTAATCTGCTCCTGTATATAGTATATACCTGTGTGTCATCTCCTCCTGTATATAGTATATACCTGTATGTCATCTCCTCCTGTATGTAGTATGTACCTGTATGTCATCTCCTCCTCTATATAGTATATACCTGTGTGTCATCTCTCCTGTATATAGTATATATCTGTGTGTCATCTCCTCCTGTATATAGTATATACCTGTGTGTCATCTCCCCTGTAAATAGTATATACCTGTGTGTCATCTCCTCCTGTATATAGTATATATCTGTATGTCATCTCCTCCTGTATTAGACCTCGTTCACACGTTATTTGGTCAGTATTTTTACCTCAGTATTTGTAAGCTAAATTGGCAGCCTGATAAATCCCCAGCCAACAGTAAGCCCACCCCCTGGCAGTATATATTAGCTCACACATACACATAATAGACTGGTCATGTGACTGACAGCTGCCGGATTCCTATATGGTACATTTGTTGCTCTTGTAGTTTGTCTGCTTATTAATCAGATTTTTATTTTTGAAGGATAATACCAGACTTGTGTGTGTTTTAGGGCGAGTTTCGTGTGTCAAGTTGTGTGTGTTGAGTTGCGTGTGGCGACATGCATGTAGCAAATTTTGTGAGATGAGTTTTGTGTGGCGACATGCGTGTAGCAACTTTTTGTGTGTCGAGTTGCATGTGACAGGTTAGTGTAGCAAGTTGTGTGCAGCAAGTTTTGCGCATGGCGAGTTTTGCGCGTGGCGAGTTTTATGTGTGGTGCCTTTTGAGTATGTGCAAGTTTTGTGTGAGGCAACTTTTGCATGTGTTGCAACTTTTGTGCATGTGGCAATTTTTCCGCGTGTGCAAGTTTTGCGTGTGGCGAGTTTTCCATGAGGTGAGTTTTGCACGTGTGGCGAGTTTTGCATGTGGAGTTTTGCGCGTGGCGAGTTTTGAACGGCGACTTTTGTGTTTCGACTTTTATGTGGCGAGGTTGGTGTATGTGTGGTGAAATGTGCGCTGAGGGTGGTATATGTGTTCGAGCACGTGGTAGTGTGTGGCGCATTTTGTGTGTGTGTTCATATCCCCGTGGTGGTGTGGTGATTATCCCATGTCGGGGCCCCACCTTAGCAACTGAACAGTATATACTCTTTGGCGCCATCGCTCTCATTCTTTAAGTCCCCTTTGTTCACATCTGGCAGCTGTTAATTTGCCTCCAACACTTTTCCTTTCACTTTTTCCCCATTATGTAGATAGGGGCAAAATTGTTTGGTGAATTGGAAAGTGCGGGGTTAAAATTTCACCTCACAACATAGCCTATGATGCTCTCGGGGTCCAGACGTGTGACTGTGCAAAATTTTGTGGCTGTAGCTGCGACGGTTCAGATGCCAATCCCGGACATACACACATACACACATTCAGCTTTATATATTAGATATAGAGACAGAGCGACAGACATATAGACATATAATTGCACATCTCCCTGATATATTCTAAAATTGCACCCCATAGAGCTTTTTGAACAGCTTTTTATGATCAATTAAGTGAATGAAAAAAAAAATGTTTTAGTAACCTCTAAAGACAAAGCAAACAGCTGTGGGCTGATATTATCAGGCTGGGAAGGTACCTGGTTAATGGGTCTCTAACAGCTTAAAAATACTAGTCCGCAGCTTACCCAGAAGTGGCAAATCACATTAGATGAGCCCTTTCTGGTGCATTGCCATGTACATGATAGAATGAATGGGGCCATGTATCTTGAGATTTTGAGTGCAAACCTCCTTCCATCAGCAAGGGCATTGAAGATGAAACATGGATGGGTCTTTCTGCATGATAATGATCCCAAGCACACCGCCAGGGCAATGAAGGTGTGGCTTCATAAGAAGCATATGAAGGTCTAGCCAGTCTCCAGATCTCAACCCCATAGAAAACCTTTGGAGGGAGTTGAAAGTCCATGTTGCCCAGCAACAGGCCCAAATCATCACTGCTCTAGAGGAGATCAGCATGGAAGAATGGTCCAACATACCACCAACAGTGTGTGCCAACCTTGTGAAGACTTACAGAAAACGATAGACCTCTTTCATTGCCAACAAAGGACATATAACAAAATATTGAGATGAACTTTTGTTAATGACCAAATACCGTATATACTTGAGTATAAGCCGAGATTTTCAGCCCATTTTTTTAGGCTGAAAGTGCCCCTCTCGGCTTATACTCGATTCATCCCCACCGGTCTGTCACCCATCACCCCCACCGGTCTGTCTCCCCTCTCCCCCGGTCCGTCTCTCTGTCACATCATACTCACCTGCTCCCGGCGCAGTCCCTGCTTCTCCGATGGTCTTCGGGCATCGGCAGCTCTTCCTGTGTTCAGCGGTCACATGGTACCACTCATTAAAGTAATGAATATGGATGCGACTGCAGTCTCATAGGAGTGGAGCGCATATTCATTACTTTAATGAGCAGTACCAGTAACTGCTGAACACAGGAACAAGCTGCCAGCGCCAGAGAGACCATCGCATCAGAGAAGCTGCCAGGGATCGCACAGGGAGGGTGAGTATGATGGGCAGGGTGAGCATTGCGATATTCACCTGTCCCCGTTCCACCGCCGCATGCCGCTCCATCTTCCACATCCTCTGGCTGTGATGCTCAGGTCAGAGGGTGCGATGACATGCTTATTGTGCGTGCCTCCCTCTGCCTGAACAGTCACTGCAGAGAGCCGGAAGACAGAGCAGCATGCGGCGGTGGAACGGGGACAGGTGAATATCGCAAGTGCCGGCATCCCCGCCTGCTCAGGACAAGAGGTGAGTATCTCATTTCTTTTAAAATCGCAGCAGCAGCATATGGGGCAAATGTTTCTATGGAGCATCTTATGGGGCCATAATCAACATTTATGCAGCATTATATGGGGCAAATGTTTCTATGGAACATCTCATGGGGCCCATCATAAACTTTATGGAGCATTATATGGGGTGTATTTTGTATGGAGCATTATATGGGGCCCATCATGAACTGTATGGAGCATTATATGGGGTGTATCTTGTATGGAGCATTATATGGGGCGTATTTCGTATGGAGCATCTTATGGGGCTCCTGATTCAAAAATACTTAACCTACTGATGACTCAATTAATTTTACTTTTATTGGTATCTATTTTTATTTTTTAAATTTACCAGTAGCTCCTGTATTTCCCACCCTAGGCTTATACTCGAGTCATTACGTTTTCTCAGTTTTTTGTGTCAAAATTCAGGGTCTCGGCTTATACTCGAGTATATATGGTACTTATTTTCCACCATAATTTGCCAAATAAATCTTGCAAAATCAGACAGGGTGATTTTCTGGATTTGTTTTCTCATTTTGACTCTCATAGTTGTGGTCTACCTATGATGTCAATTACAGCCTCTCTCATCTTTTTAAGTGGGAGAACTTGCACAATTGGTCCCGGACTAAATACCCTTTTTCCTACTGTATATCTGTCTATGTGTCTCTATTAGTGTTGAGCATTCCGATACCGCAAGTATCGGGTATCGGCCGATATTTGCTGTATCGGAATTCCGATACCGAGTTCCGATATTTTTGTGATATCGGAAATCGGAATCGGAAGTTCCCAGTGTATTGTTCCCAGGGTCTGGAGGAGAGGAGACTCTCCTTCAGGCCCTGGGATCCATATTCATGTAAAAAATAAAGAATTAAAATTAAAAAATATGGATATACTCACCTCTTCGGCGGCCCCTGGACCTTACCGATGTAACCGGCAGCCTCCGTTCCTAAGAATGAGGAGTTTAGGACCTGCGATGACGTCGCAGCTTGTGATTGGTCGCGTGAGCGGTCACATGAGTGGTCACGCGACCAATCACAAGCCGCGACGTCATCGAAGGTCCTAAACTCCTCATTCTTAGGAACGGAGGCTGCCGGTTACATCGGTAAGGTCCAGGGGCCGCCAGAGGGGTGAGTATATCCATATTTTTTATTTTAATTCTTTATTTTTTACATGAATATGGATCCCAGGGCCTGAAGGAGTGTTTCCTCTCCTTCAGACCCTGGGAACCATCCAGGATACTTTCCGATACTTGTGTCCCATTGACTTACATTGGTATCGGGTATCGGTATCGGCGATATCCGATATTTTTTGGATATCGGCCGATACCATCCGATACCGATACCTTTGAGTATCGGAAGGTATCGCTCAACACTAGTCTCTATCTATCAAGGAATCCAAATATCAGAGGCAGCACACCGTTCTTGTGTGAAAAATAGGAGCTATTTTATTCAGCTCATCGTGGCGACATTTCAGTCCAAGGCTTTAAAAAGGTTCAGATTGGACCGAAACATCACCATGATGAGCTGAATAAAATAGCTCCTATTTTTCACTCAAGAATGGTGTGCTGACTCTGATTTCTGGATTCCTATAATTGAGGTTTGGTCTTTGACTTGGGGGGCTTTGCACCTGGATTTAATTTTTCTTCATGCTGCTCTGGTTTTTTCTTGTTCTATCTATCTATCTATCTATCTATCTATCTATCTATCTATCTATCTATCTATCTATCTATCTCATTCATTGACATCCGAAAACACTAGAACCCAACTCATTGAAAACACAGCAAAAATGGTGCATTTTTCCTGACCAAGAGATGCAGAATTTGGGTAGAAATTCCTGCATCCAAATACTCATCGCGTTCACATATCCTAATCCGGTGTATGTATGCGTACTAGTATCATTAGTAAACACATAGTAAAATAGCAAAGCAAAAAAGCTACAATTTGCAGCACCTTACAATAAGATG
This sequence comes from Ranitomeya variabilis, assembly GCF_051348905.1. Classification (NCBI taxonomy): domain Eukaryota; kingdom Metazoa; phylum Chordata; class Amphibia; order Anura; family Dendrobatidae; genus Ranitomeya; species Ranitomeya variabilis. The sequence goes on along the minus strand of NC_135234.1, from coordinate 524,289,278 downwards.
CTAAATACAGAAAGAGATAATAGCAGTCTGCCATCACACATTTGTGAGATGCTAAATTTACCCACAGTATTCTGAACACAAATAGAAGCAAGAACAGCGCTTTGTTCTCAAGGCCAGAGCGGAAGAACATTGCAATCACAAAATGTACCCGTGTTCCTTCCAGTCACTTACAGAAGTACAGTATGAAATAATTTCATCATCTTGAAGACTAATGTATGACTTATAAAGTAATTCTGTGAACATTATGATAGACAGATGGATGGATAGATAGATATATGATAGAGAAAAATAAAAGTAGGCAGCACTCTAAAAATATGAAAAAACAGTGAACTTTAAGGCCGGGGTCACACTAGTGTAGAATATGGATGAGTGCTATGTGAGAAAACATCGCTTAGCACTCGAACCAGTCTTAATCTGTGGGGCAGCTCACATCACCGTATTTTTTCTCAGGCGTATTTGACGTGTGTGTAAAATTGCAACACGCTGCATTTTTACGCATATATTGTCAGAGACTCGCCAATGCAAGCCTATGGATGTGAGAAAAAAATTGCCCGGCACTCGGACCATGTGAGTGCTGTCCGATTTTTATGCAACAGTGTCCTTTGAAAAGCCGGCAATTCATGTGCTGCATACATTAAAATCACAATGGCAGGTTAGAATAGAACAGAAAGGATATATACACATAGAATACATATATATATATATATATATATATATATATATATATATATATATATATATACACTCACCGGCCACTTTATTAGGTACACCATGCTAGTAACGGGTTGGACCCCTTTTGCCTTCAGAACTGCCTCAATTCTTCGTGGCATAGATTCAACAAGGTGCTGGAAGCATTCCTCAGAGATTTTGGTCCATATTGACATGATGGCATCACACAGTTGCCGCAGATTTGTCGGCTGCACATCCCAAAGATGCTCCATACAAGGCAGGATGGATCCATGCTTTCATGTTGTTTACGCCAAATTCTGACCCTACCATCCGAATGTCGCAGCACAAATCGAGACTCATCAGACCAAGCAACGTTTTTCCAATCTTCTACTGTCCAATTTCGATGAGCTTGTACAAATTGTAGCCTCCGTTTCCTGTTCTTAGCTGAAAGGAGTGGTACCCGGTGTGGTCTTCTGCTGCTGTAGCCCATCTGCCTCAAAGTTCGACGCACTGTGCGTTCAGAGATGCTCTTAGGCCTACCTTGGTTGTAACGGGTGGCGATTTGAGTCACTGTTGCCTTTCTATCAGCTCGAACCAGTCTGCCCATTCTCCTCTGACCTCTGGCATCAACAAGGCATTTCCACCCACAGAACTGCCGCTCACTGGATTTTTTTTCTTTTTCGGACCATTCTCTGTAAACCCTAGAGATGGTTGTGCGTGAAAATCCCAGTAGATCAGCAGTTTCTGAAATACTCAGACCAGCCCTTCTGGCACCAACAACCATGCCACGTTCAAAGGCACTCAAATCACCTTTCTTCCCCATACTGATGCTCGGTTTGAACTGCAGGAGATTGTCTTGACCATGTCTACATGCCTAAATGCACTGAGTTGCCGCCATGTGATTGGCTGATTAGAAATTAAGTGTTAACAAGAAGTTGGACAGGTGTACCTAATAAAGTGGCCAGTGAGTGTATATATATATATATATGTTAGTGACACACATATATATTGTGGCATAGCGACTGGTCATGTGATTGATGGGCGGTATGTATCACAGAGGTGGGGGGCCCTGTGATGGAAGTCTTGGCATGTTTTGCTCAGCAGATCTTCTGCTGAGTGTTTTTGTTATACATTGGGAAGGCTTCCAGGTGACTTGGAGAGATGGGTGGATCCAGTCACCTACATACCCAACCAAAGGAGTGTGTCTGAACACCTAAGATGGTTGTGTGTTTGAGGACCTGCGGTGATGTCACGATCACCTGACTAGCCATGTGATAGGTACTTGGGAGCGGTTAGGGCTATGCAATGGAGGTGTGTTTGACATATGGGATCGAGTGCTGGCTAGTCTGAGCCAGAGCAAGGAGGCTGTGAGATACCTTTGGAGTGGATGGTTTGATAACCGTGAGTGATACTGTCTGTGAGACGTCTGTGGGATGCCTACGAGGGTAAGAGGCATCAGGGAACCTGTGTGGCTGACACCAACAGGTAATGGACAGGGATCCGTGTTATACTGACCAGGGTCAGAGAGAGAGAATGTGTTTACTCTATGGGATACCTCTGAGGATAAGAGGCATCTGGGAACCTGTGTGATGGATGCCAACAGGTAACGGACTGTAATCCCTGTTATGCTGACCGGGGTCAGTGAGGGACTGTGGTCCCACTGTAAAGCCGAACGTGTACAGGCGGTGTTCAGGCTGTTACATACTACCAAGTTCCTGAGGTTGAGGTTTATGCTGGTGTGTAAATAAACCAAATAGACTGTTTTTGCAAGAAAATCATGCCTGTGTGCATTTATCCCGTTGCCAAGTGAGTGTTCCCCAAGACACACAGTAAGCGCTATCTTACAATATATATGTATATATATTACATAGATAGATAGAACAAAAGCCGATAATTCATCTGCCGTGTTCTGTAAAATCACTGCAGGAGCCGACAGGATAGAAGAGATGGATTACATACAGTAAATACAAATGGATTAGGTAGACATAAAGATGTCCGTGAATGTATTTAATTAATAAAAGATTATTTTTCGACAAAAAAAGGCGTGGGGTCCTTCACAATTTTCGTAACCAGCAGAGGGAAAGCCGACGGCTGGGTGCAGATGTTTATAGCCTGGGAAGGGGGTAATACCCATGGAGCTTCTCAGGCTATTAATATCAGCTCACAGCTGTATAATTAGCCTTTACTGTCTATTAAAATGGGGACCCCCCAAAAAAATGATGTAGGGTCCCCCTATAATAAATAACCAGCAAAGGCTATGCAGACAGCTGCAGGCTGATATTAATAGCCTAGGAAGGGGTCATGGATACTGGCCCCCTAGGCTGAAAACATCAGCTCTCAGCCACCCTAGAAAAGGCGCATCTCAAAGATGCACCAATTCTGGCACTTAGCCTCGCTCATCCCACTTGGCCTGTAGTGGTGGCAAGTGGGGTGATAGTCGGGGGGATTGATGTCACCGTCAGGACACTTTTTTACTGAGACATCTGTTAATGTTGAGGGAAAAATGGATGGCAGATCTGTGTCCTTTATCGGAGTCTCAGTGGGAGTCCATATTACAATATATTCCCAAGGTTTCTTTAAGTGAGGCTAAAAGGGTGTCACAGCTATATTTAGTCTATAGAGCTTACAGGATCCCATTATGGATGATGAAGGCAGGTCTGAGAGGAGACTCAAAATGTCCAAGGTGTTCTGAGGAAGGAGCCGACCTTCTACACATGATGTGGTCGTGTTCTCGCATTCTGCCCTTTTGGGTGAAAGTGCTCAGTCTGATTCAAGAAGTGATGGAGGTAAATATCTTGTGTAACCCGCTGACTTGCCTCCTGGGATGTATGGATGATATTGCTATGGATGAATGTGGGAAACTGGCTATTGCAAGATTGCTATATGCTGCTAGGAAGCGTATTATGATGCATTGCTTAGATGAAAAACCACCAGTCAGAAAAGAGTTTGTGAATAAAATAAACTTTATTGTCCTCATGGAAAGGAATATAAATGTTAAGAGAAGTCAAAATACAAAATTTGAAAATGTGTGGGGTGGATGGATGGATTGTCCGGGTGGGGTGTCTGTTGAGCTATTGCACAGTAGGTTGGGAGTCGGTTAATTACCTCTGCATAAATTGCACTTGTGCGGTTGAGCTTTTGTAAAGTGGTATATAAATCTATCAAGAGGAGATGTACCAGTTTGATAATAAAGGATATTGGGATGGGGTTTGGGGAGGAGGTGAGGAGGGAGGGGGGGGGGGGTGGGCTACTGGGTAAAGTGGCTAGTTCATGTTAAATGAAAATGTATCAATCTGCTTTGCAATTTTTATATCTGTCTGAAGTTTGTGTCAGACCATATTACACTTTTGACATATGCCTTAATGAGAAGTACTTGATTATTAAAAAAATCATGGTTATTCCACAAAATATTGATTTCTGAACTCTTCCTGAGTTAAATCATAAGTATTGATGTTTCTAAATGATTATGAACTCGTTTTTTTTGCATTTTTTGAGGTCTGCAAGCAATGCACTTTTTTATTATTTTGACCATTTCTCATTTTCAGAAAAATACAAAATGTATTGCTTGGAACTTCGGAGACATGATGTCAGTAGTTTAAAGAATAAGAGAACAATTTACATTTTACTTAAAAATATACCTATAAAGAGAAAAATCAGACAAACTGAAAATTTTGCAGTGGTCTCTTAAAATTTTCCAGAGCTTTACATATAAATATATATGTATATATATATATATATATATATTGTGATATATGTGATGCAGTAACCCCTGTAACAGGTAGGGGGCGCTGCATGGTCTCCCCGGGATGTGCACGGAGTTGTATTGAAGCCGTGAGAATTGACCTGCAGTGATGTCAGGATCACGTGACCAGTCCATGTGATCCATTACTGTGGGTGTGGTTACAGGTACATAACGTGACCAGAGTGTGGGTCACATGTTCCTGTGTGGTTCCAGTGTTTGGACCTGAAGGGTCCAAGTGCAAAATCCCTGAGGGAGTTCCTGAGGGCTCGGTGTGTTCCTGTGTTGGAAGCCTGAGAGGAGGCTTCCTGGAAAGCACCTGCTGGCGTGGGAGGTCCTAGTAGGAGGACCGGATCCCGGAGCAGTGCACAGTGGAACTGGGGAAGCTGGAGTCCTTCGGTAAGGTCTGGACTGACTACTGTATGCCGGACAGGCAAGTTGGGGATCCCTGTTAGGCAGCTTACCCAGAAGAGTGTTAACGGAGTCTGGGGAAGCTGGAGTCCTTCGGTGTGGTCTGGACTGACTAGTGCGTGCCGGCCAGGCAAGTTGGTGATCCCTGTAAGGCAGCTTACCCGGAGGTGTGGACTGGCGAGGAGTCAGCAGGTGGAGCCGGAGCTCCCGTCAGGTATCGTACAGGCCGGTAGTGCTTGTGAAGTTCTATGAACTGTGTGGTCTCCCTTGGGAACTGGTTAAGGGAGGACCAGCGTGTTAGTGTCCGTGAGGCAAAGCCGTACACTGAAGTGTTAGAAGCTGCAAGTAAATATCACCAGTTGGTGCCTGTTGTGTTTCATGTTATGAACTGTGCGTAACCCGGTTTATGAGGCTTAATAAACCGCATGGACTGCTTTGTTTTATAAACTCGTGCCCGTGTGCTTGAACATCGCGGCCAAGTGAGTGTCCCCCAACACTCTCAGTAAGAGAAACCTTACAATATATATATATATATATATATATATATATATATATATATATATATATATATACATATACTGTACATACACACACACAGTGGGGAAAAAAGTATTTAGTCAGCCACCAATTGTGCAAGCTCTCCTACTTAAGAAGATGAGAGAGGCCTGTAATTGACATCATAGGTAGACCACAACTATGAGAGTCAAGTTGAGAAAACAAATCCAGAGAATCACCTTGTCTGTTTTGGCAAGATTTATTTTGCAAATTATGCTGGAAAATAGGTATTTGGACAAAAGTTCACCTCAATATTTTGTTATATATCCTTTGTTGGCAGTGGCAGAGGTCACAAGGTTGGCACACACTGTTGGTGGTATGTTGGCCCATTCCTCCATGCAGATCTCCTTTAGAGCAGTGATGTTTTGGGCCTGTCGCTGGGCAACACGGACTTTCAACTTCCTCCAAAGGTTTTCTATGGGATTGAGATCTGGAGACTGACTAGGCCACTCCAAGACCTTCATATGCTTCTTCTTATGAAGCCACTCCTTCGTTGCCCTGTTGGTGTGCTTGGGATCATTATCATGCAGAAAGACCCATCCACATTTCATCTTCAATGCCCTTGCTGACGGAAGGAGGTTTGCACTCAAAATTTCACGATACATGGCCCTATTCATTCTTTCATGTACACGAATCCCTTTGCAGAGAAACAGCCCCAAAGCATGATGTTGCCACCCTCATGCTTCACAGTAGGTATGGTGTTCTTTGGATGCAACTCAACATTCTGTCTCCTCCAAACACGACGAGTTTTGTTTCTACCAAACAGCTCTACTTTGGTTTCATCAGACAATATGACATTCTCCCAATACTCTTCTGGATAATCCTAATGCTCTCTAGCAAAATTCAAACAGGCCCGAACATGTACTGGCTTAAGCAGGGGGACACGTCTGGCACTGCAGGATCTGAGTCCCTAGCGATGTAGTGTGTTACTGATGGTAGCCTTTGTTACGGTGGTCCCAGCTCTATGCAGGTCATTCACTAGGTCCCCCATGTGGTTCTGGGATTTTTGCTCACCTTTCTTGTGATCATTTTGACCTCATGGGGGGAGATCTTGCGTAGCACCAGATTGAGGGAGATTACCAGTGGTCTTGTATGTCTTCCATTTTCTTATTATTGCTCCCATGGTTGATTTCATGACACAAAGCTGCTTGCATATTGCAGATTCAGTTTTCCCAGCCTGGTGCAGGGCTACAATTTTGTCTCTCGTGTCATTCGTCTTTGGTCTTCACCATGGTGGAGTTTGGAGTGTGACTGTTTGAGGTTGTGGACAGGTGTCTTTTATGCTGATAACAAATTCAAACAGGTACCATTACTACAGGTAATGAGTGGAGGACAGAGGAGCCTCTTAAAGAAGAAGTTCCAGGTCTGTGAGTGCCAGAAATCTTGCATGTTTTTAGGTGACCAAATACTTACTTTCAACCATAATTTGCAAAATAGATCTTGCCAAATCAGACAAACTGAATTTCTAGATTTGTGTTCTCATTTTGACGCTCATAGTTGTGGCCTACCTATTATGTAAATTACAAGCCTTTCTATCTTTTTAAGTGGGAGAACTTGCACAATTGGTGGCTGACTAAATACTTTTTCCCCCACGGTGTATATATATATATATATATATATATATATATATATATATATATATATATATACATATATATATATTCTGTATATATATGTGTGTGTGTTTTGACGAATATTGAATATTTCCATTGAAAACGATGTATAAATGACAGAGAATTGCTGTATGTAAAAGCTCATGTTAAAATTGCATTGCAGTCGGATAGCAATCGCACTGCACTTGGATGTAAATTCGATGCTAGGTGTGAAAAATTGGATTGTACTCGCATGACACTCGCATTACACCCGTGCAACTCTCGGCAAGGAGACTCGGACCGATTTTTCATACGTTAAGTGTGACTCCAGTCTAATTAGCTCATGTGGCATGGCGACTAGTGATGGGCGACTGTGCTCGGCACTGCTCGAGGTTCGATTGATCCTACTGCTCGAGATACTCGGCAATCGATTGAGTATCTGAGTACTCTCTCGCCATGCTAGATTTCCCCGTCCACGTCTGATTTTCAGCCACTAAACATGCGTGGAATGCCTGCCAATCAAAGAAATGCCGTGGCCATGTTGGCTCCTGGTATTACTGTGGTTGGCCTGCTAAATAGTCACTCCGTCAGGTGCCTAGTCCTTGGCTGTTACCTCTACTAACCCTCTTCTTATGTGACACTTATCTCCACAATATTATTCTCCAGTACGGCTGCTTCTCATTGAAGCAGTAGATACAATTCAGTATATTCCTGGTGCGGCTGTAGTTGTGCTGACCGTGTGATCCCTATGCGCCTGCGCGCTTCCGCGGTGGCTGTTGGTCGCTTCGGATCACCTGGGGCCCCAGTGATCTTCGGCTTCCTTCGGCTTTCCTCGGACGCGGCCGGCGCTGTGGTTTCCATGGTGCCGCGCGACTACTTCCGGTTGCCACGCCCCTCTACTTCCTGTGTATGCGGACGCTGTCTTTAGCTTCTACGTAGCCACACGGGCATTCTTGGTCGTTGCACCCTTACATTTCCGGTTCGGGTGCTTTTAAACTCCATGTGCACACACTAAGGTGTGATCGCCGAAACGCGCGTTGGGGCGGAAGCGCGTCTCCAGTACTCCAGTCCTCTGTGCGGTGGGTACCTTGCTGCAGCAGCATTTACTATTTCGGTTTGATAGGCTATGGCACACATATGTGGCAATATTATAGCGGCTATTGTTTGTTTGCCTGTGTATATTTCGTGAACGGTTGCTGTTAGCTCGGTTTCCCTCGTTGCATGGTCTAACTATTTTTGTTTGGTTTACTTAGTTTATTATATATTATGTTTTCTTATTTTTGCTTATTTTTTCTATCTCTACATATACACAATTCTTAAATTTGGAGGACTGGTAGTCCTGGTTGCGCTCTTCCTGCTAATCCTTCAGCAGTGTTTTCTGTGTTGCTACTACCTTCCCTCCCTCCACCTGATTTTTATATTGACAAAATATTATTAATAAAGTTTATAGTGTTTTTATTACATTTGGTCTGACCAGTTATCATCTTTTTCTGTCTGTTGTTTAACCCTGGCTAGTGCACTGCTAGCCTTGCCACTGCAGGTAAAATTACACAGGGAAAGAGACAAAAAAGGGACTGACAAATAATAATACTTAGCTCAGAAGCTGATGCTAAGCTCAACAGCAGCAGAGTAAATGGCACCAGGTAAACAGGACTCAAACAGCAGCAATACCAGTCACAGGTGAACTCCACACACCTAGCTGGTCTGCATAGAGGTAACTCTATAACCAATTAGAGGAAGGGTCATGTGACTATTTAAAGGGAGGTGGGAGTGGTTACCAACCAACAGCAGCTGACAAGAGAATCTGTTGGGGAGATATTTTGGGTTTAGATTGAACCTGGGACTGAGCCGAGACCCAGAATCCAGACATAAGCTGAAGCTGCTGCAACACCTGTGACTGCAACTCAGTAACCTCATCCGCGAGCTTCTGAATCAGGCCTGCAAATGCCTTAGCTTGACCAAAAGAGACTCAGAAAATGGTGCTGGTCGGTTATAATGTCATGAACAAACAAGGGTATGTCCAGTGGACGACACAACATATGCAGTACATACAATGGAATGGTAAAGAGAGAGGAAGGCCCTAACAGTAGGGAGAGGGAGATGGGATACCTCCTGACACCAACCTGTGCCTGTCCCTAAGCTCCCTAATGCCTTATGCAGGTCCTTCCCCCCCACCACCTTCATGTGCCTAGTCCCTGGCTGTCACCTCTATTAACCCTGGCTAGTGCACTGGACGGCAAGAATGCTAGCCTTGCCACTGCAGGTAAAATTACACAGGGAAAGAGACAAATAAGGGACTGACAGAAATAATAATACTTAGCTCAGAATCTGTTGCTTAGTTCCACAGCAGCAGAGTAAATGACACCAAGTAAAGAGGACTCCATTAGCAGCTATACCACAGTCACAGGCGAGCTCCAGCCACCTAGCCGGTCTGCATAGAATTAACTCTATAACCGATGATCAGGTGATAGGTGACTATTTAAAGGGAGTAGTTACCAACCAACATCAGCTGAGCAGCATAAAAGAATTTGCCAGCAAGAGACTGACATTAACTCTTGCTGGGTCAAAGGAAAAAAAATACATTTAAATTCCAGCAGACCCAGAGCCACTTGTTGTAATGTTCACATCTGAGATCTGTTGCTCAAGCTGGACTCCAAAGTCAGCCGGCCTTTCCCGCAAGCTAATTGTGGATTTCTTTCAATATGAAATCAATATTATTTTTCATCTGTTGTGCAGGGCCCCAAAAAGATGTGAGGCCTATAATCAGTAATTCAGGAATAGACATTACTTCAGCCAATAACTGAGCTCAGCAGCTGTGCCCAAGTTATGTATTATCAGGATTATCAATGTGCATATTAAATATTTAAATTGTATTAATTTGACATGTGATTCATGCTGCCTGAACAGCGGGCATCATTGATCAGACAGTGGCTGCAGTATTGCTGCCATGTATGTTGTACCATGAATTTCTGCAGTGTTTCAGAGAAAACATACTTTAAAAAGTCGTTAACGGATAAAAATGTTTAACCCCTTAACAACCAGAGGTATTTTTGGTTTTGCATTTTCATTTTTTGCTCCCTTTCTTCCAAAAGCCATAACTTTTTTATTTTTTGGTCAAAGTGGCCATGTGAGAGCTTGTTTTCTGCAGGATGAGTTGTACTTTTGAATGAGACTATTGGTTTTAACATAACGTGTACTGGAAATTGTGAAAAAAATTCCAAGTGTGGTGAAATTGCAAAAAAGTGCAATTTCAAAGTGCAATCCAACATTTGTTTTTTCTGGGTTTTTTTTTACCATGTTCACTAAATGCTTAAAATGACCTGCCATTATGATTTTCCAGGTCATTACAAGGTCATACACACCAAATATATGTAAGTTCTTTTTTATTTAAAGGGACTCTGTCACCTGAATTTGGAGGGAACAATTTTCAGTCATATGGGCGGGGTTTTCGGGTGTTTGATTCACCCTTTCCTTACCCGCTGGCTGCATGCTGGCTGCAATATTGGATTGAAGTTCATTCTCTGTCCTCCGTAGTACATGCCTGCACAAGGCAATCTTGCCTTATGCAGGCGTGTACTATGGAGGACAGAGAATGAACTTCAATCCAATATTGCAGCCAGCATGCAGCCAGCGGGTAAGGAAAGGGTGAATCAAACACCCGAAAACCCCGCCCATATGACTAAAAATTGTTCCCTCCAAATTCAGGTGACAGAGTCCCTTTAAGCGGTGAAAAAAATTCCCAAAAAATGTGCCATTTTCCAATAACTGTAGCGTCTGCATTTTTCATGATCTGGGGGTGGGCTTGTTTTTTGTGTGCCAAGCTGACATTTTTACTGATACCATTTTGGTGCAGATATGATCTTTTGATCACCCGTTATTGCATCTTAATGCAATGTTGCGGTGACCAAAAAAAAGTAATTCTGGCGTTTTGACTTTTTTTCTGGTTGTGCCGTTTAACGATTGAGTTAATTCTTTTTTTATATTGATCGGGCGATTCTGAACGCAGCGATTCCAAATATGTGTATATTTGATTTTTTTATTGTTTTATTGTGAATGGGGGTGATTTGAACTTTAATTTTTTTATGTTTTAATATTTTTAAAACCATTTTTTTAACTTTTTGTATGCTAACAGCCACGGGTGGATCACGATTCCACCTGTGGCTGTTGTGGGCACTTGTCAGCTGTATATATCAGCTGTCATGTGCCTGGAGCCAGAGCCCGCACCAAACAGGGGGAGTCCGACATCTGCGTACTATTACGCCCGATGTCAGAAAGGAGTTAACGACTAGTTGGAAGCAGGTCCACTTTGGCTTTTTCCCAGCCCGCACCCTACAGTAATATTGAGAGGTGCCCTGAGCAGTGACTGAAGCCGCTTCATTCATGCCCCATGACTGAAAGTCAGATTCTCCCAGGAGGAAATAACTTGATTTTTCACCCTTAATCACATTTTCAGTAAGGTGGCCTGGTAACATTGGAACACAATTTACCTGCAGATTAACCTTATATTTGCAAGTAATTTGCATTTTCCAAGATCATGGGTTCCTTTTAAGAAAAATATTTAAATGAAAAAAGTAAACTGTGGATGCTCACCTAATTGGGTTATGCTAAAGTGGGCACAACTCTATTTACAACATGCATCTAAGATTGACTGCTCTAGAGGTCTTATTTCCTTCACTATGGCTATGAAGCCTGTTCTGGATATGATTTGCGAACTGGCAAGAGTGAACTGGTGCTTTCATTAAATTTGGGAATAAAGATTGTTTTCTACATCGAATTATGATATTATGGACTGAATTTGGGAGCCTATCCTCAGATGTTCAAAAATCAAGCGAGAGCATTTGTATACCCTCGTCAACCTATATGTTACAGCAGTGACAAATTAGATTAGTAAATAATTTTAACATTTTCTTTTTACATTTTTGCTGTTTGGCATAAGAGCATGACAGTAACACTAAGGACATATAGGACTGGGGATTATGTTATTCTGAAACATCATAATATGTAAATATTCTGCAACATTATTAGATTCCTTATTTAAACTCACAGATAAAGGGCGTTAGCGCCACCTACTGGGTGTCTTCAATAGTTTACACTAATGATATCTTCTTTGCTACATTGAACAGTGATAACATTATAACTTATAACAAAACAAAATATAATTTACATAGCAAATGAAATACAGTAATGCTGTTTTTGTTGCCTGTGTAAATCCTGGTCTATCCATTCTTGAATGCTGTATCATTAAAGGGAACCTGTCACCACGTTTTTGGAAGATGGGATAAAAATAGCGTTAAATAGGGGCAGAGGTGGGCGTTACATTAGTGTGTTTGTTATGCGTTTATTACCCACCTAAGTTGCCGAAATACCTTTGCAAAGTCTCCGTTTTCGCCTGTCAATCAGGCTGGTCTGGTCAAAAGGGCGTGTTGTCTTCCCCAGATTTTGCGTAGTTTTCCGTTGGTGGCGTAGTGGTGTGCGCATGCCCAAGGTCCCGAATCCTCTGCCAGGGGATTTAAAAGAGCGCGCTGTTCGTTATTTCACTGGTGATCGGTGGGCGCGGCCATCTTCCTTTGGCCGCGCGTGCGCAGAAGCGGCGCTCTGCTGGCCGCGGCGCTCTGCTGGCCGCGGCTTCAGGAAAATGGCCGCGGGATGCCGCGCGTGCGCAGATGGATATCGCGGCGGCCATTTTCCTGAAGCCGCGGCCAGCAGAGCGCCGCGGCCAGCAGAGCGCCGCTTCTGCGCACGCGCAGCCAAAGGAAGATGGCCGCGCCCACCGATCACCAATGAAATAACGAACAGCGCGCTCTTTTAAATCCCCTGGCAGAGGATTCGGGACCTTGGGCATGCGCACACCACTACGCCACCAACGGAAAACTACGCAAAATCTGGGGAAGACAACACACCCTTTTGACCAGACCAGCCTGATTGACAGGCGAAAACGGAGACTTTGCAAAGGTATTTCGGCAACTTAGGTGGGTAATAAACGCATAACAAACACACTAATGTAACGCCCACCTCTGCCCCTATTTAACGCTATTTTTATCCCATCTTCCAAAAACGTGGTGACAGGTTCCCTTTAAACTTCTTTTCCCCTGCTTTGTCTATGAATTCACTGCATGTTTTGTGGTTTGTTTGTTTTTTTTGCTGTTAAAACTGTTACAAACTAAAGAACAAAAAGTCACCATATCGCCTAAAGAAAACTGACCAGGAAAAGAAAAAACATTCAACACTCACTCTACAAGTAAACAGTGCAAAATTAATGGTCTACATGAGTATATGAAGTGTTTAGAACAGGGATGTCAAACTGAAATACAGAAAAGGGCCAAAATAAAAAACTTGGATAAAGTAGCGGGCCAACCTTGATATATATTTAAAAAATGTCCACAATTGAGGAAGTTTGTGCTCATCATCAAATATAACTATTAACCTGTTCATAAGGAAACAAACTTAACGGAATTGTCCCACTGACAAACGAACAAAGTACATTTTAACTAACATATATTAGAATGAAATAAACACATAATCACAAATGGGGAATACAGGGATAATACAATATGTTACGTAAGAACAGTAAAAAGCATTTCCCCCAATGGCCTAATATAAATATGTAATAACAAAGGATAAAAAACCCTGAATTAATAAATAATATAGATAATAAGGTATGATTCCAACAAGATTCCCAACCAAACACATTAGGATACCCCCACAGTGAATTCCTCCAAAGTACCCAACAAATGCACTGTATGATGACCCTATTGTACCCCTCATCAAAGTATGGTGACCTCAACACAATGTGATTGCCCAAACAGTATAATATGCCCCACATAGTCCTCCATATAGTATAATGTGCCCCACATAGTCCTCCATAAAGTAATATAGGCCCCCATAGTCCTCCATAGAGAATAATGGGCCCCACATAGTTCTTGATCACGTGGTAATCACTTTTGCACTTTACTTACACTTTAAACTAAACTTTCTTGTCACTTAATCCTCCTCCACTTCCTCCTTTAAGCTAATCACACTCATATGTAATTTTTGGGATGCATGCAGGGTCACAACTCCATGTGTTATTGATCAAGGTTACTTTGTGTCTAAAATGACATGTTTTTACATTTTATAAAATTTGTGACATCGTACAGGACCTTAAAATAAATCCTGAAACTGAATATTGTATTTTTTGAGAACAGCATCACACTTAGTATAGTCAGTCAGTAAAAAAATACATAAGTGTTTATTGAAAACTGAATATTTCTGTTATGCACAACAAGAGCACAGGGAACCTTAACAGCTGTAAAAGGGTGGTTTGGAATTTCCATATAAAACACTTGTTAAACAAATATAATTCAAACACAGTGGTGACGAATCAAGTAGAGAACAGAAAAATCATTAGATCATTAATGAGGGTGGTTTTCAATTAGAAACATTGTAACTGAGCCCATGAAGCATTATAACATACATATCATGAAACTGACTTCAGAATAGTGATGAGAATGTACTACATCATGGGCAAATCAGCAAACGTCACCATTGTTAAAGGACTTTGTTGTTTTGAAGGTTGAATAATACATATGACTTTAAAACATTAACGATGATGAATTTAGGGGTATTACAGGTAAGAGTAATGTTGTATTCTTCTAAGATGTGAAAACAAGAGAACTAAATTTCCTTATAAAATGTTCTATTATTAACTTAATACCTGTATGGAGATGGATAGCTCATACCAAAAATGAAGATATTCATACTGTTTGATTGGTGGTCACTAAAGATGTGTAGATCTTTTAAAATTTTAATTTACCGGTTTTGACCATTTTTTTCCAAAAATTCGATTTGAGGCAAAGAAATTTGTGTGAATCTCAATACTGAAAAGCTTGCAATTGCTTGGAAATTACAAGTGAGGGAGAGGAGCGAGAACCTCGCTCGCCATAAGAGCCTACACACTACAGAGGATACAGAGAAGACCCTGCTGACCATTAGAGCTTACACTCTACAGGAGAGAGAGAGAGGACCCTGCTGACAAGTGCTTACACTCTACAGGAGACAGAGACTCACCCAGTGACTCTGGAGATGGAAAACGACTCTGCCGTACAAACTATACACCGCTGATCTGTGATGGTCCAGGTCCTGACCACCACTGTACAAGGTATGACAATCTGATAGATGTCATAGTTGCAGAGCATTATGGGGAAAAGTCCCCGGCAATGACTAAAAGACATTTCCCCCTCTAGTGCTTTAGCAATGATGCCAGAAAAGGTTTTACTTTTTGAAAACCGCAAAACTAATCTTGAAGTGTTCAAATTTGCTTGAAACGGCAAATTTTAAGAAATTCGACTCAAATCCAATCATCCTTGGATCGATCCGTTTATCTCTAGTGACCACAACCTATATTGGTAAACCCTGTCACAGTTGGCCTCTCCATTTTCACAATATCCGATACCCAATTGTAAATGATGGTATTTTATGGCATTCATACAGATGCAAGTGGACAACTCATTTTGTAAACAGTCATTATACAGTAGGGAGCTGGTCTCACAAGTGTTACATTATACATTATATATATATTTAAAAATGTACATATCAATTAACAAAATTAGCATATACTAATTTACTGACATAAATTACTAAAATAATAATTTCACTGCTGGGAAATTGCATTTTTATTATATGTGAGTACTGTATTTAGCATCTGCATATAAATGTATACTCAGGAATGTGTTCTGATGTATCATATAAATGAATGATAATATTTTTGAGATTCCAGATACTATACTGAATGCTATAATGCCATAGGGAAACAGAAATGCAACTCTGAGAAACCTGTATCTCACACATATTCCATTGCTAAATCTTGTCTCTGACAAATGCCTTATAAACGATTTTCTCATGTACATTAGTTACTGTTTATTAACTAGATGAACTTCGGTCACGCTAGCATACTGTATTTTGCTCTCATTTAGATTTCAAATATCCAAAAGGCACTAAAAGGGATTTTATGTTGTGTGCTACCAGTTACAACATACCTATGTTTTGTGCAGATAATAGTTATTTATATACTTCTCAAAAACATACAATGATTTTAACAAATATTTATATTTCTTAAACAAAATCTAAAATATAGTACAAAAATAAGAGGAGTCAACAGCATAAGGCACTGCGTATCTCCTAGCACCTTATGAATTAAGGAATCAGCTTCTGTTTGCTGGAAACGATCAGTGCATTATAACATTATGTAATTTCAAAGTGCCATCTTGTACTTAATAAGGAATCTAGTCTTGACTGTCTTGCCTTTGGACAAGGACCATGGACAAGGACCATTAAGAACACAGTTAGTGATGTAAGTTCCTATAATGCACTTTACTGCTTTTCTTGTACAATAGTGAGGTACATTGATATAGTATTTGGCTTCTTGTATAACACAAATAGCACCATGTGTTGTAAAACTTTGGTCTTTAAGTCTGTCTCATGCATACTTGACAGCGGCTGACATGTGTACGGAGGTCTCCAGCTTTGAGAGTTGATGGAGCAGGTTTTCTGTGTAAATTAAAATTGATGACAAATTAGTCAATATAAATTTCAGCAATATATTAAAGAGAACTTGTAACTAGGGATGAGGGAACAGCTTCGGATAACTCCTTATTCGAATAGCTATAGCTCTTACCGACTAGCTGCATCAGGAACCTGGACACCTGGAGCACTCCTGATAATCAGCTGTTCGGCACCGCAGCTGTATGTGTCATGGCTGTGTGACAGGCACAACATATGCATGGAGAGCCCAACAAACAGGATCTCCATGCATGTGTTGTGACTGTCACACAGCCACGTCACATGCAGCGCTGAACAGCTGATTATCGGGAGCGCTCCAGGTATCCGGGTTCCCGATGCAGCTAGTCGGTAAGCGCTATAGCTATTCGGATAAGGAGTTATCCGAAGCTATTCGCTCATCCCTACTTGCAACATGTGATAAACCTGTTAACCTGCAGATATAGTTATTCTGCATGGATAACTGCGGTTTAAAGGTGCTGAATAGCCATACTTGAAAGTAAAGGCCCTCCAAAGGTGATTACAGATTCTCTTTAATAAGTCACAATCTTTTCGAATAACTGAGAAGTTGAGCAACTTTTGGTGTTTGTACACCAGTCCCAGACAGCTACACAACATGGGCAGAGCATGATCAGGATGGGACATGGCTACATCTATCTGTCAAATTCATAAAAAGTTATGCCACTGTACTGGTGTAACTTACTCCAGAAATGTACTTCAGTCTCTGACTTGAATTTGTAAAGTGCCAAATTCATTAAGTGGCCTGTGCCTCTTAAAGAAGACCTTTATCCAAATTTTTCATATTGAGATGGAATTTGGTGATGAGATGGAGCGGAATAAAACATTTATATTTGTAAGTAATTTCACCTATACATTGCGTAGATATTAGCAATCAAAGTACTTGGCACCAAATGGATTAGCTTTAGTTAAATGGGTTTTCCCACGAACAAAGTTCATTTTAATCAACATTTTGTGAGGCAGTGAGCGGGATCATATACGAGGGCCGGTATGTGTCTCCCAGGATGCGTATAGAGACATATTAAAGGGAATCTGTCACCTCATTTTGGCCCTATAAACTGCGGCCACTGCCATCAGGGGCTTATCTACAGCATTCTATAACACTGTAGATAAGCCCCCGATGTAACCTGAAAGATAAGAAAAACAAGTTAGATTATACTCACCCACGGGTGGTCCCGGTTCAGCTCCGATGGGCGTCGCATGTCCGGGTCCGGCACCTCCTATCTTCATATGATGTCGTCATCCTCCTTGCTTCTGTTGCGCAGGCGCTGGGCCTCTATGACCTTTCCCGGCGCCTGCGCACTGCAGTACCTTGCTCTGCCCTCAACAGGGCAGAGAATTACGCCTGCGCAGGAGCCGCGACAGAAGCAAGGGAGAGGACATCGTCGCATGAAGATGGGAGGCGCCGGACCCGGACCGTGATGCCCATCGGATCTGAACCAAACCGGGACCGCCTTGTTTTTCTTATCTTTCAGGTTACATCAGGGTCTTAACTACAGCATTACAGAAGACTGTAGATAAGCCCCTAACGGTGGTGGCAGCAGCTTATAGGGCCAAAATGAGGTGACAGATTCCCTTTAAATGCACTGGAGTGCATTGTGTTTACAGCAAAACATCTGTAAATTACAAGGCAAAGTAAAAGTAAGTGTCGATTTGGTCAAAGTAGTTGAAAACCCGACATGGGCTTCTATTTTTGGAGGGATTTGCAGGTTTGGTAGTGGGGTGAATCCCTCCTTCCACTCCGTGTTTTAGGAGTGGCACATTGTCCACGATTCCCATTTGAACTCTCAGGATTGTCTTGGGTGTGTCAGTTTGCTTTCACAAGCTGAAAAGCAGGAGGATCTGTGCAACCCAGGCCTGTGTGAAGCTAACACATAGCCAGGGACTTCAAAGCGGCTGACACACTCAAGAGATATGGTTGCCCACAGCAACAGGGTGGAATCCAGACGGTTTTTGTGGACCCGGCTGTGAACCGGATGATATAGTTTTCATGTTTATGTGAGGTTCTGGAATAAATAAATTTTATGCTGAACTTTCTGTGGTCCCTGCCTATCTGTAAACTCCGCTGTGTTACAATTTTAATCAACAGATTTTTGAATAATAATTATTTCCACAATTGGATGTGTTTAAATAAAATGTTCCTGTGCTGAGATAATCTTACATATATGCCCCTACTGTGTACTGTGTAATGGCTGTGTCTGACCATACAGGAACATGGTCTGATCATACCACATCTCATGGGCAGGGGAGGAAGAAAAAGAGTATAGACATTACAGCACAGGATCACAGCTTCTGTGAGGTAAAACATTGCTTAAGGACATGCAGTGAAATGTTTCTCCTTACAAGATCTAATAATTCAAATGTACTTTGTTCATAGAAATCCCCCTTTTAGACTAAGCGGGTGTTTTTATTTGGGGAATGTACATCTTCTCCCTGTATGAGTTGTTTTCTTATAACACCAACTATTACTTAACAAGACATACCGGTAACTCATTAGGTGCCAAAAACTTTGATTGCTGATAATCTCCACAATGTGTAGAAGAAATGTAAAAAAGCAAAAACATTTTATTCCACTCTACAGCCACTATTAGATAGTGTATCCAATTCAACCTGAAAAATTTGGTGAAAGGTCCTCTTTAACAAATAAAGCAAAACTTACTCCATCGCCTGATTCATTAAGACTGGCTTCAGAGTTTTTTCTAATCATCTAATAAAATATATTTCTTAACATACAATTTTGCTAACACTTGCAGGTTTTTAAAGCTGTAATTTTTGTCAACTGGTTATTTCCAAAAATGATGTATTTTTTTTAGTAACACCAGCATCTTTTTCATTCTAATTTAATATTAGTACTTTTTGTGATATTAGGAGAATCGTTTTTTTAAGCACCTGCAGATGCCATAGAGACATTTAGCAAGATATTTGTAGAGCTACATGTGGAGTAGCAATACATCTAGAGACCGCTGGGCAGACAGCTGAGATATTTCTTTGTTGGAAGCAACACATAAGGGCAACATTTTATTTATTCAGATCTGATATTTTGACCATACAATTCAACCAGTTTTATTGAAATTAACTTAATGAAACCAAAGTTTTAATATTGAATTGTCAACTCACTTGAACATTTCATTCCTCTCTATTGTAGCAAGCCAAAAGCTGTAGGTATTGGCATAGTAGTTGCAGGTTCCTCGTCCATGGCACTCAATGAATGGCACACTGCGGAATTCTTCTAAACAAGACCCTGGTGATGCCAGAGCTTGGCCTGAGCCCTCAGCACCAGCACTGGTTTGCTAGAATTATTAATAAAATATATGTGAGAAAATGTAGTTTTCATTTAGCATACTTTTATCATGAAATCTAGTGCATGAACGCTCACCATTACAAATGAATATCCAATCCACAGTGAAATCCATCCATCTGGACATGCTGGTAACTGAATTGTTTGGCTATGAACAGCCATTACCATTGCAGGGGCCTCACAAACACTGCACCTATTGAAAATATTCATTGGTGTTCATCATCAGTAAAGTATGAAACAAACTACTAACATTAACAAAATACAAGCAAAAACAGACTTTTTAGTCTCACAATGAATGACAGTAATCATGACATACAGTTCAAGAAGAGGTCAACTAAACTTAAAGGTTAGAAAAATAACTTTGTATTGGTGGGATTAATATTTTCTCAGTGTCCCAAATGTAGGAGGAACATATAACACCAAATATTAATTTACTTAAAGGGCTTGTTTGGTTTGGACAATAACTTACTACACCTAAGATTCTAAGGGCTCTCCACAATCAACTAGTGCCATTATAGAATGTGTTATCCCTTTTCTTCATGACTACCGTACTTTTTGTATTCTGTACTCTGGACGACAGTAGTCTACAAGCATGCTGTAGAGAGGGGATGCCTATTGGGCAGAGTTAATCAAAATTTGTATCCTATTTTGTCCCATAGGGAATAATTGGATGGCCAAATCCACCATACGATAGTTAAATCAATTGCAGAAAAGAATATACTAAGTTACTATTATTTACATAGAAACCTTGCAAAACCACAAATGGCGAGGTTTTGCATGTCAATCTCAGTATATTCTTTGCATGTCTTATTCATTTTTATTAAAAACCAAACAATAGAGTAGCGAGGTCAGCTTGGTTACCTGCTGATGAATGGCTCAATACTCTCCCCAGTTACTGGAGCCATGCTCATTGGCATTGGTTCAGGAGTAGATAACCAGTAGGAATAATCATTCCTTGATGCAAAGTTGCATACATTATTAATATTGCAAAATAGGAAAGGCATCGTGCTGAATTTACGAAGACAACTTCCTGCAGCACCTAAAATTGAAAAAACATAATTGTAGCCAACTCACACTGAATCTGAAAGTTTGTCATGACTGTAGAATTTATACAGAGATTGTATATACAAAGCCAAGTTAGTATGAATAAATACAAGAGCAATGGACATTTAATATAATAATTTCTTACCAAGATCTTGTCCATGTGCCCTTTCATTTCCTTGTACATAGAGAAGTGAGTAGCCAATATAGACTGGAACTGTACCGAAGGGACATTGTGGAACCTCAGTTGTTTGACTGTGCCTTGTCACTAGGAAGCCATGAGCCATAGAAGCTGGACCAGGTAAACCCATTGGACCAGGTAAGCCATCTGAACCTGGTGGCCCTTGATATCCTCTTGGACCTAAAAGTTTAAAAGCATTGATAAAAATCTATATGTATGTACAGTATTTTCCAGCATATAAGACGACGTTTTAACCACTGAAAATCTTCTTAAAAGTCGGGGGTCGTCTTACACGCCGGGTGTCGTCTTATAGGGCGGGTGCGGACCAATGTGCATATGGTGGGGGAGATTGGTCCCGATGACGAAGAGAGGGGAAGGTGTAAGTGGAGTATCCCCCTATTACCTCATTGTGGCAGCGATGCTCTCTGCGGGTCTCTGTGCTGGGGGGTGGTGGCGGCTCCTCTTTGTGCAGTGTGGGGGGCTCCGTGCTGGGGGGCGGCGGGGGTGGCTCTTTGTGCAGCGTCAGGGGTCCGCTGGCATTTCCTCAAAGCCCGGAGGTCCCGGCAGCTCCATTGCTGCGATGCGGTGGCCTTCGGGAAAATGTCCGCTGGGGGTTCGCATGCTCAGATTCAAATCTCGTCCCGAGATCTCGGGAGACAAGATCTGAAACTGAGCATGCACCACCCCCAGCGGCCATTTTCAAGGAGGCCACTGCATCGCAAAAATGGAGCTGCCGGGGCTTCTAGGCTTTGAGGAAATGCTGGCGGAGCCTGACACTGCACAAAGAGCCACCGCCGCCCCCCAGCACAGAGCCCCCCACGCTGCACAAAGAAGAGCCGCCGCCACCCCCCCAAGCACAGAGACCCACAGAAAGCATTGCTGTCACAATGAGGTAATAGGGGGATACTCCACTTACACTTTCCCTGTGAGACGCCCCCTCCCTTCATCATGGGAGTGGTCCCATGATAAAGGGAGGGGGCGTCTCACAGGGAAAGTGTAAGTGGAGTATCCCCACCATATGCAGATTGGTCCGCACCCCTGACTTTTAAGAATATTTTATATTTTAACTGGAAAAGTTGGGGGGTCGTCTTATACACCCAGTCGTCTTATACGCAGGAAAATACGAATTATGTTTTAGTGATAAAATGTTATCTAACCAAAATAAAAAATGGGTTAATTGATCTTCTTAGAGAAAATAAAATGTACAATAACATACCTGTTGGCCCCGTTGGACCCAATTCTCCTTTCTGCCCTGGGATACCATTTATTCCTGGCACCCCACTTGGACCTGGGAAGCCAACTGCACCAACTGGACCTATAGAAAAATAGGTAAAATGTTTATTTGCAAGCTAGTAATATATATCTATACACAATTATATTGAACTAGATGGTGGCCCGATTCTAACGTATCGGGTATTCTAGAATATGCATGTCCACGTATATTGCCCAGCCCACGTAGTATATTGCCCAGCCCACGTAGTATATTGCCCAGCCCACGTAGTATATTGCCCAGCCACGTAGTATATTGCCCTGTTACGTAGTATATTGCCCAGTTACGTAGTATATTGCCCAGCCACGTAGTATATTGCCCAGTTACGTAGTATATTGCCCAGTGACGTAGTATACAGCACAGAGCCATGTAGTATATTGCCCAGCCACGTAGTATATTGGACAGTCACGTAGCATATTGCCCAGCTACGTAGTATATTGCCCAGCCACGTATGTCACAGGTTAAAAAATAAAAAATAAACATATACTCACCTTCCGAGGGCCCCTTGCAGTCCTGTCGCCTGCTTCTCGCGCAGGCGCGCAGGACCTGTGATGACGTCGCGGTCACATGACCGTGACGTCATGGCAGGTCCTTCTCGCGCAGGACCTGTGATGACGTCGCGGTCACATGACCGTGACGTCATGGCAGATCCTTCTCGCAGACCATCCTTGCCACTGGAACCTGCCGCTTGCATGGAGCGGTGACCGGAGCGTCGCGAGGAGTGGGAAAGGCGGCGGAAGGTGAGTATATAATGATTTTTTTTAATTATTTTTAACATTAGATGTTTTTACTATTGACGCTGCATAGGCAGCATCAATAGTAAAAACTTGATCACACAGGGTTAAGAGTGGCGGTAACGGAGTGAGTTACCCGCGGCATAACGCGGTCCGTTACCGCTGGCATTAACCCTGTGTGAGCGGTGACTGCGGGGAGTATGGAGCGGACTGTGGCCGTCGCTGATTGGTCGCGGCAGCCATGACAGGCAGCTGGCGAGACCAATCGGCGACTTGGATTCCATGACAAACAGAGGCCGCGACCAATGAATATCTGTGACAGAAAGACAGACAGAAGGACAGACAGACGGAAGTGACCCTTAGACAATTATATAGTAGATTAAAGTGAACATACTGACCTTGCTCTCCTTTAGCACCTGGAAAACCAGGAATACCTTTTGGACCAAAGGGACCCTGTAGTCCAGGTGGACCAGGTTCTCCTTTGAATGTCTGGAAAGCACCTACAGGCCCTGGATGTCCTTGTGATCCTAAGAAGAACATCAAAGAATTGTCACCTATTATATAAGAATGCCATGATAAAAACTAAGTGTACGCTTTAAATTGTGTGATTTTATGTATCAGGACAATCAGGACATAACAAAAACACATATTGTCATTAGAAGGTCATAAAAGTAGGCAAATACAACCGCTGATGAACAACAACACATGAGAAAATTATTAATTTAACAGTAGCTAGACTAAATAGCAAAAGCAGTGTGTACAACATTTAATACACCCTTAATGCTTCCACAGGAATTAAGAGCGAAAGAAGCAAGCCAGTTGCTGCTAATCAAATACCCTTGATTAATTGTTCATCACTAAAGATAACCACTTTAACCCAGCCTATTTTGACCTTAATGACCTGGCCGTTTTTTGCAATTCTGACCAGTGTCCTTTTATGAGGTAATAACTCAGGAACGCTTCAACGGATCCTAGCGGTTCTGAGATGGCCTTTTCGTGACATATTGGGCTTCATGTTTGTGATAAATTTAGGTCTATAATTTTTGCGTTTATTTGTGAAAAAAATGGAAATTTGGCGAAAATTTTGAAAATTTCGCAATTTTCAAATTTTGAATTTTTATTCTGTTAAACGAGAGAGTTATGTGACACAAAATAGTTAATAAATAACATTACCCACATGTCTACTTTACATCAGCACAATTTTGGAAACAAAAATTTTTTTTGCCACGAAGTTATAAGGGTTAAAATTTGACCAGCGATTTCTCATTTTTACAACAAAATTTACAAAACCATTTTTTTAGGGACCACCTCACATTTGAAGTCAGTTTGAGGGGTTTATTTGGCTGAAAATACCCAAAAGTGACACCATTCTAAAAACTGCACCCCTCAAGGTACTCAAAACCACATTAAAGAACTTTATTAACCCTTCAGGTGCTTCACAGCAGCAGAAGCAACATGGAAGGAAAAAATGAACATTTAACTTTTTAGTCACAGAAATTATCTTTTAGCAACAATTTTTTTATTTTCCCAAGGGTAAAAAGAGAAACTGGACGACAAAAGTTATTGTACAATTTATCCTGAGTGTCATGTCGGACACTGTTCAGACCAGGTCGTCTGACAGACAGCGGTAATTCCGCGTTTGACCACTGTTTGCTCATTGGCGTCGGCTAGTTTTCGTCTGGCTGCTCCGGGGTTAATTTATCTGATCCTCGGATTGGAAGCTGGGCCATGCCCATTTCCTTTAAATGGTTCTCCTGATCTTTGGGCGTCGCCGATTATAGCTTCTGTCTTATCCGTAGTTATCTCGGTCCGGAGTGGAGAGCTGGTTGTTGGAGAATCGTTGCTGGTGGTGTATTTTCCTTTGTCTTATTTACTCCTTCCTATATTTGTATTTATTTTGCCCTGCACCTTTATAGTGTATTCCTGATTGACTGCGGCGTGGTGTATATTTTCCTTTATCCTTGTTTGTTATAACTGTGGGTATTGGTCTATTGCATTCACTGGGTGGTGGGCGGTGGTGTTCAGTCTAGGGCTGAATCAGGAATCAGGGTGAGGGTGGAGGCCTGAACATGCACACCTTCAGTGTAAACTTCAGGTAGAGGGTCAGACAGGGTTACCCTAGTCTGAGGGAAATTGCAGGGGCCCGGGTTATTAGCTCTCGCCCTCCTTGTATCCCCATGACACTGAGTATGCCGATACCCCATATGTGGGGGGGACCATTGTTTGGACAGGGCTCGGAAGGGAAGGAGCGCCATTTGACTTTTTCAATGAAAAATTAGCTCCAATCGTTAGCGGACACCATGTCGCGTTTGGAGAGCCCCTGTGTGCCTAAACATTGGAGCTCCCCCACATGTGACCCTAATTTGGAAACTAGACCCCCCAAGGAACTTGTCTAGATGCATAGTGAGCACTTTGAACCCCCAGGTGCTTCACAAATTGATCCATAAAAATGAAAAAGTACATGTTTTTCACCCCAAAATTATTTTAGCCTCAATTTTTTCATTTCCACATGGGCAACAGGATAAAATGGATCCTAAAATTTATTGGGAAATTTCTCCTGAGTACACTGATATCTCACATGTGGGGGTAAACCACTGTTTGGGCACACGGCAGGGCTTGGAAGGGAAGGAGCGCCATTGGACTTTTTGAATGAAAAATTATCTCCAATCGTTAGCGGATACCATGTCGCGTTTGGAGAGCCCCTGTGTGCCTAAACATTGGAGCTCCCCCACATGTGACCCCATTTTGGAAACTAGACCTCCCATGGAACTAATCTACATGTGCGGTGACCACTTTAAACCCCCAAGTGCTTCACAGAAGTTTATAACGCAGAGCCGTGAAAATAAAAAATCATTTTTCTTTCCTCAAAAATTA
Source organism: Ranitomeya variabilis (assembly GCF_051348905.1). Classification (NCBI taxonomy): domain Eukaryota; kingdom Metazoa; phylum Chordata; class Amphibia; order Anura; family Dendrobatidae; genus Ranitomeya; species Ranitomeya variabilis. The sequence continues at coordinate 524,263,362 of NC_135234.1, read as the reverse complement.
TTTTTTAGCCCGCAATTTTTTATTTTCACAAGAGTAACAGAATAAATTGGACCCAAAAAGTTGTTGTCCAGTTTGTCCTGAGTACCCTGATACCCCATATGTGGGGGTAAACCACTGTTTGGGCACACGTCGGGGCTCGAAACGGAAGTAGTGACTTTTGAAATGCAGACTTTGATGGAATGGTCTGCGGGCGTCATGTTGCGTTTGCGGAGCCCCTGATGTGCCTAAACAGTAGAAACCCCCCACAAGTGACCCTATTTTGGAAACTAGACCCCCAAGGAACTTATCTAGATATGTGGTGAGCACTTTGAACCCCCAAGTGCTTCACAGAAGTTTACAACGCAGAGCGGTGAAAAGAAAAAATCATTTTTCTTTCCTCAAAAATGACGTTTTAGCAAGCAATTTTTTATTTTCACAAGAGTAACAGGATAAATTGGACCCAAAAAGTTGTTGTCCAGTTCGTCCTGAGTACCTGATACCCCATATGTGGGGGTAAACCACTGTTTGGGCACACGTCGGGGCTCGAAACGGAAGTAGTGACTTTTGAAATGCAGACTTTGATGGAATGGTCTGCGGGCGTCATGTTGAGTTTGCGGAGCCCATGATGTGCCTAAACAGTAGAAGCCCCCCACAAGTGACCCTATTTTGGAAACTAGACCCCCAAGGAACTTATCTAGATATGTGGTGAGCACTTTGAACCCCCAAGTGCTTCACAGAAGTTTACAACGCAGAGCGGTGAAAAGAAAAAATCATTTTTCTTTCCTCAAAAATGATGTTTTAGCAAGCAATTTTTTATTTTCACAAGAGTAACAGGATAAATTGGACCCAAAAAGTTGTTGTCCAGTTTGTCCTGAGTACCCTGATACCCCATATGTGGGGGTAAACCACTGTTTGGGCACACGTCGGGGCTCGAAACGGAAGTAGTGACTTTTGAAATGCAGACTTTGATGAAATGGTCTGCGGGCGTCATGTTGCGTTTGCGGAGCCCCTGATGTGCCTAAACAGTAGAAACCCCCCACAAGTGACCCTATTTTGGAAACTAGACCCCCAAGGAACTTATCTAGATATGTGGTGAGCACTTTGAACCCCCAAGTGCTTCACAGAAGTTTACAACGCAGAGCGGTGAAAAGAAAAAATCATTTTTCTTTCCTCAAAAATGATGTTTTAGCAAGCAATTTTTTATTTTCACAAGGGTAACAGGAGAAATTTGAAACCAATAGTTGTTGCCCAGTTTGTCCTGAGTACACTGATACCCCATGTGTGGGGGTAAACCACTGTTTGGGCACACGTCGGGGCTCGGAAGGGAAGTAGTGACTTTTGAAATGTAGCCTTTGATGGAATGTCTGTGGGCGTCACGTTGCGTTTGCAGAGCCCCTGATGTGCCTACACAGTAGAAACCCCCCACAAGTGACCCCATTTTGGAAACTAGTCCCCCCATGGAACTTATCTAGATGTGTGGTGAGCACTTTGAACCCCCAAGTGCTTCACAGAAGTTTATAACGCAGAGCCATGAAAATAAAAAATAATTTTTGAGGAATTAAAAATTATGTTTTATCAAGTAATTTTTTATTTTTGCAAGGGTAACTGGAAAAATTGGACCCCAATAATTGTTGCCCAGTTTGTCCTGAGTATGCTGGTACTCCATATGTGGGGGTAAACCACTGTTTGGGCGCACGTCGGGGCTCAGAATGGAGGGAGCACCATTTGACTTTTTGAACGCAAGATTGGCTGGAATCAATAGTGGCACCATGTTGCGATTGGAGACCCCTGATGTGCCTAAAAAGTGGAAACCCCTCAATTCTAACTCCAACACTAACCCCAACACACCCCAAACCCTAATCCCAACTCTAGCCATAACCCTAATCACAACCCTAACCCCAACACATCCATAACCACAACCCTAACCCGAACACACCCTTAACCCTAATCCAAAATCCTAACCCTAATCCCAACCCTAACCACGACCCTAACCCCAACACACCCCTAACCATAACCCTAACCACAAGCCTAATCTTAACCCTATTTCCTACTCTAGCCCTAATTCCAACCCTAATTCTGATTCCAACCCTAACCCTAAGGCTATGTGCCCACGTTGCGGATTCGTGTGAGATTTTCCCGCACCATTTTTTAAAAATCCGCAAGTAAAAGGCACTGCATTTTACCTGCGGAATAACCGCGGATTTCCAGTGTTTTTTGTGCGGATTTCACCTACGGATTCCTATTGGGGAGAAGGTGTAAAACACTGCGGAATCAGCACAAAGAATTGACATGCTGCGGAAAATACAACACAGCGTTTCCTCGTAGTATTTTCCGCACCATGGGCACAGCGGATTTGGTTTTCCATAGGTCTACATGGTACTGTAAACCTGATGGAAAACTGCTACGAATCCGCAGCGGTCAATCCGCTGCGGATGCGCAGCCAAATCCGCACCGTGTGCACATAGCCTAATTCCAACCCTAACCCTAGTTCTAACCCTAATTCTAACCCTAGCCCTAACCCTAACTGTAGCCCTAACCTTAGCCCGAACCCTAGCCCTAACCCTAACCCTAGTGGCAAAAAAATATATATTTTTTCTTTATTTTATTATTGTCCCTACCTATGGGGGTGATAAAGGGGGGGTTCATTTACTATTTCTTTTATTTTGATCACTGTGATAGGTTTTATCACAGTGATCAAAATGTACCTGGAACTAATCTGCCGGCTGGCAGATTCGACGGGCGCACTGCGCATGCGCCCGCCATTTTGGAAGATGGCGGCGCCCATGGAGAAGACGGACGAACACCGGGAGGCTCGGTAAGTATGAGGGGGTGGGATCGGAGCATGGGGGGGTGGATAGGAGCACGGGGGGGGGGGGTGGATCGGAGCACGGGGGGAGCGGACAGGAGGACGGAGGGGAGTACGGGACAGAACGGAGGACTGGGGAGGAGATCGGTGGCGGTGGCGGGGGGCACATCAGGGTTTCCAGCCATGGCCGATAATATTGCAGCATCGGCCATGGCTGGATTGTAATATTTCACCACTTTTCATAGGTGAAATATTACAAATTGCTCTGATTGGCTGTTTCACTTTCAACAGCCAATCAGAGCGATCTTAGCCACGGGGGGGCAAAGCCACCTCCCATGGGCTGAAGTACCACTCCCCCTGTCCCTGTAGGTCGGGTGAAATTGGAGTTAACCCTTTCACCCGACCTGCAGGGACGCGATCATTCTGTGACACAGCATATGCGTCACAGGTCGGATTGGCACCGACTTTCATGATGCATACGCTGTGTCACAGGTCGGGAAGGGGTTAATAAAAGCTGGAGTTTTGGCTGTTTGCTGGTGTGCAGCATTCAAGTGCGCATTTAAACAATACTAAGGAGGAAAGACCCCAACAATGTTCATAGAGAAGCACGTTTTGCTGCTTAGCAATCATGGTTATAAAGCCATGTCCAAACAACCTGGAGTCCATCAGTGTACAGTAAGAAAGAAAATCCACAAGTGGAAAACATTCAAGAGAGCTGACATTCATCCCAGGATATGAGGCCTCAGCAAATTCACCCCAAGGTCAGATTGTGCTATGCTCAGAGAAACTGAAGAAAAAAAACAAGAGCTACCGCTTACACTCTTAAGGCCTCACTGGGCATGTTTAATGCTAATGTTCATGAAAGCATAAGTAGAAACAAGACTGATTAACTATGGCATATTTGTAATGGTTTCCAGGAGAAAGTATCTTATGTCTAAAAATAACATGGCAGCAAGGCTAAAATGTATAAGGTTGCATCTGAACAAACCAAAAGACTTCTGGAATAATACATTTTGAAAAGATGAGAACAAATTGTAGATGTTTAGCTATATTGTCATGTGCTTCTTGTGGTGAAAACTAAACACAGCATAACAGCACAAATAACTCATACCAAATGTCTAGCATGGTGGTAGAGGGGCCATGATTTGGGCTGGTTTTGCAGCCACAGGACCTGGGCATTTTTCAACCATTGAGACAATCATAAACGTATATATACAAAAGTTTTAGGGTATGTGCACACGTTGTGGATTTGCCTGTGGAATTTTCTGAGCAGATTCTTCCTCTCTTTGCAGAAAACGCAGTTGAATATCTGTGCGGATTTGATGCGTTTTTTATGCGGATTTTTATGCGTTTTTTTAATGTGGATTTGTATGCATTTTTGTAAGCTAAATAAAGATATATTATTTAACAGAAGAAAAAAAATTGTGATGTAATTTCCTTGTCCAACCTCTTCTTTTACATATTCCATTGAAGACCATAATATCATTACATACCCTGTTCACATGTGTTTACACACACAAAACAAATATAAGTGAATAATATATATAGATAGATAATACCAAGCCCGATGTTTAGTAATGAACATAATAAAATGGTACATAAAGAGTTAAATAAAGACACACACACACACACACACGAAATCTGTGAATCGCAGTATCTGTTAAATAAAAAAAAAATGGAAATAAAAAATTGCGTGGACTCCTGCGTAATTTTCTTAACAAGCATAGGGAAAGCTAGCGATTGGGGCAAATGTTTATAGCCTGGGAAGGGGATAATACCGATGGATCTTCCCAAGCTATTAATATCAGCTCACACTTAGCCTTTACTGGCTATTGAAATAGGGGAGTCCCCCCAAAACATGAAGTGAGGTCCCCCTGTAATTAATAACCAGCAAAGGCTATGCATATGCAGACAGCTGCGGGCTGATATTAATAGCCTAGGAAGGGGCCATGGGTATTGGCCCCCATGGTTAAAAACATCAGCTCACAGCCGCTCCAGAAAAGGTGCATCTCTAAGATGCGCCAATTCCGGCACTTAGCCTCGCTCTTCCCACTTGCCCTGTAGAGGTGGCAAGTGGGTTAATAGTTGTGGTTTTATATTAATTGTTGACATCAACCCCACAGCTTAGTAATGGAGAGGTGTCAATAAGACACCTATCCATTACTAATCCTATAGTTGTTACATGTTAAATAAAGACACAGCCAGAATAAAGTATTTTAATTAAATAAAACACAACACAGTTTGCCATTTTTATTATTACTCCTAATGCATGTGAAGCCCTCGATCTCCTGCAAAAAAAAATAAAAAATGATAACCAACACAAATACTCCCTGTTCCGGTGTAATCCATTTAATAACAAGTGTCCCATGACGATCTCCCGTGTAGAGCAGTTACATCGGGAGATATGACTGCCCTACCCAGCCTCCGATACACTGACAGAAGATAATTGCTCCTGTAGTGCATCAGAGTTCATATGAGTTCGTGCTCTCACTTTACGGCACTACTGCTGCGTGAGAATTTTCTCACGCAGCGGTGCCGCAAGTGACAGCATGAACTCCGGTGAACTCAAGGCGGTGGAGTGATTTATGGCGGGAGGATTATCTCCTGTCACTGTTTCACTGGAGCCATGTAGAGCGGTCACATCTCCCGATGTGACCGTTCTACACAGGAGATCATTGTGGGACACTCGTTATTAAATGGATTACATCGGAACAGGGAGTATTTGTGTTTATTTTTTTGCAGGAGATCGAGGGCGTCGGGGATTAGCTGTTTGGTGAGTATGAGTGTTTTTTTTAATTTACTATTGAACACAGTAGCCAGATGATGGGACTACTATCCCATCATCGGCTAATGCTGTCACTGTTATATGTGGCAGCAGACATAGCCAGATGGGACTAGTAGTCCAAGCGGACGATGCCTGCCTACACACAGACACCCGCACACACACACAGACCCGCAGACAGCCGCGCACACACCCACAGACCCCCGCAGGCACACACACACAGAGAAACATACAAGATACACACAGACACCCGCAGACAGACATGCACATCTTCTCCGCTCACACATAGTCTCCGTCCACACACTCTTCCTCCTTCCTTTCTGCAGCATTTTTCACACGCACATCCGCAAATCTTTTTACACCTGTGGTTTTGCTGCGGATTTGACTGACTCAATGGAAGTCAATGGGTGCAGAAATGCTGCCAATCTGCAAAAAGAATTGACATGTGCACACCAATTCTGGATTCCCATTGATTAACATTGGTTGTGCACTACACTGCGGATTTGGTGCAATTCCGTAAGTCCATAAACGCTGCGGATCTGCAACAAAATACGCAACGTGTGCACATAGCCTTATAGACTCAAATGTAAGGATATCTATCCAAATGTTACAGATTGTCTAAAAACTGGGTCACGCAAAAGGACAATGATCTCAAGTACATCATGAAATCTACATCAGAATAACTGAAAAAGAAAAGAATCAACGAGCTGCAATAGATCAGTCAAAGTACAGACCTCATCCTAATCGAAATACTGTGGTAAAATCATACAAAAACAATCACTTTAAGTTATTGCTGCTAAAGGTGGTTTTACAAGCTATTTATCCTTGGGATGTACTTAATGTAGCACACGCTGCTTCTGCATTTTGCTGTAGTTTTTGTTGAATAAACACTGACACAATGTAATTTGTCAAGTCAAACCTGAGGTTGTATTTAGATTTATTTATTTTATCAATTTATATAGCACCATTAATTCCACAGTGCTTTACAGACATCATGATCACTGTCTCCATTGGGGCTCACAATCTAAATTCCCTATCAGTATGTCTTTGGAGTGTGGGAGGAAACCAAAATGCTGGGAAGAAACACAACCAAATATGGGGAGAATATACAAACTCCTTGCAGACGATCTTCTTGGTGGGATTTTAACTAGTGATTAGTGTTGAGCATTCCGATACCGCAAGTATCGGGTATCGGCCGATACTTGCGGTATCGGAATTCCGATACCGAGATCCAATACTTTTGTGGTATCGGGAATCGGTATCGAAACAACATTAATGTGTAAAATAAAGAATTAAAATTAAAAATATTGATATACTCACCTGTCCGGAGGCCCCTGGACATCACCGCTGGTAACCGGCCTTCTTTGCTTAAAATGAGCGCGTTTATGGCCTTCCATGACGTCACGGTTTCTGATTGGTCGCGTGCCGCTCATGTGACCACCACGCGACCAATCACAAGCCGTGACGTAATTCTCAGGTCCTAAATTCCTAATTCTAGGAATTTAGGACCTGAGAATTACGTCACGGCTTGTGATTGGTTGCGTGGCGGTCACATGAGCGGCATGCGACCAATCAGAAGCCATGACGTCATGGAAGGCCATAAACGCGCTCATTTTAAGCAAAGAAGGCTGCCGGTTCACAGCGGTAAGGTCCAGGCTGCGTCGGAGAGGTGAGTGTATCAATATTTTTTATTTTAATTCTTTATTTTACACATTAATATGGATCCCAGGGCCTGAAGGAGAGTTTCCTCTCCTTCAGACCCTGGGAACCATCAGGGATACCTTCCAATACTTGAGTCCCATTCACTTGTATTGGTATCGGGTATCGGTATCGGATCAGATCCGATACTTTGCCGGTATCGGCCGATACTTTCCGATACCGATACTTTCAAGTATCGGACGGTATCGCTCAACACTACTAGTGATGAGCAAATATACTCGTTACTTGAGATCTCCCGAGCACGCTCGGGTGTCCTCCGAGTAATTTTTAGTGCTTGGAGTTGTAGTTTTTAGCGCCGCAGCTGAATGATTTACATCTGTTAGCCAGCATAAGTACATGTGGGGGTTGCGTGGTTGCTAGGGAATCCCCACATGCACTTATGCTGGCTAACAGATGTAAATCATTCAGCTGCGGCACTAAAAACTAAAACTCCGAGCACTAAAAAATACTCGGAGGACACCCGAGCGTGCTCGGGAAATCTCGAGTAACGAGTATATTCGCTCATCACTAATTTTAACCCCTTCGTAACATATGGCATATATATTTACGTCATATGTCATGACCCTGAATTTGATATGGGCTATAATGCTAAGTCCACATCCTTTCCTACACATGACAGCTGATTTTATCAGCTGTCAAGTGCCTTTAACAGCCACAGATGGATCCGAGATCCACCTGCGGCTGTTAACCAGTTAAATCTTGCTGTGAATCTCCGATAGCAGAATTTACCCATGCGCCAGTCAGAATTCTGCCCATTGGCATCCCTGTTGCATGATCGGGGGGGCGCCGATGGGTTGCCATGACAGCTGGGGGTCTGCAGAAGACCCCTGTGACTGTCATTGTGAATCTACTATGAACGTTGACTCATGGCCGGTGTTCATAGGAGATCAATATATTCCATTATACATAGAAGTGCTGAAGCACTGCTATGTGTGGCACAGGCAGTCAAATGATCGCAGCTTCCAGTCTCCTAATGGGACTAATGAAAACAGTAAAAAGTGGATAAAAAAGTTTTAAAAAATTTGTAAAAAACACAGAAGTTGAAATCACTCCCCTTTTGCACCATTGAAAATTAAACAATTAAAATAAAACACATATTTGATATGTCTTATTTATCAATATATAAAAACAATTAATCAGATCCGTAAACAGTGTAATGAAAGAGAATCAACATGCCAGAATTACAGTACAGACCAAAAGTTTGGACATGCCTTCTCATTTAAAGATGTTTCTGTATTTTCATGACTATGAAAATTGTACATTCACATTGAAGGTATCAAAACTATGAATTAACACATGTGGAATTATATACTTAACAAAAAAGTGTGAAACAACTGAAATTATGTCTTATATTATAGGTTCTTCAAAGTAGCCACCTTTTGCTTTGATGACTGCTTTGGACACGCTTGGCATTCTCTTGATGAGCTTCAAAAGGTAGTCACCGGGAATGGTCTTCCAACAATCTTGAAGGAGTTCCCAGGGATGTATAGCACTTGTTGGCCCTTTTGCCTTCACTCTGCGGTCCAGCACACTCCAAACCATCTCGATTGGGTTCAGGTCTGGTGGAGGCCAGGTCATTTGGCGTAGCACCCCATCACTCTCCTTCTTGGTCAAATAACCCTTACACAGCCTGGAGGTGTGTTTGGGGTCATTGTCCTGTAGAAAAATAAATGATGGTCCAACTAAACGCAAACCGGATGGAATAGCATGCCGCTGCAAGATGCTGTGGTAACCATGCTGGTTCATTATGCCTTAAATTTTGAATAAATCCCCGACAGTGTCACCAGCAAAGCACCCCCACATCATCACACCTCCTCCTCCATGCTTCACGGTGGGAACCAGGTATGTAGAGTCTATCCGTTCACCTTTTCTGCGTCGCACAAAGACACGGTGGTTGGAACCAAAGATCTCAAATTTGGACTCATCAGACCAAAGCACATATTTCCACTGGTCTAATGTCCATTCCTTGTGTTCTTTAGCCCAAACAAGTCTCTTCTGCTTGTTGCCTGTCCTTAGCAGTGGTTTCCTAGCAGCTATTTTACCATGAAGGCCTGCTGCACAAAGTCTCCTCTTAACAGTTGTTGTAGAGATGTGTCTGCTGCTAGAAATCTGTGTGGCATTGACCTGGTCTCTAATCTGAGCTGCTGTTAACCTGCAATTTCTGAGGCTGGTGATTTGGATAAACTTATCCTCAGAAGCAGAGGTGACTCTCGGTTTTCCTTTACTGGGGCGGTCCTCATGTGAGCCAGTTTCTTTGTAGCGCTTGATGGCTTTTTCCACTGCACTTGACACTTTCAAAGTTTGCCCAATTTTTTGGACTGACTGACCTTCATTTCTTAAAGTAATGATGGCCACTCGTTTTTCTTTACTTAGCTGCTTTTTTCTTGCCATAATACAAATACTAACAGCCTATTCAGTAGGACTATCAGCTGTGTATCCACCAGACTTCTGAACACAACTGATGGTCCCAAGCCCATTTATAAGGCAAGAAATCCCACTTATTAAACCTGACAGGGCACACCTGTGAATTGAAAACCATTCCCGGTGACTACCTCTTGAAGCTCATCAAGAGAATGCCAAGAGTGTGCAAAGCAGTCATCAAAGCAAACGGTGGCTACTTTGAAGAACCTAGAATATAAGACATAATTTCAGTTGTTTCACACTTTTTTGTTAAGTATATAATTCCACATGTGTTAATTCATAGTTTTGATGCCTTCAGTGTGAATGTGCAATTTTCATAGTCATGAAAATACAGAAAAATCTTTAAATGAGAAGGTGTGTCCAAACTTTTGGTCTTTACTGTACGTGTTTTTTGCCGCCGTAACATTGCATAAATAAAATACAATAAGAGGCGACCAAAATATTCTATCTACCCAAAGATGACATCAATAAAAATTTTAGTTCAGGGTTAAAAAAGTAAGTCCTCACGCAGCCCCAGATCCCGAAAAAGGAAAACGCTACAGGTCTCAGACTGTGGCAACAAACACAAAAACTTTTTTTCATACAAATTTCAGAATGTTTTTTTACCACTAAAATGAAAAATTAACTCTACATATTTGGTATCTGCATACTTATACTCACCTGGGGAATGATATTGCCAAGTCAGTTTTACCATATATTGAACATGGTAAATAAAAAACCCAAAAAACAATTGTGAAATTGCCCTTTTTTGCAATTTCACTTGGAGTTTTTTTGTTTTCAAGTACACTATATGCTTTACAGTATAATATAAATGATGTTATTCAAAACTACAACTTGTTACACAAAAAACAAGCCCTCATACAGCTATATTGACAGAAAAATAAAAAAAGTTCTCATTATTGGAAGGGGAGGAAAAAAATGGAAAATGGAAAATGGCCATGGCGTTAAGTGGTTAACCGAGGATCCCAGTGCTACAATACTAACCACTGAGCCACCATCCTATGCAATACATAATTTTCAGACCTTCTGAGGACTATATTTTTTATAATTGTGTCCTGATACTTACTTGATATTATGCCCTGTACTTAGTTTGTCTCATGACTGTAAATAAAGCAGTATGACTCTACTTTAAAGAGATTAGTTATTATTTTCTGGAAATGCAACAAATTAAGTACCAAAATGGTATAATGGGAATTAATAAAAAAAATTAACTTGCACTATTCCAGTTAATGGGGCCATGGAGCCGTTTCTTACACAGTGAATGGCAAGGAGTGTCAATAAGAAGGGAAAATTTTAAATGGAATGCAGAACCAAAAATCTTACAGGCCCCTTCATTCTCTGAATTGGTAACGTTCTTAGTGTTCTGACCTCCACTAATAATAAAGTTATCAATATACCAGGAAAAAGTGGACTTTAACTGCGCTGCTTGATTGCCAAATACATGGATCAGAAGATTAAACCTTAATAAAAGTGCCAGGCCCCATTTCCTAATCCAAATCGTTTGGGCTAACACTGTGTTAGAGTCAGGACTCAGGAAGTCACATTTACTAATCAAAATCGTTTTGACTAATATTGGGGTGCAGGCACCAGGCCCCATTTCCTAATCCAAACAGTTTGGGCTAACACTGTGCTGCAGTCTGGACTCAGGAGGTCACATTTACTAATCAAAATAATTTAGCCACAGCCAGAATTGTGGCTGAGGATGTAGTGCTTGTCATGGTTGCATCACTCCCTGCCTGTGCAGTAAGCTGCAACTTCCTTGTCTTCCTCCTCCGCCTCCTCTGCTGATCTACTCAACTGCGTGCCTCTGGGTTCACAAATGGGATCCACAACATCATTGTCATCCTCTCTGTTCTCCCCCTCTTCGCCCTTAGAGTTACCCTCCTCCTCTTCCTGACCTGACAGCACAGTACAGTCCACATGCACTTCAAGTATCTGACTCTTATCAGGACCACCACCACTCCCGGGAGTTAACGTCTGGTGATGAGGGTCTGGATTCTGCTCAGACCCTACTTCGTCCAGCCCCGAATCCAAATGAAAAAAAATTTGGGCACTGGTGCAGATGCTTTACTCCTCTTGAGTCTGTGAATCTTTGGAGAAGACCTCTGATGTCCATGAAACAGAATATGTGAACAGCTCTGCAGACTCGCACATCTGTTGTTCGCCAGTCAGGTGGGTGGTTGGAGAGTTGTGACTTGGGGGAAACAAGGGTAATTAGAGTGCCAGCACTGAGGACTGTACTGTGTGTGATGTTAAGGTGCAGGAAGAGGAGAAGAGGCCACTTGCCATCCACTGGAGCACATGCTATTTTAGGCCATCTTCTAAAAGATGAAGGGGTCCCGCAAGATTGCTGCCTTGGGGTAACCCTGGACTTTGATCTGTCCTTCAAAACACATATCCATGCCATTTCTACTTCCTGCCAACTACAACTTAAAAAATATTTCCTGGATCCGTACATTCCTTAATCAAGAACCTGCAAAAACCGTAGTCCAGGCACTCATCTCCCGCCTCGACTACTGCAAACTCATGCTTTTTTGCCCTCCCTTCTAACAGTCTCTCCCCCCTCCAATCTATCCTAAACTCTGTTGCCTGACTAATCCACCTGTCCCTCACTATACCATGGCCTCTCCTCTCTGTCAATCCCTTCACTGGCTCCCCAATACCCAGAGACTCCAGTTCAAAACCCTAACCATGACATAAAAAGCCATCCACATCCTGTCTCCTCCATACATCTGTGACCTAGACTCCCGGTACTTACCTGAACTCAACTTTCTATCCTCACAAGATCTCCTTCTCTACATCTCCTCTTCTTACAATTGCATACTAGATTTCTCCTGTAGATCCCCTCTACTCTGGAACTGTCTACCCCAACATATCATACTCTCGCCTACCACGGGAACCTTCAAAAAGAACCTAAAGAACCACCTCTTCCGACAAGCCTACAACCTACAATAACCACCGCTCCACCATACCGCTGCACAAGCAGCTTTACTCTCACCTACTTTATCCTCACTCATCCCTTGTAGACTCTGACCCCTCACAGGCAGGGTCCTCTCGCCTCCAGTACCAGTTGGTGACTTGTAGTGTTTAAAATTATTGCACTTGTTTTTATTATGTATACCCCTTTTCACATGTAAAGCGACATGGAATAAATGGCGCTATAACAATAAATCATAATAATAATTACGATTTATAAAGAAAGGGAGTCAAGTAGCCCGCACAGTAACAGAAGCTGTAAAAAACTGAGCAATTATACTATTTCAACTCTGAACAAATTGATGGGACTTTAGTGATGTGTGCCAATAATTTTTGGAAATGTTAGTACTCCAAGTTGGATCTCCTTCATGTGTGTTGCCTGTAGCAGTAGGGCTCCTAGACTAGCAAGCATGCACAAACTTTCAATCAAATACCTGTGTTACTATCCTTAAATGTTTCTAACACCAGTAGTCGACAAAGCTCATATTTGTGCCACCTGAGTGTGGCTGAGTAAAAAAGCAGTTTGAGCTGTTGCATGAGGTATCAGGGATCCCAGCAAAGCAGGTTTCCACCGGTCACTCACTCACCTCATATTAATTTAAACTTAAATTAAAAACTATAAACGCTGGCCCAGACCCTGATACCTCATGTATGGCCCATGGCTGACTGCTATGTCATTATCAAATTTCTACTGTGGATCAATTGATTACACTTTTCCTGTTGTCTGCCCCTAATTTTTGGTAATGTTTGGTCTCCAAGCTTCATGTGTGTTGCCTGAATTTGGCAGGGCTCTTAGAGAACCAGGCATACACCTGTCACTCATCCATGTGTTACTGATCAATGTTTCAGCTAGAAATGCAAGTACAAGCCCTGTTCCAGGCCCTGTCCCATGCATCCATGCAATTATACTATTTGTATTCTTGGTCAATTGATGCCACTTTTCTTGGTGCCTGCCCCTAATTTGAGGTGTTTGGGAAGTGTTTTGGCCCCCCTTAAGGTGTTGTCTATGTGTTTGGTTTTCCCTCCCATTGAATTCAGTGGGGTTTAAGTATGTTCGACAAACCGTTCTGTGAACATGTTCGGCAAACATCGGGACGCTTGCCTAACCGAACCTTGAAAGGTTCACTCATCTCTAGCGAAGACAATAAACCACTGGGCAAAGATTTATGTTTTTGGCAATTTATCAGTGCAGTTAAGGTCCACGCTGATCCTGGTATATTGGCACATTGCATCCCCATAGATACTGTAGAAACTAATATTTTCACACTATATAGTGCATGTGTCTACACACAAACCCTGGAAGTAAGCATACAACTACATGTTTACCTGCTCTGCATAATCTGGATAAAACTCTATTTGCGAGTTATGTTCCTCCTTAGCTTCAATAATAAAGCAATGGCATATTTTAATGCTGTGCCATGACTTTACAAAATGCTAATGCAACTTTAAATCTTTTTTATAAGGGAGATGGAGTTAGGGTTTTTATTGTTTGTTTTTTTAGGAAAACGGAGATTCAATCACCAAAAATATATATTACGAAATTCATCACTATAGAAAGTCAATCCTATTTAAAATTATGTTCAAAGAGCTAAGATAAAAGTAAATAAAAGTTTAAGAAAGTTATGCCATAATCATATATTGGTTCTGCTAATAACAGTCTCAGAGCTAAAACATCACATCATTATTATTTAATATTAATTTATTTAAGAAAAACTGTTTAAATTAAAACAATACAATAAATGAGCTTAAGTGTGTCTGATATTATGCATCATATAGCACAAAAAAATGTTGACATTGGAACCTTAAAGGGGTAATCCCCTTTCAGAAAATCCCAGCCATCAGGCACAGTTTGTTATATAAAAAAGCAAAACGCACCTTACTCTTCATTCTCACGTCTACAGCTAAGTCCTGACCGCTACACCTGTTATTTGATGTTGGCTGCAGCACTGACATCATGTCGACAGTGCGGCATCTAAATCACAGAGCTCATCGGCTCTATCTCCGTTCAGAGCGACTGTGCTCACTGATCTGCTGTCAGCGCTTCAGTCAACATCAGATACCGGAATTATCAGATATTGAAGCAGTGGTGGAGAGACAGAGCTGGACCCAGGGAGGAAGCACCTTTCTCTTGAGACAATTACTCACCTCTTGGGCCAGGCTCTCCTCTGTCTCCATCTTGTCCTTTCTCTCCCATTGGACCGTCTGCACCTTTTAATCCTAAAACAGGATAATATAAAAAGTGTATGTTTTTTCAGTTATAGTTGTGAATTAATATTAAAAGGCAATCTTATAACTTACCAGTAAAGGATAATGGCTAAAAGAAGTATAGGCGATACTAACATATAATCTTAAGAAGTTCTGTGCCATTTCCTTTCTTCCTGCTATCAAGTCTCTTTTCTATCTAAGCCTTTCTACCACACAGTAATGTCCCTCATATACTGCAAATGGCCGCTGATAGAGATGATGCAGTTGATGTAACTTCATCCAGCAGTAGTGTCTATTAAAACTTACTGCGCTTGTGCCAGGTTACTTCTTTGACACAAGATCAGGATGACCAGAATTATTACCCTTTGGCCTTCCCTTATATATCCCTGCACTCCAACAATCTGCACTCAAATCTGCTATCCAGTTAAAATAACTGTTTTCTCTATCATATCTCATTGCCCTCAAATTAATTTTAAAATACTGTTCTTAACAGCCCACCAACTGTTGTTTCCATATATCTCTGCTCTAATCTTTGATACACGCAAGACCTTCTTCTCTGCACTAGGCTTCTCTGCCCTCTATGATCTCTAAAAAGGCCTAATGTTGTAGATGACACATTTCCTTTGTATTTAAGGTAAAAAAAAAACATATATTGGCATTTGTTACATTTTAAAAATTACAAAAAGGGACAATACAAAAGTTTGGAGATTTGTGTGCTCTGATAACTTTGATCAAGGTTTCAAACATTAATTAACCTGTGTGGGTTATGGTTTGTTCACTGTCATCATTAGGAAAAGGCTGGGTAATGCAAATTTCCCAGCTTTATAAAAACCGATCCTCATCTAACCTTGTGCCAAAAAGCAGCAGCCATGGATCCTTCTAAGCAGCTATCTAGTACTCTGAAAATGAAAATGTTGGAGGCCCACAAAGCAGGACAAGGCTATAAGAAGATAGCAAAGCATTTTCAAGTTGCCCTTTAATCAGTCCGAAATGTAATTAAGGAATGGTACTTAACAGGATCAGTGCAGGTCAAGATAAGTTCTGGAAGACCAAGTAAAATTTCAATGAAAGCTGCTTGTAGGATTGCTAGAAAGCCAAATAAGAACCCCTGCTTGACTGAAAAAGACCTTCAGAAAGATTTGTGGCACATTGTGGATTTGTGGAACATTGTTCTATTGTTCAGAGACACCTGCACAAATATGGCCTTCACAGAAGAGTCATCAGTAGAAAACCTCTCATGTATCCTCATCATAAAATTCAAGTCATGGACAGATGAGGTTAAAATAGAACTCTTCAGAAACAATGAACAAAGGTTTGTGTGAAGAAAAAGGTGCACAGAATTTCAGGAAAAGTACATCTTGCCAACCACTAAGCATGGGGGTGGATCAATCATGCTTTGTGGTTGTGTTGCAGCTAATGGCACGGCGAACATTTCATGGGTAGAGGGAAGAAAGTATTAATTGAAATTTCAACAAATGCTTGATGCAAAGATAACATCATCTGCAAAAAATCTGAAGTTGAAAAGAGGATGGGTGCTACAAATGGATAATGATCGTAACCACACGTCAAAATCCACAATAGACTACCTCTAAAGGTGCAAGCTGAAGATTTGACAATGACCCTCATGGTCCCCTAATCTGAACAGCATTGAAAATCTGTGGCAAGATCTCAAAATAGCAGTGCATGCAAAATGACCCAGGAATCTCAGAGAACTGGAAGAATTTTCAAAGGAAGAATAGATGAAAATCCATCAAACAAGAATTGAAAGACTCTTGACTGACTAAAAAAAGCATTCACACGCTATAATACTTTCAAAAGGGGGCGTTACTAGCTACAAACTACGCAGGGTGCACAAACATTTGCATTGATCCATTTTCCTTTTTGTAATTTTTAAAATGTAAAAGATGAAAATATATATTTTTTTTGCCTAAAATACAAAAGAAAAGTGTTATCTTTAACTTCAGGCCCTTTAGAGATCATTTTATCTTCAACTTGCTTAACTGTTCACAATAACAGTAATTTTATCCGGGGTGCCAAAACTTTTTCAAGCCACTGTACCTACACCCTATGTATTTTCCTTTTTCCTTATAGATAGTAAGTTCTTGTGCAGAGTAGTAACTTAGAGCTCTTAGACCACAACTTTTCTCTCTAATAAGGCACCCACCTACTATGTGCCAAAAAGAAAAATGGAAATGTTTTACTACGTGGTAAAATAAGTACTCTTATATGGCCCATATAGCAATATCTTTTTCTTTCATAGATAAGATACTTAGCATGCTCACCTGCTTTTATTATTTATTTATCATTTTTTATCATTTTACCTATATGAATACATTACTTTTACTTTGTGTACCTGGAAATCCTGGCGCTCCTTGAGGCCCTTTATCACCCTTTTCTCCTGTTTGACCTGGAAAACCTGCATC
Organism: Ranitomeya variabilis; assembly: GCF_051348905.1. Lineage (NCBI taxonomy): Eukaryota > Metazoa > Chordata > Amphibia > Anura > Dendrobatidae > Ranitomeya > Ranitomeya variabilis. The sequence continues at coordinate 524,246,051 of NC_135234.1, read as the reverse complement.
TCCCTACAAAAAAGTAATTAATTACCTTCTATGTATTGGAAAAAAAACATAAACAACATTGATAGCAGCTTTTAAATTGGGAAAATTACTTACAGGAAGACCTTGATTTCCAATTTCACCTTTTACTCCCTGAAAACCAGGAGCTCCAGGCCAACCTCTTTCACCTTTGTCTCCTTTTGCTCCCTCCTGTCCTGGATAGCCAGCAACACCCACAGGTCCAGGAACACCTAGGAAAATAGAATATGTAACTAACAAGCAGTATCATCTTTTCACAGTTTAAATTTCTAGAAATTGTAAGTATGAGTGGTTTCTAGGCATCAGTCAAAACTACCAGCAAATAACACTGCTGGATTGTCATGTTGTGATAATATATTAGATACATCTCTCACATGGGGCAAAATGGGTTCCATTGGATGCTGTGTAGTATTAGCTGGTAAGAGGTTTTTCCTTTTCCATTTAAAAGGATTTTCTGAAATTGCTACATAAAGTTGAAACCAGAAGTTTGCATACACTATATAAAAAGACACATACGCATGTTTTTCTCAATTATGAACACACAGTTTGTTGCCAAAACTGGTAATGAGGAACAAAACAACTGAACTGACTAATGAATCAATATTAAAACATAATGTTTATTCGATTATAATTAAAAAAACATTTAAAATTTCAGGAATAGGATATTGGAAAATAGAGGTGTAATTAACCCCTTTACCCCCAAGGGTGGTTTGCACGTTAATGACCGGGCCAATTTTTACAATTCCGACCACTGTCCCTTTATGAGGTTATAACTCTGGAACGCTTCAACGGATCCCGGTGATTCTGACACTGTTTTCTAGTGACATATTGTACTTCATGAGAGTGGTAAAATTTATTTGATATTACCTGCGTTTATTTGTGAAAAAAACGGAAATTTGGCAAAAATTTTGAAAATTTCGCAATTTTCCAACTTTGAATTTTTATACAATTAAATCACAGAGATATGTCACACAAAATACTTAATAAGTAACATTTCCCACATGTCTACTTTACATCAGCACAATTTTGGAACCAAAATTTTTTCTTGTTAGGGAGTTATAAGGGTTAAAAGTTGACCAGCAATTTCTCATTTTTACAACACCATTTTTTTTTAGGGACCACATCTCATTTGAAGTCATTTTGAGGGGTCTATATGATAGAAAATACCCAAGTGTGACACCATTCTAAAAACTGCACCCCTCAAGGTGCTCAAAACCACATTCAAGAAGTTTATTAACCCTTCAGGTGTTTCACAGGAATTTTTGGAATGTTTAAATAAAAATGAACATTTAACTTTTTTACACAAAAAATTTACTTCAGCTCCAATATGTTTTATTTTACCAAGGGTAACAGGAGAAAATGGACCCCAAAAGTTGTTGTACAATTTGTCCTGAGTACGCCGATACCCCATATGTGGGGGTAAACCACTGTTTGGGCGCATGGCAGAGCTCGGAAGCGAAGGAGCGACATTTGGCTTTTCAATGCAAAATTGACTGGAATTGAGATAGGACGCCATGTTGCGTTTGGAGAGCCCCTGATGTGCCTAAACATTGAAACCCCCCACAAGTGACACCATTTTGGAAAGTAGACCCCCTAAGGAACTTATCTAGATGTGTGGTGAGCACTTTGACCCATTAAGTCATTCACAGAAGTTTATAATGCAGAGCCATAAAAATAAAAAATCATATTTTTTCACAAAAATGATCTTTTCGCCCCCAATTTTTTAATATCCCAAGGGTAAGAGAAGAAATTGGACTCCAAAAGTTGTACAATTGGCCCTGAGCACGCTGATACCCCATATGTGGGGGTAAACCACTGTTTGGGCGCAAGGGAGAGCTCGGAAGGGAAGGAGCGCCGTTTGACTTTTCAATGCAAAATTGACTGGAATTGAGATGGGACGCCATGTTGTGTTTGGAGAGCCCCTGATATGCCTAAACATTGAAACCCCCCACAAGTGACACCATTTTGGAAGGGAGCTTGGAAGGGAATGAGCGCCATTTGGAATGCAGACTTAGATGGAATGGTCTGCAGGCGTCACGTTGCATTTGCAGAGCCCCTAATGTACCTAAACCGTAGAAATCCCCCACAAGTGACCTCATATTGGAAACTAGACCCCCAAGGAACTTATCTAGATGTGTTGTGAGAACTTTTAACCCCCAAGTGTTTCACTACAGTTTATAACGCAGAGCCGTGAAAATAAAAAAATCCTTTTTTTTCCACAAAAAATATTTTTTAGCCCCCAGTTTTGTATTTTTCCAAGGGAAACAGTGTAAATTGAACCCCAAAAGTTGTTGTCCAATTTGTCCTGAGTACGCTGATACCCAATATGTGGGGGGAACCACCGTTTGGGCGCATGGCAGAGCTCGGAAGGGAAGGAGCGCCATTTGGAATGCAGACTTAGATGGATTGGTCTGCAGGCGTCACGTTGCATTTGCAGAGCCCCTGATGTAACTAAACAGTAGAAACCCCCCATAAGTGACCCCATATTGGAAACTAGACCCCCCAAGGAACTTATCTAGATGTGTTGTGAGAACTTTGAACCCCCAAGTGTTTCACTACAGTTAATAACTCAGAGCCGTGAAAATAAAAAATATATATTTTTTTTTACACACAAATTATTTTTTAGCCCCCAGTTTTGTATTTTCCCAAGGGTAACAGGAGAAATTAGACCCCAAAAGTTGTTGTCCAATGTGTCCTGAGTACGCTGATACCCCATATATTGGGGTAAACCCCTGATTGTGCACACGGGAGAGCACTGTTTTACTTTTTCAATGCAGAATTGGCTGGAATTGAGATTGGACGCAATGTCGCATTTGGAGAGCCCCTGATGTGCCTAAACAGTGGAAACCCCCCAATTATAACTGAAACCCTAATCCAAACACACCCCTAACCCTAATCTCAACTGTAACCCTAACCACACCCCTAACCCTGATCCCAACCCTATTCCCAACCGTAAATGTAATCCAAACTCTAACCCTAACTTTAGCCTCAACCCTAACCCTAGCCCCAACCCTAACCCTAGGCCTAGCCCTAACCCTAAACCTAGCCCTAACCCTAGCCCTAACCATAACCCTAGCCCTAACCCTAGCCCTAACCCTAATGGGAAAATGGAAATAAATACATTTTTTTAATTTTTCGCAACTAAAGGGGTGATGAAGGGGTGTTTGATTTACTATTTATAGCATGTTTTCTAGCGGATTTTTGATTGGCAGCCGTCACACACTAAAAGTCGCTTCTTATTGCAAAAAATGTTTTTTGCGTTACCACATTTTGAGTGCTATAATTTTTCCATATTTTGGTCCACAGAGTCATGTGAGGTCTTGGTTTTTGCGGGATGAGTTGATGTTTTTATTGGCAACATTTTCGGGCATGTGACATTTTTTGATCGCTTTTTATTCCGATTTTTGTGAGGCAGAATGACCAAAAACCAGCTATTCATTAATTTCTTTTGGGGGGGGCGTTTATACCGTTCTGCGTTTGGTAAAATGGATAAAGCAGTTTTATTCTTCGGGTCAGTACAATTACAGCGATACCTCATTTATATTTTTTTTATGTTTTGGCGCTTTTATACGATAAAAACTATTTTATAGAAAAAATAATTATTTTTGCATCGCCTTATTCTGAGGACTATAACTTTTTTATTTTTTTGCTGATGATGCCGTATGGCAGCTCGTTTTTTGCGGGACAAGATGACATTTTCAGCGGTACCATTGTTATTTATTTCCGTCTTTTTGATCGCATGTTATTCCACTTTTTGTTCGGCAGTATGATAATAAAGCGTTGTTTTTTGCCTCGTTTTTTTTTTACGGTGTTCACTGAAGAGGTGGGACAGTTTTATAGGTTGGGTCGTTACGGACGCGGCGATACTAAATATGTGTACTTTTATTGTTTTATTTTTTTATTTAGCTAAAGGAATGTATTGGAACAATATTTTTTTTTATTATTTATTTAGGATTTTTTTTTTACACATATTATATATTTTTTTTTCTACATTTTTACTTTGCCCCGGGGGGGCTGTGCACTGTGTCAGATTGGCGATCTGAAGTGCACAGCTCCAGGCTTCCCAGCTCCTGCTCTGAGCAGGCGCTGTGAAGCCACCTCCCTGCAGGACCCGGATACAGCCCCGCGGCCATTTTGGATCCGGGGCTTGCAGGGAGAAGACGCTCAGTACAAGGTGAGCACATCACCTTGTACCGATCATCTCAGGGAAGCACGCATGGAGCCCCCTCCCTGCGCGATGCTTCCCTATACCGCCGGAACACCGCGATCATGTTTGATCGCAGTGTGTCGGGGGTTAATGTGCCGGGGGTGGTCTGTGACCGCTCCTGGCACATAGTGCCGATGTCAGCTGCGATAGTCAGCTGACACCCGGCCGTGATCGGCCGCGCTCCCCCCGTGAGCGCGGCTGATCGCGCTGGACGTACTATTCCGTCCTTGGGAAGTAGGGCCCACTCCACATGGACGGAATAGTACGTCCAATGACAGAAAGGGGTTAAAGTCCATAATAAATGTATAGCAGCAAAGTATACAATAACTTTTTAAATTGTTTAAAGGCACATAATCCCTGAAGCTGCTAATGCATATATAAATCTAAATAGACAAAGAATTAAAGGACAAATGCCAATCAGTAATTTTATAAATATATTATTTTAAATAAATTAATTTAGGAATAAATAAATGATATAAATGATTAGAAAAATACAAACAATAATAAAAAAATCAAGGTATGCTATTATAGATTATATATAGATTATATACATAGATGGAACTATCATTTCACAATTCTAAAGTGCATATGCATGAAAAGCAGAGATCACTGCAGATAGTCTAACTATGGAGTAGACACACTCTACTCCTTAGTCAGACTAAAACAAAAGATCCCCAAACCGTAAGGCTGCCACAATCGGGACATTTGTATTTACAATACATGAATTTCTATGTCCAATGACAACCTGGAAAAGTGGGAGGGGCAAGCTTTGTACAATAAATAAAGTGACAAGGAACATATGATCTCTCCTTCCACAAGCTTCTCACAACAGTTAGTCAGAATTTGCGCCTATTCCTCCTGAAAAAACTGTTGAAACTGATCCAGGTTTGTACGTCGCCTTGCTCACATCTGCCTTTGCTTTGCCCATGAATTTTCAATAAGATTGAGATCATGGCTTTGTGATGGCCACTCCAAAACATTGACTTTATCCTTAAGCCACTTTGCTACCATTTTGGCATTATGCTTCCGGTAATTGTCCATTTGGAAGACCCATTTCAGCCCAAGCTTTAACTTCCTTTTTGATATTTTGAGATGTTGCTTCAGTATTGCCACATAATCTTCTTTTTTCATGATGCCATCCATTTTGTGAAGTGCATCACTCCTGCAGCAAAACAACCCCACAACATGATGCTGCCACCACCTTGTTTCACAGTTGGGATGGTGTTCTTAGGCTTCCAAGCTTCTCCCTCTATCCTTCAAATGTAACAATGGTCATTATGCCCCAAAAGTTACATTTTAGTTTCATCAGACTCCAGGACATTGCTCCAAAAATTAAGGTCTTTGTTCCTGTGTGCATTTCCAAACATTAATCTGGCTTTTTTATGTTTGCTTTCTAGCAATGGCAGAGTGGCCTTTCAGTCCATGTTGTTACAGTACTTGTTTTACTGTAGATATTGACACAATCTTACCAGCTTCCGCCATCATCTTCACAAGGTCTTTTTCTTTTGTCCTTGAGTTGATATACACATGTCGAACCAAAGCACATTCGTGTCTGGATTCAGGTATCTTGAAATTGTACCCAAGGATAAGCCAGACTTGTGCAAGTCCACAATTCTCTTCCTGATATCTTGGCTGCTTTCTTTACACTGCGTGTTTGAGGTGCGCATTAAAATACATCCACAAGTGTGTCTCTAATTAACTCAGATGTTGCCATAAAACCAGAAGAAGCTTCCAAACACATGACATCATCATATGGCCAGTCCAGAATTGTTTAAAGGCATAGTAATCTTAGTGCATGTAAACTTTTGACTTTGCAGTAAGTAATAAAAATGCCTTAAAACATTCTCTCTCTCTCATTATTCTGGCATTTGGGAAACATTGATAATTATGGTAATCCTAATTGACCTAAAATGGGAAAGGTTTATTCTGATTTCATGTCAGATATTGAGAATAACATGCATATGTGTCTCTTTATATAGTGTATGTAAACTTCTGGTTTCAGCTGTATTTGCCCAAGTAGAAGAAATGGCATAAAGTAACAAACCTAAAATCGCCTGATAAATCACCCAAATCTTCAGTGCTCCTCACTGTCCTCTGCTTTCTACCCTACAGCGATCACATTCCAACACCGAAGTCAATTACTCCGCAGTCATTTGGAGATAGACAGCATTAGACCACTCAGCCCAGTAATTAGCTGCAGCAATCACAGAGGGTTTATTTAGATGAGCTGAACGCAGCCTTTAAACAGCTATTAATCAGGGACATACAAATAGTCCGCAGTCATTTAATGGCGTGTTTAGCCAGGCCAACCGCACTTTATGAGTCCAGTATAATCTGTAATGTAGTGGCAGCACATGCCCTGTTAACAGTTAGATAGGCCAATAATCAGGAAGTATTTCCATGAACACTAATTCTCTATTATCGTTCTGTTTAAATGAATCCATAGTTAGATGAAAAGGGATAGCTGCAGGGAAGTAAACCGTGGCCAGTGGGGAGTTCCAGGGCTGCACTGGAATGAAAAAGGATGAATATAGGGTTTATATTTTTTTCTTGCTATTTTAGGTCATATCCTCCCTTTAGGTAATGTTTTTTTTATCTGTGAATGTCTCTTGTAGGATATGAAGAAGCATATTACTGACACACACACAATTTAAATTCAATATTAGTAAAAAAAACCTGATGTAATACAGTTTAATACTAAACATAATAAAGATGCACATTGCTAAATTAATTATTTGTTCATTCCTTTACCTGGAAATCCTGGAGGACCAGGATGCCCCTTGTCACCTTTTGGTCCGTCCATTGCCATACCAGGAAGTCCAGGAACACCCTGTGGGCCACGTACACCTTGGTTTCCAGGAAACCCTAGATCACCTTTAATACCAGGGAAGCCAGGTGCTCCAGGTGAACCAGGAAATCCAGCATCACCTTTGACACCTATGAAGTAAAAATTAAGCAAATGATAAAATATATTAGAGAGAAACATTACATAAAAAATTCATTATATCCAGATTTGACTTTCATTTTTTTTTAAATTCTTTTTTATTTCTTTTCTTTCTTTTTGGGGGGATTTGTTTGATTAGAAGCACCTAGAGTATTTCTCTACGAAGCAGGATGTACACACATTGTGCGTCAGCCAACCTGACGGAATGTCTGTCTGCTGGATGTAGTAAAGTTGAGTGTGCTACTGGTGAGTGACCAGCTAAAATGTGAAAAACATTTTCACATGACTGTAGCAGAGAGAGAGAGATAGGCCGGGCCTCTTTCTGAATTGAGACTGCGCTAAGCAGTCTGTTTGTGAGAGCTGCAGAGAACCATGTGGAAGCTACAGCATGCTCAGTGTGAACCGTGCCCACAGTTGAACATTACTGTTTGGCACTAGAAGCTGCTGAAGCTCAAACTGAAGGGTATCGTGTCTGTGTATGAAGTCTGCTCCAGAAAAAAGGGACTGTAATATATTCGGGTGAGCACGTGCTGACATATGTGATCATGATGCACAGGCCGCGTGCAGAGAACCACAAGTATCTCTGGTTGCTATGAACAATAGCTGTTTTGTTTGACCGCACTGGGACTAGCTCAGCCATGTATGAGCAGCCAGGGTCTGTTCTGCTTAGTGTATGGACAAGGCTAGGGATTTACAGTATGCTTATGGTTTTGTGTTTGGTGCTGGGCAACCCGTGGAAAGCAATAAAAACTGCTTGTCTATGGACCAAAACTGCATTGCCTGTGTGAACGCTACCTAATGCCTACCTGATAGCATGAATCACTACACTGGCTAGAGTTTGAAAAATATTTCAGTGATTTGCAAAACAATAGTCAGACTCATGTCAATGAATTTTTAGCATATAGTTGTACAGAATTTTACCTTTCTCTCCGCGTTCCCCAGGGTATCCAGGAACGCCTCTCCCAGGTATACCTTAAATTACATAAATATTATTCAAATTATATTACAAAGAATAAATACAGTATTACATAAGCACATAGCGAATAATTAACAAAGTAACAAAATAGTTTGCTTTTACAACACATTACTGTACTATTATATTCTATTCTAATAAAAAATCAGGTATTGTGGAGCAAAGGCTAATTAGTATATCTCAGGACAGTACAAGGTTAAAGGAGTTTGCCATTATTTTTTTTTATTGTTGGACTATACTTAGTATAGACATTCAATATATGATTGGTGGGATGCGACAACTGGCCCTTTCATCAAACGGCTGTTACCGATGGCAGAAAGTTGTCAGATGCTACCAGAATACAGCAGCTCCATCAAAACTATAGTGGCCACACCCAGGGGCTGCAGCTAATCGGCAGGGGTGATGGTTGTAGCATGCCCACTGATCAGATATTAATGGTCTACCTTAAATATAGGCCAACTTCTTTCATGGTTTTCCTTACAATTAGGAAATTGTGACTGTGAAGTACACATTTGTCTAAAGAGTTTAAAAATGTATGCTAACAATTGTAATTGGGAAAAAAATCTATTCTTTGGTCATGGCAAGTAGGAAGAATGTATACTTTTATGAAATAAGGAGTTTATGCCTTGCATATTTTTGCATCTTTCTTCAAGACTGCTGTTTCATGGAAAAGTACCACATCCAGATTTTGTTTACTTAAAAATTCCATTTACATCCCATTTTTTAAGAAATGTTGATGAATGTTTCCCAATCAATTGACCAATTCTTCTATGTGCTTTCCCTAGCAGATAAATGGTGTCAGATGTTTCTGGCTTCAGCTTACCTACCTCTCCCTGTTGAAATAAAATTCCAAACCAAACATGAATTTTTATGTTGAAGTCTTAGGGAAAAAAGCAAAGAAAGAAGATAACAAATATTGAAACAACTTGACTTACCTGGTTCACCCTTTTCCCCTGGTGTTCCCTGAATCCCATCATATCCAGGTTCTCCTTTTTCACCAATGGAGCCAGATGGACCCTCAGTTCCACGTTCACCTACACATTTGCCAAAAACAAAAATCAATCTAACAGATTTTTTTTTTTGGTAAATGTAATGTCTGAAACAAAATGCTCATGTAAAGATCATCTTGTAGCTCGGCTCCACAGCAGTACAACTTGGCAGCTTTGAGGGAATTTAACAGACCCTGAGCTACAATAGAAACCCTGCAATTATGTCTATAATGTGCCAATAAACACCTAGAATGGCAAACTACCAGGACCATGCACCTTAAATGAGGGATTTAGCTTAGGTCTGAAAACTGCTATTACAAGAAGGTGCTGTATAACACAGACAGCATCTTCTGGGTGTTGCGTGGGCTCAGCTCCTGAGCTTCATACACCTGAACCTTACATGTACCATATTAGTTGAGTCTGATATCCAACACCGTAACCAATCAGCTAATATCTTCTCCGGATATAACTTGATATAACTGATGTACGGAGCAGAACATTACAGCCAATATGTTGCTTTGTGAACGATAAGCTCATGAAAAGAATAAAGTGGTGATAAAGCTCAGATACTCTTATGAAGACATCAGTAGTATTCAATGTGATCTGTAAAATGATTATAAATTACAATAATAACAATCTGTACAAGTTCCTCCAGCTTGAAAAAAATCATGAAGGAATCATTTTTGCACAATGAACCGAGTTTTAAAGGATCGCTAGCAGATTACAGTCAACCTTAACTTATTTACGGAAACCTTGCTCTAGATGTACATAGATGATAAATGTACTTAATCTGGAACACCCCTTTAAAGGGAGTTCTGTTCCTTTATGCTTCTCACCTGGTAGTCCTTTTGATCCTGGAATACCATCTTGTCCAGAGAAGCCCTTCTCTCCTTTCTCTCCAGGCATACCCGGGTTACCTATTACCATATTAATATTATGTTAAAGTTGCATTTCCCCTTCTTATCAAAATATTCCGCTCAAACCACAGGACATCTAATCACCTGGAAACCCTGCAGAGCCCGATGATCCTTTTGGTCCTGGTAATCCAGGCATTCCGGGGACACCAATGTCACCTTTGTCTCCCCTTTCACCTGGGACACCTTGAAGACCATCAGTTCCAGCATCGCCCTACATTCAAATGTGTTTTAAAAACAAATTTAGAAACAAAATATAAGTGTTACATATATTTACTTTCAGGGAAAAGCTGTTATTATTTTATTCTATGTATCAAAAACAGGGTTCAGTAGAAAACAACATAAATTCTTTCGCTTTCATTTTTGGATAAGATGATGCGGTCTTAACTCCTCCAAGACCAGGCAAATGTCTTTGTTTTCAAAGGCCTATTATTTTTCTTGTGGGACAAATTTTATTTTTTATTTGCACCATTTAAGTTACCATAGAATGTACTAAAAAAAACAGTAAGAAACTTCTTAATGAGATGTAATAAAATAACACAAGTCCACTGTTTTATTAGGATTTTTTTCTATGGCATTTACTGTGTAGTAAAATTGACGTTAACTTTGCATATCTGGGGGTTTATTTAAACTTCCATATTTTTTAAAAATTGTTTTTATATATACATACATATATGTGTACAAAACAATATATATGAGTAATATAGTGACTGCAGGAACACTACACCACAATAATTATGCATGGCAGCATATTGTAAACCTTCACAGGGGTATTAAGATGGCAGAAACATGGGCTTTTACATATCCCTGATTGCTATAGAAACCCATCAATATTCCGCAATCAAGCTGCATTAGAAAGCAATAGTGTGACTCAAAGTAATGTTGGTCATACTGTATATGTGAGGATTCAGTAACCACATCAAGCCAAATAAGCGAGAAGTAGGTTCCACTGATTCTTATGTGTGACAGACACACTGTTCTATGCAAAATGTCTTATAATTATATATATTTTTAAGGTAAAGTATGAAAATCTTAAAACATTTCAGGAACATCTATTAATACTGGTGCTCTGCCTGAGCATTGTACAAGTCTTTCTTCCAGTGAAGCATGCGCCACATTTATCATCAGAATCCATGCTCACAAAAATACAGTGGTCTTAAAATTACTCCGAACTTTCTTACACCAAATTTCTAAACCGAAAATTGGAAAAAAGATTAATAAATTGCTTCCCCAACTTTTCCTTACACATCTTGTTAAAGTACTACGAGGACTAACTAAATATGATGTTCAACACAAACCACAAGCTCGCGTTACTATATTGGTACATTTCTCTATCAGCCTTGCACAAGTAAGCAAAAAATAACAACAGATTACCTTTAAGTCATTAAATGAGGTACCTACATTTACTCAAAACTGGATTTTTGTTTTTACCTTTGTGCCTGGAGGTCCTGGTATGCCAATGCCAGGTAGACCTTCTTCACCTTTAAGTCCTTTTTCACCTTTGATTCCAGTAACACCCGGAAGACCAGGAGTGCCGTGAATACCATGTTCACCCTTTGGTCCAGTTGTCCCTAAATGTAAAAAAAGGGGTGCCGCAACAAATTAAGTCAGAGAATCCCAAATATCTGTCAAAGTGAATGGTCAAGTACAGGTTCCAATGTGTATTAAAAAAAATTGTAACAAAAAATGTTTACCTGGCAAACCCATTTCTCCCACAGATCCTTTTTGTCCAGGCATCCCAGGAGCTCCTGGAGTTCCTTGCAAACCTTTCTCTCCTTTTGATCCTGTAAATATTTAAGGATGTTACAATATTTAGGTTAAGATTAAACAACCAAAGCTTTTTAAGACTTCTTGTCAGCATTCAATGAATGCATGTAATAACATTGTCACCTGGCTTCCCAGGCATTCCTTGCTCCCCTTCTTTTCCAGGCATTCCAGTGGATCCCAAATCACCATGCAATCCTTTTTCTCCCTCTTGTCCAATTTGCCCTGAAAATAGTTTAAGTTTTGTTAAAAAAAAAGCAGCTTACGTTAAATATTTTTAAGAACATAGAGTACATAAATGACTCTACCTGTTATACCCTGATCTCCTTTATCACCCTTCATATGTTCCATGGGTGGAAGTGTTCCTGGGGGTCCTTGCAAACCATGTTCTCCTTTTTCACCTTTTGTACCTGGAACTCCTGTTTCCCCACGGAATCCAGTTGGACCCAGATCACCTACAAGTTATAACAATATTTAATAATGACAATAACAAATTTGCAAAGCAAATTTACACTTGCACATATTTTATATTAACAGGTTAAGTCAAGAGTAATACATAGTCATCCATCGCATTTCACAACATACTTGCCAAACTAATGTATAATGGCCAAACTAATGTGATCTTGATTGGTAAAACATTCTGATTTCAGCAAGACCAGCCATCCCCCTATTGGAGCCTCCCCACTTCCCTCTTGCATGATGTTGGAAGAGGTAGGAATCAAGGAGTTGGATTTCAACTTCCTAATTTCATTGTTTCGGCAGAGTTAAGCCACTTCCCAGAGTCTAGAATTGGTTTACTTCTTTCTTATTATGTGTATAAAAAGGTCATGAAAGATAGCTGTAAGCTAAGCTTATGTTCTGATTTGCAAACTTACTGTATAAACAAAATTCTTCCCACACATCCACCTAAGAATTTTTTCACTCACTAAGGCTGGTTTCACATTTGTGTAGAGCAGAGCTGCGGAGGGCTGCGTAGTTCCTCCGTTAAGCCCTGCCCACTGCCGCACCTCTTCCATTCAGCTCCGCCTACATCGTTATGCGGCCTGCGTACCTATCTTTAACATTGGGTACGAAGGCCATGCGAATGTATGCGTCGGAACAATGTTTTTCACATGCATCTCAGCTCCACGGCTTTTATAATAGAGAGTGACAGCAGATAAATACAAAATGTACTGTATAGTGTGTACAAATGCCATGTTATGTATGCCATACATCAGTGTAACATGGAAAGGGCATATGAGGACTGAAAACTGCATTACTGTGACAGTGCTTAAAACATTTTGCACTTACGATAAAGCAAAACTGCTTTGCCAAAAGATAACATAGTGCACTGTATAAACACAATTAGCCAGAATTTCAGATTTTATCTTCATTGTCAGGCTAGTTAATGTAAATTATAATCAAGTGTTGAACCAGGCATTGTATGTATTTTGTCAGTATGTACTGCATAAAACAATTTGCAAAACTATAATGCAAAGTATGGAAATTCTTAAATAAAAAAATAATTTAAGATCAAATTAAATTGATAATATTCAGTTGAATATTTTTCAAAAATATGTTATTGTTTCTTAAAAGTGCCAATTAAGGTGTCTTAGATTTAGTTTACCTTTTTCTCCAGGCAGACCTGGATTTCCTGGTGTACCTGGTTGGCCTCGGATTCCTGGTACTCCCATAAAACCCATATCACCTTTTTGTCCTATTATTAAAAAAAATACACTGTTTATGTTTCTTAGCTTAAATACATTTGCGAATAATGTATCATCTCCCAAACATTTTATATATGCTTACCTTGAAGTCCTTGAGACCCATCGCTTCCTGGTGGACCTTGAGTTCCTGGTACCCCAGGCATACCCATTATGCCAGGCATGCCTGATGTGCCTTTGTCTCCCTTTGGGCCAGGCATGTCAGTTCCAGGAACACCTGGATAGCCTCTTTCTCCCTTTGCTCCTATTGCACCTGTAGAATATAGCAAAGTCAGACAATAACAAATGGTGACACAAAATAAATTTACTATTGTGAGTCACAGTAATATACTATTTAGGCTCTGATACATATTAGTTAGCAGCCAGCCGAACAACTCTTCAGGCAACAGCTTTCTTCCCCGACTCCCTTATACACGGGAACATTTGGCTTAGCCGAGCACTCCTGTGTTCTCTATAACAGAGTATCCTCTCCTGACATCGAGAGCCGAGAGATTCCCACACACATTAGACTGTTGGCTCATCCCGTCGATATTGGTAGGTTTAGTTTAATATATATGGGGGCCTTTAGAGTTGCACATAGATTCATATTACAAAGTAGCACAATAAAGTGAATCCTTATCCATTAAGTATTAAACAGATGTTATATTAATAACACAAGCAGCGAACTATTTATACCTTATATTAACATTTATAAAATGGTTGTGTTTCAGAAACTGTAGAAAGTGTTGTTACAAGAGGTACTAACGATAACGGGATGCAGAACATTACAGCAAGTGAAAAGTAACAACTAGTTAGCGATACAGAGATACTGTTTTGCTGTATAACATAATCCATAAATACAAAATGTTCAGATTGCAGAGATAGACTATTGTTATGATATAAAAGATAAATGGAAAGATGTGGCTATGGATGTTCCTACCATAGAGACAATCAATAAGTTCAGTGCAGGTTCCAAATGTATCTGCCAATCATGCCACTTTTCTAAAAATGGGTTGAGAATTGCGAAGGAGGGCATGGCTGTTGTGAACTATACTTTTTGGCTCCCTCTTGTGGTCACTAGTGATTTGGCACTTGGATTGTCTTTTACCAGGTTGGTGCTCACCTGCTTCGTTAGGCTTGGGGTGTTGCTATTTAAACTTCCTGGATTCTCAGTCCAGGGCCTGGCATCGTTGTAATCAGTTCACTTCTGTTTGCTCCTGTCTTCAGGTCCTGGTTCTTTGCAAGATAAGCTAAGTCCTGCTTTCGTACTCTTGATCATTTGCATTGTTCATATTTTTTGTCCAGCTTGTACAATATGTGATTCCTGTTATTGCTGGAAGCTCTAGGGGGGCTGATATTCTCCCCCCACACCGTCAGTCGGTTTGGGGGTTCTTGGATATTCAGCGTGGATATTTTGCAGGGTTTTTTGCTGACCATATAAGTCTTCTTACTATATTCTGCTATTAGTCAGTGGGCCTCTCTTTGCTAAATCTAGTTCATTCTTACGTTTGTCTTTTCTTCTTACCTCACCGTTATTATTTGTTGGGGGCTTGTATTACTTTGGGGTCTTTTCTCTGGAGGCAAGAGAGGTCTTATTTTCCCTGATAGGGGTAGTTAGTTCTCCGGCTGGCGCGAGACGTCTAGAACCAACGTAGGCACGTTCCCCGGCTGCTGTTAGTGTTTGCGCTAGGATCAGGTATATGGTCAGCCTAGTTACCACTTCCCTATGAGCTGGTATTTATGTTTTGCAGACTTTGCTGTGATCTTTGAGGTCCCCTGCCATTGGGATCATAACACATGGCCTCCCTTGGTCCAACAAATTTACAATCCTTTACACCACAAATTGGAATATAATGTGGCTGGCACATATTTTATTTTCTCGCACACATATGGTAAGAAATGATTTTCATTTAAGGCTTGGTTTACGCTTACACTATGATGTGCAGCGTTTAAATGACTGCTGATCAGTTACATATTTGCCGATGGCAGTTGTTTAATAGCCTGTTTAGATAGGCTGACTATGCTTACATTGTGCACAGTGCACAGAGCAATCAGTAATAGATTATTCTGCATGCATAGGCTGTCATTGTTCTCGGCAGCATACTAACACTGTGCTGCCGAGAACGATGTTTTCTTAAGCAAGCTTAAATTTTAATTTTTTGAACGTTCCCTTACCAATGATCGTCCCATTAATCATGCAGTGTAAATGCACCTTAACTCAAGCAGGCTCTTTATTAAAACCACTCTTGATAAATTTCCCCCTGCCCCATAATACCTAATTTTCATGCTGTCTCCAGCAGATGATTTTATTTTAAATGGACTTAATACCTGGAACTCCTGAGGATCCTGGTAGTCCTTGAGGACCTGGTTCCCCATGTGGGCCAAATCCTGGTACACCTGGGTTTCCTCTCATGCCTGGTGCTCCAGCTGGTCCAGTGTCACCTTTATGGAAGAAATGCAAAAAAATTATTTAGTTACATATGTTAAACAACAGCAGTCACTTTCATAACAATGGCTTGAACTTTACTCACTGGTGTACATCATATACTGTGCACAGACCTTACCTTTAGCACCAGAATATCCTGGAACTCCTGGAAGACCTTGCTCTCCTGGGACACCTGTGAGTCCTGTGCTTCCCTTTTCTCCAGTGACTCCAGAAGGACCTGGTGGCCCATGCGACCCTTTAGGGCCCGGAAGGCCTAGTCCTGGCTCCCCCTAGAGAGTGCAAAGGAAAAATAAACATTAAATAAAAATAACATTTTAAAATGAAATATAACAAATAAAATGATCTCCTATATAGTAAACATGTGTAGTCAACAAAAAACAAAAAAATTAAAAAAGGCCATTTTACAGCTTTTATTAAGGATAACTTAATTAAAAAAATTGGAATTAACAAAATGTCGATAAGAGGTTTCCCAATCAAAGTCAAGAAACGTTATATGCTGGACATCTAGCAGCAATGTTTCCTCAGCCTTATACATACTATGTACGTTCATGCCTACTTATAAAAAGTTTTCTTTCTCTCTTCCATATCTCCTGAACCACCCACTACAGTGTATGTTTGAGAAGATATTTGGCACCATTTCCACTGAACCCACGTCAGCTGCTGCTGTGTAATAAAAATCCCTCACGTCCTTTGACTGTTAACTATATTGAGGCATCTACCCACTTATGTGTACTTTCTAACCAAGCAACCGAAAGTGCAGTCCAACTTGTGAACTTTGTCTATCAACATGCGTCAGCAAGTCAGCACACTTTCCAAATTGTACCTGCACTTTGCTTTACATAGTGGAGGACAATACATAGCCATTCAGTAGATCCAAAAATCTGCAATAGCTTTAATGCTTCAAAACATAAATTCAGTTTAGTTGCTGGTTTAGTGCCAAATTTTCTGAAAGTTTGTCAATTAAATATCAAAAAATAAAATGCTAGGCATTAGTAAATATACAATCTAATATTATTTTATATAATATGCATACTTTACTAATACATAATATTTATATTTTAGATGCAGCTTTGACATAGGTCAGGAAAGTCTGAGATTTTGGGTAGTAGTCTGAGCTGCCAACTTGTTGATTATACATACGTATACAGTCGTGTCCAAACGTTTTCAAAACTAACACAAGTTTTGTTTTGCTGCTTGTTTTTTTAGATCTTTTAGTCAGATGTTTACTGGACAACAATTATACACATTCCATAAGTGTTAAACTCTTATTATATACATCAAGATTACATAAAGAGTCAATATTTACTGTGTTGACTCTTATTTTTCAAGACTTCTGCAATTCGCCCTGGCAAGCTGAATATCAGCTTCCGGGCCAAATCCTGATTGATGCCTGAAGTTTATCACAGTTTCTGTGATTTTGTTTGTCTACCCACTTTTTGAAGATTTATGAAAAGTTCTCAATGGCACTGAGAGCTGGGAAGTTTCTTTGCTATGGACCCAAAAATGTCAATGTTTTGTTTACCGAGCTCCTTAGTTATCACTTGTATCTTGTGATATGCTGCTCCATCATTCTAGAAAAAGCATTGTTCATCACCAAATTGCTCCTGGATTGTTGGGAGAATTTGTTCTTGGAGAATATTTAGATATGATTATTTATTCAAAGCAGTGTCCAAGGCCAAATTGTGATTGACCTCATTCTGTTGGTTGAAAAGCAACCCAGCACATTAATGGTTTCAGGATGCTTTACTGTTAGCATGGCAGGGGATTCATGGTAGAGCTCACCTTTTCCAGAGAATTACTCTTCCAGATTTTTCAAACAGTCTGAAGGTGGTTTCCATCAGAAAAAAATAACTTTACACCAATCCTCTGCAATACAATTCATGCACCTCCAGCAGAATGTTGGTCCATGCAGACCAGCCTCCAAAAGCGTTTGCCTCACTCTGTTAGCAGATGCACTGATATCTGCCTGCTGCTATGCCTGAGCATGATCTGTACTGCTGTTGAACCGATTCTATAGGTGAATCCTTTTTAGGAGACGGTCCTGACATTTGTTGCACTGTCTTTCTTACTCTAAAACTGTCTTCAGCGCAACTGAACCAGTCTTTTTGACATTCTTGATTATCCATTAAATGGTTGATTTTGAGGTAATCTTACAAGCAGCAATGGCTTTACCTGTAAAGCCCTTTTAATTCAAATCAATGAAGGCTGCACAATTCCTTCAAGGTAACCATGGTTAACTGAAGAAGACAATGATTTCAAGTATCAGCCCCTTTTCAAAGCAACCAGTCGGTTCTTATAATTCGATCAGAATGATTTTATATACTTTGTCATTGTTGACACTTTCTCCAGAGCTAATGAGAAGATCACTGAAATGATGAAAGACATGTGTCATGGATAGTGTTGAGCGATACCGTCCGATACTTGAAAGTATCGGTATCGGAAAGTATCGGCCGATACCGGCAAAGTATCGGATCCAATCCGATACCGATACCCGATACCAATACAAGTCAATGGGACTCATGTATCGGACGGTATTCCTGATGGTTCCCAGGGTCTGAAGGAGAGGAAACTCTCCTTCAGGCCCTGGGATCCATATAAATGTGTAAAAGAAAGAATTAAAATAAAAAATATCGCTATACTCACCCTCCGACGCAGCCTGGATCTCAGCGAGGGAACCGGCAGCGTTGTTTGTTTAAAATTCGCGCTTTTACTTGGTTACGTGAAGTCCCGGCTTGTGATTGGTCAGGGCGGCCATGTTGCCGGGACGCGGACCAATCACAGCAAGCCGTGACGAAATTACGTCACGGCTTGCTGTGATTGGTCCGCGTCCCGGCAACATGGCCGCCATTAACCAATCACAAGCCGGGACGTCACGGGAGGCTGGACACGCGCCCATTTTAAAAAGCGCGCGTGTCCAGCCTCCAGTGACGTCCCAGCTTGTGATTGGTTGCGCCGCGGTCAACCAATCACAAGCCGGGAGGCTGGACACGCGCGCATTTTAAAATTTTAAAATGCGCGCGTGTCCAGCCTCCCGGCTTGTGATTGGTTGATCGCGGCGCAACCAATCACAAGCCGGGACGTCACGGGAGGCTGGACACGCGCCCATTTTAAAATGCGCGCGTGTCCAGCCTCCCGTGACGTCACGGCTTGTGATTGGTTGCGTCTCCCATGTGACTGCGACGCAACCAATCACAAAGCCGGGACGTAATTTTAAAATCCTTAAGGACCTGAAATTACGTCACGGCTTGCTGTGATTGGTTGCGTCGCCCATGTGACTGCGACGCAACCAATCACAACGCCGGAACGTAATTTTAAAATCCTGAAGGACCTGAAATTACGTCACGGCTTGCTGTGATTGGTTGCGTCCCGGTCACATGGGCGGCACGCAACCAATCACAAGCCGGGACTCACGTAAAGGAAAGAAAAGCGCGAATTTTAAACAAAGAACGCTGCCGCTTCCCTCGGTAAGGTGCAGGCTGCGTCGGAGAGGTGAGTATAGCAATATTTTTTATTTTAATTCTCTCTTTTACACATTTTTACATTAATGTTGTTTCGATACCGATACCCGATATCACAAAAATATCGGATCTCGGTATCGGAATTCCGATACAGCAAGTATCGGCCGATACCCGATACTTGCAGTATCGGAATGCTCAACACTAGTTCATGGAAGAAAATTGGTGGATATGGGGTCTTTTGGATTTAGTTAATTTTCATGGCAAAGAATAACTGCGATTTTTTTTTAGAATTAATCTCATGCCTCTTCATAACAATCTACTGTTAATGCACATAATGCCACTATTAAACTTGAAGCAGCCAACTTTGTGAAAACTAATATTTGTGTCCATCTGAAAAAGTTTGACCACAATTGTACAGTAAAGCCTTTTTTAACTCTTAAAATTACAGTGGCAAATGGCCTTCCACTGGGGCAGTTTTCCTAAAAATAAAAAGTGTAAGAAAAGCATACAAGATAATAAAAGATCAAACACGTCTTTCAGATTTTTATTTTTACAGAGACCTGTAAAAAAATCATGCTGCCCTGCCTGAGTTGGTGATAGGGCACGGTAGTATAAAGAGATACTTAAAATATATCTCTGCTATGTTTAAGAAATAAATCACCCTTGCACTGGGTCACAGCCAGTCACTCTTCTGTAATAGTTTTCAACTTGTGGCTCTCAAGAACTTGTTTAATGTCCACAATACCATACCAGTATTGTAGTGCAGGCTGATAGTTGTAGTTTCACAGCACCCATGGATTCAGGTGTCAATAAACACTGCAGTGTAGGGAACTCTCTGGTATACAGTTACTTTACCCAGTTTTTACATGATATGCCGTATACAGTGTGGTATTCTGAGTCATCTACCTTTCACATGAACATTATTTCTCAGCTGAATTATATTTAATTTGTAAACCTACCTTTATTCCTGCCACACCTGGTTCACCACGTAAGCCATCACGACCTGGCTGACCAGGGCTACCATCTGTACCACGTGTACCCTCCATTCCTTGATAACCTAGAAAATTAACATTATGCATCCTAATTTTGTCATTGTTAGCCCTAACACACTGAGTTTTGCATCGGAAAAGAAATACAAAATATAAGAAATGCATGTTGGTATAATTTAAACTATGATAGCGCTAATCCTTAGGCTAGGTTCACATCGCGTCAGTGCCATCCGTTTAATGGATCCGTTAAATGGATGCGCTAATGCTGATGCACAAAATCTTTTTTTCTTCAATCATGCTGACACATGTGCTAACGCATGGTACCATTGCGTTGGCATGCGTTAGCAATAGAGGTCTATGCACAGCGAATCCGTCCTTTCGCTGTGCGTTAGATCTAACGTACTCGAAAACGCGGTAGACCGCATTCCAGGGTGCGTCACAAAATAACGCACCATCGCTAACGCATGCCGATTTTGACATGCGTTAGTATGCGTTACGATAATGGAAGAATATGGGCGTGTTAACGGATCTGTTTCATAGCGTTAATGCCACTAAGTAACGGATCCGTTAAACGGATCGCCCAAAAGCAATGTGAACCTAGCCTTAGCGTATTTGCCTTTGGTAAATCCATGCAATGTGAACATAGCATAAAGAAAAAAGCGTAAAGAAAAATGCAAAACAATAAAGGATGCTTGGAACTTCAAACTTTACAAGTTTTTCCATGCTATAAGTTCAGTTTCATGACTTGGATTGTCTTGGGACTTGATATCTAGAGCAAAATTTCACCTTTTGGAATGCTGCATTCTAAAGATTAATATTTTTTCACTCAATTTACTGCTTCTAAGAGGTCTAGCCTCATACAGCGCCACTAACGGGATTGGAATATTGGTCTGATTCTGGTAGTTGAGACAGGAGTGCCACTATGTATTAACCATCCTTCAGTGTTGATCAAGTAGGAACAATAGCAATGACCGCACAATCAGCTTGGTGTGGTAGTACATCTACTTATGTCAACCATCTAAGGCTTGTGGCGTGGTTGTGGGTGTGGGAATGAATGATGGTTACATTTTTACTATGGGGCATAAAAAGCATAGAACAAATTATAACAATGAGCAGATGGTAACAGGCCATTAGATAACTGTTACCAGTTATATGTAATGCATAGAAGACGAAGATTGCAATGTGTCTGCATGCCTCCCAGCAATCTCTACACTGGGAACTCCTGTGATGTCATTAGTAATAAAGTTTCCTAGCAGAAAAACAAAGTAGCGTCAATGGCAATATGTAAATTAACTACTGCTGAATTTTGTAAAATAGTTTTTTATTCTGTTTATTGTATATTTAGAACCCGTTAAATAGATTAAATAAATAAAACATTACAATTTAAGTTTAAATGCTAATAATTCCAGAGCTAGGATACATAAATTTTACATATAACTGTAAATTAGTTAAAACAGACATTATAAAAAAAGTAATACTAGAATAATATAACAGCAAATGCTAAAATTGTATTTAAGGGTTAGAAATTGCTGCCATAGTTTACTATGCCAAAAAGAGGAGTAGTCAATGGTAGGCATCACGGGAACGTGATAAAGTTATATGAATGAACAAACCTTTTTCACCAGGAGACCCAGGAATTCCTTTCCCTTCAACACCAGGCTCACCCTTTTCTCCAGGAAATCCAGGTCTCCCTGGAAATCCATGAGAACCCTTTTCACCTGGAGATGGCACAAAGTTTAAAGAAGGTTTACTTTGCTGGCTTATCTTCAGATATTAAGAGAAAGCAAATAAAACTAAACACAATAAATCACATTGACTTAATAGCTAATGTTAACTTACAATAAAAACATACCGTATATACTCGAGTATAAGCCGACCCCCCTAATTTTGCCACAAAAAACTGGGAAAACTTAATGACTCGAGTATAAACCTAGGGTGGGAAATGCAGCAGCTACTGGTACTTGTCAAAAATAAAAATAGATACCAATAAAAGTAAAATTAATTGAGACATCAGTAGGTCAAGTGTTTTTGAATATCCATATTGAATCAGGAGCCCCATATAATGCTCCATACAGTTCATGATGGGCCCCATAAGATGCTCCATACAAAATACGCCCCATAGCTCCATAAACAAATGTGCCACATATAATGCTCCATACAGTTCAGTATGGCCCCATAAACGCTCCAAAAAACAATGTGCCACAAATAATGCTGCTGCTGCAATAAAAAAAATACATACTCACCTCTCGTCGCTGCTCCTCAGCATCTCTCCGCACTGACTGTTCAGGCAGAGGGCGGCGCGCACACTAATTCGTCATCGCGCCCTTTGACCTGAACAGTCACTGCAGAGGATGCGGAAGACAGAGCGGCGCCGACACTGGAACAAGGGACAGATGAATATTTAATACTCACCTGCTCCCGGCGCGGTCCCTGGCAGCTTCTCCCGGACAGATGGTCTCCGGTGCCCGCAGCTTCTTCCTGTATTGAGCGGTCACTGGTACCGCTCATTACAGTAAAGAATATGCGGCTCCACCCCTATGGGAGTGGAGTCCATATTCATTACTTTAATGAGCGGTACCATGTGACCGCTGAACAGAGGAAGAAGGTGCCGACGCAGGAGACCATGGGACCACCGGGGACCACGTGAGGAGCGCCAGGAGCAGGTGAGTATGTGACCGTCGTCGCTCCCCCTCACAAGCCGACCCCCCCGCCTTCCATGACTCGAGTATAAGCCGAGAGGGGCACTTTCAGACCATTTTTGGGGGGCTGAAAATCTCGGCTTATACTCGAGTATATACGGTAAGTAGAACGTTATTCGAACACCTTCTCTATAATAATATAGCCATGATCAATGACTAGATAAGAATGATTTTAAAACATGCCTGACATAATACAGCTATAGATTAGGGTTAGGCATCCCCTGCAGCCTTTTCTATCTAGTGTCTATTTTTTGAATTGGTGATGGTATTGTGTTTTTTTGCACTGGTTGTTAATTTTAGACTAATTAATAAAAGTTATCTTTTAATATAGAGAAATAGCGGAGGTTTTTTTTCTGTGAATTTGTTGCTCATAGATTTTAACAGCTCATTTACATATTAAGAAAATATGGATTTCTCTAGGATAATTCATCAGATTTCAGATATATTTTCTTGAGCTTCCTAATTCCTACATGCCCGTATAGACGTCTTAAAACAAACTGTAGGAGAAATCAGTGCAAATAGGGTCTTATTCAAGAAATACAGTTAGTTTAGCACTCAGCTTAAACTCACCTGTTCAATATGTTAAAGACGCATATAATGTAGAAAATCAGCCACAGCGGATCCACAGGTCAGCAAGTGACCATCGGACATCAGACTGTAACGGGGGTTAGTGGACAATATTCCGCGCTGCCGACAGAATCGAGATGTATGTCCTAGTATGGTACAGTAAGGTGATGGTTTATTTCAACATGTTTTGAAGTATATAACTTCTTATTCAGGAAAAAACACATAATACATGTGTTTTTTCCTGAAGAAGAAGTTATATACTTTGAAATGCATTGAAATAAACCAGCACCTTACTGTACCATACTAGGATATACTGTACGTCATTATTCCCGTTACAGTCAGACGTATAGATGCTTAGGAGAGTTGATCCTACTGACAGATTACCTTTAAAACATCTAAAACATCTCCCAAAAGTTGTTACTCTTTAAATGTTTAATACTGGTACTATGTTTAATTAGTTCTGTGATTCCTGTATAATCCTTAGTCTGATAATGGCTGGTAACAACAGTTCCCACCATAAACTTCACATTGATATAGAGGACCTGTCACTATCTAAAACAAAGTGAGGTAAATACTTTATAAAAATCCCTGAGCTCCCCTGATTCTGGTGCATTTTTCAGTTTTGCACTGAATCACTCCATTGCAGAGATATTCCTATTTCTGTTTGCACTTCAACTGGACATTTCTTAAAAGTCTTCTCTGGGTGTGGGCACTTTCAACCCTCCTTCGCAGAAGCAGCAAATCACAGCATGGCAGCTGATCTAGCAGTCTCGGATGCTATGATTGACATAATCTGGGAAGGAAAGGTGAAGACGCAAACCGCCCGAGAAGGCTTTGAAGAAATACCTAGTTGAACTACAAGCAAAGATTTCATATACTACCCTCCAAAAGCAATAAATGTGAGTATAGCTGCAATGGAGTGACACAGTGAAAACCATAAGAATCATAGAAGCTCAGAAAATTTGTACAAGGTATTTCACTCAATTTTTTGGAAAAAGGTTATGTCTTCTTTACGGTCATAGGGGGAGTTTCAGGTTCATACGATACAAATGAATATTGCAGGGGTTGACCTGACACTGCAATTGATCATTGTACCAATCTTAATGATGTATTCAAGTACTGATGATGATTCTGGTGCCGTATTCATGTACTGATAATGGTTCTGGTACTACTTAGGGGCAGCACGGTGGCTCAGTAGTTAGCACTGCAGCCTTGCAGCACCGGGATCCTTGGTTCAAATCCCAGCAAGGACAACATCTACAAGAAGTTTGTGTGGGTTTCCTCTGGGTACACCAGTTTTCTTCTATATTCCAAAGACATACTGATAGGGAATTTAGATTGTGAGTCCCACTGGGGACAGTGATGACAATGTATGTAAAGCACTGCAGAATAAGATATCGCTATACAAGCAAAGCATAATAAATAAAACAATACTTCATGTACTGTTGATGGGGCTGTACTCATATAATGATTATGGTTTGGTTGATGCAGTCATGTACTGATAGTGGTTCTATGTTCATGTATGAATAATTGTTCTGGTGCTGCATTTTTGTACTGACGGTGGTTCTGGTGCTGTATTCTTACACTCCCTGACAGAAAACACCAAAGAATAGCACTAGGCTAAAAAATACTAAAATATCCAATTTTATTTTAACAAAAGTATTAATACACAAACAATTATTATTAAATACATTAAAACAAGAGGACAAACAAGTAAACAGGAAAAACCGACGGGTATGGCTGGAGACAAAGTGGTACTGATATATATAAAGTGCCTTAAGAACAATCAATATTAGATAAATACAGTCACAAAGACCATTTGCTCATCATCATAGATCATGGCGCGTATGCACCACAAGTGAGGTAAATATACTAATAAATATATAAAGAAATCATACCATACTAATATGCTGTCAAGAAACTTGTGCAGCAAATAAATAAATAAATATATTTTATCATCTATGTGCATGTGCAGGGTGCACACTCACCATGATCATGAAGTCCAGCAAAATAGATCAATCATAATGGCAAAACAAGTTAAAGGCACATAATTACCTAAATGTAAACCACCAGCCAGAGACCCACGACACCCGACGCGCGTTTCGCTACGGAAAGCTTCGTCCAGGGGTGGTGGGTAACTGGAAATGAGGCATTATTTATAGTTGTCATTGGCCAATGACAGAGAGACACACTGGCTCTCCACAAAAACACATAACTTAAACAAAAATAATATACCAAACATCCTACACTCGTAAATAACACAAAAAATAATAATAGAACATAGAAACTCATAATATTCACTGAATACTGATATCCACAACCAAATAACTCCCGGATCCGCCCCCATTACTTCCGGGTTACGACACAACCCATTCATTCAAATACCTATTTATCAACAAAATATCCATCAAATACATAGGTGAGTACTAAAGAAATGTCCACATAACTTCTGGGTCACCCATCACAAAATATAGCCATAAATAATGGAAAAAGCTTTGTCCGATCACCGGGATCCCTTCCTGATGGTAAGCGATGAATTACGGTCGTAACCATAGTTACCCCGATCTGATCACGTGACGCTGGAGGCCGTACCGCTGAAAAACGTCATATCCGGAAAGAAGTTGCATAAGGTATGCCGTACGGACCTAGTTCCAGAAGGGCCTTCTTCCAGACTGATCCAGTCGCCATGTGTGAAAAGGCTATTTTTTGGGGCCGGTACATAGATGATGTACTTATGATTTGGCATGGATCTCAACTGGAGTTGGAGGGATTTTTAGCAGATCTGAATCAAAACAACATCAATGTGAGATTGACACACAAACTAAGTAAGACCCAAATTGACTTCTTGGACATTTTGATTCAGGTGGACCAGGATGGATTTTTGCAGACCGATTTATTTAGGAAGCCCACCTCTACAAATTCCATCTTACATGCTTCATCACAGCATCCTAAGCACCTCATCCGTAATATTCCAACTGGACAATTCTTGAGAGCCCGTAGGATATGTTCTAATGACTCAAAGTTTGTGAAACAGGCAGCGGACCTTCAACAGCGGTTTGTTGACCGGGGTTACCAATCAAACTATATTCAACAGGCGTATACAAGAGCATGGACAAGTAATCGGACGGATTTACTTTGCAAGAAACGACCTGATAGATCAAAAGTGGATACGAAGGTAAGATGCATTCTGGACTTTCACTCCAGGAGTGATGAGGTGCATGAGATATTGTCAAAACATTGGAATGTTTTGCGACTAGATAAAACTATTGCAAAAATTATTGATACGGTCCCATCGGTTACATTTAGGAGGGCGAACAACCTTCGAGACAAATTAGTACGTAGCCAATATAAAAAAGAAGGCAATAAATATCTGTTTCAGTCAAAGGGCCCAGCCTGGGGTTGTACAGTTTGTGGCAAATGTGTCGCGTGCAAAAATATTTTGACAACCAATGACTTTGTTGACTCTTCTAATAACAGGAAATATGTTATTACACACTGCATCAATTGCACCACTAAGGGGGTCATATATTATGGAACATGCCCATGTAATCTTATTTACGTGGGTATGACATCGAGGGAATTACGACGTCGAGTCCGGGAACATATCCTCGATATTGAATCTGCAATTGAGGTTGAGGACATTACCAGTTTAAAAACAATCCCCCGCCACTTCAGGATGTACCATGGTTGTGACTCATCTAAATTTTTAGTTAGAGGCATTGATAGGGTTTTTCCTGGTACACGTGGTGGCAATTGGAAGAGAATCCTTGCACAGAAAGAGTCACGATGGATTTTTAAACTTAATACTATCACTCCCTTTGGTCTTAATGACCATAATAGTTTTGTGCCATTCCTCCCTGTATAAAATAGGATAATATTTAGTTTTTACTATACCCTCATATTTTTATCCATCTATTTATTATATTATATATATGTATTCATATGGTTTCCTCTGTACGGTAGATGCCTTTGGGGTATTTGTCCTGATCTTACCTATTATGATTCGACGGTTATGGTACATTTTATTAATTATCTATTCACATGTATTTTACATGTGGTTTTTGATTTTATATTATGTGTTTGTTGTACTGGTATGTTATTTTGGTTTTGTGGTTGTCTTCTGTTGTGGGTAACTGGGTTTTAGTATTCTGGTACTCACCTTTTTACTTATTTTTCCTTTTTTCTAGAGGCTTGTTTTGTCATCTAGTTGTGTTTCCTTTCTTTTATGGATTCCGGGACGACTACCAACATATCATCAACTTAATTTCACGTATATTGAAATAATAAATTGTTTCACCTTTTTTTGCATTATTGTTATTAATATCTTTCTTTCTTAAAGTTTTGGTATTTTTCACTTTTTTATTTTAAAAAAATTTTTTTTTATATTTATTTTTATTAGATTCTTGGCACATTGTATTAGGTCTTATTTATATGGTTAAATGATTAATATTCATGTGGTGTTCACTGCACTATATTTGGTATATGAGAAATTAGCACTATATTGAGCACTTTTCACTTTTTTTATTGTGGTTTTTTATTGTGGTTTTAGATACAGTTAAAAGGCAACCTGACATATTATATGTTTTTTTGTATTTTGTTTCTCTTCCCGGTATACCTTATATTTATATTCCTTATTGTTTTTCTTTCTTAATTGTGTGTTTTTTGTTTTTATATTATATTTATGGATATCCTATGAAACATCTTGAACCTGCCGATTTTATGATACCATTTGAGGGCCCGTGACCGTCCCTGTATACTATTTGGCAAGGTGATTCACTCTGCATGTCTACTCATAACCTTCCGGTGGACTGGATTGATACGTTCAGTTTCCATGACTACGGCATGCTATTCCCTGATTGCTTCCGTATACGATACATTCCATTGGATAAAGTGTGCACCACCTCCGGATGTGATGTACCGGCTTCGTCTAGCGTGTCATGTTACCATAACTACGGCATACCATGTACAAGTGGCCTTGGATGTGACGTGTTCAAGCGTCCCGCCCTCC
Source organism: Ranitomeya variabilis (assembly GCF_051348905.1). Classification (NCBI taxonomy): domain Eukaryota; kingdom Metazoa; phylum Chordata; class Amphibia; order Anura; family Dendrobatidae; genus Ranitomeya; species Ranitomeya variabilis. The sequence continues at coordinate 524,217,396 of NC_135234.1, read as the reverse complement.
AGCGTCACGTGTGTGACTGGAACTAGGTCCGTACGGCATACCTTATGCAACTTCTTTCCGGATATGACGTTTTTCAGCGGTACGGCCTCCAGCGTCACGTGATCAGATCGGGGTAACTATGGTTACGACCGTAATTCATCGCTTACCATCAGGAAGGGATCCCGGTGATCGGACAAAGCTTTTTCCATTATTTATGGCTATATTTTGTGATGGGTGACCCAGAAGTTATGTGGACATTTCTTTAGTACTCACCTATGTATTTGATGGATATTTTGTTGATAAATAGGTATTTGAATGAATGGGTTGTGTCGTAACCCGGAAGTAATGGGGGCGGATCCGGGAGTTATTTGGTTGTGGATATCAGTATTCAGTGAATATTATGAGTTTCTATGTTCTATTATTATTTTTTGTGTTATTTACGAGTGTAGGATGTTTGGTATATTATTTTTGTTTAAGTTATGTGTTTTTGTGGAGAGCCAGTGTGTCTCTCTGTCATTGGCCAATGACAACTATAAATAATGCCTCATTTCCAGTTACCCACCACCCCTGGACGAAGCTTTCCGTAGCGAAACGCGCGTCGGGTGTCGTGGGTCTCTGGCTGGTGGTTTACATTTAGGTAATTATGTGCCTTTAACTTGTTTTGCCATTATGATTGATCTATTTTGCTGGACTTCACGATCATGGTGAGTGTGCACCCTGCACATGCACATAGATGATAAAATATATTTATTTATTTGCTGCACAAGTTTCTTGACAGCATATTAGTATGGTATGATTTCTTTATATATTTATTAGTATATTTACCTCACTTGTGGTGCATACGCGCCATGATCTATGATGATGAGCAAATGGTCTTTGTGACTGTATTTATCTAATATTGATTGTTCTTAAGGCACTTTATATATATCAGTACCACTTTGTCTCCAGCCATACCCGTCGGTTTTTCCTGTTTACTTGTTTGTCCTCTTGTTTTAATGTATTTAATAATAATTGTTTGTGTATTAATACTTTTGTTAAAATAAAATTGGATATTTTAGTATTTTTTAGCCTAGTGCTATTCTTTGGTGTTTATGATTGCCATCACTGGGCTACTTACAGATTTGACATCGGATAGGTGGTAATACTCCCTGACAGAAGTTATGTCGCTTATCCATGTTATCTAAATAAAAGCTTATAACCTGATGTTAAATTCATCCATTGTTTCTATAAATTATTCTTTTGAAAGCTGATATGCAAATTGCCTCTTCTGAGAAAAAGAGAACTTAACTCTACAAAGCCACCTGTTGGAAGTAGCGATCCTACAAGTCACAATCAACCCTTTAACGAGTCGTGCAATATGACTTACGATAAAAGCCAAATCAGTATCTCAATTCACAGACACAGTGTTTTGGGCTGTTGGCCCTCGTCAGTGCGAAGCATGAGAACTGACTTGGCTAGGTGAGAGGCTCTGGACTGGGGTCTAAGGGGTAATGTTTCTCCTTATGGAGAGTGACATACCAGCTGGCTTGTCAAGGTAAGGAGGCTTATTCGCCGTGCAATGCTCCTCTGGGAAATTAAATATGCAAATTGCCTCTTCTGAGGCAAAAACTTTTGTCTTGCCAAAATCTGACCATTGTGTGTCCATTAACCCCTTCCCGACCTGTGACACAGCGTATGCGTCATGAAAGTCGGTGCCAATCCGACCTGTGACGCATATGCTGTGTCACAGAATGATCGCGTCCCTGCAGATCGGGTGAAGGGGTTAACTCCCATTTTACCCGATCTGCAGGGACAGGGGGAGTGGTACTTCAGCCCAGGGGGGTGGCTTCACCCCCCCGTGGCTACGATCGCTCTGATTGGCTGTTGAAAGTGAAACTGCCAATCAGAGCGATTTGTAATATTTCACCTATGAAAATGGTGAAATATTACAATCCAGCCATGGGCGATGCTGCAATAGCATCTGCCATGGCTGGAGACCCCGATCTGCCCCCACCCCACCGATCGCCTCCCCAGTCGTCCTTTTTGCCCCGATCTCCGTTCCGCTCCCCTCCTCCCTCCTGTCGGCTCCCCCGGTCCTCCTGTCCGCTCCCCAGGTCCTCCGATCCCCCCCCCCCGTGTTCCGGTCCCACCCCCCCATACTTACCTAGCTCCGATGTCCCTCCCGGTGTCCGGCCGTCTGCTTCATGGGCGCCGCCATCTTGGAAAATGGCGGGCGCATGCGCAGTGCGCCCGCCGAATCTGCCAGCCGGCAGATTCGTTCCTGCACATTTTGATCGCTGTGATAAGTTCTATCACAGCGATCAAAATAAAAAAAATAGTAAATAAATCACCCCCTTTATCACCCCCATAGGTAGGGACAATAATAAAATACAGAAAATATAATTATTTTTGTTTTTCCATTAGGGTTAGGGGTAGGGTTAGGGGTAGGGTTGCACTTAGGGTTGCACTTAGGGCTAGGGTTGCACTTAGGGTTGCACTTAGGGCTAGGGTTGCACTTAGGGTTGCACTTAGGGTTGCACTTAGGGTTGCACTTAGGGCTAGGGTTGCACTTAGGGTTGCACTTAGGGTTGCACTTAGGGCTAGGGTTGCACTTAGGGTTGCACTTAGGGCTGCACTTAGGGTTGCACTTAGGGTTGCACTTAGGGCTAGGGTTGCACTTAGGGTTGCACTTAGGGCTAGGGTTGCACTTAGGGTTGCACTTAGGGCTAGGGTTGCACTTAGGGTTGCACTTAGGGTTGCACTTAGGGCTAGGGTTGCACTTAGGGTTGCACTTAGGGTTGCACTTAGGGCTAGGGTTGCACTTAGGGCTAGGGTTGCACTTAGGGCTAGGGTTGCACTTAGGGCTAGGGTTAGAATTAGGGTTAGAATTAGGGTTAGAATTAGGGTTAGGGTTGGAATTAGGGTTAGAATTAGGCTATGTGCACACGGTGCGGATTTGGCTGCGGATCCGCAGCGGATTGGTCGCTGCGGATTCGTATCAGTTTTCCATCACGTTTACAGTACCACGTAAACCTATGGAAAACCAAATCCGCTGTGCCCATGGTGCGGAAAATACAGCGCGGAAACGCTGCGTTGTATTTTCCGCAGCATGTCAATTCTTTGTGCAATTCCGCAGCGTTTTACACCTGCTCCATAATAGGAATCCGCAAGTGAAATCCACACAAAAAAACACTGGAAATCCGCGGTAAATCCGCAGGTAAAGCGCAGTGCGTTTTACCTGCAGATTTTTCAAAAACTGCGGAAAAATCCACACAAATCCGCAACGTGAGCACATAGCCTTAGGGTTGGAATTAGGGGTAAGACTAGGGTTAGGGGTGTGTTGGGGTTACGGTTGTGGTTAGGGTTGGGATTAGAGTTAGGGGTGTGTTGGGGTTAGTGTTGGAGTTAGAATTGAGGGGTTTCCACTTTTTAGGCACATCAGGGGGTCTCCAAACGCGACACGGCGCCACCATTGATTCCAGCCAATCTTGCGTTGAAAAAGTAAAATGGTGCTCTCTCCCTTCCGAGCCCCGACGTGTGCCCAAACAGTGCTTTACCCCCACATATGGGGTACCAGCGTACTCAGGAGAAACTGATCAACAACTTTTGGGGTCCAATTTCTCCTGTAACCCTTGGGAAAATAAAAAATTGCGGGCTAAAAAATTATTTTTGAGGAAAGAAAAATGATTTTTTATTTTCACGGCTCTGCGTTATAAACTTCTGTGAAGCACTTGGGGGTTCAAAGTGCTCACCACACATCTAGATAAGTTCCCTTGGGGGTTTAGTTTCCAAAATGGGGTCACTTGTGGGGAGTTTCTACTGTTTAGGCACATCAGGGGCTCTGCAAACGAAACGTGACGCCCGCAGAGCATTCCATCAAAGTCTGCATTTCAAAACATCACTACTTCACTTCCAAGCCCCGGCATGTGCCCAAACAGTGCTTTACCCATACCTCCCAACTTTTGAAGATGGGAAAGAGGGACAAAGTTTGCGGCGCGCAAAGCGCGCCGCGGCAAATTTTAGGCCACGCCTCTGACCACACCCATTCATAATTAGTCACACCCATATCCACGTCCCAACCACACCCATTTAGCACTGCCGATCACACTGTTTCATATACAATAGTTATAAACAAAAAAATATGGCCACACAGTGCTCCATACTGTATAATGACCACACATGATGCCCCATACTGTATAATGGCCACACATGACGCTCCATACTGTATAATGAACACACATGACGCTCCATACTGTATAATGACCGCATGCATACTGTATAATGGCCGCACATGATGCTCCATACTGTATAATGACCGCACATGATGCTCCATACTGTATAATGGCCACACATGATGCTCCATACTGTATAATGGCCACACATGATGCTCCATACTGTATAATGACCGCATGCATACTGTATAATGGCCGCACATGATGCTCCATACTGTATAATGAACGCACATGATGCTCCATACTGTATAATGGCCACACATGATGCTCCATACTGTATAATGACCGCACATGATGCTCCATACTGTATAATGACCGCATGCATACTGTATAGTGGAGGCGGGATCGGTCGGGAGGAGACCCAGCATGTATAAGAAAAAAAAAACAGCCACAAACCTAAGCTACTCAGGTGCCGCCCCCTGCATTGTCCCCGCCCCAGTCTCGTAGTGCGGGACATTAGTGTCCCGCCCGGGATCCCGGGGCTGGCTGTCAAAATCAGGACAGTCCCGCGGGATCCGGGACGGTTGGGAGGTATGGCTTTACCCCCACATATGGGGTACCAGCGTACTCAGGAAAAACTGATCAACAACTTTTGGGGTCCAATTTCTCCTGTAACCCTTGGGAAAATAAAAAATTGCGGGCTAAAAAATTATTTTTGAGGAAAGAAAAATGATTTTTTATTTTCACGGCTCTGCGTTATAAACTTCTGTGAAGCACTTGGGGGTTCAAAGTGCTCACCACACATCTAGATAAGTTCCCTTGGGGGTTTAGTTTCCAAAATGGGATCACTTGTGGGGAGTTTCTACTGTTTAGGCACATCAGGGGCTCTGCAAACGCAACGTGATGCCCGCAGAGCATTCCATCAAAGTCTGCATTTCAAAATGTCACTACTTCACTTCCGAGCTCCGGCATGTGCCCAAACAGTGGTTTACCCCCACATATGGGGTATCACCGTACTCAGGAGAAACTGGACAACAACTCTTGGGGTCAAATTTCTCCTGTTACCCTTGGGAAAATAAAAAAATCAGGGCTAAAAAAATTTTTTTGAGGAAAGAAAACGTATTTATTATTTTCACGGCTCTGCGTTATAAACTTTTGTGAAGCACTTAGGGGTTCAAAGTGCTCACCACACATCTAGATAAGTTCCCTTGGGGGTTTAGTTTCCAAAATGGGGTCACTTTTGGGGGGTTTCTACTGTTTAGGCACATCAGGGGCTCTGCAAACGCAACGTGATGCCCGCAGAGCATTCCATCAAAGTCTGCATTTCAAAACATCACTACTTCACTTCCAAGCCCCGGCATGTGCCCAAACAGTGGTTTACCCCCACATATGGGGTATCAGCATACTCAGGAGAAACTGGACAACAACTCTTGGGGTCAAATTTCTCCTGTTACCCTTGGGAAAATAAAAAAATCAGGGCTAAAAAAATTTTTTTGAGGAAAGAAAACGTATTTATTATTTTCACGGCTCTGCGTTATAAACTTCTGTGAAGCACTTAGGGGTTCAAAGTGCTCACCACACATCTAGATAAGTTCATTTGGGGGTCTAGTTTCCAAAATGGGGTCACTTGTGGGGGGTTTCTACTGTTTAGGCACATCAGGGGCTCTGCAAACGCAACGTGACGCCCGCAGAGCATTCCATCAAAGTCTGCATTTCAAAACGTCACTACTTCCCTTCCGAACCCCGACGTGTGCCCAAACAGTGGTTTACCCCCACATATGGGGTATCAGCGTACTCAGGAGAAACTGGACAACTATTGGGGTCAAATTTCCCCTGTTACCCTTGGGAAAATAAAAAATTCAGGGCTAAAAAAATTTTTTTGAGAAAAGAAAAATTATTTTTTATTTTCATGGCTCTGCGTTATAAACTTCTGTGAAGCACTTGGGGGTTCAAAGTGCTCACCACACATCTAGATTAGTTCCTTGGGAGGTCTAGTTTCCAAAATGGGGTCACTTATGGGGAAGCTCCAATGTTTAGGCACACAGGGGCTCTCCAAACGCGACATGGTGTCCGCTAATGATTGGAGCTAATTTTCCATTCAAAAAGACAAATGGCGTGCCTTCCCTTCCAAGCCCTGCCGTGCACCCAAACAGTGGTTTACCCCCACATATGGGGTATCATCGTACTCAGGACAAACTGGACAACAACATTTGGGGTCCAATTTCTCCTGTTACCCTTGGGAAAATAAAAAATTCTGGGCTAAAAATCATTTTTGAGGAAAGAAAAATTATTTTTTATTTTCACGGCTCTGCGTTATAAACTTCTGTGAAGCACTTGTTGGTTTAAAGTGCTCACTATGCATCTAGATAAGTTCCTTGGGGGGTCTAGTTTCCAAAATGGGGTCACTTGTGGGGGAGCTCCAATGTTTAGGCACACAGGGGCTCTCAAAACGCGACATGGTGTCCGCTAACGATTGGAGCTACTTTTCCATTCAAAAAGTCAAATGGCGCGCCTTCCCTTCCGAGCCTTGCCATGCGCCCAAACAGTGGTTTACCCCCACATATGAGGTATCGGCGTACTCAGGAGAAATTGCCCAACAAATTTTAGGATCCATTTTATCCTGTCGCCCATGTGAAAATTAAAAAATTAAGGCTAAAAGAATTTTTTTGTGAAAAAAAAGTACTTTTTCATTTTTACGGATCAATTTGTGAAGCACCTGAGGGTTTAAAGTGCTCACTATGCATCTAGATAAGTTCCTTGGGGGGTCTCCTTTCCAAAATGGGGTCACATGTGGGGAAGCTCCAATGTTTAGGCACACAGGGGCTCTCCAAACGCGACATGGTGTCCGCTAACGATGGAGATAATTTTTCATTCAAAAAGTCAAATGGCGCTCCTTCCCTTCCGAGACTTACCATGTGCCCAAACAGTGGTTTACCCCCACATGTGAGGTATCAGTGTACTCAGGAGAAATTGCCCAACAAATTTTAGGATCCATTTTATCCTGTCGCCCATGTGAAAATTAAAAAATTGAGGCTAAAATAATTTTTTTGTGAAAAAAAAAGTACTTTTTCATTTTTACGGATCAATTTGTGAAGCACCTGGGGGTTTAAAGTGCTCACTATGCATCTAGATAAGTTCATTGGGGCGTCTAGTTTCCAAAATGGGGTCACTTGTGGGGGAGCTCCAATGTTTAGGCACACGGGGGCTCTCCAAACGCGACATGGTGTCCGCTAAAGATTGGAGCCAATTTTTCATTCAAAAAGTCAAATGGCGCTCCTTCCCTTCCGAGTTCTGCCGTGCGCCCAAACAGTGGTTTACCCCCACATATGAGGTATCAGCGTACTCAGAACAAATTGGACAACAACTTTCGTGGTCCAGTTTCTCCTTTTACCCTTGGGAAAATAAAAAAATTGTTGCTAAAAGATCATTTTTGTGACTAAAAAGTTAAATGTTCATTTTTTCCTTCCATGTTGCTTCTGCTGCTGTGAAACACCTGAAGGGTTAATAAACTTCTTGAATGTGATTTTGAGCACCTTGAGGGGTGCAGTTTTTAGAATGGTGTCACTTTTGGGTATTTTCAGCCATATAGAACCCTCAAATTGACTTCAAATGTGAGGTGGTCCCTAAAAAAAATGGTTTTGTAAATTTTGTTGTAAAAATGAGAAATCACTGGTCAAATTTTAACCCTTATAACTTCCTAGCAAAAAAAAATGTTGTTTCCAAAATTGTGCTGATGTAAAGTAGACATGTGGGAAATGTTATTTATTAACTATTTTGTGTCACATAACTCTCTGGTTTAACAGAATAAAAATTCAAAATGTGAAAATTGCAAAATTTTCAAAATTTTCGCCAAGTTCCCATTTTTTTCACAAATAAACGCAGAAATTATCGACCTAAATTTACCACTAACATGAAGCCCAATATGTCACGAAAAAACAATCTCAGAATCGCTAGGATCCGTTGAAGAGTTCCCGAGTTATTACCTCATAAAGGGACACTGGTCAGAATTGCAAAAAACGGCAAGGTCATTAAGGCCAAAATAGGCTGGGTCATGAAGGGGTTAACTGATCAATATTTCTGCATTGATACCAATTTATTTTTTAACCTAAACCACATTTCGGAGGGTTTCAGCTTTCAAAAGAATAATTTATACAACCAATGGATGAATTTAACGTCAGGTTATGTGCTTTTATTTACATTACATAAGTGACATAACTTCTGTCAGGGAGTGTATACTGATGATGGCTCTGGTGTTGTATTTATGTACTTATGGTAGTTTTGATTCTGTACTCATGTACAGATGGTGGTTCTGGTGCTGCATTCCTTTACTGATGATAGTTCTGGTGCTGTATTCCTGTACTGATGAAAGTTTTGGTGCTGTATTCCTATACTAATGGAGGTTTTGGTAATGTATTCATGTACAAATAGTAATTCTGGTGCTTTACTTTAGTACAGATGGTGGTTCTGGTGCTGTACTGATCTACAAATGTTGGTTCTGGTGCTGCATTCAGGTGGTGATGGTGTTCTGGTGCTGTATTCATGTATTAATGGTGGTTCTTGTGCTGTATTCATGTAGTGATGGTTCTGGTGCTGTAATTCTGTACTGCAGATGGCTATGGTGCTGCATTCATGTTCTGATGCTGAATCTGTATTTACGTATTTATGGTAGTTCTTGTGCTGCATTAATGTACTGGCGGTGGCCCTCGTGCTCTATTCATGAAATTATGATTCTGTATTCATGCACTAAAGTGGTTCTTTTGCTGTATTCATGAACTGATGATGGTTCTGTGCTATAGTCATACTGATTATTTTTCAGGTGATGTATTCATGTAATGATGATGGTTCTATGCTCCTGCTATGATGATATTTCTGATACTGCACTTTTGTACTGATCATGGTTCTGGTGCTGCATTCCTGTACTGATGATGGTTAAGGTGTGTATTCCTATAATGATGATTGTTCTGGTGCTTTATTCCTGTACTAATGGTGGTTTTGTTACAGTAGTCATGTACAGATAGTGATTCCTGTTCTTTATTTCAGTATAGAGAGTGGTTCAGATCCTATATTGATGTAATGATGATGGTTCTGGTGCTGTATTCTTGTATTGCTGATGGCTCTGCTGCGGTGTTGCTGTACTGATGATAGTTCTGGTGATATATTCATGTATCAATGGTGGATCTGGTGCTTTATTCATGTATTGATAGTTCCGGTGATGTATTCATGTGCTGATGATTGTTTGAGTGCTGTATTTATGTACTGATGATGTTTCTGATTATGTAGTAATGTAGGTTTAGCAACTCTTAATTTGTCAGATAACATACTGACAAGTTATGAACTATTGCATCTATATTTATACTGAAAGTATTGCAATTTTGTATTTTTGAGGTGGACAAAGATAAGAGTCCTACCTCAGTGTGCTATGTATACTGTGATGTCTGTGTAATCTAGTGAAATGCTTATATAAAACCTACCATATTAACAATATTTAAAGAGTTATCACTTAGTATTATTTGTGGTATTATATAGAACCATATGGAATATCTACTTTATTGCCTACATTAAAATGTTACTTTAATTTTATGTGTGAAAAATGGGTGTGTAACTGGATGTGGTCTACAAAAAAGGTGTGATCTAAAAAGGGGCATGGTTTCACGCCCTCAAACAAGAAAAATTTTAAATATTTGACTCCAACCCATGGAAAGATTAATTATTTATTAAAAGCAAGTACACTAATAGTCCGCTGTACCTTGATCTCCCGGAAATCCAGGAGAACCTGCACTTCCCATTGGTCCTGGTGGTCCAGTTACAACACTTAACTTGCCAGGTTCACCTTTGCTTCCTAAAGAGTAAACATAACAATGCAGACAATAATTAGTTGAATGGATTTCAGTAAAGTTAATGTTGCATTATGAAATATTCTATACACATGTAGCAAATGTAAATTTAAAACTTCACGTGTCATGATACCATGAGGCAGAATTCTTCTGATTTGCTTTTTTATGACATGTAACACGTTGTCATATTAACCTTTTCTACATCTGTAAATATTAATCGTACTTACCTGGGTTACCAGGTAATCCACCAAACCCTGGTACTCCAGGTTCTCCTCTTTCTCCAACCTGTCCTGCTGGACCAATTCCTGGAGGTCCTTGTAAACCTCGCTGTCCAGGAATGCCAGTGAATCCACTGTCTCCAGGGGGCCCACGCTCCCCTTTGGCACCAATTGTTCCCTGAATTGTATAAGTAGCAACACAGACATTGTATTTGGACCATTTCTTGTCAAGTGTTATAAATAATATGTAAAATATTGAATATGTTCAAAATATCTACTGACTGAAAACTACAGAGGTACATGTTTGATACACACAAGATAAATAGGAGTCATAGACACTTTACAAAATTACACAATTTTATTTAAATTAATTAAAAACATAAATAGCATGATATAAGTATGGCTTAGAAATTGGTCACTGGTAATATAGTGGTGCCATAATGCTACATGAACAATCCCCACTCAAAATTCAGAGTATATACAGTAGTCAAATATAATTTAGGTTGCCCACATAAACTGAGCAGTTATGTACAGTATATGATTGCTCAGAAAAAGCCAAATCAATATACATTCATATATATGTAGTTATTATGGTTCCTAAGTACATCATGCAATAAATCACTGGTATTTGGAAACAGTAGAAAGTACATGAAGTCAGATCAATGTAGTATAAGTCTAAATTACATTTGGCTATATGCCCTGGATTTTCAGTGGGACTTTTTCATGTAGAATTGTCGTACTTATATCATGCCATACTTATATAATACTCATTATGGTTTCAAATTAATTTAAATAAAATTGTGTAATTTTATAATGTGAAATTTTGTTGTTAGCTTTAAAGGAGTTATTCACTACTTGAACAATCCCTTCTCTATCCCATTTTTTCCCACTTGTAAAAGTTATAACCGATATGCTCGGTATACCTCCAGTGTCGGTGAGGTTTCCCAGGAGAGCCAGTGTCAACACCGTTGGAAAGACATTGGCACAGGAGGTAAGTATAAGTGTTATTTTTTTACAAGGGGTAATCATGGGGCTGGAGAAGGGGTTGTCCAAATAGTGGACAACCACTTTAACTAAAGCTGTCAAATTATTTTTTTATCATCTACATATGAGTCAAAACAGCTTGAAATTTTTTGTCTTTTTTATAAATTAATACTAGTTATAAGCTTTCATTACATATCAGATTATTTTCATGTGATATCTATTGAATTTTAGTCTTTGTTTTTAATGCTTTAGCAAACTATTTCATTAGGGAGCAGTATCATTCCTTTATTGTACTCCTGGAGGCCTGGTTAACGGGCTTTTCCGAGATCCATTTCAAAATCTAAAAACCTTCAAAAGGTCTGTAATATTAATATATAGTTGAAGTTTGATTATTTATTTTGCCAGAAAATCATTTTATGCAGGTAAATAAAAAGAGAAAAAGAAAGGTATATTAAATGGAAAGAGGGGGCATATCTAACGAAAAATATAATGCTATTGCAGGGAATGCTGGGCAACCGTTAGTAGAGCTAAAGCCAGCAATGAAGTGAGGCTTGCAAGGGAGACCAAAAGTAGTAAAAAAGGATTTTGGGAGTATGTCAAAAGCAAAAGAAAACGCAAAGATTCTATACGATTTTTACAGGATGAAAAGGGTGAAGTGGTCAAAAATGATATTGAGAAGGCCGAACTTTTAAATTCCTATTTTGCATCTGTGTTCTCTGAGAAAATAACTGTAACATCAACTAATCTTCGCAGTGTCATCGAAGGAATAAAAGAATCCACACTATCTATAAACAGAGAGATGGTGAGGGAACATTTAGGTAATTTGGTTGGGTTGGACACGATGACCCTGAAGATCCCTTCTATAAACACAATGCTAATCTTGGTGTATTTATATCCTGATAATACCCATTCCTTTGTCTTCACAAACTACACTACTCATCAATCTTTTCCTTATCTGAGTACTTTCACCTCACCTCATGACTGTTACTCCTCCCCTGTGTGTCCTATATTTGAGCTAGTGCAGCATGGGCTTCTCTCTACTTCTGCAAATTGTGAGAATCTGCAATTGTATGTTGCTATCTGGGATTGCCATTGTTTCCTTTGTTCAGCTGCATCCTACTTAACAAATTAACAAATTCCGACCAACTATTGTGAGAAGCTTGTGGAAGGATATCCCAAACATTTGACCCAAGTCATTCAGTATAAAGCCCCCGTCACACTAAGCGAGGTCGCTAGCGAGATCGCTGCTGAGTCACAAGTTTTGTGACGCAACAGCGACCTCAGTAGCGATCTCGCAATGTTTGACACGTAGCAGCGACCAGGCCCCTGCTGTGAGATCGCTGGTCGTGTCGGAATGGCCTGGACCTTTTTTTGATCGTTGAGGTCCCGCTGACATCGCTGAATCGGTGTGTGTGACACGGATTCAGCGATGTCTTCACTGGTAACCAGGGTAAACATCGGGTTACTAAGCGCAGGGCCGCGCTTAGTAACCCGATGTTTACCCTGGTTACCATCGTAAATGTAAAAAAAAAAAAACACTACATACTCACATTCCGGTGTCCGTCAGGTCCCTTGCCGTCTGCTTCCCGCACTGACTGACTGCGGCCGTAAAGTGAAAGCACAGCACAGCGGTGACGTCACCGCTCTGCTGTTAGGGCCGGCGCTCAGTCAGTGCAGGAAGCGGATGCCGGGGGACGCGAAGGTGAGTATGTACTGTTTGTTTTTTTACATTTTACACTGGTAACCAGGGTAAACATCGGGTTACTAAGCGCGGCCCTGCGCTTAGCAACCCGAAGTTTACCCTGGTTACCCGGGGACCTCGGCATCGTTGGTCGCTGGAGAGCTGTCTGTGTGACAGCTCCCCAGCGACCACACAGCGACTAAACAGCGACGCTGCAGCGATCGGCATCGTTGTCTGTATCGCTGCAGCGTCGCTAAGTGTGACGGGGCCTTAAGAGCAATAGTATCAAACACTAATGAAATGTATGTAAACTTTTGACTTTGAAGTAAGGCTATTTTCACACTTCCCTCTTTTCTGATCCGTCACAATCCGTCGATTTTTAAATTTGCAGGATCCTGCATTTTCCCATAGACTTGTATTAGAGACGGATTGTGACGGATGGCCATCCATTTCATCCGTCGTGCTCTGGATCTGTCGTAAAATAGCGGTCTGTTGTGCAGAAAAAACGTTCATTGTAATGTTTTTTGTGCATGTCGGAAAATCGGTCAGCAACGCATCCTGCGCTGCCCGTCGTCGGCTACAATGGAAGCCTATGGATGCAGGATCCGTCGCTGACCGTCACACACAGGAATCCAGCGACGGATCCAGTTTTTCCCTTCTGAGCAGGCCCGGAAGGATTTTTGAGTCCGGGTCACAGAGTCTCTCTTTCTCTCTCGCTGGGCTGGCGGAACGCACTGAGTAAATAGTGAGATGTTATTTGGTGCGTTCGCAGCCCGGGGTCCACCGTGCAGGAGAGAACCTGCTGCTGACAAATGGCGGCCCTATATGGCGGTAGAAGCGAACTCTGTTATTTCACAGAGTCGCCTAAAGAAAGCACTGTGTCCTGTTTAACTCACAGGAGTACACAGCAACTGCCAAGCAGATAGCAGTTTGTGGTTACGCAATCAAAGAGGCAATCATACAATCTCCTCACCGGAGGAGCCGGTATTCTAGGGGCTTATTTCAGCCGGGTCCCTGAACACATATACACGTAACCACACTGGCGCAAAGCACATAACTTAGATTTGATACTAGTGCATGGCCGTGCGGTCATGCAAACCTTTTATAGCTGCAGCAAGTACAGGACCTTCCCAGAAGGACCAATGGGAGGCTGCTACAAAAGCCAAGCACCTTCAGGCAGGACCTTCCTAGAGGACCAATGGGATTAGCTGCAGTGTCTAAGCATGTGACTCTTGATCTCCAACGAGAGATCTTACCCTGGGCATGCTCAGAAGGGGAGAAGCAGGACTTAATCCCAAAAGCGTCTGCTCGCCGCTGCCCAGTACTGGCTACAATGGCAGAAGCTGGAAAGGCAGCAGTAACCCTTTGAATAGAGTCAGACTGAGCGAGACGCTGGGACCGACGTCTCCGCTGAGCAGACTCCAAGACTCCACTGCGGCTGGAGAAGAATGGGAGACCGCAGCGGAGATGGCCTGAGATTCCCCCTGTGCAGAGGCGGGATCTCTCTCTCTCTTGCTCTCTCTCTCATTTCACTTCCGGAAATTTTTCCAATTCCAAACGACGCATCCATCATTTCACAGGATCCGTCGCACACGTTTTCAATATTTTCATGACGTCCGTCGATACGTCATTTCACTGCACGTCAACGGAAAACAAAAAACGGAAGTCTGAAAGTAGCCTAAGTAATGAAAATGCCTTAAACATTCTCTCTCATTATTCTGGCATTTGGTAATTATTAATTATGGTAATCCTAATTGACCTAAAACGGGAAAGGTTTATTCTGATTTCCTGTCAGATATTGAGAAAAACATGCATATGCGTCTCTTTATATAGTGTATGTAAACGTCTGGTTTCAACTGTATATAGATGGACAATTTCAATCACATAAGAAAATATAAAATGACAAGAATATTCTAAGTGCAGGCCATTGTGCATTGTGGATATCTAAGCAGCTACAAAGAAAAACAAAGTCAAAAAGTAAGTATCAATAAAGAAAGTAGGACCATATTATATAGAATACATATATCCATTATCCATATATCCACAAGTTTCACTGAGGCGCCGTCTGGAGTGATGGATGGATATATGTATTCTATATACGGTAATATGGCTCTACTATATCCTTACTTTTTGACTGTTTTTCTTTGTGGCTGCTGCTGAGATATCCACCATACACCATGGACTGCACTTAGTGAAATTCATGTCATTCTATATGTGTATATTTAGTTGACATTATCCTTTTATACAATGGAATATAAAAGTTTGTGCAATAGCAAAACAATAATTTTGTAATAACAAAATTACTGTTATTGTGAACACTTAAGCAAGTTGAAGATGAAATGATCTCTACAAGGGATAAAGTTAAAGATGACAAATTTCCTTTGTATTTTAGGCCCCCAAAAATATTTATCTTTATCTTTTATGTTTAGATGTTACAAAAAAGAAAATGGGCCAATGCAAAAATTTAGCACCCTATTTTGCAAGTATCACAGCTTGTAAATGCTTTTTGTAGCCAGCCAAGAGTCTTTCAGTTCTTGTTTGAAGGATTTTCACCCTTTCTTCCTTGGAAAATTCTTCCAGTTCTGTGAGATTCCTGGGTCATGGGTCATCTTGCATGCACTGCTATTTTGAGGTCTAGCCACAGATTTTCAATTATGTTCAGATCAGGTGACTGTGAGGGCCATTGTAAAACCTTCAGCTTGCACCTTTTGAGGTAGTCTATTGTGGATTTTAATGTGTGTTTAGGATCATTATCCATTTGTAGAAGCCATCCTATTTTTAACTTCAGCTTTTTTACAGATGGTGTTATGCTTGTATGAAAAATTTTCTGAAATATCATTGAAGCCATTCTTCCCTCTACCTGTGAAATGCTTCCAATGACACTGGCTGCAACACAACTCCAAAGCATGATTGATACATCCCCATGCTTAATGTTAATGTTCTTTCCCTGAAATTGTGTGCCCTTTTTTCTCCACACATACTTTTGATCATTGTGGCCAAAGAGTTCTATTTTAACCTTGTCGGTCAGCAGGACTTGTTTCCAAAATGCATCAGGCTTGTTTAGATGTTCCTTTGCATACATCTGAAACTGAATTTTATGGTGGGGACGCAGGAGAGGTATTCTTCTGATGACTCTTCCACGAAGGCCATATTTGTGCAGGTGGCTCTGGATAGTGGAACAAAGCACCAAAACTTCAAAGTCTACAAAATCTTTCTGGAGGTCTTTTGAAGTCAAGCGGGGTTCTGATTTGCCTCTCTAGCAATCCTACGAGCGGCTCTTATTGAAATTTTGTTTGGTTTCCAAGACCTTAACTTGACCTCCACTTTTATTGTTAACTGCCATTTCTTAACTACATTTCAAATTGAGGAAAGTCCAACTTGACTATCTTCTTATGGCCTTATCCTGCTTTGTGGCCCTCCAGAATTTTCATTTTCAGAGTGCTAGCCAGCTGCTTAGAAGAACCCATAACTGATGTTTTTTGGCACAAGGTTGGAGGCTGAGTTTTTATAAAGCAGGGAAATTTGCATTACCTGGCCTTTCTTAATGATGACAGTGAACAAGCCACAACCCTAACAAGTTAATTAAGGTCTGAAACCTTAGTCAAAATTACCTGAGCACACAAATCTCCAAGAATGCTCAAACTTTTGCATCTACCCATTTTTTTTTTTTTTAATTTTTAAAATGTACAAAATTACAATATTTTTTTTTTCAGAAAATATAAAGGAAATGTGTCATCTTTAACTTTACCCCTTTTAGAGATCATTTCATTTTCACCTTGCTTAACGGTTTACAATAACAGTAATTTTGACCAGGTGTGCCCAAACTTTTATGTGCCTCTGTATATATCCTGATGCATATGTGTTATATAAATCAATGACAATTTTGTCTTCATTTTTTATATACTTTCACCACGTATGCACTTAGACTACCATTAGTGATTTTCTTATTACTATGACAGACCTCTTTACAGTATACGTAGCAATAAACATATGTTCCTTTATTTTTTTTCAAAACTAACTCGTTGTATCAGCCAAATATAAATATTGATGATAGTTTTATGTCCTATTACAGGCTACGTATTTTATATATACTTTTATTATAGAAATTTTCAATTTGTATCCATCTTTTTGCATGTTTGCCATGCTAGTCATCCTTTTGGACTCCTTTTTTAGTGTTGTAATTCTCTTTTAACGATTACTTAAGGATATGCAATTTGTTATATTTTGACATTTGTTTCTCCTTTCTACCCTCTATATACAGTAGCATTATGCAGTACATCAATCCACTCAGCCGCTCCATATATAAAGTCTTATCCTGCAGTACATCGCTCCTATCAGCCCTCTACTGTATATACATTATCATCCTGCAGTATATCATTCCTCTCAGCCCTCTATATACTGTACATTATCATCCTGCAGTATATCATTCCTCTCAGCCCCTCTATATACTGTACATTATTATCCTGCAGTATATCATTCCTCTCAGCCCCTCTATATAGTGTACATTATCATCCTACAGTATATCATTCTTCTCAGCCCCTCTATGTAAACAGATCATGTATTCCCTAAGGCCCCTTTCACACATCAGTTTTTTGCCGGCTGGCTTGACGGATCCGTCGCAGATTGTGAAAAACTGATGTGACGGATCAGACTAAGGGATCTGGCTAATTGGATAGGAGCAGGCTCAGTTAAAAAAAAAAACGGAATCCGTCGCCATAGGCTTCCATTCTAGCAAACGACGGATGGCGACAGATTCGTCGCTGTCCGTTTTTTTGACATACACAAAAAACGTTACTTTGTCCGTTGTCTCCGGCCACCGGACAAACTATTTTCGACGGATCTAGCGAATGACAGATGAAACGTGAGGCCATCCGTCGCTAATACAATTCTATGAGAAAAAACGGATCTGGCGACATGAGTTGCCGGATCCGTTTTTTTCAAAATGCGACGGATTGTGACTGATGGCAAAAAACTGATGTGTGAAAGGGGCCTAAGCATTGTGCCTGATAAAATCAGGATGTACAGCTAATCAAGTTCGTCAGCAAAATGTAGTTTATGTTTATAAATAGAGTCTCTCCTTCTTTGATGTGAGTTAAGGTTCTCAAGTTTCATGTCAGCTAGAAGTATATTGCTGACTGGGTAAGTGTATTGAGGGTGTAACATCACATACATAAAGGGAACCATTTTCGCTGCTGTTTGGGGTATCTGTTGTGATCCTTGGCCCTTGTGATTCTAACAAAATAAAAAATATCTTGGACAACCCCTCTAAGGCAGGTAAACAAAACTTTACACAGATAAAACTCTGTGTGCAGCTCCCCTTTCATGCTCCGGCTTCATCAAGAAGGACCTGTACTATATGGACACTGTAATAAAGTCTGAGATAATGCCATGCCATGTAATAATGTTATTTATCTCTGAATTGTTTGTTTGAATATCATTTCAGTTGCCTATACACCGGAAGGAAATTGTATCTCCAATACAGCCACCACCAAAGTTTTGTAAAGAATAGATGCCGCATTTAAAAAAAAAAAAACACAATGATTATATTCTACATATTGTATCCACATCAAATCAATGAAACAATTTGATACATGGGACACCGCCTTTAGCCTTTAAGACAGAAAATTTGCTAAGGATAAATTTCTCATACCGATACACCTTTGGGACCTGGTTGTCCAGGCTGACCATCTCTTCCTGGCCTTCCTTCTCTACCAGGCGTACCTTGCAGCCCAGGTAAACCAGCGTCTCCTTTATCTCCTTTTAGTTTTGGTTCAAAATAAACTTCACCAGGAGATCCTTTTGCTCCAGGTCTCCCCATAAGACCTGGTATACCTTGTGATCCCTACAAAAACATATATTATTATTATTATTATTATTATTATGAAGTAGAAGAAGAAAGAGCACTTTAAAAAGGCTCAAGCCATCATATCTTGCATTTTACAGCAGTAAAATCTTTCTGAGTGCTCAAATGATAAGGGCATGAGCACACGTCATGTTATAGACGCCAGCATACCGGTTTAGTTTTTGCTACAGGAAAATTGTATAAGAAAATGCTGGCAGTGTTTTTCCTCAAGCATCCTCTTTTGCGTCTTAGCTGTCATTATTGCAGCAGCTTTGCCATTAGCAGTTATTTCATGAACAGAAGACACTAAAAGGATGGACCAGTCACTTCTTTTAGCAACTTCATGACTTTAGAAGCCTGAATCGGTTAAAAGAAGCTATAAAAAGACTGAATTTATGGCCAGCAAGTTGCTTTGACATCGCTGTGCATATGTGATTTCAGGTGGGTTCCAGGCAAAATCCTACTAATGAGAAGAGGCACCAGGAATACATTTCATAACTAGCTAACAAACACTCAATACTTACAGGTGAACCTGGTGGGCCATCATAGCCCGGTTCTCCTCTGTCTCCCTTGTTTCCCGGTTGACCAGAAATACCTTAAAAAGACATGCATATATTATACGGATGGGTTAATATTATCAGCTTTTTTTAAAAAAAATGTACTTGGTGTTAAATAATTTCAAATGCAAAAAAGTGGACTTCCAATTTAAGGCGGTTTACCATGCTTCCAGTACTGATGACCAATCCTTACGATAATCAATAGCAAGTCACTGATGGTCCAATGCCTGCTATCCTCCCTCATCAATTAGTTGTTGTCAGCTCCAACAGTAGCCAGATGAAAAATATATTCACTGTTTACATCAAGCCACAGCCGGTGCTTATAACAGCTGACAGGAGAGGGTGTTCAAACCTTACTGATATGATATTGATGACCTAGGGTAGGTCATCAATATTAGAAGCCTGATGAATTCTTTAAAAACTATATTGGTTTTCCTGGAGTATTTTATTTTTTTCCTGTTGGGCTAAGAACTGACAGGCAGGTAGTTACTGATTACCTGTTTATGCAATTCAGCTGCTCCCTGTCAACAGAGCAGCTCTTCCTCTTACAGGCGGTTCTGTTGAATGGGCGTGACTGCCATGGTCATACTGATTGACAGCCAACTCCCTGCAGTTATGTAGCTGGGAGCCGGCTGTCAATCAGCATGACATCGGCAGTCATACTCTGAGAACAGAACAGAGTGGAAGAGATGCAGCTCCTCTGTCGTCTTGTCGTCACCACAGTGACCGCTGTGAGGTGGCAGAGATCAGGCCGAGCACAACACGCAAATAGTTAGCAGCTACCTGTCTGTAAGTTCTTAGTCCCATAAGAAGAAAAATTGTTAATTGTTAAATATTTTTACAATATATCCTTATTGCATTAAAAACTCTTCTTTTAAAACAGCCAATCAGCAAATGCTCACATTCATACAGACTTAAAGTTAAATTGCCTTATTATTGAGTTTATTGGTATCTGTAAAAATACATCTTTGTTTCTGTGTAAGGAATTTTTCCTTTGCATTATGTTGAATAATATGAACTTATATTAGGATGCACACTTTTAATATAACAGCATAAAATACAATAATTTTACTTAAATAGAACCTGTCAGTAGGATCAACCCTTCTAAGCTGTCTATATTGAAATATAGGTCATAGGAAGCTGAATACAATGATACCTTGATATCTGCGAACCGATGTCTTATTCCAGAAACATCTACATTTTTATTATATGTAAATGAGCTGTTCAGGACTATGGGCCGGACACTGATCTGCATGAAACCCTGCCTCCAGAGCTTATTTTAAAGGTACCTTCACACGAAACGACTTTACAACGAGAACGACAACGATCCGTGACGTTGCAGCGTCCTGGATAGCGATATCGTTGTGTTTGACACGCAGCAGCGATCTGGATCCTGCTGTGATATCGCTGGTCGGAGCTAGAAGGCCAGAACTTTATTTGGTCGTCAGATCGCCGTGTATCGTCGTGTTTGACAGCAAAAGCAACGATGCCAGCAATGTTAAACATGGAGCTAACGACCTGTGAGAACGATAAGTGCGTCACCGCTACGTCACAGGATCGCTCCTGCGTCGTTCTGGAGCTGCTGTGTTTGACATCTCTACAGCGATGTAAACAGCGACGCTGCAGCGATCAGCTCGTTGTCGTTCTCGTTGTAAAGTCGTTTCGTGTGAAGGTACCTTAAATAAATGGCCCCTCTCTGCTCTCCTGATCTCACTGCAGAGCTGTGTGTGATTATACCTGGCACATCTGCAGGTTCCTCTCAGTGCTTCAATATTATTGCAATACAGCAGAGCTGTGAGAGCTGCAGGTGCTAATGTGTTTGTTTTGAGACAAAGTTCAGTTCCACTGTTCTAGATGTGTTAGTTACATGCCTCACACTGGTAATGTCTTCTTTCATTTAAAATAATCAGAGAAGGCAGATACTCAGGGAGATTAGTGTTCTTAATAACTCATTTACATATAAGACAAATGAGGATTTACGCATAATAAGACATCAGATTGCAGATATCAAGGTATCATGTTATTCAGCTTCCTATGACCTGCTGCATGCCCATTTATATGATTTAGGAGGGTTGATTCTACTGACAGATTCCCTTTAACTTTTAATTATTTAAAGGGTTTGTACAACAGGAAAATATTTGGATTGATTTGGATTGATTAACCCTTTACTGCTGAAATCTTGTTTTCACATTCCTGACAAAGTCCCATTTTTCAAATTTGACATTTGACTTTATATGGTAATAATTTTGGAGTACCGTACTTTTATATATCCCAGTGATTCTGAGGTTGTTTTTTGCGACACATTGTACTTCGTGACAGCTGTAAATTTAGGTAATAAAACTGACATTTATTTATGAAAATAAATTTGAGACCTTTGTGTAATACTTTGGACAATGATAGGGTGCAGTTATCATGGTGCATTGTGGTCAATGAGAACATCCCTTTTGTCCTTAGGGTACTGTCACACAGTTGCACTTTTGTCGCTACGACGGTACGATCCGTGACGTTCCAGCGATATCCATACGATATCGCTGTGTCTGACACGCAGGAGCGATCAGGGACCCTGCTGAGAATCGTACGTCGTAGCAGATCGTTTGGAACTTTCTTTCGTCGCTGGATCTCCCGCTGTCATCGCTGGATCGTTGTGTGTGACAGCGATCCCTTCGCTTGTAACCAGGGTAAACATCGGGTTACTAAGCGCAGGGCCGCGCTTAGTAACCCGATGTTTACCGTGGTT
Organism: Ranitomeya variabilis; assembly: GCF_051348905.1. Classification (NCBI taxonomy): domain Eukaryota; kingdom Metazoa; phylum Chordata; class Amphibia; order Anura; family Dendrobatidae; genus Ranitomeya; species Ranitomeya variabilis. The sequence continues at coordinate 524,195,413 of NC_135234.1, read as the reverse complement.
ACCAGCGTAAAAGTAAAAAAAACCAAACAGTACATACTTACATTCCGGTGTCTGTCCCCCGGCGTTCTGCTTCTCTGCACTGTGAGCGCCGGTCGGCCGGAAAGCGAGCACAGCGGTGACGTCTGACGTCACCGCTGTGCTTTCCGGCTGGCGCAGACACAGTGGAGAGAAGCAGAACGCCGGGGGACAGACACCGTAATGTGAGTATGTAGTGTTTGTTTTTTTTTACTTTTACGCTGGTAACCACGGTAAACATCGGGTTACTAAGCGCGGCCCTGCGCTTAGTAACCCGATGTTTACCCTGGTTACCCGGGGCCTTCGGCATCGTTGGTCACTGGAGAGCGGTCTGTGTGACAGCTCCCCAGCGACCACACAACCACTTACCAACGATCACGGCCAGGTCGTATCGCTGGTCGTGATCGTTGGTAAATCGTATAGTGTGACAGTACCCTTACACTTGAACACCAGCAGGTTGTCGCTATGTAGTGGCCCTGCTCTCATCCTTTCTGAGAAGCTGCCCAATTAGTGGCCTAGGGAAACCACTCTAATTTTTAAGCAAGGTACCATATGCAACAATAACACTGGCTGAGAGGGACTTGAAGAGTAGATGTTAGTGTAGAAGTTACCCAAGTAAATGTGGTAAACCTGGTCAAGTAATGGGTACATCACTTCTCAAACAACTTTCCAACTCATTTCCAGTACAGGGAGCATTCTGTTGGGTACCACAGGGTCAGATATGGGCACTCTTCTTTTTAATATATTTATTAATGACCCTATTAATTTTCCTTTGATATGGGGCAACTAACACCTGCCTCATGGGGTTTTTGCCTTCTTCTGGATCAATATGTTAGGTTAGGTTGAACTCAATGGATGTATTTCTATCTTTAATCTATAAAATTATTAGTTTCAGGATGTGCATATTTATGTAAGTACATTATTTTAGTTTTTGATTTTATTTTTCCATGTGAAAATGTTTCTGTTTGTTTTTCAAATTAATTGTACAGTTAGGTGACGTTAAAGGAGGAAAAAAGATCTGAAATTAATCTTTTTATATGATTTTTTACATGAAAAAAAATGGCATTTTAACAAGTGTGTGCAGACTTTTTTTATAACTCCACAGAAAAAACAGGCAAAGGTGCTTACCTGTCCAGCCCTCAAATCAAATGCACTAACATGGTGCAGCGGGCCCAAGTAAAGATGGCGACTGCACAGGTGCGGTAATACCAAATGAGACGGCCAGCCCACAATCAGGGATGCTTTTTTTTATAACAACTGTAAATGTATTTCAGCCCTGTACCTGCAGCTGCAGTAAAATAGCTAGGTAGGATTTTAATACTATTTACCTGCAGACCCACCCCATATATCTGCACGTAAGCAGCAATTTTGAACTCGCCAGGTGCCCTTTAACCAGCTAATATATGTTAGCTACAGTAAATGAATGTAAAAAGTGAACCATTGCAAAAAATAAATTGGTTCTTCCCTCAGGGCATGCACATTTCTTTTTAATTGAAGTTTTTTCTTTACCAAGAAAAGGAGCTTTGATGCACCATAAAGGCAGAAATCATACCTGGTTCGCCAGGAGGACCTTGAGGCCCTGGTGGTCCTGGTAGAGGTGATGGCAGTGTGTCACATGCAGGGCAAGCATCTCCCTTGTCACCTACATGCAAAAAGAAAATTATTTTTAATGTCATAATAGGAATACATATACAACTGACTAATCAATTTTTCCTTGTAGAAAAGATATACTGTACAAGGGGATGCAACTAAATGACAATTAGGGCTCATACTCACCTGCGGGAAACTCGGATGAGTCTCGCACGTCAATGCCCAGAACTGCACCCGACATTCAGATCGGAGCGTGCGGCCGCATAGGAATACATGCAGCCTCACACTCCGCTCCTGAGTGCCGGGTATTGACGTGCGAGACTCATCCGAGTTTCTCGCAGGTAAGTATGAGCTCTTATATATGCCCACTGGATTGCTTATTCAGAAAAGCATTATTTATTGCCGATCTTTCCAGAAAAAATAATTTTGTAAAAAATAAATATTTCATAGGTAAAAAAAAGCAAGGGTGCACTTTTAAAAACCTATTGATTGCATGATACCATCTGAGGCACTACAATACAACCCTTTTGTTACTAACAAGTCCTGGATCCTCCACCAGGTTTTGCTTCCTTACGCTATTGCCAGCACCTTCTATGCTAGTGCACAGCTTGTTACTGGAGTAGCCATGCAAGCACCACTTATGTCATCATCTTATACTCTTTAAGGTCAGCTCAGGCAGCTAGCAACCACCGGAATTTTCAGGATATATGGCATTTTGCTATCAAGTTCTTTTCTTGGAGTTACCAGTTTGCCTAAATATCTCTGATATTCCTGTGTGTAACTGTATCTCTTAAATCAAGTTATTAGTGTGCCTACACATCTCTACTACTGCTATAACCACATATCTGCAAGCAAGTTAACAGTTTGCCTACAGTTTTGCTATTCTTGTGTGGAACTGCAGTTATGCAAGCATGGTACTACTTTCCTTATATATCTTCACTGTTCCTGTTCAATCTACACATTTGATAGAGCTGTATCCAGTGATCCCAGCATTGGATGTCCATCTGCCGTTCTTCATACTGTGCTATACTGGTCCTTACTGATCCAAAGGCAGTATGACAAGCACAGCTCAGGAGCATCATTGCCTCTTTTCCATGCTGCCTACCCTAACTTATAGCGTGAAAAATTCCCTTCACCAAATGAGCCTTTACCATATTGAGCCTTTACTAGCCTTATTAGTAGGGAATTAAGGGTGCAGCTTAAAATAAAAATACTCTATTCTGCTGTTTCTGTTCATTCCACAAATCAATCTCAGACAGGCACATTTCCTCCAATCTCAGCGCCATTTTCCCCTTTGGTCACTTGACATAAATAATGTCACCTGACCACTGCTCCTGATCCGATGCAGTTTGCCCTTCACTATTCTGTCAGACTGTAAGATCAGTGTTTCTTCCACTCTGATGGAATAGTGAAGGCTGAATTATTAATAAAAATTCCTCACTGAGTGTATTTAATTTGATTTTAAATTTGCGTATTTGCAGATCAAGCTTGCCCGTTGGAGTGAATAGTTAGCAGCTGGATGCTATCCACGTGACAACCTATTGATGGCCGATTTGTCACTGAGCAGTGGATAGGAAAAGCTTTGAAAAACTTTTTATTGTCATATGAAAAAAAAGGATGAGACATAGATTGTAAAGATTGACACATAGACCAAAAATAGATCCAGCTCTCTGAAAAAATATGATCTATTTTTCAACAATGTGAAGAAAAAAATGGATATCTGAATAAGATATATAGAAAGTGCTTAGCTCACCCTCAAAGCAGCACTCCAATACTCTGGACCAAGGAAATGTGCTGTTCAGACATAGTGCATCGCAAACAAGGAGAAATTCCAGCTCTACGGTGTGCAGAAAAATGTATTTAATAGAAATCCAAGGGTAAAATTTAGACATCCAATGTCATGCACAAAATAAAATCTATAAAAATAATGGAGATCTACGCATTTCAGATGAGAACCATCGTTAACCGTGATGAAGGATGATTCTCATATGAAACGCGTAGATCTACATTGTTTTTATGGATTTTGCACATTACATTTGATGTCTGAAATTATCCTTGTATTTCTATTAAATAAATATTTCGGCCCACTGTAGAGCTGGAATTTCTCCTTGTTTGATAACTGAATGAGGCCTCATTGTTCATGATCTATCATCCTAGCTACAACTGAATGGTTCAGATCTTCCTTGCTAGTTATTCCATCAGTAATAATACAATGAAAATGTCCTTTATATACTCTTTGACTGGTTATAATAACTGAAAAATGAGTAAGAATTTGCAGGTTATATATTTTTTGACTATTTAGATATAAAACGAAAATCGTACCTTTCTGACCCCTTTCCCCAGTGAAGCCTTGTTCTCCTGGAGTTCCAGGGAATCCGGATTCACCAGGTTGTCCTGGAATGCATTCCTGTGTAGGGTCTATCAATAATAACAATTTTATTTATATGGCTCCAACATATTCCGCAACACTTTATAATTGATACATGTACAAATAATCAAACATTACAGAGTAACACATAATTCAACAATTCAAACCAGTGGAGTGAGGGCCGTACTCACCAGAATATAGGAGGAAATATGGGAGACACAAAAGGTAAAATCTGCTTCTAGGGTATGGACCAGCCATCTTTACATTAAATAAAGGTGTTCATATAATGATACATTAACCAGTCATCAGTCAGTATCTGTATATGTCCGGATATGAAGTGCTACTGCATGTATGAAATGTGTGCAAAAAATGATATGAAGCATAAAGAGTAGTGATGAGCGAGTGTACTCGTTGCTCGGGTTTTCCCAAGCACGCTCGGGTGACCTCCGAGTATTTATGACTGCTCGGAGATTTAGTTTTCATCATGGCAGCTGAATGATTTACAGCTACTAGCCAGGATGAGTACATGTGGGGGTTGCCTGGTTGCTAGGGAATCCCCACATGTAATCAAGCAGGCTAGTAGCTGTAAATCATTCAGCTGCAGGGATGAAAACTAAATCTCCGAGCAGTCATAAATACTCGGATGTCACCCGAGCGTGCTCTGGAAAACCCAAGCAACGAGTACACTTGCTCATCACTAATAAAGAGTTATAGTGTAAAACAGATTTAAAAAAAGACTGAAAGTAAAATTTATTACTGACTAGCACAGCTGTAGGTGAAAGGCATACATGCTTGACCATGAGAAGGCATATGTGTATCCAGCATATCATCTTGTGTCAAATGCCGTGTCTAATTTATTAAGATAATAAACCTGATGAAATTTGCAACTACCTTTTCCTTTGAGAATGGTTGCTTTTCCACATTATCACTGTGTTCTTCAGCAAACTAAACTGCCTAACCTGTAGTAATGATACAGGTTGAGCAGTTTAGTTTGATGAATCGATTAATCGAGTACATATCGGGACACAGTTATTGATTTTATATATAGGTCCAGAATATATTTGTACCGTGACACAAGTTTTGGTATTTTAGCTGTTTACGAAAGCATATTCAATATACAGCTATATAATCAGTATGAGCTTAAAGTGCAGACTCTCAGCTTTAATTTGAGGGTACCACATCCTAATTGGTGCAAGGGTCCAGGAAGCTCTTCAATTTGTAGCCGCCTCTTTTTAAAGAGATCAAAAGTTATTGAATAATTGTCTCAAAAGCTTTAATGGACTGCCTTGGCAATTCCCTTGTTAATCCATCATTAGTTAAGCAGGTAAAAGACCTGGAGCTGATTCAAGGTGTGGCATTTGCATTTGGAAGCTGTTGCTGTGAACCCACAACATGCGGAAAAGGAGACCATCATTAGACTGAGAATAAATCCATCAGAGAGATCACACAAATGTTAGCAGTGGTCAAATCAACAGTTTGGTACATTGTGCAAAAATAAAGAGGGCGCTGGTGAGCTTGGGAATGCAAAAGGCCTGGATATCCACAGAAGACAACAATGGTGGATGATCTCAGAATCCATTCCATGATGAAGAAAAATACCTTCACAACATCCACCCAAGTGGAGCACACTCTTCAGGAAGGAGGTATTTTAGTATCTAAGTCCAAGGTGCAAACCATTAATCAGCCTTAAATATACAAAGGTCAGATTAGACTTTCCCAAAAAACATCTAAAGAAGCCAGGCCAGTTCTGAAAAAGAATTCTTTGGACAGATGAAATTAAGATCAACCTGTATCAGAATGATAGGAAGAAGAGAGTATGGAGAAGGCTTGGAACGGTTGATGAACCGAAGCACACAACATCCTCTGGAAAACATGGTGGAGGCAGTGTGATGACATGAGTAAGCTTGGCTTCCAATGATGCGGTCGGGAGTCTTTACCTGCCACGGGGCACTGCATGTGTGGAGTTGGCGCAGATAAAGGTAATATGCATTAGGCACGGGGCATTGTATTCATATTATGGTATTCAATATATTTAACTACCAGCATTATTGCAGCCCTAACCATTGTTACTATAGGGTTTCATGATGAATCCATATTGCACTTTATGAGTGTGGATTGGGATTTTTTGGTAAATGCATTTTTTGCATTAGGGCATGTTTTATGATATCATTGATACCTTATGCAGCTATAAGCCTTCTCAATATACCCTTTAAGTGATTGGCACTAATATAACAGTGTATTGAGTAATTTATATTGAAACAGACTGGCATAGGATGCAATTGTATACCCTACATGTGCACCTATATAGGAACACTGACTACTCCGTTTTTTTTCTCCCTAGTGATATGTGTTCTATGGTTTGAGGCACCTGTTTTTAAAGTTTTTTGAATGTATGTTTCATCTGAAATAAATAAAGATTCTTTTACTATTTTCTATATTGCACTATGATCTATGCGTAACCTACTGCTGCGAGACCAGTATGCTTATCTAAATTTGAAAGTGTAGCTCACCTCGTGTTTGAGGGAAGTGAGTATAGGTAATGTGCTTATTATATATACAGTACAGACCAAAAGTTTGGACACAGCTTCTGATTTAAAGTTTTTCTGTATTTTCATGACTATGAAAATTGTACATTCACACTGAAGGCATCAAATCTATGAATTAACACATGTGGAATTATATACTTAAATATATATAAATATGCCTTACATTCTAGGTTCTTCAAAGTAGCCACCTTTTGCTTTGACGACTGCTTTGCACACTCTTGGCATTCTCTTGATGAGCTTCAAGAGGTAGTCACCGGAAATGGTTTTCACTTCACAGGTGTGCCCTGCCAGGTTTAATAAGTGGGATTTCTTGCCTTATAAATGGGGTTGGGACCATCAGTTGTGTTGAGCAGAAGTCTGGTGGATACACAGCTGATAGTCCTACTGAATAGACTGTTAGCATTTGTATTATGCCACGAAAAAAGCAGCTAAGTAAAGAAAAACGAGTGGCCATCATTACTTTAAGAAATGAAGGTCAGTCAGTCTGAAAAATTGGGAAAACTTTGAAAGTGTCCCCAAGTGCAGTTGCAAAAACCATCAAGCGCTACAAAGAAACTGGCTCACATGAGGACCGCCCCAGGAAAGGAAGAAGAAGAGTCACCTCTGCTTCTGAGGATAAGTTTATCCGAGTCACCAGCCTCAGAAATTGCAGGTTAACAGCAGCTCGGATTAGAGACCAGGTCAATGCCACACAGAGTTCTAGCAGCAGACACATTTCTACAACAACTGTTAAGAGGAGACTTTGTGCAGCAGGCCTTCATGATAAAATAGCTGCTAGGAAACCACTGCTAAGGACAGGCAACAACAAGGGCTAAAGAACACAAGGAATGGACATTAGACCAGTGGAAATCTGTGCTTTGGTCTGATGAGTCCAAATTTGAGATCTTTGGTTCCAACCAATGTGTCTTTGACTTGTGCGACGCAGAAAAGGTAAACGGATGGACTCTACATGCCTGGTTCCCACCGTGAATCATGGAGGAGGTGTGATGGTGTGGGGGTGCTTTGCTGATAACACTGTTGGGGATTTATTCAAAATTGAAGGCATACTGAACCAGCATGGCTACCACAGCATCTTGCAGCGGCATGCTATTCCATCCCGTTTGCGTTTAGTTGGACCATCATTTATTTTTCAACAGGACAATGACCCCAAACACACCTCCAGGCTGTGTAAGGGCTATTTGACCGAGAAGGAGAGTGATGGGGTGCTATGCCAGATGACCTGGCCTCCGCAGTCACCAGACCTGAACCCACTCGAGATGGTTTTGGGTGAGCTGGACCGCAGAGTGAAGGCAAAAGGGCCAACAAGTGCTAAGCATCTCTGGGAACTCCTTCAAGATTGTTGGAAGACCATTTCCGGTGACTACCTCTTGATGCTCATCAAGAGAATGCCAAGAGTGTGTAAAGCAGTCATCAAAGCAAAAGGTGGCTGCTTTGAAGAACCTAGAATATAAGACATATTTTCAGTTGTTTCACACTTTTTGTTAAGTGTATAATTCCACATGTGTTAATTCAAAGTTTTGATGCCTTCAGTGTGAATTTACAATTTTCATGGTCATGAAAATACAGAAAAATCTTTAAATGAGAAGGTGTGTCCAAACTGTTGGTCTGTACAAAATATATATATATATATATATATATATATATATATATATATATATATATATATATATATATATATATACATATACACATACAGGTCCTTCTCAAAAAATTAGCATATAGTGTTAAATTTCATTATTTACCATAATGTAATGATTACAATTAAACTTTCATATATTATAGATTCATTATCCACCAACTGAAATTTGTCAGGTCTTTTATTGTTTTAATACTGATGATTTTGGCATACAACTCCTGATAACCCAAAAAACCTGTCTCAATAAATTAGCATATTTCACCCGTCCAATCAAATAAAAGTGTTTTTTAATAACAAACAAAAAAAACATCAAATAATAATGTTCAGTTATGCACTCAATACTTGGTCGGGAATCCTTTGGCAGAAATGACTGCTTCAATGCGGCGTGGCATGGAGGGAATCAGCCTGTGACACTGCTGAGATGTTATGGAGGCCCAGGATGCTTCAATAGCGGCCTTAAGCTCATCCAGAGTGTTGGGTCTTGCGTCTCTCAACTTTCTCTTCACAATATCCCACAGATTCTCTATGGGGTTCAGGTCAGGAGAGTTGGCAGGCCAATTGAGCACAGTAATACCATGGTCAGTAAACCATTTACCAGTGGTTTTGGCACTGTGAGCAGGTGCCAGGTCGTGCTGGAAAATGAAATCTTCATCTCCATAAAGCATTTCAGCCGATGGAAGCATGAAGTGCTCCAAAATCTCCTGATAGCTAGCTGCATTGACCCTGCCCTTGATGAAACACAGTGGACCAACACCAGCAGCTGACATGGCACCCCACACCATCACTGACTGTGGGTACTTGACACTGGACTTCAGGCATTTTGGCATTTCCTTCTCCCCAGTCTTCCTCCAGACTCTGGCACCTTGATTTCCGAATGACATGCAAAATTTGCTTTCATCAGAAAAAAGTACTTGGGACCACTTAGCAACAGTCCAGTGCTGCTTCTCTGTAGCCCAGGTCAGGCGCTTCTGCCGCTGTTTATGGTTCAAAAGTGGCTTTACCTGGGGAATGCGGCACCTGTAGCCCATTTCCTGCACACGCCTGTGCACGGTGGCTCTGGATGTTTCCACACCAGACTCCTTCTCCACAATCTTCCTCAGGGTCCGGTCACCTCTTCTCGTTGTACAGCGTTTTCTGCCACATTGTTTCCTTTCAACAGACTTACCATTGAGGTGCCTTGATACAGCACTCTGGGAACAGCCTATTTGTTGAGAAATTTCTTTCTGGGTCTTACCCTCTTGCTTGAGGGTGTCAATGATGGCCTTCTTGACATCTGTCAGGTCGCTAGTCTTACCCATGATGGGGGTTTTGAGTAATGAACCAGGCAGGGAGTTTTTAAAAGCCTCAGGTATCTTTTGCATGTGTTTAGAGTTAATTAGTTGATTCAGAAGATTAGGGTAATAGGTCGTTTAGAGAACCTTTTCTTGATATGCTAATTTATTGAGACAGGTTTTTTGGGTTTTCAGGAGTTGTATGCCAAAATCATCAGTATTAAAACAATAAAAGACCTGACAAATTTCAGTTGGTGGATAATGAATCTATAATATATGAAAGTTTAATTGTAATCATTACATTATGGTAAATAATGAAATTTAACACTATATGCTAATTTTTTGAGAATGACCTGTATTTGTATATACAGTATATAAATATATACTGTATAGAGTTGGGGAACACTGCCTTAGCAGAAGGAATCAACTGTTTTTCCAGGATAACCTTGTATGCAGCTTGATTCATACGTTCTTCGCAAAGATTACCTGCCCAATTCCAGCCTAGCTAAAGCATCCCTAGATCATCACCGATCCTCCACCAAATTTCATAGTGGGTGCAAGACACTGTGGCTTGTATGCCTCTCCAGGTCTCCGTCTAACCATTAGACGACCAGGTGTTGGGCAAAGCTGAAAATTAGACTCATCAGAGAAGATTCCCTTACTCGAGTCCTCTATGGTCCAATCCTTATGGTCTTTGGCAAACTTCAGCCTGGCTCTCCTTTGCTTCTCATTGATGAAAGGCTTTTTTCTAGTTTTACTAGCTTTGCTCAGGCAATGTTCCCCAACTCTGAGGACTGTTTTTTCCAGCAGGACAATGCGCCATGCCACACAGCTAGGTCAATCAAGGTGTGGATGAAGGACCACCACATCAAATCCCTGTCATGGACAGCCCAATCTCCAGACCTGAACCCCATTGAAAACATCTGGAATGTAATCAAGAGGAAGATGGATAGTCACAAGCCATCAAATAAAGAAGAACTGCTTACATTTTTGTGCCAGGAGTGGCATAAGGTCACCCAAAAGTAGTGTGAAAGACTGGTGGAAAGCATGCCAAGAGGCATGAAAGCTGTGATTAAAAATCAAGGTTATTCCACAAAATATTGATATCTGAACTCTTCCTGAGTTAAAACATTAGTATTGTTGTTTCTAAATGATTACGAACTTGTATTTTTTTTCTTTCTTTTTTTGCATTATTCAAGGTCTGCAAACAATGCATTTTTTTGTTATTTTGACCATTTCTCATTTTCAGAAAATAAATACAAAATGTATTGCTTGGAACATCAGAGACATGTTGTCAGTAGTCTATAGAATAAAAGAACAATTTACATGTTACTCAAAATATATATTTATATTTCCATAGAGCATATTGAAAAAAGTATTGAACACGTCAGCAACATCTGGACAGAATTTAATGTCAATAGCACCTTTAGAAATATATTTACTTATAAAATTGGTTGCGTGTTAACTACTTATTTCACCCACAGTACACATATTCATACATATACATATGATTGTGTGTGTATAAGTGTCTATAGATTTAACTACAATTCCACTAACGTAAGTAAAAGGACCCTTTTGATCCCTCAGTATAATTTCTTACCTATTGCACCTGGTGGACCAGGGAATCCAGGAGGTCCACGTAGCCCCTCGCTACCTTTCTGTCCAGGTAGGGATAACCCAGGGATTCCAGGTTCACCCTTTTCCCCTCTTTCCCCTGTTAATCCTGGAGACCCGGGAGGTCCGGATATTGAAATACCTACATATAACAAAAACAGCATTCATAGATAAAGTCTTACATTAAAGATACTAAGTATATAAAAAAAATCACGTCTTGTTGTGCCAACTAATATATTATATTTATAATATAATTGATTTTTTTCTCTTGAAATATAGTTTGTACCTCAACCTAATGCCTTTTAATGAACAGTTTGACCCAAAGACAATTGAGTCATTTAAAGCCACTTTATCAGTCCATCACCCAGACTTCAGCACCTACCCAGACTTTATCACTAGTGTTGAGCGATACCGTCCGATACTTGAAAGTATCGGTATCGGAAAGTATCGGCCGATACCGGCAAAGTATCGGATCTAATCCGATACCGATACCCGATACCAATACAAGTCAATGGGACTCATGTATCGGACGGTATTCCTGATGGTTCTCAGGGTCTGAAGGAGAGGAAACTCTCCTTCAGGCCCTGGGATCCATATTAATGTGTAAAATAAAGAATTAAAATAAAAAATATTGCTATACTCACCTCTCCGACGCAGCCTGCACCTTACCGAGGGAACCGGCAGCGTTCTTTTCTTAAAATGCGCGCTTTTCCTTCCTTCCGTGACGTCACGGCTTCTGATTGGTCGCGTGCCGCCCATGTGACCGCGACGCGACCAATCACAGCAAGCCGTGACGTAATTTTCAGGTCCTTCTAGGCATTCAGTATTTTAAAATTACGTTCCGGCGTTGTGATTGGTCGCGTCGCGGTCACATGGGCGACGCGACCAATCACAAGCCGTGACGTCACGGGAGGCTGGACACGCGCGCATTTTAAAATGCGCGCATCTCCTGCCTCCCGTGACGTCACGGCTTGTGATTGGTCGCGTCGCCCATGTGACCGCGACGCGACCAATCACAACGCCGGAACGTAATTTTAAAATACTGAATGCCTAGAAGGACCTGAAAATTACGTCACGGCTTGCTGTGATTGGTCGCGTCACGGTCACATGGGCGGCACGCGACCAATCAGAAGCCGTGACGTCACGGAAGGAAGGAAAAGCGCGCATTTTAAGAAAAGAACGCTGCCGGTTCCCTCGGTAAGGTGCAGGCTGCGTCGGAGAGGTGAGTATAGCAATATTTTTTATTTTAATTCTTTATTTTACACATTAATGTTGTTTCGATACCGATACCCGATACCACAAAAGTATCGGATCTCGGTATCGGAATTCCGATACAGCAAATATCGGCCGATACCCGATACTTGCGGTATCGGAATGCTCAACACTATTTATCACCAAACACTTTACCGTCCCAAATAAATAAATACCCAAACCTTCATCAGACCTCATATTTCAGGATTAAACACTTCATCTGATACCAAACACTTATCACCTTAAAGAGTAACCTTTATTTTAATTTTTATTACACAAATACAAGATACACAGCAACCTTTTAACATATCTTATCAGACAAATTTGCTCCTTCAACCTCCGGAATTGAACTTTTACTCTCATCTCATGAGTAAAATCTGTAAAATCTGTGTTCAGTGAAGATTTTCCAATTATTGAGATGACAGATAGTGGCTTTTTAAAATTCTATGGAAGAAGGAGGAGCTAGAGCCAGACACAGACATCCTGCTGCAAGTTCTCCTGAAACTACAGTTATTGCTCTCCATAGAAATTTATCAGCACCAACTGTCATCTTATAACTAAGTAAAAGGAAAATATGTATTCAGTGAAGACAGAATTCAGATGTAATTGAGAATTTTGAGAATGAATGATCAGTTCAAAAAGCAGCAGATTTCAATAATAAGATATTTGTCAACATTTCTTATTTCCATCTGCACTATTACCGTATTTTTCGGATTATAAAACGCACTTTTGTTCCCCCAAATTTGGGGGGAAAGTGGTGGGTGCTCCTTATAATCCGAATCTGTGTGCTGTGATGTGCTGTAGAGGAGGGGGGCGGCTCTGGAGTGGTGTCAGGGGGCTGGAGTGGGCTGGCTGCGGGCTGCAGAGACAGCGGGAGGTCCTGTGCTCCCGCTCATTAGCCTCATGTAATATTCACTGCACCTGCTGTCCATCACCTCGGTGCTGAAGCTGCCAAGAAGATTCACAGGGGAGCAGCCAATATTACATGTGCCTGCATCTCCCCCTCTCCCATCATGGATATGGCCCCCATCACTCTTATATACCCCCCTGTGCTGCTGGCAGACACATGATAAAATAACAAACATTTAACTCACCTTCTGATGATGGCTCCGTGCTCACAGTTCCTCGATTGCTCTTCCTGTGTCTGTGCTGACATCCGATCATGTGATCGGCACAGCACAGTGATGACATCACTGAGTGCCCAGGTCACATGATCTGATGCCTGGGAAACAGGAAGCACAACCGAGGAGCGGTGAGCACGGAGCCATCATCGGAAGGTGAGTTAAGTGTTTGTTATTTTATCATGTGTCTGCCAGCAGCATGGGGGGGCATGTGTCTGCCAGCAGCACGGGGGGGGCCTGTGTCTGCCAGCAGCACAGAGGGGCATATGTCTGCCAGCAGCATGGGGGAGGGGCTGTGTCTGCCAGCAGCACAGGGGGCATGTGTCTGCCAGCAGCACAGGGGGGATGTGTGCCAGCAGTACAGGGGGGCATGTGTCTGCCAGCAGCATGGGGGTCCTGTGTCTGCAAGCAGCACAGGGGGGCATGTGTCTGCCAGCAGTACAGGGGGGGCATGTGTGCCAGCAGTACAGGGGGGCATGTGTCTGCCAGCAGCACAGGGGGGGCATGTGTCTGCCAGCAGCACGGGGGGGGGGGGCATGTGTCTGCCAGCAGCACAGGGGGGCATGTGTCTGCCAGCAGCACAGGGGGGCATGTGTCTGCGAGCAGCACAGGGGGGGCATGTGTCTGCCAGCAGCACAGGGGGCGTATGTCTGCCAGCAGCACAGGGGGGCATGCGTCTGCCAGCAGCACAGGGGGTATATAGTGACCTGGGGGGCTGTACTTGTCAGCAGCACAGGGGGCATATAGTGACCGGGGGGCTGTACCTGTCAGCAGCAAGGGGGGCATATTGTGACCGGGGGGGCATGTGCCTGCCAGCACAGGGGGGCATATAGTGACCCAGGTGGGCATATTGTGACTGGGGGGCATATTGTGACTGGGGGGCATGTGCCTGCCAGCACAGGGGGCATATAGTGACCCAGGGGGGCATGTGCCTGCCAGCACAGGGGGGCATATAGTGACCAAGGGGACATGTCTGCCAGTACAGGGGGCATATAGTGACCCAGGGGGACATGTCCCTGCCAGCAGCACAGGGGACATATTGTTACGAGGGGGCATGTGCCTGCCAGCACAGGGGGGGGGCATATAGTGACCCAGGGGGGGCATGTGTCTGCCAACAGCACAGGGGGGCATACAGTGACCAGGGGGGCATGTGCCTGACAGCAGCACAGGGGGGCATGTGCCAGCACAAGGATGGGGGTTATATAGATACCAGGATGAGGGACATATGATTTGTAAGGCGGACACTGGCATTATAAGACAGACCCCCATTTAACATAAAAAATTATTTTTTTCTCTTTTTCTTCACCAAATTTGGGGGTGCGTCTTATAATCAGGTGCGTCTTATAAAGCAAAAAATACGGTAATTTATAAATAAAAAATAAAATGATGGTTACTATTTAAACTTCATCAGACCTAAGATTTCAGCACTTAGTAGTTCATCTAATTCCAGACTTTATTGAGACATAAACAGTCCCCCATTTCAGCATCCTACAATAAATACGACCTCAGAATCCAGCAATGTATGAGATTTAAAATGGTTAATTCACCAGATTTCAAAATACAAAATATTATACATTATTTCCATGTTAAATAGATTTCTCAGACCTGGTAAGACTTCAATTGTTCTATTGAGAGAAGCTGATGAGAATCTTGATGGCAGATGATCTCCAGTTGCATATTGCATACTGGTGTCAGGTGACTAATCTAATCTTTCAAATTATCCACTAATCTCCAGTCACATAGGGTCACTGCCAAACTTCAGCTCAGGGATAGAAAACTCCTTAAAAGGAATTTGTCAACATGTTTTTGCTATGTAATCAATTTGGAGACAGCAGGCGATAGAGGCTGAAACACAGAATTCAGGGATGTGTCACTTGTCAAAGTGTGTGCTGCTGTTTACTAACTGTGATGGATTTATCACTAAGAAATTAACATTGCCGGACTACTCTAGTCCAGCAGCTACGCAGCTCACTGTCTAGAGCTATGTTCACAGAGAGCCTGGTGTGGGCGGGGCTAGCTTTCTCAGCTCTGCTTCATTCTAAATCTAAAAGCCCTGATTGTGCCAGAACGGCAGCACCCAGTAATCTAAGGGACACATTGATGTATTTAGATCCTACATCATGCTTCTCTCAGATGAGGTAGCAAAAAACTTTTGACAGATTCCCTTTAAAATTGAGCATTTTATCATTATCTCTGTAGAGTGAGAGAAATTATGAGTGTCGGAGTATTCATTTTTCTGACCTCCAAGTCCGACTGATATTTGCTGCTTATATTGTGTAGTGTGAGATTTCAGCAGCAAGAGGATCTGTCAATAAGGCTACATAGGCAGAGAATAAGTTGAACTTTCATAAAGGATTACACAGTCATTCTGGCATGGATTATAAAAAAAATACAGCATCCTTATCAAGTCTAAGAGATCTATTAGGCAAGTTTCACACTAGCGTTCGGCAGGGCTGTGGACTTCCTCTGTGAAGCCCCGTCCACTGCCGCACCTCTTCATTTAGCTCCGCCTACGGCTGCATGCGTCCTGCGTACACTAGCTTTAAGCTTTAACATTGGGTACGCAGGCCATGAGGATGTATGCAGATGCCTCCGCATGCATCGTTTTGACGGTGCGGTGACCGCACCAAATTGCAACTCGTTGCGTTCGGCGCAGGTCGCCGCACCGCCAAAACGACGCATGGGGAGGCATCCGCATGGCCTGCGTACCCAATGTTAAAATAGGGTACGCAGGACGCATGCAGCCGTAGGCGGAGCTGAATGAAGAAGCGTGGCAGTGGGTGGGGCTTCACAGAGGAAGTCCACAGCCCTGCCGAACGCTAGTGTGAAACTAGCCTTAAACAATGCATTCAGCTTGTATTGTGAAATCTAGTTATGGATCTGCTTTAACCATTCTCACCACAGACCCCACTGTAGAAGCACTAACTTCCTAACACTGGCATGACACAGATTGGCTGCATGGCACCACTTTATAGATCTGCTCGTCAAGTTACTATACATATGTATATATATATATATATATATATATATATATATATACGGTATATATATTTGTTTCACATTAGCTGTAGCGGTACCACACTGAGTTGAAGAAGCTTTGTGAAAGGATTCTTCAAACTGAGAAATTGATTCATAGAAAAGTATTAACAACTCACCGATTTGATACAGGTAATTTTTTACCTTAGTTATCTCAGCATAGGATGGTCCATCCTTATTTTAATCTAGTTTAGGAAACGTGTACCAGCTCACCAAAGACCGTTATCAACTCATATCTGTAAGGCGGCTGGTAAAAATAAGAGGCAAAACCCATTGGACGGGAAGAGGGACAGAGTGCTCTTCAGTCAGTGTTGTGAGTACTTTTCCCTTTGCATATTTGATATGTCACTGATATAAAAAGAGCATGAGGGAGTCGCTTTGTAGTAGTGGTGTAGGACTACCAGTACCAGCACAATGCAGGTGAAAAGGGAAAAGTTCTCAGCCTTATACACAGGAAGAAAGACAAGTCTTCCAAGATTCCAGGAGAGTGCCCTATTTTTGGCTTTCTAGATATCTTTTATACAGTACCTGGTTGTCCAGGGCTTCCTGGTATTCCGGTTGTACCTTTAGAATAAAAACAAATAATGTTTGGTATTAAAAAAAATAACTATTATTATTATTAGATAAGGTACTTAAATTAAAAATCACAGCCCAGAACTGAAAACAAAATCGAAACATTCGACAGCTTAGTCTAATTACCTTTGGCCCCCTTCTCTCCTCTGCTACCTGGATAACCAGGTGGTCCTGTGTCTCCTTTTTCTCCAGTAACAGTATGTTGGCCATCATGGATTACCTCAAGTACATAATAATAATAAAATGGTCACCACAATGGCACAGTAAAATTCAATTATTCATGTTTTTTGCTGCCTGTAAGATAATTCTGTGAGTACTGAATATAAATGCATGAAATGATAAATACCATCTATATGCAAAACCCACAACTTACTATTCCTGGTGGTCCTGGTGGTCCAGAGTCACCCTTTTCTCCCTAACAAAACAAAAATAAAGTGGTTTCCACATATTTCATCTACCTAGATCATAATGTTTGGCAAATAAAGAGAACCTAGTAACTACACCTCTGTGAGCAGGTGTGAGCACATTGCACTTACTCTTTCTCCATCCTGTCCTTGGATTCCATCAAATCCAGGTCTACCAGGTACACCCTAAATATGTTAGAAATACATTAAACACTGAAATTGGACAACAGCAATTCTGTTTTAATTACTTTTGATAACTTTTTTTAATTAATTTGATACTTTGTCTTTAAAAGTATACAGTATATTATTTATTAGATAATATATTAATTGAAAAAAATATTTTACCTGTTTTATTTTACAAATAATAACCATTCTTCACTAACACAAAATCCCCCTTACAGTAGTACCTGAGGGATAAAGGTTTCTATAGTGCTCAGTGCAGTAAGCCCCCCTATGGTTAGGGGAGTTTTAGCCTTTGCATAACATGTCGTACTATTAGCCATAAATCTATTATTGACCACTATACTTGGAATATGACATGAGGAAGATGCATGCATGCTTAATTTGGACAAAAATATTCAAGTCTTAAAATTACCTAATAATATATTCTAATGCTTTTATTTTTTAATAAAATCCTTACATCATGTCCCCTTTGTCCCTTTTCACCGTCTTTGCCAGGTTTTCCCTAAATAAAAGGAATGAAAAATATAAATCGAGAACATGCACATACTGTATTTATGTTCTTCTGATTTTTAAGAAAGATGGGCCTCCTGATTTTTGGCTTAGTTCCTCCAGTTTCATGCTTGCTAAAGATGGCCATATACATTTGTCTCAGATTAAGGGCATTGTCCAGGCTTTATGTTAAGGTCTGCAGTCACTCTATGAGACTGCAGACTTGGAAATCTTCACAGCTCACAGTCTGCGCGTGGTCAGGATTTTCCAGCGCTGAGAGCAGACATGAGCGTGACCGCACATAAGCGATTAGGATATAATCGGTTAGATGGCGACTATACGTATGCCGCCTCACGCAATACAGTTGAGCTGAGCGAGGCCAGACAAATCAAGTTGGCATGTGGCAGAAAGTATACAAATTGCATGTTTGTGGTCACATGACCACCGGCTCCTGGTGTTGGCAACGGAGAATGTCGACAAAACGCACTGTGCACTATGTGAGGATTATAGGAAGATTGTCACATACTGTAACATAGGAATGTTTATCAAATTAAATTTAACAATGAACAATCATTTTAACTGACCATATATTTTTCCATGAAAGAATATGCCAAGAACATTCCCAAAAAGATAATAATTTATCATTGACTTCCTTCATCAAACATGTATGATCAGTTGATCAATGTTAACAGCTGATATCGACGGAAATGTTTATGACTGGGTTGGTGCAAGATATGTGCAACAGATAATTAAATCTTCAATGATTGTTCAGCCACCAATTTTATTTATATCTAATATTTATAGGCACATTAAGAGGTGCCCCTAATAAATAGGCAGGTTAATACTATGCAAGGAAGACCACATGGAACATGGGAGGGAGGCTTGGGACCACATGGAACATGGGAGGGAGACTTGGGACCACATGGAACATGGAGCACAATTAAAGGGGTATTCCCATCTCCAAGATCCTATCTCAATATGTGGAAGGTGTAATAATAATAATATCAAATACCTCCAATTAGAAATGTAGTATAGTTTTTCTGATTCGCTTTATCTCTTTCCTTATTTGCAGGCATTGCAGGACCTTAGGTATCCATGGTTACGATATCTAGCAACTAGCTAACTGTGACTATATCAGTAGTCCAGTACACCTACTGCATCTTGGGATAGGATCTTGAGATGGGAGTACCCCTTTAAGTCACCGGCCCACTGACAATTTCTAGAATATATACTGTATTTTTCTGACTATAAGACGCACCAGACCATAAGACACACCTAGGTTTTAGAGGAGGAAATTAGGCCCCCTCATCCTTAACCTGGTATGAATAGCCCTCTCATCCCTATCCTGGTATGCATGCCCCCCTCATCCCCATCCTGGTATGCATGGCCTCCTCATCCCTTTACTGGTATGCATGTCCCCCTTATCTCTAGCCTGGTAGGCATGGCTCCCTCATCCCTATCCTGGTAGGAATGGTCCACCTTTTTTTTTTCCCTATCCCTATCCCATCCCTATCCTGGCAGGAATGGTCGCGCTCATCTCTATCCTTGTATGCGTATGCAGGGCCCCCATCTTGTCCTAGTATGCATGACCACATCCCTATACTGGAATGCAGGGCCCCATCTTTATCCTGGTATGATTGGCCCCCACCCCCATACTGGTATGCATGGCCCCATCAAAAAACATTAAAAAAAGCAAACCATTACACTTACCTTCCCGGCGCTCCCTAGCAGCATCTTGTTCCGATGACAGCAGCTGCTTTATGCTTGTAAGAAGCGCATGGCAGGGACGTCATGCGCTGCTTGCAAGCTGAACGGCAGCCGCCAGAATACTTACTAATCTGCATGCTGGAACTGTAAACGTGGAGAGCAGTGAGAATTCATTGCTCTTTAATAGCGAGCACAGTGTCAGCAGGAGCCTTCCAGCAGCAGACGGGTGGTCACGTGTGCCGCTACGTAGGAGAAATGAATATTCACCGCATTCCACTCCAATGGGCGTGGAATGCAGTGAATATTAATTTCTCTTTAGCAGTGGGCACAGGAGTTAGCCTCAGCAGCCGGCTCCTGCCTCTGTGACCCGCTGTCGCTCCCCCACCTCCCCACCACAGCCAGAGCCGGTACAGCCAGACTATAAGACGCACTCCTCATTTTCCTACACATTTTTGGAGGAAAAAAGTGCGTTTTACAGTCTGAAAAACACGGTATATGTTTTTGGTTCTCAGTATTAAAGTTCAAATGACAGCACTTACTCTGGGCCCTGGTTTTCCAGGTTCTCCTTTTTCACCTTTAATACTTAATCCAGGATCACCCTAAAATAAAAATAAACAAAGATATGAGTGTGTATTTATATATACTAGAAATGATCAAATGTTTAGAAATTCAAATTCACTAGCCTAAAATGTCAGCTGCATTAGGCTTTTATACAGGATATGATAGTCCCTCCTGACTGATTGCGCTATACCATGTGATGTGTAGTTGCAAGGCATTATGGGGAAGCCTGCTCGATGGCGCTTGTTGTCATGTCCACTTTCTTTTATTGATGCAATCTTCTGCAGTGTGTTAAAAGGCAGCGGGTATTTTTAGGGGGACTTGAGAGAATTAAAGGGAATCTGTCACCCCAAAAATCACATCATACTATATATTCTTGTACAGCACTTCAATATGGGTGATGACTGTAAGTGTAACACGGGCCACTCTCCACTAGATTGGTGAGTGGCACAGCATCGTTTTCTCTCAACCCCACATCCCTGGCTGGTGAGTGCGGGCCACAGCATCATCTACAGTATAAAAAATTAGGTGCCAAGTCCACCTCTCATGGCCCACATATATAAATGCGAGAAATTTTAATAAAAACACCATGAAGAAACACTTACCCTATTGCCTTGATCACCTTTATCACCTTGCATGCCCTTTTCTCCCTGTGATGTGGGACAAGATCATACAGAGCATTATAATAATTGTTATACAGTCATGACCGAATATGTTGGCACCCTAGAAATTGTTCCAGAAAATGAATTATTTCTCCTGGAATATTATTGCAATTACACTTGTTTATTTGCTTTATGTGTATTGGACCAATACAGAGGAAAAAAAAATGCAAATTGGACATAATTTGACACAAAACTCCCAAAATGGGCCAGATAAAATTTTGGCACCCTCAACTTAATATTTACTTGTACACCCTTTGGAATAAATAACTGCAATCAATCACTTCTTAAAACCATCAACAATCTTCTTACACCTCTCAACTGGAATTTTGGACCACTCTTCTTTTGCTCCAGGTCTCTCATATTTGAAAGCGCCTTCTCCCAACAGCAATTTTAAGATCTATCCATAGGTGTTCAATGGGGTACAAGTCCACTAAAATGTTGCTCCTGTTAGGCTGCATTCACACGTTGCGGCTGTGGTGATTTTTTTTGCCGCGACTGCGATAAAATTGAAACATTTTTGCCGCAATTTTGCAGAAATTAAAAAATATCGTTCTCACATAGAATAATGATTATGGTAATAGATATATTACCTTTTCTCGATACCACACTGAACTGTTCTCAGCAGATGCATGGCCTTGTGGACCTGGAGGCCCTGGTGGTCCTGGCTCACCCTGTCAAAATTAAGATAAAAAGAGCGCCCACAATATTCAAATCAAAAGAGAAAAGCATTAATAAGATCCTCCTAAGGTGAGACACATGAATATTTGATCAACCTAAGTAGCCTACTCAAAGCTGTCAATGTAAGCAGTATAGTACATATAAAATAAAAAGGAAGCATATTCCTGACTACTATTCAATGCAGTTGCCTGATTAGCAAACCAGATGTACTGAATGTTTAAACAGTTTAGTTCTCATCTGGATCACTTTTCCGAACTCCATGATAACTGCACTGAATTTTTCAACTATGCTTGTAAACAGTAATTACTATTAACAGCATTTTTCCTTGAACGATCATAAAACAAGTAAAGGAGCATCATAATTGTGCTCAGGGAAATTCACTGTTCAATTTCTTAAATTTAAATTTTTTGTAACATCACACAGTAAAAATTGTCTTATGCTGAGATGACTGTATATAAAGGAATGCTTGCACTTGGTCAATAGAAGAGGTTGTAAAATGGAAAGAGTGGAAAACTGAGAATGATCTAGACTTATAGGAATTAATGACTACTTATAGGCATTAATGATCATGAGCATCAAATAAACCAGTATATGGTTAATTTTAATTTGAGTGAGACCAGTTTCACACATCTGACATTCATGGTTTGAGCAAGGACTGTGATGTCCAGATCATCCACAGGTAACCTGACCACAACTCATCAGTCTCTTAGATAGAAATAAGGCTGTTGAGTTTGGGTCAGAAGACCCATGGATGGTGGTGGACATGTGTAACCTGCTCCTAGCAAAATGGCATTTGAGGAGCAATGTCAAATTGCACAAATTGGCAACCAGTATTAGATCAGAACTCTTTTTAATTGTGTTTAGGTCAAACTTTGAAAGACAGTGTTAAAAATCTAAATTAATTAGTTCATGATTTCATTAAGGCAAATGTCAGACTTTTTTTTGCTTTGTTTGACTCAAAAAATAAATGACAACAAATTTGCAACAATGCCCACTTACAGTGAAGTCCAAAACTGAACTGCCTTGGGGCACAATTTATTTGATCTGGTGCTGATTTATCTTCCATTATCTACTTGAAACAAAGAAGACATTACTTGCCTTTTCACCCGGTGGTCCATGAAAACCAAGTCCCATTTGACCCTGGAAAGGTACAAAATAAAAGATCCTTATAGAGCAGTTTATGTGAACATTAACTGTTGTTATTATTGGGATATAACCTATACATACCTTTGGTCCTGGAGAACCGGGTTGACCAGGTGCTCCCTGGAAACAAAACATAAAAAAGTAATGTAAGTATACAGTTACAATATACAATAGTGCAGATGTATATTATAGTAGTTTGTTGTATCCAAATAGGTATGGTATGCACCCGGTAAGACTGAACTGTGGTGTGAGTTTCACTTCATCCACCGTAGGAGTACAGTAACCAAGTAGAGGCTTAAGAGCTCCTTCACGTGTCAGTGATTTTTCTCATACGCAAAAAACAGTCTGAGTTTGATCATTATTTTTCATCAGTTTGGTCAGTGTGTCAGTGTTTACCATTAGAGTGTGGTCAGAATTTCATCAGTTTTTCTTGGATTAAAAATATAATTAAATGTTGGACGTTCTTCTCCTATCATACAGTTGGTTAAAGATGGACAGTACACTGAATGAGCCCTAAATGCTATGTTAATACCGAATATGTGTATTTTTTAGTGTAAATATTTGTTTTGTAAATAAATATCTCAAAACTTTTTTTTAGAGTAGTGAAATGCTTTTGGGCCTCTTTTAGACTTCTGAATGCCATGGAAACTCATCGATTTGCCACCCAACAATCACACTGTGGGGCAACGAAGGGGTGACAGAGAAAGTCCTTTTCCTCTGTCTTATCTGCAGCAACTAAGGGACTAATTGAGAAATGTTGTCCTGCGGAGTTTTCCTTGTAAATGCTGCTATATAGTATAGCAGTGATAACAGGTCTCAGCAATGCCGCCTAGTATAAAAACAATGACGCAATAAAAACAGCAGACCACTCAGGGGTGTATGGTCTTTGGAAATCTAGCTGTAGAGGATCCGTGAAGGTACATACCATTTCTATTATTACTTTTAATTCTAATTATCTTCAGCTGTAAACTTACCTGCCTTTAAAAGGAATCTATCAGTAGGATCAACCCTTCAAAGCCGTCTATATGGGCATGTAGGTCATAAGAAGCTGAATAAAATGATACCTTGATATCTGGAATCTGATGTCTTATTCTAGCGAAATCCACGTTTTTCCCAATATGTGAATGAGCTGTTAAGATCTATCAGACGGGCATAGATCTCCCAGACAATCTACCCCTGAGATATAAAACTTCCTGTGACCTACTTGCCCATATAGATGGCTTAAAAGGGTTGATCCTACTGACAGATTTATTTTAGGGAAGATTACCATATATGTTTATTGCTTATGCACTGCAAACTTATTTCATTACAAGCTCTTTTCTTCTTACAAACTCTGGTACATCAGCTTATAAAAGTTGATTGAAGAAAGATTACAATGAATGACTGCACCTAAATGTAATTATATGTATATATACATATATATATATATATATATATATATATATATATATATATATATATATATATATATATATATATATATATATATATATATATATTTTTTTTTTTTTATTTCAAAATTCTGTGTGATTAGTTTCCTAAAAAGGTTGTCCGGACTAAAGTGAAAGGTCCACATTCCCTCTATTTGACTGTAGACTTCAGAACCGTGACAGTCTTTTATGCATACTCTGTCATGATTTCCCACGCGTCACGTGACAGCGTGCGTGATCTCTCAATTCTCTTCTATTGGCAGAATCTAGTCAGTGTGTGACCGCAAGTTTACAAATCACATAAATGTAGTCACCGGCAGAAGGAATAAAGGGGAATGATGACAGTGTGTGCATCTCAGAATGTCACGGTTTGGCAGTCTGCAGTCACATAGATTGCAGACTCTTGATTTGAGCCGGACAACTATTTAATACATCTGTCCAGCATAGCTGAAGATGAGAATTTAAGACATAAAAAATGAGTCTTTAAATTCTAACTGAAAAGATGATTACAGATAGAAGGCTTTTAAGACCACTTACATCTCTTCATCACACATTAACTCCTACCCAACATTGAATGTACTAGTATTGGCACATCCAATCTAGATCCAATGTCTACTCCCACTGTCAAAAGCTGAATCTGAGTATTACACAGCCAAAATCTGCTTCTAACAGCAACAAGTAGAGCCCAGTACTGTTAACCCTTTAAATGCACTCTTCTATTTTTCTATTTTCTGTCAGCTGGATAAGACCACACAACTATATATATATATATATATATATATATATATATATATATATATATATATATATATATATATATATATATATATATATATATATATATATATATATTTATATATATACGCATATCTTCACATTTTAGCTAGGGGCACATTATGCTCTATAGGTCAGACCTAGGCAAAGTGAGGCCTTCTGGTTGTTCCAGTCTGGCCCATGGTATGAGACAGTTGAGGGGCTGAAAACAGTGGCCCACAAGCCATACCATACCCTTTGCCACCCATCTGCCACTTGCCTACTGTCACTACTTTCCGCATCCTCCAGCCGTGAATTCATTGGTGGAGAACAGGGCTCCCAGTCCCTTCTTCCACCAATCAGCATGTGAGCCCGCAGACGTCATGACATCACTTAATCGCGATGCTGCAGAGACTCAGTGTACAGGAGACAGGAGCAGAGCACCGGGGAAGCAGGAGACAGGTACGTATGTGTTGTTGTTTTTCACATATGTACAACATGTTTGCATGTATATAGTGGGGGCTCATGCTGTATATAGGAGGCTATGTAGGGGCTCATGCTGTATATAGGAGGTTATGTCGGGGCTGATGCTACACAGTACATAAGAGGCTATGTGGGGGCTCATGCTGTATATTGGAGACTATGTGGGGGTTCAAATTGTATATAGGGACTGTGTGGGGGCTCATACTGTATATTGGAGGCTATGTGGGAGCTTATTTTGTATAAACGAGGCTATGTGGTGGCTCATACTATATATAGCAGGCTATGTGACTACCATACTGTATATAAGAGGCTAAGTGAAGCTCATGCTGTATGCAGGGAAGCCATGTGAGGGCTCATGCTGTATATAGTAGGCTGAGTGGGGGCTCATGTTGTATATCGGGAGGCTATGTGGAGGCTCATGCAGTATATAAGAGGCTATGTGGTGATTCATACTGTATATATGAGGCCATGTGGCTATCATACTGCATATAGAAGGCTTTGTGGGGCTCATGCTGTATATAGAGGATGTGTAGGGGCTCATGCTGTACATAGGGGTCTGTTTGGAGGCTCATGCTGTATATTGGAGGCTATGTGGAGTTCATGCTGTATATAAGAGGCTGTGTGGGGGGCTCATACTATATATATGAGGCTATGTGGCTCTCATACTGCATATAGAATGCTATGTGGGGCTCACGCTGTATAAAGGAAGGCTGTGTAGGGGCTCATGCTGTACAAAGGGGGCTGTGTGGGGGCTCATGCTGTATATTGGAGGCTATGTGGGGCTCATGCAGTATATAGGAGGCTGTGTGGAGGTTCATGCTGTATATAGGGAGGCTGTGTGGGGGCTCATGCTGTATATAGGGGGATGGCAGCATACTTAATTCTGCTCAATATCAAGGGATAGTATGAATATAAAATAATAATTATAACTGTAATGAATATGTTAATATTAATTTTAAGCATAATTTATTTCAGCCTATTGGTTTGGCCACAAACTCTAATTTGGCCCTTCTAGAAAATTAATTTCCCACCAATTCTATAGGCAATTCTAGGAATACTATCTAGAGCTATTTTTTTTTTTTTATCAAAAATCACAACCACACTTTCACAGCAAAGCTGTTAGAAACTGTGTGTGTGTAGATATGTTGTTTTGCCACCTTCTTGTTGGTAAGATTTAGAAACCAGTCTAACAGTTTTCCTACATTTATAGCTACAACATATAACATAAAAAACTAGCAAACAAAAATGATAACAGACTTTATCTGTAACAAGGCAGTTTACTCAAGTTGATTTTTACAGGACAAAAACTGTCATGAAGTTTCATTATAATCATAATCTAATTTGTCTTCTTGGGACCTCATTTTATAGTTCTGATTCCATAAGATGATATAAAACTGAGGTTCCTATTAGAGAAGAGAGAACCTGAACTTAAACGTTCAGGGTTCGTACAGGACAGTTAGTCTCCAGTGCTAAACGCTGAACACGGACTTCTCCCAGAAGTTCATTTACATGTTCGTAGGTCTGGGGGAATTCCGTTGGGGAAAGAGAGATTTTTTTTCAGCTCCAAAGTTCGGGTCCCACTTGATATCAATCAAGATCAGGTATAGTTCTGGTACCTGAACCGAACTTTGGAATAAAGTACAGGTCAGGTACCAGACCCTGAACTTCCACAGGTCTGCTCATCTCTAGCCACAATATATATTTTTCTCACATTTTTCAAATACTTACTGTACGCCCTGGTGGACCAGGGGGGCCGACTGGGCCTTCAAAACCTGGCAACCCAGGTGTACCCTGTATGAACATAAAGGGTAAAGTTAAAATATGCAATATATTAACAATGTAAACATAATTAGGATAACATATCTATCAATCT
The DNA here is from genome assembly GCF_051348905.1 of Ranitomeya variabilis. Lineage (NCBI taxonomy): Eukaryota > Metazoa > Chordata > Amphibia > Anura > Dendrobatidae > Ranitomeya > Ranitomeya variabilis. The sequence goes on along the minus strand of NC_135234.1, from coordinate 524,168,029 downwards.
TATTTCATGATATACATTTAACTTACTGGTAATCCATTGATCCCAGGTAAACCTTTTTCACCTTTTATCATTAATCCCTGCATACCAATAACATCTCCTGGATCTCCCTGGAAAAAGATACAGATATTAGAATAAACTGAATGTAAATGACTGTTCATTCACATTGAGTAAGTGAATTTCTTTGGAAAGGAAACATGTAACCTACATCTACAGCTACACATGTACCACTGGATGCCTTACGTACATTATGAAGGTATTATCTTTCCAAGTAATGTTTTTTGGGGAAAATTTCTCCTTAAATATTCCATCTGACAAAATGAGCCACCACCTTTTTTTCTCTTTTTTTGGGGTACCAGACAGAATAAAAAACTGTCTACCTACACATAAAACTGGAAGCATATAGTAAAAGTCTCCTACTCATCTATGGTAGTTCCATTTTAGCTCATTACAAAATGTAGTATGACAATGTGCACACTCCTTAAAATAATTTCTACAGACTCAATAGAAAACTCCAAAATCTCAGAAATCTAACACATAAGAAAGGAGTTCATGTTCATTTGGCTCCCATCATTATTAGCTATAGACTAATTGGACGGAGTAGGAACACATCCAACAAGTCCTCCACTTTCTTAAATTAAGGACAAAGATAAAACTTGTGGTACAAAAGAGGATCAATGAAAATTAACATAATAACATCTTCTTTGTTGTTAATCTTTCTCTATCTCATCTGTGAATAACTAGATTTTCTGCTTCTCAGCTTATCTTGCTCTTTTTCCTGTCTTCGTTATTTGAAAGGGACTGCTATTTTCCTATGATCTGGATCTTTCACCTGTTTTAGCATGTTAAATTGGCCACATCATAGAATAGTGGCTACAGAGCTGAATAAAACATTTTAATTTCACCACTCCATTGTGGAGATATTAGCTTGTAAAATTTAAAATTAGGTTATAATTTATGATAAACTCAACTGGGCATTATCAGAGAGTCTTCTCTGGGGGTGTGTATTTCTTCCCCTGAATGAGGTTGACCAATCATAAGCAGGCAGCAACATTCATGGGAAAAAATAACATACACAATAGCTTAGAATAGGCTTTTTCCTGTGTGAGACATATAATGACATACACTGATCTCACTGCAAAAATGTGTGTGATTGCAAAGTGCAAGTAGAGCAGAGATGAGTGTGATTACTAATACTTCTTCAGCTTCCATCTCATTCTTCCAAGCAGGGCATTAAGTGTAAAGTACCAGTAAAACAGTTTTCACAGACCCAAAAGAGGGGTATTTCCCTGCCTACATTGTGCCAATGTAGGAACAAACTCAAAGGCTATTAAATGAAAGGCTTCTATACATGTGACTCCAGATTTGTCATTTACACCATTAAATGCCCTTGTAGCTATGTGTATGTGGAAGAAATGATCCAGCTTGGGATTTACCAACACAAATCTGACATACGCTGCAGTAGAAGTATGTTACTGATCTCACATCAATTTTATGTGGCAAGTCACACAGTAGGATAGTAGGATAGTTAGTGTACTGACACTGAAATTTTGGATACACCACTTACAAATAATGGCAAGTGACAAATTATAATATCTTGAGCTAATAGAATGTTGATTTTCTAACCTTTCATCCATTTTCTCAACAGAGACATTAGTCCACCTCTTTACTTCCACAAGACTGACTCTCACAGGACTGGTATACCTCTTTCTTCTATAACTTCATCTTAAGTCTATGCTTCTCTTTCATCTTTCACATCCTTTTTTTCTCTTTTCCTCCTATTTCCCCCTTCCCAAACCCTACTTTTCCCCACCTTCTTTCCCTTACCCCTTTTCTTTCTTCTCCCCTCTTTCCACTATGTCTTACCCTTTTCTGCATATTTGCTTTTTGTTTCCTTTTTTTTTTTAAACCAGTTGTTTTTTATTAAGGAATTCAAAGAATATAAGTAACAAACAGTTACCAGTAAAAGAATACAAGAATACAAGCATAAAAATAAAAAAAAACAAAACAGAGCAACAACAACACGGAAGGGGAAGGGAAAATGAGCAGCTATACATCCCGTTACATATAAGATACAAAAAGCATTGAAACAGAATCTAACTGTTACTCGGTAATACACAATAATTCAAGATCTGACGAGAATCAGGGAGGTACTTCAACAATGTTATAAATAGAGGAAATCCACGGGTCCCACCAATTCAAAATCTTTATTTTTGTATTTAAATCATGTGCAAGCATGAGCTCATATGCACAATGTGAATTTAGGCGAGATATAGTTTCGGGAAGAGAAGGGAGAGTCGGAGACTTCCAATGGGCTGCTATAGTCTGCCGGGCCGCAATGAGGGTATTTGTTATGATTGGTCTAATAGTAAGAGGATAAGTCTCCAAATCCAAACCCAGTAAAGCTAGGGAGGGCGTTAGTATCAAGGGAAGACCCGTTAAAGAGGAGATAAGAGAGCTCACTTCAGTCCAAAACTGATTCACCCCAGGACAGTGCCACCACATATGGGCTTCTGTGCCCAAGTGAGAACAACCCTTCCAGCAAGCAGGGGAGGGGGAGAGACCCCGACCACTAAATTTCGCGATTCGAGAAGGAGATAGATACCAATTGAACATAAGTTTTTTCGATTGCTCCAGGTGGTTAATGCAGCGCGTGAAATGATAAGCATGACCCGAGGCTGTAAGCCAATTTTCTAAAGGAGTTGAAAAGGCAAATCTGGATTCCCATCTGAGCATATAAGAAAGTTTAGACGTCACTCGTGATTCAAGAAGGGCTTTATAAATAATAGAGACTCCGCGACGGGCCCGGGTGAGTTGACCAAAGAACGCTTGTAGTGAGAGGTTAATCTCCCTGGGATCGCAGACTGGGAAGGATACAGAGTTAAGAAAGTGACGGAGCCGAAGATAGGAGAAAAGGGAGGAGGGAGGAAGGGAAAATTTCGAAGCCAGGTCGTTATAAGGAGAGAGACGACCCTGAACCAACAGATCATCGAGTGAGAGTGTGGATGTGAGACCAATGCCCCAAGATGCAAAAGAAATTTCTCCCATCAGGGTTTCTACAGCTCGCAGGGAAATATGTTTAAAAAGGAAAGGGAAATGAGACATTTTAAATTTTTGCCAAGTCGAAAGGAGGCTTTGGATAGAACGAAGAGAGGAGGACGGAGGGGAGAAACGAAGTAGATTCATTTCCAAAAGAAGTCTGGTCGATCCACGAGGAGCAAAACACATCTCAATCTGCAACCAAAGCGATAAAGGAGACTCTAGCCACCAAATCCTCGCTACCTCAAGCATAACAGAGGAATAATACGATGCAATATCAGGGACCCCAAAGCCACCCCCCCCAGATGGAAGGGTCAGAGTGGACATGGCGACACGATGTGATCTGTTACCCCAAATGAACCGACTCAGACCCGATTGAAAGAGGTTTAGATATCTTTTAGGGAAGAGAAGAGGGATACAACGGAGGAGGTATAGGATCTTAGGGAGAAACATCATTTTGACAGTTTGGATTCGAGCGATCCAGGACAATTGGTAAGACGAATATTCTGCACATAACGACCGGATATCGGAAAGAAGGGAATCACAGTTAACTCTAATAATATCTTTAAGGGAAGAGATGTGAATTCCTAAGTAACGAAAGCCGTTAGGAGTCCAATTAAAGGGAAAATGTGCGGAAAGCTTTTGCTGGGAAATAAAGGGAAGGTTAACTGGAAAAATCGAAGACTTAGTAAGGTTGAGTTTGTAGAAAGAGGCGTTAGAAAAGTCAGAGAGAACAGACATAATAGTTGGTAAAGAAACAGTAGGGTTTGTGCAAGTGAGGAGAACATCATCAGCATAGAGACTGATTTTATGGTCTACAGGGCCCACCAAAATACCCGAGATATCAGGATGTATGCGAATAATAGCTGCTAGCGGTTCCATCACAAGGGCAAAAATGAGGGGGGAGAGGGGGCAGCCCTGGCGCGTCCCGTTGGTTATTGAAAAAGTGGAAGAAGCAAAGCCACCCGCTTTAACAAAAGCACAAGGGGACGAATATAGGGCCATAATGGCTGATTTAATGTTACCAGAGAAGGCAAATTTATCCAGGACCGCCGCCAAGAACCCCCAGTGCACACGATCAAAAGCTTTTTCCGCATCTAACGAGACGAGTACACCAGGGGATCCCCTCCTCTCCAAAATCTCCAATAGGTTTATGACCCTTCTCGTAGCATCCCTAGCCTGACGGTCAGGAATGAATCCCACCTGATCTAAAGCAATCAGAGACGGAAGTACTACTTTAAGACGGTCCGCTAGTAATTTAGAATAAATTTTTAAGTCGCAGTTAAGCAAAGCTATTGGACGATAGCTGCTCGGATCGGTGGGGGGCTTCCCAGGTTTAGGGATTGTAGAGATAGATGCTCTTAGTCCCTCGGGTTTGATGTGTCCCTCACGTTGCCAGAACCGAAAAAGAGATAGCAGATGAGGAGCAAGGAAGGAAGAAAAGGAGGAGTAATATTGATAGGGGAAGCCATCTGGACCAGGGGCCGACCGTTTTTTAGACGTACGAATAACTTCAAGAATTTCAGGGAGGGTAAAAGGCTCATTTAAGTATTTTAATTGCTCCGAGGACAGCGAAGGAAGTTTGGCTTTTGCAAGGAAAGCAGAAATAGTGTCAAGCGAGGGTTGCGGTGTAGAAGGAGAGGAGGACAAATTATAAAGGTCATTATAGTAATTGCGGAATTGGTCAGCAATAAGAATAGGGTTACAGATTTTGACTCCATGGGGGGAGATAATGTGGGGAATTCTTGAACGGATCTCCTTTTTTTTAATTCTACGCGCAAGGAGGGCACCAGCTCTGTCCCCCATGGCATAAAAATTGGATTTAGTTTTTTTCAGTTGAAGCTCAACTCGCGAAAGGAGAAGAGTGCGCAGTTGGTTCCGAGTCTTTAATAAATCTGAGAGGGACGTAGGGTCTGAAGAGGATAAAAGAGAATTTTCGAGTGTTTTAATCTTAGTGAGGAGGGAATCCAGAATCATATTATATTGTTTTTTAGAGTGGGCTGCTAATTTGAGAAAATGACCACGCATCACAGCCTTATGAGAGAACCATAACACATCTGGAGCAATGTCATCAACATTATTAAATTGAAAGAATTCCTTCAGGTGAGTAGTAAGGGCTTTAAGATTAATCGTAGAAGTCAGGAGGTGTTCATTCAATTTCCAGTTAGTCAAAGGAGAATGGGGAGTGGAGTCAGAAAGAGTTAAAGTAATAGGGGCATGGTCTGACCAAGAGATAATGTCAATGTTGGCAGACGCACATAAAGGAAGAAGGGAGTCACTAACTAGAAAATAGTCTAAACGGCTGAAGGATTTATGTCTGGGAGAGAAGAAGGTGTAGTCCCTTTCATTGCTATGGAGGTAACGCCAGACGTCATGCAGGTGAAAAGAGGAGGTAATAGGAGCTAGGTCAGATCTAAAAGTCAGGGAATTCGAGCAGTCAAGGGATTTGTTAAGGGGGGCATTAAGATCTCCCGCGATTAGTTTGTGACCCACCATAGAGGGGGACAGGTTATCTAATATTGAATTTAAAAAGGCAGATTGTTTTGCGTTCGGGGCATAAATCGCCAATAAAGAAAATAGGATCTCATTTAAACGACAAGTCAGAAGCAAATACCTTCCCTCAGGATCAGAAAAGATTTTAATCAATTCAAATGACAACTTAGCGCTGATAAAAATTGCTACACCAGATTTTTTATCCTGAGCATTGGAAAAAAAACGCTGAGGATAAAAGCGGGAGGTTATGCGGTAATTATCAGTCTCTAATAGATGAGTCTCCTGCAAAAAGAAAACGTCCGCCCAAGATTTCTTAAGTTGGTTATAAAGAAGCGAGCGTTTTTGAGGAGAATTAAGGCCATTTACATTTAATGAAAATACCGAGATAGGCATAATAAGAATCTAAAGTAGACCCTTAGCTCATATGTTAGAACAATGAAGAACAAGGATGGTCGGCTGCACAAAAGGGAGGGAAGTGGGGGTAAGGGGGGAGAGGGGTACATAACCAGGGTAACAGTGCATAAAGATTCAGACGCAAATGCGCCATAACAAGGACAATGCAAAAACAATAAAAAATGAAACATCAGTGGAAGTAACTGATTACCAGAAATATTTACAAAAAGCAACAATAAAATTAAGAAAAAAAAGTCCAGAAATTCAGAGCGAACAAAAGTCGCTCGAAGGGGCCGCATTCCCAGGCGTAAGTAATAGGGAGGGAGGGAAAAGAAGGGAAAGGAGCCAAAATGTAACCTGGGAAACGAAAAAAAAAGAAAAACAGGAAGACGGACCCCTGAGCATATTATCCAGCAAAAATGAAATCCAGATCAACTAAAATCAGGTCAGGCGACTCTCCATTCTGGGTCGATCCTTTTCCCACGAGATCCACTCTTATCCAAGGAGTCCAGTCTGGGAGGTTGGAGCGTTGTAGAAGAGGACGCTGGGAGAAAATTCCAGGTCTTCAGGAGTTGCGCTGCATGAGCGGGCGTAGAGCAAGTGTGAGTGATGTTATCTCTGCGAATAATAAGACGAGTAGGGTGTCCCCATCTGTAGGCTATTTCTTTATCCCGTAGTAGTGCTGTGTAGGGCTTAAACGAGCGACGCTGAGCTAAGGTGCCTGGAGATAGATCCGGATACACCTCAAGTTTCGTAAAGCGTTCAGATATAGCGGGAGACGCTCTGAGAGCCTTCAGAAAGTCATCCTAAACCTCATAAAAATGTACTCTTGCCAGCACATCACGAGGAAGATCCGAGCGGACACCAGCAGGCTTCTGCACTCTATGAATGCGATCTATTTTTAGGTCTCTGGGTTCTAAGCCCGGTAGCACTTCTAACATGAAATCCTGGAGAAACGCTCTTAGTTCCTCAGGAGGGAGCGACTCAGGGACGCCTCTAAGGCGGACGTTGTTCCGTCTATGTCTGTCCTCCAGGTCAAAGTTTTTAGCTTGAAGCGCTTCAACTGAGAGCTGGAGGTGTTCGTGATCATCCAGGAGAGTGTTGTGAGATTGAATGAGTTCAGTCATTTTAGTTTCAAGATGGTCTGTGCGATTGCCGAGGTCCACAATCTCACCTCTGAGCTCCGTTACCATAGACTTCATATCGTCTTGAATAGAGGCTCTCAGTTCCGATAATAGACCTTTCATCAGAGATAATGTGACTGGCGAGTCCGAGGGAAGAACTGCCGATGCAGCTTCTTGTGCCTGGGAGTCTCGGCGGGAAGCACGGGCTGAACGAGGAGAGGGAGGCGCCATATTGGAGAGAGGTACCTCGTTAGAGCGGCCTGGAGGAAAGTAATCTGAGACCCGTTTAGGGATCGTAGATTGCGAAGGTTTTACCTTTCCCATGTAGTGAGGAATGGAAGAAAAAGAGTCTCTGTTTAAATTCAGCTGGATCTGGAAGATCTGGATGCTTTAAAAGACGCTTTTGTGCTCAGGGGAACGGGAGCTCCTGGATCAAGCAGCCTCCACCATGAGCAGTCAGGCCACGCCCTCGCTTTTTGTTTCCTCTTATCATCTTCTCTCCACTTTTTATCCTTTATTTATTTGATTCTATTTTTAATTTTTTTATTTTCTATTTCTTATTGTTCATTTTTTTAATTTTTTCTAATTTTCATTCTCGCTTGAATTTTATTTTTTTACTCTTTTTTTTTTTCGTTTCTCCTTCCCTCAATCTCTTCCTTCTTCCCTGCTTTTCTCCATGTACCATATTGTCCCAATATCTACACTTACATTGGACACAAGGTACACTTTTACGCTCAACAACTTGTTCCTATAGTTTCCATACATTTATATAAGAGGACACTTATTGAGCGTCCTCACATTGCCATAGCAGCCATTCTCTTTTTCAGAAACTAGTTCTTCCTGGTCATCGGTCCCCTTAGCTGTTCATCAGCTATATAATTTCAAGTACATCCGAAACACACAAATTAGTCATTATACATCACTGAACCCTCAGAACGAGATGTGTCTTCAGGCGCCCTGATTTTGATTGTTTAACTTCATTTTATATGAGCCTAGCCATATCTGTAACTTTGTGTTTCATTTCATTTACTTGTATTTGCTTCATGATATATTGCTTATTTTTGCCTACTTTTTTATATGTCATTGAAATTTTCCTTTTTTTGACACATTTGTATTTGCATATATTCTTTCAGTCTAATGAAGATTTAATGTGGATCGAAATATCACAATATTTGTTTGGATGACATTAATATAGACATTCCTACACTGAGATTACAACAAGTGGTGGGCCTCTTCTTGAATTGTATGGGGTCGTACCCCTCCTGAACACCCTCTGACATGGAGTAACGTGCACGATACACCACAACATTAAGACATTTAACACCATCAAAAAGGCAATACAGCATCAAAAAACTCAAATGAGTTACTTTACTCATGCATTATTACATACCTTTATTCCTGGTAAACCTGGAGGGCCCTAAAATAACAAAATAGGGTAATTAAAGATTTCCATAGCTTGTGAAGAGGGATATATTACAAAGAAAACAAATATGAAAAAGTTCACACTTTATATTTCAGGCAATTGGATTAAATGTTATTTTGGCATCTCATTCTCTTTTCTATTTTACACCATTTACTGAACTGGTTAATTAATTTTATACTTTGATAGATTGGAATTTTATGAGTATGGCGATACCAAATATGCTTATTTTGTATTATGTTTCATTTTTACTTTTTATATTTTTTACTTTTTTTTCTCACTTCCCTTTTGGGATTGGAACCTGTGTTTGTTTGATTGTTTGTTCTATTTAACTGCAATACTTACAGTATATATTGCAGGATATAGTCAAAATGACATCCGAAGCTGGCTTCATAGGCGAATTAAGATGGAAGCCATGGATCTAAGTAGGCCTTCTAGGGAGGCCTTTAGCTGTCATAACAATTCATTGGTATCCCACAAATGTGCCGGAATGGTTGATGGGTGCACAAATGCAGTGGTAATCAGAGGCAATTTAAAGGCTGTTATCAGTGAATGACAGTGGCTTTAAATGGTTAATTAGAAACCTCCAGGCGCTGCTGTTACAGGCAGATACTGGCATTTGTAAGCTACGGTGTGGGCTCATCCCGAGCCTGCTTCACACAAAGCACCCAATGTATGAAATACGTATATGTCACACATGGGGAAGGGGGTCAAAACGACCATGCAGTCTTCACTATGCAGTTACTGTAACTGAAGGCGGTGCTTATGGGAACTGTATTCTTTCCATGTGTGATGGATATGCTCATTGCATCTAACTGCTGAGATCATGGCATATAGAGATTGAAAATGGGGGAAATTGCCCATTATGATTCCCTTGTAACCTGATTGCGGGTTGCTGATGACATTGTCATGGCCGCCAAAGGCTTACTGAATGTGTCACGTTTGTGAACCTAGTAGTTTTACAATACACTGCTAAATTACTGCATTGCAGTGTGATGTACAAGTGAGCAGCAGGTTCAAGTGCCCCAAAAATGTAAATTACATTACAAATATTTTTTTAAAAATTATCAAATTTCGCTCCTTTCCCAGGAGGTAAACAAAATCGAGAAAGAAAATATTAGTTATCGCTACCCGCATAACTGTCCAGACTAATAAAAGGTCATAATTTCTACTGACATAACGGTGAACGTAAAAAAAGAAAAACCTGAAAAGAACAAAAGAGCAGAATTTCTGACTTTATGGAATTAAAAAAAAAAAGAAAGTCATACAGATTTCAAAATGGTAGTGATAAAAGCTACAGCTAGTGCTGCCAAATCAAGTCTTCATACACCTCTATTAGCCGAAAAATAAAGCTAGAGCTCTAGGAAGACGAGGAGAAAAAAATAAAAAGCACAGAGATGCCCATTGGGACTGTCACCCAAAAGTTTGCATGAACCTGGAGTAGGCCTTGGATGTATTCTTTCCAGTATTGTATATACCACTAATGAATGTAAAAGTGAACCATTTATTCCTGATACTACAATTCTCGTCATACTTATGCTTAATCTGCAATGTACAGTATATCACTATGATATGGTATTAAAACCATAAAAATAAGTAGTGCTTACCGGATAACCTATTAACCCTGGAAGCCCAGATGGCCCCAATGGTCCTATTTCACCCTATGAGGAAAAGATAAGTTGTTACTTAATCTAACAATATTACAAACCTCTGTTTGAATTAGAGAAAATGTATTATCAGCAAGTAACTTAATTTACCTTTGTACCATTGCAGCCAGGAATGCCAGGCGGGCCTGGAGGGCCATCTTGACCAGGAATGCCCTTTAGAAATAGAAGATTTTATAATAGATTAAAATACTATGTTCAAATGCAATGAAGTATTTATTCAGAATGAAGCCAATACATACAGGGAGGCCAGGGTTTCCTGGAAATCCAGCAGATCCGGGAGGCCCCTGGATTGAATGAAAGGAAAAAACAATGACTTTATGATGGAATGGCTTCACAAAGCAAATCCCTTGTAGAATGTAAAATGCATTGTGTAACTGATTTTAATAATATCTTAGCAATATTCAGTAGTAGGGTTAGTTAGTCAGAGAGGGAGAAGTTGAAAGAGTTAGGGTATGTGTCCAAGGGCCGGATTACATCCGGATTAGCTGGGGATGGAACGCTGCGTACAGCTGCAGTGTTCAACCCGTAGCGTCCAGATGTTACAGCATAGTGGAGGGGATTTTCTGAAATCCAGTCTCCACTATGCGTGCGAACACGCACCCGGAAGCCCTGCGTTTACGGACATGCGGCGCGTCTTTTTAGAACGCAGCATTTCTGTTTACCTTGCAGCGACGCTCCACTGCCGCAAGGTAAATTACAGGGCCCTATGTATGGGGTGTGGAGATTCCGGATGTGTGCAATAACACATCCGAAATCACTGCGCGTACAGAAGGGGCGGCGCTTTGGGCGGAGAGGGTTTTCCTCTCCATCCAAAGCACCGTCAATCCGGACAGTGCACACGCACCCTAAGAGAGATAGTGAGTGAGAGAGAATGTAAGAGTTATTCATTAGCCAACAAAAAGGCTTAAAAGGATTGCCCCACAATTTAAAGAGGGTGTCCAGTGTAGATAAGTTATCATTTATCCACTGGATAGCTGATCAGTGGGAGTTTGACATCTGAGACCTGCACTAATCGGCACAACGGGTCACTTTTCGGCCCCTTAGAATGCTGCTTCATTCTTTCCGGTAGCCCCACAGAGAATGAATGGAGCGGCGTTTTGGCATGCACACTCCATTCTAACAGGGACAAAAGTGCCCTGTCAAGGATAAAAGTGTCCTATTCTGGATAGGTGATAGCTTGTCTCCATGGGACAATATTTCATATTTACTTTGGTTGCTTGATCTTAAAATACATTAATGTTTGAGTCTAGATTCTGCTGTTAGATGTTTGCTATAGTGCCCTTTGTTGATCATTTGATTTCTCATCAAAAGTCTACCTAATGTGTCCATGGCTGACAAAAAGAAGCCTCTTCTAGAGCGCTGATGGTTATTGGCTGGCCTGCGCACTGTGTAAGAGGATGTGTGTGGTCGCGCTAACCTACTGAGCATGTGTGACTACTGGCACTGAAGACTGTATGCCATTAGTAACAGTGAGAAACAACAAAAATCTCGACACAGGAGCATTTCTTTTAAATTATTCGGCAGAAAATGAATTGACAGTATTTAATTGAAATGAATGTTTCATTTTGTACATTTTCAGTAAATCTGTGCTTTGGAAGCTTTAGTTTGAGCTAGAATTGTGTGAATGTCAAAAAGGACTACAGTTATCATCTGACTGGTGGGGAAACGTGGGTCGTGGGGGCACCATATCTTCAGGAATAGATCATAGTTGGAACATACAGTATATGGACACCCCTATTATAGAGTTGTACTGATTCGCATGCATCTGACTCTTTCTGTCACATCGCCATGTCCATTGCATCATCATATTGCTATTTCTAGTTTCTGCTTTTCCCTGACTGGTGTAGCATCGCTATTCCTAACCTTACTGTCATATATCACATTATGGTATCATGTATTAGCACTATATAGTTTTGCGTTTCCTACCTCATTTCAATAAGTTCTGTGTGTAATTTTGTCAACAAAGAGTTAATTTTTTTTAAATAAAACACATTGTTTGATAGTCTTACAGGTTTTTTAGTAGGATTTATTTTTATATGTAGCATAATGAATAATCTAAGGCCCAAGTTACATCATAGCTGAAGAACTGCTATACACTATGTGTAATAGTTTGTAATAGGTATATTTATTAGGTTAAAGAACTTACTCTATTTCCTTTGGTACCTGGAAGTCCTGGTTCACCTGTGTCACCCTGTAATAGTAGAATATTAGATATGTTGCACTTGTATACATGGTGAAATAAATTGAATTGGATCATCATATAAATCACTCACTTTCTGTCCAAATGGTCCAGGAGGTCCTTCTGGTCCTTGAAGGCCAGGAAACCCAATAACGCCATGTAGACCAGGAAATCCTCGTTCACCCTTGCAAAGAGAACAGGAACATGGTATAAAGTTACAAATGGTAGACACGTTATAGTGTTGCTTAGTCTCTGGCTTACTTATAAAACTGCGGAGTATATTCTTAACCAAGACCTAAAAAGAACTTGTGTTTTACGCACTGCTGATGACGAAAGGGAATATTCCTAGCAGTGATATGAATTTGTTTTTACAGCTGGGGGAATGTATACGTAAAACTGAAATAATTTATTCCTTATTATTAATTATAAAAACTGAAACACTGAGTATAATTCAGTCGCTAAACCAAATGTAAGCTAAAAGTAACGAAGAATAATCACAATTCTGAATTCTGAATTTTGGCCACTAGAGGGCAGACAATACATGGAGATCACTGGTGGGCCTCCGCTAGGTATCCAAATTAGGACCGCTTGTGCTTTCCACATACACACAGAGCTCTTAGTTGAAGAATTATCGATCTACCTTAATATTCTGAAACATTTGATTCATTCTATTGGCATCAGGTTAAAGTATAAAACAAATAAAAACAGGTATCAGTTTCACAAGATAACTAATGCCATTCACTTTGCCTTTTAGTAGATTTCACATTATTAGTGTATAGCTATACAATATATTATTTGGTGCATCTATTAACAAAAAGGAATGTTTAAATAGTGAGACCACAATTAGTGTGACAATATTATTATTATTTATTTTTAAAGTATCATTGATTGTATCGTGCTGTGAACGTGAAGAGGGTTTACGTACAAAAGCATACATAAATTGCAATGGACAAACTAACAGTGACAGACCGGTATAGAGGGGGAGAGGACCCTGCAATATGTAATATGTGCCATTTTCTTGTATTTGTTCATTCCTAATTTCTTTACATATTACAAAGTGCCCCAACTTTTTTTTTTAATTAGGGTCGTACATTACATCATATGTATATGTGTATTGATATTATTAGGATTTTCTGGGCCGAGAAGAAAAGTCTGCAGTTATTTTATGTCCGAATTGTGGCAGTATGCAATGCACACACTGTCATGTATTCCCTGTGTGAGTGGGTGGTCGGGTGATTACAAATATACATAGTTGCAGTTACATGCCGACTAGACTTCTCTTCTGCACCTCACAACCGTCTACCGTAATTGAGTGGAGCCAGATAAGTCTTGTCAGCATGTAACTACAAGTCTGAAAATTGCATTGTTGCAATCACATGAACGCTACTCGCATAGGGAATAGAGAAATCATGATCATGTGCGCATTTGCACAAATTGTCAATTTGCAGTCACACACTGCAGACTTTTCTTCTCAGCCTGGAAAATTCCTTTAAACATGACTGTCTAGATCTAAGCATCCTCGGACTTCATTCTGTGGTTTCATCTATCTCCATAACGTACTGTTTACATATAACACAAAAAGGGCTACGGAAAGAGGATGTATCTTGTAGTGGACACAATACACATATCAGTTCTGCTAGAATGATTAGCTGCCACATGTTTTTGCAATTTCCTCAGTTTTATGGGACATTGTGTATGTCCAACTGACTCACTGAACAGTAGGGACAAAGCTCCCGAAAAATATATCGCTTCTTGTTCCTGCTTTAAATAACTTATGCATCTGGATAATAGCTTTAATTGCTCAGCGCCATAACAGGATTGTAAAGTAAATGAAGTAAATAAGGGTAATTCCTGCCTGAAAATTAAAAAAAAACTAGCTTATTAGTAACAGAAGTAAATATATGGTATAATTAGGTAATATTCTATTCAAAATATATCAAATTGTGAATCTTTTATTCCAGTTTTCCGGAAACAAAACATAATAACTGCAACAATGAAGTCGATGAAGACTGACGTTTTACACAAAAGTCTAAAATCTATAGCTCACCTCTTTGGGCAATTCAAGCACCAGAAAATAACATCTACAGAAGTCATAAACTGGCGCAGATTTCTTCTTCAGTAGATGCCAGTTTTCTGGCATTCATTACAGTAAATTTCTCTTATGATTAGAGGCCACAACCTTCCACAAAGCTCCTCTCACTTTTTTTTTTTTACTAAAGTGCTGTGAGAGTGAGGGGCAGAATTTTTTTTCTTTTAAAGTTGAAAGTTATTGTGAAAATATGCCACATGACATTTTATACCAGAAAACTGTCGTAGAGGATCAGAAATTCCACCATTTTCATTTTAATTTGTGAACATTTTCCAGATGTCAGTGAATAATAACACTTTTGTTTACATGAGGGGCAGAAAACTGGTGCATATCCTTCCTGGCCTGTGATGGAAATGCAACTGCCGGATGAAGCATTGTACAACATATCAGTGAGATTCCTGCTGCTCATATATTTAGCTCACTGATCATTTCCTAGATTTGATACAATTGTGTCCACTTCTTGCTGAGAGCAGCCATAGGAATGCCAGGCTTCATGTCTGTCTTTTGGGCAGTAATGTATTTTCATCGTACTGGCTGGTATAGGTAATGTCACAGCATCTTGGCTTTCTCCATTGCATCTTGGCTTTCTCCACTGCATCTTGGCTTTCTCCATTGCATCTTAGCTTTCTCCATTGCATCTTGGCTTTCTCCATTGCATCTTGGCTTTCTTCATTGCATCTTGGCTTTCTCCATTGCATCTTGGCTTTCTCCATTGCATCTTGGCTTTCTCCATTGCATCTTAGCTTTCTCCATTGCATCTTGGCTTTCTCCATTGCATCTTGGCTTTCTCCATTGCATCTTGGCTTTCTCCATTGCATCTTGGCTTTCTTCATTGCATCTTGGCTTTCTCCATTGCATCTTAGCTTTCTCCATTGCATCTTAGCTTTCTCCATTGCATCTTGGCTTTCTCCATTGCATCTTGGCTTTCTCCATTGCATCTTAGCTTTCTCCATTGCATCTTGGCTTTCTCCATTGCATCTTGGCTTTCTCCATTGCATCTTGGCTTTCTCCATTGCATCTTAGCTTTCTCCATTGCATCTTGGCTTTCTCCATTGCATCTTGGCTTTCTCCATTGCATCTTGGCTTTCTCCATTGCATCTTGGCTTTCTCCATTGCATCTTAGCATTCTCCATTGCATCTTGGCTTTCTCCATTGCATCTTAGCTTTCTCCATTGCATCTTGGCTTTCTCCATTGCATCTTGGCTTTCTTCATTGCATCTTGGCTTTCTCCATTGCATCTTAGCTTTCTCCACTGCATCTTGGCTTTCTCCACTGCATCTTAGCTTTCTCCATTGCATCTTGGCTTTCTCCATTGCATCTTGGCTTTCTTCATTGCATCTTGGCTTTCTCCATTGCATCTTGGCTTTCTCCATTGCATCTTGGCTTTCTCCATTGCATCTTGGCTTTCTCCATTGCATCTTAGCTTTCTCCATTGCATCTTGGCTTTCTCCATTGCATCTTGGCTTTCTCCATTGCATCTTGGCTTTCTCCATTGCATCTTGGCTTTCTCCATTGCATCTTGGCTTTCTCCATTGCATCTTAGCTTTCTCCATTGCATCTTGGCTTTCTCCATTGCATCTTGGCTTTCTCCATTGCATCTTAGCTTTCTCCATTGCATCTTGGCTTTCTCCATTGCATCTTAGCATTCTCCATTGCATCTTGGCTTTCTCCATTGCATCTTGGCTTTCTCCATTGCATCTTGGCTTTCTCCATTGCATCTTGGCTTTCTTCATTGCATCTTGGCTTTCTCCATTGCATCTTAGCTTTCTCCACTGCATCTTGGCTTTCTCCGCTGCATCTTAGCTTTCTCCATTGCATCTTGGCTTTCTCCATTGCATCTTGGCTTTCTTCATTGCATCTTGGCTTTCTCCATTGCATCTTGGCTTTCTCCATTGCATCTTGGCTTTCTCCATTGCATCTTAGCTTTCTCCATTGCATCTTGGCTTTCTCCATTGCATCTTGGCTTTCTCCATTGCATCTTGGCTTTCTCCATTGCATCTTGGCTTTCTCCATTGCATCTTAGCTTTCTCCATTGCATCTTGGCTTTCTCCATTGCATCTTGGCTTTCTCCATTGCATCTTGGCTTTCTCCATTGCATCTTGGCTTTCTCCATTGCATCTTGGCTTTCTTCATTGCATCTTGGCTTTCTCCATTGCATCTTAGCTTTCTCCATTGCATCTTAGCTTTCTCCATTGCATCTTGGCTTTCTCCATTGCATCTTAGCTTTCTCCATTGCATCTTGGCTTTCTCCATTGCATCTTGGCTTTCTCCATTGCATCTTGGCTTTCTCCATTGCATCTTGGCTTTCTCCATTGCATCTTGGCTTTCTCCATTGCATCTTGGCTTTCTCCATTGCATCTTAGCATTCTCCATTGCATCTTGGCTTTCTCCATTGCATCTTAGCTTTCTCCATTGCATCTTGGCTTTCTCCATTGCATCTTGGCTTTCTTCATTGCATCTTGGCTTTCTCCATTGCATCTTAGCTTTCTCCACTGCATCTTGGCTTTCTCCACTGCATCTTAGCTTTCTCCATTGCATCTTGGCTTTCTCCATTGCATCTTGGCTTTCTTCATTGCATCTTGGCTTTCTCCATTGCATCTTGGCTTTCTCCATTGCATCTTGGCTTTCTCCATTGCATCTTGGCTTTCTCCATTGCATCTTAGCTTTCTCCATTGCATCTTGGCTTTCTCCATTGCATCTTGGCTTTCTCCATTGCATCTTGGCTTTCTCCATTGCATCTTGGCTTTCTCCATTGCATCTTGGCTTTCTCCATTGCATCTTGGCTTTCTCCATTGCATCTTAGCTTTCTCCATTGCATCTTGGCTTTCTCCATTGCATCTTGGCTTTCTCCATTGCATCTTAGCTTTCTCCATTGCATCTTGGCTTTCTCCATTGCATCTTAGCATTCTCCATTGCATCTTGGCTTTCTCCATTGCATCTTGGCTTTCTCCATTGCATCTTGGCTTTCTCCATTGCATCTTGGCTTTCTTCATTGCATCTTGGCTTTCTCCATTGCATCTTAGCTTTCTCCACTGCATCTTGGCTTTCTCCGCTGCATCTTAGCTTTCTCCATTTCATCTTGGCTTTCTCCATTGCATCTTGGCTTTCTTCATTGCATCTTGGCTTTCTCCATTGCATCTTGGCTTTCTCCATTGCATCTTGGCTTTCTCCATTGCATCTTAGCTTTCTCCATTGCATCTTGGCTTTCTCCATTGCATCTTGGCTTTCTCCATTGCATCTTGGCTTTCTCCATTGCATCTTGGCGTTCTCCATTGCATCTTAGCTTTCTCCATTGCATCTTGGCTTTCTCCATTGCATCTTGGCTTTCTCCATTGCATCTTGGCTTTCTCCATTGCATCTTGGCTTTCTCCATTGCATCTTGGCTTTCTTCATTGCATCTTGGCTTTCTCCATTGCATCTTAGCTTTCTCCATTGCATCTTAGCTTTCTCCATTGCATCTTGGCTTTCTCCATTGCATCTTGGCTTTCTCCATTGCATCTTAGCTTTCTCCATTGCATCTTGGCTTTCTCCATTGCATCTTGGCTTTCTCCATTGCATCTTGGCTTTCTCCATTGCATCTTGGCTTTCTTCATTGCATCTTGGCTTTCTCCATTGCATCTTGGCTTTCTTCATTGCATCTTGGCTTTCTCCATTGCATCTTGGCTTTCTCCATTGCATCTTGGCTTTCTCCATTGCATCTTGGCTTTCTCCATTGCATCTTAGCATTCTCCATTGCATCTTGGCTTTCTCCATTGCATCTTAGCTTTCTCCATTGCATCTTGGCTTTCTCCATTGCATCTTGGCTTTCTTCATTGCATCTTGGCTTTCTCCATTGCATCTTAGCTTTCTCCACTGCATCTTGGCTTTCTCCACTGCATCTTAGCTTTCTCCATTGCATCTTGGCTTTCTCCATTGCATCTTGGCTTTCTTCATTGCATCTTGGCTTTCTCCATTGCATCTTGGCTTTCTCCATTGCATCTTGGCTTTCTCCATTGCATCTTAGCTTTCTCCATTGCATCTTGGCTTTCTCCATTGCATCTTGGCTTTCTCCATTGCATCTTGGCTTTCTCCATTGCATCTTGGCTTTCTCCATTGCATCTTGGCTTTCTCCATTGCATCTTAGCTTTCTCCATTGCATCTTGGCTTTCTCCATTGCATCTTGGCTTTCTCCATTGCATCTTAGCTTTCTCCATTGCATCTTGGCTTTCTCCATTGCATCTTAGCATTCTTCATTGCATCTTGGCTTTCTCCATTGCATCTTAGCTTTCTCCATTGCATCTTGGCTTTCTCCATTGCATCTTGGCTTTCTTCATTGCATCTTGGCTTTCTCCATTGCATCTTAGCTTTCTCCACTGCATCTTGGCTTTCTCCGCTGCATCTTAGCTTTCTCCATTGCATCTTGGCTTTCTCCATTGCATCTTGGCTTTCTTCATTGCATCTTGGCTTTCTCCATTGCATCTTGGCTTTCTCCATTGCATCTTGGCTTTCTCCATTGCATCTTAGCTTTCTCCATTGCATCTTGGCTTTCTCCATTGCATCTTGGCTTTCTCCATTGCATCTTGGCTTTCTCCATTGCATCTTGGCTTTCTCCATTGCATCTTAGCTTTCTCCATTGCATCTTGGCTTTCTCCATTGCATCTTGGCTTTCTCCATTGCATCTTGGCTTTCTCCATTGCATCTTGGCTTTCTTCATTGCATCTTGGCTTTCTCCATTGCATCTTAGCTTTCTCCATTGCATCTTAGCTTTCTCCATTGCATCTTGGCTTTCTCCATTGCATCTTGGCTTTCTCCATTGCATCTTAGCTTTCTCCATTGCATCTTGGCTTTCTCCATTGCATCTTGGCTTTCTCCATTGCATCTTGGCTTTCTCCATTGCATCTTGGCTTTCTTCATTGCATCTTGGCTTTCTCCATTGCATCTTGGCTTTCTTCATTGCATCTTGGCTTTCTCCATTGCATCTTGGCTTTCTCCATTGCATCTTGGCTTTCTCTATTGCATCTTGGCTTTCTTCATTGCATCTTGGCTTTTTCCATTGCATCTTAGCTTTCTCCATTGCATCTTGGCTTTCTCCATTGCATCTTAGCTTTCTCCATTGCATCTTGGCTTTCTCCATTGCATCTTGGCTTTCTCCAATGCATCTTGGCTTTCTCTATTGCATCTTGGCTTTCTTCATTGCATCTAGGCTTTCTCCATTGCATCTTAGCTTTCTCCATTGCATCTTGGCTTTCTTCATTGCATCTTGGCTTTCTCTATTGCATTTTGGCTTTCTTCATTGCATCTTGGCTTTCTCCATTGCATCTTGGCTTTCTCCATTCAAAAAAAACCTCACATGGCTATTTAGGACTTTGGAAATAGAAGGCAATTGCCCAAAACTTTTTCTCCCTGACTTTTTTCCACATCTAGCTCCACCTCCTTCTGCTTGACTGACAGCTCATCGACTTTGTAATCAAGCTAGTGAACTGACAACCAAAAGATGGTGCTAAACAGAACAGAACCGTGGAACCAGAGGATCAGGCACTTCTTTGGCAGGTCCACAGCACAACAGCTTATGCAATTCATTGTTCCATTTAGCAATGGAACAATGAATTGCATAATTAAAGGTACAGATTGCTTTATGTTTCAAAGACTTACATGGCCATGTAAGCATCTTGGGGGGTTGGATGTTACCTTCAAGCTGTCCCAACTATGTGCGGCTATCAGTAGAGAAGGAACCTAGATTTCAACACCACCACGGACATTGAATTTAGCCAGTGGTAGAATCCAAATAGTATTTTGTATTAGCATTTTGGATTAAAATGTAACCTTTAATATAAATCTCTAAAAGGTATAACTATCAGAGCAAACAATATCAAAAAGTGCAAGGTGCATAAGACAAACAACAGTAAAAAATTATGAAATGCACATAAACAAATGGGTTAATTTCTGTATTCGACCCCTAAATATATAATAGTCTGTTCCTTATATCTACTGTCACATAGCATGCAGTCTTTGTTTTCTCATTTGCATGGGGTTTATATATCTGTTCTATACGGATCAGACTTAAATGGGCAATCCCAATGGTATGGTCTTGCCTGTTCAGTGCATCCTCCACATAATTCAAATACCGTAGTCAAAACACCCATTAGACAGGCCATACAATCCATGAATATATAGATATTATACACCTAGAAATATACCAACTGTAGTGAGTGTGACTACTATGTGTGATGGATCCCTGTCAGCGATATCAGATCCATCTACTTGCCACAAACAAGACCCTCTTCTATAGCCGTATGTCCAAAAAGACTAATATACAGCAGATTAAAGGGTCAACAATGCCAGCAGTGTTCAATCCCCGGGTGGTGCTACCTATTGATGCAACATCTCTCTTTATCAGTGCATCCTCTAAGGTGTAAATCTCCCACCTCTCTCCTTCACATTGGAGGGGATTAACGCAGCATACATGATCGGAATATTCAACAGATTAGAAAGATCTCACCCGCATGAATATCATCAGAAAAATGACCTTTTATCCTGATTCAGCAGTGGATACTTTCCCCTTTAATCCCGACGCATTTCATTGTCCTCATCAGGGGATACCATGGGGACAGTGTAATCATGACATCAGAAAGACGCTGTCATTGCGCGTGGACAACCTAGCACTGTCCAGACATGTTTTTTTTTTTATTCATTATGATCACTATATGGCAAAACTGACCTGGCAATATGATTCCCCAGGTCAGTACGAGTAGGCAGATACCAAACATGTATAGATTTTTATTTAAGTGGTAAAACGAAATTCTGAAACGTGTAAGAAAAAATGTTTTGCTCATGTCGCCATTTTTCAAGATCCGTAGCATTTTCAGGATCTGGGGCTGTGTGAGGGCTTATTTTTGGCAGCTTGAGATGGCGTTTTTATTGATACCATTTTGGGGTAGATACAATGTTTAGATAGCCTCTTAATTTCATTTTTTTGCAATGTTGCGGTGGCCAAAAAAATGCAACTCTGGAGTTTTGATTACGCCATTTACTGATCAGATTAATTGTTTTTATATTTTGATAATTTAGACATTTCTGAACGATACCAAATGTGTGTATTTTTTTCAATGGGGCTGATGTGAACTTTTGTGTTTTTTATTTTTTTCATATTTTTGTTTTTTAAATGTCACACTTTTTACTGACTTCAATAGTCCTCTTAGGAGACTTGAAACTGCAATTGCATGATCATCAGTGCTATGCATAGCAGGGTTTCATCACTGAAGCACCTTCCCTTGAGAAAGCAAACGCGCGTCAGGGCAGTGTGGGGCGTTCCATCTCCATACACCATGGGTAAGTTGTAGATTCTACTATAGATTTGCGGGAAATATGTGGGAATTTGTGCACCTTGATTTGTTTGACTAGAAACGGGAAATTCACGAAATCTGCATAATTTGCAGTTTGTATTACATTGACACATCCAAGGTTAGCATATTTATCCTCTCTTTTACCTCTCTGAGTTTCTATATGCACTGAATGTTTTCATAGGTCACAAAAAACCTTGCGCTAGTTCACACTTGTCACTCGTCACCTAGGTACATAATTCTAATATTTGGTGATCTTTGTCCCATGGAGGATATTTTTGATGGATAGAAACACTCCCCTCGCACTTGTTGTTCCTCCTTTGCTATAACACATATGTTTCTTTAATGTTACTTGATGTTTTATGTATTTTATTAAATAAACTTTGACTTTTATTCTATTTCTCTGGTTCATGGCTACTCCATTTTTTCTTTGTTTGCTTTAGCTCTGCTATGTATAGCAGAAATGATGATCTCCTAGGAGATTCACAATGACAGGTATGGAGGTCATCAGCAGACCCTCGTCTGTCATGACAATCCATCGGCACCCTGTGATTACATGACAGGGGCGCCGATGGGCAGGATTAATGACGTGCTTTCAGCCGGCACATGTTAAATCCCACTGTCAGTGCCATGTTCCTGTACGGTCAGACACAGTCATTACACAGTACACAACAGAGGCACATTTATAAGATTATCTCAGCACAGGAACATGTTAATAAATATATCCAATTCTGGAAATTATTCAGAGATATATTGATTAAAATGAGCTTTGTTCATGGGACAACCGCTTTAATGACCAGGCCAAATGTTAGAAATCTGACTAGTGAGCGCAGTGCTACCACACATGTAGTCAAAATGTTTTGTTTGGACAAACGGCAGGGCTTGGAAGGGATGGAGAATATTAGAATTTTGGAACAAAAATTTGATTAAAAGAGATTGTGGGCACCATGTTGCATTTGCAGGGCCCCTAAGGTGCCTAAACAGCAGAACCCCCCCCCCCCCCACACACACACAGGTGACCCCATTTTTGGAAACTACACTCCTCAAGGATTTCATCCAGGGGTATATTGAGCATTTTTAACCCTCAGATACTATACAGAATTTGATAACGTTAGGCCATCTTTTTGTAACTTTTGAAAAAACCCTAGCCTTTAAGCCTAACGCTAAGCCTAACCCTAATCTCAAGACTAACCCTGACCTTAAGGCCAGGGCCGGACTGGCCATAGGGCAGTTCTGGCAAATGCCAGAAGGGCCGATGGCAGTAGTGGGCCGCTCGAATGTGCCGCTGTCGGCACACTCTCCCCGCTGTCGGCGCACTCCCGGCCCCGCATTCAACTATACCGGCGTCATAGACGCCGATACAGTTGAATGCAATGATGGAGGAGAGAGCGTCCGCTGACGCTTCCTCTCCCATCATTTCCCGCTCTGCCTGCCGCTGACACTGCGGGTGCGCGATGACGTCATATCATCGCGCACCTGCTGTGTGACCGGGCGGGCAGACTGCGACTGCTGAGACCAGAGCCAGAGCAGCGCGGGACACGAGGAGAGAGGTGAGTAGAGTGTTTGGTTTTTTTTATCAATGAGTGATGATTGGATTGTGGAGCTATTGGGGGGGGGGGCTGCCTGCCTGCATTACTTTCTATGGGGGCTGCCTGCCTGCATTACTTTCTATGGGGGCTGCCTGCCTGCATTACATTCTATGGGGGCTGCCTGCCTGCATTACTTTCTATGGGGGCTGCCTGCCTGTATTACTTTCTATGGGGGCTGCCTGCCTGCATTACATTCTATGGGGGCTGCCTGCCTGCATTACATTCTATGGGGGCTGCCTGCCTGCATTACATTCTATGGGGGGCTGCCTGCCTGCATTACATTCTATGGGGGGCTGCCTGCCTGCATTACATTCTATGGGGGGCTGCCTGCCTGCATTACATTCTATGGGGGCTGCCTGCCTGCATTACATTCTATGGGGGCTGCCTGCCTGCATTACATTCTATGGGGGCTGCCTGCCTGCATTACATTCTATGGGGGCTGCCTGCCTGCATTACATTCTATGGGGGCTGCCTGCCTGCATTACATTCTATGGGGGCTGCCTGCCTGCATTACATTCTATGGGGGCTGCCTGCCTGCATTACATTCTATGGGGGCTGCCTGCCTGCATTACATTCTATGGGGGCTGCCTGCCTGCATTACATTCTATGGGGGCTGCCTGCCTGCATTACATTCTATGGGGGCTGCCTGCCTGCATTACATTCTATGGGGGCTGCCTGCCTGCATTACATTCTATGGGGGCTGCCTGCCTGCATTACATTCTATGGGGGCTGCCTGCCTGCATTACATTCTATGGGGGCTGCCTGCCTGCATTATATTGTATGGTGTCTGCCTGCATTACATTCTATGGGGGCTGGCTGCATTCCATTCCATGGGCCTGTGCTGCATTATATTCTATGGGGCTGGCTGCATTCCATTACAGGGGCCTGTGCTGCATTATATTCTATGGGGCTGGCTGCATTCCATTCCATGGGCCTGTGCTGCATTATATTCTATGGGGCTGGCTGCATTCCATTCTATGGGCGTGTGCTGCATTATATTCTATGGGGCTGTGCTGCATTACATTCTATGGGGCTGTGCTGCATTACATTCTATGGGGCTGTGCTGCATTACATTCTATGGGGCTGTGCTGCATTACATTCTATGGGGGCTGCCTGCATTACATTCTATGGGGGCTGCCTGCATTACATTCTATGGGGGCTGTGCTGCATTATATTGTATGGTGGCTGCCTGCATTACATTCTATGGGGGCTGGCTGCATTCCATTCCATGGGCCTGTGCTGCATTATATTCTATGGGGCTGTGCTGCATTATATTCTATGGGGCTGTGCTGTATTACATTCTATGGGGCTGTGCTGCATTTAATTCTATGGGGCTGGCTGCATTACATTCTAGGGGGGCTGTGCTGCATTACATTCTATGGGGCTGGCTGCATTACATTCTATGGGGTCTGTGCTGCATTACATTCTATGGGGACTGTGCTGCATTAAATTCTATGGGGCTGTTCTGTATTACATTCTATGGGGCTGGCTGCATTACATTCTATGGGGGCTGTGCTGTATTACATTCTATGGGGGCTGTGCTGTATTACATTCTATGGGGGCTGTGCTGTATTACATTCTATGGGGGCTGTGCTGTATTACATTCTATGGGGGCTGTGCTGTATTACATTCTATGGGAGTTGTGCTGCATTACATTCTATGAGGACTGTGCTGCATTAAATTCTATGGGGCTGTTCTGTATTACATTCTATGGGGCTGGCTGCATTACATTCTATGGGGGCTGTGCTGTATTACATTCTATGGGGGCTGTGCTGTATTACATTCTATGAGGCTGGCTGCATTACATTCTATGGGGGCTGTGCTGTATTACATTCTATGGGGGCTGTGCTGTATTACATTCTATGGGGGCTGTGCTGTATTACATTCTATGGGGGCTGTGCTGTATTACATTCTATGGGGGCTGTGCTGTATTATAGTCTATGGGGGCTGTGCTGTATTATAGTCTATGGGGGCTGTGCTGTATTACATTCTATGGGGACTGAGCTGTAATGCTGGATACAGCTGTAATTATATGTTATATAGTCGTGTTACACTCCCCTCACTTCTTGTAGCCTACAAGTGTACAAAGATATTATACAGTCACCATGCGACAAGTGGGCCTGTGTGACTTCAAATGCCAGGGCTGAATTTTAGTCCCAGTCCGGCCCTGCTTAAGGCTAACCCTAATGGCAAAGAATGAAAGAAATAAAAATGATAAAACATTTTTTTTTATCTGACTAAGGGGATGACACGGGGGAACTGATCAAGCGGATGCACAGTGAGGCACAGCCAAAGTGCTGTCCTATTTACTAATTATTATAGGGTTTATCACAGTGATCTAAAGTCAGTAACCAATAGGAAAAGTCCCTGAGGTTGCCAGGTGCTGGACGACAGATCTCGGTGGGTGCTCTGCACATGCGCCCACCATTTTGCTTCAGGAGGAGAATGAGGGCTGGGGGATGGCGGACCCCGATACTTAGGTACCATGGGGGGCTTGGGGACACCATTTCTCTCTACTCTGACATGCTATATCATGTCAAAAGAGAGAAAAATTATTTTATACCTGATCTCTGTTTTTTACTATGTGATCACCGTTATTAGGAAAAACCTGTCCTGATCGTGTTCTCCAAAGTCTCAGCTACCCCCGGAGATTTTCCGACTCTGAGGGGTGCTTTTACCTTATTCCCGATTGCTGTTTTAAAACGGTGATGAGGAAATAAGGCCCCTTAGTGGCCGCTATTATTGTGCATATCGGCGGTCGTTAAGAGGTTAAACACATCCACCTGTGGAACTTATATTATGAGCAAATGTAATTTGTTGCATTAGTGAGAGAGAGACCCCATTCATTTTTAATGTTTCCGTTTAATGTATGTTTAGTAAAACAGAAAAAAATGTCATGCATGCAGAACTTTTTCTTCTATTGTAAAGAAACAGAAACCAGAAAGACCTCATAACAATAAATGGGGCCCCTCTGTGTCTTTTTGCGTAACAGATGCAATGGATCACTCTTGCATATGAATTCTATTTGTGCACATGGAACTAAGTAAATGATGATTAACCTAAAGCCAAATCACCTTTTTAAAAGGAACCATTTATCAGAAAAACACAGTACTTGTAAACATGTTTCTGAGTATAATGTGATGTTTGGCTGAAGGAAGAAAATGAAATTATATTCCCCCTGCAGCCGTGCAGACTTTGGGACGGAACTGGGACAGTGAGTAGTGAGTGGCCATCACACTTTACATAGTGAGTACTGTAATCACTGCCTCTGCTTCTTAACTGACATCCTGAACTGAACACATAAACAGCAGAGCAGGATGTCACTCAAGAATCGGTGGGTACGATAACTGTGATCTCATTGTGTAGAGCCCTGATTGTTCACTGCCTGAGCTGCCCGAATGACTGGAAATGAGCGGCTGCAGGGAGAATATAACTTCATTTGCTCTCTGCAGTTCCAAAAATGGTATTGATTTACCTGCAGGCTACCACTAATTCATACCAATTATTTCTGATGACAGGTTCCCTTTAAAGGTAGATTAGCACTATATGTAATAATGAGTGTTGTGACATTCTCATGAGCAATAAAATAGCAAATATGGCGCCAAATGAATTGTTAAAGACTCGGCAAAGGATAAAGCAAATGTGTGCAACCTTTAGTGCCCTTCATAGGTCAGTTACACAATAGGCTCCTAACAATGAAATGACTGGTGGATACACCCTTGGGGCCTTGATTTTATCAAGTATATAATTAGTAAATATGTTCTGCTTGTCGTATTGTTCAGAATAAGTATTAATACAACATTGTGATGTAGTAAAAAACAATAATACGCTAGGTTCACACTGCATTAAGGGTTTGCAAGCCTCACATAGCCAATTATATGCATTTAAAAGGACCATTATACACAGCTGTAAAAAAAATAATGTATGATCCATGGTAAAGATTTTTTATACCGGTATGCTGAAAATCAAAGTTGACAATGTATTCATAGTTTTAATATGGAACCTGAGGCTGTAAACTGTAGCCCGCAGATTAATCCATGACAAATTAGCTGTCCAGACTGGTATTAATGTGTAGTGGGATGCCAGAACATCTTTCACGTCTTCTGGGATAAAATGCAGCTGGAAGACGGAGATGAAAATTTCATTGTATGATCTCAACAAGCCAGCTGCCAGGATCATCCCTGTGCGTTATCATACATGGAATTCCACAATTTTGGGAATTTTGCATCTCTAAATCAATTTCATGATGCAATCAATGTTCAATGGAAATTTCTTTCAAATAATGAATCCTTTCTTGTCTGATCTGAAATAATAACCACGAGACTATAACTAATAAGGAAACTAATAAGGAAACAAACTGTCCAATTCATGGTAGTACCCACCACATCTGCCAGCTTATAGATTAATTGATAATAGTAGTATGGATTTTAGTGTCATATAGCATCTTGTTGTATAGTTACGTGTGGGTGTATATACCGTACACATATATATATATATATATATATATATATATATATATATATACACACACAGAAGTACCTGTTTGATTTTTTTCTATGGTTATTGCCCACATAATTACTGTGGACAGCACTGTGTGCGGCTAGTTGGCATGGTAGTGAGGATATGTAATGGGCATTTATACTACTTCACAGCTATTAAGACCCTTTTATTGGAGAATTTAGGATCCACAGATGTCTTTTAACCTTTTTAATGTAACTTACTGTCTACACAATGTACAGCTGCTCTGATTTACTAAAATATTTTCTCCTGAGAAAGTCCTAAATTCTAAATGTTAAATACAGTAATGAATTTCATGGACTAGTTGCTCCACAACTGTGCACTCTTGTCACTGTCTTCTAAGACTACGCTCACAATTTGCGTTTTTCTGACTTTTTTCTTCTGCAAGCAAAACCTGCTCTCTTCGCAGTAAAGAAGCTGATTACAAAAAGCAGGTTTTGCTGCGTTTTTATTGTCTTTTTTGCATGCTGATAAAGTTTAGTGCCTCCCAAAAAAGACATGATGCAACTTCCTTAGGTTTTTGCACCTGATACCTGCGTTTTTTGCTGCGTTTTTGCACTTACTCATTGCTTTCTGTGGGAGAAAAAAACGATGAAAGAAGTGACATGCTGCAGTTTTCAAAAACACAGCACTTTTCCATTTCAGTCAGGAAAAAAAAACTGTGTGTACGAGATTTCTGAAATCTCTTCCATTTCAGTCAGGAAAAAAAAAAAACCTGTGTATGAGATTTCTGAAATCTTATAGACTTTGCTGGTACTGTAAAACGCAGCTACAAATTTGCCAAAAAACGCAGCAAAAACGCCACATGTGATCATAGCCTATGTTTCCACATGGCGTACCAGCAGCACTTTGAACGCAGCGGATCCGCGCACCATCCAAAGCGTGCCGGTTTTTGTAAGTGCGGTGATTCCGCATGAGTTCAATGAACACACGTGGAATCACCGCTTCCTATACATAGAACGGTGCTATTTATCTTGCGGACACTGTGCGTCTCGGCAAGATAAATACCGTAGATATGCTGCAGTCTATAAAGACGCGCCGCATGTGCGTATATGCAGGTCTGCCACCTGCATCTTTGTATGCATGGTGGATATGGGATTTCATAAAATCCCCTCCACTATGGACGCTGCGGATTGGATGCTGCAGCTGTAGGCAGCGTCCATTCTGCAGCAAATACGCCACGTGGAAACATACCCTTAAACCGCTTTTCCAACTAACTAAAACTGACCATAAATGAGATAACTGTCTGCCAAATTTTGTGGACAGCTATATTTCCCAACTCTTCCATGCACAAGTGCTCAGCCTGGCATTCATATGTTTTCACTGGGAAGAGAAGAGAAAGCCACTGCCACAATTTCCTGATGGTGCCTTATCACTCTTGAAAAAAAGAATAAGCTGTTGAAATTCCTATTTGCCAATGCATGTCAGAAGGTGAGCCAGTCCTTCCGGAATCAACAGATTCAGCTGACTTTGCGTGGGGGTGTTAATACTATGTCAGGAATGCTATCTGATAATTGGATATTGGGCCCTCTAGTGGTTATAAGTAGAAATGTAGCAAATAGTCATGAAAAACCTAAACTATCTCAAAGCCTAATACTACTTCAAGTACTACTTTGAATAAGCTTATTATTCAGTCTTTGTTAAAAAATCTACCGCACTTCTCGGACTATAAGATGCACTTTTTCCCAAAAAAAATTTGGGAGGAAAATGGGGAGGGGTGTCTTCTAGTGGGAATGCAGGCTTACCGGGGGGTTGTGGCAGAGGTGTGGCAATGCTGTGGCGGTGGGCGGTGAGGAGTGCACCTGATCAGGGCCCCTTCTTCAGGATGCCAGAGGCAGAAATGGGGTGGCGCCGCGGCCCAGTGTCCACGGTGAGCAGAGTGCATCACCGGTTTCCCTGCGGCCATCTTCATGAAGCCGTGGGCCGCCGGAGGCTTCAGGAAAATGGCTGCCGGAGGCCACGCGTGTGCAGATTGAGATATTGGCGGCCATTTTCCTGAAGCCGCGTCACAACAGGTAGTGGTAAACAAGTAGTAGGGAGGAGGAAAAGGTAGCTAAAAGGTTCAGTATTTGGTCAGTATTTTACAACAGTATTTGTGTAAGTCAGAACCAGGAGTGGAACAATCAGAGGAAAAGTATAATAGAAACACGTCACCACTTCTGTATTTATCACCCACTCCTGGTTTTGGCTTATAAATACTGAGGTAAAATACTGTACGTGTGAACGTGGACTACGGGTAAGGGCGTTCACCACTCAGGATCCCATCTTGTAGTCAGAGAAGAGAGTTCCCAATTAAGAGTAGCTCCCTGTCTGTTGGATCTGTGTAACAAAATATTGAAAAGCATATGACTTGCCGTACTGGATTTTTGTGCCTTTGTGATATATCAGATGTTTGTCAGCAGGTTTAAGAAGTGCAGCATACACTCACCTTTTCTCCTTTTACTCCACTACAGTCACATTTGGTAGTTCCACACCCGTTACATGCCTGAAAATAAAACAAGAATATTTGTGTTACTAGTTTAGGCATGAATTATCAGTCAATAATAAATGCAACTCAATACTGTACATAGACTGTTTAATAAAAACATGATCTTAATTGCTGAATATTGAACTATTCAGGTCCAATAAATATAATGTTAACAGAAAGATCAAAATAGCAGTCATATTCGGAGCTGGTTCCCAATGGAGCCCAAAGATGGCACCAGTATATTATATGGCACATTGTAGGTGGGAGCATTGTTATAGATTTTTTAGCAGGAAAGTATGACATTTTCAGTAATCCCTCAGAAAAGACTTTAAATGTTTAGCCTACATTTATATATATGAAATATAAGCAATAAAAACATGCAGAAAAAATATACAATTTAGGACTCAGATAGTTATAGAAAATACCACAGTGTTGTAAAAATGGCAAAAAAATGGTAAATGTGGTTGTGCAATGGTGTTATCTATTCAGCGGAATGCAGAGGGGGTCTGACGAGAAGAGCGGTCTGCACCTTGTAGCTTTCTCCATCTGTTTCCATTATGGCGCCATAATTCAACTGACTAATGGCTGGCACACAGAAATATGGGCGCAATTAACATAACTCTATTAACACGTTTCATTCCATTTATTAAAACCATTTTACAGCTCATTTTATACAAATCCTAAATCCTTCCAAATATTTTGCTTTGCTAGAAACATCTCATGACGCAATATTGTGCACATTCCTTATCTAAGCAGTAGCACCATCAGCCATTAATAGCAGCTGATATGTGCTACGCTCAGAATGAACTCCTATCTGTATGAACTGTGGCTGATGAATGTGTCCGCCATCAGAACATATTTTTCCTACTATCTCTCAATGCAGTTTTGGCCAGCATTTTCAGATTATTCCTTTTTTTTTTAGATATCTGATTAGAACTCCCTTGGTGCTTTGATGTGGTGAATATTATAATAACTTCAACCTGCAACATCTCATCCAAATAAGGAGCTATGGATCTACGACTCTGCTTATCTCAGGAATGTCTAGTAGCCTCTTCACTATAAAATCCTGATATGAAATATATTATAAGCTTGGCTGCCATCCTAGCGGAATGCCCAAATTTGCCACCTTAGAATCCCTCTGATGAGATTATAACTTATTTATAAATATTTGTTATACAATTTATTTTACTTTACATTATCGTATAAGAAAACTAGTACAATACCGGTACAATACAGGCTAGTACCATAACATTTCAGTCAGTACTGATAGGTCAGGAAACCACGTAATGATCAACCCCTTCTCAATTGCTATATTCCTCCTTGTAAAATAACAACAGTTGACACTCCCCTCCAGTGCCGACACCATTCCATCAATAGGGAGAACCCTGCAGCCAATCAGCAGCCACTTCACTCTCACTACCTTCGGACGTAAGTGACATCCAAAGGGCGTCAGAGAGCAGCAACAGCTCTCACTTCTTCCGGGTGTCAATTTCATCCAAAGGAAGTGGGAGTGAAGTGACTGCTGATTGGCTGCAGGGTTCTCCCTATTGTTGGAATGGTGAGATAACAACATCAAGCGAGCCCCAGTACAGCCAACGCCACAACTTCTGGAATGGTGTCCTCAATGGAGGTGAGTATAGGCTGAAGTTATTTTATAAAGGGGAATATAGCAATGGAGAGGGAGTTGTCTGAGTTATTGACATCCCTATGAAAGGGTTACTCTCCACTCATCCTTTCATGTGTTATATAGAAAAAACTCCACCCAGATGATGACCACAGGGAATGGGGCTACAGAAACAGCTGCACGTGGCCAAGCTATACCGTTTCTATAGCTAAGAACAGATATGCTATTTACAAAACTAGGCAGTTGCCTAAAAAGTATGGATCATTGTGCCGCGCTCTTTTCTTAACTCCAATTCATTTTTATGGGGGTTATAGAAACAGTGTAGCTCAATTTCCAGAGCTCGAAAGCTAAAATGAGAAAAACCTTTTGACATAAATGAAAAGGTGACCAGAAATATGCTGTGCTTAAGGATGCGTAATATTAGATGCAGGATATGAAGCTTCATTTAAAAACTATATGTTGATGGGCTACAGTAAAAATATACAACGTACATACAACAGTATAACAGTCAATCACAAACCAAGCTTCTATTGTTCGACATGTTTGTGGGATTTAAGGGTTTTTTTTCAGCAAATACATGAATTTCTGCAAAACTCTTAGCCGTAATGTCATCTTCACTTCAGTAACCACTTGCGACACTTGCTATTAGTAAGATTAGAGGATTTAAGTATACTTATAGGGGGATTTACATTTAAGTGTATGGACTGAACTAAATCCAACTAAATTTGCTGTATATTTCAAAATGTCACAGTCCATTTGCAGTTTATGAGATGAGAGTGCATTAGACTATAAACATTATGAAGGACAAATGTGTACAATCTCATTATACTCTCCAAATAAACAGCTGAATAATATATTGCTAGAATAGCAGACTAAAACAAATCAGTGATGTGGAATGGGACTAGAGGTCATTGCCGTTAATAATTGCATGTGAAGGTCAGCAAATGACATCTTACCTAAGGAAGTAACCCATTCCTTGCTGTAAGGAAAGGGTCCTTTCTAAGTAAAGAAGATGGATTCTTTATTCATAGGGTGCAGAAATAGTGGTACAATAAAGACACTTAAACAATCATACATTAACTTAATGAAAGTAAGAACAAACTAAAGTATTTATCTTCCAGGCAGAGGTAGATGGCAGAATGTACAAACCTAAAGCTGTACATACTAACTTCTGTAATGTATGTTCTGTTAAATCAATTTCATAAGTCTATACTAAAATGACTTACAATAAATTTATGTCTATGAAAAATATGTTTTCTGCACATTGGTGAACTAATCAGAACTAACACTCTCATTAGTCTTTGTACTGCTATATATACTGCAAAAATAGGCCCTTAATCCTACAGCCTTCTAGGTTTATTTAACTTTAGCATTGTCAGCGACTGTGATATTGTGCCAGCTAAATAAACACACACATATAAATATACATGAGAAACCAGATATTTGTTTTATGATTTTAGGGCTTGAAAATGTCAGTCAAATCATACTGTATACATTACCATTTCATAAATAGTCATTGTCATAAACAGTACTAGTCAGACCATACTAGGCAATGCTAAAAGAGGCATTCAATACTGTACAGTAAATAAAGAAAAGTAAAAGCCTTCTACCATGTTTCCCTGAAAATAAGACAGGGTCTTATATTATTTTTTGCTCTGAAAGATGTGTTAGGGCTTATTTTCAGGGGAGGACTTATTTGTTTTTCCATGTACAACAATCTACATTTATTCTTGAACAAAAAATTCAATATTTATTCAAATATAATCAAGTCATCACACACTCACACTGCGCATACAAACGTACATACAGTGGTGAAAATAAGTATTTAATACTCTGCCGATTTTGAAAGAGTTTCCACCTACAAAAAATTGAGAGGTCTGTGATTTTTATCGTAGGTACACTTCAACTGTGAGAGACAGAATCTTAAAAAGCCACAACCCATCTTCAATGATCTTACTATGGGAAGCAAGTTGTTGCCCAAAATCTGGCGATACATGATCCCATCCATTCTCCCTTCCAGATGATGCAGTTGTCCGGTCCCCTTTGCAGAAAAGCACCCCCAAAGTATGATGTTCCCCCACCATGATTCACGGTTGGGACAGTGTTCTTGTGGTTATACTCAACATTCTTCTTCCTCCAAAAACGGTGAGAGGAGTTGATACTAAAAAGTTCTATTTTGGTCTCATCTGACTACATGAACTCTTCCAATGCCGCCTCTGGATCATCCAGATGATCACTGGCAAACTCCAAACAGGCCTGGACATGTGCTGGCATGAGCAGTGCGACCTTGTGTGCCATGCAGGATTTTATTCCATGATGGCGTAGTGTATTAATAGTAGTTTATGTTTCAGACTGTGGTCCCTGCTCTCTTCAAGTCATTGACCAGGTCCTAGTCCCAGTGTAGCTCTGGGCTGATTCCTGACCTTTCTCAGAATCATCCTTATCCCACAAGGTGAGATCTTGCATGGAGCCCCAGACCAGGGCTTCTGTTTCTTCCATTTTCTAATAATCGTACCAACAGTTGTTGCCTTCTCACAAAGCTGCTTGCCTACTGTCCTGTAGCCCATCCCAGCGTTGTGTAGGTCTACAATTTTGTTCCTGATGTCCTTAGGCAGCTCTTTGGCCTTGGTGGAGAGGTTGAAGTGTGATTAAGTGTGTAAACACGTGTCTTTTATACAGGTAATGAGTAAAAACAGGTGCAAGAAATACAGGTAACGAGTGCAGAGTAGCAGAAAACTAACAGGTCTGTGAGGGCCATAATTCTTGCTGATTGGTAGGCACTGGCGTAGCTAGAGCTTTTGCCGCCCGGGGCTGATTCCGAGTTTGGCGCCCCCCCCCCCCCATTGCCGTCACTCAACGCCGGGCACCGCCCCCTCAGCACTGTTTACCCATGAAATCCGGTGCCTGCGCTGTGTATCGCTGTTTGGTGCAGGCGCAGAGAGCTCTGGCCGTCTGACGTCACAGCCAGGCTTGCAGACTGCGCCTGTGCGGCCACCCACCTTGGTAATCCCAGCCCCACAGTGTGTTATGCATTATGCAGAGTGCGGGGCTGGGATTCACAAGCAGGGCAGCCGCACAGGCGCAGTGTCCAGCATTGCCCCAGTGTGTCCAGCATTGCCCCAGTGTGTCCAGCAATCTGCCCCAGTGTCCAGCATTGCCCCAGTGTCCAGAATTGCCCCCAGTGTGTCCAGAAATCTGCCCCAGTGTCCAGCATTGCCCCCAGTGTCCAGAATTGCCCCCAGTGTCCAGCATTGCCCCCAGTGTGTCCAGCATTGCCCCCAGTGTGTCCAGCATTGCCCCCAGTGTGTCCAGCATTGCCCTCAGTGTGTCCAGCATTGCCCCCAGTCTGTCTCCAGCATATTACCCCGTCTGTCTCCAGCATATTGCCCCCAGTCTGTCTCCAGCATATTGCCCCCAGTCTGTCTCCAGCATATTGCCCCCAGTCTGTCTCCAGCATATTGCCCCCAGTCTGTCTCCAGCATATTGCCCCCAGTCTGTCTCCAGCATATTGCCCCCAGTGTGTCTCCAGCATATTGCCCCCAGTCTGTCTCCAGCATATTACCCCCAGTCTGTCTCCAGCATATTGCCCCCAGTCTGTCTCCAGCATATTGCCCCCAGTCTGTCTCCAGCATATTGCCCCCAGTCTGTCTCCAGCATATTACCCCCAGTCAGTCTCCAGCATATTGCCCCCAGTCTGTCTGAGTCAGACATAAAGAAAAAAAAAAAACAAGTAAAATCCTCACCTCTCCCGTTCCCAGCGCAGGTCCCGTGCACTCAGCGTCTCTCCGGCTCTGCAACGCTCAGGACAGAGAGGCTGAGCACGCAGTGATGACGTCATCGCACCCTCTGCCCTGAGACGTCGCAGAGTCAGAGGGCGCTGAAGACGCTGCAGCTGCCGCAGGAACCAGGAGAGGTGAGTATTAAAGGGGGGCCCAATGCCAGCGCTGGCACCGGGAGGGGGGGGGCCTGGCCGTGGCGGCGGTCGTCGCCGCCCGAAGATTTAAAGGGCCCGCGTCTCTCTTTTTTTTTTTTCCTTCCTCCTCCTCTCGGCCCGCCCCCCCCGCACCCCCCTTCCTACGCCACTGTTGGTAGGTGATCAAATACTTATTTCATGCAATACATTGCAATTTAATTATTTAAAAATCATACAATGTGATTTTCTGTTTTATATTTTTTTATTTCTGTCTCTTTGTAGAAGGGTAAAACTTTCAAAATCAGCAATGTATCAAACACTTATTTTTCCCACTGCACAAACACAAGTATATACAAACACACAGCAAATACAAACACATATACAGTATACACATATACACACACACTGCACATACAGTACATACCAGGCTGTCTTGTTTTCAGTTTATTCTAGACTCCCACAATTAAAGGACTTTTGGTGACACCAAACCTCTTAACCTCAAAATAGAAATGCTGTGGGACCAAATAAAGTAGGAGGCTTGAGAAATTGCCTGATCCCCCCTTAGTGCCGGCCCTGACTGTAACAAGACTTATTTTTGGAGTAGAGCTTATATTTCAAGCATACTGCAAAAATCCTGGAAAATCGCGTTGGGGCTTTATGCTTAGGGTAGGTCTTATTTTGGGGAAACACTGTACCACTCAAAGACCATAGTAAGAGAAATGTAATCATTAACTGATATTTGCATAAATCAATAGTACAAGCAAATATTAGAAACTTGCAATATATGTTAATAGAGAACAAGACCTTATTTTCCACTCATCAACTAAAGTCTCTCCACCTTCTCTCGATTTAAAACCGAATGCATCTTTAGAAAGGCAGAAATGAGACGGATTTATAGTTTCAATGAGAGATCAAGTTACTGTTGGTGCCAACTGAAGTCGACGAAGAGGGGAGGGGTAACAGACAGAGCAGCTGCATCTGTGAGGGGATATACAGTGGGGCAAAAAAGTATTTAGTCAGTCAGCAATAGTGCAAGTTCCACCACTTAAAAAGATGAGAGGCGTCTGTAATTTACATCATAGGTAGACCTCAACTATGGGAGACAAACTGAGAACAAAAAATCCAGAAAATCACATTGTCTGTTTTTTTATCATTTTATTTGCATATTATGGTGGAAAATAAGTATTTGGTCAGAAACAAAATTTCATCTCAATACTTTGTAATATTTCCTTTGTTGGCAATGACAGAGGTCAAACGTTTTCTGTAAGTCTTCACAAGGTTGCCACACACTGTTGTTGGTATGTTGGCCCATTCCTCCATGCAGATCTCCTCTAGAGCAGTGATGTTTTTGGCTTTTCGCTTGGCAACACGGACTTTCAACTCCCTCCAAAGGTTTTCTATAGGGTTGAGATCTGGAGACTGGCTAGGCCACTCCAGGACCTTGAAATGCTTCTTACGAAGCCACTCCTTCGTTGCCCTGGCGGTGTGCTTTGGATCATTGTCATGTTGAAAGACCCAGCCACGTTTCATCTTCAATGCCCTTGCTGATGGAAGGAGGTTTGCACTCAAAATCTCACGATACATGGCCCCATTCGTTCTTTCATGTACCCGGATCAGTCGTCCTGGCCCCTTTGCAGAGAAACAGCCCCAAAGCATGATGTTTCCACCACCATGCTTTACAGTAGGTATGGTGTTTGATGGATGCAACTCAGTATTCTTTTTCCTCCAAACACGACAAGTTGTGTTTCTACCAAACAGTTCCAGTTTGGTTTCATCAGACCATAGGACATTCTCCCAAAACTCCTCTGGATCATCCAAATGCTCTCTAGCAAACTTCAGATGGGCCCGGACATGTACTGGCTTAAGCAGTGGGACACGTCTGGCACTGCAGGATCTGAGTCCATGGTGGCGTAGTGTGTTACTTATGGTAGGCCTCGTTACATTGGTCCCAGCTCTCTGCAGTTCATTCACTAGGTCCCCCCGCGTGGTTCTGGGATTTTTGCTCACCGTTCTTGTGATCATTCTGACCCCACGGGGTGGGATTTTGCGTGGAGCCCCAGATCGAGGGAGATTATCAGTGGTCTTGAATGTCTTCCATTTTCTAATTATTGCTCCCACTGTTGATTTCTTCACTCCAAGCTGGTTGGCTATTGCAGATTCAGTCTTCCCAGCCTGGTGCAGGGCTACAATTTTGTTTCTGGTGTCCTTTGACAGCTCTTTGGTCTTCACCATAGTGGAGTTTGGAGTCAGACTGTTTGAGGGTGTGCACAGGTGTCTTTTTATACTGATAACAAGTTTACACAGGTGCCATTACTACAGGTAATGAGTGGAGGAAAGAGGAGACTCTTAAAGAAGAAGTTACAGGTCTGTGAGAGCCAGAAATCTGGATTGTTTGTTTCTGACCAAATACTTATTTTCCACCATAATATGCAAATAAAATGATAAAAAAACAGACAATGTGATTTTCTGGATTTTTTTTTCTCAGTTTGTCTCCCATAGTTGAGGTCTACCTATGATGTAAATTACAGACGCCTCTCATCTTTTTAAGTGGTGGAACTTCACTATTGCTGAATGACTAAATACTTTTTTGCCCCATTGTACACGCAGATGCATAGATTTGGCTGCAGTTTCTAGTTTGTGTTCTGCCAGTGCTGAATTCACAGCTACGCTGCTCAGTACTGCTGTATATTCTCCTCCATCCTGATGCTGCTTTTGAGGGTATACAGAGATATAGGACAAGAGGTTCTTCGCTTCTCTGTGCATCAAATAAGCATTTAATCACCGCCCACTTTGAAGGTGTGTTGAGCAGCAAATGACAATTATATATGGATGAACAGAGGGAAAATTGGTGATATATGCAGGATTCAAGACATATAATTGTCAGAAACAGTTATAATAATAATTATATATAGCACCAACATATTCTGTGGCACTGTACAATTGAGTAAAGTATATACTTGACAGCTAAAAAAATTCCATGAGTCGGGTTTTAGCTAAACCCATTCACAAACAGAAGAAAATAAATCTTGTTGTATAAACCTAAAAAAGTACATACCAACGTTTGAACACCCTAAGGGTCTCGCTTGAAATGTTAGAGTTCATATTTTTACAGTAGTAAGTGATCCCAATAAATTTAGTACAATAATATCAAATACGTATGTTTTACTACATGTGGTGCAGATTTTTTGGCTAGTTTAAAAAATATGTATTTCTGCTACGTTTAAACTTCATCTTAAAGTGAAACTGTCATGTTGAAAATACAGTTTAATTT
Source organism: Ranitomeya variabilis (assembly GCF_051348905.1). NCBI lineage: Eukaryota > Metazoa > Chordata > Amphibia > Anura > Dendrobatidae > Ranitomeya > Ranitomeya variabilis. Next base: position 524,128,927 of record NC_135234.1, on the reverse strand, counting down.
GTGTTGTAGCATGCTAAAGATGGAATAAGTAGCAGATCCATATGCCTGTTCGTGGGAAAAGATGTAGTATGACTTGTACTTTATAGAACTCTGCTTTTTGAATCTCCCATTCACTTGAGTAGGAGATAAAGTGTAGAGCTTGGCAGCAGCCACTAAGGGTCTTCTGTGTCCCTCTTCATAGATTGCTTACTTACAGCTACTGCAGGGGTGACTGTCAAATGCTCAGTAGGGGGGGCGCATGTCAGACCCAACAATCTCATATTGATGACCCATCCAAAAGAAAGGGATAGGTCATCAGTATGTCCTTCTCAGATAATATGTAGACTTCCTGCAGACTCCACTATACTGAGAATGGTAGCTTACTGCATACTGTCTTATCATTCAGTTAAATCTATTCATTCTGGCCAGATGGAGACAAAAGCGGGAATGCTCTTTTGGCTTCCGTCTGGTAAATGTGGGCCCATGTATTTCCCAGTGTATGTTTGGCTAAGTGCACACTTAGTGTATTGCACTTAGCCTAACATCTACTGTACTTTAAAGCTTGGTTATAGAGTGACTATGTAATGCAAAAAGTATTGTTCATTATTCTGGAAATAATGTTTGAACAGCGACTGTAGAAAAATGACATATATGGAGGCTCATATTGCTAACAAGCCAAATAAAAGAAAAACAAAAAAAACCTCTACAGAAAAAAATAAAACAGAATTATATGAGGAGGAAGGAACTTCCACCTGCATCCTGCTGAGGAATGTGAAATTTCCTCTTATAAGAATAGGAAGGCAAAGTTACAAAAACTTCCCAACATAAATAATGACCTCCAGGTCTATATTCATAGGACAGTCTTATGTCATGCCACTATACACTTCATACTGCTGAGTTGGGGATGGAGAAATACTGACAATGTCTTGTAAACTTAGCAAAAATGGTGAAATGTGACACAAAGTAAAAAATAACAATCAGCTGAAATATTCTCAAGATAATATATTGTAATATAATACTGAGTGCAACAAAAAAACTATTTTTTTAACTCTTGAATGGATTTTTATAATATACTCATCAATGTGTTCTGAGAGCTATTACATTTTTATTATACCATTGACATGGCAATATAGGGATATGATTTTACAGAGCACATTGTATTTTTTAATGTCACCTTTTAGGGTACATTTAACTTTTTGCATAACGTTTACATTTTTTAGAAGAATAGGGTAAGGAGAAAACCAACAATTCAAAAAGGAAAAGCCTCTAACTTCTACTCACCCCAGTAGTCTCATCCATAAAAATAGGAATGGTAAGGTAAGTATTACTGCCCTTTAATATATTTTATGTATCATCATTTAACATTCAGAATGAAATATACTGTGAATAGTCCAATATTGATCCATTATGTGTTGCTTAACCAGAAATCTTATTTAGATGGGTTAAGTCTGCCTAAGTTATCTGCAATTTCAGCCCTCAGGTATCATAGGAGAACAACACATTCATAAGCATCTTCAATTGAACATCAGTCAAGAGATTTTTAATAAAGGAACTCAATTTTTTAAAAATTCCTTGGTCTCTGTATATTTATTTTGTCCAGTTTCCAAGTTATCAAATTTTCATTCACTCCACCAGTTTAGCAACCTGAGGAATATTCAGCTATATCCACTTGGCAAGCAGACATCTCTTAGACACCAAATAAGGATGGGGGCAAACAGAGATAGAGACCCTGTAACTGAGGGTCAGGGGTTTCTCGGGAATTGCTACCAGTCACTGGATGTCATTAGATATATGATGTGATCCTGGTATAACTGGGTATGTGGACACGACCATATATCATGAAATTGTAGGTAATTTGTCCCTTCTCTGTATTTGAGGAAAGCAATCAGGCAATCTGGAACATTGTGGTCTGCAGGGATGTCAAAAACAATAAATTGATGAATGCATCAGTTTCACAAGATCTTTAATTTATGACAACTCCATGATTGTTTCCTCACCCCTCTAATATTTTTGTTTGTATGTCAACTCCTGGCAGGGGATTTTCACATTGGTTAAATGATTGAATATTGCCAAATGAAAAGCATTTTCTGGTATCTTATGTGTTTAGTCGACAGAGTGTCCTTCCTGAGTATTTCCCACTTAATCAAAACTATATAAATTGCATAATTTTCAAACATCCTTAATGAGGATTTGGGATACTATACTTTACACCTAACTCAGGTAAGCTGAGATATCTATTTTTTTTGTATGTAGCAGATGATTGACGAGTCAAATCCCCTTTTCTCTTAACACCTTGAATAAATTGTTCTCCAAGCCTTGTTGAAATTTCAGATATCCCCAGATTGTCATCTGTTTCCTTATGACAAAAAGGTAGTTTGAAATGTTCACTAGCAGCCTTCCAAGTAACATTCCAACTAAAGATTTGTAAATTATGGCACATGCAATATTTCCACTATAATTTGGACTTTTCACTTCTCTTATTGAATTTGAAAAGTGGTAAGAAAAGTGAGAGGAGTAACAATAACATTGACGAATTAAAACTTTGAAAAACCATGACTTTCTGAGAGGCATATCTTTTTATTTTACTGACTTTAGAATGAGTTCTGGTTAATTAAAAGGATTTTCCTGAATCAAGCCAATGATTGGCCACAGCAGTCACTTGGCCACAGCATGTCATCGCTGCAGTACAGTCAACTAAAGGATTTTGCTAAAGGATGGGAAATTTTGATAAATGAAATTCCCACTGCACAATCAGTAACAATCCCGAAAAGAAAGAATTGGAAGCATTTAAAGAGACCAGGATGGATGAACACAGAACTTAAACACTTGTTAAAAACCAAAAAAAGTATGTTAAATGCAAAGAGGGGGGCATATCTAAAGAAGAATATAATGCTGTTTGCAGAGAACGCAGGACAAGATTTGGAAGAGCTACAACCAGCAATGAAATGAGGTTGCAAAGGAGACCAAAAGCAATATAAAGGATTTTAGGGGTATGTAAAAAGCAAAAGAAAAGTCAAAGATGCTATATGATTTTACAGGATGAAGAGGGTGAAGTGGTTAAAAATGATGTTTGGAATGCTAAAATGTACAATTCCTATTTTGCATCTGTGTTCTCTAAGGCTACTTTCACATTTCCGTTTTTTTTAATCCGTCACAATGCGTCGTTTTGGGAAAAAAACACATCCTGCAAATTTGCCCGCAGGATGCGTTTTTTTTCGCATAGACTTGTATTGCCGACGGATCGCGACATATGGCCACACGTTGACACCAAGCAGGAGTGAGATATAAAATGCCTTTATTTAATATTAGCAGCAATATAACATATAATATATAGAATTTGTGCGCATACATGGGAATAAAATTTATAAAAATCAGAATACTAAGAACAAAATAGGGGAGTTTATACAGGCTGACCCTTTTATATTAGGATAACAGGTTAATGGAACCTCCAAAAATAAAAATTAAAAAAATTTTTTAAAAAAACATGCGGGCATGTGGAATTTATTAATTACTACTAATAGTGTAAGAGGTGATGTCGGACCATTAAAGTGCCAAGTGATAAATAAATATGAAATTAATGTACTATTGAATTCAATTGATATGTACGTGACAATATTAATTAATTTATGTGCAAAACGTAAGCAGAATAGAGTGCAATGTGCAATACTGTGCCAAAGCCACAGGGTATATAATGACAGTGTCCGCAATGGGTGCACAATATAATAGAGATACTATAATATTAAATTGTGATATAGTGTACTTGTTCATAAAACACGTGTTAAAAAATGTGCAAAAAAATAGCAAAAAATCAAATATAAACCAGTGCAAAACTTATGCGTTACACAATTATAGTATCCGCACCAAGTACACAGTTTTACGGACATGGATAGTGGCAGACTGCTGAAAGCTGCACCATATACCACAGTGCCTATTAAGAAATCTCATAAAACTATCACACCCACAGCCATAATCCGATCCGAGGAGGAATATAATGTTATAATATACCTGTATAAGGGGTCAGCCGAGTCCCATGCAGCACACCCCGACGCGCGTTTCGGATCTAATCCTTCGTCAGGGGGTGCACGCGCGTCGGGGTGTGCTGCATGGGACTCGGCTGACCCCTTATACAGGTATATTATAACATTATATTCCTCCTCGGATCGGATTATGGCTGTGGGTGTGATAGTTTTATGAGATTTCTTAATAGGCACTGTGGTATATGGTGCAGCTTTCAGCAGTCTGCCACTATCCATGTCCGTAAAACTGTGTACTTGGTGCGGATACTATAATTGTGTAACGCATAAGTTTTGCACTGGTTTATATTTGATTTTTTGCTATTTTTTTGCACATTTTTTAACACGTGTTTTATGAACAAGTACACTATATCACAATTTAATATTATAGTATCTCTATTATATTGTGCACCCATTGCGGACACTGTCATTATATACCCTGTGGCTTTGGCACAGTATTGCACATTGCACTCTATTCTGCTTACGTTTTGCACATAAATTAATTAATATTGTCACGTACATATCAATTGAATTCAATAGTACATTAATTTCATATTTATTTATCACTTGGCACTTTAATGGTCCGACATCACCTCTTACACTATTAGTAGTAATTAATAAATTCCACATGCCCGCATGTTTTTTAAAAAAAATTTTTTAATTTTTATTTTTGGAGGTTCCATTAACCTGTTATCCTAATATAAAAGGGTCAGCCTGTATAAACTCCCCTATTTTGTTCTTAGTATTCTGATTTTTATAAATTTTATTCCCATGTATGCGCACAAATTCTATATATTATATGTTATATTGCTGCTAATATTAAATAAAGGCATTTTATATCTCACTCCTGCTTGGTGTTATCTCTGGGTGGCTCCATATTGGCTGTGGCTGCTCTCTCTGGTTAGTGGGTTTCCACACTTTTCTCCACAGAACACGTATCACTGGCGATTATAGAAATACAATAAGAATAAAATTTTAATTATTTATAATCTATTGGTATACAGTGATTGTTGTATCTGTGGTTGCGTCAATATGGCCACACGTTGCATCCGTCGTGCACTGGTTGCGTCAAGGGAACGGTTTTCTGTACAATCCAGTGTTTCAGACTGTGCATGCCCAGCAGGAAATATCGCTCTCACAATCTTTCCTCACCCTGCAGTCTGACGTAAATGTAAAAGCACACACTTCCGTCGGTACGTCGCGCCGACACTTCGTGACGGCCCCGTACAGATGGAAATGTGAAAGAAGCCTAAGATAGCAATTGTAACATCAACTGATCTTCATTGTGCTATCAAAGGAATAAAATAATCCACACTATCTATAAATGGAGAGATGGTGAGGGAACACTTAGCTAATTTAAATTGATTCATATCTCCTGGTCCAGATGAATTACATCCTAGGTTACTGAAAGAGAAAGCAGAGGAAATTGCAAAACCAATATCATCAAAAAAGGAAAGCAGATAGAGCCAGGAAAACCTATCAAAGAAGAAAAGCAGATAGAGCCAGGAAATAATAGGCTAGTGAGCCTTACTTTTATACCAGGAAAGGTATTTGAGCAAATTATTATACAGCCTGTATAGCACTTGGATAAGACTACAGTAATTAACCAGAGCCAGCATGGGTTTGCAGTAAACAAGTCATGCCAGACTAATCTAATTTCCTTCTATGATGGAATCACTGACTGGGTGGATCAGGGAAATGCGGTAAATATAGTATATCTCAACTTCAGCAAAGCATTTGATAAAGTATCTCATACCATCCTTATTGAAAAAATGACCAAGTATGGGATGACAAGTCTATGGTTAGTTGGATTCAAAACTGGCTCAGAGATTATACCCAAAGATTGGTAATAAGTGGTGACACATCTAATTGGAAGAATGCTTCAAGTAGAGTAACAACAAGACTCTGTCATGGCCTCAGGGTTGTTCAACATTTTTATAAACGATCCAGATAAGGGAACTGAAGGTAAACTAATCAAATTTGCAGACTATTTAAAGCTTGGAGGATGAGCTAGCACTAGAGGAGATGTTAAAATCTATTTCGTTTTGGTCCACCATCTTGTTGTGGTTTTCAGGCTGCTGGTCTTTTTCCTCTGGTGCTGGGTTTGTCCTAGGTCAGGTGATCGCTTCACCCTTTATTACCCAGCATCTGCCTCCCAGTCCTTGCTGGACAACAGTGTTAATCCGCTAGTGTTTTCTGTCTTGGTGCCTTGCTAGCTTTCTGTGTTAGATATTGTGCAGTTCTGGGATTTCTCGAGTTCTGCCAGTTTTGTTTTTGGTTTTCCATTCGTTTCTGTGGCTTCCTCTATTTTCCTACTAGGAGGTTACCCATTTTTGTTCCCAGTCCCTAGATCATTCAGGGACACCCTTCCCCCCTACCTGTAGGTCTTCGTTTGAGTTTAGCCTAGGAAACGAAGGTGGGTCTATTCATAAAGAGTAGGTCACCCACTCCATCGTAGGGTTTCAGCCTAGTCCTAGTACAGGGTCAGCTTTTCCCTCTTCTACCCTAGTCCTGAGTCGCAGATCCGTAACAGGAGACAGAGAAAGGATTCAGAAGGATCTAGATAAGCTTGAACAATGGGCGGCGACTAATAGAATGGTATTTAACAGGGAATAATGGAATATTCTACATCTGTGCAAGAAAAACAAAAATTACATATACAGAAAGGGAGAATTAGAACTAAGCAACAGCATGTTTGAAAAAGACTTGGGTATAAGAATAGATCACACACTGCATTGAGTCAACAGTGTGATGCACCAGCAGCAAAAAAAATAAACACAGTTCTAGGATGTATTGAGAGAAGCATAAAGTCTAGATCATGTGCAGTAATTATCCCCCTCTACTCCTCCTTGGCCTCATCTGGAATACTATGTCCAGTTCTGGGCACCACATTTTAAAAAACACGTTGATAAACTGGAGCAAGTTCAAAGAAGAGCTACCAGGATTGTGCATGGACTGCAGAGTATGTCTTATGAGGAACAATTAAAGGATCTGGGAATGTTTAGCTTGCAATAAAGAAGGCTAAGAGGAGACTTAATAGCTGTCTACAAATATCTGAAGGGATGTCACAGTGCAGAGGTATCATCTTTATTCTCATATGCACATGGAAACACGAGAAGCAATGGAATAAAACATAAAGGGAGAAGATACAGATTAGATATTAGAAAAATATTTTTGACAGTTAGGGTGATCAATGAGTGGCACAGGCTGCCACGAGAGATGGCGAGTCATCCTTCAATGGAAGTCTTCAAACAGAGGATGGACAGACATCTGTCTGATATGGATTAGTGAATCCTGCATTAAGCAGGGGGTTGTACACGATGACTCTGCAGGCCCCTTCCAATTCAAACATTCTATGATTTTATGAAACACCAGCATGGAAAAGCACAAAAAACTGCTCCAGGTAAGACTACTTTTATTATACCATGTCATTTCCCCATCCGACGCCTTCTCCTGTTTTTGACTTTTTTTTTTGTTTTTTTAATCTTTTTTAACTTTATTCATTTTTTGGGGGAGGCAGAGTGCACAAAAATTCCATGACACCATTGTCATTTTGGGATGTTCACCGCCTTGGTTAAATGAAATGTTAATTTTTGTAAAACAGGTCGTTACTTTTGTGGTGATGCCAATTGTGTGAAAAAAAATTTTAAAATATTTATTTTTAATTTTTTTCCCCCTAAATTATAGCATTTTGTAATAGGAAAAAAAGGTGTGGATTTTTTTAACATTTGTAAACGCTTGTTTTTGGGGGGTTTTTAGCCATAAGCTGGACTCAACTGTTATCTCTTTTTCAAATCTCATAGGTTTATCACTTTCATAAGGTGTAATGGGCACATACTTATGGGGGTCCTTAGACCTCTTGCTGACAAAGCAACCAATAAGTGACAGAGAGGGAGATTTTCCCTTTTTTGGACACATTGGTCATTATTAACCATTGTATCTTAAGGTTTAAACTGTGATTGTAGCTATCTTTCAAGTGTCTTGTTATCATAATGTACTTGCTGGTTCTGACACTCTGTATACACTGGAGTGCTACAATTTAAACTGCCTCCAGCATGAGTCTATGACATAACACTTACATCGGAAGCTGCTTTCTTGCATCTATGTTAAGATAAATCAATGCTTTTTTCTGACCTATACGACTAGGGAAAACAGCCAGACCACCAAGACTGAGAACAATAACCACACTAACTATTGCATATTTGACTTACTAAAGGTATCGTTCTGTAGTACATATAAAGCATAGAACATATAGTATTTGTGATTTGTTCTTGTTTTTAATACCGTAGCTTTTGAGGCTTGTTTTGTTGTGGGTTGAGATGTACTTTATGTAGATGCCATTTATTGGTACATACAATGCCCTTGGCATTAATTTTTATAACTTTTTTAATAAATGAAGAAAAAGGCAGGCAATTTCACTTTTACATGTTGTAATGGTCATAACAATAATAATTATGCATATATATATATACATATATATCATTTTGTCTTGGCCTAGAATAACTATAACACGATTAAAGGTCTGTCCCCTCAGTCCCTTCCATGAATGCAAAATGATTATAAATGACAGGTTATAAAACATTTGGTAAAGTTACTGTCAAGTTAAGTCAAGACTTTCTTTAGTGTTGTAGAAACAAAATATAAGGAATGTATCACAGATATTAATAGACTATTAAATACTTTGGCTATCTAAGCCTATCCATGAGATGGTAATGTCAGTGCTGTCCAAGGTCCTGATTAATAAAGTTAGAACACACAACTTAGTGAACAAGACATCTGTAATTTCATAATTATCAATTAATAATATCATGTAAATTAGCATTGGCTGTTTTATAAAGACTTCCATTGTGGGTATACATGCATACTGATTATTAAGGTGGATATTGCGTGATAGTCATAAAGGATAACTAATTTGGCACAATATGCAAATTGCCTCTTCAGAGAAGAAGAGGACTTGAACTCTATAGCACCACCTGTTGGAAGTAGCAATCCTACAAATCACAATCAACCCTTTAACGACTCTTTCAATATGAATTAGGATAAGAGCCAAATCAGTATCTCAATTTGGCACAAAACTTTTAATTGAGTCATGAACTGCATGACAAACAAGTGGTTTACATCTTCCTTCTACATTTGGGTGAATTTCTTATCAATTTAGACCTTTTATATATGTGAAATATCGTAATAACATTGTAATACAAACTAGGGACATGAGTTAGGTGAAAGCATTCTTGTTTAAATCCAAACCCAAAAGTAAAGCTATGCATGATGCTAGGAAAAGCATGGCTAGCATTAAAAGGCTTGAGCAACAGCTTTAACCCCTTAATGACCGCCGATACGCCTTTTAATGGCCGCAGTTAAGGGTACTTATTCCTCAGTGCCGCTTTTTAACAGCGCTGAGAAATAAGGCTATAGCGCCCCCAGAGTTGGAAAATCTCTGGGCTCTTGGCTACCGGGGGAGCCAAGACCCCGGAGAACATGATTCGGGTCGGTTTTTACCATCCCCAGTGTTGCAACCGCAAAAAAAAGTGTGGTTTCCCATTTGTTTCTCTCCTCTGATATGATCTAGCAGATCAGAAAAGAGAAATGGGGTCCCAAGAGCCCTCGATACCTCTGGTGTCCCCCGGTCCCTCCAGCTCTGTACCCCAGCCTTCGGCGTCTTCTTCTGGGAAGAAAATGGTGGGCGCATGCGCAGTGTGCCCACCGGGATCTGCCGGCTGGCGCCCAGCAACAATAGATTTTTCCTATAGGTTAATTTTGATCAAAATAATAAAAAAAAAAAACAGAAAATCAAGCTCCCTTTTACCACCCCATGACGTAAAAAATAATAAACTAAAAGAAATGTATTTATTTCCATTTTTTCATTAGGGTAAGGGATGGGGCTAGGGTTGGGGTTGGAGCTAGGGTTAGGATTGGGCTAGGGTTAGAGCTAGGGTTATGGTTGGGTTAGGGTTGGCTAGGGTTGGGGCTAAGGTTAGGGTTGTGGCTAGGGTTGGGGTTAGAGCTAGGGTTATGATTGGGCTTGTGCTAGGGTTGGGGCAAGGGTTAGGGTTGGTGTTAGGGTGGTGTTGGGTTTAGGGTTGTGGTTAGGGATATGGTAATGGTTGGGATTAGGGTTGGGGTTAGGGCTGTGTTAAGGTTGGAGTTAAAATTGGGGGGTTTCCACTGTTTAGGTACATCAGGGGGTCTCCAAAAGCGACATGGTGCCCGCCATTGATTCCAGCCAATTTTGTGTTCAAAAGATCAAACCGTGCTCCCTCCCTTATGAGCCCTGCCATGCGCCCAAACAGTGGGTTTTCCACACATATGGTGTATCAGTGAACTCAGGAAAAATTGCACAACAAATTTTGTGATCCACTTTCTCCTGATACCCTTGTGAAAATAAAAAAAATTGGTTCCAAAGTAATTTTTTTGTGAAAAAATTAAAATGTTCATTTTTTTCCTTCCACATTGCTTTAGTTCTCATGAATAGTGTTGAGCATTCCGATACCGCAAGTATCGGGTATCGGCCGATATTTGCTGTATCGGAATTCCGATACCGAGTTCCGATATTTTTGTGATATCGGAAATCGGAATCGGAAGTTCCCAGTGTATGGTTCCCAGGGTCTGGAGGAGAGGAGACTCTCCTTCGGGCCCTGGGATCCATATTCATGTAAAAAATAAAGAATAAAAATAAAAAATACGGATATACTCACCCCTCCGGCGGACCCTGGACCTTAGCGATGTAACCGGCAGCCTCCGTTCCTAAGAATGAAGTGAGGGTAGGACCTCCGAGGACCGTCCGAGGGATGAGTATATCAATATTTTTAATTTTTTTTTTTAAATTCGTTTATTGATTACAGAATAAACCATACATACATTTGCCCATGTTCATCATTATCCATTAGATACATAGAATTACCACACATAACCATGGTTGAGAAATTATAAAGGTTATAAGCAATGCATGTCAATCATTTGTTCATATCTTATTTAAACTTTAATTACATTAACTTCTAATAAAACCTCTAAAAACTAACGTGCTGCCGCTTGAAGGAGAATTCTAAATAAATTCTACCCTGTGAGTAAACAATGTCCGCGATCTGATACCCTTTCCCTGCATATTTGTAAAGGTATTTAACCTAAACAGTGTGACAGGAGGAGTTCCATCTTCCCCATATCTTCTCAAATTTAGCTGGAATACCTCTATTCTGGTATAGTGTCCGCTCATACGGAATAATGGAATTTACCAAATCTACCCATGCTCCAAGAGTTGGACAAGAACCACCCATCCATCTCAGAGCCAACACCTTTCGTGCTAAGAACAGCGTCTCCCTCAGAAAAATTCCCGTATGATGATCCCAAGTCTCTGCCTCCCATACTCCAAATAAGCATACCAGGGGTTCAAGTGGGACAGGGGTCAACACTAGTGATGCCAGTAATGTCGTTACCTCATTCCAATACTGGAAAACAATGGGACATTTCCATATCATGTGGATAAAATCCGCATTGCTAGAGTGGCATCTTAAGCAGTCTGGTGAGTGTAGACGACCTATTTTAAAAAGACGAATCGGGGTCAAGTAGGATTGATATATGATATATAGTTGGATCATCCTATTATTGACTGATGGGGAGACCTTAGTTGGGGATTCCAAGATTTCCTCCCATTCCTCTCCCAGTATATCTGGCAGAAGCCGTCCCCACTTCCCCTTGATTGAATCTATGGTAGATCCCTCACCCATGGATAACAGATAGGTATATAAAGAGGAGATAAGTCCCTGGGGACCTTGCGAATTAAGGATACCTATTAACGGTAAATCTGAGATAGCTCGACCCGTACCCACACTCCGCATATGTGACTGGAAGGCTGACCTTAGTTGCAAGTAACGGAAAAACTGTGATTTTGGTATATTGTAGGTATTTTGTAGCTGTTCAAAGGAAACAAAAATCCCCTGACTATGTAGGTTTCTTGCCGTAAGGACACCATACGATATCCAAAATTCAGTGGATGGATGACCCAGTAATACCGGAAAATAACTATTATTCCATAATGGCATTTCAGCTACTATATCAGCAAATCCCGTTACCTTTTTAATTTGCCTCCATATTGATCGTGCCAGCCGAAGTAAAGGTAGTAAATGAGGAACCGTAGTTCTCTCCATCTCCAAAAATCCCAGTGGACAATCAATTTTGGCTGAGTATAGGATATGGTTTTCAGAGTTAGGAAGAGTTTTCCCGGGCATCCACATATTCAACATTTTAGCCTGACCAGCAAGATAATATAAATAGAAATCTGGTAGGGCCGCCCCGCCCCCTTGTTTGGGTCTTTGCAGGGTGGATAACTTAAGTTTAGGCCTCGCCTTTCCCCATATGAAGGATGTAGTAAGAGAATTTAGGGTTGTAAAAAAAAATTTAGGTATTATAACCGCGCTGTGTTGAAAGCAGTAGCTCAGCTTTGGGAGCAATATCATCTTTATAAGGTTAATACGTCCAGCCACAGATAGTGGTAGTTTGTCCCAGGTAGCAAATTTGGATTTAACCACATCTAGTAACGGAAATATATTAAGATGTAAGTCTAAGTGACTACTCTTGGACATATGTATTCCTAAATATTTAAACTTGGAAACAATGGGTAGTGGTGAGAGGGTTTTAAGACAGGATATTGGAGCATGGGAGAGAGGCATCAGGGTGGATTTTTCCCAATTTATATAAAGGCCAGAAAATTTACTGAATCTATCTATCATCGTTATTACTTTCGGTAATGTATCCTCCGTTTGATCCATAAACACCACCATATCATCAGCGTATAGACCAATGACGTCCACTCTATCAGCGATATGTATCCCTTTAATATCTACAGAAGACCTCATTCGTATTGCCAAGGCCTCTATCGCCAAGGCGAATAAAGCTGGGGAGAGAGGGCACCCCTGTCGAGTTCCTCTATGCAAAGAAAACGGTGCAGACATTGAACCATTCACCACCATTCGTGCTCTAGGTTTCGCATATAATGTGCCTATCCCTCTCAAAAATTTATTCCCAAACCCAAATTTCCGTAAACACGCAACCAAGAAGGGCCATTCGAGAGAGTCAAAAGCCTTGGCTGCGTCCAGCGAAGCCAATGCCCACTTGTTGTCTGGTTCTAGAGAACTATATTGTATGACCGATTGTACCCGCCTGATGTTAATAGAGGTATTTTTCCCAGGCATAAAACCGGTTTGATCCGGGTGTATGAGATCTAATATGATCTTATTTAATCTAATGGCTAGGATTTTAGTGAAGATTTTATAATCTACGTTCACCAAAGAGATTGGTCTATATGATCCACAATCTAGGGGATCCTTCCCCTCCTTCCTGAGTACAACAATATTAGCATCATAGAACGTTTCGGGCACAGATTCCCCTTCCCATATTCCTTTAAGTACCTGCAATAGTATAGGTGCCAATTTGTCGCGGTATTTCCTATAGAACTCAATGGGGAACCCATCAGGTCCCGGGGCCTTTCCAGCTGCCATATCTGTTATAGCGTGTTCTACCTCCTCCAGGGTGAATTCAGCCTCCATAAGAGCTTGTTGGGATGGGCTCAGTGAGGGGAATGTTATATCCGATAAATAATCTAAGCATTCCTCAATACCATAATCACTGCTAGATTTATATAATAAGGTATAATAATCATAGAAGCCCTGAAGTATTCCTTCAGTAGAAGACACTAAAGAGCCATCAGACACCCAGATTTGCAATATTGTACTGGAGGTATTGTGTTGGCGTACCAAGAAGGCCAAAAGTGTACTGGCCTGATTACCCAGTTCAAAATAGGCTTGGCGAGTGAAAAATAATTTGCGCTTTGACTTGACATCTGCATGTTGGGTATATAGTCTCTGGGAAGTAAGCCATTCAATTCTATTACTACTGGACTGGTTGGCTATGTAAGTGGCCTCTGAGTCTTTTAATCTTTGTTCCATCTCCTCATCTTCTCTCGCCGTTACCCTCTTAATATAGGAGATAGTAGAGGACAGACATCCCCTCAAATATGCCTTCAGGGTGTCCCAAAATAATCCGAGGTTTTGGAGTTCCGAGTGTATTAGAATGAAACTATTCAGCTGATCAATCGTCCTATCGCTAGCGTCTATTAATTTTAACCAGAAGGGGTTCAGTTTCCAGGATTTACTATTATTATTGGATTGTTCAAATTTGAGTTTAAGAATAATTGGGCTGTGATCTGAGATCCCCCGACCACCATGTTCGATACTATCCATCCATAATGCCAATCCACTCGACCCAAATATATAGTCTATTCGAGATAGTGACTGTCTAGTAGATGAGTGGCAAGTGTACCCCTTGACCCCCGGGTGACCCATTCTCCATAAATCCAGCCAACCACTACCATCCATAAACAGCGCCAATTGAGAGGGGGATTGAGGTAAAGTGTCTCCCGATGCTACTTCATCTAGCCTCAATCTGTCCATAGACTGATCCATAACTAAATTAAAGTCTCCCATACAGATAACATTTGCTTCCGGATATTTTAAGGAGAAGCCTAGAGCCATACGGAGAATTGACATGTTGGCGGGGGGGGGTTATAGATACATAACAACACGTACTCTCGCGAGTTAATGAATGCGTGCACAAAAACAAAACGACCCTCGGGATCACGTTTCGCCTCCTTGGCTTCCCATCTGACCTCCCTGTGTATCAGTAAAGAAACCCCTCTGGAATAACTGGTATGGAAGGCATGTAAGGCCCACTGTACCCATGGTTTTTGCACATATCTAGCCGTATCTCTTGTTAGATGTGTTTCTATTAGTGCCACAATATGGGGATGGCACCTTTTTATCTGGGAAAATACCTTAATTTTCTTTCTAGGGGTTTTGATACCTCGTATATTCCATGTCATACATATAATTTCAGTTCCCATGTTTACTTTTAAAGAAAAGGTTAAAGCATAACATTAATATTCGGGTGCATTCCAGCAATATCATACAGGGCAAAGAGTCAGTATCAGCGGCAGTCTTACTTAATAAACAATCAAAACTGGTACATAAAACCAAAAGAAACAAAAGAACTTGAACAGTAGGGGAGAGTATTTCCATTCTCCCACAGTCAAATTGAAAAGGGGATACCCTCACTGGATACAGTGTCCGGTATTGTTGACTTTTTTCTCCACACCTCCACGGAGAGCTCTAGGTGTATTGCCTTTGATCAAGGAGTCCAGGTTAGGGGTCCTCCACGTTACGAGACCGCATCCATTCAATTGCCTCCGCTGGGTCCGTAAAGAATAAGGAAGAGCCATTGTGGACGACACGGAGCCGGGCTGGGTAGAGCATAGAGTAGACGATGTTCTTATCCCTGAGTTGTTTCTTAACATCCACAAATCGTGCCCGCTGCTTTTGAAGTTCCATGGAAAAATCTGGAAAGATTGATATGGTAGCATTATCGAATTTGATAAGGCCCTTCTGCCGTGCCAAGCGGAGGATGGTATCCCTGTCTCTGCAATTAAGGAGGCGTGCCAGGAAAGGTCGCGGCGGGGCCCCAGGAGGCAAAGACCTCGTCGGCACTCTATGGGCCCTCTCCACTGAAAATGTTGAGGAGAATTCATCCCCCAATGTAGATTTAAGCCATTCCTCTAAGAACTGTTCAGGTCGCTGACCCTCCGACCGTTCCGGAAGACCTATAATTCGGATATTGTTGCGGCGTAGGCTATTCTCCAAATCGTCTGCCTTTTGCTTCCATGCATTTACGGATCCAGTAGCTTTAGTCAGTTTAGCCTCCATAGGAGTGATAGTGTCTTCTATGTGGGATACCCTTGTTTCAACCTCAGAAATACGCCCCCTCATAGTTTGCATGTCCTGCCGCAGGCGGCCCACCTCCGTATGTACATCCTCTATTTTCTCAGTAAGAGATGATCTAGTGAGGGAGATGGCCTGCATTAACTGCTCCGATGCCTGTTTAAGAGTCAGTTCTTCCTCCTCCCCCTCCCCAGTGCCATCAGAGGGGCGACCCCTGCGTTGAGATGATGTGGGGTTGTTCCTAAGGCTGCGTACATTATCATGGGAGTCATCTTTGGCATATTTTTTAAGCTTTTCAGCTGCTATCGCTCCTCTAGGATGCTGCATGGCAGGTATATGCAAGGGGGAATCCCACAAAGCAACCCCAAAAGCAATTGTAGGCAGGCTGTGCTCTGATGTTATGATGTTATATGGATCGAACTCCGACCCCAGTTCCTATATATATAATGCTGGACTGCACTTCAAGTCTCCGTATATTTGACAAATAATGAGGATCACAGGGTGGTTGTCCGGGTGATCACTCAGGTCCAATATGGCTGGGCAGGCATTCAGTTTATGGACAAGGGGGGGGAACAGCGGTGAGGGGATTAACCCTCAATGTTATGATGCTGTATGAGGCGGCTGGTTGATAGGGGGGGCACAGGGCCCAATATTTCAGGGCACACATACACCGCACCACCCCTCTAATTTGGAATGTTTAATTATCCCCCAAACAGCACCGCAGGTTTGAAAGGCACTACTCCCTCTGCTGTCAGGGAGTGCGCTATATTAATGGGCACTGTTCCCCTTGTGCACCGCTATCCCCCTCAGGTTTCTCAGTCCCCGCATACCAGCCCACGTTCTCACCACTACGGTCCTGTCTCTGTCGGCTCCGCTGAAAGGAAGGTCTAGCCTCAGAAGAGAATGGCGTCACCGCCGCGTCCTGTATTTCAGAACGCGTGTGCCGAAAATGGCCGCCGCTGCACGTGGGTCCTCCTGGTGTCTCCGACCCTGCAGCTCCCGCTGCTTCAAATTATCACTGCAGTCGTCCGGAGCACCAGCCTCCACAGCTCCTGTATGTGGGCACCCCACCGCACCCACCGGCACCGTCCGTCGCCGTTTCCTCCGGGATGAAAGGGGGATCCAGCTCTGGCAAGGAGCAGCGCCGCACCCGTGTACCCTCCTCGTCGCTCCCACTTGCAGGTATCTCGCAGTCGCAGCTCTCACCAGCGAGGTCGGTCACCGCCGCTTCTAAGGTGACAGAGGGTCCGGGGCTCCAGCTGGAAGCAGCGTCGCTCTCTGTGTCTCTCGGCGCGCGCTCCAGAAATGGCCGCCGTCACACGCAGGGGCCTCCTGCCCGCTTCAGCTCCTGCTGTTCCCGGCTCCACAAGTCTCCGCAGCGGTCTCCCGGGAGGTCCACAGGGCTCTCTAATATATAAGGCTGAAGTATGGTTTATTTCTGTTCAGCCACATTCATTATTTTATGGCAAATTAATTCAGGATCATTGGAGCTCTCCTTAGATGCGTCCTGCTCCTTCAGCTACATAGCCACGCCCCCAATATTTTTTATTTTTATTCTTTATTTTATACATGAATATGGATCCCAGGGCCTGAAGGAGAGTTTCCTCTCTTTCAGACCCTGGGAACCATTCCGATATTTTGTGTCCCATTGATATGCATTGGTATCGGGTATCGGCGATATCCGATATTTTTTGGGTATCGGCCGATCCAATCCGATACCGATACCTTTGCATATCGGAAGGTATCGCTCAACACTACTCGTGAAGCACCTGAAGGCTTAATAAACTTCTTAAATGTGGTTTTGTGCACCTTGACGGGTGCAGTTTTTAGAATGGTGTCACTTTTGGATATTTTCTGTCATATTGACCCCCCCACACTCACTTCAAATGTGAGGTGGTCCCTAAAAAAATGTTTTTGTAAATTTTGTTGGAAAAATGAGAAATGGCTAGTCAACTTTTAACCCTTATGACTAGTGTTGAGCGATACCGTCCGATACTTGAAAGAATTAGGAATTTAGGACCTGAGAATGACGTCGCGGCTTGTGATTGGTCGCGTGGCGGTCACATGAGCGGCACGCGACCAATCAGAAGCCGTGACGTCATGGAAGGCCCTAAACGCGCTCATTTTAAGCAAAGAAGGCTGCCGGTTAACAGCGGTGAGGTGCAGGGGCCTCCGGAGAGGTGAGTATATCAATATTTTTTATTTTAATTCTTTATTTTACACATTAATATGGATCCGATACCGATTCCCGATACCACAAAAGTATCGGAACTCGATATCGGAATTCCGATACCGCAAGTATCGGCCGATACCCGATACTTGCGGTATCGGAATGCTCAACACTACTTATGACGTCTTAACTAAAAAAAAAATATGTTTCCAAAATTGTGCTGATGTAACGCAGACATGTGGGAAATGTTATATATTAACTATTTTCTGCAATATGACTCTTTGATTTAAGGGCACAAAAATTTAAAGTTTGAAAAATGCTAAATTTTCAACATTTTTGCCAAATTTCCATTTTTTCATAAATGCAAGTCATATCGAAGAAATATTACCACTAACATGAAGTAAAATATGTCATGAAAAAACATTCTCAGAATCAGTGGGAGCCTTTGAAGCATTCCAGAGCTATAACCTCATAAAGTGACAGTGGTCTGAATTGTATAAATTGGCCTGGTCATTAAGTAGAAAATTAGCTGTCACTAAGGGGTTAAACAACCACCGGAAACATGCTGGAAAGTGCTCAAGATCATGTTAGATAATGATTAGTTATCAGTTACCATGCTCCAAATTACCTTTAACAGCAATCTTTGCAAAATACATGCTTGTCTGACATATTCAAAGAAACACTCCCATCAAAGTTTTTATCCTCTTAATATATGGCAGTCATCATATTATATAGCACTGTGTACGTACAGTTGCTCATTTTGCCCTTCTTCCCAGTTAATTCTTCTTCTCCTGGAAATCCGTTTTAATGTTTGGATTTCAGGGGGAAGTCTGGGAGGAGAGAGAGATTTTCCTGATCAAAAGTTTGGGTCGCCATTGTTTTCAATGGGGTTTATGCTCTGGTTCAAGATCAGGTACAGTTGAGTACCAGAACCGAAATTTGGAATAAAGTTCTGGTTGGGTACCAGAACCCAAACTTCCAAGGGTCCACTCATCCCTAATGATTATACAATTTAGATGGTCTGCCAAACCTGCTGATCAGCAAGTTTGGACATTTATCTGGTGTATTGGGAACTTGTCCTTCAAGTTGTACTAGACAAGTGGCTATAAAGTGTCACCTGATGTGGAACGAGGCATTACGTGGCAACCACCTGATAGTCTTCTTTACTGCTCTCTCTTATCATCTGTAATAGATTGCACAGAATAGATCAACTTTAAGCATATATGAACTGTCTCTTGCAATTCCCCCATCATATTATTTATAGATAACATGATAGATTTAAAAAGTTAGAGATGTAGAAAAGTCAGATAAGTATTGTATACGTAAAGGTACCTGTTAAACCATTTTTGGTGTAAATGTGAGCAAGCGCAGTAGTTCAAAGTGATTCCAAGAAATCTTTATTTCATTACAATAGACTTATTTTATTCTACTTGGCTAACCTAATATTTGGCTAACTATTGTTGTGTCTTAATAATACAAACTTTTGTCACTATGGGATATGGGAATATTTGGCTTCCTTTTCAGGACATGACTATTACTTGTTCACAATGTTCACAATGAGTAATTCTGAAAACCTAGTAAACAAGCACAGACACAAATATTCTGTATGGAATTATACTCCCTAACTCAGGGTTGGCACAATGCCATACAAACCAGCATAGGAATCTTTTAGAAACAGAAATAATATTTGCAATATTAAAATATGCTTAATTCATATCTCTACACATTCCTTTCCCGCACAGCTTTATTAATATGTGCCATAAATGTTCTGTATCAAAATTGCTTTTTACCCTATTACTGATTTTGAAGTTTGAATAAAAACATCCATATATACGATATGCAACAGCGTATTAGGATACTCTTAAAATAAATCAGAAAGGTTTTCCCACTGTAGTAAGTAATGGAATATCATGATCTTCAAAAACATGAAGACGTACCTCGCGCCACACGGCTTCTTTCCCTCACTGCATTGATCCTCTGAAGCCGGGTGTACGTGTCATGGCTTCATAGAGGCGCATTGAGCATGATCATAAGTCATCCTCACTTCCCCCGCAGCAGGGGAGACCTGACAGGTACCCTTTAAGTGACAACAGTACAAGGAATACCATACCCATGAAGTGGAAGCTCCTGCTGGAATGGGGCCAGCCCTAAGCAATGTTGGCTCTTACTATATACACAATATATACTTATATCATTCTTATATATATTCTTCTATGTGATTGTACAAATAGACTTTATATCATTTGCCTCATACCCTCTCCTGCTGCCTATGTGGCCATTTTATAGCTGTGTTCCCTTCCCCTGAACTGTTTTACTTATTAAAGTCTTTTTTATAGTGTTCTATATTGATGAGGCTTCTTTTTTTTTGTATGTTACACTTTATAAGTCAAACATTGGGTTCATATGTTGTGGGGTGAGAGGCAGCCATGATGCCAGAGAAACCACCATGACTGATAATGAAGCTGCTCTTCGCTCCATTCAGTTTGTAAGCAATACCCATCTACATGTTCGCATGGATTTTGTACTGTATTTTGGTGTGATCGTGGGATGTGAACTCATCACTAAGACTGGGACTTTCTTGAGGGCTTTGATTGTTCAGTGCATGTAGCGAAAACGGCCAAATTATATACTGAATATCTATTGTTGCATTTTTATTAAGAAACACAGATGGAATTTAAGAGGTCTGCACTTTGGCTTTATTCACATTGGTGTTTTTGTCAGTTTGTGTTGACAATAAGGCAAGAATATTGAAGCCTGTAGTGCTATTACTGCAAACAAAATTTCCAGAGCACCAATGAGAACCTGACGGACCCCATGATTCCTCTGGAAATGCATCTGGCATCACTGTCATGACTCCATTATAAACAAAAGCCATGACGATAGTTTTAACAGCGTGTAAAACCAATAATCACTTTCATATTATAAATTATTATTGCTTTGATCTTAGTTTAATCTAAAATATATAGAAAAGACTTATTGTCTGAAGAATATAAAAAGACCTATGGGAAGGCAACACAAGTGGCTTGTTTGAGGTAACTAGGAACAGAACAGCGAAAATTATTAATTTGGTGAGATTTCGGCATTTGTCTCTTCACTTGTACACATTTGAAGAATCTGATGCCTATTATGCAACTCCAGCTACTAATATTACCTGAAAGGATCGAAACCAAAAACCACGCTAATGCATAAATAGTCATCTGCACTAGAGAAAGCTAAAGAAAGATAGTTCTACATAATATGTTCCTGTTCATTTGTCCTTTTAAACGTTACCCACTATAGTTCAGCATGTAAAACTTGTAGTCTTATTTTCCGCCAGGACATCTGTGAACATTTCTCAAAGAACTAAAGAGTTCAATGTGTACTCTATCTTGGCAGTTCACAGTTCCTCACCAGATGTATTCCCTGCATGATTCTGCTTCAACAACAAAAGTATAAATTGTAGATGCTTTAAATTATAATAAGTTTAAGATAGTTGTATAATACTTCAACCTATGTACTAAATGGATGGACTTCAACTAAAGCTGAGCAAAAAGAATATCAGAACCCTGGCTCAGCTGCCACGTCCTCACTACTTTGTGGCACAATGCATTCATGACATGGAGGGGACCTATTAATTATAAGGGGTGCTTAGGATATCGCAGATAGTAGGAGGTTTGCAGAGCTGTGGTCCACTACCGATGTGGCAGCTGGACCTGGGTCTTGCAAATCTTGTTGCTCAACTCGAACTTCAACATATGTGCTAAATGGAAGGATCTTCAACATATGTGCTAAATATATAGTACTGCAAACTATGTGTTAAATTAATAGTACTTCAAGCTCTGTACTAAATGTATAGTACTATAAAATTAAAATTTGCCAGATTCGACAAATTTTTCATAAAAATTTGATTTGCAGCACTTTTGTTTGCTGTGAATCCTAAGTAATCCAATTGCCTTGGAATGGTGTTTAGAACATTTTGCCATCTCAAATACTATATCCAATCTGTTTTATTATTAATATATCCTAAGGAGAAAGAAAGAGCGATTTGAATTAATCAATGGATTAGGTGAGAATATGATGTTTTTTACTTTATTTAAAACTTATGGCGTGACTGTGGGGGCATTATGCAGTTTGGGGGTTACATTGAGGAACCCTGAAACTGTGTGGAGGGCTCTTATACATTGTAGGAACCACTTTAGGGGACCTTATAAAATGTTAGGGCCATTATACAGTTTTGGGGGCTAATGTGGGGGCCATTGTACACTTTGAAGGTTAATTTGGGGTTCATTATAAAGTTTGGAGGCTAATGTGTAGACCGCTATACATTTTGGGGGCTAATGTGGAGGTCATTAGACAGTTTCGGGGCTAATGCGGGAGCCATTGTGCAATTTGGGGACAAATGAGGGGTCTGTTCAACCATTTGGGGACTAGTGAGGGGGCTATTATAGAGATTGGGAACTAATTTGGGGGCAATTATACAGTTTGGGGGCTAATGTGGGGGTCAATATACAGTGTGAGACATTATTATGTAAAAGGCACAGTGGTGGACATTACTATGTGGGGCACTACGAGGAGCACTCTTATTGTGCCAAACAGCAGGTGCATTAACAGAGGCATATTTGGCAGTAGCGGCTCAGTATTGGGTATCAGCAGGATGAGGCAGTTGTGCAAGTTGTGAATAGATGGGAGCGGTGCTGGAAATGTGAGAAGTCAAATGCATCCTTGTGTAATCTCTGCAGACAAGTTGTGGCCAGAGAAGTTGTCATGTTGGTCTGGGCCAGATGAAAAAGACAGTAAAAAAGAAAGACTCCATCAGAAAGAACATGAGTTGTAAGTCAATATCTATAACTGTACTGAAATCACTTGTTTGATCTCCAGGACTGGTATCTACGACTATATGTTCACCATATGGCGGTAATATCAGTATTAGTCTTTGTGTAGAGATTTATTTTCTGTAAGAGCTTACAATCACTAGCTGTAGCTGATAACTGCTCTGAACTGTGATCATAAGTGCATACTAGGAAGTTATCATTACAGTAATAAGTAGCGAGACCGTGGGAAGGAGCGGAAAGCATCATAATAAATTGGTGGCACATCAGTAATGTGAGCATGAATTCTTATTATATTACCCAGTCTGAGTTGTTCTTTAAGAAAAGTTTTCCCTGGCTGAACAATTCCAGTAGTATTTTTCATAATGTTATTAGGTTAAGCATAAAAACTGTGCAACTCTTTTGTATGAGCTGAGCCTGGTGTTGCAAGTCAACCCCATTTACGTTTTGCATGTGGTATCTATCCAGGATGCTGCACGGTGGATGGGGCACCTAATCATGTGTGCACACAAAAGGTATCTCTATGTGGTTTCAATGTCATTTAATGTATGTGTTCTATTTGCGTCATTCAATACATATTTAGAATTTGCTATATATATATACAGTATATATATATATATCTATATATCTATATATATATTAGAGGTAGTGTTTCCAATACCCCACCTTCTTTTAAAGTTTTAGTGACAGGTCAATTTGACAAAAAACAGTAGGGAACTAAGGAGTTTTGGTAAGCTGAACATATTACAGTGCATTAATTTAATACAATGTTTAGAATTACATAGTTTTTGTCTGTAAGACAATGCACATAGACAAATGGTTTTTTTTAAAAAAACCTAGATAATTCTGAAAACTCACTTCCATGTCATACTCTGATTCTGCACACACTATTTTGGAATGTTCCCATTTCTACTTTACACAATGTACCATTTATATTGCAGACTTAAAGACGCTGCATCCATTCTTACTAAATAGCCAAGGGTAAAATTTTCACATAAAGGTCAATAGTCAATTGAACTAAGAAAGACAGATTTTCAAGTTAATGAAAGAAGAGCTTTATGGTCACTTTTAGAATAGAGCAAAGTACAATTACTCTCTATGCAAAGGAAAATGTCTTACACATAGCACATTAATAAACTTTTCAGTTATACCCCTAATATATGGAATTTATATCACTGTAATACGTATGAGAAAAACTCATTGTATTCAATGGTAACATCTCCAAACACAATCTCTCTCCTTTTGTATAGTTTTATGACATTGGATCATAGTAGATAACTTTTTTCTTCAGAATGTTCAACATAAAAGGTTCTTTCATGTCAAGGAAGAAAACAAAACTCTACACACTCCACACAGCTGCATACAATGTCATCTCCTGCCTAAAAGTTATCAACTTGATTATTTAATTGTATTCTCCATTTTTCAGTTAATTTTTTACCCTCAGAACTTCATTACTACCTTTAAATGTGAAATAAAATAATAAACACTAGGGATTCCACTACAAATAGAAATACTGGGTAAGAATGGATGATAGCAATCTATGCTCTCTCAGGTGGCAATGGGCAATAAGTGTGTATCTGCTCACTCAAAAAGTAGTATCAATAGTGTACAAGTTTACACTGACTCAATGTGTGTCACACACTCTACATAATATTCCTTCGGGATATACTGCTAGGCTAACCTGTACACCTCCAAAAAGTATGCAAGAAAGGATGATAGGTTCATCAGTCGTGGTGAAGGAATCCGTAGGCGGTAGAGGGTGGATGTGTGATCAAACACCGGGATGAGATTTAGCATTTATATCGCCCAGACTGGCAGCGTCTCAATACTGAATATCATCATAGGCTTTGACCACATGTCCACCCTCTACCACAAATGGATTCTTTCACCATGACTAACAAATCTATCATCCTCTCTTTTGCAGTCTGTGAACAGGTGTATATGTCAGTCTAGCAGTATATCCCAAAGCAAAATTGACTTGTACTCATATTTTTTGGCTATCACTGGAGCAGTGATCTGCAGAACTGGGTAAACACATTGAGTCAGTGTATCTTTCACTGTGACCACAACTTCCGGGAACTCTAGCACTGGACATGCCTTATATAGGTCATCAATATCATTAAAACTGCCAAGTGAAGTCAATGACTTTGAATATACAGCCATAGCCGAAACTGTTGGCACCCTTGAAATTGTTCCAGAAAATGAAGTATTTTTTCCAAAAATTATGAAAATTACACATGGTTTATACACATGTTTATTTCCTTAGTTTGTATTGGAACAACAGAAAAAAAACGAGGTTAAGAAAGGTAAATTGGACATAATTTCACACAAAACCCCCAAAAAATGTCCAAAGAAAATTGTTGTAACCTTTCCAAAATTGTGGGTAAACAACTTTGTTTCAAGCATGCTATGCTCGTTCCAACTCCCCTGTGGACAAAATAAAATCAAATCACATCTGAATCCAGATAAAAATGGGAGAAGATGACTCAATCTTTGCATTGTGTGTATATGTGTGCCACACTCAGCATGGAAAACAGAAAGAGAACTGTCTGAGGACTTGAGAACCAAAATTGTTGAAAAATATCAAGAATCTCAAGGTTACAAGTCCATCTACAAAAATCTTGGAATTCTTTTGGCCTAATCAAGAAGTTTACAACCCATGGCAGTGTAGCTAATCTCCCAGGACGTGAACGGCAAAGAAAAATTGATGAAAGGTTGCAACGCAGAATAGTTCTGATTGTGGATAAGCAGTCCTGTCATGATCTCCATGGCCAGAGAACTAGCATAAGCCTATATAGGAACAAGCTCTTGGCAGATGGTAACTGTACTGACCATGAACTAAACCTACCGCACAACTAGAAGTAGCCAGGTAGCATGTCCTACTTTTTATCCCTATATGCCCAGCGCCGGCCGGAGAACTAAATAATGCTAGCAGAGGGAAATATAAGACCTGACTCACCTCTAGAGAAATGCCCAAAAAGGAGACAGAGGCCCCCCACATATATTGGCGGTGATTTTAGATGAAATAACAAACGCAGCAGGAAAATAGTTTTAGCAAATTTGAGGTCCGCTTTCTAGATAGCAGAAGACAGAAAGCACACTTTCATGGTCAGTAGAAAACCCTAACAAAACACCATCCAGAAATTACTTTAGGACTCTGGCATTAACTCATAATACCAGAGTGGCAATTCCTGATCAACAAGAGCTTTCCAGACACAGTAACGAAACTGCAGCTGTGAACTGGAACCAAAAAACAAAAACAAACAAGGACGAAAGTCCAACTTATCTAGTAGATGTCTGGGAGCAGGAACAAGCACAGAGAGGCTTCTGATAACATTGTTGACCGGCAAGCAACTAACAGAGAAGCCAGGTTATATAGCGACACCCAGATCTGATGAGAACAGGTGAACAGGGAAGATGATGACACAAGTTCAATTCCACCAGTAGCCACCGGGGGAGCCCAGAATCCAAATTCACAACACAGTCCCAATCGAGTTACCAAGAAATTCAAGCTGTACTGTACGCTCAGGTACATCAGTGTCTGTGAGAACTATCCACCAACATTTGAATGAAATGAAAAGAAATGCTGTGGCAGGAGACAAAGGAGGACCCCACTGCTAACACAGAGACATAAAAAACGATTGCAGTTTGCCAAAATGAATGTAAGCCAAAATCTGCCTGGGAAAGCGTCTTGTGGACTGATGAGACCAAGATTGAGTTTTTTGGTAAAGCACATCATTCTACTGTTTACTGAAAACAGAAAGCGCACAGCACATACAGTCAAATATGGTAGATATTTTGAGGTTGTTCTGCTGCCTCTGGCACAGGGTGCCTTGACTGTGTGCAAGGCATCATGAAATCTAATGATTATCAAATGTTTTTGGGTCGCTATGTAGTGACCACACACATACTCCAAGAAGCACCCATAAATGGATGGAAACAAAATGCAGGAGAGTTCTGAAGTGATAAGCAATGGGTCCAGATCTAAATCTGATTGAAAACCTGTGGAGAGATCTTAAATTTTTTTTTTAAAGAAGGCACCCTCCAAATATGAAAGGCCTGGAGCAGTTTGGAAAAGAAGAGTGGTACAAAATTCCAGCTGAGGGGCATAAGCTTTTTGATGGTTATAGAATGTGACTGATTGCATTTATTTATTCCAAGCAAGCAAATATTAACCCCTTCATGACCCAGCCTATTTTGACCTTAATGACCTGGCCAGTTTTCGTAATTCTGACCAGTATCCTTTTATGAGGTAATAACTCAGGAACGCTTCAACGGATCCTAGCGATTCTGAGATTATTTTTTCGTGACATATTGGGCTTCATGTTAGTGGTAAATTTAGGTCGATAATGTTTGCGTTTATTTGTGAAAAAATTGGAAATTTCGTGAAACTTTTAAAAATTCAGCAATTTTAAAATTTTGAATTTTTATTCTGTTAAACCAGAGAATTATGTGACACAACATAGTTAATAAATAACATTTCCCACATGTCTACTTTATATCAGCACAATTTTGGAAAAAAAAATATTTTTTTTGTTAGGAAGTTATAAGGGTTAAAAGTTGACCAGCGATTTCTCATTTTTACACAATTTTTTTCATTTGTGTGCCTAAACATTGGATCTCCCCCACAAGTGACCCCATTTTGGAAACTAGACTCCCCAAGGAACTTAACTAGATGCATAGTAAGCACTTTGAACCCCCAGGTGCTTCACAAATTGATCCGTAAAAAAGTACTTTTTTTCCACAAAAAAAATCTTTTAGCCTCAATTTTTCTCATTTTCACATGGACAACAGGATAAAATGGATCTTAAAATTTGTTGGGCAATTTCTCCTGAGTACACCAATACCTCATATGTGGTCATAAACCACTGTTTGGGCGCACGGCAGGGCTCGGAAGGGAAGGAGCGCCATTTGACTTTTTGAAAATTAGCGCCAATCATTAGCGGACACCATGCTTGTTTGGAGAGCCCCTGTGTGCCTAAACATTGGAGCTCTCCCACAAGTGACCCCATTTTGGAAACTAGACCCCCAAGGAACTTATCTAGATGTGTGGTGAGCACTTTGAACCCCCAAGTGCTTCACAGAAGTTTATAACGCAGAGCCGTGAAAATAAAAAATCATTTTTTTTCTCAAAAGTGATATGTAGCCCTCAATTTTTTATTTTCACAAGGGTAACAGGAAAAATTGGACCCCAAAAATTGCTGTCCAGTTTGTCCTGAGTACGCTGACACCCCATATGTGGGGGGAACCATTGTTTGGGCACACGTCGGGGCTCGGATGGGTTGTAGTGATGTTTTGAAATGCAGACTTTGATGGAATGGTCAGCGGGCGTCAGGTTACGTTTGCAGAACACCTGATGTGCCTAAACAGTAGAAACTCCCCACAAGTGACCCCATTTTGGAAACTAGACCCCCCCAAGGAACTTGTCTAGATGGTGTGAGCACTTTTTATCCCCAAGTGCTTCACAGAAGTTTATAACGCAGAGCCGTGAAAATAAAAAATATTTTTTTTCCTCAAAAAAGATTTTTTTTAGCCAGCAATTTTTTATTTTCACAAGGGTAACAGGAGAAATTGGTCCCCATAAGTTGTTGTCCAGTTTGTCCTGAGTACGCTGGTACTCTATATGTGGAGGTAACCACTGTTTGGGCACACGTCGGAGCTCGGAAGGGAAGTAGCGAAGTTTTGAAATACAGACTTTGATAGAATGGTCAGCGGGTGTCATGTCGCGTTTAGAGAGCTCCTGATGTGCCTAAACAGTGGAAATCCCCCAATTCTAACTCCAACCCTAACCCCAACACACCCCTAACCCTAATCCCAACCATAAGCACAAACCTAACCCTAACACACCCCTAACCCTAATCCCAACCCTAACCCTACCCCTAACTCTAATCCCAACCCTAACTTTAGCCCCAACCCTAACACTAAATTTAGCCCCAACCCTAACCCTATGGGGATCAGGGTGATCACTGGGGTGGGGGGTGATCACCGGGGGCAGGAGGGGGCTGTCAGACATGGGGGGCTTAGGAGATGCAGCAGATGGAGCCGGCAGCAGCAGCAGGGGGGTGATCACTGGTGCAGGGGGAAGGGAGCAGATGGTGGGGGGAGTGGAGGGCAGCAGAGGGGAGTACCTGGCAGAGATGATGATGGAGGTGGTGATGATGGCGGCAGCGATCACGGTGAGTAGGTGGCAGGGCAGGAAGCAGGCACCTTGCTATTCAGCTTCCACGGACGGCATGAAGATGACAGCGAGGCAGCCATGGTTTACTGTGCCCCTCCACATCTGAATGGAGAGATAGCGTCACATGGACGCTAGATCCAATCAGATCTGGAGGGTGGTGACAAAGTGGTCACCGGAGCGATTGTAGCCATGGGGGGGGCAAAGCCACCCCCAGGGCTCAAGTACAAGTCTCCCTGTTCCTGCGGGTCGGGTGAAATTTCAGTTAACCCTTTCACCTGACCCGCAGGAGCGCGATCCCACAAGACGCATTCGCTGCGGCACAAGTCGGACTGGCACCGACTTTCATGATGCATACGCTGCATCATAGGTCGAGAAAGGGTTAAGCTAAGAGTGCCAATAATTTTGTCTGGCTCATTTTGGGGGTTTTGTGTGACATTATGTCCAATTTGTGTTTTTTCTTGGATTTTTTTGTGTTGTTCCAATACACACAAAGGAAATAAACATGTGTATAACAAAACATGTATAATTGCATTAATTTTCTGTGAGAAATACTTCATTTTCTGGAACAATTTCAAAGATTACAACATTTTCGGCCATGGCTGTTTTGTGAAAATAGCAAGAAGTGGATATCACATACAACTTATTATACAATCCTATGTGAAACATTTTTTTTAATATGGGGGCCGAAGTACAATGTGCTACTGTATGATACACAGTGGCAAATGTCAGGCTTTAAAGTTCTGTGTATACATATCTATCTATCTTACGCATTAATAGTCAGGATATGCCAAGAATATATGATACAATAAAATACAAAA
Source organism: Ranitomeya variabilis (assembly GCF_051348905.1). Lineage (NCBI taxonomy): Eukaryota > Metazoa > Chordata > Amphibia > Anura > Dendrobatidae > Ranitomeya > Ranitomeya variabilis. The sequence goes on along the minus strand of NC_135234.1, from coordinate 524,099,199 downwards.
ATTGAGGGTCTCATGACCACCGTTCACAGACTGAACTCTTCAATATACTTTATGAAAGAGATGGACACTTTTGTTCAGGCTGTGATTTTTGAAAGTTTATGTGAGATATGCAAACAGATGGATGCTGCTTGCTTCCCGGAGTTGAGAGATAAACCTATCCTAAAGATATGCCATTACTGCCTATAATGGAAAAAACCTTTTTAACAAGATATATCATTAGCACTGTGAGCTATGATGGATTGACCATAAAGTATTAAGAATATGAAAGCATTTAAATGTTTATATTGGAATAACAAATCCTCTACTGTATTTCACAAACTTTCCAATATTACACACCCTTGACTGTGGCATTTGATATTCTAGGAAGAATTCTCATGAAAAGAGATACTTTTTTTCTATTCTTCTGTGTAATGTGCACCTTAAGGCCCCGTCTCACACAGCGACGCTGCAGCGATACAGACAACGATGCTGATCGCTGCAGCGTCGTTGTGTGGTCGCTGGGGAGCTGTCACACAGACAGCTCTCTCCAGCGACCAACGATCAGGGGAACGACTTCGGCATCGTTGAAACTGTCTTCAACGATGCCGAAGTCCCCCTGCAGCACCCGGGTAACCAGGGTAAACATCGGGTTACTAAGCGCAGGGCCGCGCTTAGTAACCCGATGTTTACCCTGGTTACCAGCGTAAATGTAAAAAAAAAAAAACAGTACATACTCACCATCTGTTGCCCGTCAGGTCCCTTGGCGTCTGCTTCCTGCTCTGACTGAGCCGCCGTACAGTGAGAGCAGAGCGCAGCGGTGACGTCACTGCTGTGCTCTCACTTTACGGCGGCTCAGTCAGAGCAGGAAGCAGACGCCAAGGGACCTGACGGGCAACAGATGGTGAGTATGTACTGTTTGTTTTTTTTTACATTTACGCTGGTAACCAGGGTAAACATCGGGTTACTAAGCGCGGCCCTGCGCTTAGTAACCCGATGTTTACCCTGGTTACCAGTGAAGACATCGCTGGATCGGTGTCACACACACCGATTCAGCGATGTCAGCGGGGCCTCAACGACCAAAAAAAGGTCCAGGCCATTCTGACACGACCAGCGATCTCGCAGCAGGGGCCTGATCGCTGGTACGTGTCACACATAGCGAGATCGCTACTGAGGTCGCTGTTGCGTCACAAAACTTGTGACTCAGCAGCGATCTCGCTAGCGATCTCGCTATGTGAGACGGGGCCTTTTGAGCAAAGGCCAATGTCAGTGAAAACTCATACCATGTTATATACGCACTCTTAAAGATTCTCTGGAAGATTCCCTAAACAAGTACACATATGATGGATACACAAAATGATTGTATATCCATCATATCACAAAGAGACTATTAGGAGTTTCCTTATGCCAAAACTGATTTTAAAACCAAAAAAGGTTATGGTGATCTGCGTCGTGGTAGTAAGCTACGGTGTCCTGTTTTTGGGTCACCTGACCAATGAGGCCTGTGATTGGCTGCAGATGTAAGTTGTCTAAAACAGGACATCATCAGATGTGCCGCAGATGATGTCCCAGTTCAGTCCATGGGGGTCGAAACAGGGGAGCATTCCTCAACATTTTATTGATTCAAACCGTCCCTGCCATTTACAAGATTCTTTCCCGAAGTCAGACAACCACATTATTATTATTAGGTATATGCTATTTTCTTTTAAAATAATGTATTATTTCCTTTATGATGCAAGGCTCTTTTGTTAATGCTTCCATAAATTAAAATTATAAATGTTCAATATTATCCTTACACTCAAAGATTCAAACAGAAATGTTCTTCTGATTTGTGACAATATAGACCTCTGCTGAAATTGAAATTGACCCCATTTAGATATATTTTTGTACACCTTACTGGCTCTAATATTAAAATTTAATATAGCAATTCTAATAAAAAAAACACTTTTTTACATTTGTTTAATTATAATTACGATGACATATGGTAGAAAAAAATGTGACTGACCATAAAAAACCTAGCTCGGTTAGCTTCTTCAAGTTTAATGATGCACCAGGTCATGACTAAGAGTTCATTGTGTCTGATGGCAGGACACATTTCCTTTTAGAACTATTAATAAAACTTCTTTGTATTCCATTGTTGTGTCTAACTTAAGGGAATTCCTGATTCACATTGTCGCAAGATCTTTCCAAAAAAGTCCTGTGACATTTGCTCTAAAGCAGGCTGCATATTTTAGTTGAATAAAAAAAATTGTAGATGATTTTCATTTTGTAACAATGTTAAACATGTTGCTTCAAAAGTATTACCAGTTTAACAAATTTCCTTTTTATGACTGCATCTTTTAGAAGTTATGCCTAGCCTAATTATATTGCTGTTCTCAAGAGAAGCCATTACTTTTTTTTATCAGGGCGTTGGAACAAAATGAAACAGAAAAGTATTCATTCAGTGCTTTGACAGCTTTCACGTTTTTTGTTTTAATTAATTACCACCTTGTTTGGTCTTAAAATGCACCAGATTTACTATAGTGACAATGCTTTTTGATAAATTTGGTGCATTTTTAGACTGTGTAATTTTAATAACCTACTAGTTAGCTGTTAGTCCTATACAATGATAACTGCAAAACACTGATAGTTCTTCTATAACTGAAGAATGACAAGCACGAAAAACAACAAACCTCTTTAATTCAAATTTTTTTTCTTACGTGTGGACTATTAAGTATTGATTAATTTGAGTTTATTTCGGAAAGCTCTTGCAGCAAGGGGAATAATGCTTTCTCTTTGGTTACACGCAGCAGCAAAGTATCTTAATATTTCAAAGGCTTCACTTGTTCTTTATAAGCTTTTCACTTCTCATTTCATCAGTAGTCAGAAGAACTTCATGTAAATGTAATTGTACATCTCCTATTACACTCATCTGGCGGCTGTACTGACATTGACATATGCTGTCCCAGTTTTGAACTTTCGATGTTATACTTAGCAGGCTCAGCATATGGTAATTGTTTACCACTGGATTCATAGATGATTTTTTTTACCAAACTAGTTTCTATAGTGTTGGCTTAAGGGAAGCTCAATTCAACAAATTTTCATTATTTGCTCAACCTTGTAGTGCTGTCACGTTTTTGCCTATCCACAATCTAGCACCATCTTTCCCTGACAGACTCTGCAGAAAATTTTGCAGTGGGGCTCCCAGGAATGTCACACAGTCACCCAAGCAATCGTAGTGCAAGGAGTTCTTTCTAAAGGCCCCATCTCACATAGCGATTTACCAACGATCACGACCAGCGATACGACCTGGCCGTGATCGTTGGTAAGTCGCTGTGTGGTCGCTGGGGAGCTGTCACACAGACAGCTCTCTCCAGCGACCAACGATCAGGGGAACGACTTCGGCATCGTTGAAACTGTCTTCAACGATGCCGAAGTCCCCCTGCAGCACCCGGGTAACCAGGGTAAACATCGGGTTACTAAGCGCAGGGCCGCGCTTAGTAACCCGATGTTTACCCTGGTTACCAAAAAAAATCAAACACTACATACTCGCCTTTCGGTGTCCAGGTCCCTTGCCGTCTGCTTCCTGCTCTGGCTGAGATCCGGCCGTACAGTGAGAGCAGAGCGCAGCGGTGACGTCACTGCTGTGCTCTCACTTCTCACTGTACGGCCGGCAGTCAGTGAGAGCAGGAAGCAGACGGCAAGGGACCTGACGGACATCAGAAGGCGAGTATGTATTGTTTGTTTTTTTTTACATTTACGCTGGTAACCAGGGTAAACATCGGGTTACTAAGCGCGGCCCTGCGCTTAGTAACCCGATGTTTACCCTGGTTACCAGTGAAGACATCGCTGGATCGGTGTCACACACACCGATTCAGCGATGTCAGCGGGGCCTCAACGACCGAAAAAAGGTCCAGGCCATTCCGACACGACCAGCGATCTCGCAGCAGGGGCCTGATCGCTGGTACGTGTCACACATAGCGAGATCGCTATGGAGGTCGCTGTTGCGTCACAAAACTTGTGACTCAGCAGCGATCTCGCTAGCGATCTCGCTATGTGAGACGGGGCCTTAAGTCTTCCAATCACTGACCTTAGTGGCAGTTAGTGTATTGTTATACTCCTGTAGTTACCAATGAGCGCTACGCCTGATGCGTGTTCTGCAACTCCAGATCCTAACTCTTGCCTATTCCAGACTATGCTCTAGTCTCAAACCTGGAAATGCCTTACAATGTGCACCGCAATCCAGTCTATATAAAACATATTACGATTTTCTAGTTAAAGGGGTAGACTGAAGTCCAAAGTAATTCACTTCCTAAATCCCTATTTAACGCTGTAATCATAACTATTTTCTAATTTAACTGAATTCAAAATTCCCGATTCTTCCCTAACTGCTTTTCTATTTTATTTTCCACTTACTTTTTAATGACGCTTCATTTGAGAAACCAAATGCATGCTGGGATACTGAAAGTATCATCATGGGGCAAAGCTGCAGTCCCTGCTGCAGTCCCTACCCCCTCCCTGAAATGAAGCGTCATTAGTGATGCTCATTTCAGCATCTGGGCTAGTCCCTGTGCAGTGTCCACTGTGTGATGTGCACAACGACAACGAACTCTCTGTTCCTGGCTCCGATCATCAGTAATGCTCTGGAAACAGAGTGCTTTGTTAGAATACCTGGTGAACAGAGACCAGTGACATCACTAGCGGGAGTGGTGCTGGTCTCTGCATGCTGAGTTTTCTGACAATGTGCTTTGCTGCCAGACTGTTACTGCTGTGAGCTAGACACATAGAGTTCGCTATCATTGTGCATATCACATAATGGACAGTGCGCAGGGACTAGCCCAGCCCCTGAAATGAGCATCATAGATGACTCTGTTTCAGGGAGGGGGTAGATGCTGCGGTAGGTACCACAGTTTCGGCCCCCTGATAATGCTTAGTCTGAGTATCTGAGATTCTCAAATGAAGCATCAAGAAGGAAGTGAAAAAGAAATCTAAAATCAGTTAGATAGTTTAGTTAGGGAAGATAGAGAAATTTTAATTCAAGTATATTAGAAAATAGTTTAGATTATGGCACTAAAGAGATAGGGATTTAAGAAGAAAACTACTTTGGACTTCGGACCACCCCTTTAATATTTCAAGTGAGCAAACCTAACAAGTGCCCACTACAGTCAGCATTGACCACTGAACTTCAATACAGAATAAGTAACAGGTGGTGTTAAATGAATAGGAACACTCTATGCCCAGCGATGTACCCCAAAAAAGACTATAATGTGGGTAATCTGGCCATGCTCACCCTGCCACTTCAGACTCCTATTACTAGCCGTGAGTTCCCTAATTGTAATCCATGACGGGCTGCGAATGGTAAGAAATTGATGCATTTTTCAGACTACTGCGCATAACAAGGCAAATGTAAACTGCAGTGGCTCAGTTGTTAGGACTGTACCCTTGCAGTGCTGGGGTCCTGGGTTTAAATCCCACCAAGGACAACATCTGCAAGGAGTTTATATGTTTACCCTGCATGGCTTCCCAACAGTCCAAAGACATACTGATAGGAAATTTATATTGCGAGCCCCAATGAGGACAGCTATGATGATGTCTGTAAAGTGCTGTGCAATTAATTACGCTTTGTAAGTGAGTACGGTAATATAAAAAAAATAATAAATAATTAGCAAAAAATATTTCTGACTCAGAAATAAAAACATACAGGATATTCAGGAGGTTTAGAGTTAATCATGCAGTCTTCTCTATATAATATACAAAATTTGCACAATGTAAAAAGTATTATAGTAAACATAGACTTCACAGAAGTTATAAGAAAGGTTTTGGCTGCCGTTCCAAGAAAAAAAATGGATGAAATGAAATATCCGTGCGAACTGCAACTCCACGCCAGAACAGCCTTTGGAAATTTAATGCAATTCAATTATTTGACAGATTTCAATAACATCTGTATTAAATTTTCAGTCAGTTTCATGATACACGTTGCTCAGCGTTCTTTTACCAAACAACCACTTTGAGCATGTGTTCTCTAATGCATTTATTAGCTTTATACCAATCCCCTGGGAAGAACGTATTTTCATTATCATAGTATAGCAGAATTAAATGGCAATTTTATTGTGTATATGTTAGCCTAATTCAAGTTCTGCCTTGTGCAAATGTAAGATAATATTTTCACAGGGGTCCAAATAAGGGGCTTCATGGAATCTGAAGAAAGGCATATCCTCTGGTAGGAATTATGGCTATTACACTGCATCTGGAAATCTTTTCAGATGTCTAGGTGGCATGTGCTATTAGCTCCGAGCAGCCAAGCAACCACATCACAACAAGAAAATCACTTACAGGAACTTACTATAAAGTGAAGATGATTCAGAAAGTAAGGCAGAGATCACACCGGACCCTCTTTAGGGTCAGCCACGGCATGACAAATGTGCTGCAACAGCTGCTCTGTCACGGCAATAAATACATTGACAATACATTACTGTGTCATATTTCTGGAATTTTACAGTGGAAAGTTCAAAGTTGAAACTTAAAGTTGAAGTTTAACCACCTCTACTGATGACCCTTAAAGCTGCTGTCTCAGGATGTCAACCCTGCCCATGTGCCCTATTTCAGAATATGGGAGTCGTAAGGTGGGGAGGGGTCTTCCTCCTTCATTAGCAAGAACAGGAAGACGCTCCAATGAGTCCTCCATGTCATGAATGGCTCCCATATTATGCGACATTACTTTTTTTTTTTTTAGAAATAATCTGCTTTTCCTTGCAATAATAGCTGATTACCAGATAATACGACAGAGACTGACAGCAATCAGATGCTTTCATTTTTATAAGGGGAATATTCAAGGTAAAAAAGTGCTACATGTATTAGGTGTTCTCTTGATCAAAATAAGACCCTGCACAATAAATATCACTTTGCATTTTTTTTTAAATGTTTTCAAAGTCTTATAAACTGAAAATGAAACACGATTTTTAACAGTATGTAGAATAACTTCTTCAAAACAAATATCTTAGTAGTGAAAGTCAATCTTTTTTTATTATCCTATAGTATCTCTTATTTTGTTATTAAAGCGGTATTCCCATCACCAAGATCCTACCCCAATATGTAGTAGGTGTAATAATATTAATATTAGCAAAACCTCCAATTAGAAATGTAGCATTTGCTTTGTTGCTTACACGATGAGCAGGGAATTACAGTAGCAGGTATCCATGGTTACAATCACTAACAGCTGTCACTATATGAGTGATCGTAATCATAAATACCTCAGCTACTGAAATGCCCTGCACATGGGGTAAGTGACATAGTGAAGCAGAAGAACTATACATTTGTAATTGGAGCTATCTGCTAATATTTTACACCTACTATATATTGGGATAAGATATTGGAGATGGGAATACCCATTTAAGATAACTAAACATACAACATAAAAAAGTCATGGCAAATAAGATGTGCCCACATTGTTTTCCATGGGAGATTAACTGTGACTGGTAACCGGCCTCCCGTGCCAACTCTGGTCTTGGTCGTTAACACCAAGGCAGCTAAGAGTTGTATACAAAAAGAGGGTGCTGCTATTGTCCTTTGTTACATACAGAGGTCAGGGCTTCCGGGAATATCAAATGTACTCAGTAAGCCGTAGGTACTTCCAGAATCCTGCATTCTGTGAGTAATATTTTCACAGGATCTGTTTTAAAATGAATCAATAGAGAGCAAACCCCTGTGAAAAATGCCAACAGAAGACAGACTATAGGTGCTGGAGGAGGAAGCGCAATGGGTACATGATACTTGGTTGGCTAGGAGCCTGCTGGCAGGTCCCAGTGCCTTCAGCATTGGCAGCTGAGTTTCCTTTGTCGGTGGCCCCCATGGCAGCTGCGAGAGCTATGGTGGCAGAGTGGGTCTGCCATTATAGAGTGACTGTGAGATCATTACATTTCTCCACTGTAATAAGATCTTATCCCGATCTTTCTGGTACAACCCTGACCTACATGAACTGAAGATATGGGAACAAGATGCTGTGCTTCTAATGCACTATCCTTCCACATGCCTGGGTAGATTGATGGTATAGTTTTGTCTTTCAGTATTAAGTTAACCCTCCACATATGGTACATACAGTAATGCCTATACTAAAAGACAGTGATTTATCTACTATGGCTTCCAGAAAAGTAAAAGCACATTTTTTCCAATTAAACCAATACTTTTCCAAAACAATTGTTATGCATGTAATTAGGGCAGCAGCTAAAATAATGCATTATATGCTGTTTTTCACATGACTCATACATGCACATTTAAACAAGGAATGTTATTATGTAAAATCTGGATACTGTGTTTATTGACCATTGCAGTAAGAAAAAACAGAGGGCAGAAAACCATGAACAAAATGTGACATTGGCTTAAATGGGAAAGTTACTTTCAAAAAAACTTTGCATTCATGAATAGTACAGTCAATTATAAGATACTCTGGTATACATTTTATCAGAGAATCCTGAATCCAGCCACTTCTTGTTCTCCCTGCCTCCTGAATTGATATTCCTATCTGAATGAAAAGCAACTAAAGTTTGTCTTGCTCAAGACAATGCAGACTGCTGTATGTGATACATCATAGTTTCTAGCATCCTCCCACCAGCTCAGAGGCAACTGCAAAATAGAGATAGAGCCTGCAGAGTGAAAAACTGTTTAAAATGTGGGATACAAGTCATATAAAGGAAAGAACTGGTGTAATTCCTAATGTGCACACACGTGTGCTTAGTGTGAGATGTAACTTGAATGTAGGGAATCAGTCAAACCCTCCTATTATTTTATTCAGCTTTTATTCTGACTCCATAACTAATCTGCAAGTGTAGGGCGCTTGAGATTGCCTCTATAACCGTTACTCACGCAGAGTCATGTCCTCAGATAACTTGAATGAGGCAGATAAAGATTCCAGAAGAAGGTTTATATTATAGCTGAATTCTTGTAGTTTTGCACACATACAATAGGTAAAAAAACAGGGCGGCAAACACATGAGCTTCTAAGAAGGCTGATAGACAATGAATGAGGAAGAAGTGAGGGGTTACTAACATCAGAGCTACATCAGAGAGAGACAAGGAGAGGGGGAGGACAAATTTCTAAAGAGGGCCAACCTCATTGCACAGCAACAAAACAGCACAACAGAACAATACAATGATAATACAATACTACAATACTGTCTGTATGATTCCCAAATCATGGGACATGACAGCTTTCTATGACCTGCATGCCCATATAAACAGCTTAGGAGGGTTGATAGTACATTCCCTTTAAGATTCCCAAACACTTACTTGATCAATAGCTATATTTCTCCTGCGTCCACTAAGCTGTCCAAACGTGCATGTTTATTTCATGGGAAAAGGGGAGTAAGTCAAATGTTTATTTTAATAGGCAGAGCATAATAAGGCATTGCCAAATCACATGTTGAATTTGGATAAGCTTGATCCTCCTTTCACCGGACACGTGTTGGGTCTCAGTCCCATACATTAATTGTTGGCCGCATTTACCAAAACCTCCATTAGTGAATGACTTTTATTTTATGCGAACGGCCAGTTAAAATTTACCAAGTCCTTTATGAATTGTAGTCAAATGACGTGAATAAAATACGTCAAAGCATATACATTGAAAGGATGTTTACGAATGCTTCTTATTCTAGACAAATCTAACTGTCCTTGTGCAAATGCAAACATGGTTTATCAACGACTATTGCATCACATGGGTGGAGTAACATGTTGTGACTAGGATGGCAGTGGACGGAAAACTAATCTTATTTTTTCTACTGCCAGAATGTATCTAATTAGTGAATTATAAGTTAATTCAACTGAAATCCATGAAAAAAGTGACAAATAAAAGTGTGTGACTATGTAACGAAAGTAACATGACAGCTGAAGTAAAATGAAAAGAAGAGCCATCCTGAGACTGAATTATTCAGCCTCCCGGAAAATACAATAGCAATTGTGCCCCTACATTACATTCCAACTTTGAACAACTGTTTATTTCTCTATACTGAGCACTTCCTTTGTGCTTTTATATAAATAAAATGAGTCTTTGTACTCTTAAAGAATATTGTTTGAGGCAAAGCCACTTCCAAGACGCAGGCCAGGACTTGATTCTTGCGTTACATCAAACGTAATACATTTTCTATTGTTTTCTTAAGTTGAGCACACTTTCACATAATGACACAGAATGAATTCTTGCCAGGCTGGGGGCACTGAATTAACATACATTCAGGGAAATGTAGTAACTTGCTTACAAGAGGTCTGATATTTCTTAGCTGTAAATGTGGATTGTTATTACATTGCAGGATTTCTCCTAAGGTTGATGTAATCAGAGTGTTGAAATTCAAGGGGAACAAAACCAAGTAAATAACTTCAAGTAGAAATATCCCGGTTGCTCATCTGTGCTCAGAACTTAGTTGGAGGCTCTGTTAAGATTTCATAGGGGTGAAATAATAGGGAAGACACCCTACTGACACTTTGATAGTTAACGGTGTCTATAAGACGATGTTGGTGTTCGCCATGTAATGGATTTCCGTTACCGATTCAATGCAGATGTACACATAGTTTGACCAGAAAAAAGGAATACCGTTAATGAACCACATTGTCAAATGCTTGAGACAAAAATATATACCTTATATACTCGTGTATAAGCCGAGAATTTCAGCCAATTTTTTTAGGCTGAAATTGCCCCTCTCAGCTTATACTCGAGTCATTCCCAGGTGTCGGGAGGGGGAGCCGCAGCAGTGCAATAATACTCACCTACTCCTGGCACGGTGCAGTCCCTGGTTCCCGGGCGCCGGCAGCTTCTTCCTGTAGTGAGCGGTCACATGGTACTGCTCATTACAGTAATGAATATGGACCTGACTCCACTCCCATAGGGGTGGAGCCGCATATTCATTACTGTAATGAGCGGTACCATGTGACCGATTACTACAGAAAGAAGCTGCCGCCGTCGGGGAACAGATGTGCAGGGACACAGCAAGGAGCAGGTGAAAATAACGCAGTGCGCGATATTCACCTGCTCCCCGTTCTACCGTCGGCCGCCGCTGCATCTTCCCCGTCCTCTGCAGTGACGCTCAGGTCAGAGGGCACGATGACGCGATTAGTGCGCGCCGCCCTCTGCCTGAACAGTCAGTGCAGAGGACGGGGAAGACACAGCGGCGCCCATCGATGGAACGGGGAGCTGGTGAATATAGCAAGTGCTGGGGGCCTGAGAGGTGAGTATGTGATTTTTTTTAATCGCAGCAACAGCATATGGGGCAAATGTCTGTATGGAGCATCTTATGGGGCCATGTGCAGCATTATATGGGGCAAATATCTCTATGGAGGATCTTATGGGGCCATGTGCAGCATTATATGGGGCAAATATCTGTATGGGGCCATGTGCAGCATTATATGGGGCAAATATCTGTATTGAGCATCTTATGGGGCCATGTGCAGCATTATATGGGGCAAATATCTGTATGGGGCCATGTGCAGAATTATATGGGGCAAATATCTCCATGGAGGATCTTAGGGGCCATGTGCAGCATTATATGGGGCAAATATCTCTATGGAGCATCTTATGGGGCCATATGCAGCATTATATGGGGCAAATAACTCTATGAAGGATCTTATGGGGCTATGTGCAGCATTATATGTGGCAAATATCTCTATGTAGCATCTTATGGGGCCATGTGCAGCATTATATGGGGCAAATATCTCTATGGAGCATCTTATGGGGCCTTAATCAGCATTTGTGGAGCATTATACGGGGCAAATGTGTCTATGGAGCATCTTATGGGGCCATAATCAGCATTTGTGAAGCATTATATGGGGCAAATGTCTGTATGGAGCATCTTATGGGGCCATAATTAACATTTGTGCAGCATTGTATGGGGCATATTTTAATATGGAGCATCTTATGGGGCCCATCATAAACTGTATGGAGAATTATATGGGGCGTATTTTGTATGGAGCATCTTATGGGGCCCATCAAGAACTGTATGGAACATTATATGGGGCTCCTGATTTAATAGGGATATTCAAAAACACTTAAACTACTGCTGTCTGAATTAATTTTACTTTTATTGGTATCTATTTTTATTTTTGACATTTACCAGTAGCTGCTGCATTTTCTACCCTAGGCTTATACTCAAGTCATTAAGTTTTTCCATTTTTTTGTGGCAAACTTAAGGGTCTCGGCTTATTCTCGGGTCGGCTTATACTCGAGTATATACGGTATTATGTTTGCTTTTCTTCTTGGTGCATTAAGATGTGTAAACTTTGGTCCAACACTGCACCATAATGAGTGACTACTGACTGTACAAACCAATCAGCACTCATCTACTGGTCTATTTACACATACACAATGATGGGGAGAGAATAAAAGATAACCACATCATTGTCCCCCCAAAAATACCCCTTGTTGTTATTGGGCTATGTTCTACTAATAACAATTATATTTTTTGCTATCAAACAAACCAATCACCCCGTAAGGGAAGATTTTGCTCATTTATTGGCTGATCGCCGTCTTGTCTTCATGAGCTGATAATCAGGAACAAGCATTTCTATGAACGCTCCTTCACCAATTATGTACTAGTCTAATTGCACCTTTAAGGGTTATTCTTCAGGTCTCTTGAGCAGCGCACAGCTTTCCAGTCTCTTGCACTTCCTGGTTTATAGTGGGACGGGCAATCCTCCTTGAGTGACAGTTTCGGTGAGTAGCAGCGCTGTAGTATTAGTAGATCTAATCTGTGGCCTAAACAGTTTGGAAGTCAGAATGAAACATTGTAGCAAACTAGCAGAGAGATATGCCCATCTACTGTACTTGTTGATAAATTTATCTTACAGAGTCTAGACAAGATATGATTGTAAATACTTTGGCTAATTTATAACTAAGGTTTTTAGCTTCTGGATTTAAACAACAGTGTCTAAATTAACTAAAAGAAAACTTTTATCCTGAAATTAAAACATAAACTATGTCAGAAAGTCATAGAACTTTTTAATATACACAGCTTTTAAACATTCTCGACCTTAATTCTGTTGTTTAAGTAACACAAGTGGCTTGGCCAAGATATCATGGGGGTGGAGATCATGTTCCTGAATTCTTCCTACCCAAATGAGCCCTCTGGGAAAAATGCTGGAAAAATACCTTGAAAACATTATTATTTGTCATAAATAAAGTTGTGGATATCTTTGGTATGCTCAGAAGAAACATTACAGCTCCTGAGAAATAATTGTTTCTTATAACATCAGGTTAATGAACATATTGCCTCTGTAAAACATTATTCATATAGTCTTTTGAAACAAACATATTTCTCACAATATAGAACTACATTCTACCAACCCACTGTTCTAGAATTAAAGGTTTTGTACCAAGTTTAGATGTTAGCACCTATTCATAGAATACAGGATAGCTTTCTAATTGCTGGGGATTCAACCACTGGCGCCTCCACCAATGTCAAGAATGGGGCTTGCGATCTGACAGAGTGGAACAGAGATCGACATCAACATTCCTCAGCTCTCATTCATTAAAGGACTGAGAGACAGCCAGGGACTGTACCCAGAGGTTGGATTCTCAGGGATCAGAAAGTTAGCCTCTATTCTATGCATACCTAGGTATTCTTACATAGTACCTGTCTCTGACTGACCACTCAGTCTTTTCTTTCGGTTCTCCTTACTCTTTACTATGGTTGATGCTAACCACTATCTTGTTCTCACCTCACTTCAGGACACCCACATCATGCAGCACTGCCCGCTATTCAGATCTTACATCCATTTCTCACACAGTGGGTCCTAAATAAAGTCCTGACAAGAAACTGTCTCAGTCCCTTCATTTTACCCCTCTCACTATGGGCTGGTAGCAAAAATTAACTCTAACTCTCTCTACTGTCGGGCAGATAACAATACCAACACTATTAGCTCATGTCACAGTTCACACTATACAATACAACAATACGCGTGTTCTTCAAGGGGCAATCTGTCCATCTCCTTACAGATACACACCATTAAGAATAAAAACTATTAGAAGGCATTCAAATATTTGCATACAAACATGAACACCATTAGGAGTCATATTCTATTCACATCTCCAAGTGAACAAAAGTGATAGAGAAATACACACATGGCAATGCACAATGTTAGTAGAAAGAATAAACATACCGTAGGTCATAACATAAAAAAATACAAAACATTTATTTAGGAGTTCCAAATAGGATAAATTAAAACATGGATTAGACAGGGGAATGGGGAGGCACAGTTCCCGACTCGTATTGTCACAGGCTGTAGCTTCTTCAAGGTGGCCTCTTCCCTGAGGAAGCCACAGATTGATAAATATCAGTCCAGGGGTGGCCATATCATTGGTGCAGCCTGTGCCGCTGGGGTCCAACATGTAAGGGGGCTACTTACTACGTCCAAATCAGCATGTAGCTACTCTCAAAAAGAGCTATTTATCATGAAAGTGCCTTATTCTGTTGAGACCTGTGGTACATCTGAGATTACAAGATTGCAGCGATTAGCTGAGCACAAGCCATCTTTAAATCTACACAGCCATTTATGAGGTAAAAGGTTTATTGTGGCTTGGAAAGGATTTAGGGTACTGTCTCACAGTGGCACTTTGGTCGCTACGACGGCACGATCCGTGACGTTCCAGCGATATCCATACGATATCGCTGTGTCTGACACGCTACTGCGATCAGGGACCCCGCTGAGAATCGTACGTCGTAGCAGATCGTTTGAAACTTTCTTTCGTCGTCAAGTGTCCCGCTGTGGCGGCATGATCGCATCGTGTAACAAAGGTTGTATGCGATGTGCGCACAGTAACCAACGGCTTCTACATCGCAAATACGTCATGAAATTATCGCTCCAGCGTCGTGCATTGCGAAGTGTGACCGCTGTCTACGACGCTGGAGCGATATTGGAGCGATGCTGGAGCATCACGGATCGTGCCGTCGTAGCGACCAAAGTGCCACTGTGAGATGGTACCCTTAGAGTTCCTCGTGATCTATTGGCTGTGCTGCTTATTGAAACCACACCCTTCCATTATATAAACCTGTTTCTGGCTTCCCTCCATGCGTGCAATAGAATTTTCATTCTGTTCCTGGCTTCATTGGAGAAAGTGTTCTGGAGAATTGCTCCAGTGGTTTTGAGATTGTTGCATGTGGATTGCTGTGAATACCTCTACCTTCCTCTTTTGAAGTTCTTTCATGTTGCTTTTCTGCCTCTCAACTGTGCACCCACTTTACCATTGTATTTTATCCTGCGTGGCTGTTGTTTGATTGTGCCTTGGTTTCTTCCTGACTGTCTAGTCTGTGTAACCCTTTTTCTCCTGCCCCCCAACCAGGGGAATGAGAGCTGCGTACGATTTTGTAGGAGCACAGAGAGACATGAGAACTGGGAAACTCCACCTTCAGGGGTATCCCAGGAGTTAGGGATAGACTAGAGCCCCTCTGGACTAAGGGACAGTATAGGGTCCCTCATCCCTGGCACTCCTATGGTCATAGTGTGATACTATTGTACTACAAAGAGGCCCTATCCTGTTTTTGCACAGGGGCATTTTCTGTCTCTGTTGACCGCTGTATCAGCCTAGTGTGAAACTACCTTTGGCTATTTCCACACAGGTTAGATATGCTGTAGAGTTTCTATCTGAATTTTTTTACGTGGAAAACCTGCAACGAATTAAAGTATGAACTAAGCAGATGCAATTTTATTAAATTGCATCAACATACTGCCGTAAGGATTTGCTCAGAAATAACAAGTGTTGCAGATTCTAAATATACAGCATGTCTGTTTATGTAGCAAATTATCTCCATAAAGTTTAAAGTGGGAGTCAAGAGCCTCAACAAGCCCCAGTTATTGTGAATTTTTCTTTGGGCAACCTGCAGGGGTGCTCATGATGTCAAATAATAATCAGTTTCTTAGTCAGTTTAGTTAGATGCAGACCAAAAGAAACAAAATGTATAGCAGAACATAACCTGTGCATCCTAATCTGCTAAAGCATTATTTCAAGTTAATAAACAAGTGCCGTATGCATAATCAATCCTTCGATATGTCTGCTGATGACTTCCATTGTACGTCCTGTTTTCTGATAGGAAAGACAAGCAGGGCTGGCTTTTTGGGCCGGCAAACAAGTCAGATGCCTAGGGCCCCCACCCACAAAGGGATTCCCTGTGTCTGCAGCCCCTTTAGGAGGGTGTACAGCATTACTTACAGTGAATAATGCTGTACATCCTCTGTAGTCTCGGAACCTCTCTCTCCCTCTCCCCCGTCTCTCTCCCTTTCCCTGTCTCTCTCCCTCTCCCCCTTTTCTATCCCTCGCCCCGTCTCTCTCCCTCTCCACCGGCAGTGTCGGGTTAGAAGTTGAGAGGGGGAGGGGCCGTCTCACAGCACAGCAGAGGTCA
Organism: Ranitomeya variabilis; assembly: GCF_051348905.1. Classification (NCBI taxonomy): domain Eukaryota; kingdom Metazoa; phylum Chordata; class Amphibia; order Anura; family Dendrobatidae; genus Ranitomeya; species Ranitomeya variabilis. The sequence goes on along the minus strand of NC_135234.1, from coordinate 524,082,875 downwards.
CACACTGGGCCAGGAAGATGCCTGCAGCCCTGTCTGTGTTTGTGTGCCAACATGGTAGGTCAATCTACAGCAAAAATGGTGCGTGTGAACAGTGTCTACAGGGGTTTTCTGAGAATGTAAAAATAATTAGCATGAAATGATAAATCCCCCGTGGGTCCAGCACCGATGCACCAGGGGTCTCTGCCAGTCTCAGCACTGGGCTGCAGGGGTCTTGTGGCTCCGGGGGTCTCTGCCAGTCTCAGCACTGGGCTGCAGGGGTCTTGTGGCTCCGGGGGTCTCTGCCAGTCTTAGCACTGGGCTGCAGGGGTCTTGTGGCTCCGGGGGTCTCTGCCAGTCTTAGCACTGGGCTGCAGTGGTCTTGTGGCTGCATCTTAAAGTATAGCTGCAAAGTGAATAGTAACCATCAGGGACCCTGAAGCATCGGCCACATGGAGACAGATGGGATTTAGTGGGGTAGTTCAGGGGACATGTAGGATTTGTTTCTTTATAGCTTTTTATTCTACCGTTTATGAGGTAGAATGTACACAAAGACGGCAATTCTGCTGTTTTCTATTATTTGACTGTACGGCCCATGTATTATATTTTTCACGGATGCCATGTGTGCTCTTTTTAATCTACGGTGCTGCACTCATGTCCGTGTTTTCCCAGCAGCACAGATGACAAGGGCCAATACAAGTCTATGGGTCTGTGTAAACACGCTGTCCGTGTGCTGTCCGTGTGCCGTCTGTGTGCCGTACGTGTGTTGTACTTGTTTAACATTGAAAGTGAGAAGCTTTGTAATTTAATTTCCAGTATCCATACTGGAAAATCACAGATGGCACACGGACAACACACTGATTGAAAACACTGGTGACACCGATATCAGTGTAACACGTACGTGTTTAATACGGACATGTGAAGGGTGCCTAACAGTGTTGTTGGTGGAATATTTCAGGATTGGGGGCCCCACTTTGTCTAAACCCGGCCCTGAAGACAAGTATGGTAGGGCATACCTTACCTTAAGTTAAAAACAAAATCCAGATGAGAAGAAGTTAAGCATATGCCAAAAGACGACCTAATAGTGCATTTTACACAAATTTGACTTTACGCCAGGAGCCTAAAGGACATGAATACTAATGCAAAATGTGTTTAGCAAGGCGATAAATGAAAAAAAAAAAAAAAAACTAATAGGTTAGGGAATAAATGAATCATGTGAATCTGTCTGTTTATTGGGAAGCTTTACACCCACAATAAAGACACAGCATTGGTGCTTATTGGCCCATGGAAGCCACAAGTAGGAAATTAACTCCAGACATTTTAGGATACAAGTCTGGTTCTTTAGAAGCATCATTAACTAATGACATCTTTTTCATGTAAATTCATTTGTTGTGAGAAACGTATTCTAAATCAATTTTTTACAGCCAGTTAGGTCAAGAATCAATGACAGACCAGGTTGTTAAATTATTTAGCTGACAATTAAAAATGTTAGGAAGGCATCATGATGCTGCTACAGGCCAGCTCCGAGAGGATGACTTGTGTCTATGTATTAGTGTAACTATCTTATTATTTTGCTTCTGTTATGTGTACCGCTTAGGTATCTCTGAGGCACATAATTAGCATTTTGTATTATTTAGTGGCACCATGTCGCTATTTTTAAATTGGGGGTACAACGTCTGCATTTTTTATTGGGACATATGGTGGACACTATTTTTATCCAGGACACAATATTTTGATCTTTTCTTTTCCGGGGGCACAATGTGTCTGAGAAGTGTAGGAAATGTGCAGCAAAGCCAAGGAGCTGAAGATATCTGGGCGTGAAACTTGACAGCAGAGCCATGACCAGGAAAAATAGTCATAGCCATCTTGGTTGGATAGAGAAAAAAAGAAGGACTCCAATCGCTACAAGCAGAGAAGGATGAGGATTGACTATGGCTACCAATTTGGGCAGAGATGAATTTGAACTCTGCTGGGCATTGGAGGAGGGAAGCTACAGGCAGAACATGGGCTACCCACAAGTAAAGGCTATAGGTGCCCACTCACACTTACTTAAGATGGTGCAAACAGCTTTGGCCTAATTTTGCATTTAGGAATCAATAAACAATATAGAAAAATCAGTTTAAAGGTGTCGTAAACTTTTAATCTTATGGTTGTGTGAAGGGAAGCTGAGAATATGCAGCCTTGTGACATACCAGAGCCTCAACCTCTATAAAATAAATTACAAAATTAATCGGCACAAGTTACAAAGAAGTTTCCATAATTCTAATGGTAGTCATACGAGAGTGTGGGTTATTTATAAGGCTCATTCACATGCTGCAGCATGTGCACATACGACACCGATGAGTTTACATCAGGACTTCTGCTACTGGTATGAAAATCATGGTCCATACATTGACACTGTACATACAAGACAAGTGAATACAGTCTAGTTTTCACCTAAAGTGAACCTGATAAGTAGACATGCTGCCGATCCACAGGCATCATGTAGCAGGCACTGGCTGTTTGATCTCAGCCAGGCATGTTTGACTCTGAAATGATGTGGCGTTTCAGAGAAAAACATATTTTTCAAGCACTGGTGGCCACGCTGCACTGGAGACTAGTTGGACAGAAGGGTAACCGGCAGCTACTACCGCGTGCTGCCCTGAATTGACAGACCTCTGTGTACATGCTCGTATAGGGAGAAACCTATAGCTCCAGGGCAGCAAGCGGGCATTACCTGCCAGGAACGACTTTTAAAGTCTGTTTTTCTCTAAAAATCTGCATTATTTAGGAATCAAACATACCTGCCTGACATCATACAGCCAGTGGCTGATTCATGATGCCTGTGGATTAGGCAGCATGTACAGTATCAGATGTCAGCAAGGATGTAATGATCACAGTCTCAAAGGGTGCGACCGCACTGAGCTGAAGGGGGCCTCCAAAGCCAGCAGCTATTTCAGCTGGAATGTACTGCTGCACAGAGACCTGCTGGGTCACTGCAATACACACTGCCAGCCAATCAGAGGCCGGCAGTTGACAAAGACATGCAAATCACTGGCAGTTCATGGCAGTGGCATAATGTCCTGCAATCACTTGTACGCTGAAGTCAGCTGCCGGCTTCTGTCCTGGCTATGGAAAAGAATGCTACATGTCGTGGGAGCGGCGGAAGGTGAATAAAATAATTTAAGGTTTTTTTACTTTTTTTTAGTTAGAGAAGAGACGCAGAACAGGGACATTATTACTGAAAGAAGCCCAGGGTGGGGCATATTATATCAGGACAGGGAACATATATTATTGGAAGGACCCAGGATGGGAGGTATTATACCAGTATAGGAGATATATACTACTGGAAGAGGCCCAGGATGGGGGACATTATACCACGATGGGGAAGATATATAACTGGAAGGGGCCCAAGATGAGGGACATTATACAAGAATGGGGGACATAAATTACTGGATGAGGCCCAAGAAGGAGGACATTATACCAGGAGAAGACATTACACCAGGACGGGGCCCAGGATGGAGGACATTATACCAGGAAAGGGAGACAGTATACTAGGAAGTGGTACAGGATGGAGGACATTATACATACATGGAAAGGGAGACATTATACTAGATACAATTTTGCACCAGGACTCTACAGCATTGGCTGTTAGGTGTTAAGTTCAGTTTAAAAGGTTTTTTCCTCTCTGGTGAAATCATCCACTCCCGCCTGGACTACTGTAACGCTCTACTAATTGGCCTCCCTGTTACTCGACTTTGCCCTCTCCAGTCTATCCTTAATGCGGCAGCTAGGGTCGTCCATCTGGCTAATCGTTAATCGGACGTGTCCACTCTTCGCCAGTCGTTATACTGGCTGCCCATTCATTACAGGATACAATTCAAAGTACTTGTTCTCACCCACAAAGCTCTCCACAGTGCGGCACCCCCTTACATCTCCTCCCTCATTTCTGTCTATCGGCCTAGCCGACCACTGCGCTCTGCAAACGACTTTCGACTAACCTCTGCACTAATCCGTACCTCCCACTCCCGACTCCAAGACTTCTCCCATGCTGCGCCAATCCTCTGGAATGCTCAACCCCAAGATATTAGGACCATCCACAACTTGCATAGTTTTAGGCGCTCGCTCAAAACACATTTGTTCAGAGCTGCCTACCACATTAACTAATCAAAGTCATTTTATGTTTGTGTGTGTAGCCCATTCACTATCTCCATCTACCCCCCACCCCCTGAAGATGGCTGGACCATCATTGTATATACATCATTGTAAATACACACCTGTACTTTGTATCTCCCCACCTCATTGTAGATTGTAAGCTCTCACGAGCAGGTTCGTCTTATTTTGTCTTATTTTGCTTTATTACTGTATTGTTAACGTTGTTACCTATGACTGTTGTGTTTGAAACTGTTACACTGTAAAGCGCTGCGGAATATGTTGGCGCTATATAAATAAAGATTATTATTATTATTATTATTATTATTAAATCATCAATAATCACTGAATCTTGCCGAAATCTAATGATGTGTAATTTAGACACTCTTAGGATTCGCTCCACTTGTTGGGTTTAGTAATCGTCATTTTACCGCAAGCAAGCGATTTGTATACCTGTGGTCACATGCCAACTAGAGTCTCAGCTGTGTTTCTTAATAAAACATTGTAAGGTTTGTCCATTATACACCGTTGCCATTCGGCAACATGCAGCACTTGCTGAAGATTTTATTCATAAAGTCTTAACTGAAATTTTGGGATGAAAGTGCCCATAATATAACGTAAGATCAATATTTACAGTCATCCTACAGTACATATATACAGTTATACATACCTGTTTACATTTGTATTGGTTACTTTTCTGTTCTGCTCCATTAAAGACCATATGTCATCAATGACTTAAAGTCAGTCTGAATTAAACTTCCTGTCTAATCAAAGACTCATGGTGCTATGCTATCCCTCCCAAGTCATGCTTTATACTGCACGTATGCTAGTTGAAGTGGGTGTTGTGTAGAAGTACATGCTCAGAGAAGGGAAAGCGGATTTCTATTACAACAAGGATAAAATTATTATAAACAAAAGAAGGCAGAAAATCACTGGTAAGAAAAGCAACTATGCCTAGTGTAGGGTGGATCCTGGAAATGAGATTTAACATGTAATTCAGATTGTAACTATGGAAATTGTGGTGATATAGAGATATTAACAAAACATTGATATATGCAAATATATGTATGGAATTATTTATCTATAAATACTAGATACTAAGTAGTTTGAGATTTCTGTTCACAGTACTTTATCAAAATCCTTGCCCCTAAATCTAAAACATGAATGGCTTTACTCCAGAATTGTAGTAGTTTCCTGCTACTCTCAGACCCCTTTTTCTGTTTATTCTTGACACCGACAGCTGTGAATGACAGCCTGGCTGAAACTTTTTAAGAGGTTCTGTGACTATCTGGATGAGTTGTTCTTGTAGATTTATCATTTTGGCAGGTTGACAACTCTTTAAAAAAGCAAAAGGTGTTGTCTCAGGAGAGATATTTATGGAATTTCCATAAGAGTTATGTAAGTGGTACCCACATCTGTCAGGAATATATTACATATCTTATGGATATTATTATTATTATTTATTATTATAGCGCCACTTATTCCATGGCGCTTTACATGTAATATTCACTAAATGTCTTTCGTGACACATCCCCTTTAAGGCTGGCCTTAGACATTAGATGGCTTTTAGCCGAACGATGCTTCAGGTGATCATTTGGCCGACAGCCATGTCAGCTAAAACTCCAATACACTGGAGTGTTTGCTGGGTCGAGTACTCATGTGTCCTTTATGAGAAAGCCGTCGGCTGACATGTCTGCCGACAGCTTATTTCAGGGAGAACAATACGATTGGCAGTGCGAAATCAGAAATACCCAATCGACATCTTTCCCGACTATCAGTTGTCCGGTGCCCCCAAACACATTAGACTACTGGCCAAACTCATCAATATCTCCTGGTTCAGCCAACATTAGTTTAAAATGTTTAAAAAGCGAACCTGTCAGCAGGATTTTGCTAAGTGACCTACAGACACTGTCAGGTTGAAAGTTTGAAACTGTTTAAAATGATACATTGGTTGATGAAATCCGTCTTGTGGTTCTTGAGTAATCAGTGTTACAAGTTTGCAGCTAATGATATGCTTGTGCTCCAGGGCGGGACTGTAGGCAGAGTCTTATCTTCCTGCTCTAAGCCAGAGAAACCAAGGAAAGACCGGCCCACAGGCCACCCTGAAGCACAAACAGTCCTGTCTCTATGATGAGGAACATGTTCCTGTGGTAAGGTCTTTCCTTGGTTTCTCTGGCTTAGAGCAGGAGGATAAGACTCTGGCTATAGTCCCGCCCTGGAGCACAGGCATATCATTCACTGAAAACTTCTAACACTGATTACACTAGAACCACAAGACAGATTTCTTCACCCCAGGTATCACTTTGACACTGACAACCTGACAGTGTCTGTAGTTTACTTAGCAAAATCCTGCTGACAAGTTCACTGTAATAATCTGAATATTTAAAGGGGTAGTCTCAATTGTTTGTAAAATCGCAAACCACTTGTAAAATCAAACACACTTGCACAAGAACCACAAGACAGATTTCTTCACCCCAGGTATCATTTTAATCAGTTTAACACTGCCAATCTGACAGTGTCTGTAGGTTCCTTAGCAAAATCCTGCTGACAGGTTCACAGTAAATCTTCTCCATTTACACAATTCATTTTGGAGTGGCTTTACACATATTTCTTTTAAAAAAACAGAAGTGGATTCACAAGGAATGGGAAATTATCCTATGTTTCTCTATACCAGAGCCGCTGGCAAAATCATCTTTCAATGGCTTAACTCTCCGCTGAATAAAAGAATTTCAACCGTCCAAACTTTATGTCCCCCAACATAATTTTCTTCAGGTTTTCTTTTTTGTTACATGAACACTGGTATTGATTATCCTGAACTGTGCTCAGGCAAGAGATGATGTACAGTATCGGTATGGCCAAATCAGCTGCCTGTATTTCATTTGCTGAAGGCAAAATTGACATTAAATTGCCTCCAAGGAGACAGAATGTGTGAGAAAAACGTGGTGATATCTATTGGTTGCAGACTTTAGGAACGGCAAGAATTTGCAGATAGTTAACATTTTATAAAGATTAATTTATGATTGTTAGTTTGTTCAGTTCCATTTTAGCTTCTATAATTGAAGGGATATGTGTGTACTGTGTGAGAAGAATCAGAATGTCCATACCATATCTGTATGTATACTCATAATGTCAGGTGATGATGAACCAATATTATGTATGATAATAAGACGTACAACATGAGTATATGTAGTGGGCACAAAGACATAGGAAGTACCAGACTCCTATTTCAAGCCTGCACCTTTCAGATCTCTGTTCCAAGACCTGTTCATTTTCTCACCACATCACATTGTCATTATGACATGTCACACAGAGAGGTCACTGCTTTCCCTACAATCTGTTCACTCACACAACGCTGCTGGGAACTTTCTGATTATCTGACATGTTCTCATTGGTAGTCTAGATAAAACACATATTTGCAAATGGATGGACACGGACATTTTATTTTTAGCTTTATCATACATAACAAATATGTGTGTTATTTTATTTTGCAAACTGTACATATTTATTAACATAAATGTATTTCTAAAAGAAATACAGTATATATACAACGAGGATGAAAAAAGCACGAGGGGAGATTTTCTAAGCTATAGGCGACACAATTCTGCTGCAATTTGTTCCTTACACCACAATTATTATGTGTTTAACCCCTTCATGACCTTTGATTTATAGATACATCACAGCTCGTGTAGTCCACATCTTTTCCAGCACACAGATTTGATCAGCTGTCGTGTGCCCCTAACAGCCGCGGGTGGAATCGCAGCATTTAACATGATAATTATGCCATTCTACTCAAGCATTAACTCTCTGCCATTTTGCCAGGACTCTGTTGATGCAAATTCAGCGTCTATATCATTACTACAACTTGCGACAGTCATTAGGCTCAGTAGTCTTATGCTAACCACATTGTTGAGCCCAGTGATTGGCTACAGTAGGCACATGCTGTAGTCATAATGTCACCGCTGCAGCCGTGTCAACAAAGACCGGTGAAAGGCGCTGGAGCTGCAGGAAAGGAGTACGGCTCATTTTGGTATTTTGCAAGCCACATGCCTATTAAATGAAAGAAAAAAAGTAAAGGAGAAATGCCTAATCGTGGCTACCAGGTACACATGAATTGGCCAATTTATGTACTAAACTTTCTCAATTTTTCATATTTCTAGTGCAGTAATGCAATTCAATTTTCATATTTCATGTTTGCAATATTTGGCGCTACAGAGTGCTGCCTTATTTAATTGATTGTATATGAGTTGGTGACTCTAGGTTCAGCACCTGTTCACACTTACTCTATGTTTGGATGTGATGGTCAGTTTTTTGAAATTTGTATTCATTAGCCTTCTGACTGAGCACTCCGCCTTTTAGCCACAGGTGTTTTTAATCACAGCAGGACCACTACCCCTCCACAGAGAGAGAGATTTTAGTCTAACAGCGGATTCATGTTCCCATACAGATGAAGACTTTATTCTAAGAGAGGAAAGGCAGTGTTAGGTCCTGGTAAATGAGAAAAGCCTTATCTGTTGTGAATTCGGTTTGTGGGCTCCCCCGGTGGTCTGTTATGGTAGTGTCTCTTATGTGCCTTCCTCCATCTCTGATTACCTGTCGCCACCCTCTTGGGGAGTTTCCTATTTAAGGCTGCTTGGCTGTTAGTCACATGCCGGCCAACAATGTGCTAGTAGCATTCTGTTGCATTCACCTGCCTCAAGTTCCAGTTCAGCTAAGTTGAATTTTGTTTCTTGTTTTGCTATTTTTGTCCAGCTATCTGCAATGTGACTCTTCAGTGCTGGAAGCTCTTGTGGACAGAAAATTACTACTCCAGTGGCATGAGTTGTCACTGGAGTTTAAAGTATTTTCTGGATGGTGTTTTTGAATAGTGATTTTTAGGTTGACCGTGAAGTAACACTTTCCTGTCCTTCTGCTATCTAGTAAGCGGACCTCACTGTGCTAAATCTGCTGTTCATCCTACGTATGTCATTTCCTCTGAACTCACCGTCAATATCTGTGGGGGTCTACTATCATCTTTTGGGGTTCCTCACTGGAGGTAAGGCAGGCCTGTATATTCCTCTTATAGGGGTAGTTAGATCTCCGGCTGGCGCGTGGTGTCTAGGGCATCGTAGGTACATCCCCCGGCTACTGTAAGTGTTGGGTCAGGTTCAGGTCACGGTCGACCTTAGTTTCCATCACCCGAGAGCTAGTCCGTTTTGTATTCTTTTTCCCATGGTCATTGGGGTAACCATAACAGTTTGGCCGGCCTATAAAAAATCTATGTGTTAAAATATGCACTAAAGTAGGAAGGAGAAGAAAAGGTTTTTTTTTTTTTTTTTCTGTGTTTGAAAGTGCACCTTAGTTTGATCATTTGTATTCCTTGCTTAAACTGCAGTCTTCAGACTTTTTTTTCTCTCCTCTCCTCTTAACCTCTGAATGCTTGGGTTACACCCATTTGAAACATGGATCCACAGAGTTTAGTTGCAGGTTTGAATAACCTTGCGACAAAAGTACAGAACCTACAAGATTTTGTTATACGTGCTCCAATGTCTGAACCTAAGATTCCTCTGCCTGAATACTTTACCGGAGACAGATCCCGGTTTTTGAGTTTCAGAGAAAATTGCAAATTGTTTTTGTCTCTGAGATCTCACTCTGCTGGTGATCAGACTCAACAAGTTAAAATTGTTATCTCTCTACTGCGCGGCGACCCACAAAGTTGGGCATTTGCATTATCGCCAGGGGATCCTGCGTTGTTAAATGTAGATGCGTTTTTTCAGGCTTTGGGGTTGCTTTATGAAGAACCTAATTTGGAGATTTTGGCTGAGAAAGCCTTGATAGCTCTTTCCCAAGGGCAAGATGAAGCTGAGATATACTGCCAGAAATTCCGTAAATGGTCGGTGCTTACTAAATGGAATGAGTGCGCTTTAGCAGCTAATTTCAGAGAAGGTCTCTCTGATGCCGTGAAGGATGTCATGGTGGGGTTCCCTGTGCCTACAGGTCTGAATGATGCCATGAAATTGGCTATCCAGATTGATCGGCGTTTGCGGGAGCGCAAATCTGTGCACCATATGGCGGGGTCTTCTGAGGAAGAATCTGTGCACCATATGGCGGTATCTTCTGAGCAAAAACCTGTGCACCATATGGCGGTGTCTTCTGAGCAAAGACCTGTGCACCATTTGGCGGTGACCTCTGAAAAGGCATTAGAGCATATGCAATGCGATCGTGTTTTGTCTAGAGGCGAACGTCAAAATTACAGGCGCAAAAATGGATTGTGCTTCTACTGTGGAGATCCAGCTCATGTTATATCAGCATGCTCTAAACGTATAAATAAGGTTGATAAAAAGGTTGATAAATCTTTTTCTACAGGTACCTTGCAGTCAAAATTTCTTTTGTCCGTGACATTGATTTGTACCTTATCATCTGTGACTGTGAATGCTTATGTGGATTCTGGCGCCGCTCTGAGTCTCATGGATTGGTCCTTTGCCAAGCGTTGTGGGTTTGATTTGGAGCCGTTGGAAGTTTCTATTCCCCTGAAGGGTATTGATTCTACACCTTTGGCTAGCAATAAACCACAATATTGGACACAAGTGACTATGCGTCTTACCCCAGACCATCAGGAGATTATTCGTTTCCTTGTATTATATAACCTACATGATGTCTTAGTGCTTGGATTACCATGGTTACAGATTCATAATCCCGTCTTGGACTGGAAATCTATGTCTGTGTTGAGCTGGGGATGTCGGGGTATTCATGGGGATGCACCTTTGGTTCCTATTTCTTCATCTACTCCCTCTGAGATCCCAGCATTTCTGTCAGATTTTTATGATGTCTTTCAAGAGCCTAAAGTTGATTCTCTCCCTCCCCACAGAGAGTGTGACTGCGCTATTGAATTGATCCCCGGTAGTAAGTTTCCTAAGGGTCGCTTGTTTAATTTGTCTGTACCTGAACATACTGCTATGCGGGAGTATATCAGAGAATCCTTGGAAAAGGGTCATATTCGCCCCTCGTTGTCTCCACTAGGGGCAGGATTTTTCTTTGTAGGTAAAAAGGATGGTTCATTGAGACCTTGTATCGACTATCGACTTTTGAATAAGATTACAGTTAAATACCAGTACCCGTTACCTTTACTTACTGATCTGTTTGCTCGTATAAAGGGGGCTAAGTGGTTCACTAAGATCGATCTACGTGGTGCGTATAATTTGGTGCGGATTAAGCAGGGGGATGAGTGGAAGACCGCATTTAATACGCCTGAAGGCCATTTTGAGTATTTGGTAATGCCTTTCGGTCTCGCAAATGCCCCTTCCGTTTTTCAGTCCTTTATGCACGATATTTTCCGTGAATATCTGGATAAGTTTATGATTGTGTATTTGGATGATATTCTTGTTTTTTCGGAGGACTGGGAATCTCACGTTCAACAGGTCAGGAGAGTTTTTCAGGTTTTGCGAGCTAATTCTCTTTTTGTAAAGGGCTCAAAGTGTAGTTTTGGAGTTCAGAGAATTTCCTTTTTGGGATATATTTTTTCCCCTTCATCTATGGAGATGGACCCTGTCAAGGTCCAGGCTATTTGTGATTGGATGCAACCTACTTCTTTGAAGAGTCTGCAAAAGTTCTTGGGTTTTGCTAATTTCTATCGCCGATTTATAGCGGGTTTTTCTGCCATTGCTAAACCTTTGACTGATTTGACCAAAAAGGGTGCTGATGTTGCTAATTGGTCCTCTGCGGCTGTGGAGGCCTTTCAAGAGCTTAAGCGCCGCTTTTCTTCCGCCCCTGTGTTGCGCCAACCTGATGTGTTACTTCCGTTCCAGGTTGAGGTGGATGCTTCGGAGATCGGAGCAGGTGCAGTTTTGTCGCAGAAAGATCCTGACTGCTCAGTAATGAGACCATGTGCGTTTTTCTCCCGAAAGTTTTCGCCCGCTGAGCGAAATTATGATGTGGGAAATCGGGAACTTCTGGCCATGAAGTGGGCGTTTGAGGAGTGGCGTCATTGGCTTGAGGGTGCTAGACACCAGGTGGTGGTCCTCACTGACCACAAGAATCTAATTTATCTTGAGTCGGCCAGGCGTCTGAGTCCTAGACAGGCGCGCTGGTCGTTGTTTTTCTCCCGATTTAACTTTGTGGTGTCATATCTGCCTGGGTCCAAGAATGTGAAGGCGGATGCCCTCTCTAGGAGTTTTGAGCCTGACTCGCCTGGTGATTCCGAACCTACCGGCATCCTGAAGGATGGGGTGATATTGTCAGCTGTCTCCCCAGACCTGCGGCGTTCTTTGCAGGAGTTTCAGGTGGATAGGCCTGATCGCTGTCCGCCTGGTAGACTGTTTGTCCCTGATGATTGGACCAGTAGAGTTATCTCGGAGGTTCATTCTTCCGCGTTGACAGGTCATCCTGGAATTTTTGGCACCAGGGATTTGGTGTCTAGGTCCTTCTGGTGGCCTTCTTTGTCTCGAGATGTGCGCATGTTTGTGCAGTCTTGTGATGTTTGTGCTCGGGCCAAGCCCTGCTGTTCTAGGGCCAGTGGGTTGTTGTTGCCCTTGCCTATTCCTAAGAGGCCTTGGACGCACATTTCTATGGACTTTATTTCTGACCTTCCGGTTTCTCGTAGGATGTCTGTCATCTGGGTGATTTGTGACCGTTTTTCCAAGATGGTTCATTTGGTACCTTTGCCCAAATTGCCCTCCTCCTCTGAGTTGGTTCCTCTATTTTTTCAGAATGTGGTGCGTTTGCATGGTATTCCTGAGAATATAGTGTCTGACAGGGGTACTCAGTTTGTGTCTAGATTTTGGCGGACGTTCTGTGCCAGGATGGGTATCGATTTGTCTTTTTCGTCTGCATTCCATCCTCAGACTAATGGCCAGACTGAGCGTACTAATCAGACCTTGGAGACTTACTTGAGGTGTTTTGTGTCCGCTGATCAGGATGATTGGCTTGACTTTTTGCCATTGGCAGAGTTTGCCCTTAACAATCGGGCTAGTTCTGCCACTTTGGTTTCTCCATTTTTTTGTAATTCAGGGTTTCACCCTCGGTTTTCGTCCGGTCAATTGGAGTCTTCGGATTGTCCTGGAGTGGATGCTGTGGTTGATAGGATGCATCAGATTTGGGGACAGGTTGTGGACAATCTGAAGTTGTCCCAGGAGAAGACTCAACAGTTCACTAATCGTCATCGGCGTATTGGTCCTCGTCTTGGTGTTGGGGACCTGGTGTGGCTGTCTTCTCGATTTGTTCCTATGAAGGTCTCGTCTCCTAAGTTTAAGCCTCGGTTTATCGGCCCTTATAGGATTCTGGAGGTTCTTAATCCTGTGTCCTTTCGTTTGGACCTCCCAGCATCTTTTAATATCCATAATGTTTTCCATCGGTCATTATTGCGGAGGTATGAGGTACCGGTTGTTCCTTCTGCTGATCCACCTGCTCCTGTGTTGGTTGAGGGTGAATTGGAGTATGTGGTGGAAAAGATCTTGGACTCCCGTGTTTCCAGACGGAGACTTCAGTATCTGGTTAAGTGGAAAGGTTATGGCCAGGAGGATAATTCTTGGGTGACAGCATCCGATGTTCATGCTCCCGATTTGGTTCGTGCATTTCATAGTGCTCATCCAGGTCGCCCTGGTGGTTCTGGTGAGGGTTCGGTGCCCCCTCCTTAAGGGGGGGGTACTGTTGTGAATTCGGTTTGTGGGCTCCCCCGGTGGTCTGTTATGGTAGTGTCTCTTATGTGCCTTCCTCCATCTCTGATTACCTGTCGCCACCCTCTTGGGGAGTTTCCTATTTAAGGCTGCTTGGCTGTTAGTCACATGCCGGCCAACAATGTGCTAGTAGCATTCTGTTGCATTCACCTGCCTCAAGTTCCAGTTCAGCTAAGTTGAATTTTGTTTCTTGTTTTGCTATTTTTGTCCAGCTATCTGCAATGTGACTCTTCAGTGCTGGAAGCTCTTGTGGACAGAAAATTACTACTCCAGTGGCATGAGTTGTCACTGGAGTTTAAAGTATTTTCTGGATGGTGTTTTTGAATAGTGATTTTTAGGTTGACCGTGAAGTAACACTTTCCTGTCCTTCTGCTATCTAGTAAGCGGACCTCACTGTGCTAAATCTGCTGTTCATCCTACGTATGTCATTTCCTCTGAACTCACCGTCAATATCTGTGGGGGTCTACTATCATCTTTTGGGGTTCCTCACTGGAGGTAAGGCAGGCCTGTATATTCCTCTTATAGGGGTAGTTAGATCTCCGGCTGGCGCGTGGTGTCTAGGGCATCGTAGGTACATCCCCCGGCTACTGTAAGTGTTGGGTCAGGTTCAGGTCACGGTCGACCTTAGTTTCCATCACCCGAGAGCTAGTCCGTTTTGTATTCTTTTTCCCATGGTCATTGGGGTAACCATAACACTTATCGTGGCTATCAGGTACACATGAATTGGCCAATTTATGCGCTAAACCTTCTCAATTTTTCATATTTCTAGTGTAGTAATGCAATTCAATTTTCATATTTCATGTTTGCAAGTTTTGGCGCTACAGAGTGCTGCCTTATTTATGTGTTTATGAGTTGATGACTCTAGGTTCAGCACCTGTTCATACTTAGTCTATGTTTGGATTTTTTGAAATTTATATTAAATAAAGGAAAACCTGGAAGACCCCTTTATTACTATTCAGTTTCTTTAACATTGCTATGCAGGAAGTCTAAATGCTGTTAATACATCTGCAATGCTTTTACTTCTCACAGGAAAGGTATCCAGTACACATTAACGGCAACACCAGGGTTTAATTACTTTCCCAAACTGAGATGGAAACACTCAGGATGTAATTATTTCCATACATGGCTTCTTCATGTTTGCTTATCCATTGTTGAGTAATTACAAAGTAGCGCAGGGTTGGACAATTATTACCTCTAACAGGGAAGTCAAACTTAAATACACACAGGGCCAAAAACTTGGAGAAAGTTGCGTCCAACTTTGATATTTATTACAAAATGTTTACGATTGAGAACGTTTTTTCTTATCAAATACAACGATAAACCTTTCCATATCTAAAGGTTTGCTTAAGCATTGAATCTGGAACAAGCAAAGCTTAAAAGGAATCTGTCACCAGGTTTTTACTACCCCATCTAAAGAAAACATAAGATAGGGGAAGAGTCCCTGACTCCAACTATGTATCACTTAGTGAGCTGCTTGATATAATTTTACTAAAATCAGAGTCAAAATGGTAGAGAGTGAACAAAAATGGTTATTTTATGGGGTAATGATTTAAAAAGGCAATCCTAATTTGCCATAAGTAGATTAGACTATTCGATATATGTGTATAATTAAATCTATGGCAAATTAGGATTGTTAATGAAGAAAGGATCACCAGGCTGCAACTTGCTTACTTTGTACACATCATACGAAGAGAGCAATCACTGGAGGACATCATTGTCAGAAGAATAGAAGAAACAAAGTGAAGAGGAAGCCCAGCAACCCGATGGCTTGATACAATCAAAATAACGGCGGAGAAGACCCTGGTACATCAAGTCGCCATGGCTTGAGATCGATCCATAGGCCACAAAATGATAAGTCCAGTACTTTATTACCTGTCCCATCTGCCCCAACAGCTGCAGACAAGTATATTTTTAATTGTTATTGTAATGTATTGCATTACATGCTTCTAAACTGGCATCTTTCGGTCGGTCACATGATTCAATGTGTCTCTCCAATGTTTTCTTCCCTTTACTTTCCATCCAATCCATCCCTCTTCCAGGCTTTGGATTTATCTATATTGTCACCATGCTCCATCACAAGGATAGCGAAGGCTTGGTGACAAAGTTCTTCTCTTCAGAGCCCAAAATGGAATGCATCAAATGGAAGAGAACAGCGTGAAAACGCACTGAATCACATGACCATCACCAAGATGCCGGTTTAGAAGCATGCAATGTAATAAATGACATTTACAAATATATTTCTCTGCAGCTGTTAGAACAGATGGAGGAAGCTATAAAATAGTGGACAAGTAATTCATTATAGTGGGAGTGAGAATAGCTGACTTTACAGTGGAATTAACAGCAGCTTCCTAGTGTGTTCAATGCCATGCTATCTGCTTGAAGGTCTACACATTATTTTTGCAGATAGAACTGGTGAATTTTGTTTCACTGGTCACTAACTTTTAAATCAACCTGTTCTCATTTTGTACTACATGTGACTTACATGAATACACGATATCACTTTATTCAAAAATGCTAATGTTTTACTCCTGAAAGTCTCTCTAAATTGGCCACCATTGGGTTTCTCCCTGTCTTGTACTCTGAGGTGGACTGACTATTTTTAACCCCTTCAACCCGAGCCAGTTTTCACCTTCCTGTCCATGCCAAATTTTACAATTCTGACCAGTGGCCATTTATACGGTAATAACTCTGGAACGCTTCAATGAATCTCAATGACTCTGAGGTTGTTATAATGTGACACATTGTACTTCATGTTAATGTTATTAGGCAGATATTTTTTGTGGGTTTTTTTGTGAAAATATCAGAATTTTGTCAAAAATTTCGCAACTTTCAAACTTTTAGTTTTTATGCCCTTAAACCAGTTAGACAAAATAGTTAAACCCGTTCTGCCAGCTGACGGAATAGTACGTCAGCTGGCAGAACCCCCGCAACATGTCAGCTGTTTTGTACAGCTGACATGTGCGCGCAATGAGCGCGAGCGGAATCGCGATCCACCCGCGCCCATTAACTAGTTAAATGCCACTGTCAAACGCTGACAGCGGCATTTAACTAGCGCTCCCGGCCGTGCGGCCGGGACTGCTCGCACCGCTGACCCCCGTCACATGATCGGGGGTCATCAGTGCATTGCCATAACAACCAGAGATCTCCTTGAGACCTCTATGGTTGTTGATGGCCGATTGCTTTGATCACCACCCTGTGGTCAGCGTTCAAAGCAACCCTGCATTTCTGCTACATAGAGGTGATCTGTGCTTCACCTCTATGCAGCAGAGGCGATCGTGTAGTGCATGCTTCTAGCCTCCTATGGAGGCTATTAAAGCATGCCAAAATTTTAAAAAAAGAGTGTTTAAAAATATATATATATATATATATATAAGAAAAAAGGAAAACAGCACAAAAAAGTAACAAAAAGTGGGTCTTTTTAATGCCTGAACGGCGTGGCAACGTTTCGGATTTTCCAATCCTTTTTCAAGCCAGGCTTGAAAAAGGATTGGAAAATCCGAAACGTTGCCACGCCGTTCAGGCATTAAAAAGACCCACTTTTTGTTACTTTTTTGTGCTGTTTTCCTTTTTTCTCATATTATTGGAGCCGCTGGAATACTGGCTTGGAGAGCTTTGCACTACAAGTGTGGTAATATGATGCTGTTCTAATTTTTTCAAAAAGAAAAAAAAAAAAAAAAAAAATATATATATATATATATATATATATATATATATATATATATATATATAAAAGTTCAAATCACCCCCCTTTTGCCCCAATCAAAATAAAAAAATTGAAAAAATCAAACCTACACATATTTGGTATCGCTGCATTCAGTATCGCCCGATCTATCAAAAAAACCAAAGGATTAACCTGATCGCTAAATGGCGTAGCGAGAAAAAAATCAAAAAGCCAAAATTACATTTTTTTGGTCGCCGCAACATTGCATTACAATGCAATAACGGGCGATCAAAAAAACATCTGCACCAAAATGGTATCATTAAAAATGCCAGCTCAGCACGCCAAAAATCCCTCACCTGACCCCAGATCACGAAAATTGGAGACGCTACGGGTATTGGAAAATGGCGCCGTTTTTGTTTGTTTTTTTTTCACCACTTAGATAAAAGAGACCCTAGATGTGTTTGGTGTCTATGAACTTGTAATGACCTGGAGAATCATAATGGCAGGTCAGTTTTAGCATTTGGTGAAGCCAGCAAAAAAGCCAAACAAAAAACAAGTGTGAGATTGCAATTTTTTGCAATTTCATCGCAGTTGGAATTTTTTTCCTGTTTTCTGTTACATGGCATGGTAAAACCAATGGCATAGTTCAAAAGTACATCTCGTCCCGCAAAAAAATAAGCCCTCAGATGGCCATATTGATGGAAAAATAAAAAAGTTATGGCTCTGGGAAGGAGGGGAGCGAAAAACGAAAACGAAAAAAGCTCCGGGGTGAAGGGGTTAATAAATAACATTTCCCACATGTCTACTTTACATCAGCATAATTTTTGAAACATTTTTTTTTGTTGGGAAGTTAGAAGGGTTCAAAGTTGAAAGTGATTTTAAGGGGCTTTTATAACAAAAAATATCCAAAAGTGACACTGTTTGAAAAACTAAACCCTTCGTAGTGTTCAGAACCACATTCAATAAGTTTCTTAACCCTTCACAGAAATTAAAACACTGTGAAAGAAAAAAATAAAAATTTTACTTTTCCCCACAAAAATGTTGATTTAGCCCCAAATCTTGTATTTTTACAAAGGTAACAGGAGAAAATAGATCATATAATTTATTGTTCAATTTCTCCTGAGTACACTGATATGCCATATGTGGTGGAAATCTACTCTTTGGGTACACGGCATGGCTCAGAAGGGAAAGAACACCAACGGATTTCTAGAGCTCAATTTTGGCTGGAATAGATTGCGGAAGAGCCCCTGACATGCCAAAACAATAGAAACCCCACAAGTGACCCCATTTTAGAAACTACACCTCTCTAGGAATTCAAGAACCTTTTTAATCTATAGGCGATTCACAGAATTGCAAAACATTAGAATGATTGAATGGAAAATTATCATTTTTTTCACTAAAATGCTGCTTTGGCCCCAAGTTTTTAGTTTTCAAAAGGAAAAATAGGAGAAAATTAACAGTACAATTTGTTACACAATTTCTCCAGAGTACGAAAATACCTCATATGTGGTAAAAAGCAACATTTGAGGCACAGGCTCAGAATGGAAGAAGCGCAATATTGGAGTTCAGATATTTGCTGGAATGGTTTGAGGGTGCCGTGTCACACTGGCAGAGCCCCCGAAGGGCAAAACATCAGGATAGAATAATTACATTTTTACCACTAAAATGTTGTTTTAGCCCCAAGTGTTTAATTTTTCTAAGGGCTAATAGGAAAAAATGGACATCTGTTTGTTGTGCAATTTCTCCTGAGTGTGAAAATACCCTACAGGTATTGGGAAGCACTTTTCAGGCACAGTGGATAGCTCAGAAGGGAAGGAGCGACATATTGTAGAGCAGATTTTATTGTTAATGGTTTGTGAGTTCTATAACCCCCAGTAAGAGACCCTGAGGTGTCAGAAAACCAGAACCCCTATAAGTGACCCCATTTTACAAACTACACCTCTCAATTAATTCACATAGGGTGCAATGATCATATTGACACCACAGGTGTGCCACAGAAGTTTATACGATTGGGCAGTGAAGAAAAAATAATTACATTTTTACCACAAAAATTTTGTTTGAGCCCAAAATTTTACATTTTCAGAGGGGGAAATGGATAAAACGGCACCAAAACTTGTCGCACAATTTCTGCTAAACGTGGCAATACCCCATATGTGGGTGGCTGCACAGTACTGTTTAGCCATACGGCGAGACTTAGGCAGGAAGGAGAGCTGTTTGACTCATGGAGAAACAATGATCATAGAATAGTTTGTGGACTCCATATACAGAGCCCTTTAGTGCCAGAAGAGCAGAATCCCCTCTCAAGTGACCCCATTTTGGAAATAATACACCACAAGGATTTTATACAGGAGTATAGCAACCTTTTCTGAACCCACAGGTACTACACAGAATTTGATAACATTATGTTATGATATTAAAAATGTATCTAACAGGTGTAGTGATGATTTTCCTGAAACAAGCAGTAGTGGATGCTTCAGAGTAAAAATTGCAAATCTGCCAGTGCAGGGCCCAGTACACTGCAATGCCCATTCATTATGCCCAGTTCGTGCTTCTTGAGACACGCTCCCGTAAATTAATTGTGTTCTCATTTCTACAGAAATTACAAACATGTAGACGCTGAATGTGCACATTGTGGTGCTCAGAAGGGAGGGGGCCTTTGAATTTGGGAGCACAAAATTTGCTGAATTTCTTTTGGGGGTGATGAGCCATAGCGCTTTTCCAGAGCCTTTGTACTAAAAGTAACTGGGAAGCCCTCTATATTTCCATTGTCAGATGATGGATCTGAGTGGATTAAGTTGAAGCTTTTATTGGGAACATTTTAAATAAAATTTTGTATCACGTTTATCCTGCGCTCTACACTGAGCACTTACAACGGGGTTTCCATCTAAATCTCTGAATCATATAATTCAGATGAACCCCTCAAGGGATCTATTCACTATAATGAGGCAGCAGAGATACTCTGGGCTCCGTCTGGCCTCTATTCAGCGGTGTTCTTCTTTTCAGAGGTTCCAAAAACTGCATCCGACTGGGCTTTTATGCACCGCTGACTCATAGGATAGAGTTAGCGGTGTCTGTTGTTGTGAATTCCGCTCTTGGGCTCCCTCCGGTGGTTGTGAGTAGCACTTTTGTGAGTTCTGCTCTTGGGCTCCCTCCTGTGGTTTTGAGTGGTATAGCTGCTTCTTGGATTTAGCATTAGCAGCTGCTTCCACTGATCGTCTTTCTGGCTCGGCTATTTTAGTCTGGCCTTAGCCCTCAATCAATGCCAGTTGTCAATTGTTCCTGCTTGGAGCCACTGCTCTTTTGGATTTCCCTGACACTCTGTCCAGTTCAGCAAAGATAAGTCCTTGCTTGTCCTTTTGCAGTCCATTTGTTGTGGACTTTATTGTTTAGCACATTCTATGTTTTGCTCATTTGTCCAGCTTATCAGTGTGGATCTATTTAGCTAAGCTGGAAGCTCTGGGCTGCAGATTTTGCCCTCCACACCTTTAGTCAGGTGTGGAGATTTTTGCATACCTCTGCGGTGGACTTTTTCTAGTTTTTATTACTGACCGCACAGTGTTCTTTCCTTACTATGTATATAGCTAGAAGTGGCCTCCTTTGCTAAATCTTGTTTCATACTACGTATGTCATTTCCTTCTCCTCTCACAGTCAATATTTGTGGGGGGCTATCCTATCCTTTGGGGATTTTCTCTGAGGCAAGATAGCTTTCCTGTTTCTACCTTTAGGGGTAGCTAGTTCTCCAGCTGTGACGAGGTTTCCAGGGAATGACAGGTGTTATGATCCTAGTGGCAAGGATCACAAGATTGACTAGCTAAGTAACTAAACCGACGACCAGCTCTGGGGAAGTGGTATCTGGATTGACCGCAACCTGATCCTATCCGCAAACAACTATAGGCAGCCGTGGAACGTTACCTGAAAATTCTAGACATCTCTTCACGGCCTGAGAAACTATCTATTCCTAAAGGGAAAGTAAAGTCCTTACTTGCCTCAGAGAAATGACCCCAAAGATATAGAAAAGCCCCCCACAAATATTAACGGTGAGTTAAGAGGAAAGCACAAACGCAGAGATGAAATAGATTTAGCAAATGAGGCCCGCTAACACTAGATAGCAGAAAATAGGAAGGGAGCTGTGCGGTCAATAGAAAACCCTAAGCAAAATATCCACACAGAGATTGCTCGAGCCCCCGCACCAACTAACGGTGCGGGGGAAGCAACTCCATACCCCAGAGCTTACCAGCAGCAAGAACTCACATATTAGCAAGCTGGACTAAACTCATCATACACTGAAATCATATTGCAGACTGATGAGCAAAAAATAATCAAACAGAAACTTAGCTTCTCCAGAAGAGACTGAAAACGAAGATAATCAGGGGAGATCAGAATAGCACTGAATACATCGACAGCCGGCAACAAGTGGAGGTGAAGCAGAGCTAAATAGGAAACTCCCTAGTGCATAACGAGGCAGCTGATCCAGCCACAGATCCGCAGGATAACAAACAAAGCCACCAGGGGGAGCCCAAAAACAAAACTCACACAATACCACCTGTGACCACAAGAGGGAGCCCGAAAACAGCGTTCACAACAGACAGGAACATCCCACGGCTACTTCTAGTGTTGTGTTAAGATCAGGAACTGCAGTCTGTATAGTTACCACCTGCTCAGAGCTAGTCGCATGTTGCTCCTAAATTACCAGTCCATAACAGTACAACTGGCAAAAAAATGAGTTGAATGCATCTCAAAAGAAGGAAAAGAAAAAGAGTTCTGAGCCATTTTTTTTTTCTTTAGTCTGTTTTGTCTTTTTCCTTCCTCTTAATCTCTGGATGGATTTGGGCACGGACATGGATGTTCAGGGTCTGTTTTCTCGTGTGGATCAGCTTGCTGCAAGAGTTCAGAGTATCCAAGATTATGTTGTTCAGACTCCAGCCTTAGAGCCTAGAATTCCTACTCCAGATTTGTTTTACGGGGATAGATCTAAGTTTTTGAACTTTAAAAATAACTGCAAATTGTTTTTTGCTCTGAAACCCCGTTCCTCTGGTGACCCCACTCAGCAAGTTAAAATAGTTATTTCTCTGCTGCGTGGTGACCCTCAGGACTGGGCATTCTCCCTTGAGTCAGGGGATCCGGCATTGCTTAATGTAGATGCATTTTTTCAATCGCTCGGATTATTGTATGACGAACCTAACTCTGTGGATCATGCGGAAAAAACCTTGTTGGCTCTGTGCCAGGGTCAGGAAGCGGCAGAATTATACTGCCAGAAATTTAGAAAATGGTCTGTGTTCACTAAATGGAATGAGGACGCTCTGGCAGCAATTTTCAGAAAGGGTCTTTCTGAAGCCCATAAAGATGTTATGGTGGGGTTCCCCACGCCTGTTGGTCTGAGCGAATCTATGTCTCTAGCCATTCAGATCGATCGGCGCCTGCGTGAGCGCAAAGTGGTGCACCATATGGCAGCATCCTCTGAGTGGAGTCCTGAGCCTATGCAATGTGATAGGATTTTGACTAGAGCGGAACAGAGGGGATACAGACGTCAGAATGGGCTGTGTTTTTACTGTGGTGATTCAGCTCATACTATCTCTGATTGCCCTAAGCGTATTAAGAGGGTTGCTAGATCTGTTACCATTAGTACTGTACAGCCTAAGTTTCTCCTGTCTGTGACCCTGATTTGCTCATTGTCATCTTTCTCTGTCATGGCATGTGTGGATTCAGGCGCTGCCCTGAACTTAATGGACTTAGAATTTGCCAGGCGCTGTGGTTTTTCTTTGCAACCTTTGCAGAGCCCTATTCCTTTGAGGGGTATTGATGCTACACCGTTGGCCAAGAATAAACCTCAGTATTGGACTCAGTTGACTATGTGCATGGCTCCAGCACATCAGGAAGATTGTCGTTTTCTGGTATTACATAATTTACATGATGTTGTTGTACTGGGTTTTCCATGGTTACAAGTACACAATCCAGTGTTGGATTGGAAATCGATGTCTGTGACTAGTTGGGGTTGTCAAGGGGTACATTGTGACGTTCCTTTAATGTCAATTTCCTCTTCCCCCTCTTCTGATGTTCCTGAATTTTTGTCAGATTTCCAGGATGTATTCGATGAGCCCAAGTCCAGTTCCCTTCCTCCACATAGGGACTGTGATTGTGCTATTGACTTGATTCCAGGCTCTAAGTTCCCTAAGGGCCGACTTTTCAACCTGTCTGTGCCAGAACATACCGCTATGCGGAGCTATGTTAAGGAGTCCTTGGAGAAGGGGCATATTCGGCCGTCTTCGTCACCATTGGGAGCGGGATTCTTTTTTGTTGCCAAGAAGGATGGCTCCTTGAGACCCTGTATTGATTATCGCCTTCTTAATAAGATCATGGTCAAATTCCAATACCCTTTACCTTTGCTCTCTGATTTGTTTGCTCGGATTAAGGGGGCTAGTTGGTTTACCAAGATTGACCTTCGAGGGGCATATAATCTTGTTCGTATTAAACAGGGTGACGAATGGAAAACTGCATTTAATACGCCCGAAGGCCATTTTGAATACCTGGTGATGCCTTTCGGGCTTTCTAATGCTCCTTCTGTATTTCAGTCCTTCATGCATGACATTTTCCGCAATTATCTTGATAAATTCTTGATTGTGTATTTGGATGATATTTTGATTTTTTTCCAATGATTGGGAGTCTCATGTGAAGCAGGTCAGGATGGTATTCCAGATCCTTCGTGATAATGCTCTATTTGTGAAGGGGTCTAAGTGCCTATTTGGAGTTCAGAAGGTCTCTTTTTTGGGGTTTATTTTTTTCTCCTTCGTCTATAGAAATGGATCCTGTTGAGGTCCAAGCCATTCATGACTGGATTCAACCCACATCTGTGAAGAGCCTTCAGAAATTTTTGGGCTTTGCTAATTTTTATCGCCGTTTCATTGCCAACTTCTCTAGTGTGGTTAAGCCCCTGACCGATTTGACGAAGAAAGGCGCTGATGTGACAAATTGGTCCTCTGAGGCTGTTGAGGCCTTTCAGGAGCTTAAGCGCCGAATAACTTCTGCCCCTGTCTTGCGTCAGCCGGATGTGTCTCTTCCTTTTCAGGTTGAGGTTGACTCTTCTGAGATTGGGGCAGGGGCCGTTTTGTCACAGAGGAATTCTGATGGTTCCTTGATGAAACCGTGTGCCTTCTTTTCCCGAAAGTTTTCGCCTGCGGAACGCAATTATGATGTCGGCAATCGGGAGTT
The DNA here is from genome assembly GCF_051348905.1 of Ranitomeya variabilis. Classification (NCBI taxonomy): domain Eukaryota; kingdom Metazoa; phylum Chordata; class Amphibia; order Anura; family Dendrobatidae; genus Ranitomeya; species Ranitomeya variabilis. The sequence continues at coordinate 524,058,254 of NC_135234.1, read as the reverse complement.
GTTGGCTATGAAGTGGGCATTTCAGGAGTGGCGACATTGGCTTGAGGGGGCCAAGCACCGTATTGTGGTCTTGACCGATCATAAGAATCTGATTTACCTCGAGTCGGTCAAGCGGCTGAACCCTAGACAGGCTCGATGGTCCCTGTTTTTCTCCCATTTCGATTTTGTGGTTTCATATCTTCCGGGATCTAAGAATGTTAAATCGGATGCCCTCTCTAGGAGTTTTTTGCCTGATTCTCCTGGAGTTCTTGAGCCGGTTGGCATTCTTAGGGAAGGGGTGATTCTTTCTGCCATCTCCCCTGATTTACGGCGGGTGCTTCAGGAATTTCAGGCTGATAAACCTGACCGCTGTCCTGTGGGGAAGCTGTTTGTTCCTGATAGATGGACAAGTAAGGTAATTTCTGAGGTCCATTGTTAGGTGTTGGCCGGTCATCCTGGGATTTTTGGTACCAGAGATTTGGTGGCTAGGTCCTTTTGGTGGCCTTCCTTGTCGCAGGATGTGCGTTCTTTTGTGCAGTCCTGTGGGACTTGTGCCCGGGCTAAGCCTTGCTGTTCCCGTGCTAGTGGGTTGCTTTTGCCTTTGCCTGTCCCTGAGAGGCCCTGGACGCATATTTCCATGGATTTTATTTCGGATCTTCCTGTGTCCCAGAGGATGTCTGTTATCTGGGTGGTTTGTGACCGGTTCTCTAAAATGGTCCATTTGGTACCTTTGCCTAAATTGCCTTCCTCCTCTGATTTGGTTCCATTGTTTTTTCAGCATGTGGTTCGTTTGCATGGCATTCCGGAAAATATTGTGTCTGACAGAGGTTCCCAGTTTGTTTCCAGGTTTTGGCGGGCCTTTTGTGCTAGGATGGGCATTAGTCTTTTTCTTCGGCGTTCCATCCTCAGACAAATGACCAAACTGAGCGAACTAATCAAACCTTGGAAACCTATTTGAGATGCTTTGTGTCTGCTGATCAGGATGATTGGGTGGCTTTCTTGCCGTTGGCCGAGTTTGCCCTTAATAATCGGGCCAGTTCGGCTACTTTGGTTTCGCCTTTTTTTGTAATTTTGGTTTCCATCCTCGTTTTTCATCAGGGCAGGTTGAGCCTTCTGATTGTCCTGGTGTAGATTCTGTGATGGACAGGTTACAGCAGATTTGGACTCATGTGGTAGACAATTTGACGTTGTCTCAGGAAAAGGCTCAGCGTTTTGCTAACCGCCGTCGGTGTGTTGGTCCTCGGCTTCGTGTGGGGGATTTAGTCTGGTTATCTTCTCGTCATGTTCCTATGAAGGTTTCTTCCCCTAAGTTCAAGCCTCGGTTTATTGGTCCTTATAAGATCTCTGAGATTATCAATCCAGTGTCTTTTCGTTTGGCCCTTCCAGCCTCTTTTGCCATCCACAATGTTTTCCATAGATCTTTGTTGCGGAGATATGTGGTGCCCGTTGTTCCCTCTGTTGATCCTCCTGCCCCGGTGTTGGTTGAGGGGGAGTTGGAATATGTGGTTGAGAAAATTTTGGATTCTCGTTTTTCGAGGCAGAGGCTTCAGTATCTTGTTAAGTGGAAGGGTTATGGCCAGGAGGTTATCCTTGGGTGGTTGCCTCCGATGTCCATGCTGCCAATTTGGTTCGTGCTTTTCACTTGGCTCGTCCTGATCGGCCTGGGGGCTCTGGTGAGGGTTCGGTGACCCCTCCTCAAGGGGGGGTACTGTTGTGAATTCTGCTCTTGGGCTCCCTCCTGTGGTTTTGAGTGGTATAGCTGCTTCTTGGATTTAGCATTAGCAGCTGCTTCCACTGATCGTCTTTCTGGCTCGGCTATTTTAGTCTGGCCTTAGCCCTCAATCAATGCCAGTTGTCAATTGTTCCTGCTTGGAGCCACTGCTCTTTTGGATTTCCCTGACACTCTGTCCAGTTCAGCAAAGATAAGTCCTTGCTTGTCCTTTTGCAGTCCATTTGTTGTGGACTTTATTGTTTAGCACATTCTATGTTTTGCTCATTTGTCCAGCTTATCAGTATGGATCTATTTAGCTAAGCTGGAAGCTCTGGGCTGCAGATTTTGCCCTCCACACCTTTAGTCAGGTGTGGAGATTTTTGCATATCTCTGCGGTGGACTTTTTCTAGTTTTTATTACTGACCGCACAGTGTTCTTTACTTACTATGTATATAGCTAGAAGTGGCCTCCTTTGCTAAATCTTGTTTCATACTACGTATGTCATTTCCTTCTCCTCTCACAGTCAATATTTGTGGGGGGCTATCCTATCCTTTGGGGATTTTCTCTGAGGCAAGATAGCTTTCCTGTTTCTACCTTTAGGGGTAGCTAGTTCTCCGGCTGTGACGAGGTGTCCAGGGAGTGACAGGAACATCCCACGGCTACTTCTAGTGTTGTGTTAAGATCAGGAACTGCGGTCTGTATAGTTACCACCTGCTCAGAGCTAGTCGCATGTCGCTCCTAAATTACCAGTCCATAACAGTCTCTACCTGTCTCATTATAGGAAATCATCCGCTGGAGATTCCGCCTGAATCACGTATCTCAGATTTACAAAGAAACCCCGATGTAAGCACTCAGAATTGAGTGCAGGATAAATGTCAGCCGAGTCTTATTGCGGTTTTTTATTTATTTTTTTAAGATGTTACTCGTACAGTATAAGCAATTAGACTACTTTATTCTTCTGGTTGGTGCAATTACAGCGATATCAGATTTATATCATTTTTTTTATGATCAGCTGCTATCACACACTAAAAAATGGGTTTTTTTTGCAAAATAGAGTTTTGCTTTACCATATGCTGAATGCTTTAATTTTTCTACATTTCTTCCAGCATAGTTATGTGAGGGCTTGTTTTTTGCAGGACAAGATGACATTTTTATTGCTACCATTTTTGGGCATATAACATTTTTTGATCGCTATCTATTCTGATTTTTGGGAGGCAGAATGAACAAAGAACCACAATTGAGAAAAAAAATGTTATGCCGTTAACTGTATGGTAAAAGTAATATGACAGATTTATTCTTCTGGTCAGTTCAATTACAGCGATGCCACATTTATATTAGCTTTTTATGTTTTTGCTGTTTTTACACAATAAAAACAATTTTATAGAAAATATATTTGTTTTTGCATGGTGTATTCTGAAAGGTATAACTTTTTTATTTCTTCAGCTGATGGAGCTCTATGGTGGCTTGTTTTTTCGCAGGACAAGATGACGTTTTCAGCTACATGATTTTTATTTATATTTATCTTTTTTGCTTTTGTTTTATTCCACGTTCTTTTAGCGGTATGATGAAAAAGCATAGTTTTTTGCAAAGTTTTTCTATTCATTTTACGGAGTCCACTGGTGGGTTTGTATAAATAGTGTGACAGGTTCATAGGTTGGGTAGTTCTGGAATCAGCAATACCAAATATGCACTTTTTTTTTGTTTTTGTTCACATAAATACAGTTGTGTGAAAAATAGTTTTGCCCCTTTACTGATTTCTTATTTTTTTGCATCTTTATCCCACTTAAATGGTTCAGATAACCAAACAAACAACCCTTCACAACATGTGCCGTACTAGTACAGCGCATGTCGTGTCCCTCCCTTTGATGAGGGTGCTGATCCCACAACTTTCCAGACACATATCAGCTGTTCAAAACAGCTGACATGTGCCCCTAACACCCGGGAGTGGAATTGTGATCCTCCCGCGGCTGTTAACCTATTAATTGAGGCTGTCAATCGCTGACAGCAGCATTTAGGCTAAGTTCACACGTTGCAGAATTGCAGCAGAAATTTCCGCGGCAGTTCCGCAACTCCTGCCGCAGGTATTTCACATGCAGAATTGGCATGCGTATTTCCGCTAAACACTAGCATTTTGCAAGCGTCATTAGCTTGGAGAATGCTAGCGTTTTCCAAGCGATCTGTAGCATCCCTTGGAAGACTGATTGACAGGTTGGTCACACTTGTCAAACATACTGTTTGACAAGTGTGACCAACTTTTTACTATTGATGCTGCCTATGCAGCATCAATAGTAAAAAGATCTAATGTTAAAAATAATAAAAAATCATGATATTCTCACCTTCCGGCGTCCCCCCGCTCCTTTCGATGCTCCGGTCCCAATTATGCATCAGATGACATAGCGTTCTCTCGAGACCGCTATGTCATCACAGGTCATTTTCGCATTGCATTATTGGGAACGGAAGCATCGCGAGGACCGGGAACTCTGCGAGGGACGCTGGAAGGTGAGAATATCATGATTTTTTATTTTAATTCTTTTTTTTTTTAACAACTATATGGTTCCCAGGGCCTGGAGGAGAGTCTCCTCTCCTCCACCCTGGGTACCAACCGCACATTATCCGCTTACTTCCCGCATGGTGGGCATAGCCCCATACGGGAAGAAAGCGGAACAATGCATTTCTATGTGTCCCGAATCCCCAAAGAATGAACATGCTGCGTTTTTTCCAGAATGCGATTCCGCCGCGGAAAAAAACGCAACATGTGCACAAAAATTGCGGATTGCATTCTAATAATAGGATGCTTAATGTATGCATTTTTTCGCGGTTTTATCGCATTTTTATAGCGAAAAAACATGAAAAAAAATTGAAAAATCCTGAACGTGTGCACACAGCCTTAATGTGATTGCGCCAGAAGCGCATCACTAATCCCGCCTATCCTATCGGTGACCCCATCACATGATCACGGGTCACCGATGGATCGGCATGACAACCAGAGGTCTCCAGCAGACCTCTAAGGTTGTTATTGCCGGATTACTATGAGCGCCGCCCGATGGTCGGCGCTCATAGCAAGTGAGCATTTCTGCTACATACAGACATTCTAATCAGCGCCTGTCTGTAGCAGAGGCAGTCTGGTTATCGCAGTTTCTAGACTCCTATGGAGACTATTGAAGCATGCAAAAAGTAAAAAAAAAAAGTTTTTAAAAGTATTAAAAAATAAAAAAAATAAAAGTTTGAATCACCCCCCATTCACCCCATTCAAAGTGAAACAAAAAAAAAATATACACATATATATACATACGGTAACTGAACCACTCCAATCCTGCCTATGTGACCGAGATGTTTCACCGCAGACTGTTATCCTTCTACAGCACTCTTCTGATTGCTCATCTGTTCAAGCACGCATGCTCAAATGAGTGATGAGACAATCCCTTCCCCAGTTCAAGATCAGGCCATTTACACCCGTTCTTGAGCAGGCACAGTTTCATTTTTTCCGTACATGCATTTTAAAAAGCTGTAAAAAAAAATGTTTTCACACAGATGTTAAAATAATGTTTGCTTTGTTTTTTCATGGTACATGGGGCCTTATTTGTATGTTATTCCCATACTTTCTTGTACCTTTTTTACCGATATTGGGCGATATCGGTGGGAGAATAAAGAAGATATGTATCTGTTTTTTATAACCAGAAGGAACATTTGACTAACAGTACACAATTTGTTCACCTTTCCTTAACAAAGGTAGGATTGGTAGCAGCTTTTAGTTATGTATTTCTTTATTTAATTCCTGGGTTTTGCTTATTTATGCACTTATTTATTGTTTAATTTAGTTCACATATTGTGCATCCCATAAGGTCATAAATGATCATTGAGTGGCATTTCAAGATATAAATACTGTTTGTTTTTTTATTCCAATTTCCCCAGTGACTGGAGCTCATATTATCCCCAGTTAAAGTAGAAATACAGCCTCTTGGTTGCATGACCGAGCTGATTGGGCCTCCTAGGACCCTTCTCCCTCTCACATGACCGAAGGGGTAAAGTGCCTTGAGGCACTACATATTACTTTTTCAGCACTGTGTATACAGCGAGCAGGAAGGCAAAGATGGTGAGGCCCCTTTCACACATCAGTTTTTTGCCATCAGTCACAATCCGTCGAATTTTGAAAAAAACGGATCCGGCGACTGATGCTGCCTCATCCGTTTTTCCTGTTAGATTTGTATTAGCGACGGATTCCGTTTTTTTTACTGAGCATGCTCCGATCCAATTAGCCAGATCTGCTAGTCGGATCCGTCCAAGAAAGGATCAGTCGCATCAGTTTTTCACAATCTGCAATGGATCCATCGATCCGTCGAGCCAACGGATTGTGACTGATGGCAAAAAACTGATGTGTGAAAGGGGCCTAGTAAACCATCTCTGCTTTCTCCATAGGGAGTCTAGCTGTGTATGACAGCTGACTTCCAGCTCCCGAAGAAGCATGATCCTGTTCAGCTGCTCTACTATGCAGTGACATTTTAGAACGTTTCTGCCTTTGAAAGGTGCAAATTTTGATGCAATTCAACTTTGTGTTATTTTAAACCCGTGTAGCCACTTTTAAAAGTGAGTATAAAAAGTAGGCATGGTTCGGGGTGCAAATGAGCTTTAAGCCAGAAACATGAATTAGGACTTTTTAAAAAAATTATTAAAATGTCACATATTCTAGTCGGTTATGTCTGAAACAATTGATGCAAATACAGCAACGTAGCCACGAATAGAATTTTGAATAGTCCTTTCATGATACCTTCCTTCCACAGATTCCAATATTTAACAATATAGTTACTGAAATATGACCACTGTATGTTCTCTGCAGTAATACCTACTGTGCATGTGACTGTACTTACAATGGGAACGTTTAGCAACATTTACATTTTATAACTGCTAACAATGGAAAAACGTTTGCAAATTAGCTTTTAAAAAGTTCATGGTCCAGTGACCAGTTACATTTTAAAGATACCCCCTTGGGATACTTTACATAGCTTACCTATTAATGTTGGCCACCAGCAATAATGTTTGTACAGTTCCTAATATTTTGGCTTGTGTGAATACTAAGTACAATTCTCTCATATACATACATGAAGACATGTATACATGATACAATCCACGTGCATTTCCAAAGGTTCTTATTAGCATACTAATATCTGATAGTTGGATTGCTTATTCTATGTATAGGTTTTTAAAACTGTATTCACAAATGCTGTTTTTGAAGAGGTTCTGTAGTATTGTTTTGTAGTGGTTTTTAAAATTGACACATATGAAAACACTCTTTTTGACTGATCATTAATGTGTTATGAATAGCAGTTGGGAAATAATAGGATGAGGCATGAAAAAAATCTCTGTTTTCCCCATCATCTGCCATTGAACAATCATACATATTCCTACTAGACATGTCAGGCCTCACTCAATACACTTGCATTGAACGAGGATGCAAATGTCTAGTCGGCATGGGACCGCATGTATACAAATTGCATTCTTGTGGTCACATGCTCACGGCTCACGGCACCGGAAAATTCTCACAGCGCGTATGTGTGAATGTGTTGTGAGGACTCAAAAGCTTGTAGTCACATAAAGTGATAGCAGGCTGGCAAACCAAGGCCAGACAACCCCTTTAAAGGGTTATTATATTCTTTTTTGAGGAGGACATTGCTCTGCAGTCTCATTATTTCATGACGGACTGGGAGAGGGTGCTACTGATTGACAGTTTAGGTCAAAATCATCATCACTCTTCTGGCCCAAACTGTGTGCTCCTGATGCTGCTGAATGGGGCAGTTGGGCCTCAGTGGAACTGAAACTGTCCAGGATCAGGAGGCCAAGGTGTCCTCCAGAGGTCCCAGCCAGGGTCAGTGCACTGCATACAGTATATTTCCACCATGTAGAGACGCGTAAGCACTGCGCATGTTGGGCTACAGTAGCTAGACGGCAGCAGTGGTCTGCCCCCTTGACAATGAGCAGTAAGCAATAAAAAAAGGTGAAATTTGAAGAAAAAAGTAAATTGCAACTTTTTACAAGCAGTTTGCAAATATACTCATCATAGAAGACGGAAGCAGCTAGAATTTAGAAGAAAGATTTGCGCTGTCTTGGTCCGGCATCCAGTCCTCTCCTCCATGGACTCCCCACCAGGGCAGGGCAAATCTTTTTGTGCACCTTTAGGACCAACGCTTTAAACACAAAGAGCAGTTATAAAATTAGCCCCTTATCCAAAATCTTTCAAAGTGCTTGATACTCCGATGTTCTAAGTATAGTTCAGTATTTCAAGTAAGCAGAGTTGAGAAAAGTGATTCACTGGACGCTGGTGCAGTAGACTTCTGAAGTCTGTGGCCAACAGACCAGAGCCCTGCAGACCTCCGCCTCTGATTAGTAAACCCAGTGAGACATCATCATTGTGGCGGGATACATTCATGATGTCGTGCTGGACCCACTAATCAGATCCACAGGTAGGAGGCCCGCAGAGCACTGGTTCGGGTGCACCATACCAGAGCTACTATTCGGAATCCACTTTTTAAGCCCAATTGTTAATATGGGAGTACTCTTTTACATAGAACATGAAAATCAGTTCTATTTCAGATGGTGATTTCATGACCTTATATTGCTTTATTTTGTCCCCATAATGTAGGAAATCTGAAAAATTACCCGGCTTGTATTTTTTTCACAATGTAAGGGAGATATTGCAGCCCCAGCCTTAGCTGCCCTCAGTTATATTTCTACAGTAACATGATGGGACTTTCATGACCCCCTTTGTGCTCAATCTAGATGAATCCAATGATTTAGGGTATGTTCACACATGTTGGATGTGCCATGTTTTTTTTCCTGCTGTGCAGACAAAAATCTACTCATATTTTTATTTTTAGTAAGTGTAAGCAAGGTTACAACATCAGTCACATTTTCAAATACCTTCATGCATCTTGGTGGATAAATTAGTGCAGTAATAAGCACAGGAAAAAAATGAAATCTGCACTGTATGTATCTGATCCTCTACATGTAAGAATGCTTTGAAAAAACATAAAAGTGCTAACAGTTTATTTTTATTAACAAAATATAAAGTGTATGAACAAAAATGAAATATAAATGTAACCAATATTTGGCGTGATCACCCTTTGCCTTAAAAACAGCATCAGTTCTTCTAGGTACACTTGCACACAGGTTTTGATTTGAATTAACTTGTTAGGAAGGTTCCAAACATCTTGGAGAGCTAACCACAGATCTTATGTTGATGTAGGCTTGCACAAATCCTTCTGTCTGAGACAAGCCCACACAGACTCAATTATGTTGATATCTGGGCTCCATGGGCACCAAATCATCACTTCCAGGACTCCTTGTTCTTTATGTTGAAGATATTATTTACTTTGGCTGTATGTTTGGGGTCATTGTACTGGTGTACAATACATTTTGAGCCAATCAGACATCTCCCTGGTTTCATTACATCATGGATAAGCGTCTGCCTGCATGTGGACACCAAGAAATGGGAAATGTTGAGGACCGAAGAAGCAGTAATTGGCCAAGAAGATGACTAGCAGTGCCATCAGTTCAGCATTGTAAGTAACCAGTGGGACCAAGCTAACACCCCTCTATTATTTGAAGACGTCTAGCCAGAAGTCTTCACGGAAGAATTGTAGGTAAAAGCCATACCATGATCATGGAAACAAAACCATGCAACTCAACTATGCATGAAAATACAGGAACTGGGGTATAGGAAAGTGCTCTTGACTGAAATATTTGGTAGTAACAGAAGTGAAAGGACTGTATAGTGGCGCAATAATGAGAGCCTGCAGGGAACAGTGAAGCATGGAGAAGGTTCCTTGCAAGATTGGGGCTGCATTTCAGCAAATGGAATTTGCCCAAGATTAATGGTGTCCTCAATGATGAGAAAAACAAGACAGATATTTAGCCATCTTGTAATACCATCATGGAGACGTCTGATTGGCCCTGAGTCATTGTGCAGCAGGAAAATGACCCCAAACATACAACCAATGTCTTCAGCCTAAAGAAGCACCAAGAGTCCTGGAGGCGATGATATGGTCCCTACAAAGCCCTGATCTCATCAAAGAGTCTGTCCACGGATACATGAAGGATCTGCACAAGCCTACATCTATAGAAGATCTGTGGTTAGTTCTCCAAGATGATTGGAACCTCTTCCCTGCCAAATCCCTTCAAAAACTTTGCATGTGAAGTGAAAAAACTATCTGCTGAACTGAAGGCAAAAGCTGGTCACTCCAAATACTGATTTGGTTTACATTCCTCTTTTGTTCATTCACTTGGCATTTTGTTAATTAATAAAACAAACTATTAAAACATCTATTCTTGAAAGCATTCTTACTTTGCAGCATTAGTTCCACAACTGCTGAAAACCTTTGCACAGTTCTGTATACACATTCATAGCATGTAATCAAGGTGGCCCTCAGTGAGTCAGGGACTGGTGCGATCAGAGACTGGGCACGAGCAATTTCACATAACTGTTTCTTGCTCTGGTGGCATCAATATGGGTATAGCTGTTGTATCTAAGCACATCATTATGGGTGTAGCTGTTGTATCTAAGCTTATTACACATCATTGTGGGTGTAGCTGCTGTATCTAAGCACATCATTATGGGTGTAGCTGCTGTATCTAAGCACATCATTATGGGTGTAGCTGTTGTATCTAAGCTTATTACACATCATTGTGGGTGTAGCTGCTGTATCTAAGCACATCGTTATGGGTGTAGCTGTTGTATCTAAGCTTATTACACATCATTATGGGTGTAGCTGTTATATCTAAGCTAATTACACATCATTATGGGTGTAGCTGCCGTATCTAAGCTAATTACACATCATTATGGGTGTAGCTGCTGTATCTAAAGCACATCATTATGGGTGTAGCTGTTGTATCTAAGCTTATTACACATCATTATGGGTGTAGCTGCTGTATCTAAGCACATCGTTATGGGTGTAGCTGTTGTATCTAAGCTAATTACACATCATTATGGGTGTAGCTGCTGTATCTAAGCACATCATTATGGGTGTAGCTGTTGTATCTAAGCTTATTACACATCATTGTGGGTGTAGCTGCTGTATCTAAGCACATCGTTATGGGTGTAGCTGTTGTATCTAAGCTTATTACACATCATTATGGGTGTAGCTGCTGTATCTAAGCACATCGTTATGGGTGTAGCTGTTGTATCTAAGCTTATTACACATCATTATGGGTGTAGCTCTTGTATCTAAGCTTATTACACATCATTATGGGTGTAGCTGCTGTATCTAAGCACATCATTATGGGTGTAGCTGTTGTATCTAAGCTTATTACACATCATTATGGGTGTAGCTGCTGTATCTAAGCACATCGTTATGGGTGTAGCTGTTATATCTAAGCTAATTACACATCATTATGGGTGTAGCTGCCGTATCTAAGCTAATTACACATCATTATGGGTGTAGCTGCTGTATCTAAAGCACATCATTATGGGTGTAGCTGTTGTATCTAAGCTTATTACACATCATTATGGGTGTAGCTGCTGTATCTAAGCACATCGTTATGGGTGTAGCTGTTGTATCTAAGCTAATTACACATCATTATGGGTGTAGCTGCTGTATCTAAGCACATCATTATGGGTGTAGCTGTTGTATCTAAGCTTATTACACATCATTATGGGTGTAGCTGCTGTATCTAAGCACATCGTTATGGGTGTAGCTGTTGTATCTAAGCTTATTACACATCATTATGGGTGTAGCTCTTGTATCTAAGCTTATTACACATCATTATGGGTATAGCTGCTGGATCTAAGCTTATTACAAATCATTATGGCTATAGCTATTGTATCTAAGCTTATTATACATAATTATGGGTATAGCTGCTGTATCTAAGCACATCATTATGGGTATAGCTATTGTATCTAAGCTTATTACACATCATTATGGGTATAGCTGCTGTATCTAAGCCTATTACAACACTTTCTGTCTCCGTACAATCCAATGTAACCCTGTAACTCCCAGACCACACATGGCCGCACACTGACTGGCAGGGAGCCTGCAGGCAGTGGCCAGGGCTGCGGTCACTGTGGCTAGTACCGGGTGACCAGTGACGGACAGTGTGCACTCACCGCAGCCTCGTAGCAGCTGATGAGCTCCTGGAGCAGGCAGAGCAGTGCCAGCAGCTTGGTCCTTGGCATGGTGTCCCGGCAGATAGGCTGGTGTTACTGAGGTGCCAGTGTGTGGCCTGGCAGCATCCCCTCACGAGTCCCCTGTTCTCATGTGAGAGCGCAATGTGAAATGGGCGCTGAGGAAAGTTCGCAGTTTGTTGGCGCTAACTCCCCTCCCACTGCAGCCCCCACCTCCTCACAGGGACCTCCATGAAGCTGAACCCCTCGTCTGCGCTGCTGCAGAGCTCCGGTCCCAGCACAACGGCTCACTCTGCACCTCGGAGGGAAGCGCACGGTGCCCGGGCAGAGCTGGCATCAGAGGCTGCTGGTAAGTGACGGTGCCCGGGGCTGCTGCTAGCTGGGGGGCTCTCACCTACTGAGAGATGTCAGGATAGTCAGCCATATCGCGACAGGCGCTGCATTCTACCTACAGTATATGTGACTGCTGTGTCCCCTCAGTGTCTGTAGCGCCCAGCTCTGCTTGCTGTCAGTGGAGGGGAATAGTCCATGCCCAGCCTTATTACAAGTGCATGGCTGTCAGGGGATTGCTGGGCTGGCACACTGTAACGAGCTGCAGCATGGGACAGTCGCTCAGTGCCAGTTACAGAACAAGTAATCTTTCATTCCCTGACCTGAGGGTGCCCCCATTTATAGGGGTACACTGGCTGGTGATCACTAGGTGGGCACCAGCACATACACTGCAAGGGTGATCTAATAATACTAATATTACGCCGCGCCAATGTGGTCACACAGAGGCTGCTACACTACGGGGCTCTCGTCACTAATAGTCCTTCTAGACGGGTGGTCCGTGGGTACCCCTTAGATATGTTCCCCGATGAGCTTTTGGTGAGTTTGTGACTGTATATTTTTACATTTTACGTTTCCAGCCAAGTGGATGGGATATATAGAGCTCTCGTGCACACTGCGCTTCTTTTTTACTCAGCGTAACGACCCGCGGTGCAAGTTTCACATCCGCAGCATGTCAACTTCTGAGTTTTCTGTGCGGATTTTTCCCATAGTAAAGGACTAGATGCAGAAGATACTCAGGTAAAAAAAAACGGTGTTTACACTACGGAAACGCATCCAAAACGCATGGAATCCACACATTAGTATATCAATAAAGGGTGCTCAAAGCCAATTACTAGAAGGTATAAAAACAAAGCAGCTTTATTTAATGAAGGTTGAACTTGATGGCCCTAGATGTTCTTTTCAGCCTATGAAACTATATGTAACTATGTGAAGCAGGACACACCAGCAAGAAACAAAAACCACTGCAGAAAAAGCAATAAAAACACAATGAAAAACCACAAGTAACCTAATAGTGGGTGTAGAAATGTTTCTGCAGCATCAAACACCAAAAGCGCAGGGTGGGAACGTGACCCTAAGGTTTATTTACTACTTTAGTAGCTCCCACAAAATGGTTGTAAATGTGCTGTAACTTTTCTATATAGCAGTGGATATACTATTGGTGCAACCTGTGCAGCCGCATTCGGCGGCCCCAGAGGTAAGGGGGTCTCTACTACCTCCATGGGTGGAGTATGATGAGCTATTGGACTGAAAAGAGCCTACAAACTCTTCTGCACTGTGGTCCTCCCTCCTCTGTCTGTGATCACCCCTATTCCCATGTATTGCAGGTCATGTATAATAATGTCTTGTGTATAATAATGTCTTGTGGGTTTTGTGATCGTTTCACTGCATTTCCATAAATATCGCTTGTGTCCAGTTAGTATCCATATATTAAAAAAACTAACCAGCACTTTCAAACAGAAAAAGACAAGTGTGAACAGGTGCAAGCTGCATACAACTAACAAACTAAAGCTGCACTCTGTAACACTATAGTATGTAAATATTGAATATATGAGATTAGAACTGCATTACTGCTGTGGAAAACATTGTAAAAGATTAAAGTTCTTAGCGCATAAATTAGCCAATTCGTGTGAGCCCGACAGCCAGAGACAAGGTGTACCCCTTTGTTGGGACCCTAAACCTAACATGATGCATCTCCCAGTCTAAAATCCTACAGTTATATGGGCAGGTAGGATAAAGCTCTATCTAAAATCACCTTAGGCTGATGGGAGGAGTGCTCAGTCAGAGGGCATGTACTGCAAATACCAAAAAACTGAGCAGTTATTCCAAGCAGAAAAACGATGAGTGTGAACAGGTGCAAACTAAGAGAGCCACTCTATATAATGTATATAACTAACAAATTATTATTAATTAGAAAAGATGTTAAAAAATGAAAGTAATTAGTGCACAAATTGGCCAACGACAAGGAGTGGGCTCATACGAATTGGCGAATTTGTTCACTAACTACCTTCATGTTTTAACATGTTTTCTACAGCAGTAATGCAGTTCCAATTACATATATTCAATATTTACATACTATATCGTTTCAAAGTGCAGCCTTAATTTGTTTGTTATATAGAGCGGCTCTCTTAGCTTATACCTGTTCACACTAGTCTTTTTCTGTTTGGAAATACCGGTCAGTTTTTGATATTTGCAGTAAATGCTTTCTGACTGAGCACTCCTCCCATCAGCCTAAGGCTTCTTTCACGCTTCCATCGGTACGGGGCCGTCGCTAAGCGTCAGCGCGACATACCGACGGACGCCGTGAAAATTCGGCACAACGTGGGCAGCGGATGCAGTTTTTCAACGCATCCGCTGCCCATCCTAAAGTCCCATGGAGGAAGGGGCGGAGTTCCGGCCGTTCATGCGCGGTAGGAAATGCAGGATCCGACGTACGAAAAAACTTTTCCTTGAACGTGTGTTTTAAATGGTGTTTTAAGGTGTTTTTAAATAGAGCTTTATCATACCTGCCCATATATTGGTAGGCTTTTAACCAGGGGAGGCATCATGATAAGTTTAGGGTCTCAATAAAGGAGTACGCTTTGTCATTGGCTGGTGGGCTGATATGAATTGGCTAATTACCTTAATTTTTTAACATGTTTTCTACATCAGTAATTCTGTTCCAATTTCATATATTCAGTGTTTACATAGTATAGCGTTTCAGAGTGCAGCTTTAATTGGAAAGTTAGTATCCATAGGCTGATAAAAAAAATACATGCAACTGGCACCTAAAGTTATAGATACTGTGTGGCTTGATTACTATGTCATAGGGACAAAACAATAGATGACCGCTTAAATGGAGGCAAGGCCTAAAGGCTGAGTCACACATAACGATATCGTTAACGATATCGTTGCAACGTCACGCTTTTGGTGACGTAGCAACGATCCCCGCTAACGATCTTGTTATGTGTGACAGCGACCAACGATCAGGCCCCTGCTGGGAGATCGTTGGTCGATGGGAATGATCAGGACCTTTTTTTGGTCGCTGATCACCCGCTGTCATCGCTGGATCGGCGTGTGTGACGCCGATCCAGCGATGTGTTCACTTGTAACCAGGGTAAATATCGGGTTACTAAGCGCAGGGCCGCGCTTAGTAACCCGATATTTACCCTGGTTACCATTGTAAAAGTAAAAAAAAAACCAGTACATACTCACATTCTGATGTCTGTCACGTCCCCCGACGTCCACAGGGTTAAAACTGCTTTCGGCAGGAGCGCTGCTATGCACGCGCTGCTGCCGAGAGCTTCGCTGCACTGAATGTGTCAGCACTGGCCGTAAAGCAGAGCACAGTGGTGACGTCATCGCTGTTACTGCCGGCGCTGCCTGACACATTCAGTGCAGGGAAGCTCTCGGCAGCAGCGCGTGCATAGCAGCGCTCCTGCCGAAAGCAGTTTTAACCCTGTGGACGCCGGGGGACGTGACAGACATCAGAATGTGAGTATGTAGTGTTTTTTTTTTTACTTTTACAATGGTAACCAGGGTAAATATCGGGTTACTAAGCGCGGCCCAGCACTTAGTAACCCGATGTTAACCCCGGTTACCCGGGTGCTGCAGGGGGACTTCGGCATCGTTGAAGACAGTTTCAACGATGCCGAAGTCGTTCCCCTGATCGTTGGTCGCTGGAGAGAGCTGTCTGTGTGACAGCTCCCCAGCGACCACACAACGACTTACCAACGATCACGGCCAGGTCGTATCGCTGGTCGTGATCGTTGGTAAGTCGTTTAGTGTAACGGTACCTTTAACAAAAATGTCACATACCTAAAATAGTGCATGACGAATGTGAGGAGTATGTTATGACCAGTACTTCTTCAGTAGGTGTTTGCTGTCTGACACTTTTGTATCAGGTTGTGTCAATAGTTCTAAAGGATGAAAAGCTATGTAGCACAAAGACATCATGTTGTGTCTGATTAACATGACATCAGACACAACATGATGTCTTTGTGCTACGTAGCTTTTCATCCTTTAGAACTATTGACGCAGGGCAGACAAAGTACGCCTGCGCTGCAGCCGCGGTGTGAAGACCAGAAGAGGACGTCATGGAATGAAGATAGGAGGCACCGGACCAGACCTGAGACACCCATCGGACCCGGACCGCAGTGGGAGCGCCCCTGGGTGAGTATAATCTAACCTCTTTTTCTCATCTTTCAGGCCGGCGCTCACAGTCAGTGCGGGAAGCAGACGGCCAGGGACCTGACGGACATCAGAAGGTGAGTATGTACTGTTTTTTTTTTACATTTACAATGGTAACCAGGGTAAACATCGGGTTACCAACACATGCAAAAGTTGCCTCACACAAAACTTGCACATACTCAAAAGGCACCACACATAAAACTCGCCACGCACAAAACTCGCCATGCGCAAAACTTGCTGCACACAACTTGCTACACTAACCTGTCACATGCAACTCGACACACAAAAAGTTGCTACACGCATGTCGCCAAACAAAACTCATCTCACAAAAGTCGCTACATGCATGTCACCACACGCAACTCAACACACACAACTTGACACACGAAACTCGCCCTAAAACACACACAAGTCTGGTATTATCCTTCAAAAATAAAAATCTGATTAATAAGCAGACAAACTACAAGAGCAACAAATGTACCATATAGGAATCCGGCAGCTGTCAGTCACATGACCTGTCTATTATGTGTATGTGTGAGCTAATATATACTGCCAGGGGGTGGGCTTACTGTTGGCTGGGGATTTATCAGGCTGCCAATTTAGCTTACAAATACTGAGGTAAAAATACTGACCAAATAACGTGTGAACGAGGTCTAATACAGGAGGAGATGACATACAGATATATACTATTTACAGGGGAGATGACACACAGGTATATACTATATACAGGAGGAGATGACACACAGATATATACTATATACAGGAGAGATGACACACAGGTATATACTATATACAGGAGGAGATGACACACACATATATACTATATACAGGGGAGATGACTCACTGGTATATACTACATACAGGGGAGATGACATACAGGTATATACTATATACAAGAGGAGATGACACACAGGTATATACTATATACAGGAGCAGATTACCTACAGGTATATAGTATATACAGGAGGAGATGACATACAGGTATATGCTATGTATAGGAGGAGATGACATACAGGTATATACTATATACAGGAGGAGATGACACACAGATATATACTATATATAGGTGAGATGACACACAGGTATATAGTATATACAGGAGGAGATTACATACAGGTATATACTATATATAGGAGGAGATGACATACAGGTACATACTATATACAGGGGAGATGACACACAGCAGGTATATACTATATACAGGGGAGATTACATACAGGTATATACTATATACAGGAGATGACATACAGGTGTATACTATATATAAGGGAGATGACAAACATGTATATACTAAGGTGAAAATGAGAGGTGTGAGGTGAAAATGAAAAGGTGTGAGTGCAAAATGAGAGGAGTGAGGGAAAATAGTGCAGTGATCGGAAAATGACAGATGTGAGGTCGAAATGACAAGTGTTAGGGGGGAATGAGAGGAGTGAGGGGGAAAATAAGAGGAGTGAGGGGGAAAATGAGAGGTGTGAGGGAGAAAATGAGAGATGTGAGGGGGAAAATGAAAGATGTGATGGGGAAAATGAGAGGCGTGATGGGAAAATAAGAGAAGTGAGGTGCTATAACTAACCACAGATATTTACTATGCCCAGGCAACGCCGGGCTCTTCAGCTAGTAATGTATAAATATGAAAAAAAATGTAAGAAATGGACCTACATAAAAAGGCAGATGCAATGTGTGGCCAGAAAAGCAATATAAATAAATAATAGTAAAGTGCAAGTGCACATACTGTCACCTTATTAATGCACTGGTGACCACATAAATCTGTGCCAGCTAATTAAATTCTAATACACTAATGACCACTTAAATCTGTTCCAGCTAGTTAGTAAAGCCTGCCCATCAAGTGAAGTATAAATATACTGCCACAATATTGCATGGTATAGTATCTGATAAAGCTTGACAAAGCTCACGCGAAATGCTCGTCGGTGGCGGAGAGGCGTGTGTTCCTGCCCGATTACCAGTATGGGTAAGCACTTTTGGGAGAGGGGAGAGTATTTGGAAGCATACCATACGCATTGTGCAATAGGATGAGCTGCTTCATACATTGATCTTCACCCCCTTGATCCTTTTGTCGGAAGGCACTAGCACTTTACATTATGCCCCTATTGGTTTTCAGTCAGGACACACTAGCCGTTATCTTCCTGATCCTTTATTGTTTGTGTCTCTCTGATTTAATTTTGTAATTATGTATACTTTTGGAATAAAATATCTGTTGTATTTATTGAATTTGTCATTAAAATTATTCCTTTTATAATGATTGTAGACCCTATACTGTTATGACCCCAATGGCGAGGGTCTCAGAGGAACGTGGAAGTCTGCAGAATACAAAAATCCAGCTCATAGGGCAGTGGTAACTGGGTTGACCATATATCTACTCCTAATGCCAACACTAGAAGTAGCCGGGGATCATTCCTACGTTGATTCTAGATGACACGCGCCAGCCGGAGAATCTAGCTACCCCTAGTAGAGGAAAACAAAGACCTTTCTTGCCTCCAGAGAAGGGGACCCCAAAGCTGGATAGAAGCCCCCCACAAATAATGACGGTGAGGTAAGAGGAAATGACAAACACAGAAATGAACCAGGTTTAGCACAGAGAGGCCCGCTTACTGATAGCAGAATAAAGAAAGGTAACTTATATGGTCAACAAAAACCCTATCAAAATCCACACTGGAAATTCAAGAACCCCCGAACCGTCTAACGGTCCGGGGGGAGAACACCAGCCCCCTAGAGCTTCCAGCAAAGGTCAGGATATAGATTTGGAACAAGCTGGACAAAAATACAAAACCAAAACAAATAGCAAAAAGCAAAAGGCAGACTTAGCTGATATAACTGGAACCAGGATCAGTAGACAAGAGCACAGCAGACTAGCTCTGATAACTACGTTGCCAGGCATTGAACTGAAGGTCCAGGGAGCTTATATAGCAACACCCCTAACTAACGACCCAGGTGCGGATAAAAGGAATGACAGAAAAACCAGAGTCAAAAAACTAGTAACCACTAGAGGGAGCAAAAAGCAAATTCACAACAGTACCCCCCCCTTAGTGAGGGGTCACCGAACCCTCACCACGACCACCAGGGCGATCAGGATGAGCGGCATGAAAGGCACGAACTAAATCGGCCGCATGAACATCAGAGGCGACCACCCAGGAATTATCCTCCTGACCATAGCCCTTCCACTTGACCAGGTACTGAAGCCTCCGCCTGGAGAGGCGAGAATCCAAGATCTTCTCCACCACGTACTCCAACTCGCCCTCAACCAACACCGGAGCAGGAGGCTCAGCAGAAGGAACTACAGGCACAATGTACCGCCGCAACAAGGACCTATGAAATACATTGTGAATAGCAAACGACACAGGAAGATCCAGACGAAAAGATACAGGATTAAGGATTTCCAATATCTTGTAAGGCCCAATAAAACGAGGTTTAAATTTGGGAGAGGAGACCTTCATAGGAACAAAGCGGGAAGAAAGCCATACCAAATCCCCAACGCGTAGTCGGGGACCCACACCGCGGCGGCGGTTGGCAAAGCGCTGAGCCTTCTCCTGTGACAACTTCAAGTTGTCCACCACATGATTCCAGATCTGCTGCAACCTATCCACCACAGAATCCACCCCAGGACAGTCAGAAGGCTCCACATGACCCGAAGAAAAGCGAGGATGGAAACCAGAGTTGCAGAAAAAAGGCGAAACCAAGGTGGCGGAACTAGCCCGATTATTAAGGGCAAACTCAGCCAACGGCAAGAATGTCACCCAATCGTCCTGATCAGCAGAGACAAAACACCTCAAATAAGCCTCCAAAGTCTGATTGGTTCGCTCCGTCTGTCCATTAGTCTGAGGATGGAAAGCAGACGAAAACGACAAATCAATGCCCATCCTACTACAAAAGGATCGCCAGAACCTGGAAACGAACTGGGATCCTCTGTCTGACACAATATTCTCAGGGATGCCGTGCAAACGAACCACGTTCTGGAAAAACACAGGAACCAGATCGGAAGAGGAAGGCAGCTTAGGCAAGGGAACCAAATGGACCATCTTGGAGAAGCGATCACATATCACCCAGATAACGGACATGCCCTGAGATAGCGGAAGATCAGAAATGAAATCCATGGAGATATGTGTCCAAGGTCTCTTCGGGACAGGCAAGGGCAAGAGCAAACCGCTGGCACGAGAACAGCAAGGCTTAGCTCGAGCACAAGTCCCACAGGACTGCACAAATGACCGCACATCCCTTGACAAGGAAGGCCACCAAAAGGACCTGGCCACCAGATCTCTGGTGCCAAAAATTCCCGGGTGACCTGCCAACACCGAGGAATGAACCTCGGAAATTACTCTGCTGGTCCACTTATCCGGAACAAACAGTCTGTCAGGTGGACAAGACTCAGGCCTATCAGCCTGAAATCTCTGCAACACACGTCGCAGATCCGGAGAAATAGCTGACAAGATAACTCCATCTTTAAGAATACCAACAGGATCAGCGACTCCAGGAGCATCAGGCACAAAGCTCCTAGAAAGAGCATCGGCCTTCACATTCTTTGAACCTGGTAAATACGAGACAACAAAATCAAAGCGGGAGAAAAACAATGACCAGCGGGCCTGTCTCGGATTAAGGCGTTTAGCAGACTCGAGATACATCAGATTTTTGTGATCAGTCAAGACCACCACACGATGCTTAGCACCCTCGAGCCAATGACGCCACTCCTCAAATGCCCATTTCATGGCCAACAACTCCCGATTGCCCACATCATAATTTCGCTCGGCAGGCGAAAACTTCCTAGAGAAAAAGGCACAAGGCTTCATAACAGAGCAACCAGGGCCTCTCTGCGACAAAACGGCCCCTGCCCCAATCTCCGAAGCATCCACCTCAACCTGAAAGGGAAGTGAGACGTCAGGCTGGCACAAAACAGGCGCCGAAGTAAACCGGTGTTTCAACTCCTGGAAAGCCTCCACGGCAGCAGGAGCCCAGTTAGCTACATCGGAGCCCTTCTTGGTCATATCCGTCAAAGGTTTCACAATGCTAGAAAAATTAGCGATAAAACGACGGTAGAAGTTAGCGAAGCCCAAGAACTTCTGAAGACTCAACTGACGAGGGCTGAGTCAAATCAAGAATAGCTCGGACCTTGACTGGGTCCATCTCCACAGCAGAAGGGGAAAAAATGAACCCCAAAAAGGGAACCTTCTGCACACCAAAGAGACACTTTGAGCCCTTGACAAACAAAGAATTTTCACGCAAAATTTTAAAGACCAACCTGACCTGCTCCACATGCGAATCCCAATTATCAGAAAAAACCAAAATATCATCCAGATAAACAATCAAAAATTTATCCAGATACTTCCGGAAAATGTCATGCATAAAGGACTGAAAAACTGAAGGCGCATTGGAGAGCCCAAAAGGCATCACCAAGTACTCAAAATGACCTTCGGGCGTATTGAATGCGGTTTTCCATTCATCACCTTGCTTAATGCGCACAAGGTTGTACGCACCACGAAGGTCTATCTTGGTGAACCACTTGGCACCCTTAATCCGGGCAAACAAGTCAGACAACAGCGGTAAAGGATACTGAAATTTGACAGTGATCTTATTTAAAAGCCGATAATCAATACAAGGTCTCAAAGATCCGTCCTTTTTTGCCACAAAAAAGAATCCCGCACCAAGAGGGGAAGAAGACGGACGAATATGTCCCTTCTCCAGAGACTCCTTGATATATGAACGCATAGCGGTATGTTCAGGTACCGACAGATTAAACAGTCTTCCCTTAGGAAATTTACTGCCTGGGATCAAATCTATAGCACAGTCACAGTCCCTATGAGGAGGCAGTGCACTGGACTCAGACTCACTGAAGACATCCTGATAATCAGACAAATACTCCGGAACTTCCGAAGGCGTAGAAGAAGCAATAGACACAGGCAGGGAATCCCCATGAATACCACGACAGCCCCAACTTGAGACTGACATAGCCTTCCAGTCCAGGACTGGATTATGGGTCTGTAACCATGGCAGCCCTAAAACAACCAAATCATGCATTTTATGTAAAACCAGGAAACGTATCACCTCGCGGTGTTCAGGAGTCATGCACATGGTAACCTGTGTCCAATACTGCGGTTTATTTGCTGCCAATGGTGTAGCATCAATACCCCTAAGAGGAATAGGATTTTCTAATGGTTCAAGAGTAAAACCACAGCGCTTAGCAAATGAGAGATCCATGAGACTCAGGGCAGCACCTGAATCTACAAACGCCATGACAGGATAAGATGACAGTGAGCAAATCAAAGTTACAGACAGAATAAATTTAGGTTGCAAATTACCAACGGTGACAGGACTAACAACCTTAGCTATACGTTTAGAGCATGCTGAGATAACATGTGTAGAATCACCACAGTAGTAGCACAAGCCATTCCGGCGTCTATGAATTTTCCGCTCATTTCTAGTCAGGATTCTATCACATTGCATTAAATCAGGTGTCTGTTCAGACAACACCATGAGGGAATTTGCGGTTTTTCTATCACATTGCACCGATTTAGGTGTCTGTTCAGACAACACCATGAGGGAATTTGCGGTTTTGCGCTCCCGCAACCGCCGGTCAATTTGAATAGCCAGTGCCATAGTATCATTCAGACCTGTGGGAATGGGAAAACCCACCATAACATTCTTAATGGCTTCAGAAAGGCCATTTCTAAAATTAGCGGCCAGTGCACACTCGTTCCAATGTGTCAGCACGGACCATTTCCGAAATTTTTGGCAATAAACTTCAGCCTCGTCCTGCCCCTGAGACATAGCCAGCAAGGCCTTTTCTGCCTGAATCTCAAGATTGGGTTCCTCATAAAGTAAACCGAGCGCCAGAAAAAACGCATCAAGATCAGCCAATGCCGGATCTCCTGGCGCCAGCGAAAAAGCCCAATCCTGAGGGTCGCCCCGTAAGAACGAAATAACAATTTTTACTTGCTGAGCAGAATCTCCAGATGAACAGGGTCTCAGGGACAAAAACAATTTACAATTATTCACGAAATTCCTAAACTTAAACCTGTCTCCGGAAAACAGTTCAGGAATCGGTATTTTAGGTTCTGACCTAGGATTTCTGATAACATAGTCTTGTATGCCCTGCACACGAGTAGCCAGCTGGTCCACACTTGTAATCAAGGTCTGGACATTCATGTCTGCAGCAAGCATAGCCACTCTGAGGTAAAGGGGAAGAAGAAAAAAAAAAAAAAAAAAAAACTCAGAATCTTCTTTCTTATAATCCCTCTTCTGCAATGCATTAAACATTTAATACGGGCCTGGCAAACTGTTATGACCCCAATGGCGAGGGTCTCAGAGGAACGTGGAAGTCTGCAGAATACAAAAATCCAGCTCATAGGGCAGTGGTAACTGGGTTGACCATATATCTACTCCTAATGCCAACACTAGAAGTAGCCGGGGATCATTCCTACGTTGATTCTAGATGACACGCGCCAGCCGGAGAATCTAGCTACCCCTAGTAGAGGAAAACAAAGACCTTTCTTGCCTCCAGAGAAGGGGACCCCAAAGCTGGATAGAAGCCCCCCACAAATAATGATGGTGAGGTAAGAGGAAATGACAAACACAGAAATGAACCAGGTTTAGCACAGAGAGGCCCGCTTACTGATAGCAGAATAAAGAAAGGTAACTTATATGGTCAACAAAAACCCTATCAAAATCCACACTGGAAATTCAAGAACCCCCGAACCGTCTAACGGTCCGGGGGGAGAACACCAGCCCCCTAGAGCTTCCAGCAAAGGTCAGGATATAGATTTGGAACAAGCTGGACAAAAATACAAAACCAAAACAAATAGCAAAAAGCAAAAGGCAGACTTAGCTGATATAACTGGAACCAGGATCAGTAGACAAGAGCACAGCAGACTAGCTCTGATAACTACGTTGCCAGGCATTGAACTGAAGGTCCAGGGAGCTTATATAGCAACACCCCTAACTAACGACCCAGGTGCGGATAAAAGGAATGACAGAAAAACCAGAGTCAAAAAACTAGTAACCACTAGAGGGAGCAAAAAGCAAATTCACAACACTATACTCCGTTTTTTTGTTTTTTGTAGCTGTATTTTGGAGTATCCTACTTTTGGTGCTATTTGGCCTATCCACTGGATGATAGAGCTACCTAGTACTAATGGTGTTTTTGATGGTGCATATTTATTCTATGGTATAGTGCCTGGTAGAAGATGGAGGGGAGAAGGGTCCAAGTCAGTCCCAGGGATGTGTCCACCCCAACGCGCTTTTCGGCATCTGCCTTCTATGCATATATTATTTTCATATTATTATAATGATTCACCTTACATGTGTATGTTGTCTTTTGAAACCTTTGTGACTATGCCTCATTAGTGAGTGGATTTCTCAAGGGTTTCATCCGAATCACATATTTTGTAGATTTAGATGGTAACTCCGATTTAAGTGCTCACTGTTGAGCACATAATCAATGTGATCCAAAATGTTCTGTTCCCCAAAATGCCACCAATAAAAGCTTCTACTCAACCCACAAGAAACAAATCCTCACTCATGTTCATCATATATTAATATAAATATAGGGGATGTCCAAATTACTGGTAGCTCAAAAGCTCTGGAAAAGTAACATGGCTCCCATCAAAATAAAAATCCAGTGAAATCTGCACTTCGAAATCCAAATGCCCCTTCCTCCTGAGCCCCACAGTGTGCCTAAACCGGCGTTAACATCCACATGTTTGACATTACTGTAGCGAGAAGCCCACTAATTTACCAGGTGTATGTCTCCAGAAGCACAAGCTGGGTGCAATGTACTGGGCATTACACTGGCAGATTTACATTTACACTTGAGGGGGGATTCTGCTTTTCTGGCACTTTAGAGCTCTGTATGTGGAGTCCACAAATTATTATACGAAATTTGTTCTCCAAATAGCTCTACTTCCCTCCCCAGTCTCGCCGTGTGACCAAACAGTACTTACAGCCACATATGGGGTATTGACACGTTCACGAGAAATTGTGTAACAAATTATGTGGTAATTTTTCCCTTTTGAAAATGTAAAATCTGGGTCTAAAACAACATTATAGTGGTAAAAATGTAATTTGTTTTTCACCACTCAATTATATAACATTTTATGAAACACGTAGTGTCAGTATGCTAAGTGTACCCCTAGATAATTTCATTAAGGGGTGTAGTTTGTAAAATGTGGGGTCGCTTATGGGGGGTACTGCTGTCCTGTACCATTTCAGGCACATCTGCACTCCGATATGGCGCTCCTTCCCTTCTGAGCTTTGCACTGTGCCTAAAGTAATTGTTGAAAACATATGGGGCATTGACGTACTCAGGAGACATTGTGTAACAAATTTTGTGGTACATTTTCTCCTTTATCCCTTTGAAAATTAAAAACTTGAGGTTATAACAACTTTTTAGTAGAAAAAATTTAACTTTTAACTTTCAATGCCCAATTTTATACAATTCTGTGAAATACCTGTGGGTTTAAAATTCTTCAAACAGATGTAGTTTCCTAAATGGGGTCAATTGTGGGAGTTTCTGCTGTTCTGGAACCTTGGCGGTTCTCCAGATGCGACATGGCGTCCATAATCTATTCCAGACAGTTTTACACTTCAAAAGTAAAATGGCGCTTCTTCCCTTCCAAGCCCTGCCATGCATCCAAACAGTAGTTTTCCATCACTTATGGGATATCAGCATACTCAGGAAAAATTGCACAACAAATTGTTTGGTCCATTTTCTCCTGTTGCCCTTGTGAAAATGAAAAAATTGCGGCTAAAACAAAATTATTTTTAATTTTCACTGTCCAATGTTTTAAAATTCTGTGAAAAATGCTCATTACACCCCTAGATAAATTCCTTGAAGGGCTTAGTTTCCAAAATGGCGTCACTTGTAGGGGGTTTCCACTGTTTTGGCTCATCAGGGGCTCTGCAAAGGCGACATGGCTCCTGCTATTTATTCCAGACAATTTTGCACTCCAAAAGCCAAATAACGCTCCTTCTCTTCCAAGCCCTGTCATGTGCCCAAGCAGTAGTTTTGCATCAGATATGGGGTATCGGCTTATTCGGGAAAAATTGCACAACATATTTTGGGGTCAATTTTGTCCTGTTACCCTTGTACCATCGTCTTGAATAACTTGGCTGAAAAAATAACTTTCATGCCCATATATTCCTAATCCGATCATAGACATTTATGACATATTTAGTTTTTAACATTAATGTCTGATAGGTGCAAGTCATATACTGAGAGTCCACATCTATGTCAAGAACATGGGTCTTCTCACAAATTTCCTGCTATTTAGGTGGCCAGAGTGCCACAATGGAGAGCTGGTCATGTTTGCGCTCACCTCTAACACTTCTTTGTGAGTTATAGAAACAGCAAATTATGTTCTACAAATGTGCCTGGCTATTTCCATATAATATACAGATTTAGGTCATATTCACAGATCCCAAACTCAACAGCTTCAAAGTCATGTATGAGACTTTCAAGTTAAGGTCAGCGACCACCAGGCCGGTCAGTGCATTGTAGTTTGTACTTGGACAGCAACAAACGAATGCCTGAATACGGCATAACTAAACATTTATTGAAGTTTGATTCACTAAAACCATGGGGGCTTTCAGATTTTGGAGTTTCAATGCGAATGATAAAATGTAGCTGTAATATAGTCACTTGAGGCATCAGACTGCTTTTCATGGGTTATGTGAATATTTGCAATTATGTTAACTTTATATAATTAAAGGTTTTGAGCAATGTCAGTGCGTTTTACCTTTTTCCTGTTTCTTTTAATAGATAGCCTGGGTAAAAGTAGCCAGGATGGTGGTCACCGAAGGCATTACAAGATGTCATAGAAACCATCAGCAATGGAAGAAGAGTGTGTCATGGTAAGTACAGCTGCTGGGCAAGTAATCTGAGTTACACACTTACAACATGTAAGAGTTCTTCCCTGCTAAAGCATTGTTTTTAAGAATACATTAAATCTTGAAATAGGAATGTTTATAATGCGCTTAGTTATGTGCTGCTAATTATTATCTCTTGGTACTCAAAAATAAATTGTTATAATAGTGAGTAAAACTGTATACCCATAAGTTATGCAATCTGCCAGTCCAGTGTGTTTCTGGTGGTGTTATAGGTCTCTTCAGTCCACTAATAAAAATCTCATTGTTGCTATAAGGTACAGTGCTATTTAAGAGTAAATGCCTGCTGCAGATGCTCTTTATTACGTTTACGTTATACTAGTTTATGGTTCTAGATGAAGGAAACCTAATTTTACACAAAATATGTATTTTCTTGTCAGAATTATTTTAGGATTGATATCAAAGACATACCTTTGATGAACCTCCTAAAAACTATTCATGCAAAAATCTAACTGTATAATATAGAATTAAAATTAAGTATTCTGTGCTGCACATTTGTATATAGGGCAGAGTAAGACAGACGAAAATGACTAAAGCCCTTAACTTGACTTTAAGCTAAGTACCCACGTGCAAACGTACAATATTTCATCTATATTGATATCCCTGTGGCAGTAGGGCATCTGTTTTTATACATCAGTTTTTAATTATATTTACAAGACCAAACTTAGTTTCTTATGTTAATAACTGCAATCTATCTGTAAAGATTGGATGCTATGCGAATGATTGGTGCTGGATAAAGTTTTTTTGTACACCTATGGACTTGAATAGGCAAGTGTCATCCAAAATACAGAAGAGACTTGTGACTAATGCAATATATTTGCCAGTGAACATTTGGTATGTCATTTGAAAAGCCCAATTGAATAACATTGGTCCTACTGTTATCCTTTTGAGCTCAGTTTTTATCATGGTCAAGTCTCAGACCGAAAATACATTTGGGTGAATGTACTCCTAATGAGAGAGAATCTCTAAAAAGAACTTGCTCTCTAATAAAGTCCTGTGATCAAAGCAAAATCTGCACAGTTTCAAGAAAGCAATCTTTTTGACATAGGAGAAGAGTTAGTCATGAAGTGGTGAGTATAATGTGAGCTAGCAAACTTGCAGACAACGACCCCGATTCATCCAGACTGGCATTTTGTACACTGTTCTTGATGAAGAGTGCACTGGGTTAAGATGCACCACATTTTTTAAGATAAGCGTACTTCTTCATGATTTTCGTACATTTTTCTGCTGCCATAATTTATGCCACCATTTATGGTGTAAACTATGATAAATTTGTTGCATGGGCCCCGAAAAGCTCTGCTTACTTTTCATAAAATTAGTGGGGCTGGTGGAGACTGATGTAAAAATACCAAAATATGCAAGTTTTTTGCATCGGTAAGAATTAAGTTAATTTCCTCCAAGCAGCAGGGCTCTCAGTGTGGGCTCCGTGCAGCTTCAGAACGCTATTCACACAATATCTCCAGGTTAACCCCTTCACGACTGGGTTAATTTCCATCATTTCGTTGTTGTTTTATGCTACCCTTCTTCACAGAGCTAACTTTTATTTTTCTGTCCATATAGACATATGAGAGCTTGTTATTTGCGGGACGAGTTGTACTTTTGCATAACACCTTTCATTTTACTACATAGTGTACTGGAAAATGGGAACAAAATTGCAAGTGGGAAAAAATTGTGAAAAAAACACGCAATTCTGACATTGTTTTTTGGGAATTGTGTTTGCGGTGTACATTTTGCGGTAAAAATGACTTCACATTATGATTCTGCTCATCGTTACGATTATGACAATACCAAACGTGTCCAGATTTTTCATTTTTTGGTCGATGTAGCTGTGTGATGGCTTATTTTTTGTGGGGTGAGACAATGTTTTTATTGATACCCATTTGGGATAGTTGAGACGTTTTGATCGCTTGTTACAGTGACCCCAAAAATGTACTCTATTTTTCAGACTATAAGAAGCACCGGACCATAATACGCACCCTAAGTTTAGAGGAAGAAAATAGGAAAAAAAAATATTTTTATCCTGTCATCAGGATCAGGCATGTCAGGCATTACAGGTGTGTCTTACATGTAGCTTACGGGGGGTAGGCAGCGGGCTCTGGACTAGGAAGAGGGGGTGTCCCATTATTGTGAGGCAGGAGGCCCGCTGTGCACATTGATCTCCTGGCAGTCTTCAGTAAAATGGCAGCAGATGTTGGCGCATGCACAGATTGAGATCTTGACATTGAGCTGAGATCTACATCTGCACATGCACCGACAACCAGTGCCATTTTTCAGAAGTCCACCGTGACGTCAGTCTGCGCAGCAGGAACTGCGCTCTTCCTCGGGACACCCCCTCCTAGTTCAGGGCCAGCAGCATGGCCCCACTGCTGCTGCCACTGGCTTCCTACAATGGCGACCCTGCTCCACCACTTCCGCAGCCTATCAGTAAGCTACATTCGGACTATAAGATGCACCTTCATTTTTCTCTTTGGGGCATAAATGAATGTTTATTGGTATCTGGAACATCAATACTACTGATCAATACATCAATACTAATATAAATTTAGATCTACTGAATATTTGAAGTGTTCCTGTAGGCTTGTAGATATAGATAAAAGTGGTACTGCATATCAATATCTGCTTAAGGCAGATTTTTTTCTGTGCTATGATACAAAATAGCTTGAAGGCAAATTATGCAAATAACAACACCTTTAGCAAATTCAATTGACACAATGTCTTCTTGAGCTACTGCTCACCCTCTCACATACCCCCACAGCATATGATGGTCATCCTCAACCATACTGAACTGGAGAAAAAAAAAGCATAACACACATTTAAATTGAAAACTTAGTTAACTGTCAAATTCACTCTGTTCTCCTGAAAACTGACTTCTCTCTTCTTTTCAGAGTCATTTGGACTCTGGTCCAACTGGATTGGGACCCTGGAACAAGTGTCAATGTCCCTTTAACTGGGACCCTAGACCTAACACAGCAACAGGCTGCAAACTTTGCACAACTGAGAGGGAACTACTTTAGCAGTTGGAGTCCCCTGAGCCCTACTCACCCTGACTTGCTCTATACCGTAGTAGAAGAATAAGCCTTAGAGAAGACAGCTTTTAAGAAGAACCTGTAACAGACCTAGAAATGTCAATTACCTTCACAGGTTCTTCTTTTTCCAGGCTGCCCAGGAGTCAGGAGATGGAGTTCAGTTCCACCTCCACAGCTGATCAGGATACTGCTGCCTACAGTAGTAATCCTGAAGCAGTCATGTCCCCGTTATGAACACCTGTGCTGAGGTGTTCCCCGAAAAGCAAATATTAGAACCAAAACCAACCACATGAGATATTTTGGCACCAGGATGTTCCTTCTCCTCTTCCTCGGCCCGAACGGTCTGGGTATCCTCATCCTCTTTGTGGCGCTCTTGCGTGTCCTACTTCTGTTCCTGGGAAATTGGGTTCCAATGGCGGAGTACAGCGCTGGTGCTGGTGTCTTTCAAAGTCAGCCTCCTCCTCCCACTTTTCAGTGTCTTCTCTAGTCAATTACCCCCCAGCACGTACCAGCCTTTGCGGCACCACACTTTACAGAACAATTAAAATTGATCACATGGCCCTCAGTGCACTGTTCTTCGAACAAAGCTTGCTTCAAGGCCTAAGCCACTCCCGGGTCAGCACGTCCTCTCTCATTATCTCCTCTATGTCTCCTGTCATCTTCCGTGACCATAGGATTCCCTTTGATTTCGTCCTCAAAGGGGTCCAGTTGAGCGTCTTGGGCCGATCCCTCTTTGGGGAACACAAGGGGCAGGTTTCAGATCTTCCCTCTCTTCAGCATTTTCTCCCACAGGGCCCTCAACTTCTCATCTGACACTAAACTGATATCGATAGTGGCATTGCCTGGCCTACAGTTTCACATGCCAGAGGATACCTCCATTTCTTCTATTCTGCTGCTTACATGCTCCAAAATGTAAGCAAAATGGTGTCGGACAGTTACTCACCGCTCCCTTTTCGCCTGATTTGCTCCGTCCTTCCGGGGCCGTACTAGTGATTCAGCTGCCACCTCTTCTGTCATTCCCCGTGAATCCACCTCCAATCACACCTACTTCACTTGATTTTTCTCACCCAATGGGTCATCTTGCTTGCTGGACCGCACCTCCTTCTGCGACACTCCACCTCTTCTGGATCGGACCTTGGCTCTGGCACACCTCTTCCTTGAGGTTATCAGTCCGGTAGGATGGGCACTTCATCATCGCACCTTCAGATGTTGTCCACTCCAACAATGCATATTGTTGGAGTGGACAACAATGCTTCGGACCACCAGCCGTTGCCATCTTGGGACTGACGCTGCTGTCCGCTAACTTGGAGTTTGTGCCGTTGTCTGCCATCTTGTTCGCCTTTAAGGTAATATGTTCTCCGTTTTCCTCATTTGCAAGGGTCAGACACTGCCCACAGCACCACTTGACATGGCAAGTTCTGGCACCACGCTTCATCGTGGCGGAGTACAGATGGCTGTTGTTGCATTCGCTGTTATAGCCTGATCAATTCCAGCCAATCACAGCATTTTACAATAAAATTGTAAAAAAAACTAATGTGGCATGCTGTGATTGTTGCTGTATGAGATAGCTCCAATCACAGCAGTCAAAATGGATGGGGTGATCATGACATCACCTCTGCTTGTTAACTCTTTTGTCGCCCATAGGCTGATCAATATTTACTTCCTAATCAGCGCCACAAGGGTTGATGTAAAATGATGATCGCCACTCTACATGTCATATTTCCCTTATATCTGGCATGCAGAGGGTTGAAGACCCCCTCTGTTTACCTGAGAGAAATACTTCATTGGTGGCCAGTGCGATCCAACTGCATCTCCTGTGATCTTCTGTGTTGTGCTGTTTGCTGTGCTGTATGCTGCATGACTGATCTGTGATCACTGCAGCAGCAGTTCCCTGTTCCAGCTCCCCCCAATACAGCCCATCCCCCCTAACTCCATTCCCCCACTTCCCTATTGCATTTTTTATGCACTTTTTTGGGGGGAGTCCTGCATGCACACCCCAATTGCATTTCCCACTGAGCATTCACTCTCAGATTTTGGCACAGATTTTTTTGCAACACTAACGTGCACTTTTCACGGTCACAGTTCTCTAATCAGTATTGCTGCTTTTTTTTTTTTCTGCAAGTGGAGTAGCGGATGTTTCAGTGTTTTTGATGTCCAGTTTTTTTTTTTAGAAAAAAATAATAGTAGTACTGAGTAGCTTTATAGGTAAGGAGTTAGAAAATTAGGGCAACGGATGTGTGGAGAAACGGGGTCAGTGGTTGCTCTTGTCCGTTGGCCCGGCTGTCTTTAGCAAGACTGCATGGACCACGGCTCATACCATTGAACGCCCGTTCTATCTCCCAGTGGGCAATACACTACACAGACAACACAGGGTTAAGGTAAAACAGTGTGGCAATACTTTATTGAACCACAACACACAATAGCAAACAGAACAATCCCACCATGGCTGGAATTGCTTGGTTACATGGGCGCATATAAAAGATCACTGCCTCTCCACGTATTTCCAGTATGACATGATGTCAGAGCTCCCAGGGTCGCTATTCCACCTGTGGATGCACGCACAGAGAAGAGGTAACGGCAAGCATAGGGAGATGACGAAGAACTGTCCATAGAGTCCATACAAGGTCCAAAGCCAGTTGACATGATGTCAGAGCTCCCAGGGTCGCTACTCCATCTGTGGATGCACGCATAGAGAAGAGGTAACGACAAACATAGGGAGATAACCAAGAACTGTCCATAGAGTCCATACAAGGTCCAAAGCCAGTTGACACGAGAGTCACCACCTGGCTTATCTGACCATCTCCATGGAACCAGGCGACCAGCGGGTCCCAAACCTGGCTTTCTCCAAACATATCCATGGTTCAGAGATGGTCACTGGATCAGATCTGTGTCCTTCTAAGCAGAGACGAAAACCCCTAGGGTGTTTCCTATAGAATCATAGATCAATGTCCCTCGTGATGGTGCCATGATTAATTGGCTCTAGTCCTTTATCTTGTCTGCTGGGTGGTTTTCAGAATGTCCGGCTGGTAGCTCTGTGTTACTTCCGACTCTAGGATGTGATCTCTGAGTCTTTTTATACCCAAGGCATGTAAGCTATTTTTAGAATTACCCAGGGTCTTTCAGTCCAACATCAAGATAAGGTAAACAATGGTGATGGGATTAAGTAGCACTATTAGCATATAAGCACACATCAATAATCAAAGCTTAACACACTCAATGTACAGTCACTATTACAGACTTAGGGTACCGTTACACAAAACGATTTACCAACGATCACGACCAGCGATACGACCTGGCCGTGATCGTTGGTAAGTCGTTGTGTGGTCGCTGGAGAGCTGTCACACAGACAGCTCTCCAGCGACCAACGATGCCGAAGTCCCCGGGTAACCAGGGTAAACATCGGGTTACTTAGCGCAGGGCCGCGCTTAGTAACCCGATGTTTACCCTGGTTACCATCGTAAATGTAAAAAAAAACAAACAGTACATACTCATATTCCGGTGTCCATCAGGTCCCTAGCCGTCTGCTTCCCGCACTGACTGACTGCCGGCCGTAAAGTGAAAGCAGAGCACAGCGGTGACGTCACCGCTGTGCTCTGCTTTTACTTTCCGGCCGGCAGTCAGTCAGTGCGGGAAGCAGACGGCTAGGGACCTGACGGACACCGGAATGTGAGTATGTACGTTTTTTTTTTTTTACATTTACGATGGTAACCAGGGTAAACATCGGTTTGCTAAGCGCGGCCCTGCGCTTAGTAACCCGATGTTTACCCTGGTTACAAGCGAACGCATCGCTGGATCAGTGTCACACACACCGATCCAGCGATGACAGCGGGAGATCCAGCGACAAAAAAAAGTTCCAAACGATCTGCTACGACGTACGATTCTCAGCGGGGTCCCTGATCGCTGCTGCGTGTCAGACACAGCGATATCGTATGGATATCGCTGGAACGTCACGGATCGTACCGTCGTAGCGACAAAAGTGCCACTGTGAGACGGTACCCTAACACAGTATTTTAGATAGTATATCAGTTGGCAAGTCTGTCTTCTTGACCCACCAGACATAAACACTTAAATTCACTAGCCAATATACAGATAAAAAGCCAGTTTTTTTGGTTTTGCAAAAACATGGTTGTCTGGAAAATTAAGATACAATCTGGTTTCTTCGCAGGATGTTTTAGTGACGTGTTTTTGCTTTGCAAAAAAAAACAGTACCGAGTAGCCTCATAGGTAGCGCATTGGTGAGTGGATTTCATAAAGTTAGTGACGTCCATTTTTGTTTTGCAGAAAAAGAATAGTTGGTTCCAAGTTGCTTAACAGGTAGGGTATTAGGTGAGCGGACAGCGTAGTGTTAAGGTACCTTCACACTCAGCAACTTTACAACGAGAACGACAACGATCCGTGACGTTGCAGCGTCCTGGTTAGCGATCTCGTTGTGTTTGACACGCAGCAGCGATCCGGATCCCGCTGTGATATCGCTGGTCGGAGCTAGAAGTCCAGAACTTTATTTGGTCGTCAGGGCGGCGTATATCGTCGTGTTTGACAGCAAAAGCAACTATGCCAGCAATGTTTTACATGGAGCTAACGACCTGTGAGAACGATAAGTGAGTCACCGTTACGTCACAGGATCGCTCCTGCATCGTTCTGGAGCTGCTGTGTTTGACGTCTCTACAGCGACCTAAACAGCGACGCTGCAGCGATCGGCTCGTTGTCTATATCGCTGCAGCGTCGCTGAGTGTGACGGTACCTGTAGTGACATCCCTTTATCTTTATCTTTTCCTTATCTTGATGACAATACGCTGTGACAACAGCTCCACTGTCACTGTCTGAGGTGCCACAACCAAAGTCTCAAAGTCAGATTGTATCCTGGATTATAATAAGTTATAATAAGTTAATTCAATGTAGAGCTCTCAGAACAGGTCCTCAAACCATACAGTGCCATGCGAAAAGCAAAAGTCTGGTACAAAAACTTGGCCGTGCTCATTGTACAGATGGCACTGTACAATGCTTTTGTGCTGTTTCGATGTGCAGGCAATGCAGGAAGTTTCCTTCAGTTTCAGGAGGTAGTCATTAAGGCGCTAATGTTTGACAGTCAGGAAGGCGAGGGTTCCAGTACTTCTGAAACTGATGGTGCCTGTATTGTACCAAGTCAACATTTCCCTGGTGAGGATCCCCAAACTGCGAGGAAGAGAACAACACAAAAAAAGTGCAGTGTAAGAGTGGAATACGAAAGGACAAAATTTACCATTGTGAAACCTGCACTCAGAAACAAACATGTTCTCCATGCATGTGTCATGACTGTCACACAGCCGCAACACATGCAGTTGTGGAGCCGAACAGCTGATCAGCCAGGGGCGATCCAGGAAGTCGGGTTCCCTCTACAGCTTATTCGGTAAGCGCTATAGCTTGCCGAATAAGCCCTGACTTGCTCAAACTCGCTCATCTCTAAACACAACACCCTTTAATAGCCTGATATACTCCCCACAACTTACACATAACATCACATTATTAATTTGTGCACCAGTAAAAAAAAGCATTATTATCATTACTATAAATATGCTTCTAGATAATTCCATGAGGGGGTCTACTTTACAAAATGGGGTCACTTATGGAGGTTTCCACTGTTTAGCCACATCAGGGCTTCTCAAAATGTAACATGACTCCCGCAAACCATTCCATCAAAGTCTGCACTCCAAAATGTCACTTCCTCCTTTTGAAGCTCGGCAGTGTATCCAGACAGTAGTTTCCTACCACACATGAGGTGTTGTTGTACTTAGGAGAAACTGCACAACACATTTTAAGGACAATTTTCTCTTGCTAAACTTTTGAAAATGAAAAAATGTTGTGCTAAACCAACATTTTTGTGTGAAAAATAAATTTTTCCATTCTATCAAAGTCTGCCCTCCAAAACATTAGTCCTTCCTTTTGGAGCTTGGTAATGTGTCCAGTTAGTAGTTCCAACCACATACATTGCATTGGCGAACTCAGGATAAACTGCACAACAATTTTGGTGTCCATTTTTTCTTGGTACCCTTGTGAAAATAAAAAATTGGAGGCTATGGTAACATTTTTGTGGGAAAAATGTGATTTTCTAATTTCACAGCTCAACGTTATAAAATTCTGTGAAGCACCTTGGGATTCAAGGTGCTCATCACACATCTAGATAAATTCCATAAAGGGTGTACTTCCCAAAATGTGGTCACTTGTGATGGTTTTCCACTGTTTAGGCTGATCAAGGGCTCTGCAAACACAACATGGCGTGTGCTATCGATTCCATCCAATTTTGTGCTCCAAAAGTCAAACAGTGCTCCTTCCGAGCCCTGCTACCTGCTATGCGGCTAAACAGTAGTTTTCCACCACTTATGGGGTATCCGCGTACTCAGAAGAAATTGCACAACAAATTTAATGGTGCATTTTCTCTTGTTACCCTTATGAAAATAAAATGGGACTAAATCAACATTTTTCTTGGAAAAATTTGATATTTTATTTTCACGACTCAACGGTATAAAATTCTTTGAAGCATCTGAATGTTCAAGGTGCTCACTGTAGCAGCTATGGCCGGCAGGCTCACCACCATGGCAGCATCCTCACGCTCCTCCCCTCCTTATCCTTTGCACGACGCATAGGCTTAAAGCAGCGCACCTAGTGGGCGTGCTCCCCTTATTTAAGGGGCAGCACGCTCATCTGCAAAGATGCCCCCAGCCAATAGCTGGGACGCATCTAGTATAAAAGTCACCCTCCCCAATAGTTTTTTAGTTTTTGTGTTTGTGCAACTGTTGCCAGGTTCCCCGTCCTTAGTTTAATATAGTTATTTCCTTAATCAGTATTGTCCCTGTAGTCTTGTGTAGTTTATTTATGACCCTGAAGCCGGTCCAACAGTATCTGACCCGTCTCCTGAGACTTGTGTGTCTGAGCGAGAACCTGTCCCCAAAGTCCACGTTGTCTGCACTGTCCGTCAGGCGGCCACCTACAGCTCAAGTATGACTCCACCATCAGGAGATCCAGTGAACACCAGGTAGACACTTAGCTATGCCCCTACTAGCCAAGCCCAGCCCAGTGGCATAATGGGTTCACAAACCACGCTCGCCCCCGGCAAGGGTGACACTCACCATACATCTAGGTAAATTCCTTAAGAGGTGTAGTTTCCAAAATGGCGTCATTTGGGGGGGTTTCCACTGTTTAGGCACATCAGAGGCTCTGCAGAAAAATCCCCAAAGGAAAAAAAAGAAACAAATATTTTTCCAATAAATAATTTATTTATGTAAATAAAAAATACAAGAACACGTATTTGGTATAGCCGCATCCATAATGACAAGCTCTATAAAACTGTCCCACTAGTTAACCCCTTCAGTGAACACCGTAAAAAAAAAGAGAGACAAAAACAATGCTCTATCCTCATACCGCCGGACAAAAAGTGCAATAAAATGCAATCAAAAAGACTAATGTAAATAAAAATGGCACCACTGAAAACGACATCTTGTCCCACAAAAAAAGAAGCTATCATATAGCTCCATCAGCAGAAAAATAAAAGTTATAGCTATCAGAATAAAGCGATGCAAAAAAAAATATTTTTTCTATAGAATAGTTTTTATTGCGTAAAAGTGCCAAAACATAAAAAAACGATATAAATGAGGTATCACTGTAATCGTACTGATCCAAAGAATAAAGCGGTCTTACCAATTTCACCACATACGGAACAGTATAAAAAAAACAAAAAGCAATTCCTGAATTGCTGGTTTTTATTCATTCCGTCTCCCAAAAATCGGAATAATAAGCGATCAAAAAATGTCATGTGCATGAAAATGGTACCAATAAAAACGTCAGCTTGTCCCGCAATAAACAAGCCATAACATGACTCTGTGGGCCAAAATATGGAGAAATTATAGCTCTAAAAATATGGTGATGCAAAAACTAGTTTTTGCAATAAAAAGCATCTTTTAGTGTGTGACATCAGCCAAACATAAAAACCCGATATAAATCTGGTATCTCTGTAATCGCACCGACCCAAAGAATAAAGTCACCTAATCACTTACACTGTATGAGGAATGGCGTAAAAAAAAATAAATCCAATTCTTCACATGCTGTTGATTTTTTCATTCTGCCCCCCAAAGATCGCAGTAAGGCTCAGCGCACATTTATCATGCGCTGAGCACTCACACCGGGTGATTCAGACGGAACACCCGGCGGAAGATTCCCTATAATGAGGCAGATTATTATTATTATTATTTATTTATACTGTAGATTGTAAGCCCGCAAGGGCAGGGTCCTCTTCCCGCTGTACCAGTCTGTCATTGTTAGTTTTGTTTACTGTAAGTGATGTTTGTATTTTGATGTAACCCCTTCTCATGTACAGCACCATGGAATTAATGGTGCTATATAAATAAACAATAATAATAAAATAATAATAATATAGCACCATTAATTCCATAGTGCTGTACAGGAAAAAGGGGTTACATACAGGGTTATAGATATTGTTTACAGTAAAAAGGTTTACAGTGACAGACTGGTACAGAGGGGAGAGGACCCTGTCCTTGCGGACTTACATTCTATGGGATAGTGGGGAAGAGACAGAAGGTGGTGAGGCGGCGGCTCTGGCGGTGTTAAGGCGGTGGCTCTGGCAGTGGTGAGGCGGCAGCTCTGGCGTTGGTGAGGCGGCGGCTCGGTTATTGTGGGCTGTAGGCTTTCCTGAAGAGATGGGTTTTCAGGTTCTGTCTTGGGAGGATCGAAGATTACGTGAGGGAAGATATTGGGAGATTAGTTCAGAGATATAGGGAGGGGACAGGTTGTGGATGGCTTTGTAGATCAGTGTTAGTAGTTTGAACTGGATTCGTTGAGGAATTGGAAGCCAGTGGAGGGATTTGCAGAGGGGAGAAGCAGGGGAGTAGCGAGGAGAGAAGTGGATTAGCCAGGCAGCAGAGTTGAAGACAGACTGGAGTATTGCAAGAGAGTTAGCTGGGGGGCCACAGAGGAGGGTGTTGCAGTAATCGAGGCAGGAGATGATGAGGGCATGCACAAGAGTTTTGGTAGATTGTGGGCTGAGGAAGGAACGGATTCTGGCAACATTTTTGAGTTGGAGGCGACAGGAGGTGGCAAGAGCTTGGACCTGAGGTTTGAAGGACAGGGCAGAGTCGAGAGTTACCCCGAGGCAGTGGATTTCAGGTGCGGGAGAGAGCATGATGCCATTTACCATAATAGATAGATCGGGTAGGGGGGATACGTGAGGTGGGGGAAAGATGATGAATTCGGTTTTGTCTACATTGAGTTTTAGGAAGCAAGAGGTGAAGAAGGAGGATATGGCTGACAGACATTTCGGGATTCTGGACGACAGGGAGGTGACATCTGGGCCAGAGAGGTAGATCTGAGTGTCATCTGCATACAGGTGGTACTGGAAGCCATGGGACTTTATGAGTTGTCCTAGGCCAAGGGTATAGATGGAAAAAAGTAGGGGCCCTAGGACAGAGCCTTGAGGGACTCCAACAGAGAGAGGGCGGGATGAGGAGGTAGTGTGGGAGTGGGAAACGCTAAATGTGCGGTTGGACAGGTATGAGGCAATCCAGGACAGGGCAAAGTCTTTGATGCCAAGGGAAGAAAGAATCTGTAGCAGTAGGCAGTGATCGACTGTGTCGAAAGCAGAGGACAGGTCAAGAAGGAGGAGGATGGAGAACTGTCTGTTAGCTTTGGCTGTGACTAAGTTGTTAGTCATTTTTGTCAGGGCAGTTTCGGTGGAGTGATGGGGGCAGAAGCCAGATTGGAGGTTGTCAAGGAGAGAGTTAGATGAGAGGTGGGAAGAAAGTTGAGCATGGACATGCTGCTCAAGGAGTTTTGAAGCAAACGGGAGCAGTGATATGGGGCGATAGCTGGGCATAGCAGTTGGGTCAAGGTTAGTTTTTTGAGGATGGGTGTGATGGTGACATGTTTGAAGGCAGAGGGGAAGGTACCAGAAGAGAGCGATAGGTTGAAGAGATGGGTTAGGGCTGGAATGAGCGTGTTAGTGAGGTTGGGGAGCAGGTGGTAGCTGATAACTTATTGATCGTGGCGGTCTGACCACTGGAATCCGCATGCAGAAAGAGGAATTTTTACCACCATTGTGGTGCAGTCAGACGCAAGTATAAATCCATCCGGGATCGGGACACAGTGCTCGGACTGGCTGGCGGCTCCCCCAACACAACGTGACAGATGCATAGAAATACATGAAGCGGTCACGCTCGGTGGAGAGAGCTGCCGGCCAGTCCAAGCACTGCGCCCCGCTCCCGGTCCGAACCACACTGCCGTCTGACTGTTCCCTTAGAATGGCGAGGCAGTGCACGTGCTCGACACCTGCTCCATTCATTACCTATGGGGCACCTGATCGTTGTATTTGGCTTTTTCCAGCTGCCACATTGAAAATGAATGGACAAAAATGTGCCCTGTCGATGGCTACAAATTCCCCAATCTGCTGATCAGTGAGGGTCCCAGCTGTCTTTCGGTCTGACTCGGACCCACACTGATCAGCAAGTTATCACCTATCCTGTAGATGGGTAATAGAAGGGTTGTCTGGTGAAAACAAGCTAAGGTCCATTTACACAGGTCAACGGGTTGAATGACCGTTTTCATTCCCAATCATTGGCACATATAAACATGGCGTTCTCTTAAATGTAGTGGTGAGTTATCCTTGGAGCAGGTATTTAACACAGGCATAATAAACATCTGTATGGTGACGATAATCAGATGAAGGCATTGTGGACGCTGTCTGACCTGTGATCCAGCGGTGTCCGTCTTTTTAGGATTGCATAAAAGTGCCGTCAGCCACAGTTTTGTGCACTTCTGAAAAGAAGGACACCACTGATCAGAGGCCAGACAGAGTCCAGAGTAACTCTGCTGCCTCATTATAGTGAATGGATCCATCTGGGGTTTCAACTGTCACGTCACTCGGAGATTTAGATGGAAACCCCGATGTACAGTAAGTTCTCAGTGTAGAGCGCAGGATAAATGTGATCATAAATGTTATGTAATGTTCCCAATAAAAGCTTCAACTCAATCCACAAAAATGTAAGCCCTCACTCAGGTCCGTCATGTGTTAATGGAAATATAGGTGCTTCCATGTTACTGGTAGCACAAAGGCTCTGGAAAAGCTAAATGGCTCCTCGCCCCCCAAAAGAAATTCAGAAAATTCTCAGCTCCCAAATCCAAATGCCCACCCTCCCTTCTGAGCCCCAATGTGCCTAAACTACATTTAGCACCCACATGTTTGGCATTTCTGTAGCGATGAGAGCCCATCCAAGTTACAGGTGCATGTCTCCAGAAGCATGAGCTGGACATAATATACTGGTCACTACAACGGTAGTTTGCAATTTTCATTCAGGAACATCCACTGCTGCCTGTGTCTGGAAAACACCCATGAAGTCAAAATCATTATGATGTCTGTAGATAAATTCCCAAAGGGTTATAGTTTCCAAAATGGGATCACTTGAGGGGGGATCCTGCTTTTCTAGCACTTAGGGGCTCTTTATATGGAATCCACAACTAGTCTAGGAAAATCTGCGTTCCAGGAGGCAAATAGCGCTATGTCCCTCCCAAGTCTCTCCATATGGCTAAGAAGTACTGTACAGCCACATATTGGGTATTGCCACTTTCAGTAGAAATTTGGGGACAAATTTTAGTGACATTTTTACCCATTTCCCAG
The DNA here is from genome assembly GCF_051348905.1 of Ranitomeya variabilis. NCBI lineage: Eukaryota > Metazoa > Chordata > Amphibia > Anura > Dendrobatidae > Ranitomeya > Ranitomeya variabilis. The sequence goes on along the minus strand of NC_135234.1, from coordinate 524,016,390 downwards.
TATGAAAATGTAAATCTTGGGGCTAACACACAATCTTGGTGGTAAAGATGTAAATTATTTTATCTTCACTTCTCAATGGTATAAAAGTCTATGACACACCTGTTGTGTCAATAAAAGCACTGCACCCCTAGATGAATTAATTGAGTGGTTTAGTTTGTAAAATGATGTAACTTTTGGGGGTTTTGCTTTGTTGGCACCTCAGGGGCTCTGCCAGTGTAACATGGCACCCTTATACAAGTGCAGCAAAATCTGCATTGTAATATGGTGTTTCTTCCCTTCTGAGCTTTACACTGTGCTTCAAAAGTAGTTTTCAGTGACATATGGGTGTTTTGGTGAACTCATGAGAAATTGCACAACAAATTTTGGGGTCCATTTTCACCTGTTACCCTTGTGAAAATACAAAATTTGGAGCTAAAAAAAGATTTTTGTGGGAAAAATGTGATGTTTTTATTTTCACGGTTTAACTATATAAACTTCTGTGAAACACCTGGGGTTCAAGGTGCTCAATACACATCTAGAGAAGTTCCCAAAGGGGTCTAGTTTCCAAAATGGGGTCACTTGTGTTTTTTTTTCACTGTTTAGGCACATCAGGGGCTCTCCAAACGCGACATTGCAACCGCTAATTATTACAGCAAATTTTACATTCAAAAAGTCAAATGGCTCCTTCCCTTCCAAGCCCTGCCGTGCAAACAAACAGTTGTTTTCCTCCACATATTGGGTATCTGCGTACTCAGGAGAAATAGCACAACAAATTGTATGGAGCAATTTCTCCTGTTACCCTTATGAAAATGCAAAATTTGGAGCTAAGGAAGATTTATCTGGGAAAAATTTGATTTTTTTATTTTCACGGCTTAACCTTATAAACTTCTGTGAAGTACTTGTGGGTTCAATGCACCTCTAGATAAGTTCAATAAGTGGCTTAGTTTCCAAAATGGTGTCACTTGTTTGGAGTTTCCACTGTTTAGGCACACCAGGGGCTCTCCAAACGCAACATGGCATCCGCTAATTATTATAGCAAATTTTTCATTCAAAAAGTCAAATGGCGCTCCTTCCCTTCCAAGCCCTGCCGTGCAAACAAACAGTATATTTCCCCCACATATGGGGTATCGGCTTTCTCAGGAGAAATTGCACATAAAATTGTGTGGTCCATTTTCTCCTGTTACCCTTGTGAAAGTAAAAAAAAAATAGGTCTAAAGGGACATTTTTGTTAAAGAAAAGTAAATGTTTATTTTTTCCTTCTACATTCCAAAAAGTCCTTTGAAGCACCTGAAGGGTTAATAAACTTTATGAATGTGGTTTTGAGTACCTTAAAGGGTTCAGTTTTTAGAATGGTGTCACTTTTGGGTATTTTCTGTCATATAGGCCCCTCAAAGTCACTTCAAATGTGAGGTGGTCCCTAAAAAAAATGGTTTTGCAAATTTTGTTGTAAAAATGAGAAACTGCTGGTCAAATTTTAACCCTTATAACTTCCTAACAAAAAAAAACTTGCATGATATGACTCACTTATTTAAGGGCATAGAAATTAAAAGTTAGAAAATTTGCAAAATGTTCAAAATTTTCGACAAATTTCCATTTTTTTCACAAATGAAAGCAAGTCATATCAAAGAAATTTTACCAGTAACATGAAGTACTATATGTCACTAGAAAATACTGTCATAATCAGTGGGATCCACTAAAGCGTTCCAAAGTTATGACCTCATAAAGTGACAGTGGTCAGAATTGTAAAAATTAGCCTGGTCAAGAAGGTGAAAACAGCCTTTGGGACGTAGGGGTTAAAGCTTTTACTAACTAGCCAAGCAAAAGAGGACTTTGATGCATGTGATGGAACATTGTACTGTATAAAAATCATGGTTTTCTTGAAAGATGCATACTTTTTCCTGTAGTACTGCTTTAAGAAAGTGACTTCTAAAACCTGGCAGTAGATTTTGGAGTTGATTTTGAGCCCATGTTCAACCGGTACAATTAGCTCCCACCTTCTAATGCTCTGTCTGCTAGTCCTCATCTCTGGTGACATATCCCCAAATCCCAGCCCTCCTCAACACATGCCCACACTAATTTCTAACCCCCTGCCACGATCTTCTGCATGTTTTCCCAACCATGATAACCTCATACCCATTCATTCAGCTCCCACTCCCTCGGCCCCCCTACCTTGAGCACTATGGAACGCACGCTCCATCTGCAATGAACTGCCATTTATCCATGACCTCTTCATCACCAACAAACTCTCCTTCCTCCGCATCACTGAAACCTGGCTCACCCCCTCTTGTCCTCTTCATCTGCACTTTCCTATGGCAGATTCCACCTCTCTAACACCCCTTGCCCCAGCAACAAATGTGGTGGACGGGTTGGCTTGCTCCTGTCCAACACCTGCTCCTGTACTCCAATCCCGCTACCACCCTCCGATACTCTTCCCTCGTTCGAGGTGAACTCCGTCCGCATCTATTCTCCCTCCAACCTCCAGTTGGCTGTCATCTATCGTCCCCCAGAACTAGCCATCTCCACCTTTCTCGATCACTTCACCACCTGGCTGCTTCATTTCCTGTTCTCTGACATCCCCACTATCATCATGGGTGACTTCAATATCCCCATTGACACTTCCACCTCAGCTGCCTCTAAACTTTTATCACTGACTACCTCCTTTGGCCTCACTCAATGGTCCTCTGAGGCCACTCACAAAGATGGCCACACGCTGGACCTCATCTTCACCCACGTCTGCTCCCTTACTAATCTCATTAACTCACCCTTCCCCCTGTCTGACCACAACCTACTGACATTCTCTTCCCTCTCCTCTCCTAGTGTGCAACCCCCACTCCACAAACTCACTCACCCTCGCAGAAATCTCAAACACCTCAACTTACAATCACTCTGTGAGTCCCTTCTCCCTCTTACAGACATAGCCTCTCTTCATGACACAGATGCTGCTGCCACTTTTTATAACACCACAATAATAGCAACACTCGGTTCGGCTGCCCCGCTCATGCATAGCAAAAATCGCACACTCAACAGGCAGCCCTGGCTGACCAGCCTGACCAAAAAACTGAAACGGTCTTCCAGGGTCGCGGAGATGGAAGCCGACCACTTCACTGCATACAAGCAGTCCCTCGCCAGCTTCAAGTCCATGCTCACTGCCGCAAAACAAACTTACTTCTCATCTCTGATATCGTCCCTGTCTCACAACCCTAAACAGCTTTTCAACACTTTCAATTCTCTACTCTGTCCCCCCGCACCCCCTCCCTCCCCTCTCATTTCTGCTGAAGACTTTGCCTCTTTCTTTAAACAGAAGATCGATACGATCAGAGAAAGCTTTGGCCCACGGCGCCCAATGCCCCTCTTAGCTGCTCAACCCTGTTCCTCCAAAACCAGCTTCTCCACCATGACGGAAGATCAGCTCTCCACCCTCCTGTCAAGATCACACCTCACCACCAGCACGCTCGACCCGCTCCCATCCCACCTCATCACTAACCTTGCCACAGTCTTCATTCCAACCCTAACACACCTCTTCAACCTCTCACTCACCTCACTCACAAGTGTCTTCCTCTCATCCTTCAAGCATGCCAAGATCACACCCATCCTCAAAAAGCCCTCTCTCGACCCATCCTCTGTGTCTAGCTATCGCCCGATATCTCGTCTCGCTTGTACCTCCAAATTACAGGAACAACACGTCCATCTTGAACTCTCCTCCCACCTCTCCTCCTGCTCCCTCTTTGACCGGTTACAATCTGGCTTCCGACCCCATCACTCAACTGAAACTGCCCTAACTAAAGTCACCAATGACCTACTAACTGCCAAGAGCAAGCAACACTACTCTGTCCTCCTTCTACTGGACGTGTCTTCTGCCTTTGACACTGCGGACCACTCCCTTCTGCTACAGATCCTCTCATCTCTTGGCATCACAGACTTGGCCCTATCCTGGATCTTGTCATATCTGACAGACCGAACATTCAGTGTCTCCCTTCCCCATGCCACCTCCTCACTTCGACCCTTGTCTGTCGGTGTTCCTCAAGGCTCTGTTCTAGGACCCCTACTCTTCTCCATCTACACCTTCGGCCTGGGACAGCTCATAGAATCCCACGGTATGTAGTACCATCTCTGTGCCGATGACACGCAGATCTACCTATCCGGACCTGACCTCACCTCCTTACTTTCGAAAATCCCACACTGTCTGTCTGCTATTTCAGCCTTGTTTTCTGCTCGCTTTCTAAAACTGAACATGGACAAAACAGAATTCATCATCTTTCCCTCATCTAACTCTACCCCTCCACCAGACCTATCCATCAATGTCAATGGCTGCTCACTTTCCCCAGTCCCACTTGCCTGGTGCCTCAGGGTGATCCTCGACTCTGCCCTCTTTCAAGCCGCATATCCAAGCCCTTGCCTCCTCCCGCCGTCTCAAATTAAAAAACATTTCCCGGATCCGTGCATTCCTTGACCGCGACACCACAAAAACACTAGTGCATGCCCTTATCATCCCCCACCTTGACTACTGCAACCTCCTACTCGCTGCCCTCCCCTCTAGCACTCTGGCACCACTCCAATCCATCCTACACTCTGCTGCCCGACTAATCTACCTGTCTCCCTGCTATTCCCCAGCCTCTCCCCTATGCCAAGCCCTTCAGTGGCTTCCTATCGCCCAGAGACTCCAGTTCAAAACCCTTACAATGACATACAAAGCCATCCACAACCTGTCTCCTCCATACATCTGTGACATGGCCTCCCGGTACTTACCTACACTCAACCTCTGATCCTCTCAAGATCTCCTTCTCTTCTCCCCTCTCATCTCTTCTTCCCACAACTGCATCCAAGACTTCTCCCGTGCTTCCCCCATACTCTGGAACTCTCTACCCCATCACATCAGACACTCGCCTACCATAGAAACCTTCAAAAAGAACCTGAAGACTCACCTCTTCCGACAAGCCTACAGCCTTGCAGTGATCCTCAACCTACTGAACTGCCGCACAACCAGCTCTACCCTCTCCTAATGTATTCTCACCCATCCCCTGCAGACTGTGAGCCCTCGCGGGCAGGGTCCTCCCTCCTTATGTACCTGTGTGCCTTGTTTTGGCTCATGTTTAATGTATTTGTCTATATTTGCCCCTTTTCACATGTAAAAATGTATAATAATAATAATAATAATAATAAAAAATAATAATAATAAATTATCTAATCTTTAGTTATGCTAGCCCATATCAGTACCCAACCTCCACTTCTATGGCATGTGTTGATCTGTGCCCATTACTGATCCAGCCACGGGCCAGTCCATCTGGTCCATCAAGAGTCACTCTCATCTCATCAGTCCAAATACTTTTAAAAATCTGTTTCCAGATATTTGGAGCGCAGATTATGGGCTCTCCATGCATGGGTTGTGACTGTCACACTGTCGCGACACATGCAGCTGCGGCGCGGAACAGCTGATTATCGAGAGCGTTCCAGGTATCCGGGTTCCCAATGCAGCTATTTGTAAGTGCTATAGCTATTTGGATAAGGAGTTATCCGAAGCTATTCGCTCATCCCTAGAAACCACCCTCTATCAAGTTATAGTGCATGATAATTAGGACAATTTCTGTACTTATTAGACTGCAATGTACACCAAAAGCAGTTTCAACTTTCTATTAAGGTATAAGGGCACAAAGACCTTGCTTTTACTCTGGTTTGGGGTAAAAAGACATGTATGCATTAACATTGTTACATCATTGTAACTATGTTTACAAATACTTTTAACGGAAATGTTTTTTTCATATTTTGTTTTCCTTTTTTCGTTTTGTACAGATTATAGAATTTTTTTTTTTTTTTTAAAGGCATGGAAGTTCAAAGCATGTTCTGTGCAAGCGTGTTCTGCTCTAATATAGCTCTGCTCTAATATATATATTTTTCTTTTCTTTTTAGGATTCTCCTATCGGCTCTGCTAGCAGGGTTGCTCCTCAGGACTGTTGATGCTGTGAGTTTGTTATAATCAAATTTAATAATACATATGAAATATATGACTGCGTAGTTGATGGTAACATTGGGGTATGTTCACATTTGTAGTTTTTCCAATCAAAAATATTGATTGAGATACAGTACATAGTTGTGTTATAAACACTGTTCAGCAATAGTTATAATGAACCACATATTTTATAGGTAATTTTTAGCTTGCCCATTCCCTTCTACTAAAATGTTTTAAAAACTGTCAAGTACGCAAGATAGATACAGAAGTCCAGCTATGCTTTACAGTGTATGCACTCCTTTAGGTATGGTATATCCTGACATGGAATATAGCATAGGTGATCTCCATTAATAATAAAAACAGATAGTAATGTAAGAAAAAAAATTGTGCTTTTGTAGCCATTTTCCAAGACTTGTATCTTTTTCATTTTTCAGGATATAGGGCTGTGTGAGGGCTTATTTTTTGTGCCCTGAGCTGACGTTTTTACTGAAACCATTTTGGGGTAGTTAAGATGTTTTCATCACCGCTTATTGCAATTTGTTTAGATTTTTTTGTTGCGCTGCTTATCCATCAGATTAATTTACTTTATATTTTGATAGATTGGACTTTTATGAACGCAGCTATACCAAATATGTATGTGTTTTGTATTTCTTTTTAATTGTTTTATTTTTAATGTGTTTTTTTTTTATTTCATATTTTTAAAATCTTTTTTCACTTTTTACTGTATTTAATAGTCCCCTTAGGGGACTTGAAGCTGTGACCATCTGAGATTGCTTGTGCTATATAGCAAAAATCACAATCTCCTATGCACACCAGCCATGGGCTGACCTTCACAGGAGGATCATAATGGCAGGCATGAGGGTCATCAGTAGATCCCTAGCTGACGTTACAACCCATCAGCGCCCTGCAATCATGTCATGGGCAGCTTCATGTAAGCGTGGAATGATGCCCCCCGCTGGCCGTGTTAAATGCTGCTAACAGAGATTAACAGGTTCACAGCCTCATGTGGAGCTCCACTCCACATGGCCGCTGATTTCATCAGCCAACAAATAAAATAGCACTGTGTAGTAATTGCATTACTACTGTAGTAAAAAGGAAAAAACGAGAATACTTAGCACATAAATTGGCCAATTCATGTGTACCCGGCAGCATGCGTACCCATTAGATAGGTTCCTGCTGTGATTAGAACCTTGTAATAATTATAGGGGATAACTCAGGAGACTCTTTGCGTGGAACAAGACAACTACAGGACACAGTCTTATAAGTGGTAAAGTCTATATTATAATACGGTGATTCAAACAGGTGCAGAGACAAACTCAAGTCCACAATACTTGGAGTAAATATTAAACGCAGCTTAGCAGTCTATAGGGAACTTCAGAGGAAAATGCAATCACGCAGAAAGTCTATGAAGCATAATTATTCTTGAGGATACTTGACACGAATAAGTCATTGTTTAGTCCAAAACACAGATAGCTATGCTTATAAGGCAGTTCAAATAATATCTTAGCTCAACCAGGGAGGCCTGGGTAATAGTCTCAGGTCTTTGCAGAGCAGAAACAGCTTACATGTCCAACAAATGCAGATGGAAGTAAACACACGCAGCAGATGAAGGAGGATTGCTGGAAACTGGTGTATGCAGCAAGAACACAGAGCAGAGTAGCAGGATCACCATACAGGTTCACAGGAGCAGGTATATAGCCAGGGAGCCACCAGGGTCAGGAGCTGGATGCAAGGCAGAATACTCTAGCACACACTGAAGGCTGGGGTGGAGTTTTATAGCAGGAAGACACAGTGCACATGAGACCAAAGACGCCATCTTGGAAAAGGGCAGTAATGCACAAAAGGTAATAAAAAATGTTCAGAGTCCTGACAAACCTCTAGAGTCTGATTGTTGGAATGTTCATCAGAGAGCATTATGTTTGCACCTGTAGACATCTGTTTTCTGTTTGGAAGTGACAATTAGTGTTTTGTGATTTCATCAGCCATCATGTGTGGGAAAAATGTGGGCTCGATGTGCAAGCCGCATCAATGTCAGGAACACTGCTTTTGATGCTTTTGACATACATGTGCGTAAAAAGTCATGAACGGGTTAAAAGTGTGGGAGGGGAAAACAAGACATTCATTCCACTAGTTATCCATTATTTCTAGAATAAAATTTTAAACTTACGCAGTCTTTTGAAATGTATATTAATTGACACCTTTATATCTTCTATCTGTTGCTGCATTCCTGAGAAATTAGCATTTTAATTTATATTCAAAGTGCTTTGGGCTTGACAGAGCACCTAAGAAGCCACTGCCTCCTAAGGTTATTTTCCCACCCAGAACAAGCCTCTTATAGGCAATCTGTCACCAGGTTTTTGCTATCTAATCTGTGATCAAAATAATGAAGGACAGAGACCCTGATTTCGTCTATGTATCTGCGTGTCATGGCGGTAAGGTGCCCACATTATCCCAGCGCTGTGCTTCTCAGTGTTTGTTGCTCTGCACCTTCCCGTGTTAGTCTGCCTCTCTGAGTACACATGCAGCTCTCCAGCCCTGCTGTCTCCACTTGGCTATAGGAAGGCGCGGCCAGATCTTGAAGAAACTTAACTCTGCTGTGTCCTGCAGGGTTTATTTTCCCCAGCCTGTCCCTAGGCATCAGTGGATTTATTAAGCTGCTCCACCGGTCAGCTGCTGCTTACACTAGGACTACCCTGGAGTTGTACTTGATGACTACCTGCAGTGCTGGAACAAGCTTTGGAGCCTCCTCGTGCTAGAAAACCACCCAGACTAGCTACAAACTTCCAATTCCCTATTCTAGTGCAAGTCGCACCATCAGCCATTGAGCCAATGCAGGTTGAGAGGGATAAACTTTCTGTGCAGTAACAACAGTGGAGGTATGGAGAGAACATATGCATGTACTCTGGAGTCAAGTGACATTTGGTTCGCCAGTACACTATGAAACTGAGAAACTCCAGCATCTATGGTCGGCCGGAGATAGGACCCTAGTTGAGAGTAGTTGTTCTTCAAAGCTATGGACCGAAGTTACTCTAGCCTGGTGTTAGAGGTCTCTCTGTGGCTGCACATCTGGATTCCGACTGTGAGCAACTTCATTCATCAGAATCTGGTCTGATCCAGCTTCCTACACAACAGCTGGATCATACCCTCACTTTTGCCTCCATTGACGGACAACCCATGGCAGAGCCTATTCGATTCATCACTCTGCCATTCACGCTGCACATTGGAGTCCTACATTCTGAAAAAAAATCCTTCTACCTGCTACTCAGATCTGTGAATTCTGCTCTTTTGGGTCTTCCATGGCCTCGTCTACTTGTGCTTTTTATTAGAAAAATACCAGTAAAATGAGAATATCCCACTATTTAGACTCACTCATAGACAAATTATATAAAAAGGAGAACCAAGAGTTTGCTAAATATACCATTTATTACATCAAAAAGGATTTATACATAATAAAAATGGATATTATATATCAAGTACATGCTAAGTGAACTACCCAGGTGAGTAAAATTGACCATAGGTCCACATAGGATAACCAAGTATAACCCAATATAATAAAACAGGCTTTTACAATACACAGATAAATGCACAGATAAATAGTAGCGACTCAATATACTATTTGTCATAAAGACTATCATGTTACAGCTCAATGCTCGTTTAATGAGCCACCCACCATACTGCTCTGCTTATATCAAATACACAAGCCTATTTCCAAGTTGATTAGTAATATTTACCCATTAGTGTTATCCAACTCCTGTGAGGACCTCGGTCACCCCAACGCGTGTTTCGCGTGCTTACAATAGCCTCGCTTCCTCAGTCGCTACTATTTATCTGTGCATTTATCTGTGTATTGTAAAAGCCTGTTTTATTATATTGGGTTATACTTGGTTATCCTATGTGGACCTATGGTCAATTTTACTCACCTGGGTAGTTCACTTAGCATGTACTTGATATATAATATCCATTTTTATTATGTATAAATCCTTTTTGATGTAATAAATGGTATATTTAGCAAACTCTTGGTTCTCCTTTTTATATACTTGTGCTTTTTGTTGACTGGTCCACCAGTCAGGTGCTTTACTGGGGACCATATTGTGCTTCCAACTGCCTTGCCAAAGTCATGCCCAAGACTCCTCCATCTGTTACTTCGAATGTTGCTTCTCTGCCCATCCATTTGTATCTTTGCAGACATCTTCTGTGAAAAGAAGGCAGAGGTCCTGCGACCTCACAGACTTTATGACTGTCCCGTCGACCTTCTACCTGGTACTTCACCACCCTATCTCTTCCGGAGACTTGAGCCATGTCTGAATACATTAAAGAAAATTTGGCCATGGGATTAATTTGTAAATCCTCTTCTCCGTATGGTGCCGGCTTCTTCTTTGTTACTAAGAATGATGGTTTCCTACATCCCTGTATTGACTATCTAGGCCTTAACAAGATCACCATTGAAAACAAGTACCGCCTGCCTTTGATTTCTCAACTATTTGATATAATCTGTGGGGCAAGTGTGTTCACAAAACTGGATCTACTGAGAGGTTGTAACTTAATTCGGATTTTTAAAGGTGATGAAGAGAAGTCGGCCTTTAATACTCGTAGCGGGCTTTATGAGTATCTTGTCATGCCCTTTGGTCTGTTCAACATGTCCACTATGCATCATGTTCCAAATTATTATTCAAATTATTTTTTTTTCTCATATTTTCCTAAATGACAGTCAGTCTAATAAAAGTCATCACCCGTTAGAGTATACATCGAACTTTATTGAAAAAACCTCCCAATGATATCAGTATAATCTCCAAAATGAATAAAAACTCAAAATGCACTGTTCCAAATTATTAGGCACAGTAGAATTTCTAAACATTTGATATGTTTTAGAGAACTGAAAATGCTCATTTGTGGAATTTGCAGCATTAGGAGGTCACATTCACTGAACAATAAAGCTATTTAACTCCAAAACATCCTAAAAAGCCAAGTTACATGTTAACAACATCTTCACAATACTTGCATCCATTTAACTTGTGAGTTTTTGGAGAGTTTCTGGTTGTATTTCTTTGCATGAAGTCAGAATAACATCCCAGAGCTGCTGTTTTGATGTGAACTGCCTCCCACCCTCATAGATCTTTTGTTTGATGATACTCCAAAGGTTCTCTATAGGGTTGAGGTCAGGGGAAGATGGTGGCCACACCATGAGTTTATCTCCTTTTATGCCCATAGCAGCCAATGACTGAGAGATATTCTTTGCAACATGAGATGGTGCATTGTCATGCATGAAGATGATTTTGCTCCTGAAGGCACGTTTCTGCTTTTTATACCATGGAAGAAAGTTGTCAGTCAGAAACTCTATATACTTTGCAGAGGTCATTTTCACACCTTCAGGAACCTTAAAGGGCTCTACCAGCTGTTTCCCCATTATTCCGGCCCAAAACATGACTCCTCCACCTCCTTGCTGATTTTGCAGCCTTGTTGGGACATGGTGGCCATCCACCAACCATCCACTACTCCATCCATCTGGACCATCCAGGGTTGCTCGGCACTCATCAGTAAACAAGACTGTTTGCAAATTAGTCGGTTTATGAACCAAACAAAACAAGCCTTTGAAGGCTACACCTTGAGGTTCGAGGGACTCCAGAGGCACCAGCAGCTTCAAATATCTGTTTGCTGGTTTGTAATGGCTTTTTAGCAGATGCTGTCTTAATCCGATGAACTTGCCTGGAAGAAACCTTCAGATTCAGCCACAAATCTCTTAACAGTACGATGATCACGTTTAAGTTTTTGGGGAAATATCTAATGTTTTCATCCCTTGACCAAGGCAGTGCACTATGTGATGCTTTTCGGCAGCAGAGAGATCCTTTTTGTTTCCCATGTTACTTGAAAACTGTGGCCTGCTTAATAATGTGGAACATCATTTTTAAGTAGTTTTCCTTTCATTAGAATCACCGGAAAAACTAATTATCACATGTGTTTAAAGGGACTCTGTCACCTGAATTTGGAGGGAACAATCTTTAGCTATATGGGCGGGGTTTTTGGGTGTTTGATTCACCCTTTTCTTACCCGCTGGCTGCATGCTGGCTGCAATATTGGATTGAAGTTCATTCTCTGTCCTCCATAGTACACGCCTGCGTAAGGTCCTGAATCACTTTTTGAAGCCCCATAGTATCTCTGCTACCTTTGTTTCTGAGAGTCCCAATGCTTAGTGTAGTTTTTATAGAATCATTTTATTATCAGGAGATTATCACTAAAAGACTACTTTACCTACTGCTAGGTTGTCTAACCAAGCCCCAGCCACTTATTGGCAGTTTTAATCTTATACACAGAAAGCTGTCAATCAGTGGTTGGGTGCGAGGTTATACAGAGCTCAACGTTCAGAGAACTGGTTGATCCGCAGGAGATAAAACAGTTTTTAGCACTCAGTAAGGTGAGTGATACATCTCTGGAATCGAGGGCTTTGCCACCACATTTTGCAGCGCTCAGATGGGCTAGAAAAAACCTGGTGACATATTCCATTTCAGCTTGATTGATAGTTCACTGTCTGATTTCCTTGCTTGGCACCTGATGTTATACAGACAACCAGCTATCAATCAAGCTAAAGAGCCCTGTGCTAGGTCAGGAAGCAACCTGGGAAAGCAATGTCACACCCAGAGCAATTAACAGCTCATTTGAATATGAATGAAATTCAAATTATTCAGAAATGCAGCATTAGATTGAAATATAAATTTAGTGAAACCTTTATATCTTTTAAGACCTGCCTGGCGATAATTGTGGTTTAAGGGGGTTATCTTACTGACAGATTCCCATTAACAAATATCAAGAACTGCCTATGTGTCCCTTGTTAGGTAGTTTTTGCTGAAATTGTCTAGTATCTAGGTGTATCCAAAATCCATCATACTCCAGCTCCTCCCATTTTTACAAAACTGCTTTAAACAGGTGTGCAAACGCCCAAAGTGGTAACATTTTTCCACAACTCCTTATTTTGCAAAAAGTTTGTGACTTTTATAAGTATTTTATACCAGTTTTCTGGCTTAAAAGCTTTGATGTATCAGCCGTTTCGTTTTAATTTTCTATAAGAATATCAATTAAAAGTTCCTGTGAACATAAGTTATCACCCATCCATGCAGTAGGTAATAACCTAGGATCAGAGGACTCCTACCACTGGGACCATCTTTGATCAGCAGAACGGGGCACTATTTTTCCATTAGAATGGAGCGGCAGTGTATATACATGACCAGAATGGCTTTTTTTCATTATGGTCACATAAGGATTCCTCTGGAATCTAGTGGCTCAACAGTGGAGAGGATAAAGAAGAGTAATTGATGGTCAGCAAGGAAAGAAAATCAAATTTATGTTTGTACATAGTATGCTTGGTATATTATGAGAGCTGAATCTGCTTCTCTACAGGAAATAAATAACTTTACAAGACAAGAGTAATCTTTAACCTCGCAGGTCAATAGACTAACTTCTGTTTTATATTAGTGGAGCAGGCTGTTGGCTGGTGTTAAAGGGCAGGGAGTTTCACAGATTGTATCATAAGAAAAAGGAAATCATACCGGAATTTCAGATGTCATGTGGGAGAGAAAGTGCATAGAGACACTGTTTGGAAGCCGTTCATCCAAATTACTAGCACAAGGGGAATAAATGTGTGTGACAGGGGTAACTTGCAAAGTTCATCATCATTAGTCATCATTACTAGTTATGAGCGAACGTACTCGGTTAAGGTGTTATCCGAGCATGCTGTGTGCTAATCGAGTGTCTTCGGAGTGCTCGAGTGCTATGATCGAGCCCCGACGGCTGCATGTCTCGCGGCTCGTCGATAGCTGCAACACATGCCAGGATTGCGTGTTTGCCTGGGAGTCCAGCATAATATTCGAGCAGGCTGAAATCACTTGATTAACACACGGGCATGCTCAGATAACATCTTATCCGAGTACATTCGCTGATCACTAATCATTACCATTATTTTCCTTTGAGTTACTCACACTATAGCATCAAATCCTTGTGGCCCAGAATGAAGGAAAGTCTAAATATAGACTGGCGGGTTCTTCATATGAAAATATTCTTAATTTTATCAATTGACATCTGCTACCTTCTCTGATTGTCCAAGAAACAAGAGGCAATGCCCGCTCCTTTACAATGAAATAATATGCATAGTCATGTTTTCTATCAGCTTACAGATACTCAAACTGAAAAGATCCTGCCGTCATGCAAGATTCATGTGCTGTGTTTATAGTACTTTGGAGTGCTTTGGCAACCAGTGGCACTAGCAATATAGTGTGGGTAGAGAGAATAATGAATTTTACAGATTGTCAATGAAGCAATTGTACCACAACATATTAGAACAAGACGATCCAAAACCTATTGCAAAATCAACCTTTATCTACTTAAAGAAAGTAAATTAAGGTTTTGGAATGGTATGTATAGTCCCCTGACTCGCATAATCTTGATCTGTGTGGGTAGATCTCAAACATATGCATGCAAGATGACTATAGAACAAAGATTCCTACAATTGTGATAAAAGAAACATCTCCTTCTGCCACTTTTTTACACATGTTCATTCAATTTAAAAAAAAATTTCTATGATACGTTAGATACAGTTTCAAAATAAACTATAATAGTGCAAATAATACATATTTCCACAACTACCTCTTATTTAAAGGAGTTGTACAAAGAGGAGAAAAGCTTCTAAAAAAAATTGTGCTTCCAAAGAAGATATTTAATCATTCTTGCACCAAGTCCGCTAGAGTGGGTATTTGCTTTTACATATAAAGTAGATATGCAGCTTAAAAATGTAAAACATAACCTATAAAGCATTATCTTTAACCTCTTTGCCAACTTGGTTTTGTGCGTTTTTGCTTTTTGCTCCCCTTCTTCCCAGAGCCATAACTTTTTTATCTTTCCATCAATATGGCCATGTCAGGGCTTGTTTTTTTCTGAGATGAGTTGTACTTTTGAACAACACCATTGGTTTTACCATATCGTGTATTGGAAAATGGGGAAAAAATTCCGAGTGCAGTGAAATTGCAAAAAAAGTGCAACTCAACAATTGGTTTTCTTTTTTTACTATGTTCACTAAATGCTAAAACTGACCAGTGCATATGATTCTCCAGGTCTTTACAAGTTCGTAGATACCAAACATGTATAGGTTCTTTTTTATTTAAGTGGTAAAAAAAATCCAAAGTTTGTAAAAAAATAATGGAAATGGCGCCATTTTCCGAGACCCATAGCGTCTCCATTTTTTGAAATATCGGGCCGGGTGAGGGCTTATTTTTTTGTGCGCCGAGCTGACATTTCTATTGATACAATTTTAGAATGCATAAAATGTTTTGATCGCCTGTTACTGCTTTTATTGCAATGTTACACCAACCAAAAAATCAATTCTTGTATTTTGATTATTTTTTCTTGTTACGCTGTTTACCAGTCAGAATAATTATTTTTATATTTTGATAGATCAGGTGATTCTGAACTTGGAGATACCAAATATGTGTATTTTTTTTATTATTGTTTTATTTTGAATGGGGCAAAAGGAGGGGATTTGAACTTACATTTTTTTTAACATTTTTAAATATTTTTTTAAACTTTTTTCCTTACTTTTTCAATAGTCTCCTTAGGAGACTTGAACCCGCGGTCTTCTGATCACTTGCGCTGCAGCCCTGCTATGTGTAACAAAAATACTCATCTGCTATGAGCACCACCATGGGGCAGCAATCATAGCAGTTCGGTAATGACAACCACAGGGATCTCCTGCAAACCCGGGGTTGTCACGCCAACCCATCGGCGTCTCGCAGTTATGTGACTGGGGCACCGATGGGCGGAGCTAATGACACGCATCTGGGTTTGCACAAGTTAAATGCCACTGTCAGAGACTGACAGCGGCATTTAACATGTAAACAGCTGTGGGTGGATCGCGATTGCACCCTCGGCTGTGAGGGTCACATGACAGCTTATCAGATGAGCTGTCATGTGCCAGAAACAGTGAGGGCTCAGCACACAAAAGAGGGGGAGGTGACCTATGATGTACCTATGCATCATAGGTTGTATAGGGGTTAAAAAAAACACAAATGTGTCATTTGAGAATATAACAAAACTACACAGAAAACAACTCACCCTCTTGTTAATGGACCTATAGGTGTACTGATATTGCCATGGCATTGTTGTAAATTAGCTGAGCTCCTTTCAAGGAATAATTTAATGCATATGCAGCGCCCCAGAGTCCTGGTCGTTGCAGTAATGTCGCTCGTCCACCAGGGGGAGTGATATTACGTCTGATGGTACTAAAGGAGTTCACCTTGCCAGGTATCACCGTCACACACTACACTTCACACTCCAGTCCACCAGGGGGAGCCTTGCTTCTATCTATTAGGGCACTCCTCACACACGGGTAAAACTGGTGGGTTGGATAGGAAGTGAGAGAGAAGCAGACTGGGCTTCGACCCGATAACATCGAGTCGGAAGCTACCTGTGTTAGACCCAGAGAGGACCTGTCAGGCAGACAGGGGGAGAAGGAGGAACATCTGAGCTGCAGACAGAGGTCAAGCACGAGATAGAACGTTACGGAGCTGCGCCTGCACTCCATTGCGGCAGCATCCTAAGAAAGGACACGAAGCGAAGTATATTGTGGAGAGTGAGCAAAGAAGTCACAGCACAAGGAGATAATACCGGGAGGAGTCCTGCCCCGAGATCGGCAGCCTCCTTTCGAGGCGCGTAGCCGGTGGCCGGAACACCGAGGGAGTAATTGACTCTACGTATTACTTCAGAGACCGGCAGGACAGTTAATTCCAAGTTAGCTGCCCGACCTAAATACCTAAGAAGACACGGAGTCAAATTGTGGGAGAGGGGCATCTCTAGGGTCCCTAAAAATAATCTCCAGGCCTACCTCGTCATACGGGTTGTCCTATCCATACCATCTGGGGGACAGAGAGAGAGAACATCAGAAACATCCACGAAAGTTGTGAGGACTATCCCGTGGTGCTCAGCAGGGAGGTACTACAACACACAGGCGCTAGTAGGAAGGCCACTGATTTCCACCTGGATAAGGGAACTCTGGATGTGCCTTCGGACCGGCCGGACTCTGCCTGCCCTGTGAACGGTACTCTGGACTGTGGACCCTGAGGTCTTCAGTAAAAGGTAAAGAGACTGCAACCTTTGTGTCCTCGTTATTCATCGCGTCTTACATCATCCATCATCACCACCTACACATCTGGGAAGCCCTGGGGACATACTTCACCTGTGGGAAGCTATACCATCTAGCTGCCATTCCATCACCCCAGCGGACCCCTAAGCAGCGTCGGTCACCCTGACCGAATACCACAGGTGGCGTCACGAACACCGTACAAACTACACCTTTAATTGGACGCCCCTCAGAAGGGCCACGGACCGGGTCGGGCCACCGTGACATCCCCAGAACCGAGAGAGAGATAGACCCGGTACCGAGTACCCCATTGCCCTTAACGTGGGGGCTCTCCACATACAGTGCACAGCACAAATGAGTACACCCCCTTTGAAGAGTAAGATTTTTATTAATATTTCACTGAGTACAAGAACAGTATTCCAAAATGTTGACAAGACTAATTTCATAGAACATTTTTTAACCCATATCATGAAAGTAAGGTTAATATTATAAATTTAATTACAAAATCTTCAGTTTTACTCAAATTAGTGAATACACTTCACCATCAAATACCACTACATCTAGTATTTTATATGACTTGCATTATTTTTAAAGACATCATCAAGTCTTCTAGGCATGGAATGGTGACATATTGCAATATCTATCTTTTTCTACAAGAATGACCTATTTTAGAGAGTGGATGCTGGATGGAGAGTGCTGTTCAACTTGTCTCTTCAGAATTCCCCCATAGGTGTTTGGGGTCAGATCAGGAGACATACTTGGCCACTGAGTTACTTTCACCCTGTTCTTCTTTAGAATTGCAACAGATGTGTCTTGGATCATCGTCGTATTGGAAAAGTGCAGGTCTACAAAGGACACGTAGTGACAGTAGCATCTTCTCTTTCAATATAGAACAGTGCATCTGTGAATTCATGTTACTACCTATGAATTGTAAAAAATGATGGTAAACTAAAAATAGCAAAAATATATTTAAAAAAATAAAAAATAAATAAAAAAAATATATTTTTTTTTTTAAAAAAGAAAACATACTTCCAGCGTTTCTAGCCCAGCCCAGCCCCATCTAGAAATTAAAGGGACACTGTCACCTGAATTTGGAGGGAACAATCTTTAGACCTAGGGGCGGGGTTTTCGGGTGTTTGATGCACCCTTTCCTTACCCACCGGCTGCATGCTGGCTGCAATATTGGATTGAAGTTCATTCTCTGTCCTCTGTAATACATGCCTGCACAAGGCAAGGCAAGGCAAGATTGCCTTGTGCAGGCATGTATTACAGAGGACAGAGAATGAACTTCAATCCAATATTGCAGCCAGCATGCAGCCGGTGGGTAAGGAAAGGGTGCATCAAACACCCGAAAACCCCGCCCCTAGGTCTAAAGATTGTTCCCTCCAAATTCAGGTGACAGTGTCCCTTTAAGTCCAATATATGTACATATGTAATTTTTTTTCCTTGGTGTAAATGTTGAGCTCTTGAATCTGGCTTTACTTTTCTTTTGTTCCTGTGATTCTACATTCCAGAGCTATAGTCTCATCCTCTCTGTATATAAATCTTAGTTCTCAAGTAAATCTTGTTTACTTGGTTCTCAACTCTTCTCTTTGGAAGTCTTCCTGTGGACCATGTCTAGTTGGCTAAAGATAAAATTTCCACATAGGGAAGAGGGGCCATATCTCATGAAAGATGTAAGAACTAAAGAAATACAATGCCAGATCCAGGAGATGTTCATACTTAACAAGATCACTTGAGCACTGCTTGTGACTTACTACTATTCCTAAACTACCGTTCAAAAGTTTAGGGTCACTTAGAAATTTCCTTATTTTTTAAAGAAAAGCACATTTTTTTCCAATGAAGCTAACATTAAATGATTTAGAAATACACTCTATGCATTGTTAATGTGGTAAATGACTATTTTAGCTGCAAACATCTGGCTTGTAATGCAATATCTTCATAGGTGTACAGAGGCCCATTTCCAACAACTATCACTCTAGTGTTCTTATGGTACTTTCTGTTTCCTAACTGTGTAAGAAGGCTAATGGATGGTTATAATACCCTTGAAAACCCTTGTATGTTAGCACAGC
The DNA here is from genome assembly GCF_051348905.1 of Ranitomeya variabilis. Taxonomy (NCBI): domain Eukaryota; kingdom Metazoa; phylum Chordata; class Amphibia; order Anura; family Dendrobatidae; genus Ranitomeya; species Ranitomeya variabilis. Next base: position 523,997,279 of record NC_135234.1, on the reverse strand, counting down.
TGAAAACAGTTTGGCTGATTAGAGAACCTATAAACCTGACCTTCCTTTGAACTAGTTGAAAATCTGGAGCATTACATTGAACGGTAGTGTATGTTGGAGTTAAAAAAATTATAAAAAAAAGTCTTCAGCAAAACGGAACCATATTGCTGGAGAAATAAAAAATTTGGCTCATTTGGCTCCATCAAAATGGTGCAGTAGCATCTATCGCCAATAAATGCTACTGCGCAGGTGCCACCACCGCCATTTTGATGGAGCCAGTTTTTTTTTTTTCTCCAGCAAAATGGCGCTTGCATCAGAATACGATAGATGCTACTGCACATGCGACGATGCCGGTGCCACTTTGATGAAGATTTTTTTTTACCCCATGATATATAGGAATAAATGCATATAGCAATATTAGGCATGTATCATGCTACAGCGCAGGCACTGCTGCCGGCGCCATTTTGCTGAAGTTTAATTTTTTTTGTAACCCTACAATAGTACATATATGTAGTATGTAAAATAGGGGGCAGGTCAGTGAAGGATAATTTCCAAAGAATGAAGAAAAAAAGGTACTTCAATGTAGAAAAATAAAAAAACTTCGTCTTTAATTGAAAAAAAAATCATAAAAACAGGCATAATGCGGAGAACATATACAGTAGATCCCAGAGAGCTACCAACCGATGTGTTTCGACACTCTGGTCTTAATCATAGTTAGTATAAGTTGTCAGACTGGAGGCTGTTTTTATAATTTTTTTCCATTAGAGACGAAGTTTTATATTTTTCTACGCTGGAGTACCTTTTTTTCTTCATTCTTTGGAACTTGCACTCCCAAGCCCAGGCAACTCCGGGGGTGGAACTCATTCTTGGAAAGAGACTGCAAATGATGAGCTGACTTCTCCCGTTCCCTATTCCCCCTTTTTTCATATACAGTATTTAGTGAAGGATCAGTGACCTGTCATAAGCCCATAATGATGCATAAGAAAGCAGAGCACCACATAAAGCACCACCAGCAGTCCCGCCCCAAAGCACAAGCATATCATTAACTGAAAACTGCAAATAAAAATTAAACAATACAAGACGGATTTCATCACCCAGGTATTATTTTAATCAGTGTAACGGCTCCATCCTGACAGTGTCTGTAGTTTAATTAGCAAAATTCTGCTGACAGGTTCACTTTAAGGAAACCTGTCACCGGGTTTTTAGATTCTAAACTAACTTCTTCTTTGTAAAGCATCTAAAATGTTGATTATTATTACTATACCTGTGTATTATAAGTTTGGGTTTCCATTTTCTAGAAATCCATCGACATATGTTTATGCAGATGAGTTTGCAATTTCGGGGCCTTTCCCCTGTAGTTACAGGTCTCCAGTCTCTCTCCATCTTTCTCCTCCCATCCAGGTCCTATTGTCAGTGACCAACAAGTCACTTTTTTCTGTGACCCACTCCCTCACCCTAGATCTCAATCATGCCTCTGCATTCCTAGGGACAGTGCATGCACAGATTACATGTCCAGCTCACGCAGCATCATCAGGACCTTACTGGACGTGCACCCTTCCCAGAAATGATTACTTCTGCATGAATGCTCAGGTGGGAGATCAGGTCACAGAGAAAAAGTGACCTGTCAGTCATTGACACAAGGCTTGCGATGGAAGGAAAGAGAGAGATGGTCTGGAGAGCGGTAAGTGCAAGGCCAGGCCCCCTGCACCTATGAGATCTTTTTCATAGGCATGGATTTCTAGAAAATGAAGGCATGGACTTATGATTCAAGGGTATAGAAATAATCAAGATTTCAGATGTTTTACATGGATGACGTTAGTTTAGGGTCTAAAAACGTGCTAACAGGTTCCCTTTAAAGCACATAATATCCATCAGTTGACTTTATACACTCAGTGACTTGCATCAGTACCTCAGTATCTGGTTCCATGATACCTTACGAAAAATGTGACTGTCATTACTTACAATAACTTACAACTCATATACCTATTCCAATTGTAATATAGGCTAGTTTGATAACTATTACATTTATAATTAATTGCTCAGTGAATATTCAGCCTTGTCAGTGGATAAATGTTTTGCAAACCTCCATGCACATAGTTTATCATGACTACATCTGGTTTCAATACACATAATTACATCTTCTGTGATCTCTTGGTTATGTGTACATAGGTATCCCAGAATTAAATTGTTTCCATACTGGTATAAACCTTCTGCAGGTGATCTACATTATATTATGTAAACAGGGAAAATGTATCCATTTTTACATATGCTTATAACTGTTCTTACAGTACATTCCCACATATGCATCCTCAAAAATTACATTTTGGTTCGTTAATGTAAAACATGTTTAACTATTTATAGTTGCCTCTAATTCACTTTATGTGAGCTGCTATATGTTTGGTTAATTTTCAATTAATCTATGGCAAAAAATGTAGGAAATCTCTAAAAAGATCCAATATAGTAGGCCAGAACAGTTGTTGAACAGACAAGAATACATTGCAATCCTTTTTATTAACATTTCCCAACATTTTAGATTAAAGCCAATGTATAATATGCTAACGCTAGTGATGAGAGAGCACTAAATTGCTCAGGTGCTCATTACTCCAATCGAACAAATTGTAATGCTCGGGAGCTCGTTTGAGTAACGAGCCTAATAGAAGCCAATAGAATCAGGAGTTTTTCAGGCACATCCTACCAGGAGGTCAAGGCGGAAAATCGCTGGAATGGAATGGAAACAGCATAAGGAAGACCCCTGGATGCATCTCTGATTCCCAGGTCGCTGCTGGGAACAATGTTGACAGCGTATTATGCCACTTTTACGGACTGACAGTAAAACATACAAAATCGAAGATAAAATGGATTTTACAGGAAAAAATGTTAGTAAGCTATTTTCTGTAAAGTGGCTTGTATATAAGGCAAAATAAAAAAGAGAAAAAAACACAATCTGTCACTGTATTTCCCTGTTGTTTTTAGCGATAAATAAGTAATTTAAAAAAATGACGTTGGGTCCCCCTATTTTTTAATAACCAGGTAAGGCAAAGCAGACAGCTGCGGGCTGATATCAGACTGGGAAGGGCCATGGTTATTGGCCCCATCCCACCCTAAAATTACCTGCCCAATGCCACCCCAGAATTAGATGCGCGAATTCTGGTGCCCTGTCTCAGCTCTTCCAGATTGCCATGGTGCGTTGGCAATTAGGGTAATTAGTTTTGGGGTTGATGTCAGCTGACATTTGTCAAAAATCACAGCTGGCATTAACCCCTGGGGTAAGTAATGGAGAGGTGTCAGTCACCCCCATTACTAACCCAGTAATAAAAAGGGAAAAAAACACACGCAAAAATCATAGACCAGAAGGAGCTTTATCTCTGTGTATATATACAGAGACACGGAGTTGAAGCTCTTTCTGCTCTATGATGCCTGGGAAATACGTTTACAAAAAGTGACAGGAAGGGTTAAGTCAGACAATTTAAAAAGTTTGTTTTTTTTATTTCAGATGCAAGATCCCTAAACTTGCACATGTATTGTCATGCTGTTAAGTTTGTTTTTACAAAAAGGCAATACGTTAATGGTATTAGGACTATTTGAACTCCTTGTGAGAATGATCTTTAATCATTAGCTTAGGAAAAGATCATGAAGCAGGTAAGAACAGATAAAGGAGTTAACTAGTGATGAGTGAGCGTGCTCGTTACTTGGCCGAATGTCAGGGTGCTTGAGCGCAATGCTTGAGTCCCTGTCCTGCATGTTTTGCGGCTCTTGGACAGTTAATCACTATGATTGGCCGGCCTCATCATGTCATCAGGTCTATCTAAGACTCAGGATCCTGATGCTTGGCCCACTGACCCTATATATACAGTGGGGGAAATAAATATTTGATCCCTTGCTGATTTTGTAAGTTTGCCCACTGACAAAGACACGAACAGTCTATAATTTTAAGGGTAGGTTAATTTTAACATTGAGAGATAGAATATCCAAAATAAAATCCAGAATATCACATAGTATAAATTATATAAATTTATTTGCATTTTGCAGTGAGAAATAAGTATTTGATCCCCTACCAACCATTAAGCGTTCTGGCTCCTATAGACCAGTTAGACGCTCCTAATCAACTCGTTACCTGCATTAAAGTCAGCTGTCTTACATAGTCACCTTTATAAAAGACTCCTGTTCACAGTCTCAATCAGTCAGACTCTAACCTCTACAACATGGGCAAGACCAAATAGCTTTATACAGATGTCAGGGACAAGATCATAGACCTGCACAAAGCTGGACTGGGCTGCAAATCCATAAGTAAGACAATGGCTGAGAAGGAGACAACTGTTGGTGCAATAGTAAGAAAATGGAAGAAATACAAAATGACTGTCAATCGACATCGATCTGCAAAATCTCACCTCATGAGGTATCCTTGATTATGAGGAAGGTGAGTGATCAGCCTAAAACTACACAGGGGGAGCTTGGTTTTGATCTCTAGGCAGCTGGGACCACAGTCACCAAGAAAACCATTGGTAACACATTACGCCATAAAGGTTTAAAATCCTGCAGTGCCCATAAGGTCCACCTCCTCAAGAAGGCACATGTGCTGGCCCACCTGAAGTTTGCCAATGAACACCTGGATGATTCTGCGAGGGATTGGGAGAAGGTGCTGGGTCAAATGAGACAAAAATGGAGGTCTTTGGCATTAACTCAACTCACCGTGTTTGGCGAAAGAGAAATGTTGCATATGACCAAAGAACACCATCCCCACTGTCAAGCATGGAGGTTGAAACATTATGTTTTGGGGGTGCTTCTCTGGAAAGGGCACAGGACTATCTCATCGCATCAATGGGAGAATGGATGGAGCCATGTACCGTAATATCCTGAATAGCAACCTCCTTCCCTCTGCCAGGACATTAAAAATGGGTCGTGGCTGGCTCTTCCAGCAAGACAATGACCCAAAACATACAGCCAAGGCAACAAAGGAGTGGCTCAAAATGAAGCACATTATGATCATGCAGTGGCCTAACCAGTCTCCAGACCTTAATCCCATAGAAAACTTTTGGAGAGAGTTGAAGCTCAGTGTTGTCAAGCGACAGCCTCAAAATCTTAATGATTTAGAGATGATATGCAAAGAGGAGTGGACCAAAATTCCTCCTGACATGTGCGCAAACCTCGTTATCAACTACAAAAAGCATCTGACTGTTGTGCTTGCCAACAAGGGTTTTGCCACCAAGTATTAAGTCTTGTTTGCCAGACAGATCAAATTCTTATTTCTCACTTCAAAATGCAAATACATTTATATAATTTATACTATGTGATTTTCAGGATTTTATTTTATTTTGGATATTCTATCTCTCAGTGTTAAAATTAACCTACCTTTAAAATTATAGACTGTTCATGTCTTTGTCAGTAGCCAACTTACAAAATCAGCAAGGGATCAAATACTTATTTCCCCCACTGTATATACACGGAGACGCAGAGATGACGCTCCCTCTGCACTATGATTTTTATGGTGCTGGTGGACACGACTGATATACAATCCAGCTTAGAACCCAGTTCATACTGGATGGGCAGGAATGGCTTCAGAAAAACTGGGTCTCTGGCAAAGGGATACTGGACCTCAGACGGGGAACCACAGATGCAGACAGACAGGGAATCACACAAGTAGACAAACAGGAAATCACAGATGTAGACAGGCAGTGAACTGCAAATGCAGGCAGTCAAGGAGCCGGAAATGCAGAGGACAAGTACACACAGGACATACAGGACCAAGTTCACACAAGACCAATACAAGGACAGGTACACACAGGGCAGCCAGAGCCAGACTAACACAAGGTACTTACATTGAAGTAGCAAGAGTACACGCAAACCTCTAATGTACCACAAAGGCAACAGATTAGAGATAGGCACTGGTTCAGACTGCAGGTTTTAGAGATAGGTACAGGTTCAGACAGTACAGGTTGTAGAGATAGGTATAGGCTCAGACACAGTGAATTTCAGAAAGGATCCAGACTTAGATACAAACAGGTTCAGGGATTGGTCCTAATTCAGACAAGGAAAGTCACGGTTCAGGTATCAGGCCTGGGTATTCAGGCCGCAGGGTGGCAGCAACAGGAAATAACTTGGCAATTCAGCAGTTGCACAAACACACTGAAAGATAATGTTTCTCAAGCACCTCCCAGCAGGCTGAGGTGCCTTAAGTACTAAGTGCCTCCCGGCAGTTGACTGAGGATACATTAAGAGTGCAAGCACTGTCTCTTTAAGAACCAGGAATTTCCTACGCGTGTGCCCTAAGCATGCATAGCAAGCAGGACCAGAAACTCACTGCACACAGCAAGCTTATATTACCCCATATCAGACTATACGGGGTGATATAGCATAGCTCTCCATAGGAGCTTTGGACATTAACCTCTTCCCGACCTATGACGCAGAGTATGCGTCATGAAAGTCGCTGCCAATCCGACCTGTGATGCCGCGTATGCGTCATGGTAGGATCGCGTCCCTGTGGGTCTGGTGAAAGGGTTAACTGAAATTTCACCCGACCCGTAGGAACAGGGGGATTTGTACAGGAGCCCAGGGAAGGTGGCTTTGCCCCCCCCCCCGTGGCTACGATTGCTCTGGTGACCACTTTGTCACCACCCCTCAGATCTGATTGGAGCTAGCATACATGTGACGCTATCTCTCCATTCAGATGTGGAGGGGCGGAGTAAACCATGGCTGCCTCGCTTTCCAGCTTCATGCCATCCGTGGAAGCTGAACAGCGAGGTGCCCTGCCACATACCGCAATCGTCGCCGCTGCTAGGTACTCCCCTCTGCTGCCCTCCCCTCCCCCCGCCGTCTGCTCCCTTCTCCCTGCCCCGGTGATCATCCCCTGATCACCCCCCTGCTGCTGCATCTCCTCAGCACCCCGCGCCTGACAGACCCCTCCTGCCCCCCAGTGATCACCCCCCCACCCCAGTGATCACCTCGATCACCCCCTGCCCCCTTATCTCCCCCCTGCCCTACTGATCTGCCCCGCTGATCTGCCCCCTGCCCCTCTGATCTCCCCCCAGCCCCGCTGATCTCCATCTGCCTCGCTGATCTGCCCGCTGCCCCGCTGATCACCCCCCTGCCCCGCTGATCTGCCCCCTGCCCCACTGATCGCCCCACCATGCTGACCTATGCCCCAGGGATCACCCCCTCCCGTCCCAGTTTTGCCATTAGGGTTAGAGTTGGGCTAAAGTGAGTTGAGCTAAAGTTATGGTTTAGAGTTAGGGTTGGGGCTAAAGTTAGAGTTAGGGTTGGGGCTAAAGTCAGGGTTGGGTTAAGATTAGGGGGTAGGGTTAAGGTTGGGATTAGGGTTAGGGGTGTCTTAGGGTTAAGTTTGTGATGAGGGTTGGGATTAGATAAAAAACGAAGGACAGCATCCAATCCAGGTGAAAGTATTCACAAACGAGTTCCTTTATTTGCCAAAGTGCAACGTTTTGACCCACATGGGTCTTTGTCAAGCATGCTTGACAAAGACCCATGTGGGTCGAAACGTTGCACTTTGGCAAATAAAGGAACTCGTTTGTGAACACTTTCACCTGGATTGGATGCTGTCCTTCATTTTTTATCTGGTATGTACACCTTCCATGGGGGTCCAGTGGAATTAGGACGTGCATCCGTTCATCCGTGTGCTGCTGGCCAGCTACTCCGTTTATAGAAGGTTGGGATTAGGGCTAGGGGTGTGTTGAGGTTAGGGTTGGAGTTAGAATTGGGAGGTTTCCACTGTTTAGGCACATCAGGGGCTCTCCAAACGCTACATGACACCCGCGGACCATTCCATCAAAGTCTGCATTCCAAAACGTCACTTCCCTTCCAAGTCCCGACATGTGCCCTAACAGTGGTTTCCCCCCCACATGTGGGGTACCATTGTACTCAGGACAAACTGGACAACAACTTTTGGGGTCCAATTTCTCCTGTTACCCTTGTGAAAATAAAAAATTGCGGGCTAAAAAATAATTTTTGAGGAAAAAAAAATATTTTTTATTTTCACGGCTCTGCGTTATAAACTTCTGTGAAGCACTTGAGGGTAAAAAATGCTCAGCACACATCTAGATAAGTTCTTTGGGGAGTCTAGTTTCCAAAATGATGTCACTTGTGGGGGGGTTCTCCTGTTTAGGCACATCAGGGGCTCTGCAAACGTAACATGATGGCCGCAGACCATTCCATCAAAGTCTGCCTTTCAAAACGTCATTACTTCCCTTCCGAGCCCCGACATGTGCCCAAACAGTGGTTCCCTCCCACATATGGGGTATCAGCGTACTCAGGACAAACTGGACAACAACTTTTAGGGTCCAATTTCTCCTGTTACCCTTGTGAAAATAAAACATTGCGAGCTAAAAAATATTTTTGAGGAAAAAAAAATGATTTTTTATTTTCACGGCTCTGTGTTGTGTTGGGGGTTCAAAGTGCTCACCACACATCTAGATAAGTTCCTTGGGGGGTCTAGTTTCCAAAATGGGGTCACGTGGGGGAGCTCGAATGTTTAGGCACACAGAGGCTCTCCAAACGCGACATGGTGTCCGCTAAGGATTGGAGCTAAGTTTTCATTCAAAAAATCAAATGGTGCTCCTTCCTTTCCGAGCCCTGCTGTGCGCCCAAACAGTGGTTCCCTCCCCCCCACATATGGGGTTTCAGCGTACTCAGGACAAATTGGACAACAACTTTTAGGGTCCACTTTCTCCTTTTACCCTTGGGAAATAAAAAATTGTTGCTAAAAATAATTTTTGTGACTAAAAAGTTAAATGTTCATTTTTTCCTTCCATTTTGCTTCTGCTGCTGTGAAACACCTGAAGGGTTAATAAACTTCTTGAATGTGGTTTTGAGCACCTTGAGGGGTTCAGTTTTTAGAATGATGTCACTTTTTCAGCCATATATACTGTAAATTGAGTCAAAAAATGAATGGAAAAAAAATGAAAAGCAAGATAATTCTTATTGTTGGCATACAGGCAGACAATTGTGTCTGTGGATTTTTAGTGTGGATTTTCTAATGGTCAAGACCTCTACAATGTGGATACACAGCCGTGCTGTGTGCTTTACATTTCAGAGGTTTCACACTGGGAGTCTCATATAGAATACATATACAATGATCTTGATTAGTTTATGAATTGTGCAGTCCCCATGCAGCTATTTATTTAAACATTTGAGGTTTTCCTTTAGTTCAGCTATTTCAAAACAAACAGAAAGTGTCAAGATCAAGTGTAAGTTTCAACAGCATAAATATGATTTCCATGCTCGGTCAACATGACCTGGCCCATCTTGTCTGGTCTTTTTGTAGAAAGGTACAATAATGAGTGTCTGCAGGCAACAATGAAGCCTGGTGGAGTTTCCTTAAACAGGATCAATTGAGCCCTCAGTGCTGTCACATATCATACAGTACCATCAGTGAGGCATCGGATTGGCTCAAAATCCGCCAGCCTACATCCACAAAAGGTCTGTGATTAGTTCACCAAGATGTTTGAAACAACCAATTTACTGAGTTTCTTAAAACACCATATGCCAATGAACCTATAAAAATTGATGCTTTGATGCTGTTTTGAAGGCAAAGGAAGGTCACACCAAATATTGATTGGATTCTGATTTCTCTTTACTTCATTCACTTTGCATTTTGTTAGTTCCTAAAAATCAACTAATAACACTTGTATTTTTGAAAGCATTATTAGTTTGCAAGTTTTTTTTCCATACCTGCCTAAAACGTTTGCACAATACTGTATATATACTAGGTATTTTTCTATCTAGATGAAATTAGTGAGATTAGGAATCACCTAATGTGTATGGGCATGTTAACTAGCCCCCAACATCTATTGTCACTGAAAACAAGGATTATGCATAGTAAAATCCAGCATGTCCATTTCTTTGTTCTTCGGGGACATAATAAGTCTCTGTCAGTTGTTTATATACTCTCTAATACACAACCCGCCTTACAAATTATCAATCAGTAAAAATAATCACTTTATTAATGAGACACCTGGAATAAAAACTGTCTAAACAGTCATGTTAGGCCGGCGTCACACTAGCGAGTTTTACGGACGTATGAGCGCAGAAAAAACGTCCGTAAAATGCGCATAACACACGGCCCAATGATTCTCTATGGCCCAGATCCTATCAGCCGTATTTTACAGATCCGTGTTATACGGTCTTCTACGGCCGTAGAAAATCGCATCATGCTGCGTTTGTCACCGTATTGCGCAAAAAAAATCGCCAATGAAAGTCTATGGGGGCGAGAAAAATACGGATTACACACGGACCAGAAGTGTGACTTGCGAGAAATATGCAGCGGTGTTAGAGAGAAAAGCCGGCAATTCATTGCGGTGTACAGTAAAATCACACTGACAGAATAGAATAGGTAGAATAAATGTCTACACATAGAATAGTGTAATAATTTCTATCTACCAGCTAACACGGTACCAAGATATATATCTTTCCTGTACACATAGAATAGGTATATATATATATATATATATATATATATATATTTGTCAGTGAGACACATATATATATATATATATATATATATATATATATATATATATTTATATTTCATACAGCGCTAGATATCATAAAAGACGGTAATTCAATTGCCGGCTTTTCATTTCTCCTTCACAAACCCGACATGATATGAGACATGGTTTACATACAGTAAACCATCTCATATCCTTTTTTTTTTGCATATTCCACACTACTAATGTTAGTAGTGTGTATGTGCAAAATTTGGGCGCTGTAGCTGGTAAAATAAAGGGTTAAATGGAGGAAAAAATTGGTGTGGGCTCCCGCACAATTTTCTCCGCCACAGCGGTAAAGCCAGTGACTGAGGGCAGATGGAAGATGCGCCTATTCTGGCACTTGGCCACTCTCTTCCCACTCCTGTGTAGCGGTGGGATATGGGGTAATGAAGGGTTAATGTCACCTTGCCATTGTAAGGTGACATTAAGCCAGATTAATAATGGAGAGGCGTTAATTATGACACATATCCATTATTAATACAATAGTATGAAATGGTTAAGAAAACACACACACATTATTACAAAGTACTTTAATGAAATAAAGACACATGTTGTTGTAATATTTTATTAGACTCTTAATCCACCTGAAGACCCTTGTCACCTGAAACAAAGTTAAAAAAACAAACAACAATATTCCATACCTTCCGTCGTTCTGTCCCACGTTGTAAATCCATCTGAATGGGTTAACTAATTTTACAAGCAGAAGCCTGTTAATGCAGCCGCCCCTGCCTGTAAAAACCCTGGGAATGAATGGATTGCAGGGGAATGACCTGTAGTTACCTTGAGTTGCGGTGATGCGCCCTCTGCTGGATGTCCTGGAACTGGAGCCTGGGAATTTTCCTGAAGGTCCTCTATGGTTACTATGCAGAAGCATCGCTGACCCCCGATCATGTGACTGGAAGCGGTAGATAAATGCCGCTGTCTGCTTTTGACAGCGGCATTTGACTAGTTAATAGCGGCGGGTGAATCAAGATTTCACCCGTCGCTACTGCGGGCACATGTCAGCTGTTCAAAACAGCTGACATGTCCCGGCTTTGATGCAGGCTCACCGCCGGAGCCCTGCATCAAAGAGGGGAATCTGACCTCGGACGTACTATCCTGTCTGAAGTCAGAAAGGGGTTAAAGGGAATCTGTCACCTCATATTTCGTATATAAACTGAAGCCACCGCCATCAAGGGCTTATCTACAGCATTCTGTAATGCTGTAGATAAGCCCCCGATGTAACCTGAAAGATAAGAAAAACAGGTTATATTATACTCACCCAGGGGCGTTACCGCTGTGGTCCGGTCCGATGGGCGTCGCAGTCTGGTCCGGCACCTCCCATCTTCATACGATCACCTCCTCTTCTTGTCTTCTTGCCGTGGCTCCGGCGCAGGCGTACTTTGTCTGCCATGTTGAGGGCAGAGCAAAGTACTGCAGTGTGCAGGTGCTGGGCCTCTCTGACCTTTCCCGGTGCCTGCGCACTGCAGTACTTTGCTCTGCCCTCAACAGGACAGACAAAGTATGCCTGCGCCGGAGCCGCAGCAGGAAGCAAAGAAGAGGACGTCATCGTAAGAAGATGGGAGGCGCTGGACCCGGACCTGCGACACCCATTGGACCGGACCGCAGCGGGACCGCCCCTGGGTGAGTATAATATAACCTGTTTTTCTCATCTTTCAGGTTACATCGGGGCTTATCTACAGCATTGCAGAATGCTGTAGATAAGCCCTTGATGGCGGTGGCCGCAGTTTATATATGAAATATGAGGTGACAGATTCCCTTTAAGCAGGTATTTGTCAAGCATGTTTGTTGCTTGCTCCATGATGGGGAAGCGCTCTCAAAATAAACAAAGCATGAGGGCTTAATAAAATGGATGTGAAAGATGTGTCAGCTGACATCATTTGGAGAAACGTAGAGGAAGCTAAATATTTATGTGTTTCTATCTTATTGTACAAGTTGTTTGTACAAAGATAACCGCATTCTTGGTTCCTATGCAGGACCACAAATCTCATGTTGGAGAAACCTCTTAATACATCAGCTTTTCTTTGCTTAGAACAATAGCTGTAATTTATTCACTCACATAATTCTACATTTCAGGCTAATTATCCTTGAAAAGCAAAATATTCAGTTGCTGTGATCTCATAGAAATCCTTTAGAATGCTGTAGATAAGCCCCTGATGCCGGTGGCCTTCGCTTATAGGCGGATTTTGGGGTGACAGATTTCCTTTAAGGGAGTCTATCACCCTCAAAACGCTAATGAAACTTTTACATACTTCTAAAATGGACTTAGCACGTAAAAAATCATATCTGCAGTAAAAATTATTTTATTACTTATATAAATGAGGGGTTTTTAGTGCACACTTGTCATGTCCAATGCCTCAGTGTTCCATTCATCCCTTTCAATTAGGCAGCTCCGCACTTGCGGGAGTGCACTCACTCCCTCTCCTGTCAACATTGCCTCCCGCTATTGTGTAATCCTGTGTGCAGTGAATGTCAGCTGTTAACAGGAGTGAACCTGCACTGACACTGTATGTGTTTTATTTGTTTTTTTATTGTATTGTTGAGTACAGCGCTCCAGCAGTCCCATTCCGGATGTGGCTACAGAGCCCTATTCTCGTGATTACAAAGCTTTTATCTTAAGATCGCTCGGAGTCCCAACTCCAGTCCACAGCAGTCTTCAGGTTATTCCCTATCTTATCCTTATTTTTTTTAAGAATAAACCTTTAAAGGTGTAGTTTTATGGGCTTGTAAAGAGAATATGGTTGTAGTTTGTTTTAGTTTTCATTACACTAGAGAATCTTTACCTGCTGTAGTCCTGGTTTGCATTGTGGTAGCTACTTTTTTTAACCCCTTAGTGACAGAACCAATTTGCAGCTTAAAGGGAACCTGTCACACACCCCCCCCCCCAGGGCCTATTTAAGTAATATAGCCACCTTCAACAGCACTAAGGCTGCATTCTGTGAAGGTGGCTCTTATGTTTATTATCCCTAGGAACGCTGAAATAATGACTTTTATAAATTTCCCGCCATACCTCTATTGAGTCAGGGAGGTATGTTTTATCCCCCTAACTCAACCGCCTCTCACCCATCCATCATCCCACTCTGTCCTCCGTGCGCTGCCTCTTCTCTTTCTCCTGACGTCACCGGCACCTGCGCTCTGCAATGAGTTATCGGCGCTACCTGTGAATGGATATCAGGTGCCTGCGCCTTCGTGTAGCGGAGGCCCTAGATCCCGCCCCGCAGTGTGTTATGATGTATTCACACTGCGGGGCTGGGAATCTTTTGCATCAGCCCACTTTTTTTTTAGTAATTTTTAAAGTGTAAAAGATGAAAATATACTGTATATACAGTATATATATATATATATATATATATATATATATATATATATATATAGTCTAAAATACAAAGGAAATGTGTCATCTTTAACATTAGGCTTTTTAGAAATCATTTCATCTTCAACTTGCTTAATTGTTCACAATAACAGTAATTTTAACCAGGGGTGTCCAAACGTTTACATGCCCCTGTATATATACACTCACCGGCCACTTTATTAGGTACACCATGCTAGTAACGGGTTGGACCCCCTTTTGCCTTCAGAACTGCCTCAATTCTTCATGGCATAGATTCAACAAGGTGCTGGAAGCATTCCTCAGAGATTTTGGTCCATATTGACATGATGGCATCACACAGTTGCCGCAGATTTGTCGGCTGCACATCCCAAAGATGCTCCATACAAGGCAGGATGGATCCATGCTTTCATGTTGTTTACGCCAAATTCTGACCCTACCATCCGAATGTCGCAGCAGAAATCGAGACTCATCAGACCAAGCAACGTTTTTCCAATCTTCTACTGTCCAATTTTGATGAGCTTGTACAAATTGTAGCCTCAGTTTCCTGTTCTTAGCTGAAAGGAGTGGTACCCGGTGTGGTCTTCTGCTGCTGTAGCCCATCTGCCTCAAAGTTCGACGCACTGTGCATGCAGAGATGCTCTTAGGCCTACCTTGGTTGTAACAGGTGGCGATTTGAGTCACTGTTGCCTTTCTATCAGCTCGAACCAGTCTGCCCATTCTCCTCTGACCTCTGGCATCAACAAGGCATTTCCGCCCACAGAACTGCCGCTCACTGGATTTTTTTTCTTTTTCGGACCATTCTCTGTAAACCCTAGAGATGGTTGTGCGTGAAAATCCCAGTAGATCAGCAGTTTCTGAAATACTCAGACCAGCCCTTCTGGCACCAACAACCATGCCACGTTCAAAGGCACTCAAATCACCTTTCTTCCCCATACTGATGCTCGGTTTGAACTGCAGGAGATTGTCTTGACCATGTCTACATGCCTAAATGCACTGAGTTGCCGCCATGTGATTGGCTGATTAGAAATTAAGTGTTAACAAGAAGTTGGACAGGTGTACCTAATAAAGTGGCCAGTGAGTGTATATATATATATATATATATATATATATATATATATATATATAAATTATAGAAAGATTGTAATCTTTCTGTGTAAGTGTACTTTAACCATGGACATCCACTAAGAATGCTTAGTCCCAGGAATTACGTTAGTCAATATGGTAAAAAAAAATTAGATGATCTCATCTACAGGAATTTCCTAACATTTTTCAATTTTTAAAATAAAAGACTTGTTTTACTGGATATGGTTTTTTTAGACAGTTCCTGGCACATTATAAGTGCATGATATTAAGACAAAATGTACTCTCCTCCCACCAAGACAGTGAAAATTACAGTTTATGTGCCTTAAAGATATAATATTTTGTTCTTTGAATTCATGCATTGTATTTCAAGTAAGCAAAAGACAATGGACCATTCTTACATACAAGAATCAATAGGCACGCTTTGTTCTTTCTATATATATACTACTGTGTAGTGGTTTACCCATCGTTTACATAGAACCTTAAGTAGAACCTCAGCAATAAAAAAGAATATAAGAAAGAGAGACTAATTGTATGTCTTAATTTCACCTATCAACATAAAGTATTATCTCCAAACACAATATATTGGTCGGTGAGTGTATAAGGAGATAAACATGCTGTCCATGTTCCCTCTTGAGGTCTTGTTGTCATGTGTAATTTGTATTGTGACATTCGTTATTAGTGATGGATTGTATTTGGCCCTACAATAGGGAGAGTTAGAGTTAATAGCTGGGACTAGCCCAAAGTGGGAGGTTCTAAAGTGAAGAGACAGACAGTTTCCTGTCAGGACAACTGATGGGGCCCAGTGTGCAACAGAAGCAGACCTAAGGTCTGACTAGTCAGCAAAGCTGCTTGACGTGGGTGTCCCTGACGTGAGGCAGTGGACGGTGAGAACAAAGAGTAGAGAAAGAAGAAGTGACAGAAGGACAGAGTGATGCACTATTGACGAATCCTGGGACAGGACGCCTAAAATTACGGCACCAAGTTTTCTAGATAGAGAGGTAATGGGCCAGGTTGGAAAGGGAAATGTGAGACGAGGAGAGGGACCCTGGCTGTAGTTCCAAGGTGTAGTTCAGGCAGGTATATTATTCTCTGAAGCATTCCGAACTTTCAGAGAAAATCTAATTTAAGGATCTGAAGACCATAGCTGCTCCTGATCAGCTTTTCTCAGCACTTCTAAAGGCAATTGGTAGGTCTCTTGCTATGGAAGAGACATGTCAATCATCTGCAGTGGAGCTAAGAGAAGATGTCCAGGGAAAAGTATACTTTCTCTGAAATGCACTTCAGAGAAAAATATATCTGCCTGCAATTGTTCATCCAGGCTCTGATTCCTCATGCTACATGCAGTTTGGGCAGCATGAACTAGGTGTCAGGTTCTCTTTAATCAATTTCAGTATGGGTTATAGTATGATGAGGCATGGGTTACTACAGGCTTTTGCTGCTTTCCTGGTGAGTTACGGACATCAAGTTGAGAGAAAGATAGAGAGCTAATTAGATAGATAATAGTTTAGAGAGGTAAAGAATTTAGAGATGAAATACGGTAATTGTCTAGTAGCTCTATGTTTACAGCAGCATTGACACTGATTAAGCAAAAGGCTCCCTTTTATGATGATGAAGTACTGCAATGTAAAGACAATGACTGCAGCTTCTTTTTTTCTGTAAGCGGGTAGACAATATGGTCAACACGGAAAGGGATTGTCCAATAGAGGAAAACGCCTGCTCCGTTCACAAGTAAAAGGGCAGCTGAAGCCTGTGATTGGCTGTAGAAATCAGGTGACTAGAAGGGCATGTCAGAAAAAAAATCTAATGATGTGCTCTTCAAGTTACCTGACCAGTGCAGCCAGTCACAACCTGCAGCAGTTTTCTGTAGTAAAGAATATAGTTTTAGAGTAGGGTGTCATAAAAGCTCCTGTAGGTGTCCTAATACCTTTGTCCTTATAGTGTATGACCTCAACCAACCTAATAGTCATTTTTCCATGTGCAGTGTTCTTTAGTCATATCTAGAACATAATTGAAGATCAATTAAATACATATATGCTTAACAGAGCAATCATTAAAAAATGTATATTCACCTTTCCCCTGTATTTTGTTCTTAGGGTGGCAAGTCATACACCGGACCCTGTGGTGGACGAGATTGCAGTGGAGGATGCCAGTGTTATCCAGAAAAAGGCAGCCGTGTAAGCTATAATATATTGCTATTTTATTTGCATTTGTTATAGTAAGTGGCAGAATTTCTGCAGATTCACTCTAAAGTGAATCTGCCACATCTACACCGTCTTAAGCATTATTACTTATGCTTTGTCTGTACAATGAAATTTCTTTATGTGTAACAAAGACTATTCTTTGGTTTCTTGGCTAAATTATGATGTGAAAATTTGGGGTAGATGAAGGAGACCTTGCCATATTAGGCTTTTTTATATTAGTATTCTTCTATGAATAAAACAAATTATACATTAGGCATCAAAGTAAATTAGCTCAGTCAAGCTTTACATCTAATGTTTTTTTCTAGTTATAGACAATAAAAATTACTTGACAAGACAGATACAAAAACATCAAGTTGTAGACCTTGGTAAAATTTAACAGAACTTTACCCACTACTGGAGGCTCTTTATCAGGCATTTTTGCTTAGGGTACAATTAGACTAGTCAACAACCGGAAGTTTACTACCCTGTTTAGACAGGCCGACCGTGCTTCCATACACACAGAGTGATCATTAGAGGGAACCTGTCACATTCTATAATGCTATTAACTTGCAGATACAGGGTTAATCTACAAGTTAATAGCAATAGGAAGGTGCCCAAGGGCAATACTGGAAGTGCGGCAACCTGAAGAAAATGAACTTTATTCCGCTTAGCTGCTGGCTTTGTCATAAAGGTGTGTCAGCTCAGCTACAGTCACTGTGGTGGCCGTAAGTACACCTCAGCACTGCAGGAACTGCTGCCTCCCCGACACACCTATGTGACTGAAAGCCAGCAGTTCCCCTCGAGGAATAAAATTACTTTTCTCTCATATGCCACACTTTCAGTGCAATGGCCGGGTAGCTTCCTAAAAGTATTAACCTGCAGATTAACCCTATAGCTGCAGGTTAAAAGCATTATCTGACATGACAGTTTTCCTTTAACACAGGGGTGGGGAGTCTTTTTTCTGCCAAGGGACATATGGATATTTATACTATCCTTCGGGGGCCGTACAAACTCCGCCCACAAAGTACATCCTGACTCTGGCACTGGTTTCAGGACGTAATCTTTCATTGCATGCCCTTCAGTGTTCAGTAGTGGACACTGTGTCTGTGTGCTAACAGAGCAAAAAGAAATTAATGAGCTTGTTGTAATCAAAATACAGCTCCCTGCCAAAGAATGCGGTCTCTGAGAATCTGCTCGGGAGCCTGATAAAAGGTCATCGAGGGCCGTAAATGTCCCTGGGGCTTGATGTTCCCCACCCCTGCTTTAGCAATAGACCCTTTGCTCTATTTACCCTTTTTTTTATTTTTTTTTATATTTTTAAACACTTTTTTTTTAATTTTGGCATGCTTCAATAGCATCCATAGGAGGCTAAAAGCATGCACTACACGATCGCCTCTGCTACATAGAGGTGAAGTACAGATCACCTCTATGTAGCAGAAATCCAGGTGTACTTTGAACGCTGACCACAGGGTGGCGCTCAAAGCAATCGGCCATCAACAACCATAGAGGTCTCAAGGAGACCTCTGGTTGTTATGGCAATGCACCGCTGACCCCCGATCATGTGACGGGGTCAGCGGTGCGAGCACTTCCGGCCGCGCGGCTGGGAGCGCTAGCTAAATGCCGCTGTCAGCGCTTGACGGCGGCATTTAACTAGTTAATGGGCGCGGGCGAATCGCGATTCCGCTCGCGCTCATTGCGCGCACATGTCAGCTGTACAAAACAGCTGACATGTCGTGGCTTTGAGGTGGGCTCAGCGCCGGAGCCCACCTCAAAGCGGGGGTTCTGCCAGCTGACGTACTATTCCGTCAGCTGGCAGAAAGGGGTTAAACTACTACACAAGTACCAACATGAGTACATGGACACAGTACTTAGTACAGTGATCAATTGGAATGTCACGTCAGCCCCTACCATATACATTTATATAGCTGGAACCTACAACTCCCAATATCACACTGAACCATGGTAATGAGATGCTTGGAGTTTTTGTTAACAGCGATCATCTGACTTTGGACAATACAGGAACCACAGCATTGATTCGATGCAGTCAGTAACATTATTAAACATTTAAAGAGTAACTTAACCTTTGGGAGATTTTTTTATATGTTTTGTCCCTTTTATCATAAGCAGATAAGTGGGGGTCCGGGTCATAATACCCTACCAGTGTCTCAAATGTTTCCTTTGCTGAATAATGGAAAAATTACATTGCACTACAATAATTCACAGCAAGTGATGAATCACCAACAAAATGTTAGTGCTTTTGCTGTAGTTAACATAATTTTCAAAACGTCCAACAAACTTTGTATATAATATGTATATAAACCCTTAAAGCATTTGTGAGAGTGCAAAAATATACGACTGATAGTGATGGGCAAACGTGCTCGGATAAGATGTTATCCAAACATGCTCGGGTGCTATCTGATTGTCTTCGGCATGCTCCAATAACATGATCGAGGCTCTGCACCTGCATGTCTCGCTGCTGTTAGGCTAGTTTCACACTAGCGTTCCCTGCGCCGACCGCAACAAAATGCAAAATGTTGCATTCCACGCAGTTCAGCGCAGCGTCGAAACTATGCATGCACAGGCATCCGCATACATCCGCATGGTCTGCATGCCCAATGTTAAATATAGGGTAGGCAGGACGCATGCAGAAGTAGGCGGAGCTGAAGGAAGAGGTGCGGCAGTGGGCAGGGCTTAACAGAGGAAGAAGGCTGCCATCCGCAGCCGTGCCGAATGCTAGTGTGAACCCAGCCTAAGACAGCTGCCACACATGCAGAGATTGCCTAACAAACAGGCAATCCCTGCATGTGTTGAGACAGTCCAACAGCTGTGAGAAATGCAGTCACAGGGACTTGAACATGTTATTGGAGCACGCTGAAGACAGTCAGATAGCACCCGAGCATGATCGCATAACACCTTATCCCAGCACGTTCACTCATCACTAATAACTAACAGAAAAGGAAAAATCTTAAAGGTTACTGAATATTTAATTTAGTGACAAAACAGAAACATAGAGCCTTGAGAGTGCATATAACATCCACACATTCTAGAATTATATTGCAATTGTGCTCAAAAGTTTTCATACCCCAGCAGAATGTTTGCTTTCTTGGCCTATTTTTCAGAGAATATGAATGACAACACCAAAACTTTTTCTCCACTCTTGATTAGTGGTTGGATGAAGCCATTTATTGTCAAACTACTGTGTTTTCTCTTTTTAAATCATAATGACAACCCAAAACATCTAAATGACCCTGATCAAAAGTTCACATACTCCATTTCTTAATACCGTGTATTGCCCCCTCTAACATCAATGACAGCTTGAAGTCTTTTGTGGTAATTGTAGATGAGGGTCTTTATTTTCTCAGATGGTAAAGCTGACCACTCTTCTTGGCAAAAAGCCTCCAGTTCCTGTAAATTCCTGGGTTGTCTAGCATGAACTACGCGATTGAGATCTCCCCAGAGTGGCTCAATGATATTGAGGTCAGGAGACTGAGATGGCCACTCCAGAACCTTCACTTTGTTCTGCTGTAGCCAATGACAGGTTGACTTGGCCTTGTGTTTTGGATCGTTGTCATGTTGGAACATCCAAGTACGCCCTATGCGCAGCTCCCGGGCTGATGAGTGCAAATTTGCCACCAGTATTTGCTGATAACGTGCTGCATTCATCTTTCCTTCAACTTTGACCATGTTTCATGTGCCTTTGTAGCTCGCACATCCCTAAAACATCAGCGATCCACCTTCGAGCTTTGCAGTAGGAATGGTGTTCCTTTCATCATAGGCCTTGTTGACCTCTCTTCAAATGTAACGTTTATGGTTGTGGCCATAAAGTTCAATTTTGGTCTCATCACTCCAAATTACCTTGTTCCAGAAGTTTTGAGGCTTGTCTCTGTGCTGTTTTGCATATTGTAGGCGAGATACTTTGTGGCATTTACACAGTAATGGCTTTCTTCTGGCGACTCGTCCAAGCAGCCCATTTTTCTTCAAGTGCCTCTTTATTGTGCATCTCGAAACAGCAACACCACTAGTTTTCAGAGAGTCCTGTATTTCAGCTGATGTTATTTGTAGGTTTTTCTTTGCATCCTGAACAAGTTTCCTGACAGTTGTGGATTAAATTTTTGTTGGTCTCCCTGACTGTGGTCTTGTTTTTACAGAGCTCCTGATTTTCCATTTGTTAATCACAGTTTGAACACTGCTGATTGGCATTATCAATTCCTTGGATATATATTTGTATCCCTTTCCAGTTTTATGCAGTTCAACTACCTTTTTCCGTAAATTCGTTGACAATTTTTTGGCTTTCTCCATGACTCACAATCCAGAATTGTCAGTGGCTGGATGAAAGATGCAAGAGTCTGTCTGGATCCCAGAAATTCACTCAACTTTTATGCACACACACTGATTACAAGCAAACAGGTCACAGGTAAGGATGTTACCTTTAGTAGTCATTCATACCTATTTGTGTCAACTTCTGTGCATGTTATCAGGCCAAAATCACCAGGGTTTGTGAACTTTTGATCAGGGTCATTTGGATGTTTTGGGCTGTCATTATGATTTTAAAAGAGAAAACACAGTAGTTTGACAATAAATGGCTTCACCCAACCACTAATTATGAGTGGAGATAACGTTTTGGTGTTATCATTCATATTCTCTGAAAAAAGGTCACGGAATAAAACATTCTGCCTGGGTATGTAAACTTTTGAGAACAACTGTATATTCTATATAGATTTTGATGTATAATTACAATCAAGTATTTTAAATTATTTTCACTCATCTGTATATTTTTGAAGACTTGTGTATGGAAGAACACTGAAAAAATCAGAAGGGCAAGCATTGAAGTATTCCATTAACTGTCCAATTTGGTCCCGGAGCATGACCGTCGGTGAACATTATATTACTTGTGCAGCCATTCTTGACCTGGATGACCCAAAAATTTTAATACTCCTCATTTTATTGAAACATTCCTAAACCCCCTACACTTTGACAACTTTAATGTTTTTCCCTATTTTTAGCTAGTTGATCTATTGCTTGAGCCATCTACTATCAGTTCCATAGTCTAACCAATTCCAAATTCTTTTATGACATGGCGAGAAGGCAATGAAACAAATGTTTCAATATTGTGTTATAGCATCTTGTGTTGTAGAAGCCTCATGTTATCTGTCATATGTAGATTTATTCGTATGAGTCTATATATCGATATCTAACACCTCTGCACACAGATCATACATATTGTTCTGTCAATTTCTCTTTTACAAGTTAAAATAGCCTATTGTATACTTTTTTCATAAATTTATTAAGACATCCCATCCTGAGTAAGTAGTGACAGTTTAAAATGTATGGTATGTTGGATTATTTTTAGCTCTCTAGCTGATTATAT
This sequence comes from Ranitomeya variabilis, assembly GCF_051348905.1. Lineage (NCBI taxonomy): Eukaryota > Metazoa > Chordata > Amphibia > Anura > Dendrobatidae > Ranitomeya > Ranitomeya variabilis. Next base: position 523,974,839 of record NC_135234.1, on the reverse strand, counting down.
TAGTACCAGCTCTACAGCAGCACTATCACCAAAACCTGTGCATAGATGCTAAAGAAAATTAGCAACTTCCACATGAATTACATTTTTCAAACTGTATCTAAAAGTTTTTGTCCATGTTTTTCTTCAGGAGTGCACTTCTCCCCAGCCTTGCCAGGAGGCAATGCACTCTCGATGACTAACAGATAGAATCATAGAATATTAGAGTTGGAAGAGGCCTCCAGGGTCATCTGTCCATTCGCCTCACAAACCAGTAACATGGTTATGTCGCTGCCCAAAGTATGTCCTCTCCAGTGCTTAGGCAGCTTTAGAGCCTGTGAAGCTCTATAGGAAAGAACTTGTAAGTGCTGCGCTCCTTGCCTAGGAAATTGGTCAGCGGTGGCTGGTAACCTAGACAATGAACGTAAACTATAAAAGAATTCTAACCATTTCTGAGACTAGAGATGGTCTTTTAGAAGAGGACGGTAGCAAGTGTGTTTGATTTTACAAGTGGTTTGCGATTTTACAAACAATTGAGACAACCCCTTTAAATATTCAGATTATTACAGTGAACTTGTCAGCAGGATTTTGCCAAGTAAACTACAGACACTGTCAGGTTGGCAGTGTTAAAGTGATACCTGGGGCGAAGAAATCTGTCTTGTGGTTCTAGTGTAATCAGTGTTAGAAGTTTTCAGTTAATGATATGCTTGCGCTCCAGGGTGGGACTGTAAGCAGAGTGTTATCTCCTGCTCTAAGCCAGAGAAACCAAGTAGAGACCTGCCCACAGGCTGCCCCGACGCACAAACATGTTCCTCATTATAGAGACAAACTGTTTGTTTAACAATGCCAATCTGATAGTGTCTGTAGTTCACTTAGCAAAATCCTGCTGACAGGCTCCCTTTAATAATATAAATTTAAATACACGTACATTATATATATTATATTCAGTATCCATTATTATATGTCCAATATTTCACAAATGGAACGGAATCATAGAATAATAAAATCAATTCCTCATAGTTTCACCATCTCTACTTGCTGTCAGTTCGTGGATACAGTATTTACATGAAAACACTACTGCTGGTAGCAGCCACCAGGAGGATGGGGCATTGCCATGATGCAGCAGGAAGCCACACGGACCTGCAGTTTTTAAATTGACTACTAACATTCTTTCTCACATTATGAAAAAAGGGACATGGACCGCACATCCAAATATTTTACATTGCTCTACTGCTGCTAAGCAATTGTGATGCAATCAGTGTTTTTTAGATGTAGCATATTGCATTGTATATTGACAGGAAGCCACTAATCGGTGTTGTGGGCGGAGTTAGACTAGGCACCAGTCCGGCTGATAAAACATTTATTGTATTGAAACAACAGTACACAGCATAAAAAGTGACACATCGCAGAAATTAGTGTCTCAGCCCCTATCTCATGCTGCCATCCATTTACATAGCAAAAACGTGCTGAAAGATTCTCTTTTAAGTGCTAATTTTTACGTTCTTTACTAATTGTCTCCCATGATTCTTTGGGTGCTTGTTTTTAGGCTGCTCTGCATTATCACTCTGTGAGCCATGCCCCCTTTGTCAAGACCATAAAAATTAGCGCTAAAAAGGCCCATATCTCTGGAGCCATATGGAGCAGAGGGAATAAAATGAAAGCAAAATCTGGTCTCTATGAACCTGGGACCTCTTTAAAGGGAGACACATACAAGGAATTCTTTGGCTCCTCACAAATGCTGACTTTGTCCTGTTAGCAGAAATTTATAGCCGTTTACTTCTGATAATATACAAACATTTAAGAACTAAAAATTCCTGCTTGACATATTATGACATTAATGAAACATCACAAGTTGAATGCCATTGATGTCATATTGTTCCACGCTATCCCACTCACTCAGCTAAGCACGGTAATAAGTTCTGACGGATTACAGTACTCCAAGTCAGTTGTTTGCATGCTTTTCAGTGTTTATTCATCTATTCAGTGTTCCCTAAGAAAAGGTTATTTCAGGGAAATGCTTACATTAAATTTGCTGTATAATGATGTGATAGTATAAATCTTACTGTGCTTTTTATGTATGACTTAACAAATTGCCTGTTGTACTTATGTAGTGACTGTCTTAATGGGCTACCTACTTTTAGAATTCAGCTGGTCAGCAATCAGCTGGACGTTCCACATGAAGCTCACTGAAATGAATGTGGGGCCATGAAATTCACAGCCACATTGAGTTCTCCAAAGAGGGAGTCACTATTTCTGGCCCTTTTGGTTTGTAGAGGTGAATTCCCAGAAGGGATGTAACAATACCACATATGTGTATATTTTTTTAATGGGTGATAGGGCGGTTAATTGAGATTTTATATTTTTTTGTATATTTTTAAAACAATTTTTTTAACCTTTCACTCTATTTGTTAGTCCCCTTAGGAGATTGGAACCTGCAATCATCCAATCATTATATCCAATATAGTCTCAGGTTAGGAAGGGACATATGCTTCAAATATTATTGAAATATATAATTTTAATTGAAAATTCATGTTTTAAAAAATGTCTTAAAAATAAGCAGGGATTGCCTAATTCAAACATATAGAGATCGTGCACAGATATCCATATATAAATAGCTGGAAATGTGCTCCTAAATCAATTCAAATGAAAAGACATCAATAATATTTAAGCTAAAGTGCAAGTGCCAGTGTAAACCAGGAAACGTGTTTCAGCCTAAAATGTAATATGATCAGGGATCATTATGGATGTGATGTATTAGGCTAAAGTGCAATGCCAATGTAAACCAAGGACTATATTTCAGCCTTAAGCTGAGTGTAATCAGAGATCACCGTGGATGTAATTATCAATGTCTGATTATTAGTTAGATGTGAATTTACTTACGGCTGTAAAGACTCTAAAAGGAAAGGGTCTGCATGTCCCGTAGCTAGCACTCCCTGCCGCCGTTTCGCCACGCTTCTTCCAGGTGTCTCTTTAAATCCCAAAATGCAAATATGCCACGTGTAGAAGATATTCAAGTATCCAGGGAAATGTCGGCGCATGCAGCTTTAGCTGGTCTCTCGTTGATAGTATAGTTACTTCCAGTTTCCATGCGTTGGAACGCAAGCATGGAACGTTTGGCAGTTTTAAGTAGCAGGACCAGAAGTTGCTGAGGACCGCTGATGCGCTCAACCCTGGAAAAGGGTGTTATAGGCAATAGTATATATGTCTCTCACAGTGGTGAACAGTGTTCAAATGGGGCGGAACAAGTTTGTATTTTAAAGCCAAAACATAATGTGTGTAGTGTGAAATAGTATTAAATATCTAGTGTGGATAAGATTATATTATACAGTTACAATCTTATTATCTGATACAAATGTTATTATGATGTGTGTAATATATATATATAAAGTGCGATGTCAAGTGCCATGATGTATCGAGTCCAAATAGCTAAAAAGGTGGCGTAGTACCAGGTGAATGATATGGTGTGTGAAGGGTATAGTGTGATGTGGAAATGAAAGGAAATATACAAAATAAAAGTAAAAAAGTTTCAAATTAAAATTAAAAATTAACCGCAGTATTTCTGTACACAGGAAAAATTGCAGTCTCTTATAAATTGGCGTTCACAGGAGTTCCATCTTGACAAGCACAAGGGTCTTCAGTAAACCCCAGGCCATCATGGCAACCCATCAGCACCCCGCGATTGTGTCACGGGAGGTCACTGATGGGCTCACAGAATGACGTGATCCCCCCCGTCGGTGTGCTGAAAATGACATGTGTGGCTGTTAGGCCGGGATCACACTCAGCGAAGGGAAATACGGTCCTTATTTTACATGCGTAATACGCAGAAATTATCCCAAAACAGTGATCCGTATGTCATCCGTAGGCAGGGTGTGGCAGCGTATTTTATGCATGTCATCCTCCGTATGTAATCCGCATGGCATCCGTACAGTGAGATTTTCTATCCGACTTGCAAAATGGACATATAATGGATCCATGGGCTCAATTATTCGTGAAAATATATATACAGTTTATATACTGTATATATGTCAGTGAGACACATATATATACATATATTTATATTTCATACAGCGCTAGATGGCAGAAAAGCCGGTAATTCAATTGCCGGCTTTTGCTTTCTCCTTCCCAAACCCGACGTGATATGAGACATGGTTTACATACAGTAAACCTTTTCATATCCATTTTTTTGCATATTCCTCACTACTAATGTTAGTAGTGTGTGTGTGTGTGTGTGTGTGCAAAATTTTTGGGCTCTAGCTGTTAAAATAAAGGGTTAAATCACGGAAAAAACTGGCGTGGGCTCCCGCACAATTTTCTCTGCCAGAGAGGGAAAACCAGTGAGTGAGGGCAGATATTAATAGCCTAGAGAGGGACCACGGTTATTGGCCCACCCCTGGCTAAAAACATCTGCCCCCAGCCACCCAAGAAAAGGCACATCTGTAAGATGCGCCTATTTTGGCACTTAGCCACTCTCTTCCCACTCCCCAGTAGCTGTGGGATATGGGGTAATAAAGGGTTAATGCCACCTTGCTATTGTAAGGTGACATTAAGCCTGGTTAATAATGGAGAGGTGTCAATAAGACTATCCATTATTAATTCAATAGTAGTAAATGGTTAATAAAACACACACACATTATGAAAAAAGTATTTTAATTAAATAAAGACACAGGGTGTTGTAATAGTTTATTATACTCTTAATCCAAATGACGACCCTCATTCTGTAAAAAAGGAAAAATAAAAAAACAACAATATCCCATACCTTTCCAGAGCTCAGTCATGTCCCACGCTGTAAATCCATCTGAAGGGGTTAAATAATTTTACAAACAGGAGCCTGCTAACCCGAGCATGAGAAAATATTCAGAAAAATTCCCACGCTAGAGTTCATATGGGTTTATACCAGCAGGGGGCGCAGCACCGCAAGTCTAGGTTACGTTCCCCTGCGTTCAATTCATTCCCCAGATTTTACAGTCAGGAGCACAGCTGCATTAGCAGGCTCCTAGCGCTGTATGAAATATACATATATATATATATCACTGACATATATATATATATATATATATATATATATATATATATATATATATATATATATATATACTATGTGTAGACATTTATTCTATCTATTCTATTCTAACCTGTCAGTGTGATTTTACTGTACACTGCTGTGAATTGACGGCTTTTCTATAGAACACCGCTGTGTATTTCTCGCAAGTCACACTGATGGTCCGTGTGTAATCCGTATTTTTCTCGCCCCCATAGACTTTCATTGGTGGATTTTTTGCTTAATACGCTGACAAACGCAGCATGCTGCGATTTTCTACGCCCGTAAAATACAGCTGAGAAATATACGGCAGATAGGAGCTGCCCCATAGAAAATCATTGGTCCGTGTGCAATGCGTAGTTTTTGCACCTCTCATACGTTCGTAAAGCTCGCTAGCGTGCCCCCGGCCTTAGAGGCAGGTGATAATTTAATATCACAGCCATCATATGCTAGCAGTCCCTGAGCCCGCATCAAAGTCAGGAGCCAGCCTATGACGTACCGTATTTTTCACTTTGTAAGACGCATTTTATTTCCCCCAAATTTGGGGGGAAATGGGGGTGCGTCTTACAAAGCGGATATACCGCTTACCGTTACCATTGCAGGCTTAGATGAGGGGGTGTCCGCCGCTGCTGCTGCTGCTGCCCAGGTTGTCCGTTGCTGCCCAGGGTGATGCTGGAGTCGCCTGTGCTGCGGGGGGCTCTGCCGAAATTTTGTGAAAGGCCAGAGCCCCCTGGCAGTTCGTCCATGTTTTCCTGTGTGACAGACTCTGGGAAAATGGCCGCCGGGATCTCAGGAGATGAGATTTCAGCGCTGAGATCTCATCTCTCGAGATCTTGGTCCCAAGATCTCCATCTGCGCATGCCCGGCCTCCCGGCGGCCATTTTCTCGAAGTCCACCGCACAGGAAAGCATGGACGAACTGCCGGGGGGCTCTGGCCTTTCACAAAAAGTCAGCAGAGCCCCCCGCAGCATTGGAGACACCCTGCAACACCGGAGACACCCTTGCAGCATTGGAGACACCCCTGCAGCACAGGAGCCCCCCTGCAACACAGGACACCTGCACAACCCCTCATCCCAGCCTGCAGCAACGCTCCACTCCTGCCTCCTCTAGCAGGAGGAAACATCACCAATTTATTAAAAAAAAGTTTTTTTTGCTTTTTTTCTCCTCAAAATTTGGGGTGCGTCTTATAATCCGGAGCGTCTTACAAAGCAAAAAATACAGTAACTGTATGTGCTATGTAGGTAAGGGGTTAAATGCGTGATGCATCCTCTACTTTATGTTGAATAGATGAACATTGCCATTCAGCAACTTTAAAAATTAGAACAATAATTTTGATTTACTGATTGTATTTTTTGTATTGTGTTAAAAAAGAAAACAATATGTTTTTATTTAATTGTTAATTGCTTTACAAAACAAAATTATAAATATTATTACAAAGAAGTCTAGAATATGTAAAAACAGTTGATACATACACTGATTTAACTGGAATTTGTCAAATAAATTAATGAAAGAGGAGTAAAGTATTACCGTAAGTGAAAAAACTGTTTTTACAATACAGTTTTATATGCTCTCTATATTTATTGATCCTTTAAAGAAGCTCTCCTATTAAAATTTTATTTAGCTAAACCTGTGTGACTGTTCATGTAGTGTAGTGTATTGTGCGAGTCTATTAATTCATCTACACTACACTAAATAAATGTTAAGACAGGTATTACCCATAAAATGTTAATGGAAGTGCTAACAGAATGCAGTTTAATACTAGACACATAACCAATGCCATTTAATTACTACTTCAGAATTCTTTCTGTAAGGTGAAAGAGACTCACTGCTGTCCTGCTGCAGTGAGAGAGAAAAACTATCTTTAACCTAGAAACATCTGACTTCTTAACCAAAAGGCTCGCCAGGCACTGTCTTATCGGTAATTGTCTGATGAAAATACTCTAAAAAATAACTGGTAAAACTGTTGCCAGCAGGACCAGTAATTGCTTGGAAGTATCATTGTGTATTACAGAAATTGCTACAGTTGGCAAAGAGGAATTTAATACAATAATTTGTTGGTGGTTTTAAAAAAGACAACTTACTTTTTATCATGTTTAAAGCCTTCAAAAATATTTTATATTTTCCACAATTATTATTTTTCATTCCCTCTTAAAAATTAGCAAACCATAAATACTGAATCTGTGTAATCTAAGGGGTACGGCTTCTCCTTGTGGAGAGTGACAAGCCTTGTCTGCCATGCTAATATATGCATTCTCCTATGGGTAATTAAATATGCAAATTGCCTCTTCAGAGAGGAAGAGCACTAGAATTTTAGTGCCATCTATTGGAAGTAGCAATCCTACAAGTCAATATCAACCCTTTAATAAGCCTTGCAATATGACTTAAGATAAAAGTCGAGCCAAAATTCCAAGTTGCAGACACGGAGTTTCAGGTATTTCTCCTCTTCAGTGCAAGGTATGAGACCTGATTTAGCTAGGTGAGAGGCTAAGAATGGGATCTAAGGGATAAGGTTTCTCCTTGTTTAGAGTGACAAGCCAGGCCTAGCATGCCAGTATGAGGAGACTTAAACGTCTTGCATGCTCCTCTGGCAAAAAGAGGACTTGAACTCTAGTGCCACCTATTGAAAGTAGCAATCCAACAAGTCAATATCGACCCTTTAACGAGCCTTGCAATACACCATGTCTGCAAATTGGGATTCTGGTTTAGCTTTTATCCTAAGGCATATTGACTTGACTTTTAGGATTACTACTTCCTATAGGTGGCACTAGAATTCAAGTCCTCTTCCTTTCTGAAGAGACAATTTGCATATTGAATCTGTGTAAAACTTACTGTATATACTCAAATATAAGCAAACCCGAGTATAAGCCAAGCCACCTAATTTTACCACAAAAAAATGGGAAAACGTATTGACTCGAGTAGAAGCCAGGTATACATTGTCCCCTCATCCCCATCCTGGTCTGCATGGCCCCCCATCCCCATCCTAGTCTGCATGGCTCCTCATCCCCATCCTGGTATGCATGGCTCCTCATCCCTATCCTGGTCGTCTGCATGCCCTCCTCATCCCCATCCTGGTCTGCATGGCTCCTCATCCCCATCCTGGTATGCATGGCTCCTCATCCCTATCCTGGTCTGCATGCCCCCCTCATCCCCATCCTGGTCTGCATGACTCCTCATCCCTATCGTGGTCTGCATGGCTCCTCATTCCTATCCTTGTATACATGGCTCCTCATCCCCATCCTGGTATGCATGGCTTCTCATCCCCACCCTGGTATTCATGGCTCCTCATCCCCATCCTGGTATGCATGGCTCATCTCCATCCTGGCATGCATGGCTCCTCATCCCCATCCTGATGTGCATGGCTCTTCATCCCCATCTTGGTGTGCATGGCGCCTCATCTCTATCCTTGTATCCATGGCTCCTCATCCCTATCCTGTATGTTTGGCCCCTCATCCATATCCTGGTCTGCATGGTTCCTCATCCCCATCCTGGTATTCATGGCTCCTCATCCCAATCCTGGTATGCATGGCTCTTCATCCCTATCCTTGCATGCATGGCTCTTCATCCCCATTCTAGTCTGCATGGCTCATTATCCCTATCCTGGTATGCATGGCTCCTCATCCCTATCCTGCTCTGCATGGCTCCTCATCCCTATCCTTGTATGCATGCCCCCCATAAAAAAACATAAAAATAAATAAACCATCCTACTTACATTCCCGGCGCTCCCTCGCAGCATCTTGTTCCAGTGCAAGCAGCTGATTTATGCTTGTACGCAGCACATGGCTTTGATGTCATGCGCTGCTTACAAGCAGAGCACAGCTGCTGGAATACTCACTGCTCTCCACACCGGGACTGTGTGCGTGGAGGGCAGTGAGTATTCATTGCTATTAAGTAGCGCGCACAGTGTCAGCCGCAGCCGCTGTGCGGTCATGTGTGTCCGCTACTTCAGAGAAATTAATATTCACTTTTCTCCACTCCCATGTGAGTGGAGAGAAGTGAATATTCATTTCTCTTAAGTAGCAGGCACACATGACCGCCTGGCCGTGGCTGGAAGCCGGCGGCTGTGGCTGACACAGTACGCACTATTACAGAGAAATTAATATTCACTGCCATCACCGTGAATATTAATTTCTCTTTAGCAGCGGGCACAGGCTTTAGCCGCAGCAGCCAGTTCCTGCCTCCTGTGACCCGCTGCTTCGTTGCTGCCACTTCCCCTTTACCTTCTGGGACCCTCACTCGAGTATAAGCCCAGGAGGGCTTTTTGAGCACAAAAAAGTGCTGAAAAACTCGGCTTATACTCAAGTGTATACGATATATCCTTACCTAAAGGGAACCTATCACCAGGTTTGGCCGATAAGAGATACAGCTATCACCTTTCAGGGCTGATATACAGCATTCTATAATGCTGTATATCTGCCCCCACCCGATCTGCAAGAGAAGAAAAATAATTTTTATTATACTCAAGTGTGGGGTGGTCCGGTCCAATGGGTGAGTGATGGCCGTATCTCTTGTCAGCCAAACCTGGTGACAGGTTCCCTTTAACACTGAGCACTTCTGCCATTAGCACAGTATGATTTTTCAGCCACAGGACTGCTGTATTGTGTCTGCTCCATCGGTGGAGGAAAGAAGAGGCTAGTCATAAGTTTGTTTTTTTTTGCTGCATTTGCTACTTTTTTATTTTTGATGGGGGTTTTTCTGAAACTGGATAACTCCTTGAACTCTATACCCATGCAAATGAGAAGTAGAAGCTTTGTAGAAAATCTACAATATAACATGATATTATTGATAAGCCTGACAGAAGGTAGTAATTATACTTTTATTTAACATTTGGAATAATCAATGAGCAAAAACCGTTGTTTTTAATAACAAGTTTTAAAAATCCTTGATGTGTGGACTGGCTGCAGATCTCCTGATAGGAATATACTACTTGATTTTGAGATTTTTCAAGCTAATTAATGCAGTCCAACAGACAGCAATACAATAGTATTTTTTTTATAGTGAGGTAAAAACTTTAGATGTACTCCTAACATAAAATGTTTCCAAACCACATTATAGGGATGCAGTTTTTGAAGATTAAAATATGTCTGTCAGCAGGTTTCACAATACTAACTGGATCAATTATTAAATAGTAATTTTCATAGACCCTATAAGACTGGTGTATTTAGTTTAAATATCCATGTAAGAATGGTTATATGATCCTTTAATTAAGATGAACATTTTATGAACAGAAATACAAGTCAAAGTGTGTTCAGTATCCGGCCACACAGGCTGACTGACAGCTGCGGCTTGTAATGAGCAGCGTGAGATCTCAGCAGCTGAAGGGACCCTGAGGAGCTGTCAAGCAGACATTGGACCTAACCTTTATGAAGGATTATGGAGCCATTCTAACAGGGATGTTTAAAGCACATATGGCCTCTATCAGTTCTAAGAGATCTACTTATTCATTAATGCAGTTTGTATTTGAAAATCAGGTGCGAGACATGTTTTCATTTTAATATTTTAGATTTATCTGACAGTCATTAAAATTAGTTTATATTTGAAGAAGCCAGGCAGAAAGATACTGAAGTTTGGAAACTGTAAAGTATCATGGCTTTTTTTTAGGTATGCCACTTCACAATATGAGATCATAATAAGAAATGTATTAACCAGAATATCATTTTATTGACATGTTTTCACAAACAATTTGCTTCTGCTGTAATCCTCTCTTCGGCTTGTTAATAAATGGGTGTGGAATAGAGGAGATTGTGAGTTACAGAACTCTGGTTCATGGTTCACATGTTTCTGGCAGAACAGTTTGCATCATCTGTATAATCTTCAGGGACACTGCGCTCTGTGCAGGCACCTGTTTCACAAGCTGGAGGTGGATCGAACTAATGGAAAACACATAAAACATTCATATCTGCAAAATTAGTCACACACAGATGTAAATGCGCATCTGCATTGTCATGTCCCTTATGAATCAACTTATTTTGGAGTCAGTGTAACAAGGAAATAACACGTGTGTTGGAATAGGGTCCAAAAGTCTGTGACTTTTTATGAACATACTTTAGTTTTGTGTCCTTATGTACTTTAAGCCAAAGTTGTGCATGACAAATTGCATTGTCTTCTGCATAAGGTTATGTTTACACATGGAATTTCTGTAGAATTAGAAAAAAATGCAAGAAAAGAATTTTCCAAGCATACATTACCCAAACATATTCCGTCACTATTTTACTGTAGGACCGTGTGTTCACTTTTTTAAAACTTTTTAGAGGGGATGATAATGTTTAGTTCTCAAACTTTTAGCTAACATGGTTTACAGAGGTTTGTGCACTACTTGATGATTCTTTAAAGGGAATCTGTCACCTCATATTTGCCCTATAAACTGCGGCCACCGCCATCAGGGGCTTATCTACAGCATTCTGTAATGCTGCAGATAAGCTCCCGATGTATCCTGAAAGATGAGAAAAATACGTTAGATTATAGTCATCCAGGGTCGGTCCAGGTGCGGTCCTATGGGTGTCGCGGTCCTGGTCCGGTGCCTCCCATCTTCATACGATGATGTCCTCTTCTTTGCTTCCTGCTGCAGCTCCTGCGCAAGCGTAATTCTCTGCCCTGTTGAGAGCAGAGCAAAATACTGCAGTGCGCAGGCAGCGGGAAAGGTCAGAGAGGCCCAGCACCTGCGGACTGCAGTACTTCAACAGGGCAGATAAAGTACGCCTGCACAGGAGCTGCGGCAGGAAGCAAAGAAGAGGACGTTATCGTATGAAGATAGTAGGCGCCGGACCAGGACCGCGACGCCCATAGGACCGCACCTGGACCGACCCTGGATGCCCATCGGACCCGAACAGAACTGGGACCGCCCCTGGGTGAGTATAATCTAACGTGTTTTTCTTATCTTTCAGGTTACATTGGGGGCTTATCTACAGCATTACAGAATGATGTAGATAAGCCCCTGATGGTGGTGGCCGCAGCTTATAGGGCAAAATTGAGATGACAGATTCCCTTTAAGGGTTTGGCCATTTTATTTTTGCTAGGGACAGGATATTTCAGCACTCAGTAATATGAAAGTGTGGTATATACTGTACTTCTCAGGTTCTTGTTAGTTCAGTCTTCCTCACATACTGAACAGCTCTTCTCTTCTCAATATGGCTACTGATGGAGGAGCATGTGACCAGACCTGTCCATCAACCTCCACCACTTCTCCCATTAACAGGATCCTGTTTCACTATGAATCTGACTCCACCAAGATCCAAACCAGTGGGATTTTTCTTTATCAAGCAGTAGATGATTTGGTGTGATGTTTCACTCCAGAATAGAAACAACATAGTTGAGATCTGAATTTTCCTATTATAATGTTTCACTGTTGATTTGACATACATTCCTCTCCCGTTAATGCAATAAATATAAATTTTATTGAAATAATCAGAAGTAGAACTTTTTTCATCCATCCACTGTGAGATTGTGTAATGTCTTCACATTTGCCAAGTGTTTATCATTGTTTCCTTTTTTGAGTGATGATTGAGTGACTGCTATTTTTCCTTTGAGATCCCATCTAGCTCGTTCTTTTGACTTTGGCTGATTGGTGTCTCCCATTCTATGTTGTGGTCTTCTCAATTTGCATAACTTTACATATTAGTCTGTTAGTTTCTCCTTTGCCTGCTGACTCATGTCTTGGCTACAAGCAATTATATTTGGCCAATATGTTTCAGAACACCGTGCATCATCCCTGATACAAGCAATGTATCACTTGTTGGTTTTCTTGATGCAGTTGTGATAAAATCACTGTTTTATCAGCAGGAGATTATCACCAGAGGACTAGTAAACCTGCTTCCAGGTAGAAAAGCATATTCATAAGCTCTGTATAACCCTGTCCCATCAATGATTGGCAGCTTTCTGTGAACACTGTACATAGACAGAAAGCTGCCAATCAGTGGTGTGAGTGGAGTTATACAGAGCTCTACATTCATGCAACTGATAGATCTACAGCAGAAGAAACATGGATTTTATCAAAACGACAACAAGCAGCCAAGTAAGTGACACATTGCTGTAGTCGAGGTCTCTGAACCTACATCCTGCTGCTCTCCGCTGGATTAGCAAAAACCTGGAGAAAGATTCCCTATAATGCCATATTTTCCATTACCACAATGATGCTTTATATAAAATTCTCTACTTAACCCCTTAACGACCGCCGATACGCCTTTTAACGGTGGCAGTTAAGGGTACTTAAACCACAGCGCCGTTAATTAACGGCGCTGTGGAAAAAGTAAATAGCGCCCCCTAGTCGGAGTTTCTCTGGGGTCTCGGTTGCCGGGGGTAGCCGAGAATGCAGAGAACATGATTCGGGGGTTTTTTATTACCGAACCCCGGGTTGCAATCGCCGGTAATTAACCGTTTACCGGCGGTCGCAAAAATACCCAAAAAGTGTGATTTCCCATTTAATTTCTCTGTCCTCCGATGTGATCGCACATCAGAGGACAGAGTAATGGGGTCCCCGATCGCCCCCCAATACTCACCTGTCTCCCCCGGTGCTCCTCGTGGCTCCTGATGGGCGCCGCCATCTTGTTCTGGCCCCAAAAATGGCGGGTACATGCGCCCGCTGGCCGGCACCCGGAAGATCTTTGGGGTCTCGGCTGCCGGGGAGTAGCCGAGACCCCAAAGAACATGATCGTGGTCGTTTTTTACCGACCCCTGTTTTGCAATCGCCAGTAATTAACTGTTTACTGGCGGCCGCAAAAAAAAAAAAAGCCATGTCACTCTCTGTCCTCTGATGTGATCGCACATCAGAGGACAGAGGAATAGGGGGATTCGGGGACCCTGTTATACTTACCGGTGTCCCTGGGTCCTCCTGCGTCCCCTTCTGACCGCCGGCTTCTTCATCCGGTAAGAAAATGGCGGGCGCATGCGCAGTGCGCCCACCATGATCTGCCGGCCGGCAGCTAGAGGAGTTGGGGCTAAATTTAGGGTTAGGGTTAGGGTTGGGGCTAAATTTAGGGTTAGGGTTGGGGCTAAATTTAGGGTTAGGGCTAGGGTTAGGCTTCTTTCACACTTGCGTCAGTACGGGGCCGTCGCAATGTGTCAGCCCGACGTACCGACGCACGTTGTGAAAATTGTGCACAACGTGGGCAGCGGATGCAGTTTTTCAATGCTTCCACTGCCCAGTCTATTTCCTCGAAGAGGGGGCAGAGTTACGGCCGCGCATGCGCGGTCGGAAATGGCGGGTGTGACATACAAAAAAACGTTACATTGAACGGTTTTTTGTGACGACGGTCCGCCAAAATATAACGGATCCAGTGCACGACGGACGCGACGTGTGGCCATCCGTCGCGATCCGTCGGCAATACAAGTCTATGGGCAAAAAACGCATCCTGCGGGCACATTTGCATGGTCCGTTATTTGTCCAAAACGACAGATTGCGATGGATGCCACACGACGCAAGTGTGAAAGTAGCCTTAGGGCTAGGGTTGGGGCTAAAGTTAGGGCTAGAGTTAGGGTTGGGGCCAAATTTAGGGTTAGGGCTAGGGTTGGGGCTAGGGTTAGGGTTGGGGCTAAAGTTAGGGTTAGGGCTAGGGTTAGGGTTGGGGCTAAATTTAGGGCTAGGGTTGCGGCTAAAGTTAGGGTTAGAGTTGGGATTAGGGTTTGGGTTTGGATTAGGGTTGGTATTAGGGTTAGGGTTGGCATTAGGGTTACGTTTGGGATTAGGGTTAGGTTTGGGATTAGGGTTAAGGTTAGGGTTGGGGGGTTAGAGGTGTATTGGGATTAGGGTTAGGTTTGAGGTTAGGGTTGAGATTAGGATTAGTTGTATGTTGGATTTAGGGTTTTGATTAGGGTTATGGTTATGGTTGATATTAGAGTTTTTTTGAGTTTAGGGTTGTGATTATCATTAGGGTTGTGATTAGGATTATGGATCGGGGTGGGATTAGGGTTAGGGGTGTGTTGGTGTTAGGGTTGGAGTTAGAATTGGGGGGTTTCCACTGTTTAGGTACATCATGAAGTCTCCAAACACGAAAGCCAATTTTGCACTCAAAAAGTCAAATGGTGCTCCCTTCTGAGCTCTGCTGTGCGCCCAAACAGTGGTTTACCCCCACATATGGGGCATCAGCGTACTCGGCATAAATTGGACAACAACTTTTGGGGTCCAATTTCTCCTGTTACCCTTGTGAAAATAAAAACTAAAAAATCTTTTTTGTGGAAAAAAAATATTTTTTATTTTCACGACTCTGCATTATAAACTTCTGTGAAGCACTTGGGCATTCAAAGTTCTCACCACACATCTAGATAAGTTCCATGGGGGGTCTAGTTTCCAAAATGGGGTCACTTGTGGAGGGTTTCTATTGTTTAGGTACATCAGGGGCTTTGCAAACGCAACTTAACGCCCACAGACCATTCAGTCAAAGTCTGCATTCCAAAACGGCGCTCCTTCCCTTCCGAGCTCTGCCGTGCGCCCAAACAGTGGTCCCCCCCACACATGGGGTACCAGCATACTCAGGACAAATTGGACAACAACTTTTGTTGTCCCATTTCTCTTGTTACCCTTGTGAAAATAAAAACTTGGGGGCTAAAAAATCTTTTTTGTGGAAAAAAAAATATTTTTTATTTTCACGACTCTGCATTATAAACATCTGTGAAGCAGTTGGGGGTTCATAGTGCTCACCACACATCTAGATAAGCTCTTTGGGGGGTCTAGTTTCCAAAAAGGGAAACTTGTGGGGGGTTTCTACTGTTTAGTTACATCAGGAGCTCTGCAAATGCAACAAGACGCCCGCAGACCATCCCATCAAAGTCTGCATTCCAAGCGGTGCTCCTTCCCTTCTGAGCCCCGATGGGTGCCCAAACAGTGCCCCCCACATATTGGGTATCAGCATACTCAGGATAAAGTGGTCAACAGATTTTGGGGTCCAATGTCTCCTGTTACCCTTGAGAAAATAAAAAATTGCAGGCTAAAAAAATCATTTTTGAGGAAAAAAAAAGGATTTTTTATTTTCACGGCTCTACTTTATAAATTTCTGTGAAGCACTTGAGGGTTTAAAGTGCTCACCACACATCTAGATAAGTTCCTTAAGGGGTCTAGTTTCAAAAATGGGGTCACTTGTGGGGGGTTTCTACTGTTTAGGCACATCAGGGGCTCTCTAAATGTGACATGGCATCCGATCTCAATTCCAGCCAATTCTGCATTGAAAAAGTCAAACGGCGCTCCTTCTCTTCCAAGCTCTGCGCTGCGCCCAAACAGTGATTTACCCCCACATATGGGGTATTGGCATATTCAGGAGAAATTGCACAACAAAATTTATGGTTAAATTTCTGTTTTTACACTTGTGAAAATAAGAAAAATGGTTCTGAAGTAAAATGTTTGCAAAAAAAGTTAAATGTTCATTTTTTCCTTCCACATTGTTTCAGTTCCTGTGAAGCACGTAAAGGGTTAATAAACTTCTTGAATGTAGTTTTGAGCACCTTGAGGGGTGCAGTTTTTAGAATGGTGTCACACTTGGTTATTTTCTACCATATAGACCCCTCAAAATGACTTCAAATGTGATGTGGTCTCTAAAAAAAAATGCTGTTGTAAAAATGAGAAATTGCTGGTCAACTTTTAACCTTTATAACTCCCTAACAAAAAAAAAAAAATTGTTTCCAAAATTGTGCTGATGTAAAGTAGACATGTTGGAAATGTTATTTTTCTAGCTATTTTTGTGACATATCTCTTTGATTTAAGGGCATAAAAATACAAAGTTTGAAAATTGCAAAATTTTAAAAATTGTCGCCATACTTTTGTTTTTTTCATAAATAATCGCAAGTAATATCGAAGAAATGTTACCACTGACATGAAGTACAATGTGTCACGAAAAAACAGTCTCTGAATCAGCGGGATCTGTTAAAGCGTTCCAGAGTTATAACCTCATAAAATGACAGTGGTCAGAATTGTAAAAATTGGCCTGGTCATTAAGTACCAAATTGGCTCTGTCACTAAGGGGGATAATGGCTCTAAATTGATCACCTCAATCAAATTAGATATTACTAAATAAATTAGTCAATACGACATATTGAGGTGTATTCACGAATTAGTACACTATGGCATATTGCTAGTATATGCGTTGACCCACTTTATCTACAGAGCTCCAACCTTTGGAACCTTTGCAGTCGCAAAAAGGAAGAGGATTATAGATACGGTATACATTAAACAGTCCATCAAAGTAATAGTCAGGGATTAAGAAGTACTTTGCTGCCTCTTTAGTGGATGTAACTGTACTAAATGATTGTCTCTGTAATACTGTAGTAGCATTGTGGATCAGAGAAAATCTGAGAAGTTGAACACTTAGGCCACATGCACGCATTGAGTATTTGATGAGTTTTTAACAGCAGTATTTGTAAGCCTAAACCAAGAGTGGAACAATAAGAGGAAAAGTATAATAGAAACACGTCACCACCTTCTCCTGGTTTTGGCTTACACATACTGATGTGAAAAACTCACCAAATACCCAACATGTGCACGTGGTCTTGGAATGGACGATTTATGCCATGGTGTCTTGATGTATGCCTTGCAGTTGTGTGGTTGATATGGTATATGATATGGATTTCAGTTGTGATGATGCCCTGTTAGGGGAAGTACATTTGACAGAAAAACAATTATCACTATTAGTATAGCCACTATCCATAAATCAATTGTACCACATTCAGGAAGTTTATGTCTTGTGCTTCACAGGAATTAACGAAATGTGGAAGAAAAAAAATGAAAAATTGCATTTTTTTACTAAAATATTGGTTTAGACCCAAATAGTTCATTTTCACAAAAGTAGCAGGATAAAATGAAACCCACAAGTTTGTTGTGCAATTTCTCCATGTGTTTGAAAACTACTGTTTCGGCACATGTCTGGGCTTGGTGGAGAAGGAGCTCTGCTTGACTTTTTTAGCACACATTTGGCTGGAATAGAGTGTAAATGCCATGTTGCATTTGGAGAGCCCCAATGATGCCAAACATTAGTACCGCACAAAAGTGATCACATTTTGAAAACTACACCACTCAAGGAATTCATGCAGGGGTGTGGAGGGTGAGTCTCTTGAATCTACAGGTGCTTAAAAAAAAAAAATTATGACAGTGGGTTGTGAAAATGAAATATTCTGGGTTTTTTTCTCCACTAAAATGTTGTTTTAGCCCCAAATTTGTCATTTCTACAAAGGTCACAGAAAAGAAAACACAATTTCATGTGCAATTTATCCTGAGTACACCTCACCTTGTGGCCAAAAACTACTGTTTGGGCACTCGCCAAGGCTAAGAAAAGCCCTTGAGATGCCAAAACAACAGAAACCCACACCAGTGACCTCATTTTGGTAAGTAAATAACTCAAGGAATTCATCTAGTGGTGTAACGAACATTGTGAGACCAGAAATGATTCACAGAATTTTGTAACACTGGAATTTATACAGGAATTTTATTCAAAGAATTCTCAGAGTGTTATAACAGTGGGCTGTTAAATTATAAAATTATATTTTTTCCCACTAAAATGTTGCTTTAGGTTTTCATTTTCACATAGGTAATAGGTGAAAATACACCCCAAAATGTTTAACACAATTTTTCCTGTAAGAACGGGTGCTTAATCAGTAAGCAAAACAGAAGTGCAGCAAGAAAAAAAAGAACATTAAACAGCAATAATCACACTTGTATAAAAGTATATAACTGTTATTGGACCAAAACACATGCACAAATAAAATCTCTTACCTACAGATGCTACTGCGCAAGCGCCGGCACCATTTAGCTGCAGTCAAATTGTCAATTTTTTTTTCCTCCAACAAACTGCCGGTAGCGCCTGTGCAGTAGCATCTATCCGCTTTCTGATAGATGCTACTGCGCTGGCGCCATTTTGCTGCTGCCACATTTTTTCTTTCTCCAGCAAAATGGGCAAGCGATAGATGCTACTGCACATGCTCCGCTGCCGGAGCCATTTTCCTGGAGAAAAAAAAATTGTCTGCAGCTAAATGGTGCCGGTGGCGGTGCTTGTGCAGTGGCATCTATTGGTAACAAACAGATGCTACTGCGCGGGCGCCACCGCAGGCACCATTTTGCTGGATGTAATTTTTTTCTAACTCCACAATACTATATGCATTATGTAAAATAGGAAGCAGGTCACTGAAGGATCAGTGACCTGTCATAAGCCCATAAGGATCCATATGTAAGCAGAGCACCACATAAATATCCCCTCCCCACAAGGGCCCGTCCCAGAGCACGAGAATCTCATTAACTGAAAACTGCAAATACAGATTAAACAGCAACCAGAAGACGGATTTAATCAACCAAGGTATCATTTTAATCAGTAAAACAGTGCCAAGCTGACAGTGTTTATAGTTTAATTAGCAAAATCCTGATGACAGGATCACTTTAAGTGATCTCTCCCCTTACACATTTAAAAAAAGACTATTCTCGCCTTCCACGATGTGTGGCCTCTTCTACAGCCAGCGCAGATGACGGCAACTGACTTCAGCATGCCTGCTATGGGTGACACATGATGTCACTGCTATTTACCACCTGTGACTGGCACGCCAATGTCAGCCTCTGAAATAGGTAAAATCCAGCTAAAATAGGTGCTGGCGTCTCGCACGGTCCCAGTTGCGGTCGCACCCTCTGGATACATGATCTTTACACCCCTTATTGTGGTATTTAAAGGCTTAAATAGACAGGTGCAGGGCTGGCTGATGGACCTCAGTTATCAACTAAGCACCCAGTGGTGATTGTGCTGGTACTACTACTATGCCTGCATTATCACCATGACATAACTGTACATCATAATATAGGAATTCCTTCGCGATTATGATGTACATTTACGTTAAATGTGGGGACAGGGTTAAGTAGACAGATAGCTGAACCATTGAAGTATATTTCCCTACCTTCCATTAGATTTAAATGCATTCTGGAAAAAAAGACAACAGGAAGTTTTTATTATCTTGTATCTATTGGGACTAAGAGGAATGTGCATGCAACTTGTTAATGACTTTGAAGATGTGGAAGAACTGAAAAACATTTTCCATATAGAGCCTCCCTGTGAAACTCTCTGGTTGTGGGGAGCCTGGTTTTCATGTTGTCTGGCACAGTTCTGGAAATCTTGTGATTGGTTGTTAAAAGAAGATCTCAAACAAAGGTTGCGTTCATAGCTCTCATAGAAATTTAGTGCTGCATTGTCTATGTTTTGTCTGTGTTTATTTTTGTTCCATGCGCAAGTATTATAAAGTATTTCTCATGACATTTGCAAAGCTGTAGCTAAAATTTCCAGACAGACCATCTTTGACCATAGAAAATTCTATTGAAAAGTGAGTTTATGATAAAAAAAAAAACTAAAATAAAATACATTTCAGGTTTGTATTATAATGTCTCCTCTTTCTAAAGACTTCAATGGGCAATGCATGCTTTTTTAGCCTCTTTTCTGGCATTCTGATATTTTCTCTTATTTGGTTTTGTCACATTATAAGAGAGATACATACATACATACATACGTAAAACAGAATAAAACCAGGTACACATTGTATGTGTTACTTATTTGGGCATTTCTGCACCAGAAGTTCTTAAAGGGAATCGGTCAGTAGGCTTTATATTTGTATGTACAGTAGCTCTTTCACAGACAAGTCCAGCATTACCTTTACATGGCCAGTGAATTCCTCCCTTATTGAGAAATCAGTGTTTGAGTTGATATGCAAATAATGTCCAACAACTTTTGTAGACAGTGAAGCCTATGTCGCTCCAGTTCCATTCCCCTCCCAGCGCCACTCCCTCCTGCTTAACTGACAGCCTCTATGCTGTGTATGACTTTAGGCAAAGGAGGTGTCAGTCAAGAAGGAAGAGATGGCGCTTGCCAAGGAATAGAACTGGAGCGACAGAGGCGTCACATCTGCAATAGTTCTTCAGCCTCATTTGCATATCAGTTCAAACACTGATTTCTCAGTAACTGGGGAACTGACTGGCCATAGAAAGGTACTTCTGGACTTGTCTTTGAAAGAGCTTTGGGGTGAAATACTACTGGTAGATTCCCATTAAATTGCAATACAATGTACTGTGTCTATAGATTTTGTGTGTTGACTTTAATGAGAGATACCATATATACTCGAGTATAAGCCGACCCGAGTATAAGACTCTTAATTTTGCCACAAAACACTGGGAAAACTTATTGACTCGAGTATAAGCCTAGGGTGGGACATGCAGCAGCTATTGGTAAATGTCAAAAATAAAAATAGATACCAATAAAAGTAAAATTGATTGAGACATCAGTAGGTTAAGTGTTTTTGAATATCCATATTGAATCAGAAGCCCCATATAATGCTCCATACAGTTCATGATGGCCCCATAAGATGCTCCATATTAAAATATGCCACATATAATGCTGCATAAAAGGTTAATAATGGCCCCATAAGATGCTCCATAGAATATTATGCCCCATATAATGCTGCACAAAGGTTGATGGCCTCATAAGATGCTCCATAGATTATGCCCCATATAATGCTACACCTAGTTTGATGGCCCCATAAGATGCTCCATAGAATATGCCCCATATAATGCTTCACAAAGGTTGATGGCCCCATAAGATGCTCATAGATTATGCCCCATATAATGCTGCACAAAGGTTCATGGCCCCATAAGATGCTCCATAGATTATGCCCCATATAATGCTGCACAAAGTTTGATGGCCCCTTAAGATGCTCCATAGATTATTCCCCATATAATGCTGCACAAAAGTTGATGGCCCAATAAGATGCTCCATAGATTATGCCCCATATAATGCTGCACAAAGGTTGATGGCCCAATAAGATGCTCCATAGAATATTATGCCCCATATAATGCTGCACAAAGGTTGATGGCCCAATAAGATGCTCCATAGAATATTATGCCCAATATAATGCTGCACAAAGGTTGATGGCCCCATAAAATGCTCCATACATTATGCCCAATATAAAGCTGCACAAAGGTTGATGGCCCCATAAGATGCTCCATAGAATATTATGCCCCATATAATGCTGCACAATGGTTGATGGCCCCATAAGATGCTCCATAGAATATTATGCCCCATATAATGCTGCACAATGGTTGATGGCCCCATAAGATGCTCCATAGCATATTATGCCCCATATGCTGCTGCGATTAAAAAAAAATTACATACCTCTCGTCGCTCAGGCCCCCAGCACTTGCGATATTCATCTGTCCCCGTTCCACCGCCGCGGGCCACTGTGTCTTCCGGGTCTCTGCAGTGACTCTTCAGGCACGTCATTGCGCCCTCTGACCTGAACGTCACAGCCAAAGGACGCGGAAGACGGAAGGTGGAGCGGGGACAGGTGAATATCACATGGCTCACCCTCCCCGTCATAATCACCTGCTCCTGGCGTGGTCCCTGATTCTCTGTTGCGATGGTCTCTGGTGCCGGCAGCTTGTTCCTGTGTTCAGCGGTCACATGGTACCGCTCATTAAAGTAATGAATATGTGCTCCACCCCTATGTGACCGCTGAACACAGGAACAAGCTGCCAGCGTCAGAGACCATCTGAGAACAGGGACCGCGCCGGGAGCAGGTGAGTATGATGTGATAGCTGCCGCTCCCCCTCCCCTGCTGACCCCCTGGGACAATGACTCGAGTATAAGCCGAGAGGGGCACTTTTAGCCTAAAAAAATGAGCTGAAAATATCGTCTTATACTCGAGTATATATGGCATTTCATAAATACAAAACACAGCATGTATGTTTTCTAAGTTTACTCCAATATTGACAGAACGGTGGCTCAGTGGTTAGCACTGCAGCCTTGCGATGCAAGGGTCCTGGGTTCAAATCCCACCAAGGACAACATTTGCAAGGCGTTTGTATGTTCTCTCTGTTGTCACATGGGTTTCTTTACCTCTGAGTACTCTGGTTTACTTCCAAACTCCAAAGACAAAGATAGAGAATCTAGATTGTGAGCCCCAAAGAGGATAGTACCAATATTGTCTGTAAACTGCTGTGGAATAAATGGCGCTATGTAAGTGAGTAAAATCAACACCTTAAGTAAAATGAAATAGTAACGCTAACAAAAACCTTTACTAGCTGACCCGGTAACCCTACAGAATAGGTTTGACTAATCATCAATGCTGATTTTTCTGCAATTGATTGTTGGTTAAAGGGAATCTGTCACCCCAAAATTCGCCTATAAGCTAAGGCCACCAGCATCAGGGGCTTATCTACAGCATTCTGTAATGCTGTAGATAAGCCCCGGATGTAACTTGAAAGATAAGAAAAACCAGTTAGATTATACTCACCCAGGGGCGTTCCCAGGGCGGTCCCGTCCGATGGACGTTGCGGTCCGGGTCCAGCGCCTCCTATCTTCATCCAATGCCGTCCTCTTCTTTGCTTCCTGCCATGGATCCTGCGCAGGCATACTTTATCTGTCCTGTTGAGGGCAGAGCAAAGTACTGCAGTGCGCAGGCACTGGGAAAGGTCAGAGAAAGGTGCGCCTGCGCACTGCACTACTTTGCTCTGCCCTCAACAGGGCAGATAAAGTACGCCTGCGCCGGAGCTGCGGCAGGAAGCAAAGAAGAGGACGTCATCATATGAAGATGGGAGGTGCTGGACCCGGACCGCGACGCCCATCGGACCGGACCGCACCGGGACTGCCCCTGGGTGAGTATAATCTAACTTGCTTTTCTTATCTTTCAGGTTACATCGGGGGCTTATCTACAGCATTACAGAATGTAGTTCAGCCTTCTGTTTTTTACCTTCAGGCTCTATCTTGATTCTTAGCTTTCCTCTCACATGTTATTCTTCTTGCCCTTCTATAAATCTTCTGGCAAACCTCTGAGGCCTGAAGGAAGTATGAGAACTGCAGACCATTAGCAACCACTAACTGGCTGTCATGCTCATGAGGCATAACAATGTCATGAGAGCCCTGAGAAACTCGGCACGGACATAGCTGGACTGTCACCTGTGCAGGAAGTGAGTATCTTTTAGTTTCATTTTACTCTGGAGAATATAATATTTAAGAAAAGGCTATCCGAGTAGCTGACAACTACTGAATTCCGCTTCACAAATAAACCCCTAAATGCATAATCCTTCCCAAATTTACATACACGTTCCAAATACTAATTTTATAAACACCAACAGCTTTCCTCACAACAGTATTGGCCAAAAGTTTTGAGACTGATACAAATTTTTGTTTTCACAAAGTTTGCAGCTTCAGTGTTTTTAGATCTTCTAGTCCAAAGTTTCTATGAATACCGAAGTACAGTTACACACATTTCCTAAGTTTTTACACTTTTATTCACAAATACATCAAGTTTAAGCAAAGCCTCGATTTTTACAGTGTTGACCCTTATTTCTCAAAACTTTTGCAATTTGATCTGCTGGGGTACATTAGCTTCTGAACCAAATTATGCTGATGACAACCCATTCTTACTTAATCTGTGCTTGGAGTTAATCACAATTTCCCAGTTTTTTTTGATCACATGCTTTTTCAGGAATCTTCCAGTTCTCCCAAACAGTCTTAAAGGGGCTTCTTCAAAGATCAACTTCTAACGATCTAGGAGTAATTTAGCGATGCATAACGATTTTCCCAGAATGATGAAGCACCATGTCACAAGGCAAAAGTGATAATTAAGTGGCTGTGTGACAAAAACAATGACTGTTTGGGTTCATGACCAGGAAACTCATCTGGTCTCAATCCCATTCAGCACCTCTGGTCATTCCTCAAAAACAAGGTGGACAAACAGAAACACAGAAACTGTCCCTGAATATCTTTGTCGGGAGTTGGATTATCTATGGAGCTGAGCCAGTCAGTCAACCTCTATTAATCTTGTCACTAGTTCCATGCCAGGGAAGGTGTCACAAAACCCCAGAAATGGAACGAAGCATCGCTGATAAGCAAAAACCCTCTAGATTTTTCCTAATCACCTATTTTAATAATACACTGATGTATGTAATTTATATACTGATGTAGCAATATTAAAATCAACATATAAGGATCAATATGCCAATAAATTAGCACATTAGTGCGCACATTCTATTTATGTTGTCAGCCACTCAGTAGCTATGCTAGTAGTCAGGGCTGGACTGGCCATCTGGCAATTCTGGCAAATGCCCGAAGGGCCTGTCTGGATGTGGGCTGCCTTGTCAGCTACGTTGTTAACAGAATCGGTGACACCCATACTGTTAAGAGTTGTGACGGAGCACAAAGGTGCTGAAAGGAAAGCAGGATGATCTGTACTTACATTGAGTCGCGGTGAAGCGCCCTCTGCTGGATGAACTCATATGAACTCGAGCGTGGGAACTTTTCCAAGGCTCCAGTTCATGAGGACATCCAGCAGAGGGCGCCTCACCGCGACTCAATGTAAGTACAGATCACCCAGCTTTCCTTTCAGTACCTGGGGTTTACAGGCACGAGCGAGTGCTTTAGCACAGCTCCTGCCTGTAAAATGATTTAACCCCTTCAGATGGATTTACTTCGTGGGACGTGACAGTTCATCAGAAGGTATGTATATTGTTGGTTTATTATTTTGCAGAGCGAGGGTCTTCAGGTGGATTGAGTGAGCAATAAAATATTAAAACAACCTGTGTATTTATTTCATTAAAATAATTTTTAATAATGTGTGTGTGTGTTTTTTAACCCTTTCATACAATTGGATTAATAATGGATAGGTGACATAATTGACGCCTCTCCATTATTAATCTGGCTTAATGTCACCTTACAATAGCAAGGTGACATTAACCCTTCATTACCCCATATCCCACCGCTACACGGGAGTGGGAAGAGTGGCCAAGTGCCAGAATAGGTGCATCTTCCAGATGTGCCTTTTCTGGGGTGGCTGGGGGCAGATGTTTGTAGCCAGGGGGGGCCAATAACCATGGACCCTCTCCTGGCTATTAATATCTGCCCTCAGTCACTGGCTTTACCACTCTGGCGGAGAAAATTGCGCGGGAGCCCACGCCAATTTTTTCCGCCATTTAACCCTTTATTTTAGCAGCTACAGCACCCAAATTTTGCACATACACACTACTAACATTAGTAGTGTGGAATATGCAAAAAAAAAAGGGGGATATGAGATGGTTTACTGTATGTAAACCATGTCTCATATCATGTCTGGTTTGGGAAGGAGAATTGAAAAGCCGGCAATTGAATTACCGGCTTTTCACATATATCGCGCTGAATTAAATATAAATCCAGAATATATATATATGTGTCTCAATGACACATATATATATATATATATATATATATATATATATATATATACTGTATATATGTTTTAACGAACATTTGAGCACATAAATCCATTAGATGTCGGTTTTGCAAGCCTGCGAGAAAATATCGCAGTACGGATGCCATACGGATTACATACTGAGGATGCCATGCGCAAAATACGCTGACACACCCTGCCTACGGATGACATACGGACCACTATTTTGGGGACTTTTCTGCGTATTACGGCCGTAAAAAACGGACCGTATTTACATACGCTGAGTGTGACGCCGGCCTTTGTGAGGCAAAACCAAGAGTGGGATAATCAGAGGAGAAGTATAATAGAAACACGTCACCACTTCTGTATTTATCACCCTCTCCTGGTTTTGGCTTACAGATACTGAGGTAAAATACTGACCAAATACTGATAATGTGAATGTGGTACTTTCTACACTTTGGCACATGGGCAGCACAGTATCGCATAATGCTTTTTTTTTTGCTTATGTGACAATTGATGCTTTTTCAGCATTCTACGAATTTGCATGTTTCCCAGAGAACCCATTGCGGACTATAACATTTTATTTTATAAGGCTTGTCCTTATATGACATTTCTTTCTCTTGTTTGGCTGATTTCAGAGTACAGTTTATGTCCAACGTTAGGAACTTTTCTCCATTGGGAACAAAGCAATATTTTCCCTTAGACATTCAGTTGGGATTAAGATATTCCAGGGTCATTTATTTCACACACAAATGGTCGTCTTTCAGAAATTAAATATTTCCTGTTTTAGAAGAATAAGCATCTTTATCTTTTCAGGCTGTTTAAAATCTCTATAGAAAACCAGTACATGAACTTTCAGCTAATCTAAAAACTGGGACTGTAGCCCAGTCTTTGTATGTATCATCTCCGAAAATGGATTCCACCAATAAGACTAATTTAGACTTGACTTGGTATGCGCTATTTATTTTAATAAGGAGAAGATGATTCAAAATAAGCATTAAAAAAAACAGTTTTAGGTTTTACAATAAAAATGATGTACACAGAATTTGTAATGTACGTGTTTATTTAAAAAGCATAATTTAGCAGGTAACAAGCCTGTCCCTGTATTCTTTAGTAAAAGAAATATTGTAGCATAAGTCAAGAACATTTTTCCACTAGAAAGCATACAGATGATATAAAAAAAAGTCTAGACACCCCTTTTAAATTGTCCGGTTTTTGTAAAGTTCATTCTCTGTCCTCCGTAGTACATGCCTGCGTAAGGCAAGATTGCCTTGTGCAGGCATGTACTACGGAGGACAGAGAATGAACTTCAATCCAATATTGCAGCCAGCATGCAGCCAGCGGGTAAGGAAAGGGTGAATCAAACACCCAAAAACCCCGCCCCTATGGCTGAAAATTGTTCCCTCCAAATTCAGGTGACAGAGTCCCTTTAATTTTGAGGTTATGCTTAGAGTTGTTGGTCTTAAAGGCAAAATTCATCTTAAGCTTTTTAGCAGACACCTGAAGGCTTTGTTCCAAAATTGACTGATATTTTAACATTCCTGCTGCTCTCTTAGTGTTGTTTACAGTCCCTTAGACCAATTTTCTTTTTGACTTTTCATCTATTTTTGAGTGACGTCCAGTTGTAGGTAAAATTAAGCCACTTTTTAATGACATCATCACAATATTCTATGGTATATCTAATGCCTTGGAAATTTTTAAACCATTTACATGACTGATAATTTTCGACAGTGAGATCCCTTTGCTGTGTTGTAAGCTGTTTACGGACCATGGCTATTGCTGTAAAATTTATATGGGATTAATCAGAATCACTGTAAATGAACGGAGCTATGTACTGACTGCTATTTAACAGGAGTATAATTGTGATTGGCTAATTCTGAACACGACGACATCCCAATTATAAGATGGTGTTCACACTCATGCAACCACATATTTTTGTTTTGTTATTTTTATTCTTCCCTTAAAAATGATTTCAGTATGTTTCTCAATGTATTTCTACAGATTATGGGTGACATTAAATGTAGAAAAAGCTCTGAAATTATTCTTTTTTGGTAGGATTTTTTTTACCTTGCATTTTAACAAGGGTGTGTAGACTTTTTTATATCCACTGTATATGTGTAGGACTTTATGTGTAGGAGTATGTTTAAAGTAATAATTTTCTATCGATTTAAAATTTGGATGAATTTACTTTTATTAAATAATAGTAAGACAATATTAGTTATAGTAACTTCATCTTGAAACTAGTTGAAGCCATAAGTTGAAAGTTTCTTTTTTTTATATTGCAGAAATTATCGTAAGTAAAAAAAATTACAATGGTAAAACCAAAAAAATTAGCAGAACCATAAGTTGGTATACATGCAATATGTAAGAGCACGCTCAGACTGTGACCATATCACAGATAAAACCCAAGAAAAAACTGAATGAGCATATACCCTATAGTAAGTAAAGTGTAAAAGTACATGTAAATAACATAGGGTACTGGGTTAACACTATTTGGCTCAAGAAGCGTATAATCCCACCATGACAAGGTTTACCTAGTCGGGACAGTCCTATCCCGTATCTAGTATTAAAACCTTACCTTGTGTCAGCTGACCTCAATGTAAATAAGGGAGGGCAGGATAGGGGTCCAACCGTGGAGCCGCCTGTCCATGAGAAGTTATATAGATGAAATGCCTAGCTCAGAAAGGAGTGCCATACCCCTGTTTGTACAAGGTACAAGAAACTACAGCAAAACCAGAGAAATGAGCCAAAGCCTAAGTTGGTATATGTGCAATATGCACAGTAAGAGCACGTTCACACTGTAGCTGGAGACAGGATAAGACCGTTCCGACTGGGTACACCTTATACTATTTACTTACTGTAGGGTATATGCTCATTTTGTTTTTTTTCTTGGGTTTAGAAAATTATAATGGTCTAAACAGGAAAATGTTCTGCTTCTTTCTACTTCCTCTGTAGTCTGCATAGGGTTCATCTTGTATTCCTCATTGTATGGACTCCGTGAGGTGCTGCAAATGTTCCATAAAGCTTTTGGGTTATTATTTACTAGATGGCAGCCCGATTCTAAAGAATCGGGAGTCTAGAATCCATATATACTTTATTTATTCAAATGTAAGAATAATACAATTAAATAATAGTAAGAAAGAACAAAAAATGGCTGCACTCACCAGCTCTTGACAATTCTTGACAGTACGGCACATTTCTGATTGGTCGCTCGCGGCAGGCGGCAACCAATCAGAAAAGTGCCGCGCACCACGAAGGCATATATCTTTGTCCACCCTGAGCGGATGTAGGACGCTGGTGACGTCACTTATCTCCGGACATTATCTCCGGACAAAGCCACGGAAGTTGGCACAAATTGCCGGAAGTAGTATTCTAGGCAATTATATATTAGATTTTAATGTTATCAGTGTTTACCTTTGAACGTTTATATTGTATTGTCCTGTCACCAGCCATGTGTACGATTATCGGCCGAAAGCCTCTCTGGAACCAATAATCACCCCATGTAAAGGTATCTTTATAAGTTAAAGATTCAGAATACTATGACTTTTATCATATCCTGAACAGTCAAGTTTTTTATGAACCGTTAAGGTTTTCTGGTTGAAGTAAAAAAAACTCTGAGTGTTTACAGTTTGAAACCATAAAATGTTGAAAAATTATGTCATTCTTGAGTATATCACTCAATGGTGCTCATAAACGTGTCAAATTTGATCTATAATATACTTTAATATACGTTACTTTAATCTTTAATATACTTAAGAACAGGGCCCCAGACATCACACAGGGGGTCTGAAACACCGCACAATGGTCCAAAATATCGCTGTGCTCTGCCTGGGGCCCCTGTGCTCTGCCTGGGGCCACTGTGCTCTGCCTGGGGCCCCATATGCTGCCTGGGGCCCCTGTGCTCTGCCTGGGGCCCCATATGCTGCCTGGGGCCCCTGTGCTCTGCCTGGGGCCACTGTGCTCTGCCTGGGGCCCCATATGCTGCCTGGGGCCCCTGTGCTCTGCCTGGGTGTAGGACACTGGTGACGTCACTTAGCTCCGGACATTAGCTCCGGACATTAGCTCCGGACATTAGCTCCGGACATTAGCTCCGGACAAAGCCAAGGAAGTTGGCACAAATTGCAGGAAGTAGTATTCTAGGCAATTATATATTAGATGGGCATTTCCTGAAGGAAATACATGGTGCTTGAACAGCGCTACCAGCTTCACAGCAGCACTTTTCACACACGGGACTGGGGGGCGCGCTTACTTTTGCACCCGGGGCCGGGGGCGCGCTTACTTTTGCACCCGGGGGCGCACTTACTTTTGCACCCGGGGGCGCACTTACTTTTGCACCCGGGGGCCCACTTACTTTTGCACCCGGGGGCGCACTTACTTTTGCACCCGGGGGCGCACCTACTTTTGCACCCGGGGGCGCACTTACTTTTGGGGCCGCACTTACTTTTGGTGGGCGGGGCTCCTCGGCCTCCGATTTGGTTGGTGGGGCCCCTCGGCCTCCGATTTGGTGGGTGGGGACCCTCGGCCTCCGATTTGGTGGGCGGGGACCCTCGGCCTCCGATTTGGTGGGCGGGGACCCTCGACCTCCGATTTGGTGGGCGGGGACCCTCGGCCTCCGCTTTGGTGGGCGGGGCCCCTCGGCCTCCGCTTTGGTGGGCGGGGTCCCTCTGCCTCCGATTTGGTGGGCGGGGACCCTCGGCCTCCGCTTTGGTTGGCGGGGCCCCACGGCCTCCGATTTGGTGGGCGGGGTCCCTCTGCCTCCGCTTTGGTGGGCGGGGTCCCTCTGCCTCCGCTTTGGTGGGCGGGGTCCCTCTGCCTCCGCTTTGGTGGGCGGGGTTCCTCGGCCTCCGATTTGGTTGGTGGGGCCCCTCGGCCTCCGATTTGGTGGGCGGGGCCCCCTATCCTCCGATTTGGTGGGCGGGGACCCTCGGCCTCCGATTTGGTGGGCGGGGCCCCTCGGCCTCCGATTTGGTGGGTGGGGCCCCTCGGCCTCCGATTTGGTTGGCGGGGCCCCTCGGCCTCCGATTTGGTGGGCGGGGACCCTCGGCCTCCGATTTGGTGGGCGGGGACCCTCGGCCTCCGATTTGGTGGGCGGGGACCCTCAGCCTCCGATTTGGTGGGCGGGGCCCCTCGGCCTCCGATTTGGTGGGCGGGGACCCTCGGCCTCCGATTTGGTGGGCGGGGAGGGCGGGGACCCTCGGCCTCCGATTTGGTGGGCGAAGCCCCTCGGCCTCCGATTTGGTTGGCGGGGCCCCTCGGCCTCCGATTTGGTGGGCGGGGCCCCTCGGCCTCCGATTTGGTGGGCGGGGCTCCTCGGCCTCCGATTTGGTTGGTGGGGCCCCTCGGCCTCCGATTTGGTGGGCGGGGACCCTCGACCTCCGATTTGGTGGGCGGGGACCCTCGGCCTCCGATTTGGTGGGCGGGGACCCTCGGCCTCCGCGTTGGTGGGCGGGGGCCCGTCGGCCTCCGATTTGGTGGACGGGGCCCCTCGTCCTCCGATTTGGTGGACGGGGCCCCTCGTCCTCCGATTTGGTGGGCGGGGACCCTCGGCCTCCGATTTGGTGGGCGGGGACCCTCGGCCTCCGATTTGGTGGGCGGGGACCCTCGGCCTCCGATTTGGTGGGCGGGGACCCTCGGCCTCCGATTTGGTGGGCGGGGACCCTCGGCCTCCGATTTGGTGGGCGGGGACCCTCGGCCTCCGATGTGGTGGTCGGGGCCCCTCGGCCTCCGATTTGGTTGGCGGGGCCCCTCGGCCTCCGATTTGGTGTGTGCTCTGCCTGGGGCCACTGTGCTCTGCCTGGGGCCCCATATGCTGCCTGGGGCCCCATATGCTGCCTTGGGCCCCTGTGCTCTGCCTTGGGCCCCTGTGCTCTGCCTGGGGCCCCTGTGCTCTGCCTGGGGCCCCATGTTCTGCCTGGGGCCCCTGTGCTCTGCCTGGGGCCACTGTGCTCTGCCTGGGTGTAGGACACTGGTGACGTCACTTATCTCCGGACATTAGCTCCGGACTTTATCTCCGGACTTTAGCTCCGGACAATAGCTCCGGACAATAGCTCCGGACAATAGCTCCGGACAAAGCCACGGAAGTTGGCACAAATTGCAGGAAGTAGTATTCTAGGCAATTATATATTAGATGACACCATAAAATAGTTCATGACAAGTTTGTACTGTCACAATCTTTCCTTTCCACCCTCATGTCAAAGTTATCCCCCTAGAATCAGTTTAAGTGACTGCACAAGATCATTGGAGTACACAGGAAAAAAAGGCTTCATTACATTTTTCAGTTGTTTTGGTTTTTTTTTTTTAAACCAACAGTTAACACGGACTTGTCATCAGATTACCCTGTATAAGGGGAATAAAGCATAGATCCATCTTTAGTTTACAATATTTATTAGATGAACACAGATACATTATTCACAGTATTCTAAAAGTATTTCAGCACAAGAATGGCACAGAGTGAGTGCCGCATAACTGATAACATATTTACAATAAAGTATTCACATAAGTAATAAAGAAGCCTCTGTATAGTTAGACTTACAATAGGATTTGGCATCCCTCTCCTTGTATGTGTATGATACTTTGATAGCCTAATTAATATTCTTTTTACAACTTGTTCTGTATGTCTGAATTTGCATATCAGTAACATCTGATAGAAAAGAAGCCTCATAAGGTGTCATTGCCATCATTAAGTAAGTTACTCTTTTTGTAAAAAATATACGTTTGAAGGGAGTCTGTCACCCCTAAATTGCAAATTCAGCAACTTAAGCATTTAAATAGAGGATTTAGCACCTATAAAAGTCATACCAGTAATATACATTTTAGTGTTGATTTTGATTAACATTTTTCATAGCGAGTGCGCCTCAAGCTCAAATCTCTGTTCCTGCCCGTGCACAGTAACACTGGAGGAGCTCCGATCACCCATGTGATCGCCCAGCCCCTCCAGTATTAGGCTGCCTGTGCAGGAACAGGGATTTTAGCTATATAGAGCGCTCACTGTGAGAGAGCCAGCAATGTCAATTAAGATAAAGGACAGTGCTAGAAATGCAAATTGGAGGGTGTAATGGTGCACTGAGCCATTGGCCATGCCAAGATTCGACCAAAGCACCCTCATTTGCTTATGGGTTAAAAGGAAATGTATCTGCTGCTACAACACAACAATGTATATTACTGGTAAGTGTAAGTCCCCTATATCAATATTTAAGTAGCTAAGTTTGCATTTTGGAGGGTGACAGATTCCCTTTATAGCTTTACATTTTTTTCAGAAATATTTTTGAGCAACAGTTGTCCTGTGGCGCTCCTGGTCTTTGTTTACATACAGGTGGCGCTCGGGGGCTGCAGCGTTCATGTGCCGATCTCTTGGCATCATGGCTCCCACCTCTGAGCGGTTAGAGTGTATGGCATGCTGCATCTCTGGATGGATGGCCAGGAAAGTAGGTGAAAACTGTCTATTTTATTACTTTAGAACAATTGGAGCGATCGGTAAATAAAAATCAGAAGCTGGATAATCCCTTTTACTCATTTCTTATTAGAAACAAAAACGCCTTCTATGTGAATGCAGCCTGGGAGACCTACATGCATTACACATTACTAGAAAAGGGAAGGATTCTGAAGCGTCTGGCAAAGTGCATTTGTCTTTACCACCAATCGCAGCAGCAGGAATTTGTGAATGTGCTCTGTAAGTGGGAATCTCAGTTCTGCAGATTTTCAGACTGTCACACAGATAAATATTCTTGGAAGGAATGTGCTGAGACAAAGCGTACGTCTTTTTATCCAGGCTAAACACAGTGTCAGACTGAGGAAAACGAGCACATGGTGGTCGCATGCTAACATTATAGAGTCATTAACATTACTTAGAAGGTAGTTTTGTTCATTCTACAGTTTAATGAAGCAGTAATCTGCTGTCAGGACTACTCAGCTACTCCACTTCTGTCTAGCAGCTTAAATAACATTTTTTGCTAAATTTACAGCCACTAAAACAAATCGTCAAGAATATGGGATTTGCATAGTTAAGTTCCAAATAAATTCCCAGACACTTCTTTGTATAGAAAATACAACATTGTCACGAGACTGACAACATGCAATGAGAATAAAGGATACAGGGGAATCATGGCAGTGTGCGCAGTCTAGAATGACTGCAGAAATTTTTCCTATAAGAAAATATCCTATTGCCTTCAATGAGAAAGCGTTTTAAGTAAGCTCTGCCATAGAGCAAAGCCATAGCATTCAAACCGTCTGCCTAATGTTATGTAGCTCCCTTTGTATAGCCAAAATGCTCTGACCCCTCAAGTTATAGATTCAAATAGGTGTCTATGATGTTCTGTGGCATCAGACAAATAATGCTTGTCCTGTAAGATACAAGGTGGAGCCTCTATGGATCAGACTTGTCTTTTCAGCAAATCCCACAGATGTGTAATTTGGATTCTCTCCGTCATATTCTGTAAATTATATTTGTGAACATTTCTTTGCAATGAGATAGGTTGCATTGTTCTCAGCAGTGGCTGCTGCTGTTAGGAAATATCATTGATATGACAGGATGGGCTTAGCAAATGTTTAGGTAGTTGGCACTTGTCAAAGTAGCATCCCCATAAATATTTCCTGCAATGCATCCTGGAGCATCTATTTTATGACAGTTAAGAACTGCACACACTACGCCAGCCACATCAAGTAAAACAAATGTGATATGTGATCACACCAGAGCACCTCTTCCCATTGCTCCATGGCCCAGTTGTGAGTCACATGTAGCCATTGTAGGTTCTTTCTGTGGTGTACATAGGGTTAGCATGCGCCTTCTAACCAGCCTGCCTCTTTGCAGTCCCATGTGCAATAAGCTGCCACTATATATTCTGCACATTTTTATTACTGGGGAAGTACAGTTGTTAGCACCAGCTAATTGAAAGAATACCAGAGGTTCTAATTTGCCAACATTTTGAAGGTTGTCATGTCAACACATATACAAACTATAACTCTTTTGCCAACTTGCTATTATTTTCAGTGTAATAACATTAACTCTATGGAAGGTATGATATATTTAGGTATTCACTAGCCATCACAATAGGTCAATAATTTTAACTTTGGAGTGCTGCCTCTAATCTAGATATTGCTAGGCTATGTGCACACTTCAGGATTCTTTGCAGAAATTTCCTGAACAAAAACGGACATTTTCTGCAGCAAATCCGCATGCGTTTTGTTTCACGTTTTTTGCGTGGGTTTTTTGTGCGGATTTTGCAAGTTTTTTTTCCGGAGCTTCCCAATGCATTAAATAGTGGGAAATCCACGAAAAATCCACAAATTTAATGAACATGCTGGTTTTTTTTACCGCGATGCGTTGTTTTCGCGGAAAAAAACGCAACATGTGCACAAAAATTGCGGATTGCATTCTATTAATAGGATGTTTAATGGATGCGGTTTTTTTTTGCGGTTTTATAGCGACAAAAAGCACGAAAAATCCAGAACGTGTGCACACAGCCTGAGGCCAGTCTCACACGTCCAGATAATTCCAGTACCGTATAAAATCGATACTGGAGTTATCCGTGTCCGTGTGTCCGTGTGCTCACGTGGCACATCAGTGTGGCACACGTACGGCACACGTGTGCCGCCCGTGTGCCCACTGGGTACCACACGCACCGTGCAGGAGACAGCGCTAAAGTTTAGCGCTGTCCCCTGCATCGTGCTGAATCCGCGATTCATATGTTCCCTGCAGCAGCGTTTGTTGCAGAGAAAATATGAATAATAGTGTTTCAAATAAAGATCTATGTGTCCAACCTGTTCGCCCCCCCCCCCCCCCGCTGTTCTGAAAATACTCACCCGCCTCCCTCGTTGGCTGTCGCTGCTTCCTGGTCTGGCCGCATCTCCTTCTGTATGCGGTCACGTGGGGCCGCCGATTACAGTAATGAATATGCGGCTCCACCCCTATGGGAGGTGGAGCCGCATATTCATTACTGTAAATGAGCGGCCCTACGTGACCGCATACAGGAGAAGATGCGGCCAGACCAGGAAGCAGTGACAGCTAACGAGGGAGGCGGGTGAGTATTGTCAGAACAGCGGGTGGGAGGGCGGGGGACACATAGATCTTTATTTTAAACACTATTATTCATATTTTCTCTGCAGCAAACGCTGCTGCAGGGAACATATGAATCGCGGATTCAGCACCAGTGGGGGGGACAGCGCTTAATGTAGCGCTGTCCCCTGCACGGCACACGGACTGCACACGGACAACGTCCGTGTGCGGTACATGTTTTACACGGACCCATTGACTTTAATGGGTCCGTGTAATACGTGCGCTCCCACGAACACTGACATGTCTCCGTGTTTGGCACACGGAGACACGGTCCGCAAAAAATCAATGACATCTGCACAGATGCATTGATTTCAATGTGTCTACGTGTGTCAGTGGCTCCGGTACGTGAGGAAACTGTCACCTCACGTACCGGAGCCACTGACGTGTGAAACCGGCCTTAAGGTTTGAAGTTGCCTGGGTGGCTTTGTACCCACTATCTTTATTTTTGCTATTGCTTGTTCTGTGCTATTTTTTACTTTTTTAGATAGATAGATAGATAGATAGATAGATAGATAGATAGATAGATAGAAACAAGAAAAGCAGCCAGCTCTCCAAAAGTAAATGTGAAAAAAGTGGACTTTTTATTAGCCTATATTGTGTGGCCACTTTTTACATTTACTTTGGGAGTGCAGCCTGCTTTTCTTATTTTTATGTATACTACAATATGATAACCGTTTTGGAGGCCTTCCAACCACTGTTCATTTTTTGGTGCTGTTCCAATATCTTTTCTCATGCATAGAAAGAAGTAGATACATATATCCTTGTATCTAGATTATGATATTTGATATTTTTGTTTCAAATAAGATGTAAATACAATATGAAAACATTATTACTAGGAAACATTTGCCCATTATGATGTTTTTTGTGTCATTTTGATACAATCCTCAGTTAAAGCTACCGTAATTCACTTTATTCGAGATTTCCTTAATTATCTACAGTGACTTCAGCCATGGTAAATGTAACCCCGGGTTGTCTGAACGGCATTATGTTCTTGTAAATCCTTTAGGTTGTTCAGCAACTGAATCCTGTGCACAGTAGTTGGATTTTTCAACTATCCTGTGGGGAATTAATAGTGGATTCTCATGCCCTTTGACTTCCCCACTTTAATTCAGACTGTCACATTCCTGGAATAAAATCAACAAAAGGATTCTTTATATCACAGATAGAAATGTAAAATAGAGACAACTGCATTTTAGCTTGGGTTAAACGGTTATTCCCTGTTGCTTTGTTATTCCTCAATTTATGAATTCCCACAGTATCCAGCCATTTGTTGGCATGGGTCATCTGAACTATGCAGCCTGTATATTACCTCTACTGTTGAAACTTAATGTACTTCAAGACAAAACTAGAGAACTGGGAACAATTAATATTACAGCTGCGGAGTCGTCATCATTTAAGACATATTTTAGTAGACCAATATATGCAACATCCAAGTCCAGATATGGAAATCTATTGGTGATTGCAGTAATCTGATGGATTTATGTGAGAACTTTGCAAAGCACACGTATGTTAGATTATTGTATTAGGATGTGGTTTCTACAGAAGATGCATCCTAACGATCGCACATTTCACAAGACACCTATAATTTACTTGGGCTTAGAACATTTCAAAATACACTGTTTTCCCTACTGATACTGAGAAAATCAGAAATGGTAACTGCGAAATAATACTGCTTATAAGTACCAGAGTCATAAAGAACCTATAAAATCTATAAATACCACGGTCTCAATACAGCAAAGTAATTATGCCAGAATTCTGGCGTAAATCGCTTTAAAAGGTATCCAAATTTTTGTGCAACTATTAACACCACAACTCGTTTAATTCATGATATAGCAAGTCAGTGGGTGATCCCACCGCATACATTGAATAATGGCTGGCCTCTACCAGCAGCTATTAACCTGTGAAATGCTGCTGTCAATATCAGACATTAACAGCACTTCAGATTGGGGAGGCATAATTCTATGCGCCAATAAGCTTTGGGCACCAGTGGGTTATATGACAGTCTGTTGAAGACCTCTGTGCCTGTCATCACGTAAATTCATTAAAATCCACCATGTGGCTGGGCTTCTTAGGAGGCGGTGATTTTTATTTTGTACAGAGATTCTATGGCATTGCTGTATATAGTAGAACAGTTAATTTTAAAAGGGAGTCTGTCCCCAAATTTATTTTAAATGATCTATACTATGATATACAGGACGTAACCTATATAAAACTATTTTTAATATGTATGCAAAAGAGCGGGCTCCAGGGCACCCTTCGCTTAGCCAAAAACTTGGTGCACAGTTACAGTGGTGTTCAAAAGTCCTGCATAGGTATAGGATAAATTGATTTTTCAAGTTTTAAACGTTTTCTGTTGAATATCTTCGATGCTAATATGACATATTATATATGGTTTTGTTCAGAATACAATTTTGCATTCTCTCCCTGTAATATTTTTAGCTTTTGAAGCAGTTTTGCCTGATATTATTGCAACAATATGGGAATTGAAAGCACAACTAAATATTGTACAGCTTCAGATCTAAAATTAGCCAATCACAGATGAGGTTCTTGTGACCAATCATAACCTGGATATGGCAGCCAATCACATTACATCCCATCTGCTGCTTTGTTTGTTTGTTTTATCTGTTGGTCTATCTAGCTGAATCATACTGTAGAGTTTTATGATGGAAGCCTTCAGAGTTTTGTCAGCGGAGGATCGTGTGCGAGTTGTGGTGCTACATGAAGAGGGTTATACTGGCCCCCAGATCGCAAGGAAGGTCGGCTGTAATCAGAGTACAGTCGTATGAATTTTGCAGAAACATAAGCAGCTTGGAATTACCCAGGACAGGCCCAGATCTGGTCGGCCCAGAAAGTCAACTAAAAGGGAGGATAGAGTACTGATAAGAACATCCCTTGCCAATCGAAAGCTCACCTCTCCTCAGCTTCTGCGAGAATGGCAAGAAAAGTGCAATATTGAGGTAGCAACATCAACTGTTAGGAAGAGATGTTTGGAAGCAGGATTGAGAGGGTGCAAGGCCCGAAAGAAGCCATTGATGACAGCCATACAAAGACAAAGGCGAAAACTGTGGGCATTGAAATATTTAAAATGGAGGAAGGAGGAGTGGGAAAAAGTGCTGTTTAGTGATGAAAGCACTTTTTGCATTTTAGGAAATGATGGCAAGTCTTATGTGAGAAGGTTCCCACATGAAGAGTACAAGCCAGAGTGTTTGAGCTTCTCTGTGAAACATCCGATGAAAGTAATGGTCTGGGGCTGTATGGCAGCCAATGGTGTTGGAAGGC
Organism: Ranitomeya variabilis; assembly: GCF_051348905.1. NCBI lineage: Eukaryota > Metazoa > Chordata > Amphibia > Anura > Dendrobatidae > Ranitomeya > Ranitomeya variabilis. The sequence goes on along the minus strand of NC_135234.1, from coordinate 523,935,357 downwards.
TTCATATTGTGGAGGGTATGGTTAATGCAAAAAAATACATAGACATCCTTAATAAGAAAATGCTTCCTTCTGCTCAACACCTCTTTTCAGGGGATTACATCTTCCAGGATGATAATGCTCCTTGTCACAGAGCTAAGACAGTAACGGAATGGAAAAAAAAGAACAAGGTGGCTACTATTGACTGGCCAGCTCAGTCCCCGGACCTCAATCCAATTGAAAATTTGTGGCACAAGGTATCATTAGAGATATCTAGAAAACAGCCAAGGACCAAGAGTGAGTTGATTGAGGCTCTGATACAGGCCTGGAACCACATCATCACTCGTGAACATCTGCAGAAGCTTGTTCACTCAATGCCACAGAGATGCAAGCTGGTGCTCAAGAGCAAAGGCTGGCCAATAAAGTATTAGAAGCTAAAGATGCACTCTAAAGGCCCTTTTCAGGACTCTGAATTAAATAAAAAATAATAAATCTTAAAAAGTTAAATTTGTCTGTGTGAACTTGCATTGGAAGTTAATGAACTTAGAAACCTGTTCACCATTCTACACACTGTACTGGTGTAGGTATGGTTATGCTGTAAAAAAATTATCAAAAATGCGCTTACCATAACAATTTATACACTTGGGACATTCAAAAATTAGTATGGCATACAATGAGGGATTACAAAAACATATATGTTCCACCAGTTTCACTGTAGAGATGCAGAAGTATGAAACATATAGTTTTCTTCACGCCTATGCAGGACTTTTGAACACCATTGTACATCCCATCGTTTGGTGGCATTCCCTATGTCTGATTGACAGCGTTTGCTTCCTATAGTCAGGGAGCATGTGGGAACTGACATTACTTGTATCCGGGCCTTGCACACTAAGTGGTCGGGTGTTCTCCTTTCTGGCTTCTCTCTGCTGATACAGATCTCTACATTTCTGAGCATATCAGAGTAGCAAGTGTTGTCTAAAGAGATGGGCCAGAGAAAAGAACCTGCCAGGCCACTGTGTGCATCAACAGCTGAGCACAGGCAATGTCAGGGTGTATGTGCACACATGCCAACTAACTGGCATGTACTTACCCCAAAATTAGAGGTATTGTTCCGCCATGGCATTTATATCTATATACTGTAATACACAGTATTTTAGTAATGTTATCAATTTATAGCTAATTACATTTTATCCTAATGATGGCACCCCTTACTGATAGTGCCCACTTTGTACATCCATGAAATAACCTTAGGTTGAGTGGTAAAATGTGCAGTGTATCCAGACTGGAGATTCCACTGTGCGACCAACCCACCTAGAGTCTGCCTGGCATGGCAGATTGTCGGTCTTTATGTGACAGGAGACCTCTTTAAAGGGCATAGAAACTCATTACATTACTAAAGTGTGTGAATTACAACATATCCTTTTTATAGTGTGATATAATCCAGGCATTACTAACGTGAGTTAAGATTGTTGCTAATTACATGTGAACTGCAATGAACCAGAGCATTGTTTAATAAACCGTTTTGTGATAATTCTCTTTCACTATTATTTAATTATTTATAATGAGAAAGAATTGTTGTCTTCTTTGTTCAAAGGAAGATTACATTGGATGTAATAAAGCAATGTACACACAATATCCCTTTTATAGAAGTACAGTAGTAGAGAACACTATATATGGCAAGACATTAGCACATTAGAAATGTCTTGGTATCTGTGGCATCTCTGCAGGCAGGAGACACAAGTTGAATCTGAAGGTTAGCTATGAAAAATATATTTCGTTCACTAAAGCACCACTGCATATTACGCTACACATACATGTCAGTGTTTCATTACTCAACTCAAATCTACTAGATATTGAACTTTTACAAATAACTAATCACTTACCTTATGCAATTGAATTAAGTTGGCATCATTCTGTTTGTGTTGAGTGATTAAACCAATTTTATCCTGAAACTATTTGTGTTTTGAGGATGTGCAGCAGGTGCTAACAAATCACTAACAGATTGGAGTTACTAGTGTTGAAATTGCACATCTCTGCATATTATTAGACATCTTGAATTCTATGCACAACCATATATACTCTTCTAGTGACTTCCTCTTGATGTTCGATTTGTCTGAAGGCAGGGGCAGTGACGCCGGCCCTCATTGGGCCTGGCTCACATGTCATAACAACCTCATGTGAGCCCCGGGAACGTGATTGCGAGAACAGCGCCTTCAGGGGAGGGGAGTATAGGTATCTTTATTTTAATGGGGTCAAACATAAGGGATGATAAGGTGTGGACCTACTAATGGACAACCTTTTAAAATATTTTCTTCTAAATTTTTCATTAACTGCTTTGAGTTTGCTATTTTGAATTTCAGTTAAGGTTTTCACTTTAAGGAATTGTATAGACGACTGTATTATCTGTCGGACAAAACATCGATTCACACCCGTACCAATGTTATGCTATGGGGCTGTGCACATTTCAGAGATTGATCAGAGGGTGATTTGTATAATCAGCCTGATTCTCGCCGATTAAAGAATACTTTATTGTCTGCACTCGCCCTTAGGGAGATCCATCAACATTTTGTGTTTTTCATACATTGCAAATATACAGTATTTAAGAAAGTACCGTGTATACGCGAGTATAAGCCGACCCGAGTATAAGCCGAGACCTCTAATTTTGCCACAAAAAACTGGGAAAACTTAATGACTCGTATAAGCCTAGGGTGGGAAATGCAGCAGCTACTGGTAAATTTAAAAAATAAAAAAGAAATACCAATAAAAGTAAAATTAATTGAGACATCAGTAGGTTAAGTGTTTCTGAATATCCATATTGAATGAGGAGCCCCATATAATGCTCCATAAAGTTAATGATGAGCCCCATAAGATGCTCCATACAAAATATGCCCCATATAATGCTCCATAAAGTTCATGATGGGCCCTGTTGTGAATTCTGCTCTTGGGTTCCCTCCGGTGGTTGTTGATAGTAATGCAGTTGTCCCTGGGTTGCAATCCTGGGCAGGTGTCCCTGCTGATTGCAGCTCTGACTGGGATATTTAGGTGTGCAGGATTCATGAGCCCTTGCCAGTTGTCCATTGTTCTTGGAGGTTTTGCATCTCTGTCTGGTTCCTCCTGCCCTGCTGCCAAATCAGCAAAGATAAGTGTCTGGTTTTTGTTTCTACAGCACACATGCTGTGTGCTTTACAATTCAGTGCTATTCATGGTTTTTTCTTGTCCAGCTTAGACTGTGTTTGGATATTTTCAGTCAATTTGGATTCTCAGGAGAAGCAGATATACATTCCATGTCTTTAGTTAGATGTGGAATTTTTGTATTATCTGCTGTGGATATTTTTAGGGTTTTAATACTGACCGCTTAGTATTCTGTCCTATCCTTTCCTATTTAGCTAGCGTGGCCTCTTTTGCTAAATCCTGATTTCTGCCTGCGTGTGTCTTTTCCTCTAATACTCACAGTCAATATTTGTGGGGGGCTGCCTATCCTTTGGGGTTCTGCTTTGAGGCAAGATAGAATTCTCATTTCCATCTATAGGGGTATTTAGTCCTCTGGCTGTGTCGAGGTGTCTAGGATGTGTTAGGTACACCCTACGGCTACTTCTAGTTGCGGTGTCAGTTTAGGGTTTGCGGTCAGTACAGGTTCCACCTACTCCTGAGAAAGTCCCATGCGGCTCCAAGGTCACCAGATCATAACAGTACAACTGGCCAGCAATGAGTTATGCATCTCAGAAGAAGGGAAGAAAGGTGTTGAGCCATTTTTTTTTCTGTAGCCTGCTTTGTCTTTTCTTCCCTCTTTTTCTCTGGGTGACTGAGGAGTCTTGTGCTAGCATGGATGTTCAGGGATTAGCTTCTCGTGTAGACCAGCTTGCTGCTAGGGTACAGAGTATTTCTGATTATATTGTTCAGACTCCAGTTTTAGAGCCTAAGATTCCTACTCCTGATTTGTTTTTTGGGGACAGGTCCAAATTTTTGAGTTTTAAAAACAACTGTAAACTGTTTTTTGCTCTGAGACCTCGATCCTCTGGTGATTCCATTCAGCAGGTTAAAATTGTCATCTCCCTGCTGCGTGGCGATCCTCAGGATTGGGCATTTTCCCTGGAATCTGGGAATCTTGCCTTGCTTAATGTAGACGCCTTTTTTCAGGCTTTAGGATTATTATATGATGATGAACCAAATTCTGTGGATCAAGCGGAGAAGACCTTGTTGGCCCTGTCTCAGGGTCAAGAAGCGGCAGAATTGTATTGTCAGAAATTTAGAAAATGGTCTGTGTTGACCAAATGGAATGATGATGCTTTGGCGGCAATTTTCAGAAAGGGTCGTTCTGAATCCGTTAAAGATGTTATGGTGGGGTTTCCCACGCCTTTCGGTCTGAGTGATTCTATGTCTCTGGACATTCAGATTGATCGGTGCTTGCGGGAGCGCAGAACTGTGTGCGCTGTGGCGTTGTCCTCAGAGCAGATGCCTGAGTCAATGCAGTGTGATAGGATTCTGTCTAGAATGGAACAATGGGGATTCAGACGTCAGAATAGGTTGTGTTTTTATTGTGGCGATGCTTCTCATGTCATTTCAGTCTGCCCTAAGCGTACCAAGAGGATCGCTAGTTCATTTACCATCAGTACTGTACAACCTAAATTTCTGTTATCTGTGTCCTTGATTTGCTCATTGTCATCATTTTCTGTCATGGCGTTTGTAGATTCAGGCGCCGCTTTGAACTTAATGGACTTTGAGTTTGCCAGGCGTTGTGGTTTTCCCTTACAGTCTTTGCAGAACCCTATTCCTTTAAGGGTCATCGATGCTACACCTTTGGCTAAAAATAAGCCCCAGTTCTGGACACAGGTGACCATGTGCATGGCGCCAGCCCATCAGGAAGATTGTCGATTTCTGGTGTTGCATAATTTGCATGATGCTATCGTGCTGGGTTTTCCGTGGTTGCAGGTACATAATCCTGTGTTGGATTGGAAGTCTATGTCTGTGACTAGTTGGGGATGTCAGGGGGTTCATAATGACGTTCCTTTGATGTCAATCTCCTCTTCTTCCTCTTCTGAAATTCCAGAGTTTTTGTCTGATTTTCAGGATGTATTCGATGAGCCCAAGTCCAGTTCCCTTCCACCGCATAGGGACTGTGATTGTGCTATTGACTTGATTCCAGGCTGTAAGTTTCCTAAGGGCCGACTTTTCAACCTGTCTGTGCCTGAACATACCGCCATGCGGAGTTATGTTAAGGAGTCTTTGGAGACAGGGCATATTCGGCCATCTTCTTCACCGTTGAGAGCAGGATTTTTTTTTTGATGCTAAGAAGGATGGTTCCTTGAGACCCTGTATTGATTATCGCCTCTTGAATAAGATCACGGTCAAGTTTCAATACCCTTTACCTCTGCTTTCCGATTTGTTTGCTAGGATTAAGGGGGCTAGTTGGTTTACGAAGATTGACCTTCGGGGGGCATATAATCTTGTTCGTATTAAGCAGGGTAATGAATGGAAAACTGCGTTTAATACGCCCGAAGGCCATTTTGAATACCTTGTGATGCCATTCGGGCTCTCTAATGCTCCATCTGTTTTTCAGTCCTTCATGCACGATATCTTCCAGACGTACCTTGATAAATTCATGATTGTATATTTGGATGACATTTTAATTTTTTCCGATGATTGGGAGTCTCATGTGAAACAGGTCAGGATGGTATTTCAGATCCTTCGTGATAATGCTCTGTTTGTGAAGGGGTCTAAGTGTCTCTTTGGAGTGCAGAAGGTTTCTTTTTTGGGCTTCATTTTTTCTCCCTCATCTATAGAGATGGATCCGGTTTAGGTTCAGGCCATTCATGATTGGATTCAACCCACATCCGTGAAGAGTAGTGTTGAGCATTCCGATACTGCAAGTATCGGGTATCGGCCGATACTTGCTGTATCGGAATTTCCGATACCGAGATCCGATACTTTTGTGGTATCGGGTATCGGGTATCGCAACAACATTAATGTAATAATGTGTAAAAAAGAGAATTAAAATAAAAAATATCGCTATACTCACCTGTCCGACGCAGCCGGGACCTCAGCGAGGGAACCGGCAGCGTTGTTTGTTTAAATTTCGCGCTTTTACTTGGTTACGTGAAGTCCCGGCTTGTGATTGGTCAGGGCGGCCATGTTGCCGGGACGCGGACCAATCACAGCAAGCCGTGACGAAATTACGTCATGGCTTGCTGTGATTGGTCCGCGTCCCGGCAACATGGCCGCCATTAACCAATCACAAGCCGTGACGTCACGGGAGGCTGGACATGCACGTATTTTGAAAAGCGCGCGTGTCCAGCCTCCAGTGACGTCCCGGCAACATAGCCGCCATTAACCAATCACAAGCCGTGACGTCACGGGAGGCTGGACATGCGCGTATTTTGAAAAGCGCGCGTGTCCAGCCTCCAGTGACGTCCCGGCAACATGGCCGCCATTAACCAATCACAAGCCGTGACGTCACGGGAGGCTGGACATGCGCGTATTTTGAAAAGCGCGCGTGTCCAGCCTCCAGTGACGTCTCGGCAACATGGCCACCATTAACCAATCACAAGCCGGGACGTCACGGGAGGCTGGACATGCGCGTATTTTGAAAAGCGCGCGTGTCCAGCCTCCAGTGACGTCCCGGCAACATGGCCGCCATTAACCAATCACAAGCCGTGACGTCACGGGAGGCTGGACATGCGCGTATTTTGAAAAGCGCGCGTGTCCAGCCTCCAGTGACGTCCCGGCAACATGGCCGCCATTAACCAATCACAAGCCGGGACGTCACTGGAGGCTGGACACGCGTGCTTTTCAAAATACGCGCATGTCCAGCCTCCCGTGACGTCATGGCTTGTGATTGGTTAATGGCGGCCATGTTGCCGGGACGCGGACCAATCACAGCAAGCCGTGACGTAATTTCGTCACGGCTTGCTGTGATTGGTCCGCGTCCCGGCAACATGGCCGCCCTGACCAATCACAAGCCGGGACTTCACGTAACGAAGTAAAAGCGCAAATTTTAAACAAACAACGCTGCCGGTTCCCTCGCTGAGGTCCCGGCTGCGTCGGACAGGTGAGTATAGCGATATTTTTTATTTTAATTCTTTATTTTACACATTTATATGGATCCCAGGGTCTGAAGGAGAGTTTCCTCTCCTTCAGACCCTGGGAACCATCAGGAATACCGTCCGATACATGAGTCCCATTGACTTGTATTGGTATCGGGTATCGGTATCGGATTGGATCCGATACTTTGCCGGTATCGGCCGATACTTTCCGATACCGATACTTTCAAGTATCGGACGGTATCGCTCAACACTAGTGAAGAGCTAATTTTTATCGCCGTTTCATTGCTAACTTCTCCAGTGTGGTTAAACCCTTGACCGATTTGACGAAGAAAGGCGCTGATCTGACGAATTGGTCCTCTGCGGCTGTCTCTGCCTTTCAGGAGCTTAAACGCCGATTTACTTCTGCCCCGGTGTTGCGTCAACCTCAACCTGAAACGGAAGAGAAACATCCGGTTGACGCAACACCGGGGCAGAAGTAAAATCGCTTCTGAGATTGGGGCAGGGGCCGTTTTGTCTCAGAGGGATCCTGTTGGTTCCTTGATGAAACCGTGTGCCTTCTTTTCCCGTAAGTTTTCGCCTGCTGAACGCAATTATGATGTCGGCAATCGGGAGTTGTTGGCTATGAAGTGGGCGTTTGAGGAGTGGCGACATTGGCTTGAGGGAGCTAAGCACCGTATTGTGGTCTTGACCGATCATAAAAATCTGATTTACCTCGAGTCTGCCAGACGGCTGAATCCTAGACAGGCTCGATGGTCCTTGTTTTTTTCCCGTTTTGATTTTGTGGTCTCGTATCTTCCGGGTTCTAAGAATATTAAGGCTGATGCCCTCTCTAGGAGTTTTTTGCCTGATTCTCCTGAGGTCCTTGAACCGGTCGGCATTCTGAAAGAAGGGGTGGTCCTTTCTGCCATTTCCCCTGATTTACGACGGGTTCTTCAGGAATTTCAGGCTGACAAACCTGATCGCTGTCCAGTGGGGAAACTGTTTGTTCCTGATAGATGGACTAGTAGAGTGATTTCTGAGGTTCATTGTTCTGTGTTGGCTGGCCATCCTGGTATTTTTGGTACCAGAGAATTGGTTGGTAGGTCCTTTTGGCGGCCTTCTTTGTCACGTGATGTGCGTTCTTTTGTGCAGTCCTGTGGGACTTGTGCGCGGGCCAAGCCTTGTTGTTCCCGTGCTAGTGGGTTGCTTTTGTCCTTGCTGGTCCCTGAGAGGCCCTGGACGCATATTTCTATAGATTTTATTTCTGATCTTCCGGTTTCCCAGAAGATGTCGGTCATCTGGGTTGTTTGTGACCGGTTCTCTAAGATGGTCCATTTGGTGCCTTTGCCTAAATTGCCTTCCTCTTCTGATTTGGTTCCATTGTTTTTTCAGCATGTGGTTCGTTTGCATGGTATTCCGGAGAATATTGTGTCCGACAGAGGTTCCCAGTTTGTTTCTAGGTTTTGGCGGGCCTTTTGTGCTAGGCTGGGCATTGATTTGTCTTTTTCTTCCGCATTTCATCCTCAGACAAATGGCCAGACTGAGCGAACTAATCAGACTTTAGAAACTTATCTGAGATGCTTTGTGTCTGCTGATCAGGATGATTGGGTGGCTTTCTTGCCATTGGCCGAGTTTGCCCTTAATAATCGGGCTAGTTCGGCTACCTTGGTTTCGCCCTTCTTTTGTAATTTTGGTTTTCATCCTCGTTTTTCTTCGGGGCAGGTTGAGCCTTCTGACTGTCCTGGTGTGGATTCTGTGGTTGACAGGTTGCAGCAGATTTGGGCTCATGTGGTGGACAATTTGTTATTGTCTCAGGAGGAGGCTCAACGTTTTGCTAACCATCGTCGGTGTGTTGGTTCCCGGCTTCGGGTTGGGGATTTGGTCTGGTTGTCTTCCCGTCATGTTCCTATGAAGGTTTCTTCCCCTAAGGTTAAGCCTCGCTTTATTGGTCCTTATAGGATTTCTGAGATTATTAATCCGGTGTCTTTTCGATTGGCCCTTCCGGCTTCTTTTGCTATCCATAATGTCTTCCATAGATCTTTATTGCGGAAATATGTGGTGCCCGTTGTTCCCTCTGTTGATCCTCCGGCCCCTGTGTTGGTTGATGGGGAGTTGGAGTATGTGGTTGAGAAGATTTTGGATTCTCGCTTTTCGAGGCGGAGGCTTCAGTACCTTGTCAAATGGAAGGGTTATGGCCAGGAGGATAATTCTTGGGTTTTTGCCTCTGATGTCCATGCTGCTGATTTGGTCTGTGCCTTTCATCTGGCTCGTCCTGATCGGCCTGGGGGCTCTGGTGAGGGTTCGGTGACCCCTCCTCAAGGGGGGGTACTGTTGTGAATTCTGCTCTTGGGTTCCCTCCAGTGGTTGTTGATAGTAATGCAGTTGTCCCTGGGTTGCAATGCTGGGCAGGTGTCCCTGCTGATTGCAGCTCTGACTGGGATATTTAGGTGTGCAGGATTCATGAGCCCTTGCCAGTTGTCCATTGTTCTTGGAGGTTTTGCATCTCTGTCTGGTTCCTCCTGCCCTGCTGCCAAATCAGCAAAGATAAGTGTCTGGTTTTGGTTTTTACGGCACACATGCTGTGTGCTTTACAATTCAGTGCTATTCATGGTTTTTTCTTGTCCAGCTTAGACTGTGTTTGGATATTTTCAGTCAAGTTGGATTCTCAGGAGAAGCAGATATACATTCCATGTCTTTAGTTAGATGTGGAATTTTTGTATTATCTGCTGTGGATATTTTTAGGGTTTTAATACTGACCGCTTAGTATTCTGTCCTATCCTTTCCTATTTAGCTAGCGTGGCCTCTTTTGCTAAATCCTGATTTCTGCCTGCGTGTGTCTTTTCCTCTAATACTCACAGTCAATATTTGTGGGGGGCTGCCTATCCTTTGGGGTTCTGCTCTGAGGCAAGATAGAATTCCCATTTCCATCTATAGGGGTATTTAGTCCTCCGGCTGTGTCGAGGTGTCTAGGATGTGTTAGGTACACCCCACGGCTACTTCTAGTTGCGGTGTCAGTTTAGGGTTTGCGGTCAGTACAGGTTTCACCTACTCCTGAGAAAGTCCCATGCGGCTCCAAGGTCACCAGATCATAACAGGGCCCCATAGGATGCTCCATACAAAATACGCCCCATATAATGCTCCATAAAGTTCATGATGGGCCCCATAAGATGCTCCATAATAAAATATGCCCCATATAATGCTCCATAAAGTTTATTATGGGCCCCATAAGATTCTTCATACAAAAAGATGCCCCATATAATGCTGCACAAAGATTAATGATGGCCCCATAAGATGCTCCATAGAAACATTTGCCCCTTATAATCCTGCATAAAGGTTGATTATGGCCCCATAAGATGCTCCATAGAAACATTTGCCCCAAATAATGCTGCATAAAGGTTGATTATGGCCCAATAAGATGCTCCATAGAATATTATGCCCTATGCAATGCTGCATAAAGGTTGATTATGGCCCCATAAGATGCTCCATAGAAACATTTGTCCCATATAATGCTGCACAAAGGTTGATTATGGCCCCATAAGATGCTCCATAGAAACATTTGCCCCATATAATGATGCACAAAGGTTGATTATGGCCCCATAAGATGCTCCATAGAAACATTTGCCCCAAATAATGCTGCAAATATGCCCCATATAATGCTCCATAAAGTTTATGATGGGCACCATAAGATTCTTCATACAAAAAGAAGCCCCATTTAATGCTGCACAAAGGTTAATGATGGCCCCATAAGAAGCTCCATAGAAACATTTGCTCCTTATAATCCTGCATAAAGGTTGATTATGGCCCCATAAGATGCTCCATAGAAACATTTGCCTCAAATAATGCTGCATAAAGGTTGAGTATGGCGCAATAAGATGGTCCATAAAATATTATGCCCTATGCAATGCTGCATAAAGGTTGATTATGGCCCCATAAGATGCTCCATAGAAACATTTGCCCCATATAATGCTGCACAAAGATTGATTATGGCCTTGTGAGATGCTCCATAGAAACATTTGCCCCATGTGCTGCTGCTGCAATAGAAAAAAAAACTGACATGCTTACCTCTTGTCCTGAGCAGGCGGGGACGGCTGCACTTGCGATATTCACCTGTCCCTGTTTCACCGCTGTGTGCCACTCTGTCTTCCATCTCTACAGTGACTGTTCAGGCAGAAGGCGGCGCGCACACTAAACACGGCGCACACTAAACACGTCATCGCGCCCTCGGACCTGAAAGTCAGCCAGAGGACACAGAAGGCACAGCGGTGCACGGCGGTGGAACAGGGACAAGTGAATATCGCAATACTCACCCTCCCCCGTTATACTCACCCTCCCGGCACCGCCCCTGGCAGCTTCTCTGATGCGATGGTCTCTGATGCCGGCAGCTTGTTCCTGTGTTCAGCGGTCACTGGTACCGCTCATTAAAGAAAATATGCGCTCCACCCCTATGGGAGTGGAGTCACGTCCATATTCGTTACTTTAACCCATTCATGACCTTGGGATTTTCCGTTTTTCTGTGTTCGTTTTTCACTCCCCTCCTTCCCAGAGCCATAACGTTTTTATTTCTCCATCAATTTGGCCATGTGAGGGCTTATTTTTTGCGGGACGAGTTGTACTTATGAATGGCATCATTGGTTTTACCATGTCGTGTACAAGAAAATGGGAAAAAAATTCAAGTGCGGTGAAATTGCAAAAAAAGTGCAATCCCACACTTGTTTTTTGTTTGGCTTTTTTGCTAGGTTCACTAAATGCTAAAACTGACCTGCCATTATGATTCTCCAGGTCAGTACGAGTTCATAGACACCTAACATGACTAGGTTATTTTTTATCTAAGTGGTGAAAAAAAATTCCAAACTTTGCTAAAAAAATAAAAAAAAAAATTGTGCCATTTTCCGATACTCGTAGCGTCTCCATTTTTCATGATCTGGGGTCGGTTGAGGGTTTATTTTTTACGTGCCGACAAAAAAAACGTAATTCTGGCGTTTCGAATTTTGTTCTCGCTACGCCGTTTAGCGATCAGGTTAATGTTTTTTTTTATTGACAGATCGGGCGATTCTGAACGTGGCGATACCAAATATGTGTAGGTTTGATTTTTTTTTAATGATTTATTTTGATTGGGGCGAAAGGGGGGTGATTTAAACTTTTTTATTTTTTTTATTTTTTTCACATTTTTTTTTACTTTTTTTTTTTTATTTTTGCCATGCTTCAATAGTCTCCATGGGAGGCTAGAAGCTGGCACAACGCAATCGGCTCTGCTACATAGCAGCGATCATTAGATCACTGCTATGCAGCAGAAATGCAGGTGTGCTGTGAGCGCCGTCCACAGGGTGGCGCTCACAGCTACCGGCGATCAGTAACCATAGAGGTCTCAAGGACCTCTATGGTTACAATGTAGAAGCATCGCCGACCTCCGATCATGTGACGGGGGTCGGCGATGCACTCATTTCCGGATGCCCGGCCGGAAGCGCCGATTAAATGCCGCTGTCTGCGTTTGACAGCGGCATTTAACTAGTTAATAGGCGCGGGCAGATCGCGATTCTGCCCGCGCCTATTACAGGCACATGTCAGCTATTCAAAACAGCTGACATGTCCCGGCTTTGATGCGGGCTCACTGCCGGAGCCCGCATCAAAGCTGGGCTTCTCACCTCGGATGTACTATCCCGTCCGAGGTCAGAAAGGGGTTAATGAGCCATAGCATGTAACCGCTGAGCACAGGAAGAGCTGCGGGCGCCGGAGAAACAGGGACATGCAGAGACGTGCCGGGAGCAGGTGAGTATGAATTGACAGCTGCCGCTCCCCCCCCGCCAACCCCCTGGGACAATGACTCGAGTATAAGCCGAGAGGGACACTTTCAGCCTAAAAAAATGGGCTGAAAATCTCGGCTTATACTCGAGTATGTACGGTAATATCACATATATGGTTGACTCTAGAGCCTGGCTTCAATCTATTCTACTCTCCCTAAGTATGTCTACAAATAAGATTTCTGCTACCTTTCGATTTCCATGTCTGTGCTAACTTGGAATATATTAAATATAAAGCTAGGAAGACCATTTTTTTTTGGTGGCGGTGGGTAAAGAAGGAGATTGGCGACATATGTCACTCAGATACATTGCTTATTAGATCTGATCTAAGCCATGTAAATAGTCCATAACTATGATAATTGTTTTTTTTTTTACTTTAATTTCTGAGTATTTAGTACTCTTTACCCAATAAAGCTCGTCATTACTGAACACAGTTCTCCGTGTTTATCGAAAAAGGCAAAAAAATTGTTTTTGAAGGAACCAATATCTGTCACATGAACTGACTGGCCAAGGAAAACAGAACCACTGTTCAAAATATTAGATTTTTATTGGATAGGATCCTGCAGCCTCGTCCAACCCCAGAATCTGGTTTTAATTATCCTTTTATTGCTCTGCTTCCAAATATCCCAGCTGTTTACTTCACAACACGTGTGTCATTATTTTTTTTACAAATTTTTAAGAATCCATTTGTTTTATTTCACTAATATAAACATCCTATTATTGTTTGTTAGTGGGCAGTACAGTTTGTTTCGCTTCCTATTAAGTAGAACAGTTATTAAATGTGAATTGAAACAGCACCAAAACAATACAATGGTACATTTTTATCAATACAACTTTCCATAGTGTTTGTGGAAATTTAGTCTACACAGACTTAAAATGCACCAAAATGATCATAGTCGTTAATGCTGTTTGCTAAATCAAGTGCATCTTTAGATTGGCTGGTGTAAGTTTACTTTATTTATTAGTTGGTTTATTTTGATCCAAAAAGGTAAGCCAAAAATGTTGGCTAATTTTTTATCTCACAGTGTTGCACGTTAGACCATAACTCTTAGCAATGAAGTCACATTCATTCCCTTGACATTGAAATAATTTATTTTTCACCGTGAATAAATATTATTACATATAGCAATTGAATGATGATGAATAATTTCTTCCATCTACTGTTTTTGTTAGCAAGATCGTGACTAGTGTTGAGCGATACTTTCCGATATCGGAAAGTATCGGTATCGGAAAGTATCGGCCGATACCGTCAAAATATCGGATCCAATCCGATACCGATACCCGATCCCAATGCAAGTCAATGGGACGAAAATATCGGAATTAAAATAAACCCTTAATAAACTTGTAGGTTCATTCTACATGAAGGAAAACAACTAAGAATAATGTAGGATGTATTGGGGGACGTGGCGGAGATATTAAAGGGACAGAGGTTTAGCCCAATGTAATAGAATAGCAGGATTTTTTATTTTTTTTTATGAAGTTCGGCGTTAGAAAGAATTTGACTATGTTATTTTTTTTTTTTTTTATGTCAGATATTGATGTTTCACTACTTCCACGCCCTTCACCTTCTTTTTTACTTCTCCCACGCTTTCTTCTTAATTATCCTCATCATCAGCTTCTTTGACATCAACTTCTTCACCTTATTCATCTTCTTCTTCATCTTCTACCTATTATTTTTTGGGTTACATTGTTCATATTCTTTTTATTTTACTATTATCTTCATCATATTCAACTTCTTCATCATATTCTTATTTGTGACAGGCATTCCCGTAGTTGTTATCTATAAAAGTTTGAAGATTACACCTTCCGTTCTGCCTGTCACAAACCAGTTACATTTGTCCGCGTTCAGTTTGGCCTGCAGCATCAGGCTTTATCCAGGGGCACCACGAGGAGGAACGGACTCACCCCCATACACTGCTTAGTCTTCTTCTGCTTATAATTTACATAATATTTTTTTGCTCTGATATTTTGTGTTATGCTTAATGTCCTTCTGCTCTTTGTTCTGCAGCCTCTTGTTCTTCTGCTTCTCGGTCTTCCAGGTCGTCGTCGTCTCCAGGGTCGTCGTCTCCGGGGTCGTCGTCATCGGGGTGGTCTCCGGGGTCGTCGTCATCGGGGTGGTCTTCAGGGTCATCGTCTCCAGGGTCGTCGTCATCACGGTGGTTGTCGTCTCTGGTGTCGTCGTCATCTTAGGGGTGTTCTTCCGGGTCATCGTGTTTAGTCTCTTGAACTTGGAAATGTAGCAGAAGGTACAAGAAGGCTGAGAAAATGCCGAGAACCAGCTGATGGAACTGGAACTCGGATGGCTACCCGAAGGTCCAAGAGCCAATGGAACTACCGAGGACCAGCTGACGTTACTGGAACCCGGTTACTAAGCAGGAGGTACCCGTGCCTGAAAGCACTACCAAGGACCACCTGACGTTGGTGGAACTCGGATACCCAGAGGGAGGCACCTAAGCCAAAGGCTCTGCCCGGAACCAGCTGACGGTACTGGAACCAGGATGGGGAGCAGAAGGTACAAGAGCAAAAGACACTGCCGAGAACCAGCTGACGGTGCTGGAACCCGGATGGGTAGCCGAAGGTCCAAGAGCCAATGGAACTACCGAGGACCAGCTGACGTTACTGGAACCCGGTTACTAAGCAGGAGGTACCCGTGCCTGAAAGCACTACCAAGGACCACCTGACGTTGGTGGAACTCGGATACCCAGAGGGAGGCACCTAAGCCAAAGGCTCTGCCCGGAACCAGCTGACGGTACTGGAACCAGGATGTGGAGCAGAAGGTACAAGAGCAAGTGTCTGCGTGGCTTTTGCAGGACACGTTGCCGGCTGCACAGCAGGGGAACAGCTGGCGGTGCTGGACCCCACTGACACATTGGCGAGGTGTTTGGCTCTGTGCAGCCAGCACTTCCGGACAGCAACGAGCGGTGTTGTAGCCCGGGCTCTGCAGGGGGAGCAGAGTGTAGGCCGAAGCCTACTTGAACCAATTTCAAAGGTAACCTTTAACCCCCCCTCAGGGGTTAGAAAGTAGAAGAGCCACAGCTTATGCAGCAGTAGTGCTGCACAAGTCAAAGGTTGCTCTTTTAATTTCGCTCCTTGCACACGCTGAATGAAACACGTATAACATTTAGCCCTTTATACAGTCAAACTGTGTTGGAGGCGCGAGTTCCCTTTGTAATGAGACGCAGCACAGATGTCAAGAATCCCACCTTGGTGCTGGGTGCAGCCTCCTGAGCGTTGTTATTTGCTGTACAGGAGTCTGCGCTGTCGTGTTATCCCCTGGCCTAGCGCCGTTAGCGCTGCCCATCTTCTGGCATCATGTAATGTCGGCCGGTGCGGTTCGCGATGCCCATGAATCCCAGCCCCGCAGTGTCTTAACATTGTTAAAACACTGCGGGGCTGGGATTCAGGGCCTGGCGCAGCACATATGTTCGCCTCTCACACTCGGGTCCTTACACCCGCTTCAGACTGTGCGGCGTCATCTGATCCCTTATCGCATGCCACGGCCATGAAGCCGCACAGTCCGAAGAAGGCGGAAGGAGAGGAGGGACAGGCGAACTGATGCACTGATCCTGCCCATCAATCACACCCTCGCAGTCCCAATAAATAAGACACCGAGGGGCGTTGTGTGGGTCAGGGCGGCCGCAGAGGCGCAGGCAGCCAAACCATGATGCCAGAAGACGGGCAGCGCTACCAAGGGGGTTGCAGCGTGTCATTACAAAGGAAAGTCACACCACCGGGACGGTTAAATGGTCACACAGAGGACACATTGCAGACGTGTTTTCAGTTCCACATGTGCGAGGAGAATACGTTTCTGAGCCACCTTGCACACATGCAGCATTACCGCTGTACAAGGTGGCTGGATAACGTAAAAACGCCTGGGGGAGGGGGGACAGGTTCCCTTCAATTTCAGTTCTTGTGTCTGCGTGGCTTTTGCAGGACACGTTGCCGGCTGCACAGCAGGGGAACAGCTGGCGGTGCTGGACCCCACTGACACATTGGCTGGTGTTTTTCTCTGTGCAGCTAGCACATCTGGGCAAAAACTGGCGGTGTGTTAGAGCCCAGGGACAGCAGGAGGAGGAGCAGGAGGAGGAGGAGCAGGGGGAGGGGAGTGTAGGCCGAAGCCTGCACAGGCGGCAGCTTTGGGTGTGTTGTGTCTGCGTGACTTTTGCAGGACACGTTGCCGGCTACACAGCAGGGGAACAGCTGGCGGTGCTGGACCCCACTGACACATTGGCGAGGTGTTTGGCTCTGTGCAGCCAGCACTTCCGGACAGCAACTAGCGTTGTTGGAGCCCGGGCTCTGCAGGTGGAGCAGAGTGTAGGCCGAAGCCTAATTGAACCGATTTCAAAAGTCACCTTTAACCCCCCCTCAGGGGTTACAAAGTAGAAGAGCCACAGCTTATGCAGCAGCAGTGCTGCGCAAGTCAAAGGTTGCTCTTGTAATTTTTCTCCTTGCACACGCTGAATGGAACACGTATAACATTCAGCCCTTTAGACAGTCAAACTGTGTAATGGAGGCGAGAGTTCCCTTTGTAATGAGACGCAGCACAGGTGTCAAGAATCCCACCTTGGTGCTGGGTGCAGCCTCCCGAGCGTTGTTATTTGCTGTACAGGAGTCTGCGCTGTCGTGTTATCCCCTGGCCTAGCGCCGTTAGCGCTGCCCATCTTCTGGCATCATGTAATGTCGGCCGGTGCGGTTCGCGATGCCCATGAATCCCAGCCCCGCAGTGTCTTAACATTGTTAAAACACTGCGGGGCTGGGATTCAGGGCCTGGCGCAGCACATATGTTCGCCTCTCACACTCGGGTCCTTACACCCGCTTCAGACTGTGCGGCGTCATCTGATCCCTTATCGCATGCCACGGCCATGAAGCCGCACAGTCCGAAGAAGGCGGAAGGAGAGGAGGGACAGGCGAACTGATGCACTGATCCTGCCCATCAATCACACCCTCGCAGTCCCAATAAATAAGACACCGAGGGGCGTTGTGTGGGTCAGGGCGGCCGCAGAGGCGCAGGCAGCCAAACCATGATGCCAGAAGACGGGCAGCGCTACCAAGGGGGTTGCAGCGTGTCATTACAAAGGAAAGTCACACCACCGGGACGGTTAAATGGTCACACAGAGGACACATTGCAGACGTGTTTTCAGTTCCACATGTGCGAGGAGAATACGTTTCTGAGCCACCTTGCACACATGCAGCATTACCGCTGTACAAGGTGGCTGGATAACGTAAAAACGCCTGGGGGAGGGGGGACAGGTTCCCTTCAATTTCAGTTCTTGTGTCTGCGTGGCTTTTGCAGGACACGTTGCCGGCTGCACAGCAGGGGAACAGCTGGCGGTGCTGGACCCCACTGACACATTGGCTGGTGTTTTTCTCTGTGCAGCTAGCACATCTGGGCAAAAACTGGCGGTGTGTTAGAGCCCAGGGACAGCAGGAGGAGGAGCAGGAGGAGGAGGAGCAGGGGGAGGGGAGTGTAGGCCGAAGCCTGCACAGGCGGCAGCTTTGGGTGTGTTGTGTCTGCGTGACTTTTGCAGGACACGTTGCCGGCTACACAGCAGGGGAACAGCTGGCGGTGCTGGACCCCACTGACACATTGGCGAGGTGTTTGGCTCTGTGCAGCCAGCACTTCCGGACAGCAACTAGCGTTGTTGGAGCCCGGGCTCTGCAGGTGGAGCAGAGTGTAGGCCGAAGCCTAATTGAACCGATTTCAAAAGTCACCTTTAACCCCCCCTCAGGGGTTACAAAGTAGAAGAGCCACAGCTTATGCAGCAGCAGTGCTGCGCAAGTCAAAGGTTGCTCTTGTAATTTTTCTCCTTGCACACGCTGAATGGAACACGTATAACATTCAGCCCTTTAGACAGTCAAACTGTGTAATGGAGGCGAGAGTTCCCTTTGTAATGAGACGCAGCACAGGTGTCAAGAATCCCACCTTGGTGCTGGGTGCAGCCTCCCGAGCGTTGTTATTTGCTGTACAGGAGTCTGCGCTGTCGTGTTATCCCCTGGCCTAGCGCCGTTAGCGCTGCCCATCTTCTGGCATCATGTAATGTCGGCCGGTGCGGTTCGCGATGCCCATGAATCCCAGCCCCGCAGTGTCTTAACATTGTTAAAACACTGCGGGGCTGGGATTCAGGGCCTGGCGCAGCACATATGTTCGCCTCTCACACTCGGGTCCTTACACCCGCTTCAGACTGTGCGGCGTCATCTGATCCCTTATCGCATGCCACGGCCATGAAGCCGCACAGTCCGAAGAAGGCGGAAGGAGAGGAGGGACAGGCGAACTGATGCACTGATCCTGCCCATCAATCACACCCTCGCAGTCCCAATAAATAAGACACCGAGGGGCGTTGTGTGGGTCAGGGCGGCCGCAGAGGCGCAGGCAGCCAAACCATGATGCCAGAAGACGGGCAGCGCTACCAAGGGGGTTGCAGCGTGTCATTACAAAGGAAAGTCACACCACCGGGACGGTTAAATGGTCACACAGAGGACACATTGCAGACGTGTTTTCAGTTCCACATGTGCGAGGAGAATACGTTTCTGAGCCACCTTGCACACATGCAGCATTACCGCTGTACAAGGTGGCTGGATAACGTAAAAACGCCTGGGGGAGGGGGGACAGGTTCCCTTCAATTTCAGTTCTTGTGTCTGCGTGGCTTTTGCAGGACACGTTGCCGGCTGCACAGCAGGGGAACAGCTGGCGGTGCTGGACCCCACTGACACATTGGCTGGTGTTTTTCTCTGTGCAGCTAGCACATCTGGGCAAAAACTGGCGGTGTGTTAGAGCCCAGGGACAGCAGGAGGAGGAGCAGGAGGAGGAGGAGCAGGGGGAGGGGAGTGTAGGCCGAAGCCTGCACAGGCGGCAGCTTTGGGTGTGTTGTGTCTGCGTGACTTTTGCAGGACACGTTGCCGGCTACACAGCAGGGGAACAGCTGGCGGTGCTGGACCCCACTGACACATTGGCGAGGTGTTTGGCTCTGTGCAGCCAGCACTTCCGGACAGCAACTAGCGTTGTTGGAGCCCGGGCTCTGCAGGTGGAGCAGAGTGTAGGCCGAAGCCTAATTGAACCGATTTCAAAAGTCACCTTTAACCCCCCCTCAGGGGTTACAAAGTAGAAGAGCCACAGCTTATGCAGCAGCAGTGCTGCGCAAGTCAAAGGTTGCTCTTGTAATTTTTCTCCTTGCACACGCTGAATGGAACACGTATAACATTCAGCCCTTTAGACAGTCAAACTGTGTAATGGAGGCGAGAGTTCCCTTTGTAATGAGACGCAGCACAGGTGTCAAGAATCCCACCTTGGTGCTGGGTGCAGCCTCCCGAGCGTTGTTATTTGCTGTACAGGAGTCTGCGCTGTCGTGTTATCCCCTGGCCTAGCGCCGTTAGCGCTGCCCATCTTCTGGCATCATGTAATGTCGGCCGGTGCGGTTCGCGATGCCCATGAATCCCAGCCCCGCAGTGTCTTAACATTGTTAAAACACTGCGGGGCTGGGATTCAGGGCCTGGCGCAGCACATATGTTCGCCTCTCACACTCGGGTCCTTACACCCGCTTCAGACTGTGCGGCGTCATCTGATCCCTTATCGCATGCCACGGCCATGAAGCCGCACAGTCCGAAGAAGGCGGAAGGAGAGGAGGGACAGGCGAACTGATGCACTGATCCTGCCCATCAATCACACCCTCGCAGTCCCAATAAATAAGACACCGAGGGGCGTTGTGTGGGTCAGGGCGGCCGCAGAGGCGCAGGCAGCCAAACCATGATGCCAGAAGACGGGCAGCGCTACCAAGGGGGTTGCAGCGTGTCATTACAAAGGAAAGTCACACCACCGGGACGGTTAAATGGTCACACAGAGGACACATTGCAGACGTGTTTTCAGTTCCACATGTGCGAGGAGAATACGTTTCTGAGCCACCTTGCACACATGCAGCATTACCGCTGTACAAGGTGGCTGGATAACGTAAAAACGCCTGGGGGAGGGGGGACAGGTTCCCTTCAATTTCAGTTCTTGTGTCTGCGTGGCTTTTGCAGGACACGTTGCCGGCTGCACAGCAGGGGAACAGCTGGCGGTGCTGGACCCCACTGACACATTGGCTGGTGTTTTTCTCTGTGCAGCTAGCACATCTGGGCAAAAACTGGCGGTGTGTTAGAGCCCAGGGACAGCAGGAGGAGGAGCAGGAGGAGGAGGAGCAGGGGGAGGGGAGTGTAGGCCGAAGCCTGCACAGGCGGCAGCTTTGGGTGTGTTGTGTCTGCGTGACTTTTGCAGGACACGTTGCCGGCTACACAGCAGGGGAACAGCTGGCGGTGCTGGACCCCACTGACACATTGGCGAGGTGTTTTTCTCTGTGCAGCTAGCAGTACCGGGCCCCAACTGGCGGTGTTGGAGCCCAGGGTCAGCAGGAGGAGCAGGGGGAGCGGAGTGTAGGCCGAAGCCTGCACTCGAGCAAGTTGAAAGGAAACCTTTAACCCCCCCCCCCCCCAGGCGTTTGTAGCTGAAAGAGCCATTGTGTACAGCACTAATGCTGGAAAAGGTAAACTTAGCTCTTTTAATTATGGTCCTTGCACATGCGGAACCTAACAGTTATGAAATGTGTCCCCTCACAGCGTTAAACCGTCCGGTAGGTGGAACTTTCCTTTGTCGTGTGACGCAGCACAGCCATCATTTTTACCCCCTTGGCGCCGTGCGCCGCCTCCTCAGCGTTGTTTTAATCTGTCCCGGAGCCTGGGCTGTTAGGTTAGCCCTTGGCCATGCACACATTTTGCGCTGCCCGTCTTCTGACATCATTTGGTGTCAGGCTGGCTGCGCCTGTGCGGGTGCGCTGGCCGAGATCCCGCCTCGCAGTGTCGTCTAATGTAATCCCACCGCGGGCCTGTGATCCGTGCCCGTGCGCAGTGCATATCCTCTCCTCTCACTCCCCTCCCTACGGCTTTTTCAGACTGTGCGGTGTCACGGCCGTGGCATGCTATTAGGGACCAGCTGACATCGCACAGTCTGAAGAAGCCGTAGGGAGGGGAGTGAGAGGAGAGGATATGCACTGCGCACGGGCACGGATCACAGGCCCGCGGTGGGATTACATTAGACGACACTGCGAGGCGGGATCTCGACCAGCGCACCCGCACAGGCGCAGCCAGCCTGACACCAAATGAGGTCAGAAGACGGGCAGCGCAACATGTGTGCATGGCCAAGGGCTAACCTAACAGCGCAGGCTCCGGGACAGATTAAAACAACGCTGAGGAGGCGGCGCACGGCGCCAAGGGGGTAAAAATGATGGCTGTGCTGCGTCACACGACAAAGGAAAGTTCCACCTACCGGACGGTTTAACGCTGTGTGGGGACACATTTCATAAGTGTTTGGTTCAGCATGTGCAAGGAGCATCACGAAAAGAGGCACTTTTTCCCTTTGCATCATTACTGCTGCACAAGGTGGCTCCTTCAGTAACAAACGCCTGGGGGGGGGGGGGGTCAGGTTCCCTTACATTTAACTTGTTGTGCCTGCGTGGCGGTCGCAGTACACGTTGCCGTATACACAGCAGGGGAACAGCTGGCGGTGCTGAACCCCACTAACACATTGGCGAGGTGTTTGGCTCTGTGCGTACAGCACTTCTGGACGGCAACTGGCGGTGTTGGAGCCCAGGGGCAGGTGGAGGAGGAGGAGGTTGGAGGAGGTAGGAGGAGGTAGGAGGGATTGCCACACACACAGCAGGGGAACAGCTGACGTTACTGAACCCCAATAACAGAGGAGGGACTGTTGACTGTGCGTACAGCACTTCTGGACGGCAACTGGCGGTGTTGGAGCCCAGGGGCAGGTGGAGGAGGAGGAGGTTGGAGGAGGTAGGAGGAGGTAGGAGGGATTGCCACACACACAGCAGGGGAACAGCTGACGTTACTGAACCCCAATAACAGAGGAGGGACTGTTGACTGTGCGTACAGCACTTCTGGACGGCAACTGGCGGTGTTGGAGCCCAGGGACGGGTGGAGGAGGAGGAGGTTGGAGGAGGTAGGAGGGATTGCCACACACACAGCAGGGGAACAGCTGACGTTACTGAACCCCAATAACAGAGGAGGGACTGTTGACTGTGCGTACAGCACTTCTGGACGGCAACTGGCGGTGTTGGAGCCCAGGGACGGGTGGAGGAGGAGGAGGTTGGAGGAGGTAGGAGGGATTGCCACACACACAGCAGGGGAACAGCTGACGTTACTGAACCCCAATAACAGAGGAGGGACTGTTGACTGTGCGTACAGCACTTCTGGACGGCAACTGGCGGTGTTGGAGCCCAGGGGCAGGTGGAGGAGGAGGAGGTTGGAGGAGGTAGGAGGAGGTAGGAGGGATTGCCACACACACAGCAGGGGAACAGCTGACGTTACTGAACCCCAATAACAGAGGAGGGACTGTTGACTGTGCGTACAGCACTTCTGGACGGCAACTGGCGGTGTTGGAGCCCAGGGACGGGTGGAGGAGGAGGAGGTTGGAGGAGGTAGGAGGGATTGCCACACACACAGCAGGGGAACAGCTGACGTTACTGAACCCCAATAACAGAGGAGGGACTGTTGACTGTGCGTACAGCACTTCTGGACGGCAACTGGCGGTGTTGGAGCCCAGGGACGGTTGGAGGAGGAGGAGGTTGGAGGAGGTAGGAGGGATTGCCACACACACAGCAGGGGAACAGCTGACGTTACTGAACCCCAATAACAGAGGAGGGACTGTTGACTGTGCGTACAGCACTTCTGGACGGCAACTGGCGGTGTTGGAGCCCAGGGGCAGGTGGAGGAGGAGGAGGTTGGAGGAGGTAGGAGGAGGTAGGAGGGATTGCCACACACACAGCAGGGGAACAGCTGACGTTACTGAACCCCAATAACAGAGGAGGGACTGTTGACTGTGCGTACAGCACTTCTGGACGGCAACTGGCGGTGTTGGAGCCCAGGGACGGGTGGAGGAGGAGGAGGTTGGAGGAGGTAGGAGGGATTGCCACACACACAGCAGGGGAACAGCTGACGTTACTGAACCCCAATAACAGAGGAGGGACTGTTGACTGTGCGTACAGCACTTCTGGACGGCAACTGGCGGTGTTGGAGCCCAGGGACGGGTGGAGGAGGAGGAGGTTGGAGGAGGTAGGAGGGATTGCCACACACACAGCAGGGGAACAGCTGACGTTACTGAACCCCAATAACAGAGGAGGGACTGTTGACTGTGCGTACAGCACTTCTGGACGGCAACTGGCGGTGTTGGAGCCCAGGGGCAGGTGGAGGAGGAGGAGGTTGGAGGAGGTAGGAGGAGGTAGGAGGGATTGCCACACACACAGCAGGGGAACAGCTGACGTTACTGAACCCCAATAACAGAGGAGGGACTGTTGACTGTGCGTACAGCACTTCTGGACGGCAACTGGCGGTGTTGGAGCCCAGGGACGGGTGGAGGAGGAGGAGGTTGGAGGAGGTAGGAGGGATTGCCACACACACAGCAGGGGAACAGCTGACGTTACTGAACCCCAATAACAGAGGAGGGACTGTTGACTGTGCGTACAGCACTTCTGGACGGCAACTGGCGGTGTTGGAGCCCAGGGACGGGTGGAGGAGGAGGAGGTTGGAGGAGGTAGGAGGGATTGCCACACACACAGCAGGGGAACAGCTGACGTTACTGAACCCCAATAACAGAGGAGGGACTGTTGACTGTGCGTACAGCACTTCTGGACGGCAACTGGCGGTGTTGGAGCCCAGGGGCAGGTGGAGGAGGAGGAGGTTGGAGGAGGTAGGAGGAGGTAGGAGGGATTGCCACACACACAGCAGGGGAACAGCTGACGTTACTGAACCCCAATAACAGAGGAGGGACTGTTGACTGTGCGTACAGCACTTCTGGACGGCAACTGGCGGTGTTGGAGCCCAGGGACGGGTGGAGGAGGAGGAGGTTGGAGGAGGTAGGAGGGATTGCCACACACACAGCAGGGGAACAGCTGACGTTACTGAACCCCAATAACAGAGGAGGGACTGTTGACTGTGCGTACAGCACTTCTGGACGGCAACTGGCGGTGTTGGAGCCCAGGGACGGTTGGAGGAGGAGGAGGTTGGAGGAGGTAGGAGGGATTGCCACACACACAGCAGGGGAACAGCTGACGTTACTGAACCCCAATAACAGAGGAGGGACTGTTGACTGTGCGTACAGCACTTCTGGACGGCAACTGGCGGTGTTGGAGCCCAGGGGCAGGTGGAGGAGGAGGAGGTTGGAGGAGGTAGGAGGAGGTAGGAGGGATTGCCACACACACAGCAGGGGAACAGCTGACGTTACTGAACCCCAATAACAGAGGAGGGACTGTTGACTGTGCGTACAGCACTTCTGGACGGCAACTGGCGGTGTTGGAGCCCAGGGACGGGTGGAGGAGGAGGAGGTTGGAGGAGGTAGGAGGGATTGCCACACACACAGCAGGGGAACAGCTGACGTTACTGAACCCCAATAACAGAGGAGGGACTGTTGACTGTGCGTACAGCACTTCTGGACGGCAACTGGCGGTGTTGGAGCCCAGGGACAGGTGGAAAAGCAGAGGAACACAATGTAGGCCGAAGCCTGAGAAAGTCGAAAGGGAACCTTTAACCCCCCCCCAAGGCGTTTGTAGCTGAAAGAGCCAGCTTGTGCAGCACAAAAGATGCAAAAGGAAAAGGTGGCTCTTTTCATCATGCTCCTTGCAAACACAGAACTAAACACTTATAAAATGTGTCCCCTGCAACCGTAAAACCGTCCCGGAGGTGGGACTTTCCTTCGTAATGTGACGCAGCCCAGCCGTCATTCCTACCCCCCCGGCGCCGCGCACCGGCTCCTCAGCGTTGTTTTATTCCGTCAAGGAGCCTGCGCTGTTATGTTATCCCGTGGCCAGGCACACTTAGCGCTGCCCGTCTTCTGGCATCATTTGGTGTCTGGATGGCTGCGCCTGTGCAGCCGCGCTGGCAGAGAGCCCGCCTCGCAGTGTCTTCTGATTTAATCCCACTGGGGGCCTGGGATCCATGGACATGCGCACTGCATATCTGAACCTCCACCTCTCACTCATCTCCCTATGGCTTCTTCAGACTGTGCGGTGTCACGGCCGTGGCATGCTGTTAGGGACCAGCTGACACCGAACAGTCTGAAGAAGCCATAGGGAAATGAGTGAGAGGTGGAGGTTCAGATATGCACTGCGCATGTCCATGGATCCCAGGCCCCCAGTGGGATTAAATCAGAAGACACTGCGAGGCGGGCTCTCTGCCAGCGCGGCCGCACAGGCGCAGCCATCCAGACACCAAATGATGCCAGAAGACGGGCAGCGCTAAGTGTGCCTGGCCACGGGATAACATAACAGCGCAGGCTCCAGGACGGAATAAAACAACGCTGAGGAGCCGGTGCGCGGCGCCGGGGGGGTAGGAATGACGGCTGGGCTGCGTCACATTACGAAGTAAAGTCCCACCTCCGGGACGGTTTTACGGTATCAGTGGACACATTTTATAAGTGTTAAGTTCTGCGTGTGCAAGGAGCTAAACAAAAATAGCTACCTTTTCCTTGGGCAGCATTACTGCTGCACAAGGTGGCTCTTTCAGTAACAAACGCCTTGGGGGGGGGGGGACAGATTCCCTTACATTTCAGTTGTTGTGTCAGCGTGGCGGTCGCATGACACATTGCCGGCTACACAGCTGGGGATCAGCTGACATTACTGAAACCCAATAACACTGGGTCGTATGTTTTGACTGTGCAGACGGCACGTCTGAGCCTCAACTGGCGGTGTTGGAGCCCAGGAATTTAAGTTCAGGTGGTAGAAAGATGAACACAACAGGAGACCTGGATAACGTATACAGTGACCTAATTATTCAATCAGGAGGAGGAGTGGCAAATTCCGGCGAGATCCAGGCCTTGTTCATTTTCAGGAAAGTAAGCCGGTCAACGTTATCGGAGGATAGTCGCATGCGACGGTCAGTTAGTACACCACCTGCAGCACTAAAGACACGTTCCGATAATACACTGGCCGCAGGGCAAGACAGCACCTCCAATGCATACTGGCTTAGCTCTGGCCATGTATCCAGCTTTGAGACCCAAAACTTGAAAGGGGAAGAGCCGTCTGGGAGTACAGCAAGAGGGCAAGACATGTAGTCTGTCACCATCTGACGGAACCGTTGCCTCCTGCTGACTGGAGCCGTCTGTGATGGTGTAGACTTTTGTGGCGGGCACAGAAAACTGTGCCACAGTTCGGCCATACTGGTCTTGCCTTGGGCAGAGGCACTGCTTCTGCTCCCTCTTTGTGCAGAGCCTCCACCACGGCCTGGACGCACTGAGCTGCTTTGGAATGCACTAGCAGCACTTCTCTCAGTTGGAATGGAGAAGATGATGGAATTGACCAGTGTGTCTTGGTACTCCCGCATTTTTCGCTCCCGGTTCAACGGTGTGATGAGGCTTTCTACGTTGTCCCGGTAGCGAGGATCGAGGAGGGTGAACACCCAATAATCAGACATGTTGAGAATGTGGGCGATGCGGCGGTCGTTTCTCAGGCACTGCAGCATGTAATCCACCATGTGCTGCAGACTGCCAACTGCCCAAGAAACGCTGTCCCCTGCTGGAGGCGTGATCTCTGCCCGCTCGTCATCACCCCACCCTCGCTGTACACACTGAGTACTGGACAATTGTGTAACTCCCTCCTCTGGACGGATGTCTTCCTCCTCCATTGACTCCTCCTCATCCTCCTCACAAACGGTCCCCTGCCTACGCGTTTGTGAGGAACCACGTGGCGCTGACTGTCCAGAAGATGATGGAAATGGTGAATCCTCATCCTCCACCTCTTCCACAACATCATCCCTTAGCGCTTGCAGTGATTTTTCAAGCAGGCAGATAAGGGGGACAGTCATGCTGACTAGTGCATCATCTGCACTCGCCATCCGCGTGGAATAATCAAAGGGACGCAAAACCTGGCAGACATCATTCATAGTGGCCCACTCTGTGGTTGTGAAGTCTGTACGGCGCTGACTGCGACTTTTTTGCGCCTGAAGCAGCTGGTACTCCATTACAGCTTGCTGCTGCTCACACAACCGCTCCAACATATGTAACGTGGAATTCCACCTGGTAGGTAGGTCACATATGATGCGATGTTCCGGCAGGCGGTGTCGGCGCTGCAGAGCCGCAATGCGCGCTTTTGCCGTGCTGGAACGCCGCAAGTGAGCACACTCTAGGCGGACCTTGTGCAGCAGTGCATCAAGATCCGGATAGTCCCTCAAAAAGCTCTGCACGACCAAATTGAGCACATGTGCCAGACATGGGATGTGAGTGAGGTTGCCGAGGCCCAGAGCTGCCACCAGATTTCGGCCATTATCACACACTACCATGCCTGGCTGGAGATTCGCTGGCACAAACCACACATCGCTCTCCTGCTTGATGGCATTCCAGAGCTCCTGCGCTGTGTGGCTACGATTCCCCAAGAAAATTAATTTCAAGACGGCCTGTTGACGTTTGGCCACGGCTGTGCTCATGTCGGTCGTAACAGGTACACGTTCATCATGGGTCCATGTGGAGGTGGACTGTGACGGCTCCTGCAGCGATGATTCTGAGGAACTGGTGTAAGAGGAGGAGTCAATGCGTACAGAATGGATTCCTGCAATCCTTGGAGTGGGCAGGACACGTCCTGCGCCACTCGCACGGTCTGTACCCGGCTCAACGACATTAACCCAATGGGCAGTGAGGGAAAGGTATCGCCCCTGTCCATGTTGACTGGTCCACGCATCGGTGGTGAGGTGGACCTTGCTACTGACGGCGTTCAGTAGCGCGTGTTTTATGTGTCCCTCCACATGCTTCTGCAGGGCAGGGACGGCTTGCCTGCTGAAGTAAAAGCGGCTGGGCACTTTGTACTGTGGGACTGCCAATGACATGAAGTCACGGAAGCTGTCAGTCTCCACCAGCCTGAATGACAGCATTTCCAGTGACAGAAGTTTGGCAATGCCTGCAGTCAGAGCCTGTGCTCGTGGGTGGTTTGACGAGAAAGGCCGCCTTTTCTCCCATGCCTGTACTACCGATGGCTGTAGACTGGGCTGGGAGTGTGTGGATGACTGGGAAAGTGGCGCTGCGGGTGGAATTACAGCGGGTCTCTGGACAACAGGGGCAGAGGTTCTTCCACGGCGATCCTGGGAGGACGCCGAACCAGCTGCGTGTGAGGTAGAGGAAGAGGCAACACGAGCTGAAGAGGTGGTAGCTGCCGCTGTTGGTTGGCCTACCTCTTCAGTGTGTTTTTCTAACTCCGCCGGGTGCCTGTTGCGCACATGTTTCCACATGTTGGAGGTATTGAGGTTGCTGACATTTCGACCTCTTTTGACTTTTTGATGACACACGTTGCATCTGACATAGCAAATGTCATCTGCAACTGTGTCAAAAAAGGACCAGGCACTGCAAGTCTTGGGAGCGCCCTTTTTGGCTTTTGGAAGAGACATGCTCCTAACGGGTGCCAAAGCGGAGGCTGCAGGATCCGCAGTCTTCCCCCTCCCTCTCCCTCTTTGGGCCGTACGGGGAATCTCTTCCTCAGAGCTGCTCCCACCACCTTCCTGTCCCTCACGCCAAGATGGGTCGAGGACCTCATCATCTACACTACCCTCTGCCCCCAACTGCTCCTCCTGGGTAGTCTCAGCAGCAGAGCACGCACCAGTAAGTGGCACCTGAGTGTCATCATCAGCTGATGCGGCCTGCGATGTGGTGACCGGAGCCACTGGCCCACCCGCCTCTTCAGAGGAAGACAGAAAAAGCTGTTGGGCATCACTGCACCCTGCCTCTTCTTCCATTTCTCCAATGCTGCTTGGCTGGCCCCCTGTTTCCAAGCCAAGAGATTCAGAGAACAGAAGTAGAGACGGCTCCTGTCCTGGGCTCTCTGTCTGCCTGGGCAATTTGGCAGGTGGTGAAGAGACAGATGGCTGCTCTCCAGTGCTCTGTGTCTGAGAGGATGTGGCACTAATGGAAGTTGATGCATTAGCTGCCATCCATCCGACAACAGCTTCAATTTGTTCTTCACGCAGCAGCGGTGTACGGCGCTCGGACACAAAGCTTCGCATGAACGACTGTTGCCTGGTGAAAGTGGGTGCTGATGAGTCACCGGTGCCCGCAGCAGGCACAGAATCCCCACGTCCCCTCCCTGCTCCGCGACGGCTCCCACGCCCCCGTGCCTTACTCACTGCCTTCTTCATCTTGGTTGACTGATAAAGATAAGCAGAAAAGTACTAACGGATTTGTGTGCTTATTCCTGAGCAACTCCTCCTAACAGGTATAAGAAGCACTAATTATCTAAAGTGTGGACTAGACACAAATATGAGCTAATGTGGCCTACAGAAATGTAAAGTGGTGTAACTGGTGTGTTTGGTGAACTTTATTATTTATTTATTTTTTGGGGGCTGAACTGACAACAGATAGAGCTGCAGTCACACGGAGACCGTGCAGACAGACGTAAACGGCGCTACAAGGCCCAAAAACCCTCCTCTACTTTATCCTATGTAGTGTTTTTCCACAAATTAGCTGGAGACGGGTGGAAAGACACTAATAGGATTTTTTTGAATAAATTAGCAGCAGACTACACTATTTTGAAAAAAAAGAAAATTGATTTGGCGGTATGACGCAGTGAAAAACCCTGAGCTGGAGACAACCAGGCTATAGCTGCTCACAGATTACAGGGCGAGCTGCAGTCACACGGAGACCGTGCAGACAGCCGTAAACGGCGCTGCAAGGCCCAAAAACCCTCCTCTACTTTATCCTATGTAGTGTTTTTCCACAAATTAGCTGGAGACGGGTGGAAAGACACTAATAGGATTTTTTTAAATTAATTAGCAGCAGACTACACTACTTTGAAAAAAAAGAAAATTGATTTGGCGGTATGACGCAGTGAAAAACCCTGAGCTGGAGACAACCAGGCTATAGCTGCTCACAGATTACAGGGCGAGCTGCAGTCACACGGAGACCGTGCAGACAGCCGTAAACGGCGCTGCAAGGCCCAAAAACCCTCCTCTACTTTATCCTATGTAGTGTTTTTCCACAAATTAGCTGGAGACGGGTGGAAAGACACTAATAGGATTTTTTTAAATTAATTAGCAGCAGACTACACTACTTTGAAAAAAAAGAAAATTGATTTGGCGGTATGACGCAGTGAAAAACCCTGAGCTGGAGACAACCAGGCTACAGCTGCTCACAGATTACAGGGCGAGCTGCAGTCACACGGAGACCGTGCAGACAGCCGTAAACGGCGCTGCAAGGCCCAAAAACCCTCCTCTACTTTATCCTATGTAGTGTTTTTCCACAAATTAGCTGGAGACGGGTGGAAAGACACTAATAGGATTTTTTTAAATTAATTAGCAGCAGACTACACTACTTTGAAAAAAAAGAAAATTGATTTGGCGGTATGACGCAGTGAAAAACCCTGAGCTGGAGACAACCAGGCTACAGCTGCTCACAGATTACAGGGCGAGCTGCAGTCACACGGAGACCGTGCAGACAGCCGTAAACGGCGCTGCAAGGCCCAAAAACCCTCCTCTACTTTATCCTATGTAGTGTTTTTCCACAAATTAGCTGGAGACGGGTGGAAAGACACTAATAGGATTTTTTTGAATAAATTAGCAGCAGACTACACTACTTGGGAAAAAAAAAAAAAAAAGGAACAGTATGAGGCAATGAACCACCCTCCCTGAACTGAATACAACCAACTATGGATGGCCTATGTGGCTGCACTCAGACTGGAGACTGGGCTGCACTCACACACACACACACACAGACCCTGCAGATCGCTGTGAAAACAGCGCTACAAGGCAAAAGCAAGGTGAATAGTAGGTGAACACAGCGGTTGCTAAATTAGCCTTTGGAAAGCACAAAGAAGCAAATCGCTATCTCTAAACTGTCCCTCAGTCAGCAAACAGCGTCCTGTCACTAACTGAATTCACAGCAGAGTGATCGCAAAATGGCGCCAGCGACTTTTAAACTGCATCATGACATCATTACACCAGCCAATCACAGCCATGCCAGTAGTTTCATGCCCTCCATGCTAAACAGGATGTGCCCACACTTGGAATCAATCTCATTGGCTGAATTTCTGCTTTTTGAATCTTAGAACTTCCGATTCCGGTATCCGATACGCGGCAAGTATCGGAATCCCGGTATCGGAATTCCGATACCGCAAGTATCGGCCGATACCCGATACTTGCGGTATCGGAATGCTCAACACTAATCGTGACACATCAATCTATGGATCCTTACATCAGCTTCCTGTAAACAGCAATGTAGTGCAAATAAACACTTGTGTCTCCTTACTCTAATATCACCATGACTAAATAATACCATGATTACCGTCATATCAAGACAGAATGCATCACTACAGCTTTTTTTATTACCCTGTTGTTAGGCCATGTGCACACGTTGAGTATTTGGTGAATTTTTTACCTCAGTATTTGTAATCCAAATCGTGCCAGAGTGAGGCTGAGAACTTGTGAAGACAACTACTTGCGAGTACGAGACTGTCAGAGATTTAATTTGACAAGACTTTCTTAATCCCATAAATTCCTAAAATCACAGGCCGAGAGGGTCACGAGTACCACCCGCTGTGATCTTTGGAGCGAACAGCTCTCTGCTGCCTCCTATCGTCCGGACAATTACATGATTGTCTGACGATCAACAGAGAAGGCCGCAGCCTGTTTGCACCACTAGGCCGGTTATTGGAAAACTAACGGTGATCATATGATATATACACCTCCGAATTCCAACACATGGAGTATAACCCCAGACTATTCGCCACCACCGCCAATCCGTCTCAGTTGATAAGACACTGTTCAGTAGCTTATGACTTTGAGGCGTAGTTTACAGAACAAAAGGAACAGAGACACTCACACAGGACGGCCAGCAAGGTATTATACCTCCGTTAGCATCATCCACTATGTTTATGCCGCATAGACTTGTAACTCGCCATTGATTGGAGCCTATATGGCCGCAGGCTTATCCTATTCTGGAAGCCTTCTATTACCTTATACATTATCATATTGCCTCTAAAGCTCTAACCAATGGTGTTTGTGATATACATTCAGGCTGTTTTCAGTAGTGGTCAATTTATGTACATAATTGCTTGTGTTTATCCTGGTTGCTTGTGAGTATGCCTATGGCAGTAAAGTCCCTCCTTGTGGATTCTTGCACTTTTCTTTGCATGTAGCTAATTTTTTTACATGTTTTTTAGCATTTGGTCTAAATAAAATTGTTGTTTTATATCAAGTACCATAGTGGAGATCATTTTATTCTACTGGTCACACTACATGTGAGAGGTATATTGTTTATTGGTACTTACCCTTCATATGGGAGGGATTTATATAGTACTTTATAGAGCAATCGGTTGTGATAATAAAGTGACACTGGTCAGATTTTAAAAAATTGGCTCCGTCACTAAGGGGCTATTTTGGTCTCATCTGACCACATGACCTTCTCCCGTGCCTCCTCTGGATCATCCAGATGGTCATTGGTGAACTTCAAATGGGCGTGGACTTGTGCTGGCATTAGTAGGGGGACTTTGCGTGCCCTTCAGGATTTTTACCCATGACCACTTAGTGTGTTACTAGCGGTAATGTTTAAAACTGTAGTCCCATGTCTGTCTCCATTCATCCTAGTTCCCCACATGTCTATCTCCATACATCCTGGCTCCCCAAAAATAATAGTGCCAAACAGATATTTCCCCACAATAGACCCCAGAGGGTAATAGTGCACTACACGTTTGTATCTTTAGTATCCCAAACAGTAACGGGGCCATCATTTGTGTTCCACAGATTAATATCAATGTTCTCAGTGCCCACAGTCTTATTGCTCCTCTTAGTGCATCACAAAGGAGTAGTGCTCTTTGTGTGCCCCCATATAGTAATCATGTCCACTGTCGTACCACTTACAAATTAATATTGACCCCTTAGTGCCCACTAGGCAGTATAAATTCACACTGTGATCACCCCCAATAATGAATAATACACTCTGTGTTCTCTAGAAAGTAGTAATACTCCCTATATGCATGCCAGTTATATTCTCTAGATAATAGTAAGACCCCTTAGTAGCAATAATACCCCATGAGCATCCCATTAAAAACTAATAATTTGAAAAAAATGATAAGTAAATAAAACAATATTCAACTAACACCAGTTCCTGAAGGTGTGCAATAAAGAGTCCTCTTCTGATGTGTATGGTTTGTAGCCTAAGATAGCAATAATGACATTGCACCATCTATTCCGGAATGCTAACATCGGCTGCGTGCTGCCGTAATCTTTTAGGCCAACAAGACTGAGAGTGGTAGGGCAGGCAGCCTATTGCCAGGGTACCAGGTAAGTAGTCAAGGGCATGTGCCTTGGATTATTAGTTCCACGACAGCCTTGCCTATCAGGTTGTATTATAGAATATATTTTTTTTATTCATTTTTCTCACTTATATAGCTGTATT
This sequence comes from Ranitomeya variabilis, assembly GCF_051348905.1. Taxonomy (NCBI): domain Eukaryota; kingdom Metazoa; phylum Chordata; class Amphibia; order Anura; family Dendrobatidae; genus Ranitomeya; species Ranitomeya variabilis. The sequence goes on along the minus strand of NC_135234.1, from coordinate 523,901,167 downwards.
AATTCCACAGTGATTTACAGACATCATCATCACTGTCACCACTGGGACTCACAATCTAGATTACCGTATATACTCGAGTATAAGCTGACCCGAGTATAAGCCGACCCCCCTAATTTTGCCACAAAAAACTGGGAAAACTTATTGACTCGAGTATAAGCCTAGGGTGGAAAATGCAGCAGCTACCGGTGAATTTCAAAAATAAAAATAGATGCTCCATACCGTTTATTATGGCCCCATAGCTGTGCCATATAGTGCTCTGCACCGTTCATAATTGCACCATAGCTGTGCCATATAGTGCTCTGCACCATTATTGTCCCATAGCTGTGCCATATAGTGCTCTGCACCATTATTGCCCCATAGCTGTGCCATATAGTGCTCTGCACCATTCATTATTGCCCCATAGCTGTGCCATATAGTGCTCTGCACCATTATTGCCCCATAGCTGTGCCATACAGTGCTCTGCACCATTATTGCCCCATAGCTGTGCCATACAGTGCTCTGCACCGTCCATTATTGCCCCATAGCTGTGCCATATAGTGCTCTGCACCGTCCATTATTGCCCCATAGCTGTGCCATACAGTGCTCTGCACCGTCCATTATTGCCCCATAGCTGTGCCATACAGTGCTCTGCACCGTCCATTATTGCCCCATAGCTGTGCCATACAGTGCTCTGCACCGTCCATTATTGCCCCATAGCTGTGCCATACAGTGCTCTGCACCATTATTGCCCCATAGCTGTGCCATACAGTGCTCTGCACTATTATTGCCCCATAGCTGTGCCATACAGTGCTCTGCACCATTATTGCCCCATAGCTGTGCCATACAGTGCTCTGCACCATTATTGCCCCATAGCTGTGCCATAAAGTGCTCTGCACCATTATTGCCCCATAGCTGTGCCATACAGTGCTCTGCACCATTATTGCCCCATAGCTGTGCCATACAGTGCTCTGCACCGTTATTGCCCCATAGCTGTGCCATACAGTGCTCTGCACCGTTATTTCCCCATAGCTGTGCCATAAAGTGCTCTGCACCATTATTGCCCCATAGCTGTGCCATACAGTGCTCTGCACCATTATTGCCCCATAGCTGTGCCATACAGTGCTCTGCACCATTATTGCCCCATAGCTGTGCCATACAGTGCTCTGCACCGTTATTGCCCCATAGCTGTGCCATACAGTGCTCTGCACCGTTATTTCCCCATAGCTGTGCCATATAGTGCTCTGCACCATTCATTATTGCCCCATAGCTGTGCCATACAGTGCTCTGCACCATTATTGCCCCATAGCTGTGCCATACAGTGCTCTGCACCGTCCATTATTGCCCCATAGCTGTGCCATATAGTGCTCTGCACCGTCCATTATTGCCCCATAGCTGTGCCATACAGTGCTCTGCACCGTCCATTATTGCCCCATAGCTGTGCCATACAGTGCTCTGCACCGTCCATTATTGCCCCATAGCTGTGCCATACAGTGCTCTGCACCGTCCATTATTGCCCCATAGCTGTGCCATACAGTGCTCTGCACCATTATTGCCCCATAGCTGTGCCATACAGTGCTCTGCACTATTATTGCCCCATAGCTGTGCCATACAGTGCTCTGCACCATTATTGCCCCATAGCTGTGCCATACAGTGCTCTGCACCATTATTGCCCCATAGCTGTGCCATAAAGTGCTCTGCACCATTATTGCCCCATAGCTGTGCCATACAGTGCTCTGCACCATTATTGCCCCATAGCTGTGCCATACAGTGCTCTGCACCGTTATTGCCCCATAGCTGTGCCATACAGTGCTCTGCACCGTTATTTCCCCATAGCTGTGCCATATAGTGCTCTGCACCGTCCATTATTGCCCCATAGCTGTGCTGCTGCTGCAATAAAAATAATAAAACACATACTCACCTCTCTTGCTTGCAGCTCCTCGGCGCCATCTTCCCGGCGTCTCCCTGCACTGACTGATCAGGCAGAGGGCGGCGCGCACACTATATGCGTCATCGCGCCCTCTGACCTGAACAGTCAGTGCCGAGAGAGAGACGCCGGGAGGATGGAGACAGCGCCCGGCGTGTGGAACGCGGACAGGTGAATATGCGATACTTACCTGCTCCCGGCGTCCCTGGCTCCTTCTCCCGGACAGCTGGTCTCCGGGTGCCGCAGCCTCTTCCTCTGTCAGCGGTCACCGGCACAGCTGATTAGAGAAATGAATTATGCGGCTCCGCCCCTATGGGAGGTGGAGCAGCCTATTCATTTCTCTAATGAGCGGTCCCACGTGACCGTTGAACAGGGGAAGAGGTGCGGCACCCGGAGACCGTGGGACGGGCAGGGGGAGCGACAGGATCGCCGGGACTAGGTAAGTATGCCTCAGCGCCCTCTCCCCCTCACCCGCCGACTGTGACTCGAGTATAAGCCGAGGGGGCACTTTCAGCCCAAAAATTTGGGCTGAAAATCTCGGCTTATACTCGAGTATATACGGTAAATATGTAATAATGGAACTACCACTACTACCCTATGTCATCATCGGTTACTCTGGCCTCAGTTTCTGAAGTACTGCAAAGAAAAGTAAAAAGAGAAAATATACATCTCTGAGTCCCATTTGGCCATACAGCTACTCATTCATACTACTATCAGCTTGTTAATTACAAACTACTGCACAAAATAGTCGTTTCTTACTGCTTGAATAATAATATGCAAAAGTCTGATCAAAGTTTACTAGATTTTCTAGTATTACATTGGAATATTTTTTGTAGCTGAATTTCAGGATTAATAAGAGGATATGCCAGAACCAGATTTTCCACAGTTATATCAAAATAAGTTGTTTAGCAGGGAAGAATATTGGATGGTTGGAGCATTTCTAAATTATCTTGTGTATTCATATGAGTTTGCCTGACATGAATAGTCTTTTGTGGCTAACATTAACGAGGGAGTACATAGGAATTGTGTGTGGGAGTAGAATTAAATGACAGACTGTGATGTATTTAACTCTTTAAGAGAAACCACAGAACTCCATCTACACCCTTTGCCAATGAAATATATATATGGAATGGTTTAAACCAGAACAGATCTATTTACTAATGGAGTCAATACTTGGTCTATATTTCCTTGCAGAATATTTTGTGCTATAAATTCCATTATTGCAATATACACTATTAGGCGGAGTCACACTAACATAGAATACGGACGAGGGCTATGCGAGTAAACATTGCATAGCACTCGGACCAGTGTTAATCTATGGGGCAGCTCACATGACCATATTTTTTCTCAGACGTATTCGACATGCGTGTAAAATCGCAGCTTGCTGTGATTGTATGCGTATATAGTCTGAGACTCGCCAATGGAAGCCTATGGGTGCGAGGAAGAATCGGACACCAGTTGGACCATCCGTCTAGCTTGCGACATATAACACACACACATTTTCCTCATTTCAGCCCATTGAGCTATTAAATTCAATGGGGAAAATCAGTGAGAAATGTAAAGCCATACCCATGTAGTACGGATGTACGGATACATAGGTGCGAGAAAATCACATCATCGCATTGCATACTGGGAACACTTGTGAGACTCTCGGCAGGGAGACTCGGACTGATTTTTCATACCTTTAGTGTGACTCTGGCCTTACTGTTAATATTTCATTTTATCATTGAGAGTTTAATGAGTTTTATTTTATTTTTAAATTCTGTGGAAGCATGGTTGAAAAGCAATGTCTGACTTTCATTTGTTCATTTTCATAGATCTTTTATTTATTATTACTTTTATCAGACTCAAGTTATTTCTGTAACCATTGTGGGTTATTCTTTCATTAAACAAGGGCTGCCAACAATTTTGTCTAGGTGTGTAAGTACAACGTGATGATAAAAGGAGAGGAAAGCCCTAATGATTGGAAGCGGGGAATGGGACACCTCCTGAAACCAACCTGTGTCTGTCCTTATGCTCCCCCTGACGCCCCATGCAGGTCCTTCCCTCCCCACCGCCATTATTTGCCTAGTTCCTGGCTGTGACCTCTACTAATCCTAGCTAGCGCACTCGCTGGCAAGGACACTAGCCTTGCCACTGCAGGTGATATAACAGTAGGGAAAGAGACTAACAATGGACAGGCAGAAAGGATACAACTCAGCTCAGGATCTGCTGCTAAGCTCCACAGCAGCAGAGAAAAGGCACCAGGTAAACAGGACTCCAACAGCTGCAATACCACAGTCACAGGAGAGCTCCATACACCTAGCTGGTCTGCATAGAAGTAACTCTAACCGACGATCAGCTGATGGGTCATGTGACTATTTAAAGGGAGGTGGGAATGGTTACCAACCAACATCAGCTGACCAGCCTAAGAGAAGCTGCTAGCAAGAGACTGACATTAACTTTGCAGATCCAGAGCTGCCACGAATTCCTTAATGATTTGTGACAGTCTCTTAATGAATTAGGCGCATTTCACTCCATTAGTGCCTTCCTTTACACTGGCGTGCACAAAGCCAGTTTTTGTGAATGAGGCCAAAAGAATTAAATGGATAACAATGACAAAACAGTTATTGGGTTAGTGAAACACATCTATTGCAATATATGTTACTTTTTTATCTCACTTGATTTTTTTCAAAATATATATATGTACAAGAAATTTAATGGACAAATTGATTATCAGGACAGACCATTTATGATCAATTATATCAATATGTACACAGCAACCTTGATCTGAAAATATCCTAATTATCATTCTAATTAAAGTAATACGCCACTGAAGAAAATTATTATTATTTATATAGCACCATTAATTCCATGGTGCTGTACATGAGAAAGGGGATACGTACAGAATTATAGATATCATTTACAGTACACAAATTTATGATGACAGACTGGTACAGAGGGGAGAGGACCCTGTCTTTGCGGTTTACTTTCTAGACCTCAGATTTTCCTGGTCTTGCTCCATGATTTTATATTGAACCAGGTTAGAGGGAGCAGGTTTTTGTTATGTAATCTGAGAACAGCATGATGTAACGGAGAGCCTGATTACAGCAATGTGTCACTTACTAGGCTTTGTGTTGCTTTAATAATATGAATGTTTTATCAGCAGTAAATTAATGACTAGAGAACTAGTTGTCTCGTGCCATGTAGTCCTTGTGCTTTCTGAAACCCTACCCCCATCAATTAGAAGCACATTTCTGCCTTTGCACAGTGTACAACGGAAGGCTTCTAATCAGTTGTGTGGGCAGCATTATGTAGAGCTCAGCACTCAGTCAAATGATAGATCTGCAGCAGAGAAAATGGTGATTTCTTCAAAATTACAGCATGCAGTCCAGTAAGTGACACATCAATCGAATTAGGGTCTCTACCCCAAAATCATTGTACACTACTGCTCTCAGATTACATAGCAAAAACCTGTTGATAGATTATCTTAAAGGATCTCTAGTAGCAAGTACGTGTTCAAGACACGTCTAGGCAACATATTTAAAATTGGCTGCTAGACTATACAAATTAATATTAGGTAGGTTTAGACCTCCCAATACCTTAGGTTGATGCAGCATGAAAAAAACCAACTTTGCAATTTTGTAGATTATATAAACTTCTAAATACTCGGGAAAGCAGCCTTATGTTGGATTTTTATCAAAAGTGACAAGACAAGAGCCAGAGAATAGTTAGTGACTGGGCTAAATTTTTGAAATCTGACCAGTGTCACTTTACGTGGTAATAACGCTAGAATGCTTCAAAATATCTCACTAATTTTGACATTGTTTTTTGGGACACATTATAATTTATGATAATAGTAAATGTATGTTGATATTTTCTGTGTTTATTTATAAAAATATCAGAAATTTTACAAATCTTTCAAAAAATTTGCAATTTTCAAACTTAGAGTGATTATCCCTTTAACCCCTTAGTGACAGAGCCAATTTGGAACCTAATGACCAAGCCAATTTTTACAATTCTGACCACTGTCACTTTATGAAGTTATAGCTCTAGAACTCCCACTGATTCTGAGACTGTTTTTTTCCTGACATATTATACGTTATTTTAGTGGTAAAATTTATTTGATATAACTTGCGATTATTTATGAAAGAGATGGAAATTTGGCAAAAATTATGAAAATTTAGCAATTTTCAAACTTTTAATTATTGTACCTTTGAATCAGAGAATGTATCACACGAAATAGTTAATAAATAACATTTATCACATGTCAACTTTACGTCAGCACAATTTTGGAAATATATTTTTTTTGTTAGGAAGTTATAAGGGTTAAAAGTTGACCAGCTATTTCTGATTTTTTCCAACAAAATTTACAAAACCATTTTTTAGAGACCACCTCATATTTGAAGTGAGTTTGGGGGGTCAATATAACAGAAAATACCCAAAAGTGACACCATCCTAAAAACTCCACCCCTCAAGGTGTGCAAAACCATATTCAAGAAGTTTATTAACCCTTCAGGTGCTTCACGAGTACTAATGCAATGTTGAAGGAAAAAATTTACATTTTACTTTTTTAACAAAAAATTTACTTTGGAGCCAAATTTTTTTATTTTCACAAGGGTATCAGGATAACATGGACCACAAAATTTGTTGTGCAATTTCTCCTGAGTACGCCGATACCCTGTATGTGTGGGAAAGCCACTGTTTGGGAGCATGGTAGGGCTCAGAAAGGAATGAGCACCGTTTGACTTTTTGAACGCAAAATTGGCTGGAATTAATGGTGTGCGCCGTGTCGCATTTGGAGACTCCCTGATGTACCGTAACAGTGGAATCTCCCAATACCAATTCTAACCACAATCTTAACCCCAACACACGCTCGGTAGCTATACCATTCGCGAGCAGGCAACAACACTAGGGATGGGAATGATTCGGAGCTTTCATCCATCAACAGGCATTAATCCACACACACACAAGTTAATAAGTTTGCACTAGTGCATGGCCGAGCGGCCATGCAAACCTTTTATAGCAGTAGCGCTCCGAGACCTACATGATTGTCCAATAGGAGCCGCAACAAGACCTTAGCATGTGACCCCAACCTCCAATGGGAGGTCGTCCTGTGGGCATGCTCAGTGTGGGAAAAGCAGGACTTAGTCCCTGAAACACCAGCTCGCTGCTGATCAGTGCTGGCTACAAAGGCAGAGCCTGGAAAAGCAGCAGTACCCAAGCGCACAGTATCAGCTTGAGCCAGACGCTGGGATCGACATCTCTGCTGAGCAGGTTCCACTGTGGCTGGAGGAGAATGGGAGACCACAGTGGACATGGTTCGAGATTCCCACTGTGCAGCGGCGGGAACTCGACACCTAACACACCCCTAAACCTAATCTGAACCCTAACCACAACCCTATGCCTAACACACCCCTAACCACAACCCTAGCCCCAACATTAACCCTAGCCCAACCCTAACACCAGCTCTAGCATCAACCCTAGCCCAACCCTAACTCTAGCTCCAGCTCTAACCCCAACCTTAGCCCTAGCCCAACAATAAACCCAATGGAAATAAATACTTTTTATGATTTTTACTGTTCTATTGTGCTGGCCGGCAGATCTCAGGGGGCGTACTGCACATGTGCCTGCCATTTTCTTCCCGGAAGAAAATGCCAGGGGACAGGACCAGGAGATGCAGGAAGACCCAGGGACACCAGAGGTACCCGGGAGCGTGGGGGGACCCCATTTCTCTCTCTTCTGATGTCATAGATCATCAGAGGAGAGAGAAATTAAATGGGAAATTGGGTTGATTTTTTTTGCAGTCGCCATTATTCTGCGAATAATGGTGATCGCAACCCTGGGGTCGGTAAAAACCAACCCAAATCATGTTCTCCAGGGGTAGCCGAGACCCCAGAGAATTTCTGACTCTGGGGAGTGCTATAACCTTATTTCTCAGTGCCGTTAAAAAGCGGCGCAGAGGAATAAGTACCCTTAACTGCTACCGTTAAAAGGTATATCAGCGGTCGTTAAGGGGTTAATCCAGATAGTCTTACCACACAAAAACATTAATAAACAATGTTTCCCACATGTCTACTTTACATCAGCACCGTTTGTAAAATGTTGTTTTATTTTGTTCACATGTTAGAAGGTTTAAAAATGTAGCAGTAATTTTTCATTTTTGCAAGGAAATTTACAAAACTTTTTTTTTTAAGCACCTATTCAGGTTTAAATGACTTTGGGGGTCGTATATATTGGAAACCCCCCAAAATGATACCATTTTAAAAAACGCACCCTTCAACGTTTTCAAAAATACTTTCAGGTAGATTATTAACCCTTCAAGTGCTTTTCAGGAATTAATGAAAAGTGGCATAACAGAAATGAAGACATGTATTTTTGCCATCAAAATGTTAACAACTTTTGAACAGGCCGCAATAGCCGACAGACTCTAAGGACGTTATTTTACCATGAATTGCCGTGGCAAACATCAGGAGTACACGATCAAGATCTCAGGGTGCCGCTGGGATTAAAGAGAAAGCCCCCACGCTCTGTTAACCAATTTGATGCTGTAGTCATTATTGACAGCAGCATTTAAGGGGTAAAACAACTATAGATGGTACCAACACTGTTCGTGGCTGATGCCTCAAGTTGCAGCTATAGTGTACAGCTGACAGGTGCTGGATTGTCACCCGTCGGGGGATGCTAGTCTCTATTATTGCAGGTCAGTAAAAAGACCTATTGGTGGTCATTAAGGAGTTAAAGTGCTGCCATGATTTGAGAAGTTAGATTATATCCATAATGGCTGGAGAAAAATGTACCTTAAGGGAAGAATAATTTGGCCCAACATGACATAACACCCAGTAGTGCCGGAAGCACAACATTATTCAGATGGAAATGTACTTACAAAACATGTTTGACAGGGACAAGGGGGCATCCTCTACGTCTGGAGGAAAGAAGGTTTAAGCATAATAACAGACGCGGATTCTTTACTGTAAGAGCAGTGAGACTATGGAACTCTCTGCCGTATGATGTTGTAATGAGTGATTCATTACTTAAATTTAAGAGGGGACTGGATGCCTTTCTGGAAAAGTATAATGTTACAAGGTATATACACTAGATTCCTTGATAGGGCGTTGATCCAGGGAACTAGTCTGATTGCCGTATGTGGAGTCGGGAAGGAATATTTTTCCCCAATGTGGAGCTTACTCTTTGCCACATGGTTTTTTTTTGCCTTCCTCTGGATAAACATGTCAGGGCATGTTAGGTTAGGCTATGGGTTGAACTAGATGGACTTAAAGTCTTCCTTCAATCTGAATAACTATGTAACTATGTATACTTGATTCAAGACATTATGGCATTTTCCAATAAGCGGAAATATCTTGTGAATGTTTGCTATGTATTTTGTTCATGATGTGATATTTGAGAATAAGTGAAATAAATGCAAATATAAACATAACTTATGGTAGTTGCATGACTACACCTGGAGATATTTATAACGTGGGAAAATCATGACAATAAGAATTTAGACATATGAAACAGTTCAGCTGCTGTTCCATGATATTATATCTGAGCACAGAACAGATGTGACTCCCTGCCATTCTCCATTTCTGAATGCCTACATGTCACCGGGAAGATGTTTCCAATGAATCATAAAGATGGCTTAGGGAGGATCCATCTCCTTTAACTTAGTTGTACACTAGGCTCATGGGACTGTTGTATGTCTTATGCGAGATTCCGGGTGTGAGTCAGCAGACTCTTCAGGAATAAACAGGGATTGCTGAGCCTCCAACTCACGTAATACATATGCTTTAAATAAAGTAACATCACCCTACAGCATCTTCGTCATCTCCCTTTAAATATGGGAACATGTGTATTGCTAGACTACCAGATGTCTGTGATGATCTGTTTTTTTATGTATTTCCTAAACAGGATAGTTTATACATGGGAAAATTCACTAATCACTTTCATACACATAACTTGAAAAACAAGAACAATTGCTAACATTTCTCTGGCTAACTCCCAGATATAACTAAATTCTCTCTTCTGTAGACATGACAACCATAGCTATGTAGAAATAATTGTATTCAAAGTAAATAAGCTAAAATTATTGAATGCGGTACTAGAGGTTTAAAGGGGTATTCCTATCTCTGAGATCATATCCAAATATGTAGTAGGTGTAACTAATAATAATAATATTAGCAATGGTAGTATAGATTTTCTGATTCGCCATGTGTTTTCCTTGGTTCCAACTACTGATATAGAATCAGTTAGTTAGGTAGTAACTAATGGTCTTAACCATGGATACCTAAGTTTCTGCATTGCCTGCACATGAGGAAAGCAAATCAGAAAAACATTTCTAATTGGAGGTATTTGCTAATATTATTACACCTACTACATATTTGTTTGGGTCTTGGAGATGGGAATAGCTCTGTAAAGCAAATTTGAAAAATCCCCTTTTCTAGCTTTGATCTTCCAGGCTATGGGACATATGCTGCCTGGAAGAAAAGAAGGCCTCAAATCTTCATTATACAAGCCTCAAATTTTCATTGTACAAGTTTTCTCCACACCTTTCTCTTCAGTGTCCATTTGACGTCATGTGCTAGGGAAATCCCACGTCTGTGCATTCTACTTGCCGTCGCTTCTCTATAGTGAGGAATCAGAAAGTCACACTATTTTTTCCTTGACACTATATTATATTACATTACGCTACCACTTAAAAAGTTTTTGACATACAGTGGGTACAGAAAGTATTCATACAACTTTAAATTTTTCACTCTTTGTTTCATTGCAGCCATTTGGTAAATTCAAAAAAGTTCATTTTTCTCTCATTACACTCTGCACCCCATCTTGACTGAAAAAAAACAAATATAGAAATTTGTGCAAATTTATTAAAATAGAAAAACTGAAATATCACACGGTCGTAAATATTCAGACCCTTTGCTCAGTATTGAGTAGAAGCCTCCTTTTGAGCTAGTACATCCATGAGTCTTCTTGGGAATGATGCAAAAAGCTTTTCACACCAGGATTTGGGGATCCTCTGCCATTCTTCCTTGCACATCCTTTCCAGTTCCATCAGGTTGGATGGTGAACGTTGGTGGACAGCCATTTTCAGGGCTCTCCAGAGATGCTCAGACCAGAATATGTTGTAAACCTTAGATTCTTTAGAGAATCTTTGAATATGAATTTAAAGTTATCTTCTCTGGCACTCTACCAGTAATAGGTACAGTGCTACTTTGGTTGTTATAGAGGCTAAGTCCCCTAAAACACTGTATAGCCCAATTAAAATGCTTTTTGGTTGGTGATGGACACTCTTTAAAAATCATGGAGGTCATAAGAAATACTAGATGTAGCTGTTTTTGATGTTGGACGTATTCAGTTTTGCATAAACTAATTTGAGTAAAACTGAAGATTTTATAATGAAAATTAGTCGTGGCCAAAAGTGTTGGCATCCTTGACAGAAAGAGGAAAATTAATCATTTATTCCAGAAAATTATTTCAATTACACATGTTTTGTTATACATATATTTATTTCATTTTTGTGTATTAGAATAACACAAAAAAACAGAGTTGAAAAGGCAAATTGAACATCATTTCACACAAAACCTCAAAAATGGGCTGGACAAAATTGTTGCCACCTTTCCAAAATTGTTGTTAACCCCTTCCCGACATCGGACGTACTATACCGTCCGATGTCGGGTCCCCTGCTTTGATGTGCGCTCCGGCGGTGAGCGCACATCAAAGTCGCGACATGTCAGCTGTTTTTTACAGCTGACATGTGCGCGCAATAGCGGCGGGTGAAATCGCGATCACCCGCCGCTATTAACTAGTTAAATGCCGCTGTCAAACGCAGACAGCGGCATTTAACTACCGCATCCGGCCGGGCGGCCGGAAATAAGCGCATCGCCGACCCCCGTCACATGATCGAGGGTCGGCGATGAGTCAGGAAGGTAACCATAGAGGTCCTTGAGACCTCTATGGTTACTGATCGCCGGTGGCTGTGAGCGCCCCCCTGTGGTCGGCGCTCACAGCACACCTGCATTTTAGCTACATAACAGCGATCTGATGATCGCTGTTATGTAGCAGAGCCGATCGGGCTGTGCCTGCTTCTAGCCTCCCATGGAGGCTATAGAAGCATGGCAAAAGTTTAAAAAAAAAGTTAAAAAAAATGTGAAAAAAATAAAAAAAATATAAAAGTTTAAATCACCCCCCTTTCGCCCCAATCAAAATAAATCAATAAAAAAAATATCAAATCTACACATATTTGGTATCGCCGCGTTCAGAATCGCCCGATCTATCAATAAAAAAAAGCATTAACCTGATCGCAAAACGGCGTAACGAGAAAAAAAATCGAAACGCCAGAATTACGTTTTTTTGGTCGCCGCGACATTGCATTAAAATGCAATAACGGGCGATCAAAAGAACGTATCTGCACCAAAATGCTATTATTAAAAACGCCAGCTCGGCACGCAAAAAATAAGCCCTCACCCGACCCCAGATCACGAAAAATGGAGACGCTACGGGTATCGGAAAATGGCGCAATTTTATTTATTTATTTTTTTGCAAAGTTTGGAATTTTTTTTCACCACTTAGGTAAAACATAACCTAGATATGTGAGGTGTCTATGAACTCGTACTGACCTGGAGAATCATAATGGCAGGTCAGTTTTATCATTTAGCGAACCTAGCAAAAAAAAAAAAACAAGTGTGGGATTTCACTTTTTTTTGCAATTTCACCGCACTTGGAATTTTTTTCCAGTTTTCTAGTACACGCCATGGTAAAACCAATGGTGTCATTCAAAAGTACAACTCGTCCCGCAAAAAATAAGCCCTCACATGGCCAAATTGACGGAAAAATAAAAAAGTTATGGCTCTGGGAAGGAGGGGAGTGAAAAACGAAAATGGAAAAACGAAAAATCCCACAGTCATGAAGGGGTTAAATAACTTTGTTTCAAGCATGTGATGCTCGTTCAAACTCACCTGTGGTAAGTAACAGGTGTGGGCAATATGAAAATCACACCTGAAACCAGATAAAAAGAGGAAAAGTTGACTCAATCTTTGCATTGTGTATCTGTGTGTGTCCAGCCCAATTTGGGGGTTTCTGAGAAATTGTGTCCAATTTGCCTTTTTTCTGTTTTTTTGTGTTGTTCTCATACCCACAAAGAACATAAACATGTGTATAACAAAACATGTTCAATTGCAATAATTTTTTTGCAACAATTTCAAGGGTGCCAACACTTTTGGTCATGACTGTTTATTATTAACTTTCATGTTATAAGTCAAAAAGGTTCTATGAAACTAATTCTTATCAAAATTTTAGAAATTGTTTTTGTATTCAGTGAGATATTGATAAAAATTTTACATTTGAAAGGGTGTGTGCTTATTGATACTGAGCACCTTATGTGGTTTAGGATGATTAATCTAACTTATTGATTCTCTTTAAGTCAAATGGTATTGTCACTGGGCTAAAGTTTTAACATAATTTGAAATTGTACTTTTGGAGCAATTTAAGCAGATCTAAAAATCCTGAAATGGAAAATAATGGTTATAAATAATTTATACATGAAAGTACTTAACAATATTATATTAATATTATTTTTAAAGCTGGGGTATATGGGGGGTCTGACAACAATATCATGTCACCAAAAATTTTAGCCAGAATATGGCTCTCTGGGTAAAACATCAAAAGTCTTAGGCCAGGGTCACACTACTGTAGAATGCGGACGCGTGCTATGCAAGAAAACATCACATAGCACTTGGACCAGTGTTAATCTATGGGGCAGCTCACATCACCGTATTTTTTCTCAAGCATATTCGACGTGCGTGTAAAATCGCATCATCACATCGCAAACGCATTACACACGGATGACCATATGGAGAACAATTGTGCGACTCTCAGCAGGGAGACTCGGACCGATTTTCCATACGTTTAGTGTGACTCAAGGGTTATAAGCAAGATATGCTGAAGAGTTATATTATCTTGTATTGTGTGATTTCCATCATATACAGCTCTGGCAAAAATTAAGAGACCACTGCAAAATGTTCAGTTTGTCTGTTTATTTTCTCTTCATAGGTAAAATGTAAATTGTTCTTTTATTCTATAAACTTCTGACATGTATCCGAATTTCCAAGCAAAACATTTTGTATTTTTTTTCTGACAAAGAAAAATGGTCAAAAAAAAAAAAGTGCTTTCAGACCTCAAATAATGCAAAGAAAACATGTTCATAATCATTTAGAAGCAACAATACTAATGTTTTAACTCAGGAAGAGTTCAGAAATCAGAAATCAATTTTTTTATGGAATAACCATGATTTTTAATCACAGCTTTCATTCGTCTTGGCATGCTTTCCACCAGTCTTTCACACTGCTCCTGGCGCAAAAATTGAAGCAGTTCTTCTTTGTTTGATGGCTTGTGACTATCCATCATCTTCTTGATTACATTCCAGAGGTTTTCCATGGGGTTCAGGTCTGGAGATTGGGCTGCCCATGACAGGGTTTTGATGTGGTGGTCTCTTAATTTTTGCCAGAGCTGTAAATTACCTAATGACAATAAATCAAAATAGCAGACTACCAGTCATCAAAGTAATGAAGGCTATTAAAATCTACTGTAAGTATTTTAGGAATTTCTGTGTGGGCTGTTTGACATTTCTGGATATCATACTGTGCTTGTGCTGTTAAAGTTTATGAATGGAGGTCATCATGTTTAATAGACAAATGTTGCAAGATTCACAAGGGTCATGTCATATGAGATTCGATTGTCGATATGTTAAACGTATTATAATGTGAGAGTATCAAATATCAAATATCAAGATCTTAGAAAGCGCAAAGCTCATCATGTACAATGTTGATTTTTATGGCAACCTACAATATCCATTGAGGGTGAAAATATTGTTTGCAATAACAACTTTTATTCTCAGAGAACTATTTTTTCAAAGCAGTTGATACTGAGTATGAACAGTGCCATCTATGCTTAAGTTCACAATGCACAATCTACCGCAAAATCTTGAGAAGATTAAAGGGGTTATCCGATCCAAATCAATAAGTCTGCAGTCACTCTGTAACTGCAGACTTATGAATCTCCCAGCACATTCACAGTACCCTGTGGGGATTTGCCATTTTCTGAAACAGGAACGAAGGGTATGTACATACTCCTGGACAGGTCCTGACTAGAGGGCATGGCCTCGCTCCATAGTATAGAAGTATAGTATTCCATGTGTATGGAAGTGAGGCCGTGCCCACTGGCCGGTGAGTATGCATAACGCATACATAATCTCTGGTTCTGGCTCAGAGATTTTGACTCACAAAATCTCTGAACCTTGGCATTAACTCTTTCCTTATCATGGTGACCCCCTACAGCAGGCGTCCCTGACTCGGTATCTTCTTTTTCAGTGCCCGGATACACCTTTACCTTGGGAAGGTTAAATTTGCTCTCCCATTGAGACCAAAACAATGGTCTCTTTGCAAAACAGGCCAATGTGGAAGGGTCCCACTGCATGTTTAATCTCCCCACAAGGGGTGGAAAAGGTAACCTCCACCATCGGATGCTCTCAGAGATCCCCATGTATACAAACAACCCCGATTTCCAGACCATTGTGGTTTTACCCTCGGAAAAGTGTCATTAGAGACAAGTCCAAGTCCAAGAGAGTTTTGGCCTGCTACCCCTTAACGCGTATCTGGCACAAATTGGGTTTACTTCATGTGGCATCTGCATCCATGGTGCAGACCGTCTGTGCATACATAGATACAAATTGAGTAAACCCACAGTCCATGGGCTTAGCAGTCAGTGGGCAGTTGGTACCTCTGGTCCGCGAGACCAGTTTAGGAGATACTGGGCTCCAACTCTCAGTTTTGGCATGGTTAGGACTAACTTCAGATTAGGGTCATACCACTTTCCCAGACTCCTGGGCTTGCAGGGCCCGGCATGATACTCGCAGTGGGTCAGCGTCCCCTACAAAGTCCTGGATGGCCACATAGCTCTCAATCAGGCTAACCTTCTAATCTAGGTTGCCCAGTTCCCTTTGCCTCAACCAGCGCTATATGGCACCAACCGGTCAACTACTACCCTATCTACAATCTGTGCTAGGCTCAAGGTCTCAGGCTGGATCCATTTTTTTTACTAACTGCAATAAGTCATACACCTGAGACCTAGCTGGTAAGGTCTCCATAAGAGACCACTGATACCCTCATTGTGCCCGTACATACGTATTAACTCCTAGTCAGGCAAGATTCTCACCTTTGCGTTTCCAAAACATGGTAAGGAAAGCTTTCATGTCGTCATCCGAACTCCTCTTCCTCAGTGCTGACCTGACTTTGTCGCTGGCCTTGGGAGGAACCAATCTGTTGCAGAATCAGGCTGTAGGTCTGCTGCTGCTGATGCTGCTGCTGTTGCCACTGAAACTGCAGCCGCTGCTGGTGCCACTGGAACATGTACAACTCTGGCAAAAATTAAGAGACCACCACATCAAAACTCTGTCCTGGGCAGCCCAATCTCCAGACCTGAACCCCATGGAAAACCTCTGGAATGTAATGAAGAGGATGATGGATAGTCACAAGCCATCAAACAAAGAACAACTGCTTACATTTTTGCATCAGAAGCAGTGTGAAAGACTGGTGGAAAGCATGCCAAGATGCATGAAAGCTGCGATTAAAAATCATGGTTATTCCACAAAATATTGATTTCTGAACTCTTCCTGAGTTAAAGCATTAGTATTGTTGCTTCTAAATGATTATGAACTTTACATTATTTGAGGTCTGAAACCACATTGTTTGTTTTTTTGTTTTGACCATTTTTCTTTGTTAGAAAAAAATACAAAATGTATTGCTTGGAAATTTGGAGACATGTTGTCAGAAGTTTATAGAATAAAAGAACAATTTACATTTTACTCAAAAATATACATATGAAGAAAAAAAAATCAGACAAACTGAACATTTTGCAATGGTCTGTTAATTTTTGCCAGAGCTGTATATGCCATTTTCATAGTGATTTATTGCCCCATTTTTGGAAAGTGAAGTGATGAAAAAAAATCAGTTTTCGAAAAAATGGTTTTCCTATTTTTTTCTTTTTGATGTTTAATATATTATTTAAATAATTTTATGTTTTGATAGTTCGTACCTTTTTATGACAAAACCATTTTTTGTAATACTTTTTTAATTTCTTCATTTTTGAAGAGGGGTGATTAAAAATTAAAAAATATAAAAGTTTATAAAACATTTTTTTACTTTACTTTTTAATCCCCCAAGGACTTGTTCACTACTACTACTACTACTACTACTACTACTACTACTACTACAGTAGCACAGTACTCTAGCATATAGTGTAATCACAGTTTCCTATGAAGTTGAGCCCATTGTGGCATGATCGTGTATACTTTATACTGCAATGCCACAGTCTATATCTGTACTTCACAGGAGAACTAACATGGCAGTTACAGGGGTCTTTAGCAGGTCCCTAGCTGCCATGGTAGGAATCAGATTCCTGCAATCATAGAGATTTACATCAGCATTTAAATAAACTACAGCAATAGGAGCTTGCTCTAATCACTACAGTTTCAGGCAGATGGGGACAATGTAAAACAGCCAGCATCTGCCAGGTATGAAGCAGTGTCTGCTCCTGAGCCGGCTTTATACTTTGCTTAGCGATCTATGACAAAAATGTATCACACACACATTAGCTAGTTAAATGGGAATTTAGTAAATAAGGGTACAACAAGAACATACGTAGAGGAACCTAACTATGGGATGCATATACCATTAAATATAATGGTGGATCAGGGAGCCAAACCATTCAGCCTGCGCCTGTGAGTCTGAGACACCGAGCACTGCATGTCATTGCTACATTGTGTCTAGACTCACACTGCACAGATCAGAACAGAGCGCCGGGGAACCAGAGCAAGATGAATAATTTAATTTTCTTTTTAAGTGTCAGTAATTATGGGAGCCATCATAATGAATGAGGTGGTGGTGGGGGACAACCATACTGAATGGGGGGCTGTTGTGGTTTAATCATGTGAATGGGGGGTAGTTGTGATCAATCACACTGAATAGGGGCAGGTGGGGTCCAATCATACTGAATTAGGGGCTGGTGTGGTCATTCATACTGAATGGAAGACTGATAGGGGCATTATACTGAGTGCGGACTGATGAAAGCCATTATACTGATCAGGGGTCATTGTATTGAGTAGGGTGCTGGTGGGGGATCATTATACTGAGTAGGGGGTGATAGGGGCCATTATAATGAGTGGGGTGCTATTGAAGGCTATTCCACTTGAATGGGGGCGGTGGGAGCATCATAATGAGTAGGATACTGTGGATACCATGATACAGTGTAGGGTGGTGACTGTTGGGTATCATACTCAGTGTGTGATCATACTGAGTGTGGGCCACAATACTGTGTGTGGGGGCTGTCAGGGCTCCAGTGTTGAGTTGGGGGACTGTGAGGCTCCCATATTGAGTCGGGGACCGTGGGGGAGTCCCACATTGACTGTGGTGCTGTGGGGGTCTTTGTTCTGAGTGGGGGGCTGTGAAGACAAAAATTCTGTGTGGAGTAGCTATGGAGGGCCTCAATGTGTGAGGGGTTGTGGAGTCCTAATAGAGGACTTTGGGGGCCCTCATACTGCGTGAGAGGCTGTGGAGTTCTGCATAATTGATGGAGGCTCTGGGGGCTGTTGTACTGAGCAGGGGCTGTGGGGCCCTTATACTGTCTATGAGGCTGTGGGGCCCTCATACTGATTAGGAGGCTTTGGGTGCCCTCATACTGAGCGAGGGGGCTGCTTCAGCCATAATACTGTGTGGGGGATTGCAAGGACCCTCATATTGTGTGAGGGGCTGTGAGGATCCTCATAGAGAGTAGGAGGCTGTGGGTGTCTTCATACCTACTGGGGGAATCATGCTGACAGGCAATCATACTGTGTGGGAGCCATAATACTGTGTGTGGGGGAAGACTATACTATAGAAGAGCACTTTAAGGCCCTGCTTTTAAAATGGCTATGGGTCCCATTGGTTTCGTCCTCATATGGCATTTGAGGCATATTTTTTAATAGGCTATAAACGCACAAGATGGGAATACCCTTTTGAGATTATATAAATCTGATCACCAAAAACTGTGTTGGACATTTACAATTTTATCATCGATATTTTCTAATATAAATTTCCTAAATAAAGTTATTATCACATTCCAGGGCAAGAAACTAACTAGGCTTGTGTTTCTGAGCTGATGTTTGGTGAAATTCTGAGTACCGTTTGTACAGTAACCAATAGATGCCTTACTTCTCTATTCTATGTTTCTGCTGACTGCGTATCTTGAGGAATTCCTTTGGAGTGCAGTATTTCTCATTTTCTTTCTGTGAGAAACTAAAGTCTGAGTAATGTGCTTTCAGCTGCATTGATGATTTATATGGAAATGGAAAGTTAAATCATTGAGAAGGAACATGGGAAAACTATGATAACAGTCAAGGACTTGCATGCTTAGTCCCACGGACAGCATTAAATAATGTCATGTGTGGTCTTTTTGAACATTAGTCTTTAAAAAAAACACAGCCATCAAATGAAACCTGTCATTAGATTCATGCTGCACAAACTTTTGGCAGCATGAATCAGAGCACAATTGCAACCAGGTGTATCTATTTCCTCCTATAATCCCTGGCTGACTTATCAAACTATGCTTTCACTGAAACACTACAGCACTTCAGAGAAAGACATACCTGTCTGCAATCACGCAGATCTGATTCATGCTGCCCGTGGTTCAGGCAGCATGAATTTAGTTACAGGATCTCTTGAAAATTACACGTTATATAAATGTAAAATAAACCATTGCTGTTCTTATAACAGACTGGTGCCAGCAGTAATGCACACAAATGCAAAATAAAACAAGAGCAATTTAAATAGCTCACCACAACTAATATGACAACCAAAATGCAAGGGTTACATGGTGACATATTACATATTATTATTATTATTTTATTTATGATCATTGATTCCTTGGTACTGTACATAAGAATGTTTTACATACAAAATACAGGTATAACTTACAGTAAACAAACTAACAATGACCGACTGGTACAGAGGGAAGAGGACCTTGCCCTTGAGGGCTTACATTCCACATGATGGTGGAGAAGGAGACAGTAGGTTGAGGGTTGCGGTAGCTCTGGTGGTGGTGAGGAGGCAGCGAGAGCATGGCAAACTGTAAGCTTTCTTGAAGAGATGGGTTTTCAAGGTCAATCTGAAGGATCCAAATATGGTGGATAAATGGATGTGTTGGGGCACAGAATTCCAGATGATGGGGGATATTCGGGAGAAGTCTTGGAGGCAGTTGGGTGAGGAACGAATAAGTCTGGAGGAGGGAAAGAAATTAGGGAGGACCAGAGATTACGTGAGGAAAATATCGGGAAATTAGTTTGGAGATATACAGAGGAGAAAGGTTTAGCATGGCTTTGTAAGTCAGTGTTAAAGGGGTTATGCCCCCATAAAGAATACATTTAACTAAGCAGGAAACGTGGAAATAAATGTTGTAATTTACAGTTATTAATTATTATACTCCATTCAAAAGGAACAAATTTCATGTTCTGAAGTATCCCCCCTGGCGTTATTCTATTCCGTCCTCCCAGTGGCCGATCAGCTGGCCGAGCATGCGCAGTTTCTGTCATCATAAGAGTTCCCCCACCTCCCCACCCCCAGTGTGCACAGCTGATGTGAGACGCTCTCTGTGCTGCCTCACACAGGTCTGACAGCGTGGGTAGGATGCAGATTGCTGAGAATCACGGAAGTGTGTGCAGTGATTTGTTCCCCTTGCGCTTACACAGGTCTGACATCTGGGTAAGATCGTTCAGCTGTGCATCCAGGGGGTGGGGTGGTGGTGCAACTCTTATGATGACAAGAACTGCGCATTCTCGGCCACTGGGAGGACAGAATGAAATAACATCAGGAGGGATACTTCAGAAGATGAAAGCTTGTTATTTTTTGAACCAAGCATAATTTTTAATAACTGTAAATCACAAAACCATTTATTTCCTTGTTTCCATGGGGCAGTGGTGGGCGGAGGAGGGAGTTAAAATCTCAAACAATCCATGCAACTAAAAACATTTGTGCAAATTGTTGGCAACTTGCAATTACAATGACTGTTGTAAGGACTGAGTTATAGTCTGAAATGCGTAGGAATGGAAAACCAATAAAATCTGGATGTACTTGGTAATATCAACTTTTACCATTGGTAAAGTTCATACATATGTTTGTCTTGAACACGGCTGGAGAATCTTTTGACCATCGTTTTACCACACTATACACGAGTTGCTTCTTCCATCTCAAAGATCATTCCAGCCTTATTTAGGGTGACCTTTATATGTATTTTTGTAACTTGCTGTTTTAGGGCTTCGATTTGACCGTAAAAACTGCTAAACTGTAGACATGTGTCTTTCTGAATGCTACTTACAATAAAGCCTATAGTTACAAACTCACATGCGATTTAAAGTCTGCACTCAAAATGGCTTGGATTTTTCCAAACAATCATTGAGAATTTATATATGCACCATTGTGATTTTCATTCTTTTCGACAAATGTTCATTTGTAGTCCTAGTCCAAATCTGTCAATGTTCTAATGGCTTAGTCATAAAATCAAAAAGAAGTGGCAACTAAATTTCAATTTAAATATCTGTATCTATACATACAGTTAGGTCCCCAAATATTTGGAATTACAGTTCTTTAATATGTAGCTGCCTCTTTTTAAAGGGAACAAAAGTAATTGGACAATTATCTCAAAAGCTCTTTAATGGATTGCATGGCTTATTCCTGTGTTAATCCATCATCAATTAATTAATCCATTAATCATTAAAGTGCCTGGAGCTGAGCATTTGCATTTGAATGCTGTCGCTGTGAACCCACAACATGTGTTTACAGTAGCTCTCAATGGAAGAGAAACAGGCCATCATTAGGCTGAACAAATATAAGAAATCCATCAGAGGGATGCCAGAAATGTCAGGAGAGGCAAAATCAATGGTTCGGTACATTCCACAAAAAATGAGACCTCACTAGTGAGCTTGGGAATTCAAAAAGGCTTGGACATCCATGGAACACAGCAGTGGTGGATGATCTCAGAATCCTTTCCATGGTGGAGAAAAACCCCTTCACTACATCCACCCAAGTGAGGAACACTCTTTGGGAAGTAGGTGTTTTAGCATCTAACTATGCTAGTTCACCACAAGGTGAAAACCATTAATCAAGGCAGATTTATCTTCCAGGCAAACATCCTCCACATAGCCTGGAAAAGATAATTTACATAAAGTGATAAAAGATGATTTTTCAACAAGGCATACTAGGCATACGGGTAGGACTTTTTTCAGCAGTCTATCACCTGTGTACCCATATTAATAGTTTAGATAGATCAAATCTGGTGACAGAT
This sequence comes from Ranitomeya variabilis, assembly GCF_051348905.1. Classification (NCBI taxonomy): domain Eukaryota; kingdom Metazoa; phylum Chordata; class Amphibia; order Anura; family Dendrobatidae; genus Ranitomeya; species Ranitomeya variabilis. Next base: position 523,878,918 of record NC_135234.1, on the reverse strand, counting down.
TCCATTTAAAATCTACACTGCAGTTGCATATCAGTAGTTTCATTTTAAATAAATAAATTGCGGCATGCAAACTCCAAATCATGAAGATGTTGTCACGCTCGCGCCCAAACTGGTTGGTGCAGGGGTGTGGCCCCACTGGACCACAGACCAAACTTCCCTGGAAGGGGCGTAACTAAGTAGCTTCCTAGGTGTTCGCTGGAGCCTCTGATGGTGAGGTCAGACTTGTGCAATAGGAAGCTACCAGGTACCACTCCAGGGTGGTGTCTGGCTGTGGCTGCTGATCCCACCAGGGGAACGGAACATAGACAAGCAAGCGGGCATGGCTGGCACTCTGGCAGGTGGGCACGGCTGCGACACAGGCAGGCGGACGGGTATAACAGAGACACGGGCAGGTGGGCACGGCTGGCTCTCTGGCAGGCAGGTACGGGTGGCTCTCTGGTAGGACAGGAGGACAAGGCTGGTACACTGGAAGAACCAGTAGGGACCGGTCTGCAGGCTGGTATGTAAAACAGGTAAGAACCTATTCAGACAGGAGGACTTATGAATAGGAAGAGAAAGACCACAAGAACGGATGCAGAGCAAAAGCACAGGAGCTAGAGCCAAGAACAGAGACGCAGGAGGTGGAGCCAGGAGGAGGAGCCAAGTGCAGAAATGCAGGAGGTGGAGCCAAGAGCAAAAGGCAGAGCCACGTGCAGAAACACAGAAGGTGGAGCCAAGAGCAGGAGGCGGAGCCACGTGCAGAAACGCAGGAGGCGGAGCCAAGTGCAGAAATGCAGGAGGCGGAGCCAAGAGCAAGAGACGTAGAACCGCATGGAGCGGAGCTAGGTAGACCCGCAAGGAGCGGAGCCGCAGAGCGAGAGCTGAGCGGAGCCATAGAGCAAAGCCACAGAGTGCAGAGCAAGGTCAGAGTGCAGAGCAAAGCTACAGAGAGCAGAGCTGAGAGCAAAGCCACAGAGTGCAGAGCTGAGACCAGAGCAAGACACAGAGTGTAGAGCTGAGAGCAAAGCCACAGAGTGCAAAGCTGAGAGCAGAGTAAAGTCAGAGTGCAGAGTAAGAGACAGAGTGCAGAGCCCAGAGCAAAACCACAGAGAGCAGAGCAAGGTCACAGAATGCAGAGCAAGGAGCAAAGCAAGGTCGCAGAGAACAGAGCAAAGCAAGACACAGAGTACGCACAGCAGGGAAAGGAAACCAAGGCAGAGATATAAATGGACACAGGAACAGAACTAGGCTAAGACAAAGTCAGGAACAGGACAAGGCACAGAGACATGGACACAAGCCAGGGTACGACGCCCCTCTGGGTGGTGGACATAGGCCAGGGTACGAAGCCCTACTGGATGGTAAACACAGGACACAGACCAGGGTACAACGCCTCCCTGGGTGGCAGACATAAGAGTAACAGAGACAGGGCCTGGCACCTCAGCAGCTAAGAACTGACAGAGGGAGTAAGTTTCACAGGCCCCCACCAATGGGTGGGGATGTCTTAAATACAAGAAGCCACATGGCGATTGGCCAGGGACACCTTAGCAAGGTGCACACAGTCTCAATAAGACACAGGAGTTGCCGGCGCCTCCCCCTATGCACACAGACAGAGCATGCACAGAGCAAGCAGCAGACATGAGACACACAGCATGGAGCTGGCAGCAGAGAGAAGTCACAAGATGGCCCAGAGAAGTGAGTTTGAGTGTAATGCAGGTGGGGGATGGGAGGCCATGCAGTGATGCTAGCAGGGTTGTTACAGATGTGGTCACTGTCCAAATATTTGTGGACGTACCTGTATATCTATATGTGTATACCTTCTGCAATCTTTTTTATTGTGCGTCTTTTCATGCAGGTTTTGCTTGTATGTTTCTTTTTGCAGAATCAAGATACTTTTTATTTTATACTTTCCTCAGCAGAAGGGGTGTACCGCCCAGGGTTCTGTGGATTGTGATACGTTGTTTTCCCTGGACAGTCTCTTTAACTTTAATCAATTATTAGTTTTCACCTTTTTTGGTGTTTACTGTTGCATATTCTTATTTTTATGGCTCCATACACATTAGATAACTGTTTGCCAAAACACTGGGCACTCCTGTGTTCTTTATGGAAGAGTCACTGACAAACTCCTCTGGCTTATTGAAGATAGAGCAAAGATATCAGCCATTAGAATCCAAATGTGCATATCCTTCTCTTGCCCGACATCATCTGGGAAGAGTTAGGAGGTCGTAATATACATTGGACTGTTGGCTGATCCTGCCTCTTTGGAAATAAGATCTAAATATCCAGCATTATAAATCATAGACAATATTCTGTGTGAATACAATGTCATGTAAAAGTTTAGGCACCCCTGATCAAAATTACTGTTATTGTGAATCGTTAAAGGGAACCTGTCACCCCCCCCAGGCATCTAAAGCAGGGGGGAAACGTCTGCCTCCTTGACTGAAGACAAGGTATTTTGGACAAATTATAAAACTGATTATTTCGGCAGTTTCAGCACACATAACTAAAAGAGCCACCTTGTCAGAATGCAGCATTACTGCTGCACAAGGTGGCTCTTTTAGTTAAAATTGCCTGGGGGGGTGACAGGTTCCCTTTAAGCAAGTTGAACATGCAATGATCTCCAAATGTCCTGAACATAGAGATGACACATTTCTTTTGTCTTTTAGGCAAAAAAATAATATATTAATCTTTTACATTTAAAAAAAATACAAAAAGAAAAATGGGCAGATGCAAAGTTTGGGCACCCTTGAAGATTTGTGTGCTCAGATAATTTTGTCTAAGGTTTCAGACCTGTTAGGGTAATGGCTTGCTCACTATCATCATTAGGAAAGGTCAGGTGATACAAATTTCCAAGCTTTATAAAAATCCAACCTTCTCTAAGCTTGTGCCAAAAAACATCAGCCATGGGTTCTAAGCAGCTGCCTTGCACTCTAAATATGAAATTGTTGGAGGTCCACAAAGCAGAAGAAGGCTATAAGAAGATTGCAAAATATTTTCAAGTTGCCCTTTCCTCAGTTCGAAATGTAATTAACCCCTTCATGACCCAGCCTATTTTGGCCTTAATGACCTTGCCGTTTTTTGCAATTCTGACCAGTGTCCCTTTATGAGGTAATAACTCAGGAACGCTTCAACGGATCCTAGCGATTCTGAGATTGTTTTTTCGTGACATATTGGGCTTCATGTTAGTGATAAATTTAGGTCGATAATTTCTGAGTTTATTTGTGAAAAAAACGGAAATTTGGCAAAAATTTTGAAAATTTCGCAATTTTCACATTTTGAATTTTTATTCTGTTAAACCAGAGAGTTATGTGACACAAAATAGTTAATAAATAACATTTCCCACATGTCTACTTTACATCAGCACAATTTTGGAAACAATTTTTTTTTTTTGCTAGGAAGTTATAAGGGTTAAAATTTGACCAGTGATTTCTCATTTTTACAACAAAATTTACAAAACCATTTTTTTTTAGGGACCACCTCACATTTGAAGTCAGTTTGAGGGTTCTATATGGCTGAAAATACCCAAAAGTGACACCATTCTAAAAACTGCACCCCTCAAGGTGCTCAAAACCACATTCAAGAAGTTTATTAACCCTTCAGGTGTTTCACAGCAGCAGAAGCAACATGGAAGTAAAAAATGAACATTTAACTTTTTAGTCACAAAAATGATCTTTTAGCAACAATTTTTTATTTTCCCAAGGGTAAAAGGAGAAACTGGACCACGGATGTTGTTGTCCAATTTGTCCTGAGTACGCTGATACCTCATATGTGGGGGTAAACCACTGTTTGGGCGCACGGCAGGGCTCGGAAGGGAAGGAGCGCCATTTGACTTTTTCAATGAAAAATTGGCTCCACTCTTTAGCGGACACCATGTCGCGTTTGGAGAGCCCCCGTGTGCCTAAACATTGGAGCTCCCCGACAAGTGACCCCATTTTGGAAACTAGACCCCCCAAGGAACTTATCTAGAAGCATAGTGAGCACTTTAAACCCTCAGGTGCTTCACAAATTGATCCGTAAAAATGAAAAAGTACTTTTTTTTTCACAAAAAAAATATTTTAGCCTCAATTTTTTCATTTTCACATGGGCAACAGGATAAAATGGATCCTAAATTTTGTTGGGCAATTTCTCCTGAGTACGCCGATACCTCATATGTGGGGGTAAACCACTGTTTGGGCACATGGTAAGGCTCGGAAGGGAAGGAGCACCATTTGACTTTTTGAATGAAAAATTATCTCCATCGTTAGCGGACACCATGTCGCGTTTGGAAAGCCCCTGTGTGCCTAAACATTGGAGCGCCTCCACAAGTGACCCCATTTTGGAAACTAGACCCCCCAAGGAACTTATCTAGAGGCATAGTGAGCACTTTAAACCCTCAGGTGCTTCACAAATTGATCCGCAAAAATGAAAAAGTACTTTTTTTTCACACAAAATTTCTTTTAGCCTCAATTCTTTCATTTTCACATGGGCAACAGGATAAAATGGATCCTAAAATTTGTTGGGCAATTTCTCCTGAGTACGCCGATACCTCATATGTGGGGGTAAACCACTGTTTGGGTGCACGGCAAGGCTCGGAAGGGGAGGCGTGCCATTTGACTTTTTGAATGGAAAATTAGCTCCAATCGTTAGCGGACACCATGTCGCGTTTGGAGAGCTCCTGTGTGCCTAAACATTGGAGCTCCCCTACAAGTGACCCCATTTTGGAAACTAGACCCCCCAAGGAACTTATCTAGATGCATAGTGAGCACTTATAACCCCCAGGTGCTTCACAGAAGTTTATAACGCAGAGCCGTCAAAATAAAAAATAATTTTTCTTTCCTCAAAAATGATTTTTAGCCCAGAATTTTTTATTTTCCCAAGGGTAATAGGAGAAATTGGACCCCAAATGTTGTCCAGTTTGTCCTGAGTACGATGATACCCCATATGTGGGGGTAAACCACTGTTTGGGTGCACCGCAGGGCTCGGAAGGGAAGGCACGCCATTTGGCTTTTTGAATGGAAAATTAGCTCCAATCATTAGCGGACACCATGTCGCGTTTGGAGAGCCCCTGTGTGCCTAAACATTGGAGCTCCCGCACAAGTGACCCCATTTTGGAATCTAGACCTCCCAAGGAACTAATCTAGATGTGTGGTGAGCACTTTGAACCCCCAAGTGCTTCACAGAAGTTTATAACGCAGAGCCATGAAAATAAAAAATAATTTTTCTTTTCTCAAAAATGATTTTTTAGCCCACAATTTTTTATTTTCCCAAGGGTAACAGGAGAAATTGGACCCCAAAAGTTGTTGTCCAGTTTCTCCTGAGTACGCTGATACCCCATATGTGGGGGTAAACCACTGTTTTGGCACACGTCGGGGTTTGGAAGGGAAGTAGTGACGTTTTGAAATGCAGACTTTGATGGAATGCTCTGCGGGCGTCAGGTTGCATTTGCAGAGCCCCTGATGTGCCTAAACAGTAGGAACTCCCCACAAGTGACACCATTTTGGAAACTAGACCCCCAAGGGAACTTATCTAGATGTGTGGTGAGCACTTTGAACCCCCAACTGCTTCACAGAAGTTTATAACGCAGAGCCGTGAAAATAATAAATGTGTTTCCTTTCCTCAAAAATATTTTTTTAGCCCAGAATTTTTTATTTTTGCAAGGGTAACAGGAGAAATTTGACCCCAAAAGTTGTTGTCCAGTTTCTCCTGAGTACGCTGATACCCCATATGTGGGGGTAAACCACTGTTTGGGCACACGTCAGGGCTCGGAAGGGAAGTAGTGACATTTGAAATGCAGACTTTGATGGAATGGTCTGCGGGCGTCACATTGCATTTGCAGAGCCCCTGATGTGCCTAAACAGTAGAAACACCCCACAAGTGACCCCATTTTGGAAACTAGACCCCCCAAGGAACTTATCTAGATGTGTGATGAGCACGTTCAACTCCCAAGTGCTTCACAGAAGTTTACAACGCAGAGCCGTGAAAATAAAAAATCATTTTTCTTTCCTCAAAAAAGATGTTTTAGCAAGCAATTTTTTTTTTCACAAGGGTAACAGGAGAAATTGGACCACAATATTTGTTGCCCAGTTTGTTGTGAGTACGCCGATACCCCATATGTGGGGGTAAACCACTGTTTGGGCACACGTCAGGGCTCGGAAGGGAAGTAGTGACATTTGAAATGCAGACTTTGATGGAATGGTCTGCGGGCATCACGTTGCATTTGCAGAGCCCCTGATGTGCCTAAATAGTAGAAACACCCCACAAGTGACCCCATTTTGGAAACTAGACCCCCGAAGGAACTTATCTAGATGTGTGGTGAGCACTTTCAACCCCCAAGTGCTTCACAGAAGTTAATAACGCAGAGCCGTGAAAATAAAAAATAATTGTTCTTTCCTCAAAAATTATGTTTTAGCAAGTAATTTTTTATTTTTGCAAGGGTAACAGGAGAAATTGGACCCCAACAGTTGTTGCCCAGTTTGTCCTGAGTACGCTGGTACCTCAAATGTGGGGGTACACCACTTTTTGGGCGCACGTCGGGGCTTAGAAGGGAGGGAGCACCATTTGACTTTTTGAACGCAAGATTGGCTGGAATCAATGGTGGCGCCATGTTGCGTTTGGAGACCCCTGATGTGCCTAAACAGTGGAAACCCCTCAATTCTAACTTCAACACTAACCCCTAATCCTAATCCCAACTGTAGCCATAACCCTAATCACAACCCTAACCCCAACACACCCCTAACCACAACCCTAACCCCAACACACCCGTAACCCTAATTCCAACCCTAACCCTAATCCTAACCCTAATCCCAACCCTAGCCACAACTGTAACCCCAACACACCCCTAACCCTATCCGTAACCCTAACCACAAGCCACAAGCCTAATCTTAACCCTATTTCCAACCCTAGCCCTAATTCCAACCATAACTCTAATTCCAACCCTAACCCTAAGGCTATGTGCCCACGTTGCGGATTCGTGTGAGATTTTTCCGCACGATTTTTGAAAAATCTGCAGGTAAAAGGCACTGCGTTTTACCTGCGGATTTACAGCGGATTTCCAGTGTTTTTTTGTGCGGATTTCACCTGTGGATACCTATTGAGGAACAGGTGTAAAACGCTGCGGAATCCGCACAAAGAATTGACATGCTGCGGAAAATACAACGCAGCGTTTCTGTACGGAATTTTCCGCACCATGGGCACAGCGGATTTGGTTTTCCATAGGTGTACATGGTACTGTAAACCTGATGGAAAACTGCTACGAATTCGCAGCGGCCAATCCACTGCAGATCCGCTGCGGATCCGCGGCCGATCCGCTGCGGATCCGCGGCCGATCCGCGGCCGAACCGCTGCGGATCCGCGGCCGATCCGCTGCGGATCCGCGGCCGATCCGCTGCGGATCCGCGGCCAAATCCGCACTGTGTGCACATGCCATAACCCTAACCCTACCCCTAGTTCTAGTTCTAACCCTAGTTCTAACCCTAACCCTAGTGGAAAAAAAATATATATATATTTTCTTTATTTTATTATTGTCCCTACCTATGGGGGTGATAAAGGGGGGGGGGGTTATTTATTATTTTTTTATTTTGATCGCTGTGATAGAACCTACCACAGCGATCAAAATGTACTTTGCCGGCCGGCAGATGCGGCGGGCGCACTGCGCATGCGCCCGCCATTTTGGAAGATGGCGGCGCCCAGGGAGAAGACGGACCGACTTCGGGAGGCTCGGTAAGTATGAGGGGGTGGTGGGGGGGTGGATCGGAGCACAGGGGGGGGGATCAGAGGACCGGGGGAGCGGACAGGAGCACGGGGGAGCGGACAGGGGGACGGAGGGGGGTACCGGAGAGAACGGAGGACTGGGGAGGAGATCGGGGGCGGTGCGGGGGGGGGCAGAACATGATTTCCAGCCATGGCAGATGCTATTGCAGCATCGGCCATGGCTGGATTGCAATATTTCACCATTTTCATAGGTGAAATATTGCAAATTGCTCTGATTGGCTGTTGCACTTTCAACAGCCAATCAGAGCGATCGTAGCCACGTGGGGGCAAAGCCACCCCCCCGGGCTGAAATACAACTCCCCCTCTCCCTGCAGATCGGGTAAAATAGGAGTTAACCCTTTCACCCGATCTGCAGGGATGCGATCATTCCATGACGCCACATAGGCGTCATGGGTCGGATTGGCACCGACTTTCATGACGCCTACGTGGCGTCAAAGGTAGGGAAGGGGTTAAGAAATGGCAGTTAACAGGAACAGTGGAGGTCAAGATAAGGTCTGGAAAACCAAGCAAAATTACAGTGCCAGCTGCTCGTAGGATTGCTAGAGAGTCAAATCAGAACCCCCGCTTCACTGCGAAAGACCTTTAGAAAGATTTACAGACTCTGGAGTCGTGGAACATTGTTCTACTGTTCAGAGACACCTGCAAAAATATGGCCTTCATGGAAGAGTCATCAGAAGAAAACCTGTTCTGCGTCCTCGCCATAAAATTCAGCTTCAGAAGTATGCAAAAGAACATCTAAACAAGCCTGATGCATTTGGGAAACAAGTCCCATATACCAGTGAGGTTAAAATAGAACTTTTTGGTCACAGTGATCAAAGGTATGTGTGGAGATAAAAAAGTACAGAATTTCAAGAAAAGAACATCTCGTCAACCATTAAGCATGGGGGTGGGTCAATCATGCTTTGGGGTTATGTTGCAGTCAATGGCACGGGGAACATTTCACGAGTAAAGGGAAAAATGGATTTAATAAAATTTCAGCAAATTCTTGATGCACACATAGCACCATCTGTAAAAAAGCTGAAGTTGAAAAGAGAATGGCTTCTACAAATAGATAATGATCCTAACCACACATCAAATTCCACAATAGACTACCTCAAAAGATGCAAGCTGAAGGTCTTACAATGGCCCTCACAGTCCCCTGATCTGAACATCATTGAAAATCTATGGCCAGACTTCAAAATAGCAGTGCATGCAAGACGACCCAGGAATCTCACAGAACTGGAAGAATTTTCCAAGGAAGAATAGTTGAAAATCCCTCAAACAGTAATTGAAAGACTCTTGACTGGCTACAAAAAGCGTTTCAAAGCTGCGACACTTTCAAAAGGGCATGCTACTAGGTACTAACCATAATAAACCCTAAAGATAAAGTCTTTGCCATAAGTATTAAAAAAATAAATGTTATTGAGAAAATTTGTAAAAAAAAAAGCACATGGGGAAAAATATGAAGACAACACCCACAGGTATGTTAGCTCTCCTAAGTGTACATACTTTTCTTATTTACATCCAAAACCTGTAGGTTGACACAACTGTATATACACCATAAAAAAATAATAACACAGCCAATTTTCTTTTCTACAATAGCTCTATATAATGGTCCTTAATCCATGCACAGCACTTGAAGAAAAAAAGGCAAATCAATGTTTAGCAAAAACGCCATATTGCAATACCCATATATGTACATATGCTCCATTATAACGAAGTAATTACTTAATCTGGCTAGAAAGCCTAGTATGCTAATGTTGCCTTACAAAGTAACAAAGTGCATAGTGCTCCCGAAACGACTCTTTAAAATGGGCCGCCTACATTCGTCAGATTGCTTACGATGTCATATGCCCGATGCAGATTTTGTTCATATGATTTGGAGGTGCCCTGTAGTTCTCCATTACTGGAGAGAGGTAATAACATTATTAACGTCTTTATTGTCGATTCCTGTCCCGTTCGAACCATTGACCTGTTTGTTCGGGGTGTGGGATACGGAGGCTTGGGATCATTATACTGGGATCTTTCTCCGAGAGATGCTCTTTTTGGCACGGAAGGTGTTGGCGTTAAGATGGATGGGTGGCTCCCCCCCGACCCTTAGAGTTTGGATTGATCTGGTGAATTCGATTATCCCATATGAAAGAACAATGTATCAAAATAGAGGTTGTCCAGGTAAATTTGAAAAGATATGGGGCAGATGGAATTCCTCTTATCGTACTCTATAGTCTGCATTGACTAGACATCTACATAGAAAGGTGGGCTTGTGGTTTTCGGGGGCATCGCTCATAGAGCAGGATTCAAATCTGTTTTTCTTTCGGCGACTTACTGTTAATGGTTAAAGTTGTTAAAGTTGTATAATAGGTATTTTCTTATAAGGAACTATTGATTTACCATGCACATTCCATTATCTTTGTAACTTCTAATATGATGATGTTTTGCAACTATTTGTATTTCACGGTATAATTAATGACGATAATTGCAAATGTGTGCAATGTCTGTTTATTCTGAACTAATAAACGAATGTAAAAAAAAAAAAAAAAAGTGCATAGTGCTATTTAAGAATGTGCCTAGTGCTATTTAAGAAAGAGACATACAGACCCCCTCAGGAAGAAGCTTAAACGGAAAACGCGTGTCGGGGCCCGGACTACACGTGCAGGTTATGACTTTAACCTCTCTAAACATGTTGATTATGTTTGCCTCTACATGGTTTACTTGATGTCTCTGTCAACCTATGGGTTTTGGATGTAAGTAAGAAAAATATGTACACTTTGGAGGTCTAACATACCTGCGGGTGTTGTCTTCATATTTTTTCCCCATGTGTTTTTTAATTAATTTTAAAAAAAATTCTCCATAATTTTTTTTTTTATTCCTATGGCAATGACTTCTTTTTCTATGTAGGTTGAGTAGGGTGCCCAAACTTTTGCATCTGCCCATTTTCCTCTTTGTAATTTTTAAAATGTAAAAAATTAATATTTAGATTTTTTGCCTAAAATACAAAAGAAATGTGTCATCGTTAACTTTAGGTCTTTTAGAGAACATTTCATCTTCAACTAGCTTAAAGAGAAACTGTCACCCCCAAAATGGAAGGTGAGCTAAGCCCACCGCCATCAGGGGCTTATCTACAGCATTCTGGAATGCTGTAGATAAGCCCCCGATGTAACCTGAAAGATTAGAATAAGAGGTTACATTATACTCACCTGGGCGGGCGGTCCGGTCCGATGGGCGTCGCGGTCCGGGGCCTCCTATCTTCTTACGATGACATCCTCTTCTTGTCTTCACGCTGCGGCTCCGCCGTAAGTGTACTTTGTCTGTCCTGTTGAGGGCAGAGCAAAGTACTGCAGTTCGCAGGCACCGGGAAAGGTCAGAGAGGCCTGGCACCTGCGCACTGCAGTACTATACGCTGCCCTCAACAGGGCAGACAAAGTACGCCTGCGCCGGAGCCGCAGTGTGAAGACAAGAAGAGGACGTCATCGTAAGAAGATGGGAGGCCCCGGACCGCGATGCACATCAGACCGGACCGCAGCGGGAACGCCCCTGGGTGAGTATAATCTAACCTCTTTTCTCATCTTTCATGATACATCAGCGGCTTATCTACAGCATTACAGAATGCTGTAGATAAGCCCCTGATGCCGGTCGGCTTAGCTCAGCTTCCATTTTGGGGGTGACAGGTTCCCTTTAACTGTTCACAATAACAGGAAATTTGTCCAGGGGTGCCGAAACTTTTATATGCCACTGTATATGCTGCTATAAAAATGAATTCATCTCCTCAAATTAATTTTCCTGTCTAAAGTGTCAGTAATTCACCAAATGTTGTTTTACTTGTGTTGTGACTGTGTTTCTTCTGTTTGAAGTTGTGTTTGGAGTTGTTTTTCATCAAAGTCCGCAGGATAATTGGCTTAAAGCCATATTTTCAATCTTCTGTGTATAAGAGTTGTGTGTGGTCTACTGAGATAAGCCAGTAATAAATGCTTTATTAAAAGGGTGATTGGACAGAACTATGTCAAATAGAAATGGAAAAATGAGTGGTTGAAGCTGACGTTCAGCAAGTCAGTAAGTTGCCCCATTTAGCATGGGAACTGCATTACTCGATCTGGTGATGAGTGGCATTTGTATCTTCTGATCTAAAGTAATCAAAGGAATTCATCCAGATTGCATTTATTAAGAATTGCTTTTACCACTTTGAATTCCCTTAGTGCAAGAACATCACATATCTTCCTTTAAAGGTTAATCAGTCTTGCCTCAAAATAATCCCATTTCCGTTTTCATTTTCCTAGAGGGATTTTTTCTAATTTCACATCCGCAGTGACTCATTCATCTGAGTATTTCTTATTTTGAGAAGCTCACTATCATTCTGTATGCTGACGATGTTTAAAACTTCATTAGGGAACACTTCTAGTAGAAAAGAATGTTCTCACAAATATCAAACCCAGGACAGATGTACTTTAGCCCTTGGAGCTCCCAACGCCTGCTGACAGAAAACATCTGCTGGATGCTTTGTGAGAACACTCCCACACACTACTACTGAACTATTTGTTTGGCTGAACAGATTTCTCAGTGTGTTACTGAAATTTGCGTTTTCAAAACAGGTGTAAGATTTTGCCAGAGATACCCTGGAGCCCCTGTGACAAATCTCACATTTCTTTATATGTTATAACAAATGGCTATGCCATAATCTTTCTATGATTTACTTATAAATTGGAGGTTTATGAATGGTCATAGGAAATCTGGAGATTCTGAATGAAGCTGGTCACACATACAGTAGCTGATTGCCGAATGCTCATTCGGCTATAATCTACCTCTCCTGACTCATCCACACACATGACAATGGAAAAAGTCTCTGAAAACCAGCTATGTCAGCAACTCCTGAAAGGCAAAACTCAACAGTTCTGACTCCCTGACCCTTAACTCTCTCAACATCATCTGTTGGGGAAGAATCGTGAAGCATTCATACACGACTGTTGGCCGATCCCGCCAACATTGGCAGATTTGACTGACTTTAGGGTAATGATTATTGGGGCATTAAAATGTAATAACTAGCAATTACTGTATGTCACATGTCGGGAAGGAGAATTTTTTTTATAATAAATATTTTTATATTGAGGTGAATGTTTTCAGGGGAATCTTTTGCTTCATTTGCATTTCAGTCTTGGCCTTTGGGCATAACAGATGCTGGATCTATTTTTGGTTTCCCCTTGGGTCTGGGTATTTCTGATAGTAAAAACTGCACTGCAAATTACACAATTCTTACTATAAAAAATACTGATATCTGTGACAGAAAACTGAAAAGGGTAATGTGTGCAGAACCAACCTATAGTTATTGCATGTAATTTGGTGGGTGTATATGAGTCTCGAAAAACATGACTGTTTTCCTCCAGAAACAATAGTATAGTGAATAATACATATACTGTATGGCATCAACAGTTGTGTCATCACAATACATTGATGTTTTATTTCAGAGATAATTCATGTTTTTGTTATATGTAAATGAGGTGTTCTAGGCTATGGAGAGGACACTGATCTGCATGAGAATCTGCCTACAGAGATTATTGTACATGTAAGGGGATTTACCAGTGTAATGGCCACGCTCTGCTCTGCTGATCTTACTGCAGAGCTGTGTATGCCTGGTTATAACTGACACATCTGCAGGTTCCTCTCAATTTCAGCTTCCAGCTCACAGGCAGCCAGTGTTGCAATATTGTTGCTTTGCAGCTTTGTCACTCGCACACAGAAACAAAAGAGATGCTTTGCAACTGAACTGTGTCACTCGCACACAGAACCAGAACAGATGCTCTGCAACTGAGCTGTGTCACTCGCACAAAGAAATGAAAGAGATGCTCTGCAACTGAGCTGTGTCACTCGCACACAGAAACGAAACAGATGCTCTATAAAATACCCTGACTAGTGTTGCGCTTGCTCTGGAACTCTAGTGTGCTAACTGCACACATGTAGGAACCAGATCCACTGACTCTAGCTGCCTACCTACGTGTAGTCCCAAGGCTAGACAGACACACAACACGTGCAGACAGATTGGTAGAGTATCCACTGGCAACTGCCACACAAAAATGATACTAGCACACCGACATGTGCCTCTGAGAACCTTTTATACACAAGGTTCATATTTAGGTGAACATGACCTTGTCCGCGGTCCAATCCGGAGTGGCAACTCACCGAAGCAGCTGACGTCCAACCACCAATGTGGAGATGCCACATCACAGACATGCTCAGTACAGGGATTTCTGGACTTTGCCTCCCAAGTACCAGGGTGCCCCTGCATATTACTGGCTACAAAAGCAGTTAGCTGGAAAGTCAGCAGAAACCAATGGAACACCTCGAGCCTGAGCAAGACGCTGAGACCTATGTCTCTGCTGATCAGCACCCACAGCAGCCGAACCTGAATGGGAGACCGCAGGGACAGATAAGGCCTGGGATCTATCCCGTGGAGGGCAAGATTCCCGAGGCCTGTCAATGTGGTATCTGCCCAATATGAGACTAATAGGAAAGTGTGAAAATTACAATATTTTATTTTTTTTCAAATGATAGTGATAGTTGTAAATCAAAAAAAATCAACAAGCCTTTGAAAAAAACATGTTTAACACACATAAGTGAAATTATGAATTAATCAAGGTTACACAAGTTTGTTAGCATCAATAATTTGCTAATTTTGTCTCATCCGTGTCTTTTTGCAATTTTATGCTATTCTCTTCACTTTTAAATAGTGGGTTGGAACCGGACGTGGTTGTCTATACAAAAGTGAATGAATTATTACTTTTAAGAATAAGTAAAAAAAGTTGTACCTTTCACTCCAGCAGGACGGTGGATTAAAAAATGAAAAAAAAACAAAAACAAAAAAAAACAACGGCTCTAGACCGAAATTATATATCTAAGGATGTGCCAAATAAAGGTAACGCAGCCACAAACAAAACTGCATTCCTCTCATAATGAATTTCTCCTCACTACCAAAACATGAAAAAGAGAGTAGGTAATTTTTGATTAGAATCATAGAATGATAGAGTTGGAAGGGACCTCCTGGGACCTCCTGGGTCATCAGCTCAAAGTAGGATTCACTAAATCATCCCAGACAGATGTCTGTCCAGCCTCTGTTTGAAAACTTCCATGGAAGGAGAACTCACCACCTCTCGTGGCAGCCTGTTCCACTCATTGATCACCCTAACTGTGAAAAAATTTTTTTGAATATCTAATCTGTGTCTCCTCCCATTGAGTTTCATCCTATTGCTTCTAGTCTTTCCTTGTGCAAATGAGAATAAAAATAATCCTTCTACAATGTCATGTCACAACCCTTAAGATATTTGTAGACAGCTATTAAGTCTCCTCTCAGTCTTATTTTTTGCAAACTAAACATTCCCAAATCCTGCAACTGTTCCTCATATGACATGGTTTGCTGACCGGTCACCATTCTGGTCGCTCTTCTCTGAACTTGCTCCAGTTTGTTGATGTCTTTTTTAAAATGTGGTGCCCAAAACTGGACACAGTATTCCAGTTGAGGTTTGACCAAAGAGGAGTAGAGGGCAATAATGACTTTGTGTGATCTAGACTGTATGCTTCTGTTAATACATCCCAGAATTGCATTTGCCTTTTTTGCTGCTGCATCACACTGTTGACTCATGTTCAGTTTATGATCTATTAGTATACCCAAGTCTTTTTCACAGAACCGGAACAGATGCTCTGCAACTGAGCTGTGTCACTCACACACAGAAATGGAACAGATGCTCTGCAACTGAGTTGTGTCACTCACACACAGAAAAGGAACAGATGCTCTGCAACTGAGCTGTGTCACTCACACACAGAAATGGAACAGATGCTCTGCAACTGAGCTGTCACTTGCACACAGAAACAAAAGAGATGCATCTGCAACTTATTATAAATCCCCTGTAAAGGAAACCTGTCAGATCATTCAACAAGTAATTACATGACTATGTAAGCTATGAAATATAAGAAATGTGCCTTTATTAAACAAAAGGGCTGTTGTAGCGTCAAGAAATCAATTTTAATAATGACATGCAGTTTAGTCTGGAAGCGCTCTGGGAGGGACAAGTGCTCTTCTGCTACCTAGGCTCCCAGCTCCACTCTCAGGAAAAATCCGCCGTATACTAGCTGATTGACAATTAGAAAGTTTGTTTCCGATAAATATTAATGTTATGGGTGATATTCTAATTTTTTGTAGGTTTAGACTATTACTTCAAACTTTGGTAGAATAAATGATCCAGTTGGCGTTCATCAGCCTTTAACAACCCTTTTTTCTTTTGTATCTGTGTATGAAATGTTGGGTCTCTTACTAGCTTCTAATCTTGTCTACTATGGTTTATTTTTTTCTGACAGTTAATAGCAGAGGATCTGGCTGAGCCCTCCAAGAAGTGCTTTTTTCATGAGGTGTAGCATAGAATGCTTCAGTCCTTCTCTGCACACTTATCAGCAAAGATAAAGTTTTTCTAATCTGCTTTCATTCAGTGCCAGTCATGTACACACATTTGTAAGAGCTTCATAACTATACAAATTGGTTTAAATGAAGCATTTGGATATGACTACACAGAGATTACTATTAAGGTGATACTGATGCTTGATCTGATGAGAGGAGGTGAACATTGTTCAATTTGTGGATGAGCTACATGGCGATGATACTGAGTGATGACATAGTGATAGTTATATTTACATTGGAACATAGAGTAGAACATAGAGATTCAACTGCAAGATAACTACATGTAAAGTATGACAAGATATGACATTGGACTTCTGAATACTTTGCTAGAACAAGTGTTCTGAATTTTATATTTTGTAAATAATCACTCTCATTTTAATGAAGTCCTTTATTACTTATATACACTGATGTTTAGTCTGAAAACTCACTTAAAAGTGCAAACACCTAGGTGTCTCCCCTTTGTGTAACTTGCTGTCTTCTGCCTATTGTCAAATGTAATCCTCTAGCAGCAGAGAAACCTAGGCAGTTTTGACAGGAAGTGTCTCTTTATGTCTAGATTCTTAGTTACTCCCCTGTCTGTCCAACTGCATACAGACATAACAGAAAGGCAGGCTTTCAGTTGAGTCTAGCTAGGGTATTAGACAATGTCAGGTGCAATACATGCTGGGAAATAAGTCAAAGGTAAGATCTAGCACCTAAAGTGCTGTCAGAATGTTTATGACTAACTGCCCACTCAATGGAGTGGATGGAAAGTTACAAAATATGAGAACCAGGATATATTAGACTGGTTTGGTCATTAGAAGCAGTTTTAGCTTGTGGGAAATGAGAGCAGCAAGACCACGCTTTTACTTAGTTTGGATGAAATGACAGGTATGCTTTCACCTTTCCTTTTCATCATTATATATAGGGATGATTGCAGCTGCACCTCCATGTTTTTAAAACCTGAAAGGGATACTATCAAACTGATATAACTAATATTAAAGTTCATAAAGTAGTTGTCACAAGGTTATCCAAGTCTCCTGAATGACAAATTTATACATATTTGGGGTCTGGAAATATATTACTATATAACAAGGTAGAATTTCTGTCTACAAATCTATATATAAATATATATATATTGTGGTAGTTCACTCACGTGGCGACACACAGAGTAGGAGAAAATGGGAACACCGTCTATTTAAATCCTCTTTGGTGTATTGTAAGGCAGCATAAACCAAAAACAAAACAAGAAAAGAAAACAAAATGATGCAACACAGTCCGCATGTTGCGGGTGGCACCCCACTCTGGAGCAGCACAGGTTCAGTCTGTGCCCGACGAGCCACAAAGTCTCTGGAGAGTCCTCCCTCCAGGCTAGCTAAACCCAGACTGCCTGTAAAGCTCGGTTATTTCAACACAAGCCTGTAACTTCCCCATCATGTGATTGATCACATGATCATGACCTCATGCAGGTCCTGGCAGGTTTACCAGGGGAGATAAAGTGGACTTCTCCCACCCGCTCTATGAAGGTCCACATAAAACCAGTCCTTTTTCTGCAACTTAAACCTCACAACACGTAGTGTGCTGGAGAAAAAATGCTCTGATTTCACATCACTGACACCGTTAAGCGCAGTGACACATATCTCCCCTCTATCCCCTTACCATAGACTCTGTCACTATATATATATATATATATATATATATACATATATATATATGCAGCTGTATTCTGTGAATGAAAGTAATTTGTAATTTGTTTAAAATACTGATATCGTGTCAAATGGGTGACAAATATTGTGTGAACTGAGGCTCTGTTCACATCTGTAAGTCCTCTGTTGCAGATTCTGTCATGTTTGATGGGAATAATAACACAGGATGCACAGCTATTTTGCCATCAAAATGATGGACACCATCACAGAACCTGAAAGACCCCATTATCATAGAATCATAGAATGTTAGAGTTCGTGTCCAACCCCCTGATCAATGCAGGATTCACTAAACCATCTCAGACAGATGTCTGTGTAAAGATTCCCAGATCCTTTACCCGTTTCTTGTAGGACATACTTCGCAGTCCACTCACCATCCTGGTAGGGTCAGTAGGTATAAGTCAGTAGGGTCGATTAATTTTGTTTTCTGTGTCAATGGTGAAACAAAACAATAAGATTGGTCAAGGGGTGGGAACCTAGCCTAAACCTATCCTGACGTACTAAACACATGGTTCCTATATGCTAACACAACTTAGCATCATAAATTTGATGATTCAAACCTAATTATTTAACATTTGAAACTATCCTAAACATTTTATTTTGCTTGTCATGTTCTAATAATGCCAGTTTCTATTGATTTTCTGTGTTCGATTTTTGTTGTATATTTTAAGTGATTGATTTGTCTTATTCATTCCCAAAACATTCTCCGTGCTTCAAATATTTATGCCGAATTTTTGATAGATACCATATTGATGCATTATTACGTGAATCAATACCACATTACACATGTCTCCATTTGTGCATCTATGAGAAAAAAAAATATTTTTAGATATGGAACTAGTTTAAACCTTGTTTGGTATTACAGATTCCTATCCGAAAAGCATAGCCTAACAATTGTGTAATTTCTGTGATCAAGCAGTTGAAACGTGTTATAACATTCTCAGATCTTTTCTATTATGACCATATCTTAGAACTTGCAATTACATTAGAGCAGAGGTGGGGAACCTTTTTTTTGTCAAGGGCCATTTGGATATTCATTCGGGGGCCGTACAGAATCAACCTGAAAATCACCCTGCTATATTTGGTCAAACAACTAATCAACTCACCCCTAATGTGATGGCTGGAGCTGCTTCTCTTTCATGCTGATGTGATGTTAGATGGTAACAATGATGATGCCACTTCCAACTGTTTTTCCAGATTGGCGTCAGTCTGGACTCATAGTCAACTCTTTGTGATAAGTTTTGTAAAGAACTCGCAGCAGTAAGTTGTTCTGAACACAAAAGTAGATTATACTATATGTCTCCTCAAGGTGGGAAATTCATCACAGTCATGTGGGACTGGTACATGTACATCACATAGGTGACACTGGGACTGGTACACATACAGCGGATGAAATAGCTATTGAACACGTCACCAATTTTCTAAGTAAATATATTTTGACAGGTGCTATTGACATGAAATGTCAGTAACAAACCATTCTATGTAGATGGACGAAGGAGGAGCTAGAGACAGAGCTCCTCCCTCTCCTATTTACATAAAATCTCAGTAGCAGCTGCCATCTCCTATCTCAGTAATTGGAAAGTCGGTCTTCACTGAATACAGATTTTACCTCAGAAGTGAGAATTTTGGTAATGACTGATCAATTCTAGCAGAGAAAGAAGCAGATCTCTGTGCTGAGATATATTACATAGTTGATTATTTTCATGTGTACCATTGATTTATGTAATAAAAAGTAAAACTATGGTTATGCTATAGCATTTAAAACCTAGATAAGATTGTTAATTTTCAGAGCAAACAGAAAAAACATTTTGAAAATGAAGCCCATGTACTATATAACACAGCCCACGCAGTATATAGCAGCCACGCAGTATATAACACAGGCACTCAGGCGACGTAGTATATAGCACAGGCCACGCAGAATATAACACAGGGCACGTAGTATATAGCACAGCCCATGCAGTATATAACACAGCCCACGCAGTATATAACACTGCCCATGTAGTATATAGCAGCCACGGAGTATATAACACAGCCCACGCAGTATTTAGCAGTGTGGGCACCATATCCCTGTTAAAAAAAATAATTAAAATAAAAAATAGTTATATACTCACCTGCCGGGATCCAGCGAACCTCTGGCAATGCTAAGGCCGCTAAGTCTTCTGGGTAATTTCGCAATGCATCTCTGGGAACGGAAGATGGCGGCAGGCGTGAGCGCATCGTCGGACGACGGAAGGTGAGAATAGCAGGTTTTTTGTTTTTTTATTATTTTTAACATTAGATCTTTTTACTATTGATGCTGCATAGGCAGCATCAATAGTAAAAAGTTGGGGACACACAGGGTTAATAGCAGCGTTAACGGAGTGTGTTACCCGCGGCATAACGCGGTCCGTTACCGCTGGCATTAACCCTGTGTGAGTGGTGAACGGAGGGGAGTATGGAGCGGGCGCTGGGCACTGACTGCAGGGGAGTAGGGAGGGACTAATCGGACTGTGCCCGTCGCTGATTGGTCGCGGCAGCCATGACAGACAGCTGGCGAGACCAATCAGCGACGCGGGATTTCCATGACGGAAGTTGCCGACAGAAAGACGGAAGTACCCCTTAGACAATTACATATATAGATACCACCGGACTCTTTTCATTGGGTTACATTAGCTTCAAAAAGATTGTAAATTTGAGTTCAAGCTGTTGAATATTTCATTTTTCAATTTAGCTTGATTACAAATAATATACCAATATGTACCCATATCTACAGGTTTAGTATTGATGTTCCACTTACGTTATTCCTCAATTCACATAACAGATGTTTTTTTAACTGTATGAACAAGGGTTTCCCTCATTGCTGTTATTATGTAAACAGTACTAAGATACCTGTTTTTAAGTTTTCAAATAAGTCATTTTTCCAAATGTGTAACATTCTGCTCACAAAATGAATATATTGATACATACGGAAGTTACTAGGCTTGAGCATTGTTATGTTAGATTGCCATCTGTTGTAAGAAAGTTAAACTGCAAAAGTAATACTTATGTGATGAAATGTAAACTATTTTATTAGTCATTACAAAAATACTATGAAACTGAGTTTAACGGCAGAATTATAAACAATCTGAAATTCGCAGTTTAAATGATCTTTGAGAAGAAAGAGAAAAAGAAACAAATAACTAAAATGAGAATTGTATACACAGTAGCTCAACCAGGGTGATATAGTGAGTTTAGTAAATCATACCTGTTTCAGTATAACTTTGCTCCATTGTTGGTCATTTGCAGTCATGTTCATCTGCAATTTCTCATCTCCAACTAGCATTCACCATGGAAATTTCTTTAGCAACATTATAAGTGTATCATAAAAACTTGATATAAAGGGAAACTATCTTTTTGTAAGTTTTAAAATTGGCAGAGAAGTGAACAATCACATTGGTACAATATGCTAAATAAGATCAAGCAAAAATAGAGGGGACCCCACGTCTTTTTAAAATTTATTTTAACATAGTGCGCCGGGCCAATCACAGCCATGCCAATACTTGTTCACCCATCGGTTTCTCTCATCACTAATGGCCAGTATCTTTAGCAAGGAATCTTGGGTGCCTGGAGCAGGGCAGCACAAATCTTTTGACTTCATTCTTAAATTATAATTGATAGCTAATCCAATATTTCCAGAAAGAGAATATCTGAGAGCAATACCCAAAATATACTGTTTGTGAAAATGTTCCCTCCTGTTTCTCACATCTCTTGCACAAATCTAATGTCTACAGGACCAATTTACATAGAGAGCAAAGCGTCCCGTAACACCTGCTCAGAAACCTATAGGAATTGCCTTGTTTTCAATCAAAATTCTAAACTATTTCTGCTTTGGCTCAATTAAATAAGTTAGATGAAAATTATACTTCTTAGGGTTTGTTCCCACAGTCAGTAAATGCTGCGGGTTAGACGCTGCGTACATCCACAGCGGCCAGATGTTACAGCATAGTGGAAGGGATTTCATGAAATCCCATGTTCACTATGCGTGCATGGACGCCTCCGGCTTCCCTGCGTAAACGGACATGTGACGCGTCTTTCCAGACCGCAACATGTCTATTTATCTTACGGAGACGCTCAGTCTCCGCAAGATAAAGATCACCAGTCCAATGTAGTGAACGCATTCAAAAGCCGGCAGCTCTGTGGACGGAGCGGACATGTGCTGCGTCCAAAGCGTTGCCAGTTTCTGCCCATGGAAACATACCCTAAGGCCAGTGTCACACTTGTGAGTCTAGTGCGAGAAATTTGCACGAGTCTCTCGCATCAAGTCCCGCACTGCCGCCGGCACTCGGGACCGGAGCATGTAGCTGCATAGAAATACATGCAGCCGCAAACTCCGGTCCTGAGTGCCAATGGCTGTGTGGGACTTGATGCGAGAGACTCGTGCGAATGTCTCGCACTGGACTTGCAAGTGGGACACCAGGCTAAGTGAGATATTTTCGATCTAGGTATTTGAGTGTCCTTAATAGTTCCAAGGGTATAACCTTCCTTTTCCTATAAAATACTTGCTTGTATCAGAAACATAACACTTTTGTGTGAAGTAAAATTATATTTTTTCCTTAAAGGGAAGGTGCCACCAGTTTTCTTGTAGTTTGTTTTTTTGTGAAATTAAGCTTAAAATAGTAAATAAAATGTACTAATGCAATGTTTGCACTGTTTGCAAACATTTCTATATGAAAAATATTATATATTTTCTTACAAATATATATATTGACCACTAGGGGGAGCATTTTCCATTTTAGACCTCAAGCAGCTATAGTAAGACTTACCAGCTTTACTGTTAGCTGGAAAATCTGGGCAGTAACTGCTGACATCAGCATTTCCCTCCCCTTTTGGGTGGTCTAATATCCCTGGGGCAGAATGAAGAGCAGCATCACAGGGCAGAGCCATTTTGTGTGTGACTGCCCTGTGATCTGCTATCACCAGCAGTTAGTGCATCAGAAGCACAGTTAGTTTATGTGGTGTGTATGGAGCAGCATTGTCTGTGCAGAGCTGTCTGTGACTCATCCCTCAGTAAGATAAGAAGGAGCTCCAGGTCTGCAGTGAATGGCCAGGCATTGTGGGGGGAGGGGAGAGATACATTGTATGGCTGAGAGAGGTGTCAGGTGTCACCTCTCTCTGCAGGCTGGGAATGGAGCTCCTGTGATAGAGAGTAAGTGGAGCTGGGCAGAGAGCACTGGGCTATAATAAAATGGCGGCTAGTCACACCTACAGCAGTGAGTTGTGCAGCCCACAGAGGCGTGCCCAGCTCACTGCTAACGCCTCTCCAATGTTAAAGATAGGGTCAGCGCCGGTCTATTATCTCCTATGTCCATGGGGTGCTGTAAAATGACACTGTTAGTGTTGTGAACTGCTGTGAAACCAAGATGTCAGCCCCCAGTTCCTTCTTTAAACACATATAACACACGAAATCTGTTTCACATGCATTTAAAACTTGGTTATAGCAGCATGTTATGCTACATTACAGTGATTTATTAATGATCTACAAACGCGGTACCTTACCTTTAAAGAAGCACTCCCATCAAAATGTTATCATATTAATATATTGCAGTCATCTTATTATATAACACTGTACTTACAACTGCTAATTTTGCCCTTCCACCCAGTTAATTCTTCTTAGAATTCTTTACATTAGGTCCATGACATGACGTGTATAAAAACTGACTAGCTGAATCCTTCTAATCTCTATGTAGAAACAGGAGGTCAATTTCCCTGTATGACTCATCAGTCACTGCAACAGTCACTGGCAGGAGGGAGGGGAGGAACAGCTGGCTCAGGAGTTGTAGAGAGGAATGATTTCTTCCTGTTTCTACATAAAGCAGAGGAAAGAGATGAATTAGCTGAGTAGAAAGACAAAATGAGCAATTGTAAGTATACAGTGCTATATAATATGACTGCAATACAGTAAATGGGTTGTCTCATGAACAAAGCTCATTTTAATCAGTTTGGAATAACAATAATTTCCACAATTGGATGGGTTTTTTTATGTGTCTCTGCTGTGTCTGACCATACTGAAACATGGTCTGATCTTATCACATCTCCTGGGAAGGAGAGGAAGCAAAGGAGAGTATTCTGACATTACAACATGGGATCACAAATAATCCTTTCTTTGAGGTAAAACATTTTTTAAAAACAAGCAGGGAGATGTTTTATCTCACAAAGCAATCAGCTGTGATCCTGTGCTGTAATGTTTGTATTCTTTTTGCTTCCTCCCCAGCCCAGGAGATGTGGTGTGATCAGACCATGTTCCTGCACGGTGGGACACAGCCATTACACAGTACATAACAGGCACATTTATAAGATTATCTCAACACAGGAACATTTTATTAAACACATACAATTGTGGAACTTATTATTCCAAAATCAACTTTAAAATTAACTTTGTTTGTGGGAAAACCCCTTTAAGAAGATAAAAACTTTTATGGGATTATTTCTTTAAATTAGCTCTGTCTTTAGATGTTCTAATGTTTATTCTCTGTTTTAATGTTCTACTCATATCATACTAAAAACCATTTTCGACAACATGTGACAAATGTACCATTAATAAGCTTTATATATCCTTCTTATGTAGGGGCAACCAGGAGCACTTGGCAATCAAGGTGCCTCAGGGCCACCAGGACTTATTGGAATAGAAGGATTACCAGGTCGTAAAGGAGACAAAGGTGAAAGAGGTCATCCAGGGGTCAGTGGGCCACTTGGAGATAAGGTAATATGGGGCGTTATAATTACAGAATTTTTTTTATTATTTTGTTATGTCATCGATGTTGAAATAAATGGCTACTAGATGTTATTCCAAAACTAAACCAAAGATGATTCCCTGCATACTAGTTCAAAAGGACTTGGTGGTGTTTCACTCCTATGATATTGATGATCCCTTAGGATAGGTCATCGCTGTCAGTTCAGTGGGAGTCCAAAGGCTCCCAGATGTAAACAGTTGTGGATTTACAGTACCGCTCCATCAAATGATTAGTGGCTGCTGCCGCTACTGCAGACCGACTTCTGTTCTAATGAATACGGAGCAGCAATCAGTTGATAGAGCTGTGATGTTCAATGTTTACATCCGCTGGAGCTGACAACAGCTGATCAGTGTGGACCTCCACCGATCTAATGTTTAATACTGAAGGCCTAGCTGAGATACATCATCAATATCTTAGTAATAACCACTCTTTACGTTTTGTTTCCCAAAAGTAACAAGGTATAATACATTATACTTTTTAATTAAATAAAATGATTACATTTTACACAAAACCATGAACAGATATTTTAAGTACGTTAACATTAATTTTGGTGATAGTTTTCCTTCTATCACCAAATCACATCGATGTGATTTTGGTGACTAATGTAAAAAGGTTTTAGTTAAAATAGTTTTTTTCTTTTTTTTTCTTTTAGGGTCAAAGTGGTGTCACAGGATTTCCAGGGGCGAATGGTATACCTGTACGTATGACAACCTTATACTTCTCTAACAACTAACATGCGGTGCTTTGTTTTTCTTTTTTTTTTTTATTAAAAAGTAGTATAAAGACAATCTGGTCACTAGAATTTTGCTACTCTACCTGAGAGCAGCATGTTGTACGTGCGAGATCCAGATTTCAGTGATGTATCACTTATTGGTCTACTTGCTGTCATTTTGATAAAATCAATATTTTATCTGCTGCAGATCTAGCAGTTCTCTGAATGCTGAGCTCTGCATAACTTTACCTACACCACTGATCATCAGCTTTCTGGTACAGTGTACTGTGGGCAGCATGGTGGCGCAGTGGTTAGCACAGCAGCCTTGCAGCGCTGGAGTCGTGGGTTCTAATCCCACCTCGGACAACATCTGCAAAGAGTTTGTATGTTCTCTCCGTGTTTGCATAGGTTTCCTCTGGGCACTCTGGTTTCCTCCCACATTCCAAAGACATACTGATAGGGAATTTAGATTGTGAGCCCCATCGGGGACAGCGATGATAATGTGTGCAAAACTGTAAAGCGCTGTGGAATAATATGTTAGCGCTATATAAAAATAAAGATTATTATTATTACAGTGTGTATAGGCATTGAGCAGCCAATCAATGGTTGGTGAAGGGTTAAACAGGGCTCATGACTATAGAGCCTGGTAACATATTCCCTTTAACATGATATTTGCAACAAGTGATACTTGAAAGGAGTGCCCTGATGTTCAATGTGTGTAAAAATGTTTTTAATTATCATGTGCACAGGGTCATGTTGGACAAGGTGGTTCAAGAGGAAAACCAGGATTGGATGGTTGCAATGGAACAAAGGGAGATGCTGGCAAGCATGGGCCACAGGGTCCAGGTGGTTCTTCAGGCTATCCTGTAAGTACTATAAGAACTGATAACAATTCTTCTTGCCTTTATGAGAACTGGGTTCAGAGAAAGAACAACATTTAGTAAGCTGCTTTTGACAATCAAAATGATTATATTAACAATATAACTGGCTATGTTTCATGCTGCAAGAACGTCAATATATGTGATTGTCTGAGCAGATTGTGCTATATAGCAGTATGCCATTAAAGATATTACCTTGACATTGTGCCAGCCTGATTTTCTTGAAGTAACCATTAGCTGAAATGATCACTCTTCCCTGACTGCATTCATTTCTTGGAAACACATGTTGTTGCAAGGAGATAACTATTTTCATTGAAGTGCATATAGATATACGCTAGTAATTAAAAAAAAATTAAAAGCAGTAACATGAAATAAAAAACATACAAAATGCAAATAAAGTTTTTCAAACCCTTGCCTCAACTTAACAGTAATCTTTGGGACCTTGGCATTAAAGTATTGAACCTCTAGAATATCACAAACTATATGTTATATCAACGTTCCAAACTTCTATGAAGCACCTGGGGGTTCAAGGCACTCACCACAGATCTAGATAAGTTCCTTGAGGGGTCTAGTTTTTAAAATGGGGTCTCTTGTAGGATTCCACTGCTTAGGCGCATCAGGGGCTCTCCAAATGCGACTTGGTGTCCCCTAATGATTTCAGCAAATTTTACATTCAAAAAGTTGTATGGCGCTCATTTTCTTCTGAACCCTGCTATGCACCAAATCAGTGGTTTCCCCCCACATATGGGGTATCTGAGTACTTGGGAAATGTTGCACAACAATTGGACAGTGCATCTTCTCCTGTTACCTTCGTGAAAATAAAAAAAATTGGGAATAAAGAACTTTTTTGTGGGAAAAATTAGATATTTTTATTTCTACTGCTCAACATGCTAAACTTTTGTGAAGTACCTCAGGGTTCAAAGTGCTTACTAAACTTCTGGATAAGTTCCCTGAGGGGTCTAGTTTCCAAAATGTGGTCCCTTGTGGGGGTTCCACTGGCACATCAGGGGTTCTCCAAACGCAACATGGTGTCCACTAATTATTCCAGCAAATTTTACATTCAAAAAGTCAAATGGCGGTCCTTTCCTTCCGAGCTCTGCCGTGCACCAAAGCAGTAGTTTTCTGCCACATATGAGGTATCAGCGTATTCAGGAGAAATTGCATAACAAATTTTGGGGTCCAATTTTTCCTGTTACCCCGGCAAAAATAAAAACATTTGGGTCTAAAGTAAAATTTTTGTGAAAAAAATTTAAATGTTAATTTTTTCCTTTTACATTCCATTAACTCCTGTGAAGCACCTGAAAAAAATAATAAACTGAATGTGGTTTTGAATACCATGAGGGGTGCAGTTTTTAGAAAATTGCAAAATGTTCTACATTTTTCGACAAATTTCCTATGTGAAACAAATGTTACCACTATCATTAAGTACAATATGTCCGAAGAAAATGGTCTCAGAATGGTGGGATCCGTTGAAGCGTTCCAGTGTTATTACCACATAAAGTGACACTGGCCAAAATTTTAAAAGTTGGCCTGGTCAGGAAGGGACAAACTGATAGTTCGGGAACGTACAAAATAACAATAACAACCCCTCCAAACGCTGACACTCATGTACATACACTCACCGGCCACTTTATTAGGTACACCATGCTAGTAACGGGTTGGACCCCCTTTTGCCTTCAGAACTGCCTCAATTCTTTGTGGCATAGATTCAACAAGGTGCTGGAAGCATTCCTCAGAGATTTTGGTCCATATTGACATGATGGCATCACACAGTTGCCGCAGATTTGTCGGCTGCACATCCCAAAGATGCTCCATACAAGGCAGGATGGATCCATGCTTTCATGTTGTTTACGCCAAATTCTGACCCTACCATCCGAATGTCGCAGCAGAAATCGAGACTCATCAGACCAAGCAACGTTTTTCCAATCTTCTACTGTCCAATTTCGATGAGCTTGTACAAATTGTAGCCTCAGTTTCCTGTTCTTAGCTGAAAGGAGTGGTACCCGGTGTGGTCTTCTGCTGCTGTAGCCCATCTGCCTCAAAGTTCGACGCACTGTGCGTTCAGAGATGCTCTTAGGCCTACCTTGGTTGTAACGGGTGGCGATTTGAGTCACTGTTGCCTTTCTATCAGCTCGAACCAGTCTGCCCATTCTCCTCTGACCTCTGGCATCAACAAGGCATTTCCGCCCACAGAACTGCCGCTCACTGGATTTTTTTTCTTTTTCGGACCATTCTCTGTAAACCCTAGAGATGGTTGTGCGTGAAAATCCCAGTAGATCAGCAGTTTCTGAAATACTCAGACCAGCCCTTCTGGCACCAACAACCATGCCACGTTCAAAGGCACTCAAATCACCTTTCTTCCCCATACTGATGCTCGGTTTGAACTGCAGGAGATTGTCTTGACCATGTCTACATGCCTAAATGCACTGAGTTGCCGCCATGTGATTGGCTGATTAGAAATTAAGTGTTAACAAGAAGTTGGACAGGTGTACCTAATAAAGTGGCCGGTGAGTGTATTCTCTGCCAGGTCATATGAATGGAATAGAAGGGTTCCACTGCAGATCTTCCTCTGTTAGCCAGACGAGGCAGCTGGAGAAATGAGCAGAGGGCCTATTAATTTTAATGAGCATCATATAAAGACATCATGAACCTAGAGGAAACAAGCAAAGTTATCACAGTGGTGCACACTGTGTAATAGACTTGGAACATCTTAAGAGACATTAAACATTGACCGCTTCCTTTCACCTGTTTTCTTGGTTGAGCTTCTTTAGACCAGTATTTTGCAGCATTCTGGTCCATTTTAGGACTCCTCTGCCCTGCTTTTTTTTTTCTACATTTTTGAAAAGTGTACAGCGAGATGCAAAAAAGCATTTAATCAGGCAAAAAATCTGGTTTGTGTGCCCTACAGAATTTTGCCACATAACCCTAGCTCTTGGGTTTTCTAAGCCAGGACAAGTTTTCTTTGTAGTGTGTTACTTGTATGTTAAATATACACTTATTTTATGTTACAGGGGGAACACGGTCTCAAGGGACAGAAAGGTGAACCTTCTTATATATCAGGAGACTTGAAATTGAAGCTAATGGTAAGTGCACCATTAATACAGATTGTACAGTCTTTGTACTATTAGGAATATTTACAAGCTAATATGTACACAGGACACCTTATGCTAAATATCTGCACATAGCAGAGCCATGTGTGTGAGGCTGCAGAGCAGCCCAGGGACTCGATGTGCTGCTGCTGCTTCATTGTGCCCTCTAGTAAAATATTGTCAACTAGAAACAATTTTTCTTGAGGAGATTACTTCTGTATTAAGCCATGCAGGGGCGCATTTCACAATTTTCCAAATGTGCCATTACTAAATATTTCAACAGAAAAATCCTGTTGTCTTCTGGAATCATACAGTATTGTCTTATGGAGTCATATTGATGTGCCCTATTTCCATTCTGTATTACAGGGAGGAGCCATATTACCTTCATGGGCATAAAACCTTTTGCATCAGATCCAATTTTAGGGCACAAAATACTTGCTACATATTTTAAATCCTTTAAAAAAATCTAATTCTGATAGAAGTGTTGCAAACTGAAGAAAAAATCATTGGGATTATTTAAATCATTTTTCTATTATGTTTTATGCCACAAAATATACAAACTTTCTTAATAGAACATGTTGACATGCTCTATAACATACTTGGTTATCTCAGGGCACCAAACATATGGAAATATTAAGCTCTGCTGTATTTTCAACCACTACTACATACTTTGTTAATGTGGTTTGTTGTTTCTCCTTTTCTCCTTTTAGGGGGATCCTGGTGTACCCGGAATTACTGGAGTTCCAGTGAGTTATATTATTTATAACATTTTCATTTTCAGTGTTTTTTGCTGCTCAATTCTTATAAACTTTTGACTTTTACAGGGTGCCAGAGGTTCTCCTGGAGTTATAGGATTCATTGGCCCAATGGGTCAACCTGGATATCCTGTAAGTGCATTTGATGTAAAGGGACAATAAAAATACTCCAATACTCTCCACATTAAAATTTTCCCGGGAGACTAATATATTCTTGGTTTACTTGTATGATATATGAAAAAAAAGAGACAAGCTAAAGACAGTAGCTCAGCTAAAAGTGTGTCAAAGGGATCCTCTTTTAAACCCTTGGCGACATCCACCATACATATATAATGGATGTGTATGCTAAATTAATAGAGCAGGCTCAGGAGCTGAGCGTGTTCCAGCTCTGTTGTGAAAGATGCCTATAGTGCTGTCATGGTGTTTGCCATGTTTGTACGCCTATAAAGACCAGCCTGTCACTAGAGTTCATAAGAGATTGCAGGATTTACAAATGATCAAATGATCGCAGCTTCACGTTCTTTAAGGGAAAATAATGAAAACTGTAAAAATAAAACTACAAATATTTGTAAAAAATATTACTAAAAATATAAAAGTTTGAGTCACCCCCTTTTCTTGAAATGTTACAACACAATATAGAATATGTTATAAAATTAACAAATTTCACCAGATGCTTTTTTTTCCAAACTAATGAAATATGATATGTATTCTATACCATACACACAGTAAAAATTAGATCAGGAAGACATATAGACTAGATTGTACTAAATGGCACAAGTAAAAACAAATGTTTGTCCCACAAAAAACAAGCCCTTATATAACGCTATTGCCAGAATAACATAAACTTATGGCTCTGTGTAATTCAAACATTAAGGAGTCCCGCTAATTATACAAGCTCTCATAAATCTATTATATACGGATACCAGTACTATATTGGTAGTGCACCTATATATTGCAGCGACTCATATTAACGTATGGTATAAGGAGGACTAGAGTCTGAATAGGATAAAAGAATATCAAAGTTTATTAGTTACAATAGAAAATAATCACAAAATATATATCAATACATCATAATAGGTACAGTTGTGATGTAATCCAAAGGTAAAAAGTTTTGACCAAGGAATAGATCAGGACATGATAAGTAAGATACGTGCAACGAAAAATCCTATAGTTTCAGAAAGAGACATATGAGTAATCTGATGTCAATAATTAATGTAATCCAAAGATAGGAAAGGTTTAGATAGTAGGACAATAGCTCAATGTCTGTTAGAAAGTAACAGCAGGTTCATGCTGGACGTATTATGTATTATGAAGGTAGTGGTTAGAATGAGTTATTTACCCATTATATTAAGTAGTCCTGTCTGCTCCATGGCCGTGTTCCCCAACGCGCGTTTCGCGTCAGTGTCCCTTCTTCCTGAGAGAGAATAATGATCACCATAACAAAGTCTTATGAATTTCCATCTGCAGAAAGCTGAGTTATACTCAATAAATGAATGAATGTGATAATTGAATGATGTTATTGAGCTTAGTGCTAACATTTTGAAGACCTGTAGATTCCAAAGAACCTACTAGTGATTTGCTGTTCATTATAACAAACCATTGGATTTCTCTACAGGGATCTCCGGGGCCTCCAGGAGCACCAGGACCACCTGTAAGTTTTATAAAGATGCAAATCACATGATATTTTAATATATCAACTAAATTTAAATTGTCAATGCGGTAGAAATACCGTGAAGAGAAACAACATATATAGCTTCTATGTAAACTTAGTAACTAATATGTTGACAGCAAAGTGTCTTGAATTCTTTTATTTTTCATTTTATATTAATTACATTATTGAAATTAAAAAATGTTTCCAGCTTACTTGCTACACGTGAATATCGCTGGCTGAGCATCACGTTGTTTATATGGCGTATTAAATAAGTTTTTCTCTACTTAAAATGTTTTCAATAGGCCAAGGGTGGTATAATAAAAAAAAAAAACTAATTCCTTTACTGAACTCCTAGACAAGTGAACCACCGCACATGCTACTCTGTCCCTTGCCGGTCTTGGAGCATCAAGTTTTGGAAGGGTAAATATTCACATGACTGCTGCAGCTGCTGCTGATTGGCTGCAGCCTTCACAACTCACCTACACTGAAGAAGCTAGTGTGGATGGAAGAGAAGGCTGCAGCCAGTGGGGTCTGATTGGTGCAGCAACCATGTGGCCACCCCTTTGAATGTTGATGCCCTAAAACTGGCAGGGCCTGTATAGAGGAACAGCACCGGCCTTGGAGGTAAATTAAGCAATTTTTATTATTATCCCACCCTAGACCTATTGCTAATAACTTTTAAAGTAAGGGAAAAACAGTATAAAATTTACTTAACTGTCAGATTTCATAGTTTGGTTTTAAATACAAGAGATTTATGTGTGTAACATAAAAGATAATATATTTAATATACTAAAATAAAATAGTTTAATTTAAAAAAAATGTTTAGGAATATCCTTTTCTTTTTTTATGCTTTAGCATTTATTTTGTCTTTTTTTAAGGGTAGTAAAGGCATTGGATTTTATGGACAGAAAGGAAAACAGGTAAACAACACTTTATTACATAAGAAAATATTCTAGGTAGTGATGTTACATAGTGATTATATGGGTTATCTCTTCTTCATAAAAGTGTAAAATTGCATAGTGCTCATAAAAAGCAAGCAACTTTGTAATTTATACCTCAAAGCTCAATTCCATGATTTCTGGTCACTTCTCCAATCTGTTGGTCATCTTCCTAGGCAAAGAGCATGTGCTTGTAAGCTGTCTGCTATTGAGCTTGCAAGCTCTGCTCTGAAGCTGGCCAGATTTCTGTGCTATTGTGCTCCTCCAGTGCTATAGAAGCAATGCTGCCTCATATAGCGCTATTGGAGAGTGAACATTTCCATTGCCTCAGATATACTGATGGCCCAACCTGTGAATCATCAGGATTGTATTATTCCTGACAAGCAGAAAAGCAGGCAGGGGAGCAGTGGGCTACTGATGATAGGATCCTGAGAAAACCTCTTTGAAAGAAATTTGTCACTCGATTCATGCTGCCCAAATTACTAGTAGTATTCATTATGCCTTAACCAGTGCACGATTGTAACCAGGTATTTTTACGAAATGCTCTATAGTTTGAAGAATTTGCTTAGGACTGTATGGAGAGATGGCACTACTCCAGCGTCAGTGTAATGCACGCACTACTATGCCATAGGTCACATACCTTGTGGTGTTTGGATGTTACCACTTCACTATGGCAGGGACAAAAAATAAAAGAACCTCTGCTTCCTAGTAGTGTGATGTAATGTGGTGGAGGCGGAACTTCCTCGTCTTTGGCATGCTGTCCTGCAAATGTCTGAGGCATGATGAAGGTGAGGCTTGCTTCTGGTGCTGTGCTTGTCCTTACTGCGGCCATAAACACATTTACAGTTCAATAATCAAACTCTGTAGTCACAGTGGGCTGGGGCTCTTTGCGCACCTTTAATTTAGCAGGATCGTGTTCATGGACGCCAGAAATTGTAATGCAAACACTACTATTCCATAGGTTACGCACCATGTTGTGTGCAGATGTTACCACTTCACTATGGCAGGGACTAAGAAATAAAGAAAATAAAGTTTGTGACTCCAGGGTGCACATCATTAACCTCTGCTTCCTAGTAGTGTGATGTAATGTTGTGGTCTCCAAATAGTCCAGAAAACAGGGAGGCCAGAGGGGCTGTTGTGAACTTTTACATCTTGCACACATGCAAAGGTATATCCAGATAAATGATTATTTAACAGAGATTCAGTAATGCAGATATATAAATGGTGCAGTGATTTCTGAACTCCAACTTCTGTTTACATGCACAGTCCTAATCACATAGTTATCTGAAGCGAAGGCTGTGATTTCTTTTATACAGGAGCTTTGACTGCTTCCTTACCTGTCCCTTCAGCTTCCCTAAGCATTACACTTGTGCACAAAATGTTTCCTTCTTTACCAAACCCAGGACCCAGTCATGTGGTCTAACCATATGACCTTAAGGCCATATATGGTTAACTCTTTACAACCTCCTGATAGCAGAACATAACATGAACATCACTCTATACATATATAAACCACTTCTATATACTGAATTCTCATGTACATTATCTTCAAAGGGCATCTGCTAGCTCTGCTACATCTTAAGGGCACATACACTACAACTTTGGAGCATTACATCAGTACCGCATGGTATTCAGTTCTTTGACCGGTCTGTTTCTATGTACAAATGTGGGCAGTGTGGCGAGGTACCAGCCATGTGCAGTGCAGGATTTGTTATGTCTCCGGCTGGCTCTTCAACCTGTATTCTCTCTCAAATGAGAACTTTTCAAAGAAAAACATGCCTGACTGCAATTGTGCAGGCTTACACTTTCATTTTTTGAACTCGTGAAATTCTGAAAGGTAAAGTATCATTTTGCGATGACCATATTACACCATTGTCTAAATATGCAAATAAACAATGCTTCCACACAGTTGCTTTTCTGAGAATTGAATGTTTATGATGTAGAGTATACGGGAATTATCACCACATTAAGTTATTCTAACCATATTTATGCTTACATTACAGGGTGAACAAGGCAGTCCTGGACCCCAAGGCCTTCCATGTCAATTAGCAGTAATCAGATCATCTCTTTATGTTTTTATAGTTCATTTATAATGTGTATAATTTTCTGTCTAAGTGAATGCCTACTGAGCGAAAAGATGCAAGGTCCTTTAAGATGTTATAGGTTAGTTTTCAACTGCGCAAAAATAATATTAGACAGATTTTGTACTGAAGAGTAATTTCGCAAAAATTTAGCAACATTTCAGTCGAAAATCATGAATTAGGCTAAAAGATTGTGAAAAGTAAAACCAAACCCATGTTTTCAAGCAAAACAAAGCAAAACCAAAAAACAGACAAACCCAAGTAAGGTGAACTTAAAATGACACAAACTAAACAATGAATAAGGCGCAAGCATAAAAGTCACTATTAGAACAATTTATAATCCAGCGCAAGTTTAAAGATGATTCAGAACCTGTGTTTTTATTGTCTGTAAATAGATCACCATTACAATATTATTTTTTTCCAATAGAAAACTAATAACTTGATCAGTTCCCAAGAACTGATACCTTAAAGAAGCACTCCCATCAAAATTTTCATCCTCTTAATATATTGCAATTAGTGAGGGGCGAACGTTCTCGGATAAGGTGTTATCTAAGCATGGTTGTGTGCTAGTAGAGTATCTTCGGCATGCTTGAATACTGTATTCGAGTAGTCACGACTGTATGTCTCGCAGCTGTCCAACAGCCGCACTGATGCAGAGATTGCCTGTTTGTTAGACAATCCTGCATGTGTTGCCAATGTCGTACAACCGCGAGATATGCAGCCATGGCGACTCGAATGTAGTATTGAAGCACGCCAAAGATACTCTATTCACACCCCATAGTTTGGGGGTCAAAATAGTCACTACACCCCTCAATAAATGCTTTCAGGGGTATAGTTTCCCAAAATGGTATCACTTCTGAGTGTTTGTTTTTTCTACTAATGCGTAAAGGACTCTGCAAATGCAATCTGGCGACTGGAAACCATTTCAACAAAATTTGAGCTCCAAATGGTGCTACTGCCCTTCTGAGTCATACAGTGCCCCAAAACAATAGTATCCGACAACATATAGGGTATTTCCATACTCTTGAGTAATTATGTTATTCTTCTTTCTCCTATTACTTCTTTTGAAAATGTTTGATTGCCTTAGATCATGTAAAGATCATGTAAAGCTACTGAATGGTTAACAAAAACTACTATACATCATCATGTAGAATACTAGGTATGCATTTTTAAAAATAGTGTAATTTGCAGGAGGATTGTAATAAATAGGCCCCTCAAAAGCACTTGGGAACTGAATGGCTCCCTTAAAAATAGTTGTTGTTTTTTATTTGAGAAATTTGCTGCAAATCTTATAAGCCATCTAATATCACCCCAAAAAAATAAACGGACATATACACATAACATCATGATAAAGTAAACAGATGAGAAATTTACTCTTTTGTGTGGTGTGACCAACACATTAAAATTTGAAAAGCGCAAATTTTCTTTTTTTTAATTTAATTTATTTCACAAATATCAACCTAAATATACTACAGTACACTGTGTCATGAAAACATTTGAGTGTAATTGAATTCTACATGAATTTTACAAAAACTCGCATTCTGGAGAATACGGATTTCTTGTAATTCACTCAGCATGTTTTCACCAAGATGGCGGTCAAATGTGGCTACCACCTTGTTGAAGAGTAGAAGGCTGATAAAAGGTGAAAAAGAGAAAAAAAAACATATTCATGTCACTGCTCACCTCTAAGGCCACCCCCACTGCTCCCTACTCGCTGTCTGTTATTCCACGGCTTTGTCGCATTGCATCTCTGGCCCTGACTAAAGTGAACACTGTGCTGGAGATCCAAAGCAACAGAGGGGCAAAGAACTGGATATCAGACAGGGTGCAGTGGGGACAGGGGAGGAGGGTGAGTGATGAGGCAAGTGTGTTTTTATTTTTTTACCTTTTGACGATCTTTTTCCTGCCTCCCCTGCACCCTGCCTTATGTATGGTCCTGTGTACCTTTGTCGCATCTCTGGCCCAATGTTCACTCAAGGCCGGGGCTTTTCCCCACAACCGGGCCCTGGAGTTCACTGCATGTAAACTATATCTGGTGCCTTCTCATGGCCAGAAGCCTCAACCTAGAGTGAACATCTGGCCAGAAATGTGACAAAACGGGCATGCGCAGGACTCGACAGTGGGCAGGGAGCAACGAAAGTGAATAAAAATATTTGTATATATTTTTTATATCTTACATTTATAATGCTCGAGGGCTGGAGATTCCTAGCAGCAAAAGAGTTCAAATATACTTGGTTCAGTCATATAACACCTTCAAATGCTGAAAACTGCTATTTGTATTTCTTGCTGTGCCATGCATTCTGTACCCTGGAGCAGATGTCAGTACGTGTTCCCTTTGTAGCATCTGTATTTTATTTTATTTTTGTTACTTTCTCTTAAACATTTTGTTTATGAAGAACATGAGAAACAAGTTTATTTTTCTTTTATAGTACTTGGAATAAAATTAACAATGTCTCAAGATCTCATGTACTACATGAATACTCATTCACAATTCCATACAGATCCAAAACAACAGATGTGAACAATACTTGTATTTTTCTGCTTCTACAGGGTGAACCAGGGGCGACAGGACCCACAGGCGCACCGTGCCACCTAGAGTTGGTGAAGCCATCTGATATATCGTTATTAGATTATATTGTAAGTACTCCAATCACTATTGAGAAGCTTTTCTCTACTCCTGGGGTCCCCAACCTGTAGCTCGAGAGCCACGTATGGCTTGCCGGCCTGTGATGTGTGGCTTACGGCTGTCTGCCAGCTTAGAGCATTAGCGCCAACTGAAGCAACCAGCTATGAAGTGAAGGTTTCCAGATGGAGACTTTTGTATGTAGCGAAGAGCAGATCTGAATGGGATTAAGACAGGAAACCCTGGAGCTTGGCATACTGCCTTGGTGTGAGTTCAGTGAAAAAGCTTTGGCTGTCATTATATTGGTAATAGGGCTGTGGGTGTCGCTACTGTGAGTGGGGCAGGAGATGAATGTGGCTCTCGACCATTTCTCAGAGCTGAATGTAACTCTCAAGGTCAGAAAGGTTGAGGACCTCTGCTCTACTGTATTGTCAGCCTGTGCTGAATGCCAGCTAGTGACTGTTATGGTATGTTCACATGAATTGTTGCAGAAATTTCTGTACCTGTCTAATTGATCTGAATTGGGTTTCCTAAAATCTATGAACAACTGTATAAAACAACCATTTAGATATATGTGACAGATCTATAGTTGCAGAAATCACTTTAACATGTCTGCTATAACATAATATTAGGTATGAAGTGTTTGTGCAGTAGTTTAATTTTTATATAAATCCCAAACTTTTTTCTTTATAGGGAAGCTATCATCTGAAAATAACCTGTTGTTTTAATCAGGGTTTTGTATTCAATGTATTTTTTATTGCCTTTTTTCATTTCACAATCTGTATTAAAAATAAAAAAATAGAAATCTTACAATATTCACACTGGCCATTGGGCTTTTTAGATTCTAATTTCCTGTTGTTTCAGAAATCGATACACATACAGTACATTAGCCACAATGAACAGGGCCTGACCCTATCTTTTTGTATTCAAGCATCTAATGAGCATTTGTAGATTTCATCATGAAGGGAGGAGAAGGGTGAGCTGTAACATCACCTAGTGGATCCTGTTATGCCCTGTCTATAGATATGTTAAGGAGTCTGCTGAAAACTCTTCCTGAAATGACAGGATGTATGAGATTAAAAAAAGCCCTAGTAGTCGTTGTGAAAACTGTAAGATTACTATTTTTTTTACTAAATATTGTAACATGAAGAAAAAAAATGTTGTAAATTTTTTTAAAACATACATGTAGCACAAATGTCTGATTTAAATAATAAGTCCTTTTCTGGTGATAGTTTATAGAGATGGGAGAATCGATTAGCAGGACACCGGTCGATTGGCCAGGTCAGTAATCTGTGACCATTAGAATAGTAGGCTTGCAAATCTTCTTACTTCAGGCTCTTCTTTTGATTAGCAATGCTGCACAATGTCATGTGTGTGTCACGCTGAAATGATGATGTCTCACCAGCCAAGCTAATAAGACAGGAGCTGGGAATGACGGGAGGTAAGGAGATTCGCAGGCCTTCCATACAGCGGTCACAGATTACTGATCTGGCTAAATGACCAGAGCCTTGCAAATCGATTTCCAATTTCTAATATATTCACTATAAAAAACGTTGTACTCCCATGGCAAAATTTTCAGAAACCTTCAGGGCTTGCTGAATCCTAACAGTGTGTAATATACATACTTTTTAATTTGTCTCTGCTTGCCAGTTTGAGCAATTGTCGTGTGACCACAAGTATGAAATTTGGGCACTTGCAGTCACATGCTGACTAGTTTCTCCCCAGCCTCTCTCAATAGAGCATTGAGAAAAGCAGATGAGAATCTAGTCGGTATGTGACCTCATGTGTGCTAATAATATATTTGCAGTCACATGACAACCACTCAAACTGGCAAGCCAAGACAAATCTAACAATTACAGCATGCACTTCAGGACATCTGAATAGGGAGAGTGCAGGGCATGTTATACTTTAGGAGTAGCTGTGGACTGCCCTTGTAAGGGTGGGAGCTTGGGGATTTAGCATTATGGATAGCCCCCTAGGGATTGACAGGGCATTGTCTCCCAACGCTGTTGTATGATGGACTTTTCCACTACAGCAAGTTTTGGCTCCACCTGACCTGTCCTCGGCAATTGGTGAGATTGTTCCAATATTGTTATATTTGTTTACTCTTCTTACCACCTGGTCTTACCCCTCTTTCATTCACTTTTTGTGATATCTGATGATATTTATGCAACCAGGGTTACCTATTTGTTTTCGCTAAGGTACCTTGGGTTTGAGTGATAATACATTTGGCCACTGTTAGGCTCCTTTCAGACATAGCGCATTTTTGAGCGCTATTTTGCGGGCGCTTTTCAAAAATGCGCAATGTCATTTTCGTCTGCCGGCAAAGTGAATGAGAAATTCACTTTGCCGTTCAGACACACCGCAAAAAAACGCGGCGCTTTTGTCTGCAAACACGCCGGCGTAAAAAGAATTGACATGTCAATTCTTTACGCAGCGGCGTGTCTGCGTATCCCCATAGGGCCCCATATTACCGTCCACACACAGCGCCTTTGTCCTGGGTGTCGGCGTCTTTGTACGGAGGGGTTGACACCCAGGACCGGACGTGACGTCGGACAGGAAGAGGGAAGCCCCCGCCCCCCAGTGAAGCAGCATGGAGTCCTTCAACAGAATGAGCATAAACGTGGGGCTGCTGATCGATTTGGTATGTGTGTGTGTGTGTGTGTGTGTGCGTGTGCGTGTGTGTGTGTGTGTGTGTGTGTGTGTCCCCATGCGACGCTAGTGCCACCATTGTGCTAAGTCGCCGTATGGGACTACTACTCCCATCCGGTATTAGGATGGGAGAGTTGTCCCTGTGTCCGGCGACTTAGCACAATTGTAAAGTTACACAAAACACCTACACACAATACACATACATGACACACAGTACAGTACATACAACACATAACATAGAGTATATACTCACCAACAGCACACTTGTAGGCGAA
This sequence comes from Ranitomeya variabilis, assembly GCF_051348905.1. Classification (NCBI taxonomy): domain Eukaryota; kingdom Metazoa; phylum Chordata; class Amphibia; order Anura; family Dendrobatidae; genus Ranitomeya; species Ranitomeya variabilis. The sequence goes on along the minus strand of NC_135234.1, from coordinate 523,838,695 downwards.
GCCCTCGATCCTCCAGGAAAAAATCCAAAAATAATAAACCAAATTCATACTCCCTGTCTGCAGAATCCATAAAACGAGTGTCCCACGCCGATCCCCTGCTCTCCGGCGATACACTGCCAGGAGCGAAGCTCCTAGCAGTGTATCGCGTACTGTTCCGGAGTTCAATGGCTCCGGCGTCTCGGTTAACAGCAGTACAGCTGCGTTGAACTTTCCCACGCAGCACTGCCGTTAAGCGAGAGTGCCGGGGTCAATGACCGCCGGTAAACTCGCTCGCGCATGCGCAGTGACACACGGACAGGAACTATGGCTCCTGTCAGTGTGTTGCTGCAGCCGTGGAGAGCAGACATATCTCTGGATGTGTCTGTTCTCCATGGAAAATCTTGATACGTGGCACTTAAATACGTGGCACGTGGCACTTATACGTGATACGTGTCACTTAAATACGTGGCACTGAAATACGTGATACGTGGCACTTTGATACATGGCACGTGTCACTTAAATACGTGGCACGTGGCACTGAAATATGTGGCACGTGGCACTTTGATACGTGGCACGTGGCACTTTGATACGTGGCACTGAAATACGTGGCACTGAAATACGTGGCACTGAAATACGTGGCACGTGGCACTGAAATACGTGGCACGTGGCACTGAAATACGTGATACGTGGCACGTGGCACTGAAATACGTGGCACGTGGCACTGAAATACGTGGCACTGAAATACGTGGCACTGAAATATGTGGCACTGAAATACGTGGCACTGAAATACGTGATACGTGGCAAAGAAATACGTGGCACTTAAATACGTGGCACTTAGGCTATGTTCACATTTGCGTTGTGCGCCGCATGCGTCCTTTTTTTGATTGATTTTGGACGCAGCAAAAATGCAACTTGCTGCGTCCTCTGCGGCCGGATGCGTGCGCTGCAGTGACGCATGTGGCGCAAAACGCAAGTGCGACGCATGTCCATGCGCCCCCATGTTAAATATAGGGGCGCATGACGAATGCGGCGCCCGACGCTGCGGCGCAGACCGCAAATGTGAACGTAGACTTAAATAGCTGGATAGAGCTGGATCCGCGGGCTGTGATCTGGCCTACGCTCAGCACTCTGCGGAGCGCTGTCATTCAAAACACGTCCACTCATTTTGGTGTTTAGTCCCAAAATGGAGGATGGAAGAAGAAAAGGGTTGGACAAGGAAATGGCATCATTTCTTTTTTTTTTCCCCCACTGCAGTTAAAGCTTTATTTGTGTCAAACACAGACAATCTGCAGAGAAAACTGCATAAAAAACCGCACTAAAAACCGCATCAAAAACCGCATCAAAAACGCACCAAAAACGCACCTGCGTTTTCTGCCAAGAGCTGCGGTTTTTGTCCTGAAAAAAAAGGATTGAAATCAGGATCGTGTGAACATACCCTTACCGTACAGGGTTACGAGGGGGGGCGTCTGACTGACGCCTGCCCTAGTAATCTGGGGTTAGTGACAGTGGGGTTAGTAAACCCCAGCTGATGTCTGTTCCGCTTGCTGAGGCGTCTTTGGCTCAAGGCCATTGCAGCTGGCAGAATCGACATGATGTTAACTCCAGTGTGTATTGTATTCCGAGTCATAAAGACAGGAAATGACCTCAATGACTTTTTTTTTTCCCCTTTTTTTTTTTTTCAAACAAACTTTATTTTCAGTACACAATGCTGAAAAAAACGCAGCTGCAAAAAACGCAGCAAAAAACGCAGTGTGTGAAAGCAGCTGTGTTTTTTCCCTTTTTAAAAAAACGCAGGTAAAGCAGCAGCAAAATACGCGCGCGTAAAAATACGCAGCAAATATGCTGTGTGTGAAAGTAGCCTTAGTGTTGCTTTCATTAACCACAACTAACCTAGATGTGGTATTTTTCATGGTTATACCATGAAGTACTTTTTTTTTTTTTATTCTTTTTTGGGTGACACTTTCTTTTGAATTTTCTTTTATTTTGTAACACATTAAAAGTTATGTTTTAAAATTCCTGCTTATGCTATGTTCCCAGATCTTTGGTAGGATCAATTGACACGTTCAATATTATATTTTGCTTTTTTCGCAGCATGCACATTGCACATTGTTAGGATTTGGCAATCCCTGGAGCTGGACAAATCCTTTAATTAAATGTCTTGTGTAATGTTTCTAGGGAGAAAAGGGTGTCAAAGGAGAGAAAGGAAATCCTGGATTAAAAGTAAGTTTTTGAATACCTATGTTGACTGATACAAGATATATATCTTGGTACCGTGTTAGCCAGTAGATAGAAAAATATTTAGAATTTCAAGCTTTCGAGACTACACAGGTCTTTGCCTGATGAAGAGACCTATGTAGTCTCGAAAGCTTGCAATTTGTTACCATATTTTCAGTTAGCCATTAAAAGGTATCAACCACTGAGGACTCTCAATTCTAAATATTTTTCTATGTTGACTGATGTGTTTTATGTTATGATCCTTTATGTTTTTTGCTATTCTCATATTCCCTATAAGTCTCCTTATGTCACCTGGCAATGTCCAAAAAGGAGAAACAGTAATGTAAATTATGCTTTTATTTTTTTAGGGACAAAGTGCTATTGAAGGAGAAAAAGGAGAAGAAGGTATAATGGGCTTCCCAGGAGCAAGGGTAAGTTATATACCACAAAACATATCCAAAAATTCAGTTAATTGCTTCTTCCTATTGCATATTCAGTCTTTCTAGCTTCAGGTGACACATTGCTCATATGATACTTCTCCTTCCAACTTTGGAAATACAAATACATTGTAGAGACATGAATTGATATGTACCAATAATAGTAATTAATTAGACTATATTTAATGCATTGTATTTGCATTTGTAATTTGGCATTTATTTTTTTGAAGTGCAGTTATTAACAAATTAATCAACCCTCATTGCAAATTAGGTTTATTAGCAAACTGTACAAAACCAAGTTCAAACAAGTTTACACATACAGTACGACAGAGTTAGGACAGAGGAAAGATATTGTCCTTATAAGTAGGAGTGTTAGTAATATAGCATATAGGAGTTGGAGATTAATTAATAGACACTAATAATGCTTTTTAACAGACAACCTGAACAGCACATGACCCGAGAAAATTCATGCAAAATAACATACACATGCTTCCCATTGAACAAACTGCCTCAGTCCTATTAAAATATACTAAGAAGCATGTTTTTCAATCACTTACAATTTATTTATAATTTCACTGCCCATTTTTGCTGTCACCAGGTCCACTGTTGACCCAACCCCAGAGAATCCAGTGAGTAAAAAAAGATTGTAGTAAATAAAAAGGCCCACATCTCTGGAACTGTATGGAGAATTAAAAAAAAAGAATACTTAAGGGACAACAGGGAAAAAAATGCCTAGGAAAAACTGCCCACTTCTAAGCTTGTGACAGGTCCTGTTTAGGTCTCATTCACATGTCAGTTTTTAACCCCTTCATGACCGGAGGTATTTTCGTTTTTGCGTTTTAATTTTTTGCTCCCCTTCTTCCCAGAGCCATAACTTTTTTATTTTTTGGTCAATATGGCCATGTGAGGGCTTGTTTTTTGCAGGACGAGTTGTGCTTTTGAACGACACCATTGGTTTTAACATATCCAGTACTGGAAAAGGGGGAAAAAAATTCCAAGTGCGATTAAATTGCACAATTGTTTTTTATTTTGCTATTTTACTATGTTCACTAAATACTAAAACTGATCGGTCATTATGATTCTCCAGGTCATTATGTGTTTATAGACTCCAAAAATGTATAGGTTCTTTTTCATCTAAGCAAAATAAATTCCAAAGTTTGTTAAAAAAAAAATTGCGCCATTTTCCAAAACCCGTAGCATCTTCATTTTTCGGGATCTGGGGTTGGTGAGGGCTTATTTTTTGCGCGCCAAGCTGATGTTTTTAAAAAATACCATTTTGGTGCAGATATGTTCTTTCGATCGCCTGTTATTGCATTTTAATGCAATATTGCGGCTTTTTTTCTTGTTACGCCGTTTAGGCTGGTTTCACACTTGCGTTTTGATCTGCAGCGTTTTTTCCCTATGTTTAAAATTAAAAACGCATGCGTTTTTTTGTACGCGTTTTGCCGCGTTTAACAACGCATGCGTTTTTTGCTGCATGCGTTCGGTCGCAGAAATGCAACATGTAATTTCTAGAGGCGTTTTTTAGCCGCAAAAAAACGCATGCATTTTTTGTGGCAAAAAAACGTATTGCTGTCTATGTAAACGCATGCGTTTTTAAGCACATGCGTTTGCTTGCGTTAAAAACGCATGCGTTTTTATAGAAAAAAACAAGAATACACACTGACAAGCCACCCCCCACCATCAAGGTGATAAAGGGATCCAAACCCTAACCCTAACCCTGACAAGCAACCCCCCACCATCAAGGTGATAAAGGGATCCAAACCCTAACCCTACCCCTAACCCTAACCCTGACAAGCCACCCCCCACCATCAAGGTGATAAAGGGATCCAAACCCTAACCCTACCCCTAACACTATGACAGTCAATACTCTACGAGTTTATATTTTTAGTACTCTATAGCAATACCGTATATCTTGGGGTGTCCACATTGAACAAAGCTTTTTATTAGAAGAATGTCCTGGTCACCAACTTTTTTTTAACTTTTGGCATGCTTCAATAGTCTCCATACTTAAAGCTTCCATAACCCGATCGCCTCTGCTACATACAGGCGATGATCAGATCAAATCGCCCTGTATGTAGCAGAATTGCTGACTTGTTATGAGTGCCAACCACCGGGCGGCGCTCATATCAATCCCGCAGTGACAACCATAGAGGTCTGCTGGAGACCTCTGGTTGTCATGCCAAACTATCGGCGACCCGCGGTCATGTGACACGGGTGCCGATGGACGGGATTTCCGGCGCACATGCCGGGAGCGCGTGTTAAATGCCGATGTCAGAGGTTGACAGCGGCATTTAACAGGTTAACAGCTGCGAGAGGACTGCCATTCCACCTGTGGCTATTGAGGGCACATGTCAGCTGTTCAAAACAGCTGACATGTGCCCGGAAAGATGTGGGCTCACCGCTGGAGTCCACACAAAAGGGAGGGTGTCCGACATCGTCGTACTATTATGCCAAATGTCAGAAAGGGGTTAAACAGGCACGTGTCATCAGTAATTTTCACGAATGGATAAATAAATTACAAGGTTTCTCCTATATTTTGCAATGTTAAATACGGACAGTGCACGGATGGCACGCGGATGCATCCTGTGTGCTGTACATGTTTGCCGCTGACACATAAACTTGCATTTGAACTTTTCAGCCGTGCTGTTAGAAAAAAACGGACATGTCTCTGTGTTCTGCATGGACACATGGTCCATGAAAAAACACATGTGAATAGCTCCATAGATTATAATGGGCACGTGTTGTATCTGTGGAAAAAAAGGCTAAAACACGTACACCGTCATCTGAATGATGCCTTAACTAGTATTCTCCTAACAAAATGGGTGCTTATATCTTCCTCTGTTCTCTTCCCTTGGCACTTGCAGTCTTATTTCCTCTAACCTGTGCAAAGAAATAAACCGATCATCGCTGCTGTTTCTTGTTGAAATTTTTTTTATTTATTATGGAAATTAAGCAGAAAAAATCTCATAATGGGAATAGTCTGCAGAAAATAATTGAGCACAATAATAATAACAATATATCTCGTAGGGTTTTCCTGGGAACGATGGGCAGCCTGGTGAAACTGGATATGACGTAAGCTTACCTCATTTCTATACCATTTATTGTATGCTTATACTGTGAATTGTAGACAATAGTATTAATGGACATTTTTATATGGCAGTTGTGTGCAGGTTGTAGCAACCCAGCTCATAAGCTACAAGTCCCAACCTGCCCCGACCACCAGATTTTAGGGCATGCTGGGAGATGTGGTTTTAGGAGAAAGTCACAGGTGGTAGCCCTTTGATGTACAAGAAGATGAAGCAATGCTGTAATCCATGCCAGGTAGTATATTAGTATGATCAGGGGCAGGCACAGACAGAAGAGGGTCCCTGTGCAAAAAAAGTGTGTGGGCCCTTTGCAGCCCAATAATGTGTCTGTGGCAGAAGCTGCTTGATGCTTTTGAGGTTGAAATCAGTCCCCTTAACTCTTGGGCCCTGTGCGACTGCGCCAATTGTATATGTCCACCCCTGACTATGTCTTTTTCATATATCTTTCATATGCCTTTTCCTATAGTATCAGACTTATTTATAGATTTGTTTTATTTGGGTAATGCCAACATTGGATACCTGTGGCACTTACATAATTATTTACCTTAATTGAAGTTCATTATTTTCTACTTTAATAGGGAATGCCTGGAAGATCTGGTTATCCAGGAATACCTGGATTTAGAGGAATAAAGGTAAATAGGTTTATATATAGTTCCATTACAACAAATGTCCTTCATCAGTATTATGTATAAATTATTACTAAGTTCTGTGATACTCTTTGCTCCTGTTCTGTGCGAATGAGCGTTATCCTTCACCAGACATTTGTTGTACTTTTTACACCTAGAATTCTTAACTCTTTCATTAGAAGTTTTGTGCACTGTTAGCTAGCTGTAGAGAACGAAAACTGTGCTTGTGTTCTGTATACTTTTTTATTCATAAACTTTTTTGATTTCAGATGCAAGTAAGGTCTATTTAGACATTTTGTATTTCCTGTCAAATATTGCAAATGCCATAATCTCAAAAATTACATAATGCCTGCATTTACAAAGTCTAAAGCAATGACCAGTTACACAACAAGGACAAATTACAAAGTAGTGCACGTTGACATAATACGTTTGGTGCAAAAAATACTTTATTTAGAGGGAACCTGTCATGTCCCCAAACGCTGTTAACCTGCAGTTGTGAGGTAGTATTCTAAAGCTGTGCAGATGCTATAGTGAAAGCCAGGCTTCCATGAGGATGTGAAATTTATTCCTCCTGTCAGCCTCCGGCTTTCAGTCATAGAGATACAGCCAGCGCGGCATCAGTCACCGCTCAGTATACAGTGAGTGGCATCTATAAGCACGTATCAGTCAGTGTGCCAGGGCATGCTCACAGCTGCTGCTCACTGTATACTGAGCGGTGACTGAAGCCACACCGGCACAAAACTATGACTGAAAGCCAGAGGCTGCCCGGAGGAATACAGTTAATTTTGTTCCCAGTAGTCGGACTTTCAGTAAGACCGCATGGCTTTAGAACGCTGTGAACCTAAAGACTAACCTCATATTTGCAGATAAATAGCATTTGGAAACATGACAGGTTCTCTTTAATTCTGTTCCTGAAAGATGTAGAATATTTGCCAACTTGCATAAAATTGAAACTAATTTTGGTTTTGTTAAAACTTTTGTATATGAAATAAGCAAAAGAGTAATAGTCTCAAAAAAATGTTAAAGAATACAAAAACGTAGGGAGTAAGAGAGCAGAGACCCTAATGCATGAATACATCACCCTTTGCTAAAGTTAAAACGCAGAGTAAGTATACATATGGACAATATAAGAAAACAAATCCCAAAAATGTATCGGAAAGGACAGCCATTGCAAACAATGACAGAATAATTCTCCATGGAGGTATCTTTCTTTCCCTGTCAGATATAGGATAGCATGGATGTTTCCAGTTTGCTGGTGAAAAAGGAATGGAACTACAGCTCATTTGGATGGATAACATTAGGTTGAGAAGTGACTAAAACTGCTACATGTAAGCACTAGTCTGAAGCTGTAGATGTTTCCTTCCTTTCTTAAGTGGAGCTGTATAGATGTCCTTTGAGCAAAACATTGAAAAATCCCATATTCATATATTAGCAAACATTCTATTACTGAGTCATATGTCCACCAAGTTAAATAGCTACATTTTAGTCTTAATTATCTTATACAATGTACAGTTTAATGAAGAGAAAAGAAAAAACTGATGGTTGGGGAATTAGAATAAAACATAATGTTCTTGGTATTTTCACATGTATTTATAACACTGAGAAAACAAGTTACATGGTTCCCATATATATATGGTTCCCTGGTTCTCAGCCCTTGGGCAGCTTTTTGTGGTTCATTTTTTTTATGACCACATATTAAATCAAGTACAAAACCCTCTTGAGTCATGGTGGTTAGCAAAACCATATGTATCTCCTATCTAGCGGAAGTAAAAGAGAGGAGGTACTAGAGTATATGTGCTCAAACAGGCAATAGATTTACCCACATATTCCTCGGTGTGCCTGTTAGTTCCTAGCAGGATATAGCCCCCTCCAAACAGAAAATAAAAGAAGTTTACTAGCTGTGCAAAAAGAGGGGGGATATAGCAGTATAATGAATTAACAGGCTAACATGAATATTAATAGCTATAAAAACTAAATTTTATTTACATCATTAAAAAATAGAAGACAAATTCTACAAATGCCTGCAAACCACAGATGCACTATATGGATTGTATTATATAAACAAAACACCCTACATGGCCCTGCCGGACCCTAATTGCACCCTTCCTAACAGCGGTGGTTGGAACCCTAGCTTGTTCGCAATATGGCGCCCCTGCTCACCGACGGCTGACCCTGGATGCAACCTAGCAGTCCCTAATTAGATATTATGTGCAATCAGTTAATCCAATATCCCAATAACAAAGGAATAATAGTGCCATGGTGAAAAGAAAGGGATAAAGGGTTGTGAAAAAGATCAGTGAACCCAAGGAGGATATGTCCTTAGAGATAATAAACGCAACGAATGAACCTCTCCACCTCGGGAGCCCAATAAAAAACAAATACAATCAAATACAAAAAACAAGAAAACTGAAATTCATTGGAATACCCAAACATATAATAAAGGGTAAACAATAAATATATATACACACACAAGGTGTGTATGGGTATGCGCTGGTATGAATAACGGAAATACTGATAAAACCTGAAATAATAATACAGAAAACAGAACGTTTAAAACTCCTTAAAATGGCACAGATTCCAGAAGAAAGGTCTGACGCCCAAATAGATATTAGTGAAAGCCTGATGTATTCAATTAGATCTGTAGATAGAGCACTAAATGCTTTCTAATATAGTTTCTTCCTACCTCCGTTGCAGGCTAGCAGTCTTTAGGACTTGATTCCGTTTCCAGAGGGGTTTTCAATGCACAAAGATGTTGGTTATAGGTGGGTGGCTGCCCCGGCCGGCGGCAAGCCACCATCAGAGATCTTCCAGGTGGGAACGGGATCCTGCAGAGCCGCCGCTGTGTACCGTCGCGGCGGTGAGTTCGAGCGGTGCGCAGGACCTGAGTGACGCGATCGTCACGTGACCGTGCCCCCCGGAGTGATGAGTACGGAGTGCAGCTAGGACCAAACAACCGACGCGTTTCGGAGACGTCTGTCTCCTTCCTCCAGACGTCTCCGAAACGCGTCGGTTGTTTGGTCCTAGCTGCACTCCGTACTCATCACTCCGGGGGGCACGGTCACGTGACGATCGCGTCACTCAGGTCCTGCGCACCGCTCGAACTCACCGCCGCGACGGTACACAGCGGCGGCTCTGCAGGATCCCGTTCCCACCTGGAAGATCTCTGATGGTGGCTTGCCGCCGGCCGGGGCAGCCACCCACCTATAACCAACATCTTTGTGCATTGAAAACCCCTCTGGAAACGGAATCAAGTCCTAAAGACTGCTAGCCTGCAACGGAGGTAGGAAGAAACTATATTAGAAAGCATTTAGTGCTCTATCTACAGATCTAATTGAATACATCAGGCTTTCACTAATATCTATTTGGGCGTCAGACCTTTCTTCTGGAATCTGTGCCATTTTAAGGAGTTTTAAACGTTCTGTTTTCTGTATTATTATTTCAGGTTTTATCAGTATTTCCGTTATTCATACCAGCGCATACCCATACACACCTTGTGTGTGTATATATATTTATTGTTTGTTTTGTTTTTACAAACCTAGGTGGAGGTTTGTTGGTATTGCAGCAGGCATTGATAATAACGGTGACAATTTGCGCCACCAATTTTTAAATCTTGATATAATAAAGGGTGGATGTCAGGGAAAAAAACCTGATCTGGCTCACCCTCAACTCACCCTGATCCCTGCCTTGCCATGGAGGTTGGCACCCTAGACAATACGCAAAATGGCACCCCGCTCCACATCGGCTTACCCTCACTTTCCCTTCACACTCACCCTACTTACTCTCCAAAACCATAGATAGAATGAAGGAGAAAAAAATGAGGCCACGTGTGCAAAGAACTTTAAAATAGAGGTGTTAGGAATAACCAATAAGCCCAGACCTCATATCAAAAAATTGGTGCTCCCAAGATTTAGAGTGGGGTGCCATGGTTTCAGATGTTCATCCTTAAAGGGACTCTGTCACCTGAATTTGGAGGGAACAATTTTCAGCCATAGAGGCGGGGTTTTCGGCTGTTTGATTCACCCTTTCCTTACCCGCTGGCTGCATGCTGGCTGCAATATTGGATTGAAGTTCATTCTCTGTCGTCCATAGTACACGCCTGCGCAAGGCAAGATTGCCTTGTGCAGGCATGTACTACTGAGGACAGAGAATGAACTTCAATCCAATATTGCAGCCAGCATGCAGCCAGCAGGTAAGGAAAGGGTGAATCAAACAGCCGAAAACCCCGCCTCTATGGCTGAAAATTGTTCCCTCCAAATTCAGGTGACAGAGTCCCTTTAATCACAGACACCAACAATAGCAATACACTACAAATGCTTATATATCAAAAATCACTAGACTTAATTGTCTTCATAGGTACAGGGTAACGCCACAAATGTGTTTTAGCAGCAGGAGTTTAAAGAGGGCATCATGTAAATACTGCACTGCTCCACTATTGTAACTTGTCCATAACAGCACCAAATGGCAGATGGAATTTTATCTGGGCTCTAATTAAACACCAAATGTCTCAAGCACAGATCTCTAAATTATAAATGGGTGCGCTCAAGGGTTATAGTGGGGTGCCACAGTTCTAAATCTCTATCCCAAAACATGGACCATACGAGGTGTAACACACAATGAGGTCTATAAAAATGAATCGATGTACCAAATCACTGGACTCATTAATTTTCATAAGCAGGGGTAACACCACAACTAAATATATATAAACCCCCCTTTTATCAACTTGAGTTCATTCAGAGATTATGCACTGTAAGTAAAGCAGAAGACACTCGCTTCTTAAGCCAAAAAATAACTAAGCACTATGTGTGTCTCGTAATGGTTCCCCTAAAATACGTTCAAATACTCAAAGGAGACACCATATACGTATTGCACTGTTCCACTATTGCACTATGGCCATAATAGCACCAAATAATAATTGAAATCTTATCTGTTATCCAAGTAGTCATCGAATGCCTCAATGCATTTCCCTACCATGATGCAAGTTCATCAGGAGGCACATGGTGTAGCCAGTGTCTTAAGATGCGTGACATCCGGCAGACAGGACATCCTGGTTGCCTCCTGATAAACTTGCATCATGGAAGGGAAAGTGCTTAGTTATTTTTTGGATTAAGAAGTGAGTGTCCTCCGCTTTACTTACAGTGCATAATCTCTGAATTAACCGAAGTTGAAAAAAGGGGTTTTATATATATATATATATATATATATATATATATATATATATATATATATATATATATATACAGTATATATACAGTATATATATATATATATAACCCCTGCATATGAAAATTAATGGGCCCAGTGATTTGGTACATCGGCTCATTTTTATAGACCTCATTGTGTGTTACACCTGCTATGGTCCATGTTTTGGGATAGATATTTAGAACTGTGGCACCCCACGATAACCCTTGAAGGCACCCATTTATAATTTAGAGATCTGGGCTTCAGACATTTGGTGTTTAATTAGAGCCCAGATAAAATTCCATCTGCCATTTGGTGCTGTTATGGGCATGTTGCAATAGTGGAGCAGTGCAGTATTTACATGATGCCCTCTTTAAATTCCTGCTGATAAAACACAATTGTGGCGTTACCCTGTACCTATGAAGACAATTGAGTCTAGTGATTTTTGATATATAAGCATTTGTTGTGTATTGCACTTGTTGTCTGTGATTAAGGATGAACATCTGGAACCACGGCACCCCACTCTAAATCTTGAGCGCACCAATTTTTTGATATGAGGTCTGGGCTTATTGGTTATTCCTAACACCCCTATTTTAAAGTTCCTTGCACGCCTGGCCTCTTTTTTCTCTCCTGCATTCTGTCTATGGTTTTGGAGAGTAAGTAGGGTGAGTGTGAAGGGAAAGTGAGGGTAAGCCGACATGGAGTGGGGGCGCCATTTTGCATATTGTCTAGGGTGCCAACCTCCACGGTAAGGCAGGGATAACCAATCAGGGTGAGTGGAGGGTGAGCCAGATCAGGCTTTTTCCCTGACCTCCACGCTATATTATATGTTTGGGTATTCCAATGTATTTCTGTTTTCTTGTTTTTTGTATATGATTGTATTTGTTTTTCATTAGGCTCCCGAGGTGGAGAATGTCATTCGTTGTGTTTGTTATTATTAGTGATGAGCGAGTATATTCGTTGCTCAGGTCTCCAAGAGACTCGGGTGGTCTCCGAGTATTTGGATGTGCTCGGAGATTTAGTTTTCGTCACCTCAGCTGCATGATTTACGGCTGCTAGACAGGATGAATGCCTGTTTGTTAGGGAATTCCCACATTTATTCAGTCTGTCCAGCAGCTGTAAATCATGAAGCTGAGGCAACGAAAACAAAATCTCCGAGCACTAACAAATACTCAGAGATTACTTGAGCATGCTCGGGGAGACCCAAGCAACAATGCTATTCGCTCATCACTAGTTATTATCTCTAAGGACATACCCTCCTTGGGTTCACTGATCTTTTTCACAACCCTCTATCCCTTTCTTATCATCACGGCACTATTATTCCTTTGTTATTGGGATATTGTATTAACTGGTTGCACATAACATCTAACTAGGGACTGCTAGGTTGCATCCAGGGTCAGCCGTCGGTGAGTGGGGGCACCATATTGCGAGCAAGCTAGGGTGCCAACCTCCGCTGTTACGAAGGTTGCAATTAGGGTCCGGCAGGGCCATCTAGGGTGTTTTGTTTATATACTACAATCCGTATATTGCATCTGTGGTTTGCAGGCATGTGTGGAATTTGTCTTCTATTTTTTAATGATTTAAATAAAATTTAGTTTTATAGATATTAGTATTCATGTTAGCAAGTTTACTAGCTGTCTGTTGAAAAAGAACGTTCAAAGGAAAGTTTGTTTTCTGGGAATCCCCTGTCTTGTTACAGACAAATAACTCTATAGAGGAGAACAAATGATTAAAGAAATAGTCAATGTCTGTTGTCTGTTGCCTAAAGCTATGGGACATCTGCAAAGAGCAGAAAGAAGAAAGTGTACCTTGATGGAAATTAAAGTAAAGGACACTGGTTAGGAAAATGATACAACGCTCTAAAACCATGAGATGGAAAAGTAACAATTACAGGATATTTCCATTGTATAACATCAAGCAAATTAAAGTGTGATTATATCGTTTTTAAAGAGCTATGTCACAATTGTTTGTATTAACATTTTTCATAGGGAGAACGTGGTGGAATAGGCGCTCCAGGACCTATTACCTATGTAACACAATCTGAAACACAAAAAGGTACTTGGATGTTTTTAACCATCTCATTCCTGGGACAACATTCCTTTGGAATTCCCTTTTAGGTGACATTTGGCAAAGTATACACAGGCCCATCACAATGGCTGTAGCTGGGGCGAGATGGGGACGTGGCGCCACAGCTCGTCTAATTCATGGCGTACCTTACGTCAGAGATCTTACATCAGAAAGCTTACTGGAGTGAGATTTGCAGCAACGCACACACCACTTGTCAGATGCTCTTACAACTTGCCACCTCAACATGACTGGCTCAAACATCTTTTTTTCTAATCTACGCTTATTTCATCAGCGTATTGGATCAGCGTTTGGTCCGTGTATCAGTTTTTACTGTAACTTTTTCTAGTATGCAAAAAAACTAATGGAGGTTTCTAGCAAACTTTTAAAAATGAACGTCATCAGAATGCTGCTACAATGGCTTCAATCTACTGTTGTTTTTTTTTTCATTGGTTCATTCACTTGAGTGGGGGAGTTCAAACCAAAATTGGACACGTGTCTTTTTTTATATGGACCATCAATAAAAAAGAAAAAATCATGTCTAGCCCGATAAACTGTAATGTGTCAGCGTAATGTCAGTGAATGGAACTGCCAGCACAGCTATTGCAATGAGGTGTGAATGAGCCTGAACAGATAATGGTTAAGTATTCATAGCTGAAAGAATTGCGCATGTTTTCTGTAAATTAAAGACAACGCACATCTAAAAAGCACACAAATAAGGGATTCTTGAAATGTTGCCCTAAAATGTATGTTAAAATAAACTACATTCACATACATTTGGCCTTCAGGAAACAATAAGAAATTTAAAGAATATGGGCCTGATTCAAGCTGTCTTGTGAGCAGGTGTACTGAAGTCAGATGCTCCTGATTCATCAAGAGGCGCACACCTCTTAAAGAATCAGGAATGGCAGATGATGAGTGCCGTGCTCCTATGTGTTTGCCTTGCCACAAATCCTACTCCAGTCCCTGATGGAGTAAGATTCATGGAGTAGCGAATGCTGCTGCTCACTCCCACGTTGTCTGAGCTGAAAATGCCAAAAGTCACATAGTTTTAGCACAGCTTTAGGTTGCACCCAAATAATGCGATTTTTCAAAAAGCTTTTTTTACTCCAGGATACTAACATAAAAGCTTTGATGAATATGGCCTTTGTTTTGCTGAATTATTTCTCTTTTGTAGTTTTAAAAATATTTTTAGCTTATGTTATTTATAAAAACTTTTGTTCTCACAACCTGAAAATTTCATTTTAAGTCCAAGATGTGACTATAAGGCCGGGATCGCAGGTTAAAACCAAGCTCTGGTACCGGCAATCCAGAGTGGAGCGTGCGGCCACATAGCAATACATGGAGCCGCTCTGGAGTGCCGGTGCCAGAGCTTGTTTTTAACCTGCGAGACTCGGCCGTATCTCGCTGTAGTGTGACTCCGGCCTGAGTTAGCTATTCACGCTATTAAACAGCACCTTTCTGCTATACAGTATATGATCTGCATGTGCTCTTTTCTGTGCAGAAAGTCCTGACATTTAGGGCTCATTTAGACATGTATTAGGCCACATTCACACGTTCAGAATTTGGTCAGTATTTTACCTCAGTATTTGTAAGCCAAAACCAGGAGTGGGTGATAAATGCAGAAGTGGTGACGTGTTTGTATTACAGTGCCATGTAAAGGTTACATCCCCGGTTACAATTGCAGTTATTGTGAACCATTAAGCAAGTTGAAGATGAAATTATCTCAAAATGGCCTAGAGATAACACATTTCCTCTGTATTTTAGGCAATATATACACTCACTGGCCACTTTATTAGGTACACCTGTCCAACTTCTTGTTAACACTTAATTTCTAATCAGCCAATCACATGGCGGCAACTCAGTGCATTTAGGCATGTAGACATGGTCAAGACAATCTCCTGCAGTTCAAACCGAGCATCAGTATGGGGAAGAAAGGTGATTTGAGTGCCTTTGAACGTGGCATGGTTGTTGGTGCCAGAAGGGCTGGTCTGAGTATTTCAGAAACTGCTGATCTACTGGGATTTTCACGCACAACCATCTCTAGGGTTTACAGAGAATGGTCCGAAAAAGAAAAAAAATCCAGTGAGCGGCAGTTCTGTGGGCGGAAATGCCTTGTTGATGCCAGAGGTCAGAGGAGAATGGGCAGACTGGTTAGAGCTGATAGAAAAGCAACAGTGACTCAAATCGCCACCCGTTACAACCAAGGTAGGCCTAAGAGCATCTCTGAACGCACAGTGCGTCGAACTTTGAGGCAGATGGGCTACAGCAGCAGAAGACCACACCGGGTACCACTCCTTTCAGCTAAGAACAGGAAACTGAGGCTATAATTTGTACAAGCTCATCGAAATTGGACAGTAGAAGATTGGAAAAACGTTGCTTGGTCTGATGAGTCTCGATTTCTGCTGCGACATTCGGATGGTAGGGTCAGAATTTGGCGTAACAACATGAAAGCATGGATCCATCCTGCCTTGTATGGAGCATCTTTGGGATGTGCAGCCGACAAATCTGCGGCAACTGTGTGATGCCATCATGTCAATATGGACCAAAATCTCTGAGGAATGCTTCCAGCACCTTGTTGAATCTATGCCACGAAGAATTGAGGCAGTTCTGAAGGCAAAAGGGGTCCAACCCGTTACTAGCATGGTGTACCTAATAAAGTGGCCGGTGAGTATATATATATATATATATATATATATATATATATATATATATATATAGTAATTTTTTTAAATTTTTAAAATTACAAAAAGGAAAATGGGCAGATGCAAAAGTTTGGGCAGCCCTGGAAATTTGTGTCGTCAGATAACTTTTTGGCTTACATACAATGACGTAAAATACTGACCAAGTACTGAATGTGTGAATGTGGTTCTAGGCTTGAGTCACACAAGCGAATTAATAATCGGTCGCAGTTACATCCAGAAAAATTGGATGATTTTTTTCTCACATGTCATCTATGTGCTGTGTAAGTTCTGTCCATTTTTTTTACTCAGCAGTTATTAATCTTTTACAGAATCATTTACAGTTTTTTATGCTACAGAATTGTAATGTAACTGTAAAAATCGGATGCCATACGGATAGTTGTAAGGCACCTGTTTTTTTTCTTACACCCATCCGATTTTGTAGTCAAATCACAGCATGCTGCGATTTTTTTCCTCATGCCGAATACAGCTGAGAAAAATACACAGATCTGCATGGCCTCATTGAATAACATTGGTCTGAGTGCAGTCCCTTGTCCGATTTTTACGCTTGTGTGAGCGAGCCCTTAGTGCACAGTGCACTAGTCTCTTCCATATTTCGGATGATACTCGCTATTTAAATTCTGTCGCTCCCATACAGATCATCTGTATTGCATCTGATTTGTACGGATACATTGCAATTATTAACATAGAAAACTGTAATTTTATTAACTGTTGATTTTATTAACTGTGGCTATATAAACACGGATGTCATACAGATATACAATCCGGACACAGATGGCAGAGAGATGGAACACAGATTGCAATACAGATGACACTTGTCCTATTTTATCTGAAAATCAAATAATTTTTCATACATTTGTCCGAACCCAATCATGAGGCCACTTTTAAAGGTATTTTTGTTTATAGGATCCAGAGGAGATGTTGGCTTCCCTGGAAATATTGGTCTCGATGGGGAAAATGGCGACAGAGGGGATACTGGACTTCCAGGTTTAATGGGAAGACCGAGTCCATTTCCTGGTAAATATTAATTATTAGCATTATTTTATATTCATAGTCTTATTTGACAAATGCTGCCAGTTTTCCTTTTCTTTATACAGGACAACCAGGCTTTCCAGGCTTAAAGGGTGAAATAGGTCACAAAGGATATCAAGGGGATCCTGGATTTCCTGCCTTTCAACCTGGAATTGTCGGACAACCTGGAGATCCTGGACAACAAGGACCTCCTGGCTTACCTGGATATCCTGGTAACTAGAAACAAATATAGAATACTAGATGGTGGCCCGATTCTAACGCATCGGGTATTCTAGAATATGTATGTAGTTTATTTATGAAGTTTTCAGAATAATGCAATTTATACTCAGGATTCGGGCGGCCGGGCGCGACCAATTAGCGAAGCGTGGTTCAAATTCTGTGCCAGTTCGCGGCCGGACTGCGCCTGTCGCTGATTGTTCGCGGCCGGCCGGGCGTGACCAATCAGTGAAGCCTGGGCTGGCTCCAGGTTTTTGAGGGCCTTGGGCGAAAGAGTCTCATTGGGCCCCCCTCTTTAACACATACCATGATTCATGATGCACAGATATAGCAGAGAAATATACCACAGCCAAGTAGCATATAACACAGCCCACGTAGCATATAACACAGCTCACGTAGCATATAGCACAGCCACGTGCTTATAGCACAAGCCACGTAGTATATAGCACAGGCCACGTAGTATATAACACAGCCCACATAGCATATAGCACAGCCCACGTAGCATATAGCACAGCCACATAGCATATAACACAGCCACGTAGCATATAGCACAGCCATGTAGTATATAGCACAGCCACATAATATATAGCACAGCCCACATAATTATAGCACAGCCCACATAGTTTGTAGCACAGCCCACGTAGTATATAGCAAAGCCCACGCAGTGTATAACAGCCCACGTAGTATATAGCACAGCTCACGCAGTGTATAACACAGCCCATGCAGTATATAGCACAGCCCACATAGTATATAACACAGCCTACGTAGTATATAACACAGCCACGTAGTATATAGCACAGCCACGTAGTATATTGCCCAGCCATGTATATTTCACAGCTACGTAGTATATAGCACAGCCCACGTAGTATATAACACAGCCACGTAGTATATAGCACAGCTCACATAGTATATAGCACAGCTCACGCAGTATATAACACAGCCACGTAGTATATTGCCAAGCCATATATTATATTGCACAGCTACGTAGTATATAACACAGCTCATGTAGTATATAGCACAGCTCACGCAGTATATAGCACAGCTCACGCTGTATATAACACAGCCACGTAGTATATTGCCCAGCCACGTAATATATTGCACAGCCCACATAGTATATAGCACAGAGACGCAGTATATAACACAGCTCACGTAGTATATAGCACAGCCCACGCAGTGTATAACACAGCCCACGCAGTATATAGCACAGCCCACATAGTATATAACACAGCCCACGTAGTATATAACACAGCCACGTAGTATATAGCACAGCTCACATAGTATATAGCACAACTCACGCAGTATATAACACAGCCACGTAGTATATTGCCCAGCCACGTAATATATTGCACAGCTACGTAGTATATAACACAGCTCATGTAGTATATAGCACAGCTCACGCAGTATATAGCACAGCTCACGCAGTATATAACACAGCCACGTAGTATATTGCCCAGCCATGTAATATATTGCACAGCCCACGTAGTATATAGCACAGAGACGCAGTATATAACACAGTTCACGCAGTATATAGCACAGCTCACGCAGTATATAACACAGCCACGTAGTATATTGCCCAGCCATGTAATATATTGCACAGCCCACGTAGTATATAGCACAGAGACGCAGTATATAACACAGCTCACGTAATATATAGCACAGCCCACATAATATATAGCACAGCCCACATAGTTTATAGCACAGCCCACGTAGTATATAGCACAGCCCACGTAGTATATAGCACAGCCCACGCAGTGTATAACACAGCCCGTGCAGTATATAGCACAGCCCACATAGTATATAAC
This sequence comes from Ranitomeya variabilis, assembly GCF_051348905.1. Lineage (NCBI taxonomy): Eukaryota > Metazoa > Chordata > Amphibia > Anura > Dendrobatidae > Ranitomeya > Ranitomeya variabilis. Next base: position 523,819,356 of record NC_135234.1, on the reverse strand, counting down.
ACAGCCCACGTAGTATATAACACAGCCACGTAGTATATAGCACAGCCACGTAGTATATTGCCCAGCCATGTATATTTCACAGCTACGTAGTATATAGCACAGCCCACGTAGTATATAACACAGCCATGTAGTATATAGCACAGCTGACATAGTATATAGCACAGGTCACACAGTATATAACACAGCCACGTAGTATATTGCCCAGCCACATAATATATTGCACAGCTACGTAGTATATAACACAGCTCATGTAGTATATAGCACAGCTCACGCAGTATATAGCACAGCTCACGCAGTATATAACACAGCCACGTAGTATATTGCCCAGCCACGTAATATATTGCACAGCCCACATAGTATATAGCACAGAGACGCAGTATATAACACAGCTCACGTAGTATATAGCACAGCCCACGCAGTGTATAACACAGCCCACGCAGTATATAGCACAGCCCACATAGTACATAACACAGCCCACGTAGTATATAACACAGCCACGTAGTATATAGCACAGCCACGTAGTATATTGCCCAGCCATGTATATTTCACAGCTACGTAGTACAGTGGGGCAAAAAAGTATTTAGTCAGTCAGCAATAGTGCAAGTTCCACCACTTAAAAAGATGAGAGGCGTCTGTAATTTACATCATAGGTAGACCTCAACTATGGGAGACAAACTGAGAAAAAAAAATCCAGAAAATCACATTGTCTGTTTTTTTATCATTTTATTTGCATATTATGGTGGAAAATAAGTATTTGGTCAGAAACAAACAATCAAGATTTCTGGCTCTCACAGACCTGTAACTTCTTCTTTAAGAGTCTCCTCTTTCCTCCACTCATTACCTGTAGTAATGGCACCTGTTTAAACTTGTTATCAGTATAAAAAGACACCTGTGCACACCCTCAAACAGTCTGACTCCAAACTCCACTATGGTGAAGACCAAAGAGCTGTCAAAGGACACCAGAAACAAAATTGTAGCCCTGCACCAGGCTGGGAAGACTGAATCTGCAATAGCCAACCAGCTTGGAGTGAAGAAATCAACAGTGGGAGCAATAATTAGAAAATGGAAGACATTCAAGACCACTGATAATCTCCCTCGATCTGGGGCTCCACGCAAAATCCCACCCCGTGGGGTCAGAATGATCACAAGAACGGTGAGCAAAAATCCCAGAACCACGCGGGGGGACCTATTGAATGAACTGCAGAGAGCTGGGACCGATGTAACAAGGCCTACCATAAGTAACACACTACGCCACCATGGACTCAGATCCTGCAGTGCCACTGCTTAAGCCAGTACATGTCCGGGCCCGTCTGAAGTTTGCTAGAGAGCATTTGGATGATCCAGAAGAGTTTTGGGAGAATGTCCTATGGTCTGATGAAACCAAACTGGAACTGTTTGGTAGAAACACAACTTGTCGTGTTTGGAGGAAAAAGAATACTGAGTTGCATCCATCAAACACCATACCTACTGTAAAGCATGGTGGTGGAAACATCATGCTTTGGGGCTGTTTCTCTGCAAAGGGGCCAGGACGACTGATCCGGGTACATGAAAGAATGAATGGGGCCATGTATCGTGAGATTTTGAGTGCAAACCTGCTTCCATCAGCAAGGGCATTGAAGATGAAACGTGGCTGGGTCTTTCAACATGACAATGATCCAAAGCACACCGCCAGGGCAACGAAGGAGTGGCTTCGTAAGAAGCATTTCAAGGTCCTGGAGTGGCCTAGCCAGTCTCCAGATCTCAACCCTATACAAAACCTTTGGAGGGAGTTGAAAGTCCGTGTTGCCAAGCGAAAAGCCAAAAACATCACTGCTCTAGAGGAGATCTGCATGGAGGAATGGGCCAACATACCAACAACAGTGTGTGGCAACCTTGTGAAGACTTACAGAAAACATTTGACCTCTGTCATTGCCAACAAAGGATATATTACAAAGTATTGAGATGAAATTTTGTTTCTGACCAAATACTTATTTTCCACCATAATATGCAAATAAAATGATAAAAAAACAGACAATGTGATTTTCTGGATTTTTTTTGCTCAGTTTGTCTCCCATAGTTGAGGTCTACCTATGATGTAAATTACAGACGCCTCTCATCTTTTTAAGTGGTGGAACTTGCACTATTGCTGACTGACTAAATACTTTTTTGCCCCACTGTATATAGCACAGCCCACGTAGTATATAACACAGCCACGTAGTATATTGCCCAGCCACGTAATATATTGCACAACTACGTAGTATATAGCACAGAGACGCAGTATATAACACAGCTCACGCAGTATATAGCACAGCTCACGCAGTATATAACACAGCCACGTAGTATATTGCCCAGCCATGTAATATATTGCACAGCCCACGTAGTATATAGCACAGAGACGCAGTATATAACACAGCTCACGCAGTATATAGCACAGCCCACATAGTATATAACACAGCCCATGTAGTATATAACACAGCCACGTAGTGTATAGCACAGCCACGTAATATATTGCCCAGCCATGTATATTTCACAGCTACGTAGTATATAGCACAGCCCACATAGTATATAACACAGCCACGTAGTATATAGCACAGTTCACATAGTATATAGCACAGCTCACGCAGTATATAACACAGCCACGTAGTATATTGCCCAGCCACGTAATATATTGCACAGCTACGTAGTATATAACACAGCTCATGTAGTATGTAGCACAGCTCACACAGTATATAGCACAGCTCTCGCAGTATATAACACAGCCACGTAGTATATTGCCCAGCCATGTAATTTATTGCAGAGCCCACGTAGTATATAGCACAGAGACGCAGTATATAACACAGCTCACGCAGTATATAACACAGTCCAAGTAGTATATAGCACAGTGATGTAGTATATAGCACAGCCCACGTAGTATATAGCAGAGACATAGTATATAACACAGCCCACGCAGTATATAACACAGCTCACATAGTATATAACACAGTCCACATAGTATATAGCAATGTGGGCACCATATCCCTGTTAAAAAAAAGAATTAAAATAAAAAATAGTTATATACTCACCTTCCGGCGGCCCCCGGATCCAGGCGAGGCGTTTAGAGATGCTCCTCGTGACGCTCCGGTCCCAAGAATGCATTGCGGTCTCGCGAGATGATGACGTAGCGGCATCAATAGTAAAAAGTTGGTCACACAGAGTTAATAGCAGCGTTAACGGACTGCGTTACACCACGGCATAACGCGGTGTAACGCAGCCATTAACCCTGTGTGAGCGCTGACTGGAGGGGAGAATGGAGGGGGCACTGACAGAGTAGGAAGGGGTGAATTCGCGGCTGGACTGTGCACATCGCTGACGCGGGATTTCTGTGACAGACAGACAGACAGACATACAGACAAACAGACGGAAGTGCCCCTTAAACGATTATATATATATGTAGATTCTAAATATGAGTGGAAACATTCATGTTAAACTGTCTGGGAAAGGGGTATGGTTTCAATAGATGTTCTATTAATGTCAGAGAGACTAAAACATCACCTCTCAGACATACACCCATAGTTATAATGGAAACCCCTGACCTGTATTCTGACAGATGAAACAGGGATCCGACTTGCCTGTTTCTGTAACTTACAGAAACTTTGGCCCTGTTCACACTGTGTTTATCCAGTGTCCAGGGACTCTGTCAGAATCCTCATAAAAATGGAAGCTGTCGACTGCTATGAATTGTACGAACTTCAGATTAACTCTGCTTTGTTTGTGTTTTTATCCTGAAAGCATTTTTCTTTTCAGATGAGAACAAGAAATCTAGGGCCTCGACTCATTAATAGTGACATTTTGTTCGCCAGTTATTGGGAGGAATAATATGCTGCGAATTAAATATGAGGCACATGCTTTTAATCAATTTGTTGCACAATATCAGTGGCATATGCCTTTATGTGCCGCGCCAGAAATGTTACTCCACTCACGGACTGGTGTACCATTTCTGACGTAAGAAACACTCTCACTATTTATGAATTGGGTGGAAATAACTACAGCTACATATATTTTGGCGTAATTACCAGAAGCTAGCATGTAAAGGCCAGAAGTCACACAATTTGTGACTTTTCAAAGCATTTTACATCAGTTTTCTGCTGTAAACACTTTGATAAATCAGGGACTATATTTTCTATGCCAGCCTGAAAAAGTTGTGTGGTTCCATGTTTTAACTAAGTTTAAAGCTACTCTGTGTTACATCTATGTCTATATTTATAGGTGGGCGCATTGGATCCAAAGGTTTACCAGGACCTCAGGGAAAAGAAGGTGTTAATGGATTTCCTGGCCTAGCTGGCTCAAGAGGAGTTAAAGGTGACCTGAAAATAAAAATTAAAACACTGATAGTATCTAATGTACATCTGATATCTGTGGTCATTTACAGTTATCACAATTATTTAATAGCTGATACTTTTGATATATATCTGTGGACAGTGGTTTTCCTTTTTTTTTGTATGGTAAATTTGAGCTGGTTGGTATGTTGCGGCTTTGCAGTGGAATCCCTTATTATTTTTTAGGCATTTATAGGTTCTATTTGTAATAAATGAATCATAGACCAATTCACATAAATATATGCCTATAAGGAGCATCTCAATCTTATTACACAGGGGACCAAGGTGAATGTAGGTGCACGGCTGGTGATGACCCCTCAAGAGGTCCTGCTGGTGTTGCTGGTCCTGTAGGATTTTCAGGCTCACCAGGTGAACTTGGAGCCAAAGGAGAAAGAGGAGACAGAGGAGTTCATGGTCTGCCTGGCGCACCAGGTATTGGGGTGAGTAATTTTTTATTTTCTGTTATGTTAAAAGATAACAGCAAAGGTATAACTTTTCATCAGTTACAAATTGTTAGAATGAACATTGTATCTGATTATAACTAAAAATTCACTGGGCTAGGTTCACAATTTTTACGTAGGGAATCAATGACATAGAGTGAGTTACCCTGTATTCCAGATTAATAATATTTATATTCAGTTATCAAATTGCTGTAAAATCCATCACAAAGTAGTGTAAGGCTATGTGCACACGTCAGGATTTCTAGCAGAAATTTTCCTGACAAAAACCAGACATTTCTGCCAGAAATCCGCATGCGTTTTTTTCGCGTTTTTTCATGCGTTTTTGACGCGTTTTTGACAAGTTTTTTGTGCGTTTTTTGTGCGTTTTTTTCCAAATGCATAGAATTGCGGGAAAAACGCGGAAAATCCGCAAAATTAATGAACATGCTGCTTTTTTTATCGCAATGCGCTTTTTTTGCGGAAAATAAACCACACCATGTGCACAAAATATGCAGAATGCATTCTAAATGATAGGATGCATAATGTATGCGTTTTTAATGAGTTTTTATAGCGTTTTTATCGCGAAAAAAACGCGAAAAAACCTGAACGTGTGCACATACCCTAAAGACACAACGCCAATGCATGATGTGTGTGACGCACAGAGGCGTACAAGAGAGAGTGGACCCTCAGGGTCACAGTGCAGACGACACAAGGACGAGCAACCCCGGGGAGAGGCTACCCCTATACAGGGATAGTGGGGAGCAAGCCCAAGGGGAACTACACTGCAACAGCTGGTACAAGAGGGGCGGCTCAGGAAAAATAACAGACTGAGGAGAGGGACGTAAAACAAGACTGAATGGTAAGAGGAAGGGAGGCTGGGAACAGAACGAGGGAGGCTGGGCTGGAACAAGAAAGACACAGAGGAGGCAAAACGGAAAATAGGAACACAGCTGAAAGTAGACGCAACCAGACTGAGGAGAAAAAGGCCTAACACTGCGCACAAAAGCACAACAATAATCAGGCGCCTCCATTATGGGGAGGGCGCCTGATAAAGGCAAAGGAATCACCTGATTGGTAGAGGTGAAACAGGGAGGACGCGGAAGGGGTTAAGAGGGAGGAAGAGCGCGCGCCCGCGACCTAAGAGGCATGTGCGGAGCAGACGCCGGCCGGAGGAAGGAGGGAGCACGAGCGCCACGCTGAAGACCCCCAGCAGCCGCAAGAGAGAACGAGGGAGCGGCGCGATGCCCGGGACGGACAGCAGGAGCGCAACGAGAGGAACTAATGGAGGAAGCGGCCGCAGCGTCAGGAGCGGCAGGTATGACAGTGTGTCCCTAGTCATCGTCTTAGTTCACGACTGAGGACGCTTTGTGTAATACTAACCCTTTGATGTTCTGTCTGTACACTACTTTGTGATGGATTTTACAGTCATTTGATGACTGGGGAAAAAACAGTTTTACTCGTTTTACATTGATTCTTATCAGTCCATGTTATACCTTAAAGAGCGCACCACTCCTACTCCTACTGGTTTTCTGCTTGCAGGAGGCGGAGTGTTCCTGATGATTGATAGGTCAGAGTAGTAGCATGGCTGTGCTGCTGGCCCAAACTATGCACTCATTGATGCTGCGAAAGAGGTACTTTTGCCTCTGCAACATTGAAGGAGTGCAGGGACACTGAAGCTGGTGGGATCCAGCAAGCATCAAAGCAGCGCAGACAAGCTCTATAGCATTCACTGCACTCCTTGCCTAGGAGACCAGCCACCGCTGATAGACCACAAAGGTGGCCAGTAACCTAAGCAAAGAGCAATGCACAACAGAATAACAAATCCCTTAAGAATGACATAATAATTCCATAGTATAAAACATAGACAAAGTATCTCAACTTCAATTCCCTAACCCACCCTAATCCCAAATCCTAACCTTTCAGAGAGGACCATATTCATTTTCAGAGCAGTTCCAAAATAACGGCGTATAACATTCGTAGAAGGTGGGAGTAAAGGAAACAAAGAGGACTAACAATTAAGGGATAGCATACTTGAGCGTTTTTTAATAAGAAGTAAATTGCTGAATTGTTTGTTTTTGCAAGTACTTTGTAATTTTATCCATTTAAAAAGAGAGGAACACTTTAAATGCTGTTACAAGTGCAGGTTGCCTAATAATGCCAACTTTGGCATGTATGGCAATTGTAGTATATTCTGTAGATACAGGTCAAGTATTACTTAATCATCGTTAAAAGAATAAAAGTAATTTATTTTAGGACTATACAATCCTTTAAAATCCATCAGCGTATGCCAATATTACTAGAAGCAATTATTGTAAAAATATATTTTACGTTGACAATTTTTTTTATATATTGTTTATAAGGGCCTACCAGGCATCAATGGTCTTCCTGGATCTGATGGAGGAAAGGGAGACACAGTGTTTGCTACAGAGAAAGGTAATTAATTACTGTGCATGTCTACAATAGCTTAATTTATAATATTGTACAAAATTCTAAGATTTCAAAGCCGCAGAAAAATGTTAATATATTGATAACAAATTATTCATTCATATATTAAAAAAAGCACATGTTTAGAGTAAAGTGCATTTTGGTCTAAAGTGATATAAATTTCATGTTCATGACAAAATGTTTCCTGTAGTATGGCAATATCTAGTCCTCAGCCATATTAATTTGTGCAGCTCTCATTTAGACGGCATACATCCTTTCAACACTACTTTTGTCTGTCACCAATTTCATGTAAAGTTTTTTACAAAAATAAAAACAAATATTTGACTCCATTAGATTCTGTGCTATGGTGCTGTTCTGCGTAAAAACCATTCCTTCTTGAAGGAATAACCTGATAAAAACAGCGGCGTACAAAGCACGATATAACTGCAAGCTCCCCACGTGCCACAGGGAATCTAGATAATAATAATAAAAATAATAATTTTATTTATATAGCGCCAACATATTCCGCAGCGCTTTACAACTTATAGAGGGGACTTGTACAGACAATAGACATTGCAGCATAACAGAAATCACAGTTTTAAACAGATACCAGGAGGAATGAGGGCCCTGCTCGCAAGCTTACAAACTATGAGGAAAAGGGGAGACACAAGAGGTGGATGGTAACAATTGCTTTAGTTATTTGGACCAGCCATAGTGTAAGGCTCGGGTGTTCATGTAAAGCTGCATGAACCAGTTAACTGCCTAAGTATGTAACAGTATAGACACAGAGGGCTATTAACTGTATAAAGTGTATGAGAACATGATGCGAGGAATCTGATTATGGTTTAATTTTTTTTTGAATGGGCCACACAGGGATAGTTAGGTTAATGCGTTGAGGCGGTAGGCCAATCAGAACAAATGAGTTTTTAGGGCACGCTTAAAACTGTGGGGATTCCACAGAATCGGCGCTGCACGTGTAATGTCTTGGAGACGGGAGTGGGAGGTTCTGATTATTGAGGGTGCTAACTTCAGGTCATGAGCGGAGGGCTCGGGTAGGGTGGTAGACTGAGACCAGAGAGGAGATGTAGGGTGGTGCTGAGCCATGGAGTGCTTTGTGGATGAGGGTAGTAGTTTTGTACTGGATTCTGGAGTGGATGGGTAGCCAGTGTAATGACTGGCACAAGGTAGAGGCATCGGTGTAATGGTTGGTGAGGAATATGATCCTGGCAGCAGCATTCAGGACAGATTGGAGCGGGGAGAGTTTGGTAAGAGGGAGGCCGATTAGTAGAGAGTTACAATAGTCCAGACGAGAATGAATAAGTGAAACAGCAAGAGTTTTTGCAGAGTCGAAAGTAAGAAAAGGATGAATTCTAGAAATGTTTTTGAGATGCAGATAAGAAGAGCGAGCCAGTGATCGGATGTGGGGGTGAATGAAAGCTCGGAATCAAGTATGACCCCAAGGCAGCGGGCATGTTGCTTTGGAGTAATGGTGGAACCGCACACCGAGATGGCAATGTCAGGCAAAGGTAGGTTAGTAGAGGGAGAAAACACGAGGAGTTCAGTTTTTGACAGGTTCAGTTTCAGATAGAGGGAGGACATGATGTTAGAGACAGCAATGAGACAATCACTGGTGTTTTCTAAAAAGGTCGGCGTGATATCAGGAGAAGAATAATTGGGTGTCGTCAGCATAGAGATGGTACTGGAAACCAAATCTACTGATTGTTTGTCCAATAGGGGCAGTATACAAAGAGAAGAGGATGGGGCCTAGGACTGATCCTTGAGGAACCCCTACAGTAAGAGGAAGGTGAGAGGAGGAGGAACCAGCAAAAGATACAGTGAAAGAGCAGTCAGAGAGATAGGAGGAGAACCAGGAGAGAACGGTTTCTTTGAGGCCGATGGAGCGGAGCATAGTGAGGAGGAGCTGATGATCCACAGTGTCGAATGCTGCGGAGAGATCCAAGAGAATTTGCATGGAGTAGTGACCATTAGATTTAGCTGTTAGTAGGTCATTAGAGACTTTAGTGAGGGCAGTTTCAGTAGAGTGTAAAGAGCGGAAACCAGATTGAAGAGGGTTGAGAAGAGAGTTATCTGAGAGATAGCGGGTAAGACGGGAGTGGACCAGGCGATCAAGGAGTTTAGAGATGAAGGGAAGTTTAGAGACAGGTCTATAATTAGGGGCACAGTTTTGAACGAGGGATGGTTTTTTAAGTAATGGATGTATGATGGCATGCTTAAAGGAGGAAGGAAAAATACCGGAAGAGAGAGAAAGGTTGAATATTTTTGTTAGGTGAGAGGTGACAGCCGGGGAAAGGGACTGGAGATGTGACGGAATGGGGTCACTGGTGCAAGTGGTTGGGCGAAGATGCAAGGAGCCTGATTACTTCTTCTTCTGTAACTGGTTCAATAACTGGACAGCCTCCAGCACACTACTCTGCTGTGTGTGTGAGGCCTAAGGGTTTTATCACAAGTGACAAATTAGTTGCAAAAACTTTTATGAATGAAAATCCAATGTATACTTCCAAATGGGTTGTTTCTGTATCGTGGGCGTAAATATTTTTAAACCACATAAGTGTTTGTGTATGCATGTGTTTTCAGTGAGGAGACGGGACAAGCCTCTGCTATACACTTCCATCGGAACATGCAAATTGTCTCTTCAGAGAGGAAGAGGACCAAAACACTAGTGCCACCTATTGGTAGTAGCAATCCCAAAAGTCAATATTTATCCTCCAACAAGCCTTTCCATATGACTAAGGATAAAAGCCAAACCAGAATCTCAGTTTGGAGACACAGTGTTTCATAGTTATGCCACTCATCAGTGCAAAGTAATAGATCTGATTTAGCTAGGTGAGAGGCTCTGGATTGCAGTCTATGCTCACTCTGACATGCTAGGCTTGACTGTCACTCTCCCTAAGGAGCAATGTTACCCCTTAGACTCCCTTCTATAAGAACAAAAGAAACAGAGGCCAGAGTACTTAGACTATACATCTGCTGTGCTTTTAATTGGTAGCATATAATCACAGCTGTGAGGGTCTGTTTGGGTAATATTTTTGAGCAGCACATATTATTGGTATTATACTACATGTACAGCAAAGCCATTTTAATACAAGATAAAAAAGTCTCCACTCTACTCAAGTAACGCAAGGTGCTCCATACCCCGCCTACATGTGTCTTGGACAGATAATCACAGTTCTGTTATTAGTGAACCATCGTTTATGATTAAGGTTGTCATGACCTGTGCTAAAAGTAAGTTAGTGAGAAAATTAATTAAAACTTTACATTCTTTAAGGTGCAAAAGGTGCTTCAGGAGATCCTGGCATATCCGGCACTATAGGATTTGAAGGAACTCCGGGAAAAGATGGATCTTATGGAGTTCCTGGCTTCCCTGGTGCTGCTGTGAGTAGTTCACTGAAAGCTAATCTGCAATCAAAACCAAACACATAGAAATATATGTAATATATGTATTTTTTTAAATGAACATTACAATTGACACTGGCGCAGGGGCATAAATAGTAACTGTAAGAACCCTGGCATGTAATGTATGTTTTCATCTATATGCACCTTCTATATAAAATATATATGCATCTCTTACTTATGTATATAGTGGCAAAAATGTTTGTAATGTAGTTCAAAATGTATTCATAAAACAGATTATGCCCGCACTTAAAAGAAAACATACTTTTGAGTAACCATATGTTATAAGAATGCATACAAGGCAAATTGGTATGTTCACACTAGCTGTGCTAGTGCTAGTGGTAGTACTAGTGGTGCACTTATTTTTCTGGTAAAAATGACAGAACTTGCTGAGGCTCCAATCCACATGTGAACATAGCCTTAGCTACAAATAGCCATTTATTAAATATCGTAATTTGTGTTTTTAACAAAATGTAATGAAGTGTTTTGTAGGTGTATCTTCATCCTAGATGTTTATTAATATGCAGGGAACTGAAGTGATCTTGACAGTGTTCTTACACCTGTGAGCCCTAAACCATTCTGTCTATATGCTCATGCAGGAGTTCTACTAGTTCCATAAGGGAGTGCTTTGGGACAGTGCTCTGAGCAGTGAGGGTCTAAAGACCTGGATCCTCATTTTTCTGCAGGATATTTAGGGACATAAAATATTATTAAAATCGCTATCACGTTCACTCTAAGATATCCAAAGTATTCAGAAATCCAAACAACACATATACCGTATACCGTACTTTGTTTGTTATAGGGTGATGCTGTCAAAGGACTACTTGGCGACCCTGGGTTTCCAGGACTTCCAGGTTCTGAAGGACCCAGAGGTGAGACTGGTCAGCCAGGTATAGGATTTGAAGGCGCTAAAGGCACACGTGGACTTCCTGGGCCACCAGGACTGAACGGACTACCAGGAATTCCAGGATTGCCAGGCTTAACGGGTAAGAATTGTAAAAACTATTTTTCAGTGATTATGTGTAGATCATTAAATTAATTTCACAAAATTTTGATAACAACAGATTTTAGTAAGGATGAGGCTTAGTAGCTTAGCTTAATGACTACATTCTACTGATCACTCCTTTAACTGGCTTTATCGCAGTCCAAAACTATTCTTAAAATATATTTGGTCATAATAACCTCCAGAGAAATACCTTAATGCTGCACACTGATAGGATATAGTCAAAAGAAAAATTCAAGCTAACAAAGCAGAATGGCTCACAACATGATCCCAACACACAACAAATGGTCACGTCCTTAGGTACATGGCTGGAAACTGCAGAAGTGGTCATTAAAGGCATAAACCATGCAAAACCTGTAATTCTTCATTCTTACTGGCTCTATGTAGCCTGTTATACTATCCTATGCAGTTGAATAAAGGGTAAGGCGATATATACTTACCAGATGAAATCCAAAAGGACACATATCTGGCCTTCGTCAAGTATATGAGAGTTGTGGGTTTGAAATCCCCCATTAGAATGTAGAGGTGATCATGCATGTGCACGACCTGCTCATTTATTGTCTATAGGACCACCGAAGTTGTGGCGAAAATGCATGGCCAATGCCTAATTTTGACGTGATATTTCAGGCCTCTGTTGTCGACTTGGGACAACCCCTTTAAAGTCTAACTTTATAGTGCTTGCAACTGATCATTAAATTTCATTATTATTTAAAATGTAATGAAAATTGTAAAAAATATTAGATTCACTTGACATGAGTGTAAAAAATGTTATGTAATGAATTAGTAAATGAAATATTTTTTTCTCATCTACAGGGTGGGCCATTTACATGGATACACCTAAATAAAATGGGAATGGTTGCTGATATCAACCTCCTGTATGTGGTACATTAGTATATGGGAGGGGGAAAACTTTTCAAGATGGGTGGTGACCATGGCTGCCATTTTGAAGTTGGCCATTTGGATCCAACTTTATTTTTTTCAATGGGAAGAGGGTCATGTGAGACATCAAACTTATTGAGAATTTCACAAGAAAAACAACGGTGTGCTTGGTTTTATCGTAACTTTATTCTTTTATGTTTACAAATTTATGACCACTTATAAAATGTTTTCAAAGTGCTGCCCATTGTGTTGGATCATCAATGCAACCCTCTTCTCCCACTCTTGACACACTGATAGCAACACTGTAGAACAAATGCTAGCACAGGCTTCCAGTATCCGTTGTTTCAGATGCTGCACATCTCGTATCTTCAAAGCATAGACAATTGCCTTCAGATGATCCCAAAGATAAAAATCTAAGGGGGTCAGATCGGGAGACCTTGGTGGCGATTCAACTGGCCAACGAAGACCAATCCACTTTCCAGGAAACTGTTCATGTAAGAATGCTCGGACCTGACACCCATAATGTGGTGGTGCATGACTGTCTTCCCATTGAAAAAAATAAAGTTGGATCCAAAATGGCCGACTTAAAAATGGCCGCCATGGTCACCACCCATCTTGAAAAGTTTTCCCCCTCCCATATACTAATGTGCCACAAACAGTAAGTTAATATCACCAACCATTCCCATTTTATTTAGGTGTATCCATATAAATGGCCCACCTTGTATATTTGGATTGAGGTAAATTTAGTAAAGTAATAGGCCTGATTCATTATTAAAGTGGCACTTGAAGTTTTTGGTGTCTTGCACTTTTTTTACTTTGCACCATCTTTCCATTTGACCTTTTTTTTTAAGTTACTTGTTTTCAGTGTTCATTTAATTTTTTTAGCTAAGTGTTCATCTTTTTTTTAGCTTGCTCAGAGATTAGGGTTTCCAGATTATTTTGCCTGAAAAATAGTTGCAAATTTTGCACAAATGTACTCCCCTTAATAATTTTATGTATGCCTGGCATTTTGGCACAAATTTTGCAATATTTTAGCCAAACATGCAACTTTTTGCAATAAAAAGTCTCGAAACAGGTTATAAACAATAATAAGTGGTATTTGTTTTATTTTGTGCAAAATTGATGAATAGAGTGTTTCATTTTGATTAATTTCTTTCAAATACATCAGCGAATACCACAAAACTAAGAGAAGCGTGAGAAAAAATAATTGTAAAAGATTAATTGAGCCCAAAGCTTCCAAGTAGATTAGGAAACAAAGTGTTTCCGATGATTTGCCAGTTTTTCTGCTTTATCAGTTTATAAAATACAAAAGAAAAATTTGTTTGCCTTTTATTCTCTAAAATGCACTAAAAGCAATTGTTATAGTGATCATCCATATTACCAATATGGATGGAATTCAAATTATGTGAAAAATTTGCTCATCTCCAATGAGGACATTTGTAGCTCAATGTTAGCTATTACATTATTTAGTAGTCTGATAAGATATAAGGTTAAAAATGTGTAATGTTAAGTTCCCAATTCAAACAATACTGGAATTATATCAGTATAACAGTGCATGTTATGGATGGTTCAAATTAGAACCACCATGACATAATGTTAACTTTATTCATCAGATATAATTTGTTGATAATAACAATGTACCGTAGTTTCATAAAGACTATAAAGTTTATTTGGTTACATTTTGACATCAATGTTAAAATATTTTTTTTATTTTTTATTTTAGGAGATTGCTTTAAGGAGCCCAGAGACGGACAAACAGGTAATTCTTGGCCTCCCCACTACCTCTTGTGCACAATAACTATGTTTCTTCTCTAAAGATTTCTGATATTATTTTTTATTAGTTATTTCTACAGATGGGCAACTTTATTTGTGTGGAATGGTTGAAGGGAATTCCACTCAGATTTTACAAAAAAATCTGTGTTCTGCCAAATCTGGATTTTTTTTTATTTGATACACGGGAATTCATTAAGATGGCGGCTTACTGAACACCATTTGACTGAACCATAGAGAGCCAACAAAATATTAAAACAAATAAAAAGAGCTAATTCTCATCTCAACGTTCAACTCCCAGCCACCCCCACTGTATTTTCTTCCCAATACAGTTTTAACTGCCTCTTCTTACCAGCTCTGTGTGCTGTTATCCATGACCTCTTCATGCTAGGCCGGGACTTCAGGATGTGCATCACAACCTTTTTATGACTGACGTACTAGGCCGGGACTGATGCCACAACTAGACCAGGGACGTCACTTTGCATCCTCGTCTTAAGGTTGCATTGAAGTCGTGAAATCAGGATGTGCCTCGGCCTTATGATGAGCACTCAATGGCGGACCTTCCACCACTACTAAACTTGAGCCTAGTCAAGGCTAGAAGTTCCCGCTAAGTGTAAAGATGCCTGGGGTTTCAGTGCGAGGCAGCGGTAAGAATAGGTGCACGGGACCATACGGGTGACAGTGAGCAGCAGAGGGGAGTGGAGAGTTGAGCATTGGTTGTCATTTTATTCTGCATATTACGTATATTATGCCCCAGAGCATAGTAATAGTTGTTACATAGTTGCATAGTTACATAGGTTGAAAAAAGACCTAGGTCCATCAAGGACAACTGTTCTCCACCAATTGTACATCACGTCACTAATTTAACTTTAACCTGCAATATTATTTGTATCAAATAAATCATCCAGCACTTTTTGAAAAGCTGTTATAGTGTCTGCCATTACTATCTCTCGTGGTAGAGCAAGTCTGACTGCTCTAACTGTAAAGAACCCTTTCCTATTTAGCTGCCGGAATCGCCATTCTTCCACCAGGAATGAATGTTCCCTGGTCCTTAGTATGGTCTTTAGAAGGAATAAGCCATGTTCTAGTACTTTGTACTGGCCTTACATATATTTACACATGTAAATGAGATCTCCTCTGACATCTTTTTTCTAAGCTAAACAAGCCCAACTTTTCCAACCTTTCATGATATGAGGTGCCTTCCATACCAAGTAATAATCTAGTTGCCTGTCTTTGAACTGTTTCTAACTTCTGAATATCCTTTTTAAAATGTGAAGCCCAAAACTGGATCCCATATTCTAAATGTGGCTTCACCAATGATTTATAAAGGGGTAATAATACACTGGGATAGCGGGAATTTCTCTCTCTTTTTGTACATCCTAAAATCTTGTTTGCTTTTGCAGCTGCTGCCTGACTAAAGGTACCTTCACACGAAACGACGCTGCAGCGATAGCGACAACGATGCCGATCGCTGCACCGTCGCTGTTTGATCGCTGGAGAGCTGTCACACAGACAGCTCTCCAGCGACCAACGATGCCGAGGTCCCCGGGTAACCAGGGTAAACATTGGGTTGCTAAGCGCAGGGCCGCGCTTAGTAACCCGATGTTTACCCTGGTTACCAGCGTAAAATGTAAAAAAAACAAACAGTACATACTTACATTCGCGTCCCCCGGCGTCCGCTTCCTGCACTGACTGACTGACTGAGCGCCGGCAGTAGCAGAGCACAGCGGTGACGTTACCGCTGTGCTGTGCTTTCACTTTGCGGCGCTCAGTCAGTGTGGGAAGCAGACGGCGGGGGATGTGAATGTAAGTATGTACTGTTTGTTTTTTTTACATTTTACACTGGTAACCAGGGTAAACATCGGGTTACTAAGCGCGGCCCTGCGCTTAGTAACCCGATGTTTACCCTGGTTACCAGTGTAAAACATCGCTGGTATCGTTGCTTTTGCTGTCAAACACAACGATACACGGCGATCGGACGACCAAATAAAGTTCTGAACTTTATTCAGCGACCAGCGACATCACAGCAGGATCCTGATCGCTGCTGCGTGTCATATTTAACGATATCGCTAGCCAGGACGCTGCAACGTCACGGATCACTAGCGATATCATTACAAAGTCGTTTCGTGTGAAGGTACCTTAAGTAATGTTGCTCAGTTTACTTGTAACCTGAATACCCAAGTCCTTCCCCTGTTCTGTAGTCCCGAGTATTCTTTTATCTAATGTATGTGCAGCAACATGATTACTCTGTCCTAGGTGCATTACTGTACATTTATCTACATTAATTCTCATTTGCCAAGTGTTTGTCCATTCAGTCATCTTTTTCAGATCGTTTTGCAATATTGTAATGTCAAGGTCAGATTTAATATCCTACATAGTTTGGTGTCGTCAGCAAAGACTGACACTTTACTCTCCATCCCAACCACAAGGTCATTAATCGGTCCTAGCACAGATCCCTGCGGTACCCCACTGCTAACTATATCCCATTTAGAGAACGTACCATTTATGCCAACTCTTTGTTTCCTGTCATTTAGCTGTGACGATCCCCCAAAGAAGCCAACACGAAACACGCATAGGGGCTGACAGCCTGCAGACAAAAACTACAGACAACATGGGTAAGGATCAGTCTTGAGCTAGTAATCTTATTTGTTTGCCCCTTAAAGGCATATACACACTATATATTATGGTATATCCTCTTAAGAACTTGATTCCTCCAGTCATATACTTTTCAGTGTAGTGTTGTCTCCTGAACTTTCTTTACCTGTGTCCTTCATAGTGATTATACCCATGTCAAATTTGTGTGTAATTATGTATACTCTAATATTTTAGTACTGTATGATATCTTTACATAAATAATTTTTTTTCACATATTTCGAAGACAGATTTCATGACTCCAATTTTTCTAATTTCTTATATTTATGGGAGTTTTTTGTTGTATTGGCAGCAAAAAAGCCATTTTTGATGTCGTCAGATACTGTATATTATTGTATGTTGCTCTGATCCAATTTTTCACAACTTATTCTTCATGAAACTATGCTGGTTGACAGTTATTATATTATTATCTACAATATATTTCTGCAGGTCATGTCTTATAATGCCCTCAAAAATTTTGCACACTACTGATGTTAGACTTACCGGACTTTAGTTGCCAGAATCCACCTTCTTACATTTCTTAATGATCAGTACTATGTGAGCCATCCTCCAATCCCGTGGCACGACCCCTGTTACAAGAGAGTCTAAGAATACAAGATACAGTGGTCTGTCAATTATTGAGCTCAATTCCCTCAGTATCTGTGGATGAATGCCATCATGGCGAGGGGATTTGTCAATATTGAAATTACTCAGATGTAGATGTACTTCTTTTTGTGTTAAACTAGTTATATCAGGTAGTGAATTTTGATTTTTACTATGTTAAATGATCCCTGTAAGAGACAGTTCATTGTGAACACGGATGAAAAGTGCCTGTTTAATATCTCAGCCTTTTCTTTGTCTTCTGTAATTATCTTGTTATTGTCATCTTTTCAGGGGCTGACACTATCTGTTTTTTCTTTTTGGCATTCATGTATTTTTTAAAAAAATTGGGATTTATTTTAGTGTCGTTGACAATTTGTTTCAATTTGCGGAAATAAATTTGCTCTGAGTCAAATATTCCAGTGAAACCTAACAGATTTGGTCATTTCAAATCTTGTCAGATCTGCTCATCTCTAGTTATTCCTAAGATTTGCCACCATATTTATGTGATCATTGAAGCCCTGGAACCCTTCACCTATATTCAAAATGATGGGGTAGCTCAAATGACTTTCAACACAATGTATGCTCATCTGTTCAGGAAACTAAAGCATGGAACCACTCACATGAATACGACTATGCTGCGGTTCCTTGCACAACCCAATGCCAAGTGAGCCACTGTGCAGGGCAAACTTTGATGTGAATGCAATGTTGTGTCCTTTTTATGCAGACAATCTGTGGGAGTTTCAGTGCTCGGACTCCCACAGATCATAATTTAATTGCATATCCTTGCAAAATGGAATAAGAATAAACATTTAAAGGGACCTGACAGCTAATTCATGCTGCCCAGATCATAGATAGTAAGAATCAGAGTCCGACTTTATTATTGCAGCTGTGATTTACGCTGAAATGCTGCAGCGTTTCAGAGAATACATTTTCTGTGTCCACAATTATTAAGCAAGTATTTTGACCATACCATAATTTGTATGCATATTTTCAAGTTATATAAACTGGAATGCTTATTGGATGAAGCAGATCAGGTGATATGTATTTGTGTAATGAGGAACCTAATAATATCAACACCCTTTATCAAGTGGTGAAGAGTTATTAGGCATATTGTTTTTCCTCAGGCTAAATGGTCCAAAAAGAGATTTAATTCACTCTGAAAAGTCAAACATTGTTATAAGTCTTGCAGAGTGATGCAGTGCTCTTGAAATTGCTAAAATATTGGGTTGTAATCAGAGAATCATCAAAAGCTTTGTTGCAAATACTCAGCAGGGTCGTAAAAAATGTGTTGAGAAAATAAGATGCACATTAATTGTCAAAGATTTGAGAAGAATAAAACGCGAAGCGACCAGGAACCCATTATCCCCCAGTTCAGTCATATTCTAGAACTGCAGCCTCCCTGGAGTGCCCATATGTACAAGATGTTCAGTGCTCGTGAAGGCTGAAAACCAACAACCACTGAATAAGACACATACGAGGGGCGATTCAAAAGTAATGATAATCAATACTAAACACAATGAATATAGTAAAAAAAATATATATTTTTTTCTACATAGTCTCCTAACAAGTCTATACATTTAGTCCATCTCTTTTCTAAACTTAGAATTCCCTTCGAAAAAAATTCTTGATCTTGACCCTCAAAAAAATCCCCAACAGCGGTTATCACGTTGCTATTGTCGTCAAATTTCTTGCCCTGGAGGTGTTCCTTGAGCCGAGGAAAGAGAAAGAAGTCACTGGGGGCTAGATCTGGCGAATAGGGGGGGGGGGGTTCCACCAGTTCAAAGCCCGCTTCTTGAATGGTAGCCATGGCAACTGCAGCTTTGTGAGCCGGCGCGTTATCTTGGCGAAACAGCACTCCAGCCCGCAGTTTGCCGCGCCTTTTCTCCTTGATAGCCTCCCGCAATCTTCTTATTTGTTCTGCGTAGTAGCAGCCCATAATAGTGGCTCCCTTCTCCAAATAGTCCACCATAATTCCTTCAGCATCCCAAAAATCGGACGCCATAACCTTCCCTGCTGAGCTTGACACTTTGAATTTCTTCGGCGTCGGTTCGTCGGCTCGTTTCCATGTCATCGATTGTTGTTTAGTTTCAGGATCAAAGTGGTGGATCCAGGTCTCGTCCATGGTCAAAAAACGTGACTAAAAATTTTCCTTGTCTGCTTGGAACTTTTCGAGATTTGCTATTGAAATGTCAACTCGTTTCTTCTTTTGCTCGTCGGTTAACATTTTTGGTACCCAACGCGCGGAGACCTTTCTCATATGCAATTCTTTTGCAAGGATTCTTTGAATACTGCCATATGAGATCCCTGTGACCTCAGCTACATGCCCGATAGTCACTCTTCGATCTGCCAATACAACTTCAACTTTTTTCACGTTTTCTTCATTGAGGGACGTGGATGGGCGTCCTTCACGATGTTCATCTTCCGTCGATGTTCTTCCCAGCTTAAATTCCTTGGCCCAGCATGCAACTGTGGAATATGGAGAAGAGTCCCCCAATGTTTCCACCAAGTCACTGTGCATGTCTTTGGTAGTCATTTTTTTCAAGCAGAGGTATTTGATGACAGCTCTAAGCTCGTTTTTTTCCATTTTGATGTTCACTCCTCGGCAGTTCATATTCAAATGAATGTAGCTCCCGGGAATCGTGGTCTATTTAAGTGATTTTTTTTTCCTGGACTAGTGGGTACCTAAGAGAGAAGAAAACATTTTATTTTAATTTCTGTTTGCAATAGAAATAACCGATTATCATTACTTTTGGATCGCCCCTCGTATGTTGAAACTTAAGGACTGGGCCAAGAAATAACTGAAGACTGTTTTTTCAATGGTTTTATGGACTGATGAGATGAGAGTGACTCTTAAAGGGAATCTATAAACTAAGGCCACCGGCATCAGGGGCTTATCTACAGCATTCTGTAATGCTGTAGATAAGCCCCCGATGTATCCTGAAAGATAAGAAAAACAAATTATATTATACTCACCCAGGGGCGGTCCCGCTGTGGTACGGTCCGATGGGTGTCGCAGTCCAGGTCCGGCGCCTCCCATCTTCATACGATGTCGTCCTCTTCTTGTCTTCTTGCCGCAGCTCCTGCGCAGGCGTACTTCGTCTGCCCTGTTGAGGGCAGAGCAAAGTACTGCAGTGCGCAGGCGCCTGGAAAGGTCAGAGAGGCTTGTGGCTGGAGTGGGATGGGTATAGACCTCCACTTCAACTCAGACACAAGCAAGGTGGAGGTGGGGTACTGCTATGGGCTGGTATTATTAGCGATAAGCTGATTGGCCCTTTTCATGCTGAAGATGGACTCAAAATCAATTCCCACACCTACTTCAAGTTTTTAGAAGACACTTTCTTCAAACAGTAGTGTAGGAAAAAGTCTGCATCTTTAAATAAAACCATGATTTTTATGCAGGACAATTCTCCATCACACGGATCAAAGTCTCCACTGCTTGGCTAGCCAGTAAAGGCCTTAATGATGAAAAAATAATTTCATGGCCCCTTCCTCACCTTATCTAAACATGATCTAAGAACTTGTGAGTCCTTCTTAAATATGAGATTTACGGTGAGGAAAAACAGTACACTCTGAACAGTGTCTTGGAGGCTGTGGTTGGTGCTGCCAAAATACGGTAGTTGATTGTCATGACTGGAAGGCTTATGATGGCTATTGAAAAGAAGGGAGGCTATATTGGTCATTGACATTTTTTTAGATTTCCGAAATTTCTTTTTGTACATTGTGAGTTGTTTAGTTATTATTATTACTTTAATGGGTCAAAATAAACAATTAGGATGGGAAACTTTATGTTTTTTGTTTAGTTGAATAATAATTCTGCACACTTAGGCTATGTGCACACGTTCAGGAATTTCGCTATAAAAACGTGAAAAAAATGCATACACTAAGCATCCTATTATTAGAATGCATTCCGCATTTTTTGTGCACATGCTGCGTTTTTTTCTGCGGCGGAATCGCATTCTGGAAAAAAACGCAGCATGTTCATTCTTTGTGCGGAATCTCGGGGATTCTGCACACATAGGAATGCATTGATCCGCTTAAAAAAATCCGCTTACTTTCCGCAAGGGGCTATGCCCACCATGCGGGAAGTAAGCGGATCATGTGCGGTTGGTACCCAGGGTGGAGGAGAGGAGACTCTCCTCCACGGACTGGGCACTATATAATTGTTATAAAACAAGAATTAAAATAAAAAATTGTGATATTCTCACCTTCCGGCGTCCCCAGCAGTCTTCCTGCTCCTCGCGATGCTCGCGTTCCCAATAATGCATTGCGGCAATGACATGCGAGACCGCTACGTCATCTGGGGTCATTGCCGCTAGGCATTATTGGGAACGGGAGCATCGCGAGTAGTGGGAAGACTGCCGCGGACGCCGAAACGTGAGAATATCACGATTTTTTTTTATTATTATTATTATTTTTAACAACTATGTTTGACAATTGTGACCAACCTATCAAACAGTTTTCCAAGCGATGCTGCAGATCGCTTGGAAAACGCTAGCATTCTGCAAGCTAATTATGCTTGTAAAACGCTAGTGTTTAGCGGGAAAATGCATGCCAATTCCGCATGCGTTTTTCCCGCTGCAGGGAGTTCCGGAATTGCCGCGGAAATTTCTGCGGCAATTCCGGATGTGTGCACATAGCCTAATAGTTCCCCGATATTTATGCACACATAGATATTCTATTCTCCAAAGAAATACACTGTGTGCAGAATTATTAGGCAAGTTGTATTTTAGAGGATTATTTTTATTATTGATCAATAACTATGTTCTCAATCAACCCAAAAGACTCATATTTTTGGAAGTTGGAGTGGGTTTTTTTTAGATTTGGCTATCTTAGGAGGATATCTGTTTGTGCAGGTAACTATTACTGTGCAGAATTATTAGGCAACTTAAGAAATATCAAATATATTCCCATCTCACTTGTTTATTTTCACCAGGTAAACCAATATACCTGCACAAAATTTAGAAATAAACATTTCTGACATGCAAAAACAAAACCACAAAAAATTAGTGACCAATATAGCCACCTTTCTTTATGATGACACTCAACAGCCTTCCATCCATAGATTCTGTCAGTTGCTCGATCTGTTTACGATCAACATTGCGTGCAGCAGCCACCACAGCCTCCCAGACACTGTTCCGAGAGGTGTACTGTTTTCCCACCCTGTAGATCTCACATTTTATGAGGGACCACAGGTTCTCTATGGGTTTCAGATCAGGTGAGCAAGGGGGCCATGTCATTATTTTTTCTTCTTTCTCATTACAGAGATGCACATCACCTGATTTACTTAATTGGTAGTTGGCTCTCAAGCCTGAACAGCTTGGAGTAGGACACCATGTATAAAAAGTATCATGTGACCAATATATAACTTGCCTAATAATTCTGCACACAGTGTACAATACTTCTCTTTTACTTTCTTAAATATTCAGTTTTCCGGTTTATTCTGAATTGACTGACAGCACTGTAGTTGTTCAATATTAACTCATTCACGCCCCAGCCCATTTAAGTTTTCGCATTTCTGTTTTTCGCTCCTCTTCTTCCCAGAGCTATAGCGGCATTTAACGGGTTAATAGCCGCGGGTGGATCACAATTTCACCCGCGGCTGTTCCAGGCACATGTCAGCTGTTCAAAACGGTTGACAAGTGCCGGGAAGATGTGGGCTCACCGCCGAAGCCCACATCAAAGGGGGAGACACGACATGTGTTGTACTAGTACGGCACATGTCGCAAAGAGGTTAAAAAATTTCAGCAAAAATACAAATTTCCTAATAATTTTGCACACATTGTACTTTTAAAAGCCATCCTGGGAATAATATGACTAAAAAGACTAGTCCAAAAGGCAGGTCTCTGGCTGCTTCCCTCAACCACCTCCTCTAAACTGACAGGTTGGTAAAAGAGCACAATTAAAGGGATATTCTTAAGTTGCCTCTTGATCAGCCCAGAGTATTGCTATCGCCTTAAAATTTCCTTACTCTCCTCTTTGAGTGATAACTGGTGATTAGAACTGAAGTATTAGCACAACTATAAAGGCTATAACAAGCTCTCCTGTACCACATTTAGCTATCAGTGAATTTCTCTGAGTTTAAACTGTTATCCCTGTATTTACACATAACAGGGCATATATCGGCAAGCACACAGGTGCAGACAGTGAGAGCAAAGAGCTGTGACTATGAGACCTGCTGGGTTGGTGATATATAACTGTATCTGTTCAGAAGATGAAAGGATGGAGGGGGATAAGATGAGGAGCTAACTGCTGTACAGATATCAATAGACAACAGAGAGCTGACTGGGATGTTAAGAGGTAACCTCCCTCCTGGAATGTAACTACTGTGCACTCTAGGTCAGGCATTAGAGGCTGGTCTTCAAATAAATAATCTGTACACTATAAAAACAAATCTCTCATTGCAGGAGAAATACAGCAGATAGAAAAAGCAAGTCAAAAGCAAATCTGCTTATTTAAACTAATTAAAGCAAATTCAGAACCTGAAAATGCCACTTTAAATGAGAGCATTTATAGGGAACCTGTCACCAGGTTTTTGTCAACTAGTCTGAGTGCAGCATAATGTAGAGACAGAGATCCTGATTAGAGCAATGTGTCAATTACTGGGCTGCTTGCTGTAGCTTCAATAAAATCACAGTAGATTATCACTCGTAATGACCTGGAGAATCATAATGGCAGGTCAGTTTTAGCATTTAGTGAACCTAGCAAAAAAGCCAAGCAAAAAACAAGTGTGGGATTGCACTTTTTTTGCAATTTCACCGCACTTGGAATTTTTTTCCCGTTTTCTAGTACACGACATGGTAAAACCAATGATGTCGTTCAAAAGTACAACTCGTCCCGCAAAAAATAAGCCCTCACATGGCCAAATTGACGGAAAAATAAAAAAGTTATGGCTCTGGGAAGGAGGGGAGTGAAAAACGAATACGGAAAAACGGAAAATCCCACGGTCATGAAGGGGTTAAATAGAGAAAAAAAACAACAACCAGCACTTCTAATGTGAACACGTGCAAGCTGCAAACTGCATCATATAGATAAAAAAGAACAGCAGCACATGTACATGAATCTAGGCCATGTGAAAACACAGACAAATATTCAATATGAATTATACTTCTCAAAAATATTTTTTTCAAAAAAAATGTTTTCAGAAAACTTACAGTAATAGATGAAATGAAGATTCTTAGCGCATAAATTGGCCAATATTCATTAGTTCTGTATAACCCTCACCACTGATTTTCAGTTTTCTACTTATGCAATGAACATAGAATGTTTATAAAACAAACCAAATCAAAACAATATGTATAAAAAAATATAAATCGTAATATTAAAATGTAAGAGACAATAAAACACATGAAGGATGGAGGGAAACCAAACAACAAAATATATGGAAACCAATGCACAAAGATATTAGTAATGGGTATAATGACTAAATGACATAGTGATACAAAATAAACTTTCATACCAATAGCCTATTACAGCTAAGTCCATATATATTTGGACAAAACAATTCAGATGCAGTTGAAGTTCAGACTTTCAGCTTTCATTTGAGGGTATTCACATTAAAATTGGATGAAGGGTTTAGGAGTTTCAGCTCCTTAACATGTGCCACTCTGTTTTTAAAGGGACCAAAAGTAATTGGACAGATTAAATAATTGTAAATAAAATGTTCATTTCTAGAACTTGGTTTAAAACCCTTTGTTGGCAATGACTGCCTGAAGTCTTGAACTCATGGACATCACCAGACGCTGTGTTTCCTCCTTTTTGATGCTCTGCCAGGCCTTCACTGTGGTGGTTTTCAGTTACTGTTGGTTTGTGGGCCTTTCTGTCTGAAGTTTAGTCTTTAACAAGTGAAATGCATGCTCAATTGGGTTGAGATCAGGTGACTGACTTGGCCATTCAAGAATATTCCACTTCTTTGCTTTAATAAACTCCTGGGTTGCTTTGGCTTTATGTTTTGGGTCATTGTCCATCTGTAGTATGAAACGACGACCAATCAGTTTTGCTGCATTTGGCTGGATCTGAGCACACAGTATGTCTCGGAATACCTCAGAATTCATTCAGCTGCTTCTGTCCTGTGTCACATCATCAATAAACACTAGTGACCCAGTGCCACTGGCAGCCATGCATGCCCAAGCCATCACACTGCCTCCGCCGTGTTTTACAGATGATGTGGTATGCTTTGGATCATGAGCTGTACCACGCCTTCGCCATACTTTTCTCTTTCCATCATTCTGGTAGAGGTTGATCTTGGTTTCATCTGTCCAAGGAATGTTCTTCCAGAACTGTGCCGGCTTTTTTAGATGTTTTTTAGCAAAGTCCAATCTAGCCTTTTTATTCTTGATGCTTATGAGTGGCTTGCACCGTGCAGTGAACCCTCTGTATTTACTTTCATGCAGTCTTCTCTTTATGGTAGATTTGGATATTGATACGCCGACCTCCTGGAGAGTGTTGGTCACTTGGTTGGCTGTTGTGAAGGGCTTTCTCTTCACCATGGAGATTATTCTGCGATCATCCACCACTGTTGTCTTCCGTGGGCGCCCAGGTCTTTTTGCATTGATGAGTTCACCAGCGCTTTCTTTCTTTCTCAGGATGTACCAAACTGTAGATTTTGCCACTCCTAATATTGTAGCAATTTCTCGGATGGGTTTTTTTCTGTTTTTGCAGCTTAAGGATGGCTTGTTTCACCTGCATGGAGAGCTCCTTTGACCGCATGTTTACTTCACAGCAAAACCTTCCAAATGCAAGCACCTCACCTCAAATCAACTCCAGGCCTTTTATTTGCTTAATTGTGAATGACATAACAAAGGGATTGCCCACACCTGTCCATGAAATAGCCTTGGAGTCAATTGTCCAATTACTTTTGGTCCCTTTAAAAACAGGGTGGCACATGTTAAGGATTCTAAACCTGTCATCCAATTTTAATGTGGATACCCTCAAATGAAAGCTGAAAGTCTGATCTTCAACTGCATCTGAATTGTTTTGTTTAAAATTCATTGTGGTAATGTCTAGAACCAAAATTAGAAAAATGTTGTCTCTGTCCAAATATATATGGACTTAACTGTATATATATACGAGGTAAAAAGATGTAGGAAACATCATGCACATTAGCATAATAGAGTAGGCATAAAGAAGAAAGGAAGTACAATAGGATAATGTATACCAGTAGTCAGTACCCCGTGGCTCCTGTGACGCTAACATACGTTTCGCCCAGTGGCTTTCTCAAAGAGTTGATACTTGATACTCTCTCTGTACACAGTGCTATATAATATGATTGCAATATATTAATAGGATAAAAATGTTCATGAGAGTGCTTCTTTAAGATATGTTAACAGTACTTAACCCTGTGTGATATATTAATACATTATTCCTAGCACAGTACGTTTTCATCTATTCACAGGATAAGCAACAACTGACTTATTGCTGATTGTCTGACCACTGGGATTCTTGCCAATGGTCAGAATAAGGCTCTAAAAAGCCCAGTTGGAATGGAGCTGTAGCCACGCATGGTTGGAGTCCTAAGTTGTCTTACTCCCAGCATTTAGCCTATCCTATGAATAGATGATAACTTGCCGAGTTGAGAATAACCTTTTAAGTTTTTCACTGTAAGATAAAGTTGAAGCCATTGTATGGAAGTATAACTATATATATTTATTTATTTCCAGGAAATGGATGTACTTTAACGCCTCCACCTGCACCAGTCGGAGCACCAGGACCACAGGGATTACCAGGATTTAATGGTTGGAACATTTATTTATATGAATTTACCTGAAAACTGACTTACATCCCTATTTATATTATTTGTAACATGTAAAGCTAAATGACACTGACAAATATTGAGCCACTGAATCTAGTCCCAGATTCATCATTGCCTTAGCGGCCATTTTTTTCCCTAATTTTTTGTGTTTATGTCTTTTTTTATTTGTACCCAATTCATTATTCCATTTGTTCCTATTTTATTTTATATGTGCTCACCGGTTTTGTTTTTGTTTATTTCACTTTGTGGTCGGAGTTTAGCAATTTCAGATGCATTCGCCTGATTTGTCAATTGTGAATTTTTTTTAAAAAATCTCTAAATTTAGCAGAACTTTACTCTGGTCAATCCTACCTGGTGTATTTTTGAGTTTTTGTAAGGTCGTTGGTAGGAATAAGTCATGAGCCAGTCCTTTTCATTGACTACACATGTATTTATACATATTAATAAAGATGAGTGAACTCGACCTTAAAGGGAACCTGTCACCCCCAAAATCGAAGGTGAGCTAAGCCCACCAGCATCAGGGGCTTATCTACAGCATTCGGTAATGCTGTAGATAAGCCCCCAATGTATCCTGAAAGATGAGAAAAAGAGGTTAGATTATCCGATGGGCGTCGCAGTCCAGGATCTTCTTACGATGACGTCCTCTTCTTGTATTCACGCTCTGGCGCAGGTGTACTTTGTCTGCCCTGTTGAGGAGCTGCAGCGTGAATACAAGAAGAGGACGTCACCGTAAGAACATGGGAGGCCCCGGACTGTGACGACCATCGGACCAGAACCGGACCAGGACCGCCCCTGGGTGAGTATAATCTAACCTCTTTTTCTCATGTTTCAGGATACATCGGGGGCTTATCTGCAGCATTACAGAATGCTGTAGATAAGCCCCTGATGCTGGTGGGATTAGCTCACCTTCGATTTTGGGAGTGACAGGTTCCCTTTAAAAGTTGGGGGTTCGTACCGGCCAGTTAGTGTCCGACAGTAGACGCCGAACACAGACTCCTTCTGGAAGAGAGAGAGAATTTGTTTCCAGATCCAAAGTTCTGGTTTCCATTATATTTAAATGTTGTTTAGGTTCTGGTTCAAGTTCAGGTACAGTTCTGGTACCCAAACCAAACTTTGGACTAACGTTTGGTTCAGGTACCAGACCCCAAACTTTTGTTCATCTCTACATTTGAATTAGATCTCCTTTGAGGCATCTTTTTCTCATCTAAACAAGCCAAATTTTCTAAACTCTCGTCATATCAGAGGCTTCCATTCCATGTAATAATCAAGTTGCCCACCTTTGAACTGACCCTAATTTCCCAATATCCTTTTAAAATATGGAGCCCGATATTAGACCCCATAGTCAATATGTGGTCTTACAAGTGATTTATAAAGGGGTAAATTATCTTTTGGATAATAGGATTTTGTGTCTCTCTTTATACGCCCTAAAATCTTGTTTGCTTTTGCAGCTGTTGTATGACATTGACTACTGGTGCCAGCTTATTTTTAACTAGAATACCCAGGTCCCGAGTATTATACCCTATATTGTATAAGCAGCAATATGATTATTCCTTCCTAGGTGCATTACCCTTCATTTATCAACATTAAACTTCATCTGCCATATGTTTGCCCATGCAGACATCCTAACTATATCAGTTTGTAATATACAATGCCTACAAGTAGTATTCAACCCCCTGCAGATTTAGCAGGTTTAATAAGATGCAAATAAGTTAGAGCCTTCAAACTTCAAACAAGAGCAGGATTTATTAACAGATGCATAAATCTTACAAACCAAAAAGTTTTGTTGCTCAGTTAAATTTTTATAAATTTTAAACATAAAAGTGTGGGTCAATTATTATTCAACCCCTAGGTTTAATATTTTGTGGAATAACCTTTGTTTGCAATTACAGCTAATAATCGTCTTTTATAAGACCTGATCAGGCCGGCACAGGTCTCTGGAGTTATCTTGGCCCACTCCTCCATGTAGATCTTCTCCAAGTTATCTAGGTTCTTTGGGTGTCTCATGTGGACTTTAATCTTGAGGTCCTTCCACAAGTTTTCAATTGGGTTAAGGTCAGGAGACTGACTAGGCCACTGCAACACCTTGATTTTTTGCCTCTTGAACCAGGCCTTGGCTGTGTGCTTTGGGTCGTTGTCTTGTTGGAAGATGAAATGACGACCCATCTTAAGATCCTTGATGGAGGAGCGGAGGTTCTTGGCCAAAATCTCCAGGTAGGCCGTGCTATCCATCTTCCCATGGATGCGGACCAGATGGCCAGGCCCCTTGGCTGAGAAACAGCCCCACAGCATGATGCTGCCACCACCATGCTTGACTGTAGGGATGGTATTCTTGGGGTCGTATGCAGTGCCATCCAGTCTCCAAACGTCACGTGTGTGGTTGGCACCAAAGATCTCGATCTTGGTCTCATCAGACCAGAGAACCTTGAACCAGTCAGTCTCAGAGTCCTCCAAGTGATCATGAGCAAACTGTAGACGAGCCTTGACATGACGCTTTGAAAGTAAAGGTACCTTACGGGCTCGTCTGGAACGGAGACCATTGCGGTGGAGTACGTTACTTATGGTATTGACTGAAACCAATGTCCCCACTGCCATGAGATCTTCCCGGAGCTCCTTCCTTGTTGTCCTTGGGTTAGCCTTGACTCTTCGGACAAGCCTGGCCTCGGCACGGGAGGAAACTTTCAAAGGCTGTCCAGGCCGTGGAAGGCTAACAGTAGTTCCATAAGCCTTCCACTTCCGGATGATGCTCCCAACAGTGGAGACAGGTAGGCCCAACTCCTTGGAAAGGGTTTTGTACCCCTTGCCAGCCTTGTGACTCTCCACGATCTTGTCTCTGATGGCCTTGGAATGCTCCTTTGTCTTTCCCATGTTGACCATGTATGAGTGCTGTTCACAAGTTTGGGGAGGGTCTTAAATAGTCAGAAAAGGCTGGAAAAAGAGATAATTAATCCAAACATGTGAAGCTCATTGTTCTTTGTGCCTGAACTACTTCTTAATACTTTAGGGGAACCAAACAGAATTCTGGTGGGTTGAGGGGTTGAATAATAAATGACCCTCTGAAAAGACTTTTCACAATTTAAAAAAAAAATAAACAAAGAAATAACATTCTTTTTTGCTGCAGTGCATTTCACACTTCCAGGCTGATCTACAGTCCAAATGTCACAATGCCAATTTAATTCCAAATGTGTAAACCTGCTAAATCTGCAGGGGGTTAAATACTACTTGTAGGCACTGTAATACTATGAAATGGAGTTTTTAACTCATTCCCGACATATAACATATTCTGACTTTAACAGCTTCTGGTGTAGCATATATATATATATATATATATATATATATATATATATATATATATATATACAGTGCCTTGCGAACGTATTCGGCCCCCTGGAACTTTTCAACCTTTTCCCACATATCATACTTCAAACATAAAGACACCAAATGTACATTTTTGGTGAAGAATCAACAACAAGTGGAACACAGTTGTGAAGTTGAACGAAATATATTGGTTATTTTAAATTTTTGTGGAAATTCAAAAACTGAAAAGTAAGGCGTGCAATATTATTCGTCCCCTTTACTTTCAGTGCAGCAAACAAAAAAGTTCATTGTGGATCTCTGAATGATCCGATATTGTCCTAAATGCCTAATGATGATAAATATAATCCACCTGTGTGTAATCAAGTCTCCGTATAAATGCACCTGCTCTGTGATAGTCTCAGGGTTCTGTTTGAAGCACAGAGAGCATCATGAAGACCAAGGAACACAACAGGCAGGTCCATGATGCTGTTGTGGAGAAGTTTAAAGCCGGATTTGGATACAAAATGATTTCCAAAACTTTAAACATCCCAAGGAGCACTGTGCAAGCGATCATATTGAAATGGTAGGAGTATCATACCACTGCAAATC
This sequence comes from Ranitomeya variabilis, assembly GCF_051348905.1. Lineage (NCBI taxonomy): Eukaryota > Metazoa > Chordata > Amphibia > Anura > Dendrobatidae > Ranitomeya > Ranitomeya variabilis. Next base: position 523,788,210 of record NC_135234.1, on the reverse strand, counting down.
TACCAAGACCCGGCCATCCCTCTAAACTTTCATCTCAAATTTAAAATAACCAATAAATTGTTCCACTTGTTGTTGATTCTTCACCAAAAATTTACATTTGGTATCTTTATGTTTGAAGCATGATATGTGGGAAAAGGTTGAAAAGTTCCAGGGAGCCGAATACTTTTGCAAGGCACTGTATATGTCACTGTATATGTCCCTTCTGTATACGTATATCTTTATTTAATCTAGCTATGAACCATATTCTAAGTCATGTTAACAGTATCTGTAATGTCATACTTTTTTATTAGGGTTTCTCGAATAGCTTCGAATAAGAGCTTATCCGAATAGATACAGCGCTTACCGAATAGCTGCATCGGGAACCCGGATAGTTGGAGAGCTCTCGGTAATCAGCTGCATGTGTCGCAGCTGTGTGACAGTCACAGCACATGCATGGAGAACCCAACAAACAGGCTCGGATAAGCTCTTATCCGAAGCTATTCAATCAACCCTAGTTTTTATGTTATTCAATTCTTCAATAAAGTGATTTTTATAAAAAGAATGGTCTGAGGCAGCAGAATTGTGACTCTCAAGAAATCCATTTGTATCTCATGATTTTAGCTGGCTTCAAACATCACCCAGTAAAGAGTCTTTTGTTGCAGACCTATAACATCTATGGGAAGCTTTAAACACATTTTCTATAATAATCATGTAGAATTTCACTTTTCAAAGTTTGTTGTACAGGTTTAGTCGGTGGCTTATGGAAGCCATATTTAATGCATATGTGTTTTATTTTTATACCAGGTATCAGAGGCCTAAAAGGCCAGCTAGGGTTACCTGGTACAGATGGCATGCAAGGTTTTAAAGGAACCAGAGGTGATCCTGGACCTGATAGTTTGCCAGGGCCACAAGGTAATCTTGTTTTCTTACTCAGTCAAATGGGTTCTAGTTACAATAGATTACACTGGTCAACAGCATTTTTGGTGCCAAAGATATTTCATCGAATTTAGGGTATTTTTTGGGGTGCTGATTCTGAATATGTCATCAGTTTTGCCAGATTGGCTCAAGTTTTTGAGATTTTTGGTATCTTATTTATAGCACTTGTTGGTAAATGCGACGCATCATCTCATTAATTTCTTTGGATTAGTACTTGAACTGAGCAGTTCTCAATATAGTTTTGTGTTAATTAGTGTTCTAAAAGTTTGTTCATAGCTTGATTTTTGCACTAACTTTATGTTGTTGTCTGTTTTCCAGTGAAAAGCATGTACTCATCAAGAAGAAGTTGTCTTAACGATCCAGACTCATTCTGTTACATTTGTGGTGAATACACACTGCCAAAACATAGAAGAAACATAACAGACTTCGTAAAAAAAGTGTATTTTGCCTATTTTGGGGTTATGCTTGGGGACCAAGACAAGTTTTGGGCACCACACATAGTGTGCAAAGCATGTATCGAATTATTATGAAAATGGAGCAAAGGACAAAGAAAAAGCTTCAAATTTGGTGTTCCAATGGTGTGGAGAGAGCCAAAAAATCATCATGATGACTGTTATTTATGGTAAACACAGGTACAGGCACATCTTCACAATGAGGGACAGGCCTTCTTGCAGATTCCATGTTACTCCCATTTTCGTTTCTTATGCTTATTGAATCCTTGCACTTGCACTGCACAGAAATAACAGTCATCATGATGATTTTTTGGCTCTCTCCACACCATTGGAACACCAAATTTGAAGCTTTTTCTTTGTCCTTTGCTCCATTTTCGTAATAATTCGATACATGCTTTGCACACTATGTGTGGTGCCCAAAACTTGTCTTGGTCCCCAAGCATAACCCCAAAATAGGCAAAATACACTTTTTTTACGAAGTCTGTTATGTTTCTTCTATGTTTTGGCAGTGTGTATTCACCACAAATGTAACAGAATGAGTCTGGATCGTTAAGACAACTTCTTCTTGATGAGTTCATGCTTTTCACTGGAAAACAGACAACAACATAAAGTTAGTGCAAAAATGAAGCTATGAACAAACTTTTAGAACACTAATTAACACAAAACTATATTGAGAACTGCTCAGTTCAAGTACTAATCCAAAGAAATTAATGAGATGATGCGTCGCATTTACCAACAAGTGCTATAAATAAGATACCAAAAATCTCAAAAACTTGAGCAAATCTGGCAAAACTGATGACATATTCAGAATCAGCACCCCAAAAATACCCCAAATTCATTAAAATATTTTGGACACCAGAAAAAATTTTTTTTTTTGTTGACCTGTGTTATTATAGTTATGAACTCTTCATTTCTTTATTATTTATCTTATCTCACTGCAGTTTTTTCATAATGTGTGTATGTTTTTCTTGTTTAGAGCCCTAAATTTTGTGCAAAGATAGAAATTTACTTACAGCTACCACGAGAGAAAACTTTGTAGCTAACTGCATGCTGGTGTAAAATGAGTCAATGATAAGCACTCAGTAAACTTCCATGCTCCCCCTAGTGGTAGCTGCTGGTACAGGGGCGGGGCTTAAATGTCCCAATTTTAGGCTTTCAGCTGTTTAAATATGATTTAGCATAATTTTAGAACTGGTTGTTTCATGACATGGTGAATTGTCAATGAACCAAGAGGCACTAATTGAAGAAACAAGGGATGTGTACAGATGAATGCACCAGGAAATCACTAATACATGATCATCATCTTCAAAAATTCTCCTCCTGCAAATAAGGAATTGTGCACGTGGTACAAGAGTAAGGCTTCTTTCACATTAGCGTCTTACTCGGCCCGTCGCAGAGCGTCGGGCCGACGTGCCGACGCTAGCGTTGTTTGCGCCGCACAACGGGTGCAGCGGATGCTGATTTTCCATGCATCCGCCGCCCCATTGTGAGGTGCGGGGAGGTGGGGGCGGAGTTCCGGCCACGCATGCGCGGTCGGAAATGGCGGTCCGTCGGCAGCAAAAAACGTTACATGTAAAGTTTTTTTGCAGCCGACGGTCCGCCACGACGGTTGCGACGTGTGGCAATGCGTCGCAAATGCGTCGGTAATGTTAGTCAATGGGGAAAAAACGCATCCTGCAAGCACTTTTGCAGGATGCGTTTTTCGCCAAAACGACGCATTGCGACGTATTGCAAAAAACGCTAGTGTGAAAGTAGCCTAATAGTTAAGTTTGCAAATATCCTCTTCAGAGAGGAATAGGACTGTGTGCCACCTATTTGAACTAGCAAGAGGTATGCTTCCAGTAAGCATATGCACTGGGATAAAACAAATTATTTCATTGAATATATATAAAATCATAAATACATATCTCCAATGAAAACTGCAGGTACATTTCTAGCAGGCAAGCCACGAGTATGCACTGCAAGTGGTCAGTGGTAATTCTGCAGTTCAAAAGGGTTTCCCCTCCAAATGTTCGTCATCTAGAGACCGTGACCATTATGCATGTGTACTTCTGAATGTACCAGTGACTGCCAAGAGTCCTGTGCTTATTTGAATGAAAAATAAATATTCTTGTTTTGCACTAAAGGGTATCTGCAAGATTTCATCATGGCTACCGTCCCCTGAAAAATTCCCAGAATCTCAATGTTCTACTTTTCTATTTAGACATAGCCGAGTAGAAAACAAATAAAATGAAAAAGTAATTTCCACTTCTTTTACAATGAAAACTCTGGTTTTCGTTACTAGAAAACCCAAAGCAAAATAAATACAGCACCGCAATAATATTACCAATCATAATACCTCTATTACAAAGTCAGCCACATTGCCCCTTTAGCAGCCATAGTGCTGCCATAGAAATAATAGCGACAGTGCCCCTATAATAGAGTTATTCACCCGTCCATGCTCCTGTACTGTAGGGTTAACCAAAGGATTCTACAAGACAGCATTATTTATTTAGTAGAGTTTCTATTGTACTTCATTTCTTGACATTAAAACATTATTCCAAAATCATCAACATTTAATGCTCATTATATAAACATATTACACCTTCAAACTGCACTGAACTGACAATTTAAAGTTGAGGATTCCTGCACTATGGTTCACACTATAATAATTACTTTATTGTATGAAGTAGTGATTATAGCTCCTGTACTGTCTTTTCTTACTTGTGCAGGATTTCCAGGGAGAAGAGGAGACCGTGGTACTCCTGGTTTACCAGGTTTGCCTGGGCTACCTGGCCTAGAGGGTAATCCAGGAAAACGAGGACTTGATGGTCAGAAAGGAGGCCCAGGTGATGTCTTAGGTGCTCCATCAGGATCTCGTGGAGATATTGGATATCCTGGCTTCCAAGGTCCAAAAGGCAAACAAGGCGAGCCAGGTTTATCAGGATTACAAGGTACATCACTTTATTTTAGTTATTACATCTTCGTAATACTGACATTTATGGAAAGCAGAAATAGTTTACATGTAATGTAATTTTAAGGTATTTTGTGTAATGACACATTTAATTCTTACATTTGATGTATGTGATTTTCCTGCTGCATATGGTGAGCTGTAGTACATCTGAAAAAGTCTATCAACTTGTTTCCATTTTGTCGATTCCATAGAATGCTAAAGAGAAATCCTCACGATAATTATCGGATAAGTTATATATAGAGCAGAATATATTAAAGTTTGAATTAATTATTAAACTGAATTAGGGTTACATATTTAGCCACGTCAATGCATCAGTATTTTGTCAGTATTTCATATCAGTATTTAGAAGCCAAAATCAGGAGTGCAACAGAGAAAAAGTATCATAAAAATATTTGCCCCACTTCTTCATTTTTGACCCATTAATTTTGGCTTGAAGATGCTGATGTGAAATACCAACTAAAGTGTGGCCTTGTAAACGTAGTCTTTCACAAGTAAGCTGTAAATGAATAACATTTGATGTAATATCTAAGGAAGCACGGTCGTGCCAGGCTATTGCCTGAGATTCCTACTTCAGTGATGCATTAATAATATTTTGTTGGGGTTGCTGAACGTCTTGTCTCTTTAAAAAAATTGATCTATATTCTGTATTACGTAATCAAAATATTAATGAAATGTAGTTGCTTGATATAAGATTTTGATGTAGGTATTGCGTGTTTTTGAGCTGTATATATTCCTCTTTCCTTTTTGGGTTACTATACTGTTCTCGCCTAGGTGTCAATGGAGTTCCTGGGACTCCAGGACAGAAAGGTATTCAAGGAGAACATGGAATCCCTGGTGTTTCTGGCTTGCCAGGACCTTCAGGTAATGGTGGATTTCCAGGAATGCCAGGAAAACAGGGACTGCCAGGAACAGTTGGATCCCCTGGACTTCCAGGTGAGATTAAATAATTTTATATATTACAAAACATCTGCTTTACCCATAAGAGATTTTCTAAGGAAGTGGCCACATCATGGCTATCGCCCAATAAGCTTAGAAGTAATAAATTCATTCATGACATACCTCTAAATATCATAGTGCAGTGTAACACGTATCAACAAAAAAATACACAAATATAGGGAGTAACCTGTCACTCAAGTGGAAGTGGGGTGGGAAGAAGCTGCAGGGGCCTGCCATGGATTAGTCATCCTATTTGTATCATTCGCGGTCAGTGTCTCAAAGTATGATTTCTCTGAGACACTGCAGCACAGCACATTTCTGCAGTAATGTCTTTGTTTCCAGCTGCCCACACCATCAGTTGACAGGTTCTTTTTAAGCTAAAAGCTAATTTTTGCAGCATGGATGAAAGTGTAGCATATAGTATACAGTGATCACATTGTAACTGCATGTGCACAAATTATATTGCAAGATATTGATCACAGGCTCTCCTGGACCAAGAGGAGATGAAGGTGCACAAGGCCAACCTGGACAATCCAGGATAAAAGGACAGCCAGGAGATGGAGGAAAAGTAGGCATTATTGGTATAAGAGGAAGACCAGGAGATCAAGGCTTTCCTGGTTTGATTGGCATGGATGGACACCCTGGTTCAAAAGGTAAATTAAATCAGCCTTTTGTGTTTTAGTAAATGTTACTACTTTGCATATTCTAATTTCTTCCTTAATCTTAATAAAATATTTGTCCAGGATTTTTGTATTGATGATCTATCTATAGGATAGGTCATCAATCCAGATTAGAGGGAGTCCAGCACTCCCAACAATCAGCTGTTTCCAGCTTTCGCTATGACCATACAGCGTACAGAGCCGGGACCAGCATAGGTCCATACACTGTGGAGTGGTTGTTCTCAGACATTGCAACTCAGTTCTTATTCATTTAAATGGGAGTTAAGCTGCAGTACTTTAGAAAGGCCATTATACAATTTATGGAGCCATGGTTGTCGGGCTCTGTACACCGTGTAAATGGAAGAACAACAGATGTGGCAAAAAGCTGATCAGTGTGGATGCTGCATGGCAGACCCCCATCAATCAGATATTATTGACCTTCCCTAAGGATAGGTTATCAATATAAAAGTTCTACACAATCCTTTAGTGTGGTCTGTTAGTATATGTTCTCCATAATGCCCAGCTTTTGATTCCATAACTTTTAGGGTATGTGCACAAGTTGAGTAAAATGTCTGCACCATTTCTGCATCTCATGGCAGGACTAACGCTGCTGCAAAACTACACTTTACTGTGCATTTTTGCCACATTTTTTATGCATTTTTGCCCTGTGTTTTTAGTTATGTAGGTTGAAAAAAGACCTAGGTCCATCAAGTTCAACCTTTCTCCACCAATTGTACATTTCCTCACTAATTTAACTATAACCTGCAATGTTATGTTTATCAGGGAAATCATCCAGCCCTTTTTTAAAAGCTGTTATAGTGTCTGCCATTACTACCTCTTGTGGTCGGCATTCCACAATCTGACTACTCTAACTGTAAAGAATCCTTTCCTATTTAGCTGCCAGAATCACCTTTCTTCCACCTGTAATGAGTGCCCCCTAGTCTTCAGTATTGTCTTTGGAAGGAATAAGTCATATGCCAGTATTCTGTAAATCAGATCTCCTCTGAGGCGTCTTTTTTTCTAAGCTAAAAATGCCCGAGTTTTCCAACCTTTCATCATATGAGAGGCCTTCCATCCCTTGTAATAATCTAGTTGCTTGTCTTTGAACTGATTCTAACTTCAGAATATCCTTTTTAAAATGTGGAGCCCAAAACTGGCTCCCATATTCTAGATCTGGCCTCACCAATGATTTATACAGGGTATTGCGGGATTTTATCTCTCTTTTGGTACTATCCTACATAGTTTGGTGTCGTCAGCAAACACTGACACTTTACTCTCAATCTCATCCACAAGGCCATTAATAAAGAGGTTAAAAAGAATCGGTCCTAGCACTTATCCCTGCGGTACCCCACTGCTGGCTATATCCCATTTAGATAACGTACCATTTATAACAACTCTTTGTTTCCTGTCATTTAGCCAATTTCTTACCCATCTGCATATAGTTTCTCCCAGTCCTTGCTTCTGTAGCTTCAGTATAAGGGTACTGTCACACAGTGCAATTTTAATCGCTACGACGGCACGATTCGTGACGTTCCAGCGATATCGTTACGATCTCGCAGTGTCTGACACGCTACTGCGATCAGGTACCCTGCTGAGAATCGTATGTCGTAGCAGATCGTTTGAAACTTTCTTTCGTCGCTGGATCTCCCGCTGTCATCGCTGGATCGTTGTGTGTGACAGCGATCCAGCGATGCTTTCGCTGGTAACCAGGGTAAACATCGGGTAACTAAGCGCAGGGCCGCGCTTAGTAACCCGATGTTTACCGTGGTTACCAGCGTAAAAGTTAAAAAAAACAAACCGTAAATGCTCACCATCTGATGTCCGTCAGGTCCCTTGCCGTCTGCTTCCCGCTCTGACTGTCTGCCGGCCGGAAAGTGAGAGCAGATCACAGCGGTGACGTCACCGCTGCGCTCTGCTCTCACTGTACGGCGGCTCAGTCAGAGCAGGAAGCAGACGGCAAGGGACCTGACGGACATCAGATGGTGAGCATGTACGGTTTGTTTTTTTTTACTTTTACGCTGGTAACCACGGTAAACATCAGGTTACTAAGCGCGGCCCTGCGCTTAGTAACCCGATGTTTACCCTGGTTACCCGGGGACTTCGGCATCGCTCCAGTGCCGTGATTGCAACGTGTGACCGCAGTCTACGACGCTAGAGCGATAATCATACGACGCTGCGACGTCACGAATCGTGCCGTCGTAGCGATCAAAATTGCACTGTGTGACAGTACCCTAAGGCTGTTACGTGGAACAGTATCAAATGCCTTTGTAAAGTCCAGATAAATCACATCAACCACATTACCAATTTCCAGATTTGCACTTACCTCCTCATAGAAACCCAACATGTTAGACACGACATTCTTCATGAAACTATGCTGGTTGTCAGTTATTATATTACTATCTATGGTATATTTCTGCAGGTCATCTCTTCTAAAGCCTTTAAAAATTTTGCACATTACTGATGTCAGACTTACCGGACGGTAGTTGCTTGGATCCACCTTCTTACCTTTCTTAAATATTGGTACCACGTGAGCCATCCTCCAATCCTGTGGCTCCATCCCTGTTACAAGAGAGTCTAAGAATATGAGATACAGTGGCCTGTCAGTTATTGAGCTCAATTCCCTCAGTATCCGTGGATGAATACCATCTGAGCTGGGGGATTTGTCAATGTTTAAATTGTTCAGATGTAGATGTACTTCTTTTTGTGTTAAACTAGAAATATCAGGTGGTGAGTTTTGATTTTTGCCTTGTTGAATGATCCCTATAACAGACAGTTCAATAGTGAAAATGGATGAAAAGTGCCTGTTTAATATCTCAGCCTTTTTTTTATCCTCTGTAATTATCTTGTTATTGTCATCATTTAATGGGCCTATACCATCTGTTTTTTTATTTTTGACATTGATGTATTTATAAAAAAAATTTGGTTTTATTTTAATGTCGTTGGCAATTTGTTTTTCTGTAGATAACTTTGCTAGCTTGATTTCTTATTTACCTTTCTTATTTAGATCTTTACACTCCTGAAATGCAATTTCAGTATAATCGGCTTTCAAGATTTTAAATGCCCTTTGTTTTTGTCTTAGGGTACTGTCACACACTGCAATTTTAATCGCTACGACGGCACGATCCGTGACGTCGCAGCGTCGTATGATTATCGCTCCAGCGTCGTAGACTGCAGTCACACGTTGCAATCACGGCGCTGGAGCGATGCCGAAGTCCCCGGGTAACCAGGGTAAACATCGGGTTACTAAGCGCAGGGCCGCGCTTAGTAACCCGATGTTTACCCTGGTTACCAGCGTAAACGTAAAAAAAACAAACAGTACATACTTACATTCCGGTGTCTGTCCCCCGGCGTTCTGCTTCTCTCCACTGTGTAAGCACCATAGCCGGAAAGCACAGCGGTGACGTCACCGCTGTTCTCGCTTTCCGGCCGGCAGGCGCTCACAGTGCAGAGAAGCTGAGACGCCGGAGGACAGACACCGGAATGTGAGTATGTACTGTTTGTTTTTTTTACGTTTACGCTGGTAACCAGGGTAAACATCGGGTTACTAAGCGCGGCCCTGCGCTTAGTTACCCGATGTTTACCCTGGTTACAAGCGAACACATCGCTGGATCGCTGTCACACACAACGATCCAGCGATGTCAGCGGGTGATCAAGCGACGAAAGAAAGTTCCAAACGATCTGCTACGACGTACGATTCTCAGCAGGGTCCCTGATCGCTGCTGCGTGTCAGACACTGCGATATCGTATGGATATCGCTAGAACGTCACGAATCGTACCGTCGTAGCGATCAAAATTGCACTGTGTGACAGTACCCTTAAACTTACATTTATCTGCAGGAGTTTAGTAGTATTTCCTTAAAAATGCCCCATTTATGTTCAATATCCCCAGTTACCATAATGTGTACTAGTCTATGCGATTAAGCTCTTCCCTTAATTTGTTGGAATCATCTTTCTTAAAGTTACAGGTTGTGGCATTTCCACTTTTGAATGTTTGACTTAAAATTACATTGAAACTTACCGTGTCATGGTCACTGCTTCCCAAATGCTTCCTTACCTGTAGATCTGAAATCGTATCTGGCCTATTTGACAGAACCAGATCCAGCAGATTACCTCCCCTGGTTGGTTCATTAACCAGCCGAGAGAGGTAATTGTCCTGAACTGTGGATAAGAAATTGTAGATTTTAGCACAACCAGAAGATTATATGTCCAATTGAATGTCTGGATAGTTAAAATCCCCCTATTACTGCTTGCTGCCTTTTTAATTTGTTGCAGCATTTCATCCTCAACCGGTTCAGCTACATTAGGAGGCTTGTAGCAAACTCCACTTAGCAGCTTTCCATTATTGCCATCCCCATGTTCATTACCCATAGTGACTCTACATTGCTGTATCTCCCCCAATGTCTTCATTGAGCACAGGTTTTAATGTGGATTTTACGAAGATACACACCCCTCCACCTTTTTATCTTTCCTGTCCTTTCTAAATGTAGTGTAATTCTCTATGTTTGTTACCCAGTCATGCTTCTCGTCAAGCCAGGTTTTCCTAATGCCTACTACATCGTGTTCTGTGACCGTCATAAGAGTCTCCAGTTCATTCATTTTGTTTGCTAGACTTCTTGCAATTGCCAGCAAACATTTAATATTATTAGCACATTTGTTACTCCTACTCAGCTCCCTGCTTTCATTGCATATCCCAGCCCCCCTAAATCCTCATTTACCCCTACTGCCTCCCTCTGTCTGTCTACTCTATCTCCTTATTAGCCCAGCTATGCTCCCTCCCCCAGATCATATTTTAAAAACTCCTCCATCCGTCTTACCATTTTTTCCCCAAGCACAGCTGCACCCTCGTCAATGAGGTGCAGCCCGATCCTACGGTAAAGCCTGTATCTGACAGAAAAGTCTACCCAGTTCTCCAGGAACCCAAACCCCTCCTTCCTTCACCAATTTCTAAGCCACTTATTTATCTCCCTAAGCTCCCACTGCCTATCTAGTGCCACTTGTGGCACTGGCAGTATCTCTGAAAACACCACCTTGGAGGTCTTGGCCTTCAGCTTCTCTCCTACTTCCCTGTAGTCATTCTTAAGGACCTTCCACCTCCCCCTAACTTTGTCATTGGCTGCTGGGTTTTCCCCAGCCCCACCCAGCAATCTGTCTATCCTATCCGCAACCTGAGCACCCGGCAGACAACACACTGTTCAGCATTCACGGTCTCAGAGGCAGAAGACTCTGTCTTTCAGCCTAATTAGAGAGTCCCCTACCACCAACATCTGTCTGGCCTTTGCGGCACTCCTATTTCCCTCCTTCCTACAACAGTCATTTTCCTGATTGCTAGGAGCAATGTACTGCAGTTATCCCAGTCCTGGGCTTGCATTCCTAATATCAGCTAAACAGAAATATTTACTAGGTTGTGCCAGATTAGGACTGGGCTCCCTGGCACTTTTCCCCCTGCCCCTTCTTGTAACATTTATCCAGCTTGGTACTTCTCTGTCCTGATCTTCCCCTCCTCCACCCTCCTCCGTATCATAGGCCTCAGACAGCACAAGATCAGTGAGCTCTAAACTGCTCTCCAGGTTTGCAATGCAATGGCAATGAGTGTTGCCAGCTGCACATTTAGATCCATTGCCTGGGCTTCCAAACATGTAACTCGCTGGCATCGAGTGCAGACATATTCACCCTCAAACAGCTGTTCAAGGCATGAATACAACTCAGAAGGCATATACGTGCTGGCATTGTCCGTGGAGCACATACTAATGGGGATAAATCGTAAAGGTAAAAGCAAAAAAAAACACAAAACACCAAACTATGCTTTTGTGTTAAATTGCATTTTGATTGATTTGAGTGAAGTCAATGGTGAAAAACGCAGGGCAGAAACGCACAGAGAATAAACATAGAGCAGATTATTTTCTGTACCAAGAAAACCTACAAAGTGGTCACCATAGCTACTTGGGACCATACCCCTAAAGCTACATACAAAAAACCGAAAAAATTCCCAAATTGGTCTAGGTAGAGTAATAAATTAATTATAAAAAAGAAAATATGCATATAAATATATAACTATCCAAGAATACCAATAAGGGAAAAAGGCGGGGTATAAATACAAATTTATGATTTTATTGCATTAAATATAAACAGACAAAAAGGTGATACAATACAGAAAACAGCTGAAGAGAGTCGGCAGTGTGGACATGGATAATGCCGAACAGAGACAATAGAAAAACTGCGTGGCTACCGATACCGCAGCATCAGGTGCAAAAGAAAACTGATAATAGCACCAAAGACACTGCACTGGTTAGAGTCTGCCGTCAGAGGTTAAATATAAATATAAATAGGAAAGCATAGTCCACATAGGTGGAGGTAACCATATAATGTAAGTATGAGCAGTCACTAATACTGGTTACACAATATCCACCGGGTATACTAGAACAACATAATCCTATATTAAAATGCCTTGTGACAAGCTGTAATAGCCGCACAGTGGACTAGACCCTCCGCAAAGTAATGGCCCATTTACCTTCAGACATAGTGCAGGCTGTGTGCTGGGGCGTCGGTGAACCACGCAGAGGCCTCAACGCGCGTTTCACCGTCCTCGGCTTCGTCAGGAGGCGTGGCTTACGAGCGGGGAAGACGGACTATATGTATGGCTGTGAACCCCTAATCAGCGAATCGAAGCGCCACAGTGTATGATGTCCCGCCCAGCGGCGACATCCGGCCGGCGCGCCGCGCCGACGATGGAGAGGAGGACGTGCGTCATCACTCACCATCGCCATAGCGACGCGCCCAGCCGGACACACCACCGGAAGAGTACAGCGCACACAGAGGGCGCTTCTGCGCATGTCAAGGTGCAGATGAAAGAAAACTAATACATAAGTATTACATCAGAAGATCCGTAGTAGAATAATATAAAATTAGACCGAATATGGTTTAAATTTACTACGGAAGATATAGGTGCCATATACAAGAAGGATAAATCGCACCATAAACTAAATAAGCATATGAATATATAAATGACAAGGAAGAAAATCTAAATTGCCGGCAAGTAGAACCAATGCATTATTAAATATATCTTAATCCCATCCGTAATAATATCAGGGGAATGCAATTGTACATATATATATACAGCCTAAATATAAAGCAAAATAATAAGTATACATTACACCCCGTCAATTATAATAACGGGGGAATATAATGGCAAATAAAATAAACAATAATCTAAATAGACTATAGCCCGTATACATAAACAAGCCGTCAGCATGCACCGGCACTCCATCATCATAATCTCAAAAAAATATGATTATATGAAAATACGGTAAAAAGCAATAATTACATGATGAAAATAAGCAAACCGCACAAATATATGTGATTAAATTATTTATACAGAAAAAGGAAATATAAATAATGACAGATAAGGGCCGTAAATACAGTCATGTCTTGCTAGAAGATTTCCTTCCCATCCAATAAAATCTGAACTACAGATGCACCACCAAGTTATGCTGATGAGATGTACTAGAGGGTTCCTAGATGATTAGCCATATATCTATAGAAATAGGAAAAAATCCATAAGTGATATAAAAAACAACATATAAAATAATTAAAAACACCAACATAAAAATCCATGACCCCATTAAAATAGCGCACAAAAAATTAGAGAAAAGGCTTGAAACTAATGGCCTCATTGAGGCCGTTTGGTGTCAGAGTGTCCAACGTAACTATCCAACGCGTTTCTTTTTGTAACAGTTTTTGTTTCAAATTTCCGCCGCGTATCCCCATGTACACATGGTCGATGCCCCTAACGGAAAATCCTTTAGGGTTACAGTTGTGAGTTTCGAAAAAATGCCTAGGAATAGTTTTTAAAAGATGTGGTTCCAGGCAAGTACTCGCATTTTTAATGTCTCTAACATGCTCTTGAACTCGAATTTTGAGAGACCTAGTTGTCATGCCCACATAAATGCGACCACAGGGGCAGCTGGCATGATAGACAACCGCCTCCGTGTCGCACGTGATGTGATGTACTATTTTGTAGGTTTTGTCTCCTTTCGCATTGTGAAATTCTTTAGTTCTTAGAATATAACGGCATGCAGAGCATTTACCACAAGAGAAGCAACCCCAGGGGGGACCCTTATTATTGGTTGTAAATAAATTGTTTTTAGGTACAACATAATGGCTCTGGCACAGCAGATCACCAAGAGTCTGGGATCTGCGCCACGTAATGGAAGGAAAAGAGGTGAGTTGTCGTTGTAAATCACTATCAGATAATAAGATGGGCCAATGTCTCCTGAATATCTGGTTGATTTCCATCCAATTTGCGTTAAATTTAGTTATGAATCTAGGTGTTCCATCTGTTTTTGTCTTTATCTTTTTACGACTAGGTTTAGATAGGAGAACAGATCTATTAGTATTAAGGGCACGTAGATAACCTTTATTGATATCCCGATCGGAGTAGCCCCTATTTTTAAATCTATGGCGCAGATCCTTGGCCTGCGTGTGAAATGCCGTGTCATCAGAGCAGATGCGACGTGCTCGCAAAAACTGTCCTATGGGGATGGAGCTTTTTAATTTGGGTGGGTGAGATGACGTACAGTGCAAAAGCGAATTTGTAGCAGTAGCTTTTCTAAATATGTCTGTACTTACAGACCCATCCTTTAGCTTTGATATCTGAAGATCCAAAAACTCCACTGTAGTCTGACTATACTTCCAAGTGAGTTTAATATTAAAAACGTTGTTATTAAGATGACATAAAAATGATTCAAGCTGCGACGTGGAGCCCTGCCATATGAATAGTATATCATCAATATAACGTAGCCACGAGATAACCGAGCCGTGACCTGGTCGGTTATCTCGTGGCTACGTTATATTGATGATATACTATTCATATGGCAGGGCTCCACGTCGCAGCTTGAATCATTTTTATGTCATCTTAATAACAACGTTTTTAATATTAAACTCACTTGGAAGTATAGTCAGACTACAGTGGAGTTTTTGGATCTTCAGATATCAAAGCTAAAGGATGGGTCTGTAAGTACAGACATATTTAGAAAAGCTACTGCTACAAATTCGCTTTTGCACTGTACGTCATCTCACCCACCCAAATTAAAAAGCTCCATCCCCATAGGACAGTTTTTGCGAGCACGTCGCATCTGCTCTGATGACACGGCATTTCACACGCAGGCCAAGGATCTGCGCCATAGATTTAAAAATAGGGGCTACTCCGATCGGGATATCAATAAAGGTTATCTACGTGCCCTTAATACTAATAGATCTGTTCTCCTATCTAAACCTAGTCGTAAAAAGATAAAGACAAAAACAGATGGAACACCTAGATTCATAACTAAATTTAACGCAAATTGGATGGAAATCAACCAGATATTCAGGAGACATTGGCCCATCTTATTATCTGATAGTGATTTACAACGACAACTCACCTCTTTTCCTTCCATTACGTGGCGCAGATCCCAGACTCTTGGTGATCTGCTGTGCCAGAGCCATTATGTTGTACCTAAAAACAATTTATTTACAACCAATAATAAGGGTCCCCCCTGGGGTTGCTTCTCTTGTGGTAAATGCTCTGCATGCCGTTATATTCTAAGAACTAAAGAATTTCACAATGCGAAAGGAGACAAAACCTACAAAATAGTACATCACATCACGTGCGACACGGAGGCGGTTGTCTATCATGCCAGCTGCCCCTGTGGTCGCATTTATGTGGGCATGACAACTAGGTCTCTCAAAATTCGAGTTCAAGAGTATGTTAGAGACATTAAAAATGCGAGTACTTGCCTGGAACCACATCTTTTAAAAACTATTCCTAGGCATTTTTTCGAAACTCACAACTGTAACCCTAAAGGATTTTCCGTTAGGGGCATCGACCATGTGTACATGGGGATACGCGGCGGAAATTTGAAACAAAAACTGTTACAAAAAGAAACGCGTTGGATAGTTACGTTGGACACTCTGACACCAAACGGCCTCAATGAGGCCATTAGTTTCAAGCCTTTTCTCTAATTTTTTGTGCGCTATTTTAATGGGGTCATGGATTTTTATGTTGGTGTTTTTAATTATTTTATATGTTGTTTTTTATATCACTTATGGATTTTTTCCTATTTCTATAGATATATGGCTAATCATCTAGGAACCCTCTAGTACATCTCATCAGCATAACTTGGTGGTGCATCTGTAGTTCAGATTTTATTGGATGGGAAGGAAATCTTCTAGCAAGACATGACTGTATTTACGGCCCTTATCTGTCATTATTTATATTTCCTTTTTCTGTATAAATAATTTAATCACATATATTTGTGCGGTTTGCTTATTTTCATCATGTAATTATTGCTTTTTACCGTATTTTCATATAATCATATTTTTTTGAGATTATGATGATGGAGTGCCGGTGCATGCTGACGGCTTGTTTATGTATACGGGCTATAGTCTATTTAGATTATTGTTTATTTTATTTGCCATTATATTCCCCCGTTATTATAATTGACGGGGTGTAATGTATACTTATTATTTTGCTTTATATTTAGGCTGTATATATATATGTACAATTGCATTCCCCTGATATTATTACGGATGGGATTAAGATATATTTAATAATGCATTGGTTCTACTTGCCGGCAATTTAGATTTTCTTCCTTGTCATTTATATATTCATATGCTTATTTAGTTTATGGTGCGATTTATCCTTCTTGTATATGGCACCTATATCTTCCGTAGTAAATTTAAACCATATTCGGTCTAATTTTATATTATTCTACTACGGATCTTCTGATGTAATACTTATGTATTAGTTTTCTTTCATCTGCACCTTGACATGCGCAGAAGCGCCCTCTGTGTGCGCTGTACTCTTCCGGTGGTGTGTCCGGCTGGGCGCGTCGCTATGGCGATGGTGAGTGATGACGCACGTCCTCCTCTCCATCGTCGGCGCGGCGCGCCAGCCGGATGTCGCCGCTGGGCGGGACATCATACACTGTGGCGCTTCGATTCGCTGATTAGGGGTTCACAGCCATACATATAGTCCGTCTTCCCCGCTCGTAAGCCACGCCTCCTGACGAAGCCGAGGACGGTGAAACGCGCGTTGAGGCCTCTGCGTGGTTCACCGACGCCCCAGCACACAGCCTGCACTATGTCTGAAGGTAAATGGGCCATTACTTTGCGGAGGGTCTAGTCCACTGTGCGGCTATTACAGCTTGTCACAAGGCATTTTAATATAGGATTATGTTGTTCTAGTATACCCGGTGGATATTGTGTAACCAGTATTAGTGACTGCTCATACTTACATTATATGGTTACCTCCACCTATGTGGACTATGCTTTCCTATTTATATTTATATTTAACCTCTGACGGCAGACTCTAACCAGTGCAGTGTCTTTGGTGCTATTATCAGTTTTCTTTTGCACCTGATGCTGCGGTATCGGTAGCCACGCAGTTTTTCTATTGTCTCTGTTCGGCATTATCCATGTCCACACTGCCGACTCTCTTCAGCTGTTTTCTGTATTGTATCACCTTTTTGTCTGTTTATATTTAATGCAATAAAATCATAAATTTGTATTTATACCCCGCCTTTTTCCCTTATTGGTATTCTTGGATAGTTATATATTTATATGCATATTTTCTTTTTTATAATTAATTTATTACTCTACCTAGACCAATTTGGGAATTTTTTCGGTTTTTTTTATTTTCTGTACCAAATCTGCAAGTCAAACGTACTTAACGTGTGCATGACACTTCAGGTTTCTCATTCACTTTGTTGGCATCAGGTTTTGTAACAAATCCGTGCAGAAAAAAAGGTGACACAAAAACGCACCAAATCTGCAACGTGTGCACACAGCCTAAGAGTGAAGTTTTTTTATCATTACCTTGTAATAGGAGCAAAAGGTTCACCTGGCATGGCAGGATTTGAGGGAATGAAGGGAGAAAAAGGAAGACCTGCTTGGAGTGGAGTTAAAGGAGAACTTGGCAATGTTGGTTTCCCAGGACTTAGCGGGCTTTCAGGAGATTCAGGAGCAAAAGGTAAATTGTAAAACAATAGAATAAATTCTACCACTTTATTACTTTCTATCTCTATATCCATATCGAGCTTTTGACATTCCAGTTATTAATTTTAAAATGTACTAAGCACATTTATTATAAAATATCTGCTATAGTTTTTGAGATTCTATATAACAAATATACAATATAGTACTAATTATATTTTCTTTATCTGGAATTTTTCCCCTAACCAATTACACTGATAGTAATTATCTTACTTCTCTCCCACTGTACTATACATTATACCTACCCTAAATCTTATTATTTTATCAGTTTCATGCCTCAAAAGCAATACCAATGATTTTGTTTTTTAGGATGCATTGAACAGCATAGTTCATAGTCAATGACCCTTCCTGGAATTATTTCTATTGTTGCTTTATACTGTACGTTGTTTCTTCATTAGATCAGAAAAGTGGTGGCTGCTGTTTCAACAAACTTTTCATAAATCAATAGTAAAAGCAAGAAGAAGAAACATTATCAGAGAAATCTGCTTCTTCCCCCACTTAAAAGTTACATCTTCTCTCCCCCTGCCTCCTGAAATGATCATTCACTATAAAAAAAAAAGCTAAAATCCATCTTGTTGAAGACAAGATGGACTACCAGTTCATTGAAGGATGAGATTACAACTATTGAAGTCTATGGAGAGGGGAAAAGAAAGGGAGTGTGGTGGAGAGAGCACAGACCCATGCTACTACATTCTTCTGTTTGATTTTACTCAGGGGCTGGATTCACAGCTACACTGCTAAGTATAATGACTTCCATGCTGCTTTCAAATCCTCACACACTGGTTCACAAACAACTGAAAAATTAGATGTAGACCTGGTGGTGAAAAATGCAGCATACCAGTCATATGATGACCAGAAACACCTAGCAGTTTATTCTGAAAAGTCACCTGACAGATGCACTTTCGATCTCTAGATCTAGAACGTTAGCACAGTAACAAAATAAAGTTAAGTTTTATCCACTTGTACACCTTAAGGTGATCGAGGGGAAAGCGGCCCACCTGGACGTAAACCTGAAGTGGAGCCAGAAATGTTAATGAAAATGAAAGGGCAGAAAGGAGATGAGGGAGTTCATGGATTAAAAGGGTTCACAGGGCCTAAAGGTAAGAACATAGTTATCTATTAAACATTAGCTAAACAATATTCTTAGATTTTGCATTCTTATTTTAATATTTTCTTCAATGCTTGTACAGTTTACTAAATATGACTTGTTCTTTAGGTGATAAAGGTATGCCAGGTCATCCTGGGCAACGTGGACAGCCTGGCTTACCTGGAATGCCCAACTATGACCAAGGTGTTAAAGGAGAAAGCGGAGAATTTGGAAATACAGGTTTTCAAGGTGTTCCAGGCCAAGGTGGCTCACCAGGCATTCGTGGATTCCCAGGATTTACTGGTCCCAGAGTAAGTTTATCTCACTTGGAAATGTTTTAAAAAGAAGAAGAATCATTGATAATTTCTCCATTCTGTGTAAGTAAAATACAACTATAAAAGAAGACTTTGGGGCATAGTAATAGAATAATTGTATTCTATTAGCCTTTATGAACATCTTAAAGGCTACGGACACATTCAGGACTGCAAGGGGGGCATTTTTTGAATTAAATGCATGTATTTTGAGATAAAAGAAAACATTTTTGCAATTGGGATTCATTCATTAATATTTGTAAACATTTGGCTTCTCCTTCCTCTATGTATCACAGTACATTTCAGACTTAACCAGACAGCAAGATCAGGTAAAAGTGAGCACATTATGATGAGTTTGTAGCTCTTATCGTTCTTCTTATGACCACAACTTTGATATAGTCTTAAATCCGCATAGAGGATTTCAGGAGAAGACAGATAAGGGTTACTAAAGATGCCAACAGGACTAGCTTACTGAAGGATTCACAGGAAACTCCTTCTATAGCAGCTATGTACAGTGAAATGTAGAGGCTGCAGAAGCCAAATAGCTCAAAACTTTGATTGAATTCCAATTGCATGATATTTAGCTTAAAAACATGTATTCTGGTGTTTTTTATCCCATATTTCAGTGATTGACTATATTTCTATAGTATTCATACACTCACACACACACACAAAAAAAGCTCTATTTCGTTAACAAACCAAGATGAGTAGAGGTTAGGATAACCCCAATATATTACTATAGTGTTCCAATACAGGTGGTTAATAAGACTTACATATGTTATGGACATTTTCATTCATTGTTTTCACACACAGGGCTCCAAGGGCATGCCTGGTATGTTTGGCTTGCCAGGGGAAAGAGGTACTTTTGGAGATAAAGGTATGTTCGCTCTATATTTTGTTTTCTTTGCTGACAATAGAATGTAATGCAAAATTATTTATTGCTGCTTTGTATTTCTTGTCATAGGACAAATAGGAGAAACAATGGAAATGCCTGGCGAGAGAGGAATCAAGGGTCTGACAGGAGACAGTGGCTTACCAGGTAAACATTGCGTAAAGACATGCTCAGCAAATGTAGAAGAACCATCATATGAAGAGTGTTCACCAATGTGAATGTTGTGCATCCAGGTCTATCTCTTACCATTGGGATTTTATGGGAACTGTAGATCATTTACATGTTCCAACATTTTAATTAAATACAAGCATTAGTTTTAGACTAATATGGACATGGTAAACATCCATCAAACATTGTTGTAAAGGAATAAATTGAGCTCTAAAGAGACACATTATAAGTGAAATAGATGGATTCGGCTGAAATCCTAAACAATTAGTGTTCTTATCTCAGACATCATAACATTAATGTACAGGGGCCTCAGATCTAGAAGCCTGATTGCTCTAATCTAAAGAATATAGTAATGGAATTGTTTAAATGGAAACTGTCACCAGGTTTATACTTCCCAATCTGAGGGACAGCAAAAAATAGGGACAGAGTTTCTGATTCCAGCTGTGTGTTACATACTGGGCTTACTGTTGTCGATTAAAATGAGCGCTTTCTAACCCTGCCCATGCCATTGATTGACAGCTTTTTGCTTTCACTGTGTTTAGACTGAAAATTGCCAATCACTTGTCAATGTCACAGCATTGAAACTACTACATAGCAGGAATCCATCATTGAGAGGACTAGAAGAGATGCAGCAGATAAAATAGTGTTTTTATCAAAACTACATCAAGAAGCCCAGCAAGTGCCACTCTCCTGGAATCAGTATCTCTGCCCCTACATAACGCTGCTTTCAGATGGGACAGCACAAACCTAGCAATAGACTCCCTAACATTTTTACTTTCCTGTCAACTTAGATATGAGTACTTGCTTTTTGCAGGATAAGTTGCAGTTTTGAATCACACCATTAATTTTTACCATATCATATACAGGTCCTTCTCAAAAAATTAGCATATAGTGTTAAATTTCATTATTTACCATAATGTAATGATTACAATTAAACTTTCATATATTATAGATTCATTATCCACCAACTGAAATTTGTCAGGTCTTTTATTGTTTTAATACTGATGATTTTGGCATACAACTCCTGAAAACCCAAAAAACCTGTCTCAATAAATTAGCATATCAAGAAAAGGTTCTCTAAACGACCTATTACCCTAATCTTCTGAATCAACTAATTAACTCTAAACACATGCAAAAGATACCTGAGGCTTTTAAAAACTCCCTGCCTGGTTCATTACTCAAAACCCCCATCATGGGTAAGACTAGCGACCTGACAGATGTCAAGAAGGCCATCATTGACACCCTCAAGCAAGAGGGTAAGACCCAGAAAGAAATTTCTCAACAAATAGGCTGTTCCCAGAGTGCTGTATCAAGGCACCTCAATGGTAAGTCTGTTGAAAGGAAACAATGTGGCAGAAAACGCTGTACAACGAGAAGAGGTGACCGGACCCTGAGGAAGATTGTGGAGAAGGAGTCTGGTGTGGAAACATCCAGAGCCACCGTGCACAGGCGTGTGCAGGAAATGGGCTACAGGTGCCGCATTCCCCAGGTAAAGCCACTTTTGAACCATAAACAGCGGCAGAAGCGCCTGACCTGGGCTACAGAGAAGCAGCACTGGACTGTTGCTAAGTGGTCCCAAGTACTTTTTTCTGATGAAAGCAAATTTTGCATGTCATTCGGAAATCAAGGTGCCAGAGTCTGGAGGAAGACTGGGGAGAAGGAAATGCCAAAATGCCTGAAGTCCAGTGTCAAGTACCCACAGTCAGTGATGGTGTGGGGTGCCATGTCAGCTGCTGGTGTTGGTCCACTGTGTTTCATCAAGGGCAGGGTCAATGCAGCTAGCTATCAGGAGATTTTGGAGCACTTCATGCTTCCATCGGCTGAAATGCTTTATGGAGATGAAGATTTCATTTTTCAGCACGACCTGGCACCTGCTCACAGTGCCAAAACCACTGGTAAATGGTTTACTGACCATGGTATTACTGTGCTCAATTGGCCTGCCAACTCTCCTGACCTGAACCCCATAGAGAATCTGTGGGATATTGTGAAGAGAAAGTTGAGAGACGCAAGACCCAACACTCTGGATGAGCTTAAGGCCGCTATTGAAGCATCCTGGGCCTCCATAACATCTCAGCAGTGTCACAGGCTGATTGCCTCCATGCCACGCCGCATTGAAGCAGTCATTTCTGCCAAAGGATTCCCGACAAAGTATTGAGTGCATAACTGAACATTATTATTTGATGGTTTTTTTGTTTGTTATTAAAAAACACTTTTATTTGATTGGACGGGTGAAATATGCTAATTTATTGAGACAGGTTTTTTGGGTTATCAGGAGTTGTATGCCAAAATCATCAGTATTAAAACAATAAAAGACCTGACAAATTTCAGTTGGTGGATAATGAATCTATAATATATGAAAGTTTAATTGTAATCATTACATTATGGTAAATAATGAAATTTAACACTATATGCTAATTTTCTGAGAAGGACCTGTACTGAAAAACAAAGGGAAAAAAATAATTTGCTGTGAGATGATGAAAAATAAAAGCAATTCGGCTTTTATTCCTTGAGTTATGTTTTTGCACCAGTGATTTTGAAGCAAAAATGACCAGGCAGCATAATTCTCCAAGTCTGAAATATTACAGTGATTTCAAACTATCAACTTTTTTTATATATAATAATCAGAACTTTAAAAAAAATGGCTTGTGTGACCATTTTCTGAGGCCAGTTTGTTTTTAAAATGATGTTTTTAACCCTTTCACCATATTGGGTTTTTACATTTTTGAGTTTCTGGTTTTTGCTCCTCTTCTTCCCAGAGCCATAACTCTTTCTTTTTCCGTCTTTATGGCCATGTGAGGGCTTGCCTTTTGTGGGACGATTTGTATTTTTGAACGAGTCCATTGGTTTTGCCATATCATGTACTGGAAAACAGGGAAAAAATTTCAAAGTGTGGTGAAATTGCTAAAAAAGTGCAATTCCACAGTTGTTTTTGGTTTCTTCTTTACTATGTTCACTAAATGCTAAAACTGACCTGCCATTATGAGTCGCCAGGGCATTACGAGTTTGTGAAGTGGTGAAAAAAAGTGGTGAAAATCCAAAGTTTGACAAAAAAAAAATCGCCATTTTCCAAGACCCTTAGTGTGTCCATTTTTTGTGATCTGGGGCTGGGTGAGGGCTTACTTTTTGTGTGCCGAGCTGACGTTTTTATTATACCATTTTGGTGCAGACACATTCTTTTGATCTGCCATTATTGCATTTTAACCCCTTCATGACCTTGGGATTTTCCGTTTTTCCGTGTTTGTTTTTCTCTCCCCTCCTTCCCAGAGCCATAACTTTTTTATTTTTCCGTCAATATGGCCATGTGAGGGCTTATTTTTTGCGGGACGAGTTGTACTTTTGAACGATGTCATTGGTTTTACCATGTCATGTACTAGAAAATGGGAAAAAAAATTCCAAGTGCGGTGAAATTGCAAAAAAAGTGCAATCCCATGTGTGTTTTTTGTTTGGCTTTGTTAGGTTCACTAAATGCTGACCTGCCATTATGATTCTCCAGGTTATTACGAGTTCATAGACACCAAATATGTCTAGGTTCTATTTTATCTAAGTGGTGAAAAAAATTTTCAAACTTTGCTAAAAAAAAATATAAAATTGTGCCATATTCCGATACCCGTAGCGTCTCCATTTTTCATGATCTGGGGTCAGGTGAGGGCTTATTTTTTGCGTGCCGAGCTGCCGATTTTAGGGATACCATTTTGGTGTAGATTCCTTCTTTTGATCACCCGTTATTGCATTTTAATGCAATGTCGTGGCGACCAACAAAACTTAATTTTGGCATTTCAAATTTTTTTCTCGCTACGCCGTTTAGCGATCAGGTTAATCCTTTTTTTTATTGATAGATCGGGCGATTCTGAACGCGGCGATACCAAATATGTATATATTTGATTTTATTTTTATTGTTTTATTTTGAACGGGGCGAAAGGGGGGTGATTTAAACTTTTATATTTTTTTTATTTATTTCATATTTTTTTAAACATTTTTTTTTACTTTTGCCATGCTTCAATAGCCTCCATGGGAGGCTAGAAGCTGGCATAGCCTGATCGGCTCAGCTACATAGCAGCGATCATCAGATCGCTCCTATGTAGCTTAATTGCAGGCTCACAGGGTGGTGCTCACAGCAAGCCGGCATCAGCAACCATAGAGGTCTCAAGGAGACCTCTGGTTACTATGCCGACGCATCGCTGACCCCCGTTCATATGACGGGGGTCGGCGATGAGCGCATTTCCGGCTGCGTGACCCGAAGCGGTGGTTAAATGCTGCTGTCAGCGTTTGACAGCGGCATTTAACTAGTTAATAGCGGCGGGTGAATCGCAATTCCACTCGCTGCTATTGCGCGCACATGTCAGCTGTTCAAAATAGCTGACATGTCGCGGCTTTGATGTGGGCTCACCGCCGGAGCCCTGCATCAAAGCAGGGGAGCTGACCTCGGACGTACTATCCCATCCGAGGTCAGAAAGGGGTTAATGACCAACAAAACGTAATTCTGGTGTTTTGACTTTTTTTTCTCATTACCCCGTTTACCGATCAGATTAATTATTTTTTTATATATTGATAGATTGAGCATTTCAGAACACGACGATACCAAATATGTGCATTTTTAAAATTATTTTGAATGGAGTGAATGAGGGGTGATTTAAACTTTTATATTTTTTTATTTTTTTAAAAAGCATTTTTTTTTTACTTTTTACTTGCTTCAATAGTCTCCATGGGAGACTAGAAGCTGTGATCATCCAATTGCCTGCTACACACAGCAGGGCTTAAGCCATGCGGGATAAATATTTTTATATTTACTTATTTCAAACTATTACGTACAGAGCAATTCCAAATATGTTATTTTTTTATTTAAAGGGGTATTCCTATCTCCAAGATCCTATCCCAATATCTAGTAGGTGTAATAAATAATATTATCAAATATCTCCAATTAGAAATAGCATAGCATAGTAGCTATGTCTCCTTCCTCATGTGCAGGAATTGCAAGACCTTAGCTATCCAAGGTTACGTCCACTGATATAGTGACAGTTAGTTAGCTTGTTGCTAGTGGTCGTAACCATGGATACCTAAGGTCCTGCAATGCCTGCACATGAGGAAAGAGACATAGCAAATCAGAAAAACTATACCACATTTCCAATTGGAGATATTGGATAATATTATTTTTGCACCTACTACTTATTCGGATAGGATCATGGAGATGGGAATACCCCTTTAACAGGAGGGTGATTCAAACTTTTTATGTATCTTACTTTTTAACTATTCCTCTTCGATATATTGATCACCTATACAATTCACTGCATAAGCTGTGCTGCATAGATCTTACATGGCAGACAGAGGGGACTTCAGAACCAATTGGCACTCTGTGATCACATTATGTGGGGTGTGAAAGCCATACAATGAGACAGCCATGGTGTTGGAGCCTGATAAGTACCACTTTTACACTTTTCATCAACTTTTAAAGGGAATCTGTCACCCCCAAAACCGAAGATGAGCTAAGCCCACCGGCATCAGGGGCTTATCTACAGCATTCTATAATGCTGTAGATAAGCCCACGATGTATCATGAAAGATGAGAAAAAAAGGTTAGATTATACTCACCCAGGGGCGGTCTGTTGTGATTTTGCTTTTTGCTCCCTCTAGTGGTCATTAGTGATTTGACTCTGGAGCGTCTGTCTTTTCCTATATCCTCACCTGGGCCGTTAGTTCAGGGGCGTTGCTATATAAGCTCCCTGGACCTTCAGTTCAATGCCTGGCATCGTTGAAATCAGAGCTAATCTGTTGTGCTCTTGTCCTCTGATCCTGTTCCTGTTTTTCAAGCTAAGTCTGCTTCTTTGCTTTTTGCTTTTGTTTCGTTTGGTATTTTTGTCCAGCTTGTTCCTATCTGTATCCTGACCTTTGCTGGAAGCTCTAGGGGGCTGGTGTTCTCCCCCCGGACCGTTAGACGGTTCGGGGGTTCTTGAATCTCCAGCGTGGATTTTTATAGGGTTTTTGTTGACCAGATAAGTTATCTTGCTATATTCTGCTATTAGTAAGCTGGCCTCTCTTTGCTGAACCTGGTTCATTTCTGTGTTTGTCATTTCCTCTTACCTCACCGTTATTATTTGTGGGGGGCTTGTATCTTGCTTTGGGGTCCCTTTCTCTGGAGGCAAGAGAGGTCTTTGTTTTCTTCTCCTAGGGGTAGTTAGATTCTCCGGCTGGCGCGAGTCATCTAGCGATCACCGTAGGCATGATCCCCGGCTACTTCTAGTGTTGGCGTTAGGAGTAGCTATTTGGTCAACCCAGTTACCACAGCCCTATGAGCTGGATTTTTGAATCTCGCAGACTTACACGTTCCTCTGAGACCCTGTCCACTGGGGTCATAACAGTATGCCAGGCCAGTATTAAATGTTTAATGCATTGCAGAAGTGGGATTATAAGAAAGAAAATTTTGAGTTTTTTTTTTCCCTCTCTCATTTTTTTTTTTCTTTTCCCCTTTACCTCAGAGTGGCTTAAGCTTGCTGCAGACATGAATGTCCAGACCTTGATTACAAGTGTGGACCAGCTTGCCGCTCGTGTGCAGGGTATACAAGATTATGTTACCAGAAATCCTAGGTCTGAACCCAAGATTCCGATTCCTGAACTGTTTTCAGGAGACCGATTTAAGTTTAGGAATTTCAGGAATAATTGTAAATTATTTTTGTCCCTGAAACCTTGTTCGTCTGGAGACTCTGCTCAACAAGTAAAAATTGTTATTTCATTCTTACGGGGTGACCCTCAGGATTGGGCTTTTTCGTTGGCGCCAGGAGATCCGGCATTGGCTGATATTGATGCGTTTTTTCTGGCGCTCGGTTTACTTTATGAGGAACCCAATCTTGAGATTCAGGCAGAGAAAGCCTTGCTGGCTATGTCTCAGGGCCAGGACGAGGCTGAGGTGTATTGCCAAAAATTTCGGAAATGGTCCGTGCTGACACATTGGAACGAGTGTGCACTGGCCGCTAATTTTAGAAATGGCCTTTCTGAGGCCATTAAGAATGTTATGGTGGGTTTTCCCATTCCCACAGGTCTGAATGATACCATGTCCCTGGCTATTCAAATTGACCGGCGGTTGCGGGAGCGCAAAACCGCAAATTCCCTCATGTTGTTGTCTGAACAGATACCTGATGTGATGCAATGTGATAGAAAAACCGCAAATTCCCTCATGGTGTTGTCTGAACGGACACCTGATTTGATGCAATGTGATAGAATCCTGACTAGAAATGAGAGGAAAATTCATAGACGCCGGAATGGCTTGTGCTACTACTGTGGTGATTCTACACATGTTATCTCAGCATGCTCTAAACGTATATCTAAGGTTGTTAGTCCTGTCACCGTTGGTAATTTGCATCCTAAGTTTATTCTGTCTGTAACTTTGATTTGCTCACTGTCATCTTATCCTATCATGGCATTTGTAGATTCAGGTGCTGCCCTGAGTCTTATGGATCTCTCATTTGCTAAGCGCTGTGGTTTTATTCTTGAACCATTAGAAAATCCTATCCCTCTTAGGGGTATTGATGCTACGCCATTGGCAGAAAATAAGCCGCAGTATTGGACACAGGTTACCATGTGCATGACTCCTGAACACCGCGAGGTGATACGTTTTCTCGTTCTACATAAAATGCATGATTTGGTTGTTTTGGGGCTGCCATGGTTACAGACCCATAATCCAGTCCTTGACTGGAAGGCTATGTCAGTGTCTAGTTGGGGCTGTCGTGGTATTCATGAGGATTCCCTGCCTGTGTCTATTGCTTCTTCTACGCCTTCGGAAGTTCCGGAGTACTTGTCTGATTATCAGGATGTCTTTAGCGAGTCCAGGTCCAGTGCATTGCCTCCTCATAGGGAATGTGACTGTGCAATAGATTTGATTCCAGGCAGTAAATTTCCTAAGGGAAGACTGTTTAATCTGTCGATACCTGAACATACCGCTATGCGTTCATATATCAAGGAGTCTCTGGAGAAAGGACACATCTGTCCGTCTTCTTCCCCTCTTGGTGCGGGATTCTTTTTTGTGGCTAAAAAGGACGGATCTTTGAGGCCTTGTATTGACTATCGGCTTTTAAATAAGATCACTGTCAAATTTCAGTATCCTTTGCCGCTGTTGTCTGACTTGTTTGCCCGGATTAAAGGTGCCAAGTGGTTTACCAAGATAGACCTTCGTGGTGCGTACAACCTTGTGCGCATTAAGCAAGGGGATGAATGGAAAACCGCATTCAATACGCCCGAAGGTCATTTTGAGTACTTGGTGATGCCTTTTGGGCTCTCTAATGCCCCTTCAGTTTTTCAGTCCTTTATGCATGACATTTTCCGGAACTATCTGGATAAACTTCTGATCGTTTATCTGGATGATATTCTGGTTTTTTCTGATAATTGGGACTCGCATGTGGAGCAGGTCAGGATGGTCTTTAAAATTTTGCGTGAAAATTCTTTGTTTGTCAAGGGCTCAAAGTGTCTTTTTGGTGTACAGAACGTTCCCTTTTTGGGGTTCATTTTTTCCCCTTCTGCTGTGGAGATGGACCCAGTCAAGGTCCGAGCTATTCTTGATTGGACTCAGCCCTCGTCAGTTAAGAGTCTTCAGAAGTTCTTGGGTTTCGCTAACTTCTACCGTCGTTTTATCGCTAACTTTTCTAGCATTGTGAAACCTTTGACGGATATGACCAAGAAGGGCTCCGATGTGGTTAATTGGGCTCCTGCTGCCGTGGAGGCTTTCCAGGAGTTGAAACGTCGGTTTACTTCGGCGCCTGTTTTGTGCCAGCCTGATGTCTCGCTTCCCTTTCAAGTTGAGGTGGATGCTTCAGAGATTGGAGCAGGGGCCGTTTTGTCGCAGAGAGGCCCTGGTTGCTCTGTTATGAGACCTTGCGCCTTTTTCTCTAGGAAGTTTTCGCCTGCGGAGCGAAATTATGATGTGGGCAATCGGGAGTTGTTGGCCATGAAATGGGCATTTGAGGAGTGGCGTCATTGGCTCGAGGGTGCTAAGCATCGTGTGGTGGTCTTGACTGATCACAAAAATCTGATGTATCTCGAGTCTGCTAAACGCCTGAATCCTAGACAGGCCCGCTGGTCATTGTTTTTCTCCCGATTTGACTTTGTTGTCTCGTATTTACCAGGTTCAAAGAATGTGAGGGCCGATCCTCTTTCCAGGAGCTTTGTGCCTGATGCTCCTGGAGTCGCTGAACCTGTTGGTATTCTTAAGGATGGTATTATCTTGTCAGCTATTTCTCCTGATCTGCGACGTGTGTTGCAGAGATTTCAGGCTGATAGGCCTGATTCTTGTCCACCTGACAGACTGTTTGTGCCTGATAAGTGGACCAGCAGAGTCATTTCCGAGGTTCATTCCTCGGTGTTGGCAGGTCACCCAGGAATTTTTGGCACCAGAGATCTGGTGGCCAGATCCTTTTGGTGGCCTTCCTTGTCTAGGGATGTGCGGTCATTTGTACAGTCCTGTGGGACTTGTGCTCGAGCTAAGCCTTGCTGTTCTCGTGCCAGCGGGTTGCTCTTGCCCTTGCCTGTCCCTAAGAGACCTTGGACACATATCTCCATGGATTTCATTTCTGATCTTCCGGTGTCTCAGGGCATGTCTGTTATCTGGGTGATATGTGATCGCTTCTCCAAGATGGTCCATTTGGTTCCTTTGCCTAAACTGCCTTCCTCTTCCGATCTGGTTCCTGTGTTTTTCCAGAACGTGGTTCGTTTGCACGGCATCCCTGAGAATATTGTGTCAGACAGAGGATCCCAGTTCGTTTCCAGATTCTGGCGATCCTTTTGTAGTAGGATGGGCATTGACTTGTCGTTTTCGTCTGCTTTCCATCCTCAGACTAATGGACAGACGGAGCGAACTAATCAGACTTTGGAGGCTTATTTGAGGTGTTTTGTCTCTGCTGATCAGGACGATTGGGTGACCTTCTTGCCGTTAGCTGAGTTTGCCCTTAATAATCGGGCTAGTTCCGCCACCTTGGTTTCGCCGTTTTTCTGCAACTCTGGTTTCCACCCTCGTTTTTCTTCGGGTCATGTGGAACCTTCTGACTGCCCTGGGGTGGATTCTGTGGTGGATAGGTTGCAGCGGATCTGGAATCTTGTGGTGGACAACTTGAAGTTGTCACAGGAGAGGGCTCAGCGCTTTGCCAACCGCCGCCGCGGTGTGGGTCCCCGACTACGTGTTGGGGATTTGGTGTGGCTTTCTTCCCGCTTTGTTCCTATGAAGGTTTCCTCTCCCAAATTTAAACCTCGTTTCATTGGTCCTTACAAGATATTGGAAATTCTTAATCCTGTATCCTTTCGCCTGGATCTACCTGTGTCGTTTGCTATCCACAACGTGTTTCATAGGTCCTTGTTGCGGCGGTACGTTGTGCCTGTGGTTCCTTCTGCTGAGCCTCCTGCTCCGGTGTTGGTTGAGGGCGAGTTGGAGTACGTGGTGGAGAAAATCTTGGATTCTCGTCTCTCCAGGCGGAGGCTTCAGTACCTGGTCAAGTGGAAGGGCTATGGTCAGGAAGATAATTCCTGGGTGGTCGCCTCTGATGTTCATGCGGCCGATTTAGTTCGTGCCTTTCACGCCGCTCATCCTGATCGCCCTGGTGGTCGTGGTGAGGGTTCGGTGACCCCTCACTAAGGGGGGGGTACTGTTGTGATTTTGCTTTTTGCTCCCTCTAGTGGTCATTAGTGATTTGACTCTGGAGCGTCTGTCTTTTCCTATATCCTCACCTGGGCCGTTAGTTCAGGGGCGTTGCTATATAAGCTCCCTGGACCTTCAATTCAATGCCTGGCATCGTTGAAATCAGAGCTAATCTGTTGTGCTCTTGTCCTCTGATCCTGTTCCTGTTTTTCAAGCTAAGTCTGCTTCTTTGCTTTTTGCTTTTGTTTTGTTTGGTATTTTTGTCCAGCTTGTTCCTATCTGTATCCTGACCTTTGCTGGAAGCTCTAGGGGGCTGGTGTTCTCCCCCCGGACCGTTAGACGGTTCGGGGGTTCTTGAATCTCCAGCGTGGATTTTTATAGGGTTTTTGTTGACCAGATAAGTTATCTTGCTATATTCTGCTATTAGTAAGCTGGCCTCTCTTTGCTGAACCTGGTTCATTTCTGTGTTTGTCATTTCCTCTTACCTCACCGTTATTATTTGTGGGGGGCTTGTATCTTGCTTTGGGGTCCCTTTCTCTGGAGGCAAGAGAGGTCTTTGTTTTCTTCTCCTAGGGGTAGTTAGATTCTCCGGCTGGCGCGAGTCATCTAGCGATCACCGTAGGCATGATCCCCGGCTACTTCTAGTGTTGGCGTTAGGAGTAGCTATTTGGTCAACCCAGTTACCACAGCCCTATGAGCTGGATTTTTGAATCTCGCAGACTTACACGTTCCTCTGAGACCCTGTCCACTGGGGTCATAACAGCGGTCCCGCTGCGGTCCGGGCCGATGGGCGTCGCAGTCCGGTCCGGGGCCTCCCATCTTCTTACACTGACGTCCTCTTCTTGCCTTCACGCAGCGGCTCCGGCGCAGGCGTACTTTGTCTGTCCAGTTGAGGGCAGAGCAAAGCACTGCGGTGCGCAGGTGCCAGGAAAGGTCAGAGAGGCCCAGCGCCTGCGCACTGCAGTACTTTGCTCTGCCCTCAACAGGGCAGACAAAGTACACCTGCGCCGGAGCCGCAGCGTGAAGACAAGAAAAGGACGTCATCCTATGAAGATGGGAGGCCCCGGACCGGACCGCGACACCCATCGGATCGAACCGCAGCGGGACCGCCTCTGGGTGAGTATAATCTAACCTCTTTTTCTCATCTTTTAGGATACATCGGGGGCTTATCTACAACATTACAGAATGCTGTAGATAAGCCCCTGATGCCGGTGGGCTTAGCTCACCTTCGATTTTGGGGGTGACAGGTTCCCTTTAAGGAGTAAACTTATGCAATTGGAGCTAGCTCTTATTGCATCAGTTACTGTCTGGGAGTTACTGCATGGAGCAGGCTCA
Source organism: Ranitomeya variabilis (assembly GCF_051348905.1). Taxonomy (NCBI): domain Eukaryota; kingdom Metazoa; phylum Chordata; class Amphibia; order Anura; family Dendrobatidae; genus Ranitomeya; species Ranitomeya variabilis. The sequence goes on along the minus strand of NC_135234.1, from coordinate 523,755,868 downwards.
GCTCCTGTGATTGCTCCATGCTGATTGTATAGAACATGGCACTTAAAATTACCGTAGATGAAAACAAGCAATATGGTAGTCTTTCAAGCATTTTGCCCATTCAGCTAATTGCTTAAAGATTTCCACATTTCCATAAATCACAAGACTATTGTTGGTATATGGTGCAGTCTTAAGTTAATCCAAGTCAATGGGTGCCCCATTAACAATATAGTTATCTTTCTCAGATATTGGAATCAAGCTGGTCATACACATTAAATTAATGTTGGACAAACTTGCCAATTTCAGCTGGACAACCTATTTTCTATAGACTGAGTAGATTTATTCCCTAAGCATTAATGTTCCTATCAATGTGGTATGTCTAGTACAGATGGCCCTTTTTATATTCAAAAATATGTGAAGACAAAAAGAATCATAGAATGGTAGAGTTGGAAGGGACCTCCAGGGTCATCGTGTCCATCCGCATGCTCAATGCAGGACTCACTAAAACATCTCAGACAGTTGACTGTCCAGCCTCTGTTTGAAGACTTCCATTGAAGGAGACTCACCACCTCTCGTGGAAGCCTGTTCCACTCATTGGTCACCCTTAGGGATGAACAAATAGCTTTGGATAACTCCTTATCCGTATAGCTATAGCGCTTACCAAATAGCTGCATCAGGAACCTGGATACCTAGATTGCTCCCGATAATCAGCTGTTCGGCGCTGCAGCTGTATGTGTCGCTACTGTGTGACAGTCACAAAATATGCATGGAGAGCCCAACAAACAAGCTTTCCATGCATGTGCTGTGACTGTTACACAGCCGTGACACATGCAGCGCCGAACAGCTGATTATCGGGAGCACTCCAGGTATCCGGGTTCCCAAGGCAGCTGTTCGGTAAGCGCTATAGCTATACAGATAAGGAGTTATCCAAAGCTATTCGCTCATCCCTAGTTACCCTCACTGTCAAAAAGTTTTTTCTAATATCTAATCTGTATCTTCTCCTTTTTACTTTCATTGCTTCTTGTATTTCCATGTGCAAATGAAAATAAGGATATAGAATAATAATAATAATAATAACAATCTGCTGACTGTAAATGCAGCATGCTGGTATTGACAAGTCAGCGCATTATAAAATAGGAAAAATACATCGCAAACATTTTAGTTAATATTTAGAGATTTAACAAGTATGAAATCAGTGTAAAAATTGCTAGTTTTATTTCTATGGAAAACATGAAAAAATTCCCATCATGCTTACATTTTAGAAAACACCTGTCTTTGTTTTCCGGAGTGCCATTCCAATGCTGCTGACCAACCAGAAATGTCCAATATACAAGAAAAAAAAGGATTAAAAAAGAGAATTACAGAACATAATTACAATATCAATAACAAAAATATCACATTCAGCTGCAGTTCGATGTTTTTTGGAAAAACATGAAGGCGATTTGGATAGTTTTAGGTTTGTTTTGTTTGGAGAAGGTAATCAAACCTAATCGAGGTGGTAGTTGACAGTAAAAGCTTTTTATGAGAGAAGCTTTTTGGATTACTTCCCTGGGTACCAAACAACCAAAGGGAATGAACTACTGAAACAGCACAATGAAAAAAAAAATACAAAAATTGAGCTTGACTTGAGTTGGTACACATGCAGAACTTAAACGCATGTTCACATTGGCCACAAAGCATCTAAAACCACAATGTTTATATATTGAATGAATGTTATAACAGTAATGGATTATATGCTGGTAACTATTGATACACTTTATTTGAATATGCATTATTTGTGTTTTTTTCTTTCTTTGATTGTAGGTGATGTTTTTCATGATTGCTGCATGTGATTTAATTAATTAGTTAGCCCTTGATAGGTTGTGGTCTGGTCTATTAAATGTGGTGGCAACACCTCAGTATTCATGCTCTATGGCTGAAGGTGCGGTAGGCGCCAGAAACGCATTAGTGCGTTTCATAATTCCTGTACCGCATCATTGTATGGATTTGCGTTACATTAACCAAGTATATAAATCTATTCATTTTGCATTTGTAGGATTCAGAGGAAGACCTGGAGACAAAGGATTCCATGGAAATGAAGGGTTTTCAGGCATTGAAGGAATGAAAGGAGTAACAGGACAGCCAGGAGACAGAGGCAGCATAGGTATTGTCTGTGCACATAGCAGTAACATATATATACTTTAATTGTTGCCGTCGATTCAGATTGATCCATTAATCAAAAGGGATCTGTGAGCTTGTCCCAGTGTATAACATGTATAATAATGTGTTTATTTCTTGTAAGGGTTACCGGGCCTTCTGGGATTGCCTGGAGCACAGGGTGATCCTGGTTTCCCTGGCATTCCAGGTGAAAAAGGAAGTGTTGGTTTTCCAGGTGTGCCTGGTCAGCAAGGTAAAAATGAGTTATATTTTTCATTTTTAGTGTTCAAACATGAGAGACTCTGAACAAATAGAAATGTATTTTACTAAGCTTCAGAGCAAAGATATTTCTTAACATTTGTTCTATTTCTGAATCCATTACTTTACATACAGCAAGGTAACTGCCTACAGATCTTAGTTACTTTAAGACCCACCATACACATTAGATGTCTGTCGGCCAACAGCTATCTCAGCCGGATTTCCTATACACAGGGTGTGTTCAGCCTAGCACTCCTGTGTTCCCAATCTGTCTTGCGGCAGCATTATTTCCAGGAGAAAATATGATCGACAGTCTAAAAACAGACATGCTGAATCAATATTTTACCCAATACTGAATTATCCGGGGCTCCCATAAACATTACACTGTCGGCCAAACCTGTCAATATAAGCGGGTTTGGTAGACATAAGACTGCGGGAGATAGCCTGGTACAGTGCTCAGCTATCTCTGACAGTCCAGTAACAGCAATCAGCAAGCTAATGCAAATCAATTGCATAGGTATGACAGCCCCTTTAAGGTTCTTTCATAAGCAGGAAGTCATAAAATTAGTGATAGGAAATTACTTTTTTTATTCAATTTTTATAACATCACATCAAATAATATTATCTTTAATTACCTGCATCCCTCCCATCTCTCCCCAGACTGGATCAGAAATAAATAAAAAACCTTCCCTATTCCCCTCTACCACTCTTCTGCGTCACCTGAACCATGTTGTCTCCCACTCTGTAACTTTGACTCTGTCAAAATCAGATACACTCATACTCCAGTAATTATATGCATAAGATTATAAAGTTCCTCTGTCCTCAAAACCATCTCAGAGGCTCAAACTTTAGGTATTAATACTCCGTTCCCCATAATTATTTGTCACTTCTCTATACACAGGGAAAGCACTGATTTCCCTCAGTTGATTTAAATTGCAGAAATATATAGCGATATTTCACTACTAAAGTAATAAACATGCACAGCAATCTATGGAGGGTTTCATCTGCATATAACATAATCTATGGTAATGCCTCTCCCCATCACATATATAAACCCAATAATATCCTTGGCAACTTACATAAGGGAAAAAAAGTATTCTTCAAATAAAACAGTAACGTTCCCATTAATCTCAACCCTAGCCCTAGGTTGATAATACAAAATCTGTACTTGATATATTTGGGACCAAATCCAAACCTCTCTAATGTCCTCCAGAGGAAACACCCCTCCACCCTTTTAAGAGGCTTAGTAGCATCCAATAACAGTGCCACCCCTGACCGAGCTGTGTACCAGAATCTGTGTAGATTCAAGAGTGTATTCCTCCGCAGTATAAACCCATTTTTGTCAACATAGGCAAGATTAGAATAAGTATTTTCAATCTAATCACCAGTATATTAGCCACAATTTTGATGTTGGTGTTAAGTAATGTAATTGGTCTCTTTTGTTTGGGTTTTTCCGATTCTTTGGTATGAAAACAATTATTCCTTCCATCATTGCATTATGTAAAGCTCTCTCCTTCCAAGAAGCATTCAGCACTTCCATCAAAAGAGGTGCCAGTAGGTCTTCTCATTATATTTCCTGAGGTTTCAAGGAGAGCTCATCCGCTTCAACAGCAGAATTAACAGAAGTTTAACTTAACACCTCCTCTAGTTGTAGGAGCATAATTGAGGCCTACACCTGGTTTTTAAGTGACTCCCAAAAATCAGGAAGACCAATCTTCTCCAAATATATTCCTGTTTTAGAGATGAGCAGATCGATCTATTTGGTTCCACGCAAATTCAACCAATATGAGATTCGATTCGCAAGGAGCGGAAAAAAAAAGTCTGGCCGCCATTTGTGTGACCTTATGTGCCAGCAAATGATAAAAAGAAAACAAAACTTAACATTCATCTTACCAATCACCCCACTGGCTGCCCCATTGTGTGCCGCCCACTGTCCTGTCCTCAGAACCTCTTTTTTCAGCTTTTGCACTCTTCATCTGCCAGGCAGGAACATCTGGCCACACCCAGACCTCAGAGGCCACTGTGCTTTGCAGGTCACGACATTGCAATGTAACATTAGAACATGCAGTGATCCATGAGGCCTGGTCATGTCTGGAAGTCCTGGCCTATGGGGAAAAGCAGGTAGATGAGGCACGAGACGGCTTTAAGAAGAGGACATACATGGGGTAGTAAGCAATGAGGTGGCCAGAGAGGTGAGCTGTAAGGTCAGCATTAGGTTTTAATTTTATATATACGGTATCTTATGTTCAATATGCTGTGGGGTCTCGCCAAGCCACAGAACATACATTTTTCCATGCGAACTGGCGAATTCGAATTTCCAATGATCTTGTCATCACTATTTCCAATAAATCACTTTCAAATTCTGACTGATAAATTTCTTCAAAACAAGGAGCAAATTTGTTTTCAGTCTGATCATGGCAGACAACACCTTTTCTGGATACTTTCAACCTCCAAAAAGCCTTCTTGTGTAAAAAAATTATTACATTTTTAATCTAACAAAATAAAACATTTTTTTCATTCAATAAGTAAATTACGTCACTTTACCCCTCTATTCCTTACCCTTAAATGATTATTTCAATTTCTGCTACATTGACTCATGCCTTTTTAACCAATCCAGATGTGGGGTTCAGCCGAATTCTCCAACCTAGATTTGGGGCTGAGGATGCAATATTGTCTATTAACTAAGAATTATTTCATATTCCATTTGACATTTTTCTTATTATGCCCCACAAGTAAATCATTCATAATAGCTAAAGGGAACTGGTCACCAGGTTTGGCTGATATGAGTTACGGCCATCACCTTTCAGGGCTGATATACAGCTTTCTATAATGCCCCCAACCCAACCTGTAAAAGAAGGAAAATAACTTTTATTATACTCACCTGCAGGGTGGTCCAGTCCGAGGGGTGTTGGTCTTCTTGGTCCAGCGCCTCCCATCTTCTTGTGATGCCACCCTCCTGTTTGCTTCATGTGGATGACACGTCCCTGCGTCATCCACACAGTCTCCTCGGCACCGTGATCCTGCGCAGGCGTACTTATCTGCCCTGTTGGGGGAAGGGCAAAGTGCTGCAGTGCGCAGGTGCCTGGGCTCTTTGACCTTTCCCAGCACCTGCGCACTGCAGTACTTTGCAGTACCCATTATACCACAGTCTCTCTCTTTTCTCCTAGCTTATCTAAAAATGAGCAGACTCAGACAGACAGATGCAGTTATGTCATCAAAACACTCGACGTCTCCTGTAAGGCACTGGGTTCTAACTGCATGCAGGCCAAATGTTGCCTATGGCATGCCAGAGCAACTGGCAGAGCAGGGATCCAATGGCTTTCTGCTACATCACAACTGTAAACAGGATCATTGTCCTGAGGATGCTGATTCAGTTAAAAATGTTGCAGGCCATTGTGCCCGCTGCTGGAATGGCATTTGCCAGATCTGTTCGATTGCCAGTCTGACCCTGGTGGACTTCCCTACCTTACTCGCCTTCTGGAATTCCAAGAATTATAATATTGCTACTTCTTGACTTATCCTCTAAATCCACAATTTTTGCTCCAAGAGATTTGTTCTCAACTATTTCCTTAGTAACCTCTTCGCTCACCTCTGCAATTTCTAATTTCTTGTTGGAACCTTGTCACTGCCCCCTCAGGTTCTTTCAGTCTGTCCTAAAAAAAATGTTATGTCTTCACACATAGGAAGATGTCATTTCTTAGGCCTCCTATTTGTGAGGGAGATCTTCCAGTGACCCATTATATTTTTGTATGGCAGGAAAAATGTCTCCCAAAAGGAAGTTTCCCTTTTAATTTTGAGGAGCATATCTGAAATCATATTTTTCTGGTCCAGAGATTCAGCATCCTGGGCTTTATATCCTAGACGCGTTTAACGCCTCATTTAGACGTTGGTGATGTTTCTCGTATCGTTGTCTATCTGTGTTTTGGATATGAGTTTCATCAGTGTTTGGTCCATTTGTGAGTTTTTACCATCCGTATGTTATCAGTGATTTTCACGTGTAAAACATAAAAAAAAATTACAAAACTTCTCCTATTCATTATATTGTTAATCATGGACTGTACACTGATGCCATCCGTGTTCTGTCAGTGATTGTCATGGACCCAAATACTTGTGCGGATAATTTTGATCCATAACTTAGATAAAAAATGAACATGTCTCTCTGATTTTTTCTTTTGCAGACTCACAGTCCACAAAAAATACAGACATACAGTATATAAATTCATATAGTATAATGAACGGTATATAAAAATCAAGATACGCACCTATGCCCTCTTGCATCAAAGTTAATAAAGACAGCTATTGCTAAAATTAGTATTATTATTGCTGTAAAATAAAGACATATATAAATTCATATAGTATAATGAACGGTATATAAAAATCATGATGCGCACCTATGCCCTCTTGCATCAAAGTTAATAAAGACAGCTATGCGGTTATGCACTCACCTGTCTGTGTGCATACAAGTATTAGAAAACCAAAAGAAAAAAATGTGGGCAACCACTGCATTTAAGGATTAAACAACCTGGAGGATAATATGAATATATAATGCACATCAACAATTGCAACTCAAACAAAGTGGAAATAGTGCTACGTATAGAGATTGGCAGACCTCTGGATTTTCAGGTCCGGCAGGTTCAGCTGAACAGTTACAAAAAGTTCGGGTTCGAGTACCAGAACAGTACCCGAACCCAGACCCCATTCACTTGAATGGGAGGCCCGAACATGTGGTGTTTGTTGTTCTCAGGGTGCTAACAGGGATCTCACCGAAGTCATGACAGTTCAACCTGGCTGGGAATGGAGCCTCAGTGACCGGAGGTAACCTCGATGCCATCACCACCGGTCTCTGAGGCTGCGCTCGCAGCAGTTCAGTCACCAGTGGTTCTCAGCCTGGACAGTCGCATCTTGGCACAATCCAGGTTGAAAACTGTTTATCCCCCAGACATGGATTACGGCATGGGACAGAACGACAGACAGGTATGTTATATTGTTGTTTTTTTATTTTAGTTTTATTACAGGAGAACAAGGGCTTATTAGGCATTAGGTGAGTATAACTGTATTTGTTATTTTTAAATAAAAATGGAAAACTGTGTATAGTCTTATTTCAAATAAAGGACTTTATTCTGGCCGTGTCTTTATTTACCATACAACTATAGGATTAGTAATGGATAGGTGTCTTACATTACTAAGCCGTGGGCTTGATATCACCTGACAATACAAAAGTGACGTCAACCCCACAAATATGAACTCCACTTGCCACCGCTACAGGGCAAGTGGAAAGAGGCTGGCAAAGCGCCAGAATTGGACCATCTAATAGATGTGCCTTTTCTGGGCAGCTGCGGGCTGCTATTTTTAGGCTGGGGGGGGGCAATAACCATGGCCTCTTACTAGCCTGAGAATACCAGCCTCCAGCTGTCTGCTTTAGCAAGGCTAGTTGTCAAAAATGGGGGGACCCCATGCCGTTTTTTTACATTATTTATTTAAATAATTTAAAAAAACAGCGTGGGGACCCCTCTATTCTTGATAACCAGCCTTGTTGAAGCTGACAGCTGAGGGTTGCAGCCCCCAGCTGTCAGTTTTGCCTGGCTGGTTATCAAAAATACAAGGGAACCCACACCATTTTGTTTTTATTAATTATTTATTTACAGCGCAGGAGCAGCGGATGAATACTCCCATCCACTGTTATTAGCGTTAGCAAGTGTCGGATGATGGGATCAGTAGTCCCATCAGCTGACACCAGTGACCGGAGGTAAACTTTATACCTCCCATCACAGCTGTTCTTTTGACAGCGTGGGAACCAAGGCTCTGACCAGCAGGCATGGTTTCACCACCGATCAGAAGTGGTGTTTACCATGCTGTCCTGCATATGACAGCGCAACAAACACCCAGTGTTCAGGCAGCCGAACCCGAACAGTAACATGGACTTCCTTGTGAAGTCGGTGTTCTTGCCCGAATAGTTGGTGTTCGGTATGGACGCCGAACTTTACTGTTCAGGTTCGCCCATCTCTAGCTACATAGTATTAATCACAGTATTATAAAAAAAAGTGTAAAAAAATCAATAGAAAAATATCAATAGAAATAAATAGCCGTGGCCTGCACCTCAATATCAAATTGCAGATTGCTGCAGAAAATCATTGAGATTATTTAATCCTGAAGCTCAGTAGTTAATTAATTAGAATTTTTCTCTTTAGATTACAATGTGTTTATGTTCTAACCATGAAAAACAGAAAACAAATGAAAAATGGATGATGGAATAAGGCCTTAGACTTGGGGGACTTCAAGAATTTGTCCAGTTTATAGGTTTTATTTTTTTTAAGTAACACTAAACTGAAGAGCATTACAAAAATATAGACACCAATAAAAGGAAATATAAGCAAAAGTATTAAGTAATTACCGTAATAGACAACCATGCCACTATATCATGCCATTTGTCTATACGTTAATAGATGCCAAAAGGAAATGAGGTGTATCAAAATACCATTAGAATTTATCAGAGTATTACAGATTGTGTATTATGTTCACAATTGTGAGACATCTGTGAGTCGCTATTGCTTTATATTTTCTAATAGTTACACTATTTCAAATGTGACCATATTCCTCTTTTTGCAGCACATCTTTTTATCCTGTTTCTGTATCTTATGTAGTAATTTCCTTTTCTATGTTTTTATCTTTATAATTTTAATGAGAATGAATTAATAAACATATGTAATATATTACTCTGAATCGGAATTGCATATATTTCTTTGTCTAAAGCATCTTGTTCTATGTAGGATTCATACTAGGGGCTCATACTCATTTGTGCGAGAAACGGACGAGTGCAATCCGATAAAAAATCTGATTGCTCTCTGACCAATGTTATTCAATAGGTGACATATCATTTGCAAGTTTTTTCTCAGCTGAAATTAGACTGAGAAAAAAATCGCAGCATACTGCGTATTGCTGCGATTCTCGGATGCAACGATTTTTACGCACCGGTGGCCTTTGAAAAGCCGGTAATTCATGTACGGTGTACAGTAAAATCACACTGACATGTTAGAATAGAATAGATATATACACAAAGAATAGGTGTATATATATATTTCATAGAGAGATAGCAGAATAGCCGATAATTCATTTGTCGGCTTCTGCATAATCATTGAAGAAGCCGACAGGATATTAGACCCCACCTGACCTGAGGTATCTGCCTTCAGTCACTGGCTTTCCCGCTCTGGTGGAGAAAATTGCGCCGGAGCCAACGCCAGTTTTTTTCATGAATTAAGCCTTTAATTTAACACCTACAGCTCCAAAATTTTACACACACACACACACACACACACACACACACACACACACACACACACACACACACACACACACACACACACACACACACTACTAACATTATTAGTAAAGGACATATAAAAATCTAACGGATATGCAATGGTTTACTGTATGTAAACCATGTCTCATATCCTGTCGGCTTCTGCAATGATTATTGATTGATTTATCGGCTATTCTGCTACCAAATATGAAATATTGAGATATATATATATGTGTGTGTCACTAACATATATATATATATATTTATATACACCTATACTATGTGTATATTTCAATTCTATCTATTCTATTCTAACCTATTCTACTCTATACTGCATGCAGCATCTGCCGACTTTAAAAATTGCATTGCTTACAGATTGCATACGCATGCCATACGGATGTTCCGAGGAAAAATTGCACAGAAATCACATTACAATCGCATGACACTCGCATAGCACTCGTCTGTTTTTTCTGTCCGGAAATCAGATCTTTTTTTCTCACAAATGAGTACGAGCCCTAATTTAAAGACTCATACTAACCATCGGGGGTTTTTGGTTTATGATTGAAATCCTGTTTACCTGCAGATTACTCCTACATCTGCGGGTAAAAAGCATTACTGGAGGTGACAAGTTCCCTTAAAGTACAATTCATGAATCTAATTTTATCATTAAAGGAAGCATTTTCTGAAACATAGGGGCAAAATGCATTTTTGTAGTGCAGTTACTTTAGCTGACCACTAGGAGGCAAAAGCTTTGTCAGTGAGAGGCTGATTATTTGACAGAGACAACTACGGTATATAAAGGAGATAACGCTGGTAGCAAACCTTACAGTGCAACAGTTAGAACAGCTTGTGCTGAATATTTTCTCAGGAATTGGTGTTGCTTATGTCTCTCTACACTGTAACATAGTTGGTCAATCTGTCACATTAGTGGACATCAAATCAAGCTTTATTCTTCAGTGAACGCTCCAAAGCTATCCTCATTGCCCCCATAGATGCGTAAGAGATGCAGCTACAGTGCCTAAATATCTGGACAACCACATGGCCCCCATAAGAGTCACAGCGCCAGTGCTCTATAACATTCACAACCTGAAACATTTTCAGTCTCCATAAGTATGAGCTGCAGTGCCATCATGCGTAAAAGCCCCAGCACCACACTAAGTGCTGAAACTGAGAGCAAGGTGACCTCACGTCCTAATAATGGTGTAGAAAAGAACCCGACTGCTACTCACAAGCCCAACAACCCCTATAGCTTTTACTTTTCATTGTATCATTTATAAATGGTCCCATTATTCATCCAAATACAGGCTTTCCTGGAGTGCGAGGACGCTCCGGAGTTGAAGGTCAAACGGGGACTAAGGGACAGCAAGGCACATCAGGTACACGTAGCATCCACTCTCTAATGCTGAACACAAGTTTAGAGCTGCACCCAAATGTCTGTATACTATCATTCTTTAATAGGCACAGATTCATTTGGTTCACCGGGCTTCAAAGGACCCATAGGTGAAACAGGTGACAAAGGAGAGCAAAGTAATGTTGTTGGATTACCAGGAAATACAGGTGTTAAAGGAGCCAAAGGAGACCCAGGTCAGTGCTATTTTGTCTATGAATTATTTGTTTCTAAGTTTTATTAAAAATATAATCCTTTCACTTTCTCAGGATTAGCTTTTTTATTATTTACTTTAAATAATGTCAGTTTAGAGTGTAAAAAACAAAGGTGTAAAAAGGACATGCTCATATTGTCTGAGGTCAATTCCAACATATTTTTTAGACCCTTAACGACAAGAGTTATTTTTGGTTTTGCATTTTCATTTTTGCCTCCCTTCTTCCCAGAGCCATAACTTTCTATTTTTTTTTTTTTCAAAATGGCCATGTAAGTTGTAGGTTTGAATGACATCATTGGTTTTACCATGTCATGTACTGGAAAACAGGAAAAAAATTCCAAGTGCGGTGAAATTGCAAAAAAAGTGCAATCTCACACTTGTTTGTTTGTTTTTTTTTTCCACTATGTTCACTACATGCTAAAACTGACCTGCTATTATGATTGTACAGATCACAGACACCAAACATGTCTAGGTTCTTTTTTATCTAAGTGGTGAAAAAAAAAATGACAAACTTTGTTAAAAAAAATAATTGCACCATTTTCCAATACCCGTAGCATCTCCATTTTTCGTGATCTCGGATTAGGTGAGGGCTTATTTTTTGTGTGTCGAGCTGACATTTTTAATGATACCATTTCGATGCAGATACGATCTTTTGATCACCCGTTATTGCATTTTACTGCAATGTCGCAGCGACCAAACGTAATTCTGGCGTTTTGACTTTTTTCTCGTTACGCTGTTAAGTGATCAGGTTAATCCTTTTTTTCATTGATAGTATGGGTAGTTCTGAATGTGGCGATACCAAATATGTGTATGTTGGATTTTTTTTTTTATTATTGTTTTATTTTGAATGGGGCGAAAGGGGGGTAATTTGAACTTTTGTCTTTTTTTATTTTTTAATATTTTTGAAACCTTTTTTTTTTCTTTTAACTTTTGGCATGCTTTAATAGTCTACATGGGAGACTAGAAGCTGTCATAACTCGATCGGCTCTGTTACATGCAGGCGATGATCAGGTTACCTGTATGTAGCAGAATTGCTGACTTGCTATGAGCGCCAGCAGTGACAACTATAGAGGTCTCCAGGAGACCTTTGGTTCTCATGCCAACCTATCTGTGACCCGTGATCACGTGACGGAAGTCACCGATGGGCGGATTTCCGGCCCGATGGCAGAGTTTGACAGCGGCATTTAATGGGTTAATAGCCATGGTTGGATAGCAATTCAAAACAGCTGACATGTGTCGGGAAAGATGTGGCTCACCGCCGGAGCCCACATCAAAGGGAGGAAGTCCAACATCGGCATATGTGTATGACCAATGTCGGAAAGAGGTGAAAGTATGGTTAATGTAGACTTTGAACATCTGGTCTCCACAATTATAACTACTCTGTATTCCACAATCAAATGAGTGCAGGTTTCCAGATGTCTAAATAAGAGCACGGGAGCAGTTGAGTACTATGTTGGGTTAGTGAATTGTGGCTAGAGGTAGATTTAGCTACCCTCCAAAATAAGAAAACTTGGAAGCTTGGCATTTCACCATATACGTTGCATTTAATGGAAAACAGTCTAATTCCATTATTTACTGGAGGAAGACATTCAACAACTATTATTATATACTGGCAGAAGACAGCTCTGGCAAAAATTAAGAGACCACTGCAAAATGTTCAGTTTGTCTGATTTTTCTCTTTATAGGTATATTTTTGAGTAAAATGTAAATTGTTCTTTTAGTCTATAAACTTCTGACTACGTCTCTGAATTTCCAAGCAATACATTTTTTTCTGACAAAGAAAAATGGTCAAAATGAAAAAAACAAAACAGTGCTTTCAGACCTCAAATAATGCAAAGAAAACACAAAGTACATAATCATTTAGAAGCAACAGTACTAATGTTTTACCTCAGGAAGAGTTCAGAAATCAATATTTTGTGGAATAACCATGATTTTTAATCACAGCTTTCATGGGTCTTGGCATGCTTTCCACCAGTCTTTCACACTGCTCCTGGTGCAAAAATGTAAGCAGTTCTTCTTTGTTTGATGGCTTGTGACTATCCATCATCCTCTTGATTATATTCCAGAGGTTTTCAATGGGGTTCAGGTCTGGAGATTGGGCTGCCCATGACAGGGTTTTGATGGGGTGGTCTCTTACTTTTTGCCAGAGCTGTATACTAGAGGGAGACAATCCACTACAATTATTATATACTAGAGGAAGACAGTCAACTACTATTATTAGATACCGGAGGCTTTTTGTTGAGATGAATCTGTGCTGCACTTTATGTACATGCTCAGTAGTGAGGTAGTGCTGTCGAGTTGTGGAGTCGGGAGGAAAGGAAAATGAGGAGTCAGAAGTTTTGACTTACTGATTTCACAGCCCTGCAGTCCACTGCTATCATTGTATACTAGAGGAAAACAGTCCACTACCAATATTATATAGTGGAAGAAAACAATACACTTCCATTATGATATACTGGAGGAAGACAATCAATTACTATTATTATATACGGAAAGAAAACATGCCACTATCATTATTATGTACTGGAATAAAACAATCTAATACTATTTTCATGTATTGTAATAAAACAGTATTCTATAATATGCGTTTAGTATTTATACTATTTGCCCATTCAAATATGTCATTAGGAAATTAATAAAGTTCTCTGTTTATCAGGTAAGCCTGGTGTTATGGGTCTCCCTGGATTAGATGGCGTTCGTGGAGTTCCTGGTGTTTCTAACTACACAGGAATCCCTGGAGATGATGGTTTTGCGGGTGTTCCAGGGCAACCAGGTATGTTTGTCTTTACAAATAGAGATTTTGAAATTTTCTTACACATTTCTGCTTTATGATCATCCCTTTAACAAGTGCCTTTAACTAAACTTTGGCTCATATGCATGACTTATGTTTAATTTTGTACAGGCTCCCCAGGCCCCCAGGGAAGACCTGGTGTGCCTGCACAAGCCGGTGCTAAAGGTGAACCAGGACCATTTGGGTCACAAGGAAAGGTTGGTGATAAAGGAATTCTGGGTGACAGAGGGCCACAAGGATTTACTGGTATCCAAGGATATCCTGGTGGGAAAGGTAATGAGCATGATATTTCTATAGCTGCGCCACTGTACTTCTTCCATATACTTAATAATATAAACCTAGTTTTTATTGTCAAAAGGTAAAATAGGATTGCAGGGTAATGAAGGTGGACTTGGATTACCTGGATTCCCAGGAGACAGAGGTCCTAAAGGCCCAAAAGGAAGACGTGGATCAGAGGGTAAGTACCAAAACAATCATCTTCTCCATTATTACCAAGTTTGTAATTGTATCTGTTACATAAAGTAAATCAAAATGCATAATCAACCATGATGTCTTCCTTCAAAGCAGGGAAGGATTCATTGCGACTTCGGAGACCTTCCTGACTTTCTATTCTTTTATAGGTCTGCAGGGTCAACCTGGATTGCCAGGAGTTGCTGCGGAACCATTAAATATCCGTGCAGAACCAGGTTCTATTGGTGTAACAGGAATTATAGGTCCTGAAGGCATCAGAGGAGACGTAGGACCTCATGGTCTCGTTGGTGATAAAGGTATGACTATTTTCAGCAGTGTGAGGCTAAAGTATAGACATTAGAAGAAAAAAAGATCCTTCGATTTCTAGACAGAAGGGTCTCCATTGCTCTGCTGAATATCATGCTCCTTTAATCTTCCCGTGCTTAGCAGAGTTGAATATATGCTATGGCTATGCCGCAGGATACATTTGCAAAATTTTCTTTTCTATACACACAGCATGTATATTCATATTTATTTCACATCCTAGTAATGAAGATCACGTGTCCAAAGTCTTTCTACCTCATCTGAGAGCAGAATGATGAATTATTATTTTGCTTATATAGGGCCATCAAATAACGCAGCACTGTACAGACATCATCACTGTCCCCACATCATCACTGTCCCCATTGGGGCTCACAATTTGAATTCCCTATCAGTATGTCTTTGGAGTGTGGAAGAAAACCAGAGAACCCAAAGGAAACCATGGGGAGAACAAACAAACTCCCTGCAGACATTGTCTTTGGTGGGACTCGAACACAGGACCCCAGCACTGCAAAACAACAGTGCTAACCACTGAACCACTGTACTACACGGGGCAGAGTGGTATCAATCAGAGCAATGTATCACTAACTTTAATGGTTGCTGTCGTTTTGATCACAGCTGTTTTATCTGCTGCAGATCTACCAATTCTCTGTATGCTGAGCTCTGTATAACCCGGCTCCCACTACTGATTGATAGTTTTCTGTATACACTCTGCGGGGGCAGCCACTAATCAGTGTTGGGGATGGGGTTATACAGAGCTCATGAATATGGAGGACTACATGGCATCAGGTTTACTAGCTCCCTAGTGATAATATCCTGTTGAGAAAACAGTGATTTTATGAAAACTACAGGAAGCAGCTCAATAAGTGACACATTACTGGAATCAGTGTATCTGCTCTTATATCATGTTGCTTACAGACTACAGGTCCTTCTCAAAAAATTAGCATATAGTGTTAAATTTCATTATTTACCATAATGTAATGATTACAATTAAACTTTCATATATTATAGATTCATTATCCACCAACTGAAATTTGTCAGGTCTTTTATTGTTTTAATACTGATGATTTTGGCCTACAACTCCTGATAACCCAAAAAACCTGTCTCAATAAATTAGCATATTTCACCCGTCCAATCAAATAAAAGTGTTTTTTAATAACAAACAAAAAAACCATCAAATAATAATGTTCAGTTATGCACTCAATACTTGGTCGGGAATCCTTTGGCAGAAATGACTGATTCAATGCGGCGTGGCATGGAGGCAATCAGCCTGTGACACTGCTGAGATGTTATGGAGGCCCAGGATGCTTCAATAGCGGCCTTAAGCTCATCCAGAGTGTTGGGTCTTGCGTCTCTCAACTTTCTCTTCACAATATCCCACAGATTCTCTATGGGGTTCAGGTCAGGAGAGTTGGCAGGCCAATTGAGCACAGTAATACCATGGTCAGTAAACCATTTACCAGTGGTTTTGGCACTGTGAGCAGGTGCCAGGTCGTGCTGAAAAATGAAATCTTCATCTCCATAAAGCATTTCAGCCGATGGAAGCTAGCTTCATTGACCCTGCCCTTGATGAAACACAGTGGACCAACACCAGCAGCTGACATGGCACCCCACACCATCACTGACTGTGGGTACTTGACACTGGACTTCAGGCATTTTGGCATTTCCTTCTCCCCAGTCTTCCTCCAGACTCTGGCACCTTGATTTCCGAATGACATGCAAAATTTGCTTTCATCAGAAAAAAGTACTTGGGACCACTTAGCAACAGTCCAGTGCTGCTTCTCTGTAGCCCAGGTCAGGCGCTTCTGCCGCTGTTTATGGTTCAAAAGTGGCTTTACCTGGGGAATGCGGCACCTGTAGCCCATTTCCTGCACACGCCTTTCCAAACCAGACTCAGTCCACTGCTTCCTCAGGTTCCCCAAGGTCTGGAATCGGTCCTTCTCCACAATCTTCCTCAGGGTCCGGTCACCTCTTCTCGTTGTACAGCGTTTTCTGCCACATTGTTTCCTTCCAACAGACTTACCATTGAGGGGCCTTGATACAGCACTCTGGGAACAGCCTATTTGTTGAGAAATTTCTTTCTGGGTCTTACCCTCTTGCTTGAGGGTGTCAATGATGGCCTTCTTGACATCTGTCAGGTCGCTAGTCTTACCCATGATGGGGGTTTTGAGTAATGAACCAGGCAGGGAGTTTTTAAAAGCCTCAGGTATCTTTTGCATGTGTTTAGAGTTAATTAGTTGATTCAGAAGATTAGGGTAATAGGTCATTTAGAGAACCTTTTCTTGATATGCTAATTTATTGAGACAGGTTTTTTGGGTTATCAGGAGTTGTAGGCCAAAATCATCAGTATTAAAACAATAAAAGACCTGATAAATTTCAGTTGGTGGATAATGAATCTATAATATATGAAAGTTTAATTGTAATCATTACATTATGGTAAATAATGAAATTTAACACTATATGCTAATTTTTTGAGAAGGACCTGTAGGTGGCAAAAACCTAGTGACATTGTTCCCTAAAGTAAACCCACGTAGTTATAGCAGTAATTCACCAGTAATTGTAGGTCAAGGTCGGATGGAATGAGTTATTAAGGTCGAACCCAGATGTCCCTGAAGGATGTAGATATATTTGAGGCTGGTTAGTTCGGATTGACAGAATCGAGGACAGTCTGTAAATGTCATGGCTTAGCAAATAATAATTACCAAACTCTAATTTAGAGACTTGCTTTCCAGGAGCACAAGGTCCACAAGGTAAACAAGGTGTGCCAGGTGTAGCTGGAAGGTCTGCGGCGCCGGGCATCCGTGGAGACCAGGGGATAATGGGACAGAGGGGTCCTTTAGGATTTCAAGGTAAATAAAAAAGTATACCTCACTGAGTGACTCTGCAGATCTTCAGATGTTTCATTATAGTTTGGATATTACTAAATCAATTAATCAATCAATGTATTAGTCGTGCGATCTGCATTAGCATCAGTAAGGAAAAGATACGCGCGAGATCCTTCATAATTTCTTAATCCCATTGAGAAGTAAATAATGCCCAGGTATTCAGCTGCGTTCACGTGCCGCCACCGCTGTTCTTTTTTGCAGCAGCAGCAGCAATGGTAGTAAAAGGGTAAAGTTTTTGCTGCCATTTTCAAAAGTTGAGGAAAATGGTGCAATTTTTATCACTGCAACATGTGAATGCAGCCTACACACAGTGTCTTTCTACATTGGTTGCAGAACTGCACAGTATGTGTGTGGCAAGCTTTATACTGTAGGTTCTGCACAGCGGCTGTCCATCTCTGCCAACACCATAAGGGTATGTTTCCACGGTCAGTAAACGCTGCTTGTTTGACGCTGCAGCGTCAAACAAGCAGCGTCCAGATGTTCCAGCATAGTGGAGGGGATTTTATGAAATCCCGTCTCCACTATGCGTGGAAACCCGCACGCGGCGGCCCTGCGACTCCGGACATGCTGCGCGTCTTTTCAGAACGCAGCATGTCCGTACACCTTGCGGGGACGCAGCGTCCCCGCAAGGCATATCACAGGGCGCTATGGCGAGGGGTGCGATGATCCCGGATGTGTACTGTACACATCCGGCACCATCGCGTCCCAGAAAGGGGGCGGGGCTTAGCGCCGAGCGGCTTCGCCGCTGCGGCGAACCCGCCGGCAAGCCGTACCGTGGAGCCATACCCTTAGGGTGTGTGTCCACGTTCAGGATTGCTTCAGGATTTGGTCAGGATTTTATGCAGGTAAAATCCTGACCAAATCTGCACCTGAGGTCACTGGCAGGTCACCTGCGTTGTCCTTGAGTTTTTTCTGCAATGTAAGGACATGCTGCATTCATGTGAGTTTTCTCAGGGCCGCCGCATGCGTCTTTTACTGCATAGTGGAGACAGGATTTCATGAAATCCCCTCCACTATGCTGGAACATCTGGACGCTGCTTGTTTGACGCTGCAGCTCTGCGCAGCGTCAAACAAGCAGCGTTTCCTGACCGTGGAAACCCACCCTTAGGGTGGCTGCAGTATTAAGTTACAGGTGCAGT
Organism: Ranitomeya variabilis; assembly: GCF_051348905.1. Taxonomy (NCBI): domain Eukaryota; kingdom Metazoa; phylum Chordata; class Amphibia; order Anura; family Dendrobatidae; genus Ranitomeya; species Ranitomeya variabilis. Next base: position 523,737,011 of record NC_135234.1, on the reverse strand, counting down.
TTAGCACAATTGGTATTTATCTACAGTACTTTGTATTATTGGGACACGTAGCAATTTATCTAATGAAACAAGTCTTTGTGTAATCTACACATCACAAAGTATTAGGCACAAAAAAGCGTCATCTTTATTGGGCCACTTGGGAAAGCAACCATATAGGTAGCAGTTAGGCGCCATATGGTCCTTTACAGGCACAGAGAAGTAAGAACATTGTCTGCATTGGTTTTTATGCACTTGAACCAGTAAAAATGGCAATTTATTACTGAATTTAAAGGGTTATCCCCCCAAAAAAAAACAAGGTATCCTCTATCTTTTGGATAGTGGATAACTTGATGATCACTTGAGCTTCATCCAATAGGACCCACACAGTTCCCAAGATCCGGGCTTTAGAACCTGGAGAACGAGGCTTTGCAGCCCCATTTTGAATTTAGCGGAGGTAAGAATGCACAGCTTTCTCTCAATTCATTGTCCAGGGGACTAGCCAAACACTGCACATGTCAGTGCTATAGACAATGAATGGAGATATTCAGAACGTGACTGCAAAAACCCATTTTCTGAGTTCTAAAGCCTCGATTTCTGAGTTGGTGGGGGTTTCAGTGGTTAGACCCCAACGATCTGAAAGTTATCTAATTTCTTGTTTTTTTTTAAGTGGGACTACCTACAGAGGAGCTCATAACTGGCACAGGCGCTGTATGGGTTTCTCTTGGGTACTTCCTTCAAATTGATTTGTACAGTGTCAACAATGTACATTTTTAGGACGATATTTACTGCAGCATATTAAGTTATCGTCTGTTTGTCAGGAAACTCCGGTGTACCGGGTACTGTTGGGTTGCCAGGAATGCCAGGAAGAAGTGTGAACATTGGCTATCTCCTAGTAAAGCACAGCCAGACTGACCAAGAGCCTATGTGTCCTGTGGGCATGAGCAAGCTGTGGAGCGGATACAGTCTGTTGTATTTTGAAGGGCAGGAGAAAGCGCACAACCAAGATTTAGGTAACATGATTTACATCTTTAATTACATTTTCACACTAGGGTAAGAAAAAATATAACAGCTAGAAGTGCGATGATAAAAATGTGAAGCCCGGCAGTGCTAAAGGAGTACTCTGCTGATTTATTTTATTTGTATACATTTATTCTGTCTATTCTATTCTTAACATGTCAGAGTTATTTTACTGTATGCCGGACATGAATTACCGGCTTTCCAAAGGACACCGGTGCGTAAAAATCGGACAGCACTGGCATGGTGCGAGTGCTGTGTGATTTTGTTTCTCGCCCCCATTGACTTACATTGGTGAAGCATGCTGTGATTTTTTTTCTCAGTCCGATTTCAGCTGAGAGAAAAAACGCAAATGAGATGTCACCCATTGAATACAATTGGTTCGAGTGCAATCTGATTTTTTTATTGGATTGCACTTGTCCGTTTTTCTTGCAAGTGAGTATGAGCCCTAAGGAAAATCATAGCTGTTGCACTGTGTGCTTTAACTGTTAACTTGATAACTAAATGGTCAGTAATAATCATTTTGTATTATATATATAAGATGTGGAAAGCAAAATGCCTCAGCAAGGAAGTCTACCTACAATCATTGTATGGGGCCTTTAGAGGGAATCTATGATCAGAAAATGGCCTATTTTTTAAATCAAGTTTTGTGTTAAATTTATTTTTTTAATTTTTGGGGCATTTTTTTATGTATTACAATCTGTATTAAAGAGAAAAACTGAAATCTTGCAATTTTCACACCTAAAATTGGGGCTTTTTTGGTCTGTAACTTCCTGTGGTTACAATAAAAACACATGTATATTAAACACAATTGTCAGACCCCGACCCTATCTTTTGTATGGAAGTGTCCAAAAAGCCCATAAAAAGATGATAGTGAAAGACGGGGAGCAGGGTCATCTGTGACATAACGCAGGATCCACCAATCACACAAGGCTATCAGCTGTGTACACAAGAGTCATTGTCATTGTAACCCAACCTCTGATGATAAAGAACCTTGCTGTAAACTGTTCCTGGAAGGAAGCAGTCTAAAAATGCCCAAGTGGACGGGGTGAAAATTGCAAGATTATTATTTTATCTTTTATGAAGATCATAGTATGAAAAGACAAGAAAAAAATGCCAAATTATAATATATATATAAATATTTATATATATATATATATATATATATATATATATATATATATATATATATATATATATATATATATATATATAAAAAAAAACCTGATTTAAAGAATAGGTGATTTTGTAAAGCTTCCCTTTAACCTCAGTCTGACAGTTTACTACACATCCAATGTACAGCCACTTTTATGTTAAAGCATTTATCCCTATGTTATAACCACATGTGCTGTGTTTCCATAGGTCTGGCTGGATCTTGTCTGCAACGCTTCAGTACAATGCCTTTCCTATACTGCAACCCAGGTGATGTGTGCTATTATGCCAGTCGTAATGATAAATCCTACTGGCTGTCAACCACAGCTCCTCTTCCAATGATGCCTTTAGTAGAAGAAGAAATTCAACCCTATATAAGTCGTTGTACGGTTTGTGAGGCTCCTGCAGTTGCAATTGCCGTCCATAGCCAAGATACTTCCATCCCATTCTGTCCCGACGGCTGGAGAAGCTTGTGGATTGGATATTCATTCCTTATGGTTTGTATTTCGGTTAAATGTTGTCTTTACTCGCTACGTGTAATCCTGATAACCTATCAGGGTTTTTTGTACATGAAGCGCCCCCACTGCCGCAGGGCCGAGGGGTACCCGGTACCGGGCCTCTGAGTCTCTGCTCTGGGGTTGTCACGGTGGCTAGGCCCGATCCGTGACCCTGCCGTGGGGCGCACAGTGAATGATGTGACGGATGATGGTAGTGGTGGTGAGGCTGTGGTGGTGCGGTGCAGTAAATAACGAGGACACCAGGTTGCAGTCTCTTTACCTCTTTACTGAAGATTTCTGGGTCCTCAGTCCGGAATCCGGATAACCAGGCTGCGCAAGTCCGGCCGGCCCAATGGCACCTCCAGAGTTCTCTTAGCAGGTGGAAATCTGTGCCTTCCTGCTAGCGCTAGGTGTTGTGGTCCTTCCCTGCTGTGCTTACGGAAAGTCCCCACAACTGTTGTGTCTGTTTCTTAAGTTCCCTCACAACTTGATTAGATGATGTACTGCTAATCCTCCGTCCCTCCCTGGTGTTCTGGTTGGGACGGCACCCGTTTGACGGGTAGGCTCGGAGCTCTTCCGGGACCCTAGAGTCGCCCCTCTCCACAAGTTGCCCCCCAAGACTGCATAGGTGATTAAAGTTAGACAGCCCGCCTTAAACTGACTGTCCTGCCGCTGTTTGGAGTATTGCTTGAAGCTGAATGTTATGATACTCCCTCGGCGTTCCGGCCACCGGTAGTGCGCCTCAGTAGGATGTTGCTTCGGTCTTACAGCACGACTCCTACTGGTATTTCTCCTTTTGCTTGATCTCGTTTCTCACTCAGCACAATCTATCTCGCTTCTAATCCTTCCTTGGGCACCGCCGCTATCCTGAGCAGGCACGGTCCCGTTACGTTCGTTCAAGTTGCCAAGCCTCTGTCAGGATCCCACCCCTGACAGAGACCCTACTGTATCTTCCCCCACAACACCCTCTGCCACAAGGTGTTGCCTGGTTCCAACCCAGTCAGCTTTCTGATCTAACTTCCTGCCTGACCCCCAGTTTACCCACTATGGTGGGGAGTGGCCTAGTGAATAGAACCCCTAGCTCCCCCCGGAGGCCCGACTGTGAAATGTATTGGTGTCTGTGATACCTGATCAGATGAACTCCTTCAGTGCCATCAGACGTACCGTAGCTCCCCATAGTGGCGGAGCCACAGTACTGCAACGACCAGGACTCTGGGGCGCTGCACTCCCCCCTGGTTAAACACAGTACTCCGGGACTGAGAAGAAAACAGCAATACAAGTTAGCAAAAAGACATACAGTTTTGTTGAGTGCAATAACAATAAGTATATTTAAACAGAGCTTCCCTTTATGGGAGGTGAGGACACTTGAACGTTACAAACATGGTTAAATATCATAGCAACATGCTATAAATAACTTTTTCTTACCCAACCGGGTATTCTACTAGTACAAAATGGTTGAACAATAATTTAACATTGCCTTTAAGGACATACACTCGGAATCCACTAAAGACCTTCTTATAATCACATTATAAGGCAATTTAACTTTTTCATTCTCCTTCTTTAAATCTGCAGGACCGCCTGTCCTAACGGCACCAGACCTACTGCCTCTCCTTTCTATGCAGGACCGCCCCGTTCAGCCCGGGCCTACTGCCTTTTCAACTACTATACACAGTATAGAACATAACATTACTTTCAGTTTAAGAGCACTGAGCCATCCCTATATGGCTCCTATGAGGACTCAGGGTTCACCTTCTATCCCCATTATCTATCAACATTATCAAAAACTGTTTCTATGGAACATTAAACCTTCTCATTATCTTTCTCACTAACATGCATGCTGGACACCACGTCTACCCCTACGGGCCCACTGCATCCTTCTTCTAGCTTTCACTTTCTTTCTGGGAACATCATCAGCATTTCTTTACAATTAACTAGTTGGGTACGTACAACTTTCTCACATAAACATTATCATCACGTTCTCTTTATCAAAACATCATTGCTATCTCTCAGTCTTAAAGCAATGCCATTCTTTTAAGTGCAACAAGTGAACATCCCCTTTAAGAGGGGACCAAGTCTCTATGAGGTAGCATATCTTCTCAAGCCACCAGTCCATACTCGGCAAAGGTTCCAGTGTGGTATCTTCACAAAGAGTCCTTCTTTAAGTAAAACCAGTAGGGAGCACCTTTAATAAGGTGCAAACTATGTACAAAAAGTTTGTATCATGCACTGTTCATGATTGCGGCAGTTCTGAAAACTTGTGCAAAACTAGAAAAACAAACAAAACAATAGGGATCCCGGGTCAACAAAAAGGATCCCCTTAAGAGTTAACCCTGGACGGGTTTAGCAACAAAACAGTAAAGCAGCAACTATATACATACTCAGGGTATCGAGGTTTATCCCTCCAAGTCTGGGGACGGCTTCCGTGAGTACCGCCCTCCTCCTGCCACCACGTAAAGGGCATCAGCACCCTGAATAGGGGTCTGGGTACTCACGGTTCTCCTTGGAGTGATGGTCCGCAAACATTTGGCACACAGGGAGATTGGGACAATGACCGCTGGTCTCGGTGAATCATCGGAGAGTGGGACTGTCACTTCCGGCTTGTATTTGCGCACGTGCAGGGCATACCACCCCTTATCTCCCCAGTGGCGGGTGTACCGAACTCGGTCTCCTGGGTAAAGATCCCGGCCTGGGTGTCCCTCGATGAGATGCGCCTCTACATCCCGCCGGTTTACAAACACTTCCAAGGCAAGACCGGGCTCCTTAATGAAGCCCCAACCTCCCTGCAGCCGGAAGGTGCTGATCACGCCATAGCGCTGCGGGCCCCAGTTCTCCTCAGCAGCCTGTCGGACCTGGGCTTTAGTTTGAAGGTCTTTCTCCCGCTCAGCCTGATGCCGGAGCTCCTTCTTGCGGGCCCACTCCTCCTCTTGCTGGCGCAGCTGCTGGCGGCATTCCCTCTGGCGGATGACCTCAATAATCTCCCCCTCCTCCTGGGCATCCCCTGGAAACCCCATCAGATTGGTAGTGGCCGCGCGGGTCCACTTGAAGGTTACCCATTCTCCCTGGAGCTGCGTGGGCTGTTTGATGGGTCGTAGGGGGCTATCGGCTGTCTGCAGAGTTTCCCAGGGCCTCTCGCATTCGATGCGGCTACACACCCGCCCGGGTGGTCGTGGTGGGGGTGAGTCTACATCCACCAGCAGGGGTTCTTCAATCGCCACGCCAGGGTCGGCGCCGTTACCTGCTTCCGACGCATCTCCGGTGCCGGTCTCCTCTGTTGTCGGCTGCGGGATCGATGCCTGGTGCGGGTGCGGCTCCTCGCTAGGGGTGGTGGCTCGCTGGCACAGACTCCGGAACTGCCGGCACAGCTCCTCTACTTCCGCCCCGAGGATCTCCTGATTAGCGCAGCCTGGTAAGAACTCCGTCGGCTCCCATTGGCAGAGCCTGGTACGGGTCTTCTCTCTTTCTCCGGGGTGACTTCCGCGCTCCATGCTGCCAATCGGATTCTGCCTCGTGGCATCCAGAGGCTCTTGCTCCTCCCCGTCCGGAGGGCGGCCTTTCTCTCCTCCACCATCCCACACTAGGAGGCGGGTCCTTCTCCTTGATGGGCATATCTTCTGGACATAGTAGTATCTGTGAGGGGCGGGCTCCATCTTCGCGCCACTCTTCCAAGCTACGCCCACGATGACACGCCCCATGCTCCCTGCGCGCCACATAGTACTACAATGGCGGCGGTTTTGGCGGGGAATGTCGTAGCACAGTCTTTGCAACATAATACAGTCCTAGCACAATAAATCGCAGTTCCAAGGCACACATGACCTGATTCTTCAGGCTTAAGTAGATCCTGTTCGTGACGCCAAGTTGAAGCGCCCCCACTGCCGCAGGGCCGAGGGGTACCCGGTACCGGGCCTCTGAGTCTCTGCTCTGGGGTTGTCACGGTGGCTAGGCCCAATTTGTGACCCTGCCGAGGGGCGCACAGTGAATGATGTGACGGATGATGGTAGTGGTGGTGAGGCTGTGGTGGTGAGGTGCAGTAAATAACGAGGACACCAGGTTGCAGTCTCTTTACCTCTTTACTGAAGATTTCTGGGTCCTCAGTCCGGAATCCGGATAACCAGGCTGCGCAAGTCCGGCCGGCCCAATGGCACCTCCAGAGTTCTCTTAGCAGGTGGAAATCTGTGCCTTCCTGCTAGCGCTAGGTGTTGTGGTCCTTCCCTGCTGTGCTTACGGAAAGTCCCCACAACTGTTGTGTCTGTTTCTTAAGTTCCCTCACAACTCGATTAGATGATGTTCTGCTAATCCTCCGTCCCTCCCTGGTGTTCTGGTTGGGACGGCACCCGTTTGACGGGTAGGCTCGGAGCTCTTCCGGGACCCTAGAGTCGCCCCTCTCCACAAGTTGCCCCCCAAGACTGCATAGGTGATTAAAGTTAGACAGCCCGCCTTAAACTGACTGTCCTGCCGCTGTTTGGAGTATTGCTTGAAACTGAATGTTATGATACTCCCTCGGCGTTCCGGCCACCGGTAGTGCGCCTCAGTAGGATGTTGCTTCGGTCTTACAGCACGACTCCTACTGGTATTTCTCCTTTTGCTTGATCTCGTTTCTCACTCAGCACAATCTATCTCACTTCTAATCCTTCCTTGGGCACCGCCGCTACCCGGAGCAGGCACGGTCCCGTTACGTTCGTTCAAGTTGCCAAGCCTCTGTCAGGATCCCACCCCTGACAGAGACCCTACTGTATCTTCCCCCACAACACCCTCTGCCACAAGGTGTTGCCTGGTTCCAACCCAGTCAGCTTTCTGATCTAACTTCCTGCCTGACCCCCAGTTTACCCACTATGGTGGGGAGTGGCCTAGTGAATAGAACCCTTAGCTCCCCCCCCGGAGGCCCGACTGTGAAATGTATTGGTGTCTGTGATACCTGATCAGATGAACTCCTTCAGTGCCATCAGACGTACCGTAGCTCCCCATAGTGGCGGAGCCACAGTACTGCAACGACCAGGACTCTGGGGCGCTGCATACATATTTTACGACTGCAAATTTAATCTATTAGGTTTTAAGGTCCATTTACTTGTAGAAGATTATGGCATATATCCAAATATGAATCTTTCAGTTTTGTTTTTACATATATGATGCTTTTATATCTCGTAATAATTGCATGTGCATGTAAAAAGACATTATAGTGTATCAGTAGATTTACCACGGTAAGTCTAGTAGTGAAGTGTAACTTTGCTATCTTTATCTCAGCACACCGCCGCCGGTGACGAGGGAGGTGGACAGTCCCTTTCTTCTCCTGGCAGCTGCTTAGAAGACTTCAGAGCAACTCCATTCATTGAATGTAACGGTGGTCGTGGAACTTGCCACTACTTTGCTAACAAATACAGCTTCTGGCTTACGACTATTGACAAGGCATTCCAGAGCTCCCCGTCTGCGGATACACTGAAAGCCGGCCTGATCCGAACTCATATCAGCCGCTGTCAAGTTTGCATGAAAAATTTGTAAAATGAAATTTATACGTATTCCCTTTTTATAAGTAAACATTTAACAAATGTATTATTGGTGCTCAATGTTAACTTATTACCTCACTACTTGATTTCACATTTGTTAAGAAAATGTTATTTTTGTTCACCTAATTAGGTGGGATCAGTGCCATTACACAGAACTCCATTTATACATATGTTAGGACTTTATCTGAAAGGTGTTTGACTTGGTCTGTATAGAGAAAAATAAAATGATGAAGTGACACGTGGATGAAATGGCTGGGGCTCGTAACATTTACCTTCTTGTACTTTCCCTATTCTGTTTTTAATTGACTAGGACCAGTGTGGACTGCTGAATGCAAACAATGGTTTGGGACCCACACCCATTAATAATTTCCGGTAAAGCATTAGGGATATCAAATTGTATCCTGTAAATGGTTTGCATTTGTCATATATTAGTAGGCATGGTGCCAGCCTCTGTCGGTGCCTTTATACTGGTTACTGTAGGGCAAAAGGCGAAAATCCGATGCTACTGAACTGTAGAAAGGCCACAACGCTTGGACTCCTATGAATCTTCTGAATAAAAAATGAGCTACTGACAGACGTTTCTGGCACCATTTTGTTGGAAGAGCAGGCATATTGAAACACATCGGGGAAGTTCAGGACACCCCCTTACGTATTCAAAATTCTTGGGTTAAGCCAGATATCTTGTGTCACCTTTAGATCACTATGGTATACAATTGTACTGTAGTTTATTTTTGGTATAGGAGAACCAAGAATAGTGTAGGTAAATGACCAAAATAAAAAACCTAAAATGTAAACACAATAAAGCAATAACAAAAAGGCCTTAAAGGCTAAATACAACTCTGAGATACAGTATGTAAAATACATTTCTCTATGTTAGTGGTTACCTAAAACTGCACTATTGTCCAGTCTTCAATCTTCATTTATTTTCATAATAGTTCTTATGCATTTTGCAGCCTGATCCAAGTTTTAAAGTTTCAGATTTGTCTCTTGTGAGTGTCCCTCCCTGTAATATAGGCTGTTTGTGAGGGCTATATCAAAAGTGCTGCCGCCCTCCCATCTCATATATTAGCACAACTTCTATCCTGCACTTATATTCTCGTCATGTTCTTTCCTCGTTATCTCAGCTCTCCTGAAGAGATACTTTTTCCCCGCTTCATGTGTCCTCCCTGCTGCTATGTCTAACAATGAGAGAAGAGAGGGAGAGCAGAGGGAACTGAGCTGCTGGAACTCTGATGATTTGTAACATTTTGTCGAAAGGAGGATCCAGCGGTAGGCGGAGGTGGTTAAAAAATAACTTTTATTGTAAAGTTATTAAAATGAAAATCACAATGTCGACCACTAACACACTGTTAGGACAGATCAATGCATTGCAGCATGCGTCTTACTCATGATCTAACCTTATAGCAAAAGTTACACCACTAAATAGTGTGTCCAACAAACCTATTGGTCACATAATTAAAATAATTAACATATGCTAATTAAACGCAATGTTCAACATGATTAAAAAGCAGACGTGACAGACTGAGGTAAATACATACAAATGGAATTATACCATAAATTAGAAGGAAAGATCAAGACTCATTCTACTTGTTGTTTCATTCTAATTTATGGCCTTTTCCATTTGAGGCTAAAAGTGTTCCTTTTTTAAGACCACACAGCAGCATACCACACTGGTTTTAGATCTTTTTTATATAGCGGTTTTAGATCTTCTTTACTTCTAAACAAATATATGTACTTACATAGTGTTTGCAACACTGTATGGTTAACATTTCAGTTTTTATAAATTGTTTTTAAGTCACACATCATTTATATATTATTATTATTTGCAATTAAAGGTCCCTAAAACACTTGCAAATTGACAAAAGAATAACTAAAATCCCAGTGTAAATATAATATTAGCGTGTAATTGGCATTGCCTTCACTTTGGGCCATAGAAAATGACTGCACCGTCCTTGTCAGTATTAGCAGATATTGGGCTACACAACTAAGCATTTCTAGACGTTAGCCACTAGGGGGCATCAACAACTGCTTGTGAGCAGACCATATACAATTCCTTCGGTACAGTGTATAGTTTACCAGCAATAGTTATGAGAACATTAGTCTATGAACATTGTGCCATTTCACTGTATACTGATGTGAACCCCCCGCTTTGGCACAGCGATGCCACGCATTTTCATATGCTTCTCTTTGACTGGACCAATTTGCTCTCCCATAAAAAGCTGCAAGAAAAAAGTGCAGTGTCATATGTGAATAGGAGTAACATTGTCTGAGGCACATTCCTGCATGCAAATCAATTTTCTTGCAATTTTATAGTGCCTGCTGACTGCAATTGAAGCATTATATATTAATATGAAGATATGTGCATCGCTAGTACATTTTTCTGCAGTGTTCTGTCCAGGTCAAGACATTATATGATCCATTGATTAATTCATACAAGAAATATAGATGCAAAGCATAAAGATCATGTATACAACAGCAAGCACTGGTCCAGGTAAAATGGTTGTGCAGCCTAGAAAACCCCTTATTGGAGCATCCTGAGCCGATAGCCCCTCTCCCAGTATGCCAAAAGCGATGTCCCATGTGTTTCTCAGTCTGAGCGGACGCAGGCATCCAAATGGCTGACAACCTACGCTACAGCGTTGGTGCTGCAATGATTTGGCACCGCACGAAAACCATGTTCCCCAATGAGCCGCTTAGCATTGCGCTCCCAGTACCTTTACAACATCACCTTGGGATTCCGTAGCTGTGGGTCTAAACGGATACCATCTACTTGTGGGTGACCATTTTATCTCCACCTGCAGGTAAAAATGAGAGAAACCTTTTCTTCTCACCAGTCACACGTTAGGCCTGTACAGTATTACCGGAAACTATGGCTAATTTACATAAAATAGTATAGAAGATTTCAAGACAAGCCATCAGCTCTTCTGACATACCTGTTTTAGTAAAGAATTCCATTTCCCATAAACTAACGATGCTGGAGCACATGTACTTCGCACTCAATATGATGATAGTATTCCTGGAATTGTGGGCATAAAATGATAAATAGTGTTTCTACCTCTACTCAATGGATGTGTCCCCATTCAGTCTTTCACTGTTCAATCAAGGCTGACAGTGTCAGATCTCATTCACACTTGCAGAATTTAACCAGTTTTTACATCCAGATTTTAAGGCCAAAATGAAGAGTTGGACCAACACAAAGACGAACCACAAATTTTCCATTTCACTGTAATAAGTTTATGTTCCACTCTTGGTTTTCACTTGCAAAATACTGACATATTGTGTAGAATACATTCATTTAACTAAAAACAGTTACGACAAGAAAACTAAACGCCCGCAGTTCAGGTTCCAGTGTTGTAATCACAATTGTTATCTGTGTTTCTTTTTCTCAGATTTTGACTTTGTAGTTTTCTCAATATGATGCTGTTGTAATTATCCTAAATAAAAGTATATTTTATAATTAATTATGTGTCTATTTTATGTCATAGCCTTCAAAGTTAAATGATCATATTTTAGAGTTGAAGAAAAAGATTTGCAGGACCCTGGTCCAGTGGCCATGTGTGTAGTCCATGGCCGACACACCAATGCCCTGCAAACCTCTTTCTGGCCAGCAAGCCCAGCACGAGAACTTTGTTACAGCACGATACATGCATGACATTGTGTTGAGCCTACTAGTCAGAGGAGGTTCACAGGGCTCTGGTCCGGCAGCCATAGACTACCAACATGATCTCTAGACCAGGGTCCTGGAAATATTAATGCTCTCCTCTATAAAGTTCACGTGTAACACACATACATCAGACTTATCTGTTAACCGCGGTCTGATTCTGCTTGTCAAATGGTGTGCATGCCGATAATCTGATACCGTCAGCACTGATTCGATGGTGTCAGACTGTTTAATGACACCCTCCAAACTTGTAACACCCTTGTGTTAAATTAATCATACATTTTCAGAGGAATAACAGGAACCTCACAATACAAACGTCTATGAAAAGCGGCTCCAAAATTGTTATTCTGTGAAGAATCCTAGTAATTACTAGAAACAGGTCCTCCTTAGAAAAAATTTAAGATGAAATACAGCTTGCAAAAGTATTCATTCCCTTGGCTTTTTACCTATTTCGTTACATTACAACCTGTGTTTAAATATTTTTGCCATCCGATTTGTGAGTGATACATCAGCATCAAATAGTCTAAGCTGGTGAAGTGAAGTGAAAAAAATATAGGCAAAAATTTAATTTATGGGATCAAATAACTAACAATTGGCATGTGTATATGTATTCACCGCTTTTGTTATGAAGCCCCTAAAAATTTCTAGTGCAAGAAATTCCCTTCATAATGCCACATGCTTAGTGACAGGAAGTCCACCTGTGTGCCATCTAAGTGTCAGTATAAGTGTAAGTTTGTCAGTATATACACACCTTTTCTGAAGGGCCACAGAGGCGGCAACACCATTAAGCAAGAGGCACCACTAACCAAACACCATGAAGACCACGGAGGTCTCCAATCAAGTCAAGGACAATGTTGTTGAGAAGTACAAGTCAGGGTTTTCAAAAAAATATCCCAATCTGTGATGATCCCCCTGAGCACCATCAATTGAAAGAACATAGTACCACAACAAACCTGCCAAGAGAGGGCCCCCAACCAAAACTCTCAGCCCGGGCAAGGAGGGTATTAATCAGAGAAGCAGCAGAGACCAAAGGTAACCCTGAAGGAGCTGCAGAGCTCCCAAGCAGAGATTGGAGTATCCATCCATCCTACCACAATAAGCCGTACACTCCATAGAGGTAGCCTTTATGGAAGAGTGGGCAGAAAAAAGCCTTTACTTACACACAAAAATTGTAAGGCTTGTTTCTGAGTTTGCAAAAGACATGTGGGAGACTCCCCAAATGTATGGAGGAAGGTGCTGTGGTCAGATGCGATCAAAATGTTACTTTTTGCCCACCAAGGTAAATGCTATATCTGTCACAAACTCATCACCCCAATGTCATATCCACAGTGAAACATGGTGATTGCAGCATTATGCTGGATGTTTTCAGCAGCAGGGGAAATGGTTTGAGTTGAGAAGAAGATCGCTGGTGCAAAATACAGGGATATTCTTGAGCCAAACCTGTTTCAGTCTATCAGTGATTTGTGACTGGGATTGAGGTTCATCCTCCAACAAGACAATGACCCAAAGCATACTGCTAAATCAAAACTCGAGTGGTTTAAGGGAAACATGTAAGGGTATGTGCACACGTAGAAAGGAGCTCTGCGGATTTTTCCGCAGAGGATTTTAGAAATCCGCAGGTAAAAGGCACTGCGTTTTACCTGAGGATTTACCGTGGTTTTTATGCGGATTCCACCTGCGGTTTTACACCTGCGGATTCCTATCATGGAGCAGGTGTAAACCGCAGCGGAATCCGCACAAAGAATTGACATGCTGCAGAATGTAACCCGCAGCGTTTCCGCGCGTTTTTTTCCGCAGCATGGGCACTGCGCATTACGTTTTCCATAGGTTTACATTGTACTGTAAACGCACGGAAAGGTGCTGCGGACCCGCAGCTGCAGATCCGCAGCAAAATCCGCAACGTGTGCACATAGCCTAAATGTTTTAGAGTGGCCTAGTCAAAGCCCAGACCTTAATCCATTTGAGAATCTGTGGTCAGACTTGAAGATTGCTGTTTACCAGAGGAAACCATCTAACTTGAAGGAACAGGAGCAGTTTTGTCTTAAGGAAAAGGCAAAAATCCCAGTGGCAAGATGTGGAAAGCACATAGAGACTACTGTAGAGTTAAGAGAACCAAACTGTAAAGTTCGGGGTTCGTATCGGACATCTAGAGAGTCCAAAGCAACTTGTAGATGTAATTGCCGCAAAAAGGAAGCTCTACAAAGTACTGACTTTAGGTAGGTGAATACTTATGTACACTGAAGTTGTCAGTAATTTTGTCGTATTTGTTGTTTGCTCCACAAGAAAAAGAAAAACAAAAATGTTCACAGTTGTAGGCATGTTCTTTACATGAACTAATGCAAAATAAAAAACAACTGTTCCATTCCAGGTTGTAAGGTTGTAAAACACAAAAAATGCCAATGTGGGTGAAATACTTTTGTAAGCCACTGTATGGATGAAAAATCATGGGGTTTTTTTCTGAATGTTTGAACCCAGCCTAACGTGTAGGTGTCACAATACTTGTATCAATTATTATAGCGCCATTTATTCCATGGCGCTTTACATGTGAAAAGGGGTATACATAATAAAAACAAGTACAATAATCTTAAACAATACAAGTCACCAACTGGTACAGGAGGAAAGAGGACCCTGCCCGCAAAGGCTCACAGTCTACAAGGGATGGGTGAGGATACAGTAGGTGAGGGTGCAATGCAGTTCACAATAAAGTTGTAGTCCCATAAAGAGAAATGGTTTATAAAAATATATAAAAGAAAAGAGCTACTTCTCTACCCAGATTATTTACTGGTATTGTTATGAAAAAAGAAAATGATCTTACCGTACTGAAGTATTGTACGCCTGTTAGATCCCACAGAGTTCCATAACCAAAAAGCTGCTGATGCAGAGACGTCCGCAAAAAGTAGGAAAGAGGCCAGAGTACTCTATGAGTAAGGGCACACTAGTGCCAGAAACGCGTCAGTTTTTTGTGCACACGTTGTGGAATTGCAGAAATACTCATGGGAAATTGGCATGTGTATTCCCGCTAAACACTAGCGTTTTGCAAGCGTAATTAGCTTGCAGAATGCTAGCATTTTCAAAGCAATCTGTAGCATGGCTTGGAAAAATGATTGACAGGTTGGCACAATTGTCAAACATAGTGTTTGACAAGTGTGACCAACTTTTTACTATTGATGCTGCCTATGCAGCATCAATAGTAAAAAGATATGTTAAAAATAGTAGAAAAAAATTTAAAAAATCTTGATATTCTCACTTTCCGGCAGCCCCCGCAGCCTTCCTGATCCTCGCGATGCTCCCGGCAACTCCCGTTCCCAGTTATGTCGCGACAATGACCCCAGATGATGTAGCATCACGCGAGACCGCTACGTCATCACAGGTCATTGCCACAAGGTATCACTGGGAACGGGAGCTGCTGCTGGATCCGGGGGCCGCCAGAAGGTGAGTATATAACTATTTTTTATTTTAATTTTTTTTTTAGGGAAGTAAGCGGATCAATGCATTCCTTTGTGTGCGGCATCGCCGCGATTCCCCATAAAGAATGAGCATGCTGCGTATTTTTCCGCAATGTGATTCCGCCGCGGAAAAATATGCATTAGCACAGCATTTCGGAATCCCTTTGAATTCAATGGGTTGTGTTGTGTATGCGTTTTCGCAGCGAAAAAAACGAGGCAAAAACGCATACAATTCGCAACGTGTGCACATAGCCTCAATCTTTTGAAAATAAACTTTGAAGAATTTTAAACAGAGATGCCTTCCTCTTTCCTCCTTATTTACATACTGGTCTTATTAATGCCCTCTGTCACATTCACGTGAATAAAGATCGATCGTCAGAGCAGGATTCCCCTTTCCTCCTGTTCACACTCGCATGCCGTGACAGAGCTGCTATCCGAGCACCGAACAGCATAGAAATAATTTACGGTGAGCTGGAATACTTTTTATAATGGAGGAACTCTCTGCAGAAAATTATGGTCATACTGATAAGTTTCTACAGCTCTGGGAAGTATAGATTTAATTTCAGGGCTTCCCAGAATTTCAAAAGACTATTCATGTAAATTTTATGAGGTTCTACTTCATCATTTTGAGTGACGTATAAAGGTTTCTAGGGGCACAATTGTAAGGCCTTGTCAAGGGAGGCACTACCAGTAGACAGGCCAGTATACCAGGAGACATGGAGGGGGCCGTAGGAGGGCAACAACCCATCAGCAGGACCGCTACCTCAGCCTTTGTGCAAGGAGGAACAGGAGGAGCACTGCCAGAGCCCTGCAAAATGACCTCCAGCAGGCCACAAATGTGCATGTGTCTGCACAAATGGTTAGAAACCGACTCCATGAAGGTCTGAGTGCCTGACGTCCACAGATGGGGGCTGTGCTCACTGGCCCATCACTATGCAGGACGATTTGCATTTGCCACAGAACACCGGATTGGCAAAATCACCACTGGCGCCCTGTGCTCTTCACAGATGAAAGCTGGTTCACACTGGGCACATGTGACAGATGTGACAGTCTGGAGACGCCGTGGAGAGCGATCTGCTGCCTGCAACATCCTTCAGCATGACTGGTTTGGCAGTGGGTCAGTAATGGTGTGGGGTGGCATGCAGCCCTCCATGTGCTCACCAGAGGTAGCCTGACTGCCATTAGGTACCGAGATGAGATCCTCAGACCCCTTGTGAGACCATATGCTGGTGCAGTTGGCCCTGGGTTCCTCCTAATGAAGGACAATACCAGACCTCATGTGGCTGGAGTGTGTCAGAAGTTCTTGCAAGATGAAGGCATTGAAGCTATGGACTGGCCCGCCGGTTCCCCAGACCTGAATGCGATTTAACACATCTGTGACATCATGTCTCACACCATCCACTGTCACGTTGCACCAGACTGTCCAGGAGTTGGCGGATGCATTAGTCCAGGTCAGGGAGATCCCTCAGGAGACCATCCGCCGTCTCATCAGGAGCATGCCCAGGCGTTGTAGGAAGATCATACAGGCACATGAAGGCCACACACACTACTGAGCATCATTTCTTTGTCTTGAGGCATTTCCACTGAAGTTTGGATCAGCCTGTAATTTGATTTTCCACTTTGATTTTGAGTATCATTCCAAATCCAGACCTCCGTGGGATATTCATTTTGATTTACATTGATCATTTTTATGTTTTATTGTTCTCACCACATTCCACAATGTAATGAATAAATATTTCATTCAGTGATATCTAGGCTGTGGCATCTTAGTGTTCCCTTTATTTTTTTGAGCAGTGTATATACTGTATGTGTACACACATATACACACAGTTGAAACGAGACGTTTACATACACTATATAAAAAGACACATATGCATGTTTTTCTGTCTGACATGAAAATCAGAATAAGCCTTTCCCATTTTAGGTCAATTAGAATTACCATAATTAATACCACAATGTTCATTTCTCATGATGCCGTCTATTAAGTGAAGTGCACCAGTCCCTCCTGCAACATAGCAATCTCACATGATGCTGCCACCCCTGCGTTTCACAGTTGGGATGGTGGTCTTAGGCTTCTCCCTTTTTCCTCCATATGCAACGATGGCCATTATGCCCCAAAAGTTCAATTTTAGTTTCATCAGACCTCAGGACATGTCCCGGTGTGTATTTGCAAACATTAATCAGCCTTTTTATGTTTCATTTGGAGTAATGGCTTCTTCCTGGCAGTGTGGCCTTTCAGCCCATGTTGATATAGTACTTGTTTCACTGTGGATATTGACACAATCTTACCAGCTTCTGCCATCATCTTCACAAGGTATTTTGCTTTTGTCCTTGGGTTGATATGCACATGTCGGACCAAAGCACGTTCATCTCTGGGACACCGACCCCCCTTCCTGATGGGAATGTCCAGCCATCATACCAATCTGGTTTGTAGTTGCGTGTAATTGTTTGTACAAATGAACGAGGCATCTTCCAGCATCTTGAAATTGTACCCAAGGATGATCCAGACTTTTGCAAGTCCACAATTCTCTTCCCGATATCTTGGCTGATTTCTTTAGACTTTTCCCATGATGCTACACAAAGAAGCAGGTGTGTATTAAAATACATCCACAAGTGTGTCTCTAATGAACTCAGATGTTACAAAAAAAACACCTATCAGAAGCTTCCAAACACATGACATCATATGGGCAGTCCAGAATTAAAGGCATAATAAACTTAGTGTATGTAAACTTTTGACTTTGCAGTAAGTAATAAAAATGCTTTAAAAACATTCTCTCGCTCTCATTCTGGCATTTGTCAAGTTTTTATAAGTATGGTAATCCTTAATGACCTAGAGCGGGGAAGGTTTATTCTGATTTCATCTCAGATATTGAGAAAAGCAAGCATGTGTGTCTTTTTATATAGTGTATGTAAACTTCTAGTTTCAACTGTACATACACACACACACACACACACACACACACACACACGACAGCCTGATCTAATGTACTGCTAGTTGGAAGTGGTTTATGTAGTTGGAAAACATTCGTTAGCATGCATCATTAGTGAGCTGCTGATGACTGTTTTATTATCTTAGTTCTGATCTTATGCAGATTCTACACAGCCAAGTTAAACATTCATACCTTTTATTACTTATCTTAATATATACTACCTTGTACTGTCTTCACATCCTGTTCTGTCCAGATGTGTCCGGATCCCAGAAATTCAAGCGACGGAAGTTCACCGACCGCCATATTGGGACACCCAAGTGAGGGGTGTCTCACTATGGAAACTGCTGGTGGTACCAGCCTCTTGCGCGGTACTACCAGCGGAACACCGTCGCACCACACACACACACATACCCCCCATATGCATCACACACACAGCTTCTTGCACGGTACCACCAGCGGAACACCGTCGCAAACACGCCACCAGGATCAGCCGAATGATTCACTGACCGCCGCCATCTTTGTACAGGAGCGCATGCACAGTTTTAATGTGACCGCCGCTATCTGCCTGCACAAAGATGGCGGCGTTCTGATTTACTGCGCCTGCGCGAATTCCACGAAGGCGCAGTGAATCAATCTGCTGATCCTGGCGGCAGATGGGCGACGTGTCTACAGGCAGAGGAAGACCGTCACATTAAAGGGGTTTTCCCACGAACGAAACTACGTACGCAGGTCAAAGAAGAGATGACATGAGAGGAGAAGACAGCCGATGGGGGAGAGGGAAAGCCACAGGTGTGAGAGACAGAGCACGTGGGGGGGGGAAAGAGATTCTCAACGCTGCAAAGCCTGCCCCCATCGTGACATTACCGCCCCCTGATGCGATCGCATCGGGCCTCCATCTAGTTATTAACAAAAATAAACTGAACATAAAAATAGAAGTAAGAAAATTTAGAATTTTAATATCAGGTCAGTAATTGATATAGGTTAGCGACAAATCGCATCAACAATGATGATCATAAGTTACTTCCCCCCCCCCCCCCACATATTATACATAATACGTGTATATACACTCATAGCATACGGAACAGTCATCGTACATGTATTGCTTTTTTTTTGTTTTGTTTTTAAATAAACACCCATTATGGACAGAGCTTTCTTGGATCGACAATTCATTTTTCAAAAGTATTTTGCTCAAATATAAATAAATGAATTGATTCTATAAAGTGAATGATTATTGAATCAAGTCACACATTTTTAATGAAGTTGAAAATCAGCTGAATCTAATAAATAAATGTACTAAAAATGTGTGAGCTATGAAATGAACACTAAAACAGAATGTTTGAACTAATCCTTTGGACGTGATGTGGAATAAATTAACTGCTGAAGGAAGCAATAGATTTATTCCAAACTAGTAGGTAGTCGTTTAGTAAGGCTTTTTCTGTGCAAAATCCAGTTTTGGGTTTTTATTTTAATTTTTTTACTAAGGCAGTTATGTGAAAGTAAAACAGTTGTGCAGTACGATCATAGTCTTAGAAGAAATGCAGGAGACCTGACTAACAGCAGCCACTTTTAGTCTTTTTCTCGTGATGATTCTGTGTGAGATTCACTGTATCATCCGGTCCACCTGCTTTCTTCTTCACAATCAGTGGTATAACCATGTTAAAGACGCTATCAAACAGGAAATCAACATTGTGTCCAGTCTTGGCGCTGGTTTCAAAGCACATCTTGTCTGCGGCTGGAGCATGGATCTCATCTACCATTTTATACTTGATGATTCTTTTGTACAGAGCAATAGCATCTTCGGTAGAAACCTGTTTGCGAAGCTTAGAAGCACTACCCTTACGAGCCGCATCTCCCCCGAATTCTCTTTCTGCTTCATGTTCATCAGTGAGGTCGATCTTGTTCCCCACTACAGCGAAGATGCAGTCATCACTGGCTGTGTCCGTCAGGCCCAAGAATCTGTCCTCAAGCTCCACGAGACTCTGCCGGTGACACACGTCATAGGTGAAGATGATCGCGGAGGCCGACCTGCAGTACAAAGAGCCCAAGCCATGGAACTGTTCTCTCCCTAAAACAGAAAGGAAACATGATAAGTGTCGGGAAGACATAGGTCACAACGTTCTTGCACTTTCTCAGTTACGTCACTAGGAGGGTCAGCAGTTTCACTACAAGGAAACCATTCAGAAAGCTGCTGAACTAGCTCCAAGGGGAGTTTTTTTTCCTGTGTGTTATGTGACATAGACCTGTACAGCATATGAGAAAACCTTAAAGAAAATTGCTTCATTTTCACATTTTAAATCCATTACAAGTCAACAAAACCTGAAGAGTCACCGTCATTTTATAACTATAGCAATTCACTTTTACAGCGCCAACATATTCCGAAGCACAGTTTTAGAGGGGCCTTGTAGACAATAAAGATATTACAGAAGAAACAACTCAGACACCAGGAGAAATGAGGGCCCTGCTGCTCACAAGCTATGAGGGAATAGGGGAGACACGAGAGGTAAGTGACAAAACAGGCTTATTCTGTACAATACACCCACAATATACTAAGTAGGGTTTGCACACTTTATTTTTTTTTATATAAAAATGTAAAATCAATAGTATGTATGAAAATAGGCAACTTTGTAATATATTTTATGGGAGAAGCCCGCTTCTTTCTCCACCAGGCCTGATCATTCTCAATTCCAGGGTAAATCTGTATTCCGTGAAGACAGATATTTACATTTCTGAGATAGGAGATTGATGAAAATACTTTTATGTCCCAAAAAACGACAAACATATTATAAGTGAGATTCCTTTATAGGCTAACCCGAAAAATTATATTTGCAGGCTTTTAGAGCCCGGAGACGCCTTCGTCAGGCTGGTTTACCAATGGTTAGCCCATAAAAGGCATCAATCCTAAAATACTTTTGTCTTTATGGGCATGATGGTATTTCCAATCTAATTTTTCATTGTCCATTGAGATAGGAGGTGAGTTACTACTGATACAGTAAGGTTCTATGTAGATGGGAGGATGGGAGAAGAGCTCTGCCTCCAGCTCATCCATCCTCCTCCTCGCTATTACATAGAATGTTGTCAGTAGTAATTCACCTCCAATCTCAGTAATGTAAGTAACGGTCTTCATTGAATAAAGATTTTACCAGAGATGTGAGAATATCAGTGCTGGCGAAGAAGCAGATTTCCCTTATAAAATATGTTACAAAGTTGCTTATTTTCATGTGTACTACTGATTTAAGAGAAACAATTAAAACAATAGTTACACTTTAAAGCTCAAGCAAAATTTGGCTGTTTTTGTATTTTGGGGAGCTAAAATGCTGGAATTTGTTAGATAAAGTATTTTGGAGATTTTTTTTTTTTTTTAACACAATATGCTATGCTTTGCAGGGCTGTGGAGTCGGTAAGCCACAGTTGCGACTCCCGACTCCTGGATTTTATCCGACTCCGACTCCTTCATAAATGGCCAGTTCGTAACAATAAATTTACTGTTGTAAAATATTAACATAGTGCTTATTCAGTTTCTCACCATCATATAAGTAATCAGACCACTTAGAGCAAAAACTATATTTATTAGAATACAATTAGAATATAGCAAAGAACTTTTATAAACTGTTCTAAACTCTTGTAAGTAAATATGCAATAAACACTGTTCTGCAGTTAATAAGAAGAAATCTATAAATTTGTCCTCAGAAAAAGTATTGCCTCTAACAGATCCTCCTTCATGGATGCCCTCAAATCTGATCTATTTTGAGAGCAGAGAACAACCTCTCTACACTAACTTGGGTTGGTGGCAAAGCAGTAACCACTCGGGCAACATCTCTGACAATGTCAGGATACAGAGGAATCCCTTGTTGCACTGTTATTTTTGATGAACGGTCAAATTTCTCAATTTCTTTTAGTGCACATGAAAAATTCTGCTGAAATGTACTGGCTGTGTTCTTTGATGGGGATGACTCTTCTTCTATGCGGGAACGCTTTGCACGGTCCTTGTGATCCAAATATTTTTTAAATTAAAGTCTTCATCAGTTGATGAGGGTGAAGATGTGGCAGGATGACCAAATTCTTCTTGTTCCTCCTGACTGTTCTGCAACCCTTTCATCCTTACTGCTATTTCAAACAGAGCTTCTTTTCCTTTTAGTTAGCTGTTGATCATCTAGAAGAATCCGATGCATTGGGTCTACATAAACAGTTGCCAAAAGAATGTTATTTTGTAATAGTAGCTCCTCTCTCCGTTTCATTGATGTAGCAATGCCACTTGCAATTAACCCTCCTCTTTGGGACAGGCGAAACATCAGGTTCTTCCACTCCTTTAAGAAAATACCTGGAGTTAAGTCCTCTGCTTGTAATTTTTTAGTCACTGAAAATGGGTGCTCTAGCAATTTTTCCAGCTCAGTCACCTGATTCCACTGACTTTCATTTAGCGTCAGTTGAGGGTTAGCCATGTCTACAAGAAAGGTTTTCAGTTCAACCAAGCGCTGAATCATTAAGTCAGTACTGCCCCATCGTGTGGCTTGATCAATAATTGCCCCTTTTCCAGCACGTCTCTTCAAAACTGAGTCAACTTTAGGGGTTCTGGCAACAGTAGCCAATTTTCTCACCTTGCCAATCAGTGCAGCAGCATGTCCTTCTTGCAGACTGTCTTATAGCCAGCTGTAGCGTATGCACAACACAGCGCATGTGATGAAAGAACGTATTGACACAGTTTCAACAAGATCATCTAAACTATCATGTTGCTGTTCATCTGAGGCAACTTCAGTTTACTCCTCCGTTACAATACTGTGTTCCTCTATTTTAAACATTTCTGTGTCTATGGACCCAGAATGTTCTTCTAGCTGCTGGTCACCATCATTACTCTCATTCATAGCTGAATAGTACTTATCATATTTGAAGCATTGGCAGTTACGACAGAAAGAACTTGCTCTTTTTTAAGTTCATAGTCTTGCAGAACCTTTTCCACCAAGACCTGGAGAAACTCACTGGTGTGATGAGCTTTGGTGTCTTTTACTGCCAATGTCTTGGTAACTATTTCATTTTTGTCACAAACAAATCGGACATTGATGGCAAAATAGTTCACATCCATTTTAAGAAACAGAAAGCGTCCCTTGAGAGTTTTTTTTAAAAGCTTCTTCGATTACTAATTTTCTAATACTCTCTCTCTCTCCAGAGAAACACCAAACTTGAGGGCCATTTCCCCATTCAGACACAAAAGCTGGTCGTGAAAATAATGAAATGGGCACACTATCCTTTACAACAAGCTCTATGATCTGTTTTTTAAATGTATCTACTGTCATTGTCACGGTAACTTTGTCACTGACAAAATATCTTGCAACTGATGGCTGCAAAGTTCTTTGCTCCTTTGTTTGGCTGGAAGAGCTGGGCACTGGTTCATTGGTTTGGATGCAGTCTTTCTCATCCACTGCTTTCAGTACTTCTGGATGAAAGCGCTGTAAATGTCTCTTTAGATTAGAAGCTCTGGTAGGAGCATTTTTATCTTTGCCTGAATATGCACTGATCTTGGCTTCACAGCATTTGTTTTCGTCTGGATCATTTGTCATACACTGACAGACATAATGTTTTCTATCTTGAGTGATAGTGAAATGTTCAAATACAGCTGATTTAATGTGACGCTTCTTTGACATTCGCAGGTTTTTAATTCTGCATTCACAATCCAAATGACAATTGTTTTTCCTAAAAACAATTGTACAAAATTATTGCCAGGTCGTACAACTGATATAGTGGTCAGTAATACTGTTATTCCTCATGTACTCACAGTTAACTGATGCAAAGTTTGTTGAAAGGATAATACTTCTTACATTCTTCCTCTTCTTAGTAGCAGCTGTGAGATGCTTGGAAGACGCACACCTAGTAAACATCTAGTCTAGAGGAGGAGCTTTACTACTAAGAATTTGCAACACATTTTCACTTTCAGTTTCATACATTGTAAGTAGGGGGGTTGGGGCAGCATGAGGTTAACCAAGTAGAAGATTAGATAAGGGCAGTGGAGAACAGTGACACACAAGAAGTAAAGGTACCGTTACACTAAACGATGTACCAACGATCACGACCAGCGATACGACCTGGCCGTGATCGTTGGTAAGTTGTTGTGTCACACAGACAGCTCTCCAGCGACCAACGATGCCGAAGTCCCCGGGTAACCAGGGTAAACATCGGGTTACTAAGCGCAGCGCTTAGTAACCCGATGTTTACCCTGGTTACCATTGTAAATGTAAAAAAAAAAAAAAAACAGTACATACTCACCTTCTGATGTCTGTCACGTCCCTCGCCGTCAGTGCGGGAAGCTGACGGCGAGGGACGTGACAGACATCAGAAGGGGAGTATGTAGTGTTTTTTTTTTTACATTTACAATGGTAACCAGGGTAAACATCAGGTTACTAAGCGCGGCCCTGTGCTTAGTAACCCGATGTTTACTCTGGTTACAAGCGTGTCACACACACCGATCCAGCGATGGCAGTGGGTGATCCAGCGACGAAATAAAGTTCTGGACTTCTAGCTCCGACCAGCGATATCACAGCGGGATCCTGATCGCTGCTGCGTGTCAAACACAACGAGATCGCTATCCAGGACGCTGCAACGTCACGGATCGCTGTCGTTCTCGTTGGAAAGTCGCTTAGTGTGAAGGTACCTTAAGAAATGTCTCTATCTCCAGCAGAACTGCTTATCACTGTTGTTCATAGTTTGATAGAACATATATATTTGAGTAGCATTTATAAAATTCATATGAAAGTTCAATTATGAAATATTAATACATTTTTTTTAAGCTGGAGTCTGAGTCGGTACATTTCTACCGACTCCAACCAAAACTAACTGACTCCACGACTCCGACTCCACAGCCCTGATGTTTTGGGTAATGCATTATTTGGGAGGAGACAATATAAACACTACCAAAGTATAAAAAAAACAAGGCTTTTTTGTTGAAAAACGAGCATGTGGCTAACTGCTATCTAATGTGAATGGAAAGCCTTAACATACAGTGGGTGTGGAAAGTATTCAGACCCCTTTAAATTTTTCACTGTTTCATTGCAGCCATTTGGTTAATTCAAGAAAGATCTTTTTTTTCCACATTAATGTACACTCTGTACCCCCATCTTTACTGAAAAAAACAAATGCAGAAATTTTTAAAAATTTAATAAAAAAGAAAAACTGAAATCTAAAGGGGTATGAGTACTTTCCGTACCCACTGTATATCGTTTCATCCAGGCAGAAATCAATAGTTAACTGACACATGCAGGTATGTTTGTGGATCTGTGAAAATGCCATGGCTCCAAATATTTCTCCGAGAGCCCACAGGTAAACAAATCTTGACATTGAGTCATAGAGCCTGAAGCCAAATGAAACAGTTTCCCAGAATTAAAGTTTTTGTGGCAAAGTAATGGAAATATTAGGTACAAATAATATCTTAAATGCCCTCTGCTTATCGAGTGAATGTGACCTACACAGCGATCAGCAGTCTTTGCTGGCTTCCATCTGGGACATCAGTCTAAATCCTTGAAAAACTGGTGTGAAAAGTGCCGATGAAGAAAACTATTCATTACAAGACAAAGATCAAAAACCTGTGCCCTCCTTTGTGGCAGTGTCCCTCTTTTCAGATGGGCACAAGAGCACATGCAACTACGCTCTTGTGCCGCAGTATGCAGCTAGCCTCATCTCCAAGAAAACAGACAACTTTCAGCAGAAAGTCAAACAAATGTGTATGGCCAGCCTTCTCTCCCGACCCCTGTGCACGTTCTGAATGGAAAGATGATGGAAACCCCATTCCAATACAAACAGCCATCTGCAGAGAAACTTAAAACTATAGATGAGCAAATATTTAGATATCCATGTAGTAAGGTTGCACACCTCGCAGTTATACACCCGGGTTGGGTAGCGCAGACTGCTAACACTTGTATACCGCACTTACTTGTTATACTTGACAAACTAAAACGTTCCACAGTTTAAAAAAATAAAAATATGGGGGACTTCAGTAATGGAGACTAACCGAAATAGGAGCCAAAGTTAAAACGATCATCGATCTGTAAATAATTACCAGTCAGCCGTCATTTAGTTCCTGTTTACACAGGCAGACCACATAATGAATGATCTTCTCGGCAGCACAAGTCCTGTGTACACACAGCTACCCAGAATAACGATCTTTCATGCAAACCACGATGAACAAACGTTTTGCTCATTAGTCAGGTGATCGCCAGCAGTGTTCCCAGGAAAACTTCACAATAGTCATGCAGAATAAATGGGCTTTTAGAATTTAAATAATATAGTCCTCAAATCCCATACTGGGGTTAATGCGGAACATGGGCTCAAAACCCTACAATGAATTACAGTACTAGTTAAAAAAGCATTACTGGAGATCCGGGGTCTCTAACTTAGTGAAAGGAACACTGAACCCAAACCCTCAAGTGGTAAATTCACATTTCAGCCTTTATTATAATTCCAGTCCTGCATCCAAAATAACGACAGCGGTAACAAAGCAGCCATTGCTCAAATATGTCAGTGGGATGTAGAATTTTATAGCAGTGGGAAGAGCAGGAATGTGGAACATGTGAGCAGCATAAAGCATGTCAGTATAGCAGGATACACTTAATAATAGACTATGGGCCACAGCATGGGGTAATGCTAATGTTCTGGAATAAGCACAATCAGCATTGGTGATCGGCATGCTACCCTACGTACTGACTGTTACCATCTACCAGAAAATCCCAGGCATGTAGGTGTCCAGCCATCCATAACTGCCTTGCAGGGGCATTAGGAGGAATGGGCCATATCTATATCGTAATGCAAGGAACAAGGCATGTGATAGATAGTAAACCTCTATCAGAAGTCTGTCTCAGCGAGTTGTGCATAGAGTCTAAGGGTACCGTCTCACAGTGGGACTTTTGTCGCTACGACGGTATGATCCGTGACGTTACAGCGATATCGCTGTGTCTGACACGCAGCAGCGATCAGGGACCCCGCTGAGAATCGTACGTCGTAGCAGATCGTTTGGAACTTTATTTCGTCGCTGATCTCCCGCTGTCATCGCTGGATCGGTGTGTGTGACACCGATCCAGCGATGCGTTCGCTTGTAACCAGGGTAAACATCGGGTTACTAAGCGCACCGCTGTGCTCTGCTTTCACTTTACGGCCGGCACTCAGTCAGTGCGGGAAGCAGACGGCTAGGGACCTGACGGACACCGGAATGTGAGTATGTACTGTTTGTTTTTTTTCACAATTACGATGGTAACCAGGGTAAACATCGGGTTACTAAGCGCGGCCCTGCGCTTAGTAACCCGATGTTTACCCTGGTTACCCGGGGACTTCGGCATCGTTGGTCGCTGGAGAGCCGTCTGTGTGACAGCTCTCCAGCGACCACACAACGACTTACCAACGATCACGGCCAGGTCGTATCGCTGGTCGTGATCGTTGGTAAATCGTTTTGTGTAACAGTACCAGGATGTCTGACATTTTAGGGTACCATCTTTACTCCTAAAGGGGACTAACAATTAAAGAGAACCTGTCACCTCGTTTTGCCGCTATAAGATGCGGCCACCGCCTTTCAGGGCTTATCTACAGCATTCTACAATGCTGTAGATAAGCCCCCGGTCTGACCTGAATGTGAAGAAAAATAAGTTTTATTATACTCACCCGGTCCGATGGGTGTCACAGGTCCAGCGCCTCCCATCTTCTTGCGATGCCGCCCTCCTGCTTCTTCTTCGCTCCCCGGCATCGGCGCTCCTGCGCTGGCGTACTGATTTGCCCTGTTGAGGGCAGAGTAAAGTACTTTGCTCTGCCCTCAACAGGGCAAATCAGTACGCCAGCGCAGGAGCGCCGATGCCGGGGAGCAATAAAGAAGCAGGAGGGCAGCGTCACCAGACCACCCCGAAGGTGAGTATAACATAACTTATTTTTCTTCACTTGCAGGTTGGACCGGGGGCTTATCTACAGCATTATAGTAAACTGTAGATAAGGCCTGAAAGGCAATGGCCTCATCTTAGGGTATGTGCACACGTTGCGGATTTCTTGCAGAAATTTCCTGAAGAAAACCGGAAATTTTCTGCAAGAAATCCACATTTTTTTTGTGTGTTTTTTTCCGTTTTTTTCGCGTTTTTTTAGCATTCTGCAAGCGTAATTAGCTTGCAGAATGCTAAAGTTTTCCAAGCGATCTGTAGCATCGCTTGGAAAACTGACTGACAGGTTGGTCACACTTGTCAAACATAGCGTTTGACAAGTGTGACCAACTTTTTACTATAGATGCAGCTTATGCAGCATCTATAGTAAAAGATAGAATGTTTAAAAATAATAAAAAAAATAAAAAAATGCTTATACTCACCCAGACATCTCCTCAGAGGCGTCCGTTCCTCTTTCTATAGCTGGCGTGTGCGCACAGGACCTTCCGTGACGTCACGGTCACGTGAGCGGTCACATGACCGCTCACGACCAATCACAGGACAGTGACGTCATCGGCAAGGTCCTTCGCCGCACATCAGCTACAGGAACCGAAGCGACAGCATGCAGTGGAGGCGGGAAGACATCGAGGGTGAGTATAGGACTGTTTTTTATTTTAATTCTTTTTTTATGACCACTTATATGGTGCCCAGTGCGTGGAGGAGAGTCTCCTCCACCCTGGGTACCAACCGCATATGATCTGCTTACTTCCCGCATCGTGGGCACAGCCCCGTGCGGGAAGTAAGCAGATCAATGGACCCCTAGGTGTGCGGAATCCCCTGCAATTCCGCATTTTAATGAACATGTTGCTTTTTTTGTGCGATGCAATTTTTTTGCGGAAAAAAAGGCTACATTTGCACAAAAAATGCGGAATACACTTAAAATAATAGGAGGCATATGTAAGCATTTTTTTCGCGTTTTTATCACGTTTTTATAGCAAAAAAACGCGAAAAAAACGCGAAAAATACTTAACGTGTGCACATGGCCTTATAGCGGCAAAACGAGGTAACAGGTTCCCTTTAAAGAAACAATGTCATCTATAATCACCCGATGCATGAGACCTTTGATCACGTCTATTATTCTAATAGGGAGCTAATATTCAGTAAATTCGGTAAGTTCATAAGCCAGATAGAGGCGGTGAGAGGACTAACCTGACATGGTTAGAGGTTGTATTAGGCTGCCGTCACACTAGCAGTATTTGGTCAGTATTTTACATCAGTATTTGTAAGCCAAAACCAGGAGTGGAACAATTAGAGGAAAAGTATAATAGAAACATATGCACCACTTCTGTATTTATCACCCACTCCTGGTTTTGGCTTACACATACTGATATAAAATACTGACCAGATACTGCTAGTGTGAGGGCAGCCCAAGACGTATATGGCTGCCAAAGAGCGCTCTGTGAGCGCATGGCTGAATTAACATCCAAAATTTTAGACCCGTTCCCCCCACTGCTTGATCCTTCTAAAGTTCTCAACCATTTCAATTCAGTATTAAAATCACACTAAAATGCAGAACTCAATCAAGATGGCCACGGATATTAAAACTTAAACACTATGCAACTTGATCAGTAAGGAACAATACATGAAAGGTAAGACAAGTAGACACATCGGCAAAGAAAACGGACACAGTAACCAAGAAAAACATGCTCCTTGATCTGCAAGTATTGAGCATCTGTGGTGCATACCGACCTCGTGTGCTGGTGTGTGGTTATACCAGTGTCTGGTTCCGTGTAGCCTCCTGCTGAACAGGGGGTGCACAGATACAGCGTACAGGTGAGGAGTACAAGAGGAAGCCTGCTGCTGCTACTACTACTGAGGAAGAAGGGTGGGGGACAACTCACAAGGAAAAAGAAAGCTTAGACTCAAAGAGTAATACAGAAAAGTAGTAGTCAATAAGTCCCATAGTCCTGAATAACCATTTATATTTTCTGCACACCTTTTAGACAGATTACTCCGACACACACAATTCCAATTAATATTTAACCCCCATTGTAAATTAGGTTTATTAGCAAAATTTACAAACTTTGTTTCACAATAAATCAAACAAACAAGAACTATGGAAATAGCTCAACAAGTGGTTTCTCTAAATTCAACGCAAAATGACACGTACATGTAAAGGATTGTGTGCAAAGGGCTCAGGAGCAGAGTTCTATCCATACATGTCTGACGCTGGCTATATTAGGCTACGTCCCCACGGTCAGTAATCGGCAACGCTTTGGACGCAGCACATGTCCGCTGCGGCCAAAGTGCTGCCGGCTTTTGAACGCAGGTGAATCCGCATGTGGTCACTGAACCGTGTGGAATCAACGTGTCCAATACAATGTATGGGATAAATTGACATGCTGCGGTCTGGAAAGACGTGCCGCATGTCCGTCTCCGCGGGTCAGCAGCGGGCGTCAATGCATGCATAGTGGACATGGGATTTTTGAAAAGCACACCACTATGCTGTAACATATGGCCGCTGTGGATGTACGTAGCATCCAACCCGCAGCGTTTACTGACCGTAGGAACATACCCTTACACTGCTGGCATCTGTTTTAAAGGGGTGCTACAAAAACAAAAGTTTATTTTAATTCTACATGCTTATCTTGTCATAATCTAATTTCTTTTCTAATACTGTGGTTAGTGCCGTAGCCTCTGCCCCCACACTGAAAAGGAGCGTCATCAGTGATGTCCGTTTCAGAAGCTGCTTAGTCCCTGCTCTACCGAGAATGCGTTGGTTGGAATATTCACATAAATGCTCACCACTGAAAGGTAGTAGATTAATAGTGGAGGGTTAAAGGTGAAAAGATGTGAATTAAAAAAAACACCAAAACTTATTAACAAATGACGGAAATACATTATGGCGAAAAAGGAGCCAGAATGAGGTTTCCCAGGAGCACATTAGTTAGGGCAGAGCAAAGTGCGCCTGCAATAGCCACCGATGATAATGAGCAGGTGAAAGACCAATGTCAGTTTATTTAGTAATAACTCCGAAAAGCGTCAACAGGCCCCACTGATTCCAAGAAATGTGGTGAAAATTTAGAAATATTTAAACTTTTAAGTTTTGTGCCCTTAAACCAGACTTATGTCACCCAAAATAGTTAAATGACATGTACCACATGTCTACTTTACATCTGCATCATTTTTTTTTATCAATTTCTTTTATTAGGAATTTATAAGGGTTAAAAGTTGATAGTCGATTTTACCATTTTCCAATAAAATGTACAAAACGTTTGTTTGTTTTTTTTCGGGATCAAATTTGAAGTGAATTTGGGGCACCTAGGACACACAATACCCCAAAGTGACAATTCTAAAAACTGTATCCCTCAAACCGCTGAAAACTACATCCAAGAAGTTTGTTAACTCTGCAGGTGCTTCACAGGAATTAATGCAATGTGGAGGTAATTTTTTTTTTTTTACAAAAGAGTAAAATGTTACTGTAGCCTCAAATGTGTTTACATTTTTACAAAGTTAACAGGAGAAAATGGAAGCCAAAAAGTTGTTGTGCAATTTCTCTTGGGTAAGCCAAAACACCATATGTGGGGGGAAAACTACCGCTTTGGCAGGGCACGAAAGGGAAGAAGCATCATTTGACTTTTCAAATGCAAAAAATTGCTGGAATGGAGAGAGGACGTCATGTTGCATTAGGAGAGCCCAATGATGTGCCTAAACAGTGAAAATAAACACAAGTGACCCCATTTTGGAAACTAGCTGTGTGGTGAGCACCCTGAACCATCAGGTGCTTCACAGAATTTTACAAAGTACAGCTGTGAAAATAAAAACAAACATTTTCCCCACAAAAATGTTGTTTAGCCCCCAGTTATTTTCATTTTCACAAGGATAGCAACAGAAAATGGAGCCCAAAATTTGTTCTGCAATTTCTCATGAGTAGGCAGATACCCCATGTGTGGTCCAAAGCTCAGAAGGGAAGAAACATCATATTGGAGTTGAGATTTTGCTGGAATGGTTTGAGGATGCCATGCCACATTGACAGAGCCCTTGAGGTGCTAAAACATCAGCAACCCCCCCATTTTACAAACTACATCCCCAAACAAATTCATCTAGGGGTACAGTGAGCATGTTGACACCACATGTGTCTCACAAAATGTTATACCATTGGGAGGTGAAGAAAGAATAATGACTTTTAACCCTTAAATGTTTTAGCCCCAAGTTTTTAATTTTTCTAAGGGCTAATAGGAAAAAATGGGCGTCTGTTTGTTGTGCAATTTCTCCTGAGTGCACCATTACCCTACATGTAATCAGAAATTACTTTTCAGGCACAGTGGAAAGCTCAGGAGCGCCATATTATAGTGCAGATTTTACTATTATGGTATTAGGGTTTCTATGACCCACTGGGAGAGCCCCAGAGGTGCCGGAACAGCAGAACCCCCCCCCCATAAGTGACCCCATTTTATAAGCTACACCTCTTAATGAATTCATCTAGGGGGTGCAGTGATCATATTGACACCACGGATGTGTCAAAGAATTGTATACCATTGGGCAGTGAAGAAAAAAATAACTACATTTTAACCACAAATATTTAGTTTTAACCCGAGATTTTACATTTTCAGAAGGGAAATACTGTAGGTAAAAATGGCACAAAAATGTGTTACACAATTTCGCTGAACGTAGAAATACCCCGTATGTGGCTGTACGGTGCTGCTTAGTCATACGGCGAGACTCAGGAGGGACAGAGCGCTATTTGCCTCTTAGTGTGCAGATTTTCATAGAATAGTTTGCAGAGTCCATAAATAGATCCCCCAAGTGCTAGCAGAGCAGAATACCCCCCCTTCAAGTCACCCCATTTCAGAAATTATACCCCTTTGGGAATCTATCTACAGGTGTAGTAATTATTTGACCCCATGGGTGTTTTCCAGAATCAAGAAGCAGTGGATGTTCCTGAGTGAAAACTGCAAATCTGCTGTTGTAGAGACCAATACGTTGTGGTGACCAGTACATTATGCCCATCTAGTTCTTCTGGAGACATGCACCTGTAAATTAGGCTTGCTCTCATCATTGCAGAAATGCCAAACATGTGGATGCTAAATGTGGTTACTCTGGACTCCGTCTTGCCTCTGTTCAGCTGTGTCCTTTTATTTCCAAAGAGGCGCACACAACTGTTGCCAATTTTGAACAGGAACATGTCAAGCTAAAAAGGTATTTGATGCAATCTGCTAATGATATAAAGTGTGTTTTCTTGTTTGTTTTTTTAACACATCTACTGGGAGATATTCTTTCAGAAAACAATGTTAGTGATGCACATTACACCACTACCACCATACTGGGGGCGAGTATAGAACACAAAAAGGACATGACAGGTTCCCCTTACGGTCAGCAGCAAAAGCCAGAGGTTCAGCCTTAGATTTCTTCCATGGCTTCCAGTGCAGCATGTAGGATTTTTATGACACAAAGTGCGTTTAAACCCTCTTACTGTACTGTCATGTCAGATATTGCTGCAGAACTTCCTGTGACACCCCCCCCCCCCAAAAAAAAATGGGGCATGATGAAATTCATGTGTTTTCTGCCAAACAACTCCATTCAGTTGCAGAATTATTAGTAATGTGAATAAAGATACATATATAAAATAGCAGAGAGGGAAAATACCCTCCAGGGTTAAGGTGCAACTATTCTGCATCTGAGTATCCACAACAGATGGCGTCCAGCTGTCCAGGAGGCACGTAACCGGACAGTGCAGTGTCTGCCTCTGGTGCCCGCTTGTCATGACAAGAATGAACACATGTAACAGGTTATTAAAGAAGCTATACACTCTATATAGTATACTATTTGGTAATATACATTTTCTTGTCATATGGTGCGATAGAATATTTCCTATGAAGTAGTTTGGGACCGCCAGAAGTCTTCCTAGACCTGGCCATCCACACAAACCGAGAAATCGTGGGAGAAGAGCCTTGGTGAGAGACATAGAAGAAGAACCCCAAGATCACTGTGGCTGAGCTCCAGAGATGCAGTAGGGAGAAAGTTCCACAAAGTCAACTATCACTGCAGCCCTCCACCAGTCGGGCCTTTATGGCAGAGTGGCCTGACGGAAGGCTCTCCTCAGTGCAAGACATATGAAGGCCCAGAGTTTGTTAAAAAAAAAAAAAAAAAAAACAACATGAAGGACTCCCAGACTATGAGAAATAAGATTCTCTGGTCTGATGAGACGAAGATAGACCTTTTTGGTCATAATTCTAAGCAGTATGTGTGCAGAAAACCAGGCACTGCTCATCACCTGCCAATACAATCTCAACAGTGAAACATGGTGGTGGCAGCATCAAGCTATTGGGGTGTTTTTCAGCTGCATGACTGGATGTCTGGTTGTCATTGAAGGAAACATGAATGCGGCCAAGTACAGAGATATCCTGGATGAAATCCTCCTCCAGAGTGCTCTGGACCTCAGACTTGGCCGAAGGTTCATCTTCCAACAATACAATGACCCTAAGCACACAGCTAAAATAGCAAAGGAGTGGCTTCAGAACAACTATGTGACCATTCTTGACTGGCCCAGCCAGAGCCCAGACCTAAACCCAATTGAGCATCTCTGGAGAGACCTAAAAATGGCTGTCCACCAACGTTTACCATCCAACCTGAGGGATCTGGAGAGGATCTGCAAGGAAGAATGGCAGAGGATCCCCAAATCCAGGTGTGAAAAACTTGTTGCATCATTCCCAAGACGACTCATGGCTGTACTAGCTCAAAAGGTGCTTCTACTCAATACTGAGCAAAGGGTCTGAATACTTATGACCATGTGATATTTCAGTTTTTCTTTTTTAATAAATTTGCAAACATTTTTACATTTGTTTGTTTTTTTCAGTCAAGATGGGGTGCAGAGTGTACATTAATGAGAAAAAAATTAACTTTTTTGAATTTACCAAATAGCTGCAATGAAACAGAGTGAAAGATTGAAAGGGGTCCGAATACTTTCTGTACCCACTGTATATTGGCACATGGAGGGACAAGACAAAAGTATTGCTGTTCATGCAAGTCTAATTTTTAATAAGCGATAAATACTACAAGACTCGGCATCAGAGGAAAATTACTATGTCTAAATTCAAAACCCTACTGGTGAGACTTGGATTCCCATGGCAGTCATACTGTGTAACCCAGAGCTGTCTTCAAGATAAGAATCTCATTTACACGTTTCCCGAAAAGCCATGAATGCACATTTCTTAATCAGTCATAACTATAAAAGCAAGTGATGATTTTGCATCCCACAAAAGATGAGCTGACGTGACCCAGCTACTTCTGCATTTTGGTTGCACAATAAATGGAAATTTTGACATGTGACAATGTTTTATAGAGCAAAAGGCATAGTATGCGGCAGCACGGTCTCATGATGGAGCAGGTAAGGTACATGTGGAATAGACAAGTATTGACATCTAGAACAGCACAAAGCCTGCACCAGGAGATCACTTCAGGCAACGTCTGGAAGACTACAGTACGGGGTGAGGGACTCGTTATTTGCATTCATCAGCATCTAATCTGCAGGCAGGAGGTAAAACATTCACTAAGTATACAACTAAAAAATAACATTCAGAAAGCTGGATTACTGCTATTGTTGGCACACACAAGTGCAGTTTTAGGCGTTGCACCTAAAACGGATTCCATGGAAAACCCACAATGTCCGTACACCACCTGGAATTGGCCCATGTGTAAAATACAGACAACACGCTGATCACTGCACATCAATGTGCTAGTTCATGCGCTGTATAAATATATATCACATATACATACTACTTTGAAAAACATATATATTTATATATCTATTTTTTTTTTTTTCTATCCAACATTACTCATTAGTGGAACATTAACTATGTAACAGGATATTCAAGTAGGAAACTAGAAAAATAGCGCTTACCAAATTCTTGCAAAAATAAGTTTCTTTAATCCTTTATCGATACAAATATGCCAACAGACAGGGAGATTAGGCACGCTGTCCCATCTCCCTGCCTGTTGGCATGTTTGTATCCCAAGAGATTGAAGAAACGTATTTTTGCAAGAATTTGGTAAGCACTATTTTTCTAGTTTCCTACTTGAATGACGCTGATGGATCACGAAGGTGCGCACCACCAATTGTTTCTGCATTTGGCCGATATGTTCCGCATGTGGGAAAATAATCCCTCTAGTATGAAGAGCTGGTGCCAGGAAACATCCACTCCGTTTGCTGATATAGAACAGGATATGTATTAAATGCCTGATGCAGGGACACAGGTGGGATCTGTATCTATCTTGAGGACAGGGACCCCAAGTGGTGGTCACATATCGGTGGGGGGGTATCACAGCATTGTGTTCCCAAATGAATAGTACAATGGGACAACACCCTCCTCCACTGCTGCCCCATTGAGAAGCCTCCTGAGGAGGGATCCCTTAAGGCCCCGTCACACATAGCGACGCTGCAGCGATACACACAACGATGCCGATCGCTGCAGCGTCGCTGTTTAGTCGTTGTGTGGTCGCTGGAGAGCTGTCACACAGACCGCTCTCCAGCGACCAACGATGCCGAGGTCCCCAGGTAACCAGGGTAAACATCGGGTTGCTAAGCGCAGGGCCGAGCTTCGTAACCCGATGTTTACCCTGGTTACCAGTGTAAAATGTAAAATAACAAACAGTACATACTCACCTTCGCGTCCCCCGGCGTCCGCTTCCTGCACTGACTGAGCGCCGGCCCTAACAGCAGAGCGGTGACGTCACCGCTGTGATCTGCTTTCACTTTCCGGCCGGCAGTCAGTCAGTACGGGAAGCAGACGGCAAGGGATCTGACGGACACCGGAATGTGAGTATGTACTGTTTGTTTTTTTTTACATTTACGATGGTAACCAGGGTAAACATCGGGTTACTAAGCGCGGCCCTGAGCTTAGTAACCCGATGTTTACCCTGGTTACCAGTGAAGACATCGCTGAATCCGTGTCTCACACACCGATTCAGCGATGTCAGTGGGACCTCAACGACCAAAAAAAGGTCCAGGCCATTCCGACACGACCAGCGATCTCACAGCAGGGGCCTGATCGCTGGTACGTGTCACACATAGCGAGATCGCTACTGAGGTCGCTGTTGCGTCACAAAACTTGTGACTCAGCAGCGATCTCGCTAGCGATCTCGCTATGTGAGACGGCTAGGCCATGTGCACACGTTCAGGATTTTTAGCGTTTTTTTGCTATAAAAACGTGATAAAAACGCGAAAAAAACGCTAACATATGCCTCCTATTATTTACAAGGTATTCCGCATTTTTTGTGCAAATGTTGCGATTTTTTCCGCGAAAAAATCGCATAGCGGAAAAAAAAACAACATGTTCATTAAAAATGCGGAATTGCAGGGATTCCGCACACCTAGGAGTCCATTGATCTGCTTACTTCCCGCACGGGGCTGTGCACACCATGCGGGAAGTAAGCAGATTATGTGCGGTTGGTACCCAGGGTGGAGGAGAGGAGACTCTCCTCCACGCACTGGGCACCATATAACTGGTCAAAAAATAAGAAATAAAATAAAAAATAGTCCTATACTCACCCTCGATGTCCCGCGCAGTGTTCCCGCCTCACCGCTGCACGCTGCCGTTCGGTTCCTGTAGCTGATGTGCGGCGAAGGACCTTGCCGATGACGTCACTGTCCTGTGATTGGTCGTGAGCGGTCATGTGACCGCTCACGTGACCGTGACATCAC
This sequence comes from Ranitomeya variabilis, assembly GCF_051348905.1. Classification (NCBI taxonomy): domain Eukaryota; kingdom Metazoa; phylum Chordata; class Amphibia; order Anura; family Dendrobatidae; genus Ranitomeya; species Ranitomeya variabilis. The sequence continues at coordinate 523,699,259 of NC_135234.1, read as the reverse complement.
GGAAGGTCCTGTGCGCACAGACCAGCTATAGGAAGACGAACGGACGCCGCTTATGAGATGTCTGGGTGAGTATAAGCATTTTTTTTTTTTTTTAATTATTTTTAAACATTCTATCTTTTACTATAGATGCTGCATAAGCTGCATCTATAGTAAAAAGTTGGTCACACTTGTCAAACAGTATGTTTGACAAGTGTGACCAACTTGTCAGTCAGTTTTCCAAGCGATGCTACAGAACGCTTGGAAAACTTTAGCATTCTGCAAGCTAATTACGCTTGCAGAATGCTAAAAAAAACGGAAAAAAAACGCAAAAAAAAAAATGCGGATTTCTTGCAGAAAATTTCCGGTTTTCTTCAGGAAATTTCTGCAAGAAATCCGCAACGTGTGCACATGGCCTTACAGCTGTATCATGCCATGGGGTATTGTTTGGAGACTCACAGTCACAATGGCTAGAGATAATAGCTGGGGGAAGTCACTGATAAAGAGTCACATATTGTCTTCTTACAGAGATCAGTGGGTCTTCTTCACAGATACCTGTTGATGATTAAAGCACATGTCCAGTAATCATCAGTTAGAACTGACTCAGCAGTAATCTGGTAAGAAAAATGTTGTGCAGAAAAAAAAAAAAAAAAAAAAAATAGATTTCAACTGGATCCATTTTAACACTAAAGTCTATGGAAACTGGATCAATTAAATAGCCATGTGTTCGGTTCCAATTTAATCTGATCCAGTCAGCAAAAAAAACAACATTATCAAAAGGAAAGAAGAGCAGGTGGCTACTGTAATTAACTGATCCGTTTCCCATAGATGAGAATGTTAGAAAGAAAAATAACAGGTTCAGCTGAAATAAGTTTTGTTTTTTTTTCGCTGGACAAAAAAGGTTGAATCTGGAACATTTTTGGTAACGGCTTGCTGCTGGATCCGCTCTTATAACTGGACATGTGCACATAACCTTACTGGAAGGTCTATGAGCGGCCAATGGGAGGAACGTTATGGGGAACTCAGCTTTGATGTTATTTTTTTGTATTGTGCAAAGGCAGAGAGGGGGCAGAGGTCACTTAGGCCTCACGGTGTCGGTGTCATCAGTGTCTTGTCCGTGTGTCAATTTTTACCATCAAGTGTTTTTCATGGATAAATAAATATTAAAGCTTCTCGTACACTTTGCAGTATTACACACGGATGGTACACGGACGCGATTCCATGTGCTAGATGGGTTTTCATGGACCCACAGACTTGTACTGGATATTTTAATGCGTCATACCAGAGAAAAATGGACATGTCTCGGTGAGTTTTGTACAGACAGACGGTCCGCAAAAAAACATGATCATGTGAATAGCACCATAGATTATTATGGATCCATGAAGGAGGCCTCAGTGTCTTCATTTGCCTGAGATTACAACCAGTGTGCGGGGAAGTGACAATATCTGCATCTTAGGCTACTTTCATGCATCAGTTTTTTGCCTTCAGGCGCAATCCGGCTATTATTGAAAAAAAAAAAAGGATCCGATGCAAATTGTGAAAAACTGATGCGCCGGATCCGTTTTTTTAATGGATCCGTTTTGTTTACTGGGCATAGAGTTTGGGGAAAGACTCTCCAGAATGGAAAATGAAGCTACGGGGCATGCTCAGTGTAAACATACCGGAATCGGTCGCCGGATTCATCACTTCACAACTCAGTTTCATCCGTTTATCACCGGAACCGTCGCTGAGCGTTCCTCTGTACATTTTCTCCATCAGCTGCAAACATAATTTTTGACAGATCCGGCAAAAAACAGATGAAACGTGTGGCCATCTGTTGCAATTCGGCGCTAATACAACTGAAAAAAAAACAGATCCGGCGGAAAAAAAGTATCCGTTTTTTTTCAAAACTCACCGGACTGTGCCTGATGGCAAAAACCCGAAGTGTGACAGTAGCCTTACAGAGATTTTCTTGGCTCCATGTGGAAATTACACGTTATAAACATTGATATTTATAGATAAAAAAGTAGAATAAGACGAGTCACTGTAGGACTGACGATAAATGACGGAGGGCGCTTTGTGTTCCGAGCGATCCCTTAGATCGCCTGATCCCCCGCAGTGGGGCCAGCACCAGCCGTATACAGCCTGCTGACCCGTGCATAATAATCATCACCCGCGTAGGATCCGCCAGGACCCCACTAATGGCGCTCCGCGGTCATCTCGGATACGGCACCCACCTAATACAGTCTAGGGGGCCGGTCACATGACCCTGTGCTATGTGGAGCCAGGGCTCCGACCAAATCACAGGGACAGCTCGGATTTGGACCATGTCAGTGAGAAACATAACGGATCCGGTCGCTCCAAGACACGGAAAGCAGAGAAACCGCCAGCAGGATTCGGGGTTTTTTTTGCAAAGAAAACTGATCATAAAAACGGACACTGTCGGAATGAGGCCCTACATAGGGGTGCGGTGTGCACGGGGGCTGCCTGCACTAGGGGTCAGCACTGGGGGGGTGCTGCCTGCACTGGGGGTCTGCACTGAGGGGTGGTGTCAGCACTGGGGGGGCTGCCTGAGCTGGGGATTGGCCCGGGGGGGGGTAGGTCCGCTGCCTGCACTGGGGGGGCTGCCTACACTGGGGGGGCGCTGCCTGCACAGGGGGTCTGCACTGGGGGGCGCTGCCAGCACTGGGGGTCGCCGCCGCCGTTACCTGCAGTGTCCCAGATGGAGATGTTGTAGGGCCCCCACTGCTTCAGGTAGAAGGCTCCGCCGACCGTGCTGACCGTGTCCGCGAACCTGCGCTCCATGTAGCGGTGCAGCAGGGACGTCTTGCCCACGTTCATGTCCCCCAGGAGCACCACCTTCACGTCCGGCTTCTTCATCATGGCGGAGGCGCTCGCTCCGGGGCCCTAGTGCGCGGCCTGTGGCGGGCCGGGGTGGCGGGGCGGCCGGCAGCACATAGCGGGTCCGCGCTGCTCCTCACACTGCTCCTCACACTTGTGCACAACTTTAGGAGAAGCTGGGAAGTTCAGGAAGTTGTTTGACTCATGGCGCCCCGCCCCTCCCGGCACGGCTCCTCCCCGCCCGCCCTGGCTCCGCCCCTCTCTTCACAGGCTCCTCCTCCCCAGGATGTGCGCGCCCGCATATTAGCGCCTCATTGCCGCCGGGGACCCCGCTGACATCTTGCTCCCAGTACGTATGTGCAGCGGGCGGGCGGGGCTAGCACACGGCAGCACTGTGACAGGCAGCAGGAAATGACAGTGCACTCTCTTGCAGGTGACTCACTCACCGTGTGACCGAGCAGCGCGGGAGGCGGCACCCGGAAACAGCGGCCGATACTGAGGAACCCTAGTCTCCTGCAGGACGCGGTGCAGCCATGGCCGCCTTCATCTCTGTGCCCCTGAAGAAGACGTCGGACACCGACCTGGTGAAGCCGCTCACCAAGTTCATCGCGAACACGTACCCGAGCGGGGAGGAGCAGGCCGAGTACGTGCGGGCGGTGGACGAGCTGCACAAGCTGCGGCGGAGCGCGGTGGGGAGGCCGCAGGACAAGCACGACAGCTCGCTGGAGGCCGTCATGCGCTACTACGACCAGCTCTGCTCCGTGGAGCCCAAGTTCCCGTGGGCGGACGGCCAGCTGTGCCTCAGCTTCACCTGGAAGGACGCGTTTGACAAGGGCTCCCTGTTCGGCGGCTCGGTGAAGCTCAGCCTGCCCAGCCTGGGCTACGAGAAGACCTGCGTGCTCTTCAACGTCGGGGCCCTGGCCAGTCAGATCGCCTCCGAGCAGAACCTGGACAACGACGAGGCCCTGAAGGCGGCCTCCCGGTACTACCAGCTGGCCAGCGGGGCCTTCTCCCACATCAAGGACACCGTGCTGTCCTCCCTCAGCCGGGACCCCACTGTGGACATCTCCCCCGACACCATGGGCACCCTGAGCGTCATCATGCTGGCCCAGGCCCAGGAGGTCTTCTTCCTCAAAGCCACCAGAGACAAGATGAAGGATGCCATCATAGCCAAGCTGGCCAACCAAGCTGCTGACTTCTATGGAGATGCCTTCAAGCAGTGTCAGTACAAAGATGTGCTGCCCAAGGAGGTGTTCCCGGTGCTGGCTGCCAAGCACTGTCTCATGCAGGCCCATGCGGACTACCACCAGTCGGTCCTGGCCAAGCAGCAGAAGAAGTTTGGGGAGGAGATCAGCAGGTTACAGCATGCCGCCGATCTGGTGAAGACTGTCACCTCCAGGTACGATGAATACATCACTGTTAAGGATCTGTCTGACAAAATCCAACGAGCACTGACAGCCGCCAAAAAAGACAACGACTTTATCTACCACGACAGAGTCCCAGACCTCAAAGATCTTGATCCTATCGGAAAAGCTCCTCTTGTGAAACCCACTCCTGTCTCCGTCCCTATGAGCCAGAAGTACACAGACCTGTTTGAGAAGATGGTACCTGTGTCTGTACAACAGTCAATGAGTCTTTATAACCAGAGAAAGGCCGATCTGATCAACGGCACCATTGCCAGGATGAGAGATGCCACCACTTTATGTAATGGGGTTCTTGCCTCTCTGAATCTTCCTGCTGCCATCGAAGATGTTTCTGGTGACAGTATACCTCAGTCTATTTTACAGAAATCAAAGGCTGTGATTGAGCAAGGTGGGATCCAGACCATTGATCAACTAATCAGAGACCTTCCAGAGCTGCTCCTGCGAAACAAAGAAATTCTGGAAGCATCGCTTAAGTTTCTGGATGAGGAAGAGGCGACCGATAATGAACTGAAATCAAAATTCAAAGAAAGGTGGCAAAGAACGCCTTCTATTGAACTGTACAAGCCTCTGAGAAGTGAAGGCGCCAACCTGCATAATATCTTGGATAAAGCCATTGCAGCAGATGCACAAGTGAAAGACCGTTATCAGTTTCAGCGTGAAGCCATCGCAATCCTGTGTAAGGGAGAAGCCGATCTCAATGCGTCCATTCCTTCTGCCAACCCTGCAAAAACCATGCAGGGCAGTGAGGTGGTCATCGCCCTGAAGTCTCTGCTGGCCCAGTTAGACGATGTAAAGAAGGAGAGGGAGCAACTAGAGAATGATATAAAATCTGTTAATTTTGACATGACAACCAAGTTTCTCACTGCTTTGTCACAAGATGGAGCCATCAATGAAGAAGCTTTATCAGTGACTGAGCTTGACAGAATCTATGGAGGCTACACAGACCGAGTGCAGAAGAACCTGAGCAAGCAGGAGGAGCTGATTGGTCAAATTCAAGTGTCTCACCAGGAGTTTTCCAAGATGAAGCAGTCAAACAGTGAGGCCAACTTAAGAGAAGAAGTCTTGAAAAAACTAGCTGCCGGCCATGATAGTTACATCGAACTTGTAGCTAATCTGAGGGAGGGAACCAAATTTTACAACGACCTGACAGAAATCCTGCTGAAATTCCAGGGTAAATGCAGTGATATTGTATTTGCCCGGAAAACTGAAAGAGATGAGTTACTGAAAGATTTGCAGCAAAGTATTGCAAGAGAGCCAAGCGCTCCATCAATGCCCGCTGTACCAAGTTACCAGACTGCTGCTTCATCGTCTGCAGCTGCTGGTGGCACATCGAGCCTTCCAACACCAGCTCCAAGGACTGTCTACACCAACAAGCAGCCTCCACCACGTCCTCCTCCTCCAGCGGTCCCCACAAGTGCTCCTGTCCCTTTTAGTGTAGCTCAGAATGTGAACCCTGCCCTAGGAGGTGCCACTGCTCCAGCACCTGTACAGCCTCCTACGGGCACTGTACCATCCCAGGCACAGGGTCCCCCATTCCCGACCTACCCAGGATACACAGGGTATTATGGTATGCCTATGCCTGTTGGCTATAATCCATACATGTATGGCCAAACCATGCCCCCTTACCTATACCAACCACAGGCTGGTCAGGCACCTTACCCAACTCAACCATCCGGTTACCCCTGCCCACAGCCTCCTTTCTTCCCACCTCAGCAATAAGTGTGTAGACATAAAAATTCTTAAGAAAACTTGAAAAGTCTCTTTCAGTGGCAGTAAGTGCACTGTATAATATAAGCCCCTAATTCTTGTTCTGAGAACTGTTTGAGCTAAACTCCTGGTTGCACGAAGCCATTTCTGCCTGTTTTCAGCCGAGACATGATTAGAATGAAAGGGACTCAAGTTTTGCCTGACAAAAAGAAACTTTCTTGAGCTCGACGCAGAGATTTTTTTTTGGTAATGTGCAGATATCTCTGGTAACACTATGCTCTTTCATATATAGAATTTTGGTTGTTCTCTATTTTTCTTTATTTTTACTCTTTCTTTATATTTAGTTATTGTATGCTATTTTTGTCTAATAATCAAAAGCCTTGTAAATCATAATGAAAATAAATGTACAAAAGCACAGCACTGTTTGAGAATGTCGGTCTAAGATGCATCATTCAGAGCAGACGGGGCTGATTGACCCGATTCCTCCTGTCCTATCGGTGCTCCAATGTGGTAAGTGATGATCATAGATGTTATCACCAGTTCTCAGTAATGGCTCAAGGCAGTGATTGGGTTAATTGGAGGCTGCACAAATGTGGATTTCTTTTTCTGGTAGAAAGTGTTTCACAGGTTAAAAAAAAAAAACTAGTTTTAGCAGAGGCTTATATTTTTGTATATGATTATATAAGGTCTACAAATCTGAATAAGGATGGATCCCTATAGCGTCAATGGTAAAAAGTGGTTATAGCTGTGGTCTTGGGTTTAGCTGACTGGGATTTCATTTACATGCATCCATGTTTCCTCACCATCACTTTATACTTTACATGTATAATAGCATTAGATTTTTCACATTTTTCTTCCAGGCAATGGTCCAGGGCCAGATCATAAAATTGTATGAAAAGTTATTTGGCATCTGTCTGAAACAACTAATGAGTCGGACAGATTGAGATTTCCATTGCAAGTAGGATCCATTTCTTCATCTGTCACCAAAATTTTGCTACCGCATCGGAGACCAGCATGATGTAGGGAGAGAGACTGATTCCAGTGATGTATCACTTACTAGACTGCTTGCTATTTTGATAAAATCCCTTTTATCTGCTGCAGGTCTACCAGTCTTGTATGTTGAACTCTGTAAAACCCTACCAACACCTTTGATTGGCCCCTTTCTACCTATGCACAGTATATACAGAAAGCTGCCAATCAGTGGTGGGGTTATACAGCGCTCATTAATATACTCAACTACATGACAGCAGGTTTACTATTCCTCCAGTGATCTATTACTGATTTTATGAAAATTGCAGGAAGTAGACCAGTAAGCAACACATCGATGGAATTAGGGTCTCTGTTTTTATGCTGCTCTCAGAATTGGTGAAAAAAAAGAACCTGATGACAGACTCCCTATAAATGACAGATTGAACAACAAATACAGGAGGGGGCCTGACATTGTGTAGTAAGCAATTTATAAAAATCAAATTAAGTGTGGCAGAGTTGACTTGTATTGTGCTGGTTCCCTATGGCCAGTAGTAACTAGCAATGTAGCCGCCAGGGAAATAAGCAGGTAGAGAGTTTGGACTTGCTCATCATCAGTGGTCTGCTCAAAAGCCTTGTGTGCCATAATTGTATACTAGTTGTCATTAATGACATTCATATCTACCTCTAGATCAGGCCTCCGATGTGCGCCGCCGTCAGTGGAGAGATGGTCGTAATTCCACTTGATTTGTTCAGGAACTGTAATCCTCTCTCTGACAGCAGTAAACTATGGGCCTTGTTATTGAGGTGGATGTGGAGACTATCCTGTGGCAAATGCATTAAATGTTTCTAGGGAACCTGTCACCATTTTTTTTTTTGTGTGTGTGTCTGAACTAAGTCTAGCACCTTCATCAGCGCCTGTGCTCCATTCCATAAAGGGATATACAACCCCCTGACTCAACCTGTTTGCCCCTAAAAACGTTTTGAAAGTCTCATTTGCCCTATCTAAATCCTGCAGGTCCGGTCCAGTAGGCATCCTTGATGAGGTGTCTTTATCCCCCAGCAGCTGAGCGCCGTCCTCCAGCTCTCGTTGATGTGGGTGACGCAGGAGGCATCATCCACATAGCTGGGCAACATTTTGCACCTGTGCAAAGAGATTGCCGGCTCACATCTGCGCACTACGCTCTACCCTACTGCAAGCAGAGCCTAAAACAGAAGGTTATAGTTTAGGCTGTGCCCACAGTAGTGAAGAGTGAAGTGCGCAGGCGTGTAATGTAGCCCGGCTATGTGGATGACGCGGGAGGCGTCAATCAGAGCAGGAGAACTATGATTGAACCTGCAGGATTTTCATAGTTTGGCAGACTTTCAAAGGGTTATATGGGGGCATACAGGGGGAGTCAGCGGGTTATGCAGCACAGGCACTGTTTAAGGTGCTAATCTTAGTTCAGAAAAGAAAAAAAACTGGTATCGGGTTCCCTTAAGATGAAATACCCCTCCAGAATGATGGCAGATTGTGTCTAAGGGCAGGGGCAGACAGCCGTAGATTGCCTCATCCAAGAGAATCAGGATGATTATGCAAATAACACTGATCCAGAAATGTGCATCACACAAAATAACACCGGTCTATCTGGATGGTATGCGTCTTAAAGGGCCACTGTTACCCCCCCCCCCCCCCCCCCAGCCGTTATAAACTAAAAGAGCCACCTTGTGCAGCAGTAATGCTGCAGTCTAACAAGGTGGCTCTTTTAGTTTTTGATTAATTTATTACCTCAAAAAAGCGTTTTAAAAATTGGCCACACATACCAGATATTATACCTGGAGGCGGTCCGAAGCGTCCTGTATGAATCCCCCAACTGCCATCACTCATCTCTTCAGGGCCGATGGTACCCGCCCCCTGAGCGCTGTTATCTGAAATCCGGCGCCTGCGCTGTGCGTGCCTGCCTGGGGCCTGCGCAGTGTTCATTGTCAGTGCTGCCACACTGTTGCTGAATCCCCCGCCCCTCACTGTTATTCATTATGCACAGTGCGGGGCTGGGGTTCCTGGGAAGGCGGGGGAGCGTCAGAGCTGGGGAGCGTCTAAACAGCGCAGTGCGCATGCCCAGGAACCCCAGCCCCGCACTGTGCATAATGAATAACAGTGCGGGGCGGGGGATTCAGCAACAGTGTGGCAGCACTGACAATGAACACTGCGCAGGCCCCAGGCAGGCTCGCACAGCGCAGGCGCCGGATTTCAGACGATAACAGCGCTCAGGGGGCGGGGACCATCGGCCCTGAAGAGATGAGTGATGGCAGTTGGGGGATTCATACAGGACGCTTCGGACCGCCTCCTGGTACAATATCTGGTATGTGTGGCCAATTTTTAAAACACTTTTTTGAGGTAATAAATGAATCAAAAACTAAAAGAGCCACCTTGTTAGAATGCAGCATTACTGCTGCACAAGGTGGCTCTTTTAGTTTATAACGGCTGGGGGGGGGGTGACAGTGGCCCTTTAAACTTTTGATATACATTATATAATATAGACTACTATTTCGATCCAAACAAGGGCCGACTAGAGAAGAGATCCTTTAAAAAAGTAACATTTTATTGAACATATTAAAAAGACACATAAAAAGCAGAAAATACACAGACAGGGAGCTGCTAAAAACCAGACCCAAAATAACCGTCACAATAAACATCCAAATCTATTCAGTACAAAACCAAGTGTCTACATCAAAAAATGGACATCACTAATATAGATATAGTTATTACTTTTCAATAAATATGATCTAGTGATGCTCTAAAGGTGATTTATCATATTCAACTACATATGGATAGAGATATAGATACAAATATAACAATACTCAGTGTCCATGTTATGATGTAGGTACTAAATATGGTAAGTATAGTAACAATACGTTATTTTAATATCCCACTAGTCTCCAAAGACATAAATAACAGTGATCTATAGGTTAGCTCCTAATGTTCCATCTAAACTACCAGCAAACATACAGGTTAATACGTGATCTCCAACCTGGCGGTATAACCAGTAAAGCCAAACAGGCCTGAATTAGGCAAGCAGTGCAATGTAATGCAATGTAAGTACCCGCAGGAAGTAGACACAATATTCAATATTGTAGGGATAATGCTGGAGGAGCGAAAGAGGAAAAAAGAATATACCTACATCGCGGGACTTGACAAGAGAATGGTCTTGGTCCAGGTAGCAGCGTCCCCTCTTTCGCTCCTCCAGCATTATCCCTACAATATTGAATATTGTGTCTACTTCCTGCGGGTACTTACATTGCATTACATTGCACTGCTTGCCTAATTCAGGCCTGTTTGGCTTTACTGGTTATACCGCCAGGCTGGAGATCACGTATTAACCTGTATGTTTGCTGGTAGTTTAGATGGAACATTAGGAGCTAACCTATAGATCACTGTTATTTATGTCTTTGGAGACTAGTGGGATATTAAAATAACGTATTGTTAATATACTTACCATATTTAGTACCTACATTATAACATGGACACTGAGTATTGTTATATTTGTATCTATATCTCTATCCATATGTAGTTGAATATGATAAATCACCTTTAGAGCATCACTAGATCATATTTATTGAAAAGTAATAACTATATCTATATTAGTGATGTCCATTTTTTGATGTAGACACTTGGTTTTGTACTGAATAGATTTGGATGTTTATTGTGACGGTTATTTTGGGTCTGGTTTTTAGCAGCTCCCTGTCTGTGTATTTTCTGCTTTTTATGTGTCTTTTTAATATGTTCAATAAAATGTTACTTTTTTAAAGGATCTCTTCTCTAGTCGGCCCTTGTTTGGATCGAAATAGTAGTCTATATTCAATAGGTTGAAGTGCCTTTTCGATAAATATGTTGGACCTATGGTTATAAATTATATATATATATATATATATATATATATATATATATATATATATATATATATATATATATATATATATTGTGTATATATGTATATATATATATATATATTATATATATATATATATATATATATATATATATATTGTGTATATATATATGTGTGTACGTTTATACAGATCCACTCCTTAGACTTGGATACGGAACTATTGCATGCATTTTTTTTTTTAATCCCTTTACCTTGATTTTCATACACAAGAGTACAGCAGCACTCTGTAGAAACCGAGATATATCCTTATAGCTTGGGAGAGGCATGTTGGATAAATAATAGTTTTAGGGTCCCAAAGAAAGTTAAAGGGAACCTGTCACCACTTTTTTTTTGCTCTATCAGCTAAAAATATTGAATTGCTTGTCAGGTATGCATTCCACATCTACATTTGAAACACCCCATGCATCACCCATAAAAACCTTTTTAATTTGTCCCGCGCTGTATGTTAATCTGTTCATTCCGGTCCGAAGGGCGTTGCCTCTGTTCCCTCACTCCACCCCTCCTCGGCTTGCTGTACGCATTCTTCGCCGTGAATCTCGCAGAGCGCGTACAGACTTTGCGCATGCACATTGCAATTTGACCTCGCGCATTCGCAGTATGCTTGCCCGCCTTTGGGCAAAGCATACTGTGCACGCGCGAGGTCACATAGCAATGCGTACGTGCAAAGTCTGTACGCGCTCTGCGAGATTCACGGCGAAGAATGCGTACAGCAAGCCGAGGAGGGGTGGAGTGAGGGAACAGAGGCAACGCCCTTCGGAGCGGACTGAACGGATTAACATACAGCGCTGGACAATGCATGGGGTGTTGGGTGGTTTCAAATGTAGATGTGGAATGCATACCTGACAAGCAATTCAATTATATTTTTAGCTGATAGAGCAAAAAAGTGCTGACAGGTTCCCTTTAAGCCTTGTCGTGGCTGGTGGGCTTAATTGAATTGGCCAATTTGTGCACTGCATACCTTCATTTCATAAGAATATTTTCTAAGGAGTAATGCGGAATAAATGTAATATATTCATTGCTTGCTTAGTCGTGCTGTATTCTTTTATCTATATATTATGCAGCCGTAGGAGCATGCACCTGTTCACACTTGCTTTGTGCTTGTCAGTTTTGTTATTTTATTATTTTGAAACTTGATATTGTTAGATTTTATTTTATTTTTTTTTTTACTAGGATGTCTTACCCAGCAGTAGATTTAGAAATGAGGTGGGTAAAGATTGTAAAAGTATTCAGTGCTAAATTGTATAATGTGATTATTTGAATGGTTGTAAGTTGGTAATATTGTCCACTAGTCAATATGATGCACACTAGTCTTTACTGAATATAAACTTTTTCTTTCAGTATAGCTTAGCTTTTTGCAATATAAAAACTAACACTAGCTACGAGCATTCTGCACCTGCTGATTCTGTGCAGGAGGATGCAGCCTTTTTGCTTGGTGAAGTGCCAAAGCCTAATGTAAATCAGTTGTTAGTTTCATCATGCTTTCAAGAGCTGCTCTGAAGTTTGCTGCTTACATGCCCTTGATATAATCTAGCAACACTCTGAGCCATTTAGGATATGTTCACATCACATTTTAGGAGCATATTTAACTTATTTACGGGCTACTGCTGTTTGAAAACCAAAGCCAACTGTACTGTTCCGAACTACAGTAATTGGTTCCCTATGGTGATGGATGCCCTGCGTGACATGCATCTGAAACGTGTGTATTGCAATGCTTCTCAAACTGAGGCTACCTGCACATGCTTGCTGTTGATGAGGCACAGCGGAGGAGGTAGTTTTCATAGAAGTGATCATATGCTGAACTTTGTTTGTCATACTTAAAGTTGTTCACTACTAAGGCCTGTTTCACACATCAGTGGCTCCGGTACGTGTGCTAAGTTTTCTCACGTACCGGAGACACTGACTCACGTAGACACATTAAAATAAATGTCCAGAAAAAAAGAAGTTGGCTGACAGCACTCACTTACTGGGGCGCCCGTTCACAGTCCAGGGAACCTTCCAGGACAAGCAGATACTTCAAACAAAAAGGTCACAGCGCTCCATCCAGGTGTAATGGTTAAAAAGAGGTAACTTTATTATGCCATCAGAGCAGCAACGTTTCGACATAAATAGGTCTTTTTCAAGCCTGAAAAAGACCTATTTAGGTCGAAACGTTGCTGCTCTGATGGCATAATAAAGTTACCTCTTTTTAACCATTACACATTAAAATAAATGTGTCTCTGCACATGTCAGCGTGTTTTCACGGACCGTGTGTCCGTTTGAAAAACATGGAGACATGTTAGTGTTCGTGGGAGCGCACGGATCACACGGACCCATTAAAGTCAATGGGTCCGTGTAAACACGTACCGCACACGGATGCTGTCCGTGTGCCGACTGAGTACCACACGGACGTTGCAGGAGACAGCGCTAGTTAAGCGCTGTCCTCCCTGCATGTGGTGCTGAAGCCGGAATTCATTCCTTCACTCCAGCAGCGTTCGCTGGAGAGAAGGAATAAAAAAATCAATGTTTTTTTTATTTTTTTTGTGGTTAAAATAAAGTTCTTGGTTATATAAGGCCTCCCACTCCATGTGCGCACGCCCGCTGGCATTAAAATACTCACTCGGCTCCCTTGATGCTTCCTCTCAGCGTCGCAGCTTGTCCTGTATGAGCGGTCACGTGGTGCCGCTCATTACAGTGATGAATATCCCATAGGGGTGGAGCCGCATATTCATCCCTGTAATGAGTGGCACCACGTGACCGCTCATACAGGGCAAGCTACGGGGCTGAGAGGAAGCATCGAGGGAGCTGGGTGAGCATTTTAATGCCAGCGGGCGGGCGCTCGGGGTGGGAGGCGGCAGGTGACAAGGATCTTTATTTTAAACAAAAATACCTTGATTTTTCATTCCTTCTCTCCAGCGAACGCTGCTGGAGAGAAGGAATGAATGGCGGCTTCAGCACCACACGCTGGTGGGACAGCGCTTACTGTAGCGCTGTCTCCTGCACGGTCCGTGTGGTACTCGGGCGGCACACGGCTGCCGCACGTGTGCCACACTGATGTGCCACGTGAGCTCACGGACACAGACACGGATAACTCCGGAACCAATTTTTCCGGTCCCGGAATTATCTGGACGTGTGAGACTGGCCTAAGACAACCCCTTTTCATACCCTGCACTTGGCCCCAATAAAAAAAAAAAAACAACTTATACTCCCCACCCGTGCTGGCGCTGCTGCAGTGGTGTCGGCACTCGCTCTCCACTGAACTCTCGTGCGGTGTTGTGACATAGTGCGGTGCCCAGTCAGCGCTGGCGTCACTGTCCCCACCTTTTTACAACTTGAACATGAAGAGAAAGTCCAAGATCAACAGCAACTCTGACTTCATAGTCAATAAATACGAAGACTGGGACAGTTACGCCAGCGTTGATTGGGTGCTGGGCTCAAGTGTCAGAACCGTACAAGAACCCCAAAAATTTAGGCTATGTGCATACATTCCGGATTTTTGGCGGTTTTCTGCTGCAAAAACGCTTACATTAAGCGTCCCATCAATTTTAATGCATTCTGCAATTTTTGTGCCCATGTTGCTTTTTTTTTTCCCCACGGAAAAAACGCATAGCGGAAAAAACGCTGCATGTTCATTAATTTTGCGGATTTGCCGCTATATTATTGCATTGGGAACCTCTGGAAAAATCCGCGCAAAAAACGCGAGCGGATTTCCTGCGAAAGTAGTCTGGATTTGCTCAGGAAAATTCTGCAAACTTTCCTGAACGTGTGCACATAGCCTTAGATCAAAAAGAGGTTGTCCTAAGGGTATGTGCACACGTATTTTGGAGCGCTGCGGATTTGAGAAATCCGCAAGTGAAAGGCACTGCGTTTTACCTGCGGATTTACCGTGGTTTTTATGCGGATTTTGTGCGGATTCCACTGCGGTTTTACACCTGCAGATTCCTATTGTGGAGCAGGTGTAAACCGCAGCGGAATCCGCACAAAGAATTGACATGCTGCGGAGTGTAACCTGCAGCGTTTCCGCGAGTTTTTTTCCGCAGCATGGGCACTGCGGATTGCGGTTTCCATAGGTTTCCATTGTACTGTAAACGCATGGAAAGTTGCTGCGGAACCGCAGCTGCAGATCCGCAGCAAAATCCGCAACGTGTGCATATAGCCTAATAGTGGACAACTTCTTTAAACCCTTCACAACCTTGGATGTATGGATACATCCAAGTCACTTTGCGCACACAGGAGCTGTTCGATCGCCGCCGTCTGTTCAGCTGACATGACAGCTTACGCACAGCACTCGCTCCTGGCAGTTTAACTCTCTAAATGCTGCAATCCATATTGATTGCAGCTTTTAGAAGGCGGGGAGAGGGAAGGGGCTACCTCTGCTCTCCGGACGACGCCCACGAGTGGCCGATCGTTGCCATGTTGACCAGATGTCGTCATGACGATATCCGGATCACCAGGCTCTAGCGAGTTAGATCATGATTAGTGATAAGCGAGTATACTCATTGCTCGGGTTTTTCAGAGCATGCTCGGGTGATCTCCAAGTAGTTGACTGCTCGTAGATCAGGTTGATTACATGTGGGAATTGCCTAGCAACCAGGCAACCCCCCCACATGTACTCAGGCTGGCTAACAGCCATAAATCACCTAGCTTAGCTAAGGAAAACTAAATCTCCGGACAGTCATAAATACTTGGAGACCACCAAGTGTGCTCGGGAAAACCCGAGCAACGAGTATATTGGCTCATCACGAATCATGATCTAACTAACTCGTGTCAGCAGCACTGACAGGTTATGAAGCATAGCAAACGTCGTCTGTTTAAAAAAAAAAAAAAAAAAAGCTGCCATACAGCACCATTAATGGAAAAATAAAAAAAGTTATATCTCTCAGAATACAGCAATGTAATTTTTTTTTCTATAACATAGCTTTTATTGTGTAAAAGCTCCAAAACATAAACCATATAAATGTGGTATCACTGTAATCGTACTGACCCTGTGAAAAAAGCTACTTTATCGATTTTATCACACGCAGAACTGCATGAAAAGAACCCCCCAGAAAATGTCCTAAATTGCTGGGTTTTTTTGTGTGCTCATTTTGCCACCCCAAATATCGGAATGGAAAATGATCAAAAAATGTCACTTTCCAAAAATGGTATCGATTTAAAAACATCAATTCGCCATCATTCACATGACTATCGGAAAAAAATATGGAAAAATTACAGCTCTCAAAATGTGGCGATGCAAAAACTAGTTTTTGCAGGGGAAAAAAAAGCATATTTTAGTGTGACAGCAGCCTAATATAAAAAAAATATAAATCTGGTATTGCTGTAATCACACCGACCCAAAGAATAAAATAGTCTAATCACTTATGCACGAGAAACAGTGTAAAAAATTAAATGAATTCTTTACCTGCTATTGATTTGTTCATTCTGCCTCCCAAAGTTAGCAGTAATGCTTGGCTAACATTTATCTTGCAGTCTGTGCTGAGCGTTTACATTGGGGTTTCCGTGTAAATCTCAGACCTAACCCCTGGCAGGAAGATTCTCTATAATTGGGCACTGTGGACGCCGTCTGGCCTATGAATCGCAGGGTCCTTTTTATGCGTGCAGAAAAGTGTACGCCACATTTCTCCGCACCTCTGAAAAGGACATCACGGAACAGAGGCCAGACGGAGTCCAGAGTAACTGCTGCTTCATTATAGTGAATGTTTACCTCGGGTTTCACCTTAATCATGTCATTCGGATTTAGATGGGAAAACCCCATGTAAGCTCTCAGCATAGAGCGCAGGTTAAATGTGGTCCCAAATGTTATGTAAAGTGTTCCCAATAAAAGCTTCAACTCAATCCAAAAAGCCAAGTCCTGACTCAGGGCCATCATCTGTCAATTGAAATACAGTATAAGGGCTTCCATGGTACTGGTAGTACAAAGGCTCTGAAAAATCGCTGTGGCCCCTCGCCCCCAAAATAAATTCTGTTCTCCAAAATTTAAATGCCTCCTCCCCTTCTGAGCCCCACAGTGTATGTACACCACATTTGGCATTTCTGTAGCGATGCGAGCCCGCCTAATTTACAGGTGCAAGCATCCAGAAGCATGAGCTAGGCATAATGTACTGGGCACTATAATATAGCAGACTTGCAATTTTCACTCCGCTACATCCACTACTGCTTGTTTCTGGAAAACAGCCATAGTCAAAATTGTCACTACACCTATAGATAAATTCCCAAAGGGTTATAATTTCCAAAATAGGTCTCTTAAGAGGGGTATTCTGCTTTTTCAGAACTTAAAGGGAACTGTCAGCACTTTTTTGGGCTACCAGCTAAAAATATCATTTAATTTAGTACTACTACTGAAACCCCCTGACTCCCCATGTATCATCCATAAATACCTTTTTTATTCCTGCTGCGCTGTATGGTAATCTGTTCGGTCTGATGGGCGTGGTTTAGTTTCCGTCTCTCCACCCCTCCTCGGCTTGCTGTACGTATTCCTTGCTCGCTGATCGCGTACAGTTTTTGCGCATTCAAATGACATCTCGCATGTGCAAAGCAGAACTGCGCATGCACCAGCATACAGGATTGCTTTCTATGGCCGGTCTTCTCGCCAGCGCTTTTGAAAGGTTTCCTGTGTCAGGAAACACAGAAATGGCAGCGAAATACTTCCGGTACATAGCAATCGCGTATGCGCAATACTGCTTTTCGGATTTGCCAACAGTTGGGCAAAGCGTACTGCGTACGCGTGTGATGCCTTTGGAATGCGCACGCGGGAAAACTACACGATTGCCGAAATTCACTGCAAGGAATGCGTAGAGCAAGTCAGGAGGGGTGGAGAGACGGAAACGAAGACACGCCCATCGGACCGGACTGAACATATTTACAGCACAGGAGGAATAAAAAAGGTATTTATGGATGATACATGGGGAGTCGGGGTATCAGAAGTAGTTGTGTAATGCATAGGTGACACTAAATTAAATTATATTTTTAGCTGGTAGCCCAAAAAAGTGCTGACCGGTTCCCTTTTAAGGTCTCTATATGGACTCTGCAAACTATTCTTAGAAATCTACTCTCCAGGAGGGAAATAGAGCTCCGTCCCTCCCAAGTCTTGCCATATGGCTAAGCAGTATTGTACAACCACATATGGGGTATTACCACATTTAGCAGAAATTGTGGGACCAATTTTGGTGCAATTTTACCCATTTCCCTTGTGAAAATGTAAAATCTGGGGCTAAAACAATTTTTGTGGTAAAAATTTAATTTTTTCTTCACTGCCCAATGGCAGAAAATTCTGTGACACACCTGTGGTGTCAATATAATCACTGCACCCCTAGATGAATTCATTGAGAGGTGTAGTTTGTAAAATGTGGTCACTTTTGGGGTCGGTTCTGGTACTTCAGAGGTTCTCCCAGTAGTTCATGGCACCCTGAAAACCATAACAGTAAATTCTGCATGAAATTATCGTGCTCCTTCTCTCTGCGCTGTCTCAAAAGTAGTTTCCAATTACATGTAGGGAATTGGCATGCTCAGGAGAAATTGCACAACAAATTAAGAGGTCTATTTTGCCCTATTCGCCCCAAATTTTTATGAGGGCTGAAACACATTTTAGCTGTAAAAAAAATATTTTTTTCTTCATCTCCCAATGGTATAAATGTCTGTGAGGTGCTTGTGTTCTTAATATGCTCATTGCACCTCTAGATGAATTCAAAGAGCGGTGTAGTTTGGAAAATAACATCAATTATGGGGTGTTTCTACTGTTTTGGAATCTCAGGGGCTCTGCAAATGTGGCATGGCACCCTCAAACCATTCCCGCAAATTCTGAACTCCAATATGGTTCTTCTCCCCTACTGAGCTTTGCACTGTGCCTCCAAAAGTAGTTTTTGACCACATATGGGGTATCTGCGTACTTAGGAGAAATTGCAGAACAAACTGGTGCAATTTCTCCTGTTAACCTTTTGAAAATAAAAAAAAAAGGGCTAAAATTGTTGTTGTTTTTTGTTTTTGTGCAGCTCAATGTAATAAACTTCAATGAAATATCTTGGCCTCAAGATGCTCCCAGCACATCTAGATGCCTTCCTTGAGGGGTCTAGTGTCCCAAATTGGGTCACTTGTAGGGGGTTTCCACTGTTAAGACACATCAGGGGATTTCCAAGCACAACATGGCTTCCGCTAATGATTCCAGCCAATTTAGTGTTCAAAAAGTCAAATTGCGCTCCTACCCTTCCGAGCACTGCCATGTACCTGAACAGTAGGTTTTCCCCATATATAGAGTACTCTGGAGAAATTGCATAACAATTTTAGGTGTTCATTTTCTCTTGTAACCCTTGTGAAAATAAAAAAAAAAATTGGGACTAAAGTGAAGTTTTTGTGAAGGAAAAAAAAGTGATTTTTTTTTTTTTTTTTCCCTTTCACATTCCATTAGTTCCTGTGAAGGACCTGAAGGGTTAATAAACTTCTTAGAATGTGGTTTTGAGTTCAGATGAGCGAATTTTATCGGGTCAGGGCTTATTCGGCAAGCTATATCGCTTACTGAATAAGCTGCATCGGTAACCCAGATACCTGGATTGCTCCGGCTGATCAACCGTTCGGATCCGCAGGCTGCATGTGTTGCGGCTGTGTGATGTCACAACACATGCATGGAGAGCCCAACAAACAGGTTTTCCATACATGTGTCAAAAAATAGGTTTTGTAAATTAAGGGGGAAAAATAAGAAATCGTTGGTCAACTTTTAATGCTTCTAACTTCCTAACAAAAAAAAATGTTTCAAAAATGGTGCTGATGTAAAGTGGGCACGTGGGAGATGTTATTTATTAACTATTTTGTGTGACATAACTCTCTGGTTTAAGGTTATAAAAATTAGAAGTTTGAAGATTACAAAATTTTCAATTTTTTTTCTTCTCACAAATAAACACAAGTCATATCGAACAAATGATACCCCTATCGTGAAGTACAATATGTCACGACAATACAAACAATTTCAGAATCACCCGGATCAGTTGAAGTGTTCCATAGTTACCACGTAAAGTGACACTGGTCAGAATTGTAAAATTTAGCCTGGTCATGAAGGTGAAACAGACTTCGGGGGGGAAGGGGTTAAAAAGGTTGTCCACTACTTTTACATTGATGACCTATCCTATGTCTGATTGGCTGGGGTCCGACACCCATAACTCCCACTGATCAGCTGTTAGTGGTGGCCTCCGGATGGAAGTACACACTTGTGAAGCTGGTTGTCTTATGGTAATGGCCTCCGCAGGGATAAGGTACCGTCACACTCAGCAACTTTCCAACGAGAACGACAGCGATGTGAGCTCATCCACCAAAATGTGAGCCCATCCACCAATTGTCAAGGTAATCTCAGATCGGATGGGTACCTGACCTGACTGCCTAGTGTGAACACTTACCTATGGTTAATAACATGATAAAGCCTGCATTTATAGGAAGGTCAGAACCAACTCTGGATGTAATTAAAATCACAGCATGGTGAAGGGTGGGGTGTTCAAGTCAGAAAAAATAGTACATAGTAAATATAAGTAAACTAACTGAACAGCAATCTAGTCTGAACTGGTGCATAACCAAAAAAGTCTTACATAGCAAATAGAGCAATGGCTGCACTCAACTGTACTTAAGCAAGGAAATGTGCAATACGTGAAATGTGAATAGCTTAATGGCTTGTGAAATCTATGAAAAAACACATGAGATGCTTAGCACAAGATTTGGCCAAAAAATGTGAGCCCATCCACCAAACGTCAAGGTAATCTCAGATCGGATGGGTACCTGAGCTGACTGCCTAGTGTGAACACTCACCTATGGCTAATAACATGATAAAGCCTGCATTTATAGGAAGGTCAGAACCAACTGTGTTTGGATGTGTTTGCTTAAAGGGACTCTGTCACCTGAATTTGGAGGGAACAATTTTCAGTCATATGGGCGGGGTTTTCGGGTGTTTGATTCACCCTTTCCTTACCCGCTGGCTGCATGCTGGCTGCAATATTGGATTGAAGTTCATTCTCTGTCCTCTGTAGTACATGCCTGCACAAGGCAATCTTGCCTTACGCAGGCGTGTACTATGGAGGACAGAGAATGAACTTCAATCCAATATTGCAGCCAGCGGGTAAGGAAAGGTTGAATCAAACACCCGAAAACCCCGCCCATATGACTGAAAATTGTTCCCTCCAAATTCAGGTGACAGAGTCCCTTTAAGGACAGTTGAGTGCAGCCATTGTTCTATTTGCTATGTAAGACTTTTTTGGTTATGCACCAGTTCACACTAGATTGCTGTTCAGTCAGTTTACTTATATTTACTATGTACTTTGGGACTCTACACATGTCTGACTTTGATCTGAGTGTCAGATCAAAGTCGGCAATGAAAGTCTATGGTAAAAAATTGAATCGCACTCCGACATCTCTGCTGTTTGATTTTCCCGGACTGATAGACTGGAGAAGGAGAACCATTTAACTTTTTTTTTTTTTTCTCCACAACTGAGAAAAACTGATGGTACTCTGATCAGAATAACTGCACTGTTGTTCTCAAATGTGGAGAAAATGGTTACCCTGACCTTCGGCTGAATTCAGACCTCCGTGTATCACAGTATGCGTACAAACTGCAAAGCATGTTTTGGCCACTGTCAAGGATCTTGGGACTGTCCTGAATTTGGGGAGCTGTCTCACTGGAGGTTAAGGGTATGTCCTGATTTCAGGTGTGTCTTCTCAGAACATACAGTATATACTGCTGAATATGAGTGGAGCAGGAAACCAGCAGATCCCTCCATTACCATTCAGTCTACGCAGAGACTGGAGATCTGGCCAGGACCCTGGTACTTTGATCCCATTGTGAGAAAAGTGCAGTACGAATGTTTTCTTGTTTGTTGATATCATTTGACATTCTCACATGACCTCAAGGTCCTGGCAGAATATTCAGTCTCTGCACAGATTGAACAGTGGCGGAGATGTGGAGCAGAACACATGCAAGGGGTATTGATGTGAAAGGGCCCAGTGTGTACACTGTGGAGGCATCATATGGGGGCATTGTGGAGACCATGAAAATGGTACCATATTGTGTGGGAACACAAACTGGCTTCACTAGGAGCAATATTTCAGGTTGGACACATGTAGAGGGGGGTGAGGTTAGGGTACTGACTTAGCGTTAAACATTGCCACGCTGCAGTATGTGTCCCTCCTTTATAGTTGGGAGGTATGTATATGCCTATGAAATTGTCGAGTTTGGGATATCCACGGTTACTCTGTGCATCACAGTCCATGCTCCTACTGTAAAACACGGGTGGCTGAATTTGGCCTCGGGCCTTATTTACACATTCATGTATCACAGTCTGAAACTGTGATTTAATGACTGACACTGGGTGTCTTCTTCCAAATGTAACATTTTCATGAGGCTGTTGAGTTCAGGCCAGGAGTCTAGTCGTGAGTCCAAAAAATCACGGTTCGTGCTGGAACTGCATATATGTACAGTGGGGAAAATAAGTATTTGATAGACTGCCATTTTTGCAAGTTTTCCCATCTACAAAGAGTGGAAAGGTCTGTAATTTTTATCGTGGGTACACTTCAACTGTGAGAGACAGAATTCTAAAAAAAAAACAAAATCACATTATGATTTTTAAACAATTAAATTGCATTTTATTGCATGAAATAAGTATTTGATCATCTCATTTAGTCGCTCCAACCGCTGTAGTTAATGTAGTACACTCTTTCAATTAGTCATCAGACCTGTGATTTGAGCGTGCACCCTGGTTTCCTTATGATGTCAACTGATGATGGAGATGATTGCAGCGTGACACTCATGCTATGGCTATAATTTGCATGCTCAAACAGAGGCACAACTGTTCAGTGATTAAAATATCAGGAAGAGAAACCAAGGTGATGCATGTGGGTCAATTGTTAGGAGACTACTGTAGTGAAATAAAGTGACTTCTGGTAGCATTACTGCCATCCACAAGACTACATATAACAGTATATTCCTATATACAGACTATACAGAGTTGTGCTCCACTGACACCCCAGGATATGTGGAACCATCATATAGGGAGGTCCGTAACTGAGACTCCCCTCTATTAGATAGGGCTTGTTATTGTGCTTTTGCAGAACTGCTACATAATCAGTTATCTGGCTATGGCCATACTTTCTGGACAGCTTTCCCAGAGCTGACAGCTGAGTGTACCAACAGCCGAACCTGCAACCATTATCCCATTGTTACTTCCAATTGGGTTTTCCTTGAAATGTTACACCTATTTAACCTAAGATGAAGAATAGCATACAGAGTTTTAATTTTCAAGAGACGTCTCTGAATGAATCTATTTCATTTTGAGGCAGTGTTGATAAATGTTTGTTTATTCATACACTCCAAGATTAGTTGTCAATCTTCAATGAGCTTTTTTAGATGAAAAAAGATCTGGCACTCTTCAATGACTATCCAAATATAACGTATCGGTCTTCAACTCAGACCTTCCTCAGACTATGGCAAAAAGTATACATAAAGAAAACAAATATTAGATTCATTGTCCTCATAACACCTCACGGGATATAAAAATAAAAGCGTATAAAATATGGTATAATAAGTGACATAGTATGTCAGAATACTGGATCAAAATAGCATACAAGCAAAAGGGATTCGTAGAAACCTTAATCTATTCAAGACCGCACAAGACACAATATAGGTAAACATATATTCACATATGCAAAAATATAACAAGTGGGGGACCTCCTCGGAAAGAGGAAATATTCAAAAATATTACTATGTTAACACAATGTGAGCCCTATGAATTCCAAATCAAATAGAATTAATAGTAAATATCCAACCATGAGAATATAACCATGAACATACAGTATAGCGTATATAAGTTAGGAGAGGTATGGAGGAACATAGCTTACCAGATTGTAGCCCGAATGCCGCCCCAAGGAAAACAGCACAAATAGTATGAAGGAAGCAACTCCTGGAGAACAAGCGCTAACACACTGTGAGGTACAGGGAGATTATATATGTGCGATGTATGCTGTCACTGCAACTAGTGCCTGACCGAAGGCATGCCGTGGTGGAATGCACGCTAACAGGCGCACCAGAAGTGCGTCATAGGATATCGCTGGGAACGGAAGTGTCAGGTGGAACGCAGCTGTGGACCGCAAACCGGAAGGGTGTCACCAACAGAACTGCAAACAACCAGTGTCGAAGGGTGAGACGCATCGCTGGAACACAGAATGGAAGTAAGTATATCAGTGAGGAAGGATCCAAAGGTGCCGCAGACCAATGGGATGCCTATAAAGGGAAAAAGAAAACAATGGGGGGTGTGACTTAGGAATTAATGCATTAATTGAAAGAAGGAAGGGGCATTTAAAGGAAACTATAATGGAAAAAAGGAAGAAAAAAGGGGAAAAAAAAAAGATAAATGGAACAAAAGAAGCTCCATACTCTTACATGAAAATTAGCTGAATTGTTGATGCTGGAAAACCTAAATGAAACACAATAAATGAATAATGAAATAATAATGAACACAATAAACAAGATATAAATTCTAAATGACAAATTAATAGAAGCTCATCAAATCATATTCTTGGTTTAGCCCTTTCGGTTCCATGCTTTGTAGGAAGTGAATCCAAAAGGCTTCTCTCATTTTGAGGTGTCTAATCTGATCACCCTTCCTCCTCTTAGGTTTAACTGGGTAACTATTTTTAAATATAGGCCAATGTTTCGGAATCTTGTGATGTAATCTATACATGAAGGGATGAAACATATGGACAAAAGAGATCCTAGACATATTCGATTTTGTGGAGGAACCAAAAGTAGAACGACAACGTTGTAATAATCTAAGGGGATAACCCCTTGAAATTTATTTTCCATTTCATCAAATCTAAGAGAACATGTAGTTGGATAGCTAACTATTCTCTTTACGTGTTGAAATTGAGAGAGGGGAATTGTTTTTTTTTTACAGCAGCTGGATGGCAGCTCTGGTGAAGCAATAAACTATTTTTAGCAGTATCTTTTGTAAAGAGGTTCACTGATAAGTTACCATAAACATCTTTGATGATTTTAGTATCCAAAAAATTGATTTCTGTAGAACTAGTATTTAGTGTAAAGGTAAGCGCCAACCATATATTATTAATCAGATGAAAGAAGGCGTTCAAGGTATCGGGTCCCCCTCCATAGGCAAAAAATATTGACGCCATAGTAGAGAGTGTGTCACAAAAAGTGGATTAGTGTATAAAAACTCTGATTCAAAAGGGACATAAAACAATCACATAGGGAGGAGCCATATTGGACCCCATAGCTGTACCTTGAACTTGTAAATAAAATGTGTCTTCAAACAGGAAACCATTTTCTGTGAGGACTAAATTCAATAAATCAGTCAAAAATGAAATGGCTCTAGTGTCCATGGAGGATCATTCCAATAACAGTTTTGTGGCCCGAATACCTTTTACATGTTGAACAGAAGTGTAGAGATTATTAACGTCAAGGGTCACCAATAATGTATCAGCTGGTAATCGACCTAGGTTATTGATAACTTTCAGGAAATCCCCTGTATCCAACAAGAAGGATGGTGTATTCTTAATAAGAGGTGTTAAAACTTTTTCCAACAATATTGATAATGGAGATAGAATCAAATCTGTGGAGTCAACTATGGGCCTCCCAGGAGGTTTATCAAGTCTCTTGTGTATCTTTTGTTATACGTAAAATACAGGAATAATAGGATCAGCCTTCACCAAATGTTCTTGAGGTTTTTTTTTTCTCAATAATGTTGGAAGAAAGTGCTTGGTCTAGTACACGTGATATTTTTTATCTTACTAATGATGTAGGATTATTGGGTAAGGGTAAATATGTATTTCCCTATTGGAAAGTTGTGATAGAATTTCATTCCAATAAAATGAGCGGTCCATAACCACTCGTGGCGCCACCCTTATCTGCGGGTTTAATTATATTTTTATCAGAGACCAGAGCACGAAGTGCAGACTATTCAACAGAATCAAGATTGGAATGAAAGACCAAATCACCTCTCAAAATTTGTTTAGAATATTCTGACACTTCTCTATCAATGAGGGAAATAAAAGTTTCAACCGGTGGACTAGTTTTCAGTGGATTAAAAGTACTATGTAACTTAAGACCCAGATCAATAAGGTTGATCAATGTAGTGTCAGTTTGTGATGACACACAGGATAATGGTTGGTTATGGAAAAAAACTTTCAAACGTAAATTCCTGTAAAAATGCGAGCTTTCTTAGGCTGGGGGGTTACATCTAAAGGTTTGCATTTAAATGTTTGGACACAACAAGGATACACTGAGCTCCTGCACTTGGTTTGAACAGTTATTCTGTGTTGACACTCATTTTAAATTGGCGTCTAGTACTTTAATATTGATGGCTTATCCTCAGGATATGTCATCAATAGCAGATCGGTGGGGGCACTGCTGCCGATTAGCTGCGCCAGGTGCTGATAGCGGCCTGATGTAATCAGTTGTGGAGCCCTTATTCATATGAATAGAGATAGATGTGCAATATCCCTCTGCAGTCACTATGAAGTTATCGGAGCTGTGCTGTTCCTCTTTGCAACCAAGCATACTGGCTGCTGTCTGTGGCAGGAATGTCTGATAATGAGGGGTACAGAGTGTTGCACTTGTAAGAGGAAGCCATGGTACCTCTGAAGACTCCCTGCGTGGTGTGCCATTAGTGATGAAAGACTGCCATCTGCTGACTGAATAAAACCAGGTGAAACCAACTGGGCAACAAAAGAATTGCAGGGGAAGCCAGTTCTTGTGCGGGACCTGGTCAGGTGCCTTGCATGACAGAGTTCCTGGATGTAGAAGCCCTGTGCACGAAAGCACGGGGATTTGTCTACAAGAAGAGGAGCAGTGCAGACGTGGACCATAGACCATGCTGAAGCCAATGTGACAGGCCACAGCAAAAAAGTGTTAGCCACCAAGGTGCTGGTTGCCGCCAGACAAGGCCCAGATGACGCCCGGTGAGATTCAGAGACCCAACCTATGCCAGTCAACATCCAGAGTTCAGGCTGCGATGGTCAAGAACAGAACCATTGCCCCATGCTGATCAAGTTCCAGAGACCAGACATTGCCCATTGAAAATTGGGACCCGGTCTTTTCTGCCACAGGACTAAGAGACACCTGCCGAC
This sequence comes from Ranitomeya variabilis, assembly GCF_051348905.1. NCBI lineage: Eukaryota > Metazoa > Chordata > Amphibia > Anura > Dendrobatidae > Ranitomeya > Ranitomeya variabilis. The sequence goes on along the minus strand of NC_135234.1, from coordinate 523,672,357 downwards.
GGTTAAGCACTAAAGATCCTCTAGGAGACATCAACCAGAGAAGGACTCCAGCAGTTACAGAAGGACGGCATGATTGTGCAGGGACGTCAGTCCAGCCATAATGTATGACTGTTCCTGCCTCATGTCTTCTATGTGTTGCAGTTGGTCACCTGCTTACACGCTCCCACCAATAAATAAGTACGGGGCTACACTTTAAGGCGATGAAGTATTGGAAAGTGTTGCAACAGTGTGTATATATTATATATATATATATATATATATATATATATATATATATATATATATATATATATATATATATATATATATACACACACTGCTCGGAAAAATAAAGGGAACACTAAAATCCAACATCATAGATATCACTGAATGAAATATTACAGTTGTAAATCTTTATTCATTACATAGTGGAATGTGTTGAGAACAATAAAACCCGTAAACGATCAACGTAAATCACAACTAATATCCCCCAGAGGTCTGGAGTTGGAATGATGCTCAAAATCAAAGTGGAAAATAAAGTTACAGGCTGATCCAACTTCAGTGGAAATGCCTCAAGACAAGGAAATGATGCTCAGTAGTGTATGTGGCCTCCACCTTCCTGTATAATCTCCATACAATGCCTGGGCATGCACCGGATGAAGTAGCTGATGGTCTCCTGAGGGATCTCCTCCCAGACCTGGATTAAAGCATCCTCCAACTCTTGGACAGTCTGTGATACAACGTGACGATGGTGGATGATGTGAGACATGATGTCCCAGATGTGTTCAATCGGATTCAGGTCTGGGGAACGGACGGGCCAGTCCATAGCTTCAATGCCTTCATCTTGCAGAAACTGCTGACACACTCCAGCCACATGAGGTCTGGCATTGTCCTGCATTATGAGGAACCCAGGGCCAACTGCACCAGCATATAGTCTCACAAGGGGTCTGAGGATCTCATCTCGGTACCTAATGGCAGTCAGGCTACCTCTGGCAAGCACATGGAGGGCTGTACGGCACCTCCAAAGAAATGCCACTCCACACCATTACTGACCCACTGCCAAACCGGTCATGCTGAAGGATGTTGCAGGCAGCAGATCGCTCTCCAGACTCCAGTCTGTCACATGTTCTCAGTGTGAACCTGCTTTCATCTGTGAAGAGCACAGGGCGCCAGTGGCGAATTTGCCAGTCCTTGTGCTCTGTGGCAAATGCCAAGCGTCCTGCATGATGTTGGGCTGTGAGCATAACCCCCGGCTGTAAGCTTAACCCCCATCTGTGAATGTTGGGCACTCGGACCACCCTCATGGAGTCAGTTTCTAACCTTTTATGCAGACACATGCACAATTGTGGCCTGCTGGAGGTCATTTTGCTGGGCTCTGGCAGTGCTCCTCCTGTTCCTCCTTCACAAAGGCTGAGGTAGCAGTCCTGCTGCTGGGTTGTTGCCCTCCTATGGCCCCCTCCACGTCTCCTCGTGTACTGGCCTGTCTCCTGGGAGTGCCTCCAGCCTCTGGACACTACGCTGACAGACACAGCAAACCTTCTTGCCACAGCTCGCATTGATGTGCCATCCTGGATAAGCTGCACTACCTGAGCCACTTGTGTGGGTTGTAGAGTCCGTCTCATGCTACCACAAGTGTGAAAGCACAAGCAACATTCAAAAGTGACCAAAACATCAGTCAGAAAGCATTGGTATTGAGATGTGGTCTGTGGTCCCCACCTCCAGAACCACTCCTTTATTGAGTGTGTCTTGATAATTGCCAACAATTTCCATCTGTTGTCTATTCCATTTGCACAACAGCATGTGAAATTTATTGTCAAACAGTGTTGCTTCCTAAGTGGACAGTTTGATTTCACAGAAGTTTGATTTACTTGGATTTATATTCTCTTGTTTAAGTGTTCCCTTTATTTTTTGAGCAGTGTATATATATTGAAATGTGGGAATCATTTAGTAAAGTTTACTGGAGAGATATTTTAGCTGTCACGGAAAATAGAGGGTGAATATTCAATCTTCACAGTCCTATTTTGGTATCGTCACAAGTCTGGCATGACATTATTGTAATAGACTACCCTACCCAGAACAAAGTTCATACTGACATCAGCACATGACCGCTATCTGTTGAGATGCAGAGATATCACTAGTGGTGACTGACATGACACTTGTAACAGAACACATTGCATAGTAATTACAGTAATGTAAAAACTCATGCTTCTTTTAAATGTTCATTGAGCACCATGACCTTTTATTTACATAGCTGGTTACTTCACCGAACGGAATTGTTGTTCATTTTTTGCTGATCTTTTTTTAAATTGGTTACCACATTCAGGATTCTTACAGGGCAGCCATTTAAATGATAATGTAACCACTTGATAAGTGGTTGCTCTGAATCTGCCAGACTTATTTGCAGCAGCCCTCAGCTCTGGATAAGGTACACGCCAACTATTGGCGTGACCACTTGTCCATCTCTTGCGATCCAATTTGTACTATCTCTAGTTATTTTCTGTTGTGTTATGCGGGTTTACTTGACTGATTCACTAGGTGTTTTCTGTTCAAAGCGCAGTAAAATGATGATGAACCTTACATAATAGAGGGTATGTGTATCTGAGGCTTAGCAGTGGGCATCACTTTTGGTACCGTAGTTGCTACCTGATTTTGACTACAGAGTAGCGGTGGAGGTCTCTAAGATTACATACAACCGAATGAATGTATGTCTTTGAACTACTGTAGTTCAAGGTTGATGATCTCTTTCTTTGTGGGTTTTATATACAGTATATATACAGTATGTGTGTTTTGTTTCACTCAGCGCACATAAATGAAGGTGTCTCATTAGAGCAATACCTACTATTTTTAATATCCAAGAAGTATCATTTCTCCTTGCGGAGATTGACATGCTAAGCATGCCAAGATGAGGAGACTTAAAGCCGCAATGCTTCTCTGGGAAATATGCTAATTATGCAAATTGTCTCTTCAGAGAGGAAGAGACCTAGAACTCTAGTGCCACCTATTGGAAGGTAGCAATCCTACAAGTCAATGTCGACCCTTTAACGAGCCTTGTCACATGACTTAGGATAATAGCCAAACAAGATTCTCAATTTGAAGACACTGTGTTTCGGGGTACTGCCCCTCATCATTGCAAAGTGGAGATCTTTGCTTGGCTGAGTGAGAGGCGTCCGACCGATATCCAAGAAGTATAATTTCTCCTTGAGGAGATTGACATGCTAAGCATGCCAAGATGAGGAGACTTAAAGCCGCAATGCTCTGGGAAATATGCTAATTATGCAAATTGTCTCTTCAGAGAGGAAGAGAACTAGAACTCTAGTGCCACCTATTGGAAGGTAGCAATCCTACAAGTCAATGTCGACATAGTGTTATCATACATACTCTGAAAAAACGCCAGGAAAGCAACAATTCTGCCAGGGTATGGAAACTTTAGAGCACAGCTTTGTGTGTGTGTGTATATATATATATATATATATATATATATATATATATATATATATATATATATATATATATATATATATATATATATATACATACACTCACCGGCCACTTTATTAGGTACACCTGTCCAACTTCTTGTTAACACTTAATTTCTAATCAGCCAATCACATGGCGGCAACTCAGTGCATTTAGGCATGTAGACATGGTCAAGACAATCTCCTGCAGTTCAAACCGAGCATCAGTATGGGGAAGAAAGGTGATTTGAGTGCCTTTGAACGTGGCATGGTTGTTGGTGCCAGAAGGGCTGGTCTGAGTATTTCAGAAACTGCTGATCTACTGGGATTTTCACGCACAACCATCTCTAGGGTTTACAGAGAATGGTCCGAAAAAGAAAAAAAATCCAGTGAGCGGCAGTTCTGTGGGCGGAAATGCCTTGTTGATGCCAGAGGTCAGAGGAGAATGGGCAGACTGGTTCGAGCTGATAGAAAGGCAACAGTGACTCAAATCGCCACCCGTTACAACCAAGGTAGGCCTAAGAGCATCTCTGAACGCACAGTGCGTCGAACTTTGAGGCAGATGGGCTACAGCAGCAGAAGACCACACCGGGTACCACTCCTTTCAGCTAAGAACAGGAAACTGAGGCTACAATTTGTACAAGCTCATCGAAATTGGACAGTAGAAGATTGGAAAAACGTTGCTTGGTCTGATGAGTCTCGATTTCTGCTGCGACATTCGGATGGTAGGGTCAGAATTTGGCGTAAACAACATGAAAGCATGGATCCATCCTGCCTTGTATGGAGCATCTTTGGGATGTGCAGCCGACAAATCTGCGGCAACTGTGTGATGCCATCATGTCAATATGGACCAAAATCTCTGAGGAATGCTTCCAGCACCTTGTTGAATCTATGCCACGAAGAATTGAGGCAGTTCTGAAGGCAAAAGGGGGTCCAACCCGTTACTAGCATGGTGTACCTAATAAAGTGGCCGGTGAGTGTATATATATATATATATATATATATATATATATATATATATATATATATATATATATTATATATATATATATACACATACATATATACACTCACCGGCCACTTTATTAGGTACACCATGCTAGTAACGGGTTTGACCCCCTTTTGCCTTCAGAACTGCCTCAATTCTTCGTGGCATAGATTCAACAAGGTGCTGGAAGCATTCCTCAGAGATTTTGGTCCATATTGACATGATGGCATCACACAGTTGCCGCAGATTTGTCGGCTGCACATCCCAAAGATGCTCCATACAAGGCAGGATGGATCCATGCTTTCATGTTGTTTACGCCAAATTCTGACCCTACCATCCGAATGTCGCAGCAGAAATCGAGACTCATCAGACCAAGCAACGTTTTTCCAATCTTCTACTGTCCAATTTCGATGAGCTTGTACAAATTGTAGCCTCAGTTTCCTGTTCTTAGCTGAAAGGAGTGGTACCCGGTGTGGTCTTCTGCTGCTGTAGCCCATCTGCCTCAAAGTTTGACGCACTGTGCGTTCAGAGATGCTCTTAGGCCTACCTTGGTTGTAACGGGTGGCGATTTGAGTCACTGTTGCCTTTCTATCAGCTCGAACCAGTCTGCCCATTCTCCTCTGACCTCTGACATCAACAAGGCATTTCCGCCCACAGAACTGCCGCTCACTGGATTTTTTTTCTTTTTCGGACCATTCTCTGTAAACCCTAGAGATGGTTGTGCGTGAAAATCCCAGTAGATCAGCAGTTTCTGAAATACTCAGACCAGCCCTTCTGGCACCAACAACCATGCCACGTTCAAAGGCACTCAAATCACCTTTCTTCCCCATACTGATGCTCGGTTTGAACTGCAGGAGATTGTCTTGACCATGTCTACATGCCTAAATGCACTGAGTTGCCGCCATGTGATTGGCTGATTAGAAATTAAGTGTTAACAAGAAGTTGGACAGGTGTACCTAATAAAGTGGCCGGTGAGTGTACATACATATATATATATATATATATATATATATATATATATATATATATATATATATATATATATATATATATATATATATATATATATATATATATATATATATATATAGGAAAACTGACTGGACAGCAATCTAGTCTGAACTGGTGCATAACCAAAAAAGTCTTACGTAGCAAATAGATCAATGGCTGCACTCAACTGTACTTAAGCAAGGAAATGTGCGATACATGAAATGTGAATAGCTTAATGGCTTGTGAAATCTATGAAAAAACACATGAGATGCTTAGCACAAGATTTGGCCAAAAAATGTGAGCCCATCCACCAATTGTCAAGGTAATCTCAGATCGGATGGGTCCCTGACCTCTCTGCCTAGTGTGAACACTTACCTATGGCTAATAACATGGTAAAGCCTGCATTTATAGGAAGGTCGGAACCAACTGTGTTTGGATGTAATTAAAATCACAGCATGGTGAAGGGTGGGGCGTTCAAGTCAGAAAAAATAGTACATAGTAAATATAGGAAAACTATACTGTGTGTATATATATATATATATATGTGTATATATATATATATATATATATATATATATATATATATATATATATATATATATATATATATATATATATATATATATATAGAAGACCCTGCAGGAAATCGACAGAGCACAGACTATAGTGAGCAGCACCTCTTTTCTTACATGCAGTAACTAGTCCTCATGGCACTTCTCTAATGTACACATTATGATCGCTAACCATAGGAATGTTATGATTCACACCTACGAAACAAGACTCTTATAATAATAATGGACTAGTCAAACAGGTTGTAGTTATAAATATCTGGTATATTTGCTTTCAGCAATTCATTTATGCTATACACCTTTGTGAACTTTTTTTTATGAATGGAATAATGTATATATGGGTATATTGGCGAGACAAAGAGGGTATTTTACACATATTAAAAACATTAAGGAAATGCTTAAATCACATCTGATCTCGATGAATAAAAAAATTAAGTCACTCATTGAAAACAATTGAGCAGTGGATTCCAAATTGCCCCAAAAATCAAAGTAAAAAAATGAAATTACAGAAGGATCCACCTTGCTTGAATTTCATCAAGCAACTCTGACAATGTCTGTTTCTTACAGCAGTCAGGGGATCCATCATCTATCCTAAGGACCCTTCATGGCCATGTCTCCCCAGACCATCAATGACCCAATGCCAAACCAGCATGCTGGACCATGTTGCAGAGAAATTAAACGTTCTCCAGACTTCCACATTTGTCTCATGTGTTTAGTGTGAGCCAACTCTCTGTGAAGAGAACAGTATGCCAATTTTTGTGCAGTTTTTTTTCTGCCCACTCTTCCATAAAGGCCACCTCTATGTAGTGTACAGCTTATTGTGGTAGGATGGATGGATACTCCAATCTTTGCTTGGGAATTCTGCAGCTCCATCAGAGTTACCTTTGGTCTCTGTACTGCCTCTTGGATTAATGCCCTTGTCAGGGCTGAGAGTTTTGGTGGGTGGCCCTCGCTTGGCTGGTTTGTTGTGGTACTGTGTCCTTTCCATTTGATGATAATGGATTTGATGGTGCTTTGGTGGTTCATCAGAGATGGGGATATTTTTTTAGAACCCAACCTTGGCTTGTACTTCTCAACAAAGTCCCTGACTTGTTTGGAGATCTCCTTAGTCTTCTGGTGTTGTTTGGTTAGTGGTGCCTCTCACAACCTATAGTTACATCTTAGGTTGTGTATCCCCTTTGATGTGGGCCCCGATGCTGAGTCTGCATGTTTTTCAGCACATGACAGCTGATTTAATCAGCTGTCATGTGCACCTAACACCCAGAGGTCACGATTCACCCGCGGCTGTTAACATATCAGGATTATTAGTCAATTTCTTTTATAAAGTTATGCCAAATTTCATTTTTGATAGGGGAAATATAATTTTTGAGCTGGTTGGATAAGAGCTCTTGGCAATAAATGGCCACATTTTTTACCAGAATTTTCTGCCACTGAAGGTAGTGTTTATATATTTGGTCCATCAGGGTTTTCACCTCAATTTGTGTCACAAGCAAGTCACGTAGTATTGCTGAGGAACATGCAGGTTTATGTTAAAAGGATTCAATCTTCTAAAAGATCTTTTACATTCTGGATCATTTCTGTTTTCAGGCATGAGTCATGTTTAAACAATATTCCTCTAAATATACATTTTAGTGCTTCCCCTTTATCGTTAGGGCAATAATATATGTGTGGTAATCTTTGAAATTGTTGATAGTGTTTTTATTATGTCGAATGCAAATTATGTCGAATGCAAGTTGGATTGAGTAAAATAAATTTATTTAACTTCCTGAATCTGATTGGTTTGGAGAGTGAGGGGCTAAAATGAGAACAAAATACTGAAAGTGTGATCAGACCACAGAATTGCCCCAATATCTGCTTCTTTCTGCCATGATAGTCCATGGCGTTACACCAAGATATAATCAAGTCGACTATGTGTTGTGAGGATGAGAAAAAAAATACTAGTATCTGATAGGGTGCCATGGATCATGTAATTCAGGCTGGAGAAAGGGAAGTTTCACCTTCCTAATTGGCAAGTATTAGGCTTCTTTTACATACAACGGTTTTTTTGCGGGCCGTATTGCCGCAATTTTCAAGGTCTGCCGCAATAACGGACCGCAAAAAACTTGCGGATCTCCGTTTTTCGGGTTTCCAATACTATAGAAATAGTATTGGAAAAAAAGGCATTCTGCAAAACAGGAAGTCACGGTGCACCGCAAAAACAAGCTTCCGTTGTTTTTGCGGCCCCATTGATTTTCAATGGGGGCTGTGTCTGTAAGCCGTGAAAAAGATCGAGCAGGCTCGATCTTTTTTCACAGCTGTAAATATGGCCCTCACGGCCAAACAGCACACCGTGAAATTATTGGGGCTGCAAAAACGGGCCGCAAAACAACGGTATGTGTAAAAGAAGCCTTATAGAGAGGCTTTTTCTGTGTCATTACTCAGAGTTGGATAAAAGGTCAGATTAAGCTTTGCACAAGGAATTGTCATTCCCGGCAAAATTGGAGAGCTATATCTATTAGGTTGAGAACAATTTATTTGGCCTATACAGCATCATCACATTCCTGTCACACTGGGTGAAGGATAAATAAGTGCACAACAACGGGGAAAGTGAGGGGGAGCTCAAGCACTAGGGAAGTGGGGAGTGTAGACTCCTAGGCAGATCTAAAATCACCTTGTCTGCCATAACCGTCCCTATATAGGTCCTGCACCTATCGTCGAGCAGGACCCTAATCCACGCTTGACCCTAGTGATAGTCGCGGGTTAGGGAGTTGATGGGATGACTAGTCAGTCTCCACTACAACTAAAGAAAGAGAGGGTAGATGAACGAGGGGAACGCTTAGCTTGAGAAGACAACCGAGATGTCATGATAGCAATCCTCAAGAATCCTCTGAGAAGGAACTAACCGACTGTTAGTACTTCCAACTAGGGTTAAAGGTAGAAATCGGTCACAGGAGCGCTGAAAGGAGACACTGACAATGGATGAAGTTTAGCCACCGGAGTACTTCCAACTAGACAGAGACACGTAAGCTCTAACACCAGCACTATGATTCAGCAATTGAATGTATTAAACCTACCACACAGGTGTGTAATTAACCGCAGAAGGTGGAGGTAACTGTTGGGTCTTAGAGGTAGAAGGATATCACTCCATTACTTGAGCTAATTGCAAAGAGCCACAGCCGGATCCAGGATGACTGTCTGTCACTCCTGACAAAAAACTGACTGGCACATCCAGACTAGTGTGAATAGGTGCATACCAGGAGGAGCTACCTCCATATACAATATACAAAAAAAGGTTGCACTCTATCATACTAAAGCGTGTCAATTTGGAATATGTGAAACTTTAATAGCAATACGGCTTTGGAGGATTAGGAAAATAGTCTCAGTCTGATGGGTCCCTGGCCTGTGTGAATACCTCTCTAAGGCTGATGACTGAATTACTGGGTGAATGTGGACACCTCTGTCAGCAATGCCTTTTTTTATGCGTAAGTAGGGACCTGCTGTAATTAAAATCACCACCTGGTGGAGGGCGGAGTGCTCGGTCAGTAAGCTAACATACAAAAGACCAAAAACTGACTGATACATCCAGACTAGTGTGAGTAGGTGCATACCAGCTACCTCCATATACAATATACAAAAAAAGTTGCACTCTATCATGCTAAAGCTTGTCAATTAGGAATATGTGAAATTTGAATAGCAATACGGCTTTGGAGGATTAGGAAAAACATGACATGCTTTAGCTGTGTGCGCTGATACAGTTACAGTTGGAAAAAGCCTGCTGTACTGTCTTCAGATTCTCGGGACGGTCCCAATTGAGTACAGAACCTTTTCCAGATCCATCCGAAAGCCCGAAGATGACAACAGGTACCCCAAAAACTGCACCTCCTGGACGGCGAAAACATTTCTCTAGTTTGACATAAAGCTTATTTTCCCTTTATATCTGAAGCACCTGTTTCACATGCCCCCGATGTGTCTCCAAATCAGATGAATAAACCAAAATATCATCCAGATAGACCACTATAAACATGCCCACCAAATGATGGAAAATATCATTAATGAAATGCTGGAACACCACTGGTGCCTTGGTCAGACCGAAAGGCATAACCAGACTCTCAAACTGTCCCTCAGGGGTATTGAACGCCGTTTTCCATTCATCCCTTTCCTGATTCTAACCAGGTTATAGGCCCCCCTTAAGTCCAACTTGGAGAAAATGTTAGCCCCCACCACCTTTGAAATCAGGAATCAGAAGAAGAGGATATGGATCTCAGATAGTCATTAGATTCAATTCGCGGAAATCTAAACAGTAACGGAGACCACCATCTTTCTTTTTCACAAAAAAGTTTAGCTCCAGGAGTCAGATTAATAGGACAGTCATATGCCCGATGGGGGGCAAATCCTGACCTTCTCAGAAAATACGTCCTCAAAGCCTGATGTAAGGTCCCTGTAGATATTGCAGAAAGAGAAATATTTAGGCAGTTATCATGACAGTAATCTCTCCATTCCACAATTTCTCTGGATTGCCAATCCACAGTCGGATTATGCTTCACCAACCAGGGTAACCCCAGAATTATTGGAGTGGGGAGACCCTCCAGAATATAACAAGGAATTACCTCATATTGAAAAAAAAAAACACCCGCAGTATGACATTATATACAATCTGAGTGAGAACTTTCTGTGCAAGTGGTTCTGAGTCGGTGGCATAAATAGGAATAGGCTTAGCTAAGGTAGAGCAAGCAAGCCCATGAGTTCTAGCAAACTCCACATCAACCATACTGACTCCAGCTCCACTGTCTACAAACACAGACATTTTCTCAGTCATGCACTCTAGCACCACCTCTGCCGTCAGAACAAAGCAAGAATTACAGGTTGAAGATGAGCATACTCCTTGATTATCAAACTTCAGGCTCCCAAGGGTTAATCGAGTCCCTTTTTGTTTATAAATCAAAAGGACAGGCTCCAATAAAATGTCCCTTCCGCCCACAAATAAAACACCTTTTCTTGCGAATATCGGGAGAGACATAAGACGCGGAAGCACCTCCTAACTGCATGGGTTCCTCTAACTCCATAAGCATAGGTTCACCCCTGGCCTGTCCCCCTGACACAGGGGTATTGTCCCAGGAAAAGGGCTCAGGAGAAGGTGGTCTTACCCATCTACAGTATCCTGCAGGCGTCTATCCACCCATATAGCCAATGACATGGCAGCCTCCAGTACACTGCCAAAGCATATTTTAACCTTTCAGTAAGACCTTGACAATATTGGCTTCTAAGAGCCAGGTCATTCCATTTGGTATCGGTTGTCCACCTGCGGAATTCAGAGCTATAAGTCTCCACTGAATGATTCCCTTGCTGACGGCGGGGATGGAGCCTTGTTTCTGCCAAGGAAATACGGTCAGAGCCATTATAGATAAGGGCTAAAGCCCTGAAAAACTCTTCTATGGACTGGAGACAAATAGAACCATGTGTCAAATAAAAAGCCCAGGATTGAGGATCCCTTTGCAAGAGTGAAATCACAATTACAAAAGTGTATGGCTCATGTCAATGTCACGCTAGGTGACCTACCGCACAGGTGTGTAATTAGCAGCAGAAGGTGGAGGTAACTGTTGGGTCCTAGAGGGAGAAGGATATCTCTCCATAACAGAGATGCAAAAATCAAGAAGGTGCTTGTGCTAATCGCAAAGACCTTCAACAGATGGATCCAAGATGACTGTCTGTCTAAATTCTCAATCAGTTTGACTTTGAAGTGTGGGAGGAAACTGGAGTACCCGGAGGAACCCCAAACACGGGGAGAAATACAAACTCCTCACTGAGCTTGAACTTTGTGGGATATGAACCCAGGACCCGAGCGCTGTAAAGCAACAAATTGCACCTGGCCTTGGCTAGGGACATAGCCATTCATTATAGTGATAATGTTGTTTTCAATTCATAGGACAAGTATCATGTTTGCTGCCTCGGGGTCCGTAAAGCAACTGAGAACTTGACGAGTCAGATTTCTATGATTAACGATACTTGTACTCCTTTCTTTTAGACTGGGGATTATTGCGTAAGTGCCAGGGGTTTCAATGTCGGTTTGCAGGTTTTCTTTAACCTCTTAACGACCGCCAATAAACCTTTTTTCGGAGGTCATTAAGGGGCCTTAATCCTTTACACTTCATTTTTTACCTCATTAAGTAAATAACGCAGCCCAACAGGTGAAAATGCAGCAGATGTCAACTGTATGTTCTAAGAAACAACCTGCTGATACCGCTACAATTAGTTTTTGGAACGTTTGTAGCTGTTTAGTCCCTTATTGCCATTTTCTAGGGCAGCAGCTGAATTCAAATGGTTGACAGAGGGGGAGGGCTCCCTCTTTAAACCTATAGGGTCCACGCAAGTGCAGTCATGGGTCCCGACAACTGTAATGACACCCGAAGCCCAGTGATGGTCTCTGAGTGCATCCTTGGCCCAGAGGGGAATCCACATCTCACTCAATCACTCAGCTTTCCCAAGCAACTGACAGGTACAGATCTTGCATTCTGGCAGATACAGGGTAGCAACCAGGCTATACCTTCCCTCTTTAAGGTTGTGGGTACACTTAAAGCAGCAAGCAACAAATTGTACCACTTTCTCACCATGAGCTCTAGTTTTTGAGATACAGAAAATATACCATATACATTATATATATATATATATATATATATATACACATTACTCCGCTCCCTATATAAGATCAGGATATTTTAATGCAGTGTTTAAATTAATATCTTTTTAGCAAAATATTCAAATTTGAGAGTCCTCAGTGGTAGATATCTTTTAACCCCTTCACTGCTTTGTACGTAGGATACATCCAGACGATTTTGTGCAAACGGTGAGCGACCGTGATTACCACCAGTTGTCAACTGATTCACACCTAGCACAGCTCCTGGCATTTTAACCCCTTAAATTCTGCAATAGCAGCATTTAGCGAGCAAGCAGAGGGAAGAAAGCTATGTCGTTGCCATGGTGACTCAATGTAGTCATAATGACATCCAGGTCACCAGGCACTAGGAAGTTAGTTAGATCAGATGCAGTGCATGATGCAACTAACTTGCATCTGCAGGGCTGACAGGTTATAAGGTGCAGCAATGCTCCTGCATTGCTATACCATATAACTGCGAACAGACTGCAGAAAATGAAAGTCCTATAGTGGGACTAAGTAAAAAAAAGTTAAAGAAAAAACTAAAAACAAAAAGCTGAAAAATTATATATATTTTTTTTTAATAAAAAAAAATAGTAATATAAAAAAGAAGAAAATATATATTTTTATTATTATGATTTTGTGATTTTAAAAAATACATATTTTTACAGCTTTTTTTTTTTACTTTATTATATACAGGTCCTTCTCAAAAAATTAGCATATAGTGTTAAATTTCATTATTTACCATAATGTAATGATTACAATTAAACTTTCATATATTATAGATTCATTATCCACCAACTGAAATTTGTCAGGTCTTTTATTGTTTTAATACTGATGATTTTGGCATACAACTCCTGATAACCCAAAAAACCTGTCTCAATAAATTAGCATATCAAGAAAAGGTTCTCTAAACGACCTATTACCCTAATCTTCTGAATCAACTAATTAACTCTAAACACATGCAAAAGATACCTGAGGCTTTTAAAAACTCCCTGCCTGGTTCATTACTCAAAACCCCCATCATGGGTAAGACTAGCGACCTGACAGATGTCAAGAAGGCCATCATTGACACCCTCAAGCAAGAGGGTAAGACCCAGAAAGAAATTTCTCAACAAATAGGCTGTTCCCAGAGTGCTGTATCAAGGCACCTCAATGGTAAGTCTGTTGGAAGGCAAAAATGTGGCAGAAAACGCTGTACAACGAGAAGAGGTGACCGGACCCTGAGGAAGATTGTGGAGAAGGACCGATTCCAGACCTTGGGGAACCTGAGGAAGCAGTGGACTGAGTCTGGTGTGGAAACATCCAGAGCCACCGTGCACAGGCGTGTGCAGGAAATGGGCTACAGGTGCCGCATTCCCCAGGTAAAGCCACTTTTGAACCATAAACAGCGGCAGAAGCGCCTGACCTGGGCTACAGAGAAGCAGCACTGGACTGTTGCTAAGTGGTCCCAAGTACTTTTTTCTGATGAAAGCAAATTTTGCATGTCATTCGGAAATCAAGGTGCCAGAGTCTGGAGGAAGACTGGGGAGAAGGAAATGCCAAAATGCCTGAAGTCCAGTGTCAAGTACCCAGTCAGTGATGGTGTGGGGTGCCATGTCAGCTGCTGGTGTTGGTCCACTGTGTTTCATCAAGGGCAGGGTCAATGCAGCTAGCTATCAGGAGATTTTGGAGCACTTCATGCTTCCTGGCACCTGCTCACAGTGCCAAAACCACTGGTAAATGGTTTACTGACCATGGTATTACTGTGCTCAATTGGCCTGCCAACTCTCCTGACCTGAACCCCATAGAGAATCTGTGGGATATTGTGAAGAGAAAGTTGAGAGACGCAAGACCCAACACTCTGGATGAGCTTAAGGCCGCCATTGAAGCATCCTGGGCCTCCATAACATCTCAGCAGTGTCACAGGCTGATTGCCTCCATGCCACGCCGCATTGAAGCAGTCATTTCTGCCAAAGGATTCCCGACCAAGTATTGAGTGCATAACTGAACATTATTATTTGATGTTTTTTTTGTTTGTTATTAAAAAACACTTTTATTTGAGTGGACGGGTGAAATATGCTAATTTATTGAGACAGGTTTTTTGGGTTATCAGGAGTTGTATGCCAAAATCATCAGTATTAAAACAATAAAAGACCTGACAAATTTCAGTTGGTGGATAATGAATCTATAATATATGAAAGTTTAATTGTAATCATTACATTATGGTAAATAATGAAATTTAACACTATATGCTAATTTTTTGAGAAGGACCTGTATATTTGGTTTTGCCGCGTCTGGAACGACCCAACCTATAAAACTGTCCCACCATATAACCCCTTTAGTGAACATCATAAAAAAAACGAGGCAAAAAAAGATGCTTTATCATCATACCGCCAAACAAAAAGTTGAATAAAACAAGATCAAAACGACAAATGTAAATAAAAATGGTATTGCTGAAAACGTCATCTTGTCCTGCTAAAAACAAACCACTATACAGCTCAATCATAAAAAAATAAAAACTTAAAGCACCAAAACATAAAAAAAATATAAATGTGGTATCACTGTAATTTTACCATAGGTGTAACAGCATAAAAAAAACCTAAAAAAAAAATCCTGAATTCCTGGTGTTTGTTCATTCTGCCTTCCAAAAAATGAAATAGAAAGCGATCAGAAAATGTCATGTGCCCGAAAATGGTAACAATAAAAATGTGAACTCGTCTCACAAAAAAACAAGCCGTTCACATGACTCGGCAGAATAATGGAAAAATTATAGCTCTCAAAATATGGTGATGCAAAAATTTGTTTTTTTTTTTTTTTTTTTTAAAGTGCCTTGTTTACACTCCATGACAGAAGTTATGTCGCTTATCTATGTTATGTAAAGAAAAGCTTATAACCTGATGTTAAATTCAATCATTGACTGTATAAATTATTCTTTTGAAAGCTGAAATCCTCCAAAATGTGGTTTAGGTTAAGAAAATAAATTGGCATCAATGCAGAAATATTGATCAGTTAATGGACACAGAATGAACAGATTTTGGCAAGACAAAAGTTTTGTCGCCTGGTCATATACTGCACCCAATCCTAGTTTACATCCTCACCTGTGCTCAGTAAATGATCGGTTAATTAGTGTGTGTGTGTATAAAAAGAAACCCAGCACCCCAGACCTTCAATTTAACTGCAACTTGAGCTCTGACAACATGCCAAAAATCCACCCTGTGACCAAAGCCTGGATTATCAAGAGGCTGAAGACCAGATCCATTGCAGTGGTGGCTGGCACCTTTAATGTGTCTCAGCGTCAAGTACAAAGAATTAAAAAAAGATTTGAAGAGACTGTAGATGTGTTTGACAAGTCCAGGTCCGGCAGACCCTGCAAGACAACTGCTCAGGAGGAACGTTTGTTGGTTAGAAAATCCAAAGCAAGCCCCTCTTCCACTGCAGCAGAGCTCCTACAGGCCTGGTCACCTCAAGTCCCTGTGTCAACTAGAACAAATTGCAGGATTCTGTCTCGAAATGGTCTCCATGGTCAAATCAGTGCCCAGAAGCCAGCACTAAACAAAAGGCAAATAAAAAACCGTGTGGCATTTGCAAAGTCCCACAGCCTGCTAAACAGATGGACGCTGGAAAAGTGGCAGAAGGTGGATTTCTCTGATGAATCTTCAGTAGAATTACACCACAGCCGCCGCAAATACTGCAGGAGACCTACTGGAGCCCGTATGGATCCAAAATACACCCAGAAAACAGTTAAATTTTGTGGTGGAAAGATCATGGTCTGGGGTTACATTCAGTACGGGGGGTGTGCAAAACATTTGCAATTTGGAAGGCAATATCAATAGCCTAAAATATCAAGAACTACTAGCTACCTCTTATATTCCAAATCATAAAAGGGCTCAAATTCTGCAGCAGAATGATGCTCCATCTCATTCATCCATCTCTACAACAAAGTTCCTCCAGGCAAAAAAGATCAAGGTGCTCAAGGACTGGCCAGTCCATGAACATCATTGAGCATGTTTGGGGTAGGATGAAAGAGGAAGCTTGGAAGACAAAACCAAAGAATCTAGATGAACTCTGGGAGGCATGTAAGACTGCATTATTTGCTATTCCTGATTACTTCATTAATAAATTGAATGAATCATTGTTGAACCGCATGGATGCAGTCCTTCAAGCTCATGGAAGTCACACAAAATATTAAATATGACTCTAATAGCACCACAACTTCATTCACCAATGTTATGCAACATCTATTTGTTTTTTTAAGTTAATTATTTGTTTGAATATCACATTACTTTCTGTGGGCGACAAGACTTTTGTCTTGCCAAAATCTGACCTTTCTGTGTCCATTAACTGATCAATATGTCTGCATTGATGCCAATTTATTTTCTTAACCTTTACCACATGTCGGAGGGTTTCAGCTTTCAAAAGAATAATTTATACAACCAATGGATGAATTTAACGTCAGGAATTTTATTTACATAACTGTCATGGTTCCCAATGGCAAGGGAACGTAAGAAACATATAAGTAACGAACGAGCTCTCGGGTGATGGAAACTCGAGTTGACCGTGAGCTAAATCTACCACACAACTAACAGTAGCCAGGAAGCATACCTACGGCTTCATATATGCCACGCGCCAGCCGGAGGACTAACTACGCCTGGTAGAGGAAGAAACAGACCTGGCTTACCTCTAGGGAAATCCCCCAAAAGATGATAGCAGCCCCCCACATGTAATAACGGTGAATTAAGAGGAAAAGACATACACAGTATGAAAGTAGATTTAGCAAAGAGAGGTCCACTTACTAGATAGCAGAAGGATACAAAAGAGGACTTCACGGTCAACTGAAAACCCTTTCAAAAAACCATCCTGAAATTACTTTAAGACTCCTGTGTCAACTCATGACACAGGAGTGGCAATTTCAGCCCGCAAGAGCTTCCAGCTACAGAGAATTACAAAAACTGCAAACTGGACAAAAGGTACAAAACAAAAGGACAAAGTCCACTTAGCTGATCAGCAGACTAGTAGCAGGAACATGCAACCGAAGGCTCTGGTTACAATGATGACCGGCAAGGAAATGACTGGAGAGCAAGGCTAAATAGGAAACTCCCAAACACTGATGGAAGCAGGTGAACAGAAGCAGCAAAGTGCAAACAAGTCACCAGTACCACCAGCAACCACCAGGGGAGCCCAAAAAGCGGATACACAACAGTACCCTCCCCTTAAGGAGGGGGCACCGAACCCTCACAAGAACCGCCAGGGCGATCTGGATGAGCCCTATGAAAGGCACGAACCAAATCCGAGGCATGAACATCAGAGGCAGTTACCCAAGAATTATCTTCCTGACCATAGCCTTTCCATTTAACCAGATATTGAAGTCTCCGTCTGGAAATACGGGAGTCCAAGATCTTCTCTACGACGTACTCCAATTCACCCTCCACCAGCACAGGAGCAGGAGGTTCAGTAGAAGGAACCACCGGTACCTCATATCTCCGCAACAACGACCGATGGACCACATTATGGATAGCGAAAGATGCCGGGAGGTCCAAACGAAAGGAAACAGGGTTAAGAATCTCCAAAATCCTATAAGGACCGATGAACCGAGGCTTAAATTTGGGAGAAGAAACCCTCATAGGGACAAAACGGGAAGACAACCACACCAAGTCCCCAACGTGAAGGTGGGGACCAACACGACGACGACGGTTAGCAAACTGCTGAGTCCTCTCCTGGGACAATTCCAAATTATCCACCACTTGTCCCCAAATCCGATGCAACCGATCCACCACCGCATCCACTCCAGGACAATCCGAAGATTCAACCTGACCAAATGAAAAACGCGGATGAAACCCTGAATTGCAAAAGAAAGGAGAAACCAAAGTGGCAGAACTAGCCCGATTATTAAGAGCAAACTCCGCCAACGACAGAAAGGCAACCCAATCATCCTGATCCGCAGACACAAAACACCTCAAATAAGTCTCCAAAGTTTGATTAGTTCGCTCCGTCTGGCCATTGGTCTGAGGATGGAATGCAGACGAAAAGGACAAATCAATGCCCAACCTGGCACAGACTGCCCGCCAAAATCTAGACACGAACTGGGTACCCCTGTCAGAAACGATGTTTTCCGGAATACCATGCAAGCGAACCACATTTTGAAAAAACAGAGGGACCAACTCAGATGAGGAAGGCAACTTAGGCAATGGCACCAAATGAACCATTTTAGAAAAACGGTCACACACCACCCAGATGACAGACATCTTCTGAGAAACAGGGAGATCCGAGATAAAGTCCATAGAGATGTGCGTCCAAGGCCTCTTCGGAATAGGCAAGGGCAACAACAACCCACTAGCCCTAGAACAACAAGGCTTGGCCCGAGCACACACATCGCAAGACTGCACAAAAACACGCACATCTCGAGACAGGGAAGGCCACCAGAAGGATCTAGCCACCAAATCTCTGGTGCCAAAAATTCCCGGATGACCTGCCAGAGTAGAAGAATGAACTTCCAAGATGACTCTAGTGGTCCACTCGTCAGGAACAAACAGTCTACCAGACGGACAACGATCAGGTCTATCCGCCTGAAATTCTTGCAAAGCACGTCGCAAATCTGGAGAGACAGCAGACAAAACCACTCCATCCTTAAGGACACCAGCAGGTTCAGAATTCCCAGGAGAGTCAGGCTCAAAACTCCTAGAAAGAGCATCTGCTTTCACATTCCTAGAACCCGGTAAGTACGAGACCACAAAATTAAACCGGGAAAAGAACAACGACCAACGTGCCTGTCTAGGATTCAGGCGCCTGGCAGACTCCAAATAAATTAAATTCTTGTGATCAGTCAAAACTACCACCTGATGTCTGGCACCCTCAAGCCAATGACGCCACTCCTCAAATGCCCACTTCATGGCCAAAAGCTCCCGATTACCAACATCATAGTTTCGCTCGGCGGCCGAAAATTTTCGCAAAAAGAACGCACAAGGTCTCATCACTGAGCAGTCGGAACTTTTCTGCGACAAAACCGCCCCCGCTCCGATCTCGGAAGCATCGACCTCAACCTGAAAGGGAAGAGAAACATCAGGCTGGCGCAACACAGGGGCAGACAAAAAGCGGCGCTTAAGCTCCCGAAAGGCCTCCACGGCAGCAGGGGACCAATCGGCAACATCAGCACCCTTTTTAGTCAAATCCGTCAGAGGTTTAGCAACGCCAGAAAAACCAGCTATAAATCGACGATAAAAATTAGCAAAGCCCAAGAATTTCTGGAGACTCTTCAGAGAAGTAGGCTGCGTCCAGTCGTAAATAGCCCGAACCTTGACAGGATCCATCTCAATAGAAGAAGGGGAAAAAATATACCCCAAAAATGAAATTTTTTGAACCCCAAAAACACACTTTGAACCCTTTACACACAAAGAATTCTCCCGCAAAACCTGAAAAACCCTCCTGACCTGCTGAACATGAGACTCCCAGTCATCAGAAAAAATCAAAATATCATCCAAGTACACAATCATAAATTTATTCAAATATTCACGGAAAATATCATGCATTAAGGACTGAAAGACAGAAGGTGCATTAGAAAGGCCGAAAGGCATTACCAAATACTCAAAATGGCCCTCAGGCGTATTAAATGCGGTCTTCCACTCATCCCCCTGCTTAATTCGCACCAAATTATACGCCCCACGAAGATCAATCTTAGAGAACCACTTAGCCCCCCTTATGCGAGCAAACAAATCAGTCAGCAAAGGCAACGGATACTGATATTTGACTGTAATTTTATTCAGGAGACGATAATCAATACAAGGCCTCAGAGAGCCATCCTTTTTAGAGACAAAGAAAAAACCGGCTCCTAAAGGTGATGAAGAAGGACGAATATGTCCCTTTTCCAGGGACTCCTTAATATACTCACGCATAGCAGCATGTTCAGGTACAGATAGGTTAAACAAACGACCCTTTGGAAATTTACTGCCAGGAATCAGATCTATGGCGCAATCACAATCCCTGTGAGGAGGGAGTGAACCAATCTTAGGCTCTTCAAAAATATCACGATAATCAGACAAAAATGCCGGAATCTCAGATGGAATAGATGACGAAATGGACACCATAGGAGTGTCCCCATGAGCCCCCCGACATCCCCAGCTTAACACAGACATAGCCTTCCAGTCAAGGACTGGGTTATGAGACTGTAACCATGGTAATCCAAGCACCAAAACATCATGTAAATTGTACAACACAAGGAAGCGAATCACCTCCTGATGGTCTGGAGTCATACGCATAGTCACTTGCGTCCAGAACTGTGGTTTATTACAAGCCAAAGGTGTAGAATCAATACCCTTCAGAGGTATAGGGACTTCCAGAGGCTCTAAATCAAACCCACAGCGCCTGGCAAAGGACCAGTCCATAAGACTCAGAGCGGCGCCAGAGTCCACATAGGCATCCACGGTAATAACTGATAATGAACAAATCAAGGTTACAGACAAAATAAATTTGGACTGTAAAGTGCCAATTGAAATGGACTTGTCAACCTTCCTAGTACGCTTAGAGCATGCCAATATAACATGAGCAGAATCACCACAATAGAAGCATAACCCATTTTTACGCCTATAATTCTGCCGCTCGCTTCTGGACATAACTCTGTCACATTGCATTTTCTCTGGCGTCTCTTCAGAAGATACCGCCAAATGGTGCACGGGTTTGCGCTCCTGCAAACGCCGATCAATCTGAATTGCCATTGTCATGGACTCATTCAGACCTGTAGGCGCAGGGAACCCGACCATAACATCTTTAACGGCATCAGAAAGGCCCTCTCTGAAATTTGCCACTAAGGCGCACTCATTCCACTGAGTAAGCACAGACCACCTATGAAATTTTTGGCAGTATATCTCCACTTCATCTTGCCCTTGAGATAGGGCTATCAAAGCTTTTTCAGCTTGAATCTCCAAATTAGGTTCCTCATAAAGCAACCCTAAAGCCAGGAAAAACGCATCCACATTGAGCAACGCAGGATCCCCTGGTGCCAATGAAAATGCCCAATTTTGAGGGTCACCTCGCAGCAAAGAGATTACAATCTTAACCTGCTGGACAGGATCTCCTGAGGAGTGAGGTCTGAGAGAAAGGAATAATTTACAATTATATTTGAAATTCAAAAACCGAGATCTATCTCCGGAAAACACCTCTGGTGTAGGGATTTTAGGTTCAGAAATAGGAGCATGTATAACAAAATCTTGTAAATTTTGAACCTTCGTAGCAAGATTATTTAAACCTGCAGCCAAACTCTGAGGATCCATCTTTAAACAGGTGAGCTCAGAGCCATTCAAGGATTATAAGGAGAGAAAGGCAAAGTGTCATGTTCTCAATGGCAAGAGAACATAGCATCAGCATATATAGGAACTAGCTCTTGGAAGATGGGAACTGAGCTGACCATGAACTAAACCTAACGCACAACTAGCAGTGGCCGGGTAGCATGCCTACGTTGATTCTAGATGCCCAGCTCCAGCCGGAGGACTAAATAATGCTAGCAGAGGAAAATATTAGTCCTAGCTCACCTCTAGAGAAATACCCCGAAAGGAGACAGAGGCCCCCCACATGTATTGGCGGTGAATTAAGATGAAATAACAAACGTAGTATGAAAATAGGTTTAGCAAATTTGAGGTCCACTTACTACATAGCAGAAGACAGAAAGGACACTTTCATGGTCAGCTGAAAACCCTATCAAAACACCATCCAGAAATTACTTTAAAACTCTGGCATTAACTCATAACACCAGAGTGGCAATTCCTGTTCACAAGAGCTTTCCAGACACAGTAACGAAACTACAGCTGTGAACTGGAACAAAAATGCAAAAACAAACATGGACAAGAGTCCAACTTATCTAGTAGTTGTCTAGGAGCAGGAACAAGCACAGAGAGGCTTCTGATAACATTGTTGACCGGCAAGCAACTAACAGAGCAGCAAGGTTATATAGCGACTCCCACATCTTGATGGGAACAGGTGAACAGAGAAGATGAAGACACCAGTTCAATTCCACCAGTAGCCACCGGGGGAGCCCAGAATCCAAATTCACAACAGTACCCCCCCCTCAAGGAGGGGGCACCGAACCCTCACCAGAACCACCAGGGCGATCAGGATGGGCCCTATGAAAGGCACGAACCAAATCAGAGGCATGAACATCAGATGCATTCACCCAAGAATTATCCTCCTGGCCGTATCCCTTCCACTTGACCAGATACTGGAGTCTCCGTCTGGAAACACGAGAGTCTAAGATTTTCTCCACAACGTACTCCAACTCACCCTCAACCAACACCGGAGCAGGAGGCTCAACGGAAGGCACAACCGGTACCTCATACCTGCGCAATAATGACCGATGAAAAACGTTATGAATAGAAAAGGATGCAGGGAGGTCCAAACGGAAGGAAACAGGGTTAAGAATCTCCAATATCTTATACGGGCCGATGAACCGAGGCTTAAACTTAGGAGAAGAGACCCTCATAGGGACAAAACGAGAAGACAACCACACCAAATCCCCAACACAAAGCCGAGGACCAACACGACGGTGGCGGTTGGCAAAAAGCTGAGTCTTCTCCTGGGACAACCTCAAATTGTCCACCACCTGCCCCCAGATCTGATGCAATCTCTCCACCACAGCATCCACTCCAGGACAATCCGAAGATTCCACCTGACCAGAGGAAAATCGAGGATGAAACCCCGAATTACAGAAAAACGGGGACACCAAAGTGGCAGAGCTGGCCCGATTATTGAGAGCGAACTCTGCCAATGGCAAAAAAGCAACCCAATCATCCTGGTCAGCAGACACAAAACACCTCAGATATGTCTCCAGGGTCTGATTAGTCCGCTCGGTCTGGCCATTCGTCTGAGGATGGAAAGCGGACGAAAAAGATAAATCTATGCCCATCCTAGCACAGAATGCCCGCCAAAATCTAGACACGAATTGGGTCCCTCTGTCAGAAATGATATTCTCAGGAATACCATGCAAACGAACAACATTTTGAAAAAACAGAGGAACCAACTCGGAAGAAGAAGGCAACTTGGGCAGAGGAACCAAATGGACCATCTTAGAGAAACGGTCACACACCACCCAGATGACAGACATCTTCTGAGAAACAGGCAGATCTGAAATAAAATCCATCGAGATGTGCGTCCAAGGCCTCTTAGGAATAGGCAAGGGCAACAATAATCCACTAGCCCGAGAACAACAAGGCTTGGCCCGAGCACAAACGTCACAAGACTGCACAAAGCCTCGCACATCTCATGACAGGGAAGGCCACCAGAAGGACCTTGCCACCAAATCCCTGGTACCAAAAATGCCAGGATGACCTGCCAACGCAGAAGAATGAACCTCAGAGATGACTCTACTGGTCCAATCATCAGGAACAAACAGTTTATCAGGTGGGCAACGATCCGGTCTATCCGCCTGAAACTCCTGCAAGGCCCGCCGCAGGTCTGGAGAAACGGCTGACAATACCACTCCATCCTTAAGGATACCTGTGGGCTCAGAGTTACCAGGCGAGTCAGGCTCAAAACTCCTAGAAAGGGCATCCGCCTTAACATTCTTAGAACCCGGTAGGTATGACACCACAAAATTAAACCGAGAGAAAAATAATGACCAGCGCGCCTGTCTAGGATTCAGGCGCCTGGCGGTCTCAAGATAAATCAAATTTTTGTGGTCAGTCAATACCACCACCTGATGTCTGGCCCCCTCAAGCCAATGGCGCCACTCCTCAAAAGCCCACTTCATGGCCAAAAGCTCCCGATTCCCAACATCATAATTCCGCTCAGCGGGCGAAAATTTACGAGAAAAGAAGGCACAAGGCCTCATCACGGAGCAGTCAGAACTTTTCTGCGACAACACTGCCCCAGCTCCGATCTCAGAAGCGTCAACCTCAACCTGAAAAGGTAGAGCAACATCAGACTGACGCAACACAGGGGCAGAGGAAAAACGGCGCTTAAGCTCCCGAAAGGCCTCCACAGCGTCAGGGGACCAATCAGCAACATCAGCACCCTTCTTAGTCAAATCGGTCAATGGCTTAGCAATATCCGAAAAACCAGCAATAAATCGACGATAAAAGTTAGCAAAGCCCAAAAATTTCTGAAGACTCTTAAGAGAAGAGGGCTGCGTCCAATCACAAATAGCTTGAACCTTGACAGGATCCATTTCAATGGAAGAGGGAGAAAAAATATATCCCAAAAAGGAAATCCTCTGTACCCCAAAAACACACTTAGAACCCTTCACACACAAAGAATTAGACCGCAAAACCTGGAAAACCCTCCTGACTTGCTGGACATGAGAGTCCCAGTCATCCGAAAAAATCAGAATATCATCCAGATACACAATCATAAATTTATCCAAATAATCGCGAAAAATATCATGCATAAAGGACTGGAAAACTGACGGAGCATTTGAAAGACCAAAAGGCATCACTAAATACTCAAAGTGGCCCTCGGGCGTATTAAATGCGGTTTTCCACTCATCCCCCTGCCTGATTCGCACCAAATTATACGCCCCACGGAGATCTATCTTAGAGAACCACTTGGCCCCCTTTATGCGAGCAAACAAATCAGTCAGCAACGGCAATGGGTATTGATATTTAACAGTGATTTTGTTCAAAAGCCGATAATTGATACATGGTCTCAAAGAGCCGTCTTTTTTTGACACAAAGAAAAAACCGGCTCCTAAGGGAGATGACGATGGACGAATATGTCCCTTTTCCAAGGACTCCTTTATATATTCTCGCATAGCAGCATGTTCAGGCACAGACAGATTAAACAAACGACCCTTTGGGTATTTACTACCCGGAATTAAATCTATGGCACAATCGCACTCTCGGTGCGGAGGTAACGAACCAAGCTTGGATTCTTCAAAGACGTCACGATAGTCAGACAGGAACTCAGGAATTTCAGAGGGAATAGATGATGAAATGGAAACCACAGGTACATCCCCATGAGCCCCCTTACATCCCCAGCTCAACACAGACATAGCTCTCCAGTCGAGGACTGGGTTGTGAGATTGCAGCCAAGGCAATCCTAGCACCAAATCATCATGTAGATTATACAGCACCAGAAAGCGAATAATCTCCTGGTGATCCGGATTAATACGCATAGTTACTTGTGTCCAGTATTGTGGTTTATTATTAGCCAATGGGGTGGAGTCAATCCCCTTCAGAGAAATAGGAGTCTCCAAAGGCTCTAAATCATACCCACAGCGTTTGGCAAAGGACCAATCCATAAGACTCAAAGCGGCGCCAGAGTCGACATAGGCGTCCGTGGTAATAGATGACAAAGAGCAAATCAGGGTCACAGATAGAATAAACTTAGACGGTAAGGTGCAAATGGAAACAGATTTATCAAGCTTTTTAGTGCGCTTAGAGCATGCTGATATAACATGAGTAGAATCACCACAATAGAAACACAACCCATTTTTCCGTCTAAAATTCTGCCGCTCGCTTCGGGACAGAATTCTATCACACTGCATACTCTCTGGCGACTTCTCAGTGGACACCGCCAGATGGTGCACTGGTTTGCGCTCCCGCAAACGCCTATCGATCTGAATAGCCATTGTCATGGACTCATTCAGACCCGCAGGCACAGGGAACCCCACCATAACATCCTTAATGGCATCAGAGAGACCCTCTCTGAAAGTCGCCGCCAGGGCGCACTCATTCCACTGAGTAAGCACAGACCATTTACGGAATCTTTGGCAGTAAATTTCCGCTTCATCTTGCCCCTGAGATAGGGACATCAAAGTTTTTTCTGCCTGAAGCTCCAAATGAGGTTCGTCATAAAGCAACCCCAAGGCCAGAAAAAACGCATCCACATTGAGCAACGCAGGATCCCCTGGTGTCAATGAAAAAGCCCAGTCTTGAGGGTCGCCCCGGAGCAAGGAAATCACAATCCTGACCTGCTGTGCAGGGTCTCCGGCAGAGCGAAATTTCAGGGACAAAAATAATTTGCAATTATTTCGAAAATTCTGAAACCCAGATCTATTCCCCGAGAAAAATTCCGGCAAAGGAATTCTCGGCTCAGATACAGGTGCATGACAAACAAAGTCTTGCAAATTTTGTACCTTCGTGGCGAGATTATTCAAACCTGCAGTTACACTCTGAAGATCCATTACAAACAGGTGGACACAGAGCCATTCAAAGATTAGAAGGAGAAAAGAAAGAAAAAAAAAAAAAAAAAAAATCTCAGCAGACTTCTTATTTCTCTCCTTTCTCAGCCAAGGATTTTAACCCTTTAGTGGGCCGGTCAAACTGTCATGTTCTCAATGGCAAGAGAACATAGCATCAGCATATATAGGAACTAGCTCTTGGAAGATGGGAACTGAGCTGACCATGAACTAAACCTAACGCACAACTAGCAGTGGCCGGGTAGCATGCCTACGTTGATTCTAGATGCCCAGCTCCAGCCGGAGGACTAAATAATGCTAGCAGAGGAAAATATTAGTCCTAGCTCACCTCTAGAGAAATACCCCGAAAGGAGACAGAGGCCCCCCACATGTATTGGCGGTGAATTAAGATGAAATAACAAACATAGTATGAAAATAGGTTTAGCAAATTTGAGGTCCACTTACTACATAGCAGAAGACAGAAAGGACACTTTCATGGTCAGCTGAAAACCCTATCAAAACACCATCCAGAAATTACTTTAAAACTCTGGCATTAACTCATAACACCAGAGTGGCAATTCCTGTTCACAAGAGCTTTCCAGACACAGTAACGAAACTACAGCTGTGAACTGGAACAAAAATGCAAAAACAAACATGGACAAGAGTCCAACTTATCTAGTAGTTGTCTAGGAGCAGGAACAAGCACAGAGAGGCTTCTGATAACATTGTTGACCGGCAAGCAACTAACAGAGCAGCAAGGTTATATAGCGACTCCCACATCTTGATGGGAACAGGTGAACAGAGAAGATGAAGACACCAGTTCAATTCCACCAGTAGCCACCGGGGGAGCCCAGAATCCAAATTCACAACAGCAAAGGCTGTAATTAAAGCTGAAATACAACTGATCCAACTATGAAGCAAGCATAGAGGAAAAAGGGAAAAAAAAAAAAAATTACAGACTTCTTTTTTCTCTCCTTTCTTCTGCCAATAAGTTTAACACAGGCCGGTCATACTGTCATGGTTCCCAATGGCAAGGGAACGTAAGAAACATATAAGTAACGAACGAGCTCTCGGGTGATGGAAACTCGAGTTGACCGTGAGCTTAATCTACCACACAACTAACAGTAGCCAGGAAGCATACCTACGGCTTCATATATGCCACGCGCCAGCCGGAGGACTAACTACGCCTGGTAGAGGAAGAAACAGACCTGGCTTACCTCTAGGGAAATCCCCCAAAAGATGATAGCAGCCCCCCACATGTAATAACGGTGAATTAAGAGGAAAAGACATACACAGTATGAAAGTAGATTTAGCAAAGAGAGGTCCACTTACTAGATAGCAGTAGGATACAAAAGAGGACTTCACGGTCAACTGAAAACCCTTTCAAAAAACCATCCTGAAATTACTTTAAGACTCCTGTGTCAACTCATGACACAGGAGTGGCAATTTCAGCCCGCAAGAGCTTCCAGCTACAGAGAATTACAAAAACTGCAAACTGGACAAAAGGTACAAAACAAAAGGACAAAGTCCACTTAGCTGATCAGCAGACTAGTAGCAGGAACATGCAACCGAAGGCTCTGGTTACAATGATGACCGGCAAGGAAATGACTGGAGAGCAAGGCTAAATAGGAAACTCCCAAACACTGATGGAAGCAGGTGAACAGAAGCAGCAAAGTGCAAACAAGTCACCAGTACCACCAGCAACCACCAGGGGAGCCCAAAAAGCGGATACACAACACATAACATGGATAAGCGACATAACTTCTGTCAGGGAGTGTAGTGTGTGACAGATCCAAACATAAAAACCTGATATAAATCTGGTTTCACTGTAATCACACCGACCTGAAGAATAAAGTCGTCTAATCAATTATACCGCACAAAACAGCATAAAAAATAAATAAAACCAATTCTTGACCTACTGTTGATTTGTTCATTCTGTCTCTCAAAGATTTCACTAAGGTTCTGTGCTGAGCGCTTACACCGGGGTTTCTGTGTAAATCTCTGAAATACGTAATTCAGACGGAACCCCCGATGGAATATTCCCTATAATGAGGCAGATGAAGACACTGTGGGCGCTGTCAGACCTGTGATCTGGCAGTGTATCTTTTTAGGTGTACATAAAAGTGCCGTCAGTCACATTTTTGTGGACTTCTGAAAAGAAGGACATCGCTGAACAGAGGCCAGACTGAGTCCAAAGTAACTGCTGCTTCATTATAGTGATTAGAAGCCTCGGGGGTTTCATCTGAATCACATCACTTGGAGATTTAGATGGAAACCCCAAAGTAAGAGCTCAGCGTACAGCGCAGGATAAATGTGATCACAAACGTTATGTAAAATGTTCCCAATAAAAGTTTTGAATCAATCCACAAAAAAGAAAGTCCCCACTCAGGTCCATCACCTGTCAATGGAAATATAGGGGGCTTCCACATTGCTGACAGTGTGCCTAAACCACAGTTAGCATCCACATGTTTGACATTCTGTAGCAATGAAAGCCCACCTAATTTACAGGTGCATGTCTCCAGATGCATTAGCTGGGCACAATGTACTGGTCACTCAATGTACTAGTCACTACAGCGTACTGGTCACTACAATGGCAGTTTGCAATTTTAACTCAGCAATATCCACTACTGCTTGTATTTGGAAAACATCCGTAGACTCAAAATCACCACTACACTTGCAGATAAATTCCCAAAGGGGTATAATTTCCAAAATGGGGTCACTTGGAGGGGAGATTCTGCTAGCACTTAGGGGCTCTGTATATGAAGTCCTCACACTATTCTAGGAAAATCTTCACTCCAGGATGTAAATAGCCCTCCGTCCCTCCCGAGTCTCGCCATATGGCTAAGCAATACTGTACAGCGATAAACGGGGTATTTCCACATTCAGCAGAAATTGTGGGACAAATCTTGGTGCCATTTTTACCCATTTCCCAGTGTGAAAATGTAAAATCTGGGGCTAAAACAAAATTTTGTTGGTAAAAATGTAATTATTTTTGTCTTCACAGCCCAGTGGTATAAAATTCTGTGACCCACCCTTTGCATCAATATGATCACTGCACCCCTACTTGAATTTATTGAGAGGTGTAGTCTGTAAAATGGGGCCTCTTATGCAGGGTTCTGTTACCTTAGGGGCTCTGCAAATGTGACATGGCACCCTCAAACCAGTCCAGTAAAACTAAACTCCACTATGGTGTTCCTTTCCTTCAGAGCTGTCCACTTTGCCTCAAAAGTATTTTTCAACCACATATGGGGTTATCGGTGTACTCAAGAGAAATTGCACAACACACTACCGGGTCCATTTTCTCCTATCCAAAATGAGCAACATTTTTGAGTAAAAAATATTTTTTCTTCATGTCTACAGATCAACATTGTAAAATTCTGTGAAGCACCTGTGGGTTCAAGGTGCTCACGGCACATCTAGCTAGATTCCCTGAGGGGTCTAGTTTCCAAAACAGGGTCACTTTTGGGGGTTTACCAAAGTTTAGGCACATCAGGGGCTCTCAAAATGAGACATGACCACGGCAGACCATGCCATCAAAGTTCGCATTCCAAAACATCACTCCTTTTCTGAGCCCTGCATGCACCCAAACAGTAGTTTACTCCTGCATATGACGTATCTGCATACCCAGGAGAAATTGCACAATAAAATAAAGAATTTGAGGCTAAAAGACCATTTTTGTTGAAAAAAATTGACTTTTTTATTTTCACAGCTCATCATTATAAACTTCTGTGAAGCACTGGGGGTTTCAAGGTGCTCACTACATATCTAGATACATTCCTTTAGGGGTTTAGTTTTCAAAATGGTGTCACTTGTGGGGGGTGCCACTGTTTAGGCACAGCAGGAGCTCCCCAAACATGACATGGCGTCTGGTAATTATTCCAGCAAGTTTCGCATTCACAAAGTCAAATGGTGCTCCTTCCCTTCTGAGCCCTACCATGCACCCAAACAGTAGTTTTTCCCACATTTGGGGAATCGACGTATTCAGGATAAACTGCACAACAAATTGTATGGTGCAATTTCTCCTGTTCCCCTTGTGAAAATGCAAAATTTGGGGTTAAAATACATTTTTTGGGGAAAAATTTGACTTTTGATTTTAACGGCTCTACATTATAAACTTCTTAGAAACACCAAGGGGTTCAAGGTGCTCAGCACACATCTAGATAAGTTCCCTAAGGGGTCTAGTTTCCAAAATAGTGTCACATGTGCGGGGTTTCCACTATTTAGGCACAGTAGGGACTCTCCAAATGTGACATGGCATCTGTTAATTATTGCTGCAAAATTTGCATTCAAAAAGTCAAATGGCGCTCCTTCCCTTGCAAGCTCTGTCATGCGACCAAACAGTGGTTTCGCCCCCACATATGGGTTATTGGCATGCTCAGGAGTAATCGCAAAACCAAATTTGGGGTCCATTTTTTTGCTGTTACCCTTGTGAAAATAAAAAAAGGTCTAAAGTAAAAGTTTTGTGAAAAAAAAGTTAAATGTTAATTTGTTCCTGCCACATTCTAAAAATTCCTGTGAAGCACCTGAAGGGTTAATAAACTTATTTTATGTGGTTTTGAGCACCATGAGGGGTGCAGTTTTTAGAATGGTGTCACTTTTGGGTATTTTCTGTCATATAGGCCTCTCAAAATCACTTCAAATGTGAGGTGGTCCCTAAAAAAATGGTTTTGTAAATTTTGTTGAAAAAATGAGAGATTGCTGGTCAAATTTTAACCCATATAACTTCCTAACAAAAAAGAAGTTTCAAAAATTGTGCTGATGTAAAGTAGACATGTGGGAAATATTATTTATGAACTATTTTGTGTGACATATCTCTCTGATTTAAGGGCATAAAAATTAAAAGTTTGAAAATCACAAAAATTTTAAAATTTCCGCAAGTCATATCAAATAAATTTCAACACTATCATGAAGTACAATATGTGACGAAAAAAATACATCTCAGAATCAGTGGAATCTGTTGAAGCGTTCCAGAGTAATATATTACCACATAAAGTGACACTGGTCAGAATTGTAAAATTTTGTCTGGTCATGAAGGTGCAAAAAGCCTTGGGAGGTGAAGGGGTTAATGGCTAACTGAAAAGATGGTAACAAAGAGCAAGCTTCCAAGACTACTCGGGTCTCTTCATAGCATAGCATAGCACCATATCTAAAAAGTCATATTTATACACAAAAGGTGACAGGAAGTCCGGTGTCACACTTGCGAGTGTAATGCGAGAGACTAGTGCAAGTCTCTCACATCAATACCCGGCACTGCCACCGGCACTGCCACCGGCACTCGGGACCAGAGTGTGCTGCTGCATGTATTTCTATGCAGCTGAACGCTCCAGTCCCGAGTGCCAGCGGAAGTGCCGGGTATTGATGCGCGAGTTTCTCGCATTGCACTTGCAAGTGTGAATAGTTATTAAGAGGTACCAACCACTGTGGACTCTCAAATTTTAATATAATTCTATTCACTGGATAACACGGTACAAGATATATTTTTCCTGTATCTTTTAACCTCTTTCTGACCTCGGACGGGATAGTACGTCCGAGGTCAGATCCCCCGCTTTGATGCAGGGCTCTGGCGGTGAGCCCGCATCAAAGCCAGGACATGTCAGCTGTTTTGAACAGCTGACATGTGCCCGCAATAGCGGCGGGTGAAATCGCGATTCACCTGCCGCTATTAACTAGTCAAACGCTGACAGCGGCATTTAACCGGCGCTTCCGGAAATGAGCGCATCGCCGACCCCCGTCACATGATCGGGGGTCATTGATGCTTCTGCATTGTAACCATAGAGGTCCTTGAGACCTCTATGGTTACTGATGCTGGCCTCCTGTGAGCGCCCCCCTGTGGTTGGCGCTCATAGCACACCTGCATTTCTGCTGCATAGCAGCGATCTGATGATCGCTGCTATGTAGCAGAGCCGATCGAGAGGTGTCAGCTTCTAGCCTCGCATGGAGGCTATTGAAGCATGGCAAAAGTTAAAAAGAAAGTTGAACAAAATGTGAAAAAAATATAAAAGTTTAAATCACCCCCCTTTCGCTCCATTCAAAATAAAACAATAAAAAAATATATCAAACCTACACATACTTGGTATCACCGCGTTCAGAATCGCCCGATCTATCAATAAAAAAAAGGATTAACCTGATCGCTAAATGGCGTAGCGAGAAAAAATTCTAAACGCCAGAATGTTTTTTTGGTCGCCACGACATTGCATTAAAATGCAATAACGGGCGATCAAAAGAACGTATCTGCACCAAAATGCTATCATTAAAAACGCCAGCTCGGCACGCAAAAAATAAGCCCTTACCTGACCCCAGATCATGAAAAATAGAGACACTACGGGTATCGGAAAATGGCGCAATTTTTTTTTTTTTTTAGCAAAGTTTGGAATTTTTTTTCTCCACTTAGATAAAAGAGAACCTAGACATTTTTGGTGTCTATGAACTCGTAATGACCTGGAGAATCATAATGTCTGGTTAGTTTTAGCATTTAGTGAACCTAGCAAAAAAGCCAAACAAAAAACCAGTGTGGGATTGCACTTTTTTGTAATTTCACCGCACTTGGAACTTTTTTTCCCGTTTTCTAGTACAAGTACACAACATGCTAAAACCAATGATGTCGTTCAAAAGTACAACTTGTTTCGCAAAAAATTAGCCCTCACATGGCCATATTGACCGAAAAATAAAAAAAGTTATGGCTCTGGGAAGAAGGGGAGCAAAAAACGAACACGGAAAATCCCAAGGTCATGAAGGGGTTAAGCATGAAGGAAACATAAAACAAAAGTGTCCTATGTGAAAATATTTTTATTTCATAGCAAAAGCACAGATTTATGGTACAAACTTTGCATTCATTCGACACACAAGAAGCTCCTTTTGTAAGACTTCCAAGAGTGGGATCTGCCAGAGCAATCCTGCTTACAATTCCTATAATATTCTGCCATCATGTGTGGCTCTTATCTTCCTTTGTATCTGGCTTCCATTGTTTTTATGTTTTGGTGAAATATTTCACCATGCTCTTCGCTTAAGGCTGCTTTCACACTAGCGTCGGCCCGACGTGCCGACGTGCGTTGTGAAAATGATGACCGACGTGGGCAGCGGAAGCAGTCTTACGACGCTTCCGCTGCCCCATTGTAATGTCCGGGGAGGAGGGGGCAGAGTTTCGGCCACACATGTGTGGTTGAAAGTGGCGGACTCGACACGCAAAAAAAGTTACGTGTAACTTTTTTTGTGCAGACGGTCAGCCAAAACACGACGCAACCGTCGCACGACGGTTGCGACGTGTGGCCATACGTCACAATGCGTCACTAATGCAAATCTATGGGGAAAAAAACGCATCCTGCAAACAACTTTGCGATGTACAGCAAACAACGCTATTGTGAAAGTAGCCTTAGTTAGAAGGTTCTCTGGTAAGTGACCTAGGTGACAATGCAGATAATAGACTTGAAGGCTATGTGCCCTCATTGAGTATTTTAATTTTTTTACCCCAATATTTGTAAGCCAAAACCATGAGTGGGACAATCAGAGGAAAAGTATACAAACACGTCACCACTTCTGCATTTTTCACCCAATCCAGGGTTTGGCTAAGGCCGTAATACGCAGAAATGTTCCCAAAATAGTGATCCGTATGTCATCCGTAGGCAGGGTGTGGCAGCGTATTTTGCGCATGTCATCCTCCGTATGTAATTCGTATGGCATCTCGCAGGCTTGCAAAACCGACATCTAATGGATTTATGGACTCAAATGTCATTGAGATATATATATATATATATATATATATATATATATATATATACTGTATTTATATTTATTTCAGCGCGAGATAGCTTAAAAGCCGGTAATTCAATTGCCGGCTTTTGCTATTTCCTTCCCAAACCCGACATGATATGAGACATGGTTTACATACAGTAAACCATCTCATATCCCTTTTTTTTTTTTTTTTGCATATTCCACACTACTAATGTTAGTAGTGTGTATGTGCAAAATTTGGGCCCTCTAGCTATTAAATTAAAGGGTTAAATCGCGGAAAAATTTGGTATGGGCTCCCGCGCAATTTTCTCCGCCAGAGTGGTAAAGCCAGTGACTGAGGGCAGATATTAATAGCCTAGAGGGGGTCCATGGTTATTGGCCCCCCTGGCTACAAACATCTGCCCCCAGCCACCCCAGAAAAGGCACATCTGGAAGATGCGCCTATTCTGGCACTTGGCCACTCAACTTCCCACTCCCGTGTAGCGGTGGGATATGGGGTAATGAAGGGTTAATGTCACCTTGCTATTGTAAGGTGACATTAAGCCAGGTTAAAAATGGAGAGGCGTCAATTATGACACCTATCCATTATTAATCCAATAGTAAGAAATGGTTAATAAAACACACACACATTATTACAAAGTACTGTAATGAAAAAAAGACACATGGTGTTGTAATATTTTATTAGACTCTTAATCCACCTGAAGACCCTCGTTCTGTAAAAAAGGAAAAATAAAAAAACAACAATATCCCATACCTTCCGTTCTTCAGGTCACGTCCCGCAATGTAAATCCATCTGAAGGGGTTAAATCATGTAAAACCCCGGGGAATGAATGGAAAGCAGAGGAATGTCCTGTAGTTACCTTGAGTCGCGGTGATGCGCCCTCTGCTGGATGTCCTCATATGAACTCGAGCGTGGGAAAAATTCCCAGGCTCGAGTTCATATGAGGACATCCAGCAGAGGGCGCATCACCGTGACTCAAGGTAACTACAGGACATTCCCCTGCACTCCATTCATTCCCCGTATTTTTACAACCACGAGCACAGCTGCTTTAGCAGAGCTCCTGGGTGTAAAATGCTTTAACCCCTTCAGATGGATTTACATCGTGGGACGTGACCAGAACGACGGAAGGTATGGGATATTGTTTTTTTATTTTTCCTTTTTTACAGAACGAGGGTCTTCAGGTGGATTAAGAGTCTAATAAAATATTACAACACCCTGTGTGTTTATTTCATTAAAGTACTTTGTAATAATGTGTGTTTTATTAACCATTTCGTACTATTGGATTAATAATGGATAGGTGTCATAATTGATGCCTCTCCATTATTAACCTGGCTTAATGTCACCTTACAATAGCAAGGTGACATTAACCCTTCATTACCCCATATCCCACCCCTACACGGGAGTGGGAAGAGAGTGGCCAAGTGCCAGAATAGGCGCATCTTCCAGATGTGCCTTTTCTGGGGTGGCTGGGGGCAGATGTTTGTAGCCAGGGGGGCCAATAACCATGGACCCTCTCTAGGCTATTAATATCTGCCCTCAGTCACTGGCTTTACCACTCTGGCGGAGAAAATTGCGCGGGAGCCCACGCCAATTTTTTCCGCGATGTAACCCTTTAATTTAATAGCTAGATCGCCCAAATTTTGCACATACACACTACTAACATTAGTAGTGTGGAATATGCAAAAAAAAAGGGATATGAGATGGTTTACTGTATGTAAACCATGTCTCATATCATGTCGGGCTTGGGAAGGAAATAGCAAAAGCCGGCAATTGAATTACAGGCTTTTATGATATCTAGCGCTGTATGAAATATAAATATATATATATGTGTCTCACTGACATATATATATATATATATATTGTGGCATAGCGACTGGTCATGTGATTGATGGATGGTATGTATCGCAGAGGTGGGGGGCCCTGTGATGGAAGCCTGGGTATGTTTTGCTCAAGCAGATCTACTGCTGAGGGATTTGTTTATGTTGGGAGGCTTCCAGGTGATTGGAGAGATGGGTGGGTTCAGTCACCTACAAACCCACCCAAAGAGGCGTGTCTGAACACGCAAGATGGTTTTGTGTGTAAGGACCTGTGGTGATGTCACGCTCACCTGACTAGCCATGTGACAGGTACCTGGGTGTGGTTACACCTATGTAAAGAGGTGTGTGTAGCACATGGAGTGAGTGTGTGGGTGTGTGTCAGGGTGGACACACTTCCATGTGTCCTGGCTGGACACTGCAGAGTGGCCAGTGTGTTGGACGGTTCCACGTGGGGACAGACGCCCTGAACAACACACAGAGACAATTTAGGCTGGAGAGCCTACGTGCTGGACATAGCACGACCTGTGTGCCTACAGGTCTGAGAGAGAGCGGAGCTCTACTATGGACATTGAGGATTAACCTGTCTGACTGTCTGATGTAAGACTGTTTACCTGTTGTTCCTGTTGCAATATGGTTTATGGAGCAATAAACCTGTGAACTTTTAAGGAAACGTGTCTCCTGAGTGTCATCTGCCGCACCTAAGTGAGTGTCCCCTAGACCCGTAGCGGGTGAAATGCTACAAATGGTGTTTCGAATGCGGGCAACGATCCAAGGAACACAGGTTGCAGCACTGGCTGGTCTGAGCCAGAAGAGTGGACGGTCTTGACAACCGTGAGTAAATACTGACCGGGGTCAGTGAGAACTGCTGTTAATGGGATACCTCTGAGGAGAAGAGGGATCCGGGAACCTGTGGGGCAATGACAGGTAACGGATGGAGATCCGTGGTGTACTGACCGGGGTCAGAGTGGAAGGAAAAGAGAGACATTGCGTCTGGGCACCTCTGAGGCCGAGGGGTGTCCAGGAACCCGTAAAAGTTGCCAACGGGTAACGGTCTGAAAACC
Organism: Ranitomeya variabilis; assembly: GCF_051348905.1. NCBI lineage: Eukaryota > Metazoa > Chordata > Amphibia > Anura > Dendrobatidae > Ranitomeya > Ranitomeya variabilis. The sequence goes on along the minus strand of NC_135234.1, from coordinate 523,635,064 downwards.
GTGTATTATACTGACCGGGGTCAGTGAGAAATTGTGTTTGGGCTGTAAAGCCAGGTGTGTAACAGACCGGAGTCTGTGTTGTTCTGACCGGGGTCAGTGAGAGACTGTGTTTTTCTATAAAGCACGTGTGCAGGTGCTTGCTGTGGACCGGCGAGTCCATGTATTTTTTTTTTCCTTCTTTGGTCAACTTGCTGTGGCTCGGCGGGGCCACGAAGACTGAAGGCGTCTGGGAGTAACTCGGCGGGGTTACGAAGTTTGCTGTGGATTGGTGGGTCCACGAAGGTGACAAGCGGCTTGCTGTGGATCGGCGGGTCCACGAAGTCTGCGGTTGAGCCGTGCAGCGCGGTTGCAGCAAGAGGTTCCGCAGCAGCAGGAGCTGCAGTGGCGGCAGCAGCTGTTTGTGATCGGCACCCAGAGGTGCCAGAGAGTTGTGTCTGCAGCAGGAGCTGTAGCAGTGCCAGCAAGAGCTGGTGAAGGTTGAAAAAAAAATAAAAAATAATAATTTTGTGCTCCAGGTCGTGCAGACTCTTAAAGGGCCAGTGCCGACCTAAAGAGATATATACTGTGGAGCTGTTGGGGCTTGTGAGTGCTGTGGGGGAGTCCACGAGGGGTGTCTCTAAAAGGGGTGGTGTCCATAAAAGTGGGCAGTGACCCAAACGGGGATGGTTGCCCAAAAGGGGGCGGAGTCACAAAAAGGGGCGGTAACCCGAACAGGGGTAGTAGCCCAAAAAGGGGTGGAATCCCAAAAGGGGGCTGTATCCCGAACAGGGATGGTGTCAAAAAGCGGAGCACTTGCCCAAAAGGGGGCGGAGCCAAAAAGGGGTGGCAATCAGTGAGGAGTCACAACTGTGTCCTTTTTGGCTGGATGGAGAGTGTGTGCGGGGGTTGATAGACCCGGGGAGAGAAGTGTCTTTGCTGGGAACCCTTCCAGGAAGTTCTGTGTCACCTGGGGACACTAAACGTCTTCAGGTAGCCACTCTCTACATTGTCGCAGCTAATGTTTCCACATACCATGAGGTGGCTGTAGTCCCGAACTTGCCGTGTCCTATGGTAATAGGACAGGATTTGGAAGCACTGTGGGACTGGTGGAAAAAGGGTGAAGTGTCTGTGGAATTGATGTGTATAAAAATTAATGCAGAGAATGCACCCCCTATAGTTGACAGTCCTAAGTCAGGCGTGACCAAGGAAAATGGTGGAGGGTCCCAATTTACGGACATGACGTCACCTAATGTGTGCCACAATATGACTGTTAGTGGTGTGATGGATAGAATGTGTGGAGCGGACTCCCAGAAAGAGTGTGACTTGGGGGTTCACCATACTGTGGGGTATGACACAGACTATGCTGGTGACTGTGACTCTGAGGAAGTAAGGGAGTACAGTAAAGAAGTACCCAGCCTGAAGGGTTAGAGGCAGTGACTCCTCAGTTAGCTCAGGGCTGAGTGACTTACGTGGGAGACCCTGTAGCAGACGAGATGACAAGAGGTCGTCTTTATCAAAGGGTGTGACGGAAATGGTTGACGAATGCTGACGAAAGGGTTCAGTAACAGGCCCTAACTTTGACAGACGGTTTGACTGTCAGGGGCGACAGAGGAGGATCTCTGGTCAGGTAATAGAAAGTGCCAAGCCCCACGGCTTTAGGCAGAGGGGGGAATATGTGGCATAGCGACTGGTCATGTGATGGATGGTATGTATCGCAGAGGTGGGGGGCCCTGTGATGGAAGCCTGGGTATGTTTTGCTCAAGCAGATCTACTGCTGAGGGATTTGTTTATGTTGGGAGGCTTCCAGGTGATTGGAGAGATGGGTGGGTTCAGTCACCTACAAACCCACCCAAAGAGGCGTGTCTGAACACGCAAGATGGTTTTGTGTGTAAGGACCTGTGGTGATGTCACGCTCACCTGACTAGCCATGTGACAGGTACCTGAGTGTGGTTACACCTATGTAAAGAGGTGTGTGTAGCACATGGAGTGAGTGTGTGTCAGGGTGGACACACTTCCATGTGTCCTGGCTGGACACTGCAGAGTGGCCTGTGTGTTGGACGGTTCCACGTGGGGACAGACGCCCTGAACAACACACAGAGACAATTTAGGCTGGAGAGCCTACGTGCTGGACATAGCACGACCTGTGTGCCTACAGGTCTGAGAGAGAGCGGAGCTCTACTATGGACATTGAGGATTAACCTGTCTGATGTAAGACTGTTTACCTGTTGTTCCTGTTGCAATATGGTTTATGGAGCAATAAACCTGTGAACTTTGAAGGAAACGTGTCTCCTGAGTGTCATCTGCCGCACCTAAGCGAGTGTCCCCTAGACCCGTAGCGGGTGAAATGTTACAATGTATATATATATATATATACCTATTCTATGTGTAGACATTTATTCTACCTATTCTATTCTGTCAGTGTGATTTTACTGTACACCGCACTGAATTGCCGGCTTTTCTCTATAACACCGGTGCGTATTTCTCGCAAGTCACACTGCTGGTCCGTGTGTAATCCGTATTTTTCTCGCCCCCATAGACTTTCATTGGCGGATTTTTTGCGCAATACGGTGACAAACGCAGCATGCTGCGATTTTCTATGGCCGTACAAGACCGTATAATACGGATCAGTAAAATACGGCAGATAGGAGCTGGGCCATAGAGAATCATTGTACCGTATGCAATCCATATTTTCTGCACCTCTCATACATCCGTAAAACTCGCTAGTGTGACGCCGGCCTTAGAAATACCGAGGTAAAATACTGACCAAATACTGAACATGTGAACGTGGCCTAACACTCATGTTACAGCAAAGCCTGTTGATTAGTTATGAGTGAACATGCTCGAGTAAGGTCTTATCTGAGCATGCTCGGGTGTTTAAATGAGTGTCTTCGGCGTGCTCAAAAATATGTTCGAGTCCCTATGGCTGCATGTCTTGCAGCTGTTTGACTGCAGGGATTACTGGTTTGTTAGACAATCCCTGCATGTGTTGCGGCTGTTGAACAGCTGGGAGACATGCAGCCGTAGGGATTCAAACATATTTTTTGAGGACGCCAAAGACACTCGGTCACATCTAATCCTTCTTTTCTGAGTGACTTCATGGTTATAAGGACACTGTCAATACTGGGCAATCTATAGTATAAGACATATACCAGGTTGAAGCAGGGGTAGCCATCGGTGAGCAGGTGCACCACATTGCGACCTAGCTAGGGTGCCAACCTCCGCAGCCAGGAAGGGGAGAATAAATAGGGTAAAAGAGATTACTCAAAGTTTAATTTTGTGTTTAAAACGCCCTAGTATCTCATAGTATATTTGATAATATTTTCCTGGTCTCTTTTTTGACTATTTTAATATTTGATCTAAATAAATGTTATATTTTAGCAGGATTTTTTCTGATAAGCCGTATTTTGTTAACCCGTCACTTGGTAAAGCTTAGATTCTAATTAAAATGATTGCATGTTTGTTTGTAGGATCGCTACTTCCAACAGGTGGCGCCATAGAGTTTAAGTCCTCTTTTTCTCTAATGAGGCAATTTGCATATTAAATTTCCCAGACGAGCATTGCAGGGCGAATTAGGCTACTTTCACACTAGCGTTGTGTGACGGACATCACAATGCGTCGTTTTGGAGAAAAAACGCATCCTGCAAAGTTGCCTGCAGGATCTTTTTTCACCATAGACTTTCAGTAGCGACGCATTGCCACACGTCGCATCCGTTGTGTGACGGATGCGTCGTGTTTTGGCGGACCATCGGCACAAAAAAACGTTCCATGTAACTTTTTTTGTGCGTCGTGTCCGCCACTTTCGACCGCGTATGCGCGGCCAAAACGCCACCCCTTCCTCCCCGAACATTACAATGGGGCAGCGGATGTGTTGAAAAACTGCATCCGCTGCCCCCGTTGTGCTTTTATCTCACAGCATGCGTCGGCACGTCGGGCCGACACATGGCGACGGCCCCGTACCGACGCTAGTGTGAAAGTAGCCTAAGCCTCCTTACCTTGACAAGCCAGAGCTGGTATGTCACTCTCCACAAGGAGAAACCTTACCCATTAGACCCCAGTCCAGAGCCTCTCACCTAGCCAAATCAGTTCTCATGCTTCGCACTGACGAGGGCCAACAGCCCAAAACACCATGTCTGCGCATTGAGATACTGATTTAGCTTTTATCCTAAGTCATATTGCACAACTCATTAAAGGGTTGATTGTAACTTGTAGGATCTTTACTTCCAACAGGTGGCGCTATAGAGTTTAAGTCCTCTTGTTCTCTGAAGAGGCAATTTGCATATTGTATTTGTTGTGTAAGTCAGAAATGAATTCAGTAGTTCATGGAGGTGTGGAGCAGTCTGAAGCATTCTTTCATACACTTGCCAGCTTTATTGGGGCAGGTGTCGAATTGTCCTTGCGTATTCCCCTTTTGTAACACACTCGGCACCTCTTTTGCGACTTACCTTTTTTTTCTGCTTTGAGGGACCTCCCCTGGGAAATGTTGACCTGGTACGATACGAGCACCTTCAGTTCCGGAAGTACTGAGGCCTGCTCCTTCCTGGTCTCCAAAGATTAAGGCCTTGATCACTACCTCCGGGAGCTGAAGGTACAACGTATCTGTCTGGCCTGCACATCGTGACAGCAGGAAAGCGTTGAGCATTGCCATCTGTACGATGTGCAAGGCCAGCTTCTTGTACCACACCTTGACCTTTCTGAAAGCACTGAACGTTTGGAGTTGATCAGAGAGATCAACGCCCCCCCCATTTTTTTGTTGTACCCCATGTACACAGTCCGGTTTGCAGACTTGTGCAGTTACCTCGCACATTGCCGAGGGTGCTGACATCACCATGTATGGTGGTCAAGAAAAAGACATCCCTCTTGTCCTTGGCCACCTGCAGGTGATCGCTACATTGGACTCTGCTCTCACCTTTTCTGAGCATCTGCCCAAGTAGCATTTTCGAGAAGCTTCTCTGATTTTTGTGGACAGTACCGCAGACTGCGGTACCTCGCGCAGAAAGGGATTTGAAGAGTGGGATGCTGGTATAAAAGTTATCGGTGTAGAGGTGATAATCTTTTATCCAGCAGTGGGTGCACCAAATCCCACACAATTTTCCCACTCACTCCCAGGACAGGGGGGCATTCAGGGGGTTCAATCCGGGTGTCCTTCCCTTCATAAACGCTAAAATACCTTGAAGTACTCTCACACAGCTTATAGAATTTAATTCCGTACCTGGCCCTTTTACTGGGCAGGTACTGATGGAATTTAAACCTCCCATTGAAATGAATTAGGGATTCATTCACGCAGATGTCCCTTTGGGGCATGTACACTTCAGCAAACATTTTGTTGAAGTGTTCAATGACCGGCCGAACTTTAAACAGATGGTCAAAGTGGGGGTCATCTCGGGGAGGACACCGTGCATTATCGGTATAATGCAGGAATTTGTGGATGGCCTCAAAACGTGTCCGGGCCATGATCATTCGTAACACTGGAGTGTTGTATAAAACATCAACACTAAAATATTGCCGAAGTTCTGGCTTCTTCAGGATTCCCATGTGAAGGACCAGGCCCCCAAATTGCAATCTTTTCAACTGCCAAGAGACCAGTTAGAAAATGATGAATCGCAGTTTTGTGCCAAAAATTGATGAGCGTACAAATTAGTTTGAAGCCCACCATGAGGTTAACAAATCCTCAGAGTAAAAGGCTTTGAAAAAGTATATTTCTTTGAGGCCGGTGGTGTTAAACTTGATCCCTGATTGTGCCACAAAATCAGGAATCAATGGCTCATAATTTTCAGGCAGAGAGGTCCATAAAGGGTCAGTAATGGAGGGCGCTGGTTCATCTTCGGTCCTGGGACGTCTGCATGGTGGTTCAGCAGCACCTGAGGAGGAAGACAAGACGGAGGAAGAAGAAAAAGACAACGTATCTGAAAAATAAAGAAATGTGGGATCCTCTCCCTCATTATCAGTGTTGGAGGCAAGGAAAGCATATGCTTCCTCCACTGAATAGCATTGTTGGGACGAACGGGACATTTTATTTTTATGTATGTGGTGATTGTGTCAGTACTTTATTTAGTTGTTTGTGTGTATGCGTGTGTGTGAGAGTGCTTGATGTAAACTTTTTTGTTTGAAAAGAAAAAGCTAAAAGAAAAAAGGCAGCAACCAGGGAGAAAAAAAAGTCAATGAAAACAAAAGTGTAAAACAGCAGGCATGAACTCTGATGAGTGAACTGCATCACTAATCAAAGCTTGGCGGCTGCTAGATGTGCGCATGGGGGTGGCACAAAGGTGGGGTGTAAAAGAAAAGTGGAAAACATCAGGCACAAGCTCTGATGAGTGAACTGCGTCACTAGTCAAAGCTCAGTGGCATTCTGTAATGCTGTAGATAAGCCCCCGATGTAACCTGAAAGATGAGAAAAAAAGGTTAGATTATACTCACCCAGGGGCGGTCTCGCTGTGGTGGGCGTCGCTGTCCAGTCTGGGGCCTCCCATCTTCCTATGACGTCCTCTTCTTGCATTCACGCTCTGGCGCAGGCGTTCCTTGTCTGCCCTGTTGAGGGCAGAGCAAAGTACTTCAGTGCGCAGGCGCCGGGAAAGGTCAGAGAGGCCCAGCACCTGCGCATTGCAGTACTTTGCTCTGCCCTCAACAGGACAAAGAATGCCTGTGCCGGAGCCGCAGCATGAAGACAAGGAGAGGATGTCATACTGTGAAGATAGGAGGCACCGCACCGCGACGCCCATCGGACCGGACCGCAGCGGGACCGCCCCAGGGTGAGTATAATGTAACCTCTTTTTCTCATCTTTCAGGTTACATCGGGGGCTTATCTACAGCATTCCAGAAGGCTTAGCTCATCTTCGATTTTGGGGGTGACAGGTTCCCTTTAACCTTATTCTTAATGGGTGCAGAAAATCTGCAACTTCAAAAACTCACCAAAAGCTCATGTGGGAACTAAAGAAGCCTCCCCAAAGGAATGTCAAAGTGCCCGTAGTGCTACTTTCCACACGGCACCAGGCTGCAATTGCCTGTCCAAGTGCATTCGGCATTGCAGAACATTCCTCAGACAACCATTAATAACGTGCCAAGGCGTGTACGTGGGTGTATTTCTGTGTATGGCACTCATACTTGATACTGAATAAATTGAGATGTTTTTAAAATCTTGTTTTTATTTTTTCTCAATTTGCATATCAATAACGTCTATTAATCCTGTGATTTTCATAATTTTATTCATTCATGTTGCAATCTCAATGAAAATACATTTGGCGTTTGGTGGGAGACTCTCCCCTGCACGATCCAAAAGCTTGCGATAATGGGAGATGAAAGCTGTGAACCCTAGGACAAGGCAAGACCAGTTAGAGCAGGGCTTCTCATACGTTAGAAACTAATGTGAGGAGTCCGGCCAAAACGGAGAAAAAACGATAATCCCAGAAAGAGTGAAGGTGTAAAGGACTAAAATAGTTTATACTTAATGCTTTCTCACAAAACTATGCATCTGCTCAGCTTCCCCTTCTGTATAACCGGATACCAAGAGATTGAATGTCCTTTTTATGGTGACAGGTTCCCTTTAAGGGCGTGTGCAACATTTAATTGACCATAATTTAGCGATTCTGTGGCCAAACCACACAACGCATGACAATAGCGTACTAGTGGAGACCAATTGTTTACTATACCAGGAAACCACTATATTTAATTCCACGTAACAATATGATTAAAAAAAATAGATCATGTAATTCATTTAAAGCACAAGATGAACTCATACCTGGGAAGATTGGAACCCATAAAAGTATATACAACTCGTGGCATGATTGACAGGGCCGATATCATACACTGCTGTGCAGCTCACGGTCAGAACTGCAAAATAAATAAAATAAACGCACAAAAGAAGAATCTTACCTTTCTCAAGCTTTCTCTGCTGTAGACCCACCTACAAGAATATGGTGGTGCCTAGGCCTTATTATTGGCTTAAATCCAGGCAAAAATAAAATAAATAATTGCTTAGTGCATGTTCTATTTGTTGTTTCATAAGCTCAATAAAATTATCAGAAAAGCAGTTAATTACTTTGTTAAACTAGAGCTATAACAGTAGTCTGCAAGTAATTAGCATGAAGGAGAAAGGTCTCTTACTAGGGGTAAAAACCCAAACAGAAATGCCCCAATTCATGAAGAACGGCGTTGTTCGCGCCGATGCTGTTGTCAGACGTACCCGATTCATTAGGAGGTGCATGCCTGTTACCAAATCAGGAGCCACGGACATGTGGCATGCGCCTCCTTACAAACCTTACACCAGTGTGGGACCGGTGCGAAATCTATGGCGCAAGGAACGCCGCTGCTCGTCCCATCCCTGCTCTCCCCACATTGTCGGAGGAGGGAGTAAATGCTGGGAGAACGCCATAAATTGCAACATTTTAGCGCAGCCCTGCATTGTGCCAAAATGTTATGATTTTTCAAAGCTTTTTACACCAGAATTCGGACTTTGTTGAATCAGGACTAAAACATAAAATGACTCCAGTTTTCTGTAGGAACAGATGAAGCGAGAGTTTTGTTCCCAAAGTCTGTTAACTCCTGTGTAGATTTCAGGATTTTCCTTAGGCTACGTTCACATTTGCGGTGTGCGCCGCAGCGTCGCCGCATGCGTCATGCGCCCCTATATTTAACATGGGGGCGCATGGACATGCGTCGCACTTGCGTTTTGCGCTGCATGCGTCCCTGCGGCGCCCGCGTCTGGGCGCAGAGGACGCAGCAAGTTGCATTTTTGCTGCGTCAAAAATCAATGAAAAAAAGGACGCATGCAGCGTTGTGCATGCGTTTTGCTGCGTTTTTGTTTGCGTTGTGCGTTGCGCCGACGCTGCGGCGCACAACGCAAATGTGAACGTGGCCTTATTGCGTTCAATGGAGAGAAGGAAAATCTGCAACAAACCACAATTGAGCAAGTTTTGCTGCAGCTAACATAAGGGTTAAATTATAAGCTCCTAGGCTGCGTTCCCATGTTGAGTATTTGGTGCATTTTTGACGCTGCGTATCTTCATTGCACGATATATTACAGGTCCAGCAAAGACACAGGTCTTAGCATGTAGCTGACAGACTAGGGAATATGGGCGCTTATTTCCTTACTGCCACGTGTTTCCCTGCATACTACCTGTGTACTAGTCCGTCATTTTAAGAATCCTCTGTTTTTGTATGTATTCACTTTCATTTACTGTAAGTATCACTAATAGGCACCACATCTTATACTTCAGGCAAGGACTATGTGCCCATGCACGTCTTGTGAAGTATCTGTCCTTCTCCTGAATTCCCTTTCATTTATCTGTGCCACACTATTGAGTGTGCACAGTGTCCTACAATCGGCTGTGTATGTTTTGTAATACCCTATTTGTGCTGTATTCCTTGCACTCACTGTGCAGTTGTTCATATGACCTCTTTTGGTGATTTTTTGAGTGTGCACCATTATCATATTGCTTACATACTGGCCGGCTTATGACCACTTTTGCATACTTTTTCTATCTGGGTATTTTTTCTTATTTACCTTTTGATAACCTCACTGCATCTCTAATATCATAGCAGACATTTTTTTTTTTTTAGTAAAGATGACCTCAACAACAATTCCTATAGGGTCTGTTCCTTGGTGTGCTCACCATATATCCTTACATTGACATTATTGCTTGCTTGTATTGCTTGTCATGTCACTTGATCATGGGCTGTGACTATTGTGTGCTTGGTTTATAACATCCATGTCATTTCATGACTTTTAAATGTTTTATGTATTTTTATTCAGCTTTCTATAGCACCCACTAAAATACCAGTTTATTTTAGGTGACCCCTGTATACATGGCTTTTTGTCTTTTCTCTAAAATCCCCCAACATGTTACTTTGTTGTAAAATAGGCTGAACCCCATCACCTGTATCAGGTATTGTTAAGTGTGCATGTGTTGGTATGCAAGCTGATGATAAAAAGGGCCCGTCACACTAATGGCGGAGCGGCTCGTCCAGCATCTCCTGAAGAAACAGCAAAATCCATATGTAATGGTGGGACCGCAGCAGAAGCCTTTCCTCACCTCCCAGTGCCTGTAGTATACTTCATGGGAAGCCTGTCCTCACCTCCCAGTGCCTGCCGTATATTTCATGGGAAGCCTGTCCTCACCTTACAGTGCCTGCCGTAAACTTGATGAAAAGCCTCTCCTCACCTCCTAGTGCCTGCTGTAATCTTGATGGGAAGCCTCTCCTCACCTCCCAGTGCCTGTAGTATACTTGATGGGAAGCCTCTCCTCACCACCTAGTGCCTGCCGTATACTTGATGGGAAGCCTCTCCTCACCTCCTAGTGTCTGCCGTAAACTTGATGGGAAGCCTCTCCTCACCTCCTACTGCCTGCCATAAACTAGATGGGAAGCCTCTCCTCACCACCTAGTGCCTGCCGTAAACTAGATGGGAAGCCTCTCCTCACCACCTAGTGCCTGCCGTAAACTAGATGGGAAGCCTCTCCTTACCTCCTAGTGCCTGCCGTAAACTAGATGGGAAGCCTCTCCTCACCTTCTAGTGCCTGCCGTATACTTGATGGGAAGCCTCTCCTCACCTTGCCTGCCGTAAACTAGATGGGAAGCCTCTCCTCACCTCACAGTGCCTGCCGTAAACTAGATGGGAAGCCTCTCCTCACCTAGTGCCTGCCGTATACTTGATGGGAAGCCTCTCCTCACCTCACAGTGCCTGCCGTAAACTAGATGGGAAGCCTCTCCTCACCTCCTAGTGCCTGCCGTAAACTAGATGGGAAGCCTCTCCTCACCTCCTAGTGCCTGCCGTATACTTGATGGGAAGCCTCTCCTCACCACCTAGTGCCTGCCGTATACTTGATGGGAAGCCTCTCTTCACCTCACAGTGCCTGCCGTAAACTAGATGGGAAGCCTCTCCTCACCTACTAGTGCCTGCCGTATACTTGATGGGAAGCCTCTCCTCACCACCTAGTGCCTGCCGTATACTTGATGGGAAGCCTCTCCTCACCTCACAGTGCCTGCTGTAATCTTGATGGGAAGCCTCTCCTCACCTCCCAGTGCCTGTAGTATACTTGATGGGAAGCCTCTCCTCACCACCTAGTGCCTGCCGTATACTTGATGGGAAGCCTCTCCTCACCTCCTAGTGTCTGCCGTAAACTTGATGGGAAGCCTCTCCTCACCTCCTACTGCCTGCCGTAAACTAGATGGGAAGCCTCTCCTCACCACCTAGTGCCTGCCGTAAACTAGATGGGAAGCCTCTCCTCACCTCCTAGTGCCTGCCGTAAACTAGATGGGAAGCCTCTCCTCACCTCCTAGTGCCTGCCGTAAACTAGATGGGAAGCCTCTCCTCACCTCCTAGTGCCTGCCGTAAACTAGATGGGAAGCCTCTCCTCACCTCCTACTGCCTGCCGTAAACTAGATGGGAAGCCTCTCCTCACCACCTAGTGCCTGCCGTAAACTAGATGGGAAGCCTCTCCTCACCTCCTAGTGCCTGCCGTAAACTAGATGGGAAGCCTCTCCTCACCTCCTAGTGCCTGCCGTAAACTAGATGGGAAGCCTCTCCTCACCTCCTAGTGCCTGCCGTAAACTAGATGGGAAGCCTCTCCTCACCACCTAGTGCCTGCCGTATACTTGATGGGAAGCCTCTCCTCACCTCACAGTGCCTGCTGTAATCTTGATGGGAAGCCTCTCCTCACCTCCCAGTGCCTGTAGTATACTTGATGGGAAGCCTCTCCTCACCACCTAGTGCCTGCCGTATACTTGATGGGAAGCCTCTCCTCACCTCCTAGTGTCTGCCGTAAACTTGATGGGAAGCCTCTCCTCACCTCCTACTGCCTGCCGTAAACTAGATGGGAAGCCTCTCCTCACCACCTAGTGCCTGCCGTAAACTAGATGGGAAGCCTCTCCTCACCTCCTAGTGCCTGCCGTAAACTAGATGGGAAGCCTCTCCTCACCTCCTAGTGCCTGCCGTAAACTAGATGGGAAGCCTCTCCTCACCTCCTAGTGCCTGCCGTAAACTAGATGGGAAGCCTCTCCTCACCTCCTACTGCCTGCCGTAAACTAGATGGGAAGCCTCTCCTCACCACCTAGTGCCTGCCGTAAACTAGATGGGAAGCCTCTCCTCACCTCCTAGTGCCTGCCGTAAACTAGATGGGAAGCCTCTCCTCACCTCCTAGTGCCTGCCGTAAACTAGATGGGAAGCCTCTCCTCACCTCCTAGTGCCTGCCGTAAACTAGATGGGAAGCCTCTCCTCACCTCACAGTGCCTGCCGTAAACTAGATGGGAAGCCTCTCCTCACCTAGTGCCTGCCCTATACTTGATGGGAAGCCTCTCCTCACCTCACAGTGCCTGCCGTAAACTAGATGGGAAGCCTCTCCTCACCTCCTAGTGCCTGCCGTAAACTAGATGGGAAGCCTCTCCTCACCTCCTAGTGCCTGCCGTATACTTGATGGGAAGCCTCTCCTCACCACCTAGTGCCTGCCGTATACTTGATGGGAAGACTCTCCTCACCTCAGTGCCTGCCGTAAACTAGATGGGAAGCCTCTCCTCACCTACTAGTGCCTGCCGTATACTTGATGGGAAGCCTCTCCTCACCTCCTAGTGCCTGCCGTATACTTGATGGGAAGCCTCTCCTCACCTCAGTGCCTGCCGTAAACTAGATGGGAAGCCTCTCCTCACCTCACAGTGCCTGCCGTAAACTAGATGGGAAGCCTCTCCTCACCTCCTAGTGCCTGCCGTATACTTGATGGGAAGCCTCTCCTCACCTCCTAGTGCCTGCCGTATTCTTGATGGGAAGCCTCTCCTCACCACCTAGTGCCTGCCGTATACTTGATGGGAAGCCTCTCCTCACCTCACAGTGCCTGCTGTAATCTTGTTGGGAAGCCTCTCCTCACCTCCCAGTGCCTGTAGTATACTTGATGGGAAGCCTCTCCTCACCACCTAGTGCCTGCCGTATACTTGATGGGAAGCCTCTCCTCACCTCCTAGTGCCTGCCGTATACTTGATGGGAAGCCTCTCCTCACCTCCTAGTGCCTGCCGTAAACTAGATGGGAAGCCTCTCCTCACCTCACAGTGCCTGCCGTAAACTAGATGGGAAGCCTCTCCTCACCTCCTAGTGCCTGCCGTATACTTGATGGGAAGCCTCTCCTCACCTCCTAGTGCCTGCCGTATTCTTGATGGGAAGCCTCTCCTCACCACCTAGTGCCTGCCGTATACTTGATGGGAAGCCTCTCCTCACCTCACAGTGCCTGCCGTATACTTGATGGGAAGCCTCTCCTCACCTCCCAGTGCCTGTAGTATACTTGATGGGAAGCCTCTCCTCACCACCTAGTGCCTGCCGTATACTTGATGGGAAGCCTCTTCTCACCTCCTAGTGCCTGCCGTATACTTGATGGGAAGCCTCTCCTCACCTCCTAGTGCCTGCCGTAAACTAGATGGGAAGCCTCTCCTCACCTCCTAGTGCCTGCCGTAAACTAGATGGGAAGCCTCTCCTCACCTCCTAGTGCCTGCCGTATACTTGATGGGAAGCCTCTCCTCACCTCCTAGTGCCTGCCGTATACTTGATGGGAAGCCTCTCCTCACCTCCTAGTGCCTGCCGTAAACTAGATGGGAAGCCTCTCCTCACCTCCTAGTGCCTGCCGTAAACTAGATGGGAAGCCTCTCCTCACCTCCTAGTGCCTGCCGTATACTTGATGGGAAGCCTCTCCTCACCTCCTAGTGCCTGCCGTAAACTAGATGGGAAGCCTCTCCTCACCTCCTAGTGCATGCCGTAAACTAGATGGGAAGCCTCTCCTCACCTCCTAGTGCCTGCCGTATACTTGATGGGAAGCCTCTCCTCACCTCCTAGTGCCTGCCGTATACTTGATGGGAAGCCTCTCCTCACCTCCTAGTGCCTGCCGTAAACTAGATGGGAAGCCTCTCCTCACCTCCTAGTGCCTGCCGTATACTTGATGGGAAGCCTCTCCTCACCACCTAGTGCCTGCCGTATACTTGATGGGAAGACTCTCCTCACCTCACAGTGCCTGCCGTAAACTAGATGGGAAGCCTCTCCTCACCTACTAGTGCCTGCCGTATACTTGATGGGAAGCCTCTCCTCACCTCCTAGTGCCTGCCGTATACTTGATGGGAAGCCTCTCCTCACCTCAGTGCCTGCCGTAAACTAGATGGGAAGCCTCTCCTCACCTCCTAGTGCCTGCCGTATTCTTGATGGGAAGCCTCTCCTCACCTCACAGTGCCTGCTGTAATCTTGTTGGGAAGCCTCTCCTCACCTCCCACTGCCTGTAGTATACTTGATGGGAAGCCTCTCCTCACCACCTAGTGCCTGCCATAAACTAGATGGGAAGCCTCTCCTCACCTCCTAGTGCCTGCCGTATACTTGATGGGAAGCCTCTCCTCACCACCTAGTGCCTGCCGTATACTTGATGGGAAGCCTCTCCTCACCTCCTAGTGCCTGCCGTAAACTAGATGGGAAGCCTCTCCTCACCTCCTAGTGCCTGCCGTAAACTAGATGGGAAGCCTCTCCTCACCTCCTAGTGCCTGCCGTATACTTGATGGGAAGCCTCTCCTCACCTCCTAGTGCCTGCCGTAAACTAGATGGGAAGCCTCTCCTCACCTCCCAGTGCCTGCCGTATACTTGATGGGAAGCCTCTCCTCACCTCCTAGTGCCTGCCGTATACTTGATGGGAAGCCTCTCCTCACCTCCTAGTGCCTGCCGTAAACTAGATGGGAAGCCTCTCCTCACCTCCTAGTGCCTGCCGTAAACTAGATGGGAAGCCTCTCCTCACCTCCTAGTGCCTGCCGTATACTTGATGGGAAGCCTCTCCTCACCTCCTAGTGCCTGCCGTATACTTGATGGGAAGCCTCTCCTCACCACCTAGTGCCTGCCGTAAACTAGATGGGAAGCCTCTCCTCACCTCCTAGTGCCTGCCGTATACTTGATGGGAAGCCTCTCCTCACCACCTAGTGCCTGCCGTATACTTGATGGGAAGACTCTCCTCACCTCACAGTGCCTGCCGTAAACTAGATGGGAAGCCTCTCCTCACCTCCTAGTGCCTGCCGTAAACTAGATGGGAAGCCTCTCCTCACCTCCTAGTGCCTGCCGTATACTTGATGGGAAGCCTCTCCTCACCACCTAGTGCCTGCCGTATACTTGATGGGAAGACTCTCCTCACCTCACAGTGCCTGCCGTAAACTAGATGGGAAGCCTCTCCTCACCTACTAGTGCCTGCCGTATACTTGATGGGAAGCCTCTCCTCACCTCCTAGTGCCTGCCGTAAACTAGATGGGAAGCCTCTCCTCACCTACTAGTGCCTGCCGTATACTTGATGGGAAGCCTCTCCTCACCTCCTAGTGCCTGCCGTATACTTGATGGGAAGCCTCTCCTCACCTCCCAGTGCCTGTAGTATACTTGATGGGAAGCCTCTCCTCACCACCTAGTGCCTGCAGTATACTTGATGGGAAGCCTCTCCTCACCTCCTAGTGTCTGCCGTAAACTTGATGGGAAGCCTCTCCTCACCTCCTACTGCCTGCCGTAAACTAGATGGGAAGCCTCTCCTCACCACCTAGTGCCTGCCGTAAACTAGATGGGAAGCCTCTCCTCACCTCCTAGTGCCTGCCGTAAACTAGATGGGAAGCCTCTCCTCACCTCCTAGTGCCTGCCGTAAACTAGATGGGAAGCCTCTCCTCACCTCCTAGTGCCTGCCGTAAACTAGATGGGAAGCCTCTCCTCACCTCCTACTGCCTGCCGTAAACTAGATGGGAAGCCTCTCCTCACCACCTAGTGCCTGCCGTAAACTAGATGGGAAGCCTCTCCTCACCTCCTAGTGCCTGCCGTAAACTAGATGGGAAGCCTCTCCTCACCTCCTAGTGCCTGCCGTAAACTAGATGGGAAGCCTCTCCTCACCTCCTAGTGCCTGCCGTAAACTAGATGGGAAGCCTCTCCTCACCTCCTAGTGCCTGCCGTATACTTGATGGGAAGCCTCTCCTCACCTCCTAGTGCCTGCCGTATTCTTGATGGGAAGCCTCTCCTCACCACCTAGTGCCTGCCGTATACTTGATGGGAAGCCTCTCCTCACCTCACAGTGCCTGCTGTAATCTTGTTGGGAAGCCTCTCCTCACCTCCCAGTGCCTGTAGTATACTTGATGGGAAGCCTCTCCTCACCACCTAGTGCCTGCCGTATACTTGATGGGAAGCCTCTTCTCACCTCCTAGTGCCTGCCGTATACTTGATGGGAAGCCTCTCCTCACCTCCTAGTGCCTGCCGTAAACTAGATGGGAAGCCTCTCCTCACCTCCTAGTGCCTGCCGTAAACTAGATGGGAAGCCTCTCCTCACCTCCTAGTGCCTGCCGTAAACTAGATGGGAAGCCTCTCCTCACCTCCTAGTGCCTGCCGTATACTTGATGGGAAGCCTCTCCTCACCTCCTAGTGCCAGCCGTATACTTGATGGGAAGCCTCTCCTCACCACCTAGTGCCTGCCGTATACTTGATGGGAAGACTCTCCTCACCTCACAGTGCCTGCCGTAAACTAGATGGGAAGCCTCTCCTCACCTACTAGTGCCTGCCGTATACTTGATGGGAAGCCTCTCCTCACCTCCTAGTGCCTGCCGTATACTTGATGGGAAGCCTCTCCTCACCTCAGTGCCTGCCGTAAACTAGATGGGAAGCCTCTCCTCACCTCCTAGTGCCTGCCGTATACTTGATGGGAAGCCTCTCCTCACCTCCTAGTGCCTGCCGTATTCTTGATGGGAAGCCTCTCCTCACCTAACAGTGCCTGCTGTAATCTTGTTGGGAAGCCTCTCCTCACCTCCCAGTGCCTGTAGTATACTTGATGGGAAGCCTCTCCTCACCACCTAGTGCCTGCCGTAAACTAGATGGGAAGCCTCTCCTCACCTCCTAGTGCCTGCCGTATACTTGATGGGAAGCCTCTCCTCACCACCTAGTGCCTGCCGTATACTTGATGGGAAGCCTCTCCTCACCTCCTAGTGCCTGCCGTAAACTAGATGGGAAGCCTCTCCTCACCTCCTAGTGCCTGCCGTAAACTAGATGGGAAGCCTCTCCTCACCTCCTAGTGCCTGCCGTATACTTGATGGGAAGCCTCTCCTCACCTCCTAGTGCCTGCCGTAAACTAGATGGGAAGCCTCTCCTCACCTCCCAGTGCCTGCCGTATACTTGATGGGAAGCCTCTCCTCACCTCCTAGTGCCTGCCGTATACTTGATGGGAAGCCTCTCCTCACCTCCTAGTGCCTGCCGTAAACTAGATGGGAAGCCTCTCCTCACCTCCTAGTGCCTGCCGTAAACTAGATGGGAAGCCTCTCCTCACCTCCTAGTGCCTGCCGTATACTTGATGGGAAGCCTCTCCTCACCTCCTAGTGCCTGCCGTATACTTGATGGGAAGCCTCTCCTCACCACCTAGTGCCTGCCGTAAACTAGATGGGAAGCCTCTCCTCACCTCCTAGTGCCTGCCGTATACTTGATGGGAAGCCTCTCCTCACCACCTAGTGCCTGCCGTATACTTGATGGGAAGACTCTCCTCACCTCACAGTGCCTGCCGTAAACTAGATGGGAAGCCTCTCCTCACCTACTAGTGCCTGCCGTATACTTGATGGGAAGCCTCTCCTCACCTCCTAGTGCCTGCCGTAAACTAGATGGGAAGCCTCTCCTCACCTCCTAGTGCCTGCCGTATACTTGATGGGAAGCCTCTCCTCACCTCCTAGTGCCTGCCGTATACTTGATGGGAAGCCTCTCCTCACCTCCCAGTGCCTGTAGTATACTTGATGGGAAGCCTCTCCTCACCACCTAGTGCCTGCCGTATACTTGATGGGAAGCCTCTCCTCACCTCCTAGTGTCTGCCGTAAACTTAATGGGAAGCCTCTCCTCACCTCCTACTGCCTGCCGTAAACTAGATGGGAAGCCTCTCCTCACCACCTAGTGCCTGCCGTAAACTAGATGGGAAGCCTCTCCTCACCTCCTAGTGCCTGCCGTAAACTAGATGGGAAGCCTCTCCTCACCTCCTAGTGCCTGCCGTAAACTAGATGGGAAGCCTCTCCTCACCTCCTAGTGCCTGCCGTAAACTAGATGGGAAGCCTCTCCTCACCTCCTAGTGCCTGCCGTAAACTAGATGGGAAGCCTCTCCTCACCTCCTACTGCCTGCCGTAAACTAGATGGGAAGCCTCTCCTCACCACCTAGTGCCTGCCGTAAACTAGATGGGAAGCCTCTCCTCACCTCCTAGTGCCTGCCGTAAACTAGATGGGAAGCCTCTCCTCACCTCCTAGTGCCTGCCGTAAACTAGATGGGAAGCCTCTCCTCACCTCCTAGTGCCTGCCGTAAACTAGATGGGAAGCCTCTCCTCACCTCACAGTGCCTGCCGTAAACTAGATGGGAAGCCTCTCCTCACCTAGTGCCTGCCCTATACTTGATGGGAAGCCTCTCCTCACCTCACAGTGCCTGCCGTAAACTAGATGGGAAGCCTCTCCTCACCTCCTAGTGCCTGCCGTAAACTAGATGGGAAGCCTCTCCTCACCTCCTAGTGCCTGCCGTATACTTGATGGGAAGCCTCTCCTCACCTCCTAGTGCCAGCCGTATACTTGATGGGAAGCCTCTCCTCACCACCTAGTGCCTGCCGTATACTTGATGGGAAGACTCTCCTCACCTCACAGTGCCTGCCGTAAACTAGATGGGAAGCCTCTCCTCACCTACTAGTGCCTGCCGTATACTTGATGGGAAGCCTCTCCTCACCTCCTAGTGCCTGCCGTATACTTGATGGGAAGCCTCTCCTTACCTCAGTGCCTGCCGTAAACTAGATGGGAAGCCTCTCCTCACCTCCTAGTGCCTGCCGTATACTTGATGGGAAGCCTCTCCTCACCTCCTAGTGCCTGCCGTATTCTTGATGGGAAGCCTCTCCTCACCACCTAGTGCCTGCCGTATACTTGATGGGAAGCCTCTCCTCACCTCACAGTGCCTGCTGTAATCTTGTTGGGAAGCCTCTCCTCACCTCCCAGTGCCTGTAGTATACTTGATGGGAAGCCTCTCCTCACCACCTAGTGCCTGCCGTATACTTGATGGGAAGCCTCTCCTCACCTCCTAGTGCCTGCCGTATACTTGATGGGAAGCCTCTCCTCACCTCCTAGTGCCTGCAGTAAACTAGATGGGAAGCCTCTCCTCACCTCCTAGTGCCTGCCGTAAACTAGATGAGAAGCCTCTCCTCACCTCCTAGTGCCTGCCGTATACTTGATGGGAAGCCTCTCCTCACCTCCTAGTGCCTGCCGTATACTTGATGGGAAGCCTCTCCTCACCTCCTAGTGCCTGCCGTAAACTAGATGGGAAGCCTCTTCTCACCACCTAGTGCCTGCCGTAAACTAGATGGGAAGCCTCTCCTCACCTCCTAGTGCCTGCCGTATACTTGATGGGAAGCCTCTCCTCACCTCCTAGTGCCTGCCGTAAACTAGATGGGAAGCCTCTCCTCACCTCCTAGTGCCTGCCGTAAACTAGATGGGAAGCCTCTCCTCACCTCACAGTGCCTGCTGTAAACTAGATGGGAAGCCTCTCCTCAACTAGTGCCTGCCCTATACTTGATGGGAAGCCTCTCCTCACCTCACAGTGCCTGCCGTAAACTAGATGGGAAGCCTCTCCTCACCTCCTAGTGCCTGCCGTAAACTAGATGGGAAGCCTCTCCTCACCTCCTAGTGCCTGCCGTATACTTGATGGGAAGCCTCTCCTCACCACCTAGTGCCTGCCGTATACTTGATGGGAAGCCTCTCCTCACCTCACAGTGCCTGCCGTAAACTAGATGGGAAGCCTCTCCTCACCTCCTAGTGCCTGCCGTATACTTGATGGGAAGCCTCTCCTCACCTCCTAGTGCCTGCCGTATACTTGATGGGAAGCCTCTCCTCACCTCCTAGTGCCTGCCGTAAACTAGATGGGAAGCCTCTCCTCACCTCCTAGAGCCTGCCGTATACTTGATGGGAAGCCTCTCCTCACCACCTAGTGCCTGCCGTATACTTGATGGGAAGACTCTCCTCACCTCACAGTGCCTGCCGTAAACTAGATGGGAAGCCTCTCCTCACCTCCTAGTGCCTGCCGTATACTTGATGGGAAGCCTCTCCTCACCTCCTAGTGCCTGCCGTATACTTGATGGGAAGCCTCTCCTCACCACCTAGTGCCTGCCGTATACTTGATGGGAAGACTCTCCTCACCTCACAGTGCCTGCCGTAAACTAGATGGGAAGCCTCTCCTCACCTACTAGTGCCTGCCGTATACTTGATGGGAAGCCTCTCCTCACCTCCTATTGCCTGCCGTATACTTGATGGGAAGCCTCTCCTCACCTCAGTGCCTGCCGTAAACTAGATGGGAAGCCTCTCCTCACCTCACAGTGCCTGCCGTAAACTAGATGGGAAGCCTCTCCTCACCTCCTAGTGCCTGCCGTATACTTGATGGGAAGCCTCTCCTCACCTCCTAGTGCCTGCCGTATTCTTGATGGGAAGCCTCTCCTCACCACCTAGTGCCTGCCGTATACTTGATGGGAAGCCTCTCCTCACCACCTAGTGCCTGCCGTATACTTGATGGGAAGCCTCTTCTCACCTCCTAGTGCCTGCCGTATACTTGATGGGAAGCCTCTCCTCACCTCCTAGTGCCTGCCGTAAACTAGATGGGAAGCCTCTCCTCACCTCCTAGTGCCTGCCGTAAACTAGATGGGAAGCCTCTCCTCACCTCCTAGTGCCTGCCGTATACTTGATGGGAAGCCTCTCCTCACCTCCTAGTGCCTGCCGTATACTTGATGGGAAGCCTCTCCTCACCTCCTAGTGCCTGCCGTATACTTGATGGGAAGCCTCTCCTCACCTCAGTGCCTGCCGTAAACTAGATGGGAAGCCTCTCCTCACCTACTAGTGCCTGTCGTATACTTGATGGGAAGCCTCTCCTCACCTCCTAGTGCCTGCCGTATACTTGATGGGAAGCCTCTCCTCACCTCCTAGTGCCTGCCGTATACTTGATGGGAAGCCTCTCCTCACCTCAGTGCCTGCCGTAAACTAGATGGGAAGCCTCTCCTCACCTACTAGTGCCTGCCGTATACTTGATGGGAAGCCTCTCCTCACCTCCTAGTGCCTGCCGTATTCTTGATGGGAAGCCTCTCCTCACCTCACAGTGCCTGCTGTAATCTTGTTGGGAAGCCTCTCCTCACCTCCCAGTGCCTGTAGTATACTTGATGGGAAGCCTCTCCTCACCACCTAGTGCCTGCCGTAAACTAGATGGGAAGCCTCTCCTCACCTCCTAGTGCCTGCCGTATACTTGATGGGAAGCCTCTCCTCACCACCTAGTGCCTGCCGTATACTTGATGGGAAGACTCTCCTCCCCTCACAGTGCCTGCCGTAAACTAGATGGGAAGCCTCTCCTCACCTACTAGTGCCTGCCGTATACTTGATGGGAAGCCTCTCCTCACCTCCTAGTGCCTGCCGTACACTTGATGGGAAGCCTCTCCTCACCTCAGTGCCTGCCGTAAACTAGATGGGAAGCCTCTCCTCACCTCACAGTGCCTGCCGTAAACTAGATGGGAAGCCTCTCCTCACCTCCTAGTGCCTGCCGTATACTTGATGGGAAGCCTCTCCTCACCTCCTAGTGCCTGCCGTATTCTGGATGGGAAGCCTCTCCTCACCACCTAGTGCCTGCCGTATACTTGATGGGAAGCCTCTCCTCACCTCACAGTGCCTGCTGTAATCTTGTTGGGAAGCCTCTCCTCACCACCTAGTGCCTGCCGTATACTTGATGGGAAGCCTCTTCTCACCTCCTAGTGCCTGCCGTATACTTGATGGGAAGCCTCTCCTCACCTCACAGTGCCTGTAGTATACTTGATGGGAAGCCTCTCCTCACCACCTAGTGCCTGCCGTATACTTGATGGGAAGCCTCTTCTCACCTCCTAGTGCCTGCCGTATACTTGATGGGAAGCCTCTCCTCACCTCCTAGTGCCTGCCGTAAACTAGATGGGAAGCCTCTCCTCACCTCCTAGTGCCTGCCGTAAACTAGATGGGAAGCCTCTCCTCACCTCCTAGTGCCTGCCGTATACTTGATGGGAAGCCTCTCCTCACCTCCTAGTGCCTGCCGTATACTTGATGGGAAGCCTCTCCTCACCTCCTAGTGCCTGCCGTAAACTAGATGGGAAGCCTCTCCTCACCTCCTAGTGCCTGCCGTAAACTAGATGGGAAGCCTCTCCTCACCTCCTAGTGCCTGCCGTATACTTGATGGGAAGCCTCTCCTCACCTCCTAGTGCCTGCCGTAAACTAGATGGGAAGCCTCTCCTCACCTCCTAGTGCCTGCCGTATACTTGATGGGAAGCCTCTCCTCACCACCTAGTGCCTGCCGTATACTTGATGGGAAGACTCTCCTCACCTCACAGTGCCTGCCGTAAACTAGATGGGAAGCCTCTCCTCACCTACTAGTGCCTGCCGTATACTTGATGGGAAGCCTCTCCTCACCTCCTAGTGCCTGCCGTATACTTGATGGGAAGCCTCTCCTCACCTCACAGTGCCTGCTGTAATCTTGTTGGGAAGCCTCTCCTCACCTCCCAGTGCCTGTAGTATACTTGATGGGAAGCCTCTCCTCACCACCTAGTGCCTGCCGTAAACTAGATGGGAAGCCTCTCCTCACCTCCTAGTGCCTGCCGTATACTTGATGGGAAGCCTCTCCTCACCACCTAGTGCCTGCCGTATACTTGATGGGAAGCCTCTCCTCACCTCCTAGTGCCTGCCGTAAACTAGATGGGAAGCCTCTCCTCACCTCCTAGTGCCTGCCGTATACTTGATGGGAAGCCTCTCCTCACCTCCTAGTGCCTGCCGTAAACTAGATGGGAAGCCTCTCCTCACCTCCCAGTGCCTGCCGTATACTTGATGGGAAGCCTCTCCTCACCTCCTAGTGCCTGCCGTATACTTGATGGGAAGCCTCTCCTCACCTCCTAGTGCCTGCCGTAAACTAGATGGGAAGCCTCTCCTCACCTCCTAGTGCCTGCCGTAAACTAGATGGGAAGCCTCTCCTCACCTCCTAGTGCCTGCCGTATACTTGATGGGAAGCCTCTCCTCACCTCCTAGTGCCTGCCGTATACTTGATGGGAAGCCTCTCCTCACCACCTAGTGCCTGCCGTAAACTAGATGGGAAGCCTCTCCTCACCTCCTAGTGCCTGCCGTATACTTGATGGGAAGCCTCTCCTCACCACCTAGTGCCTGCCGTATACTTGATGGGAAGACTCTCCTCACCTCACAGTGCCTGCCGTAAACTAGATGGGAAGCCTCTCCTCACCTCCTAGTGCCTGCCGTAAACTAGATGGGAAGCCTCTCCTCACCTCCTAGTGCCTGCCGTATACTTGATGGGGAGCCTCCTCACCACCTAGTGCCTGCCGTATACTTGATGGGAAGACTCTCCTCACCTCACAGTGCCTGCCGTAAACTAGATGGGAAGCCTCTCCTCACCTACTAGTGCCTGCCGTATACTTGATGGGAAGCCTCTCCTCACCTCCTAGTGCCTGCCGTAAACTAGATGGGAAGCCTCTCCTCACCTCCTAGTGCCTGCCGTATACTTGATGGGAAGCCTCTCCTCACCTCCTAGTGCCTGCCGTATACTTGATGGGAAGCCTCTCCTCACCTCCCAGTGCCTGTAGTATACTTGATGGGAAGCCTCTCCTCACCACCTAGTGCCTGCCGTATACTTGATGGGAAGCCTCTCCTCACCTCCTAGTGTCTGCCGTAAACTTGATGGGAAGCCTCTCCTCACCTCCTACTGCCTGCCGTAAACTAGATAGGAAGCCTCTCCTCACCACCTAGTGCCTGCCGTAAACTAGATGGGAAGCCTCTCCTCACCTCCTAGTGCCTGCCGTAAACTAGATGGGAAGCCTCTCCTCAC
This sequence comes from Ranitomeya variabilis, assembly GCF_051348905.1. Classification (NCBI taxonomy): domain Eukaryota; kingdom Metazoa; phylum Chordata; class Amphibia; order Anura; family Dendrobatidae; genus Ranitomeya; species Ranitomeya variabilis. Next base: position 523,611,251 of record NC_135234.1, on the reverse strand, counting down.
CTCCTAGTGCCTGCCGTAAACTAGATGGGAAGCCTCTCCTCACCTCCTAGTGCCTGCCGTAAACTAGATGGGAAGCCTCTCCTCACCTCCTACTGCCTGCCGTAAACTAGATGGGAAGCCTCTCCTCACCACCTAGTGCCTGCTGTAAACTAGATGGGAAGCCTCTCCTCACCTCCTAGTGCCTGCCGTAAACTAGATGGGAAGCCTCTCCTCACCTCCTAGTGCCTGCCGTAAACTAGATGGGAAGCCTCTCCTCACCTCCTAGTGCCTGCCGTAAACTAGATGGGAAGCCTCTCCTCACCTCACAGTGCCTGCCGTAAACTAGATGGGAAGCCTCTCCTCACCTAGTGCCTGCCGTAAACTAGATGGGAAGCCTCTCCTCACCTCCTAGTGCCTGCCGTATACTTGATGGGAAGCCTCTCCTCACCTCCTAGTGCCTGCCGTATTCTTGATGGGAAGCCTCTCCTCACCACCTAGTGCCTGCCGTATACTTGATGGGAAGCCTCTCCTCACCTCCTAGTGCCTGCCGTATACTTGATGGGAAGCCTCTCCTCACCTCCTAGTGCCTGCCGTAAACTAGATGGGAAGCCTCTCCTCACCTCCTAGTGCCTGCCGTAAACTAGATGGGAAGCCTCTCCTCACCTCACAGTGCCTGCCGTAAACTAGATGGGAAGCCTCTCCTCAACTAGTGCCTGCCCCAAACTTGATGGGAAGCCTCTCCTCACCTCACAGTGCCTGCCGTAAACTAGATGGGAAGCCTCTCCTCACCTCACAGTGCCTGCCGTAAACTAGATGGGAAGCCTCTCCTCACCTCCTAGTGCCTGCCGTATACTTGATGGGAAGCCTCTCCTCACCACCTAGTGCCTGCCGTATACTTGATGGGAAGACTCTCCTCACCTCACAGTGCCTGCCGTAAACTAGATGGGAAGCCTCTCCTCACCTACTAGTGCCTGCCGTATACTTGATGGGAAGCCTCTCCTCACCTCAGTGCCTGCCGTAAACTAGATGGGAAGCCTCTCCTCACCTCACAGTGCCTGCCGTAAACTAGATGGGAAGCCTCTCCTCACCTCCTAGTGCCTGCCGTATACTTGATGGGAAGCCTCTCCTCACCTCCTAGTGCCTGCCGTATTCTTGATGGGAAGCCTCTCCTCACCACCTAGTGCCTGCCGTATACTTGATGGGAAGCCTCTCCTCACCTCACAGTGCCTGCTGTAATCTTGTTGGGAAGCCTCTCCTCACCTCCCAGTGCCTGTAGTATACTTGATGGGAAGCCTCTCCTCACCACCTAGTGCCTGCCGTATACTTGATGGGAAGCCTCTTCTCACCTCCTAGTGCCTGCCGTATACTTGATGGGAAGCCTCTCCTCACCTCCTAGTGCCTGCCGTATACTTGATGGGAAGCCTCTCCTCACCTCCTAGTGTCTGCCGTAAACTTGATGGGAAGCCTCTCCTCACCTCCTACTGCCTGCCGTAAACTAGATGGGAAGCCTCTCCTCACCACCTAGTGCCTGCCGTAAACTAGATGGGAAGCCTCTCCTCACCTCCTAGTGCCTGCCGTAAACTAGATGGGAAGCCTCTCCTCACCTCCTAGTGCCTGCCGTAAACTAGATGGGAAGCCTCTCCTCACCTCCTAGTGCCTGCCGTAAACTAGATGGGAAGCCTCTCCTCACCTCCTACTGCCTGCCGTAAACTAGATGGGAAGCCTCTCCTCACCACCTAGTGCCTGCCGTAAACTAGATGGGAAGCCTCTCCTCACCTCCTAGTGCCTGCCGTAAACTAGATGGGAAGCCTCTCCTCACCTCCTAGTGCCTGCCGTAAACTAGATGGGAAGCCTCTCCTCACCTCCTAGTGCCTGCCGTAAACTAGATGGGAAGCCTCTCCTCACCTCCTAGTGCCTGCCGTAAACTAGATGGGAAGCCTCTCCTCACCTCACAGTGCCTGCCGTAAACTAGATGGGAAGCCTCTCCTCACCTAGTGCCTGCCGTAAACTAGATGGGAAGCCTCTCCTCACCTCCTAGTGCCTGCCGTATACTTGATGGGAAGCCTCTCCTCACCTCCTAGTGCATGCCGTATTCTTGATGGGAAGCCTCTCCTCACCACCTAGTGCCTGCCGTATACTTGATGGGAAGCCTCTCCTCACCTCCTAGTGCCTGCCGTATACTTGATGGGAAGCCTCTCCTCACCTCCTAGTGCCTGCCGTAAACTAGATGGGAAGCCTCTCCTCACCTCCTAGTGCCTGCCGTAAACTAGATGGGAAGCCTCTCCTCACCTCCTAGTGCCTGCCGTATACTTGATGGGAAGCCTCTCCTCACCTCCTAGTGCCTGCCGTATACTTGATGGGAAGCCTCTCCTCACCTCCTAGTGCCTGCCGTAAACTAGATGGGAAGCCTCTCCTCACCACCTAGTGCCTGCCGTAAACTAGATGGGAAGCCTCTCCTCACCTCCTAGTGCCTGCCGTATACTTGATGGGAAGCCTCTCCTCACCTCCTAGTGCCTGCCGTAAACTAGATGGGAAGCCTCTCCTCACCTCCTAGTGCCTGCCGTAAACTAGATGGGAAGCCTCTCCTCACCTCACAGTGCCTGCCGTAAACTAGATGGGAAGCCTCTCCTCAACTAGTGCCTGCCCTAAACTTGATGGGAAGCCTCTCCTCACCTCACAGTGCCTGCCGTAAACTAGATGGGAAGCCTCTCCTCACCTCCTAGTGCCTGCCGTAAACTAGATGGGAAGCCTCTCCTCACCTCCTAGTGCCTGCCGTATACTTGATGGGAAGCCTCTCCTCACCACCTAGTGCCTGCCGTATACTTGATGGGAAGACTCTCCTCACCTCACAGTGCCTGCCGTAAACTAGATGGGAAGCCTCTCCTCACCTACTAGTGCCTGCCGTATACTTGATGGGAAGCCTCTCCTCACCTCCTAGTGCCTGCCGTATACTTGATGGGAAGCCTCTCCTCACCTCAGTGCCTGCCGTAAACTAGATGGGAAGCCTCTCCTCACCTCACAGTGCCTGCAGTAAACTAGATGGGAAGCCTCTCCTCACCTCCTAGTGCCTGCCGTATACTTGATGGGAAGCCTCTCCTCACCTCCTAGTGCCTGCCGTATTCTTGATGGGAAGCCTCTCCTCACCACCTAGTGCCTGCCGTATACTTGATGGGAAGCCTCTCCTCACCTCACAGTGCCTGCTGTAATCTTGTTGGGAAGCCTCTCCTCACCTCCCAGTGCCTGTAGTATACTTGATGGGAAGCCTCTCCTCACCACCTAGTGCCTGCCGTATACTTGATGGGAAGCCTCTTCTCACCTCCTAGTGCCTGCCGTATACTTGATGGGAAGCCTCTCCTCACCTCCTAGTGCCTGCCATAAACTAGATGGGAAGCCTCTCCTCACCTCCTAGTGCCTGCCGTAAACTAGATGGGAAGCCTCTCCTCACCTCCTAGTGCCTGCCGTATCCTTGATGGGAAGCCTCTCCTCACCTCCTAGTGCCTGCCGTATACTTGATGGGAAGCCTCTCCTCACCTCCTAGTGCCTGCCGTAAACTAGATGGGAAGCCTCTCCTCACCTCCTAGTGCCTGCCGTAAACTAGATGGGAAGCCTCTCCTCACCTCCTAGTGCCTGCCGTATACTTGATGGGAAGCCTCTCCTCACCTCCTAGTGCCTGCCGTATACTTGATGGGAAGCCTCTCCTCACCTCCTAGTGCCTGCCGTAAACTAGATGGGAAGCCTCTCCTCACCTCCTAGTGCCTGCCGTATACTTGATGGGAAGCCTCTCCTCACCACCTAGTGCCTGCCGTATACTTGATGGGAAGACTCTCCTCACCTCACAGTGCCTGCCGTAAACTAGATGGGAAGCCTCTCCTCACCTCCTAGTGCCTGCCGTATACTTGATGGGAAGCCTCTCCTCACCTCCTAGTGCCTGCCGTATACTTGATGGGAAGCCTCTCCTCACCACCTAGTGCCTGCCGTATACTTGATGGGAAGACTCTCCTCACCTCACAGTGCCTGCCGTAAACTTGATGGGAAGCCTCTCCTCACCTACTAGTGCCTGCCGTATACTTGATGGGAAGCCTCTCCTCACCTCCTAGTGCCGGCCGTATACTTGATGGGAAGCCTCTCCTCACCTCAGTGCCTGCCGTAAACTAGATGGGAAGCCTCTCCTCACCTCACAGTGCCTGCCGTAAACTAGATGGGAAGCCTCTCCTCACCTCCTAGTGCCTGCCGTATACTTGATGGGAAGCCTCTCCTCACCTCCTAGTGCCTGCCGTATTCTTGATGGGAAGCCTCTCCTCACCACCTAGTGCCTGCCGTATACTTGATGGGAAGCCTCTCCTCACCTCACAGTGCCTGCTGTAATCTTGTTGCGAAGCCTCTCCTCACCTCCCAGTGCCTGTAGTATACTTGATGGGAAGCCTCTCCTCACCACCTAGTGCCTGCCGTATACTTGATGGGAAGCCTCTTCTCACCTCCTAGTGCCTGCCGTATACTTGATGGGAAGCCTCTCCTCACCTCCTAGTGCCTGCCGTAAACTAGATGGGAAGTCTCTCCTCACCTCACAGTGCCTGCCGTAAACTAGATGGGAAGCCTCTCCTCACCTAGTGCCTGCCGTAAACTAGATGGGAAGCCTCTCCTCACCTCCTAGTGCCTGCCGTATACTTGATGGGAAGCCTCTCCTCACCTCCTAGTGCCTGCCGTATTCTTGATGGGAAGCCTCTCCTCACCACCTAGTGCCTGCCGTATACTTGATGGGAAGCCTCTCCTCACCTCCTAGTGCCTGCCGTATACTTGATGGGAAGCCTCTCCTCACCTCCTAGTGCCTGCCGTAAACTAGATGGGAAGCCTCTCCTCACCTCCTAGTGCCTGCCGTAAACTAGATGGGAAGCCTCTCCTCACCTCCTAGTGCCTGCCGTATACTTGATGGGAAGCCTCTCCTCACCTCCTAGTGCCTGCCGTAAACTAGATGGGAAGCCTCTCCTCACCTCACAGTGCCTGCCGTAAACTAGATGGGAAGCCTCTCCTCACCTAGTGCCTGCCGTAAACTAGATGGGAAGCCTCTCCTCACCTCCTAGTGCCTGCCGTATACTTGATGGGAAGCCTCTCCTCACCTCCTAGTGCATGCCGTATTCTTGATGGGAAGCCTCTCCTCACCACCTAGTGCCTGCCGTATACTTGATGGGAAGCCTCTCCTCACCTCCTAGTGCCTGCCGTATACTTGATGGGAAGCCTCTCCTCACCTCCTAGTGCCTGCCGTAAACTAGATGGGAAGCCTCTCCTCACCTCCTAGTGCCTGCCGTAAACTAGATGGGAAGCCTCTCCTCACCTCCTAGTGCCTGCCGTATACTTGATGGGAAGCCTCTCCTCACCTCCTAGTGCCTGCCGTATATTTGATGGGAAGCCTCTCCTCACCTCCTAGTGCCTGCCGTAAACTAGATGGGAAGCCTCTCCTCACCACCTAGTGCCTGCCGTAAACTAGATGGGAAGCCTCTCCTCACCTCCTAGTGCCTGCCGTATACTTGATGGGAAGCCTCTCCTCACCTCCTAGTGCCTGCCGTAAACTAGATGGGAAGCCTCTCCTCACCTCCTAGTGCCTGCCGTAAACTAGATGGGAAGCCTCTCCTCACCTCACAGTGCCTGCCGTAAACTAGATGGGAAGCCTCTCCTCAACTAGTGCCTGCCCTAAACTTGATGGGAAGCCTCTCCTCACCTCACAGTGCCTGCCGTAAACTAGATGGGAAGCCTCTCCTCACCTCCTAGTGCCTGCCGTAAACTAGATGGGAAGCCTCTCCTCACCTCCTAGTGCCTGCCGTATACTTGATGGGAAGCCTCTCCTCACCACCTAGTGCCTGCCGTATACTTGATGGGAAGACTCTTCTCACCTCCTAGTGCCTGCCGTATACTTGATGGGAAGCCTCTCCTCACCTCCTAGTGCCTGCCGTAAACTAGATGGGAAGCCTCTCCTCACCTCCTAGTGCCTGCCGTAAACTAGATGGGAAGCCTCTCCTCACCTCCTAGTGCCTGCCGTATCCTTGATGGGAAGCCTCTCCTCACCTCCTAGTGCCTGCCGTATACTTGATGGGAAGCCTCTCCTCACCTCCTAGTGCCTGCCGTAAACTAGATGGGAAGCCTCTCCTCACCTCCTAGTGCCTGCCGTAAACTAGATGGGAAGCCTCTCCTCACCTCCTAGTGCCTGCCGTATACTTGATGGGAAGCCTCTCCTCACCTCCTAGTGCCTGCCGTAAACTAGATGGGAAGCCTCTCCTCACCTCCTAGTGCCTGCCGTATACTTGATGGGAAGCCTCTCCTCACCTCCTAGTGCCTGCCGTATACTTGATGGGAAGCCTCTCCTCACCTCCTAGTGCCTGCCGTAAACTAGATGGGAAGCCTCTCCTCACCTCCTAGTGCCTGCCGTATACTTGATGGGAAGCCTCTCCTCACCACCTAGTGCCTGCCGTATACTTGATGGGAAGACTCTCCTCACCTCCTAGTGCCTGCCGTAAACTAGATGGGAAGCCTCTCCTCACCTCACAGTGCCTGCCGTAAACTAGATGGGAAGCCTCTCCTCACCTAGTGCCTGCCGTAAACTAGATGGGAAGCCTCTCCTCACCTCCTAGTGCCTGCCGTATACTTGATGGGAAGCCTCTCCTCACCTCCTAGTGCATGCCGTATTCTTGATGGGAAGCCTCTCCTCACCACCTAGTGCCTGCCGTATACTTGATGGGAAGCCTCTCCTCACCTCCTAGTGCCTGCCGTATACTTGATGGGAAGCCTCTCCTCACCTCCTAGTGCCTGCCGTAAACTAGATGGGAAGCCTCTCCTCACCTCCTAGTGCCTGCCGTAAACTAGATGGGAAGCCTCTCCTCACCTCCTAGTGCCTGCCGTATACTTGATGGGAAGCCTCTCCTCACCTCCTAGTGCCTGCCGTATACTTGATGGGAAGCCTCTCCTCACCTCCTAGTGCCTGCCGTAAACTAGATGGGAAGCCTCTCCTCACCACCTAGTGCCTGCCGTAAACTAGATGGGAAGCCTCTCCTCACCTCCTAGTGCCTGCCGTATACTTGATGGGAAGCCTCTCCTCACCTCCTAGTGCCTGCCGTAAACTAGATGGGAAGCCTCTCCTCACCTCCTAGTGCCTGCCGTAAACTAGATGGGAAGCCTCTCCTCACCTCACAGTGCCTGCCGTAAACTAGATGGGAAGCCTCTCCTCAACTAGTGCCTGCCCTAAACTTGATGGGAAGCCTCTCCTCACCTCACAGTGCCTGCCGTAAACTAGATGGGAAGCCTCTCCTCACCTCCTAGTGCCTGCCGTAAACTAGATGGGAAGCCTCTCCTCACCTCCTAGTGCCTGCCGTATACTTGATGGGAAGCCTCTCCTCACCACCTAGTGCCTGCCGTATACTTGATGGGAAGACTCTCCTCACCTCACAGTGCCTGCCGTAAACTAGATGGGAAGCCTCTCCTCACCTACTAGTGCCTGCCGTATACTTGATGGGAAGCCTCTCCTCACCTCCTAGTGCCTGCCGTATACTTGATGGGAAGCCTCTCCTCACCTCCTAGTGCCTGCCGTAAACTAGATGGGAAGCCTCTCCTCACCTCCTAGTGCCTGCCGTAAACTAGATGGGAAGCCTCTCCTCACCTCCTAGTGCCTGCCGTATACTTGATGGGAAGCCTCTCCTCACCTCCTAGTGCCTGCCGTATACTTGATGGGAAGCCTCTCCTCACCTCCTAGTGCCTGCCGTAAACTAGATGGGAAGCCTCTCCTCACCTCCTAGTGCCTGCCGTATACTTGATGGGAAGCCTCTCCTCACCACCTAGTGCCTGCCGTATACTTGATGGGAAGACTCTCCTCACCTCACAGTGCCTGCCGTAAACTAGATGGGAAGCCTCTCCTCACCTCCTAGTGCCTGACGTATACTTGATGGGAAGCCTCTCCTCACCTCCTAGTGCCTGCCGTATACTTGATGGGAAGCCTCTCCTCACCACCTAGTGCCTGCCGTATACTTGATGGGAAGACTCTCCTCACCTCACAGTGCCTGCCGTAAACTAGATGGGAAGCCTCTACTCACCTACTAGTGCCTGCCGTATACTTGATGGGAAGCCTCTCCTCACCTCCTAGTGCCGGCCGTATACTTGATGGGAAGCCTCTCCTCACCTCAGTGCCTGCCGTAAACTAGATGGGAAGCCTCTCCTCACCTCACAGTGCCTGCCGTAAACTAGATGGGAAGCCTCTCCTCACCTCCTAGTGCCTGCCGTATACTTGATGGGAAGCCTCTCCTCACCTCCTAGTGCCTGCCGTATTCTTGATGGGAAGCCTCTCCTCACCACCTAGTGCCTGCCGTATACTTGATGGGAAGCCTCTCCTCACCTCACAGTGCCTGCTGTAATCTTGTTGCGAAGCCTCTCCTCACCTCCCAGTGCCTGTAGTATACTTGATGGGAAGCCTCTCCTCACCACCTAGTGCCTGCCGTATACTTGATGGGAAGCCTCTTCTCACCTCCTAGTGCCTGCCGTATACTTGATGGGAAGCCTCTCCTCACCTCCTAGTGCCTGCCGTAAACTAGATGGGAAGCCTCTCCTCACCTCCTAGTGCCTGCCGTAAACTAGATGGGAAGCCTCTCCTCACCTCCTAGTGCCTGCCGTATACTTGATGGGAAGCCTCTCCTCACCTCCTAGTGCCTGCCGTAAACTAGATGGGAAGCCTCTCCTCACCTCCTAGTGCCTGCCGTAAACTAGATGGGAAGCCTCTCCTCACCTCCTAGTGCATGCCGTATACTTGATGGGAAGCCTCTCCTCACCTCCTAGTGCCTGCCGTAAACTAGATGGGAAGCCTCTCCTCACCTCCTAGTGCCTGCCGTATACTTGATGGGAAGCCTCTCCTCACCACCTAGTGCCTGCCGTATACTTGATGGGAAGACTCTCCTCACCTCACAGTGCCTGCCGTAAACTAGATGGGAAGCCTCTCCTCACCTACTAGTGCCTGCCGTATACTTGATGGGAAGCCTCTCCTCACCTCCTAGTGCCTGCCGTATACTTGATGGGAAGCCTCTCCTCACCTCCTAGTGCCTGCCGTAAACTAGATGGGAAGCCTCTCCTCACCTCCTAGTGCCTGCCGTAAACTAGATGGGAAGCCTCTCCTCACCTCCTAGTGCCTGCCGTATACTTGATGGGAAGCCTCTCCTCACCTCCTAGTGCCTGCCGTATACTTGATGGGAAGCCTCTCCTCACCTCCTAGTGCCTGCCGTAAACTAGATGGGAAGCCTCTCCTCACCTCCTAGTGCCTGCCGTATACTTGATGGGAAGCCTCTCCTCACCACCTAGTGCCTGCCGTATACTTGATGGGAAGACTCTCCTCACCTCACAGTGCCTGCCGTAAACTAGATGGGAAGCCTCTCCTCACCTCCTAGTGCCTGCCGTATACTTGATGGGAAGCCTCTCCTCACCTCCTAGTGCCTGCCGTATACTTGATGGGAAGCCTCTCCTCACCACCTAGTGCCTGCCGTATACTTGATGGGAAGACTCTCCTCACCTCACAGTGCCTGCCGTAAACTAGATGGGAAGCCTCTCCTCACCTACTAGTGCCTGCCGTATACTTGATGGGAAGCCTCTCCTCACCTCCTAGTGCCTGCCGTATACTTGATGGGAAGCCTCTCCTCACCTCAGTGCCTGCCGTAAACTAGATGGGAAGCCTCTCCTCACCTCACAGTGCCTGCCGTAAACTAGATGGGAAGCCTCTCCTCACCTCCTAGTGCCTGCCGTATACTTGATGGGAAGCCTCTCCTCACCTCCTAGTGCCTGCCGTATTCTTGATGGGAAGCCTCTCCTCACCACCTAGTGCCTGCCGTATACTTGATGGGAAGCCTCTCCTCACCTCACAGTGCCTGCTGTAATCTTGTTGGGAAGCCTCTCCTCACCTCCCAGTGCCTGTAGTATACTTGATGGGAAGCCTCTCCTCACCACCTAGTGCCTGCCGTATACTTGATGGGAAGCCTCTTCTCACCTCCTAGTGCCTGCCGTATACTTGATGGGAAGCCTCTCCTCACCTCCTAGTGCCTGCCGTAAACTAGATGGGAAGCCTCTCCTCACCTCCTAGTGCCTGCCGTAAACTAGATGGGAAGCCACTCCTCACCTCCTAGTGCCTGCCGTATACTTGATGGGAAGCCTCTCCTCACCTCCTAGTGCCTGCCGTATACTTGATGGGAAGCCTCTCCTCACCTCCTAGTGCCTGCCGTAAACTAGATGGGAAGCCTCTCCTCACCTCCTAGTGCCTGCCGTAAACTAGATGGGAAGCCTCTCCTCACCTCCTAGTGCATGCCGTATACTTGATGGGAAGCCTCTCCTCACCTCTTAGTGCCTGCCGTATACTTGATGGGAAGCCTCTCCTCACCTCCTAGTGCCTGCCGTAAACTAGATGGGAAGCCTCTCCTCACCTCCTAGTGCCTGCCGTATACTTGATGGGAAGCCTCTCCTCACCACCTAGTGCCTGCCGTATACTTGATGGGAAGACTCTCCTCACCTCACAGTGCCTGCCGTAAACTAGATGGGAAGCCTCTCCTCACCTACTAGTGCCTGCCGTATACTTGATGGGAAGCCTCTCCTCACCTCCTAGTGCCTGCCGTATACTTGATGGGAAGCCTCTCCTCACCTCAGTGCCTGCCGTAAACTAGATGGGAAGCCTCTCCTCACCTCCTAGTGCCTGCCGTATACTTGATGGGAAGCCTCTCCTCACCTCCTAGTGCCTGCCGTATTCTTGATGGGAAGCCTCTCCTCACCTCACAGTGCCTGCTGTAATCTTGTTGGGAAGCCTCTCCTCACCTCCCAGTGCCTGTAGTATACTTGATGGGAAGCCTCTCCTCACCACCTAGTGCCTGCCGTAAACTAGATGGGAAGCCTCTCCTCACCTCCTAGTGCCTGCCGTATACTTGATGGGAAGCCTCTCCTCACCACCTAGTGCCTGCCGTATACTTGATGGGAAGACTCTCCTCACCTCACAGTGCCTGCCGTAAACTAGATGGGAAGCCTCTCCTCACCTACTAGTGCCTGCCGTATACTTGATGGGAAGCCTCTCCTCACCTCCTAGTGCCTGCCGTACACTTGATGGGAAGCCTCTCCTCACCTCAGTGCCTGCCGTAAACTAGATGGGAAGCCTCTCCTCACCTCACAGTGCCTGCCGTAAACTAGATGGGAAGCCTCTCCTCACCTCCTAGTGCCTGCCGTATACTTGATGGGAAGCCTCTCCTCACCTCCTAGTGCCTGCCGTATTCTTGATGGGAAGCCTCTCCTCACCACCTAGTGCCTGCCGTATACTTGATGGGAAGCCTCTCCTCACCTCACAGTGCCTGCTGTAATCTTGTTGGGAAGCCTCTCCTCACCTCCCAGTGCCTGTAGTATACTTGATGGGAAGCCTCTCCTCACCACCTAGTGCCTGCCGTATACTTGATGGGAAGCCTCTCCTCACCTCCTAGTGCCTGCCGTAAACTAGATGGGAAGCCTCTCCTCACCTCCTAGTGCCTGCCGTAAACTAGATGGGAAGCCTCCCCTCACCTCCTAGTGCCTGCCGTATACTTGATGGGAAGCCTCTCCTCACCTCCTAGTGCCTGCCGTATACTTGATGGGAAGCCTCTCCTCACCTCCTAGTGCCTGCCGTAAACTAGATGGGAAGCCTCTCCTCACCTCCTAGTGCCTGCCGTAAACTAGATGGGAAGCCTCTCCTCACCTCCTAGTGCCTGCCGTATACTTGATGGGAAGCCTCTCCTCACCTCCTAGTGCCTGCCGTAAACTAGATGGGAAGCCTCTCCTCACCTCCTAGTGCATGCCGTAAACTAGATGGGAAGCCTCTCCTCACCTCCTAGTGCCTGCCGTATACTTGATGGGAAGCCTCTCCTCACCTCCTAGTGCCTGCCGTATACTTGATGGGAAGCCTCTCCTCACCTCCTAGTGCCTGCCGTAAACTAGATGGGAAGCCTCTCCTCACCTCCTAGTGCCTGCCGTATACTTGATGGGAAGCCTCTCCTCACCACCTAGTGCCTGCCGTATACTTGATGGGAAGACTCTCCTCACCTCACAGTGCCTGCCGTAAACTAGATGGGAAGCCTCTCCTCACCTACTAGTGCCTGCCGTATACTTGATGGGAAGCCTCTCCTCACCTCCTAGTGCCTGCCGTATACTTGATGGGAAGCCTCTCCTCACCTCAGTGCCTGCCGTAAACTAGATGGGAAGCCTCTCCTCACCTCCTAGTGCCTGCCGTATACTTGATGGGAAGCCTCTCCTCACCTCCTAGTGCCTGCCGTATTCTTGATGGGAAGCCTCTCCTCACCTCACAGTGCCTGCTGTAATCTTGTTGGGAAGCCTCTCCTCACCTCCCAGTGCCTGTAGTATACTTGATGGGAAGCCTCTCCTCACCACCTAGTGCCTGCCGTAAACTAGATGGGAAGCCTCTCCTCACCTCCTAGTGCCTGCCGTATACTTGATGGGAAGCCTCTCCTCACCACCTAGTGCCTGCCGTATACTTGATGGGAAGCCTCTCCTCACCTCCTAGTGCCTGCCGTAAACTAGATGGGAAGCCTCTCCTCACCTCCTAGTGCCTGCCGTAAACTAGATGGGAAGCCTCTCCTCACCTCCTAGTGCCTGCCGTATACTTGATGGGAAGCCTCTCCTCACCTCCTAGTGCCTGCCGTAAACTAGATGGGAAGCCTCTCCTCACCTCCCAGTGCCTGCCGTATACTTGATGGGAAGCCTCTCCTCACCTCCTAGTGCCTGCCGTATACTTGATGGGAAGCCTCTCCTCACCTCCTAGTGCCTGCCGTAAACTAGATGGGAAGCCTCTCCTCACCTCCTAGTGCCTGCCGTAAACTAGATGGGAAGCCTCTCCTCACCTCCTAGTGCCTGCCGTATACTTGATGGGAAGCCTCTCCTCACCTCCCAGTGCCTGCCGTATACTTGATGGGAAGCCTCTCCTCACCACCTAGTGCCTGCCGTATACTTGATGGGAAGCCTCTCCTCACCTCCCAGTGCCTGTAGTATACTTGATGGGAAGCCTCTCCTCACCTCCCAGTGCCTGCCGTATACTTGATGGGAAGCCTCTCCTCACCACCTAGTGCCTGCCGTATACTTGATGGGAAGCCTCTCCTCACCTCCTAGTGCCTGCCGTATACTTGATGGGAAGCCTCTTCTCACCTCCTAGTGCCTGCCGTATACTTGATGGGAAGCCTCTTCTCACCTCCTAGTGCCTGCCGTATACTTGATGGGAAGCCTCTCCTCACCTCCTAGTGCCTGCCGTAAACTAGATGGGAAGCCTCTCCTCACCTCCTAGTGCCTGCCGTAAACTAGATGGGAAGCCTCTCCTCACCTCCTAGTGCCTGCCGTATACTTGATGGGAAGCCTCTCCTCACCTCCTAGTGCCTGCCGTATACTTGATGGGAAGCCTCTCCTCACCTCCTAGTGCCTGCCGTAAACTAGATGGGAAGCCTCTCCTCACCTCCTAGTGCCTGCCGTAAACTAGATGGGAAGCCTCTCCTCACCTCCTAGTGCCTGCCGTATACTTGATGGGAAGCCTCTCCTCACCTCCTAGTGCCTGCCGTAAACTAGATGGGAAGCCTCTCCTCACCTCCTAGTGCATGCCGTAAACTAGATGGGAAGCCTCTCCTCACCTCCTAGTGCCTGCCGTATACTTGATGGGAAGCCTCTCCTCACCTCCTAGTGCCTGCCGTATACTTGATGGGAAGCCTCTCCTCACCTCCTAGTGCCTGCCGTAAACTAGATGGGAAGCCTCTCCTCACCTCCTAGTGCCTGCCGTATACTTGATGGGAAGCCTCTCCTCACCACCTAGTGCCTGCCGTATACTTGATGGGAAGACTCTCCTCACCTCACAGTGCCTGCCGTAAACTAGATGGGAAGCCTCTCCTCACCTACTAGTGCCTGCCGTATACTTGATGGGAAGCCTCTCCTCACCTCCTAGTGCCTGCCGTATACTTGATGGGAAGCCTCTCCTCACCTCAGTGCCTGCCGTAAACTAGATGGGAAGCCTCTCCTCACCTCCTAGTGCCTGCCGTATACTTGATGGGAAGCCTCTCCTCACCTCCTAGTGCCTGCCGTATTCTTGATGGGAAGCCTCTCCTCACCTCACAGTGCCTGCTGTAATCTTGTTGGGAAGCCTCTCCTCACCTCCCAGTGCCTGTAGTATACTTGATGGGAAGCCTCTCCTCACCACCTAGTGCCTGCCGTAAACTAGATGGGAAGCCTCTCCTCACCTCCTAGTGCCTGCCGTATACTTGATGGGAAGCCTCTCCTCACCACCTAGTGCCTGCCGTATACTTGATGGGAAGCCTCTCCTCACCTCCTAGTGCCTGCCGTAAACTAGATGGGAAGCCTCTCCTCACCTCCTAGTGCCTGCCGTAAACTAGATGGGAAGCCTCTCCTCACCTCCTAGTGCCTGCCGTATACTTGATGGGAAGCCTCTCCTCACCTCCTAGTGCCTGCTGTAAACTAGATGGGAAGCCTCTCCTCACCTCCCAGTGCCTGCCGTATACTTGATGGGAAGCCTCTCCTCACCTCCTAGTGCCTGCCGTATACTTGATGGGAAGCCTCTCCTCACCTCCTAGTGCCTGCCGTAAACTAGATGGGAAGCCTCTCCTCACCTCCTAGTGCCTGCCGTAAACTAGATGGGAAGCCTCTCCTCACCTCCTAGTGCCTGCCGTATACTTGATGGGAAGCCTCTCCTCACCTCCTAGTGCCTGCCGTATACTTGATGGGAAGCCTCTCCTCACCACCTAGTGCCTGCCGTAAACTAGATGGGAAGCCTCTCCTCACCTCCTAGTGCCTGCCGTATACTTGATGGGAAGCCTCTCCTCACCACCTAGTGCCTGCCGTATACTTGATGGGAAGACTCTCCTCACCTCACAGTGCCTGCCGTAAACTAGATGGGAAGCCTCTCCTCACCTCCTAGTGCCTGCCGTAAACTAGATGGGAAGCCTCTCCTCACCTCCTAGTGCCTGCCGTATACTTGATGGGAAGCCTCCTCACCACCTAGTGCCTGCCGTATACTTGATGGGAAGACTCTCCTCACCTCACAGTGCCTGCCGTAAACTAGATGGGAAACCTCTCCTCACCTACTAGTGCCTGCCGTATACTTGATGGGAAGCCTCTCCTCACCTCCTAGTGCCTGCCGTAAACTAGATGGGAAGCCTCTCCTCACCTCCTAGTGCCTGCCGTATACTTGATGGGAAGCCTCTCCTCACCTCCCAGTGCCTGTAGTATACTTGATGGGAAGCCTCTCCTCACCACCTAGTGCCTGCCGTATACTTGATGGGAAGCCTCTCCTCACCTCCTAGTGTCTGCCGTAAACTTGATGGGAAGCCTCTCCTCACCTCCTACTGCCTGCCGTAAACTAGATGGGAAGCCTCTCCTCACCACCTAGTGCCTGCCGTAAACTATATGGGAAGCCTCTCCTCACCTCCTAGTGCCTGCCGTAAACTAGATGGGAAGCCTCTCCTCACCTCCTAGTGCCTGCCGTAAACTAGATGGGAAGCCTCTCCTCACCTCCTAGTGCCTGCCGTAAACTAGATGGGAAGCCTCTCCTCACCTCCTAGTGCCTGCCGTAAACTAGATGGGAAGCCTCTCCTCACCTCACAGTGCCTGCCGTAAACTAGATGGGAAGCCTCTCCTCACCTAGTGCCTGCCCTATACTTGATGGGAAGCCTCTCCTCACCACCTAGTGCCTGCCGTATACTTGATGGGAAGACTCTCCTCACCTCAGTGCCTGCCGTAAACTAGATGGGAAGCCTCTCCTCACCTACTAGTGCCTGCCGTATACTTGATGGGAAGCCTCTCCTCACCTCCTAGTGCCTGCCGTAAACTAGATGGGAAGCCTCTCCTCACCTCACAGTGCCTGCCGTAAACTAGATGGGAAGCCTCTCCTCACCTCCTAGTGCCTGCCGTATACTTGATGGGAAGCCTCTCCTCACCTCCTAGTGCCTGCCGTATTCTTGATGGGAAGCCTCTCCTCACCACCTAGTGCCTGCCGTATACTTGATGGGAAGCCTCTCCTCACCTCACAGTGCCTGCTGTAACCTTGTTGGGAAGCCTCTCCTCACCTCCCAGTGCCTGTAGTATACTTGATGGGAAGCCTCTCCTCACCACCTAGTGCCTGCCGTAAACTAGATGGGAAGCCTCTCCTCACCTCCTAGTGCCTGCCGTATACTTGATGGGAAGCCTCTCCTCACCTCCTAGTGCCTGCCGTATACTTGATGGGAAGCCTCTCCTCACCTCCTAGTGCCTGCCGTAAACTAGATGGGAAGCCTCTCCTCACCACCTAGTGCCTGCCGTAAACTAGATGGGAAGCCTCTCCTCACCTCCTAGTGCCTGCCGTATACTTGATGGGAAGCCTCTCCTCACCTCCTAGTGCCTGCCGTAAACTAGATGGGAAGCCTCTCCTCACCTCCTAGTGCCTGCCGTAAACTAGATGGGAAGCCTCTCCTCACCTCACAGTGCCTGCCGTAAACTAGATGGGAAGCCTCTCCTCAACTAGTGCCTGCCCTATACTTGATGGGAAGCCTCTCCTCACCTCACAGTGCCTGCCGTAAACTAGATGGGAAGCCTCTCCTCACCTCCTAGTGCCTGCCGTAAACTAGATGGGAAGCCTCTCCTCACCTCCTAGTGCCTGCCGTATACTTGATGGGAAGCCTCTCCTCACCACCTAGTGCCTGCCGTATACTTGATGGGAAGACTCTCCTCACCTCACAGTGCCTGCCGTAAACTAGATGGGAAGCCTCTCCTCACCTACTAGTGCCTGCCGTATACTTGATGGGAAGCCTCTCCTCACCTCCTAGTGCCTGCCGTATACTTGATGGGAAGCCTCTCCTCACCTCAGTGCCTGCCGTAAACTAGATGGGAAGCCTCTCCTCACCTCACAGTGCCTGCTGTAATCTTGTTGGGAAGCCTCTCCTCACCTCCCAGTGCCTGTAGTATACTTGATGGGAAGCCTCTCCTCACCACCTAGTGCCTGCCGTATACTTGATGGGAAGCCTCTTCTCACCTCCTAGTGCCTGCCGTATACTTGATGGGAAGCCTCTCCTCACCTCCTAGTGCCTGCCGTAAACTAGATGGGAAGCCTCTCCTCACCTCCTAGTGCCTGCCGTAAACTAGATGGGAAGCCTCTCCTCACCTCCTAGTGCCTGCCGTATACTTGATGGGAAGCCTCTCCTCACCTCCTAGTGCCTGCCGTATACTTGATGGGAAGCCTCTCCTCACCTCCTAGTGCCTGCCGTAAACTAGATGGGAAGCCTCTCCTCACCTCCTAGTGCCTGCCGTAAACTAGATGGGAAGCCTCTCCTCACCTCCTAGTGCCTGCCGTATACTTGATGGGAAGCCTCTCCTCACCTCCTAGTGCCTGCCGTATACTTGATGGGAAGCCTCTCCTCACCTCCTAGTGCCTGCCGTAAACTAGATGGGAAGCCTCTCCTCACCTCCTAGTGCCTGCCGTATACTTGATGGGAAGCCTCTCCTCACCTCCTAGTGCCTGCCGTATACTTGATGAGAAGCCTCTCCTCACCTCCTAGTGCCTGCCGTATACTTGATGGGAAGCCTCTCCTCACCACCTAGTGCCTGCCGTATACTTGATGGGAAGACTCTCCTCACCTCACAGTGCCTGCCGTAAACTAGATGGGAAGCCTCTCCTCACCTACTAGTGCCTGCCGTATACTTGATGGGAAGCCTCTCCTCACCTCCTAGTGCCTGCCGTATACTTGATGGGAAGCCTCTCCTCACCTCAGTGCCTGCCGTAAACTAGATGGGAAGCCTCTCCTCACCTCACAGTGCCTGCCGTAAACTAGATGGGAAGCCTCTCCTCACCTCCTAGTGCCTGCCGTATACTTGATGGGAAGCCTCTCCTCACCTCCTAGTGCCTGCCGTATTCTTGATGGGAAGCCTCTCCTCACCACCTAGTGCCTGCCGTATACTTGATGGGAAGACTCTCCTCACCTCAGTGCCTGCCGTAAACTAGATGGGAAGCCTCTCCTCACCTACTAGTGCCTGCCGTATACTTGATGGGAAGCCTCTCCTCACCTCCTAGTGCCTGCCGTAAACTAGATGGGAAGCCTCTCCTCACCTCACAGTGCCTGCCGTAAACTAGATGGGAAGCCTCTCCTCACCTCCTAGTGCCTGCCGTATACTTGATGGGAAGCCTCTCCTCACCTCACAGTGCCTGCTGTAATCTTGTTGGGAAGCCTCTCCTCACCTCCCAGTGCCTGTAGTATACTTGATGGGAAGCCTCTCCTCACCACCTAGTGCCTGCCGTATACTTGATGGGAAGCCTCTTCTCACCTCCTAGTGCCTGCCGTATACTTGATGGGAAGCCTCTCCTCACCTCCTAGTGCCTGCCGTAAACTAGATGGGAAGCCTCTCCTCACCTCCTAGTGCCTGCCGTAAACTAGATGGGAAGCCTCTCCTCACCTCCTAGTGCCTGCCGTATACTTGATGGGAAGCCTCTCCTCACCTCCTAGTGCCTGCCGTATACTTGATGGAAAGCCTCTCCTCACCTCCTAGTGCCTGCCGTAAACTAGATGGGAAGCCTCTCCTCACCTCCTAGTGCCTGCCGTAAACTAGATGGGAAGCCTCTCCTCACCTCCTAGTGCCTGCCGTATACTTGATGGGAAGCCTCTCCTCACCTCCTAGTGCCTGCCGTATACTTGATGGGAAGCCTCTCCTCACCTCCTAGTGCCTGCCGTAAACTAGATGGGAAGCCTCTCCTCACCTCCTAGTGCCTGCCGTATACTTGATGGGAAGCCTCTCCTCACCACCTAGTGCCTGCCGTATACTTGATGGGAAGACTCTCCTCACCTCACAGTGCCTGCCGTAAACTAGATGGGAAGCCTCTCCTCACCTCCTAGTGCCTGCCGTATACTTGATGGGAAGCCTCTCCTCACCTCCTAGTGCCTGCCGTATACTTGATGGGAAGCCTCTCCTCACCACCTAGTGCCTGCCGTATACTTGATGGGAAGACTCTCCTCACCTCACAGTGCGTGCCGTAAACTAGATGGGAAGCCTCTCCTCACCTACTAGTGCCTGCCGTATACTTGATGGGAAGCCTCTCCTCACCTCCTAGTGCCTGCCGTATACTTGATGGGAAGCCTCTCCTCACCTCAGTGCCTGCCGTAAACTAGATGGGAAGCCTCTCCTCACCTCACAGTGCCTGCCGTAAACTAGATGTGAAGCCTCTCCTCACCTCACAGTGCCTGCCGTATACTTGATGGGAAGCCTCTCCTCACCTCCTAGTGCCTGCCGTATTCTTGATGGGAAGCCTCTCCTCACCACCTAGTGCCTGCCGTATACTTGATGGGAAGCCTCTCCTCACCTCACAGTGCCTGCTGTAATCTTGTTGGGAAGCCTCTCCTCACCTCCCAGTGCCTGTAGTATACTTGATGGGAAGCCTCTCCTCACCACCTAGTGCCTGCCGTATACTTGATGGGAAGCCTCTTCTCACCTCCTAGTGCCTGCCGTATACTTGATGGGAAGCCTCTCCTCACCTCCTAGTGCCTGCCGTAAACTAGATGGGAAGCCTCTCCTCACCTCCTAGTGCCTGCCGTAAACTAGATGGGAAGCCTCTCCTCACCTCCTAGTGCCTGCCGTATACTTGATGGGAAGCCTCTCCTCACCTCCTAGTGCCTGCCGTATACTTGATGGGAAGCCTCTCCTCACCTCCTAGTGCCTGCCGTAAACTAGATGGGAAGCCTCTCCTCACCTCCTAGTGCCTGCCGTAAACTAGATGGGAAGCCTCTCCTAACCTCCTAGTGCATGCCGTATACTTGATGGGAAGCCTTTCCTCACCTCCTAGTGCCTGCCGTATACTTGATGGGAAGCCTCTCCTCACCTCCTAGTGCCTGCCGTAAACTAGATGGGAAGTCTCTCCTCACCTCCTAGTGCCTGCCGTATACTTGATGGGAAGCCTCTCCTCACCACCTAGTGCCTGCCGTATACTTGATGGGAAGACTCTCCTCACCTCACAGTGCCTGCCGTAAACTAGATGGGAAGCCTCTCCTCACCTACTAGTGCCTGCCGTATACTTGATGGGAAGCCTCTCCTCACCTCCTAGTGCCTGCCGTATACTTGATGGGAAGCCTCTCCTCACCTCCTAGTGCCTGCCGTAAACTAGATGGGAAGCCTCTCCTCACCTCCTAGTGCCTGCCGTAAACTAGATGGGAAGCCTCTCCTCACCTCCTAGTGCCTGCCGTATACTTGATGGGAAGCCTCTCCTCACCACCTAGTGCCTGCCGTATACTTGATGGGAAGACTCTCCTCACCTCACAGTGCCTGCCGTAATCTAGATGGGAAGCCTCTCCTCACCTCCTAGTGCCTGCCGTATACTTGATGGGAAGCCTCTCCTCACCTCCTAGTGCCTGCCGTATACTTGATGGGAAGCCTCTCCTCACCACCTAGTGCCTGCCGTATACTTGATGGGAAGACTCTCCTCACCTCACAGTGCCTGCCGTAAACTAGATGGGAAGCCTCTCCTCACCTACTAGTGCCTGCCGTATACTTGATGGGAAGCCTCTCCTCACCTCCTAGTGCCTGCCGTATACTTGATGGGAAGCCTCTCCTCACCTCAGTGCCTGCCGTAAACTAGATGGGAAGCCTCTCCTCACCTCACAGTGCCTGCCGTAAACTAGATGGGAAGCCTCTCCTCACCTCCTAGTGCCTGCCGTATACTTGATGGGAAGCCTCTCCTCACCTCCTAGTGCCTGCCGTATTCTTGATGGGAAGCCTCTCCTCACCACCTAGTGCCTGCCGTATACTTGATGGGAAGCCTCTCCTCACCTCACAGTGCCTGCTGTAATCTTGTTGGGAAGCCTCTCCTCACCTCCCAGTGCCTGTAGTATACTTGATGGGAAGCCTCTCCTCACCACCTAGTGCCTGCCGTATACTTGATGGGAAGCCTCTTCTCACCTCCTAGTGCCTGCCGTATACTTGATGGGAAGCCTCTCCTCACCTCCTAGTGCCTGCCGTATTCTTGATGGGAAGCCTCTCCTCACCTCACAGTGCCTGCTGTAATCTTGTTGGGAAGCCTCTCCTCACCTCCCAGTGCCTGTAGTATACTTGATGGGAAGCCTCTCCTCACCACCTAGTGCCTGCCGTAAACTAGATGGGAAGCCTCTCCTCACCTCCTAGTGCCTGCCGTTTACTTGATGGGAAGCCTCTCCTCACCACCTAGTGCCTGCCGTATACTTGATGGGAAGACTCTCCTCACCTCACAGTGCCTGCCGTAAACTAGATGGGAAGCCTCTCCTCACCTACTAGTGCCTGCCATATACTTGATGGGAAGCCTCTCCTCACCTCCTAGTGCCTGCCGTACACTTGATGGGAAGCCTCTCCTCACCTCAGTGCCTGCCGTAAACTAGATGGGAAGCCTCTCCTCACCTCACAGTGCCTGCCGTAAACTAGATGGGAAGCCTCTCCTCACCTCCTAGTGCCTGCCGTATACTTGATGGGAAGCCTCTCCTCACCTCCTAGTGCCTGCCGTATTCTTGATGGGAAGCCTCTCCTCACCACCTAGTGCCTGCCGTATACTTGATGGGAAGCCTCTCCTCACCTCACAGTGCCTGCTGTAATCTTGTTGGGAAGCCTCTCCTCACCTCCTAGTGCCTGTAGTATACTTGATGGGAAGCCTCTCCTCACCACCTAGTGCCTGCCGTATACTTGATGGGAAGCCTCTTCTCACCTCCTAGTGCCTGCCGTATACTTGATGGGAAGCCTCTCCTCACCTCCTAGTGCCTGCCGTAAACTAGATGGGAAGCCTCTCCTCACCTCCTAGTGCCTGCCGTAAACTAGATGGGAAGCCTCTCCTCACCTCCTAGTGCCTGCCGTATACTTGATGGGAAGCCTCTCCTCACCTCCTAGTGCCTGCCGTATACTTGATGGGAAGCCTCTCCTCACCTCCTAGTGCCTGCCGTAAACTAGATGGGAAGCCTCTCCTCACCTCCTAGTGCCTGCCGTAAACTAGATGGGAAGCCTCTCCTCACCTCCTAGTGCCTGCCGTATACTTGATGGGAAGCCTCTCCTCACCTCCTAGTGCCTGCCGTAAACTAGATGGGAAGCCTCTCCTCACCTCCTAGTGCATGCCGTAAACTAGATGGGAAGCCTCTCCTCACCTCCTGGTGCCTGCCGTATTCTTGATGGGAAGCCTCTCCTCACCTCACAGTGCCTGCTGTAATCTTGTTGGGAAGCCTCTCCTCACCTCCCAGTGCCTGTAGTATACTTGATGGGAAGCCTCTCCTCACCTCCTAGTGCCTGCCGTAAACTAGATGGGAAGCCTCTCCTCACCTCCCAGTGCCTGCCGTAAACTAGATGGGAAGCCTCTCCTCACCTCCTAGTGCCTGCCGTATACTTGATGGGAAGCCTCTCCTCACCACCTAGTGCCTGCCGTATACTTGATGGGAAGCCTCTCCTCACCTCCTAGTGCCTGCCGTAAACTAGATGGGAAGCCTCTCCTCACCTCCTAGTGCCTGCCGTATACTTGATGGGAAGCCTCTCCTCACCTCCTATTGCCTGCCGTATACTTGATGGGAAGCCTCTCCTCACCACCTAGTGCCTGCCGTAAACTAGATGGGAAGCCTCTCCTCACCTCCTAGTGCCTGCCGTATACTTGATGGGAAGCCTCTCCTCACCACCTAGTGCCTGCCGTATACTTGATGGGAAGACTCTCCTCACCTCACAGTGCCTGCCGTAAACTAGATGGGAAGCCTCTCCTCACCTCCTAGTGCCTGCCGTAAACTAGATGGGAAGCCTCTCCTCACCTCCTAATGGCTGCCGTATTCTTGATGGGAAGCCTCTCCTCACCTCACAGTGCCTGCTGTAATCTTGTTGGGAAGCCTCTCCTCACCTCCCAGTGCCTGTAGTATACTTGATGGGAAGCCTCTCCTCACCACCTAGTGCCTGCCGTAAACTAGATGGGAAGCCTCTCCTCACCACCTAGTGCCTGCCGTATACTTGATGGGAAGCCTCTCCTCACCTCCTAGTGCCTGCCGTAAACTAGATGGGAAGCCTCTCCTCACCTCCTAGTGCCTGCCGTAAACTAGATGGGAAGCCTCTCCTCACCTCCTAGTGCCTGCCGTATACTTGATGGGAAGCCTCTCCTCACCTCCTAGTGCCTGCCGTATACTTGATGGGAAGCCTCTCCTCACCTCCTAGTGCCTGCCGTATACTTGATGGGAAGCCTCTCCTCACCTCCTAGTGCCTGCCGTAAACTAGATGGGAAGCCTCTCCTCACCTCCTAGTGCCTGCCGTAAACTAGATGGGAAGCCTCTCCTCACCTCCTAGTGCCTGCCGTATACTTGATGGGAAGCCTCTCCTCACCTCCTAGTGCCTGCCGTATACTTGATGGGAAGCCTCTCCTCACCACCTAGTGCCTGCCGTAAACTAGATGGGAAGCCTCTCCTCACCTCCTAGTGCCTGCCGTATACTTGATGGGAAGCCTCTCCTCACCACCTAGTGCCTGCCGTATACTTGATGGGAAGACTCTCCTCACCTCACAGTGCCTGCCGTAAACTAGATGGGAAGCCTCTCCTCACCTCCTAGTGCCTGCCGTAAACTAGATGGGAAGCCTCTCCTCACCTCCTAGTGCCTGCCGTATACTTGATGGGAAGCCTCTCCTCACCACCTAGTGCCTGCCGTATACTTCATGGGAAGACTCTCCTCACCTCACAGTGCCTGCCGTAAACTAGATGGGAAGCCGCTCCTCACCTACTAGTGCCTGCCGTATACTTGATGGGAAGCCTCTCCTCACCTCCTAGTGCCTGCCGTAAACTAGATGGGAAGCCTCTCCTCACCTCCTAGTGCCTGCCGTATACTTGATGGGAAGCCTCTCCTCACCTCCTAGTGCCTGCCGTATACTTGATGGGAAGCCTCTCCTCACCTCCCAGTGCCTGTAGTATACTTGATGGGAAGCCTCTCCTCACCACCTAGTGCCTGCCGTATACTTGATGGGAAGCCTCTCCTCACCTCCTAGTGTCTGCCGTAAACTTGATGGGAAGCCTCTCCTCACCTCCTACTGCCTGCCGTAAACTAGATGGGAAGCCTCTCCTCACCACCTAGTGCCTGCCGTAAACTAGATGGGAAGCCTCTCCTCACCTCCTAGTGCCTGCCGTAAACTAGATGGGAAGCCTCTCCTCACCTCCTAGTGCCTGCCGTAAACTAGATGGGAAGCCTCTCCTCACCTCCTAGTGCCTGCCGTAAACTAGATGGGAAGCCTCTCCTCACCTCCTACTGCCTGCCGTAAACTAGATGGGAAGCCTCTCCTCACCACCTAGTGCCTGCCGTAAACTAGATGGGAAGCCTCTCCTCACCTCCTAGTGCCTGCCGTAAACTAGATGGGAAGCCTCTCCTCACCTCCTAGTGCCTGCCGTAAACTAGATGGGAAGCCTCTCCTCACCTCCTAGTGCCTGCCGTAAACTAGATGGGAAGCCTCTCCTCACCTCACAGTGCCTGCCGTAAACTAGATGGGAAGCCTCTCCTCACCGAGTGCCTGCCCTATACTTGATGGGAAGCCTCTCCTCACCTCACAGTGCCTGCCGTAAACTAGATGGGAAGCCTCTCCTCACCTCCTAGTGCCTGCCGTAAACTAGATGGGAAGCCTCTCCTCACCTCACAGTGCCTGCCGTAAACTAGATGGGAAGCCTCTCCTCACCTCCTAGTGCCTGCCGTATACTTGATGGGAAGCCTCTCCTCACCTACTAGTGCCTGCCGTATACTTGATGGGAAGCCTCTCCTCACCTCCTAGTGCCTGCCGTATACTTGATGGGAAGCTTCTCCTCACCTCAGTGCCTGCCGTAAACTAGATGGGAAGCCTCTCCTCACCTCCTAGTGCCTGCCGTATACTTGATGGGAAGCCTCTCCTCACCTCCTAGTGCCTGCCGTAAACTAGATGGGAAGCCTCTCCTCACCTCACAGTGCCTGCCGTAAACTAGATGGGAAGCCTCTCCTCACCGAGTGCCTGCCCTATACTTGATGGGAAGCCTCTCCTCACCTCACAGTGCCTGCCGTAAACTAGATGGGAAGCCTCTCCTCACCTCCTAGTGCCTGCCGTAAACTAGATGGGAAGCCTCTCCTCACCTCCTAGTGCCTGCCGTATACTTGATGGGAAGCCTCTCCTCACCACCTAGTGCCTGCCGTATACTTGATGGGAAGACTCTCCTCACCTCAGTGCCTGCCGTAAACTAGATGGGAAGCCTCTCGTCATCTACTAGTGCCTGCCGTATACTTGATGGGAAGCCTCTCCTCACCTCCTAGTGCCTGCCGTATACTTGATGGGAAGCCTCTCCTCACCTCAGTGCCTGCCGTAAACTAGATGGGAAGCCTCTCCTCACCTCACAGTGCCTGCCGTAAACTAGATGGGAAGCCTCTCCTCACCTCCTAGTGCCTGCCGTATACTTGATGGGAAGCCTCTCCTCACCACCTAGTGCCTGCCGTATACTTGATGGGAAGCCTCTCCTCACCTCCTAGTGCCTGCCGTATACTTGATGGGAAGCCTCTCCTCACCACCTAGTGCCTGCCGTATACTTGATGGGAAGCCTCTCCTCACCTCACAGTGCCTGCTGTAATCTTGTTGGGAAGCCTCTCCTCACCTCCCAGTGCCTGTAGTATACTTGATGGGAAGCCTCTCCTCACCACCTAGTGCCTGCCGTATACTTGATGGGAAGCCTCTCCTCACCTCCTAGTGCCTGCCGTATACTTGATGGGAAGCCTCTCCTCACCTCCTAGTGCCTGCCGTAAACTAGATGGGAAGCCTCTCCTCACCTCCTAGTGCCTGCCGTAAACTAGATGGGAAGCCTCTCCTCACCTCCTAGTGCCTGCCGTATACTTGATGGGAAGCCTCTCCTCACCTCCTAGTGCCTGCCGTAAACTAGATGGGAAGCCTCTCCTCACCTCCTAGTGCCTGCCGTAAACTAGATGGGAAGCCTCTCCTCACCTCCTAGTGCCTGCCGTATACTTGATGGGAAGCCTCTCCTCACCTCCTAGTGCCTGCCGTAAACTAGATGGGAAGCCTCTCCTCACCTCCTAGTGCCTGCCGTAAACTAGATGGGAAGCCTCTCCTCACCTCACAGTGCCTGCCGTAAACTAGATGGGAAGCCTCTCCTCACCTCCTAGTGCCTGCCGTAAACTAGATGGGAAGCCTCTCCTCACCTCCTAGTGCCTGCCGTATACTTGATGGGAAGCCTCTCCTCACCACCTAGTGCCTGCCGTATACTTGATGGGAAGACTCTCCTCACCTCACAGTGCCTGCCGTAAACTAGATGGGAAGCCTCTCCTCACCTACTAGTGCCTGCCGTATACTTGATGGGAAGCCTCTCCTCACCTCCTAGTGCCTGCCGTATACTTGATGGGAAGCTTCTCCTCACCTCAGTGCCTGCCGTAAACTAGATGGGAAGCCTCTCCTCACCTCACAGTGCCTGCCGTAAACTAGATGGGAAGCCTCTCCTCACATCCTAGTGCCTGCCGTATACTTGATGGGAAGCCTCTCCTCACCTCCTAGTGCCTGCCGTATACTTGATGGGAAGCCTCTCCTCACCTCCTAGTGCCTGCCGTAAACTAGATGGGAAGCCTCTCCTCACCTCCTAGTGCCTGCCGTATACTTGATGGGAAGCCTCTCCTCACCACCTAGTGCCTGCCGTATACTTGATGGGAAGCCTCTCCTCACCTCCTAGTGCCTGCCGTATACTTGATGGGAAGCCTCTCCTCACCTCACAGTGCCTGCCGTAAACTAGATGGGAAGCCTCTCCTCACCTCCTAGTGCCTGCCGTATACTTGATGGGAAGCCTCTCCTCACCTCCTAGTGCCTGCCGTATTCTTGATGGGAAGCCTCTCCTCACCACCTAGTGCCTGCCGTATACTTGATGGGAAGCCTCTCCTCACCTCACAGTGCCTGCTGTAATCTTGTTGGGAAGCCTCTCCTCACCTCCCAGTGCCTGTAGTATACTTGATGGGAAGCCTCTCCTCACCACCTAGTGCCTGCCGTATACTTGATGGGAAGCCTCTTCTCACCTCCTAGTGCCTGCCGTATACTTGATGGGAAGCCTCTCCTCACCTCCTAGTGCCTGCCGTAAACTAGATGGGAAGCCTCTCCTCACCTCCTAGTGCCTGCCGTAAACTAGATGGGAAGCCTCTCCTCACCTCCTAGTGCCTGCCGTATACTTGATGGGAAGCCTCTCCTCACCTCCTAGTGCCTGCCGTATACTTGATGGGAAGCCTCTCCTCACCTCCTAGTGCCTGCCGTAAACTAGATGGGAAGCCTCTCCTCACCTCCTAGTGCCTGCCGTAAACTAGATGGGAAGCCTCTCCTCACCTCCTAGTGCATGCCGTATACTTGATGGGAAGCCTCTCCTCACCTCCTAGTGCCTGCCGTATACTTGATGGGAAGCCTCTCCTCACCTCCTAGTGCCTGCCGTAAACTAGATGGGAAGCCTCTCCTCACCTCCTAGTGCCTGCCGTATACTTGATGGGAAGCCTCTCCTCACCACCTAGTGCCTGCCGTATACTTGATGGGAAGACTCTCCTCACCTCACAGTGCCTGCCGTAAACTAGATGGGAAGCCTCTCCTCACCTCCTAGTGCCTGCCGTATTCTTGATGGGAAGCCTCTCCTCACCTCACAGTGCCTGCTGTAATCTTGTTGGGAAGCCTCTCCTCACCTCCCAGTGCCTGTAGTATACTTGATGGGAAGCCTCTCCTCACCACCTAGTGCCTGCCGTAAACTAGATGGGAAGCCTCTCCTCACCTCCTAGTGCCTGCCGTATACTTGATGGGAAGCCTCTCCTCACCACCTAGTGCCTGCCGTATACTTGATGGGAAGACTCTCCTCACCTCACAGTGCCTGCCGTAAACTAGATGGGAAGCCTCTCCTCACCTACTAGTGCCTGCCGTATACTTGTTGGGAAGCCTCTCCTCACCTCCTAGTGCCTGCCGTACACTTGATGGGAAGCCTCTCCTCACCTCAGTGCCTGCCGTAAACTAGATGGGAAGCCTCTCCTCACCTCACAGTGCCTGCCGTAAACTAGATGGGAAGCCTCTCCTCACCTCCTAGTGCCTGCCGTATACTTGATGGGAAGCCTCTCCTCACCTCCTAGTGCCTGCCGTATTCTTGATGGGAAGCCTCTCCTCACCACCTAGTGCCTGCCGTATACTTGATGGGAAGCCTCTCCTCACCTCACAGTGCCTGCCGTAAACTAGATGGGAAGCCTCTCCTCACCTCCTAGTGCCTGCCGTAAACTAGATGGGAAGCCTCTCCTCACCTCCTAGTGCCTGCCGTATACTTGATGGGAAGCCTCTCCTCACCTCCTAGTGCCTGCCGTATACTTGATGGGAAGCCTCTCCTCACCTCCTAGTGCCTGCCGTAAACTAGATGGGAAGCCTCTCCTCACCTCCTAGTGCCTGCCGTAAACTAGATGGGAAGCCTCTCCTCACCTCCTAGTGCCTGCCGTATACTTGATGGGAAGCCTCTCCTCACCTCCTAGTGCCTGCCGTAAACTAGATGGGAAGCCTCTCCTCACCTCCTAGTGCATGCCGTAAACTAGATGGGAAGCCTCTCCTCACCTCCTAGTGCCTGCCGTATACTTGATGGGAAGCCTCTCCTCACCTCCTAGTGCCTGCCGTATACTTGATGGGAAGCCTCTCCTCACCTCCTAGTGCCTGCCGTAAACTAGATGGGAAGCCTCTCCTCACCACCTAGTGCCTGCCGTATACTTGATGGGAAGACTCTCCTCACCTCACAGTGCCTGCCGTAAACTAGATGGGAAGCCTCTCCTCACCTACTAGTGCCTGCCGTATACTTGATGGGAAGCCTCTCCTCACCTCCTAGTGCCTGCCGTATACTTGATGGGAAGCCTCTCCTCACCTCAGTGCCTGCCGTAAACTAGATGGGAAGCCTCTCCTCACCTCCTAGTGCCTGCCGTATACTTGATGGGAAGCCTCTCCTCACCTCCTAGTGCCTGCCGTATTCTTGATGGGAAGCCTCTCCTCACCTCACAGTGCCTGCTGTAATCTTGTTGGGAAGCCTCTCCTCACCTCCCAGTGCCTGTAGTATACTTGATGGGAAGCCTCTCCTCACCACCTAGTGCCTGCCGTAAACTAGATGGGAAGCCTCTCCTCACCTCCTAGTGCCTGCCGTATACTTGATGGGAAGCCTCTCCTCACCACCTAGTGCCTGCCGTATACTTGATGGGAAGCCTCTCCTCACCTCCTAGTGCCTGCCGTAAACTAGATGGGAAGCCTCTCCTCACCTCCTAGTGCCTGCCGTAAACTAGATGGGAAGCCTCTCCTCACCTCCTAGTGCCTGCCGTAAACTAGATGGGAAGCCTCTCCTCACCTCCCAGTGCCTGCCGTATACTTGATGGGAAGCCTCTCCTGACCTCCTAGTGCCTGCCGTATACTTGATGGGAAGCCTCTCCTCACCTCCTAGTGCCTGCCGTAAACTAGATGGGAAGCCTCTCCTCACCTCCTAGTGCCTGCCGTAAACTAGATGGGAAGCCTCTCCTCACCTCCTAGTGCCTGCCGTATACTTGATGGGAAGCCTCTCCTCACCTCCTAGTGCCTGCCGTATACTTGATGGGAAGACTCTCCTCACCACCTAGTGCCTGCCGTAAACTAGATGGGAAGCCTCTCCTCACCTCCTAGTGCCTGCCGTATACTTGATGGGAAGCCTCTCCTCACCACCTAGTGCCTGCCGTATACTTGATGGGAAGACTCTCCTCACCTCACAGTGCCTGCCGTAAACTAGATGGGAAGCCTCTCCTCACCTCCTAGTGCCTGCCGTAAACTAGATGGGAAGCCTCTCCTCACCTCCTAGTGCCTGCCGTATACTTGATGGGAAGCCTCCTCACCACCTAGTGCCTGCCGTATACTTGATGGGAAGACTCTCCTCACCTCACAGTGCCTGCCGTAAACTAGATGGGAAGCCTCTCCTCACCTACTAGTGCCTGCCGTATACTTGATGGGAAGCCTCTCCTCACCTCCTAGTGCCTGCCGTAAACTAGATGGGAAGCCTCTCTTCACCTCCTAGTGCCTGCCGTATACTTGATGGGAAGCCTCTCCTCACCTCCTAGTGCCTGCCGTATACTTGATGGGAAGCCTCTCCTCACCTCCCAGTGCCTGTAGTATACTTGATGGGAAGCCTCTCCTCACCACCTAGTGCCTGCCGTATACTTGATGGGAAGCCTCTCCTCACCTCCTAGTGTCTGTCGTAAACTTGATGGGAAGCCTCTCCTCACCTCCTACTGCCTGCCGTAAACTAGATGGGAAGCCTCTCCTCACCACCTAGTGCCTGCCGTAAACTAGATGGGAAGCCTCTCCTCACCTCCTAGTGCCTGCCGTAAACTAGATGGGAAGCCTCTCCTCACCTCCTAGTGCCTGCCGTAAACTAGATGGGAAGCCTCTCCTCACCTCCTAGTGCCTGCCGTAAACTAGATGGGAAGCCTCTCCTCACCTCCTACTGCCTGCCGTAAACTAGATGGGAAGCCTCTCCTCACCACCTAGTGCCTGCCGTAAACTAGATGGGAAGCCTCTCCTCACCTCCTAGTGCCTGCCGTAAACTAGATGGGAAGCCTCTCCTCACCTGCTAGTGCCTGCCGTAAACTAGATGGGAAGCCTCTCCTCACCTCCTAGTGCCTGCCGTAAACTAGATGGGAAGCCTCTCCTCACCTCACAGTGCCTGCCGTAAACTAGATGGGAAGCCTCTCCTCACCTAGTGCCTGCCCTATACTTGATGGGAAGCCTCTCCTCACCACCTAGTGCCTGCCGTATACTTGATGGGAAGACTCTCCTCACCTCAGTGCCTGCCGTAAACTAGATGGGAAGCCTCTCCTCACCTCACAGTGCGTGCCGTAAACTAGATGGGAAGCCTCTCCTCACCTCCTAGTGCCTGCCGTATACTTGATGGGAAGCCTCTCCTCACCTCCTAGTGCCTGCCGTATTCTTGATGGGAAGCCTCTCCTCACCACCTAGTGCCTGCCGTATACTTGATGGGAAGCCTCTCCTCACCTCACAGTGCCTGCTGTAATCTTGTTGGGAAGCCTCTCCTCACCTCCCAGTGCCTGTAGTATACTTGATGGGAAGCCTCTCCTCACCACCTAGTGCCTGCCGTATACTTGATGGGAAGCCTCTCCTCACCTCCTAGTGCCTGCCGTATACTTGATGGGAAGCCTCTCCTCACCTCCTAGTGCCTGCCGTAAACTAGATGGGAAGCCTCTCCTCACCTCCTAGTGCCTGCCGTAAACTAGATGGGAAGCCTCTCCTCACCTCCTAGTGCCTGCCGTATACTTGATGGGAAGCCTCTCCTCACCTCCTAGTGCCTGCCGTATACTTGATGGGAAGCCTCTCCTCACCTCCTAGTGCCTGCCGTAAACTAGATGGGAAGCCTCTCCTCACCACCTAGTGCCTGCCGTAAACTAGATGGGAAGCCTCTCCTCACCTCCTAGTGCCTGCCGTATACTTGATGGGAAGCCTCTCCTCACCTCCTAGTGCCTGCCGTAAACTAGATGGGAAGCCTCTCCTCACCTCCTAGTGCCTGCCGTATACTTGATGGGAAGCCTCCTCACCACCTAGTGCCTGCCGTATACTTGATGGGAAGACTCTCCTCACCTCACAGTGCCTGCCGTAAACTAGATGGGAAGCCTCTCCTCACCTACTAGTGCCTGCCGTATACTTGATGGGAAGCCTCTCCTCACCTCCTAGTGCCTGCCGTAAACTAGATGGGAAGCCTCTCCTCACCTCCTAGTGCCTGCCGTATACTTGATGGGAAGCCTCTCCTCACCTCCTAGTGCCTGCCGTGTACTTGATGGGAAGCCTCTCCTCACCTCCCAGTGCCTGTAGTATACTTGATGGGAAGCCTCTCCTCACCACCTAGTGCCTGCCGTATACTTGATGGGAAGCCTCTCCTCACCTCCTAGTGCCTGCCGTATACTTGATGGGAAGCCTCTCCTCACCTCCTACTGCCTGCCGTAAACTAGATGGGAAGCCTCTCCTCACCACCTAGTGCCTGCCGTAAACTAGATGGGAAGCCTCTCCTCACCTCCTAGTGCCTGCCGTAAACTAGATGGGAAGCCTCTCCTCACCTCCTAGTGCCTGCCGTAAACTAGATGGGAAGCCTCTCCTCACCTCCTAGTGCCTGCCGTAAACTAGATGGGAAGCCTCTCCTCACCTCCTACTGCCTGCCGTAAACTAGATGGGAAGCCTCTCCTCACCACCTAGTGCCTGCCGTAAACTAGATGGGAAGCCTCTCCTCACCTCCTAGTGCCTGCCGTAAACTAGATGGGAAGCCTCTCCTCACCTCCTAGTGCCTGCCGTAAACTAGATGGGAAGCCTCTCCTCACCTCCTAGTGCCTGCCGTAAACTAGATGGGAAGCCTCTCCTCACCTCACAGTGCCTGCCGTAAACTAGATGGGAAGCCTCTCCTCACCTAGTGCCTGCCCTATACTTGATGGGAAGCCTCTCCTCACCACCTAGTGCCTGCCGTATACTTGATGGGAAGACTCTCCTCACCTCAGTGCCTGCCGTAAACTAGATGGGAAGCCTCTCCTCACCTACTAGTGCCTGCCGTATACTTGATGGGAAGCCTCTCCTCACCTCCTAGTGCCTGCCGTATACTTGATGGGAAGCCTCTCCTCACCTCAGTGCCTGCCGTAAACTAGATGGGAAGCCTCTCCTCACCTCACAGTGCCTGCTGTAATCTTGTTGGGAAGCCTCTCCTCACCTCCCAGTGCCTGTAGTATACTTGATGGGAAGCCTCTCCTCACCACCTAGTGCCTGCCGTATACTTGATGGGAAGCCTCTCCTCACCTCCTAGTGCCTGCCGTATACTTGATGGGAAGCCTCTCCTCACCTCCTAGTGCCTGCCGTAAACTAGATGGGAAGCCTCTCCTCACCTCCTAGTGCCTGCCGTAAACTAGATGGGAAGCCTCTCCTCACCTCCTAGTGCCTGCCGTATACTTGATGGGAAGCCTCTCCTCACCTCCTAGTGCCTGCCGTATACTTGATGGGAAGCCTCTCCTCACCTCCTAGTGCCTGCCGTAAACTAGATGGGAAGCCTCTCCTCACCACCTAGTGCCTGCCGTAAACTAGATGGGAAGCCTCTCCTCACCTCCTAGTGCCTGCCGTATACTTGATGGGAAGCCTCTCCTCACCTCCTAGTGCCTGCCGTAAACTAGATGGGAAGCCTCTCCTCACCTCCTAGTGCCTGCCGTAAACTAGATGGGAAGCCTCTCCTCACCTCACAGTGCCTGCCGTAAACTAGATGGGAAGCCTCTCCTCAACTAGTGCCTGCCCTATACTTGATGGGAAGCCTCTCCTCACCTCACAGTGCCTGCCGTAAACTAGATGGGAAGCCTCTCCTCACCTCCTAGTGCCTGCCGTAAACTAGATGGGAAGCCTCTCCTCACCTCCTAGTGCCTGCCGTATACTTGATGGGAAGCCTCTCCTCACCACCTAGTGCCTGCCGTATACTTGATGGGAAGACTCTCCTCACCTCACAGTGCCTGCCGTAAACTAGATGGGAAGCCTCTCCTCACCTACTAGTGCCTGCCGTATACTTGATGGGAAGCCTCTCCTCACCTCCTAGTGCCTGCCGTATACTTGATGGGAAGCCTCTCCTCACCTCAGTGCCTGCCGTAAACTAGATGGGAAGCCTCTCCTCACCTCACAGTGCCTGCCGTAAACTAGATGGGAAGCCTCTCCTCACCTCCTAGTGCCTGCCGTATACTTGATGGGAAGCCTCTCCTCACCTCACAGTGCCTGCTGTAATCTTGTTGGGAAGCCTCTCCTCACCTCCCAGTGCCTGTAGTATACTTGATGGGAAGCCTCTCCTCACCACCTAGTGACTGCCGTATACTTGATGGGAAGCCTCTTCTCACCTCCTAGTGCCTGCCGTATACTTGATGGGAAGCCTCTCCTCACCTCCTAGTGCCTGCCGTAAACTAGATGGGAAGCCTCTCCTCACCTCCTAGTGCCTGCCGTAAACTAGATGGGAAGCCTCTCCTCACCTCCTAGTGCCTGCCGTATACTTGATGGGAAGCCTCTCCTCACCTCCTAGTGCCTGCCGTATACTTGATGGGAAGCCTCTCCTCACCTCCTAGTGCCTGCCGTAAACTAGATGGGAAGCCTCTCCTCACCTCCTAGTGCCTGCCGTATACTTGATGGGAAGCCTCTCCTCACCTCCTAGTGCCTGCCGTATACTTGATGGGAAGCCTCTCCTCACCTCCTAGTGCCTGCCGTAAACTAGATGGGAAGCCTCTCCTCACCTCCTAGTGCCTGCCGTATACTTGATGGGAAGCCTCTCCTCACCACCTAGTGCCTGCCGTATACTTGATGGGAAGACTCTCCTCACCTCACAGTGCCTGCCGTAAACTAGATGGGAAGCCTCTCCTCACCTCCTAGTGCCTGCCGTATACTTGATGGGAAGCCTCTCCTCACCTCCTAGTGCCTGCCGTATACTTGATGGGAAGCCTCTCCTCACCACCTAGTGCCTGCCGTATACTTGATGGGAAGACTCTCCTCACCTCACAGTGCCTGCCGTAAACTAGATGGGAAGCCTCTCCTCACCTACTAGTGCCTGCCGTATACTTGATGGGAAGCCTCTCCTCACCTCCTAGTGCCTGCCGTATACTTGATGGGAAGCCTCTCCTCACCTCAGTGCCTGCCGTAAACTAGATGGGAAGCCTCTCCTCACCTCACAGTGCCTGCCGTAAACTAGATGGGAAGCCTCTCCTCACCTCCTAGTGCCTGCCGTATACTTGATGGGAAGCCTCTCCTCACCTCCTAGTGCCTGCCGTATTCTTGATGGGAAGCCTCTCCTCACCACCTAGTGCCTGCCGTATACTTGATGGGAAGCCTCTCCTCACCTCACAGTGCCTGCTGTAATCTTGTTGGGAAGCCTCTCCTCACCTCCCAGTGCCTGTAGTATACTTGATGGGAAGCCTCTCCTCACCACCTAGTGCCTGCCGTATACTTGATGGGAAGCCTCTTCTCACCTCCTAGTGCCTGCCGTATACTTGATGGGAAGCCTCTCCTCACCTCCTAGTGCCTGCCGTATACTTGATGGGAAGCCTCTCCTCACCTCAGTGCCTGCCGTAAACTAGATGGGAAGCCTCTCCTCACCTCACAGTGCCTGCCGTAAACTAGATGGGAAGCCTCTCCTCACCTCCTAGTGCCTGCCGTATACTTGATGGGAAGCCTCTCCTCACCTCCTAGTGCCTGCCGTATTCTTGATGGGAAGCCTCTCCTCACCACCTAGTGCCTGCCGTATACTTGATGGGAAGCCTCTCCTCACCTCACAGTGCCTGCTGTAATCTTGTTGGGAAGCCTCTCCTCACCTCCCAGTGCCTGTAGTATACTTGATGGGAAGCCTCTCCTCACCACCTAGTGCCTGCCGTATACTTGATGGGAAGCCTCTTCTTACCTCCTAGTGCCTGCCGTATACTTGATGGGAAGCCTCTCCTCACCTCCTAGTGCCTGCCGTAAACTAGATGGGAAGCCTCTCCTCACCTCCTAGTGCCTGCCGTAAACTAGATGGGAAGCCTCTCCTCACCTCCTAGTGCCTGCCGTATACTTGATGGGAAGCCTCTCCTCACCTCCTAGTGCCTGCCGTATACTTGATGGGAAGCCTCTCCTCACCTCCTAGTGCCTGCCGTAAACTAGATGGGAAGCCTCTCCTCACCTCCTAGTGCCTGCCGTAAACTAGATGGGAAGCCTCTCCTCACCTCCTAGTGCATGCCGTATACTTGATGGGAAGCCTCTCCTCACCTCCTAGTGCCTGCCGTATACTTGATGGGAAGCCTCTCCTCACCTCCTAGTGCCTGCCGTAAACTAGATGGGAAGCCTCTCCTCACCTCCTAGTGCCTGCCGTATACTTGATGGGAAGCCTCTCCTCACCACCTAGTGCCTGCCGTATACTTGATGGGAAGACTCTCCTCACCTCACAGTGCCTGCCGTAAACTAGATGGGAAGCCTCTCCTCACCTCACAGTGCCTGCCGTAAACTAGATGGGAAGCCTCTCCTCACCTACTAGTGCCTGCCGTATACTTGATGGGAAGCCTCTCCTCACCTCCTAGTGCCTGCCGTATACTTGATGGGAAGCCTCTCCTCACCTCAGTGCCTGCCGTAAACTAGATGGGAAGCCTCTCCTCACCTCCTAGTGCCTGCCGTATACTTGATGGGAAGCCTCTCCTCACCTCCTAGTGCCTGCCGTATTCTTGATGGGAAGCCTCTCCTCACCTCACAGTGCCTGCTGTAATCTTGTTGGGAAGCCTCTCCTCACCTCCCAGTGCCTGTAGTATACTTGATGGGAAGCCTCTCCTAACCACCTAGTGCCTGCCGTAAACTAGATGGGAAGCCTCTCCTCACCTCCTAGTGCCTGCCGTATACTTGATGGGAAGCCTCTCCTCACCACCTAGTGCCTGCCGTATACTTGATGGGAAGACTCTCCTCACCTCACAGTGCCTGCCGTAAACTAGATGGGAAGCCTCTCCTCACCTACTAGTGCCTGCCGTATACTTGATGGGAAGCCTCTCCTCATCTCCTAGTGCCTGCCGTACACTTGATGGGAAGCCTCTCCTCACCTCAGTGCCTGCCGTAAACTAGATGGGAAGCCTCTCCTCACCTCACAGTGCCTGCCGTAAACTAGATGGGAAGCCTCTCCTCACCTCCTAGTGCCTGCCGTATACTTGATGGGAAGCCTCTCCTCACCTCCTAGTGCCTGCCGTATTCTTGATGGGAAGTCTCTCCTCACCACCTAGTGCCTGCCGTATACTTGATGGGAAGCCTCTCCTCACCTCACAGTGCCTGCTGTAATCTTGTTGGGAAGCCTCTCCTCACCTCCCAGTGCCTGTAGTATACTTGATGGGAAGCCTCTCCTCACCACCTAGTGCCTGCCGTATACTTGATGGGAAGCCTCTCCTCACCTCCTAGTGCCTGCCGTATACTTGATGGGAAGCCTCTCCTCACCTCCTAGTGCCTGCCGTAAACTAGATGGGAAGCCTCTCCTCACCTCCTAGTGCCTGCCGTAAACTAGATGGGAAGCCTCTCCTCACCTCCTAGTGCCTGCCGTATACTTGATGGGAAGCCTCTCCTCACCTCCTAGTGCCTGCCGTATACTTGATGGGAAGCCTCTCCTCACCTCCTAGTGCCTGCCGTAAACTAGATGGGAAGCCTCTCCTCACCTCCTAGTGCCTGCCGTAAACTAGATGGGAAGCCTCTCCTCACCTCCTAGTGCCTGCCGTATACTTGATGGGAAGCCTCTCCTCACCTCCTAGTGCCTGCCGTAAACTAGATGGGAAGCCTCTCCTCACCTCCTAGTGCATGCCGTAAACTAGATGGGAAGCCTCTCCTCACCTCCTAGTGCCTGCCGTATACTTGATGGGAAGCCTCTCCTCACCTCCTAGTGCCTGCCGTATACTTGATGGGAAGCCTCTCCTCACCTCCTAGTGCCTGCCGTAAACTAGATGGGAAGCCTCTCCTCACCTCCTAGTGCCTGCCGTATACTTGATGGGAAGCCTCTCCTCACCACCTAGTGCCTGCCGTATACTTGATGGGAAGACTCTCCTCACCTCACAGTGCCTGCCGTAAACTAGATGGGAAGCCTCTCCTCACCTACTAGTGCCTGCCGTATACTTGATGGGAAGCCTCTCCTCACCTCCTAGTGCCTGCCGTATACTTGATGGGAAGCCTCTCCTCACCTCAGTGCCTGCCGTAAACTAGATGGGAAGCCTCTCCTCACCTCCTAGTGCCTGCCGTATACTTGATGGGAAGCCTCTCCTCACCTCCTAGTGCCTGCCGTATTCTTGATGGGAAGCCTCTCCTCACCTCACAGTGCCTGCTGTAATCTTGTTGGGAAGCCTCTCCTCACCTCCCAGTGCCTGTAGTATACTTGATGGGAAGCCTCTCCTCACCACCTAGTGCCTGCCGTAAACTAGATGGGAAGCCTCTCCTCACCTCCTAGTGCCTGCCGTATACTTGATGGGAAGCCTCTCCTCACCACCTAGTGCCTGCCGTATACTTGATGGGAAGCCTCTCCTCACCTCCTAGTGCCTGCCGTAAACTAGATGGGAAGCCTCTCCTCACCTCCTAGTGCCTGCCGTAAACTAGATGGGAAGCCTCTCCTCACCTCCTAGTGCCTGCCGTATACTTGATGGGAAGCCTCTCCTCACCTCCTAGTGCCTGCCGTAAACTAGATGGGAAGCCTCTCCTCACCTCCCAGTGCCTGCCGTATACTTGATGGGAAGCCTCTCCTCACCTCCTAGTGCCTGCCGTATACTTGATGGGAAGCCTCTCCTCACCTCCTAGTGCCTGCCGTAAACTAGATGGGAAGCCTCTCCTCACCTCCTAGTGCCTGCCGTAAACTAGATGGGAAGCCTCTCCTCACCTCCTAGTGCCTGCCGTATACTTGATGGGAAGCCTCTCCTCACCTCCTAGTGCCTGCCGTATACTTGATGGGAAGCCTCTCCTCACCACCTAGTGCCTGCCGTAAACTAGATGGGAAGCCTCTCCTCACCTACTAGTGCCTGCCGTATACTTGATGGGAAGCCTCTCCTCACCTCCTAGTGCCTGCCGTATACTTGATGGGAAGCCTCTCCTCACCTCACAGTGCCTGCCGTAAACTAGATGGGAAGCCTCTCCTCACCTCCTAGTGCCTGCCGTAAACTAGATGGGAAGCCTCTCCTCACCTCCTAGTGCCTGCCGTATACTTGATGGGAAGCCTCTCCTCACCACCTAGTGCCTGCCGTATACTTGATGGGAAGCCTCTCCTCACCTCACAGTGCCTGCCGTAAACTAGATGGGAAGCCTCTCCTCACCTACTAGTGCCTGCCGTATACTTGATGGGAAGCCTCTCCTCACCTCCTAGTGCCTGCCGTATACTTGATGGGAAGCCTCTCCTCACCACCTAGTGCCTGCCGTATACTTGATGGGAAGACTCTCCTCACCTCACAGTGCCTGCCGTAAACTAGATGGGAAGCCTCTTCTCACCTCCTAGTGCCTGCCGTAAACTAGATGGGAAGCCTCTCCTCACCTCCTAGTGCCTGCCGTATACTTGATGGGAAGCCTCTCCTCACCACCTAGTGCCTGCCGTATACTTGATGGGAAGACTCTCCTCACCTCACAGTGCCTGCCGTAAACTAGATGGGAAGCCTCTCCTCACCTCCTAGTGCCTGCCGTAAACTAGATGGGAAGCCTCTCCTCACCTCCTAGTGCCTGCCGTATACTTGATGGGAAGCCTCTCCTCACCTCCTAGTGCCTGCCGTATACTTGATGGGAAGCCTCTCCTCACCTCCTAGTGCCTGCCGTAAACTAGATGGGAAGCCTCTCCTCACCTCCTAGTGCCTGCCGTAAACTAGATGGGAAGCCTCTCCTCACCTCCTAGTGCATGCCGTATACTTGATGGGAAGCCTCTCCTCACCTCCTAGTGCCTGCCGTATACTTGATGGGAAGCCTCTCCTCACCTCCTAGTGCCTGCCGTAAACTAGATGGGAAGCCTCTCCTCACCTCCTAGTGCCTGCCGTATACTTGATGGGAAGCCTCTCCTCACCACCTAGTGCCTGCCGTATACTTGATGGGAAGACTCTCCTCACCTCACAGTGCCTGCCGTAAACTAGATGGGAAGCTTCTCCTCACCTACTAGTGCCTGCCGTATACTTGATGGGAAGCCTCTCCTCACCTCCTAGTGCCTGCCGTATACTTGATGGGAAGCCTCTCCTCACCTCCTAGTGCCTGCCGTAAACTAGATGGGAAGCCTCTCCTCACCTCCTAGTGCCTGCCGTAAACTAGATGGGAAGCCTCTCCTCACCTCCTAGTGCCTGCCGTATACTTGATGGGAAGCCTCTCCTCACCTCCTAGTGCCTGCCGTATACTTGATGGGAAGCCTCTCCTCACCTCCTAGTGCCTGCCGTAAACTAGATGGGAAGCCTCTCCTCACCTCCTAGTGCCTGCCGTATACTTGATGGGAAGCCTCTCCTCACCACCTAGTGCCTGCCGTATACTTGATGGGAAGACTCTCCTCACCTCACAGTGCCTGCCGTAAACTAGATGGGAAGCCTCTCCTCACCTACTAGTGCCTGCCGTATACTTGATGGGAAGCCTCTCCTCACCTCCTAGTGCCTGCCGTATACTTGATGGGAAGCCTCTCCTCACCTCAGTGCCTGCCGTAAACTAGATGGGAAGCCTCTCCTCACCTCACAGTGCCTGCCGTAAACTAGATGGGAAGCCTCTCCTCACCTCCTAGTGCCTGCCGTATACTTGATGGGAAGCCTCTCCTCACCTCCTAGTGCCTGCCGTATTCTTGATGGGAAGCCTCTCCTCACCACCTAGTGCCTGCCGTATACTTGATGGGAAGCCTCTCCTCACCTCACAGTGCCTGCTGTAATCTTGTTGGGAAGCCTCTCCTCACCTCCCAGTGCCTGTAGTATACTTGATGGGAAGCCTCTCCTCACCACCTAGTGCCTGCCGTATACTTGATGGGAAGCCTCTTCTCACCTCCTAGTGCCTGCCGTATACTTGATGGGAAGCCTCTCCTCACCTCCTAGTGCCTGCCGTAAACTAGATGGGAAGCCTCTCCTCACCTCCTAGTGCCTGCCGTAAACTAGATGGGAAGCCTCTCCTCACCTCCTAGTGCCTGCCGTATACTTGATGGGAAGCCTCTCCTCACCTCCTAGTGCCTGCCGTATACTTGATGCGAAGCCTCTCCTCACCTCCTAGTGCCTGCCGTAAACTAGATGGGAAGCCTCTCCTCACCTCCTAGTGCCTGCCGTAAACTAGATGGGAAGCCTCTCCTCACCTCCTAGTGCATGCCGTATACTTGATGGGAAGCCTCTCCTCACCTCCTAGTGCCTGCCGTATACTTGATGGGAAGCCTCTCCTCACCTCCTAGTGCCTGCCGTAAACTAGATGGGAAGCCTCTCCTCACCTCCTAGTGCCTGCCGTATACTTGATGGGAAGCCTCTCCTCACCACCTAGTGCCTGCCGTATACTTGATGGGAAGACTCTCCTCACCTCACAGTGCCTGCCGTAAACTAGATGGGAAGCCTCTCCTCACCTACTAGTGCCTGCCGTATACTTGATGGGAAGCCTCTCCTCACCTCCTAGTGCCTGCCGTATACTTGATGGGAAGCCTCTCCTCACCTCAGTGCCTGCCGTAAACTAGATGGGAAGCCTCTCCTCACCTCCTAGTGCCTGCCGTATACTTGATGGGAAGCCTCTCCTCACCTCCTAGTGCCTGCCGTATTCTTGATGGGAAGCCTCTCCTCACCTCACAGTGCCTGCTGTAATCTTGTTGGGAAGCCTCTCCTCACCTCCCAGTGCCTGTAGTATACTTGATGGGAAGCCTCTCCTCACCACCTAGTGCCTGCCGTAAACTAGATGGGAAGCCTCTCCTCACCTCCTAGTGCCTGCCGTATACTTGATGGGAAGCCTCTCCTCACCACCTAGTGCCTGCCGTATACTTGATGGGAAGACTCTCCTCACCTCACAGTGCCTGCCGTAAACTAGATGGGAAGCCTCTCCTCACCTACTAGTGCCTGCCGTATACTTGATGGGAAGCCTCTCCTCACCTCCTAGTGCCTGCCGTATACTTGATGGGAAGCCTCTCCTCACCTCAGTGCCTGCCGTAAACTAGATGGGAAGCCTCTCCTCACCTCACAGTGCCTGCCGTAAACTAGATGGGAAGCCTCTCCTCACCTCCTAGTGCCTGCCGTATACTTGATGGGAAGCCTCTCCTCACCTCCTAGTGCCTGCCGTATTCTTGATGGGAAGCCTCTCCTCACCACCTAGTGCCTGCCGTATACTTGATGGGAAGCCTCTCCTCACCTCACAGTGCCTGCTGTAATCTTGTTGGGAAGCCTCTCCTCACCTCCCAGTGCCTGTAGTATACTTGATGGGAAGCCTCTCCTCACCACCTAGTGCCTGCCGTATACTTGATGGGAAGCCTCTTCTCACCTCCTAGTGCCTGCCGTATACTTGATGGGAAGCCTCTCCTCACCTCCTAGTGCCTGCCGTAAACTAGATGGGAAGCCTCTCCTCACCTCCTAGTGCCTGCCGTAAACTAGATGGGAAGCCTCTCCTCACCTCCTAGTGCCTGCCGTATACTTGATGGGAAGCCTCTCCTCACCTCCTAGTGCCTGCCGTATACTTGATGGGAAGCCTCTCCTCACCTCCTAGTGCCTGCCGTAAACTAGATGGGAAGCCTCTCCTCACCTCCTAGTGCCTGCCGTAAACTAGATGGGAAGCCTCTCCTCACCTCCTAGTGCCTGCCGTATACTTGATGGGAAGCCTCTCCTCACCTCCTAGTGCCTGCCGTAAACTAGATGGGAAGCCTCTCCTCACCTCCTAGTGCATGCCGTAAACTAGATGGGAAGCCTCTCCTCACCTCCTAGTGCCTGCCGTATACTTGATGGGAAGCCTCTCCTCACCTCCTAGTGCCTGCCGTATACTTGATGGGAAGCCTCTCCTCACCTCCTAGTGCCTGCCGTAAACTAGATGGGAAGCCTCTCCTCACCTCCTAGTGCCTGCCGTATACTTGATGGGAAGCCTCTCCTCACCACCTAGTGCCTGCCGTATACTTGATGGGAAGACTCTCCTCACCTCACAGTGCCTGCCGTAAACTAGATGGGAAGCCTCTCCTCACCTACTAGTGCCTGCCGTATACTTGATGGGAAGCCTCTCCTCACCTCCTAGTGCCTGCCGTATACTTGATGGGAAGCCTCTCCTCACCTCAGTGCCTGCCGTAAACTAGATGGGAAGCCTCTCCTCGCATCCTAGTGCCTGCCGTATACTTGATGGGAAGCCTCTCCTCACCTCCTAGTGCCTGCCGTATTCTTGATGGGAAGCCTCTCCTCACCTCACAGTGCCTGCTGTAATCTTGTTGGGAAGCCTCTCCTCACCTCCCAGTGCCTGTAGTATACTTGATGGGAAGCCTCTCCTCACCACCTAGTGCCTGCCGTAAACTAGATGGGAAGCCTCTCCTCACCTCCTAGTGCCTGCCGTATACTTGATGGGAAGCCTCTCCTCACCACCTAGTGCCTGCCGTATACTTGATGGGAAGCCTCTCCTCACCTCCTAGTGCCTGCCGTAAACTAGATGGGAAGCCTCTCCTCACCTCCTAGTGCCTGCCGTATACTTGATGGGAAGCCTCTCCTCACCTCCTAGTGCCTGCCGTAAACTAGATGG
This sequence comes from Ranitomeya variabilis, assembly GCF_051348905.1. Lineage (NCBI taxonomy): Eukaryota > Metazoa > Chordata > Amphibia > Anura > Dendrobatidae > Ranitomeya > Ranitomeya variabilis. Next base: position 523,568,089 of record NC_135234.1, on the reverse strand, counting down.
GAAGCCTCTCCTCACCTCCCAGTGCCTGCCGTATACTTGATGGGAAGCCTCTCCTCACCTCCTAGTGCCTGCCGTATACTTGATGGGAAGCCTCTCCTCACCTCCTAGTGCCTGCCGTAAACTAGATGGGAAGCCTCTCCTCACCTCCTAGTGCCTGCCGTAAACTAGATGGGAAGCCTCTCCTCACCTCCTAGTGCCTGCCGTATACTTGATGGGAAGCCTCTCCTCACCTCCTAGTGCCTGCCGTATACTTGATGGGAAGCCTCTCCTCACCACCTAGTGCCTGCCGTAAACTAGATGGGAAGCCTCTCCTCACCTCCTAGTGCCTGCCGTATACTTGATGGGAAGCCTCTCCTCACCACCTAGTGCCTGCCGTATACTTGATGGGAAGACTCTCCTCACCTCACAGTGCCTGCCGTAAACTAGATGGGAAGCCTCTCCTCACCTCCTAGTGCCTGCCGTAAACTAGATGGGAAGCCTCTCCTCACCTCCTAGTGCCTGCCGTATACTTGATGGGAAGCCTCTCCTCACCACCTAGTGCCTGCCGTATACTTGATGGGAAGACTCTCCTCACCTCACAGTGCCTGCCGTAAACTAGATGGGAAGCCTCTCCTCACCTACTAGTGCCTGCCGTATACTTGATGGGAAGCCTCTCCTCACCTCCTAGTGCCTGCCGTAAACTAGATGGGAAGCCTCTCCTCACCTCCTAGTGCCTGCCGTATACTTGATGGGAAGCCTCTCCTCACCTCCCAGTGCCTGTAGTATACTTGATGGGAAGCCTCTCCTCACCTCCCAGTGCCTGCCGTATACTTGATGGGAAGCCTCTCCTCACCACCTAGTGCCTGCCGTATACTTGATGGGAAGCCTCTCCTCACCACCTAGTGCCTGCCGTATACTTGATGGGAAGCCTCTTCTCACCTCCTAGTGCCTGCCGTATACTTGATGGGAAGCCTCTCCTCACCTCCTAGTGCCTGCCGTAAACTAGATGGGAAGCCTCTCCTCACCTCCTAGTGCCTGCCGTAAACTAGATGGGAAGCCTCTCCTCACCTCCTAGTGCCTGCCGTATACTTGATGGGAAGCCTCTCCTCACCTCCTAGTGCCTGCCGTATACTTGATGGGAAGCCTCTCCTCACCTCCTAGTGCCTGCCGTAAACTAGATGGGAAGCCTCTCCTCACCTCCTAGTGCCTGCCGTAAACTAGATGGGAAGCCTCTCCTCACCTCCTAGTGCCTGCCGTATACTTGATGGGAAGCCTCTCCTCACCTCCTAGTGCCTGCCGTATACTTGATGGGAAGACTCTCCTCACCTCACAGTGCCTGCCGTAAACTAGATGGGAAGCCTCTCCTCACCTACTAGTGCCTGCCGTATACTTGATGGGAAGCCTCTCCTCACCTCCTAGTGCCTGCCGTATACTTGATGGGAAGCCTCTCCTCACCTCAGTGCCTGCCGTAAACTAGATGGGAAGCCTCTCCTCACCTCCTAGTGCCTGCCGTATACTTGATGGGAAGCCTCTCCTCACCTCCTAGTGCCTGCCGTATTCTTGATGGGAAGCCTCTCCTCACCTCACAGTGCCTGCTGTAATCTTGTTGGGAAGCCTCTCCTCACCTCCCAGTGCCTGTAGTATACTTGATGGGAAGCCTCTCCTCACCACCTAGTGCCTGCCGTATACTTGATGGGAAGCCTCTCCTCACCTCCTAGTGCCTGCCGTATACTTGATGGGAAGCCTCTCCTCACCACCTAGTGCCTGCCGTATACTTGATGGGAAGCCTCTCCTCACCTCCTAGTGCCTGCCGTAAACTAGATGGGAAGCCTCTCCTCACCTCCTAGTGCCTGCCGTAAACTAGATGGGAAGCCTCTCCTCACCTCCTAGTGCCTGCCGTATACTTGATGGGAAGCCTCTCCTCACCTCCTAGTGCCTGCCGTAAACTAGATGGGAAGCCTCTCCTCACCTCCCAGTGCCTGCCGTATACTTGATGGGAAGCCTCTCCTCACCTCCTAGTGCCTGCCGTATACTTGATGGGAAGCCTCTCCTCACCTCCTAGTGCCTGCCGTAAACTAGATGGGAAGCCTCTCCTCACCTCCTAGTGCCTGCCGTAAACTAGATGGGAAGCCTCTCCTCACCTCCTAGTGCCTGCCGTATACTTGATGGGAAGCCTCTCCTCACCTCCTAGTGCCTGCCGTATACTTGATGGGAAGCCTCTCCTCACCACCTAGTGCCTGCCGTAAACTAGATGGGAAGCCTCTCCTCACCTCCTAGTGCCTGCCGTATACTTGATGGGAAGCCTCTCCTCACCACCTAGTGCCTGCCGTATACTTGATGGGAAGACTCTCCTCACCTCACAGTGCCTGCCGTAAACTAGATGGGAAGCCTCTCCTCACCTCCTAGTGCCTGCCGTAAACTAGATGGGAAGCCTCTCCTCACCTCCTAGTGCCTGCCGTATACTTGATGGGAAGCCTCCTCACCACCTAGTGCCTGCCGTATACTTGATGGGAAGACTCTCCTCACCTCACAGTGCCTGCCGTAAACTAGATGGGAAACCTCTCCTCACCTACTAGTGCCTGCCGTATACTTGATGGGAAGCCTCTCCTCACCTCCTAGTGCCTGCCGTAAACTAGATGGGAAGCCTCTCCTCACCTCCTAGTGCCTGCCGTATACTTGATGGGAAGCCTCTCCTCACCTCCTAGTGCCTGCCGTATACTTGATGGGAAGCCTCTCCTCACCTCCCAGTGCCTGTAGTATACTTGATGGGAAGCCTCTCCTCACCACCTAGTGCCTGCCGTATACTTGATGGGAAGCCTCTCCTCACCTCCTAGTGTCTGCCGTAAACTTGATGGGAAGCCTCTCCTCACCTCCTACTGCCTGCCGTAAACTAGATGGGAAGCCTCTCCTCACCTCCTAGTGCCTGCCGTAAACTAGATGGGAAGCCTCTCCTCACCTCCTAGTGCCTGCCGTAAACTAGATGGGAAGCCTCTCCTCACCTCCTAGTGCCTGCCGTAAACTAGATGGGAAGCCTCTCCTCACCTCACAGTGCCTGCCGTAAACTAGATGGGAAGCCACTCCTCACCTAGTGCCTGCCCTATACTTGATGGGAAGCCTCTCCTCACCACCTAGTGCCTGCCGTATACTTGATGGGAAGACTCTCCTCACCTCAGTGCCTGCCGTAAACTAGATGGGAAGCCTCTCCTCACCTCACAGTGCCTGCCGTAAACTAGATGGGAAGCCTCTCCTCACCTCCTAGTGCCTGCCGTATACTTGATGGGAAGCCTCTCCTCACCTCCTAGTGCCTGCCGTATTCTTGATGGGAAGCCTCTCCTCACCACCTAGTGCCTGCCGTATACTTGATGGGAAGACTCTCCTCACCTCACAGTGCCTGCCGTAAACTAGATGGGAAGCCTCTCCTCACCTCCTAGTGCCTGCCGTATACTTGATGGGAAGCCTCTCCTCACCTCCTAGTGCCTGCCGTATACTTGATGGGAAGCCTCTCCTCACCACCTAGTGCCTGCCGTATACTTGATGGGAAGACTCTCCTCACCTCACAGTGCCTGCCGTAAACTAGATGGGAAGCCTCTCCTCACCTACTAGTGCCTGCCGTATACTTGATGGGAAGCCTCTCCTCACCTCCTAGTGCCTGCCGTATACTTGATGGGAAGCCTCTCCTCACCTCAGTGCCTGCCGTAAACTAGATGGGAAGCCTCTCCTCACCTCACAGTGCCTGCCGTAAACTAGATGGGAAGCCTCTCCTCACCTCCTAGTGCCTGCCGTATACTTGATGGGAAGCCTCTCCTCACCTCCTAGTGCCTGCCGTATTCTTGATGGGAAGCCTCTCCTCACCACCTAGTGCCTGCCGTATACTTGATGGGAAGCCTCTCCTCACCTCACAGTGCCTGCTGTAATCTTGTTGGGAAGCCTCTCCTCACCTCCCAGTGCCTGTAGTATACTTGATGGGAAGCCTCTCCTCACCACCTAGTGCCTGCCGTATACTTGATGGGAAGCCTCTTCTCACCTCCTAGTGCCTGCCGTATACTTGATGGGAAGCCTCTCCTCACCTCCTAGTGCCTGCCGTAAACTAGATGGGAAGCCTCTCCTCACCTCCTAGTGCCTGCCGTATACTTGATGGGAAGCCTCTCCTCACCTCCTAGTGCCTGCCGTATACTTGATGGGAAGCCTCTCCTCACCTCCTAGTGCCTGCCGTAAACTAGATGGGAAGCCTCTCCTCACCTCCTAGTGCCTGCCGTAAACTAGATGGGAAGCCTCTCCTCACCTCCTAGTGCCTGCCGTATACTTGATGGGAAGCCTCTCCTCACCTCCTAGTGCCTGCCGTATACTTGATGGGAAGCCTCTCCTCACCTCCTAGTGCCTGCCGTAAACTAGATGGGAAGCCTCTCCTCACCTCCTAGTGCCTGCCGTATACTTGATGGGAAGCCTCTCCTCACCACCTAGTGCCTGCTGTATACTTGATGGGAAGACTCTCCTCACCTCACAGTGCCTGCCGTAAACTAGATGGGAAGCCTCTCCTCACCTCCTAGTGCCTGCCGTATACTTGATGGGAAGCCTCTCCTCACCTCCTAGTGCCTGCCGTATACTTGATGGGAAGCCTCTCCTCACCACCTAGTGCCTGCCGTATACTTGATGGGAAGACTCTCCTCACCTCCTAGTGCCTGCCGTAAACTAGATGGGAAGCCTCTCCTCACCTCCTAGTGCCTGCCGTATACTTGATGGGAAGCCTCTCCTCACCTCCTAGTGCCTGCCGTATACTTGATGGGAAGCCTCTCCTCACCTCAGTGCCTGCCGTAAACTAGATGGGAAGCCTCTCCTCACCTCACAGTGCCTGCCGTAAACTAGATGGGAAGCCTCTCCTCACCTCCTAGTGCCTGCCGTATACTTGATGGGAAGCCTCTCCTCACCTCCTAGTGCCTGCCGTATTCTTGATGGGAAGCCTCTCCTCACCACCTAGTGCCTGCCGTATACTTGATGGGAAGCCTCTCCTCACCTCACAGTGCCTGCTGTAATCTTGTTGGGAAGCCTCTCCTCACCTCCCAGTGCCTGTAGTATACTTGATGGGAAGCCTCTCCTCACCACCTAGTGCCTGCCGTATACTTGATGGGAAGCCTCTTCTCACCTCCTAGTGCCTGCCGTATACTTGATGGGAAGCCTCTCCTCACCTCCTAGTGCCTGCCGTAAACTAGATGGGAAGCCTCTCCTCACCTCCTAGTGCCTGCCGTATACTTGATGGGAAGCCTCTCCTCACCTCCTAGTGCCTGCCGTATACTTGATGGGAAGCCTCTCCTCACCTCCTAGTGCCTGCCGTAAACTAGATGGGAAGCCTCTCCTCACCTCCTAGTGCCTGCCGTAAACTAGATGGGAAGCCTCTCCTCACCTCCTAGTGCATGCCGTATACTTGATGGGAAGCCTCTCCTCACCTCCTAGTGCCTGCCGTATACTTGATGGGAAGCCTCTCCTCACCTCCTAGTGCCTGCCGTAAACTAGATGGGAAGCCTCTCCTCACCTCCTAGTGCCTGCCGTATACTTGATGGGAAGCCTCTCCTCACCACCTAGTGCCTGCCGTATACTTGATGGGAAGACTCTCCTCACCTCACAGTGCCTGCCGTAAACTAGATGGGAAGCCTCTCCTCACCTACTAGTGCCTGCCGTATACTTGATGGGAAGCCTCTCCTCACCTCCTAGTGCCTGCCGTATACTTGCTGGGAAGCCTCTCCTCACCTCAGTGCCTGCCGTAAACTAGATGGGAAGCCTCTCCTCACCTCCTAGTGCCTGCCGTATACTTGATGGGAAGCCTCTCCTCACCTCCTAGTGCCTGCCGTATTCTTGATGGGAAGCCTCTCCTCACCTCACAGTGCCTGCTGTAATCTTGTTGGGAAGCCTCTCCTCACCTCCCAGTGCCTGTAGTATACTTGATGGGAAGCCTCTCCTCACCACCTAGTGCCTGCCGTAAACTAGATGGGAAGCCTCTCCTCACCTCCTAGTGCCTGCCGTATACTTGATGGGAAGCCTCTCCTCACCACCTAGTGCCTGCCGTATACTTGATAGGAAGACTCTCCTCACCTCACAGTGCCTGCCGTAAACTAGATGGGAAGCCTCTCCTCACCTACTAGTGCCTGCCGTATACTTGATGGGAAGCCTCTCCTCACCTCCTAGTGCCTGCCGTACACTTGATGGGAAGCCTCTCCTCACCTCAGTGCCTGCCGTAAACTAGATGGGAAGCCTCTCCTCACCTCACAGTGCCTGCCGTAAACTAGATGGGAAGCCTCTCCTCACCTCCTAGTGCCTGCCGTATACTTGATGGGAAGCCTCTCCTCACCTCCTAGTGCCTGCCGTATTCTTGATGGGAAGCCTCTCCTCACCACCTAGTGCCTGCCGTATACTTGATGGGAAGCCTCTCCTCACCTCACAGTGCCTGCTGTAATCTTGTTGGGAAGCCTCTCCTCACCTCCCAGTGCCTGTAGTATACTTGATGGGAAGCCTCTCCTCACCACCTAGTGCCTGCCGTATACTTGATGGGAAGCCTCTTCTCACCTCCTAGTGCCTGCCGTATACTTGATGGGAAGCCTCTCCTCACCTCCTAGTGCCTGCCGTAAACTAGATGGGAAGCCTCTCCTCACCTCCTAGTGCCTGCCGTAAACTAGATGGGAAGCCTCTCCTCACCTCCTAGTGCCTGCCGTATACTTGATGGGAAGCCTCTCCTCACCTCCTAGTGCCTGCCGTATACTTGATGGGAAGCCTCTCCTCACCTCCTAGTGCCTGCCGTAAACTAGATGGGAAGCCTCTCCTCACCTCCTAGTGCCTGCCGTAAACTAGATGGGAAGCCTCTCCTCACCTCCTAGTGCCTGCCGTATACTTGATGGGAAGCCTCTCCTCACCTCCTAGTGCCTGCCGTAAACTAGATGGGAAGCCTCTCCTCACCTCCTAGTGCATGCCGTAAACTAGATGGGAAGCCTCTCCTCACCTCCTAGTGCCTGCCGTATACTTGATGGGAAGCCTCTCCTCACCTCCTAGTGCCTGCCGTATACTTGATGGGAAGCCTCTCCTCACCTCCTAGTGCCTGCCGTAAACTAGATGGGAAGCCTCTCCTCACCTCCTAGTGCCTGCCGTATACTTGATGGGAAGCCTCTCCTCACCACCTAGTGCCTGCCGTATACTTGATGGGAAGACTCTCCTCACCTCACAGTGCCTGCCGTAAACTAGATGGGAAGCCTCTCCTCACCTACTAGTGCCTGCCGTATACTTGATGGGAAGCCTCTCCTCACCTCCTAGTGCCTGCCGTATACTTGATGGGAAGCCTCTCCTCACCTCAGTGCCTGCCGTAAACTAGATGGGAAGCCTCTCCTCACCTCCTAGTGCCTGCCGTATACTTGATGGGAAGCCTCTCCTCACCTCCTAGTGCCTGCCGTATTCTTGATGGGAAGCCTCTCCTCACCTCACAGTGCCTCCTGGTTTCTTGTTGGGAAGCCTCTCCTCACCTCCCAGTGCCTGTAGTATACTTGATGGGAAGCCTCTCCTCACCACCTAGTGCCTGCCGTAAACTAGATGGGAAGCCTCTCCTCACCTCCTAGTGCCTGCCGTATACTTGATGGGAAGCCTCTCCTCACCACCTAGTGCCTGCCGTATACTTGATGGGAAGCCTCTCCTCACCTCCTAGTGCCTGCCGTAAACTAGATGGGAAGCCTCTCCTCACCTCCTAGTGCCTGCCGTAAACTAGATGGGAAGCCTCTCCTCACCTCCTAGTGCCTGCCGTATACTTGATGGGAAGCCTCTCCTCACCTCCTAGTGCCTGCCGTAAACTAGATGGGAAGCCTCTCCTCACCTCCCAGTGCCTGCTGTATACTTGATGGGAAGCCTCTCCTCACCTCCTAGTGCCTGCCGTATACTTGATGGGAAACCTCTCCTCACCTCCTAGTGCCTGCCGTAAACTAGATGGGAAGCCTCTCCTCACCTCCTAGTGCCTGCCGTAAACTAGATGGGAAGCCTCTCCTCACCTCCTAGTGCCTGCCGTATACTTGATGGGAAGCCTCTCCTCACCTCCTAGTGCCTGCCGTATACTTGATGGGAAGCCTCTCCTCACCACCTAGTGCCTGCCGTAAACTAGATGGGAAGCCTCTCCTCACCTCCTAGTGCCTGCCGTATACTTGATGGGAAGCCTCTCCTCACCACCTAGTGCCTGCCGTATACTTGATGGGAAGACTCTCCTCACCTCACAGTGCCTGCCGTAAACTAGATGGGAAGCCTCTCCTCACCTCCTAGTGCCTGCCGTAAACTAGATGGGAAGCCTCTCCTCACCTCCTAGTGCCTGCCGTATACTTGATGGGAAGCCTCTCCTCACCACCTAGTGCCTGCCGTATACTTGATGGGAAGACTCTCCTCACCTCACAGTGCCTGCCGTAAACTAGATGGGAAGCCTCTCCTCACCTACTAGTGCCTGCCGTATACTTGATGGGAAGCCTCTCCTCACCTCCTAGTGCCTGCCGTAAACTAGATGGGAAGCCTCTCCTCACCTCCTAGTGCCTGCCGTATACTTGATGGGAAGCCTCTCCTCACCTCCCAGTGCCTGTAGTATACTTGATGGGAAGCTGTCATGATCTCCATGGCCAGAGAACTAGCATAAGCCTCTATAGGAACAAGCTCTTGGAAGATGTAACTATACTGACCATGAACTAAACCTACCGCATCATCTAGAAGTAGCCAGGTAGCATGTCCTACTTTTTATCCCTATATGCCCAGCGCCGGCCGGAGAACTAAATAATGCTAGCAGAGGGAAATATAAGACCTGACTCACCTCTAGAGAAATGCCCAAAAAGGAGACAGAGGCCCCCCACATATATTGGCGGTGATATGAGATGAAACAACAAACGCAGCAGGAAAATAGTTTTAGCAAATTTGAGGTCCGCTTTCTAGATAGCAGAAGACAGAAAGCATACTTTCATGGTCAGTAGAAAACCCTAACAAAACACATCCAGAAATTACTTTAGGACTCTGGCATTAACTCATAATACCAGAGTGGCAATTCCTGATCAACAAGAGCTTTCCAGACACAGTAACGAAACTGCAGCTGTGAACTGGAACCAAAATATAAAAACAAAACATGGACGAATGTCCAACTTATCTAGTAGATGTCTGGGAGCAGGAACAAGCACAGAGAGGCTTCTGATAACATTGCTGACCGGCAAGCATCTAACAGAGAAGCCAGGTTATATAGCGACACCCAGATCTAATCAGAACAGGTGAACAGGGAAGATGATGTCACAAGTTCAATTCCACCAGTAGCCACCGGGGGAGCCCAGAATCCAAATTCACAACAGTACCCCCCCCTCAAGGAGGGGGCACCGAACCCTCACCAGAACCACCAGGGCGATCAGGATGGGCCCTATGAAAGGCACGAACCAGATCAGAGGCATGAACATCAGATGCAGTGACCCAAGAATTATCCTCCTGGCCATATCCCTTCCACTTGACCAGATACTGGAGTCTCCGTCTGGAAACACGGGAGTCTAGGATTTTTTCCACAACGTACTCCAACTCACCCTCAACCAACACCGGAGCAGGAGGCTCAACGGAAGGCACAACCGGTGCCTCATACCTGCGCAATAACGACCGATGAAAAACGTTATGAATAGAAAAGGATGCAGGGAGGTCCAAACGGAAGGAAACAGGGTTAAGAATCTCCAATATTTTATACGGACCGATGAACCGAGGCTTAAACTTAGGAGATGAGACCCTCATAGGGACAAAACGAGAAGACAACCACACCAAATCTCCAACACAAAGCCGAGGACCAACACGACGGTGACGGTTGGCAAAAAGCTGAGTCTTCTCCTGGGACAACTTTAAATTGTCCATCACCTGCCCCCAGATATGATGCAATCTCTCCACCACCGCATCCACTCCAGGACAATCCGAGGATTCCATCTGACCGGAGGAAAATCGAGGATGGAACCCCGAATTACAGAAAAACGGGGAAACCAAGGTGGCAGAGCTGGCCCGATTATTGAGGGCGAACTCCGCCAATGGCAAAAAAGCAACCCAATCATCCTGGTCAGCAGACACAAAACACCTCAGATATGTCTCCAGGGTCTGATTAGTCCGCTCGGTCTGGCCATTAGTCTGAGGGTGAAAAGCAGACGAAAAAGACAAATCTATGCCCATCCTAGCACAAAATGCCCGCCAAAATCTAGACACAAATTGGGTTCCTCTGTCAGAAACGATATTCTCAGGAATACCATGCAAACGAACAACATTTTGAAAAAACAGGGGCACCAACTCGGAAGAAGGCGGCAATTTGGGCAGGGGAACCAAATGAACCATCTTAGAAAAACGGTCACACACCACCCAGATGACAGACATCTTCTGAGAAACAGGCAGATCTGAAATAAAATCCATCGAGATGTGTGTCCAAGGCCTCTTAGGAATAGGCAAGGGCAACAATAATCCACTAGCCCGAGAACAACAAGGCTTGGCCCGAGCACAAACGTCACAAGACTGCACAAAGCCTCGCACATCTCGTGACAGGGAAGGCCACCAGAAGGATCTTGCCACCAAATCCCTGGTACCAAAAATTCCAGGATGACCTGCCAACGCAGAAGAATGCACCTCAGAGATGACTTTACTGGTCCAATCATCAGGAACAAACAGCCTATCAGGCGGACAACGATCCGGTCTATCCGCCTGAAACTCCTGCAAGGCCCGCCGCAGGTCTGGAGAAACGGCTGACAAGATAACTCCCTCCTTAAGAATACCTGTGGGGTCAGAGTTGCCAGGTGAATCAGGCTCAAAACTCCTAGAAAGGGCATCCGCCTTAACATTCTTAGAACCTGGTAGGTACGATACCACAAAATTAAACCGAGAAAAAAAATAATGACCAGCGCGCCTGTCTAGGATTCAGGCGCCTGGCGGTCTCAAGATAAATCAAATTTTTGTGGTCAGTCAATACCACCACCTGATGTCTGGCCCCCTCGAGCCAATGGCGCCACTCCTCAAACGCCCACTTCATGGCCAAAAGCTCCCGATTCCCAACATCATAATTCCGCTCAGCGGGCGAAAATTTACGGGAAAAGAAGGCACAAGGCCTCATCACGGCGCAGTCAGAACTTTTCTGCGACAACACTGCCCCAGCTCCGATCTCAGAAGCGTCGACCTCAACCTGAAAAGGAAGAGTCACATCAGGCTGACGCAACACAGGGGCAGAAGAAAAACAGCGCTTAAGCTCCTGAAAGGCCTCCACAGCATCAGGGGACCAATTAGCAACATCAGCACCCTGTCTAGTCAAATCGGTCAATGGCTTAACGACATCCGAAAAACCAGAAATAAATCGACGATAAAAGTTGGCAAAGCCCAAAAATTTCTGAAGACTTTTAAGAGAAGAGGGCTGCGTCCAATCACAAATAGCTTGAACCTTGACAGGATCCATCTCAATGGAAGAGGGAGAAAAAATATATCCCAAAAAGGAAATTCTCTGAACCCCAAAAACGCACTTAGAACCCTTGACACATAGAGAATTAGACCGCAAAACCTGAAAAACCCTCTTAACTTGCCGGACATGAGAGTCCCAGTCATCCGAAAAAATCAGAATATCATCCAGATACACTATCATAAATTTATCCAAAAAATCGCGGAAAATATCATGCATAAAGGACTGGAAGACTGAAGGGGCATTAGAAAGACCAAAAGGCATCACCAAATACTCAAAGTGGCCCTCGGGCGTATTAAATGCGGTTTTCCACTCATCCCCCTGCCTGATCCGCACCAAATTATACGCCCCACGGAGATCAATCTTAGAGAACCACTTGGCCCCCTTTATGCGAGCAAACAAATCAGTCAGCAACGGCAATGGGTATTGATATTTAACCGTGATTTTATTCAAAAGCCGATAATCAATACATGGTCTCAAAGAGCCGTCTTTTTTTGACACAAAGAAAAAACCGGCTCCTAAGGGAGATGACGATGGACGAATATGTCCCTTTTCCAAGGACTCCTTTATATATTCTCGCATAGCAGTATGTTCAGGCACAGACAGATTAAATAAACGACCCTTTGGGTATTTACTACCCGGAATTAAATCTATAGCACAATCGCACTCACGGTGCGGAGGTAGTGAACCAAGCTTGGGTTCTTCAAAGACGTCACGATAGTCAGACAGGAACTCAGGGATTTCAGAGGGGATAGATGATGAAATGGACACCAAAGGTACGTCCCCATGAGTCCCCTTACATCCCCAGCTCAACACAGACATAGCTCTCCAGTCAAGGACTGGGTTGTGAGACTGCAGCCATGGCAATCCCAGCACCAAATCCTCATGTAGATTATACAGCACTAGAAAACGAATAGTCTCCTGGTGATCCGGATTAATACACATAGTCACTTGTATAACCGTAATCATAAAGCCTCAATATAACCTCAACTTGAGAGTATACAACTCTCCCCGGATGCCCCAAGGGCATCCACCTAACTGGACAACTCCGGAAATATTGTGACACAAAAAGAAGGAGTAAGACAGTCCAAAGCAGCATTATAATATAATTTATTAGTAGTTTTATTAATTTAACAAATATAGATGTATATCTGCTGTATGCAGAAATACACCAAACAGAGAGGGCAGTACAAGAAAGATATGGTGGTACAACAGGTAAGGTGCGGTGCTACTGGGTATCATCCCTAACTAGTGCATATAGTATAAATATAACTTCACATGTCCCAGGGAAAATTACACAAGGCGCCATAAGTGAATAAATAGTCCCTGCATCGGCGGACATACAAATGAAGTAGTTCCTATTCAGTCATATGCACTTACCCATAATACTCAGGGAACCCGGTCCCACACCACCTGGAGGCCCTGGACGCGCGTTTCGCGGTAGCTTTTTCAGCTTTTTCACCTCCAGGTGGTGTGGGACCGGGTTCCCTGAGTATTATGGGTAAGTGCATATGACTGAATAGGAACTACTTCATTTGTATGTCCGCCGATGCAGGGACTATTTATTCACTTATGGCGCCTTGTGTAATTTTCCCTGGGACATGTGAAGTTATATTTATACTATATGCACTAGTTAGGGATGATACCCAGTAGCACCGCACCTTACCTGTTGTACCACCATATCTTTCTTGTACTGCCCTCTCTGTTTGGTGTATTTCTGCATACAGCAGATATACATCTATATTTGTTAAATTAATAAAACTACTAATAAATTATATTATAATGCTGCTTTGGACTGTCTTACATAGTCACTTGTGTCCAGTATTGTGGTTTATTATTAGCCAATGGGGTGGAGTCAATCCCCTTCAGAGGAATAAGAGTTTCCAAAGGCTCTAAATCATACCCACAACGATTGGCAAAGGACCAATCCAAAAGACTCAAAGCGGCGCCAGAGTCGATATAGGCGTCAGTAGTAATAGATGACAAAGAGCAAATCAGGGTCACAGACAAAATAAATTTAGACTGTAAAGTGCCAATGGAAACGGATTTATCAAGCTTTTTAGTACGCTTAGAGCATGCTGATATAACATGAGTAGAATCCCCACAATAGAAACACAACCCATTTTTCCGTCTAAAATTCTGCCGCTCGCTTCTGGACAGAATTCTATCACACTGCATGCTTTCTGGCGTCTTCTCAGTGGACACCGCCAGATGGTGCACTGGTTTGCGCTCCCGCAGACGCCTATCGATCTGAATGGCCATTGTCATGGACTCATTCAGACCCGCAGGCACAGGGAACCCCACCATAACATCCTTAATGGCATCAGAGAGACCCTCTCTGAAAGTAGCCGCCAAGGCACACTCATTCCACTGAGTAAGCACAGACCATTTACGGAATCTTTGGCAGTAAATTTCAGCTTCATCTTGCCCCTGCGATAGGGACATCAAAGTTTTTTCTGCCTGAAGTTCCAAATGAGGTTCCTCATACAGCAAGCCCAAGGCCAAAAAAAACGCATCCACATTGCGCAACGCAGGATCCCCTGGTGCCAATGCAAAAGCCCAGTCTTGAGGGTCGCCGCGGAGCAAGGAAATCACAAGCCCAACCTGCTGTGCAGGGTCTCCAGCAGAACGAGATTTCAGGGACAAAAATAGCTTACAATTATTTCTAAAATTCTGAAAGCTAGATCTATTCCCTGAGAAGAATTCCGGCAAAGGAATTCTCGGCTCAGATACCGGAGCATGAATAATAAAATCTTGCAAATTTTGTACTTTCGTGGTGAGATTATTCAAACCTGCAGTTACACTCTGAAGATCCATTATTAACAGGTGAACACAAAGCCATTCAAAGATTATAAGGAGAGAGAAAAAAAAGAAAGACTGCAGCATAGACAGACTGGCAAGTGATCCAATTAAGAGCACAGAGAAAAAAAAAAAAAAAAAAAAAAAAAAAAAACTCTCAGCAGACTTCTTATTTCTCTCCTTTCTCAGCCAAGGATTTTAACCCTTTAGTTGGCCGGTCAAACTGTCATGATCTCCATGGCCAGAGAACTAGCATAAGCCTCTATAGGAACAAGCTCTTGGAAGATGTAACTATACTGACCATGAACTAAACCTACCGCATCATCTAGAAGTAGCCAGGTAGCATGTCCTACTTTTTATCCCTATATGCCCAGCGCCGGCCGGAGAACTAAATAATGCTAGCAGAGGGAAATATAAGACCTGACTCACCTCTAGAGAAATGCCCAAAAAGGAGACAGAGGCCCCCCACATATATTGGCGGTGATATGAGATGAAACAACAAACGCAGCAGGAAAATAGTTTTAGCAAATTTGAGGTCCGCTTTCTAGATAGCAGAAGACAGAAAGCATACTTTCATGGTCAGTAGAAAACCCTAACAAAACACATCCAGAAATTACTTTAGGACTCTGGCATTAACTCATAATACCAGAGTGGCAATTCCTGATCAACAAGAGCTTTCCAGACACAGTAACGAAACTGCAGCTGTGAACTGGAACCAAAATATAAAAACAAAACATGGACGAATGTCCAACTTATCTAGTAGATGTCTGGGAGCAGGAACAAGCACAGAGAGGCTTCTGATAACATTGCTGACCGGCAAGCATCTAACAGAGAAGCCAGGTTATATAGCGACACCCAGATCTAATCAGAACAGGTGAACAGGGAAGATGATGTCACAAGTTCAATTCCACCAGTAGCCACCGGGGGAGCCCAGAATCCAAATTCACAACAGGAAGCCTCTCCTCACCTCCCAGTGCCTGCCAAATACTTGATGGGAAGCCTCTCCTCACCACCTAGTGCCTGCCGTATACTTGATGGGAAGCCTCTCCTCACCACCTAGTGCCTGCCGTATACTTGATGGGAAGCCTCTTCTCACCTCCTAGTGCCTGCCGTATACTTGATGGGAAGCCTCTCCTCACCTCCTAGTGCCTGCCGTAAACTAGATGGGAAGCCTCTCCTCACCTCCTAGTGCCTGCCGTAAACTAGATGGGAAGCCTCTCCTCACCTCCTAGTGCCTGCCGTATACTTGATGGGAAGCCTCTCCTCACCTCCTAGTGCCTGCCGTATACTTGATGGGAAGCCTCTCCTCACCTCCTAGTGCCTGCCGTAAACTAGATGGGAAGCCTCTCCTCACCTCCTAGTGCCTGCCGTAAACTAGATGGGAAGCCTCTCCTCACCTCCTAGTGCCTGCCGTATACTTGATGGGAAGCCTCTCCTCACCTCCTAGTGCCTGCCGTAAACTAGATGGGAAGCCTCTCCTCACCTCCTAGTGCATGCCGTAAACTAGATGGGAAGCCTCTCCTCACCTCCTAGTGCCTGCCGTATACTTGATGGGAAGCCTCTCACCTCCTAGTGCCTGCCGTATACTTGATGGGAAGCCTCTCCTCACCTCCTAGTGCCTGCCGTAAACTAGATGGGAAGCCTCTCCTCACCTCCTAGTGCCTGCCGTATACTTGATGGGAAGCCTCTCCTCACCACCTAGTGCCTGCCGTATACTTGATGGGAAGACTCTCCTCACCTCACAGTGCCTGCCGTAAACTAGATGGGAAGCCTCTCCTCACCTACTAGTGCCTGCCGTATACTTGATGGGAAGCCTCTCCTCACCTCCTAGTGCCTGCCGTATACTTGATGGGAAGCCTCTCCTCACCTCAGTGCCTGCCGTAAACTAGATGGGAAGCCTCTCCTCACCTCCTAGTGCCTGCCGTATACTTGATGGGAAGCCTCTCCTCACCTCCTAGTGCCTGCCGTATTCTTGATGGGAAGCCTCTCCTCACCTCACAGTGCCTGCTGTAATCTTGTTGGGAAGCCTCTCCTCACCTCCCAGTGCCTGTAGTATACTTGATGGGAAGCCTCTCCTCACCACCTAGTGCCTGCCGTAAACTAGATGGGAAGCCTCTCCTCACCTCCTAGTGCCTGCCGTATACTTGATGGGAAGCCTCTCCTCACCACCTAGTGCCTGCCGTATACTTGATGGGAAGCCTCTCCTCACCTCCTAGTGCCTGCCGTAAACTAGATGGGAAGCCTCTCCTCACCTCCTAGTGCCTGCCGTAAACTAGATGGGAAGCCTCTCCTCACCTCCTAGTGCCTGCCGTATACTTGATGGGAAGCCTCTCCTCACCTCCTAGTGCCTGCCGTAAACTAGATGGGAAGCCTCTCCTCACCTCCCAGTGCCTGCCGTATACTTGATGGGAAGCCTCTCCTCACCTCCTAGTGCCTGCCGTATACTTGATGGGAAGCCTCTCCTCACCTCCTAGTGCCTGCCGTAAACTAGATGGGAAGCCTCTCCTCACCTCCTAGTGCCTGCCGTAAACTAGATGGGAAGCCTCTCCTCACCTCCTAGTGCCTGCCGTATACTTGATGGGAAGCCTCTCCTCACCTCCTAGTGCCTGCCGTATACTTGATGGGAAGCCTCTCCTCACCACCTAGTGCCTGCCGTAAACTAGATGGGAAGCCTCTCCTCACCTCCTAGTGCCTGCCGTATACTTGATGGGAAGCCTCTCCTCACCACCTAGTGCCTGCCGTATACTTGATGGGAAGACTCTCCTCACTTCACAGTGCCTGCCGTAAACTAGATGGGAAGCCTCTCCTCACCTCCTAGTGCCTGCCGTAAACTAGATGGGAAGCCTCTCCTCACCTCCTAGTGCCTGCCGTATACTTGATGGGAAGCCTCTCCTCACCACCTAGTGCCTGCCGTATACTTGATGGGAAGACTCTCCTCACCTCACAGTGCCTGCCGTAAACTAGATGGGAAGCCTCTCCTCACCTACTAGTGCCTGCCGTATACTTGATGGGAAGCCTCTCCTCACCTCCTAGTGCCTGCCGTAAACTAGATGGGAAGCCTCTCCTCACCTCCTAGTGCCTGCCGTATACTTGATGGGAAGCCTCTCCTCACCTCCCAGTGCCTGTAGTATACTTGATGGGAAGCCTCTCCTCACCTCCCAGTGCCTGCCGTATACTTGATGGGAAGCCTCTCCTCACCACCTAGTGCCTGCCGTATACTTGATGGGAAGCCTCTCCTCACCACCTAGTGCCTGCCGTATACTTGATGGGAAGCCTCTTCTCACCTCCTAGTGCCTGCCGTATACTTGATGGGAAGCCTCTCCTCACCTCCTAGTGCCTGCCGTAAACTAGATGGGAAGCCTCTCCTCACCTCCTAGTGCCTGCCGTAAACTAGATGGGAAGCCTCTCCTCACCTCCTAGTGCCTGCCGTATACTTGATGGGAAGCCTCTCCTCACCTCCTAGTGCCTGCCGTATACTTGATGGGAAGCCTCTCCTCACCTCCTAGTGCCTGCCGTAAACTAGATGGGAAGCCTCTCCTCACCTCCTAGTGCCTGCCGTAAACTAGATGGGAAGCCTCTCCTCACCTCCTAGTGCCTGCCGTATACTTGATGGGAAGCCTCTCCTCACCTCCTAGTGCCTGCCGTAAACTAGATGGGAAGCCTCTCCTCACCTCCTAGTGCATGCCGTAAACTAGATGGGAAGCCTCTCCTCACCTCCTAGTCCCTGCCGTATACTTGATGGGAAGCCTCTCCTCACCTCCTAGTGCCTGCCGTATACTTGATGGGAAGCCTCTCCTCACCACCTAGTGCCTGCCGTATACTTGATGGGAAGACTCTCCTCACCTCACAGTGCCTGCCGTAAACTAGATGGGAAGCCTCTCCTCACCTACTAGTGCCTGCCGTATACTTGATGGGAAGCCTCTCCTCACCTCCTAGTGCCTGCCGTATACTTGATGGGAAGCCTCTCCTCACCTCAGTGCCTGCCGTAAACTAGATGGGAAGCCTCTCCTCACCTCCTAGTGCCTGCCGTATACTTGATGGGAAGCCTCTCCTCACCTCCTAGTGCCTGCCGTATTCTTGATGGGAAGCCTCTCCTCACCTCCTAGTGCCTGCCGTAAACTAGATGGGAAGCCTCTCCTCACCTCCTAGTGCCTGCCGTAAACTAGATGGGAAGCCTCTCCTCACCTCCTAGTGCCTGCCGTATACTTGATGGGAAGCCTCTCCTCACCTCCTAGTGCCTGCCGTAAACTAGATGGGAAGCCTCTCCTCACCTCCTAGTGCATGCCGTAAACTAGATGGGAAGCCTCTCCTCACCTCCTAGTGCCTGCCGTATACTTGATGGGAAGTCTCTCCTCACCTCCTAGTGCCTGCCGTATACTTGATGGGAAGCCTCTCCTCACCACCTAGTGCCTGCCGTATACTTGATGGGAAGACTCTCCTCACCTCACAGTGCCTGCCGTAAACTAGATGGGAAGCCTCTCCTCACCTACTAGTGCCTGCCGTATACTTGATGGGAAGCCTCTCCTCACCTCCTAGTGCCTGCCGTATACTTGATGGGAAGCCTCTCCTCACCTCAGTGCCTGCCGTAAACTAGATGGGAAGCCTCTCCTCACCTCCTAGTGCCTGCCGTATACTTGATGGGAAGCCTCTCCTCACCTCCTAGTGCCTGCCGTATTCTTGATGGGAAGCCTCTCCTCACCTCACAGTGCCTGCCGTAAACTAGATGGGAAGCCTCTCCTCACCTACTAGTGCCTGCCGTATACTTGATGGGAAGCCTCTCCTCACCTCCTAGTGCCTGCCGTATACTTGATGGGAAGCCTCTCCTCACCTCAGTGCCTGCCGTAAACTAGATGGGAAGCCTCTCCTCACCTCCTAGTGCCTGCCGTATACTTGATGGGAAGCCTCTCCTCACCTCCTAGTGCCTGCCGTATTCTTGATGGGAAGCCTCTCCTCACCTCACAGTGCCTGCTGTAATCTTGTTGGGAAGCCTCTCCTCACCTCCCAGTGCCTGTAGTATACTTGATGGGAAGCCTCTCCTCACCACCTAGTGCCTGCCGTAAACTAGATGGGAAGCCTCTCCTCACCTCCTAGTGCCTGCCGTATACTTGATGGGAAGCCTCTCCTCACCACCTAGTGCCTGCCGTATACTTGATGGGAAGCCTCTCCTCACCTCCTAGTGCCTGCCGTAAACTAGATGGGAAGCCTCTCCTCACCTCCTAGTGCCTGCCGTAAACTAGATGGGAAGCCTCTCCTCACCTCCTAGTGCCTGCCGTATACTTGATGGGAAGCCTCTCCTCACCTCCTAGTGCCTGCCGTAAACTAGATGGGAAGCCTCTCCTCACCTCCCAGTGCCTGCCGTATACTTGATGGGAAGCCTCTCCTCACCTCCTAGTGCCTGCCGTATACTTGATGGGAAGCCTCTCCTCACCTCCTAGTGCCTGCCGTAAACTAGATGGGAAGCCTCTCCTCACCTCCTAGTGCCTGCCGTAAACTAGATGGGAAGCCTCTCCTCACCTCCTAGTGCCTGCCGTATACTTGATGGGAAGCCTCTCCTCACCTCCTAGTGCCTGCCGTATACTTGATGGGAAGCCTCTCCTCACCACCTAGTGCCTGCCGTAAACTAGATGGGAAGCCTCTCCTCACCTCCTAGTGCCTGCCGTATACTTGATGGGAAGCCTCTCCTCACCACCTAGTGGCTGCCGTATACTTGATGGGAAGACTCTCCTCACCTCCTAGTGCCTGCCGTAAACTAGATGGGAAGCCTCTTCTCACCTCCTAGTGCCTGCCGTATACTTGATGGGAAGCCTCTCCTCACCACCTAGTGCCTGCCGTAAACTAGATGGGAAGCCTCTCCTCACCTCCTAGTGCCTGCCGTATACTTGATGGGAAGCCTCTCCTCACCACCTAGTGGCTGCCGTATACTTGATGGGAAGACTCTCCTCACCTCCTAGTGCCTGCCGTAAACTAGATGGGAAGCCTCTCCTCACCTCCTAGTGCCTGCCGTATACTTGATGGGAAGCCTCTCCTCACCTCCCAGTGCCTGTAGTATACTTGATGGGAAGCCTCTCCTCACCTCCTAGTGCCTGCCGTATACTTGATGGGAAGCCTCTCCTCACCACCTAGTGCCTGCCGTATACTTGATGGGAAGCCTCTCCTCACCACCTAGTGCCTGCCGTATACTTGATGGGAAGCCTCTCCTCACCTCCCAGTGCCTGCCGTAAACTAGATGGGAAGCCTCTCCTCACCTCCTAGTGCCTGCCGTAAACTAGATGGGAAGCCTCTCCTCACCTCCTAGTGCCTGCCGTATACTTGATGGGAAGCCTCTCCTCACCTCCCAGTGCCTGCCGTAAACTAGATGGGAAGCCTCTCCTCACCACCTAGTGCCTGCCGTATACTTGATGGGAAGCCTCTCCTCACCTCCCAGTGCCTGCCGTAAACTAGATGGGAAGCCTCTCCTCACCTCCTAGTGCCTGCCGTATACTTGATGGGAAGCCTCTCCTCACCTCCTAGTGCCTGCCGTATACTTGATGGGAAGCCTCTCCTTGCCTGCCGTATACCTTCTTCTGGCTGCCCATCTCAAGAACCAATATATATCTTGGTACTGTGTTAGCCAGTAGATAGAAAAATATGCCTGATGAAGAGACCCGTGTAGTCTCGAAAGCTTGCAATTTGTTACCATCTTTTCAGTTAGCCATTAAAAGGTATCAACCACTGAGGACTCTCAATTCTAAATATTTTTCCCATCTCTAGAACCAGCACCTGTAAAAACAAAACAAAACAGAAGAAACACCAGTACACTGCTCAACTCTACCAGCAGGTGGAGCCAAAACAGCAGACTAGACTCCACATCTCCTGCAACCCTGACATTCTCAAACGCACCAGCAGATGGCGCTGGACCCTCACTCCTACCACTGCCTACAGCTCCAGCCTCCATCTAGGGAAGGAAAACGTTGTCACCAGTAGCGTAGCTACCAGGGGGGCAGAGGGTGCGGTCGCCCCGGGCCCCTTGCTCTGAGGGGGCCCACTCAGAGTTACTGCCACTGTTAACTATGCCGGCGTACGCAGCACGCCGATGTAGTTCTCTCCACTGAAGTGTGGGGAGACATAATCTCCCTGCACTATCACTGTCTGTTGTATAGCACACGCCCCCATTGCACCCTGTGTGTCTGCAGGAGAGACTGCACGAGAGACGTCACCACGCAGCACTTGCTTGAGGCTTCTTCTTCCCGCCGGAGAGGAGCAAAGACAAGGTGGTGCTGTATTTAGAACTTGGGCTGCTTCGTGCAGGGGGGGGGTTGTGTCTGTGCAGTGAGGAGGGGGCAGGACGCTGCTCCCCTCCTTACAAGTCCTGGATTGTTTATTTTCTTGTATCTGAGGCACAGTAAATTTATGGCGCTAGTCTACTTGAACTTTTAAACATATCAGAAGGTGTCTCTGCCAATGCAAATCAGCTGCCATAAATCTCATTATGCCTCAGGTAGAGCCACTGACATAAGTAGTAACTATCAGGCACTGCCCTGATAGAAGTCACCCCAGCTGCAGGACAGCACAAACAAGACTGTGTCTTTCCCTGTATATATACAATGAATGCGTATATATATATATATATATATATATATATATATATATATATATATATATATATATATATATATATATATATATATATATATATACACACACACACACTATATATAAATACACACTCTCTCTCTCTCTCTATATATACACTATGTGTGTATGTATGTATATATATATATGTATATATATATATATAGTAGCAAAAAAATAAGGCAGTGCACCATTGACAAAATTAAAAAATAGTGTTTGAGTAGCCCATTGGGGCTCAGCCACATGTCGGTTCTACTGAGAACCTTTATCCAGGAGAACCAAAATTCTGTTTTTTCATTTTTTTTGCTGCTACATTGAAGATCGGTAAATGCCTGGAATGTTTGGGTTTGGCAGCTGATATTACGCACTGTTTGCTAGTGCTGCTTTCAAATCTCTCTCGATCTCTCTCTCGATCTCGATACACACTCTGTGACTTGGTCCTGTAGCCGGGGAGAGGGTCCTATCATATCATATTGTAAATCCAGGGTGGCAAGCATGAAAACCCAAATATACGGTATAACATTTTATTAAAAAAAAATAATCCCCACAAAGTTGAGGATGAATATATATGTTAAAGAGCCAAATAGAAGAAAATACAAACAGCCAGTAGGTGCGTATAGATGATAACATATAGACCCCTGAACGTATACTCAGTCTGGCCAAATAGACCCCCCAAATGCAGAAAAGGGAATAAAAGAGAAGACCTACCAGGGTGTGCACTTTCTTCTTTACATGAGTAATATTTTACCTCCCTCTCTTCTAGTTCCCTCTTTCTTTCTGGTCCCCTCTTTGGGGTCTTGCCCAGACAATAGTATTTCTTTTAGGGTTACCTGGGTACATTAAGGGAGCTATTCACATACGCTGGCCTCTATATACACCCACTGGCTGTTTCTGTTTTCTTCTATTTAGCCCTTTGTTATATATATCAGCACTGTGCAAGATGTAGTCCACAAACAGGGACCGACAGAGACCAGAATCAAAGGCATGGGAGCTACAGCGGGGGCCATTATACAGTGTTAGAGCTAATTCGGGGGTCATTATACAGCGGATGAGCTAATGCGGGAGCCAGTATACAGCGTGAGAGCTAATGCAGGGGTCATTATACAGTATGGGAGCTAATGTGGGGCCAGTATACAGCATGATAGCTATTTTTGGGAGCCATCATACGGTGTTAGAGCTAATTCAGAGGCCATTATACAGCATGTGTGCTAATGCGGAAGCCATTATACAGTACAGTTTAAAGGCTACTGTGGGGGCCATCATACGGTATGGGGGCCTATATACAGTGTGGGTGTTACTGTGGGGTCTGTCATAAACTGGGATTTACATACAGTGTGGGAGCTACTGTGGGGGGACAAAAGAGACATTCTACTATGTAAAGGTCCCAATGGTGGCATTATTATGTGAGGCAGTATGAGGAGCATTGCTTTTGTATCACACAGCAGGTGCAATAGTAGGGACACATGTGACAGAAGTGACTCAGTATTGGGTTGAGTACTTTGTGCAGGTTGGAGATAGATGGGTACTGGGCTGGAAATGTGTGAGAAGTCAAATGTGTCTTTGTTGTAATCTCTGCAGAGGAGTCCTGGCTGGAAGAAGTTGGCATGTCGGTCTGAGTAAGGTGTAAAAGTGAACGATTATCAAAAAGAACATCACCTGTAAGTTATTGTCTGTATTGTAAACTCTTGTATATTCTGCAACACTGGTATCTACAATTATGAGATCATCATATGACGGTATTATCAGTATTGTTTTTTGTGTAGAGATTTTTTTCAGTTACAGCACTGTAATGTGCTGAGGTTCTCCTACACCCGCGAATAGAGTGCGCCACCTCAGGTGCAATCAGGGCTATTGGTTAGGGGCCCACTCAGATTTTTCGCCCCCCCTGAGCTGAACCTCTAGCTACGCCTCTGGTTGTCACCCCTCCGCTGCAGCCGGAATAGCCGTGTCAGCCATTACTGCTTCCCGCCTCAGTGCCTGATGTGACATGTGCTGGCTGCCGCAGTTTCTGAGCGGCCTCCTGTGCCTGAAGAAGACGTGTTGCTCCCTTCATTCCTGTCATGTTCTGTAGTGTGCTGCTGCCAGACTGAAGCAATCACTGTCACAGCTTCACCTGGATCCCGCCTACTGATTGGCTCTCTACTCTGACAGCTAGCATATGACCGCCCACAGTAGGACCTCCTCTGTGATTGGTTGGTGACACTCACGTGTGCCTCAGGCTGCTTGCTGGACTGAGATCCCGGAAGTGGCCTGATGCTGGTTGCTCGGTGCACAGCGCTAGGTAAGGAGCACGGCTGTCATGGCGTCCTGGGGCTCCCTCGCTGCACTCACAGTTACGGCCGCTGCGGGCGTCCTGGCTGCAGGTCTGCTGTATGCTCTACGGGAAGCAGGTACTTCCGGCTGTGAGGCTGCCTGAGCACTGACCGCCTGGTGCCCAGCGCCCCCTATGTGCAGAGCCCTCACCTGCACGTGTGTTTCTATAGCTGCACCCTGAAGATCGCCAGCACCTGGACGTGTCCTGTGTAATCAGGCAGCCAACAGTGTGTACAGGGGTGGGCCAGGACCCTCCGATCTGGCCATCAGTCTCCTACGCCTGGACATCCCCTATACACTTCTCAGCAGCTGGGGGGCTGATACACTGGGGCCTCTCTGGACACTTCTGTCTGACTTTACACCACTTGTTTAAAATTGATCTACCACTTTGGCAGATGCCTCCTGATCGCGTAAAATGAAGGTGTCCTGAAGTCTATGCAGAGTATGAAGGCGTGTGTATGGGGCGGATTAATAAGAGTAACACGGGCCACGGGCAGTTTAGAAGGTGTGGACCTCGTAGGTACCCGATGTATCACATGTCACATGATCTCCTTTGATAGGCCATGTCATAGGTCGTGTGAGTAACACAGGTGCTCTGGTGCATATCTGTACACTGAAAATGATAGAAATAGTAGCGCGCTAAGGCTACTTTCACACTAGCGTTGTGCACTGCACGTCGCTATGCGTCGTTCTGTAGAAAGAATTGCTTGTAGGATGCGTTTTTTTCTCCATAGACTTGAATTAGCGACGCAGTGCGACGCATTGCCACACGTCGCAACAGTCGTGCGACGGTTGCGTCGGACCATCGCCACCAAAAAACGTTGCTTGTAACATTTTTTGGTGCATCGTTCCCGTCTTTTCCGACCGCGCATGCGTGGCCGGAACTCCGCCCCCACCTCCCCGCACCTCACAATGGGGCAGCGGATGCGTTGTAAAACTGAATCCGCTGCCCCCGTTGTGCGGCGCATTCACTGCTAGTGTCGGAACGACGCTAGTGTGAAAGTAGCCTAAGCCATGCGCATTTTTCCGTTATGTACAGCACTGTACATAATAGATGGACCCTATATAAAGTTTGTCTCTATATAGCCTCCTATATGCGGTATGAGCCCCTATATAGCCTCCTATGTATGAGCCCCTATATAGCTCCCTATACGTGGTATGAGCCCCCACATAGCCTCCTATATATGGTATGAGCTGCCTATATACGGTATGAGCCCCCTCATAGCTGCCTATATACATATGAGCCCCTATATAGCCTCCTATATGCGGTATGAGCCCCTATATAGCCTCCTATATGCGTTATGAGCCCCTATATAGCTTCCTATATACGTATGAGCCCCTATATAGCCTCCTATATACGGTATGGGCCCCTATATAGCTTCATATATACGTACGAGCCCCTATATAGCCTCCTATATACGGTATGAGCCCCCACATAGCCGCCTATATACGGTATGAGCCCCCACATAGCCGCCTATATACGGTATGAGCCCCCACATAGCCGCCTATATACGGTATGAGCCCCCACATAGCCGCCTATATACGGTATGAGCCCCTATATAGCTTCATATATACGTACGAGCCCCTATATAGCCTCCTATATACGGTATGAGCCCCCACATAGCCGCCTATATACGGTATGAGCCCCCATATAGCCTCCTATATGCATTATGAACCCCTATATAGCCTCCTATATATGGTATGAGCCCCCACATAGCCTCCTATGTATGGTATGAGCCCTCACATAGCCTCCTATGTACGGTATGAGCCCCCACATAGCCTCCTATGTACGGTATGAGCCCCCACATAGCCTCCTATGTACGGTATGAGCCCCCACATAGCCTCCTATATACATTATGAACCCCTATATAGCCTCCTATATACAGTATGAGCCCCCACATAGCCTCCTATATACGGTATGAGCCCACACATAGCCTCCTATATACAGTATGAGTTCCTATATATGGTATGAGCCCCTATATAGCCTCCTACATACGGTATGAGCTCCCACATAGCCTCCTATATACGGTATGAGCCCCCACGTAGCCTCCTATATACATTATGAACCCGTATATAGCCTCCTATATACGGTATGAGCCCCTATATATATTATGAACCCCTATATAGCCTCCTATATGCAGTATGAGCCCCCACATAGCCTCCTATATACGGTATCAGTTCCTATATATGGTATGAGCCCCTATATAGCCTCCTATATTGGGTATGAGCTCCCACATAGCCTCCTATATACGGTGTGAGCTATATACAGTATGAGCCCCTATATAGCCTCCTATATACAGTGCGAGCCCGCACATCCCATACACATATTAATAAAAAAACACAGCACATACATTCTCACTGTGCTCCCGTTCCCCCTGCACTCTGCTTTAGTCCCCGAGGCTCCACTTCTACTGGCCAACGCATACATGCCAGCGTCATTGCGCTAACACGTCACAGCAGAGGAGACGGGAGCTCCCCTGGAACTGCGCTGCCATTCTGTATTGTCAGCCGCACAGGGCAAGGAAAGCTACCTGCTGGTATATGTGCATCGCCGATGTCGATGCACAAAACATTAAAATGAGGGCCATGGGTCCCAGGCAGTAGCCCAGATTGCCCTCATTATAATCTGCCTATGCATGTGCACATACACTCTCTAACTACCTGTCCCGCTGCTCTGTACAAACTAAATGATGAAATTCATCTCGCGCCTGCGTGTGCCCGAGATCCCGCCCCGCAGTGTGTTATGACTTATTCACACTGCGGGGCGGGATCTCAGGCCTCGGGTGTGATGAATTCCATCAGATGATGTGAGTCGAAGGGCAGCGCAAACGGCGCATGGAGAAGCATGGAAAAGAAAATCACAGCGCAGGCGCCGAGTACGTTACTGAAGATAGAGGAGGCAGCGCCAGGCGCATGGAGGGGCTGACTGATGTCTGGGAGACGGTTGTATCCGGGGGAAAAGACGTGCCCCCCCCCGGACAGACTAAAGGTATGGCGCCAAAATTATAATAATATTGCTGCGTTGGAAGGGAGCACAAAAAGAGCCACTTTCACAGAATGCAGTATTAGTTCTGCACAAGGTGGCTTTTTTAGTTAAAAACGCCAGAGGGGGTGACAGGTTCCCTTTAGCAGTCAAAACACAGATTTTGTGCCTATTGCAACATCTCGAAGTTCAGCTTCGCTTCCACCTAGCAAACATGAACAGTACAAGTTGTTAGGCCACCAATGCAAGACATATGTGAAAACAGAAAACATTTTGGCAAAAGAAATTATTTAGGGAGGAACTTCTTTTTTTTTTTTTTTATGTTTATTATTATTGATTCGATTAAAGGGAACCTGTCACCCCCGAAGGTGAGCTAAGCCCACCGGCATCAGGGGCTTATCTACAGCATTCTGTAATGCTGTAGATAAGCCCCAGATGTATCCTGAAAGAGGAGAAAAAGAGGTTAGATTATACTCACCCAGGGGCAGTCCGATGCGATGGGCGTCGCGGTCCGGGGCCTCCCATCTTCTTAACGATGACGTCCTCTTCCTGTCTTCAGGCTGTGGCTCCAGCCGGGAAAGGTCAGAGAGGCCCCAGCGCCTGCGCACTGCAGTACTTTGCTCTGCCCTCAACAGGGCAAAGTAAGCCTGCGCAGGAGCCACGGCAAGAAGACAAGAAGAGGATGTGATCGTAAGAAGATGGGAGGGACCGGACCGCGACGCCCATCGCATCGGACCGCAGCGGGACCGCCCCTGGGTGAGTATAATCTAACCTCTTTTTCTCATCTTTCAGGATACATCGAGGGCTTATCTACAGCATTACAGAATGCTGTAGATAAGCCCCTGATGCCGGTGGGCTTAGCTCACCTTCGATTTTGGGGGTGACAGGTTCCCTTTAAACTATTGCTTGCAGTGGGAAGAAGCAAAATAATTGCTATAAGAAAACAAAATGGGTTTCACATCCAGTTGCACCTGTGCTTTTTTTTCACCAAAAACGCTGCAAAAACTGATCCAGCGGTATTGAAAGAACCTGCTATGTTGATGTTGTAGTTCATTGTGGCTTGGTCACTGGCACTCTGTCAAGGGAGATGTGTGTCATGAAGATTGCTTTCTTCCGTGATCTAAAAACCCTTAAGTTCCTCTCCAGCATGTTGTGTGCTGAAGGGGTTAACCAGCCATGATAAGGGACTGGGTATTTTTGGTTAGTGGGTCAGAGATGGGCGGGATGCATACTCACCATTAGGGTTGAGCGAAACGGATCGGTCATTTTCATAAGTCGCCGACTTTTGGCAAAATCGGCGTCTCATGAAACCCGACCCGATCCCTGTGTGGGGTCGGCCATGCGGTACGCGATCTTGGCGCCAAAGTCGCGTTTCGTATGACGCGTTTAGCGCCATTTTTTCAGCCAATGAAGGAGCGTGGGCAGAGTGATGACATAAGGGTTAGGGGCGTGCACGCCTATCATTTTATCGCTTGTGCGCAGTAGGGATTTGAAATGTGTAACACGAGATTTTCTGTGCTGGGACGGAGGGGAGAGAGGGAGGGAGAGAGAAAAAAAAAAAAAACGCAGTAATCGGCCGATTTCGCCCGACTTGACTTTTCAAAAAGTCGGGTTTCGCGAAACATGACTCTACCCTAAAAAAGTCAAAGTCGCTCAACCCTACTCACCATGTTTCCACCTTAAGGGTATGGCTGGGGAGTTAAATGTTCAGCCACTGTTGTTTTTTTTTTTTTTTTTCTCTGTGTTGAGTTTGGAGAGGAGGGACTCCAGATATGGCTCCAGGAGGACTTGGCTGTGATTTATCTTTTGTTATGCCAGAAAGGCCATTTTTATTTTGTTAAACCCTGCATGGGTAATGCTGTTTTATAATAAACTAGCAGGTGACTTGCCTAAGAAACGTTCCTGCATTTACCTCTGCAAGCAGCTGAGTGAGTCAACCCCTCACAATTACTTGAATAAAATGGCGCTAGAGCCAGCACGTGCGCATACCATGTTAGCTGACGTAATTTCATTGAAGACACTATATGCGAATTCGCAGACAGTGTCCTAAAAAAATGGCTCCAGAAATGTACCAATAAAAAAGCTTTCCACCCGGGCTTAGAACAGGTTCAATAGTTACCATGTGTGTATGTACAGTATGTCTGTGTTTGTGTGTATGTACAGTACAGACCAAAAGTTAGGACACACCTTCTCATTTAAATATTTTTCTGTATTTTCATGACTATGAAAATTGTACATGAACACTGAAGGCATCAAAACTATGAATTAACACATGAGGAATTATAGACTTAACAAAAAAGTGTGAAACAACTGAAATTATGTCTTATATTCTAGGTTCTTTAAAGTAGCCACCTTTTGCGTTGATGACTGCTTTGCACACTCTTGGCATTCTCTTCATGAGCTTCAAGAGGCAGTCACCGGGAATGGTCTTCCAGCAATCTTGAAGGAGTTCCCAGAGATGCTTACCACTTGTTGGCTCTTTTGCCTTCACTCTGCGGTCCAGCTCACCCCAAACCATCTCGATTGGGTTCAGGTCTGGCGTAGCACCCCATCACTCTCCTCCTTGGTCAAATAGCCCTTACACAGCCTGGAGGTGTGTTTGGGGTCATTGTCCTGTTGAAAAATAAATGATGGTCCAACTAAACGCAAACCGGATGGAATAGCATGCCGCTGTAAGATGCTGTGGTAGCCATGCTGTTTCAGTATGCCTTCAATTTTAAATAAATCTCCAACAGTGTCACCAGCAAAGCACCCCCACACATCACACCTCCTCCATGCTTCACGGTGGGAACCAGGCATGTAGAGTCCATCCGTTCACCTTTTCTGCATCGCACAAAGACATGGTGATTGGAACAAAGATCTCAAATTTGGACTCATCAGACCAAAGCACAGATTTCCACTGGTCTAATGTCCATTCCTTGTGTTCTTTAGCCCAAACAAGTCTCTTTTGCTTGTTGCCTGTCCTTAGCAGTGGTTTCCCAGCAGCTATTTTACCATGAAGGGCTGCTGCACAAAGTCTCCTCTTAACAGTTGTTGTAGAGATGTGTCTGCTGCTAGAACTCTGTGTGGCATTGATCTGGCCTCTAATCAGAGCTGCTCTTAACCTGCGATTTCTGAGGCTGGTGACTCAGATAAACTTATCCTCAGAAGCAGAGGTGACTCTTGGTCTTCCTTTCCTGGGGCGGTCCTCATGTGAGCCAGTTTCTTTGTAGCGCTTGATGGTTTTTGCCACTGCACTTGGGGGCACTTTCAAAGTTTGCCTAATTTTTTGGACTGACTGACATTAATTTCTTAAAGTAATGATGGTCACTCGTTTTTCTTTACTTAGCTGCTTTTTTCTGGCCATAATACAAATTCTAACAGTCTATTTAGTAGGACTATCATCTGTGTATCCACCAGACTTCTGCACAACACAACTGATGGTCTCAACCCTATTTATAAGGCAAGAAATCCCACTCATAAAACCTGACAGAGCACACCTGTGAAGTGAAGACCATTCCCGGTGACTACCTCTTGAAAAGCTCATCAAGAGAATGCCAAGAGCGTGCAAAGCAGTCATCAAAGCAAAGGGTGTCTACTTTGAAGAACCTAGAATATAAGACACAATTTCAGTTGTTTCACACTTTTTTTTGTTAAGTATATAATTCCACATATGTTAATTCATAGTTTTGATGCCTTCAGTGTGAATGTACACTTTTCATAGTCACGAAAATACAGAAAAATCTTTAAGTGAGAAGGTGTGTCCAAACTTTTTGTCTGTACTGTATGTACGGTATATGTGTGTGTATGTACGATATGGGTATATACATTATATCTGTGTGTGCACATACAGTATATGTATGTTCGATGTATATGTATGGTATATGTGTATCTATGCGTTTATGTACGATGTGTGTATGTACGGTATATGTGTTTATGTATGGTATGGGTATGTACTGTATTTTTCGGACTATAAGACGCATCGGAGCATAAGACGCACCCCAAATTTTCAGAAGGAAAATAGGGAAAAAAATAATGTGTCAAACGGGGTCCGTCTTACAGTCTGGATTCAGCTTACCAGGGGGGGATCGGCACAGGTGGAGGAGTGGTCACAGGGGAGCGTGGTTAAAGGGGTTGTTCGGTGGCCCAGGCTGGTGCGGTGGCCTTTGGTAAATCCCGTCCCAGACTGGTGTGGCGGTGGTGCTCTGGGGTTCCCGGAGGTATTTTGCGACAGGTTCAGCGGCGGTGTGGCGGGGCTCCGCTTGCATTTTGCGACCGATACGGTGGTGTGGCGGGGCTCCGCCGGCATTTTGCGACAGTACATACGCACCAATCACCTAGTCCTAGGAGGAACCTCCCCCCACCGCAGCCCTCGTACCAGCAGGTAATTATCAGATATCGAGTGCTATACACTTCCCTGTACCCGTATTTTGTCCCTTTATTACTACTCATAGGCTGAACGGCTAGCTTTTTGCGTGCACTGACACTTTACTAGTTTCTGATCTACCCCATGATATGGTTATGTACCTCTCAGCATATATGTATGTGCAATATATTCCTTTGCGAAAAGTGGGAAAAGGCGCCTAAGTTGGACGCGGCTATCGTAAGTACCTCCAGGGGCATAGCACTTCCTTTCGAGGATATGGGTGCCCTAAAGGACCCCCTAGATAAAAAGGCAGATGCCTTTCTAAAATCAGCCTGGGAAGCCTCAACTTGGGTGTTCAAACCTGGAGTAGCGGCTACTTGCACTGCCCGTGCCATGGTTAAATGGCTAGATGAACTAAGCGACCAAATAAAAAACAAGTGTCCAAGAGACAGACTTCTAGAAGTCATCCCTTCACTACAAAATGCAGCGGGCGGACGCTGCCATTGATTCTGTACGGTTTGCTGCCCGGGCAAGTGCCCTCTCTAATTCGGGCAGAAGAGCGTTATGGTTAAAAAACTGGAATGCTGATTTTCAGTCAAAAGTGAAGCTCTGTGCTGTACCCTGTGAGGGGCAATATTTATTCGGGAGGGCATTAGATGAAATTTTAGAAAAAGCGGCGGATAAGAAGAAACACTTCCCTCCACCTCCCTTCTTTAAACGACGTTGGTATGACAATCGTCGGTCCTTTCGAGGATCGGGTAGAGCAGGCCGGGGTCGTCCAACGGATAGGGCCACACGGGGAAAAACCTGGGGTGAAAGAAGAGAGAGAGGTTTACTTTTCAGTAAACCTCCAAAACCAGATCCCAAACAATGACGCCATGTTCCAGGTGGGAGGAAGGTTACGTTTTTTTTGTCCATCAGTGGGTAAGCTTACAGCTGTCTCAATGGATAATCAACCTGTTATCCGACGGCCTACGATTAAACTTTATCTCCCTGCCTCCTCACCGAATAAAAGTTACTCGTGTGGCCAAAAAGAACCAAATAGTACTCGAAAAAGAAGTTCATCTTCTTCTAGACAAAAAAGTCCTGGTAAGAGTACCTCCACAGGAAATAGGGAGGGGTTTTTACAGCACCCTATTCCTCACACCAAAACCGGATGGGTCATTAAGAACAATTTTCAACCTAAAAGAGTTAAACAAGTTCATCCGAGTGGAAAAATTCAAAATGGAGACTCTGAGAATGGCGGTAAAACTGCTGTATCCGGGATGTTACATGGCAGTGATAGACCTTACAGATGCCTACTATCATGTACCAATCAGCATGGAGCATCAACAATTTCTAAGGTTCGTAGTGCAGCTGGGACAGGTCTTCACCCATCTACAATACCAATGTCTCCCCTTCGGGGTATCAGTGGCTCCTCGTATCTTTACAAAAATAATTTCGGAAGTAGCATCCTTCGTGAGGAGAGAACATTTTCTACTAGTGCCCTATTTAGACGATTTCCTCCTTATAGCAGACAATCAAGAAGATTGCACAAAAGCAGTTATGAAAGTACGAGAGCTACTAACCAGGCTGGGGTGGATAATAAACTTAAAAAAATCAAGAATGATTCCGGTCCAGATACAGGAGTCCCTGGGAATTCAGTTAAATTCAATCAGACAAGACTGTGTCCTTCCAGACAGAAAGATCTAGGCCATAAAACAGCGAGTAAGACAAATAGACGGCCCAATCCGTCTCGTTGAGGGAAGCCATGTCCCTCCTAGGTATGCTAACTGCAACAATTCCGGAGGTCCAATGGGCACAACTGCATTCAAGGGACCTACAGTGGCAGATTCTGTCAGAACAAACAAAAATACCCTACAACTTAAATCGAAAAATCGTATTGTCACAACATGTATGGGACTCTCTAAGCTGGTGGCTAGATTCCGAAAATCTAAAAAAAGGGGTCCCATGGTCAATCCAGAATCCGGTGGTACTGACCACGGATGCGAGCCCGTTAGGTTGGGGGGCACACCTATCAGGTCGGATCCTACAGGGTCTA
The DNA here is from genome assembly GCF_051348905.1 of Ranitomeya variabilis. Lineage (NCBI taxonomy): Eukaryota > Metazoa > Chordata > Amphibia > Anura > Dendrobatidae > Ranitomeya > Ranitomeya variabilis. The sequence continues at coordinate 523,534,578 of NC_135234.1, read as the reverse complement.
TGGGATCCACAGATGCAATTAGCCTCCTCAAACCTTAAGGAATTAACAGCGGTAAGGCAAGCGATTCTTCGAACGGAAGAGGACGTCAAAGGAAGACATCTGGTAGTGTTGTCCGACAACAGCACAACGGTATCGTATATAAATCGACAGGGAGGAACGAGATCAAGTCCCCTAATGGAAGAAGCAAGAAGGCTATTTCGTTGGGCCGAAAACCATCTCTTATCTCTTACAAGTACACACTTAAAGGGGTCGGACAACCTTGTCGCAGACTCTGAGTCGTCACGTCCTGCACCAGGGCGAGTGGTCTCTAAATCAAAAAAATTTTGGAGAAATCTGTGCCATCTGGGGGCTTCCTCAAGTGGATCTTTTCTCCACAAGGCAGAATCGAAAGGTAGAAAGATTCTACTCTCTGAACCCGAAAGAGAACCCGGAAGGAGTAGATGCGTTGCTGCACCAATGGAGATTCCAATTAGCCTACGCGTTTCCCCCAATCCCATTAATCCCTACAGTCCTGAAGAAGATCCGAGAAGAGAAATCGCGCATAATCTTAATCGCACCCTTCTGGCCAAAGAGCTTGGTTCACTTGGCTCAGACGTATGTCCATCTCGGACCCATGGATCCTTCCAGATGTTCCAAATCTCCTGCACCAGGGTCCAGTGACACATCCTCAAGTACACAGTCTACACCTCACTGCTTGGAACTTGAGAGGGGACTTCTGCTAGCGAAGGGATTCTCGGATCCGTTAGTTACTACTCTGCTGTCCAGTAGAAAGAAGATCACAGCTGATAAATATCAAAGGGTTTGGGGAAAATTTTTAGAATTTTCAGGCCGAGGGATAACAGATACCGTTCAGAAAGTCCCTATATCAGAAATCTTAGAATTTCTCCAAAAGGGTCTGGAGAGAGGATTATCTACCAGCACCCTAAAAGTGCAAGTCTCGGCGCTTAGCGCCCTGTTTGACCAAAAATTGGCTGATCACCCCTGGGTGTGTAGGTTCATTCGGGCCTCCTTTAAAGCCAGACCATTCAAACCTCGTCCAAAGGTCGCTCCCTGGGATTTAAATTTAGTTTTAAATGCTTTGACCACCTCTCCCTTTGAGCCTCTTTCCTCTATATCGGTGAAAGCGCTAACTTTAAAAATGGTTCTCCTGATTGCCCTTACCTCAGCCAGACGCATTAGTGAGCTCCAGGCTATATCTATAGACCCTCCTTACACTACATTTCTAGAGGACAGGGTAATTATAAAATCTGATCCGGCCTTCTTACCAAAGGTCAACTCAAAATTCCACAGGGACCAGGAGATAGTCTTGCCCTCATTTTGTGCCAATCCATTGCTTGGACGTCAGACGTTGCCTACTTCAATATATAGAAGTGACAAATCCATGGCGACAGTCTTCAGCCCTTTTTGTCTCCTTTCAGGGGGCAAACAGGGGTAAAAAGGCCACAAAATCAACCATTGCACGGTGGCTCCGTATGGCTATATCACTTTCCTATTCCTCTGCGGCGCAGGTCCCTCCACCTGGTGTTACGGCCCACTCTACTAGGGCTATTTCCACATCTTGGGCAGAGAGGGCAAATGCGTCTATAGAGCAAATCTGTAATGCAGCAGTATGGTCTTCACCCTCTACTTTCTTCCGCCATTATAGATTAAATCTGGGGCTATCAGATCTCGCCTTTGGGAGAAAAGTGCTATCTGCCGTTATCCCACCCTAGAGGTTCTTTCTATTTCTTCCTCTCATGTACCGGTGCTGTCATGGGGAAGGGAAAAAATGATAATTACTTACGGGTAATTTGATTTTCCAGATCCATGACAGCACCGCTCTAATTCCCGCCCTATCTTGGTGATGGTTATGTGATTCACAAAAAAAACAAAAAAAAAACAAACAGATACATACATAAGATGGGGCAATAACCACTTATTATAACAATAGATAGTCTTTAGCGTTTAATATAATGTATATATGCCTAAGACTGACAAAGCGGTTACCTTACATTCTCTGTAAACAAACTGAGGAGAGAGGTGCCGCCCCCATCTTTTATCTCCTCTGCAGGTTTCCTATTCTTGGGGGCGGGACCATCTCTCATGTACCGGTGCTGTCATGGATCTGGAAAATCAAATTACCCGTAAGTAATTATCATTTTTCTGCTACATAGCAGCGAACAGCAGATCGCTGCTATGTAGCAGAGCCGATCGTGCTGTGCCTGCTTCTAGCCTCCCATGGAGGCTATTGAAGCATGGCAAAAGTAAAAAAAAAAATGTGAAAAAAATATATAAGTTTAAATCACCCCCCTTTCGCCCCAATCAAAATAAATCAATAAAAAAAAAAATCAAACCTACACATATTTGGTATCGCCGCTTTCAGAATCGCCCGATCTATCAATAAAAAAAAAAGCATTAACCTGATCGCTAAACAGCGTAGCGAGAAAAAAATTAGACACGCCAGAATTACGTTTTTTTTGTCGCCGTGACATTGCATTAACCCCTTCCCGACCTGTGACACAGCGTATGCGTCATGAAAGTCGGTGCCAATCCAACCTGTGACGCATATGCTGTGTCACAGAATGATCGCGTCCCTGCAGGCCGGGTGAAAGGGTTAACTCCAATATCACCCGACATGCAGGGACAGGGGGAGTGGTACTTCAGCCCAGGGGGGGTGGCTTGGCCCCCCCCGTGGCTACGATCGCTCTGATTGGCTGTTTCACTTTCAACAGCCAATCAGAGCAATCTGTAATATTTCACCTATGAAAATTGGTGAAATATTACAATCCAGCCATGGCCGATGCTGCAATAGCATCTGCCATGGCTGGAGACCCCGATCTGCCCCCCCTACCGACTGACGGCGGTGATCTGCAGCCGCCGTCAGTGTTCCGTACCCCTCCGTCCTGTCCTAAGCGCCTTCCTCTCCCATCCGAAACTTCCCCGTCCTCCCCTCTGCCCCTCCCGCTGTCCGATCGCACCCCCCATACTTACCTAGTCCCGGTGTCCTTCCCGATGTCCTCGGTCTTCTCGCATGGGCGCCGCCATCTTGGAAAATGGCGGGCGCATGCGCAGTGCGCCGGCCGAATCTGCCGGCTGGCAGATTCGTTCCTTGCACATTTTGATCGCTGCGATAGGTTCTATCACAGCGATCAAAATAAAAAAAATAGTAAATAAACCCCCCCTTTATCACCCCCATAGGTAGAAACAATAATTAAATACTGAAAATATATTTATTTTTGTTTTTCTGTTAGGATTAGGGTTAGGGGTAGGGTTGCACTTAGGGATAGGGTTGCACTTAGGGATAGGGTTGCACTTAGGGATAGGGTTGCACTTAGGGATAGGGTTGCACTTAGGGATAGGGTTGCACTTAGGGATAGGGTTGCACTTAGGGATAGGGTTGCACTTAGGGATAGGGTTGCACTTAGGGATAGGGTTGCACTTAGGGATAGGGTTGCACTTAGGGATAGGGTTACAATTAGGGTTAGGGTTACAATTAGGGTTAGAGTTAGGGTTAGAATTAGGGCTAGGGTTGGAATTAGGGTTAGAATTAGGCTATGTGCACATGGTGCAGATTTGGCTGCGGATCCGCAGCGGATTGGTCGCTGCGGATTCGTAGCAGTTTTCCATCACGTTTTCAGTACCACGTAAACCTATGGAAAACCAAATCCGCTTTGTCCATGGTGCGGAAAATACAGCGCGGAAACGCTGCGTTGTATTTTCCGCAGCATGTCAATTCTTTGTGCGGATTCCGTAGCATTTTACACCTGCTCCATAATAGGAATCGGCAGGTGAAATCCACACAAAAAACACTGGAAATCTGCGGTAAATCCGCAGGTAAAGCACACTGCGTTTTACCTGCAGATTTTTCAGAAACAGTGCGGAAAAATCCGCACACAAATCCGCAACGTGGGCACATAGCCTTAGGGTTAGGGTTGGAATTCGAGTTAGGGTTGGAATTAGGGTTAAGACTAGGGTTAGGGGTGTGTTGGGGTTAGGGTTGGGATTAGGGTTAGGGGTGTGTTGGGGTTAGTGTTAGAGTTAGAATTGAGGGGTTTCCACTGTGTAGGCACATCAGGGGGTCTCCAAACGCGACATGGCGCCACCATTGATTCCAGCCAATCTTGCGTTGAAAAATTTAAATGGTGCTCTCTCCCTTCCGAGCCCCGACGTGTGCCCAAACAGTGGTTTACCCCCACATATGGGGTACCAGCGTACTCAGGAGAAACTGGACAACAACTTCTGGGGTCAAATTTCTCCTGTAACCCTTGGGAAAATTGCGGGCTAAAAATCATTTTTTGAGAAAAGAAAAATTATTTTTTATTTTCATGGCTCTGCGTTATAAACTTCTATGAAGCACTTTGGGGTTCAAAGTGCTCACCACACATCTAGATTAGTTCCTTGGGAGGTCTAGTTTCCAAAATGGGGTCACTTGTAGGGGAGCTCCAATGTTTAGGCACACAGGTGCTCTCCAAACGCGACATAGTGTCCGCTAACGATGGAGATAATTTTTCATTCAAAAAGTCAAATGGCGCTCCTTCCCTTCCAAGCCTTGCCGTGCACCTAAACAGTGGTTTACCCCCACATATGAGGTATCGGTGTACTCAGGAGAAATTGCCCAATAAATTTTAAGATCCATTTTATCCTGTTGCCCATGTGAAAATGAAAAAATTGAGGCTAAAAGAATTTTTTTGTGAAAAAAAAGTACTTTTTCATTTTTACGGATCAATTTGTGAAGCACCTGGGGGTTTAAAGTGCTCACTATGCATCTAGATAAGTTCCTTGGGGCGTCTAGTTTCCAAAATGGGGTCATTTGTGGGGGAGCTCCAATGTTTAGGCACACGGGGGCTCTCCAAGCGCGACATGGTGTCCGCTAAAGATTGGAGGCAATTTTTCATTCAAAAAGTCAAATGGCGCTCCTTTGCTTCCGAGCCCTGCCTTGCCCCCAAACAGTGGTTTACCCCCACATATGAGGTATCAGCGTACTCAGGACAAATTGGACAACAACTTTTGTGGTCCAGTTTCTCCTTTTACCCTTGGGAAAATAAAAAAATTGTTGCTAAAAGATCATTTTTGTGACTAAAAAGTTAAATGTTCACTTTTTCCTTCCATGTTGCTTCTGCTGCTGTGAAACACCTGAAGGGTTAATAAACTTCTTGAATGTGGTTTTGAGCACCTTGAGGGGTTCAGTTTTTAGAATGGTGTCACTTTTGGGTATTTTCAGCCATATAGAACCCTTAAACTGACTTCAAATGTGAGGTGGTCCCTAAAAAAAAATGGTTTTGTAAATTTTGTTGTAAAAATGAGAAATCACTGGCAGGGTGGATTGATTTAAATCACGCCGATTTAAATCATGATTTAAATCACGATTTAAATCAAAAGATTTTTTTCTATTTAAATCGGATCGATTTAAATCATGATTTTAATCATGATTTAAATCACTGATTTAAATCAAAAGGTTTTTTTTAATATAAATCACGATTAAAATGAGAAGTGAGAGCAGTGCGCATGTGCGCCCATAGTTACACGGACGAAACTAGGGGCAACGATCTAACGCCAGGGTGAGGGGGGGACCCCAAAGTAAGTAAAAATCTTTTTTGTTTTACTATATGGCAATAGGTAGGTGTTTAAAAGCAGCATGTCTTAATTGTATAAACTATTAATAGCCTCCACATTTTGTTCATACTGCCCCTTTAATTCCACACTTCTAGCTTGGTTTCACTTTTGGTTTAGTTTCTTTTTCCATTCAGTTGACATGCCCAAACTTGTTGGATAGTCAGCAGTACTTGGCTGTAGTAACAATCAAACTTCATAAGTGATCTGTGTGAGCCATGGCAGGTCGTAAGAGAGACCCTATTTGGGTTCATTTTGTTGAGATGCCAGCAGCAGATCTTGGAAAGAAAGGTGCAAGAGCAAAGTGCAAATACTGTCAAAAGGATATCCAAGGACTTGTTTGCCGTTTGAAATCACATTATGAAAACTGCAACCAGAAGGGAAATGAAGATGTTGATAGTGAAGTGTTTCTTTGGTCATCTTCATCACCGCACTTCTCATGATGTTGCCTCATTCACGCCACCAGGCCTTGCATCTCTTTGTTGCATCGTTTGCATTTTGCACGCATGCCTGCCTTACCGATAGGCGAAGGAGCTTCATTAAAATATTCCCAAACTGGGTCTCTTTTACGGCCTGCTGCCATTATAAGGAAAGAATGTAATAAACCTCAGATCGTACACACAAACAGATCCAGACTTGTCTGTCTGTGGCTATGCTGCAGGATTGTGCTCAAAGTTTCACTTTCATTTTTTTGTCTGCTTGCCCTTCCTCCTCAAAACACTTAGATTCACATTCTTCTTGTGTTGTGCAGATCTATTCCACTCCAAACAATCAGAAACATATTGTCTAACTTCTTGGACTTGGCACTGAAGGGGTTGATTCTGTATTCATAGGTTTGTAGAACAATAGGATTAAGGTCTTTTTCTCAACTCTGTTCATGTTGTAACATTTTTGCCATGAAGAAGAGGCTGGGACCTCTGCGGAGTCAAATTCAGTTTTGAGAACTGCGTAAGTAAAGCGAGCGTCTGTGATAATATAGGAGAGAAACTGCCCACTAATCCTACAGAAACCTCTGGAAGAGCATGGCATTGTGAATGTTACACATATACAGCCTTTATTCTACTGAGTTAAACATCTCAGCTTTATCTCATGATGGAAGAACCTTTGGATGGTAAAATATTTTCCTCAAAAAGCAGTTTATTGAAAAAAATCCGATTTAAATCAAAAAAATCCGATTTAAATCAAAAAAATCCGATTTTTTTGATTTTTTTAAAAAAACATTGATTTTTATCCACCCTGAATTCACTGGTCAAATTTTAACCCTTATAACTTCCTAGAAAAAAAAAAAATTGTTTCCAAAATTGTGCTGATGTAAAGTAGACATGTGGGAAATGTTATTTATTAACTATTTTGTGTCACATAACTTTCTGGTTTAACAGAATAACAATTCAAAATGTGAAAATTGTGAAATTTTCAAAATTTTCGCCAAATTTCAGTTTTTTTCACAAATAAACGCAGAAATTATCGACCTAAATTTACCACTAACATGAAGCCCAATATGTCACGAAAAAAGTCTCAGAACCGCTAGGATCCATTGAAGCATTCCGGAGTTATTACCTCATAAAGGGACACTGGTCAGAATTGCAAAAAACGGCCAGGTCATTAAGGTCAAAATAGGCTGGGTCATGAAGGGGTTAAAATGCAATAACGGGCGATCAAAAGAACGTATCTGCACCAAAATGCTATAATTAAAAACGCCAGCTCGGCACGCAAAAAATAAGCCCTCAACCGACCCCAGATCATGAAAAATGGAGACGCTACGAGTATCGGAAAATGGCGCATTTTTTTTTTTATTTTTTTTTTAGCAAAGTTTGGAATTATTTTTCACCACTTAGGTAAAAAATAACCTAGTCATGTTAGGTGTCTATGAACTCGTAATGACCTGGAGAATCATAACGGCAGGTCAGTTTTAGCACTTAGTGAACCTAGCAAAAAAGCCAAACAAAAAAACAAGTGTGGGACTGCACTTTTTTTGCAATTTCACTGCACTTGGAATTTTTTTCCCATTTTCTAGTACATGACATGCTAAAACCAATGAAGTACAACTCGTCCCGCAAAAGATAAGCCCTCACATGGCCAAATTGACGGAAAAATAAAAAAGTTATGGCTCTGGGAAGGAGGGGAGTGAAAAACGAACACGGAAAAACAAAAAATCCCAAGGTCATGAAGGGGTTAAACTGGGAAAACATTTTTTCAGAGGCTATCCTCCACGTTTCTTCCTTGGGGGATTGGAGTGCGTGCAAATATTGGGCAGGCCTTGTATTCACTTCATGGGCAAACTTTAGGTGACTTAAAAAAAAAAAATCATAATAATGGGAACTTTGTTTTCATGTGGCCATGCAGTACGTGTCTTCAAAGGCTTATTGGGGTGTGAGTAACTTTTTGGTGCAGGGCAGGCCTTGCACTCAATGCATAAGCAAACAGTATGGGAGTACCAAATGAATACTGGGAACTTTGGTTGCATGTGGTCATCCACATGTCTGTTGAATGAGTTGTTGGGGTGCATCCAAATTTTGGACAGCCCTGCCACTTACTGCATACGCAATAACAGTATAACAGTCCCACTGTTTAATAATGGGAACAACCAAGCATAGCCGGCTGATGCCTCACTAAGAAAAGTGATGGCCAACTGCTGGCCCTTTAAGAATAGTAAAGGCCACCTGATGACCCTATAAAAATAGACTTTGTGACTTTAAGAGTCCCTCCTTCATAAATGAAACAAGATGTGTGTGCTTATGTGTCACACACCACATGGCCAGCTAGGGTTGTTAAATGATACAATGACATTTCCCAGTGAATGCATTTGTCTTGGTTGAAAGCAATGTTAAAGTTGAAAAACGCATCAAAAACGCTACTTGTGAACATAGCCCAAGTGGTGGAGGTACATTTTTGTTTTGGGTTATTTATTTTGCCGAATATACAAGTCATTACCCTGGAAAGGATGCACCTTAACATATTTCCCTGGAAAATCCATTTTGTTTTTGTATGTTTTATTTTGCACCTGTAAAAGTGGCGTAAGACTCTGACAATATTGTTCACAGCTGTGACCTAGGAGTCAGAAATGCTTCCAGGGGTCCTCCCCATGATGTTCCCGTGTCATGTGAGCACTGTTTTCATCGATTTCTGACGTTTTTAGACCCTGAAAGGAACCCTGGGGGGCGCGGCAAAAATGCTCGGTTTTCCCATAGACTTACATTAGGCTCGTTGCTCGGGTCGAGTACCCGAGTATTCCAGTTTGCTTGACCCGAACAACAAGCACCCGAGCATTTTACTGCTCGCCCATCATTGGTGAAATTCCTTTTTACACATATCTCTGGCCAAGTGCTGTCTAAGAACAAATCGGACAGCATTCAGACATGTCACACAAATGTGAGTGTAACCTCATGGTAAAAACTGACTGACCAAACTCTGATCCAGCACAATGATTAAAATAATTTCTTTTTTTTCTATTCAGCAGTGAAAAAAAGGCTATCTGAATGAGGCTCTAAAGAGAACATGTCAGCCAGATTTCACCCTCTTAACCCCCCAAACTATTTACGTTATACACTGCTAAAACAAAATAAAGGGAACCCTAAAATCCCACATCCTAGATATCACTGAATGAAATATTCCAGTTGTAAATCTTTATTCATTGCATAGTGGAATGTGGTGAGAACAATAAAACCTAAAAATGATCAATGTAACTCACAACTAATATCCCATGGAGGTCTGGAGTTGGAATGATACTCAAAATCAAAGTGGAAAATCAAATTGCAGTCTGATACAACTTCCGTGGAAAAGCCTTAAGACAAGGAAATGATGCTCAGTAGTGTGTGTGGCCTCCACATGCCTGTATAACCTCCATACAATGCCTAGGCATGCTCCTGATGAGGCGGTGGATGGTCTCCTGAGGGATCTCCTCCCAGACCTGGACTAAAGCATCTGCCAACTCCTGGACAGTCTGTGGTGCAACGTGACGTTGGTAGATGGTGCAAGACATGATGTCCCAGATGTGTTCAATCGGATTCAAGTCTGGGGAATGGGTGGGCCAGTCCATAGCTTCAATGTCTTCATCTTGCAGGAACTGTTGACTCACTCCAGCCACATGAGGTCTGGCATTGTACTGCATTAGGAGGAACCCAGGGCCAACTGCACCAGCATATGGTCTCACAAGGGGTCTGAGTATCTCATCTCGGTATCTAATGGCAGTCAGGCTACGTCTGGTGAGCACATGGAGGGCTGTGCGGCCCTCCAAAGAAATGCCACCCCACACGATTACTTACCCACTGCCAAACCGGTCATGCTGAAGGATGTTGCAGGCAGATCGCTCTCCACGGCGTCTCCAGACTCTATCACATGTGCTCAGTGTGAACCTGCTTTCATCTGTGAAGAGCACAGGGCGCCAGTGGCGAATTTGCCAATCCTGGTGTTCTGTGGCAAATGCCAAGCGTCCTGCATGGTGTTGGGCTGTGAGCACAACCCCCATCTGTGGACGTCGGACACTCAGACCATCCTCATAGTCGGTTTCTAACCGTTTGTGCAGACACATGCACATTTGTGGCTTGCTGGAGGTCATTTTGCAGGGCTCTGGCAGTGCTTCTCCTGTTCGTCCTTGCACAAAGGCTGAGGTAGCGGTCCTGCTGCTGGGTTGTTGCCCTCCTACGGCCCCCTCCACATCTCCTGGTGTACTGGCCTGTCTCCTGGTAGCGCCTCCCTTGACAAGGCCTTACCTTGACAAGCCAGCTGGTATGTCACTCTCCATAAGGAGAAACGTTACCACTTAGACCCCAGTCCAGAGCCTCTCACTTAGCCAAATCAGTTCTCATGCTTCGCACTGACGAGGGCCAACAGCCCGAAACACCGTGTCTGCGAATTGAGATACTGATTTGGCTTTTATCCTAAGCCATATTGCACGACTCGTTAAAGGGTTGATTGTGACTTGTAGGATCGCTACTTCCAACAGGTGGCGCTATAGAGTTAAGTCCTCTTTTTCTCAGAAGAGGCAATTTGCATTGATAATTGCCAATAATCTGTTGTCTATTCCATTTGCACAACAGCATGTGATATTGATTGTCAATCAGCGTTGCTTTCTAAGTGGACAGTTTGATTTACTTGGAGTTATATTCTGTTGTTTAAGTGTTCCCTTTATTTTTTTGAGCAGTGTATGTTCATTGAGGTCTATCAAAGACTAGTCCAGCCATATCTTTATTTACATGGTGGGTCTGTTACTGAGAAATCAGCGTTTGAACTGATGTTCAAAGGAGGCTGATGAGCTATTTGTATATCTGAAGCCTCTGTCTCTCCAGCTCTTATTCTCATCCAGCGCTGCTGCCTCCTGCTTGAGTGACTGCTCTTCTGTTTGAAGTCACACAGCATAGAGGCTGTTAGTCAAGCAAGATGCAGCACTGGGAGGGCGATAGAGCTGGAGTGACAGAGGTTTCAGGTCTACAATAGGTCTTCAGCCTCCTGTGCATATAAATTCAACTGCTAAATTATCTGTAACAGAGGAATGGACTGACTATCTAAATGTATTGCTGAACTTGTCTTTGAAAGAGCTACATGTGCATATAGTTTTTTTGGGGGGTACATTTTGATGAGAGATTTCCTTTATCTCTTTCATGACTGTGTATGTATATATACACGGTATATCAGGCCTGTGTGGCATTATGGCTTGGATAATTTGTGGTTATATATATATATATATATATATTCACATATAAGCATCATTCATACTACAGTTTAGCCTACATCAGACAGAAATCTGTACATAAAATGAATGAGACCTTCTTATAGGCTTCTTTAGTGCAAATACATTTTCATTGTGGCGTGTCTACAACCTGGTATCTTAGGCTACTTTCACATTTGCGTTGTGCAGTGCAGCGTCGGCGACGCAACGCAAATGTAAACGCATGCACAACGCAGCGTTTTGTGAGGCATGCGTCCACTTTTGCATGGTTTTTGCCGCAGAAAAAACTGCATCATGCAGCGTCCTCTGCGCCCTGACGCATGCACCACAGTGACGCATGCGTCACAACCGCAAGTGCAACGCATGTCCATGCGCCCCCCATGTTAAATATAGGGGCGCATGACGCAACGCTAATGTGAACGTAGCCTTATTGAGGTTATTTGAGGACGCTGAAAAGCATAGTAATTTTCATATATAACTACCCTGCATTTTTAGATACATTTAATCAGTGGTTATTGTAATTGGTTTTATATCATCTCTGGTGGTAGACAGATTTAGTCTACATTGATATACAATGTTAAAAAAAAGGCACTTTTTTTTTCTGCAGTATATTTTGTTTTTAAAATTTTATTTTCAAAACTGAAGTTAATTTGTATTATTTTGCAGTCTTATTTTTATTTTATTTACATTATTTATAGGAGTACAGTAGTTTTCTGGGCTAAAGTTCTATATGTACTTTGCTTTTTTCGCACTGCAGAGAGCCAAATCTGAGCGTTCTTGTGTTCTCAGCTAGAGCTTTATCTGGATGGAGCTTGAGCAGTGTTCCTGTGACCACAGTTATGCTTTTCGCTACAAGTCAATGGGAAAGCACAAAATATGCCAGGAACATGTCCTGACGCCATTTTGATCACCCACACCCCAGTGATTGCAAAGGTGCCAGTCAGCCATCTAATACATACAGGGGCCTCAGCCAGAGGAGCGAGCGTTCCTGTGTTTGGGGACATTGGGAGCCATAGCTGACAGATATCTAACGTGTATGGCCTAATCGTGTGTTCCTGAGGCACCATTGCACTGCTTGCCCGGACTCCCCGCTCTCCCTTGCTGATATGTTGGGCAGTGCGATCCTAATTGTGTGTTCCTGAGGCACCATTGCAGTGCTAGTCTGGACTCCTCGCTCTCCCATGCTGATATATGGGGCAGCGTGCTCCTAATCATGCTCTCCCATGCTGATATGAGGGGCAGCGTGCTCCTAATTGTGTGTTCCTGAGGCACCATTGCACTGCTAGCCCGGGCTCCCTGCTCTCCCATGCTGATATGAGGGGCAGCGTGCTCCTAATCGTGTGTTCCTGAGGCACCGTTGCACTGCTAGCCCGGGATTCCTGCTCTCCTATGCTGATATCAGGGGCAGCGTGCTCCTAATCGTGTGTTCCTGAGACACCATTGCACTGCTAGCCCGGGCTCCCTGCTCTCCCATGCTGATATATGAGGGGCAGCGTGCTCCTAATCGTGTGTTCCTGAGGCACCATTGCACTGCTAGCCCGGGCTCCCTGCTCTCCCATGCTGATATGAGGGGCAGCGTGCTCCTAATCGTGTGTTCCTGAGGCACCATTGCGCTGCTAGCCCGGGCTCCCTCCTCTCCCATGCTGATATATGAGGGGCAGCGTGCTCCTAATCGTGTGTTCCTGAGGCACCATTGCGCTGCTAGCCCGGGCTCCCTGCTCTCCCATGCTGATATGAGGGGCAGCGTGCTCCTAATCGTGTGTTCCTGAGGCACCATTGCACTGCTAGCCCGGGCTCCCTGCTCTTTCATGCTGATATGAGGGGCAGCGTGCTCCTAATCGTGTGTTCCTGAGGCACCAATGCACTGCTAGCCCGGGCTCCCTCCTCTCCCATGCTGATGTATGAGGGGCAGCGTGCTCCTAATCGTGTGTTCCTGAGGCACCATTGCACTGCTAGCCCGGGCTCCCTCCTCTCCCATGCTGATGTATGAGGGGCAGCGTGCTCCTAATCGTGTGTTCCTGAGGCACCATTGCACTGCTAGCCCGGGCTCCCTGCTCTTTCATGCTGATATGAGGGGCAGCGTGCTCCTAATCGTGTGTTCCTGAGGCACCAATGCACTGCTAGCCCGGGCTCCCTCCTCTCCCATGCTGATGTATGAGGGGCAGCGTGCTCCTAATCGTGTGTTCCTGAGGCACCATTGCACTGCTAGCCCGGGCTCCCTGCTCCCCCATGCTGATATATGAGGGGCAGCGTGCTCCTAATCGTGTGTTCCTGAGGCACCATTGCGCTGCTAGCCCGGGCTCCCTGCTCTCCCATGCTGATATATGAGGGGCAGCGTGCTCCTAATCGTGTGTTCCTGAGGCACCATTGCACTGCTAGCCCGGGCTCCCTGCTCCCCCATGCTGATATATGAGGGGCAGCGTGCTCCTAATCGTGTGTTCCTGAGGCACCATTGCACTGCTAGCCCGGGCTCCCTCCTCTCCCATGCTGATGTATGAGGGGCAGCGTGCTCCTAATCGTGTGTTCCTGAGGCACCAATGCACTGCTAGCCCGGGCTCCCTGCTCCCCCATGCTGATATGAGGGGCAGCGTGCTCCTAATCGTGTGTTCCTGAGGCACCATTGCCCTGCTAGCCCGGGCTCCCTGCTCCCCCATGCTGATATATGAGGGGCAGCGTGCTCCTAATCGTGTGTTCCTGAGGCACCATTGCACTGCTAGCCCGGGCTCCCTCCTCTCCCATGCTGATGTATGAGGGGCAGCGTGCTCCTAATCGTGTGTTCCTGAGGCACCATTGCACTGCTAGCCCGGGCTCCCTGCTCCCCCATGCTGATATATGAGGGGCAGCGTGCTCCTAATCGTGTGTTCCTGAGGCACCAATGCACTGCTAGCCCGGGCTCCCTGCTCCCCCATGCTGATATGAGGGGCAGCGTGCTCCTAATCGTGTGTTCCTGAGGCACCATTGCCCTGCTAGCCCGGGCTCCCTGCTCCCCCATGCTGATATGAGGGGCAGCGTGCTCCTAATCGTGTGTTCCTGAGGCACCATTGCACTGCTAGCCCGGGCTCCCTGCTCTCCCATGCTGATATGAGGGGCAGCGTGCTCCTAATCGTGTGTTCCTGAGGCACCATTGCACCGCTAGCCCGGGCTCCCTGCTCCCCCATGCTGATATGAGGGGCAGCGTGCTCCTAATCGTGTGTTCCTGAGGCACCATTGCACCGCTAGCCCGGGCTCCCTGCTCCCCCATGCTGATATGAGGGGCAGCGTGCTCCTAATCGTGTGTTCCTGAGGCACCATTGCACCGCTAGCCCGGGCTCCCTGCTACCCCATGCTGATATATGAGGGGCAGCGTGCTCATAATCGTGTGTTCCTGAGGCACCATTGCACCGCTAGCCCGGGCTCCCTGCTCCCCCATGCTGATATATGAGGGGCAGCGTGCTCCTAATCGTGTGTTCCTGAGGCACCATTGCGCTGCTAGCCCAGGCTCCCTGCTCTTTCATGCTGATATGAGGGGCAGCGTGCTCATAATCGTGTGTTCCTGAGGCACCATTGCACCACTAGCCCGGGCTCCCTGCTCCCCCATGCTGATATATGAGGGGCAGCGTGCTCCTAATCGTGTGTTCCTGAGGCACCATTGCCCTGCTAGCCCGGGCTCCCCGCTCTCCCATGCTGATATACAGGTCCTTCTCAAAAAATTAGCATATAGTGTTAAATTTCATTATTTACCATAATGTAATGATTACAATTAAACTTTCATATACTATAGATTCATTATCCACCAACTGAAATTTGTCAGGTCTTTTATTGTTTTAATACTGATGATTTTGGCATACAACTCCTGATAACCCAAAAAACCTGTCTCAATAAATTAGCATATTTCACCCGACCAATCAAATAAAAAGTGTTTTTTAATACCAAACAAGAAAACCATCAAATAATAATGTTCAGTTATGCACTCAATACTTGGTCGGGAATCCTTTGGCAGAAATGACTGCTTCAATGCGGCGTGGCATGGAGGCAATCAGCCTGTGACACTGCTGAGATGTTATGGAGGCCCAGGATGCTTCAATAGCGGCCTTAAGCTCATCCAGAGTGTTGGGTCTTGCGTCTCTCAACTTTCTCTTCACAATATCCCACAGATTCTCTATGGGGTTCAGGTCAGGAGAGTTGGCAGGCCAATTGAGCACAGTAATACCATGGTCAGTAAACCATTTACCAGTGGTTTTGGCACTGTGAGCAGGTGCCAGGTCGTGCTGAAAAATGAAATCTTCATCTCCATAAAGCATTTCAGCCGATGGAAGCATGAAGTGCTCCAAAATCTCCTGATAGCTAGCTGCATTGACCCTGCCCTTGATGAAACACAGTGGACCAACACCAGCAGCTGACATGGCACCCCACACCATCACTGACTGTGGGTACTTGACACTGGACTTCAGGCATTTTGGCATTTCCTTCTCCCCAGTCTTCCTCCAGACTCTGGCACCTTGATTTCCGAATGACATGCAAAATTTGCTTTCATCAGAAAAAAGTACTTGGGACCACTTAGCAACAGTCCAGTGCTGCTTCTCTGTAGCCCAGGTCAGGCGCTTCTGCCGCTGTTTATGGTTCAAAAGTGGCTTTACCTGGGGAATGCGGCACCTGTAGCCCATTTCCTGCACACGCCTGGGCACGGTGGCTCTGGATGTTTCCACACCAGACTCAGTCCACTGCTTCCTCAGGTTCCCCAAGGTCTGGAATCGGTCCTTCTCCACAATCTTCCTCAGGGTCCGGTCACCTCTTCTCGTTGTACAGCGTTTTCTGCCACATTGTTTCCTTCCAACAGACTTACCATTGAGGTGCCTTGATACAGCACTCTGGGAACAGCCTATTTGTTGAGAAATTTCTTTCTGGGTCTTACCCTCTTGCTTGAGGGTGTCAATGATGGCCTTCTTGACATCTGTCAGGTCGCTAGTCTTACCCATGATGGGGGTTTTGAGTAATGAACCAGGCAGGGAGTTTTTAAAAGTCTCAGGTATCTTTTGCATGTGTTTAGAGTTAATTAGTTGATTCAGAAGATTAGGGTAATAGGTCGTTTAGAGAACGTTTTCTTGATATGCTAATTTATTGAGACAGGTTTTTTGGGTTATCAGGAGTTGTATGCCAAAATCATCAGTATTAAAACAATAAAAG
Source organism: Ranitomeya variabilis (assembly GCF_051348905.1). Classification (NCBI taxonomy): domain Eukaryota; kingdom Metazoa; phylum Chordata; class Amphibia; order Anura; family Dendrobatidae; genus Ranitomeya; species Ranitomeya variabilis. Next base: position 523,518,161 of record NC_135234.1, on the reverse strand, counting down.
ACCTGACAAATTTCAGTTGGTGGATAATGAATCTATAATATATGAAAGTTTAATTGTAATCATTACATTATGGTAAATAATGAAATTTAACACTATATGCTAATTTTTTGAGAAGGACCTGTATGAGGGGCAGCGTGCTCCTAATCGTGTGTTCCAGCAATCTATCCGGCCCCAGAGCAGCGATTATAATTCTATTGGAAAGGGCTCTTTAGCAGTGGTGGCCACATGCGCAGTGCTTCAATGCAGCAGTGGCCCGTTGCCAGGGCAACAAACAATAACCTGAAATCCATTCTTTCTTGACAGACGAGAGGATTTTTAATAGTAAACACTTTACCCATAAAAGGAGGTGTGAATAACCCCATAACTGCTGGCTGACGCATATCATGGTTCTAGTGTGCCCATATTTTTGATCACTAATGCAAATGTAGCTGCTGTCCATGTCAACCAATCAAACGCCTGCTATTACATTTCTAGACTAGTTAGAAAATAACAAACACAATCTGATTGGTTGCTTTGGAGTGTGCAGTGTACGTGCCGTGTACACTCTAATCTGCTGACAGTACGGGTAGTGACGTCACTCCACACCCGCGTGGTGTTTTTGTTTATAATAATGTGTCAGGATTTTGACTAGCCAAAGCTTTATTGAAAAGTGACAGCATGGAATGTGGACTCCCCGCAGGTCTTTACCAGCGCAGCCATGCATGAGTCCGGGAGCTGCTCCTCGCTGCCGCCGCGCTGCGTGACCCGGTCACTGCTCCAGTAATGTGTGCGCCGGGCACGTCTGCTGAGCGGAGCCGGTAGCCTCCCGGGGGTGCCGGCTGCGGATGAGAGAGCTCCGTGCACTCCGTTCCGTGTATCCTGGGACTGTGCGGGCGGGCGGGCGGGATGTCGGTGTGTATGCGGCGGCTCATCACAAGCACCCGGGGCTTCCTGTGGTCGGACATGGAGACCCGAGCGCTGCTGGACATCTGGGGGGAGGCGGACGTGCAGTCGGCCCTGGACGGGAATTTCCGCAACAGCCATGTGTACCGGGACGTGGCCGGGCGGCTCAGCGAGCTGGGCTTCGAGCGGACACCGGAGCAGTGCCGCATCCGCATCAAGGGCCTCAAGCGCCAGTACTACCAGGCCCGGGAGGGCTTCCAGAAGAACGGGCACGCCCGGAAGATCTGCCGCTACTACGACGAGATGGACCGCATCCTGCGCACACGGCCGGCCCCGGCTACCGGCGCCGAGCCCCCCGGGATCCTGCTCCTCCGCCCACAGCCCCCCAGCAGAGAGGAGCTGCCCGAGGAGGAGGACATCATCGAGGAAGAGCTCCCCGGGGAGGGGGACGGGGGGCCCGAGTCCTCCCAGGACAACTTCACCGAGGACTCGGGGGAAGGGTCCTCCTGCTACACGGAGCTGCCCATCAAGGTGGAAGACGGCCCCAGCTTCGCCATCCCGCTGCCCCCCAACGAGGGTGAGTGCCCCCGTATCACTAAGGTGCCTGTCTCCATAGTAACCACAGAGCTTACAGCATGGAGGGGGCTGTCATCTAGGCAAGGTGATGGGCCCCCTTATCAATGGGGTATTGCGAGGGACGGCTGCCTTATTATGGGCCATTGCGGGGGACAGCCCCCTTATTATTGGGCCATTACAGAAGACAGCCCCCTTATTAATGGGCCATTACAGGGGACAGCCCCTTTATTAATGGGCCATTGTGGGGGACAGTCCCCTTATTAATGGGCCATTACAGGGGACAGCCCCCTTATTAATGGGCCATTGCGGGGGACAGCCCCCTTATTAATGGGCCGTTGTGGGGGACGGCCCCCTTATTATTGGGCCATTACAGAAGACAGCCCCCTTATTAATGGGCCATTACAGGGGACAGCCCCTTTATTAATGGGCCATTGTGGGGGACAGTCCCCTTATTAATGGGCCATTACAGGGGACAGCCCCCTTATTAATGGGCCATTGTGGGGGACAGCCCCCTTATTAATGGGCCGTTGTGGGGGACGGCCCCCTTATTATTGGGCCATTACAGAAGACAGCCCCCTTATTAATGGGCCATTACAGGGGACAGCCCCTTTATTAATGGGCCATTGTGGGGGACAGTCCCCTTATTAATGGGCCATTACAGGGGACAGCCCCCTTATTAATGGGCCATTGTGGGGGACAGCCCCCTTATTAATGGGCCGTTGTGGGGGACGGCCCCCTTATTATTGGGCCATTGTGGGAGACGGCCCCCTTATTATTGGGCCATTGTGGGGGACGGCCCCCTTATTGGGCCATTGTGGGGGACGGCCCCCTTATTATTGGGCCATTGTGGGGGACGGCCCCCTTATTATTGGGCCATTGTGGGGGATGGCCCCCTTATTATTGGGCCATTGCGGGGGACGGCCTCCTTATTAATGGGCCTTTGCGGGGGACAGCCCCCTTATTAATGGGCCATTACGGGGGACAGCCACCTTATTATTGGGCCATTGCGGGGGACGGACCCCTTTTTATTGGGCCATTACGGGGGACAGCCCCCTTATTATTGGGCCATTGCGGGGGACGGCCCCCTTATTATTGGGCCATTGCGGGGGACGGCCCCCTTATTAATGGGCCATTACGGGGGACAGCCACCTTATTAATGGGCCTTTGTGGGGGACAGCCCCCTTTTTATTGGGCCATTGTGGGGGACGGCCCCCTTATTATTGGGCCATTGCGGGGGTTGCCCCCTTTATTAATGGGCCCAAGGAAGTAAGAAAAGTAAAATCCTCCAGCTCCGACATCCTCAGACCTTCGCCCCCTCCAGTCTACTAGCATCGATATCCGGTGCAGTCATCATGTGAGTGCTGCAGCCAATCAGTGACTGCTGACCAGACTCCAGCATTCATATTTGATCTAAATCTTCCCCAGTGTTTCTTATGCTTGGACAAAATATGAATGCTGCAGCCAATCGCCGTTTGCTGATTGGTTGCAGTGCTCACATGGCGCCCTGCTGGATGTTGGTGTCAGCGGCTGCAGTACCTGTTCTGGAGTAGTGTGTGGGTTTTTTTCTTCGCCTCCTTGGTTCCATTTATAAGGGGTTGTCCAATGGGTGATCTGTTACTAAAACTAAACCCATCATCACCCTGGGCCAGAGGTTGGTAAGAAGCCGGCAGGGTCTAGTGCACTAGATGTGGCGACCAGCTCCTGGTCAGTTATCACCCCTGCGGAGTGGGGACCAGACTGCCGCGATTGCTGGCTGCTTTGTGTAGCACATCTAAGGGTCTCCTACCTTCCAAGGGTCTATCGTGGTGGCCGATAACACATTGGTGGCTTTGTACTGCAGAAGTGATATTGCCAAAGGGAGGGAAGACGAGTATGTCCGGCCACAGCACACAGACTGGCCGAGATCACGGCCATGCGATGTTCCCAGGCTGGAGGCTCATTGTGCCGCTTCTGATAGTGATGGCGGCCATATTACTGAAGTGCAAATGTTGGGTCTTCCTGAGCAGACAGGCCGCACTTCGTCGCTTTGTGTAATGCACATCTTGAAGCATTAATAAACTATGTCTAACTTCTTCTCACCTCAGGTTATAAATCTGTTCATGCTAAGACAAATCCATCTCAGATACCTCAGCTTAAAAAGTCTAAGAAGCGCCACTTGGGCTTTAGTTTGGACAAGATGATGGAGCGTTTCCTTCAGCAGAGCGTGAATGCCGAGGAAAGGTTTTACAAGTATGAAGAACAGCGTCTGCAGATTGAAGACAAGCGGCGAGAATCTGAGCACAATCGGGAAATCCAAATGTTACAGATGCTGGGACAGTTACTGAATGGCATCTCCTCCAGCGCTCAGATGGGAGGGCACAGCCGTGTCAGCAGCCCCATGCGAGGCAATGTGCGGACGTATGGGGACTCGGTGCACTTTACTACTGCTTCACCATTTTCTCCTCCAATAGGTACAAGTAGTATGATTATCAATTATGCGTTTAGTATGGTTCGCAAATTGTTGGGTCATGTGACATTTCAAGTAATATTGCTGTTTACTTGCGACATGCTACCAGTATCGGTCTATTCAGTAAAAATGTGCAGTTTTACTCAAAATCATAGGGCGATTAATAATCAGTTGTCAAACTGCGTGTTGGCGTGGGATTCAGTCACTTGGAGGTGTCTCTCTGGCATTAGCCATTGTCGTGGTAATCCTCTATTCCTGAAAGGGCTAATTTGGGGGGAGATACAATCTCCAGATCTGCCATTCTTGGTCCAAATAAAAACGATGCTTCAGAGGCAAGAAACCCACAGCCAGCGTCTGTCAGTGTACAGTGCCCTGTGTGATTGGTTTTATGAATAACACTTATAAAGCAAATACAAACACAGAATTATCAAAGATATATAAATTAACTAAATGATAAAAGCAAGGTATGAAATATTTACCATAACGGCATTCATTGAAGCCATGCAATCCAAGTCTCGAGTGCGCTCATGTGGTTGTAAAGACAGCGTGGGTTACCTAAAGACTGCTATAACCCTCATTTATTGGGAAGCCAGCTGTAATGGCCAGGCCCGGAGACCGCTCTGATCCCTGCAGTCTAACCTGTTAGATGGTGTGGGCAATAAGGAGCTTAACCCTAAGAATCAGATGCAGGGTGCCACTAAGCTATGGCAGGCAGAAAGGTAAAGGGGTTCTGCAGCAGCAGGAGGCCAGTGGCACAGATGAGGCTGTGCCGGCAGATGCCTGGCAGGTTCTGTGACTAGCGGTGGCTTGTGCACACGTCCTGCTGGGCAGCTATGGACGCAATGTTGTCCTCTGAGGTGGGAGCTAGCTCTTGGCCATAGAGGCACATTGTCAGCACATCTGTGCAGGACAGTCATAGCTCTCCGCTCCCCGGAGCAGTAAGCGCATGTCATCCTGGTAGCCAGACTCTCAGTAGGGAGGACTGACCGCATCGGCACTATATTCACATGCAGAGTTAATACATTCACCAGACTGAAGGAAAATGAGACTTTTGGCTTTCATTTGACTCCTCATTCAGAAGGGCATCACGAAAAAAAAAGTCTTATCTTTCTATAGGAGCAGAACTGGTTACATCCGACTGCTGAGTAGTAGGGGATGTGGGGGGCAGGTCCTCAACTAATCTGATAATGGAAACCAACCTACCAGGATAGATATTTGTTATAAACATCTTTTTGTTTTTAACTGAGATTTTGTGCTTTTTAACTATTTTATGCTTGGAAAAGTATACCTCCCTGCAGATCTCCATCTGGGAGCAGCAGATATGACCGTGTGACTTGTATCCATGGCTGTTCGGCCTCTGTGTCACTGCTGGATGAGACCTCTGCCATCGTCACACACATAATATATATTATAATACACAGCCAGATATGCTTTTCCCAGACAGGGTCTTGGTTTAATACATTGGTTGATTTTGTCCATAAAGTGGATGATCCCTCAAACTAAAGTTTGGTGTTGGTTGCATTGTGAGTTGTAGTTTCTTATACCAGAAGGATAACCGATTCCCGCAGAAGAGAATCACGCGCTTCCTTTACATGACGAATGATTTCCATGTATCTAATGTCACCTTCATGTAGCATTAGAGAATGGAATCTTAGTACTAATCATGGGCTCTCAGCCAGGACGCTTTAGGGTGTGTTTCCACAGTAGGAATTGGCAGCGCTTTGGACGCAGCACGTCTGTTCCATCCAAAGCGCTGCCGGCTTTTGTACGCGCGGTGATTCCGCATGTGATCATTGAACTGTGCGGAATCGCCGCATCCTATACATTGGACGGTGATATTTATCTTGCGGAGACTGTGCGTCTTCGCAAGATGAATAGACATGCTGCGGTCTAGAAAGACGCACTGCATGTCCAGTTGCGCAGGGCCGCCAGACGCGGCCGTACACACATTGTGGAGACGGGTTTTCATAAAATCCCATCCACATTGCTGTAACATCTGGACGCTGCGGATTGGATCCTGCGGCTGTACACCGTGCCCAACCCACAGCGTTTACTGACAATGGAAACATACCCTAAGGCTTCGAGTCTATGAACTTCTGCCACCGTGGGAAACAATGTAGACATTTTTTAGAAATAAGCAGATCTTATACTTTTTATTTTTTTATAGAGCATTATGCAGCATTTTTTGTTTCTTTATACATCTCACTTCGTATTTTGGTGTTAATGGGAGAGATTACAGAAAGGCAGGTGCATTGCTGGGAATGGGAAGAAATTGGGCTATTCTGTGGACGTATGGGTTATGTTGGCTGAAGTAACCCCAGCCTTCTGTGTAGAAGGCAGGTAAGGCTGCTTTCACACTAGCGTCGGTATGGGGCCGTCACGCTGCGTCGGCCCAACGTACCGACGCATACTGTGAAAAAAATGCCCGACGTGGGCAGCGGAAGCAGTCTTACGACGCTTCCGCTGCCCCATTGTAAGGTCCGGGGAGGAGGGGACGGAGTTTTGGCACGGTCGAAAATGGCGGACTCGACGCACAAAAAAAGTTACATGTAACTTTTTTTGTGGCGGTGGTCCGCCAAAACACGACGCAGCCATCGCACATGTCAGGAGGAATTTTGGTCCACTTCACTTTGCAGATCATCTCTAAATCATTAAGATTTTGAGGCTGTCGCTTGGCAACTCGGAGCTTCAACTCCCTCCATAAGTTTTCTATTGGATTAAGGTCTGGAGACTGGCTAGGCCACTCCATGACCTTAATGTGCTTCTTTTTGAGCCACTTCTTTGTTGCCTTAGCTGTATGTTTTTGGTCATTGTCTTGCTGGAAGACCCAGCCACGACCCATTTGTAATGTCCTGGCGGAGGGAAGGAGGTTGCCACTGAGGATTTTACGGTTCTCTGGCTCCATCCATTCTCCCATTGATGCAGTGAAGTAGTCCTCTGCCCTTAGCAGAGAAATACCCTCAAAACATAATGTTTCCACCTCCATGCTTGACTGTGGAGATGGTGTTCTTTGGGTCATAGGCAGCATTTCTATTTCTCCAAACACGGCGAAATGAGTTAATGCCAAAGAGCTAAAAAATTTTTCTCATCTGACCACAGCAACTTCAATCACTCATAGAATCATCCAGGTGTTCATTTGCAAACTTCAGACGGGCCTGCACATGTGCCTTCTTGAACAGGGGACCTTGCGGGCACCGCAGGATTTTAACCCCTTCCCGACCCATGACGCCTATGCGGCGTCATGGAATGATCGCATCCCTGCAGATCGGGTGAAAGGGTTAATTCCTATTTTACCCGATCTGCAGGGAGAGGGGGAGTTGTACTTCAGCCTAGGGGGGGTGGCTTTGCCCCCACGTGGCTACGATCGCTCTGATTGGCTGTTGAAAGTGCAACAGCCAATCAGAGCAATTTGCAATATTTCACCTATGAAAATGGTGAAATATTGCAATCCAGCCATGGCCGATGCTGCAATAGCATCTGCCATGGCTGGAAATCATGTACTGGCCCCCCCCACCGCCCCCGATCTCCTCCCCAGTCGTCCGTTCTGTCAGGTACCCCCCCCCCCCCGTCCCCCTGTTCGCTCCCCCGTGCTCCTGTCCACTCCCCCGTGCTCCTGTCCGCTCCCCCCGTCCTCCGATCCCCCCCCCCTGTGCTCCGATCCACCACCCCCTCATACTTACCGATCCTCCCGGTGTCCGGCCGTCTCCTCGCTGGGCGCCGCCATCTTGGAAAATGGCGGGCGCATGCTCAGTACGCCCGCCGAATCTGCAGGCTGGCAGATTCGTTACAGGTACATTTTGATCGCTGTGGTAGGTTCTACCACAGCGATCAAAATAAAAAAATAATAAATAAAACCCCCCCTTTATCACCCCCATAGGTAGGGACAATAATAAAATAAAGAAAATATTTTTTTTTCTTTTACCACTAGGGTTAGGGTTAGAACTAGGGGTAGGGTTAGGGTTACGGGTAGGGTTAGGGGTAGGGTTATGGCATGTGCACACAGAGCGGATCGGCCGCGGATCCGCAGCGGATCGGCCGCGGATCCGCAGCGGATCGGCCGCGGATCCGCAGCGGATCGGCCGCGGATCGCAGCGGATCCGCAGCGGATCGGCCGCGGATCTGCAGCGGATCGGCAGCGGATCGGCCGCGGATCCGCAGCGGATTGGCCGCGGATCTGCAGCGGATTGGCCGCGGATCCGCAGCAGATTGGCCGCGGATCTGCAGCGGATTGGCCGCGGATCCGCAGCGGATCGGCCGCGGATCTGCAGCGGATTGGCCGCGGATCCGCAGCGGATCGGCAGCGGATCTGCAGCGGATTGGCCGCGGATCTGCAGCGGATGGGCCGCGGATCTGCAGCGGATCCGCAGCGGATTGGCCGCGGATCTGCAGCGGATTGGCCGCGGATCCGCAGCGGATCGGCCGCGGATCTGCAGCGGATTGGCCGCGGATCTGCAGCGGATTGGCCGCGGATCTGCAGCGGATTGGCCGCGGATCCGCAGCGGATTGGCAGCGGATTGGCCGCGGATCCGCAGCGGATTGGCCGCTGCGAATTCGAAGCAGTTTTCCATCAGGTTTACAGTACCATGTACACCTAAGGAAAACCAAATCTGCTGTGCCCATGGTGCGGAAAATTCCGTGCAGAAACGCTGCATTGTATTTTCCGCAGCATGTCAATTCTTTGTGCGGATTCCGCAGCGGTTTACACCTGTTCCTCAATAGGAATCCGCAGGTGAAATCCGCACAAAAAAACACTGGAAATCTGCTGTAAATCCGCAGGCAAAACGCAGTGCCTTTTACCTGCAGATGTTTCAAAAATCGTGCGGAAAAATCTCACACGAATCCGCAACGTGGGCACATACCCTTAGGGTTAGGGTTGGAATTAGGGCTAGGGTTGGAAATAGGGTTAAGAATAGGCTTGTGGTTAGGGTTACGGATAGGGTTAGGGGTGTGTTGGGGTTACAGTTGTGGTTAGGGTTGGGATTAGGGTTACGGTTGGGATTAGGGTTAGGATTAGGGTTGGAATTAGGGTTACGGTTGTGTTGCGGTTAGGGTTGTGGTTAGGGGTGTGTTGGGGTTAGGGTTGTGATTAGGGTTATGGCTACAGTTGGGATTAGGATTAGGGGTGTGTTGGGGTAAGTGTTGAAGTTAGAATTGAGGGGTTTCCACTGTTTTAGGCACATCAGGGGTCTCCAAACGCAACATGGCGCCACCATTGATTCCAGCCAATCTTGCATTCAAAAAGTCAAATGGTGCTCCCGCCCTTCCAAGCCCCGACGTGCGCCCAAACAGTGGTTTACCCCCACATTTGGGGTACCAGCGTACTCAGGACAAACTGGGCAACAACTGTTGGGGTCCAATTTCTCCTGTTACCCTTGCAAAAATAAAAAATTACTTGCTAAAACATAATTTTTGAGGAAAGAACAATTATTTTTTATTTTCACGGCTCTGCGTTATAAACTTCTGTGAAGCACTTGGGGGTTGAAAGTGCTCACCACACATCTAGATAAGTTCCTTGGGGGGTCTAGTTTCCAAAATGGGGTCACTTGTGGGGTGTTTCTACTGTTTAGGCACATCAGGGGCTCTGCAAATGCAATGTGACGCCCGCAGACCATTCCATCAAAGTCTGCATTTCAAATGTCACTACTTCCCTTCCGAGCCCTGACGTGTGCCCAAACAGTGGTTTACCCCCACATATGGGGTATCAGCGTACTCACAACAAACTGGGCAACAAATATTGGGGTCCAAATTCTCCTGTTACCCTTGTGAAAATAAAAAATTGCTTGCTAAAACATCTTTTTTGAGGAAAGAAAAATGATTTTTTATTTTCACGGCTCTGCGTTGTAAACTTCTGTGAAGCACTTGGGGGTTGAACGTGCTCACCACACATCTAGATAAGTTCCTTGGGGGGTCTAGTTTCCAAAATGGGGTCACTTGTGGGGGGTTTCTACTGTTTAGGCATATCAGGGGCTCTGCAAACGTAACATGATGCCCGCAGACCATTCCATCAAAGTCTGCATTCCAAAACGTCACTACTTCCCTTCCGAGCCCCGGCATGTACCCAAACAGTGGTTTACCCCCACATATGGGGTATCAGCGTACTCAGGAGAAACTGGACAACAACTTTTGGGGTCCAATTTCTCCTGTTACTCTTGCAAAAATAAAAAATTCTGGGCTAAAAAAATATTTTTGAGGAAAGGAAACACATTTATTATTTTCACGGCTCTGCGTTATAAACTTCTGTGAAGCACTTGGGGGTTCAAAGTGCTCACCACACATCTAGATAAGTTCCCTTGGGGGTCTAGTTTCCAAAATGGAGTCACTTGTGGGGAGTTCCTACTGTTTAGGCACATCAGGGGCTCTGCAAACGCAACCTGATGCCCGCAGAGCATTCCATCAAAGTCTGCATTTCAAAACGTCACTACTTCCCTTCCGAACCCCGACGTGTGCCAAAACAGTGGTTTACCCCCACATATGGGGTATCATCGTACTCAGGAGAAACTGGAAAACAACTTTTGGGGTCCAATTTCTCCTATTACCCTTGGGAAAATAAAAAATTGTGGGCTAAAAAATCATTTTTGAGAAAAGAAAAATTATTTTTTATTTTCATGGCTCTGCGTTATAAACTTCTGTGAAGCACTTGGGGGTTCAAAGTGCTCACCACACATCTAGATTAGTTCCTTGGGAGGTCTAGTTTCCAAAATGGGGCCACTTGTGCGGGAGCTCCAATGTTTAGGCACACAGGGGCTCTCCAAACGCGACATGGTGTCCGCTAATGATTGGAGCTAATTTTCCATTCAAAAAGCCAAATGGCGTGCCTTCCCTTCCGAGCCCTGCCGTGCGCCCAAACAGTGGTTTACCCCCACATATGGGGTATCATCGTACTCAGGACAAACTGGACAACAACATTTGGGGTCCAATTTCTCCTATTACCCTTGGGAAAATAAAAAATTCTGGGCTAAAAATAATTTTTGAGGAAAGAAAAATTATTTTTTTATTTTCACGGCTCTGCGTTATAAACTTCTGTGAAGCACCTGGGGGTTATAAGTGTTTACTATGCATTTAGATAAGTTCCTTGGGGGGTCTAGTTTCCAAAATGGGGTCACTTGTAGGGGAGCTCCAATGTTTAGGCACACAGGGGCTCTCCAAACGCGACATGGTGTCCGCTAACGATTGGAGCTAATTTTCCATTCAAAAAGTCAAATGGCACGCCTCCCCTTCCGAGCCTTGCCGTGCACCCAAACAGTGGTTTACCCCCACATATGAGGTATCGGCATACTCAGGAGAAATTGCCCAACAAATTTTAGGATCCATTTTATCCTGTTGCCCATGTGAAAATGAAAGAATTGAGGCTAAAAGAAATTTTGTGTGAAAAAAAAGTACTTTTTCATTTTTGCGGATCAATTTGTGAAGCACCTGGGGGTTTAAAGTGCTCACTATGCCTCTAGATGAGTTCCTTGGGGGGTCTACTTTCCAAAATGGGGTCACTTGTGGATGAGCTCCAATGTTTAGGCACACAGGGGCTTTCCAAACGCGACATGGTGTCCGCTAACGATGGAGATAATTTTTCATTCAAAAAGTCAAATGGCGCTCCTTCCCTTCCAAGCCTTACCATGTGCCCAAACAGTGGTTTACCCCCACATGTGAGGTATTGGTGTACTCAGGAGAAATTGCCCAACAAAATTTAGGATCCATTTTATCCTGTTGCCCATGTGAAAATGAAAAAATTGAGGCTAAAATAATTTTTTCGTGAAAAAAAAAGTACTTTTTCATTTTTACGGATCAATTTGTGAAGCACCTGGGGGTTTAAAGTGCTCACTATGCTTCTAGATAAGTTCCTTGGGGGGTCTAGTTTCCAAAATGGGGTCACTTGTGGGGGAGCTCCAATGTTTAGGCACACGGGGGCTCTCCAAACGCGACATGGTGTCCGCTAAAGATTGGAGCCAATTTTTCATTGAAAAAGTCAAATGGCGCTCCTTCCCTTCCGAGCCCTGCCGTGCGCCCAAACAGTGGTTTACCCCCACATATGAGGTATCAGCGTACTCAGGACAAATTGGACAACAACGTCCGTGGTCCAGTTTCTCCTTTTACCCTTGGGAAAATAAAAAATTTTTTGCTAAAATATCATTTTTGTGACTAAAAAGTTAAATGTTCATTTTTTACTTCCATGTTGCTTCTGCTGCTGTGAAACACCTGAAGGGTTAATAAACTTCTTGAATGTGGTTTTGAGCACCTTGAGGGGTGCAGTTTTTAGAATGGTGTCACTTTTGGGTATTTTCAGCCATATAGAACCCTCAAACTGACTTCAAATGTGAGGTGATCCCTAAAAAAATGGTTTTGTAAATTTTGTTGTAAAAATGAGAAATCACTGGTCAAATTTTAACCCTTATAACTTCCTAGCAAAAAAAAAATTTGTTTCCAAAATTGTGCTGATGTAAAGTAGACATGTGGGAAATGTTATTTATTAACTATTTTGTGTCACATACCTCTCTGGTTTAACAGAATAAAAATTCAAAATGTGAAAATTGCGAAATTTTCAAAATTTTTGCCAAATTTCCGTTTTTTTCACAAATAAACTCAGAAATTATCGACCTAAATTTACCACTAACATGAAGCCCAATATGTCACGAAAAAACAATCTCAGAATCGCTAGGATCCGTTGAAGCGTTCCTGAGTTATTACCTCATAAAGGGACACTGGTCAGAATTGCAAAAAATGGCAAGGTCATGAAGGGGTTAAACCTTTATGGCATGTGTTAGAAATGGGTTTTCTTGGCGACTGTGGTCCCAACTGCCTTGAGATCATTAATGAACTCATTAATGATCTCAAGGCAGTTGGGACCACAGTAGTTTTAGGCTGATCTCTCACCTTCCTCATGATCAAGGATACCCCATGAGGTGAGATTTTGCATGATGCCCCAGATCGATGTCAATTTACAGTCATTTTGTATATCTTCCATTTTCTTACTATTGCACCAACAGTTGTCTCCTTCTCACCCAGCGTCTTACGTATGGTTTTGTAGCCCATTCCAGCTTTGTGCAGGTCTATGATCTTGTCCCTGACATCCTTATAAAGCTCTTTGGTCTTGCCCATGTTGTAGAGGTTAGAGTCTGACTGATTAATTGAGTTTGTGGACAGTCTTTTATAAAGGTGACTATGTAAGACAGCTGTCTTTATTGCGGGTAACGAGTTGATTCGGAGCGTCTAACTGATCTGTAGGAGCCAGAACTCTTAATGGTTGGTAGGGGATCAAATACTTATTTATTACTGCAAAATGCAAATAAGTTTATATAATTTATACAATGTGATTTTCTGGATTTTATTTTTGATATTCTATCTCTTGATGTTAAAATTAACCTACTCTTAAAATTATAGACTGTTCATGTCTTTGTCAGTGGGCAAACTTACAAAATCAGCAAGGGACGAAATACTTATTTCCCCCACTGTATTGGGATAGAATCTTGAAGATGAGAATATTCCTTTAAGCCCCTGTAGACCTTAGATGACTGTTGGCCACATGATGATTTGGCCGGTAGCTATCTCGCCTGTTTCTCCCATACACAGGAACGCTCACTACCAAAGGCTCTGGTGTTCTCTGAGAGTCTGTCAGCGGCTAATCTCAGAGAGAAATAAAGAATCTGCAGTCGGACATGCCAGATCCTTAACTCCCCCGACAGTCATCTCTCCGGGCCCCCCATACGGCAGCTTTGTCCGAGCTCAGCCTGTATTGGGGTGTAACTCCTGATGCCCCCAGAGTGTGACGTCAGTGCAGCTAGGCAGTTCATCTATATACTGCCAGGAGGAAGCCTCTGGAAGTCTTGTACATGGATCTTTGCTTATTATCCTGGCTTCTGGAAAACTAATTTTGTCATTTTCATACTTTAGTTCTAGAGAGATCGTTCTCTCTGCGTCCCACACGGCCAGCCAAGGACATGGAGAATATCTTCCAGCTGGTCAGAAATGTCATCCCCCCACTTGCATCTAAAAAGCACAAAGGTCAAGATGGAAAGATTGGCATCGTTGGAGGCTGTCAAGAGTAAGCACATCGATGTCCTGGGGGTCTTTGGTAGTGAACGAGAAGGGCAATAATGGGATATCTGTATACATGCCCAGCCAAGACGGCACACATGGGCACAAGCAGTCTGCTGCCGCTATGGGGTCTACTACATGCAGTTTCACATAGACTTATGTATGGGGGGAGCTGTAAGGCTGTGTGCACACAGTGAGTAATGGATGCAGAAATCTCTGCACCCCTTGGCAGGAAAAATGCAAGTTTTTGGGTGTTTTTTGAGTAATTTGAGTGAAGTGAACAGTTAAAAACACAGATAAGGCTAGTTTCACACTAGCGTTAACTGCAATACGTCGCAAATGCGTCGTTTTGCCGAAAATACGCATCCAGCAAAAGTTCTTGCTGGATACGTTTTTTCGTCATAGACTAACATTAGCGACGCATTTGCGACGCATTGCAAAACGTCGCGTCCGTTTTGCGACGCTTGGGCGTGTGGTAGCGGACCGTCGGGAGAAAAAAACGTTACATGTACTCCGCCCCCACCTCCCCGCACTTCCCCGCACATCACAATGGGGCAGCGGATGCGTGGGAAAAATGCATCCGCTGCCCCCGTTGTGCGGCGGAGACCACGCTAGCGTTGGGAACGGCGGCCCGACGCACAGCGACGGGTTGTTCCCGACGCTAGTGTGAAAGTAGCCTTACTGACATGCATGCAGCAGATTATAATCTGCAGGTGAGAAATACTGAACGTGTGCATGGCACTTCAGGTTTCACGTTCACTTTGCTGCTATCAGGATCTGCCTGGCAAAAACGCACCAAATCTGCAGCGTGTGCACAAGCCCTAAGGCTACATTCCTACAATGAGCTTTTGATGTTGCAGATTTTCGGCACCTATTATGTAGTTTGGGTACTTAGCGTTTTTTCTTTTACATGCGTTTTTATTGTGTTATTGTCTCTGCAGTTTTTCTTTCTTGTTGATATGTCATGTTTTAAATAAAGCGGCTTTTGTTTTTGATACTTCCTGGCATTTGGCTTTGACAAAACTTTGATATGGTCATGTGCGGATTACATGTGTTTGGGATGCACTTCCGCAGCGGAGAACACAAAACCACGTGCATTTTTTACCTATCTAATGCATCGTACCCACAAGAGAACTGGTCATGTTGTGAATTTAAAACTCGCACCGCGGGTCATTTACGCAGAGTTAAAAAGAAGCGCAGTGTGCACGAGATTCCTATAACTCCCACCCACTTGGCTGGAACTGAAAGACGCTTTCGTTTTTGATGCAGCGTCAAAAACTCATTGTGGGCACACAACCTATGGGATAACAATGTTTTAAAAAAAAAAAAAGGTAATAAAACCTGTGTGAAGAAAATCTTGTGCTGGATTGAGGACAGCACAATTATGGTAATTATCGGCTCCATACAGGCCAATCTGCAGTCGTTTAATGGTCTGTTTAGCCTTTCTGTGTACAATCAATGATGACTGTTCTGTGCACAGGAATATTACTTTATTTGCAGGTCTCCTCAGGATGATATGTCCGCAGGTTTTTGCTATTTAATCTGAGGGCAGCAGGAGATGGGGTATGAGACACTGACTCCAGTGATGTCACTGAATAGGCTGTGTGCTGTTTTTAATACAATTAATGTTTTATCAGCAGGAGATTAACACTAGAGTTGAGCGAATATACGTTCGGAATCGGTCTACAAATCTGAATTTGCCATATTCGTGCCATCTTGCTTACCCTATTTGTGCCAAATTTATGTTTGACGATCGTTTTCGGACATATTAGCTGATTTCTCGCTCAATGACATTCGGCATATAGACGTTTTTACTCCTCCAACATAAAGGCTTTGGGAAAGCGAGAATGGGGCTCTGCAGCCCAGTCCTGAATGGAGCAGAGATGTTCTTACTCTACCTTTCCTTCATTTGTTGTCAATGGGACTGCTAGGGAAAGCCGAGCACTGTACTCTGCTGTATCCCACAGTCCTATTAACAATGATTACACATGAATGGAGCGGAGGCCAAGTGTGCATACCTTCGCTTCATTGAAGATGAGGCTGCAGAGACCTGTTCTCAGGACTGCTGAACATCCCAGCAGTCCGATCAGCAAATCTTGGTTTTGTGGGAATAATCCTTCAAAAACCTTCAAACATCATGCCACCCAAACTCTTGTTAAAGGGAACCTGTCACCCCCCCCCCCCAGGCATTTTTAACTAGAAGAGCCACCTTGTGCAGCAGTAATGCTGCATTCTGACAAGGTGGCTCTTTTAGTTCTGGGTGCTGTAATTGCCGAAATAATCAGTTTTGTTATTTGTCCAAAATACCTTGTCTTCAGTCAAGGAGGCAGGCCTTTCCCCCCTGCTTTAGACGCCGCACAGCCGTCAGTCATGTCTTCTTGGCGCCGCCTCCTCACCACTGTTTTGAAATCTGCCGGCGCCTGCGCTGATTTCTTCTGCTTTGGGCAGGCGCAGTGAGCGCTGGCCGTCTTTCCTCATATGCAGTCTCGGTGACTGCGCCTGTGCGGCCGCCCTGCTTGTAAATCCCAGCCCCCGCAGTTAATTATGATTTATTCACATTGCGGGCTGGGATTAACAGGCAGGGCGGCCGCACAGGCGCAGTCACCGAGACTGCATATGAGGAAAGACGGCCAGCGCTCACTGCGCCTGCCCAAAGCAGAAGAAATCAGCGCAGGCGCCGGCAGATTTCAAAACAGTGGTGAGGAGGCGGCGCCAAGAAGATGTGACTGACGGCTGTGCGGCGTCTGAAGCAGGGGGGAAAGGCCTGCCTCCTTGTCTGAAGACAAGGTATTTAGGACAAATTATAAAACTGATTATTTTGGCAGTTACAGCACCCAGAACTAAAAGAGCCACCTTGTCAGAATGCAGCATTACTGCTGCACAAGGTGGCTCTTCTAGTTACAAACGCCTGGGGGGGGGGTGACAGGTTCCCTTTAACCCATTAGGTGTTTGCCGCCCTGTTTAGACGGGCCGATAGTTGGAAACCAGTGTTCGTATGGACATTCTTTTCATGATTATCAGCATAAGTGGGCCTTTCATTTCTTTTTTGCCCTGATGTTTTAATAAATTGCTGTAGTTGCCATGAGGTTACATTTTTATATCTTTTCATGACTGGTTGAACAATGGCCACAGGCTAAAAAAAAAAAAGCATATCCAAGTCATAGTTTTAGATTTAAGCGAAAAAGAGCCCCTGTTAATCAGAGAATGTTTCTCCTTTAGGCATATCTGCCTGTGTTCAGCAGAGGAAGGCACGGTGCTAGTTTCCTCTGCATTTGTTCAGAGGCAGGCATGGTGCTAGTTTCCTCTGCATTTGTTCAGCAGAGGCAGGCACGGTGCTAGTTTCCTCTGCATTTGTTCACCAGAGGCAGGCACGGTGCTAGTTTCCTCTGCATTTGTTCAGAGGCAGGCATGGTGCTAGTTTCCTCTGCATTTGTTCACCAGAGGCAGGCATGGTGCTAGTTTCCTCTGCATTTGTTCAGCAGGCGGGCATGGTGCTAGTTTCCTCTGCATTTGTTCACCAGAGGCAGGCATGGTGCTAGTTTCCTCTGCATTTGTTCACCAGAGGCAGGCACGGTGCTAGTTTCCTCTGCATTTGTTCAGCAGATGCAGGCATGGTGCTAGTGTCCTCTGCATTTGTTCAGCAGGCGGGCATGGTGCTAGTTTCCTCTGTCTGTGTTCAGCAGAGGCAGGCACGGTGCTGGATTCCTCTGCCTGTGTTCAGCAGGGGCAGGCACGGTGCTAGTTTCCTCTGCATTTGTTCAGCAGAGGCAGGCACGGTGCTGGTTTTCTCTGCCTGTGTTCAGCAGAGGCAGGCACGGTGCTGGTTTCCTCTGCATTTGTTCAGCAGAGGCAGGCACGGTGCTGGTTTCCTCTGCCTGTGTTCAGCAGAGGCAGGCACGGTGCTAGTTTCCTCTGCCTGTGTTCAGCAGAGGCAGGCACGGTGCTAGTTTCCTCTGTATTTGTTCAGCAGGCGGGCATGGTGCTAGTTTCCTCTGCCTGTGTTCAGCAGAGGCAGGCACGGTGCTAGTTTCCTCTGCATTTGTTCAGCAGAGGCAGGCACGGTGCTGGTTTCCTCTGCCTGTGTTCAGCAGAGGCAGGCACGGTGCTAGTTTCCTCTGCATTTGTTCAGCAGAGGCAGGCACGGTGCTGGTTTCCTCTGCCTGTGTTCAGCAGAGGCAGGCACGGTGCTAGTTTCCTCTGCATTTGTTCAGCAGAGGCAGGCACGGTGCTGGTTTCCTCTGCCTGTGTTCAGCAGAGGCAGGCATGGTGCTAGTTTCCACTGCAGGTTCTCACTATGACACATGTATATCGCATATTTATAATTCAGCGCTGGAATTAAAAATGCTTTGCCTTTGTTATAGATATACCGGTGCTCCGTACTTTGCTGCAATTTCAGCACTTAAAGTGGTAAGTAAATTATTACTACAAATGGAAAATCACATCACTTGGTGTGTAAAGAATGCAGTATCCTATGGCTGTCCATACCTATTAGGGGAAAATGATTAAAAACTGGCCATTTAAAGGGGTTGTCCACTACTAGGACAACCCCTTCTTAATACTTATGTTTTGACCTGTAAAAATAAGTACACCGGTACTCGCCTCTGATGCCGTTCCAGTGGTGTTGGCACTCGCGGGGCTCATCGGAAGTTCTATCACGTAAGCCCTGCGCCCCATCAGTGCAGGCGTCACTGTCTTTGCCTTCAGACAAATCGCACATCAAGAGGAAGTTGGAGAGCTGCCGCAGCCCTGACTTCCTGTTGATGTTGATGACATGTTCGAAGGACAGTGATGCCAGCACTGATTGGGCACAGGGCTTACGTGATAGAACTTCATGTGAGCCCCGCGAGTGCCAACACCGCTGGAATGGCATCGGAGGCAAGTATAGGTGTACTTATTACAGGGCCAAACATGAGGCATGAGAAGGGTTGGCCTAGTAGTGGGCAACCCCTTTTAAAATGTTTTCACTGATGATGGCTGGCGACTTACCAATGTTGGTCTTAAAAAGCTATCGACTATGTTGGATATTATTGGAGATTGTGTCAAATATGAAAGAGATTTATTGAACTCGGTACAAAAGAAAATCAGAACAGTTGCTCTTAAAAAAAATAAATAAATTACAGTATTAATTTGCAAACGAGAGCTGGAATCTGGTTGTCCTGTGCACCAGATATCATACATTTCCCCGTATGTGTGCAGCAAATTGATTTAATGATGACCTCTATCCACAAGGTCAGTCTTTACATGTTGGCCATATTGATCCTATGTAATGTAAATGGCGAGCTTGAAATATAAAACGTATACTATAACTACACGTTTGTGTCTCTCTTGAGCCAATCGGCTGTTATGAAGCCATACAGTATATACCGTATTTTTCGGTGTATAAGATGACCCCCAACTCTTCGGGGGTCATCTTATACACCGGGTGTCGTCTTATACGGCGTGTATGGTAATGGCTGGAAAGCTTTCATCCTTGATGTTACATAACTCGTGTTTCTATTATATTGGCATTGTATTGTATTCTCCATAGCCCAGCTCTGACCTCCTGTATATTAATATTCATAGGGTGCAGATTTGTCCCAGGTATTTTGTACCAAAGATGCAGCGACTGTGATAAAGTCGTACAGTCCAGAGCTGATTGTACATCCTGTTCTGTAAGTGTTCATCAGTACCATTAATAATGGATCACCTTCATGTTCACTGTACATTGCTTATGTATATGATATTCACACAGTGATCATCCCAATGCATTGCATGAGATAGAAAAATGGCTTCCAAGACTACACACTCTAGTAATTGGACCGGGTTTGGGAAGAAATGATTCCATACTGGACACTGCAAAGGTATTACTATCACAGACAGAACCAGTGTTCTAGCCTCAAGTCATTACAAGTTCCTTGTATAATCCTTATGAAGTATTCATGCCTATTTTTTATTTCCCAGGGTATTATTGAAAAAGCCAAGGCGAAGGGCATTCCTCTGGTTATAGATGCGGTGAGTATGCTGCTTTTATTCTTTGGGCATTTCTAGATTGTATTTGGCACTAAGTAGATGTTGCCCTGTCTTTTAGGATGGACTTTGGCTGATTGCCCAACAACCTTCTGTTATTCAAGGCTATCAGAGGGCTGTCCTCACCCCAAACTTCATGGAGTTCAGTCGGCTGTATGAAGCGGTGGTAAATATATTCAGTGACCATGCTTGGTCATGTAACTGTAAATGTTAGATAGATTCTGCTTCTAGAGAAATTGTACATTCGATTGATTTTAGGATTCCCCAGGATCTTGGCCTCAAGAAGTGAGAGATGAATGTAAGTGGTGCTACTAGGAAGAGAAGTCCATGGACTGATCCTTAAAGTGGCTTTGTTAGGTGTCCTGCCACCTGTTACTGAGGGCAGCATAGTACAGAGGCTAACCTCTATCATCTTGGTGTTAGATACCACAGGACATCTTGAGAAGTCTTCTGGAGTCCAGGCCTTGAAGGGTCAGAGATGTTCTGGTGGTACCCAGTAGGCTCCAGTGATATGGCTGATCGTTAAACAACTCCCCCAGATCTTTTTACCACCTACAATATGATGGCTTAGGACCCCATTTTTTTATACTATGGAGGTCCACAGTTTTATAAAGATATATATTGTGTATATATAGCCAGAAAATTATTTAGGAACCTGCTACATGCTTTGTATCCACAGGCAGTGTGAATCAGACGCCGACCTCCATTACACACCTGTATGTGTCACTCTGAAACGCTAAGGCGACTCAGAGAAACATGGTGGCTAAAGCTAGTGACAAAGGTGTGAGCAGAGGTGGCAGGTGACAAGCCGGAGGATGTGTGTCCCTGTGACTAATGTCTTCGGTCACCTTGTCCCCATTTCGGTGCATAGATGTTTGTAGTGAGGTGGCCGGTTTTTGGTTCATGTTGGCTTTGGATCGGGCAGCATTAAAGGAAATCTGTCAGTAGGTCATGGGAAGCTGAATACAATAATACATTGATATCTGCCATCCGTTGCCTTATTCCACATAAAGCCTTGTCTTTCTTATTTGTGAATGAGCTGTTAAGATCTATGGGCTGGACACTGATCTGCAAGAGAATCTGCTTCCAGGGCTTATTATAAATGAAAGTGGTCTTTACCAGTGAGATACATGTAATGATTGATGCACAGCTCTTCCGTGAGATCAGAACTAAGGCTACGTTCACATTTGCGTTGTGCGCCGCAGCGTCGGCGACGCAACGCACACAAAAACGCAGCAAAACGCACGCTAAAACGCTGCGTTTTGCGACGCATGCGTCCTTTTTGGCCGAAAGTTGGACGCAAAAAAAATGCAACTTGTTGCGTTCTCTGCGCCCAACGCAGCACAACGCATGTCCATGCGCCCCCATGTTAAATATAGGGGCGCATGACGCATGCGGCGACGCTGCGGCGCCCGACGCTAATGTGAACGTAGACTAACAGTGTCACAGACTAATGAGACAGCGTTCACTTCTGTTGTGCTAACACATTTGTACTGCAGGTTCCTCTGATAGTGCTTCAACTTCCATCTCACAGGCAGCCAGTGTGGGGGGTGGCGCGGCAGTACAGCAGAGCTGACATCACTGCAAATAGGTTTGCAATGACACAAAGTTCAACTCTGCTGTACCGTGTAGGTTCTGCAATGCTACGTTATAATCAGACCCAGCTCTGCAGCAGGGCTGCCAGCACTGAGAGGACAAGTGCTGCTGCCATGTTTGTAATGACACAGGTCACTTCTACTGTACTCTTAGGGTACTGTCGCACTAAACGATTTACCAACGATCACGACCAACGATACGACCTGGCCGTGATCGTTGGTAAGTGGTTGTGTGGTCGCTGGGGAGCTGTCACACAGACAGCTCTCCAGCGACCAACGATGCCGAAGTCCCCGGGTAACCAGGGTAAACATCGGGTTACTAAGCGCAGGGCCGCGCTTAGTAACCCGATGTTTACCGTGGTTTCCAGCGTAAAAGTAAAAAAAAAAAAAACAGTACATACTCACATTCCGGTGTCTGTCCCCCGGCGTTCTGCTTCTCTCCACTGTGTCTGCGCCAGCCGGAAAGCACAGCGGTGACGTCACCGCTGTGCTCGCTTTCCGGCTGGCCGGCGCTCACAGTGCAGAGAAGCAGAACGCCGGAGGACAGACACCGGAATGTGAGTATGTACTGTTTGGTTTTTTTTACTTTTACGCTGGTAACCACGGTAAACATCGGGTTACTAAGCGCGGCCCTGCGCTTAGTAACCCGATGTTTACCCTGGTTACAAGCGAACGCATCGCTGGATCGGTGTCACACACAACGATCCAGCGATGACAGCGGGAGATCCAGCGACGAAATAAAGTTCCAAACGATCTGCTACGACGTACGATTCTCAGCGGGGTCCCTGATCGCTGCTGCGTGTCAGACACAGCGATATCGTATGGATATCGCTGGAACGTCACGGATCGTACCGTCGTAGCGACAAAAGTGCCACTGTGTGACGGTACCCTTAGCTCTGCTGTACTGCGCTAGTTCTGACCTCACTGCAGACTAATGTGTGATTGCACTGGTAATGCCCTCTTTCATTTACATAAACTCTTGGCAGATTCTCATAAATATCAGTGTCCTGCTCATAGTTAACAGCTCGTTAGCGTATGAGGAAAAAACTGGATATTTTTTTGGAGTAAGACAACACAGTGCAGATATCAAGGAATCATCTTTGGTTTATCCTACTGACAGATTCCATTTAATTTTATGGCTGGTAGGATTCTGACTGCCTTCTGAAACCAGGGGCGATCATTACACTGAGCTCATGGTATTACAAAATAATAATCATTCTTACACAAGCTAATGGGAAATTTTCTGCATGTGCACTGGTGAGAGGAGGGAATATGCTCTGGTAGCTGCAGGGGATATCATTTGGACCTAGGGAGCCCAGCGGTGGCTTACCATGAGACAATGGCATTGTAAATGCATGCTCATTAAATGCTTTTTTGCGGTTAGTAGATCTGGACGTGTTGTGTGCTGTTCTGCAAGAAAGCAAACATTAATTTTGTATCTTTTAATTTAACTCCTGTAAAGAGTGAATGAAAATCCGAAATGCTGAGAAGTTTCTTTTCTATTTGCAGCTCACTGAGCCTGTGGATACTAGCGATCAGCATGGAAGTGTACTCCGGCTCAGCCAAGCAATGGGCAATATTACCATTGTTCAGAAAGGAGAGTGGGATCTAATCTCCGACGGGGATAAAGGTTTGTGCACCTACTGGTCAAACGAGACTATAGCATGGAGGATTATCATAACATATGTAATATCCACTTAGAGAAATGGCACTGATACAATCATCCAAGCAAGTGAGGGATGAAAAAAGCAATGTTAGGAATATGGCTGCTACTTCTCCAGTTCACATTCTTATACCTTCGTTTTCACGCAGAAAATATTGAGGTCATGTATTGGCATTGTGGTTATTAATGTTATAATATGGAAAATGTGTACTTGTAGTAGTTTCAATATCATCAAAGGGAACAGAAACGGATTCCTTTAAGGGGTATTCCTATCTCCAAGATCCTATCCCAATAAGTAATAGGTGCAGTAATAATATTAGCCAATACCCGCAGTTAGAAATACATTATAGTTTTTCTGATTCGCTAGGTCTCTTTACTCATGTGCAGGCATTGCAGGACCTTAGGTATCCATGGTTACGACCACTAGCAACCAGCTGTCACTATATCAGTGGTCGTTACCATAGATACCTAAGGTTCTGCACATGAGGAAAGAGACATGATGAATCAGAAAACTATGCTACATTTCTGTTTGGAGGCATTTGATAATATGATTACACCTATTACATATTGGGTGGGATAGGATCTTGGAGATGGGAATACACCGTTAAAGCTATATGATGTTCTATTACTTAATAGAGCATGTCTGGGTACTCCACACCGGGTAGGTACCGGCTATACTACACCGCTAATGTATGCCTTTAATAGCAGTGGCAGGCGCTGCTGCCAATAGCTGCTGTTAACCTCTTAAATGCTACTGTGAATCATTGACTGCAGCATTTTGCCGTCGATCAGTGCAATCTAGCCTGATCATTTCTTCACTGTGATGTGATTGTGGGGAGCCGATGGGTTTCTATTAGTGATGAGCGAGTGTACTCATTGCTCGGGTTTTCCAGAGTGTGCTCGGGTGGTCTCCGAGTATTTATAACTGCTCGGAGATTTAGTTTTCCTTGCCGCAGCTAGATGACTTGCGGTTACTAGACAGCTTGACTACATGTGGGGATTCCCTAGCAACCAGGCAACCCCCACATGTATTCAGCCTAGCTAGTAGCTGTAAATCATCCATCTGAGGCATGCAAAACGAAATCTCCGAGCAGTCATAAATACTCGGAGACCACCCGAGCAACGAGTATATTCGCTCATCACTAGTTTCTATGACAGCCGGGGTCTACCGAAGGTTTTTTGTGCCTGTCATGTTTTGTTGTTGTATTGCTGTACATAGTACAAGCGATCAAACTATCACAGGTTCAAGTCCCCAAAAGGGAGTGAAATATAAGTTGAGAAAAAAACATACAATTTGAATTAAGCCAAATTCTAATTCACTTCTTTTGTATTTAAAGTTTTAGTGTGCAATCATGAAGGTAGCAGCCGGCGCTGCGGAGGACAGGGTGATCTCTTAGCTGGTTCTCTTGGCGTCTTGGTACACTGGGCATTTCTTGCTGGACCAGAAAAAATAAATGGGTATGTTTTGTCAAATCAAAGCTTGTCGTGTAATTTCCCTGTCACAATGGACTCTCAAATCATTTACTTTATCTTTGCACTGATTTGAATTCTTTTGAGTAACCCCTAATTATCTGGAATCCACCATTTACCAACTTGATAGAACTTTACAGTAATATATTTTGTACAAGCTAGTTATCCAGAATCAAGCAGTACTCGCAGTAACGGCCCTGGTGTCCGTGTGTATTCTTTCCCAGTGTAAGGGGTGTGCGGCGTACAGTTTGCTCGCCCTGGCTCCTGCTTGTGACATGACGCGGCTACATTCCCACGTGTGTCACATATCGATGCCAACCATCTGCACTGTGTATTTGGAGTGTTAGAGGAAATAAGCTCCTTGCAGATCTCGCACACAGAATCCAGTCAGGTTTTGCATAAAATGTGTCCATACAGAGGTGTGAATGAAGTCTGAAAAGGATCGGGCAGAACAAAATACAAATACACAGCATCCCTATAATGCCACTTTTATGAATATGTCAGACACTGTTCACCCTACCTGACCTGCCATAGGCTCGCTTAAAAACTTTGTGGATAGAAACTTTTGCATATTTTTATGAATATACCAAACATTTCAGAAACGATGCTTTATAAAAAAAAGTTTGTGCCGTTTTCACCTTCGTTTACAACTGAACCATTCCCTTGGTATCTTCTTTATGCTACATGGTGTGAAATTTTTTTTGGTACCCATTTTCCCATTATGTCTTTCCAGACCTGTATGTTGATCAGATGGATTTTAACCCTTTGATTTTATTCTGTTGCAGTCAGAATCCTTTTGTGGTGGCAGCATTCGGAGCCTGTTCTCTTACAAGGCAGTGCAATCATCAAGCGTTTCAGAAATATGGCCGTTCCATGACCACGACTGACATGATTTCGGAAGTTGGGACCGCTTTTAACAAGCTCTTTGAAACCTGATCTGCTTGTTGTGAACAAGGGACTGCTTTATGCATAGGACTGGCACTGGAATACACAAAAGACACTTGTTCCTATGCAGTAACCATAGGGAAACCATGCAACACTGTATTTTCCTGGAAGGAGGAACTGGTATTGAAGACTCCAGATTTTTGTTTAACCCTTTACCAAAATACAGAGCACTGAATTGCAGGCAGAAGATGAACATTCACAAATGACAGGAAGAAAATCCAATCACGTCTGAACACTATTAGGATATACAGTTACATATGGGTGCTCTGATAATGAGCTTCATGGAAAGAAATGAAAGGCATTAAAGGGGTTGTCTGATATGTTAACATTGATAACCTGTCCTTTGGATAAGGTATTAACTGCTTATCAGTGGGGGTGCGACATCTGTGTCGGTGGACATCAGAAATGCGCAGCTCCATTAACTATATAGTGGCCTCAGCTGGGTACTGTATACCCCAATTTGAATCGATAGTGGGCAGATGTGCAGTACCTGGTCGTCACCACTATACAGTTGACGAAGTTGTGCTCTACAGGTCCGCAACTGAGCACTTCCGTCCGTCATTGGGAACAGCTGATCGGTGGTGGTATCAGGTCTCACACCCCACCCATCAGACATTGATGACCTATCCCATCAATGTTAAAGTTCCGGACAAGATCTTTAATTGTAGATGATCAGTGCTCAGTGACACCCATGGTGATAAGTGCCTGCAATTAGATTTCATTTGTCTCCACTTTGTAACGAGTCCTTTGAAATGTTGTCAGAGCTTCTAATGCATTGTTCTAAATACACATAGTTTGTATGCAATTTTAGAAAATCTTCACAGGAAAGTAAGATAATATCCAGTGAAAAGCTCTGTTGTCTTTAAATTTGGTGATTTTTACTTATGTACAAGACCTACAGTTCTAGGTTCCAGTTGTTTCAAACAAAAGTAAAATAAATATTCTGTATTTAATATTTTGGACTTTTTTTTTAAATAGAAACTATTCGCTTCCTGTGGTAAGCCACACGCTCGCATACATACGATACCAGCTGTTAAACAGTTAGGAGAATTGGTAAAAATAGATTCAAATATAAAAAATGGGGTTCTCGTCTTGTCTGTGTATATAAAGCGGTAGTCCAAATGCATGACTACTGCTCGATTCACGGTTTACGGCGGGTCTTGTGATTTCCCAAGAAGGTCTAGGGTGCATTTATGCTGCACGAATATTGTGAACCAATGATCCTAGGAATGCTCTATTGACCATAATCATGCAGTCTAAACGGGATGCCACTCAGCTGATGAACAAGCAAAACGTGCATTTGTTGGGTGAAATGATCATCCTTTGCAGCACATAATCTTGAATAAGCAGGACTCTATGGCGAGAACAATAGCTCTGTTTAGACTCGGTATTAAATGAACACTGATGTTGCTGATCGGCAGTCATTTCACACTGCATTGCACCATGTAAATGCACTCCTAAACCCATGAAACAAAGCTGTTCAATGCTACTTTTAGCCATGGTGGTGGGATTCTTGTAGGATTCTTCAATCTCCAGGATCATCTTTATGACCCCAGCTTTTTTCGGTTTTGCGTTTTCCTTTTTCACTCCCCTTCTTCCTAGAGCCATAATTTTTTCATGTTTCCATCAATATGACCATATGAGGGCTTATTTTTTGCGGAACGAGTTGTACTTTTGAGCGACACCATTGTTTTTACCAAGTTGTGTACTAGAAAACCCTGTGAAATATTCCTGGTCTGGAACAGGAACAATGACACCTGAACTGTGAAGGGAGACAACAGACTCAAAGACCCCCGGACCAGGGAAGCATTTCTTGGAGGACGGGATTCGAAAATCAATCTCAGGGCTGCAAAACGAAATCTATTTTCTATCCTTAGGATACAACCTCCCTGACCCATACGTTCTCCACCGAATTGAGCCAGACGTCTCTAAAAAATTAGAGACGGCTGCCCAGCCTGGGAGATTCCCTGGAATTTAGAGAGAAATCATGCAGAGGAAGATCTGCCAGGTCTAGGCCTGGTTGATCTTCACTGAGCGTTACGGGTGCGTCAGGAGGGGGTGGGTTTAAAAGAAGCCCTTTTCCTATCCTGGCAAACCTGTGGCCTCTCTTGGCGGGAAAAATCCTCCGTCCGGGAGAAACGGCGAAATGGCTGAAAAGAACAAAACTTAAGCTTCAGAGGAGGCCAGCGAGGTTTGGACTGAGGAATGAGGGAGCTCGTCCCTCCGGAGGCCTCCTTAATAACTTGGTCCAACTTGGAGTCAAATAGATGGTAACCCTGAAAAAGCAAGTCGGTAAGGGACTTTTTTGAAGATAAGTCCGCCTGCCATGCCTTAAGCAAAATGGTCCGTCGGATGGCCACAATATTGCTGGATGCCTGAGCCACACGTGAAGCGGTGTCAAGGGAGCGGATGCCATGTACTTCCCTTGCATGAGAAATCTAGTCCATGAGGTCGGCCAATTCCTCCGGTTGGGCTCCAGAATGAATGCCCCGATGGAGTTGTTTAGCCCATGCAGCTATGGACTTTGACACCCAGGTGGTGGCAAAGGCAGGGCACAGTGTAGAAGCGGCTGCTTCATAGGCAGACTTTGCAAAAGACTCTGATCCTGTCACTGGAGTTGTTGAGGGATACTCCATTTGTAATCAGAAGGACCGTGTTGGTGGACAGTCTGGAAACTGGAGGGTCCACAGTTGGAGAAGCAGTCCAGTTCGTAGTGAGCTCAGGGATATAGGATGCCGAGGCACTTCCCTCTTTGGAAGTGTCTGGTCAGGTTTTTCCGTTCCCTGGAAAGTACCTCCTAAAATTCTCTGTGTGGGGCAAAGCCTATGGAGCTGGTCTCAGCCGTCTAAACGAAACCGCTTATTCTGCGGGTTTCGTAGCGGTATCCTTAATGTTAAAGGTCTGACTACCACAATGAGTCTCTGGAGTCTGGACTATGTCTCTCATATTAGAGGCCTGGTCAGAATCCAGGTCTGAGTCATCCTCTAACAGTACATCGGTAACCGCCTCGCCTGACTCGGAAGAGGACAGGTAAGAAGCGGTCCACTGGGAAAGACCAGGAGGAGGACATAAAATGACACTCCTGCCTGGATCTTTTACGGCCCATGTTGGTAGGCACAGCCGGTGAGTACTGCGATCTGCTAGCAACGGCAGAGGCAGGAAGGGGCAACCTGTCGAGAGAGGACACCAGGGTCTGCGACACATTGGTGAGGTCCGCCACAGATTGTGACAAGAGAGGTAGCCCACACTGGGATAGGGGCACCACTCTCTACTGGGGCAGTAGGGGACTCCTGGGTAGCAGGCACGGGGGCTGCTGCAGCCCTGACAGAGGGAGGAGGACTGGTCAGAAGGGAGATTGCATTTACATGAAGAGCAGACAAAGTGCCTGACAAGAGCAGAGGAAGAAGAAGAGGCAGGAGGGCGAGATCACTCTTTTTTAGGATTAAGCATGATAAGAAGCAGACCCACTAACTAATGCCAAAAGGTTAGGGGATAGAAAAATATGAGCTGAGAATCGTGTCAGTCTGAAGAGCAGAGATACTCACAGGAAGATGCAGGTCCTGAAAACTGCTATCGGGCTGTAGTCCAAAAGACAAGCAGGGCTGCAGGGTGATTGCAGAGGAGAAGATGAAGATCCTGCAGAGATGAGCCACCTTCCAGGTCCAGATGACGGCAAATGGCGACAGCAGAGAGGAAGCGGAAAGCCGGCAGTGCCCCCCCAAAAATGCTCGCAGATGCTGCGCTGCAGAGAGAGAGGAGGAGGCATAGACTGAAAAACACGCTCACTGAGGGGCGGAGCTAACTACGGGAACAAAGGCAGATGAAAACCCTTTCGATAGAGCCAGGAGGATGGGGCGGAGCTAACCACCAAAGCCAGGAAGAGGAGATGTCAGCAACGGGCGGGAGAAAAGCCCGTCCGAAGATATGGAGGAAAAGGGGGTGGGGCTAAACGCCGGGACTAGGACGGGGCCTAGATTAAGAACAGTGGCCGACAAGGCAGCGAGGAGGCCCAAAAACTTACTGGTAAGGTAGCCTGCATCACCAATCCAGCGGGAATTAAGTGCTAAGGACAGAAAAGGTAAACCCTATAAAGCGTGGGATTAGGAGGGAATCAAACTCTTCTTCCTTCCGGTAAGCCTGTCCAGTCTTCAAATCTTCATCTTTGCCTTCATTCGTTATCCTCTTATTTACCTGAATCTTCTTTACCTGAATTTTATCCTCGTCGCCTCTCGACAGACCTGATGGAGAGAAGAAAAAGATGTACCTCTCCATTCATGAGACCTTTCATATCATAGATGTCCGAGCCTCTTGGGGATGTGGCACTTCCATGATTCCTAAAACCGACAGGCTCTGGTGGGCGAGTGGGCAGGACCGATGTTCGGATCACCTAAACACTCTTCATGTGTTAGGGTCTGGCTGGATAGACGTATAAGGATACAGGGTGGCAGTTCACGCCATACTCAGTCTCTATGTGGGAGTACAGTTTGAATGTTCACACTGTATCCCTCCAGAGGTAAGGGGAAGATCCATCTAAAAAGGAAGAGACGTTACTGGAAAGTGACAAAAACCGAGATAGATATGGGTCTAGTAAAAGACCCGTGTCCACCTCCTACTGACACTAAGCTAAAACTGATTAACCTAGTGCCGGTCGGTGGGGTGTACACTGCGGAGGAGGAGATGACTTTTTTGTGCATAGTGTCAGCCTCCTAGTGGCAGCAGCATACATCCATGGTTTCTTGTGTCCCCCAATGAAGAGAGAGAGCAAAATTGGTACCTTTCACAATATTACTGACCTGGTGACAAAATAATTTTTTTTTATACTTGTAAAGGCAAACAAATACCATTTACGCCACAAAAAAAGTAAAAAGAAACCATGTTATTTTACATTTGTAGCCTTCGAATGTTATTGCATCTTTAGTATTAAAAAAAATCTTTAAGGCCAGGAAGACAGATACTTGTGTTAAAACGTTTGCCTGGGATGCACAGACTTTCTTCTTCCTCTTGAGCTTCACTAGATTGGCTCCCTCCACCTGTGGTCCAAGCCATGAAGAATGCTACCTGCAGTATTTTTTATTGTGTCCTGAACTCTGTCCAACATTAAAATAAGTAAAACCAGAGTTTGCTGACATTAGAAAAAGACTTGTGCAGCTTATAATACCCTCAGTGAAAATCACCTTTCAAATGCTACATCAATAACTAGGTGGCGTTTCACAATTTGAGAAGCAAGAAGGGTATTAATCAGAGAGGCAGCACAGAGACCAAAGGTAACCCTGAAGGAGCTGCAGCGTTTTCAAGCTGAAAATAGAATATCTGTCCATACGACCACAATACTCCACACACTCTATAGAGGTGGCCTTTATGGAAGTGAGGGAGAAAAATGCCTTTATTTTATACACAAAAATTGTAAGACTCGTTTTGAGCTTAACAAAAGGCATGTCAGAGACTCCCCAAATGTATGGAGGAAGGTGCTGTGGTCAGATGAGACCTAAGTTTTCCTTTTTGGCCACCAAGGTAAATGATATATCTGGCACCAAACCAACACAGCTCACCCCCCCGAACACCATCCCCATAGTGGAACATGGTGGTGGCAGCATCATGCTGTTGGGATGTTTTTTGGCAGCAAGGACTTTGAAAATGGTCCGAGTAGAGGGGAAGATGGATGTTGCAAAATACAGGGATAGTCTTGAGCAAATCACTATTTGAGAATGGGATGGAGGTTCATCTTCCAACAAGACAATGACCCAAAGCATACTGTTAAAGCAACACTCAAGTGGTATAAGGGGAAACATGTAAATGTTTTGGAGTGGCCTAGTCAAAGCCCAGACCTTAAGCCAATTGAGAATCTGTGGTCAGACTTGAAGATTGCTGTTCACCAGAGGAAACCATCTAACCTGGAGGAGCTGGAGCAGTTTTGACTTTAGGAATGACCAAAAATCCTAGTGGCAAGATGTGGAAAGCTCATAGAGACGTATCCAAAACAACTGGCAGCAAAAAGTACTGACTTTAGGGGGACGAATCCCAGGACTATACTAAATTAGAAAAAAATAATAATTATGGTTTACGCTGACAAAATGTAGACCAAATGGCATTGCTTAGTTATGAAATATAACACGTTTTCTGAAAAAAAAATATATATAATTTTAATGTGACATAAATGGCAGCACATGAGAAATAATCTGACTATTCCGGGTTTTCTTTTTTGCTCTGCAGCTCCCATGTAGAGACCGTCCCTCTGTCCTAAAAAATATGAAATAATCCAATGACTAGACATCTGCAGTTGGCATGGAGTTTGGGGATAACATTTGATAAAAGTTATTGCTTTATTAGCTTTTAATAAAAATGAGGCAACTGTAATGATCAGTGATAGCAATTTACCTTAATGGTGACACCAAGCCCGGCTAAGTTCAGGCGTACTCCATCACAGGCCCTCATTAGGGGCTCCCTGTCTTTAATCATCTGCTTCCTCCTCTCCTTCTGCTGCCCCTTCTCTTCCTTAGAGTCCCGCCAGTCTTGCGCCATCTCCACGGTTGCGAGAGCGTAATTACGGACTTGGCTTCTGAAGTCTACAATCTCATCAACCACGTTCATTAGAAGTGCAGTATTTTTCCCTTCCACTGCAACCTATTGAGAGACGAGCAGGACAACAGCAAAACACATCGTTACTATTCAATCCAATTATGAGGAGGCAACGTGCGCCAGTTTTCTGATGGAAAAAAAAGCAAATTTTGTTGCATGTGATCTCATGACCTTTTTTGGTTTTGCCACAATTAAAAAACCCCATAAATTTACTATAATTTACACCAGAAATTGCTATAAATTGGCGGATATATCTAGAACATCCCAAATCCATTGATTTCCTTTTCTGGTGCATGAACTGTCAAAGATTGTCACAGTCACACGTGGCCTGCTGTGATGAAAATCTTATACTTGGCTGCACATTTCAATAGAGTTTCATCCATAAACGTCTGTTTATGATGTGTGAGAAGAAAAAGGCATGCGCACTGAATTTACTGATAGCTTTTGCCTGCACATACCCTAGGGACATGCAGGTACGGACTGGGGCTGTAATTCAGTCCTGGCATTTGAAATCACACAGGCCCATGCTGTCCCCGTCCCCATGAACCAGATGGGATATATTACTAATATTACCCTGGATGGAGGAAAGCAAGATTCACTACGAGACCAATATTTCTAATGATACCCGTGGCCTGCTGGGGTAAGTGATGGAATCAGCGACTTTGTGCTCCGTCACAACTCTTAACAGTATGGGTATCTTGAGAACACCGATTCTGTTAACAACATAGCAGACAAGGTGGCCCATGACCAGACAGGCCCTTCTGGCATTTGCCAGATGGCCAGTCCAGCCCTGGGGACATGCCATCACTTTAGGAGATGAAAACCCCTTTAAAGCCTATCCGTGCTGATCACTATTCCTGCATTGTGATTGTATGATCCCACAGGCCGTATCCACTGTGGAATTTCTCTAGAAGAAAAGCACTGTGGATTTCAATGTAGAAATATGGCACATTTCTTGCACCTTTTACTGTGTATTGCAGAGGGATAAATCCGCAGCTCAGATTGATAGCTCGTTAATTTACACTGCAGATATTTTTTTTTTATTGAAAATAATCTCATCCACAGTGCAGCTCCTGTGAGCCAGTAAGTGGTGTTTCACATCACCGTATTATGGCTACAAGACCCCAGCCCTCTCGTTCTGCTGCATGTCATTTATTCTATGGAGATTTGAGTCTTGCCATCAAAGGCTACGTTCACATTTGCGGTCAGCGCCGCAGCGTCGGGCGCCGCAGCGGCGCCGCATGCGTCATGCGCCCCTATATTTAACATGGGGGCGCATGGACATGCGTTGTGCTGCGTTTTGCGCCGCATGGCCGCAAGCGTTGGACGCAAGAAACGCTTCAAGTTGCATTTTTTTTGCGTCCAACTTGCGGGCAAAAACGACGCATGCGGCGCAAAACGCAGCGTTTTAGCGTGCGTTTTGCCGCGTTTTTGTTTGCGTTGTGCGCTGCGGCGCCGACGCTGCGGCGCACAACGCAAATGTGAACGTAGCCTTAGATTGGACGTTAAAATGCCACCACATGAGAGCTGTGTGACGCTACGCTTATGTATCTTCTTTAAAGGGGTTATCCACTACTAAGACAACAACCCCTTCTTGATCAAAATGTTTGGCCCGATAAAATAATAAAGCCTATATTCCCCTCCCGTGCCGGGACCGTTCGCGCCGTGTCAGCACTCGCTGTACCCCGGTGTTGTGACACCGGCGCCCAATCAGAGCTGACATCACTGTCCTCGCCTTCAGAAAAATCGAAGATGAACAGGAAGTCCGGGCGGCAGCGTCCTCTTCATACTCAATTTGTACGAAGGCGGGGCCAGTGACGCCAGCGCTGATTGGGCGCCGGCGTCACATGTCACACCACCGGGGTAGAGCGAGTGCCGACACCGTGGCAATGGCATTGGCATGGGAGGGGAGTACAAGCTTTATTATTTTGTGGAGGCCAAACATCTGGAACGAGAAGAAGTTGTACAAGTAGTGGACAACTTCTTTACGGCACATTTCCACGATGAGTATTTGTTGAGTTTTTGACATTGCAGATTTTCTGCAGCATTTCTTTGCTTCTACTTTTTTTTTCATTGTGTTTTTGACTTGTGTTTTTAGTCTGTTTTTGGTATGTCATGCTTTATATTAAACTGCTTTGATACTGTACAGTCATATGCAGATTACATGCATTTTTGGAGCATTTCTGCAGTGGAAACGCACTAAAAACACTTGTGGATTTTCTGCATCCAGAGCAGTTAACGGGGAAAATCTGCACATAAAACTCAGTGCCGCTATAAGAGAAACTGACATGATGGGGATTTTACATTTGCACCGCTGGTCGTTTACGCCGAGTAAACAAGAAGCGCAGTGTGCATGAGATTCCTATAAATCCAATCCACTTGGCTGGAAATATAAGATGCTGCCTTTTTGCAGAGCGAAAATACGCAGCATAAAAATCTCATAGATGTTATACTATGCCCGATGTGATGTCATCATTTTACAAGACCTGTAATGTTTTTAATCCCTTCCCAACATGACCAATTTCTGTTCTGTGTTTTTCGTTACTTCCCTTTTTGAACAACTTTTTTATTTTTCTGTCCACATAGACGGATGAGGACTTGTTTTTTTGTAGGATGAGTTGTACTTTTCAGTGACACCATTCAATTACTACCTAGTGGTCTGGGAAAAAAAAAAAGTGTGGTGAAATTGCAAAAAAAAAATGCAATTCTGGTGTTATTGTGGGGGAATTGTTTTTACTGCGCACTAAAAATAATCTGGCAATATGATTTTCCTCATCAGTACCATTACATGGAAAACAAACTTGTCCGTTTTTTTTTTTTATTAGTTTAGTGATCAAAAATAAAATTGTAATTTGAAAAAAAAGTTTCCCAAACCAGTAACGTTTTAATTTTTCGGGTAATAGAGCGGTCATTTGAGGGTTGAACTTTTGCAAAGCAAAACAATGTTTTTATTGTTACCATTTTGGAATAAGTATGATATTTTGCTTCCTTTTTACAGGGTGTTTTTGCAGTATTTTGGTGACCCAAAAAACATAATTTTGCAATTTTTAATTTGAAATTTTTCCTGTTTACGGTGTTTACTGATTGGGTAAAATTATTTTATTTTTTGGAGATTGGACTTTTATACACGCAGCGATACAAGAAGACTTCAAAGTCCACCAAGGTTTGGTTTTCAGTAGAAGTCCTGGAAGATTCTGGAGTGGCCATCATAGAAAATCTTCGGTGGGATTTGAAGAAGGCAGTTAGATCACGCAAACACAGGAATATTAGTGAACTAGAGGCCAGTGGTCACGAGCGGGCCTGTATTCCTCAGGAACACTGCCCAAAGTTGGTGTCTGGCTGTACATCACATGTGCAGTAGGTCATAACAGCAAAAAGGTGACCTAAGTACCAACGGTGCTTGACATGAAGGAGCTGAATAATTCTGAGACTGCAGGGATCTTGTAGGAGACTGCAACCTCTTGTATTAGGTGTGTGAATTTTACTGGTAGCCTTAGCCAGCATTGGAGGTGGTTATTCAGAGGATAACTCGAAATGTATTGATCAGTGGGAGTCCAACCATGGGGGTCTGCACCAATAATCAGGAAACGGAACTTCTATCCTTGTTAGGCCATGTTCACACAGTGCGTTTTTTACCGCGGAACCGCAGCGGTTTTGCCGCTGCGGTTCCGCAGCTTTTTTCCATGCAGGGTACAGTACAATGTACCCTATGGAAAACAGGAACCACTGTGCACACGATCCTGAATTTCCAAAAAAAAGCCGCGCTGAATAGCTGCGGGAAAAAAGAAGGAGCATGTCACTTCTTTGTCCGAAACAGCAGCGGTTCTGCACCCATAGACCTCCATTGTGAGGTCAAACCCGCAGTAAAACC
The DNA here is from genome assembly GCF_051348905.1 of Ranitomeya variabilis. Lineage (NCBI taxonomy): Eukaryota > Metazoa > Chordata > Amphibia > Anura > Dendrobatidae > Ranitomeya > Ranitomeya variabilis. Next base: position 523,482,105 of record NC_135234.1, on the reverse strand, counting down.
CGCAGATCAAAAATATATCTGCGGGTTTTATTGCGGTTTGTGGTGCAGAACCGCTGCAGCAGGAAGTGCGGGGAAGCGGCCGGAAGTGCGTGGGCGGAAGTGCTTGGGCGGAGAGACATGGAGGCGTACCGTCGCATGGGGATCGTGTCGGCCGTTTGATTGATTTGGTATGTGTGTGTGTGTGTGTGTGTCTGTGTGTGTGTGTGTGTGTGTGTGTGTGTGTCCCCATGCGACGCTAGTGCCACCATTGTGCTAAGTCGCCGTATGGGACTACTACTCCCATCCGGTATTAGGATGGGAGAGTTGTCCCTGTGTCCGGCGACTTAGCACAGTTGTAAAGTTACACAAAACACACACAATACACATACATGACACACAGTACATACAACATATAACACAGAGTATATACTCACCAACAGCACACTGGTAGGCGAAGCCCTCGATCCCCTAGATAAAATCCCAAAATAAAAAATAAAATCCATACTCCCTGTCCGCAGAATCCATAAAACGAGTGTCCCACGCCGATCGGCTGCTCTCCGGCGATACACTGCCAGGAGCGAAGCTCCTAGCAGTGTATCGCGTACTGTTCCGGAGTTCAATGGCTCCGGCGTCTCGGTTAACGGCAGTACAGCTGCGTTGAACTTTCCCACGCAGCACTGCCGTTAAGCGAGAGTGCCGGGGTCAATGACCGCCGGTAAACTCGCTCGCGCATGCGCAGTGACACACCGACAGGAACTATGGCTCCTGTCAGTGTGTTATACGTTATATATATGTGTGATACGTGGCACTTAAATACGTGGCACTTAAATACGTGATACGTGGCACTTAAATACGTGATACGTGGCACTGAAATACGTGGCAGTTAAATACGTGGCACTGAAATACGTGACACTTAAATACGTGATACGTGGCACTTAAATACGTGGCAGTTAAATACGTGGCACTGAAATACGTGGCACTGAAATACGTGATACGTGGCACTTAAATACGTGGCACTTAGGCTATGTTCACATTTGCGTTGTGCGCCACAGCGTCGGCGCCACAACGCAAACAAAAACGCAGCAAAACGCATGCACAACGCTGCGTTTTGCGCCGCATGCGTCCTTTTTTTGATTGATTTTGGACGCAGCAAAAATGCAACTTGCTGCGTCCTCTGCGCCCGGATGCGTGCGCTGCAGTGACGCATGCGGCGCAAAACGCAAGTGCGACGCATGTCCATGCGCCCCCATGTTAAATATAGGGGCGCATGACGCATGCGGCGACGCTGCGGCGCAGACCGCAAATGTGAACGTAAACTTAAATAGCTGGATAGAGCTGGATCCGCGGGCTGTGATCTGGCCTACGCTCAGCACTCTGCGGAGCGCTGTCATTCAAAACACGTCCACTCATTTTGGTGTTTAGTCCCAAAATGGAGGATGGAAGAAGAAAAGGGTTGGACAAGGAAATGACATCCTTTTTTTTTTTTCCCCCACTGCAGTTAAAGCTTTATTTGTGTCAAACACAGACAATCTGCTGAGAAAACTGCATAAAAAAACGCATCAAAAACCGCATCAAAAAACGCACCAAAAACGCACCTGCGTTTTCTGCCAAGAGCTGCGGTTTTAGTCCTCAAAAAAAAGGATTGAAATCAGGAACGTGTGAACATACCCTTAGAATGCAGTGTCAGAGTGTAAGCCTGACTGCCACACCATTGTCCCCTAAGGGACTGCTGAGCACTGCACTCTGCTTTTTCAGGGGGTCCCATAGAGAATGAATGGAGTGTCGTTCCAACAGAGATAAAAGTGCTCATGTTTGGGATTTGCAGCAAAAAATTCAGTTGCAAATCCTGACATGTTGGCAAAAACAAAACATGGGTAAAATACGATTTTGCTGCATATTTTTCTCCACTCGTTAAAATTAATATGGATGAAATCTGCTGCAAGACTTGACATGATGCAGATTACAATCTGCTAGGAAAAAATTAGCAATGTGTGCATGGGATTTTTGAAAACTCACTTTACTGCTACTGTAAAGTGCTACGTACTTTCAGCACCAAATCCGTGCGGAAGAAATGCACATAGCCTTATGGATGAAAATTCACTGTTCATCCAATTAGTACGGAACCCCCACCGAACAATCAATTATAATCTACTCCATGAATAGGTTCTCCGACGAAATTAAGAAAGAGGGTTGTTCTGTAAATTAGGCTCAAGTTTAGTTGGGGGTAAATTACATATGAAAGAAATGATGGTACCTGCTTCTCCTGCTGAGACATTCCCAAAAGATCCAAGAACTGCTCCACGTAGGATACAATGGCACCGTACACCACAGGGCTACGAGCCACGGGTATTCCCTGCAACCGAGAAAATGGATGTTTAGTTAAGGGACACTGATGCAATGTGACGTCTGATCTATACAAATCCCATGGTCTGAAAAGATGCATTGGTCCGGCATCCGAACGGTGTCATGCAACATCCACAGACACATGATGGCTGCCGACCACAGGCTAGCGTTGCTTCACCCCGGGAGATGAGAAGCATTGCCTTCAAAAATCCCACACATTGGTTCCACTTTGCAAATTCTTAAATGTAAAAAACACTGAAGAGCCTTAAATATGATTATTGTAATGTACAAGGCCTAAATTATAATAATCTTTATTTTTATATAGCGCTAACATATTCCGCAGTGCTTTACAGTTATGGCTTATCTTATTAGTTTACAGATTGCAGCTGGGTAATAACACTACAAATATGTAACAAACTAAAAAGTGCTAAGGCTGAACTTAGATCCCTCAATAAACTCATAAAATGAACGAATAGCACAGAATAATTCTATATTTCTATACAAACCTTTCTCAAGGATGCCACCCTGTTGGAAGCCATCATGGGAACATTTGTACAACTTGTGCCTATGTCAGCAGGTTTTTTCTATACCATGTGAGAGCAGCATGATGTAGGGCCAGAGACCTTAATTACATCGATGTATCACATTACTGGGTGATGAAGTGTTGATTAAAAACTATTTCCTCTGCTGCTGATCTCCCAGCTCTCTGAATGCTGAGCTCTGTATAGCCCCGCCCACACCACTGATTGGCAGCTTTCCGTGTACACTGCATAAGCAGAAAGCTGCCAATCATTGGGGGGGCGTGGCTGGACTACCTGGTGGCAGGTTTATTAGTCCTCTAGTGATAATCTCCTGCTGATAATATATATATATATATATATATATATATTTCTGTTTTATTTATATATAGTGTATATATATATATATATATATATATATATATGATAAAATTTCTGTTTTATTTATATATAGTGTATATATGTGTGTATATATATATATATATATATATATATATATATATATATATATATATATATATAGCTAGCAGCCTAGTAGGTGACACAGCACTGGAATCAGGGCCTATGCCTCTGCATTATGCTGGTCTCATGCAGCAAAAACCTGGTGACCCATTTCCTTCAAATGGAGTCTGTCACCCCCAATAATGCAAGTTCAGCTACTTAAACATTTATATAAGGGACATAGCCCTATAAAAGCATACCAGTAATATACATTGTAATGTGGTAGTTTCAGTAAAATTACTTTTAATCCATATGCAAATGAGAGCACTTTGGTGCACCCTTGGCGTGGCCTATGGCTCAGTGCTCAGTGACATCCTCCAATTTGCACATCCAGCAATGATCGCTCCCTAAACTCAAATCTTTGTTCCTGCATGTGTGCACTGACACTAGAGGAAATCTAGCGACACGCTCGCAGTGTCAGGGTGGGCGCGCACACTGAGTGTGAGTGTGCTCTGATTTTCAGCTCTTCCCTGAAGTCACTCGCTCGCTACATTACAGTGGCAGAAGCTGGAGCTCGGAGCATGTCTGTACCCACACTGAGTATGCGCCCAGACGGACACTGTGAGCATACTGCTGGGTCCCCTGGTGTCAGTGTGCATGCACAGGAACAGAGGTTTCAGCCAATCAAGATCAGGGACAGTGCTGGATATGCAAATTGGCGGGTGTAACGGTGCACCAAGACATTAGCCATGCCAAGGGTGCACCAAGGTGCTCTCTATGGATTAACACTGAATTCATCTGCAAATGAAACACTATAACGTATATTGCTTGGATGATTTTTATAGGGCCTAAACCCCGTATACAAATGTTTAACCCCTTCACCCCCGGAGCTTTTTTCGTTTTTCGCTCCCCTCCTTCCCAGAACCATAACTTTGTTATTTTTCCGCAAATATGGCCATGTGAGGGCTTATTTTTTGTGGGACAAGTTGTACTTTTGATCGACACCATTGGTTTTACCATGGCGTGTACTAGAAAATGAGAAAAAAATTCCAAGTGCGGTGAAATTGCAAAAAAGTGCAATCCCACAATTGTTTTTTTGGCTTTTTTGCTAGGTTCACTGAATGCAAAAACTGACCGGCCATTATGATTCTCCAGGTAATTACAACTTCATAGACACCAAACATGTCTAGTCTTTTTTATCTAAGTGGTGAAAAAAATCCAAACTTTGCTTAAAAAAAAAAAAATGCGCAATTTTCTGAGACCCGTAGCATCTCTATTTTTGTGATCTCGGGTTGGGTGAAAGCTCATTTTTTGGCGCCGAGCTGATGTTTTTAATTATACCATTTTGGTGCAGGTACGTTCTTTTGATCACCCGTTATTGCATTTTAATCGCGACCAAAAAAACGTAATTCTGGCATTTTGACTTTTTTTGTACCGCTACACCTTTCAGCGATCAGATTAATTCTTTTTTTTTTACAGATCGGGCGATATTGAACGCGGCGATACCAAATATGTGTAGGTTTGATTTTTTTTTAAATTATTTTATTTTGAATGGTGCGAATGGGGGATGATTTGTATTTGTATTTTTTTTTATTTTTTTCATATTTTTAAAAACATTTTTTTATTTTTTACTTTTGGCATGCTTCAATAGTCTCCATGGGAGGCTAGAATCTGCCACAACTTGATAGGCTCTGCTACATAGAGGTGATGCTCAGATCGCCCCTATGTAGCAGAATTACTACATTGCTATGAGCGCTGACCACAGGGTGACGCTCATAGCAAACCGGCATCAACAGCCATAGAGGTCTCAAGGAGACCTCAGGTTGTCATGCTGATGCACCGAAGACCCCCGTTCATGTGACGAGGGTCAGCGGTGTGCGTATTTCCGGCCCGATGGCTGGAAGCGCGCGTTAAATGCTGTTGTCAGAGTTTGACAGCGGCATTTAACTAGTTAATAGGCGCGGGTAGACCGCGATTCCACCTGCGCCTATTGCGGGCACATGTCAGCTGTTCAAAACACCGCCGGAGCCCACATCAAAGCGAGGGTTCTGCCACCGGACCTACTATTCCGTCCGATGGAAGTAAGGGGTTAAGTAGCTGAATTTGTGGGTGACAGACTCCATTTATAGGACAACAATGAGACGACAGTTACCGTAATTATTTCTTATTTTTTCTGATCCACACAATATTCTCACAGCTGAACTGTAAAAGCCGGACTGCATTATCAGCAAAGTACCCGGGAACTAGAAAGTATCACATCTATGGTGATTCAGTGCATATCCAGCCCAGAACTAACTGCAACCCTTAGGGCACCCCTGAGCCTGCTGCCGTGGACAGCTGCCATCTTTAGATTACATCCTGATGGGTTACCTTGGAAACGGCCTTAAGCTGTCGGTTGCCGTGGTGAATGAGGTCCAGAACGGCATTGACAGCTCCTAGGGTGTCAAAGTCATCTGCAAACGCTGCTTTAACAGTCACTTTTGTTTCATTCAGGCTTTTTGACAAGGGAGGAAAAACATTTGTGAGAAAAGCAAATCCAGACTGGCATGGTAGTGGGGTCACAGTACAATCTATCTAAGCAGGCGGAGAGGTGACAGGTAGGACAAGACATGGCTTACCTCTGCCATAGGATATCCTCCTGTACAGGCCCACAGAGGAGCTGACCTTTCACATAGGCACTGGCATCGTTCAGAAAAGAGGAGATTATTTTCAGGGTGTTCGTGGCTTCGCTCATGGAGTCATTACTGTATTCAACAGCTGAGAATGGAGAGTAAAGTAGGTCAGAGCGGGAAACAGGCAGTGTATAATCTGGTGGTCCGTCCTGCTCTGCGATGGATAGCATGACAATACCTGATCTGTATTTAGTGCGCAAGCAAAACATCCGAAATTCGTCAGATGAGAAAGACTGTAGGAATTCCTGGAAAGAAGAAGACATAAAAAAAGAGTCAGAATGTGCAGTCAGTGAGGGGCTACAGGATTAGAAAAACAGCCATATTCATATTCACACTTGTGCACAGGTTGTGTTTGGTATTGCAGCTCATCTTTGGTAAAGTGAATAGATTTGAGCACCAGTAATTTTATGCCTGTACAATCCTTTTTAACCTACACGTGTAATAGCTAGAAACTATGCTGGGTTATCCAACCAAGCTTGTTATGCTGTTAGTATGTCACGGGAACATAGCCATGTGAATGAGGGGCATTGGAATTGGTCTCACTACTAGTCTGCATGATATACAGTACATTAACCCTTTTCCGACATCGGGCGTAATAGTACACCAATGTCGGACTTCCTTCCTTTGATGTGGGCTCTGGTGCTGAGCCCACATCTTTTCCAGCACATGTCAGCTATTTTGAACAGCTGACATGTGCCTCTAACAGCTGCGGTTGGGATCAACTGGTTAAATGCCGCTGTCAATCTCTGACAGCGGCATTTAACACGCGCTTCCAGCAAGCGCACCGGAAATCCTGCCCATCGGTGCCCACGTCACATAATTGCCGATGGATTGGCATGACAACCAGAGGTCTCAAGCAGACCTCAATGGTTGTTACTGCCGGATTACTATGAGCACCGCCCAGTGGTCAGCGCTCATAGAAAGTGAGCAATTCTGCTATATACAGGCGATCTGATCATCGCCTGTATGTAGCAGAGCCGATCCGGTTATGGTGGCTTCTAGTCTCCCATGGAGACTATTGAAGCATTCCAAAAGTAAAAAAAAAAAAAAAAGGATTAACCCGATCACTAAGCAGCGTAAGTCAAAATGCCAGAATATTGATTTTTTTGGTTGCCGCAACATTGAATTAAAATGCAATAACAGTCAAGCAAAAGAGCATATCTGCAACAAAATGGTATCATTAAAAACGTCAGCTCGGCGCGCAAAAAAATAAGCCCTCACCCAGCCACAGATCATTGAAAATGGAGATGCTACGGGTATAAGAAAATGGCACAATTTTCTTTTTTTTTAACAAACTTTGGAATTTATTTCACCACTTTGATAAAAAAAAAAACCTAGACATGTTTGGTGTCTGTGAACTCGTAATGACCTGGAGAATCATAGTGGCAGATCAGTTTTAGCAATTAGAGAATATTGTAAAAAAAATAAAAATTGTGGGATTGCAGGTTTTTTTGCAATTTCACTGCACTTGGAATTTTTTTCCCGTTTTCCAGTACATGACATGGTAAAACCAATGGGGTTGTTCCAGTTTTGTGAAACCCATTTAACCCAGATGCAGTATGTTTAAAAACGAATAAACTGAGCTTTACTGACCCTGCCGGCGCCCAACGCCGAGTTTACAGTGCTGCTTCCAGTGTCCGTTACTGTCTGCAGCGCTAACGTCACGCTGACAGCACTGAACACTGCAGCCAATCAGTGAGCTTAGAGGCTCTTGACGTCAACTCGTACAGAACCGCCGAGCTCAGTTAGTGGTTGCAGAGCTGTAAACATGACATCAGGGTTGCAGACAATAACACACAACTGGGATCAGCTGCAGAGACGAAGCCTTGGACTCTGGGAGGGTGAGAAAAAAATCTGGAAAACCCCGTTAACTTTTTATTTTGTTTTGCTGGTAAAGGCAAGTAAGCTGCCAGGTGGGAAATAATATACATTTAGAAGGCCTTTAGGTTGTGTGAGCACGATGTCTTCTTCAGGTGGACCTGGAGAAGTGCCGCAAATTCAATTTGTCACAGTTTTCTGGAGTCATTTGCTGTTTTTTAGTAGCTTTAGTATTTGGGCCTTATTCTCTATTCGATTTGCTCCATTTTTAAGTATTTTTTCTGATTTTTCTCAACACCTTTGCTTATCCAGATGTTTTAGACATATTCACGAAATGCGACTTTTACCAAATGTCACATTTTGGCGCATCTCACTACAGTCCTGGAGTTTTCAATTTGTCAGATTTCCCTTTTTAAAGGGTTTGAAACTTTTGGGGTTAAAAAGTTGCAAAAAGACAAAAATTAAGAGCATTTGTAATTTTCTGCGTGTGCCATTTTGAGGAATTTGATGCAAAAAAAACGCTAGTGTATAACACAAGACAAAAAAAAAACAAACAGAAAAGTGACTTCAAGAAATTGCAAATGATGAATTGGGTTTTAACGGTAAGTGGGATTTATAGGCAGCTGTTGGTATCTTGTATACGGTACTCGTATATAAGAAGTTTCCAGCCTGGGAAAATGATAAAAAATGGACATTATGACTGCAGTAGTGTCACGTGTCACCCATACCACCGGCCGTGGCCCTCGTCATGCACCAGGACAACATCAACTGTAACCTGTGTCTCCCTCCAGTCCAGATTCATCTTCTACATGTAGGGCTGAATGCCAAACAGTCGTATTCGGTATTGTCAGACATCAATTTATTTACTACCTTATCTATGGAGATGTAACTAGTGTAATAGAATAGCAATGTACAACTGGCTTTGGTAAAACCCCGATCACCGGCATATTCTACAACATCTTCCATTAGCATTCAGTATGTAACCAACGATAAAAGCTATATTACAAAATGGTCTACAGACATTTCCCAAGACAAATTACCTGGACTGTAATGTAGTTTTTCAAAGACTTTGACATTTTATCTTCGTTTCCTTTCAGATGTAAATGCCCTAGGATGAAAAGTCATTATCTTAGTGTCTTGTGTTCGTCATTGGGGATACAGCGGCTTTATGTAATGAGATCATTCGGCTGTGCCGACACAGAGGGACGGATGACTTTGGGCCCAAGTGATCAACATTTAGATCCAAACCATTAGAACTGCCCTGTGTCAGTAAGCGAAATGACTGACAAATGAAGTAGAGAAAAGTAAAAAAAAAAAAGTTTACCGTTCAGCTTACAATGTGTCTACGCTACGATGAAGATCAATTTATATAACGGGACCCCTCCAATGGTGAAAGAGAAGGCGAGGCGGAGGAGGAAAAAGATGAACAGAGGCGCCCTGATTGAGAACCTAGAAGTGACCACTAAGGGCTCGCTCAGACGTCTGGATTAGTATCGGATGGCATACACACAACACACTGGCCAATGTTATTCAGTAGGGCTGTTCAGAGGAGATGGACCAAAAAATCACAGCAGGCCCTCGTCTCTTGTATCAGACTCGCTGATTCAAGTTTATGGGTACGCAAAAAAGAATCAGACTCCATATGGCTCAACTGTATGGCATCTGATTGTTATGGATCCATCTTGATTGTACTACAGGAAACTATTTGGTGTTGTCAATTTTACTGCTACGGTATAAAAACGGACATACAGATGACAGAAGGGTGAAAATTGTCCATTTTTAATCAGGATGTAAATCGGATGATTTTTCGTATGCCGGTTTGAACTTAGCCTGAAGCAGACTTTGTTACACCTCATCAATAGCACAAGCAGAGAGGAAGCAGCTGTTCCAAGGAAAGATCCATCTTCATTGTGCCCAGAAAAGTATAGAGAATATCAGCCACGTCTCGAGTGTTTACAGTAGTTGGGTCTTTTTGTTTGTTAGAACAGACGGTTTCTGGATATATTCAGCAAAATCTTTATTGAAGATTCATAGAAAACATTCTCAGTACTAAAAAATATGAACTAAATCCTACGCAATTCAAACTATAACATAGTCCTTACTCATGGATCCAAGGACTACGTACTAGTTCAAAACGCGTAGGTTTACATCTTTTTTTTTATTATACTGGGAGTGTCCGGTTTTATATGAATCTACAATAAAGTTTTTGCAGATTTTTTTTTTTTCCAAAAAAAGACCAGATTCTTCCTACCTTCTACTTGCTACCACCCTAGCAGGAGCATCCTTATCATCTAAGGCCCCTTTCACACATCAGGTTTTTGCTGTCAAGCACAATCCGGCGAATTTTGAAAAAACTGGTCCGTCAAAAGTTGCCGCCAGATCCGTTTTTTTCTCATAGAGTTGTATTAGCGCCGGATTGTCACTTTTCATCCGTTTTTGCCGGATCATTAGTTTTCTGGCGGGCGGAGAAAATGTACATAGGAACGTTTTTTCTGTCCGGCGAAAAAATGCACAGTGATGGATCCGGGCGAAAAACAGACGAAATGTGAGGTAAAATGATGGAATCCGGCGACCGATTCCGTTTTTTTTAAAGAAATCATGCATTCTGGTCTCTCTCCCCCCCAGGACAGGAACTTTCTCTCCTCCCCGGAACAGGAACCCCAAACTCTAGCCCTGGGTAAAAAAAAATAATAATAATAATAGATGGATCCAGCAGAAAAACGGATCCGTTTCATCAGTTTTTGACGATTTGCAACGGATCAGTTTTTTTCAAAATTCGCCGGATTGTGCCTGACGGCTAAAAACTGATGTGTGAAAGGGGCCTTAGCCGAGGACCACTGGCAATTTCAATCCAGCTGAGCTGGATCCCACCTTTCTTACATTAGGGCCTCTTCTTAAGCACGTAAAACGCCAACCTATTGTAATGTGCTGAATCATTACTGTTATGTTGTGCACTTTTCTGGCCACAATAAAGATGGATCATTAGAAGGATTATGTTGCCTTGATTTTTGGGGGGTGAAAGATTTTAGCAATCAGTGATTTCAGGGTTTTTTCATCCATTCCCTTTGCCACAGGCTTGTACACCCAAGAAGCTAGCCATGCCATCTGTCTGTACAAACATTTGTGTAAATGGCATGGATCATACTAATGGGATCACTGAATTTGAGCAGGTAACTGTAATAAGACACCACTGATGTTAAAAAAAAACCAAACAGTTTGTGGAATATTTAGGGGGAAAGAAATATCACCTGTGAGTGTTATTGTTGAAAGTGAAAGTGTTTAGGAACCACACAGCATCTGCCACTTTACATGATCTGCCACTCTGTCACTCAGTGGTGTTGCCGAATTCTGAGATGCAAAAATAACCAACGCTCTGCTGAATCAATAACTGTAGAGCTCAAAACCTCCTCTGCAATGAAATCAACACAAGACTGTGTGCCGAGTGTAACGGTGGTGGCTTGGCATCTACCAGGTCTTTACTAGAGCCTCTGATGGTGAGGATAGGCTGGGCAGCCGGTAGACACCAGGTACCACACCAGGGCAGCCAACCTGACGGTAAGAGGCGCGAGTACGAGGTGCAGGAGGGAGAAGGCAAAGACGTGGTAAGGCGGTCCAAGGCCGTCACAGGCAGCACAGGATCAGAGTGCTGAATCTCGCTCCTCTATCAGGCATTCTGATGGACGGGTCTGGGTTGGGCAAATGGCAGGAGAACGGTACCTGACTGACCGCATTGTGCCAATTGTAAACTTTGGTGGATGAGTAATCAAGATATAAGGTTGTTATTTTTAGGGGTTAAGGTAAATCTTAGTGCGTCAGCACACCAAGACATTTACCATAATTGCGTTATTTAAACGTTGTGGCTTTAGTTTGGGGAAATGTTTTCTGTAAGTGTAATGTATAGGTGTTCCGGTACTTTTGTCCATACAGTATATGACAAATCACATGGCTTTTCCCCTAGCATTAACTGTCATTGATACAGACTTGAACTTAGTATACATTTTATTAATACTAAAACATCTTTGGTGCTACTAGAGAAATGTAGTTTTCTGACCAACCCTATTAACTACACAGAATAAAGAATTGTGTTTCCATTGTAACAGCTGATAAAAAATAAACTCTGTCTCCCTCTAGTGTTTTATTCTATTGCTTTACTGTATAATATAATATTGATAGCTCCTGTATTTTTTTCTCAAAATTTTGGGAACTGGCAGTAGAGACTGCCTGCAGGGGTGGACAGTGTGCGCGGTAGGTGGACGGCAGTTGCACCCAATAGCAGCAGGGCACTGACGGATGCATGTAAAGCAGTCAGGTGACCAAAGAACGGGACATGATTACTCCTGGGAGGGACCCACGGGGTTACAGCCTCCGTATGCACCGACTCATTTTTCTTTACTGTCTTGATGGTATGAGCAACAGCTTTGTATTCTTTATTGGTCGCTACACGTAAAGCCCAGATATTTCTATATGCCCTGGTATGGAACACACTTACTGACTCTCTAGATCCCTTTTTCCATTTATTCTTGCCATCAAGAATACTTAAAACTCTGAAAAGTGTATAAAGCAAGTGTGAAGAAGGTTACACCAATCCTCACCTGGAATTTACTGCCTAAAGCAAAGCCTGCGGTTTAACTCTGCGGCATTAGCACAACTACGATCTGTGACCCCCAGGTTAGCTATTAGGCATGTGATGCCATCTGAAATCCACCATCTGTCTCACCAGAATATGAGGCTGCTGTCCCTCTCCCTTACACTACAGTTGCTGGCTGCTGTGTAGATGTACAACACAAGCCGGCCAGAAGGTCAGTGCAGGGGAGCTGGTTCTTTACAGCGACCATGAACATCATTGTATGCAACGTCTTATGTATATGCCAGGAAACTATGCCGTAGTATGGTGGGATGTGGGTTTTGCTCCCTATATCTCCAATATCAGTAATGTTGTACTGGTTTTTAAGCATATTATGATACAAACATTATATATATATATATATATATATATATATATATATATATTCGCATCCTAGCTAATATACAAATGGCAAACACAGGGAAAGTGGAGGGCACCATCAGAACATAGTAACACCAAAAGGGGGTCAACCCAAAGCATGACATATAATGGAATATGAAAAAGGACAAAAGGGGTCAGACTATATAGTAGGGACCACCATTAGAAATAGTACAAAAATGTATAAATTTTATTTTGTCAACCAATAAACACCACACTATTAAAATCACTTAAAAACCAAACTTAATCATGGTTTCCAGATTAGGAACCACCCCCACTGGACATGGTTATGATAGGACACAGTATACAAGTAAATACGTGAAGATACAGTGGTATAATCAAACTACAATAATACAACTGTCATAAATCTGAATATAAGCAATCCTGAAGGGATATCACAACTATGCTAATCGCACATGAAAGTATTAGTATGGCACAGCTCGCAGCATGATTAACAATAGAACCAATGCTTAACAAAACATACGGGTAAACTCTTGATGCTAATTAGCACCTGAATGTTTATATGACAGAACGTATGCAGTGAGAAAATTCAACCAATAATAGTTACACTTACAGTTGTGGCCAAAAGTATTCACACCTCTGCAATTCTGTCAGATAATACTCAGTTTCTTCCTGAAAATGATTGCAAACACAAATTCTGTGTTACTATTATCTTCATTTAATTTGTCTTAAATGAAAAAACACAAAAGAGAATGAAGCAAAAAGCAAAACATTGATCATTTCACACAAAACTCCAAAAATGGGCCAGACAAAAGTATTGGCACCCTCAGCCTAATACTTGGTTGCACAACCTTTAGCCAAAATAACTGCGACCAACCGCTTCCGGTAACCATCAGTGAGTTTCTTACAATGCTCTGCTGGAATTTTAGACCATTCTTCTTTGGCAAACTGCTCCAGGTCCCTGATATTTGAAGGGTGCCTTCTCCAAACTGCCATTTTTAGATCTCTCCACAGGAGTTCTATGGGATTCAGGTCTGGACTCATTGCTGGCCACCTTAGAAGTCTCCAGTGCTTTCTCTCAAACCATTTTCTATTGCTTTTTGAAGTGTGTTTTGGGTCATTGTACTGCTGGAAGACCCATGACCTCTGAGGGAGACCCAGCTTTCTCACACTGGGCCCTACATTATGCTGCAAAATTTGTTGGTAGTCTTCCGACTTCATAATGCCATGCACACGGTCAAGCAGTCCAGTGCCAGAGGCAGCAAAGCAACCCCAAAACATCAGGGAACCTCCGCTATGTTTGACTGTAGGGACCATGTTGTTTTCTTTGAATGCCTCTTTTTTTCTCCTGTAAACTCTATGTTGATGCCTTTGCCCAAAAAGCTCTACTTTTGTCTCATCTGACCAGAGAACATTCTTCCAAAACGTTTTAGCCTTTTTCAGGTAAGTTTTGGCAAACTCCAGCCTGGCTTTTTTATGTCTCGGGGTAAGAAGTGGGGTCTTCTTGGGTCTCCTACCATACAGTCCCTTTTCATTCAGACGCCGATGGATAGCACGGGTTGACACTGTTGTACCCTCGGACTGCAGGGCAGCTTGAACTTGTTCCATCCACATCTAGGGACGTTAGCCACAGTGCCATGGGCTTTAAACTTCTTGATGACACTGCGCACGTTAGACACAGGAACATTCAGGTCTTTGGAGATGGACTTGTAGCCTTGAGATTGCTCATGCTTCCTCACAATTTGGTTTCTCAAGTCCTCAGACAGTTCTTTGGTCTTCTTTCTTTTCTCCATGCTCAATGTGGTACACACAAGGACACAGGACAGAGGTTGAGTCAACTTTAATTCATGTCAACTGGCTGCAAGTGTGATTTAGTTATTGCCAACACCTGTTAGGTGCCACTGGTAAGTTACAGGTGCTGTTAATTACACAAATTAGAGAAGCATCACATGATTTTTCGAACAGTGCCAATACTTTTGTCCACCCCCTTTTTATGTTTTGTTTGGTGTGGAATTATATCCAATTTGGCTTTAGGACAATTCTTTTTGTGTTTTTTTCATTTAAGACAAATTAAATGAAAATAATAATAACAAAGAATTTGTGTTTGCAATCATTTTCAGGAAGAAACTGAGTATTATCTGACAGAATTGCAGGGGTGTCAATACATTTGGCCACAACTGTAAGTGGACCAGAATCATGAGGTCAAGTAGTGTCTAGAGAAAAAAATGTTGTTTTTGGGCAAAATTGCCCACTCAAATCATACACAGAGTCTTTTGTAGAGGACTATACAGTTCACTATGAAAGACAGAAATACATCTAAATCATTATATGACAGAAGCAAGTCAAATGAACGGATTGACAGATGGTAATTTTACAAGTGAGCCTAAATCATGGAATTGAATAATCCCAGAAAAAATGGAATGTTATAAAAGGGCAATAATCACCCACTAAAGTCAATCACCACAACTGTCCTAAAGGTCTGAGTCTCTGCATAAAAAAGGTGTACACATGCAGATGAAGTGAAGCACCGCACAATGTCTCAGTGCTAGGTGCCACCAGAAATGCTAAGGATAGCACTACTCAAAGAGCATGACCATGACCATGATACCTATCACCCAGAGGTCCAGGGGGCATGAGGCCCAACGTGTATCGCCACCTAGAGTAGAGCAGGTCCTGGTTTTTAAGTGATTTTAATAGTGTGGTGTTTTTTGGTTGACAAAATAAAATGTATACATTTTTGTACTATTTCTAGTGGTGGTCCCTACTATATAGCCTGACGCCTTTTGTCCTTTTTCATAATATACAAATGGCATCACAAGAATTCCCAGGTGTAATACAACCAATGCTCCAGTCACATATACGCATCACCCAGACCTACCAGAATGGAGAAAATAGTTCCCCCACCGATCACACTGATGATAGGCCTCACATTGAGCAATTTCATTTTCATGATGAGGAAATGCCAGGTCAATCCCACCAGTATGAATGTCCAGCTGTTCTCCAAACACTGTACTAGAGAAGACAAAGTCTCACACCATGAGGTGACATGCACAGAAACATCAATAGTCATATGGAAATGACGCTTATATTTAGGCATGACAAAGGACACAGCGTGAAGGTTTTATAGATGTAAAACGCTAAAGGAATACTTTATGGAATGTCTTAAGCACCTTGCAATAGTGGAGCACTCGATATGCCAGCCAGGCCTTCCTTTACCCCATGGAGAGACCCAATGTGGCTCATCGGGTTTAGCGGTCTTCCATAATGCGAAGTCTCTGGGGGACCTCTTGTCACTTACAACTGTCATACACAAAAACAGCACAAATCAGTGAGGGAACAAAAAGAGAAATATAAACCAAAGCAATATTTGGTGTGACCATCCTTTATCTTCAAAACAGCATCAATTCTTCTAGGAACACTTGCGCAAAGTCAGGGATTTTGTAGGATATTAGTCAGGTGTATGAGTAAAACATTATTCCAAACAGGTAATAATGATCTTCATTCTCATAAGTAGGATGAACACAGTCGTGAAATAGAAACAGCTGTGTAGGAGGCTAAAGCCTGGGTGAGGAGCAGCCAAACTATGTTACAAAAGTGAGGTTGTAGAAGCCATTTTCACATTGGGGGTCATACACAATGCTAAAGCTGAGCACAGAAACCAGACAGACACAAGGTAGTTATACTGCATCAGAAAAGTCCCTTACAGGCAAAGATTCCAAAGCAGACTGAGGTTTCAAGCTGTTCAAGTTCTGCTGAAGAATTACTAAGAAATGGACAATGTTGAGAACTGTAGACCCATTGGTCGGCTATGGAAACTTAGTACAGGAGATGAAAGACACATCAAGCTTACTTCCATTTGAAATCAGAAAAATGTCCAGCAGTGCCATCAGCTCAGAACAGGCAGCGAAAAGTGGGACGCAGCTACACCATGTACAGTTGGGAGAAGTTTGGCCAAAAGTGGTCTTCATGAATGAATTGTGGCAAAAAAAGCCTTAGCTACCTAGAACATGGAAAAAAGGCCAGGTGACTCAATGATGCACAAAAGCAGAGGGACTGGGAGCAGAAAATGGCAGCAGGTGCTCTGGATTGAGGTGTCAGAATTTGAAATACCGTATTTTACTGTAACAGAAGGCAGTTTGTTTGCTAAAAAGGCTGGAAAGAGTTTCAAGAATAAGTGTCTGCAGGGAACAGTGAAGCATGGAGGTTCTTTGCAACTTTGGGGCTGCATTTCAGCAAATAAAGTTGAGGATTTGGTCAGGATTAATGGTGTCCTCAATGCTGAGACATGCAAGACAGATAATTAGCCATTACGCAATACCATCGGAGAGGCATCTTATTGGCTCCAAATTTATTCTGTAGTAGGACAACGACCTCAAACATACAGCCAATGTTATTAAGAACTATCTCCATCAATAAGAAAGAACAAGGAGTTCTGTAAGTGATGATGTGGCCCCCTCTCAAAGTGCTGATGTCAACATCATTAAGTCTGTCTGGAGTAACATGAATGTAGTGAAGGATTTGTGCAAACTCACATCCACAGAAGATTTGTGGTTAGTACTCCAAGATGTTTGGAACAATCTCTGCTGCGTTAAGTCTACCTAGAAGAATTGAAGGCAATGGGAGGTCACGCCAAATATTAATTAGATTTTTTCAAATAAACAAAATGTAAAGTGAATGAACAAACAAATAACACTTCTATTATCTAAAGCTTTCTTACTGTGCAGCATTGTTTCCAGAAGGGCCTAAAACTTTTGCACAGTTCTGTATGTCTACCAACAGACACCTAAAAGACACCCATTGGGCTTCTGTGGGGCAAATGAAAGCCCATGGATATGTTTCATGCATGTAATGTGAGCTTTTATGCTGCATAGGGCAAATGAACATTGAGAATTAGGTGTGAAGGTTAGGGTTAATTTTACACTGTATACATTGCAGATATCCCTCCTGTAATTTCCACATGATATAGGCACATGTATATGTAGACCATAGGCTCCTAGGTTGAAAATAAAAAAAGATATATATTGCGCAGTGTACCTTTTCTCCCCCAGATGACTCTACACAAAATTCCTCAGCAGATTGTACTATTTTAGAAAGCTTAAAAGTATACCAGCCCGACAGGGGTTAAAAAGGACACTGTTTTTGGGCACCTATGGTAGTAAAAATGCCTTAAAACATTCTCTCTCTCTTATTATTCTGGCATTTGGCAAATATTAATAATTATGGTAATCCTAATTGGCCTAAACCGGGAAAGGTTTATTCTGATTTCATGTCAGATATTGAGGAAAACATGCATACGTGTCTCTTTATATAGTATATGTAAACTACTGGTTTCAGCTGTATATGATATTACATACATATTTATAATGTATATAGGATGTCACTTACATCTGTATGTGGTTTCTATAGCAATATATTGTTCTGGGAATATAGTAATTGCTGATTATTGGGCGAGGAACATTTTTCTACTCCGCAATACACAGCAGGCATCTTACACACAAACATTTGAGTCCCACCACTGTAAAAGTGTACATGATCTGAAGAACAGACAGTTTGGGCTCCCTCTATGGCAGCACATGTGCCTGCTGTAATTATATGTACTGGTCACACATCTTGCCATCTATGACTGAGTTTGTACCTGGCTCTGAGTTGGTATCGGAAAAAGAACCAATGAACTTTCCATATCTTTTGCCAATGGACTGGACATCAAAATACACATTTCCTAGAAAAAAAACAAAAAAAAAAAACCTGTTGAAATAGTGAATAAATCACCAACATAGACCAGTGCAAAGCCTTATAGGTGAAGGATTCCCTGGGATGAGGGTACACTAAGCATAGCCTCAGTATAAGAAGAGAACGGTGTCTCACGGTCACTGATGGAAGTGGTGGGCCATAGTATGCTATGCGGATAGGCCATCAATGTGTGATAAGAGGGGTCCAATCAATTTCATGGAGACCATATTTAATGTACTCTGACTGTAATTTCTATTTCTCATCATTGTTAATCCACATGCCTATATGTCAATCTCTATAAAGTATGTAGAATTCCAGGAAAATTGAAAAGTCTCTGTTTCTAGACTATGCATCTGGATATAGCCATGTACATGACCGCATTAATGACCAGGCGTGTTTAGGTCTTAAAGATTAATCCTATTTTTTTCATTTTTCTATTAATGTAGCTGTATGAGGGCTTTTTTGGGGGTTTAGTAGAATTTTAATGGCGCCATTTTGAAGTACATATATCTTTTTATCTAACTCTATTAGGAACAATTACATCAGCCATCATGTGCGGGGAACGATGCAGGCTCACAAGCTGAGCCCGCGTCCTTCCTCACACATGATGGCTGATGTAAGTCAATGACCCAACATATGACGTAAATAGACGCGATACGTCATGAAGCGGTTAAAGGGGTTGGCCAGGCTTAGGACGTCAGTCTGCTGAATGGCGATGCCATGTGGTGTGCATGCTGTCACGATTCCCTGGTATTCCTGGCGGTCACGAGATTGTGTTTATGTGATTTCCATACTTGGAATTATGTGCCAACTAGATGCATTCGGCTTCTGTCAGTGGATGAGAACTGAGAGAAACTGCATGAGACTAGTTGGCACGTAATTCCAAGTATGCAAATAGCATGCACACAGTCACGTGACCGCCTGCTCGCACCAAGAATACCGGGGAATCGGGACAACATGCACAGTGTGTATAGGAAGATGTCAATGCAAGAACTTGTAATATAGCTATGCGGTACAATGTGCACTGTAGAATAACGGAAAGGTATATTTTACTTCCATATACAAAGTATATCCCTCTGATTTCCTGTCATGTCAGTGGAGTGACAAGCAGGCTGCTGGGAAAAAAAAACATCTCACATGCTATACAGATGGTGTTAAAACAGCCAAGAAAAGTAATGAAATACTCCATGTAATTAAGCTACAAACTGAAATAAAAGTAAGAAAAGGAAATGTGATAAATATATTTACTAATACATTAAAAAAAAACACAAAAGATGCTTGTAATCATATTAAGCAATGGAGAAAAAGAAATATAGAGTCGGCTCACTTTTGTTACCTAAACAATGAAAGCAACCACAGGTGTCAGGGCATTATTTTGGGGGAGATGGAATAGTACATCATGGAGCTTTAAAAGGCTATTCCCATCTCCAAGCCCCCATCCCAATATATAGTAGGTGTAATTATAATAATATTAGTAAATACCTCCAATTAGAAATGTAGTATAGTTTTTCTGATTCTCTATG
Organism: Ranitomeya variabilis; assembly: GCF_051348905.1. NCBI lineage: Eukaryota > Metazoa > Chordata > Amphibia > Anura > Dendrobatidae > Ranitomeya > Ranitomeya variabilis. Next base: position 523,462,118 of record NC_135234.1, on the reverse strand, counting down.
TCTCTTTCCTCATGTGCAGGCATTGCAGGACCTTAGGTATCCATGGCTATGACCATTAGCAATTAACTGTCACTATATCAGTGGTCGTAACCATGGATACTTAAGGTCCTGAAATGCCTGCACATGAGTAAAGAGACATAGCGAATCAGAAAAACTATACTACATGTCTAATTGGAGGTATTTGCTAATATTCTTATTATTACACCTAGTACATATTGGGATAGGATTTTGAAGATGGGAGTACTCCTTTAAGTCAATACACATGGAACAGCAAATCATCCATATGGGCATGTAGGCTAAAGAAGGTTGAAAATAAAATGATACCTTGATATCTTATCTGTTTTGTCTTATTAACAAAAACATGGATTTGTCTGGAATATGTAAATGAGCTGTTATGGGGTAGACATAGATCTCCCTGAGAATCTGCCTCCAGAGCTCATTTTAAATTACACTGGTAACGCTGCTATTATTTAAAATAAGCTCTGAAGGCAGATTCTCTGGGACATCTATGTTCTGCCCATAGATCTTAACAGCTCATTTACATATTAAAAAAACTACAACAACCAACAACTTTTCTACTTTACTGCTCATGTTTTTGTCAGGTATGAAATTTACGAACTCTTACCTTGTGAGGTAGGGTAAGCATGGCCATTAGCAATGATCTGCTCTATGAAGGATAAGATCCGTGGAATGTGTTCAGTAACTCTCATATATATTGTGGGTGGGAGAACCTAGAGAAACACAAGAACATAGGTATGGATGTGACAAGGAGAAGGTGTTTCTGTAAAAACACATATGGAGGATACGAATAGGGAAGGCTGCCATGAAAATAAGAGATGAATCAAAAGTAGGATGGAATGACCCAGGCTGTGGTGGCCTTGGCCTTTCTGTCCCTATCTTACGGTACTTTAAGACGAGCAGATAATTGACGAATGTGCTCTTAAGAGTGATCAGTACCAATTTTTAACCTGTGTAAAACTGCCAACGATCACCCAATGAATGAGTGCAATGCTAGATCCTTGGGTGATCAGAAAGTTTATAACCGTGTACAGTTATGGTCAAGTTTCATCCTGAAAACGAGACAATTTTTGCATAATTTATTTTCATCCGAGTTTCATTTGTGTGCTATATGTGTACGATTTTTACATCTGTGTGACATCCGTTTTCATACATCGACACTAAAAATGTGCATTATAAAATACAGTTTCCTAGATTTACAATAGAAATATATCCGTAAAATTCAGTTGCCACTCGTATGATCCAATTTTTTTAGCACCCATAGAGCCTGTGCAGATTTGTCCAAAAACCTGAAGGGTTTCCCGATGCCAGCAAAGTGAATGAGAATCATGAAGCCTCAACCAATGTTGCTTATTTCTGACTTGGAGCAGGTGTAAATCTGCAGCATGTCCATTTTTTCTGCGTTTTTGTTGCAAATTTCACTAATAGTAATGAATGGGGAAAAATCTGCACCAAATACGCATGTAAAAATGCATAAAGAACACAGCAAAAACACGCCTGTTTTATGCAGCGTTTTTCCTGCCAAGAGATGTGGAAATGGTGCAGAAATTTCCGCACCAAATACTTAACGTGTGCGCACACAGCCTTACACTTGAATGTGTGAGTCTCCTCTGAGTGTTGGAAGAAAGTAGTGCATGCTATGATTATTTTTCTTATGGACAGTCGGACCAAGGGAAAAATCATTCCCCTGTACAGCCCTATTGAATAACATGGGTCAGTGAGCCGTCCAATCAAAAATCTGATAGCGCAAGTCCGATTTATAAGCTCGTCCGCATGAGCCCTTATGTGAAGACTCAATAACTTCTCCCAGTGATCCAGGAGCAATTTGGTGATTATTGGTGTCTAAGTGGCCTTAATGAATAAACATATAAACACTGTGAACGTTTAGACAAATCGAGCAGACGTAGAGATCAAAAATGTATATTTCTTAATTCTAATCGTTTAATGACTGATTTTTATTTACTAGAAGACATTTAAAATGTAGATTAGTCGCCGACCCAAAAACTACTACTGTATACTGTGCACTAATGGTATGGTATAATGTACATATGAGATGAGAGCCCCATCCCTAATGCTGAGATCATCAATTTCCTAAGGTATCTTATTCACCCTTTACCATACATCCTGGTCGGAAAGCTGTGTAACCGCACACATGGACCATATGCCCTGGCTACACAACAATGTAAGTGAATGTGACAATGGATAAAGTTACAACTGTGCAGTGCGTCCATTGTTCAGAAACCATGGCCATGATCCTGATGGAACTCTCTCGTGTCTGGTCAACTTTACCATCAGGTTCAGTTTGCATTATCATGTTTTTTTGGTGATATTATTATTTTTTATGATGAGGTCTATTGGGGAATCAGCAAATAGCCAGTGTGACACTCGGATTTCTGTAACAGATTTGCATTGTGATATTATGTGGATCCATTCATCGGGGCTAATCTGCTTGTAGACACATGGAATGGATTCAATAAGTTCGTAGCCTAGGGAATGACAAAAAGCGCACATAGGGCATTAACCAAAAGCATGCGGTATTATTGCATTTTTCTGCTAATCTTGAATAGCCTGCGATGGCACTATTCCAACTGCTGCTCTGCTGGTAGGATGGACCAACGTCGATATGTCCCAAGGGGAGGAATGCGGGTGTGCTACCCTGCTGATCAGGAATTCACATGATTCAGATGAATAGAAATAAATTGTAGTTTATTCCCAACGCCATTCTAGGTCAAACGGACCTCTTCCTCAGGGGAACCACAATAAAGAACCCCTGAAGAAGAGATCGACCTAGAAACACATTGGGAATAAACTACAATCTATTTCTATTAATCTGAATCTTGTGAATTCCTTACCAGTGCAGCACACCCACATTTCTCCCTTTGGTACATAATTTCAATAAATGACATATCATTGTTTTTTTTCTGTAACAATGATTTCTAATCCAACCTGAAAAAAAATAGTGCGCTAATGAAGACTTTCTATTGAAATGGTTTGTTGGTAGATTTCAAGTTGTTTTTGGCACAGAATACCTGTTGAAATCTGTATGAAATCCACAGTGTAAAGGTATTGTATGTATTAAGAATAGGCACCAAGAACAGGAAAGCCAAAGAATTAGATCTGCTCTGCATCTTTGGGTAACACACCTCTGCCATCACCAACCTCCGACGCGTGGTAAAGGGTTTAAAGGGATAGTAAAGCCCAGATTCATCATTGTGTTTGCACCAGTTTTTTTCGTCTCGTATTGTGTGTTTTGCGCCTTGTCCTTTGCTTGCACCCAATTCATTATTCTATTTGAGCCTCTTTTTCAATCTATTTTATACATAATTGCCTCTTTTGTTTTTTGTTTTTTCTTACTTTGTGGGCAAAGTTAAGCAACTCCAGATCTTTTTGTCTGATCCATCAATTCCAACTTTTTAAATGTTGCAAAATTTAGCGTCACTTCACTCCAGTCGCCCCCAGGTGTATTTTTGAGTTCAACAGTTTTTTTGGTGCAATTTGTGTGACTTTTGGCTCCAAAATGTAAACTTTGGGTTCCAGTTCAAGACAGGAAGAAAGCTCTTTTTTGACTCTGTCAAATTAATGAATTGCATGCGCCATTTTGATGAATTGGGGATCAAAAGACGGCAGCTAGTACTACAAGACACATAAGGAAAGTTACTTAAAAAATGCAAATGATGAATTAGGGCCTAAACCTATTAATTAATATTTAAGTTAAATAAGGATAGTTGCCCAAACTTTGGCCCTGATTAATCAAGGCCAGCGATTTTCTTGCTAGTCTTGTTGAGGGGACGTGCTGGAGTCAGACGCTCCTAATTCATGAAGACGGCTTTCAGAATCTGTCTCGACTGATGAGTGGTGTGAGCCTCTGTATGCCACGCCAGAAATTTTACTACAATCAGACTTGGAATGAGATTTCTGGTGTAGGGAATGCCACGAATTAGATGAATTATGGCATCACTCCCCCATCTCATCCCTGTTCCACCCTTTTCAGTGGAGCTGGGAGAAACTGGCATTAAGACAGCAAAAGTCACAAAATTTTGATGCAACTCCCGGTTGACCCAAAATTTGGAAAGTCTTCAAAGTTTTTACGACACTGTTTGGACATAAAATCTTTGATGAAGATTACAACACTGTTTTATTATCATACAGAAAATGCTGCAGACTCATAGTCTTGTAGAAATTCAGCAGCGTATAAAGGGTTAATTTTCTGATCAGTTACATTTAGTAGTTAACCTGCGGAACTTTGTAATCTTTGCAATCACACACAGGATGGAGAGGCAGAGTAGGGGGAACAGAGAAGATTTATTTCTATACAATTCCAATTTTTCAGCTTTATGAGAAAATACGGTAGGATACAAAAAAAGAGTTAGCGAGAAAGTGATGGGATATTTTTTAAATGTTTATGTTAGTGTTACTTAAAATAAATTACCGTAATAAAATCTTGGCATCCACTCGATCATCCTTACCTTCAAAGCCATCATATCTTGTTTAAACTCTTGTTCATATGTACGAGCCAAGGAAACTGGAGACAAGTTAAGCTGTTGGTAAAACAAAAGACAGGAATTTACTTATACATGGCCAAAGTAAACTGAAATTCAGAGTGGCCAATCCAATTGAGATGCCCCCATATACCGTGCATTAGTTATATGGGCACAATTACTTCATACACAGCAGATCTGCGGTGGAAATTCGTGCAGCTGTCCATGTCATCTGAAGGAAGTGTAGCAGAAACCCATGTACATGCTGGAGGGTTTTTTATTCGCAGAATTAATCTGTTGGGTGAAAATTCCCTTATAAAATGTATTCTGTGTTTAAAGGGAAAATATTTTTCAACTAGAAAATATTTTTCAAAGGATTCGGAGTGGCTTTAAAAAATAAAAAAGTAATACGCTTCCCTATAAAATCCCTGCAGCTCCTCTTTCAACGGCTATATAATACCTTCTGGTTTCTACTTCCTTGTCCCATTTTGTAACAACAGAAATCGCCAGAAATACCTTCTTAGCCAATCACTGGCCACAGCAGGGACGCATTTCAGCCAATGAATGGCTGATCAGGCATTTTGTTAGCACTTTTCTGTATGACAAAATGGAGCAGGGACGTAGAGACTAGTAGGGACCGGGTAAGTATCAGACCTGGAGTTACTGGAGACTGGTAGGAGGGAATGATATATGATACAAGCCTATTCCAAGGTGCTTTTCCTTATTCAAAGGATAAATAAAAATGTCATCCCCAAAGCTTCTAGTACACAGGATATGCCATAAATGTCTGATTAGAAATGACAGAAAAACGACTGGCACATTCAAACTAGTGTGAATAGGTGCATACCAGGAGCAGCTACCTCCATACACAAATATACAAAAAAGGTTGCACTCTATCGTGCCCAAGCATGTCTAATATGAAATACATGAAATATGAATAGCAAAATGGCTTTTGAACATTAGGAAAATATTTGAGAGACGCTTTGCACAGAATTTGCTGACAGAGGTGTCCACATTCACCCAGAAATACAGACATTGGCCTTCGGTAAGTGTTCACATTTGGACAGGGAGGTCAAGTACCCATCAGTTTAATGAGACCACCTTGACGATGGTTGATGGGCTCACACTATTTGATTAAATCAAATTCTGTGCAAAGCGTCTCTCAAATATTTTCCTAATGTTCAAAAGCCATTTTGCTATTCATATTTCATGTATTTCATATTAGACATGCTTTGGCACGATAGAGTGCAACCTTTTTTGTATATAAATGTCTGATTAATCAAGGTTAATCTCTGGGAGCCCTTGCTGGGACAACGAAGGTCCTACGAGAGGTGGCGGCATTGCTCCTGTAACTCCCAATGACTAGAATAGAGATACGCACATATACGATTTTCAGCAGGCAGCCAAAGCAACTCTGCCTGGGTATGCCGTAAATGTCTATGTTGGGGATGATTTTGACAGATTTATTACCCCTACAAGTAAAATTGACATATGACGTTCTGTTAAAGCAGAATCTGTCTAGTCAGTGCCATATTACAGAAATTTAAACCAATAATGAAATATACCTTCTAGATGTGAGAAATTCGATTCCCAGGACTGCAGCCCAGTGGCCTCATCAGTAGTCTGTGGCCACCAGAAGGGAGCCCTGCGAATTGTATCCTACCTTGGCACTTCTTTTGATTGGTTGGCCCCAAAATGAGGTTGTCATATAGGCGTGACAAAGGCATGACTTCAACTGGGCCTACTAATCAGGTTGATTCATAATACAGTAGTAGACGTTATGGTGAAGTAACAAGGCACATCCCAACTGGTGCAGTATGTACCAGGTCTACTCATGACCCACCTAGTGTCAGCTGAGCTAGACAGCTTGATGAGGAGGAACCTGGGTAGGTAACTCTGCATTTAATGCCTCATTAAGACGTTTTTTTTTTTTTCCTTGTATATGAAAAAAAATAGACTGATTTTACATCAGAGTGCTGGATAAGATTTTCATCAGTCTTTGGTCAGTGATCTGTTTTTACCATCAGTAAAAAAAAAGCAAAAAAAAATCGCTTAACTTCCAGCACCCATTACAATTTTAAAGCTGGAGAGCAAAAGGATTGCAACCATTACATCCACAAGATTTTCACAGAGCTAAAGACTTACATTGGTGATTTTAATAATGAGTCGGATCAAAAATTGGCTTCTCCAAAACTTTTTTGTGGACAGTTTGCAAAACAAACCATGGGCTTCATAGATTATAACGTGTAAGCATTTCATCAATGAAAAACATCTCAATGAGGTTCACACATTGTGTAGCTGGATGGTGTTTGTGATGAAGTTTAGAACTGCACCATTCACCTCCAAAAAAACTTCAGCAAATGCCTGTGTGTGATGTGTTCTTTGCTGTGAAGAATGATGATTCCTTAAAGAGTACCTAACAATATTTTTTTGCATCAGATGAGTTGAGGCCTACATCTGGAGCATTTAACTGATTCCTCAAGAAGTTGCTCTAAGGACGCTGCTCTGCAGGGAGACGTACTGAGCTTCTATGCATTGCTCAAGAGAATCTCTGCATGTCTACTCCACTTTGTGTACAGGCTCATACACTTGCACATTAGGTGGAGGTGACAAGGACCTGTCATTTGACAAAAACATGTATTTTGTTTTACCATGTCTAGATGCCACTTTTCCAAATTTAGCATTGTTTTTTTGTTGTTGTTTGCTCCTGTGCTTTTCTGTTACTGAGATATGCCCCCTCCTCCTTGTATGCAAATCTAGTCTTGTTAACTAAGGGGCTGCAATTGTCATGAAGACACCCACAAGGAATAGTTGAGAACCACATTCCCTTAAAGAGGTTGTCCACTACTTTTACATTAATAAACTATCCTTAGGATAGGTCATTAATGTCTGATCGGCCGGCGTCGGACACCCAGCACCCCCACCAATCAGCTGTTATCGGTGTCAGCAGTGGTGGCCGTCAGGGAATATTCACTTGATGATTTGCTCCATCTACTTGTAGTGGCTGGCACTTGGTACTGTACATCCACCTTCTATTGAAATCAATGGCAAGCGGATGTGTAGCACCCTGCGGCAGCCACTACAAGTAGACGGAGCAGTTCGGCACCGTCGCCAACACTGATAACAGCCGATTGGTGGGGGTGCTGGGTGCCGGGCCCTGGCCAATCAGACATTACTGACCTATCCTAAGGATAGGTCACCAATGTAAATGCAGTGGACAACCTCCTTAAATAAGAAGACTAGATTTACATAAAAGGAAGAGCGGCCATATCTCAGTAATCAGGACAAAAAACAACCACTATAGATTCAGGAGAACAGCAGAATTAGGAAAAGATAAAACAATTACATTTTATTGGCAAGTGCTCTAAACAAAAAGATTACATGACAGGTACACTTTATCTAACAAATGTCCCTTAAAGCACCACTCCAAGTTTTTTTATTCATTCCAGCACTGGCGTGGTGCTTCTAATCTAAATTCCCTGACCCTAGTATTATACTCACCAGGTGGTGTCTTACCGAAGCCACTCTGATCCCATGCCGCCATCCTGTGACCGCAACTACTGACTGCCCGGAAGTCAACAGGTAACAATCACAAGCTCTCAATACAAGTCTATAAGAGCCAGAACCAGGTTCTCATAGATTAAGGGCTTTCTCATCAGTACTTGTATGGCAGGTCACAATTATCTGGAGACCAACCGAGTGGTTTCTCCAAATGAAGTACATAATGCCACTTTTACTGACTAATTAATGCAGTCTCAACATTTTTCAAACTTTTATGGCAAGTGTTTATTACTTTGTTGAGCCCCTTTGACACTTATAACCTACGGCAACCGTGAGAGAAAGCCAGACGTCAGCTTCAAATTGTTCTTGTTTATTGCAAACCGCAGAAAATTGGTACATTTTGGTAATAAACGTCATTTTCTTTGGGGGTTGAATAATTTTTATTGAAACTGTATAAATCTACCTGTTGTCTCCTGTACCAAGTTACATTATACATTATAATTGATATGAGGTTCATTCTCAGTGACGGGGGGGAACTAATATTGTACAGTATATATCATACACAATTTGCTACCTTAACCCCTTACAGACATATGGCGCACTGGTACGTTTTATGCCAGCTCCCCGACTTTGATGCGCATGTTTCCTGGAAGTTGAAGGCTGATTTAATCAGCCCTCATGTGCCTTTAACAGCTGCGGGTGGAGACTGTTAACCTGTTATAACCCCACTGTCAATATAAAACAGTGGCATTTAACATACGCCAGCAGGGGCTGCGTCATCCCACGCTCTCATCTGTGCCTGTGACCTGATCACGTGGCATCGATGGGTTGTCATTACAGCCTGTCATTATGATCCTCCCGTGAAAGCCAGCCAATGGGTGGCATTCATAGATCGTGATTTTCTCTATACATAGCATTGAAGGTGCACTGCTATGTATATCACAAAGCTTCAAATCCCCATAAGGGGACGATCACATACAGAGAAAAATGACAACAACAAAAAAAAAAAAAGTTCATATCACCCCCTTTTGTCCCATTAAAAAATAAAACAAATAAAAAATACACAATTTGGTATTGCTACATTCGTAAAAGCCCAATCTATAAAAATATAAAATAAATGAATCCGATCAATAAACAGCGTAACAAAAAAATGTTTTAAAAGTCAGAATTAAATATTTTGGCTGCCACAACATAGCAATAAAATACAATCTGAATAAGGATGTTTCAGGGCGCTTCCTTCACAGGATCCTTAACCCAATTGAGAATAATAAAACAAGATACTTGGTACATCACATGGTAAAATTAATAGTGTCAAAAACACGCCTTCACATGGTTATGTGGACCAAAAAAATAACAAAGTTACAGAAGGGGAGGAAACAACAAAAACTGAAAAACAGAAACTAGCACTGTCAGAAAGGGGTTAAAGAAGCCCGGGACACAGGGCATAAGAATACAGTAGACACAGCGGGTTTTCAATAAAAGCAGGAAACTGACTAAAAAGGAGGTGTTCACAGGGGTGCAACAAGTAGCAATGTGGCCATAGGACAAAACCTTGAAGGAGGCCTCACTTTGCAATTGTCACCATCAATGGCTCACATTTCCGAAAACTTTCATGCGATAACTTATCACCCCAACTTGGGATAAGAAGCATAAGCAGCTATGTCGGCCACAACTGGAATCCTTTACTGACTACACACAGCTCCCTCCGCACAAATATAATAATAATAATAATAATAATCTTTATTTATATAGCGCCAACATATTCCGCAGCGCTTTACAGTTTAACAGTTTCAAACACAACAGTCATAGGTAACAATGTTAACAATACAGCAATAAAGCAAAATAAGACGACCCTGCTCGTGAGAGCTTACAATCTACAATGAGGTGGGGGAGATACAAAGCACAGGTGTGTATTTACAATGATGTATTTACAATGATGGTCCAGCCATCTTCAGGGGGTGGGGGGTAGGTGAGATAGTGAATGGGCTACACACACACAAACATAAAATGACTGATTAGGGAACGCGATAGGCCGCTCTGAACAAATGAGTTTTGAGTGAGCGCCTAAAGCTATGCAAGTTGTGGATGGTCCTAATATCTTGGGGTAGAGCATTCCAGAGGATTGGCGCAGCACGGGAGAAGTCTTGGAGTCGGGAGTGGGAGGTACGGATTAGTGCAGAGGTTAGTCGAAAGTCGTTTGCAGAGCGCAGAGGTCGGTTAGGCCGATAGACAGAAATGAGGGAGGAGATGTAAGGGGGTGCCGCACTGTGGAGAGCTTTGTGGGTGAGAACAAGTACTTTGAATTGTATCCTGTAATGAATGGGCAGCCAGTGTAATGACTGGCGAAGAGCGGACACGTCCGAGTAACGATTAGCCAGATGGACGACCCTGGCTGCTGCATTAAGGATAGACTGGAGAGGGGAAAGTCGCGTGAGGGGGAGGCCAATTAAAAGAGAGTTACAGTAGTCCAGACGGGAGTGGATTAGGGCGACAGTGAGAGTTTTTGTTGTCTCCATGGTGAGAAAAGGGCGGATTCTAGAGATGTTCTTTAGGTGTAAGCGGCACGAGCGGGCAAGAGATTGTATGTGGGAGGTGAAGGAGAGATCGGAGTCAAACATGACACCCAGACAGCGTGCCTGCTGCCGGGGTGTTATTATGGTGCCACCCACGGAGAGGGAAATGTCAGATTTAGGGAGGTTAGTAGAAGGCGGGAGCAGAAGAAGTTCAGTTTTGGAGAGGTTGAGCTTCAGATAGAGAGCGGACATGATGTTAGAGACTGCAGACAGACAGTCAGTGGCGTTCTGTAGTACAGCGGGGGTAAGGTCAGGGGCTGATGTGTATAGTTGTGTGTCATCAGCATAAAGATGGTACTGAAAGCCAAATCTGCTGATGGTCTGTCCAATTGGGGCCGTGTAGAGGGAGAAGAGAAGGGGGCCAAGGACTGAGCCCTGAGGTACCCCGACAGTGAGAGGAAGAGGAGATGAAGTGGAGCCGGAGAACAGAACACTGAAGGAGCGTTCAGAAAGATAGGAAGAGAACCAGGAGAGAGCAGTGTTCTTAATGCCTAGTGACTGGAGCCTAGAGAGTAGGAGAGGGTGGTCAACAGTGTCGAAAGCTGCAGAAAGATCGAGGAGAATGAGCAGAGAGTGGTCACCGTTACATTTTGCTGTCAGAAGGTCATTGGTCACCTTGATGAGTGCAGTTTCTGTTGAATGTAGGGGGCGGAACCCGGACTGTGAAGGGTCTAGGAGGGAATGAGTGGAGAGGTAACGGGTAAGGCGGGAGTAGACTAGGCGCTCCAGGAGTTTTGAGATGAAGGGTAGATTGGAGACCGGTCTGTAGTTGTTTGCACATGATGGGTCAAGGGTGAGTTTTTTTAGTAATGGAGTAATGATAGAGTGTTTGAAGGAGGAGGGGAAAATGCCAGAGGAGAGGGAGAGATTAAAGATTGCAGTTAGGTGAGTTGTGACGACTGGAGAGAGAGACTGGAGGAGGTGTGAGGGAATGGGGTCGGTGGTGCATGTAGTCGGACGAGAAGAGGAGAGGAGCTTGGAGACTTCTTCTTCTGTGATGGGATCGAATGTGGAGAGTGAGCCAGGGGAGATGCAGGGAGGAATGGGAGTCATTGCACTTGGTGTCTGGGAGCGGATTTCCTGACGGATGTTATCTATTTTCTCTATAAAGTGGGAGGCCAGGTCATCAGCACAAATGTCTGTGATAGGGTCTTGTGCTTTTGGCCTGAGGAGGGAGTGAAATGTGTCAAAAAGTTTCTTGGGGTTGTTGGATAGTGAGGAGATCAGGGTGGTGAAGTAGGTCTGTTTGGCAAGGTGAAGGGCAGAGTTATAGGTCCTTAACATAAATTTGAAGTGCAAGAAGTCTTCTGGGGTGCGAGTTTTCCTCCATAAGCGTTCAGCACACCTGGAGCATCGCTGGAGGAATCGGGTTTGCGATGTGAGCCAGGGCTGTTTCACTCTGTGTTTGGAGGTTCTGAAGGTGGGGGGAGCTACTTGGTCTAGGGTGCTTCTAAGAGTGTCATTGAAGTAATGTACAGCCAGATCAGGACAGGGACAAGAGGAGATTGGGGACAGTGATGAGTGTAAGGAGTCTGAAAGTGTGTGAGGATTAATAGCATGTAGATTTCTGAATGTGTGGTAGGTAGGAGAGTGCTGGGGTGGGCGAGGAATTGTGAGTGTGAAGGAGAGAATGTTGTGGTCAGAGAGGGGAAGTGGTGAGTTATCTAGGTGGGGAATTGAACAGAGCCGGACAAAGACCAGGTCCAGGGTGTTACCGTCTTTGTGTGTTTCAGAGGTTGAGAGCTGTGAGAGGCCGAGAGAAGTGGTTAGTGATAGAAGCTGGGATGCAGATGTGGACGTGGGGCTGTTAATGGGAATGTTGAAGTCTCCCAGGATAAGGGTTGGTAATTCTGAGGACATGAAGTGCGGCAGCCAGGCTGAGAAGTCGTCCAGGAAGTGGGTAGGTGAGCCTGGGGGCCGGTATATGACCGCTACTCTGAGGGAGAGGGGACGGAAGAGCCTGACGGTGTGGACCTCAAAAGAAGGGAATGAAAGTGAAACAACTGGGGGTATAACCTGGAACGTGCATTGGGGGGACAAGAGTATGCCGACTCCACCACCAGGTCTGTTAGTGGGTCTTGGGGAATGGGAGAATTGTAAGCCACCATGGGAAATGGCAGCAGGGGAGACAGTGTCAGAGTCCTGGATCCAGGTTTCAGTGAGGGCCAACAGATTCAGATATACAACAAATATGTATGCCACCAGCAACCTACACAACCGGAGCACTGTTTCGGGCAACTAGGTGGTCTTAAAAATTCCAACCCAAATGTGTTTAGTCAAAGGTACCATCTCTTTAAGAGAACCATGCACTGGCAACTTGGAACAGCAGTAACACCACAAAGTACTGGCAGAGATCCACATACAGGGTTATTTCCAGACAATACCACCTTTAAATATATTGAGACATAAGAAGTAGTGATGAGCGAACGTGCTCAGATACGGTGTTATCCGAACATGCGCAGGTGCTAACCGAGTGTCTTCTGCATGCTCGAATAATATGTTCGAATCCCCGTGGCTACATGTCTCTCGGCTGTTAGGCAATTGTTGCATGTGTTGCGAATGTCTAGCAAACGGGCCATCCATGCATGTACAACTCCGGTGGGGTAAAATAAAAAATAAAAAAATCTACAGAGCTTAAAGAACGGAGACAATTTATTTGAATCTCTTTTTTCAAATGACTTCCAGGCTCCATTAGTATGCAAGGGTGTTCCTCCTTATTACCACCAACTTAGTTCCACACATGGAGACCGTACAGCTGGGTCTGACTCAGGCGCGCCCGCTCTCCACACACACTACGCAGGCGCACAGCTTCCCTCCCTAGGCGTGCAGTTGCAGCAGAGCGACACACACACTCCTACATGTCAGCCTCCATTTACCGGCCACTGTTAACAAGCGCTTTTACTACGCATGCGCGGGCTATGACGGACACGCTCCTGCATGCTGGCCCCCATGCCTCAACCACGGGTTATTAGCGCTTCACTGCGCATACCCGGAAGTTACATCAGACGCTACCAGCATAAAATCACTGGCCACATCCACCGCTGCACACTGCATCACCAATGAGACGGACACAGCGCTCCTGGACCCCTACAGTTTCCGGTAACTACTTGGGTTTTTACAGATCCCTAATCCTCCCTCCTACTTTATCTATATACTTAAAAATACTCTTTATCTTTCACAGCCCTCTCCGGACTGCTTTTCTGCTTGGTGCACTCTACCTCTTACTAAAAGGTCAGTGCCTCAGGTCATAGAATGTATTGTATATGCTCAAGATGCAGGGTACATCCATATCACTATTCTATAGGGGTCAGGGGATGATTATTACTCCCTGAGTTTGCCATTGTCTTTTTCGAATTAATACTTTGCATAGGTGGGTTTTATGTCGATCCTGTTATCCATATACTAGGCTGCCATGATCTCCTCCCCCATTTCTATATACCACAACGATAGTTATAAGATAAATATAATGGTAGGAATTTGGTTATTAGGTATAAACATGTATTAATATTGCGACTGGGACATATCTGGCACCCCCCCTTCCCAGGTTCCTCTTGCTTCTCCTGTTTCCTAAGGATCTGTATTTCCAGGGACACCCTACAAGGTCCCTCCATTGAGGCGTTCTAGTTAGCACTACATTTTGTATATATTGGGTTGTAAATTAATACATGTATTAAGTTCTGATTGTATGTTTTGATGTTAATATGTAAATACTTTGTCAATTGTGTCACATATAGATACGTGTACAGCACACTTATACTATGTACTTATGTTGTGTATTTATTTTTTCAGTGTGGTTTTGACAAAGACCAGCCTTGCTCGAAACGTTAACCCTAACTCAAAGTATCCGTCATTTTTTCTTACACTAATGAGCACTTGGTGATGACTGTACTAATAAAAAGTATAATTTTTGCATAGAACCTTCAAGTTTAATGTGTGTGGCTGTTTTTCCATAAACATCGTAAGAAGATGGGAGGCCCCAGACCGCGATGCCCATCGTACCGGGACCGCCCCTGGGTGAGTATAATATAACCTCTTTTTCTCATCTTTCAGGATACATCGGAGGCTTATCTACAGCATTACAGAATGCTGTAGATAAGCCCCTGATGCTGGTGGGCTTAGCTCATCTTCAATTTTAAGCGTGACAGGTTCCCTTTAAGGCACAGCTACCTAATTCATTAAGAGACATGTGACACTTACAGAGAACCTGTCAACATGATTTTGTCATGTAAAGACATGGCTGTAATGGCGCTGCACGGGCTGGTGCACATGACAAATATACTCATTTGAGTAATATCGTGGTTTTCACTGATAGCACTTATACATATGATATTCAATGTGGCTGGGCACATGTCCGATTTTTCCTCAGATCTAATGGTCTGTGATAAAAATGGAGACGTCATCTCGTGATCCAAGTGTTGGGAAAAATCAGCAATGCGTTTATGAGTCCATGAAAAAAATCGGACAGCACTCAGAGTGCGGTCTGATTTTCACAGACTGACAGAATGGAGAGTGTGGAGAAGCTTTTTTTTTCTCTCCAAGGCTGAGAAAAACTGATACCACTCTGATCAAACTCTGCTCAAAGTTTTTTTGTTGAATGTGGAGAAATTGGTTGTGTGAACCCAGGTACAGACTGGGGCTGAAATCCAGTCCTGGCATTTGAAATCACACAGGCCCATGCTGTCCCCGTCCCCATGAACCAGATGGGATATATTACTAATATTACCCTGGATGGAGGAAAGGAAGATTTTCTACAAGACTAATATGTCTGATGATACCCGTGGCCTGCTGGGGTAAGTGATGGAGTCAGCGACTTTGTGCTCTGTCACAACTCTTAACAGTATGAGTGTCTTGCGAACACCGATTCTGTTAACGTAGCAGACAAGGCAGCCCATGACCAGACAGGCCCTTGATGCCTTTGGTCAGGAAATCCCCTTTATTGTTCTTTAATCAAATTTTCTGCAAATTAGATGTTGGTGCAGGACCGCACAGGGGTCTTCTTCCGGTCTTTGAATGACAGGTCACTGCCTACCTTCTCCTCATTCAGAGACCAGAGGCAGGTAGAAATCTGAGTATGTTTGCATGTAAGTATTCATGGACGTTCATTGTTCCGATCAAAATTGATCATTCATTTTTTTTTAACTTATACGTATTTCAAATTATTTTTTGTTTGTTACTGTTATAATATTTGTAACAATTATTTTTTTTACTACACTTTTATTTGTTCCCACTATTAGGGAAGGTATAAAGTCCTGCATTTTCATTATTTCTTACAACGATCCTAAGATATGTGCACCCCGCATCTTTTTGAGGCAAATTCTGCCTGGAACGCGCTCAATAAATGTTAAACATAATGAACCTACACACAGCAATGTCAAAACGACTTGCTGTGCATACATTGCCTTTTTTAACTTCTTTTCAGACTTCGAAGCCCATGAAACTGCTTAAAGATCTGACATAACCATTCTTCAGGCAGATTCCGCTTGGAAGCCACCACTATTTTAAATATAAATTGTAAAAAAAAAAGACACATGGCAAAAAATATGAATCAGGAAAAACGCCACTGGCATTTTCCTGAAGCTTCTTCTGCTTCCTGAAGCTTCTATAAGACACCTTGTGCACATAGGATAATAGTAAAGGATACAGCTTCATGGACATAAAATCTTCATCTTTACTTGTGAGAATATACAGTGGATACAGAAAGTATTCAGACCCCTTTAAATTTTTCACTCTGTTTCATTGCAGCCATTTGGTAAATTCAAAAAAGTTCATTTTTTCACATTAATGTACACTCTGCACCCCATCTTGACTGAAAAAAACAAAAATGTAGACATTTTTGCAAATTTAATAATGAAAACCTGAAATATCACATGGTCATAAGTATTCAGACCCTTTGATCAGCCACTCATATTTAAGTCACACGCTGTTCATTTCCTTGTGATCCTCCTTGAGATGGTCCTACTCTTTCATTGGAGTCCAGCTGTGTTTAATTAAACTGATAGTACTTGATTTGGAAAGCACACACCTGTCTATATAAGACCTCACAACTCACAGTGCATGTCAGGCTGAATGAGAATCATGAGGTCGCCAAGGAGCTCGGAGACAGAACTGTGGCAATGCACAGATCTGACCAAGGTTACAACAGAATTTCTGCAGTACTCAAAATTCCTAAGAGCACAGTGGCCTCCATAATACTTAAATGGAGGAAGTTTGGGACCACCAGAAGTCTTCCTAGACCTGGCCGTCCAGCCAAACGTGAGCAATCGTGGGAGAAGAGCCTTGGTGAGAGAGGTAAAGAAGAACCCCAAGATCACTGTGGGTGAGCTCCAGAGATGCAGTAGGGAGATGGGAGAAAGTTCCACAAAGTCATCTATCACTGCAGCCCTCCACCAGTCAGGCCTTTATGGCAGAGTGGCCCGATGAAAGCCTCTCCTCAGTGCAAGACATATGAAAGCCCTCATAGAGTTTGCTAAAAAAGACATGAAGAACTCCCAGACTATGAGAAATAAGATTGTCTGGTCTGATGAGATGAAGATAGATCTTTTTGGTGATAATTCTAAGCGACGCAGTTCACTTATAGTTTGTGCCTGCCTTTTTCCTTTTTTTTTTTCACCCCCCCCCTTGTGCCAGCCCCGTGCGCACATCCAGCAGCTGTCGAACTTTGATAAAGTGACGCTGTTCACTTATCAGAGCTCGTGCCTGCCGTTTTCCTTTTTTTTCAGCCCCCCCATGCAACACCTCCTTACTCACATCCAGTAGCCGCCGAACTTTGATAAGAGACGCAGTTCACTCATCAGAGCTCGTGCCTGCAGTTTTACACTTTTCTTTTCAAGGCATTTTTTTCTCCCTACTTGATTTTTTTCTTTTAGCTTTTTTTCAGACAAGTTTGCACCAAGCACTATTACCCCCGGCACATACACAGTTATAAATAAAGTACACACAAGCACCATACTCGTAAAAAATATGTCCCACCCGTCCCATTCGTCCCAACAGCGCTATTGAGTGGAGGAGGCATATGCTTTCCTCGCCTCCGACGCTGATAGCGAGGGAGAGGATCCCACATTTCTTTACTTTTCGGATTCTTCATCCTCATCCTCTTCCTCCTCGGGTCCTGCAGAACTGCCACGCAGATGTCCCAGGGCAGGAGATGAGGCAGCACCCAGTCCTGAAGATGAACCAGTGCACCCCACTGTGGACCCCGAATGGAACTCGCCCCCCGAAAGTTACGAGCCACTGATTCCTGATTTTGTGGCAGAATCCGGAATCAAGTTTGACACCACCGGCCTCACAGAAATAGACTTTTTCAAAGTCTTTTTCTCTGAGGATTTTGTTAACCTCATAGTGGGCCAAACTAATTTGTACACTCGTCAATTTTTGGCACAAAACACCGGTTCATCATATTCTAACTGGTCTCCTGTAGACGCAGTTGAAATGATGCAGATTTGGGGTCTGGTCCTTTATATGGGGATCCTGAAGAAGCCAGAACTTCAGCAATATTGGAGGGTTGATATTTTATACAACACTCCAGTGTTCCGAATGGTCATAGCCCGGACGCGTTTTGAGGCCATCAACAAATTCCTGAATTATACTGATAATGCACAGTGTCCCCCACGAGATGACCCCAACTTTGACCGTCTGTTCAAAGTTCGGCCGGTCATCGAACACTTCAACAAAAAGTTTGCTGAATTGTATGTGCCCCAAAGGGACATCTGCGTGGATAAGTCCTTAGTTCATTTTAAGGGAAGGCTCGAATTTCATCAGTACCTGCCCAGCAAGAGGGCCAGGTACGGAATTAAACTCTATAAGCTGTGTGAGAGTACCTCAGGGTACACCCACAGGTTTAGAGTGTACGAAGGAAAGGACACCAGAACTGAACCCCCTGAATGTCCCCCTGTCCTGGGAGTGAGTGGGAAAATTGTGTGGGATTTGGTGCACCCACTGCTGGGTAAAGGTTATCACCTCTACATCTATAACTTTTATACCAGCATCCCACTCTTCAAACCACTCTCTGCGTGAGGTACCGCAGCTTGCGTTACTGTCGCAAAAAGCAGAGAGGCCTCCCAAAAACGCTACTTGGGCAGATGCCCAGAAGGGGTGACAGCAGAGCCCAATGTAGCGACAACCTGCTAGTGGTCAAGTACAAGGACAAGAGGGATGTCCTTCTCTTGACCACCATACATGGTGATGGCAGCGCCCTCAGCACTGTACGAGGTACCTCTACACAGGTCAGCAAACCGGACTGTACTGGTGTACCTCAAAAACATGGGAGGCGTTGATCTCTCCGATCAACTCCTCCAACCGTACAGTTCTTTCAGAAAGACTAAGGTGTGGTACAGAAAGCTGGCCCTGCACATCGTACATATGGCAATGCTCAACGCTTTGCTGCTATCACGATGTGCAAGCCACACCGATATGTCGTACCTTCATCTCCAGGAGGCAGTGGTTAAGGCCCTGATATTTGGCACTCAGGAAGGAGCGGGCCCCAGTACTTCCGGAACTGAAGATGCTCGTATTGTACCAGGTCAGCATTTCCCGGGGGTGTTTCCACCAACTGAAAGAAAAGGTAAGCCGCAAAAAAGGTGCCGAGTGTTTTAAAAAAGGGGAATACGCAAGGACTCCACTTATCAATGCGACACCTACCTCGACAAACCTGGCCTGTGTATGAATGATTGCTTCAAATTGTACCACACCTTTATGCACTACTAATTTACTTAGATTTACAGGAAACAGTAGATTAGTTCCAAAAAGGGGCACATTTAGATAAGTTCCTTGGGGGTCTAGTTTCCAAAATGATGTCACTTGTAGTTTTTTTACTGTTTAGGTGTGATGCCCCAGGGTCCTGGTTGTCACAGTGGCATTGCTTTCCTCACGGGGAGAGTGATGTCACGCTTGGAAGCGATGGAGGATTCCTTTTTGACAGGTAATCAGCACATACAACATCGTTCTGACTCCAGGCCAGAAGGGGGAGCTCTACACTCGACTTAAGGGGAGCTGCTCTCTCTGGTTGGGAGGAAGAGTTAGTTGCCAGGCAGTTGGGAAGAATTAGTCAGTTGGTGCCGGACAGCAGACTGGAGCAGTCTGAGGCCGAAGGAAGGGTGAGGATACAAACAAAAAAAACCAAGTGCATCATGAACGTCATAAGGTGGGAATGCTAAGTAGCCAACCACCTGGCGTAGCTTAATTCGAACTCCATAGATACTTTAGAATGAAGAGAAAATAGTGGAGTCAACTCGAATTTATAGAATATAATAAAATACAACTTTTATTTAGACAATATTAAAAACAGTACAAACAATGAAAAATCAAGTATATTCAGGAAAAAGCAGTAACAGGCAAGGTGCGCACATATATGTTGCTATTGGTGAGGCATGAGCTTGTCACAGTAATAGGTAATACAGGCAAGTAATACTGTGGAATACTAAGCTCAACAACGAAGGCATATAGAGAGACTGGTTTAGTATGACTCTGACAGGTGCAGAGCCGACATTATAATGAAGCCTCACCAGGACATAAAGTAGGGGAGAAATACGGCAAAGCTTACCACAATGTGCGCAGCAGACCTGTATATGATGGTGGATGACCCGACGCGCGTTTCGTGTCCACGCTGGACACTTCCTCAAGGGGTATATTCTGCACATATGGGCAAGGACCTTAAATTGCCATGGCGACACATCACGTGATGTGTTTTTCACCAGTCTCTCTATATGCCTTCGTTGTTGAGCTTAGTATTCCACAGTATTACTTGCCTGTATTACCTATTACTGTGACAAGCTCATGCCTCACCAATAGCAACATATATGTGCGCACCTTGCCTGTTACTGCTTTTTCCTGAATATACTTGATTTTTCATTGTTTGTACTGTTTTTAATATTGTCTAAATAAAAGTTGTATTTTATTATATTCTATAAATTCGAGTTGACTCCACTATTTTCTCTTCATTCTAAAGTATCTATGGAGTTCGAATTAAGCTACACCAGGTGGTTGGCTACTTAGCATTCCCACCTTATGACGTTCATGATGCACTTGGGTTTTTTTGTTTGTATATTCATCGTTTCTGTATTCTTTACAGTGTCTCCCAATCTTTTTATGGATTTTCGGGCTCGTGACCGCACATGGCGCGCCCAACTTAACGATACTTTTCAGGATAGCAGTTCTACGACTATAGATGGGCACAATAGTAATGTACAAGAGACCATTTATAAGTTCAAGGATCTTTTGAAAAAAAGAACCCGCATCTGGTGGAACCATGCCTACCTAGAGAAGTATTTGCAAAAAGAACTTATCCCTCGTGGATTGCGGGTTCAGGTGTTTCCAGCCTTCCCTATATATGACGATGATTTTAAAGATAAATGGGAGGAACTGGTTAACACCTGCTCAAAGGGGTTCTTAGAACTTCTAAAAAACATGAATCAAGGCTCACTAGAATCTCTTGAAGCTGATATTGACAACTTACAAACTATATTACAGAAAGAGATGACGGGCGATGCCTTGAAAAAACTGAACGAGGATATTGATGTGGAACTTCAAAAATGGGTCAGTGATATTCAAACTACTAAAAATAAAAAGTTTCAAAGAGACACTCAAGACAAACTGACGGGCAGAGTATACAGGTGGCGCAACCCAAATGAGCGCTCCCGCCAACAGTACAGAAATCAATCTCGATCTAGATCAAGATCTGCTTCAATTAAATCTAATAGATCTTATGACGATGACATTCAACCACAGTCATCAGTATCTGGTGGCCAGCCCTCCTTTGATCAAATCAACAAACGAATAACTACGAGACAATCTACTAAAACTAAAAATAAGGATGTCGGAGCTAAGTCTGCCTCTGGTGGTGCCCGGGGGGGACTTCAGGTACTTAACCTTTCGACTCATGTTCTTACTGATATACAGCTCCAAGTGCTTGAAAAGGGTTTGACATTCTCTCCTACTAACTCCTTTGATTATTTTTCAGCACTAAAAGACCTTAATTTATTTTCTCGCAAGCTGTTACTGAGAAAACTCCATACTAAGAAACAATTGGCGGAACCACTGGATGAAATCGAGAGGGAGGTACTTCAAAATTTAGAAGATCTCCTTGACGAACAGGCCTCTTCTGACCGAGGTAGGTTTCCATCCACAACTCGTCCCAGATCACAGAGGTTCCCTCCCCTGTCCTTGAGTCCAGCGATAGAAATATTTACCAAATTAGTCAGTGATGATTTTAAAAAACTATCCTCTAGACGTAGATTTGATAACCTTACTGCGGCACAACGCCGTGCTATCGCTGAACTACAATCACTACCTGATGTGATTTTTAAAAGAGCGGACAAGGGAGGGAACATCGTGATCTGGCCGACTATACTTTATGAAAAAGAGGCCTTTCGTCAATTGAGAGACCCTTTGACATATATGAAATTATCATTTAATCCTACTACCTCCTTCTCGCTTAAACTCCAGCGTATTCTATTCTCCGCCTATGAAAAGAACATAATTACAAAGGAGGTTTTTGATGGTCTAATGGTTAAGTTTCCCAAAGCACCCACTTTTTATCTTCTTCCTAAAGTCCACAAGGATGCCCTCAACCCACCAGGACGCCCCATCGTGTCGGGGATGGAAGGTCTTTGTGACCCTATTTGTAAATTTATAGAATTCTACTTAAAACCACTTGTAGTACTATTACCATCATTTGTCCGCGACACGACGGACGTCCTGGCACGCGTTGATGGCATCCTTGTGGATGAAAATACTATTCTAGTAACAGCGGATGTAGAATCCTTATACACCTGCATTAACCACGACAACGGATTAGATGCGATTCGGTTCTTTCTGGGGACCTCCGACCTGGACGGCGCAATGGTGGAACTTATCTTCGAGCTTCTGCACTTTGTCCTTACCCACAATTTTTTCATCTTTAAAGATCAATTTTATTTGCAGAGGCGCGGCACGGCCATGGGCGCGGCCTGTGCGCCTTCGTATGCTAATCTCTTCCTAGGTCACTGGGAGAGATCCGTGTTTGGCGACGGGGGCGCACAGGCTGCCTCCCATGTGCTGTGCTGGCTCCGTTATATTGACGACGTGATGTTTTTGTGGGACGGGACGGTGCGGGAGCTCGGGGATTTCATGGCGACTCTGAACGACAATAGACTTAACATCAAACTCACATATACTTTTGATACTGTTAGTGTCGACTTTCTGGACATTTCATTATCAGTCGATGCCAATAGATTGGTGCAGACTGATGTGTACAGAAAGCCGACATCAGTTAATTCACTTATACATGCCAGTTCATCCCATAACCCCTCCACCATTAGCGCCGTTCCGGTCGGACAGTTCCTCAGGATGAAGAGAATATGCTCTACTAACGACCGGTTTGAGAAACAAGCAGCAGACCTCAAAATCCGTTTTTCTAATTGTGGTTATAGTAACAGATGTATAAGGAAAGGTTACAGCAGAGCGAAAAGAACCCCACGGAGTGACTTGCTGTATCCTAGAGAAAATATGATGAAAAAAGAAAAAGATAATCAAAAGATCCGCTTCATTGCAACGTACAATCACGAATGGAAGAACATGCGTGATATTCTAACAAAACATTGGGCTGTCTTGGGCGCTGAACCTTCCCTGGGCCCATCCATTGGCGATTTTCCGTCCATGACATCAAGACGATCCAAAAATCTTAATGATTTACTTGTTAACAGTCACTACGTTCCAAAAATTGCCAATCCTTTTAGTAACAGAGAACCGACAGTAGGCTGTTTTTCCTGCGGCCACTGTCTTGCCTGCGCGAATGTCCTGCGGTGCTCTACATTTCAATCATCAGACGGTTCAAAGCAATACACAATACGACAGCGTATATCATGTGGCAGTACCAACGTAATTTATTACGCCACATGTGGCTGCTCCATGATATACGTTGGTCTTACTTCGAGAGAACTCAGAATCAGAGTACGTGAGCACGTGCGGGACATTTGCGCGGCCAAGACAGTGGTCGATCTCTCTGAACTTAAATCCATCCCTCGTCACTTTAAAGTTTATCATAAATGTGACCCAACATCATTTAAAGTTAGAGGGATTGAAGCTATCCATCTTGGGATTCGCGGTGGAAATTATAAAAAAATCTTAGCGCAAAAAGAATCCAGATGGATCGTAGTTCTCGATACACTGGCCCCTAAAGGTCTTAATGAGTCTTTTACTTTTGTCCCATTTTTGTAATTTTGTTCCACATTATTATCCTGCCTTTTTCCCTGTGCCCTAATATTACCTTATATATATATTTTTTTCTAGATGGTTTAAAATGCGTTCTTCTTGTTTTTATCATGTTTTTAACTTTATTTATCTTTTATTTTTATTCAGTGATTGTTTAATATGGCCAAGAACCTTATGCAGTACTTCTTTCATCATTCCATCATCGTATTATGGAGTTCATACAGCGCTTCTGACATCTTTTACACTGTGTCATTTTTAAGCACCTATTAATATTATGACTAGATGTATATGCTTTATGCTTATAATGTGACTTTGTCTTTGGTCTTCTGACATGTAATTAATACGCTATGTATATATATATCGATCTGACTTTTTGTGCTGCTTATAGTGATGCTGCCAATATCTTATTTGCTGTATACGTTATACGCCTCCAAATTCACAGGCGGTTGTGCGCATCCGTGGTGCCGTCCCCGGGCTCAGCATAGCAGCGGGCGTCTCCATGGTTTCCTTCGCTTGCTTGCGCATGCGCTGTGATTCCAGACGCCTTGTTGCTGTGCCGACATCCGGGATCCACACTGCGCATGCGCCATTACTACCGCAATGTGATTGGTGAAAAACACATCACGTGATGTGTCGCCATGGCAATTTAAGGTCCTTGCCCATATGTGCAGAATATACCCCTTGAGGAAGTGTCCAGCGTGGACACGAAACGCGCGTCGGGTCATCCACCATCATATACAGGTCTGCTGCGCACATTGTGGTAAGCTTTGCCGTATTTCTCCCCTACTTTATGTCCTGGTGAGGCTTCATTATAATGTCGGCTCTGCACCTGTCAGAGTCATACTAAACCAGTCTCTCTGTATGCCTTCGTTGTTGAGCTTAGTATTCCACAGTATTACTTGCCTGTATTACCTATTACTGTGACAAGCTCATGCCTCACCAATAGCAACATATATGTGCGCACCTTGCCTGTTACTGCTTTTTCCTGAATATACTTGATTTTTCATTGTTTGTACTGTTTTTAATATTGTCTAAATAAAAGTTGTATTTTATTATATTCTATAAATTCGAGTTGACTCCACTATTTTCTCTTCGTTCTAAAGGAAGGGTGAGGGGCCGTACAGCCTAAAGTGCTGTAGCCCCTGGATAGCGATATACAGAAGGAAGAACAGCTTTGAGCGAACGTGCCGGAGAGCGAAGCACAGGACAGTGAAAATAAGAGAGAATAGCTGCAACCGGGCTACCTCCTTGACAGAGCGCAGATACCGGTAACCAGAAGACTGAGGTTGTGTTGTACTCTAGGAGGCACAGCAGAAACTGGTAGGAAAGCTAAAACTACACGTAACCTGTCCGCCCTAACACCCAAGAGTGACACATAGAGCCCGGGTAATGATAGAGACCCTGTAAAAAGGCTCGAGTCACCTGTCATACGGGTTTGTGTCCCACTTCAATAAAAGACAGATATAACTGAGCGGACCTTGCTAAGAAGCCATAGGCAGTAAGGAACTAAACCACAGCGCTAGAAGGAAGGCTTTTAACTCCACCTGGTAAAGCTGAACTCTGAACTCACTGCAAAGCCGTCCGGACCCTGCCTGTACCTGTGATCTGGCGCCCTGGACTGTGGCTGCCTGCTACCATCAGTTAGCCAGGTAAAAAGACTGCACAACTGCGTCCTTCACTCTTTACTGCACCACTCGTCATCTTCCATCTATTCACCGGGAGCCCTGGGGACCTACTTCACCTGTGGGAAGTTATACCATCTGGCTGCCATAACATTCGCCCAGAGGACCCCTTTAACCAGCGTTGGTCACCTCTGACCGAATACCACAGGTGGCGTCACAAACTTTCTTTATTTCACTTTAAAAATACTTTCCCTTGAACATGGGCGCGCAGGGCCACGGATGGGGTCACCGCCGCCATGACACATTCCTTTAAGTACCGGCCCCGATACCGAGTACCCCACGGCCCTGGCGGGCGTTACATAGGCACATCAGGGGCTCTGCAAACGGAACATGATGCCCGCAGACCATTCCATCAAAGACTGCATTCCAAAACATCACTACTTTCCATCCGAGCCCCGACGTGTGCCCAAACAGTTTTTTCCCACATATGGGGTACCAGCGTACTCAGGACAAATTGGACAACAATTTTTGCGGTCCAATTTCTCCTGTTACCCTTGGGAAAATTAAAAATTTGGGACTAAAAGATCATTTTTGGGGAAAAAAATAGTCCCAGTGTAGATATTTTTGTACGTACTGTCTCTGAGGAATTTGGGAAAATACCATTGAATATATATTCAGATAATTTAACAACGGAAGAACGTGCGGCCCTTAATTCTCTAAAGAAAAAGAAAGATGTGGTATTCAAAGCCGCCGATAAAGGGGGCAATATTGTGGTCTGGCCTTGTCGTATGTATGAACAAGAGATGAACCGGCTTTTAAAAGACCATCAATGTTACAAGAAATTAACA
Organism: Ranitomeya variabilis; assembly: GCF_051348905.1. NCBI lineage: Eukaryota > Metazoa > Chordata > Amphibia > Anura > Dendrobatidae > Ranitomeya > Ranitomeya variabilis. The sequence continues at coordinate 523,435,893 of NC_135234.1, read as the reverse complement.
TTTAACCCCCTTATTTCATATAGGGCTCAACTTGGGGGATTACTACAGACTGCACGTGATTCTAATATTATCACTAAAGAGATACAAGAGGTGCTTAATGTTAAAGAACCATCGATACCCACGATATATTTATTACCGAAGATTCACAAAGATCCCACATGTCCACCAGGTAGGCCTATTATTTCTGGTGTTGGAGGCCTAACAGAAAATGTCTGCCGGTATATTGATTCTCATTTAAAACCCCTCGTGGAGACGTTACCGTCATACTTATGTGACACGTCTGACTTACTCCGTAAAATAGAGTCAATGTTTATTGATGATGACATGATATTGGTAACCTGTGACGTAGAAGCACTGTACACAAGTATAAAACATGATGATGGTCTTAAAGCTTCCAGATATTTTTTAAGTATGTTAAATTTTAATATTGAGGAAATTGATTTTCTTATCCTACTTTTAAAATTCATTTTAACTCATAATTTTTTTTACTTGTAATGGCTCCTTCTTCCTGCAGCTCCAGGGAACAGCAATGGGTGCACCCTCTTATGCCAACCTGTTCCTGGGGCTGTGGGAGAGGGAGCTCTTCTCTACGGATACCATGGAACGAGTCGTTTTTTGGACTCAATTTATTGATGATATTTTTTTTATTTGGCGTGGTACTCCTGAGGAGCTTTTAAATTTTATTAATGTTTTAAATTGTAATCAACTTAATATTAAATTAACATGCAATTTTGATTTTAATCATGTCGATTTTTTAGATGTTACAATTCGACGTGATAATTTTGGTATCCTACAAACTGATATTTTTCGTAAAAAAACGGCCGTCAATTCGTTGTTACATGCTTCTTCAGCACATCCCAAACATGTCATCAATGCCATTCCAACCGGGCAATTTTTGAGACTTCGGCGCCTATGCTCGTCATTTGATGATTTTAAATTGCGAGCTGATGACATGAAAAAGAGATTTATTGATCGAGGATATAGCCATAGAAGCATCAAGAAGGCTTACTATCGTGCCATGAAGACTGAACGTGGGAGTCTAATTTTTCCAAAACATAAATCACAGAATGACACTAGAGTTAGACTAATTACGGAATATCACTCACAATGGGGCATGATGCAGGATATTTTATCTAAGCATTGGACCATACTTACCAGTGATCCTATTTTGAGGGCATACTTACCAGAGCGACCTTGTATAACAGCACGTCGGGCCCGTAATCTAAAAGATCATTTGACTAAGAGCTTTTATCCAATCAACACTCAATCTACTCTGTTTCCCTCAATAATTCCTAAGCCCATTGAGAAATGGGGTTGTGCCCCATGTGGCAACTGTATTGCTTGTTCCAACATAGATCATGCTTTTACTTTTGTTGGTTCGGACAAAAAAAGTTATAAGATAACACAGTCTATTACATGCAATACGAAAGCTGTTGTATATCATGCCACATGTCCTTGTCAAAAAATATATGTTGGGCTCACAACCAGAAATCTAAAGTTGCGTGTACGAGAACATGTTAGAGAGATTATTGCCGCGGAAAAGGAAACAACATTAGAATATCTGAAAACCTTACCAAGGCATTTTAAGATTTATCACAATTGTGATCCAACCGGCCTTCGTGTAATTGGTATAGACAGAATTATTTCAGACCTACGTGGTGGCAACATTAGTCGCAGACTTGCTCAAAAAGAAACCAGATGGATCTGGACCCTCCGTACCCTTCAACCTTTGGGTCTTAATGAGAATATAAGCTATTCACCATTTCTCTGATCATCCTTTGTATTAATTCTTAATTCCATTGCATATTTTATGTGGTCTTTTAATATGTTAACTAATTTTTTATATATATTTTTTAGTTTTATTATCTACTATTGGTCTCCAGCCTATGAGCAGAGAGAAGACTATATGAATTCGTTACTGCTATCAACTAATCAGAAGATATTTATGCACATGATAATTTTTAAGTTTTATATATGTAGTTTAATAATTTTCATATTTATAATATGGGCATTTGTATTTATTATATATTATATTATATATGTATGTGTTTATAATAATAGTATTGATTAAATTATTAATTTCACGGCAATATCACTATACACTAATAATTTTCACACATGTAGTATATATTATATATTCTTTTATAACATTGGTATTTGCATTTACTATTATATGTGTATGTGTCTATAATATTTTTATATATAATGGTATTGATTAAATTATTTATTAATTTTATCACCATACACTAATATGTACCGATCATTTATTAATATTATGTTCATTTGCATTATTATTATTATTTTTATATTTGTCACATTATGCATACTTGCGCATAAATTAGCATATATGTCTTCCCCCCTTTTTTTACACTTTTTTCACACTTTATTTATCATATAATACTAAATATTTTTTTCTTATGTGCACATAATTAGTTGGTTACATTATAGGTCTATTAATACGCTGTCCGTGTGGACGGTATTTATTTTGATAGTGGTATAAATGTACCTAGAATAGTTTTTTTCATCTTCCTTCCCGGACCTGAGTACGGGCGGTTGTGCGCTTGCGTGGTTTTCCCTGCTGCTGGCCGCATCTGTTCCGGCGTCTGTTTCCTTGGCAGCGCGCCCTTGTGATTCCTCGGTCATGTCACGTGGCTTGGGGATCAGCTTGGTGTGCGTTGTCCTGGTGACGCCGGGCGGATGTGTTCAGCGGCGGGGCATCTGCGCATGCGCCGCATTACATCACCCGGCATTCAGTGTCCGGTTTCTGATTGGTGGCCATTTGCTTAAATATGCACACCCTGGGCTTGATTGTATACGCCCCCCGGAAGAAGGCTTAAACGCCGAAACGTACGTAGGGATCCAGGAGCATTTGGGTATGTGGAACACTTTATAAATCGGTTGATTTCATGAACGTATTTTGCCAGGTTATTTACCTCTCTTTGTCTATTTAGCACTACAACACTTTACGGGCTCTTGGCTGTGTTTTATACAGATTATATATTGCTTTGGCACTACAGCACTTTGTATGGGCTCTCCTAGTGGTTTACACGGATAGTTCCCTGTTAGGATACATATAAGGTCCTGGAGTATATGATATAGGTTGGTTTGCACAAACTTAGTTTTTTTATTGCACTTCTAGCACTTTTTTGTGATTACATCACATTTTGCGCAAATTTTGTTGTTGCTATACACACATAATTGCACTTTATTTGCAATTTGCACTTTTATTAATTTTTTTGTTTATTTCTAGGATATATATGGTTTTCCTTATTTAGCACTTGTAACCTATGCATTTTGTGGCTGGAGCAATTTTACACAGTCAGTTATATACATATTATTTTTGCAACGTTAAGTATATATTTATTCAGGAGTCCTTTGTGTCAGTTCTTTTTATATATATATTTTTTTATTATTGTAATACCTGGATTTTTGTATTAATATAATTTTTGTATGTTCTCATACTTATAGATTTAATATTAATTGTGCTTCTATCAGCTGTTATATTTAACTTATACACATTTTAATATTATAAATTGAATAAACAATTATTTTAATTATTATTTATTGTCTTTTTTGCACTAAATTTTGGGGAGGATTTGTTGATAAATTGTGCTTGACAGAATTGTTTTACATACAATTGGTTACCCATCTGATTGAAACGGAACATGATGCCCGCAGACCATTCCATCAAAGACTGCATTCCAAAACATCACTACTTTCCATCCGAGCCCCGACGTGTGCCCAAACAGTTTTTTCCCACATATGGGGTACCAGCGTACTCAGGACAAATTGGACAACAATTTTTGCGGTCCAATTTCTCCTGTTACCCTTGGGAAAATTAAAAATTTGGGACTAAAAGATCATTTTTTGGGAAAAAAATAGGATTTTTTATTTTCACTCCTGGGCATTATAAACTTTAGTGAAACACTTGGGGGTTCAAAGTTCTCACCACACATCTAGATAAGTTCCTTAGGGGGTCTAGTTTCCAAAATGGGGTCACTTGTGGGGGGTTTCTGCTGTTTCCGATCTTAATTCCAGCCAATTTGGCGCTCAAATGGCGCTCCTTCCCTTCCGAGCTCTAGCGTGCGCCCAAACAGTGGTTCCCCCCTACATGTGGGGTATTAGCGTACTCAGGACAAATTCGACAACAACTTTTGGGGTCCAATTTCTCCTATTACCATTGGGAAAATAAAAAATTGGGGACAAAAATCATTTTTGTGGAAAAAACGCCCGGGCATTATAAACTTCTGTGAAGCACTTGAGGGTTCAAAGTGCTCACCAGACATCTAGATAAGTTCCTTAGGGGGTCTAGTTTCCAAAAGGGAGGTCACTTGTGTGGGGTTTCCACTGTTTAGGCATATCAGGGGCTTACCAAACGCGACATGGCGTCCGATCTCAATTCCAGCTAATTTTAGTAAGAAAAAGTCAAACGGTGCTCCTTCCCTTCCAAGAACTACCGTGCGCCCAAACAGTGGTTCCCCACCACATATGGGGTATCGGCGTACTCAGGAGAAATTGCACAACAACTTTATTTTCTCCTTTTACCCTTGTGAAAATAAAAAAAATTGTTGCTAAAAGATCATTTTTGTGACTAAAAAGTTAAATGTTAATTTTTTGCTTCCATGTTCCTTCTGCTCCTGTGAGACACCTGAAGGGTTAATAAACTTATTGAATGTGGTTTTGAGCACCTTGAGAGGTGCAGTTTTTAGAATGGTGTCACTTTTGTGTATTTTCTGCCATATAGACCCTTCAAATTGACTTTAAATGTGAGGTGGTCTCTAAAAAAATGGTTTTGTAAATTATGTTGTAAAAATGAGAAATCGCTGATCGACTTTTAACCCTTAGGCTATGTGCCCACATTGCAGAAATGCTGCGGAAATGTCCACAGCATTTCCACAATTCCCAGCCGTGGGTAAAACGCATGCGGAATTCGCATGCATTTTCCCGCAAAAGACAAGCGTTTTGCAAGCGTTTTTAGCTTGCAGAATGCTTGCACTTTACAAGCTATTTGAAGCATCGCTTGGAAAAGTGATTGATAGGTTGGTCACACTTGTCAAGTATAGTGCTTGACAAGTGTGACCAACTTTTTACTATTGATGCTGCCTATGCAGATAGAATGTTAAAAAAATATTTAAAAAAAAATGGTTATTCTCACCTTCCGACGGCCCCCGATCTCCTCAGCGGCGCTCCCGGTACATTCCGTTCCCAGGGATGCTTTGCGCAAAGCACCTTTGTGACGTCACGGTCGCGTAACCACGACGTCATCTCAGGTGATTTGCGCAATGCATCCCTGGGAACGAAAGTCGCCGCGTGCACCGCTGAGAGGCGGGATGACTCCGGGGGCCATCAGAAGGTAAGCATATCCCTATTTTTTTATTTAATTTTTTTTTTTTACAAGAATATTCTACCCAGGGCCTGAAGGAGAGTCTCCTCTCCTCCAGACCCTGGGTACCATCCATGAAGCGCTCACTTTACGCATGGTAGGCATAGCCACATGCGTAAAGTGAGCGTTTCAATGCAATTCTATGGCTGCGGAATCGCCGCGATTCCGCAGAAATAATGAACATGCTGCAGATTTTACCGCTATGCGATTCCGCAGTGGGAAAATCCGCAGCATGGGCACAGCAACTGCGGAATCCCATAAGATTGCATGGGAATGCGTTTTTAAGCGTTTCCGCTGCGGCAAAAAACATGGCGGAAACGTGTAAAAAAAGCAACGTGGGCACACAGCCTTATAACTTCCTAACAAGAAAAAAATTGTTTCCAAAATTCGCCTAATGAGAAGTAGACATGTGGGAAATATTATTTATTAACTATTTTGTGTGACATAATTCTCTGTTTTAAGGGCATAAAAATTCAAAGTTTCAAAATTGCAAAATGTACCAAATTTTCGCCAAATTTCCATTTTTTACTCAAATAAATGCAAGTTATATCAAAGAAATTTTACCACTAGCGTAAAGTACAATATGTCACGAAAAAACAATCTCAGAATCTCCAAGATCTGTTAGAAGCGTTTCAGAGTTATTACCTCATAAAGGGACAGTGGTCAGAATTGTAAAAATTAGCCTGTTCATTAACGTGCAAACCACCCTTGGTGGTAAAGGGGTTAAAGGGGTCTGAATAGTTTCTGTACCCAATTTAAAAACTTTTGAATATGATGTAACATGAATATGTGTACAGTGGGTGAAATAAGTATTGAACATGCCACCAATCTTCTAAGTAAATATATTTCTGAAGCTGCAGCCTCCACCTGCAGCGCCTCACTCGTCTCTATGCACAGCCTCATACTGCAGCAGCACCTCACTTCTCTCATTTTTCCATCACGCCTCTCATTTTCCCCCTAACATCTCTCATTTTCCTCTCACGCCTCTCATTTTCCCCTCATTCCTCTCATTTTCCTCCTCACACCTGTCATTTTCAGATCACTCTACTATTTTCCCCTCACTCCTCTTCATTTTCACATCACACCTCTCATTTTTCCCTCACTCCACTATTTTCGCCTCACTCCTCACATTTTCACCTCACTCCTCTCATTTTCCCCGCACTCCTCTCATTTTCCCCACACTCCTCTCATTTTCACCTCACTCCTCTGTTCCCCTAACACGTGCGCAGCAACTTCCTCTTATGAGCACAACGGTGTAATCCATGAGGCTCCTCCCTCTCCCTTGACGTCATGCCTCACAGGAGCAACTCTATTCTAGACACAATATAGCTAGATGTGGCCTGTGCCTGCCACGTACTGATACTCTGAAGGTGGCGGCCTTGATTGTAGCTTGCAGCGGCTGGGCCATCGCAGCCAGTGAGTTTTGCAGGGTGGCTTTCGAGGTGAATGTGTCTCCGGCTGTGTGCGCTAACAACTTAGGATGTGTGGATGGGGCTTTGCGTGTGGTGTGGGTGGGGCTATGTTGAGTGGTCGTGGCTTAATACATACACACACATACATACACTCAGCTTTATATATATAGATTTCATACAAAAGAATTTATTGGTGATGACAGCTTCAAGATGTCTCCTTTATGGAGAAACTAGTGGCATGCATTGCTCAGGTGTGATTTTGGCCCATTCTTCCACTCAAACATTCTTGAAATCCTGAAGCTTCTGTGGGCTTCATCGATGAACTGAGCTTTAGTTCCTTTCATAAATTTTCTATTGGATTCAGGTCAGGTGATTGTCTCTGACATTCTAGAAACTTTATTTTATTTATCTGAAACCAATTGAGAGTTTCCTTGGCTGTGTGTTTGGGATCATTGTCTTGCTGAAATGTTGAACTGCATTTCATCTTCATCATCCTAGTAGATGGCAGAAGATTTTTATCAAGAATGTCTTGGTACATTTATCCATTCATCCTTCCTAAAATGATATGAAGTTTGTAAGTGCTGAATTCTTGAAAAACAGGCCCTCGCTATGATGTTTCCACCTCCAAACTTTATTGTTGATATGGTGTTTTAACATGGCGTGTATTATGGCATCCAAAGAAATCAATTTTGGTCTCATATGACCAGACTATATTCTCACAGTATTTCACAGACTTGTCTAAATGCTAATGAGCCAACTTTAGCGTTGCTTGAACATGCTTTTTTTCAGCAATGGAGTCTTGCGTGAATACAGGCCATGGAGGTTGAGTGCATTACTTATTGTTTTACAGTATTTGAAACAATTGTACCTGCTGATTCCAGGTATTTCTGTAGCTCTCCACAGGTGGTGTGGTCCTTGGCTTTTGGACAGTTCTTCAAATAATTATTTTCATTCCTCTGTCTTAAATCTTGCGGGAAGCACCTACTCGTGGCTGGTTTATGGTGAAATGATGTTCTTTCCCCTTGCAGATTATCACCCCAACAGTGCTCGCTGGAACCTTCAGGAGTTTAGCAAGTCTTCTATCAATGCCATCAGTGTTTTGCAACAATAAGGTTGCAAAGGTATTGAGGCAGCTCACTGCTTTTACCTATGAAGAGATGCTTCTTGTGTGGCACCTTTCTATAGGCCATCAGTTGAGCTAGATGATATTTTTCACTAAGTGGCAGGATTGCTTTCTAATTACTAATAGATTTCAGCTGGTGTCATGATTTTCCATGGCTTTTTGTACCTTTCTTGCTTCACGTTTTCAATACTTTTTCCCTGTGTCATTTCTCATTAATACACCTAATTTATGGACATCTATGGTTTGATTTATTTTTTCTTAACCAGTCAATCATTGCCTGTCTATAGCCATATTCATACTAGACTATTATGCGTCTTTATCGCCTTAAGATTACTATGATTAATTATATTTGTTTGGTTCTTATTGTAAATATTAGTCATTGCTCTTTGTATGTTTTTAACGGTCTTGTTTATTTGAATTTTTTCACTATTTTTTTCCTTTGACTCACGTTTTCTTCAGCCTATGCATACCAGGTCTAACAATATCGTTTTATATGTGCAATCAATCTTGCTGGAAAACTGCTATTTAAACAAGCCATTCTCTAATGATTGGATTATATAAAAAATTTTTGCATTCTCACAAATAAAAATTAAGATTTTATGTCCATGAAGTTGGATCGTTCTCTATAATCCGATGGTCAACTCCCTCCCTGGACGTGACGTCGCTCAGTGTTCTGGACTAAACTGGGCAACTACGGTGAGCTAGCTTTCCTGTATTCATTCTGGCATGTGCACATACCCTTACAAAGTTTCCATCACCATTCACTTCCACATCAAGAGGTGGAAGGATGCATTCATCTGATTCTAATAATGCCATGTCATCAGCATCACTCACCTGCCGATGCAGAATTGAACGGTGCCAGAGAAAAGATTTAAAGAAGGACCTACTGGAGTAAGATGCGATCAATTTATTAGGCGGTGCATACTTCTTAAAAAAAAAATAATAAATACTATATCGTTTGCGCTATAAATAGGCTTTTACCCTTCGCCATGACAGCACCCACTGGAGAGATAGGGATCCGCCCCAAGGAACAGGAAACCTACAGAGACATAAAAGGGGGCGGTCCCCCTCTCCTCCTCAGTTTAGGTTTCCTGTTCCCAGGGGACAGGATCTCTGGATTCTCCGAACTACAGGCATACCTGGGCTAGAAGCATCCGCCTGTGCGGTTTCCGCGAGAACGGCAGGGGATGCAGTCCAGAAGCAGCGTCGGGGGAGACTCCGCTAGATGGCTCCCCCCTCGTCTGGCCGGCATGTGGAACGCCAGGTCCGGGAGGCCGCTCGGTTCCACGAGGCAACGCGGCAGATGTGCGGCCCTAAAGGAGCTCCAGACGCGGACCGGCAGGTATGAGGTCCGGGTTCTGAGGCACAGCTGCAGCGGCAGCCGGCACACCGCTCCATAGCGCAGGCCGGGCAAGATGGCGGCCGCGCGTGCGTGGTAGCGGTGGGAAAAACATCCCCATACTGCCCCAGGGCGGGTGAGCACTTCCGGGTCACCCACACAGCGGTGAGGGAAAGCGCAGTTTCGCGCATGCGCAGTACACCGCTGTGGGGTATGGGGAAAAAAAAAAAAAAAAAAGGAAAGCTGACCGGATCTTGGCCTATAAAAAGGGGGAAGTTGCAAACGCACAGGCGATGCAACATGTCGTCCCCAGGCAAAACAGTGGACCCAGCAGGTGAGCCAGCCAGCAAAAGGTCCTCAGATGCCAGCCACAGGAGCGAGACCAAGGATTCAAGATCCAGAAAGTCGCAACCTCCTATTTCGGTACCGTACAGCTTCACTGGGTGAGTGTAATTCCCCTCTGCCTATAAAGCTGACACTCTTTTCCACAAATGTCTTCTTCTCCCAGGCCAAAAGGAGACAAAAATCTAAACACAAACAGTGTGCGTTATGTGACGAGCCTCTCCCAGATTCCCACCCCAAAAAACTCTGCAATCAATGTATGACTGAAACAATGCAGAGTCCATCTATGTCGGTCACAGATATACGGGCCATAATTAGAGAAGAATTACAGGCCATCTCACAAGCCAGTAGCCCCCCCCTAAAAAATCCGGGAAAGAAAAGGCAATATCCAGCTCTGAGTCCGAGGAGGAAGGCGTTATCCACTCAGACTCCTCGCAGGCGTCATCCTCTTCCTCGACACAATCGGACATTGAGGGTCGAGCTTGTTTTCCCCTTGATGGGGTGGACAACCTAGTAAAATCCATCAGGAATACTATAGGTTGTGAGGATGCAAAAGACGACCAAACTGCACAAGACATCATGTTTGCAGGGTTGGCAGAGAGGAAGAGAAGAGCATTCCCAGTAATTCCTGCGGTTAAGGCACTGATAAAGAGGGAGTGGGAGAAACAGGACCAGAGAGGTTTTCTCCCGTCAGCCTCCAAAAGGAAGTACCCCTTTAATGATGAGGAGTTAATTTCATGGACTAAAATTCCTTAGGTGGACGCTGCAGTCGCCTCCACCTCAAAACAGTCAGCTCTACCAGTCGAGGATGCGGGCCTACTTTCTGATCCTCTAGATCGGAAGGCAGAATCGTCACTAAAACGATCATGGGAAGCTTCCACGGGCATATTTAAACCATCAATTGCCAGTACATGCACTGCTAGATCCATGCTTGTTTGGATTGATCAGCTGGATCAACAGATCGAACAGGGGGTCTCCAGACAAAAATTGCGGGATGCGATACCACTAATTAGAGGTGCAGCAGCATTCATGGCCGATGCTTCAGCTGACTCTCTTCGCCTTGCAGCAAGATCAGCGGGTCTGATTAATAATGCCAGACGTGCGTTATGGATGAAGAGCTGGAAGGGGGATACGCAGTCAAAGGCTAAGATCTGTGCTATTCCGTGTGAGGGTGAGTTATTGTTTGGGAAAGCATTAGACGAGATCCTCAAAAAAGCGAAGGAGAGGAAAAAAGCCTTCCCTGACCCCTCAATTCCTTTCTATAGGAAGACCTTTAGGAAGAGGCCGTTCGGGAAAAGAACACAAAATGAAAGATCGTCACGATGGGCCACAAGAGAGGGAAAACAGGGTGGCACTATGTTTAAAGGCCCCCCCTTCCGTAGAGACAATAAATTCTAAAACACCAGACACCCCAGTAGGGGGTAGGTTAAAATTTTTGTTTCCCCAATGGCGAAAAATCACGTCAAGTTCCTGGGTGCTAAATATTATTAAGGAAGGAATGAAGATAGAATTCCTCCAAATTCCCCATGATTCTTTTATTTTAACAGCCCTTTCCTCACCAGTGCAACAGAAGGCCCTTGAACTGGAAATTCGAAGTCTCATAGTTAAAAATGTTTTAGTTAGGGTGCCAAAGGGACAAGAGGGTAGAGGGTTCTACTCTCCGTTATTTTTAATCCCTAAACCCGATGGTTCATTTCGAACAATTATGAATCTTAGAAAACTCAATACGTTTATTAAAAATTATACGTTTAAAATGGAGTCTATTAGATCGGCCATTAAACTCCTTTTTCCGAATTGTAAAATGGGCGGCATTGATTTAAAAGATGCCTACTACCATCTCCCTATCCATAGCAGGTATCAAAAATACTTAAGAGTGGCAGTAACTCTTGAGGGGGAGATTCATCATTTCCAGTATACAGCCATGCCCTTTGGTCTCTCCACGGCACCCAGGATCTTCACGAAGGTAATGTTAGAAGTAATGGCCTACCTTCGCCAGAGAGACACCTTAATCATTCCCTACTTAGATGATTTTTTAGTTGTAGGAAATTCGTCCCTTCAGTGTGCGGAACGATTAGCTGACACTGTCTTGTCCTTAGAAAGCCTGGGCTGGATCGTCAACTATAAAAAATCCAGACTCATCCCACTTTCTCTTCAGACATTTTTAGGGTTCAATCTAAATTCCATAAAACAAAAATGTCTACTTCCCCAAGAAAAAATATCTCTTATAGAGGGTAAAGTAGTGGCGGCCATTCACAAGCCTCAAATGTCCCTGAGAGCAGGAATGTCCTTGCTAGGATCCCTCTCCTCCTGTACTCCAGCCGTTCAGTGGGCACAACTTCATACCCGAACGTTGCAACACCAGATACTTCGGGAACAGAGAAAATTTCTGGGGCACCTTGAATCAAAAATAACTTTATCCGAGAAAGTCTTATCCTCCTTAGAGTGGTGGCTAGATAAAAACAACCTAGCGGGGGGTGTCCCTTGGGTAATATCACCATCCCACACGATAACTACGGACGCTAGTCCCCACGGGTGGGGCGCACACATGGGAGATAGATTCTGCCAGGGAACCTGGGATAAAAATTAGGATTTATATTCATCAAACCTGAAAGAATTGAATGCGGTAAACTATGCACTGCGTCAATTTCTCCCACAGCTACGAAGAAGCCACATCAGAATCTGTTCAGACAACACTACGACAGTGGCGTATTTAAACAAACAAGGCGGCACAAGATCAGACGCTCTAATGTCTTCCGCAAACAGTACCTTAATCCTGGCCGAAAAGCATCTGTTGTCCCTCTCGGCAGTCCACATCAAAGGAGAGGACAATCAACAAGCGGACTTTCTAAGTCGACACACTCTTCATCAAGGAGAATGGTGTCTCAATCCTCACATTTTCCACAAAATAACATTATGGGGCAAGCCCCAAATAGACCTGTTCGCTACAGAACAGAACAAACAAGTCCAGAAATTCGCATCTCGGTCCCGTGCAGATCACCCGGACATTCTAGATGCTCTTCAAACACCCTGGCAATTCAAACTAGCGTATGCTTTCCCTCCGATAATTCTGCTTCCACAAGTAATACGGAAGATCAGGGAAGAGCAGGCCAGGATAATACTGATAGCACCATTCTGGCCCAAGAGACCATGGTTCTCGTGCCTGCGGTCAATGTCGGTGACGGATCCTTGGGTCCTTCCCTCAATCCCAAACCTTCTCTCTCAGGGACCTTTCTTCCACCCTCAGGTGGACAGCCTCCACCTGACGGCCTGGAATTTGAAAGGCAGATATTAAATTCCAGGGGGTTTTCAAAAGGCCTAATTGATACACTCCTGCTTAGCAGGAAACCATCTACAACAAAAATTTACACCAAAATATGGAAAAAGTTTCTTCAGTTCCATACTAGTTCAAACCCCTCTGAAGTCCCAATAAAATCTATACTAGAATTTCTACAGAAAGGGAAAGAGTTAGGTCTGTCGGTTAATACACTGAAGGTCCAGGTGTCCGCTCTGGGTGCCCTCTATGGCCATAATATTGCTGGTAATAAATGGGTATCCCGCTTCATCACGGCCTGTGAACGAGTTACTCCTGTCCACATACCTAGGGTAGCTCCTTGGGATCTAAATCTAGTCTTAGACTCTCTAACAGAATCTCCGTTTGAGCCTATAGACACAGCATCTTTGAAACATTTGTCGCTAAAGACAGCCTTCTTGGTAGCCTTAACATCGGCTATAAGAGTCAGCGACATTCAGGCCTTGTCGATAGATCAACCTTACCTTCTCACATTTCACGACAGACTAATCTTAAAACCAGACCCCTTATACCTTCCTAAGGTAGCAGGGAAGTTCCACAGGTCACAAGAGATACATCTTCCTACTTTCTTTAAAGACCCCTCTACTCCTGAAGAACAAAAATTTCATACTCTAGACGTCAGGAGAGTAGTTTTGCAATATATTGAGAAAACTAGTAGTTGGAGGCAGAGTAGGGCTCTGTTCATATCCTTCCAGGGCAAAAAGAAAGGATATGGAGTCACAAGAGCAACATTATCCAGGTGGATAAGAGACGCTATCCGGTTGGCCTATTCCATGAAAAATGAAGAACCTCCGGAGGGTATCAAAGCACATTCCACCAGAGCCATGGCTTCTTCCTGGGCCGAAAGAGGGAACGTGCCAATCGAGGATATATGTAAGGCTGCAACTTGGTTGGCTCCTTCCACTTTCTATAATCACTACAGGCTTGACCTGTCTTCCGACTCTGACCTACACTTTGGCAGGACTATCCTCAGCACGGTGGTCCCCCCCTAGGTGTTGGTCTCTGGAAATCTCTCCAGTGGGTGCTGTCATGGCGAAGGGTAAATAGCCGGATTACTTACGGTAATGCTCTTTTAATGAGTCCATGACAACACCCAGTCACATCCCTCCCTAATAAAAGCCAATGTAATTACTTCTATGAAGTTTATATTCTGATGATACATTGTAATGGTTGACTAACACTGGCGGTCCTCCGGGTACTCTGAAATTAAACTGAGGAGGAGAGGGGGACCGCCCCCTTTTATGTCTCTGTAGGTTTCCTGTTCCTTGGGGCGGATCCCTATCTCTCCAGTGGGTGCTGTCATGGACTCATTAAAAGAGCATTACCGTAAGTAATCCGGCTATTTCACCTGGTAGGAAAAAAGAGACATATTTAATAGAAATATAATTAAAATTACATTCAAATAGCATAAAAAGTCACAGTATCCCAATACTTTGGGTGTAAAGTCCAATTCGTCCAGACGATGTGAAGGTCTCAAGTATGAAGTTTCCGCTCGGGTCCTCCTCCGTACCTCCTCCGTAAAGATGATGATAGCAGATCAGGAAAAAGATTTTTCTTCAGGAGCGTTGTCCCGGCCAGTGACACACGCTCCCCGGGCCTCCTTTCCGGTGGTACGTGAGTGTGGTGAGCTCGCGATCAGGGTCTGCAATGTAGCGATCAGCCAGCAGGACCTTGTGTGATGTCAGCTGTCACTATCATCATCTTTACGGAGGAGGACCCGAGCGGAAACTTCATACTTGAGACCTTCACATCGTCTGTAGAAAGGTAATTTCAGCATTATGTACTCTATGCAGTTTGACTCTTAACTCTGCAAATATTCGGAACTTTTGTGCACTAACGGTTGTGTCAGGAAATCATCTGGATGAATTGGACTTTACACCCAAAGTATTGGGATACTGTGACTTTTTTATGCTATTTGATTGTATTTTTAATTATATGTCTATTAAATATGTCTCTTTTTTCCAACCAGGTGAAAAGGGTATTTATAGCACAAACGATATAATATTTATTGTGTTCGGCATTTGACAACGTTGTGGTATTGTCCTGTTTGCATCTGATTCCCTTTGGCAGTGGTTACACTTGCGCCTGCCTACATATTTAAACTTCTTTAAAAAATTGTTGGATCTCAGTCCATGCACCAGAAAACCTAATCCACAGCAGCCATGGCAATATATTTGACATCAATTTCTGGCATAAGTTATAGCAAATTTGTTTATCAGTTAACGGCCATACTCTCTCACTATGTCACAGCCATTTTTAAGAAGCATCCTGTAAGCTTTAGAAATCAAAATATTTTAGCAAATATCCCATTTGTTGGAATTTTAGCCTTTCCTACAACAAAATATTGGATTAGTTGGAATGATACATTTTCACCTTTAGTACCTAGGTACTAATTCATCTGTTTATAAACATCCATCTTGTTGTTGTCTCTAATATCTTAATAGTCTTTCATTTATAAAATGTTCAATCAAGTATACATTTTTAGTGCTGTGTGGGATTAGGTGTGTACCATCTCTTTTCCTATCCTCAAACCTTGTCGTCAAAGTCGCTAAGGTAAATTGATATGCGAGTCTTGTAAGTCTCTTCAGCTGTGAGCTTTCCATGACTACCTAGTTCAAGAACCTTAAAAGATGAAAGGATACGTATTTATAAAACTGAGAAGTTTTGGTTTCATCTTAGCAACAGAGCTATTACTGCTGTGAAACACCATTGGATGACTGGTAAAGCCTTTGTGCACTTTCATGCAAACATGTTTTTAGCTGCAAGCTGTGAATAAAATGTGCCACAAAGTCTTCGCAGCTAGTCTCATACGTTCTGGGAGTCTTTGTATCCTTTCAAGTCTTCCGCAATCATCGTTACTCGAAAAAGCCATAAGTGGACACAAGGGCATTTTCTCTTTTAAAAATACCTAAACAATAGTATTGGAGCGGCCATATATGCACGGACAATATGTTGGCTGATCTGATTCAACTTATCATTTGATAGTTTACAATGTGAAGAGAAGGATTTACATCACATTATATACTTTATATGTGTTATTATTATTTATTGTTATAGCGCCATTTATTCCATGGCGCTTTACATGTGAGGAGGGGTATACATAATAAAAACAAGTACAATAATCTTAAACAATACAAGTCATAACTGGTACAGGAGGAGAGAGGACCCTGCCCGTGAAGGCTCACAAGCTACAAGGGATGGGTGAGAATACAGTAGGCGAGGATAGAGCTGGTCGTGCAAAGGTTTGGTCGATCGGTGGTTACTGCAGGTTATAGGCTTGTCGGAAGAGGTAGGTCTTCAGGCTCTTTTTGAAGGTTTCGATGGTAGGCGAGAGTCTGATGTGTTGTGGTAGAGGGTTCCAGAGTAGGAGTGATACGCGAGAGAAATCTTGTATACGATTGTGGGAAGAGGAGATAAGAGGGGAGTAGAGAAGGAGATCTTGTGAGGATCGGAGGTTGCGTGTAGGGTAAGTACCGGGAGACAAGGTCACAGATGTATAGAGGAGACAGGTGGATGGCTTTGTACGTCATGGTTAGGGTTTTGTACTGGAGTCTCTGGGCAATGTGGAGCCAGTAAAGGGATTGACAGAGGGGAGAGGCCGGGGAATAGCGGGGGACAGGTGGATTAGTCAGGCAGCAGAGTTTAGGATAGATTGGAGGGGTGCAAAAGTGTTACAGGGGAGGCCACAGAGCAGGAGGTTGCAGTAGTCAAGGCGAGAGATGATGAGGGCATGAACTAGGGTTTTTGCAGATTCTTGGTTGAGGAATGTACGGATTCGTGAAATATTTTTGAGTTGAAGTCGGCAGGAAGTAGAAAGGGCTTGGATATGTGGTTTGAAGGAGAGATCAGCGTCAAGGATTACCCCGAGGCAGCGAGCTTGTTGGACTGGGGAGAGTGGGCAGCCATTTACTGTAATGGATAGGTTCGTTGGGGGGGTCGTGTGAGATGGGGGAAAGATGATGAATTCTGTTTTGTCCATGTTAAGTTTCAGAAATCTAGCGGAAAAGAAGGATGAAATAGTGGACAGACATTGAGGGATTCTGGTTAGTAGGGCGGTGATATCTGGTCCAGAGATGTAGATCTGTGTGTCATCAGCATAGAGGTGATACTGAAAGCCATGAGATTCTATGAGGTGCCCCAGGCCAAAGGTGTAAATGAAGAAGAGCAGGGGCCCTAGGACTGAACCTTGTGGATCTCCGACAGATAGGGGGCGAGGTGAGGAGGTGGTGTGTGAGTGGGAGACGCTGAATGTCCGGTCTGTTAGGTATGATGAGATCCAGGATAGGGCCAAGTCTGTGATGCCAAGGGATTAGAGGGTCTGTAATAATAAGGAATGGTCCACTGTGTCAAAGGCAGCCGACAGGTCGAGGAGGAGGACGACAGAGTAGTGTCGCTTGCTCTTGGCGGTTAAGAGGTAATTGGTGACCTTAGTTAGGACAGTTTCAGTGGAATGGTGTGACCAGAAGCCAGATTGTAAGCGGTCAAAGAGGGAGCAAGAAGAGAGATGGGAGGACAGTTCAAGGTAGACGTGTTGTTCCAGTAGTTTGGAGGCATAGGGGAGAAGTGATATAGGGCGATAGCTAGATACAGAGGATGGGTCAAGAGAAGGCTTTTTGAGGATAGGTCTGATGGAGGCATGTTTAAAGCTTGAGGGGAAAACACCAGTTGTTAGTGATAGGTTGAAGAGATGGATTAGGGTTGGGATGAAGACTGTGGTGAGGTTTGGGATGAAGTGGGATGGGAGCGGGTCAAGTGCACAGGTGGTGAGATGCGATCTTGAGAGTAGAGTGGAGAGTTGATCTTCTGTAATGGTGAAGTTGGTTTTGGAGGTGGAGGGCTGGGAAGTCAGGAGGAAGGGCTCTGGGGGTTGTTGACCAAAACTGTCTCTGATGTTATCAATCTTCTGCTTGAAAAATTAGGCAAAGTCTTTAGCTGAGATAAGTGGGGAGGGAGGAGGTGCTGGGGGACGGAGGAGAGAATTGAAGGTGTTGAATAACTGTTTAGGGTTGTGAGACAGGGAGGATATGAGAGATGAGAAGTAGGTTTGTTTAGCTGTGGCGAGTGTGGTCTTGAAAGTAGTGAGGGACTGTTTGAATGCGTTGAAGTGCTCGTTGGAGTGGGATCTTTTCCATCTGCGCTCAGCAGCCCTGGAAGCTCGCCTCAGTTCTTTGGTCAGGCTGGTGTGCCAGGGCTGTCTGTTGATTTTGCGAGCTTTGGTATGTGTAACTAGGGCAGCAGATTCCAAAGCTACAGCTATTGTGGTGTTATATAGAGCGGCAGCGTCATCCGCATTGGGTAAGGAACTTATATCTGTGAGAGGGAGGAGGGATTCAGAGAATGAATGTAGGTCAAGATGTTTAAGATTTCTGCGAGGGTGTGAAAGTTTGTAGGGTGGGGATTGTAGACATATGTATATGTATATACATACTGCAAGCAGCACTTCAATGGAAATAAGTGGATTTTATTCACACAGATACATACAATGCTTCCGCTAGCACATAATACTCCATGAAATTTGAGCTTAATTGATTATATATGTATATATACTGTATATTATTTTTTCATATACACACAGTGGTAGAATTATCCTGCTTCACATGAATCTATTTGGTTGTGCATACATTTTACGTTTCCCTATCAGTGTCCTGAAGGGATTTAACTTAATATTTGCTTTTGTATTAAGTTTTGTTGTAAATGTATGCAGTTGTGGAGGTGAACAGCACAGCGCCATCAACGGTTTACTGGCCACAAAACAGGATCTGCAGTACTTGGCAGTGGTCATGAGACAGAGGACAGAGCTGGGCTGTTCAGCTCCCCAACCGTTATCATCCAGCCTCCACGGACACATCCAAAAACTGCTGATCGGTCAGAGTGCATCAAAAACCAAAACAATGTTATAGGGTCTTAATGGGAAGAAAACCAAAGCGGAAAAGAAACCCCTTAAAAATAACTTATTTATATTAATAATTACATTATTTATTAATATATAAAAAACTACCCAAAAATTCCTCTTAAGCAATAAAAAAAGGAGTTATAGAGAGTCTGATACGGGTTATCTCAGAGGGAATATACACTGGGATACAAAAGACAAAAACAGCGCGTAGGGTTTGGAGCTAGTTAGTAACACAAAAAGGAAGCATCTAGGGAAGACAGGAAGGGATATATAGGGTAACACACAATCTAACAGTGGAGTTTGGCACACTGGGTAGCGAAATGGCGCCCCCGCGCCACCACCTACATAAAGTGTTTAAAGTGCATGTTTAGATACATGATCCTATGTGCCTAGTCAACAATGAGCAGTGCAGGTATATGGCTCAATGTTTTAAGAGGGAGATAAAACTCTCATAGAGATATATTTTATACGCCTTTACATAAAGGGATAGCTACCGCAATGTGATATAGCGAGGAGATGGCTGGAGTAAAGTCCCAGACCAAAGACAAAAAAGGTTGTATATGGAGACAGCACAAAACCTATCAGCTAGAGAAAGTTTTTTAAAAAAAAGGTGGTATGGTCATGCAAAAAACAACATAAATGGCATAGTATATATAAGCTTAACCCTATAAATAAGTCCACTGAAACATAGTAACTTATTAACAAAACTGGTCCTATGCCATCATAAAAGACCAGTAAGTAATAGAAATGGACACTCCCAATAACATAAATCCTACAGAAAACATGGAGTTCGAGTCCACAATATGTAAAACAAATAAATATTATTGAATACAAAAGCATAAAAAAAATGATGAAAAAAAATAGTGTATAGAAAAAGTCATCAAGCAGTGCTTTTAGTGCCTATAGTATGCAGTATTATTATACACAGAAACCACTACAAGGTAATTAATTCAATCCTGAGCTCATATACAAAACATGCTACCAGCAGGGGGTACAAGCTTCCTGCAGTATGGAAGCATGCAAAAATGTGTAACGAGTTTCAAGTAGATCTCTATGTTACTATAGTCTCCTGGTGGAGGCATCCGAGTCCTTTTTGTTTTGAGCTCTGAGATGGGACCTTCTCCCACACCTCATAGAGTCTGGCTAACCGAAACTAAAAACTGCTGACCAGAAGGAGTGCCAGGTATTGGATACCCACCGATCTGATAGTGATGACTTATCCCAAGGATATTAATATGATAATATCATTATAGTGGAACAACCCTTTAAAGACATTTTCTGAGCTTACAGCTCTGGCAAAAATTAAGAGACCACTGCATAGTTTTATAAAAATCAGCTTTTCTACTTGTCTGACAGCCATTCCATTCCATTGTCAGTTGAATTCTAACCAGAGGACTCCTCATTCTACTTAATGTGCTTCTCATTAGGTGATCACCTGAACCAAATCTTATTTAACGAAGAAAAGTATAAGAAACACTGCTGTGGTGTTCACAATCCTCTTGCAATAGGACAAGCTAGATGGCAAAACAAGTGCTAGTAATATCCCAAAAGTAATAGGAATGAACAAATAACTTTTAACCGTGCCAAAGGAGTTGAAAAAGAAAGTCTTGAGTGAGGAAAAGAAGGGCTCAATTCTGGTTTTACTAGCAGAGGGACACAGTGAGAGTCATGTTGCCTCCATCCTTAAAATTTCCAAGACGGCAATCCATTACAACAAAGTCAAGCAGCAGACATTGGGGACAACAAAGCTACAGACCGGCAGAGGGCGAAAACGACTCTCCACTGACCGCGATGACCATCATCTTATTTGAATGTCACTCAGCAACCGCAGAATGACATCAAGTAAGCTACAAAAAGAATGGCAAATGGCAGTTGGGGTGAAGGGCATTGCAAGCACAGTTCGTAACAGGCTCCTAGGGGCAGAACTCCAGTCATGTAAAGCTAGAAAAAAGCCTTTCATAAATGAGACGCAAAGGAGAGCCAGGCTGTAGTTTGTAGATTGGACCATAGAGGACTGGAGTAAGGTAATCTTCTCTGATGAGTCTCATTTTCAGCTTTGCCCAACACTTAGTCGTCTAATGGTTAGACGGAGACCTGAGGAGGTGTACAAGCCACAGTGTCTTGCACCCACTGTGAAATTTGGTGGAGGATCGGTGATGACCTGGGGATGCTTCAGCAAGGCTGGAATTGGGCAGGCTAATCTTTGCGAAGGATGTATGAATCAAGCTGCATACAAGGTTATCCTGGAAAAACAGTTGATTCCTTCTGCTCAGGCAATGTTCCCCAACTCTGAGGCCTTTTTTTCCCAGCAGGACAATGTGCCGTGCCACACAGCTAGTTCAATCAAATTCCTGTCATGGGCAGCCCAATCTCCAGACCTGAAGCCCATTGAAAATCTCTGGAATGTAATCAAGAGGAAGATGGATAGACACAAGCCATCAAACAAAGAAGAACTGCTTACATTTTTGTACCAGGAGTGGCATAAGGTCACCCAAAAGCAGTGTGAAAGGCTGGTAGAAAGCATGCCAAGACGCATGAAAGCTATGATTAAAAATCATGGTTATTCCACAAAATATTGACTTCTGAACTCTTCCTGAGTTAAAACATTAGTATTGTTGTTTCTAAATGATTATGAAGTTGTTTTTTCGCATTATTTGTGGTCTGCAAGCAATGCATTTTTTATTTTGACTATTTCTCATTTTCACAAAATAAATACAAAATTTATTGCTTGGAACTTCGGAGACATGTTGTCAATAGTTTATAGAATAAAAGAACAATTTTTATTTTACTCAAAAATATACCTATAAAGAGAAAAATCAGACAAACTGAAAATTTTGCAATGGTCTCTTAATTTGTGCCAGAGCTGTATATAAAATAGAGAAAGGTACTCCTATGTGCCCAATTGCTGGCCGGAAGATACCAACCAGAAATTATGATGTAAAGGTTTATGGGTCAATTGGGTGTTCTCACTTGTGTTAAGTTGTGACTCTTCAAAGTTATCACTGTACAGACAGGAGGCCAGATACCACGTTGCAGGAAAGAAAAAAAATCATTAAAAGGGCAGTGCAGAGAGACTTTAATTTTCAGCAGTCACAGAGATCAGATCTGAACCGATTGTAAAATAATATGCCATCACTTTATGAACTGGCAAAACCTCTGTGTTCATTCTTTTGTATAAATAAAGGGAACCTATCAGGTTCCCTGATCAACCTCAACCGCCAACGTGGTTACATTCTAGCAAGATTTTTTGTATGCCTTTGCAATTATTGTAAAATTGTAAGATCGAGCTAAATTGATGGTGGCACTCTGTAAAACTGTGAGGAATAGGGGCATTTATTTCACAGATTAATCCTAACTCCCATCTTGTAAGCCTGCCCCTACCTTTATGGCATAAGTACGATTATTTGCAAGAGCAACGTCACCGTCAACTAATTGCAAATCTCTCATGAATGTGATGATTGACCTTCTTGGGCATGACAAGTGTGGTGATGAAGCCAGGGAGCTTAAACTCAGCTTCTTTGAAATGCGTAGGTTGGCAGAACGTTACACATATTTTCGAGATTTGTAAAGGGCCGACAGAAATGTTGCCCTTGAAAATCATGTCAATCACACCCTTGGGGCGTGCTTATAAGATGGGAGGGAGGCTTAGTCCAGGAAAAACAATGCCTCCACAAAGATGGGAGGGAGGCTTAGTCCAGGAAAAACAATGCCTCGACGAACTATTCCTCATAGGTTTGCGTGAACAGATTCAAACTCGATTCTACAATTATAGAGCCATTGCTAAGGTGTAAGAAGTAGCGTGTCAGAATGTAGAAATAGACTACAGACATGACATGTTGGCGGTTTAGAGGGAAAAAAAAAAAGAGAAGAAAACTGCCAAAGATTTCAAAAGAATCAAATGGTAAGGAGCCAGGAACTATTATCCCCCAGTGCTGTCATATTCCAGAACTGCAACCTCCCTGTAGCGCCCAGAAGTACGAGGTGCTCAGTGTTCAGAGACATGGCCAAAATAATGGAGGCTGAAACCTGAGCACTAGTGATGAGCGAATATACTCGTTACTCAAGATTTCCAGAGCATGCTCAGGTGATCTCCGAGTATTTGTTATTGCTCGGAGAATAAGTTTTCATCGCCTCAGTTGCATGATTTACGGCTTCCAGATACGCTGAATTCATGTGGGAATTCCCTAATAAACAGGCATTCCTCACATGTATTCAGCGTATCAGGAAGCCGTAAATCATGAAACTGAGGAGATGAAAACTAAATCTCCGAGCAAAAACAAATACTCGTAGGTCACCCGAGCATGCTTGGGATATCTCTAGTAACGAGTATATTGGCTCATCACTACTGACCACCACTGAGCAACAGAGTCAAAATAAAAGAAAGTCAAAACCGCACCCTTTTATATATAGATTGAAGGTCTCAGCGGACACAAGGGCGCACGTCCGAAACCAGGGAGCCCATCCCGGACAGTACCAAGACCACAAAAAACAAAAAGACAGCGCCACAATGGATGGTGGAAAAATAGGAGCTTACATTTATTCTGCCTCCTGTAGCGACGTTTCGGTCAACAGACCTTTATCAAGCACCAAGCACCACTGAGCAACATCTGAAGGCAGATTATTCAAAGGTTTTATGGACTGATAAGTTGAGAGTGACTCTTGATGGACCAGATGGATGGATCCATGGCTGAATCATAATGGGCACAGGCCTTCACTTTAACTTAGACCTCAGCAAAGTGGATGTGGGGTACTGCTATGATGTGGAATTATTAGAGAGAAGCTAGTTGGACCTATTTGGGCTGATTATGGACTCAAAATAAACTACTAAACCTACTGCCAGTTTTTAAATGACATTTTCTTCAAGAAGTGGTACGGGAAAAAGTCGGCATCTTTCAAGAAAACATGATTTTTATGCAGGACAATGCTCCATTGCATGTATTGAAGTGATTCACTGATTGGTAAGCTAGTAAAGTCCTTAAAGATGAAAAATAATGACATGTTCCCTTCCACACCTGACCAAAACCTTATGGAGAACTTGTGGGCCCTTCTGTCAGCACGGAATGATTGTTCAAACCAAGTGCAGCCGCTCAGTGCTTCACGGCGGGGCCAATCAATTAAATATACCTTACCACCTGCTTGCTTTATAGCTCTACCTTTTTCTGGCCCTATGAAGCCAGAAGAGGGTAGAATCAAAGGATCAAAATAGAAGAAGAAATCAAAGAAGAGGGGGGGGGGGGGGGGGGTGGAGATTGAGAGAAAACCAGCAGGTGGGAAGGTGTATTTAGAAGATTTGCCTGGCCATGAAGCACCGATAGGTGGTACTTAGTTTGAATAATAATTCTGTGCTCACAGAGTCCCTTTAAATGGGAGATTTAGGGTGGAGAAAAACAGTACACCTCTCTGACTGGTCTCAGTGAGACTGGTTGGTGCTGTCCAAAAAGTGATCATCAGATAAGAAACTGACAGACTCCAGGGATGGAAGGCTTATCATTGTTATTGAATAGAAGGGCAACTACAAGTATACTGGTCACTGATTTTTTTTTCTAATTGTCAAATATATTTTTGAACATTTTGAGTTGTTTAGTTATTACTCTAACTTTAAATGATGAAAATAAACAATTGATGGGAAAATGAAGATTTGGGGTACTCACCGTAAAATCTCTTTATTGGAGTGTTCATTGGGGGACACAGGAAACCATGGGTGTATGCTGCTGCCACTATGGAGGTTGACACTATGCAAAAAGAAGCTAGCTCCCCCCACAGCAGTGTACACCAAATGGCACAAAGTTAATCAGTTAGTAAAAAAGCAGTAGGAGAAACAACACAAAGACAAACAACATAGCAGAACTAACATAACTGTATACAAGGATGGGTGCCGTGTCATACATTAAAGAGAAAGAGATTTTAATGGAGTACTCAAAATCTTTATTTCTCTATCGCTTTATTGGGTGACACAAGGAACTATGGTTTGTCCAAAAAGCAGTCCCAAGGGTGGATAAAAGGACAGTACCCTCAAGTCTGAGCTCTGGTCACTGCGGTCTGCAGGACCTTTCTACCGAGGATCGCATACGACGAAGAGTGAGTGTAGAACTTTGTGAAGGTTTGAATGGAAGACCATGTAACAACTTTGCAAAGCTGATGCCTGGTGACGGACGGCCCAGGAGGCCCCCACTGCGCAAGCAGAGTGAGCCGTGACCATGAGTGGACACGCTCTGTCCCTTATCTAACAGGCTTCCAGAATAGTAGAACGAGTCCAGCAGGCAATGATGGATCTGTAAGCAGGGAAGCCTTTGCAAGGATTTATGAACAGAGAGTCCGCCAGTCTGAAGGGTGAAGACCTGGATGGGTAGAGATGTAGAGCTTTGAGCAGGTCCAGTTTGTTTAGTGACTGCTCCCAAGGATTAGAGGGAGACGGATCAAATGAATGAAGCACGATGTCTTCATTGAGGTGAAATGAGGAAACCACCTTAGGAAGAAATGATGAGATAGGACACAGGACCACCTTGTCCTGGTGGAACACCAGGTAGGGGGAACTACAAGAAAGAGCTGGGAGTTTGGACACTCATCTGATTGAGGTGATGGTTACCAGGAAGGCAACTTTCCAGGAGAGGAAGGAGAGATTTCTCGTAGCGGTTCAAATGGCGACTTTTGAAGGACATCCAGAACTTAGTTGAGGTCCCAAGTGTCTATCAGGGCCCTTAAGGAGGAACAGAGTGTGCGACCCCCTGAAGGAAAGTCCTGATCTGAGAATGAGACACCAGATTCATCTGAAACAGAAAGGAGAGCATTGAAATTAAAGACAGGCCAAATTTAAGGCCTGACTGTAAAAATGGCAAAAGAGATGGCAGAACAAAAACCATGGCGGCAGCTTGGTTGGCTTTGCCCCAGTGGAAGAAGGCCTCCAATGTATGGTGGTATATGCGAGCTGAAGAAGACTTCCTCACCCTAATCATGGTCTGAACAACCTGACCAGAGTAACCAGCGGACTTCAGTATCACTGCTTCAACAACCCTACCTTTAAATTGAGCCACTGAGATTTCTGGTGGAAAAGAGGACCATGCAAGAGGAGATCTGGATGATCTAGAAGTTTCCATGAAGAGTCAGAGAGGATATTGATTCCTTCTGCATTCCAAGATGTTCTTTGCCAGTCGGAGAGACGAGTATGAGGGGCACTACTTCCGCTTTGATCTTCTTAACCACCCTAAGAATCAGAGGCAGAGGAGGAAACAGATATGGGAGGAAGAACTGGGACTAAGAGACCACTAGGGGATCATGAGATCTGGATACAAATTGTGGTTCAGTCTGGACACCATCAGATCGACGTTGGAAGTTCTCCATCTGAGTCAGAGCTGAAGAGTTCAGGGACCATTTGCCCACGGCGAGTCCCTCTTGCCTGAGAAAGTTGGTGGCCCAGTTGTCCACTCCCGGGATGTATATCGCTGAGATTGACGGTACGTTCCATTTGGCCCAGGACAGGACCTGAGCCACCTCTGACATCACTGCTCGACTATGAGTTCTTCTTTGGTGGATGATTTATGCCAACACCATGGCCTTGTCGAATTCGACTCGTATTGGACGGCCGGAGAGAAGATTCTGCCAGTGAAGAAGAGAAAGGAGGATTGTTCCCAGTTCCAGAATGTTGATGGGAAGGCACGATTCCTAAGCG
Source organism: Ranitomeya variabilis (assembly GCF_051348905.1). Lineage (NCBI taxonomy): Eukaryota > Metazoa > Chordata > Amphibia > Anura > Dendrobatidae > Ranitomeya > Ranitomeya variabilis. The sequence continues at coordinate 523,409,425 of NC_135234.1, read as the reverse complement.
TTCCATCGGCCCTGGACCATTAGGTCTTAAAAAATTGTTTGCCAACTGAGAAGACTGGAATCCATTATTACGACCTTCTAATGCACTGGAAGAAGCGATTTTGTGCAACGAATGAGGAGGGAGTGTCTCTACCATTCCAGGGATTTCTTGATTCGGTAAGGAAGTGTGACAAGCCGGTCTAGGGACTGAACAGACTTGTCCCACCTTGACAGAAGAGAGAGCTGTAGAGGGTATGTGTGAAACTGAGCGAATGGAACTGCTTTCATTGAGGCTACCATCTTGCCCAGTACACTCATGCAGAAGCTGAGAGAACGTGAGGAGGTACCTCTGAAAGCACAAATCCTGCATAGCAGGACTGAGTACTTCTCTTTTGGCAGAAAAACACCTGCCCGCACAGTGTCTAACAGCAGTCCAAGGAAAACTATGCGTTGGGCCAGGATCAGAGACAACTTTGAGCTGTTGATGATCCAGCCAAAAAGACAGAGGGTGTCCAGAGTGCTCGGCAGGCTTTCACAACATGCTGAGGCGGAAGGAGTCTTGATCAGAATGTCACCTAAATAAGGTATGACGAGAATGTATCTGCTTCAAAGAATGGCCATTATCTTTGTGACAACCCTGGGTGCTGCTGTGGCTAGGCAAAAAGGCAGCATTGTGAACTTAAAGTGAGCTCCCTGGACTGTGAAACGGAGAAACCTCACCTCTGGTGAGGTGGGAAAATGGGCATGTGGATATAAGCATCCTGAATGTCCACCAAGCATAGGAACTCCTTGGGCTTCACGGAGGGAAAGACAGACCGAAGGCACATGTTACGCCGCTTTCCCATACTTACCTGTCCGGCCGGCGCGCTCCCGATGCTCCTTCCTGCTCTCCGTCTTCCAGCTTCTCCAGCGCTCGTCCATTCTCTGGGCCACGCATGCGCAGACACGCTCCTTTCCTCGCTGGAGCTTCTGGGAGGTCATGACCCGGCGGCTCCACCTCCAATATGGCGGCGCCCGTCGGGCACTTCTTCCCAGCGCCAGCCCTACTCAGATGCCTTTGCGTCCATTGCGTTTGCTGGTTTTTGCCAGCATCTCTGTAGGTTCTTTGGCTCCGGTCCCTGCATCCTTGCTGTGACTCTTAGTAATCCCAGTCCTGTGTTCCTGCCGTTCTAGCCAGTCCTGTGTTCCTGCCGTTCCGGCCAGTCCTGCTGTTCCTGCCGTGTCTTCCAGTCCTGTGTTTCTGCCGTTCTAGCCAGTCCTGTGTTCCTGCCGTTCTTGTCAGTCCTGCCATTCCTGCCGTGTCTTCCAGTCCAGTGTTCCTGCCATTCCTGTCAGTCCTGCCGTTTCTGTCGTGTCTTCCAGTCCTGTGTTTCCTGCCGTGCCCACCAGTCCTGTGTTCCCGCCGTATCTACTAACCCTGAGTTCCTGCCGTGCCTTCCAGTCCTGTGTTCCTGTTGTGTTCCGTCAAACGTGTGTTTTCATCTTACCGGTCAGTACTTTTTCTTTGCTGCCGCCGTCCGTCTTGTGCCTCCGCCATATTGGTCTGCTCTGTAGCTCCGACCTTCTCCCATCTTCCGTTCTCCCTCTGTCATATCCTCAGTCGTCTCTTTGGCTCCGGCAGTTGCGGCTTCACCCTCCTTGGGCCTGTCCCTAACGCTCCCTGTACAGGGGGTGGCTCCATCTTGTCCGCTCGCCCTCGGGGGCTCTGAAGCCGTGTCCCAGAGGGTCCACTTCTCTAGTCCTCATAGCACACCATCCTGAATAGACGTAGATGAACATGTCTGTTCAATAATTTTAGGTCCATGATGGGGCAAACAGAGCCATCCTTCTTTGGGACTACAAACAGGTTTGAATAAAAACCTGAAAAGCGTTCCTGCGGGGGAACGGGACTGATGACGCATGCCTTGTAGAGCCAATCGATAGCCTTAAAGAAGCCAGGAATGAGAAAGGGGTTCTTTTGAGGATAGGAATTTAAAAAAATAAAGTGTGGGAGGGTGAAAAATTCTATTTTGTATCCTTAGGAGACAACAGGCCCAAGTGTGGTCGACTACTGAGAGCCACAAAGAAGACAGACGCCCACCCTGAGATGCTTCCCACGTTGATGCGCCGCATTATGCAGTAAAGAATCTGTTATATGCGGGTCTGGAGGACCAGCAGTGGTGGGTTCGTGCAAGCCAGGAAGAGGTTGCCTGTTCCAGATTGAAAATTTCTCAAAGGCGTTAAACTGGATCATGCGTCTTTTGGGAGGTGGGAATTAAGTCTTCTGTTGCGTGAACAAAGTACCCTTTACTCCTTTGGCATGTGAAATAATTTTGTCTAGCTCTTCTCTGAAAAGCTTGGAGCCCTGGCAAGGAAGACTGGTGAGAGACTTCTTTGATGCCGAGTCCACATTTCATGCCTTCAGCCATAAGACCCTGTGGATAGCGACAATGTTGCCAGTGGCATGGACTGAATAGGCAGCTGCATCGAGAGAAGCTGAAAGGAGGTACTTCCCCGCTTGTCCAATCTGGTCCACTAGCTAAATCTGCTAATTCCGTAGCGGGAGCGCCCAACAGAATACCTTGTCAAAGTAATTTTGCCCAGGCTGAAACTGACTTGGATTCCCACGTTGTGGCAAAAAAAGGCAAACTGCCGATCCCGCAGTCTCAATGGCAGAATTTTGCGAGAACCTCGGTGTGGGATCATTCAGAGAGGCTCCATCAGAAAAAGGGAAGATGGTGTGAGTGGAGAGCTGGGAAACGGGGGTGTCCACTGAGGGAGACTCTGCACATTTCTGTAGCAGGTTGGACACAAATAGAAGACCTCCATGCATTTTCTTCTCTGCAAATGCTTTTCTGGGTGCTCCCATTGCCTGGTAAAGATTCCATCAAATTCTTCACGGTTGGCAAAAGCCCGGGGGAGGCACTTAGTCTTCCTGAAGGATACGGTCTGCTCCGAGGGAAAGGGCTCCACATCCTTCAGGTAAGGGTTTGATTAACAGCCAGAATCAATCTATCCACCATGTCCTGTAGTTTTGAGATTTGTTCGCATTCAGATCGGAATCTGACTCGGAACAGAAGTGTGACTGCTAAGCCGCCAGAGGAGGGAGAGTGAGATAGAGATGCTATCTTGGAGACCATTGAGGGCGATGGAGAACTGGACGATGTGCTAGAGCGGGAATGATTTTTGGAACCTCTGCGTAATCTACCATGGTGGGTTTGAAAAACCTGAAGGTCCACAATGCCCAGGGAAGAGGACGGCCCCCCGTGATGGTAGCAGGATTGGTCAGTCGTTATAGGACTGAGACCAAGGTCTGGGACATGTTTGTCAGGTTGGCAACTAATTAAGAGCTGCGGCTGTCACGACTCTGTTGTCGGTTGTCCTGAGGCTAGGGGTTCCTTCCCTGTCCCTAACACTAGGGGCGCCCTAGCTCGCCCTGCTCCCTTGATTACTTCTGATGGTGAAGATATCGGGGCCAAGTACCTTGCCTTAGCTCCTGAATCCGCCCTCAGATTGTACCCTTCCATACCCAGGGAAGAGGGGAGTAGTAGAATACTGTAGTAAACCAGCCTGGCTAACAAGGTAATACGAACAGGGGTAACGAAAAATAGCAAACATACAAATAACATGTAACACAGGAATGCACCGGGGAGTGGAGGATTGGGTTAAACCAAAGTAAAATGAGAAAGGGAATTATCACACACTCAAAACCTAGGAACAGTTACAGATAAATCCACCAAACGCCTTCTCCAATAATAACCAACAACAATCTCCAGCCATGCAGCATAAGCTAGTTCTGACAAGGAGTTCTAGCCAGGACCCAGATTATGTAGGAGATACGAGTGGCTAACAGTGCACAGCTGAGAGCCTTAATACTCCGGGAGCTCTCAGAGATTAACCCCTGCACTGCCAAAAGAAATTTACACCATTTAATAAGAAGGTGAAATGCTTTTAATCAGTGCAGGAGTAGGAGAAACCAGATGCTGCGGTCTTCTGGCTCCTCTATGCCATGATAAACCCGAGACAGCGGCCCACTCAAGGGGAGGGGAACCGCTTTCGTTGCGGGCAGTTTGGGGTTCCTGGGAGGATAGCATGGTGGGGGGACTGCAATCTGGCAGAGGTCTGAGTGGAGGTAAACTTCCTGTAACAGGAAAAACATACAAAGTGCAGGACAAACGCCTTCTCCAATAATAACCAACAACAATCTCCAGCCATGCAGCATAAGCTAGTTCTGACAAGGAGTTCTAGGCAGGACCCAGTTTATGTAGGAGATGGGAGTGGCAAACAGTGCACAGCTGAGAGCCTTAACACTCCGGGAGCTCTCAGAGATTAACCCCTGCACTGCCAAAAGAAATTTACACCATTTAATAAGAAGGTGAAGTGCTTTAAATCAGTGTAGGAGTAGGAGAAATCAGACGCTGCAGTCTTCTGGCTTCTCTATGTCACGATAAACCCGGGACAGCAGCCCACTCAAGGGGAGGGGAACCGCTCTCGTTGCGGGCAGTTTGGGGTTCCTGGGAGGATAGCATGGTGGGTGGACTGCAATCTGGCAGAGGTCTGAGTGGAGGCAAACTTCCTGTAACAGGAAAAACATACAAAGTGCAGGAAAATAGCCGAAGTACTGGAGCGAAACTCCCTGGGGTTAGGCATAAAGGAGAAGAAATGTGACAGACAGAGCATTGCTTAGGATAGAAAAGCTGCCCCTTGGTGGCAGAGTTTACTCAGGTCCTGGGTCCTGTGCCCTTGAGAAACAGGAGACAACACTGGATCAGTGGTTCCAGGCTGTGAACTGTAGAACCTGTAGCGGTTGGGGATGAGCCGGCGGCTTTCAGATGACGCCCTAAGGAAGAAGAGGAAGATATGGCATCAGAAAGAGCTTGCAGGGTTCCTGTTTGTCTAAATGAGAGGTACACCTTAATAGGCTGAGAGTGGTCAGCGGACGGACCCGAGAGAGGCAGTGCATGCGATTGGCCAGACTGCAGGGGGCGTGAATTAGCGATTGGTCAGTCTGCCGTGGGCTAAATTTATAAGTGAACCCACTGAAGAGAACCAGAGCGGAGTGAAAGCCGCAGCTGGTCTACGAGGGAAAGAATGAATGGCGAAATGGATAGGAAACCTTTCCAATGGGTGAATAGAGCATGCCAGAAAGAAGGAAAGGGAAGGCTAGAGCCCTTTTCTTCCTTTTTTTGGAGCCTCCCTAACTGTCACAGATTAGCATGTGAAGATCTTGGTTAGTAACTGTCCTGAAGATACTGAATCCTTCTTCGCAGGCCAGTAATGGAAGATGGTCATAAGACGTCCCGTACGCTGACTATTGATGGCTGGAAGCTAATGGATCCATCTTCCTTCTATGCTCCTATGTGGGCATAGGAATGGTGGCAAGGACCGTAAGCTGGGGAGCCTCAAACGCTCTTGCTGCGTGATGGAGTTAGGATCCTGCCTCATAGACCAGAGAGGATACAGTAGTGACACAACTCCACACTGTGCTCTCAATCTATAGGTAGGAACGCCATTCTGTTGCCCTTACAAGCCGTATCTGAAAGAAAAAAGAAAATAATTCATAAAAAACAACAAAATCTAAGGTAGATGCGGGACTGGGACCAGACCCGTGTCTGCCTCCTACTGGCATTGAGCTAAAACTAGGCTGGAACAGATTAACTCCATGCTAGTTGGTGGGTGTACACTGCTGGGGGGAACTAACTTGGTTTCCTATGTCCCCCAATGAAGCGATAGAGAAATATACATTTTTCTTCTAGTTGCGTAATAATTCTGCACACTAATAGTTGTCCAATAATTCTGGGCATATAGACAAAGACTAAGAAAGACAAAGCCTTACTTTATCTTTCTTAAATATTCAGGTTTATTAACCTTTTAGAGTGACCGAAAGCACTGCAGTTGTTCAATAATAAAAAGAATCATCAAAAATACAAATTGCCTAATAATTGTACACACAGTGTATACACACACATACAACCTTCCAATGTAGTCCTCAGATACAGAGTTAAAAAATATATTTATCAATATGACCAAAGAAAAGAAACAATAGATGCTGAAATGACAGGCATATGATTTATGCCTTAAATTAGGTATCTCCTTATGTTGAAGTTGAGCACATTTGTAATAGCGAACACACCTATATAATATAGGATCATAAGAGCTACTTTTTATACTCTAAACACTAAGGTTGTGGTGCTGATCTGGTCCCTGATGTCCCCTTTCTCCTTAATATGTAGATAACTGGCTGCAGGAGCCCGAGGGGAAATAGAACTGTCACCAGCAGCTAAGAGCTGTGTGAACAAGCCCTAAATAACTGCACGGAGTCAGATGGGGCAGCTCCCTCTGGAGACCAGTGCTAAATGCTGCTCACTGATATCTGGCAGCTACGCAGCAGGATCCCTGGAACAGGAGCCTTCTAGAGGTTCTTGGAGAAAATCTGCATCATTGATTCAGCACTGTGACTGGCGTGTCTGTAAATGAAACCGAACAGTGCAGCAAGCAGAAGAAAACAGAATTTACTTCTTTCTTCCTTGTAATTCTATTTTCTCACACTGGGTATCAATGAACTGGCTGCCGGCAGCGACTGCATAAAGTTGTGAACATAAAAGTGATATTTTGAGATGTAACCCAGTGAATTTTGCCAACTCTTTAGAACAGAACTAGTAGCAATATCATCAGAAGAGATTTCCTAATTACTCATTTTCATCCAATAATATGAATATATTATTTTCCTCTCACGTACATTTCCATCTCTTCTCCTTCCAATTTCGGACTAATTAGGGAAATTGTTTTACATTTTACTATGAAGCTATTCTTCACACATCACAGACGCCACACAATATGATAGAAGTTGTAATTGTAGTCGGGCAGTAGTTTCACACATCAGTTTCTTTGTGTGCTATCCTTTATTTTTACAGCTAGATCACAGTCCCATCAGAACCATGCATCCTTATATGTGTCCCTTTTTCCCCCCAGACCAGTTGGTTTTGAAAAGAAAAAAAAAGTTTACATGTCCTAATGTAATCCAAATTGGGAATCAAAATCGACAACGCAAGTCAATGGCCCAGAGGGAAAAAAAACGGATAGAACAGGGATCTTATTCATGTGTTGTCCCTATTAGTGATGAGCGACTGTGCGGCATGCTCGGGTGCTAACCGAGTGTCTTCGGCGTAATCGAAAAATATGTTCGAGTCCCCGTGGCTGCATGACTCGCGGCTGTTAGACAGACACAACACATCCCGGGATTACCTGTTTGTTAGGCAATCTCGGCATGTGTTGCGGCTGTTGAACAGCAGCAAAGCATGCAGGTGCGGGGACTCGAACATAGGTATTGTACTCTATTAGTACCCGAGCATCCTCTGATAACACCTTATCCAAGCACGTTCGCTCGTCACTAGTTCCTATCTTACTGTTTAATGGGTTGGAGAAGCTTACATTTTTTTATATAAGAAAAACGAATGCAACAAGGATTGTAAAAACTGAAACAAGGACCAAAAAGGGGTCCAGCACACTGAAAAAAACCCACAAGGTTGTTTTTGACAAGAAACATATGCAGTTTAGACTCCGCTGTCATTGACTTCCATGATACATTTTCTTTTCTGTACCAGCAGGGCTGTGGAGTCGGAGTCGGTGTCATGGAAATTGAGGAGTCGGAGGTTTGGCTGTGGAGTCGGAGTCGGAGACCGTTTTGGTGGAGTTGGAGCCATGGAAACTGAGGAGTCGGAGGTTTGGCTTCTCCACTCCACAGCCCTGTGTATCAGTACCCTGTAGTATTCTTTATTACAACACTTTTTTAGCAATGTTAACGTCTTAAAAAACAAAAAAAAAGCCTTACACTACAGAAAGTGCATGGAAAATACTGTAAATGTCACCGGATGCAATCAGCTGATGGTGTGAAGGAACAAAGAAAATGGATGTTAAAATAAGAGCTAAATATAATTTGTACCATTTATGCTACACAGTTAGCTAATGGTATATGCAGCAATGTAACACAAGTACATTATTGTATAAACTATATTGCTGCCATTTGTGCTGTCGTTGCTCTAACAGCCATCAATTAACAATTTTCCTAAAACCTTGTTTCTTTGAGATACAGAACTGCCAGAAGATTTCCTTCTATAAACACAATCTTTAATCTGCGGCGGAACATTTCCCATAGTCATAAACAGAATTAATGCAGTTGGTGTCACATTTACCTCGCTGGCCCTCTTGATTATCTTGTCATCAATGTCGGTTATGACCATCACCATGATCACGTCTATTCCAAAATATTGGGTTAGAATTCGACGGATGATATCAAATCTAACATAGGAACTGGAAAAGGAAAGGCATCAGTTTTACTAAACAAGACACTAGATAAGCACAACAGTAACACCCTATGGTTTTATATATTATTAGATTTTATATTTGCTTACAAATTTTTATGAATAATAAATACCATAGAAACACCGTGAAGTGCAGAAATTAAGTGGGAACCACTTGAAAGAGGAAACTTACTTATACTCTAAACATGGTAAAACCAAGAACCACCAAGACAGAGAATATATAATAAGAAGGTATATCTTAATTTAAATAAAAATATTTAAAAAAAAAACAATGGAAAAAAAAATGTATTACCCCTAAAAGGTGTATATGTTACCTACAAATAGGCATCAAGAAAAGACTGTGTATATAATAAATACATAGCACAGGCAAATATTTTACTTTGGTCACTGATATATACTGTATATCACACATTGTTGGTAGGGCAAAATGCGACAATATCCATATGGAAATCAGACCCAACAATCTGCTGCATCGCCCTGTGAGAATGTGCCCCCTTACAAAGCTATGGACAAGCACTGGTTAACAGGACAGGCTTTCCGCTTCTAACACTAAGGCTAGTTTCACATTTGCGTTTAAAAACGCAGCGTTTAAAACGCAAACGCAGGTGGTGAAAAAAACACATGTAAACGCGTGCAAACGCTGCGTTTTTTAGACGCATGCGTTTTCTCATGCGGTAAAAAAAACGCGGAGTTTTGACGCGTTTACATGCGTTTTTGAAACGCATGCTGAGAAGTGTGTGACAGCTGCCAATCATCAAAATCATCTAGAAAACCCACTATAAATAGAAATAGCTAGGGTTGGGGTTAGGGTTAGGGTTACGGTTAGGGTTAGGATCCCTAGGGTTAGGGTTAGGATCCCTAGGGTTAGGATCACTAGGGTTAGGGTTAGGGGTAGGATCCCTAGGGTTAGGGTTAGGGGTAGGGTTTGGATCCCTTTATCACCTTGATGGTGGGGGGTGGCTTATCAGTTTGTATTGTTTTTTTCTATTGAAACGCATGCGTTTAAAACGCAACCAAACGCATGTGCTTAAAAACGCATGCGTTTACATAGACAGCAATACTTTTTTTGCGGCAAAAAAACGCCTCTAGAAATTACTACATGTTGCATTTTTGCAACCAAACGCAAGCATAGAAACAATGCATGCGTCGTCAAACGCGGCAAAACGCATACAAAAAAAACGCATGCGTTTTTAATGTTAAATATAGGAAAAAAAACGCATGCGTTTTTTTGCGCTAAAACGCAGCGGCAAAAAACGCAAATGTGAAACCAGCCTAAACAATAAGGGTCTGATTCATTGTTGAATTTGCTCCTATTTTTGCCTACTTTTCACTATAATAATAATCTTTATTTATATAGCGCCAACATATTCCGCAGCACTTTATAATTAAGTGGGGACATATACAGACAGATTCAATACAAGTTAAGACAATTTAAACAGTGACATTAGGAGTGAGGTCCCTGCTCGCAAGCTTACAATCTACAAGGAAATGGGGGGGGACACAATAGGTGAAAAGTGATTGTTATTTCAGGTCTGGCAATTATAATAAATAGGGATTTTCATACAAAGCTGCATGATCCGGTCATCAGCCCGTGTGTTTAAGTGCAATAGTCAAGTATCAAGTGCAGTTATCATGAGCATGGAGGGTGTGGAGACAGATGAATAGTAGGGTGCAGATTCAGAATAATATTTGGAAGGAGGGAACAGGGCAAAGTTAGTTTACTGAGTAGTTGATGTTGTAGGCTTGTTTAAAGAGATGGGTTTTTAAAGCTCGCTTGAATAGGTCGGGGCTAGGTATCAGTCTGATCGTCTGGGGAAGTGCATTCCAGAGAGCTGGAGCAGCACGAGAGAAGTCTTGTAGACGGAGGTGTGAGGTTCAGATTACGGGGGATGTTAGCCTTAGGTCATTTGTAGAACGGAGCGCACGTGTAGGGGGATAGACAGAGATGAGAGAGGAGATATAAGGCGGTGCAGAACTGTGGAGGGCTTTGTGGGTGAGAGAGATGAGTTTATACAGGACCCTGTAGCGAATGGGTAGCCAGTGTAATGACTGGCACTAGATGGAGGCATCGGTGAAGCAGCTGGACAGAAATATGACTCTGGCTGCAGCATTCAACATGGATTGGAGAAGAGAAAGTTTGGTAAGAGGGAGACCAATCAGAAGAGAGTTGCAGTAGTCCAGACGAGAATGAATAAGAGCGACAGTAAGAGTCTTAGCAGTTTCAAAGGTGAGAAAAGGTCGGATTCTGGAGATGTTTTTAAAGGGAACCTGTCACCCCGTTTTTTTCCGTATGAGATAAAAATACCGTTAAATAGGGCCTGAGCTGTACATTACAATAGTGTATTTTGTGGACCCTGATTCCCCACCTATGCTGCCGAAATACGTTACCAAAGTCGCCGTTTTCGCCTGTCAATCAGTCCGGTCTGGTCGGATGGGCGTGGTGACATCGCTGTTTCTTCCCCCAGATCTTGCTTATTTTTCCGTTGGTGGCGTAGTGGTTTGCGTATGCCCAAGTGCCGAATCCACTGCACAGGTGAGGAAAGAGCGCGATCTGCGCTATTCCCCTGGTGATCGGTGGGGGTGGCCATCTTCCTGTGGCCGCGCGTGCGCAGATGGAGCGCTCTGCTGCCCGGGGTTTCAGGAAACTGGCCGCGGGATGCCGCGCGTGCGCAGATGGAGATCGCGGCGGCCATTTTCCTGAAGCCGAGATGCGAACACGGCTTCAGGAAAATGGCCGCCGCGATCTCCATCTGCGCACGCGTGGCATCCCGCGGCCATTTTCCTGAAGCCCTGGGCAGCAGAGCGCTCCATCTGCGCACGCGCGGCCACAGGAAGATAACCGCCCCCACGATCACCAGGGGAATAGCGCAGATCGCACTCTTTTCCTTCAGCTGCGCAGTGGATTCGCCTGTTGGGCATGCGCAGACCACTATGCCACCAACAGAAAGATGAGCAGGATCTGGGGGAGAAACAGTGATGTCACCACGCCCATATGACCAGACCAGCGTGAGTGACAGCCCAAAACAGCGACTTTACAAAGGTATTTCGGCAGCATAGGTGGGGAATAAAGGCACAAAAAATACACTAATGTAAAGCACAGCTCTGCCCCTATTTAACGCTATTTTTATCTCATCTTGAAAAAACGGGGTGACAGGTTCCCTTTAAGATGTAGGTGACAAGAGCGAGTGAGTGATCGGATATAGGGAGTAAAGGAAAGTTCGGAGTCGAATATGACCCCAAGACAGCGGGCATGCTGCTTCGGAGTAATGGTTGAACCCTCCAGAGTAATTTCGACGTTGGGAAGAGTGAGGTTAGTAGAAGGGAGAAACACAAGAAGTTCCGTTTTGGAGAGATTTAGTTTCAGATAGAGGGAAGACATGATGTTAGAGACAGCAGACAAACAATCCTTGGTATTTTTAATTAGGGTAGGGGTGATGACAGGGGAAGAAGTGTATAATTGGGTGTCATCAGCATAGAGATGATACTGGAACCCAAATCTGCTGACTACTTTTTAGTTTTGAGCCAAAATTATTATCATAAGATGCGCCTATTTTGAAGTCTATTTTCTACTTGATGTTTGCAGCTGATTCGCAATGTGCGACTTTTTAACCCCTTCACCCCTGGGCTGTTTTTCACTTTTGTTTTTAACTCCCCTTCTTCCAAGAGCCATAACTTTTTATTTCTTAGTCAATATGGCCATGTGAGGGCCTGTTTTTTGCAGGACGAGTTGTACTTTTGTACGACACCATTGATTTTACCATATAGTATACTGGAAAACTGGAAGAAAAAATTCAATATGTGGCTAAATTGCAAAAAAAATTGTTCAATTCCACAACTTTTTTTTGTATTTACCATGCTCACTATATGGTAAAACTGATCTGGCAATATGATTCTCCAGGTCAGTATGAGTACACAGAAACAAAACATGTAAAGGTTTTTTTTAGGTAAGTGGTAAAAAGAAATTAGAAAATTTGTATGGAAAAAAGTTTTTACTTTTGTCGACACTTTCCTGAGACCCATAACGTTTTCATTTCTTGGATATGGGGTTTAGTAAGGGCTCATTTTTTGAGCCCTGATCTGACATTTTTATTGATACCATTTTGGGACAGGTATGATGTGTTGATCGCCTCTGATTACATTTTATTGCAATGTGGTAGCGGACAAAATACTAAATTCTACATTTTGTATTTGTTTTCTCATTGCTCTTTACTGATCGGGTTCATTTACTTTATATTTTGATGGATTGGACATTTCTGAAAGCGATACCAAATACAATGGGCAAAATAAGTATTTGATACACTGACGATTTTGCAAGTTTTCCCTACAAAGAATGGAGAGGTCTGTAAATTTTAACGTAAGTACACTTCAACCAAGACAGAATCTTACAAAAAAATCAAGGAAATCACATTGTATGATTTTTAAATAATTAATTTGCATTTTATTAAATGAAATATATTGAATAAGTACGGTATGTGATACAATAGAAAAGCAGATCTTAATATTTAGTACAGAAATCTTTGTTTCCTCTAGTTTTTTACCAAGTTTGCAGGTGATTATTTTGGCTCATTCCTCGATACAGATTTTCTCCAGATCTTTCAGGTTTCCGGGCTGTCACTGGGCAACATTGAATTTCAGCTCTCCAAAGATTTTCTATTGGGTTCAGGTCTAGAGACTGGCTAGGCCTCTCCAGGACCTTGAATGCTTCTTAGGGAACCACTCCTTAGTTGCCCTGGCTGTGTGATTTTGGTCATCATCATACTGGAAGACTCAGCCACAACCCATCTTCGATGCTCTTACTGAGGGAACAAGGTTGTTGGCCAAAATCTCACAATGGCCACGATCCATCTTCAATGCCCTTACTGAGGAAAGGAGGTTGCTGGCCAAAATCTCACAATGACCCCATCCATCCTCCCTTCAATATGGTGCAGTCGTCCTGTCCCCTTTACAAAAAAGCACCCCAAAGTATAATGTTTACCCCACCATGCTTCACGGTTGGGACAGTGTTCTTGGGGTTGTACTCATCCTTCTTCTTCCTCCAAACACGGCGAGTGGAGTTGATACCAAAAAGTTCTATTTTGGTCTCATCTGACCACATGATATGTGCTGGCGTCAGCAGGGAGACATTGTGTGCCCTACAGGATTTTAATCCATGACAGCGTAGTGTGTTACTGATGGTAATGTTTGAGACTGTGGTCCAAGCTCTCTTCAGGTCATTGACTAGGTCCTCCCATGTATTTCTAGCCTGATTCCTGACCTCAGAATCATCCTTACCCCACAAGGCAAGATCTTGCATGGAGGCCCAGACCGAGGAAGATCGACCAACATCTTGTGCTTCTTTTATTTTCTAATAATTTTACCAACAATTGTTGCCTTCTCACCAAGCTGCTTGCCTATTGTCATGAAGCCCATCTCAGCCTTGGGTAGGTCTACAATTTTGTCCCTGGTGTCCTTAGACAGCTCTTTGGTCTTGTCCATGGTGGAGAGGTTGGAGGGTGAATGATTGAGTGTGTGGACAGGTGTCTTATATACAGGTAACGAGATCAAGCAGGTGGAATTAATACAGGTAATGAGTGCAGAGTAGGAGGGCTTCTTAAAGAAAAACTAACAGGTCTGTGAGAGACAGAATTTTTGATGGTTGGTAGCTGATAAAAGACTTATTTCATGCAATAAAATGAAATTAAATTATTTAAAAATCATACAATGTGATTTTCTGTTTTATATTTTTAGATTCTGTCTCTCACAGTTGAAGTGTACCTATGATAAAATTACAGACCTCTCCATTCTTTGTAGGTGGGAAAACTTGCAAAATGGGCAATGTATCAAATAGTTATTTTCCCCACTGTATGTGTATTTTTATTTTTTTTTATTTTCAATGGGGCAAAAGAGAGTGATTTGAACTTGTTTTGTTTTTATTTTGTCATATATACGGTACTCATTCACTTCTACTACAGCATCTATCACCATGGATCCAGGAAATCTTCAGAGGGGCAGAGATGCAAGAAACTGCAGTGAGTAACTACAGCACTGCCCCCTTAAGGCGTCCTGTTTCAGGAGGGGTGATGGACACTGCAGAAAAGTGAGTGCAGCCCCAGCCTCCTATGACGTCACGTTTCAGGAAAGTGAATGCAGCCCCAGCCTCCTATGACGTCACGTTTGACTCCTCTCAAACGAAATGGGACACAAATACAGTGGGAAAAAAAACACATTTAGAGATTAGATAGATACGGAAAAATGTAGGGTGTTGAGTAATAAAGGAAATGACAAAAATGGTTAGGGTGTGAAGATAGATATTTAGAAAGGAAATTTTAGGAACTAAACCAACCCTTTAAGTCTTAAGCTCTATTTAAGACAATAATAATCATAAAAACAATAAATATAAGTTTGACTGAGACAATAGTACATAATAGCAATTTCAGTTACGAAGACACTAATCACCACTTATCAACAAATCTTAGATAAATAAATTTGGCAGTTTTCCTTATTTTGCTGCCTACAATGATAAATGACACACGGTCACTTACCATGCATGTCCAAGATGTGCGTGATCATAAACTGTAGGCCCACAGCTATACCTAAAACAGCAGTACAGATAATATTACCATAAGAATAGTTTTGATTTAGGATGTCAAATATAAAAAAAAAATGAATTAAAAAAAAATTAAATACTGCAAGTTAACACGAGTCAACATTACTGCTCTTTATCCCAAATGTTAATGGTTTATTTTATTTCATGTCCATCTCCTTCACAGCTGTCTAAAAGAATTTCAAGTCCTCTCCATTTATGATGTGCTTGCTGTCAGTGAATGGAGATTCATTTACATTCAGAAGCTGGAAGCTTGTCCTCCTCATGCACAAGTGATTGTTTTTTTTTCAATCCACATAAAATATGGTGACAGCTTTCAAGGAGACGTCGCCAGAAGCACGGATTGGTCACTTATTTTTGCCTCTTCACAGCTTTTGAGGCCTGAAGTGATTAAAAGAATTCATAAAAGACGGAAAAGGTGCATGGCTAGTCGCTTTGAATAGAAAATGTTCCGTCTTTTTGCCACTTATTCAGCTGGAATCCACCTGATAAATCTGTTGTGTGCACATACTCAAAATGGGGTTATTCCTCACCCCGATCCTGCAGAACCTTGTACATTAGTCTTTATTCTCTCCAGTTTTCTGTAATGCTCATTTTGTCTGTAAGACTACAGGACAGCTACAGTACAGACCAAAAGTTTGGACACACCTTATTTAAAGATTTTTCTGTATTTTCATGACTATGAAAATTGTACATTCACACTGAAGGCATCAAAACTATGAATTAACACATGTGGAATTATATACTTAACAAAAAAGTGTGAAACAACTGAAATTATGTCTTATATTCTAGGTTCTTCAAAGTAGCCACCTTTTGCTTTGATTACTGCTTTGCACACTCTTGGCATTCTCTTGATGAGCTTCAAGAGGTAGTCACCTGGAATGGTCTTCCAACAATCTTGAAGGAGTTCACAGAGGTGCTTAGCACTTGTTGGCCCTTTTGCCATCGCTCTGCGGTCCAGCTCACCCCAAACCATCTCGATTGGGTTCAGGTCTGGTGATTGTGGAGGCCAGATCATCTGGCGTAGCACCCCATCACTCTCCTTCTTGGTCAAATAGCCCTTACACAGCCTGGAGGTGTGTTTGGGGTCATTGTCCTGTTGAAAAATAAATGATGGTCCAACTAAACGCAAACTGGATGGAATAGCATGCCACTGCAACATGCTGTGGTAGCCATGCTGGTTCAGTATGCCTTCAATTTTGAATAAATCCCCAACAGTGTCACCAGCAAAGCACCCCCACACCATCACACCTCTTCCTCCATGCTTCATGGTGGGAACCAGGCATATAGAGTCCATCCGTTCACCTTTTCTGCGTCGCACAAAGACACGGTGGTTGGAACCAAAGATCTCAAATTTGGACTCATCAGACCAAAGCACAGATTTCCATTGGTCTAATGTCCATTCCTTGTGTTCTTTAGCCAAACAAGTCTCTTCTGCTTGTTGCCTGTCCTTAGCAGTGGTTTCCTAGCAGCTATTTTACCATGAAGGCCTGCTGCACAAAGTCTCCTCTTAACAGTTGTTGTAGAGATGTGTGTGCTGCTAGAGATGCATCTGCTGCTAGAGCTCTGTGTGGCATTGACCAGGTTTCTAATCTGAGCTGCTGTTAACCTGCGATTTCTGAGGCTGGTGACTCGGATAAACTTATCCTCAGAAGCAGAGGTGAATCTTGGTCTTCCTTTCCTGGGGCAGTCCTCATGTGAGCCAGTTTCTTTGTAGCGCTTGATGGTTTTTGCAACTGCACTTGGGGACACTTTCAAAGTTTTCTAAATTTTTCGGACTGACCTTCATTTCTTTAAGTAATGATGGACACTCGTTTTTCTTTACTTAGCTGCTTTTTTCTTGCCATAATGCAAATTCTAACAGTCTATTCAGTAGGACTATCAGCTGTGTATCCATCAGACTTCTGCACAACACAACTGATGGTCCCATCCCCATTTATAAGGCGAGAAATCCCACTTATTAAACCTGATAGGGCACACCTGTGAAGTGAAAACCATTCCCGGTGAGTACCTCTTGAAGCTCATCCAGAGAATGCCAAGAGTGTGCAAAGCAGTCATCAAAGCAAAAGGTGGCTACTTTGAAGAACCTGGAATATAAGACAATTTCAGTTGTTTCACACTTTTTTGTTAAGCATATAATTCCACATGTGTTAATTCATAGTTTTGATGCCTTCAGTGTGAATGTACAATTTTCATAGTCATGAAAATACAGGAAAATCTTTAAAATGAGAAGATGTGTCCAAACTTTTGGTCTGTACTTTCTCTCCAGTTTTCTGTAATGCTCATTTTGTCTGTAAGAATACAGGACAGCTACATGCTCGCACCCTGTAACATGGGGACCTCATTATGTACCCATGGCACAACCCGAGCCAGAACTGCTACACCCTCGCACCCTGTAAGATGGGGACCTCATTATGGACCCATGGCACTATCCGAGCCAGAACTGCTACACCCTCGCACCCTGTAAGATGGGGACCTCATTATGGACCCATGGCACTACCCGAGCCAGAACTGCTACACCCTCGCACCCTGTAAGATGGGGACCTCATTACGGACCCATGGCACTACCCGGGCCAGAACTGCTACACCCTCGCACCCTGTAAGGTAGGGACCTCATTATGGACCCATGGCACAACCCGAGCCAGAACTGCTACACCCTCGCACCCTGTAAGGTAGGGACCTCATTATGGACCCATGGCACTAACCGGGCCAGGATGACTACCCTCTCACCCTGTAAGGTAGGGACCTCATTATGGACTCATGACACTACCCGAGCCAGAACTGCTACACCCTCGCACCCTGTAAGGTAGGGACCTCATTATGGACCCATGACACTACCCAAGCCAGAACTGCTACACCCTCGCACCCTGTAAGATGGGGACTTCATTATGGACCCATGGCACTACCCGGGCCAGGATGGCTACACCACTCGCACCTTGTAAGATGGGGACCTCATTATGAATCCATGGCACTACCTGAGCTAGAACTGCTACACCCTCGCACCTTGTAAGATGGGGACCTCGTTATGGAACCATGGCACTATAAAGGCCAGGACGGTTACACCCTCACACCCTATAAGATGGGGACCTCATTATGGACACATGGCACTAACCGGGCCAGGACGGCTACACGCTCACACCATGTAAGATAGAGACCTTGTTATGAAACTCTGGCACTACCTGGAACAGGACGGCTACACCCTCGCACCCTGTAAGATGGGGACTTCATTATGGACCCATGGCACTACCTGGGCCAGGAAGATTACACTCACAAGCAGTAAGATAGAGACCTCATTGTGGACCCATGGTACTACCCGGGCCAGGACCGCTACACCCTCACACCCTGTAAGGTAGGGACCTCATTATGAACCCGTGGCACTATCCAGGAAAGACGGCTACACCCTCACACTATGTAAGATGGGGACCTCATTATGAACCCGTGGCACTACCCGAGCCAGGACAGCTACACCCTCACACCCTGTAAGGTAGGGACCTTATTATGAACCCGTGGCACAATCCAGGAAAGGACGGCTACACGCTCGCACCATGTAAGATGGGGACCTCATTATGGACCCATGGCACTACCCGGGCCAGACCTGCTACACGCTCGCACCCTGTAAGGCCTCATGCACAGTATTGTCTCATCAGTATCTGTATGCCAAAACCAGGAGTGTCTCCAAAACCAGAACATTCGTCAATCTCGCAATTATAGTTTTTTTTCTGCAAGTTCCACTCCTGGCTTTGGCATACATAGTTACATAGTTATTAAGGTTGAAGGAAGACTGTAAGTCCATCTAGTTCAACCCATAGCCTAACCTAACATGCCCTAACATGTTGATCCAGAGGAAGGCAAAAAAAAACCATGTGGCAAAGAGTAAGCTCCACCATGGGGAAAAAAATTCCTTCCCGACTCCACATACGGCAATCAGACTAGTTCCCTGGATCAACGCCTTATCAAGGAATCTAGTGTATATACCCTGTAACATTACACTTTTCCAGAAAGGTATCCAGTCCCCTCTTAAATTTAATTAATGAATCACTCATTACAACATCATACGGCAGAGAGTTCCATAGTCTCACTGCTCTTACAGTAAAGAATCCGCGTCTGTTATTATGCTTAAACCTTCTTTCCTCCAGACGTAGAGGATGCCCCCTTGTCCCTGTCTCAGGTCTATGATTAAAAAGATCATCAGAAAGGTCTTTGTACTGTCCCCTCATATATTTATACATTAAAATAAGATCACCCCTTAGTCTTCGTTTTTCCAAACTAAATAGCCCCAAGTGTAATAACCTATCTTGGTATGGCAGACCCCCAGTCCTCTAATAACCTTGGTCGCTCTTCTCTGCACCTGCTCCAGTTCAGCTATGTCTTTCTTATACACCGGAGACCAGAACTGTGCACAGTATTCTAAGTGTGGTCGCACTAGTGACTTGTATAGAGGTAAAATTATGTTCTCCTCATGAGCATCTATGCCTCTTTTAATACATCCCATTATTTTATTTGCCTTTGTAGCAGCTGCCTGACACTGGCCACTGAATATGAGTTTGTCATCCAACCATACACCCAGGTCTTTTTCATTGACGGTTTTGCCCAGAGTTTTAGAATTAAGCACATAGTTATACATCTTATTACTTCTACCCAAGTGCATGACCTTACATTTATCCCCATTAAAGCTCATTTGCCATTTATCAGCCCAAGCTTCTAGTTTACGTAAATCATCCTGTAATATAAAATTGTCCTCCCCTGTATTGATTACCCTGCAGAGTTTAGTGTCATCTGCAAATATTGAAATTCTACTCTGAATGCCCCCTACAAGGTCATTAATAAATATGTTAAAAAGAAGAGGGCCCAATACTGACCCCTGTGGTACCCCACTGCTAACCGCAACCCAGTCCGAGTGTGCTCCATTAATAACCACCCTTTGTTTCCTATTCCTATCCTACAAACACTGATGCAAAAATACTGACTTGTGAATGAGGCCTAAGATGGGGACCTTATTATGGACCCATGACATTACCCGGACACTAGCATCCTCTACAAGCAATGTTTCTGGGGCACAGTACGGGTAGATGGCAGGAGTTGAGAACCATTTTTATGAGGTGGCACTTGTGGAGGACCTAACGCCTTTCATGTTACCCATGAGACAGTACTATGCTATAAAGTGCGTGTCCTGAGGATCTATGGGAGATACATAGCGCGTGTCCTAAAGATCTATGGGAGATACGTAGCGCTTGTCCTAAGGAGCTATGGGAGATACATAGCGCGTGTCCTAAGGAGCTATGGGAGATACATAGCGCGTGTCCTAAGGATCTATGGGAGATACGTAGCGCGAGTCCTAACGATCTATGGGAGATACGTAGCCTGTGTCCTAAGAATCTATGGGAGATACGTAGCCTGTGTCCTAAGGATCTATGGGAAGTACGTAGCCTGTGTCCTAAGGATCTATGGGAGATACGTAGCCCGTGTCCTAAGGATCTATGGGAGGTACGTAGCCTGTGTCCTAAGGATCTATGGGAGATACGTAGCTCGTGTCCTAAGGATCTATGGGAGGTACGTAGCCTGTGTCCTAAGGATCTATGGGAAGTACGTAGCCTGTGTCCTAAGGATCTATGGGAGATACGTAGCGCGTGTCCCAAGGATCTATGGGAGATACAGAATGGTAATGAGGGTACTGGGGGGTCAGCCAGAGGTCATCAGGACAGATATTCAGCCTCTGGATATTTCCATTCACTGACAGCAGGCCGAACCCTTACAATAACATAATACACCAAAGCAGAAAGCTGCCGAACTTTACATCATAAATGGAAGACGTTTTATTTACATAAAGACCTTTTCCCTGGGTGACAAACCATCCTAGAAGCATTATACAGCCCGACCAGGTGTTATACAACCGCGGGTGTAGACCGCGCCACCATCCCACACAACTGCCGCCACACGTCATGCGATACAATACAGGCAGGGTCTGACCATGTCGCCAGCGCCGGTCGGTGCAGTGAGAGCACTTCCTTCCTTTTAGTCAGGCTGTTGTACACTTGTATCCCCGTGTCATATCCACTAGGGGGCGCACAGTGCCCAGCTGCAGAGGTACATAAGCCTCCGGCCCGAACGTTCACGGTCACTCCGGGGAGCCGCCGGCAGCAAAGCCGCGCTATGCCCTGCAT
Organism: Ranitomeya variabilis; assembly: GCF_051348905.1. Classification (NCBI taxonomy): domain Eukaryota; kingdom Metazoa; phylum Chordata; class Amphibia; order Anura; family Dendrobatidae; genus Ranitomeya; species Ranitomeya variabilis. The sequence continues at coordinate 523,388,403 of NC_135234.1, read as the reverse complement.
CCTCCTTCCTTTGACACCCGACAACTCGCATCCAGCGCGACAGTCTCCGTGTTGTCAGCCGTACAGTGCGGTATTAGGAGCGCTGTCACTGAGGCCACATGCATCACACTCAGACAGAAGCCAGCCTCCCTCCATGAAACCAAGCCTCTTCCTTTGCCCCTCCCACCGTTAACCCTGCTCTAGTGCTCTGCCCTCATAGAGCAGGAAAGAAACCAGCGCCACGTTGTATGGACCTAAGGCTCACCTTAGCTTAGCTGTTCTGTGACAGGATTATACAGATATTGTGTGTATGGCAGCATGGGCCACTTACTGTACAGCCTCCCTAGCCCGGGCCACTTACTGTACAGCCTCCCTAGCCCGAGCCAGTACTGTACAGCTTAACTAGCCCAAACCACTACTGTACAGCTTCCCTAGCCCAGGCCAGTACTGTACAGCTTCCCTAGCCCAAACCACTACTGTACAGCCTCCCTAGCCCGGGCCAGTACTGTACAGCTTCCCTAGCCCAGGCCAGTACTGTACAGCTTCCCTAGCCCAAACCACTACTGTACAGCCTCCCTAGCCCGGGCCAGTACTGTACAGCTTCCCTAGCCCGGGCCAGTACTGTACAGCTTCCCTAGCCCAAACCACTACTGTACAGCCTCCCTAGCCCAAACCACTACTGTACAGCCTCCCTAGCCCGGGCCAGTACTGTACAGCTTCCCTAGCCCGGGCCAGAACTGTACAGCCTCCCTAGCCCAGGCCAGTACTGTACACCTTAGCCCAGGCCAGTACTGTTCAGCCTTCCTAGTCCGGGCCAGAACTGTACAGCCTCCCGAGCCAATACTGTATGGCTTCTCTAGCCCGAGCCAATACTGGATGGCTTCCCTAGCCCGGGCCAGTACTGTACAGCTTCCCTAGCCCAGGCCATTACTGTACAGCCTCCCTAGCCCGAGCCAATACTGTATGGCTTCCCTAGCCCGGGCCAGTACTGTACAGCTTCCCTAGCCCAGGCCAATACTGTACAGCGTCCCTAGCCCGGGCCAGTACTGTACAGCTTCTCTAGCCAGGACCAGTACTGTACAGCCTCCCTAGCCTGAGCCAATACTGTATGGCTTTGCTAGCCTGGGCCAGTACTGTACAGCTTCCCTAGCCCAGGCCAATACTGTACAGCATCCCTAGCCCGGGTCAGTACTGTACAGCTTCTCTAGCCCAGGCCAGTACTGTACAGCTTCCCTAGCCCAGGCCAATATTGTATGGCTTCCCTAGCCAGGCCATTACTACTCGGGTTCTCTAGACCGGACCATTACTACACAGCTTCTCTAACCTGGTCCAAAACTACACAGCTTCTCTGGGGCAGGCTACTACTATACGGCTTCTATAGACCAGGCAAATACTACACTTACCAAACATACTACGGGCAAATACTAAGACTTGGGTATACTAATAGATCACAGACTACACATGAGTCAAGAGTGTGATGCAGCAGCAAAAAAAAGCAAAGACAGTTCTAGGATGTATTAACAGAAGCATAGAGTCTAGATCATGCAAAGTCATTATCCCCCTCTATTCCTCCTTGGTTAGGCCTCATCTAGAATGCTGCGTCCAGTACTGGGCATCACATTTTATAAAAGACATGAGCAAACTGGAGCAAGTTCAGAGAAGAGCTAACAGAATGGTGAGCGAACTGCACAGTATGAGGAACGGTTAAAGGATCTGGGAATGTTTGACTTGCAATAATATCTGAAGGGATGTGACAGTGTAGAGGGATCATCCTTATTCTCATTTGCACATGGAAACACCAGAAGCAATGGAATGAAACTGAAAGGGAGAAGATACAGATTAGATAGAAAAAAACTTTTTGACAGTGAGGGTGATCAATAAGTGGAAAAAGTTGCCACAAGAAGTGATTTCTCCTTCAATGGAAGTCTTTAACCCCTTTCTGACATCGGACGTACTATCCCGTCGAGGTGGGGTGGGCCCGTATGACCGCCGACGGGATAGTACGTCCAGCGTGATCGGCCGCGCTGACTATCGCAGCTGACATCCGGCACTATGTGCCAGGAGCGGTCACGGACCGCCCCCGGCACATTAACCCCCGGCACACTGCGATCAAACATGATCGCAGTGTTCCGGCGGTATAGGGGAGCATCGCGCAGGGAGGGGGCTCCCTGCGTGCTTCCCTGAGACCCTCGGAGCAACGCGATGTGATCGCGTTGCACCGAGCGTCTCTTACCTCCTATCCCTGCAGGCCCCGGATCCAAAATGGCCGCGGGGCTGCATCCGGGTCCTGCAGGGACTACTTCCGGGTCCAGAGCAGGCGCTGGTAAGCCTGCAGCACTGTAAGTCAGATCACTGATGTGACAGAGTGCTGTGCAAACTGTCAGATCAGCTATCTGTGATGTCCCCCCCTGGGACAAAGTAAAAAAGTAAAAAAAAAAATTCCACATGTGTAAAAAAAAATAAATAAATAAATTCCTAAATAAAAAATATATATATATATTATTCCCATAAATACATTTCTTTATCTAAATAAAATAAAAAAACAATAAAAGTACACATATTTAGTATCGCCGCGTCCGTAACGACCCAACCTATAAAACTGTCCCACTAGTTAACCCCTTCAGTGAACACCGTAAGAAAAAAAAAAAAAACGAGGCAAAAAACAACGCTTTATTATCATACCGCCGAACAAAAAGTGGAATAACACGCGATCAAAAAGACGGATATAAATAACCATGGTACCACTGAAAACGTCATCTTGTCCTGCAAAAAACGTACTGCCATACAGCATCATAAGCAAAAAAATAAAAAAGTTTTAGTCCTCAGAATAAAGCGATGCCAAAATAATTATTTTTTTCTATAAAATAGGTTTTATCGTATAAAAGCGCCAAAACATAAAAAAAATTATATAAATGAGATATCGCTGTAATCGTACTGACCCGAAGAATAAAACTGCTTCATCAATTTTACCAAACGTTGACCGGTATAAACGCCTCCCCCAAAAGAAATTCATGAATAGCTGGTTTTTGGTCATTCTGCCTCACAAAAATAAAAAGCGATCAAAAACTGTCACGTATCCGATAATGTTACCAATAAAAACGTCAACTCGTCCTGCAAAAAACAAGACCTCACATGACTCTGTGGACCAAAATATGGAAAAATTATAGGTCTCAAAATGTGGAGACGCAAAAACATTTTTGCTATAAAAAGCGTCTTTTAGTGTGTGACAGCTGCCAATCATAAAAATCCGCTATAAAAAACGCTATAAAAGTAAATCAAACCCCCCTTCATCACCCCCTTAGTTAGGGAAAAATAATAAAATTAAAAAAATTTATTTATTTCCATTTTCCCATTAGGGCTAGGGCTAGGGTTAGGGCTAGGGTTAGGGTTAGGGTTGGGGCTAGGGTTGGAGCTAAAGTTAGGGATAGGGTTGGGGCTAAAGTTAGGGTTAGGGTTGGGGCTAAAGTTAGGGTTTGGATTACATTTACGGTTGAGATTAGGGTTGGGATTAGAGTTAGGGGTGTGTCAGGGTTAGGGGTGTAGTTAGGGTTACCATTGGGATTAGGGTTAGGGGTGTGTTTGAATTAGGGTTTCAGGTAGAATTGGGGAGTTTCCTTCCACTGTTCAGGCACATCAGGGGCTCTCCAAACGCGACATGGAGTCCGATCTCAATTCCAGCCAATTCTGTGTTGAAAAAGTAAAACAGTGCTCCTTCCCTTCCGAGCTCTCCCGTGCGCCCAAACGGGTTTACCCCAACATATAGGGTATCAGCGTACTCGGGACAAATTGGACAACAAATTTTGGGGTCCAAGTTCTCTTGTTATCCTTGGGAAAATAAAAATTTGGGGGGCTAAAAATCATTTTTGTAGCAAAAGAAAAGATTTTTTATTTTCACGGCTCTGCGTTGTAAACTGTAGTGAAACACTTGGGGGTTCAAAGTTCTCACAACACATCTAGATAAGTTCCTTGGGAGGCCTAGTTTCCAATATGGGGTCACTTGTGGGGGGTTTCTACTGTTTGGGTACATCAGGGGCTCTGCAAATGCAACATGACGACTGTACACCAATCCATCTAAGTCTGCATTCCAAATGGCCCTCCTTCCCTTCCGAGCTCTGCCATGCGCCCAAACAGTGGTTCCCCCCCACATACGGGGTATCAGCGTACTCAGGACAAATTGGACAACAACTTTTGGGGTCCAATTTCTCCTGTTACCCTTGGGAAAATACAAAACTGGGGGCTAAAAAATCATTTTTGTGAAAAAAAAAGAGTTTTTATTTTCATGGCTCTGCGTTATAAACTGTAGTGAAACACTTGGGGGTTCAAAGTTCTCACAACACATGTAGATAAGTTCCTTGGGAGGTCTAGTTTCCAATATGGGGTCACTTGTGGGGGTTTGTACTGTTTGGGTACATCAGGGGCTTTGCAAATGCAACGTGACGCCTGCAGACCAATCCATCTAAGTCTGTATTCCAAATGGCGCTCCTTCCCTTCCGAGCTCTGCCATGTGCCCAAACAGTGGTTCCCCCCACATATGGGGTATCAGCGTACTCAGGACAAATTGGACAACAACTATTGGGGTCCAATTTATCTTGTTACCCTTGGAAAATACAAAACTGGGGACTAAAAAATCATTTTTGTGAAAAAAAAAATTATTTTCACGGCTCTGCGTTATAAACTGTAGTGAAACACTTGGGGTTCAAAGCTCTCAAAACACATCTAGATAAGTTCCTTAGGGGGTCTACTTTCCAAAATGGTGTCACTTGTGGGGGGTTTCAATGTTTAGGCACATCAGGGGCTCTCCAAACGCAACATGGCGTCTCATCTTAATTCCAGTCAATTTTGCATTGAAAAGTAAAATGGCGCTCCTTCCCTTCCGAGCTCTGCTATGCGCCCAAACAGTGGTTTACCTCCACATATGGGGTATCGTCGTACTCAGGACAAATTGAACAGCAACTTTTGTGGTCTAATTTCTTCTCTTACCCTTGGGAAAATAAAAAATTGGGGACGAAAAGATCATTTTTGTGAAAAAATATGATTTTTATTTTTTACGGCTCTGCATTATAAACTTCTGTGAAGCACTTGTTGGGTCAAAGTGCTCACCACACATCTAGATAAGTTCCTTAGGGGGTCTACTTTCCAAAATGGTGTCACTTGTGGGGGGTTTCAATGTTTACGCACATCAGGGGCTCTCCAAACGCAACATGGCGTCCCATCTCAATTCCAGTCAATTTTGCATTGAAAAGTCAAATGGCGCTCCTTCCCTTCCGAGCTCTGCCATGCGCCCAAACAGTGCTTTACACCCACATATGGGGTATCAGCGTACTCAGGACAAATTGCACAACAATTTTTGGTGTCCAATTTCTTCTCTTACCCTTGGGAAAATAAAAAATTGGGGGCGAAAAGATCATTTTTGTGAAAAAAATATGATTTTTTATTTTTACGGCTCTGCATTATAAACTTCTGTGAAGCAGTTGGTGGGTCAAAGTGCTCACCACACATCTAGATAAGTTCCTTAGGGGGTCTACTTTCCAAAATGGTGTCACTTGTGGGGGGTTTCAATGTTTCGGCACATCAGGGGCTCTCCAAACGCAACATGGCGTCCCATCTCAATTCCAATCAATTTTGCATTGAAAAGTAAAATGGCGCTCCTTTCCTTCCGAGCTCTGCCATGCGCCCAAACAGTGGTTTACCCCCACATATGGGGTATCAGCGTACTCAGGACAAATTGTACAACAACTTTTGGGGTCTATTTTCTCCTGTTACCCTTGGTACAATAAAACAAATTGGAGCTGAATTTAACCCCTTCCCGACATGTGACGGAATAGTACGTCACATGTCGGGACCCCCGCTTTGATGTGCGCTCCGGCGGTGAGCGCACATCAAAGTCGCGACATGTCAGCTGTTTTTTACAGCTGACATGTGCGCGCAATAGCGGCGGGTGAAATCGCGATCACCCGCCGCTATTAACTAGTTAAATGCCGCTGTCAAACGCAGACAGCGGCATTTAACTACCGCATCCGGCCGTGCGGCCGGATATGAGCGCATCGCCGACCCCTGTCACATGATCGGGGGTCGGCGATGCTCCTCCATTGTAACCATAGAGGTCCTTGAGACCTCTATGGTTACTGATTGCCGGTGGCTGTGAGCGCCCCCCTGTGGTCGGCGCTCACAGCACACCTGCATTTTAGCTACATAACAGCGATCTGATGATCGCTGTTATGTAGCAGAGCCGATCGGGCTGTGCCTGCTTCTAGCCTCCCATGGAGGCTATAGAAGCATGGCAAAAGTAAAAAAAAAAAGTTTTTAAAAATGTGAAAAAAATAAAAAAAACATAAAAGTTTAAATCACCCCCCTTTCGCCCCAATCAAAATAAATCAATAAAAAAAAAAAAAAACCTACACATATTTGGTATCGCCGCGTTCAGAATCGCCCGATCTATCAATTAAAAAAAAGCATTAACCTGATCGCTAAATGGCGTAATGAGAAAAAAATTCGAAACGCCAGATTTACGTTTTTTTGGTCGCCACGACATTGCATTAAAATGCAATAACGGGCGATCAAAAGAACGTTATCTACACCAAAATGCTATCATTAAAAACGCCAGCTCGGCACGCAAAAAATAAGCCCTCACCTGACCCCAGATCACGAAACATGGAGACGCTACGAGTATCGGAAAATGGCGCAATTTTGTTTTGTTTTGTTTTTTGCAAAGTTTGGAATTTTTTTTCACCACTTAGGTGAAAAATAACCTAGTCATGTTAGGTGTCTATGAACTCGTAGTGACCTGGAGAATCATAATGGCAGGTCAGTTTTAGCATTTAGTGAACCTAGCAAAATAGGCAAGCAAAAAACAAGTGTGGGATTGCACTTTTTTTGCAATTTCACTGCACTTGGAATTTTTTTCCCGTTTTCTAGTACACGACATGCTAAAACCAATGATGTCGTTCAAAAGTACAACTCGTCCCGCAAAAAATAAGCCCTCACATGGCCAAATTGACGGAAAAATAAAAAAGTTATGGCTCTGGGAAGGAGGGGAGCGAAAAACGGAAAAAGCTCCGGGGGTGAAGGGGTTAATTTTGTGTGAAAAAAGGTTAAATGTTCATTTTTATTTAAACATTCCAAAAATTCCTGTGAAACACCTGAAGGGTTAATAAACTTCTTGAATGTGGTTTTGAGCACCTTGAGGGGTGCAGTTTTTAGAATGGTGTCACACTTGGGTATTTTCTATCATATAGACCCCTCAAAATGACTTCAAATGAGATGTGGTCCCTAAAAAAAAATGGTGTTGTAAAAAGGAGAAATTTCTGGTCAACTTTTAACCCTTATAACTCCCTAACAAAAAAAAATTTTGGTTCCAAAATTGTGCTGATGTAAAGTAGACATGTGGGAAATGTTACTTATTAAGTATTTTGCGTGACATATCTCTGTGATTTAAGGGCATAAAAATTCAAAGTTGGAAAATTGCGAAATTTTCGCCAAATTTCCTTTTTTTTCACAAATAAACGCAGGTAATATCAAAGAAATTTTACCACTATCATGAAGTACAATATGTCACGAGAAAACAATGTCAGAATCACCGGGATCCGTTGAAGCGTTCCAGAGTTACAACCTCATAAAGGGACAGTGGTCAGAATTGTAAAAATTGGCCTGGTCATTAACGGGCAAACCACCCTTGGGGGTAAAGGGGTTAAACAGAGGCTGGACAGACATCTGTCTGGGATGATTTAGTGAATCCTGCATTGAGCAGGGGGATGGACACGATGACCCTGGAGGTCCCTTCCAACTCTACCATTCTATGATTCTACACAGCTTCTCTAGCCTGGACCAATACTACACTGCTTTTCTAACCAACGTCATTGCTACACAGCTTCTTTAGCCAGAACCAATATTACACAGTTTCTCTAACCCAGGCCACTACTACACAGTTTTCATTGGCTGGGTCAATACTATACGGCTTTCCTAACCCAGGCCAGTACTACAAGACATTAATAGTCCAGGATAGTGGTACATGGCTTCTTTAGTTCAGGAAACTGCTACACTCCTCTCTAGCGCAGACCAATACCACATGGCTTCCCTAGACTGGGCCAATAACTATTTGTCTTCTCTTGCCCAGGCCAATACTATACAGTTGTGGCCAAAAGTATTGACACCCCTGCAATTCTGTCAGATAATACTCAGTTTCTTCCTGAAAATGATTGCAAACAGAAATTCTTTGTTATTATTATCTTCATTTAATTTGTCCTAAAGCCAAATTGGATATAATTCCACACCAAACATAAAAAAGGGGGTGGACAAAAGTATTGGCACTGTTCGAAAAATCATGTGATGCTTCTCTAATTTGTGTAATTAACAGCCCCTGTAACTTACCTGTGGCACCTAACATGTGTTCGCAATAACTAAATCACACTTGCAGCCAGTTGACATGGATTAAAGTTGACTCATCCTCTGTACTGTGTCCTTGTGTGTACCACATTGAGCATGGAGAAAAGAAAGAAGACCAAAGAACTGTCTGAGGACTTGAGAAACCAAATTGTGAGGAAGCATGAGCAATCTCAAGGCTACAAGTCCATCTCCAAAGACCTGAATGTTCCTGTGTCTACCGTGCGCAGTGTCATCAAGAAGTTTAAAGCCCATGGCACTGTGGCTAACCTCCCTAGATGTGGACAGAAAAGAAAAATTGACAAGAGATTTCAACGCAAGATTGTGCGGATGTTGGATAAAGAACCTCGACTAACATCCAAACAAGTTCAAGCTGCCCAGCAGTCCGAGGGTACAACAGTGTCAACCCGTACTATCCGTCGGCGTCTGAATGAAAAGGGACTGTATGGTAGGAGACCCAGGAAGACCCCACTTCTTACCCCGAGACATAAAAAAGCCAGGCTGGAGTTTGCCAAAACTTACCTGAAAAAGCCTAAAACGTTTTGGAAGAATGTTCTCTGATCAGATGAGACAAAAGTACAGCTTTTTGGGCAAAGGCATCAACATAGAGTTTACAGTAGAAAAAAATAGGCATTCAAAGAAAAGAACACTGTCCCTACAGTCAAACATGGTGGAGGTTCCCTGATGTTTTGGGGTTGCTTTGCTGCCTCTGGCACTGGACTGCTTGACCGTGTGCATGGCATTATGAAGTCTGAAGACTACCAACAAATTTTGCAGCATAATGTAGGGCCCAGTGTGAGAAAGCTGGGTCTCCCTCAGAGGTCATGGGTCTTCCAGCAGGACAATGACCCAAAACACACTTCAAAAAGCACTAGAAAATGGTTTGAGAGAAAGCACTGGAGACTTCTAAGGTGGCCAGCAATGGGTCCAGACCTGAATCCCATAGAACACCTGTGGAGAGATCTAAAAATGGCAGTTTGGAGAAGGGATCCTTCAAATATCAGGGACCTGGAGCAGTTTGCCAAAGAAGAATGGTCTAAAATTCCAGCAGAGCATTGTAAGAAACTCATTGATGGTTACCGGAAGCGGTTGGTCACAGTTATTTTGGCTAAAGGTTGTGCAACCAAGTATTAGGCTGAGGGTGCCTATATTTTTGTCTGGCCCATTTTTGGAGTTTTGTGTGAAATGATCAATGTTTTGGTTTTTGCTTCATTCTCTTTTGTGTTTTTTTCATTTAAGACAAATTAAATTAAGATAATAATAACAAAGAATTTGTGATTGCAATCATTTTCAGGAAGGAACAGTATTATCTGACAGAATTGCAGGGGTGTGAATACTTTTGGCCACAACTGTATGGCTTTTCTAGGTTGGGCCATTGCTACATGGCTTCTCTGGACAGGGCCAATACTACACGGCTACTATAACCCAGGCCACTACGACGCAGCTTCTCTAGCCTGGGTCATTGCTACACGACTTTTGTAGCCTGGTACATTACACATCCTCCCTAGTCTGTGCCATTTCCACACGACTTGTCTAGATTGGGCCATTACCACATGGGTTTTTTCTATCCCAGACAATTACTACACTAATTTTCCAGCTCATGCACTACTACACTACTTTTGTAGCCTAGGCCACTGCTACACAGATTCTTTAGCCCAGGCCACTGCTACACAGCTTCTCTAGCCCAGGCCCTTAGTATACAGCTTCTCTGTCTTAGGCTGTATACAAAACACGGGGCTGTACAGAAATAAGCTCCTCCTGACTAGCGACCATTATAGGCAGAGACAGAAAACAACTACACCTTTCCACCCTGTATCCATAGCTTCCACCTACTGCCAGTACTATGATAGCAGAATTACTTGTGTTTCTAAGACTATGTGCACACTGAGGGACCGATTCACCATGACCAGTGTTGTTCATGCTGGTCTTAATGGGTAGTTGTGCTGGAGTAAGGCGCTCCTGATATATGATGAGGCGTACACCTTTGCATAATCAAGAGTGTCTGATGAGTGGCATGCACCCTTCAAGTCTCTGCTGGAGTAAGAATTTTTTTGTAGCGAACCCCACTGCTCATCATGAATTTCACGAGCAGAGATTGCCTCGCCCTGTCTCAGCTTTGCCCACTTTGTCTCTGTTGGTTGAAAATTGTGGAGAACACCAAGTGTTTCAAAACTTTAACACAGCCTTGAGTTGCATCAAAATTGTGCAACTTTTCAAAGATTTTTACGTGAAAGCTTTTATGAATCGGGTACAGAGTCTGTTCACTGAGTTTTTGTAGTAAAAACTGAGTAGAAACTAAGGTCCTGATTCATCAAGACCGGCATTGTTCACACCTGTCAATGATCCTGATTCATTAAGAGACGTACCCAACCTCGCCGCAAATCTTACTCCTGTTGGGGACTGGAGTAAAATTTGCGGCTTAGCGAATGCCATCGCTCCTAATGAATTAGACGAGTAGGGGTCTCCACGCCCCTGTCCCAGCTGCACCCACGTGTCAGAGCTGGGTTAATATGGTGCCAGAATTTTAGCACAGCCTCGCTTGTGCCAAAATTTTGCAAATTTAAAAAGCTTTTTACATCAGAATTCTAGTGTACAAACTCATAATTAAGGATTCCACATTAATAGGATAATCCAGTATTGTGAGGTTAATGTCGCACCACGATAGTAGCCCCAATATGTTAGGAGCAGTAATCGGGCTGGTATTATAACACTGATTCATGAAGTATCCCTGCACAGACTAAGGGCTTTATGTGGGACTATTTTATTTTTTTCTTATGGGCCTAAGAATTTATGATCCATGCTAGCACAGAGTAGGCATGGACTGTTCCTGCCGCTGATTCTGTGACTTCTGATTTTGTCACATCAACAGAGCAGCGTCTACTCTTCTGCTCTACTCTGTTTGTTGATGGTGTGTGATTGTCGATGTGATACTGATTGACAGCTGGCTCTCCACTGCCTAATTGTGAGGAACTGGCTGTCAATCAGCATGACATCGGCCGTCAATCAGCATGACATCGGCAGTCACGCCCCGTCAACAGAGCAGCCCAAAATAGCTGTTCTGTTGATGTGAGGTCAAATGAAGGAGCAGAATGGCCAGCAGGAGCGGTCTGTGATCCAGTACCTGACTGGAGTGAGATTTGTGGTGTGCTGCACATGCCACTTGTAAGATGCTCCTGATCCATAAAGCCGTGTGCACCTCTTCATGAATTGGAAGCTTTTGACTCCACCATGCCCACTAATCAAGACCAACGTGAACAACGCTGGTCTTGATGAATCGGGCCCACATTCTATACTCCATAGACATTAAGGCCTGATTCATCCAAGCTTTCACACCAGAATTCTAGTGTAAAAGCTTCGAAAAGTTGCAAAACATAGGCGCAATTCGGATTTGCACTAAAATTTAGCGACCTTTGGGATGTTGTTCAGTTCAGTTTCTCCCAGCGTCAGCAGACCCATTGACTTGTATTGGCCTTTGTCATCCATGTTGTCTGAAAAAAATGAACATGTGCAAAGCACCATGGGTTGTAATGGGTACGTGTGGTATCCGTTGACTTTTAGGAATGCTACTTCTAAGAGGTGGCAGTAAAGCTTTAGTCCTCTTCCTCTCTGAATAGGCAATTTGTGTATCTGTGAAAAACAAAATGGATACCACACATACTGGAAACATGGATGTGTGAAGGAGGCTTAAAGGGGTGTTTTTAGTGGGAAAAAGGGTATAGTCAACTGGGGTCTGACAAATTTACTAAAGAGATTGTTGTAAATTATAACATAAATATACTGTTGCTACTTTATAAATTTGGGGTATCCAGCATAGTGAAATGTCAGTCTCCCAAAATCTGCACTATGAGCTATACTTGCAGGGAACCAAATTATTTTCAGTAGGGAAAAATTAAACACATTGTTGCGGACATCTTGTGCTGAATGTGGCTAAGTATTTTTAACATTGATCGCATAAGAATCAACATGACTTGTGCATGGCCTGCTTAGCTTGCTTTGTTCTTTGTCATTTTTTTCCTTTAGGAAAACCATTATGGATGCCATAAGTACTGTGATAGAAAACCATTACGGACACTATATGCAGAAAATGAGAATGGATCGGACCTCCAAAAATCATACATCGATCTAATGCTTCTAGGCAAAAATATATAGAACTGACCATGAAGTTCTTAGTTTAACATTCTGATCAGACTGTGTGAAACCCACTGCCACGTCACGGCGAATCTCTGTGGGTCCTAATTTTTTATTGCCTTAATGTAGCAGCGTTGTGCGCTAACCACCGCCGCAGTGACAATGCCCCAGCAGGGCAAGCGGTCTCGTTCCCCACAGCGCCCGTACTACACGACTTGGGTCTCCATGACTCCAGACCACAGCGCCACAAGCAGAAAACCACAGCAACAATGGCCGCCACACAGCACCAACACCAAATGAAAGGAGCATTGACACTCGCCTTCCTCAAGCTCAAAATCCATACAGAAAACTCAGCACACTGGCAAGAGAAATTGACATGCTGTGGATTTGAAAAACGCACAAAGTTTACCCAGTGATTAAAAGAAGCACAGTGTGCATGAGATTTCTATAAATCCCATCCACATTGCTAGAATTCTAAGATGCTGCATTTTTGACACAGAAAAAACATACAGAGTCAAAAATGCATCAAAAGCTTATTGTGGGAACGTAGTCTAAGGGTATGTTTCCACAGTCAGGAATGGCTCAGTATTTGCTCAGGATTTGAGGCAGATGAAATCTGCACCAAATCTGCATCTGAGGACACTGGCAGGTCACTTGTGTTTTTGATGCGTTTTTTACATACGTTTTCGATGCACTTTTTCTGCATGTGTTTTTTTGTCACTTGAAATAAAGCTTCTTGAAAGTTGGCTTCTGGGAAGAAAAAAAAAAGTGATTTCCTGTTTGCAGCTATATTGGGGTATGTTCAACGCTATGCTGTGGGTTGGACGTTGTGTACATCTGCAGCATCCAGATGTTACAGCATAGTGCATGGGGTTTCAAGAAATCCCATGCCCACTGTGTGTGCACCGATGCCCGCGCCTCACCCGCAGAGACGGACATGCGTCTTTCCAGACCACAGCATGTCAATTTATGTAGTGGAGACGCTCAGTTTCCGCTGGGTAAATGACCCATTCACTATCATTAGATGCGGCAAAGCTGCATTATCTTCCTAATCACATGCGTATTTAGTGTGGGAACGCAGCTCACTACACATGTGAACTAATTTACATAATGGTGAATCTTGTGACACAGCCGGACATACATGACACAGGAAGTGTTACCTCTGTCACAACCCTCTGTTTGACCATCCTCTTTCCCAAATGGTATTGGGGATGCAATTTGTATACATCCCCCGTTATATCATACGCAAAGTGGAGTCTGAAACCCCAGGATCTCGTTTATTTATTATTTATTATTTATCAGGTTTATTTCTTCTCAGCTCAGACTCAAGGTTTCCCATTATATAGCCAAGTTTTTCATACATAAAATACACAAGCTATATTAAGTTACATTCTGTAGAAAAAAGAAATAACCTCACCATGCCAATGTTGTTCGGGATACACCGGAAAGTTGCTGAACGGCTGCCAATTCCTGATGGAGAAGCTCAGCTATTGTAGAACCGATGAAGAAAAAGGATTTTCCTGCACTTTCATGCATAAAATTAATCTTTTCATTAAAAATTAATTTAAAAACGGTAGGATCCATCATGAGGATAAAAACGCGTTTCTGACGCACGCTATGCCCTTAGTCATAGTTGATCATAGTCCCTGCAGGAAAATCCTTCTTGGTTCTAAATTACATTGTAATGTAGCTCTGAGCAGCACAACAATATCAGTAAATAGGCCCCAAAGCAGAATTAGGGTGGGTACAAAATGAAAGGCAAGTAATGTGTTAATATTGCGCTGGCAGATGACAGCTTCATAGTGTGCATAAACCAAAGGTGCACAACTGAAGCCAACAGAGAACACTTAGAATACCACAGGTACTACTGCCGTATTTTATACTACATCTGCATCAGTTTTCTACTGTATGAAACTTTCACAGTCGAGCCCAAACTTCTGAGACTGACACAAATTTTGGTTTTCACACTTTGCCGCTTCAGTATTTTTAGGTCTTTTAGTCAGATATTGAAGACTAAATATAAGTATTTCATTAGTTTTCATACTTTTATTGATAAATATATCAAGTTTATGCAATGGCTGAATATCACAATTTTGCTCTTTATATTTCTAGACTTTTGTAATTTGCCCTGGATATCAGCTTATGGGCCAGACCCTGACTGATGGCAACCCAGTATTGCCTAATCAATGCTTGGAATTTATCCTCATCTCTGCGGTTATATTTGTCCAACCACTTTTTGAGGATTGACCAAAGATTCTCAATGGGATTGAAATCTGCAGACTTTCCAGGCCATGTACCCAATATGTCAATGTTATGTTCACCGAGCCACTTAGTCACCACTTTTGCCTTATGACATGGAGCTCCATCATGCTGGAAAAACATTGCTCATGACCAAATTACTCTTGGATTGTAGGGAGAGGTTGCTCTTGGACAATGAGTATATACCGTTCTTTATTCATAAAAAAATGAGCCCACTCTCTGGGATGAAACGCAATCCCGCACATGAATGCACTTGGGGTGCTTTACTGTTGGCAGGTGCCCCAAAGGGTCTGGAGGGGGCTTCATCAGAGAACACATCTTTGCCTGAAATACACAGATTGGACTGCAGAGGACAGGGGTAAAGTCATGCTCTGTGATGAAGCCCCTTGGCTGATTTGGACATGATTTCCCACAAAAGAAAAGGCGAGCGCTACCGTGAGTTCTGTGTGTCACGCCAACGGTAAAGGCCATTCATGGGTGGGGGTGTCGTTCATGAAAGGTACTGGGACCACTCACAATTGTGCCCAAGAACGCTGCCATGAACAAAGAATGGCATGTACTCATCCTCCAAGAGCAAGTTCTCCAACCATCCCAGAGCGATCTGGTGAGGAACAAGTATTCATCCAGCATCATGGAAAACCATGTCAGAAAGCAAAAGTGAGAGGAGCTCGGTGTACAAAACACTGAGATCTGGAGTCCATGGCGGGAAAATGGCCAGATCTCAATCCAACCGAGATCCTGCAGACAATCCCCAAAAGGCCAAACAAAGCACAGAAATGGTGACTAAGCGCAAAGATCAGGCCTAAACTGGCGGCCATCAGTCAGCAACGGCCCAGAAGCTGATATCCGACACGTAGGGCGAAGTGTAACAGCTTGGGAAAGTAAGGGTCAGCACTGTAAGTACTGAGGACTCGCAGAAACCTGACGGTAATACAAGGTCCCAATCATATGGAATGCTTATACATCAGTAACCATGGAAACATCTGACTAAAGGCTGCAAACACTGAAGAGGCAAATTGTGGAAAATCCAAACTTGTGTCAGTTTCAAACCAGACAGAATTCTAATGTATTAGTATAGGAACTCTGACCGCAGAACCCGACGGCGCCATAGTCTCCAGAAAGCTACGAGTCCCATGGGTGAGACCTGCACCACCAGAGTGTGGCTATTCCATCAGTGTGCGAGAAGGGAAGGCCGCGCCATACGGTAGGGAAACTTGGTGACTGCTTCCCTAGCTGAGAGCAGCTGTATGGAGGGGCAGAGACCCTGACTCCAGCAATGCTTACAGGGCTGAAGCTCTCTGATGCTGAGCTCTGTATAGCCCCGCCCACGCCGCTGATTGGCAGCTCTCTGTGTACACTGTGCATAGGCAGAGAGCAGCCAATCAGCGGTGGGGGAGGGGTTACATACAGGCTCACTAGTCCTGTAGTGATAAGCTCCGGGACTGGAATCAGGGTCCCTGGCACTACACCATGATGTGGTGGGCTTCATGTAACCTGCTTACACAATGCCGGCCACTCTCTGCTCCCCTCCAGCACTTTCCCAGCTCCCTCCCCCATCACACAGTGACCCTGCAATAACCCAGTGTGCGGCCCTGCCTGACTACAGAGGGCAGTACACAGCCTAGCTGCCTGCTCATCGCCGTTATTGTGGGGTCTCTGCGCCGCCAGTATCGGCACGGAGCCTGCAGCTGGGGGCTGCATTTATTTCTCTCTCTGGCACTAAGTGGGCGGGCCGAGGGCCGGGCTGTTGGCGTTGTTGTCATGGCTACAATAAGGCCTGCCAATCCCCTCCCAGCTCACCAATTCCCGCCCACCTTACTATAGCCACTTCCGCCTTCCACCCCTGGCTCCGCCCCCTGCAGGGCGCGCGTTACCTAGTGACTACTAGGATGAATGATTCGTGGGGCGGCGCTTCTCACGCCCCGCCTTCAAATGGCGAGAGGCAGCTGCTATTTGCTGTCTCTCAGTGACAGGTGGCTTCTGGGATTGATAGTTTTCTAGTGACAAGAGCTGCGCTGTCAAAATGTCATGTCCGCGTTCACGAGCAGGAGGCGTGCACGAGCAGCGCTCACTGCCGGCGTAACTGTGTGTGTCGGCACGGGTATAGCGCTGATGCCTCCTAGTGGGAGGAGCCTGGCACTGAGCGCTGTAAATAAACCAGGGGCTGGGGAACCGGCGGCAGCAGCTCTGAGGTGACACTGCGCATGCGGCACAGACAGGAATGTTTCCCAAGTGTTTGTAGCGTAAGTGCTGTGTCTCCGAGCCCCGCAGCCGGCACACACCGAGCCCTCCGGCCGGCACACGCCGAGCCCTCCGGCAGCCGGCACGCACCGAGCCCTCAGGCACGCACCGAGCCCCGCCGCTCACTGTCGCCAGCAGCTCTCCTTCCTGCCTGCTGCATTCTCCGCGGCGCCACCCTCTCCCCGCCCCCTTACACACACACACCCCACAGCCTCCTCCACTGTCTTGTTCCCGAGTTGCCCAGTAGACAGCCATTCAATCAGCTGCTGAGCCCCCCGGACTGTGCGCCGTGCCGCCGCGCTCGGAGGCTGGATGCCCGGCCCGCCGCTCTCGGGGGCTTCTCCTTTGTGTTCCCGTGCCAGTGGCGGCTGCGGCCGTGTGCTCGGTGTGTGCCCAGGATGCTGACCCCCAGCCCCGGCGAGCAGGCTCACATGGTGACCTACGTGGAGGAGTACCTGGACTCCATCGAGTCTCTGCCGTTCGACCTGCAGAGAAATGTGTCCCTGATGCGGGAGATAGACGCCAAGTACCAGGGTAAGCGCCGAGGAACTTTTGCGGCTGTTGTGTCTGGCGGCGGCTCCGGTGTGCAGCCCGCCGTGTGCTCGGTCCTGCTGGGCGGAACAAAGCCGCGGAGCTGCCGAGGTCCCCCGGAGCTGCCGAGGTCCCCGGCGCGGAGCGGGTGGTGGGAGGGCTCCTCATTGTGCTCGGTGCCGCCGCTCATTGTTCCCGGGAGCTCCTTCTGTGTGACATTGTGCGGGGCTCGGTGTGTGCGGGGCCGCAGTGCGCCGCCTGCAGCCCCCTCCTCCGTGCACCGGGGCACTCGCCTCCCCGGAGACAGCCCGGGCTCGGGTACATGCGTCACATTCGGGGAGTCTCGCCGCTGGCTCCGCACGGTAACTTCTTGTGGCAACCTCCGGTACAGTGATGGCGGGAAGGCCGGCACGGCGCTCTCCGCGCTGCTGGGGACGCTGTTTATGTGCTGCAGCACCGCTCTGTGTAGAGGACATATTTATGTTTACTGCTTCGGAAACAAACAACTGAAGTACATGCTACAAAAGCCAGCCGCGCTTTAACCTGGCTGGTGCTCGCTGCTCTGTTTTATAGTGAGGACGTGTTTACGTCATCCTTTCGGCTCCGCCTCCTCATGCCCATTGGACGTTACTTACTACTTTAGAACGTCCCGGGTGCTGGCTGTCTTCTCATTTGCTATCCATTAGCCCCGCCCACTGCTGGCTACTCCGCCTTCGTTTTCGCAGTTTAGTAGTCCCTTTACATTCATTTGGATGTCTCTGCCCGCCCCGCTGCTCTCATTGGCTGGCGGTTTTTCGAGGGGGCGGGCACTAAAGCCTACTTTCCTACAGTACTGATATGGGCAGAAAATACAGGAAAGTATATACGTATTGGCGGCCATGTTTTCTGTGGGCATGATGAGGGATTTCCTTCCACAATGGCTATTGTTGTGTGCTGGGCTCCGACTGTTGGTTGTGTAGGGTAGTGCCGGCCTTCTGTCGTCGTAGTCGCGCCGGTATTAGCAGCACAGTGGCCGGCAGAAAGCTGCCTTTCCGGTGTTCAGGGCTAGGAGCTCCAGCTGTTACTTGTAGAGGGTCTCAGCCGAGAGGGGCTGACACTGGCTGCACAGACAGGGTCTAACTCTGGGGAATCACACATCCTACTGTCAGGCTTCCAGCAGCCGTCACATGACCACACATGTGATTTGCATCCCTACACCCCTGGGGGGCTCGCCATTTGCCTATCGCCTCTCCCAGTGCTACATGACACGGTGGTGGGGTCCCCGTATTAGTTTCCGGCCTGATTTTATACTTGGCCCCTTTTAAAGGGAATGGAAGTGCCATAAAACGCTTCCTGATCGCCATCTTGTCACGTGACTAAAATGCTGGGTTGCCGATCACCCTGGGGTCTCTGAGCCAGAAGTCACTTTTTCCAATGTAAGCCCATGGAGACTTGTTCTGACGCTACATAGACTCACAAACTCCAGTGCGATCCATCACCCCGGAATCTGCATCATATGAGTCAGAAGAGGGACGGGGCGGCGTGGGGAACATGGCTATCGGTGACTGTTAATGCTCCGACACTACACATACAGGTTTAGGGCAGACAGGATCATGGGGTGCATTAAAGAGGTCTGGATACACATGATGAGACCATTATACTGCCTCTGTACAAATCCCTAGTTAGACCGTGCATGGAGTACTGTGTACAGTTTTGGGCACCGGTGCTCAGGAAGGATATAATGGAACTAGAGCGAGTACAAAGGAGGGCAACAAAATTAATAAAGGGAATAGAGGAACTACAATACTCAGAGAGATTAGCAAAATTAGGATTATTTCGTCTAGAAAAAAGACGACTGAGAGGTGATCTAATAACCATATATAAGGGGACAATACAAATATTTCTTTGAGGATCTGCTTATACCAAGGAAGGTGACGGTCACAAGGGGGCTTTTTTCGCCTTATGTTACTATGTAAATAAAGTGTGCAACTTATTATAGAGAGATCTTTAAATTGGATGTGACATGTATTCCTGTCATGTGAAAATAAAAAAAATCACACAGGTGGCTCAGTGGTTAGCATTGTTGCATTTCAGTGCTGGGGTCCTGGGTTCAAATCCAACAAAGGACAACATCTGCAGGGAGTGTGTGTGTGTCCTTCCCGTGTTTGCCTGGGTTTCCTCTGAGAACAGAATATATTTGGGTAAAAAGATGTATAACTGGGCCAAGATAATAATAATAATAATAATAATTTTTATTTATATAGCGCCAACATATTCCGCAGCGCTTTACAACTTATAGAGGGGACTTGTACAGACAATAGACATTACAGAAATCACAGCTCAAAACAGATACCAGTAGGAGTGAGGGCCCTGCTCTCAAGCTTACATCCTATGAGGAAAAGGGGAGACACGAGAGGTGGATGGTGACAATTGCTTTAGTTATTTGGACCAGCCATAGTGTAAGGCTCGGGTGTTCATGTAAAGCTGCATGAACCAGTTGACAGCCTAAGTATGTAGCAGTACAGACACAGAGTGCTGTTAACTGCATAAAGTGTATGAGAACATGATGCGAGGAACCTGATTATGTTTTTTTTTTTTGTTTTTTTTTTTATTAGGCCACACAGGGATAGTTAGGTTAATGCGTTGAGGCGGTAGGCCAATCTGAACAAATGCGTTTTTAGGGCACGCTTAAAACTGTGGGGATTAATCGTATTAACCTGGGTAGTGCATTCCAAAGAATCGGCGCAGCACGTGTAAAGTCTTGGAGACCTGGAGTGGGAGGTTCTGATTATTGAGGATGCTAACCTGAGGTCATTAGCGGAGCGGAGGGCACGGGTAGGGTGGTAGACTGAGACCAGAGAGGAGATGTAGGGTGGTGCTGAGCCATGGAGTGCTTTGTGGATGAGGGTAGTAGTTTTGTACTGGATTCTGGAGTGGATGGGTAGCCAGTGTAATGACTGGCACAGGGTAGAGGCATTGGTGTAACGGTTGGTGAGGAATATGATCCTGGCAGCAGCATTCAGGACAGATTGGAGCGGGGAGAGTTTGGAAAGAGGGAGGCCGATTAGTAGAGAGTTACAATAGTCCAGACGAGAATGAATAAGTGAGACAGTAAGAGTTTTTGCAGAGTCGAAAGTAAGAAAAGGGCGAATTCTAGAAATGTTTTTGAGATGCAGATAAGAAGAGCGAGCCAATGATCGGATGTGGGGGGTGAATGAAAGCTCGGAATCAAGGATGACCCCAAGGCAGCGGGCATGTTGCTTTGGAGTAATGGTGGAACCACACACGGAGATGGCAATGTCAGGCAAAGGTAGGTTAGTAGAGGGAGGAAACACGAGGAGTTCAGTTTTTGACAGGTTCAGTTTCAGATAGAGGGAGGACATGATGTTAGAGACAGCAATGAGACAATCACGTGTTTTCTAAGAAGGTCGGCGTGATAACAGGAGAAGAGGTGTATAATTGGGTGTCGTCAGCATAGAGATGGTACTGGAAACTAAATCTACTGATTGTTTGTCCAATAGGGGCAGTGTACAAAGAGAAGAGGAGGGGGCCTAGGACTGATCCTTGAGGAACCCCAACAGTAAGGGGAAGGTGAGAGGAGGAGGAACCAGCAAAACATACAGTGAAGGAGCAATCAGAGAGATAGGAGGAGAACCAGGAGAGAACGGTGTCCTTGAGGCCGATGGAGCGGAGCATAGTGAGGAGGAGCTGATTATCCACAGTGTCGAATGCTGCGGAGAGATCCAAGAGAATTAGCATGGAGTAATGACCATTAGATTTAGCTGTTAGTAGGTCATTAGAGACTTTAGTGAGGGCAGTTTCAGTCTAGTGTAAAGAGCGGAAGCCAGATTGAAGAGGGTCGAGAAGAGAGTTATCTGAGAGATAGCGGGTAAGACGGGAGTGGACCAGGCGTTCGAGGAGTTTAGAGATGAAGGGAAGATTAGAGACAGGTCTATAATTAGCGGCACAGTTTTGGTCGAGGGAGGGTTTTTTAAGTAATGGATGTATGATGGCATGCTTAAATGAGGAGGGAAAAATACTGGGAGTGAGGGAAGATTGAATATTTTTGTTAGGTGAGAGGTGACAGCTGGGGAAAGGGACTGGAGGAGATGTGATGGAATGGGGGTCACTGGTGCATGTGGTCGGGCGAGAAGATGCAAGGAGCCTGCTTACTTCTTCTTCTGTAACTGGTTCAAAGTCAGAGAGTGAACTAGATGCAGTGGGGGAGGGAGGACAGTGCATGGTATGAAGAGATTGGGAGATGATTTCCTGTCGAATGTGGTCAATTTTTTCTTTGAAGTAATTGGCCAGATCGTCAGCGCGGAGATCTGTGGTTGGGGCCTGCTCTCTTGGGTTGAGTAGGGACTGGAAAGTGTCGAAGAGACGTTTAGGGTTATTGGACAGTGAGGTGATGAGGGTGTTGAAATAGGTTTGTTTGGAGAGGTGAAGGGCAGAGTTGTATGGTTTTAGCATGAGTGAGATAGTGAGTGCAGGGCGGAGGGACAGCATTATCTAATCCCGGGCTGTATCTGCCATTATTTGTGTCATTACCTATACCGTGTATAGACTTTTGGAGTCCTCTTTGGGCACATGTATATAGTGCACGTCCTCTTTATATTACCTTGCCCCATCTATACATCTTTTTATCCAAATCTAGCCACTTAGCTATTCCCCTTCCTGGGCAGGCCCGGCCCTCTGCATCATTGGGTTCAGAAATCCGCATGTGCCACCCTAGGATGGAACATTACATTACATTTACATTGGTGATCTGAAACATTTAAGTGTTACAAACATTGAAAAGAATAGAAAATCAGGAAGGGACAAACACATTTCACACCACTGTATTTGTAACTTTGTTACCTTTTCCTGTTATGTATACACCTATTCGGCTTTTGGGCTGACTTATGTTTGTGTTGTGGATATGCCACACTATTTTCATATGATCTGATTGAGCTTTTTAAATTTTTTATTTTTTTTGGCATTAAAAAAGAAATTAGAGTTTAAAAAACCCCATCAGTTAAATGCCGCTGTCAAACTCTGACAGCGACATTTAACGCGTGTTTCCGGCAATCACTCTGGAAATCCAACCCATTGGTGACCCCGTCACGTGATCGTGGGTCAAAGATGGGTCGGCGTGACAACCAGAGGTCTCCTGCAGACACATTTGCTTGTCAGTGACAGATTGCTATGAGCGCTGCCCGGTGGTTGGCACTCATAGCAAGTCAGCAATTCTGCTACATACAGGCGATCTGATCATTGCCTGCATGTAGCAGAGCCGATCAGGCTATGCCAGCTTGTAGTCTCCCATCGAGGCTATTGAAGCATGGCAAAAGTAAAAAAAAAAAAATGCTTTTAGAAATATAAAAAAAAATACAAAAGTTGAAATCGCCCCCCTTTTGCCCCATTCAGCATAAAACAATAAAGAAAAATCAAACATGCACATATTTGGTATCGCCGCGTTCAGAATCTATTTAAAAAAAAAAAACTAACCTGATCGCTAAATGGCGTAATGAGAATAAAATTAAAAACCCCAGAATTACTTTTGTTGGTCGCCACAACATTGCATTAAAATTAAATCATGGGTGATGAAAAGATCATGTCTGCACCAAAATGGTGTCATTAAAAACGTCAGCTCGGCACACAAAAAATAAACCCTCACCCAACCCCAGATCATGAAAAATGGAGATGCTACGGGTATCGGAAAATGGTGCCGATTTTTTTTCACTACATAAATAAAACAGAACCTATACATGTTTGATGTCTACGAACGTGTAATGACCTGAGAATAATAATGTCAGGTCTGTTTTTTAGGATTTGGTGAACATGGTAAAAAAAAAAAAAAAATTTGGCTTTTTTTTTTTTTTTTTTTGCAGTTTCACTGTACTTGGATTTTTTTTCCCGTTTTCTAGTTCACGATATGGTAAAAACAATGGTGTCGTTCAAAAGTACAACTCGTGACGCAGAAAACAAGCCCTCACATGGCCATATTGACGTAAAAATAAAGTTATGGCTCCTGGAAGTAGGGGAGCGAAAAACAGAAACGCAAAAACGAAAAAGGCTCTCATGAAGGGGTTAAATTTATATTTTTTTGGGGGGGGATTGAAAAAGCAGTCTTAATAAAAATTGCTAAAAAAGAAACCCACATGCAATACTTGGTTGCATAGAGCCTCAGAGCTTGCTGCCTGGATTTGTTGACTTGTCCTGCAGTGACTAACGCCAAGTACAGCCACATGAACGTGTCAGCTAATCACTGGTCTCAGCAGTCTTGTGTAGTGATGAGCGAGTATACTCGTTACTTGAGTTTCTCCAAGCATGCTCGGGTGTTCTCCGAGTATTTTGGGCTTGCTCGAAGATTGTTGCCTAACAAACGGGCAAACCCTACATGTATTCAGGCTGAATGGAAAGCAGGATGATCTGTAGTTACCTTGAGTTGCGGTGATGCGCCCTCTGCTGGATGTCCTCATGAACTGGAGCCTTGGAAAAGTTCCCACGCTCGAGTTGATATGAGGACATCCAGCAGAGGGCGCCTCACCGCGACTCAAGGTAACTACAGGTCACCCTGCTTTCCATTCAGTACCCGGGGTTTTACAGGCAGGAGCGAGTGCATTAGCACAGCTCCTGGCTGTAAAATTATTTAACCCCTTCAGATGGATTTACATCGTGGGACATAACGACGGAAGGTATGGAATATTGTTGTTTGTTTTTTTAACTTTGTTTCAGGACGATGGTCTGAAGGTGGATTAAGAGTCTAATAAAATATTACAACACCCTGTGTCTTTATTTCATTAAAAAACTTTTAAGTGTGTGTGTGTTTTATTAACCCTTTATTACTATTGGATTAATAATGGATAGGTGTCATAATTGACGCCTCCATTATTAATCTGGCTTAATGTCACCTTACAATAGCAAGGTGACATTAACCCTTCATTACCCCATATCCCACTGCTACACGGGAGTGGGAAGAGAGTGGCCAAGTGCCAGAATAGGCGCATCTTCCAGATGTGCCTTTTCTGGGGTGGCTGGGGGCAGATGTTTGTAGCCAGGGGGGGCCAATAACCATGGACCCTCTCTAGGCTATTAATATCTGCCCTCAGTCACTGGCTTTACCACTCTGGCGGAGAAAATTGCGCGGGAGCCCACGCCAATTTTTTCCGCCATTTAACCCTTTATTTTAGCAGCTACAGCGGCCAAATTTTGCACATACACACTACTAACATTAGTAGTGTGGAATATGCAAAAAAAAAAAAAAGGGATATGAGATGGTTTACTGTATGTAAACCATGTCTCGTATCATGTCGGGTTTGTGAAGGGGAAATGAAAAGCCGGCAATTGAATTACTGGCTTTTCTGCTATATCGCGCTGAAGTAAATCTAAAATATATATATATATATATATATATATATATATATATATATATATATATATATATATATACACAGTTAGGTCCATATATATTTGGACAGAGACAACATTATTCTAATTTTGGTTATAGACATTACCACAATAAATTTTAAACAAAACGATTCAGATGCAGTTGAAGTTCAGACTTTCAGCTTTCATTTGAGGGTATCCACATTAAAATTGGATGAAGGGTTTAGGAGTTTCAGCTCCTTAACATGTGCCACCCTGTTTTTAAAGGGACCAAAAGTAATTGGACAGATTAAATAATTGTAAATAAAATGTTCATTTCTAGTACTTGGTTGAAAACCCTTTGTTGGCAATGACTGCCTGAAGTCTTGAACTCATGGACATCACCAGACGCTGTGTTTCCTCCTTTTTGATGCTCTGCCAGGCCTTCACTGCGGTGGTTTTCAGTTACTGTTTGTTTGTGGGCCTTTCTGTCTGAAGTTTAGTCTTTAACAAGTGAAATGCATGCTCAATTGGGTTGAGTTCAGGTGGCTGACTTGGCCATTCAAGAATATTCCACTTCTTTGCTTTAATAGACTCCTGGGTTGCTTTGGCTTTATGTTTTGGGTCATTGCCCATCTGTAGTATGAAACGACGACCAATCAGTTTTGCTTCATTTGGCTGGATCTGAGCACACAGTATGGCTCTGAATACCTCAGAATTCATTCGGCTGCTTCTGTCCTGTGTCACATCATCAATAAACACTAGTGACCCAGTGCCACTGGCAGCCATGCATGCCCAAGCCATCACACTGCCTCCGCCGTGTTTTACAGATGATGTGGTATGCTTTGGATTATGAGCTGTACCACGCCTTCGCCATACTTTTCTCTTTCCATCATTCTGGTAGAGGTTGATCTTGGTTTCATCTGTCCAAAGAATGTTCTTCCAGAACTGTGCTGGCTTTTTTAGATGTTTTTTAGCAAAGTCCAGTCTAGCCTTTTTATTCTTGATGCTTATGAGTGGCTTGCACCGTGCAGTGAACCCTCTGTATTTACTTTCATGCAGTCTTCTCTTTATGGTAGATTTGGATATTGATACGCCGACCTCCGGGAGAGTGTTGGTCACTTGGTTGGCTGTTGTGAAGGGGTTTCTCTTCACCATGGAGATTATTCTGCGATCATCCACCACTGTTGTCTTCCGTGGGCGCCCAGGTCTTTTTGCATTGATGAGTTCACCAGTGCTTTCTTTCTTTCTCAGGATGTACCAAACTGTAGATTTTGTCACTCCTAATACTGTAGCAGTTTTTCAGATGGGTTTTTTTCTGTTTTCGCAGCTTAAGGATGGCTTGTTTCACCTGCATGGAGAGCTCCTTTGACCGCATGTTTACTTCACAGCAAAACCTTCCAAATGCAATCACCACACCTCAAATCAACTCCAGGCCTTTTATCTGCTTAATACAGAATGACATAATGAAGGGATTACCCACACCTGTCCATGATATAGCCTTGGAGTCAATTGTCCAATTACTTTTGGTCCCTTTAAAAACAGGGTGGCACATGTTAAGGAGCGGAAGCTCCTAAACCCTTCATCCAATTTTAATGTGGATACCCTCAAATGAAAGCTGAAAGTCTGACCTTCAACTGCATCTGAATTGTTTTGTTTAAAATTCATTGTGGTAATGTCTATAACCAAAATTAGAAAAATGTTGTCTCTGTCCAAATATATACGGACCCAACTGTTGTTGTGTGTGTGTGTGTATGTATATATATATATATATATATATATATATATATATATACACACACACACACACACACACACACACACACACACACACACACACACACACACTATATCTTTTAACGAACATGTCGGTTTTGCAAGCCTGCGAGAAAATCTCGCAGTACGGAATGCCGTATGGATTACATACGGAGGATGACATGCGCAAAATACGCTGCCACACCCTGCCTATGGATGACATACGGATCACTATTTTGGGAACATTTCTGCGTATTACGGCCGTAAAAAACGGACCGTATTTACATACGCTGAGTGTGACGCCGGCTTAACCCTAATCCTCATTACCCTATTGCCAACGCACCAGAGCAATCGGGAAGAGTGAAGGCAAAGCTTCAGAATTGTTGCATTAATGTGATACTCCACTTCTGGGGGGCTGCAGTCTGGTATTTTTAGGTTGGTAAAGGCCATGGACCCTCCCAACCTGATAATAACAACTCTCAGTTGCTCTCTTGCTGGTTATCAAAAATGATGGGGGGGGGAGAACCTACATTTTTTTTTTTAATGTACTTATTAGGTCAATACATGTGGTCTGGGGCATGCAGTGCCTGGAAAAAATCTTCATTGTAATGCTACCCCCCTCCCATCAGAGTCAGCTCTGTCCCCGGAATCCTGCGCCTTGCAATCCTTTCACTATACGTACTGATTCCTCCCTTCTTTGGGCACTGCATTCCGGGATCTTCTACGCAGGTGCTGGTGACTTCCGCTCCAGTGACCTCCAGTGTGTGCGCCCATAAGGTGCTCTCCCCACTTCCTCCCTGCATAGTCAGTTATGTACATATGGTTGAGAAGCGATGACTATGCAGGGAGGTAGGGGAGAGCACTTTATCGGTGGGCACACTGGAGGTCACAGTGACTCCCCGGGATCCCTGAATGCAGTGCCCACAGAAGGGAGGAAGAGGTACGTATTTTGGAGGGAGCGCAGGCGCAGGACTCCGGGGCCATAACTGACATGTGTGTGAGGGGTAAGTATTACAATGAAGACAGGGGGGCCACAGATTTCTTCCAGCACCGCATGCCTGGGAGCCTTAGCATAAATAAAGAATATAACATCTCTCAGCAACAAGACCATTAATATGAGGCATGCAGGTAGAACTAGTGTAACATTTCTATTACCTGTATGCCCATATTAATAGGTCATATACTTCCCGGGTGGATGACGGATTCCCTTTAAGCGCCTAAAAATTCTGCTTTCTATTCCGGTACGTGTCACATGGATGGCACACAGATGACGCACATGTACACAAGTATGTAAAATCGTGACAAGTGAAGGGGCCTTAGTAATTCTAAAATGTTAGGCTCATTCAGATGTCTGTGAAAATCAATCCAAAATCAAACTGCAATGCACGTGCTGCCGTGCTCTGGTCGAGAGATCCGTGGCCAGTCCGTGTTTTAGCTGTCCGTACTCGTACTGATAGCCACGGACGTCTGAATGAGCCCTTCCTGGCATACTTCGCTTTTCAAACATGATTGCCGATGAGGAAGAATAATTACATTGACATGGATTGTGAGTTGAACATGGAGAATCCCATGCGCATTGTGTGTGCAAATAGCTTGGAAAACTCAAAACGAACCTGTGACGGTGGCTTTTGCACGACCTCCTGTCTTATCTAAATGGGTTTTACATCGTTCAGCAATTTATTTCAAGTGATTGTGCAGTTAGTTTTTAACCGCTCAGGGCTTCAAAATTTGTGTTAAAAATTTAGTGCTCTCAGATTTTATGTTAAACAAGTTCCAGTCCGCGCACTAGTGGCTTTTGGTTGTGACAGCCTGTCCGTCATTGCGGGCAGGATCTGGGTTGAGATGATCAGATGTCTGACGCTCCACGTATTTGCTAACTTCTGCTACGGCTCCTAATCCATTCAGCACTTATCGTACTTATGAAGTGTAACAATTAAATGCAAATACAGATAGTTACATTTCTAGTCAAAAGTTAATGTAGGAATGCTTTCAGAATTTTTTTTTCCTGCGGATTTGGTCACTTGTTCTACACTGAAATCTGTCTACAAACTCCCATTTATAAAGGAAGGGGATCTGACATTGCAGCTCACAAGGTTGTGGATTTGTAAACCACTTCAGTAAATGCAATGTTACTTAATTCACCAGTTTCTATGCAGATTCTGTGGATTTTTGAAACGAGGGCACGTAGCTGCACAAGGATTAGCCCCAGTGAATGGATCAAATCTACATGCTAACCCACTGCAGATAAAACTGCAAATTCGTGACTGAAATCTGAGGGTCAGTCTCTGCTACAAATATATACAGATTTTTTCCAAATGAAACATCCATGTGGTCATACCTTGTCTCAAGTCTTAAAATGTTTAAAATTCCAAAGTGCTTGTAAAAATAAGTGACTTTGTGAATTTTACCTGTTAATAAAAATTCTATCTGCTTTCAAGAACTTAGTGATTTTTAATGCTGTAGGGTTACGTGCCACCATACGGTCTATTGCCAAGGTAAGGAGCTTGTACCACAAGCCGGGTCTATGCTTTAGCTCCTGCTTGTGCTTCTCGGAATCCGTTTCCCTGCGCTTCTACCATGTTACATAGGCAAAGCTGCCCCTGCTAGCTGTACAAGGGAGAAGACCTATCACATCAGTGGAGTTACCATGTCGCTGTAAAAAACTGTCAATCTATATAAGCGCGGTTACCAGGAACCCTGGAGGCAGTGGGGCGGATTACACCTGGAGAAACCACATGAGAACATTCCTTTTTAAAGGGTTTGCCTGGGTTTTAAAATGATTTTATTTCCCCTATAGGCTTGCAGATATAGGATTTAACATAGCGTATGGAGAAATAAATATAACTCCCAGACAACCCTTTTAATACTGCTGATGGGAGCACTATGCACCAAATACAGGACAATACCACACCTAGACAAAACCTTTTTGGTAGTAAATACAACACATGGCAGAAGGGATATGGCCAGGGGAACGCTTGCAACTTTGAACCCTATTTCCTAGCTCCGTTAATAAATACAAAGTGCTACCCAGGAATAACAAGTCAATGTCGAGAGGAGAGTTGAGACAGATTGACCTAAAGTGATTTACTTCTAGGAGGGAGAACTTGTTGCTTGCTATTAAACATTACTTGTTGATGGTCATCCTTGGTCCTTCAAGATGAGAGCCACCCTCGTAGTGGCTTTCTAAGTTACATGGGGATGGTGGGTGGGCGTGCTCAAGTAGTTTGCTTTTTTTCTATTGACTCTAAATTTTGTCATTGTAGAGATCCTGAAAGAGTTGGACGACTACTATGAAAAATTCAGACGCGAATCTGATGCAGTACAGAAGCGGCGCCTTCTGCAGTTCATTCAGAGAGCACTTATTCGTAGCCAAGAACTGGGTGACGACAAAATACAAATAGTTAGCCAGATGGTGGAACTAGTTGAAAACAGGACAAGACAAGTGGACAGTCATGTGGAACTGTTTGAAACATGCCAGGATCTAAATGACAGTACAAGTAACAGCAGCAAGAACGCCCAAGATAAGTCTAAAAACGAGGCGCTCTCACAGACTGAGAAAGCCAGCAATAAAAGATCAAGGAGGCAGAGGAACAATGAAAATCGAGAAAATGCCACCATTAATCATGACCATGATGACCTTACATCAGGAACACCCAAAGAAAAGAAGCCAAAAACATCAAAGAAGAAAAAGAGATCGAAAGCTAAAGCTGAAAGAGAAGCATCACCTGCCGATCTTCCTATTGATCCCAACGAGCCGACCTATTGCCTGTGTAACCAAGTTTCATATGGTGAAATGATTGGTTGTGATAATGAAGAATGCCCCATAGAATGGTTTCACTTTTCTTGTGTTGGACTCAACCATAAACCCAAAGGAAAATGGTACTGTCCTGAATGTAGAGGAGAAAATGAAAAAACCATGGGGAAAGCACTTGAGAAATCAAAAAAAGAGAGGGCATACAACAGGTAGTTGAGTTGCAGTTCCCAAGGGGAGAAAAAAAGCATTGTATTTATTGGCCAGACATACCTTGTGAAGGTGATGAGGATGGCATACTTTTTTCTTGTACCCAAGTTTAGGGATATTCCTGCTATAGTGACAGCAATAACATCACTTCATGCCCATGTTTTATGTCTGAGAACCTAGTGAGCTGGTTTATTGTTCATGCCATGCATGTCTTATGTTCATTGTCTTGGACCCTTTCTGGAGAAGATGGCACTCGGAGTATATCAGTTAGGTGGATGTCTAATGCACTTCTAAAACTCTTAAAAGCACTGTGTCCATCCACTTGTTTTCGCACAGCCCATTGTCTCATTTTCGGTTACATTTTCACCACTACTTTACGGCATATAGTTATGCCAAATTTTCCCTATAAATTGACTTTTGCCAAAAGCCACTGCTTTGTAATGTATTGCCGTGTGCCCCTCGTGTTGGCAGCAGAAGTATAAAAGTAACCCATGTTCTATGACTGCATTATTATACCAACAGACTCCATTTAAGACACCTGGCTTATTTCTAGAGATGCAAAGAAAAATAAACATTTTACATGGCGAATATTTTATACTGAATTCTGGCCTGGAGTCCAGATGAGGCCATTTTAATTAACTATGTTTTTTTATGCAGTCAAACAGTGGTTTATTAATGACTCTCACAGATCAAGCTTTATACAGTCAAAGGTATTAGTGAAGCAATCCTAATTTGTATAAATGTACATTTTAAGTGGCATTGCATTTGATGTATTATAATTGGAAATGCAGCTGAATGCCGTTGTATATCCAATGTGCATTTCCTTCTGTATGTATGAAGATTGTACAGCTGTAATACTTAAAATAAATACAGGTCTATGGAAAGTTATTTTTGTGACTTTCCTTTTTCGGATGCAAGAAGAGCATGGAAATTTGAAAATCACCCCAAACTTTGCACGTTGCATCATGTAAGGCATGGAGTATTATAAAGAAAGGGAGTGAAAGAATTATGGAAAAAAACACCTAGGTCGAACATATAGAAGTGATCATAGAAAACAATTAATTAGTGTTATTCCCCTTTTCATAAATGGGTATTGACTGATAGTGCTTTTAAATACCAGATATTTTGCTATTTTTTTTTTAAAGATATTCAGCCATTCTTGAGAGATTAAGACTTTTCATAGCTTGTTGCTTTGGAGACTGGCCACTGCTGCTAGACAGCAGGACATTGTTTTGAAGCTGGCCAGGATCACGGAAGCGCACTGTTACCTCCTAATCCCAGTCCACTTCAGTGCAGTGTTTACAAACTGGTTAGCAGCGGTGGTCGGTCTCCTAGACAAATGAGCTCAGTCTTTTAAACAAGTGTTTAAAGGAAACCTGTCACCAGAAAAAAAAAAACACTATCAACCAGTTACGGGGTTAATCATCATGTTAATAGCATTATTAACCTGTTAAACGCTGTGAGGAGAAAAAAGAACTTTATTTCCCATGGCAGCATTCGGTTTGTTAACATTCTGAGAATACAGAGCTGCTGCTGTGACGGTGTCCCCAGCCCTAACTGACAGGTGACTCCAATGCAGAGCCAGTGTCAGTCAGGGCCTGGGCCTGGGGCGCCTTACACCCATGCGGGCTGCAAGTAACAGTTGTTGTGGGCTCACCAGGACCAGATGTTTCACAGCTCAATGAGGGAGACCACCATTCAAAAATAAACTCTTTACTGGATGGTAACTTGTATACTAAACGGAAAAACACCAGGTGTATTTCAGGCACCAAAAATCCACACACAAAAGAAATATGAAATGTCTATAGAATAAATTGTACACTTTATTAATACGAAAACATACACAAGAGATAAAATCAATTAAAAACAGAAGAAAAGGTAGGGGATTACCTTTTATGGTAAAGCACAGTCACCATGTCATAATAAAGAAGGTATAGTAGACAAACAACCAAAATGGCAAATTGATGCAAAAATTAAATATAATATGTAGGGTTTACACAGAAGTACAACAAAACAGGTATGGAGCTTAAATTCAATATAGATATTTAGTAGAACTTAGATCCCATGAAAACTATATTAAGGTGCCTGGAAAGACATGTATATGGATCCAATGAGGCATAATATTTATGGCAAATAACTGGTTAAGATAAAGGCAAAAAAACGGAGCAAAAACATCCAAAGCAACATGTTTTAAAATAGGTAACTTCAACACAGTAACATCAATATTTGAACTGTAATGAGTGCTAAACGCACTCTGCAGACACAGAGAGGCAACAAGAAAGGGGAAATGATGATAGCCACACACAGGGGGGGGAAAAATAGCACATACAGTTGTGCCCTTTCACCCCCTTAGAACACTGGGACGCCCAGCCCACAATGGCAGTCACCTACAGGGTCCTTCCGGTATCCCCTTTGCATACAAAACAGAGCTATGGTGCACAAGTGTACGCCGTATTCAATAAGGCTTACCCATTATAGTTGCTTCAAAAGGGTTCCCCCTCCTGGTGTGGCTCCCCTGGACGCGCGTTTCGCATATTCGCTTTATCAACAGGGTCATAATATTGTTGATGATAATGTTGATAAAGCGAATACGCGAAACGCGCGTCCAGGGGAGCCACACCAGGAGGGGGAACCCTTTTGAAGCAACTATAATGGGTAAGCCTTATTGAATACGGCGTACACTTGTGCACCATAGCTCTGTTTTGTATGCAAAGGGGATACCGGAAGGACCCTGTAGGTGACTGCCATTGTGGGCTGGGCGTCCCAGTGTTCTAAGGGGGTGAAAGGGCACAACTGTATGTGCTATTTTTCCCCCCCCTGTGTGTGGCTATCATCATTTCCCCTTTCTTGTTGCCTCTCTGTGTCTGCAGAGTGCGTTTAGCACTCATTACAGTTCAAATATTGATGTTACTGTGTTGAAGTTACCTATTTTAAAACATGTTGCTTTGGATGTTTTTGCTCCGTTTTTTTGCCTTCATCTTTGTTGGGAGCTATCCTCTGTGGTTTACGCCCGTGGGGCGGGTAGAGGGAGCTGATGTTGCTTGCTCCCCAATACTACTTCTAGTGGTGCTTCAGTATTCTTTAATTAAAAACTGGTTAAGATATTAGCAAATTAGTTGTGCAAACCATACAATGTGCAACCCACAATATGGAATGAAAGGGAGAGAGTAACAAACCCCACGTGTTAAGCCACAGCAATGTCTCAGGAGTCTCTACCCCCGAGGAAGCTACATGGCTGTGGTGCAAGTGGTGGGGTCCGTAACTCTCCCTTTCATTCCATATAGTAAGTTGTACCTTAGTAATATCTATATTAGATTTAAGATCCATACCTGTTTGGTTGTACCTCTGTGTAAACCCTACGTATTATTTTTAATTTTTGCTTCAATTTCTTGTCGTTTGGGGAGTTGTCCTACTATACCTTGTTTATTATGATATGGGGACTTTGCTTTACCATAAAAGGTATTCCCACCTACCTTTTCTTCCATCTTTATTAATACATTATTAAAACATACACAAGAAATAAAATCAATTAAAGTGTACATTTCATTCTATGGACATTTCATATTTTTTTTATATTTTGGGGTTTTTAGTGCCTGAAATACACCTGGTCTTTTTTTTTTTTTTTTTTCTTTTTCGTGCGTTCACACTACCTTGTAGTATTAATCCTGCTGCTCCAGTCCCCTACCCTACTTCTGGATGGTAACTTGGTAAGGGTTATATACAAGGAATATCAGGTACAAAGTCTTATGAATGTTTCCTTTCACAACGTGAAGCTTTCTCAACACCGTTTCCTTCCTTTAGTAGTATACTCCATGGATCCCTATGTCTGCTGTTTCTCCCTTCTTCACCACAACCCAGCAGTCCTGATCGACAAGTGTCATCTACTTGTTCTGCTGTTCCGCATCCTCTTTCCACTACTGGCGCCCTGGAACTCCCACTTGGGACCCTTCACTTGTCTCACGTTCTCAGTCCTACTTAGGCCCATTACCTTTGTGATGTAAGCTCGGGGTCTTATCCAGAAGTTCACTCTGTCTCTGTCATTTATGCTAAGGATCTTGCTATCCCTTCTCTCTGTCTTCTCTGTTAGGCAAAAAGGGGTGCTGTTCACAATGCACCTTTGGTCCGCTCACTAAGCACTCCAGGCCCTATCTGCCTCTCCATCATAAAGTTCCCTACTATCTTGCCACATAGCTAGTCCCAAACATTAAGGCTGCTGTCACACTAGCAGTATTTGGTCAGTATTTTACATCAGTATTTGTAAGCCAAAACCAGGAGTGGGTGATAAATGCAGAAGTGGTGCATATGTTTCTATTATACTTTTCCTCTAATTGTTCCACTTCTGGTTTTGGCTTACAAATACTGATGTAAAATACTGACCAAATACTGAAAGTGTGACGGCAGCCTAACTCTTAATGGCAATCTGTCACCACATTTTTGTGATATGAGGTGAAGATATCCATCAACTCAGCGCCAGTTCTGCATTACAGAAGTACTTTTGATACCCTCTGACTCCCCACCTTTGATGAATAAATACCTTTTTTTTTATATCTCTCCTGCATTGTATGTAAATCTCCTCGTCCTATGGGTGTGGCTTATTCTCTTTCTCTCCTCCCGCTGCTCGGCTTGCTGTATGTAATGAGATCTGTGAATAGCACAGATCCCATAAAGTTGCCGCGCGTGCGCATTGAAATGGCCTCTCACACGTGCGCAGTATGCTTTGCCCAACTGTGGTCAAAGCATAAGATCATTATTACGCATGCGCCCGCATTTTTCATTACGTTCTATGCCCCCTTGCTTGGCAAGACTTCCGGGGCATAGAACGTAATGAAAAATACCGGCACATGCGCAATACTGATTTTTATGCTTTTCCCACAGTTGGGCAAAGCATACTGCGCACGCCCGAGAGGCCATTTCAATGTGCACGCGCGGCAACTACAGTACAGACCTAAAGTTTGGATACACCTTCTCATTTAAAGATTTTTCTGTATTTTCATGACTCTGAAAATTGTACATTCACACTGAAGGCATCAAAACTATGAATTAACACATGTGGAATTATATACTTAACAAAAAATTGTGAAAAAACTGAAATTATGTCTTATATTCTAGGTTCTTCAAAGTAGCCACCTTTTGCTTTGATGACTGCTTTGCACACTCTTGGCATTCTCTTGATGAGCTTCAGGTGTAGTCACCGGGAATGGTCTTCCAACAATCTTGAAGGAGTTCCCAGAGATGCTTAGCACTTGTTGGCCCTTTTGCCTTCACTTTGCAGTCCAGCTCACCCCAAACCATCTCGATTGGGTTCAGTTCTGGTGACTGTGGAGGCCAGGTCATCTGGTGTAGCACCCCATCACTCTCCTTCTTGGTTAAATAGCCCTTACACAGCCTGGATGTGAGTTTGGGGTCATTGTCCTGTTGAAAAATAAATGATGGTCCAACTAAACGCACACCGGATGGAATAGCATGCCGCTGCAAGATGCTGTGGTAGCCATGCTGGTTTAGTATGCCTTCAATTTTGAATAAATCCCCAACCGTGTCACCAGCAAAGCACCCCCACACCATCACGCCACCTCCTCCATGCTTCACGGTGGGAACCAGGCATGTAGAGTCCATCCGTTCACCTTTTCTGCGTTGCACAAAGACACGGTGGTTGGAACCAAAGATCTCAAATTTGGACTCATCAGACCAAAGCACAGATTTCCACTGGTCTAATGTCCATTCCTTGTGTTCTTTAGCCCAAACAAGTCTCTTCTGCTTGTTGCCTGTCCTTAGCAGTGGTTTCCTAGCAGCTATTTTACCATGAAGGCCTGCTGCACAAAGACTCCTCTTAACAGTTGTAGAGATGTGACTGCTGCTAGAACTCTGTGTGGCATTGACCTGGTCTCTAATCTGAGCTGCTGTTAACCTGCGATTTCTGAGGCTGGTGACTTGGATAAACTTATCCTCAGAAGCAGAGGTGACTCTTGGTCTTCCTTTCCTGGGGCGGTCCTCATGTGAACCAGTTTCTTTGTAGCGCTTGATGGTTTTTGCCACTGCACTTGCGGACACTTTCAAAGTTTTACCAATTTTTCGGACTGACTGACCTTCATTTCTTAAAGTAATGATGGCCACTCGTTTTTCTTTACTTAGCTGCTTTTTTCTTGCCATAATGCAAATTCTAACAGTCTATTCAGTAGGACTATCAGCTGTGTATCCACCAGACTTCTGCACAACACAACTGATGGTCCCAACACCCATTTATAAGGCAAGAAATCCCACTTATTAAACCTGACAGGGCACACCTGTGAAGTGAGATCTATTCCTGGTGACTACCTCTTGAAGCTCATTAAGAGAATGCCAAGAGTGTGCAAAGCAGTCATCAAAGCAAAAGGTGGCTGCTTTGAAGAACCTAGAATATAACACATACCGTATATACTCGAGTATAAGCCAACCCGAGTATAAGCCGACCCCCCCTAATTTTGCCACAAAAAACTGGGAAAACTTAATGACTCGAGTATAAGCCTAGGGTGGAAAATGCAGCAGCTACCGGTAAATTTCAAAAGTAAAAATAGATACCAATAAAAGTAAAATTAATTGAGACATCAGTAGGTTGTGTTTTTGAATATCCATATTGAATCAGGAGCCCCATATAATGCTCCATAAAGTTTGATGGGCCCCATTAGATGCTCCATATTAAAATATGCCCCATATAATCCTGCATAAAGGGTAATAAGGGCCCCATAAGATGCTCCATACAGTCACTTGCCCCATATAATGCTGCACAAGCGTTATGGCCCCATAAGATGCTCCGTACAGTCACTGCCCCTTATAGTGCTGCACAATCGTTATGGCCCCATAAGATGCTCCGTACAGTCACTGCCCCATATGCTTTTGCTGCGATAACAAAAAAATCACATACTCACCTCTCTTCGCTCAGGACCCCCGGCACTTTCAATATTTACCTGCTCCTCGTGCGGTTCCGTCTTCAGCACTGATGTTCAGCAGAGGGCGCGCACTGACTACGTCACCGCGCCCTCTGACCTGAGCGTCACAGCCAGAGGATGCTGATGACGGAGCCGCACTGGAACGAGGAGCGGTAAATATCGCGCAGCGCTGTATACTCACCTACTGTTGGAGCGGTCCCTGCGCGTCCCTGCTTCTTCCAGCGCTGCATCTTCTTCCTGTATTGAGCGGTCACAGTTACCGCTCATTACCGAAATGAATATGCGGCTCCACCTCTATGGGAGGTGGAGCCGCATATTCATTTCGGTAATGAGCGGGACCATGTGACCGCTCAGTACAGGAATAATATGCAGCGCTGGAAGAAGCAGGGACACGCAGGGACCGCGCCAGCAGTAGGTGAGTATAATTAGATAGCCCCTGCCCCCCTCCCCTGCCGACCCCCGGGTATGACTTGAGTATAAGCCGAGAGGGGGACTTTCAGCCCCAAAAAATGGGCTGAAAATCTCGGCTTATACTCGAGTATATACGGTAATTTCAGTTGTTTCACACTTTTTTGTTAAGAATATAATTCCACATGTGTTAATTCATAGTTTTGATGCCTTCAGTGTGAATGTACAATTTTCATAGTCATGAAAATACAGAAAAATCTTTAAATGAGGTGTGTCCAAACTTTTGGTCTGCACTGTACGTGAACGCAGGAATGAGGAGAAATAAATGCGTAGAGCAAGACAGGAGGTGTAGAGAGAAGGAAAATAAGCCACACCCATCGGACTGGACCAAGGAGATTTGCATACAACGCAGGAGAGATAAAAAAGGTATTTATCAAAGGTGGGGAGTCGGGGGGGGTATCAAAAGTACTGCTGTAACGCAGAACTGACTCTGAATTGATGGATATTTTTACCTCATATCACAAAAATGGGGTGACAGATTCCCTTTAACTGTTCTTATATTCAAGCTACACATTATTAATGCACTACACAGTTCACATTACATACCATTAACACTTGTCACTAGTGATGGGCAAACCCCTGGATGTTCTGCCTAACAGCTAAAAAAAAAAAAAAAAAAGTGTGATTCAGGTACCAGAACAGTAACCGGACCCCATTCAGATGATTGGGGGGCCCGAACAGCCATTGTTTCCCACATTGCTATCTTCATGACAGTGCGGAACACACTGGCTCTAATTGGCGGTAAGATCATTACTATTGATGAGCGAGTATACTCGTTGCTCGGGTTTTCCCGAGCACGCTCGGGTGGTTTCCGAGTATTTGTTAGTGCTCGGAGATTTAGTTTTCGTCACCGCAGCTGCATGATTTACGGCTGCTAGACAGGCTGAATACATGTGAGGAATACCTGTTTCTTAGGGAATTCCCACACGTATACAGGCTGTCCAGCAGCCGTAAATCATGCAGGTGAGGTGACAAAACTAAATCTCTGAGCACTAACAAATGCTCAGAGATCACCCGAGCAACGAGTATACTCGCTCATCACTAATCATTACCGCCGGTCAGAGGTCTGCGGCTCCCCTGCGTAAAAAGTTTATCTCCGGTTACAGGCGTCGGTTGATGGGACTGCTAATCATCAGTCTACGCTTGCTGTCGCTCATAACAGCGAGAGTAGGTGCCGGCTGATGGGAGTATTCATGAGCCGGCACCTGCACAATACATTTTTTTTCCCCCCTTCTACTTTTTTTATAACCTGCATGGGAGATCTGACAGCTGCGGGCTACCACCCTTAGCGCTGTCAGCTTTGTCATGGCTGGTAATCAATAATAGAGGAGTCCCCATAAAGTTTTTTTAAATTTTTTAAGTAAATAATTTTTTAAAAATGTGATGTTAACCCCCCCCCCCACCTCATTTTTGACAATCACCCAAGCTATAGCAGACAGCTTGGGGCTGGTATTCTCAGGCAGGTAACGGGCCATGGATATTGGGCATCCCCCCCAAGTTTAAAAATAGCATCCCGCAGGTGCCCCAGAAAAGTCACTTCCCCTGGCTCTTTGCCCTGTCGCTGTGGCAACTGTGGTTAATATTTGTGGGGTTGATGTCGGCTATTTTTGTCCTCTGACATCAAGCCCAGAAATTAGTAATGGAGTGGGATGTCTGTTCATTACTAACCCCACAGTCAGATTGTAAATAAACACATAGCCAGAATAAAGTCCTTTTTTTATTCGGTCTCCCATAACAGCACCACGAGGGAGGGGATCCGCCCTTCCGGGATAGGAAACCTACAGATATAAAAGGGCGGCACCTCTCCCACGCGTCAGTTGGTTTCCTGTCCCTGATGGGAACTTTTGCCTACAGACATACCTGTGAAGGAAGATTTGACATATCCCAGGCCCGGTCAATTGGTTCAGGTAGTGGGGGGTCCCTGGAAGCGCCACATCAGGTCCAGGGTGGACAACATGACAGTGAGTGGGCAGATGGAGTGGTGTCCGGTGGATTACCAACTGCGGAGGGCCAGCACCGGAAGAAGGTGAGTATGCCTCTGAAGATTCTGTGTCTCCAGTGTGGCGCTGCCCGGGCTGTGGTGTGTCCTAGGGCTGGGGGCATCTGTTGGGGGGGCCGGGTGACGCGTCCTGGGTGGGCCCTGTGACGCGGCCTGGGTTGATATGCCGACACGGCCGGGCCAAATTTGGGGGTGCGTCCGGGCTGCCGGATGACAGTGCCACAGTCACGTATGCGATAGAACCGTTGGACTGCGGCCGGTGTCTTGGGGCACCTGGCTTCAGTACAGGCCATGACCGGTGGCTCGGTCTGAGGTCTGCAGGAGGTGGGTACTGAGGCGGTCATGCCACGCTGTGTGTGTGACAGGTCTTAGGGAGGAAGAGGCGCCTGGCCAGGACCTGCTGATTTCCGGGGGGAGGACAAAGGGGAACGCTGCCCAGGCAGCCTCTGAGCCCATTTCTGAGAATGGAAGAAAGTGCAGCAGGAGCAGGTAATCCCTGCGCAGCAGCATATCCAACCAGTCCAGAAGCCGTGTGAAAGACCCGTGATGATACGGGTGATGGCCAGGCAAGTGATCGATCCAGCCACAGCAGCTCCTCCAGAGTGGATGAGTTAGCGGCATCAGCTGAGATGTGCCCCCTTGTAATCCTGTACCTACTCACTGCAACACTGGTAAGTGATCTTCATGAATGTTCACTCGGTGATGCAGTCTTCCCTTTATTTGTCCTGCCCTTCCAGGGAAACAAGTGTAAAGGGAAGTCAAGACACAAAGAAAGTGCCCTTTGCAGGTCCCCTAGTTGGACTCCTGTCCGAAAAGATTGTCAGTCCTGTATCATGCAGACGGTGAGACTTCACCGTGAGGAAATGGGGAGAGAGGGGCTAGTGTAGGGTACATTAACTGATGCTTACTGCCCCCCACAGGCAGCAGAGGAGACACCTAACTTAGTCACAAGCCTGAAAGAGATTATTAGAGCGGAAGTGAGGGAGTCCATGAAAACCCTGTCCCAGGGTGAGTGCCCCAAGGGGAAGGAAAAAGGGCGTAAAACATGGTTCCCAAAGTCGACTCCTCTATTGACTATATGGGAAATGAGGACTCTTCCGATTCATCGCCTTCAACTTCCTCTTCTTCGGAAGAGGACTCTGGCTGCTTTTGTTTTCCAATAGACCGCGTGGCTAAATTGGTGAAAGCAGTCAGGAGCACTATGGGGATAGTGGAGTCTAGGCCAGAACGTTCTGTTCAGGATGTCATGTTTGGGGGGCTGGATCAAAGGAAGCGCAGGTCCTTCCCCTAGAATGAAAAAATCCAGGCTCTGGTAGGCTGGTAGTGGAAGAGGCCGGAGAAGAGGGGCTCCCTTCCTCCGGCATTTAAGGGAAGATACCCCTTCTCTTAAAGTTCTTTAACTGTAGGCTACACTTGGGATAAAGCCCCCTCGGATCATCCCTGGAGGTTGAGGTCCTGGAGCTATGGCATAAGGAGATCCTGGTGGAGGTTCCTGGGCCAGAGAGGGGTATTGGATTTTACTCTCCCCCCCCCCCCCCTTTCTGATTTGGAAACCGGATGGCCCCTTCAGGACTATCATTACCTTAGAGCTCTAAATGGGTTCTTGGTAGTTTGCCTCTTCAAGATGGAATCTATTGGTCGGCAATAAAGCAAATTTTTGAAAACTGTTTTATGGCGG
Organism: Ranitomeya variabilis; assembly: GCF_051348905.1. Lineage (NCBI taxonomy): Eukaryota > Metazoa > Chordata > Amphibia > Anura > Dendrobatidae > Ranitomeya > Ranitomeya variabilis. The sequence goes on along the minus strand of NC_135234.1, from coordinate 523,346,773 downwards.
TGTTGGATGTAAAAGACGCGTACTACAACGTGCCTATTGACGCAGATCATCAGTGGTTCGTCAGGGTGGCGGTAGTAATTGGGGATTTCCAATTTAGAGCTCTCCCCTTTGGTCTTGCCGTGGCACATTGCGTTTTTACAAAGGTAGTTGCCAAGGTCATGGCCCACCTGCGTGAAACCAACATCCTGATTATTCCCTACCTGGATTATATTCTTATTGTAGGCAGGTCAGCAGATCATTGCTCAGTTCAGGTAGAGAGGACAATGTCCACTCTGGAATGCTTGAGGTGGCTACTGAACATTAAAAAATGTCAGCTACAACTCTTGAAAGTGCAGCAGTTTCTGGGGCTCATTCTGGACTCAGAACGGCAGGAGTGTCGTCTGCCGCCTGATGATTCACCTTCGGCACCAAGTATTAAGTGCATCAAACCATCCCACTATGCCCTTTAAGCGGGCGATGTCCCTTTTGGGTTCGCTAACCTCCTGCATCCCAGCGGTCTGGTGGGCACAGTTCCATACAAGAACCTTACAATGGGACGTGTTAGTTAATGATAGGGCAGTTAGAGGGTACCTGCAGGGACTGGTGACCTTGTGCCCTGCTTCTATACGTTCACTGAGGTGGTGGTTAGGGTAGAAAAACAACCCAGGTGATCACCACAGACCCTAGCCCTACTGGTGGGGGGGCACATATTGGGTAGGTCGTAGTCCAGGGCCTATGGGAGCAACAGAGAGTTCATCTAACCTGAAGAAGCTGACGGCAGTAGAACTGGCAATTAAGGGGCTCATTATATTCCTGCAGGGTCATCACATAAGCATCCTCTCTGACAATCAGGTTGCGGTGGCCTACATCAGCCACTAGGGTGGAACTCGGTCCAGATTCCTAATGGAAGTGACAGAGTGGCTGTTTCAAATAGCAGAGGAGCATTTTCTATCTTTGACGGCGCTGCACATCAGAGGAAAGGACAACATCAGGGCAGACTTTTTGAGCCGCAACCTATTAAGGCAGGGAGAATGGATGCTGAAAAGTGCCGTCTTCAACCAGATTGTGCGGATGTGAGGTCAGCCAGACGTAGACCTCTTTGCCACCAAGAAGAACAGAAAAGTGAGGCGGTTCTGTTCTCTGAACCACAGACAGAAAATACTGGTAGTGGATGCCTTATGGATAAAGTGGAACTTCAACCTGAGTTATGCCTTTCCCCCCTTAGCCCTTTTGCCTCTAGTGGTGAGGAAGATCAGGGAGGACAGGGCAAGAATTATAGTAATTGCCCCCTTTTGGACCAGGAGGGTGTAGTTCTCGTGGCTAAGGACCATGTTGGTCTCTGATCCATGGGTGCTACCGGAACACCTGGATCTCCTCTCCAAGGAGTCAGTCTACCATCCACAAGTGGGGGGGCTTCACCTGACAGCGTGGAATTTGAGAAGTCGTTACCGAGGGATAAGGGATTTTCCCCCAATTTGATAGCCACTTTCCTACAGAGTAGGATGGTAATTATGACCAGGATCTACTCCAGGACCCGGAGGAAATTTCTAGCTACCTCAGAATTTAGAGCCGGGAAGGGGGTGCCGATAAGTCAAATTGTGAAGTTCCTTCAAAAGGATCTGGAAATGGGTCTTTCCACAAGTACCCTTAAGGTCCAAGTGTCAGCCCTGGGGGGCCTTAGTTAGCTGTGACATTGTGGGTAATTACTGGGTGGCTAGATTTATTAAAGCATCAAGCAGATCTAGGCCTGTTCATAAAGAAAGGATTACCGTGGGACTTGAACTTGGTTCTCACAGCTATGACGGAGCCCCCGTTTGAGACCATTATCTCAGCTTCAGTGAAGGTGCTCTCACTTAAGGTAGCCTTCTTGGTTGTATTAACATCAGCGTGGAGGGTGTGATATCCAGGCTCTTTCTAGACTCCCTCCATATACACAGGTCCTGGCTGACAGAGTTGTGCTTAGGCCAGATCCAGCTTACTTGACCAAAGTAGCCTCTAGATTCCGCAAGTCACAAGAGATAGTTTTCCCTTCCTTCCTCCCCAATCCTACTAACCAGAAAGAAAGGAATTTTTATACTCTAGATGTTAGGAGGTGCCCGTTAGAGTATTTATCCGTCACTAATCCTTGAAAGAAGGATAATGCCTTGTTTGTGTCCTTCCATGGGGCCAGGAAGGGTCTTAGGATGTCAAAGAGTACTTTAGCTAGGTGGATTAGAGAGGCTATTTCTGTAGCATATACATCCAGTGGCAGGCCAGCATCAGAGGGTCTAAGGGCGCATTCCACTCGAGCTATGGCAACTTCATAGGCGGAGAGGTCGGAGGTCTCCTTTAACCAGATATGTAAGGCAGCTACCTGGTCTTCTCCTTCCACCTTATAATCATTATACACTCACCGGCCACTTTATTAGGTACACCATGCTAGTAACGGGTTGGACCCCCTTTTGCCTTCAGAACTGCCTCAATTCTTCGTGGCATAGATTCAACAAGGTGCTGGAAGCATTCCTCAGAGATTTTGGTCCATATTGACATGATGGCATCACACAGTTGCCGCAGATTTGTCGGCTGCACATCCCAAAGATGCTCCATACAAGGCAGGATGGATCCATGCTTTCATGTTTATGCCAAATTCTGACCCTACCATCCGAATGTCGCAGCAGAAATCGAGACTCATCAGACCAAGCAACGTTTTTCCAATCTTCTACTGTCCAATTTCGATGAGCTTGTACAAATTGTAGCCTCCGTTTCCTGTTCTTAGCTGAAAGGAGTGGTACCCGGTGTGGTCTTCTGCTGCTGTAGCCCATCTGCCTCAAAGTTCGACGCACTGTGCGTTCAGAGATGCTCTTAGGCCTACCTTGGTTGTAACGGGTGGCGATTTGAGTCACTGTTGCCTTTCTATCAGCTCGAACCAGTCTGCCCATTCTCCTCTGACCTCTGGCATCAACAAGGCATTTCCGCCCACAGAACTGCCGCTCACTGGATTTTTTTTCTTTTTCGGACCATTCTCTGTAAACCCTAGAGATGGTTGTGCGTGAAAATCCCAGTAGATCAGCAGTTTCTGAAATACTCAGACCAGCCCTTCTGGCACCAACAACCATGCCACGTTCAAAGGCACTCAAATCACCTTTCTTCCCCATACTGATGCTCGGTTTGAACTGCAGGAGATTGTCTTGACCATGTCTACATGCCTAAATGCACTGAGTTGCCGCCATGTGATTGGCTGATTAGAAATTAAGTGTTAACAAGAAGTTGGACAGGTGTACCTAATAAAGTGGCCGGTGAGTGTAGGTTATATATGGGTGCCTCCTCGGATCTCACCTTTGGGTGCTGCAGGCTGTGGTCCCTCTCTAAGGCAATTATTACCTTTCTGTAATTCTCTAGTGGTGCTGTAAAGGGAAACCGAATAAAGTCTTAGTCATTTACCGGTAACGGTATTTTTTCGGAGCCCACGACAACGCCCTTAGATTCCTTCCCTTCACGTGTGGGTGTGCACATCTTCCTCTTATAAGTTTTCACGTGTGTGAAATTGTTCGGTGTTAGAGTATTGTATATATTTCTGCCATTAACCATGGAGGTCCTCTCAGGTTCTGTCATCCAACTGATGCGTGGGAGTGGTGCAGCCCTTTTATATCTGTAGGTTTCCTGTCCCTGAATGGCAGATCCCCCTCTCTCGTTGTGCTGTCATGTTCTCCGAAAAATACTGTTACCGATAAGTAACTAAGTCTATTTGACCTGAAAATAGGCTTTACTTTTTTATTTAAAAATAAAAAAAAGTTATACTCCCCCCAACGCAAATTTCATTGAAGCTCTGGTACCCTGTAATAAAAAATAAAAAACATATCTCTCACCTGTCCAACATACTGTTCCTCACTGTAAACCATGTCTGCGATGAGCGTTTTTCAACCTGAACAGTGTCAAGATGCGTCCGTCCAGGCTGAAGACCATGGGAGAATGAGCTGCTGCGAGCATAGCTTTAGTAACTAGCAGTAATGTCGTTGAGGTTACCACAGGGCTCAGAGGCTGCATTCCTAGCTCACTTAGCTGGGAGCTAAGCTATTAAACTGCGGTGACCTCAGTGAGCTCTCCGCTAGCGCCGTGAGGAAAAAGTCTCATGGTGCTAGCTGTGATGTCACTGAGGTCACCGCAGTTCATTGGTCCGGCTCACACTGAAGTAAGCTGTGGTAACCTCGATGACGTCACTGCTAGCCACTGACCCTGTGCTCGCAGCAGCTCATTCTTCCATAGTCTTCAGCTTGGATGGTCACATCTTGGCACCATCCAGGCTGCAAACCACTTATCACAGACATCGATTAGGGCATGGGACAATGTCAGACAGCTGAGGGATATGGTTTTATTTATATATATATTTTTTTTACAGGAGACCAGAGCTTCAATCGAATAGGCTTTAGGTGAGTATTATTTATTAATTTCTGTTTTTTAAAGGGGACGAAGTCTTCAATGGAATGGGCATAGGGTGGGAGTAACTGTTTTTTATTTTTAAATAAAAAAGGAAAACTGTTTTTATTTCAAATAATGGACTTTATTTTGGCTGTGTGTTTTATTTACAATCTATGGGGTCAGTAACGGAGAGACATGATATAGACGCCTCTCCATTACTAACTTGTGGGCTTGATGTCAGCGGCCATAAAACAGCTGACATTAACCCCACATGCCACCGCCACAGGGCAAGTGGGAAGAGCTGGGCAAAGTGCCAGAATTGTCTGTTTTAGCTTGGTTGGTTGTCAAAAATGGGGAGATCCCACTCCCATAGCTATCAGTTTTGCAATGCTGGTTATACAAAATAGAGAGAAACCTATGCAGTTTATTTTATTTATCTATAGTGCAGATGCCAGCTGATGAATACTCCCATCAGCCGCACCTTGTCTCGCTGTTATCAGCGACAGCAGGCGTAGGCTGTTGGAAGTAGTACTCTCCCATCAGCTGACATCTGTGACTGGAGGTAAACTTTTTACTGCTGGTCACAGCTGCTGGCTCACTCTGTCATCTGATAGCGTGGGAGCCCTAGTGCCCTTTCCAGTGGCACTAATCTTACCGTCGATCAGACCCACTGGTGTTTCTCGCGCTGTCATGCAGATGACAGCATGGGAAACACCTGATGTTCTGAGTGCTGAACCCGAACAGTAACATAAATTTTCTGGAGAAATCTGTGTTCGGAGTTCGTGCTCTGAGTTATGGCCCGAAACAAAAGGTGTTCTGTACGAACCTCGAACTTTACTGTTTGGGTTCACCCATCTCTAATTATCACATTACACACATATCAAAAACAAAATGTGTTTTTTCAAGTGGGAAATGTGGGCAGCATGTCCATATCCTTACATTCCCCCTTCTTTAGCGATGGTCGTCCTCGACCATCCAGAACCTACAAAATGCCAGTACACTCTCCTGTACTTTACTTAAGTTAATGAACATCTCTTTTTGTTTCATGTGAACCGGTCCTCTCATTTAGGACACTAGAAACAAGTGTTCAAGTTCTTTCGCACAGCTTCTTTTAATACTTTTTAATACATCCCAAAACTGTTTGCATTTTTTGCTGCTGCATCACTCTGTTGACTCGTGCAGTCTGTGATCTGTTAGTATACCCAAGTCTTATCTACATTATTTATAAAAATATTGAACATCACTAGGGCCAAGACATAGCCTTGTGGTACCCCACTTGAAATGCTCTTCCAATTGGATGTGCAACCATTTATTACCACTCGTGGAGTATGATCACTGAGCCAGTTATGAATCAACCTAATTGTAACCTTGTCAATCCTATGCTTGGTATTTTTTTTTTTAAATAAGGATAGTATGGGGTACTCTATAAAAAGCATTGCTGAAGTCAAGATATACTATATCTACTGCATTTCCCAAATCCACCCAGTTAGTGATTCCATCATAGAAGGAAATTATATTAGTCAAGCATGACTTGTTCTCTACAAACCCATGCTGGCTCTGGTTAATTACTGTATTCTTATCCAAGAACTTACATATATGCTGTTTAATAATTTGTTCAAACATCTTTCCTGATATAAAATCAAGCGCGAAGCTGCCAATATGCCATTTTCCATCAGTTTTGCCATATTTCAGAGCTGCAACGTTACTGGAGTAGCAAAAAGCACAAGGTGTGCGATACTCAGGAACATGGCCAATGTAAGGAAGGCTGTAAAACAACCACCTTTGAACAAGAAACATAAGATAAAATGTCAAGACTGGGCCAAGAAATATCTTGACTGACTTTTCAAATGTTTTATGGACTGATGAAATGAGAGTGATTCTTGATGGGCCATATGGATGGGCCAGAGGCTGGATCAGTAAAGGGCAGAGAGCTCCACTCCGACTCAGATGCCAGCAAGGTGCAGGTGGGGTACTGGTATGGGCTGGTATCAAAGATTAACTTGTGGGACCTTTTCGGGTTGAGGATGGAATGAAGCTCACCTCCCAGACCTACTGCCAGTTTCTGGAAGACACCTTGTTCAAGCAGTGGTGCAGGAAGAAGTCGGTATTGTTCAAGAAAAACATGATTTTCATGCAGGACAATGCTTCATCACATGCCTCCGACTACTCCACAGCGTGGCTGGCCTGTAAAGGTCTCAAAGAAGAATAAATAATAACATGGCCCCCTTGTTCACCTGATCTGAACCCCATAGAGAACCTGTGGTCCCTCATAAAATGTGAGATCTACAGGGAGGGAAAACAGTCCATCTCTCGGAACAGTGTCTGGGAGGCTGTGGTGGCTGCTGCACGCAATGTTGATCGTAAACAGATCAAGCAACTGACAGAATCTATGGATGGAAGGCTGTTGAGTGTCATCATAAAGAAAGGTGGCTATATTGATCACTAATTTGGGGGGGGGGTTGTTTTTGCATGTCAGAAATGTTTATTTCTAAATTTTGTGCAGTTACAGTTGTGGCCAAAAGTATTGACACCCCTGAAATTCTGTCAAATAATACTCAGTTTCTTCCTGAAAATGATTGCAAACACAAATTCTTTGGTATTATTATCTTCATTTAACCCCTTAACGACCGCCGATACGCCTTTTAACGGCGGCCGCTAAGGGTACTTAAACCACAGCGCCGTTAATTAACGGCGCTGTGGAAAAAGTGTATAGCGCCCCCCACAGTCCGATTTTCTCCGGGGTCTCGGCTGCCGGGGGTAGCCGAGACCCCAGAGAACATGATTCGGGTCGGTTTTTACCGACCCCGCTTTTGCGATCGCCGGTAATTAACCGTTTACCGGCGATCGCAAAAAAAAAAAAAAAATCCGGACTTGCGCTTTCTTTCTCTCCCCTCTAATGTGATCGCACATTAGAGGGGAGAGAAATAGGGTCCCCCGAGCCCCCCACGGTACCTTATGTACCGTAAAAGTCCCCCCTCCGGTCCCCGACCCTCCTCCTTCCTCTCACGGCTCCAAAATGGCGGGCGCATGAGCAGATGCGCCCGCCGAAAGTTAACTCCGGCCGCCAGAACCCAGCCTCCCCGCATTGTATTGGGGTCGGTTTTTACCGACCCCTGGAGCGATCGCAATCCCGGGGGTCTTTACAGACCCCCGGGGTTGCGATCGCTGCATATAGTTTGTAAAAAAAAAAAAAAACAGTGTGCTTTTCATTTCTCTCCCCTCTGATGTGATCGTACATCAGAAGGGAGAGAAATAGAGTCCCCAGAGCCCCCCACCATGCCTCCGGTGTGTCTCCGGTCCACAGCCCACAGCCCACAGCTCCCGGGTCCCCAGCCCACAGCTCCCGGCCCCCCTTCTTCTTCTCTGCTGGAAGAAAATGGCGGGCGCATGCGCAGTACGCCTGCCATGATCTGCCAGCAGAGACCCAGCAACCTGTGAGAATTTTCTCATAGGCTGCTGGGTTTTGATTACTGTGATATGTCCTATCACAGTGATCAAAACCCCAAATGTTTTATAAACATGGCAGCACTTGGGATGTACCTCTCTCTTCTCTCCTTGTAGTTGTTCTGGGAGAGAAGAGAGAGAGACTACATATCAAGCGCTGCCCTGTCAGTAATAAAAAAAGCCATTTCCATATCCGCCAGCATCGAATTTATCCACCCCCGTTCTCCGTAATCCCTGCATCATAAGCAGGGGATTATAAAAAAAAAAAAAATATATATATATATATAATTTTTTTTAAAATTTTTTGTTAGGGTTAGGGTTAGGGTTAGGGTTAGGGTTGGTGTTGGGGTTGGAAATAAATAAAATGGCCCGCAGAACGTTCAGCGCGGAGCAAGCTTACAGCCTGCTTTGCTCCGGCAGCTCCGGCAGTGAAACAGAATCTGCCTCTGAAGCTGAGCAGCTTTCAGACAGTGATGACGACTCTTCCTCCACGGGATCCCCCGGCCCGATGGTAGCGGAGTCGGTCGTCACTGCTGAAGCTTCAGAGGCAGGACCAAGTACCGCAGTGCCCCCACCGCTGTGGTATAATGACACCTCATTTTCCCCTCAAATTCCCCCTTTTTCTGCAGTCCCTGGAATAAAAGTAAATGTCGCCAATTTTACCCCCATTGATTTTTTTGAAATTTTCATTAGCCCCGAAGTCCTGCAATTAATCGTCCACCAAACCAACCTATATGCCCGCCAGTATATTTCCCAAAAACCCAATGCCTTTCATTCCCGTTCCTGGATCCCCACAAATGTCCCCGAAATAAAAAAATTCTTAGGCCTCACCCTGAATATGGGTATAGTCAAAAAACCCACTCTCCGCTCTTACTGGGCAACAAAAGCTGTCCACTGCACCCCTGTATTTGCAGCCATCATGTCCCGAGTCCGTTACGAAGCCCTGATGAGATTCCTCCACTTTAGTGACAATTCCCAAGCCCTCCCAAGAACTGACCCCAACTACGATCGGCTAAATAAATTAAGACCCCTAATTTCCCTCCTAAAAACTTCCTTTCTAAATTCCTATACCCCAGAGCAAAATGTGGCAGTCGACGAGTCCTTGATGAGCTACAAGGGCCGTCTGTCATTCCGCCAATTTATTCCCTCCAAGAGAGCCAAATACGGTGTAAAATTATATAAAGCATGCGAGAGCTCATCAGGGTACACGTCCACCTTTTTAATTTATGAAGGTAGGGACCGCCAAATTAACCCCCCAAACTGCCCCCAGACAATTGGTATCCCAGGCAAAATTGTCTGGGAGCTAATGACGCCCTTTCTCAATCAAGGGTACCACGTGTACACGGACAATTATTATACGAGCATCCCCCTATACAAATCCCTCCATGCTGCAAATACAGGGGCCTGTGGGACAGTGAGGAAAAATAGAGTGGGGCTTCCGTCACAGTTGGTGTCCAGACGCTTGGAGAGGGGGGCGTCATTTTCACTTGCAAGCGACCAACTTCTTGCAGTGAAGTGGAAAGACAGGAAGGACGTCTTCATGCTTTCCACACTGCATACGGACACCACTGTGACGGTCAGAGAGAGGGGTGCCACCAGGGACAAAGAAAAACCTGTCTGCGTCACAGACTACAACAAACACATGGGTGGCGTAGACTTGTCAGACCAGGTTCTGCAACCATACCTGGTCAAGAGGAAGACCAGGGCATGGTATAAAAAGGTGGCAATCTATCTAATCCAAACTGCCACTTATAACAGTTTTGTCCTATATAAAAAATCACAAGGCCCACTTACGTTCCTGCACTTTCAGGAAAAAATTATAGAGAGCCTCATATTTGAGTCCATGGCACCGGGGGAAGCCTTCGACTCTGAGGATTCCCGGAGACTTTCAGAACGCCATTTTCCTCACCCTGTCCCTGTCACTCCCACCCAAAGGTATCCTCAAAAAAGGTGCCGAGTCTGCAGAAAGCATGGCAGACGGAGTGATTCCCGATTCTATTGCCCCACATGCCCATCCCAACCAGGCCTTTGTATCTCCCCCTGTTTTGAGACCTACCACACCACCTACAATTATTAGTTTGGTTTTTTTTTTTCAATAATTTTTATTTTCTGCTTAGTGGCCCAAGTAGTACAATTTGGAACAATTGATAAATATTATTTTAATTAGTAGATCCCATTTTACCCCATTTCATAATTAATTCCAGAACTTGACCAATCCCATACCAAACTACTATCCCAACAAATTCTCATCCACGTACCCACGTCTGTACGCTCTAGAGTGTGGACCCCACAAATGTTCTTGCAAAGTCAGGTCATCTGACAATTCTAGAACTTGATCAATCCCATGCCAAACTACTATTCCAACAAATTCTCGTCCACGTACCCATGTCAATAAGCGTTAGAATGTGGACCCCAGAAATGATCTTGAAAAGTGAGATCATCTGAAAATGAATTCTAGGACTTGATTACTCACAAACATTTTTGACCATTTATCTATTTTTGACCATTTTTTATGACTGTCTTGCTACACAAAACTTTGGCTTCCATTTATATTACTTATATTTATGCTGATGATACGGGCATGATCATTTTATTGTAGGATTTCTAAAAAAATTAGGAAGTTCCGTACTTATACACTATGGGCTTTACTTTATGGTTCTTGCCGAACCTCTGGTACCAGACAATACTTTCTATAGAGAACTGGTTGTTTTGTGCATATAGCGGTTCTGACCTTGGCGGGTGGGAGCTTGCTATGGTGTACCACGTCTATTGGCACATTTGTCCCCATATAGGGATTGATGGAGCTAAAAGGACGTTGTACGACCAGTCTCTGAATGTGTCTGCTGTGCCATTCTAGCCCTGATGGTGTTCTTTCATCTTTGGAACAAACTCCGCTTTGCCACATAGTTGGCTGCATTTTGCTACACATTTTGCCCTTCATTCCAGTACAGTTTATTCTTCCTGCTACAATATACGCAAATGCGGGACAACTGTTTTGTTAGCAAGACCAATTTTATAGTCAGCCAAAGTGTTTTAGGAGCATGCCTCACTTTGTGAGTAATAATTCCTGGAAGGATTTTCTTTTTTGCTCAATATCTCTAGAAGCTTTGAATGGGTCCTGGATCTTCAATTTCAAATAAAGCCAAATTTGTCACATTGTGCCCCTTTCTGTCCAAGCCCTGCCATTTGTCCAAACAGAACTTTTTGACTACATATGGGATATCGCTGCACTCATAATAAAGTGGGTAACGAATTGTGGGGTCCACTTTTTGATGTTATTTCTGAAAAAGTGAGACATTCAGGTCTAAAACAAGATTCTCGTGGAAAAAAATGAATTTTTTCAGTATGCCGACCTAATGTTATCAAACTCTGTGTCGTACATGTGGGTTCAAATTGCTCAATATACCCCTGATTAAATTCTTTGAGGGGTGTAGTTTCCAAAACAGGGTCAGTTGTGGGGGGTTTCTGCTGTTAGGCACATCTACAAACCCAAAATGGCGTCCGCTCTCACAATTAAGAGATTAAAAAGTCAAACGGCGCTCCTTCCCTTCCAAGCTCCGCAGTGCGCCCAAACAGAGGTTTACCCCCACATACGGGGTATCGACATACTCAGAACAAATTGCACAACAACTTTTGGGAACCAATTTCTCTTGCTACCCTTGGGAAAATAAAAAATTGGGGGTGAAAAGATCATTCTTGTGAAAAAAAAATGATATTTAATTTTTTCGGCTCTATGTTATAAACTTGTGTGAAGCACTTGGGGGTTCAAAGTGTTGACCACATGCCTAGATAAGTTCCTTAGGGGGTCTAGTTTCCAAAATGGGGTCACTTGTGGGGGGTTTCCACTGTTTAGGCACATCAGCGCCTCTCCAAACGCGACATGGTGTCCGATCTCAATTCCAGGGAATTCTATGTTGAAAAAGTCAAATGGCGCTCCTTCCCTTCTGAGCTCTACTGTGCACCCAAACAGAGGTTTACCCCCACATACGGGGTATCGACATACTCAGGACAAATTGCACAACAACTTTTGGGAACCAATTTCTCTTGATACCCTTGGGAAAATAAAAACTTGGGGGTGAAAAGATCATTCTTGTGAAAAAAAAATGATTTTTAATTTTTTCGGCTCTGTTATAAACTTGTGTGAAGCACTTGGGGGTTCAAAGTGTTGACCACATGCCTAGATAAGTTCCTTAGGGGGTCTAGTTTCCAAAATGGGGTCACTTGTGGGGGGTTTCCACTGTTTAGGCACATCAGCGCCTCTCCAAACGCGACATGGTGTCCGATCTCAATTCCAGGGAATTCTATGTTGAAAAAGCCAAATGGCGCTCCTTCCCTTCTGAGCTCTACTGTGCACCCAAACAGAGGTTTACCCCCACATACGGGGTATCGACATACTCAGGACAAATTGCACAACAACTTTTGGGAACCAATTTCTCTTGCTACCCTTGGGAAAATAAAAAATTGGGGGTGAAAAGATCATTCTTGTGAAAAAAAAAATGATTTTTAATTTTTTCGGCTCTATGTTATAAACTTGTGTGAAGCACTTGGGGGTTCAAAGTGTTGACCACATGCCTAGATAAGTTCCTTAGGGGGTCTAGTTTCCAAAATGGGGTCACTTGTGGGGGGTTTCCACTGTTTAGGCACATCAGCGCCTCTCCAAACGCGACATGGTGTCCGATCTCAATTCCAGGGAATTCTATGTTGAAAAAGCCAAATGGCGCTCCTTCCCTTCTGAGCTCTACTGTGCACCCAAACAGAGGTTTACCCCCACATACGGGGTATCGACATACTCAGGACAAATTGCACAACAACTTTTGGGAACCAATTTCTCTTGATACCCTTGGGAAAATAAAAACTTGGGGGTGAAAAGATCATTCTTGTGAAAAAAAAATGATTTTTAATTTTTTCGGCTCTATGTTATAAACTTGTGTGAAGCACTTGGGGGTTCAAAGTGTTGACCACATGCCTAGATAAGTTCCTTAGGGGGTCTAGTTTCCAAAATGGGGTCACTTGTGGGGGGTTTCCACTGTTTAGGCACATCAGCGCCTCTCCAAACGCGACATGGTGTCCGATCTCAATTCCAGGGAATTCTATGTTGAAAAAGCCAAATGGCGCTCCTTCCCTTCTGAGCTCTACTGTGCACCCAAACAGAGGTTTACCCCCACATACGGGGTATCGACATACTCAGGACAAATTGCACAACAACTTTTGGGAACCAATTTCTCTTGATACCCTTGGGAAAATAAAAACTTGGGGGTGAAAAGATCATTCTTGTGAAAAAAAAATGATTTTTAATTTTTTCGGCTCTATGTTATAAACTTGTGTGAAGCACTTGGGGGTTCAAAGTGTTGACCACATGCCTAGATAAGTTCCTTAGGGGGTCTAGTTTCCAAAATGGGGTCACTTGTGGGGGGTTTCCACTGTTTAGGCACATCAGCGCCTCTCCAAACGCGACATGGTGTCCGATCTCAATTCCAGGGAATTCTATGTTGAAAAAGCCAAATGGCGCTCCTTCCCTTCTGAGCTCTACTGTGCACCCAAACAGAGGTTTACCCCCACATACGGGGTATCGACATACTCAGGACAAATTGCACAACAACTTTTGGGAACCAATTTCTCTTGCTACCCTTGGGAAAATAAAAAATTGGGGGTGAAAAGATCATTCTTGTGAAAAAAAAAAGATTTTTAATTTTTTCGGCTCTACGTTATAAACTTGTGTGAAGCACTTGGGGGTTCAAAGTGTTGACCACACACCTAGATAAGTTCCTTAGGGGGTCTAGTTTCCAAAATGGGGTCACTTGTGGGGGGTTTCCACTGTTTAGGCGCATCAGCGGCTCTCCAAACGCGACATGGTGTTCGATCTCAATTCCAGGGAATTCTGTGTTGAAAAAGTCAAATGGCGCTCTTTCCCTTCGGAGCTCTGCTGTGCACCCAAAAAGTGGTCCTTCCCCACATATGACATATCGACATTCTCCGGACAAATTGCACAACAAATTATGTGGTTCATTTTCTTTTTTTACACTTATGAAAATAAAAAAAATTGGTTCTGAAGTAAAATGTTTGTGAAAAAAAGTAAAATGTTCATTTTTTCCTTTCACATTGCTTTAGCTCTCGTGAAGCACCTGAAGGGTTAATAAACTTCTTGAATGTGGTTTTGCGCACCTTGAGGGGTGCAGTTTTTAGAATGGTGTCACTTTTGGGTATTTTCAGCCATATAGACCCCTCAAACTTACTTCAAATGTGAGGTGGTCCCTAAAAAAAATGGTTTAGTAAATTTTGCTGTAAAAATAAGAAATTGCTGGTCAAATTTTAACCCTTATAACTCCCTAATATTTTTTTTTTTTTTCCAAAATTGTGCTGATGTAAAGTAGACATATGGGAAATGTTATTTATTGACCATTTTGTGTGACATATCTCTCTGATGTAAGGGAATAAAAATTCAAATTTTGAAAATTGCAAAATTTTCAAAATTTTCGCCATATTTCCATTTTTTTAATAAATAAACGCAAGTAATATCGAAGAAATGTTACCACTAACATGAAGTACAATATGTCACGAGAAAACAATCTCAGAATCAGCAGGATCTGTTGAAGCGTTCCAGAGTTATAACCTCATAAAGTGACAGTGGTCAGAATTGTAAAAATTGGCTCGGTCATTAAGTACCAAATTGGCTCTGTCACTAAGGGGTTAATTTGTCTTAAATGAAAAAAAACACAAAAGAGAATGAAGCAAAAAGCAAAACATTGATCATTTCACACAAAACTCCAAAAATGGGCCAGACAAAAGTATTGGCACCCTCAGCCTAATACTTGGTTGCACAACCTTGAGCCAAAATAACTGCAACCAACCACTTCCGGTAACCATCAATGAGTTTCTTACAATGCTCTGCTGGAATTTTAGACCATTCTTCTTTGGCAAACTGTTCCAGGTTCCTGATATTTGAAGGGTGCCTTCTCCAAACTGCCATTTTTAGATCTCTCCACAGGTGTTCTATGGGATTCAGGTCTGGACTCATTGATGGCCACCTTAGAAGTCTCCAGTGCTTTCTCTCAAACCATTTTCTAGTGCTTTTTGAAGTGTGTTTTGGGTCATTGTCCTGCTGGAAGACCCATGACCTCTGAGGGAGACCCAGCTTTCTCACACTGGGCCCTACATTATGCTGCAAAATTTGTTGGTAGTCTTCAGACTTCATAATGCCATGCACACGGTCAAGCAGACCAGTGCCAGAGGCAGCAAAGCAACCCCAAAACATCAGGGAACCTCCACCATGTTTGACTGTAGGGACAGTGTTCTTTTCTTTGAATGCCTCTTTTTTTCTCCTGTAAACTCTATGTTGATGCTTTTGCCCAAAAAGCTCTACTTTTGTCTCATCTAACCAGAGAACATTCTTCCAAAATGTTTTAGGCTTTTTCAGGTAAGTTTTGGCAAACTCCAGCCTGGCTTTTTTATGTCTCGGGGTAAGAAGTGGGGTCTTCCTGGGTCTCCTACCATACAGTCCCTTTTCATTCAGACGCCGACGGATAGTACGGGTTGACACTGTTGTACCCTAGGACTGCTGGGCAGCTTGAACTTGTTTGGATGTTAGTCGAGGTTCTTTATCCAACATCCGCACAATCTTGCATTGAAATCTCTTGTCAATTTTTCTTTTCCGTCCACATATAGGGAGGTTAGACACAGTGCCTTGGGCTTTAAACTTCTTGATGACACTGCGCACGGTAGACCCAGGAACATTCAGGTCTTTGGAGATGGACTTGTAGCCTTGAGATTGCTCATGCTTCCTCACAATTTGGTTTCTCAAGTCCTCAGACAGTTCTTTGGTCTTCTTTCTTTTCTCCATGCTCAATGTGGTACACACAAGGACACAGGACAGAGGTTGAGTCAACTTTAATCCATGTCAACTGGCTGCAAGTGTGATTTAGTTATTGCCAACACCTGTTAGGTGCCACAGGTAAGTTACAGGGGCTGTTAATTACACAAATTAGAGAAGCATCACATGATTTTTCGAACAGTGCCAATACTTTTGTTCACCCCCTTTTTATGTTTGGTGTGGAATTATATCCAATTTGGCTTTAGGACAATTCTTTTTGTGTTTTTTCATTTAAGACAAATTAAATGAAGACAATAATACCAAAGAATTTGTGTTTGTAATCATTTTCAGGAAGAAACTGAGTATTATCTGACAGAATTGCAGGGGTGTCAATACTTTTGGCCACAACTGTATATTGGTTTACCTGGTGAAAATAAACAAGTGAAATGGGAATATATTTGTTTTTCATTAAGTTGCCTAATAATTCTGCACAGTAATTGTTACCTGCACAAACAGATATCCTGCTAAGATAGCCAAATCTAAAAAAAAAAACACTCCAACTTCCAAAAATATTAAGCCTTGATATTTATGAGTCTTTTGGTTTGATTGAGAACATAGTTGTTGATCAATAATAAAAATAATCTTCTAAAATACAACTTGCCTAATAATTCTACACACGGTATTCTTATTTGGATATGCCCCCGCTTTCCATTTCTTTTTTCATTTTTAGCAAGTGTTTAAGTTCTCTGTTCATCCATCCTGATCTCTTTAAATGTTTCCAAATCTTCCTTCTTTTTGGGATTGTAACTGCTTATGCAGTGAGAATTTCATCTAGCAAAATTCCCCATCCTTTTGGCCATTTCTGTCCTTTAGAACATTCAGCCATTGGACCTTTCCTACCCTATTTCTGAGTCCATTAAAATTTGCCTTTCTGAAGTCCAATCTTAAAGTCTTCCTCCTCTTGTAATCAAAAATCGACGATATCATAATCGCTGCCTCCTAAATTCCCAGCCAGCTTTACTTCCTTAATCATTTCCCCCCTATTGGTAAGAATTAGGTCCAAGATGGCAGATCCTCTTGTTCTCTGTTCTACTTTTTGAAAGATAAAGTTGTCAGCGAAAGAAGATAATAATTTTCTGGACCCACTACTTTTGCCTGAGAGAGATTCCCAACAAATATCTGGATAGTTACAAGTAGGGTTGAGCGACCTTTAGTTTTTTAGGGTCGAGTCGGGTTTTGTGAAACCCGACTGTCTTAAAAGTCGAGTCGAGTGAAATCGGCCGACCACCGTGAAAAGTCGGGTTTCGGCCGAAACACGAAACCCAATGAAGAAATTTTTTTTCTCTCTCTCTCTCTCTCTCTCTCTCTCTCTCTCTCTCCCCCCTCCGTCCCAGCACAGAAAATTTCGTATTGCACATTCCAAATCCCTACTGCGCACAAGCGATAACATGACGATAGGCGTTCACTCCCCTAAGACCTATGTCAACACTCTGCCCACGCTCATTCATTGGCTGAAAAAATGGCGCTAAACGCGTCATGCGAAACGCGACTTTAGCGCCAAGATCGCGTACCGCATGGCCGACCCCGCACAGGGATCGGGTCGGGTTTCATGAGACGCCGACTTTGCCAAAAGTCGGCGACTTATGAAAATGAACGACCCGTTTCGCTCAACCCTAGTTACAAGTACTTCTCACTAAATTAGAATATCATCAAAAAGTTATTTTATTTCACTTCTTCAATACAAAAAGTTAAACGCATATATTAGATAGTCAGTACAAACAGTGATTAATTTCAAGTGTTTATTTCTGTTAATGTTGATGATTATGGCTTACAGCCAATGAAAACCAAAAAGTCATTATCTCGGTAAATTAGAATAATTAACAAAAAACATCTGCAAAGGCTTCTTAAGCATTTAAAAAGGTTACTTAATCTGTTTCAGCAAGGCTCCACAATCATGGGGAAGACTGCAGACTTGACAGATGTCCAGATGGCAGTCATTGACACAGTTCTTAAAGAGGGTAAGCCACAAAAGGTCATTGCTAAAGAAGCTGGCTGTTCATGAGTGCTGTATCCAAGCATATTAATGGAAAGTTGAGTTGAAGGAAAAAGTGTGGTAGAAAAAGGTGCACAAGCAACTGGGATAACTGCAGCCTTGAAAGGATTGTTAAGAAAAGACCATTCAAAAATTTGGGGGAGTTATTGCTTCAAGAGCCACCACACACAGACGTATCCAGGACATGGGCTACATGTGTCGCATTCCTTGTGTCAAGCTACTCATGACCAATAGACAACGCCAGAAGCGTCTTACCTGGGCCAAGGAGAAAAAGAACTGGACTGCTGTTCAGTGGTCCAAAGTGTTATTTTCAGTTGAAAGTAAATTTTGCACGTCATTTGGACGTCAAGGTGTCAGAGTCTGGAGAAAGAGTGGAAAGACACACAATCCAAGCTGCTTGAGGTCTAGTGTGAAGCTTCCACAATCAGTGATGTCATCTGCTGGTGTTGCTACTCCTTAGAACCAAGAAAAAAAGGCCCATGACGTGTATATAAAATAATTGGTAAAGTTTATTTCAAATACATATCCATAAAATCATGTAAACAGTATATAATGGATGCCTCAAAAAAACGACTAACAACCAACAGCAGAATAACACACTAATTCACATATAGTTATATACCATGATAAGTATCATAATCATATGGTAACCATCAAAACCATTGCTCAATCTAATATAAATAAAGGTGCTATTTATGATGCACCCTAATAACAATCCATCCATAGTACTTAACAGCAATACATGTAGTATGCTAAAATGTCTAAGTGCATAGCGCTACTCTATTTTGAAAATATAAAGTGCATAGAGTCACATACTAATACCTATGTGAAGTGTCAATACAGCTGCGTCTCACCCCGACGCGTGTTTTGCCTATTCTTCCGGGGGCGTGTATTAGTGAGGAGGCAAGGAGACCTTTTAAATGCCCATTGTCTTATCAGAATCAGAGGGCCACTCACCCAACTCTTTTGTTATAAAAAATGATCAGTTAACCCTATGGATGTATTTCATGAGGAGTTAGTTAGAATATTGGAAGACGCCTTAGGGGCATTATTCCCCAAAAACTGGTGGATATAGTGAAGGAGATGCATCCTCGTTTACCAACACTGTACCTGATGCCTAAAATCCACAAGAATGCGTTGGACCCACCAGGGAGGCCCATTGTATCAGATAAACGGGGGGTCTCTGCGACAGTCACAGTCATTGATCATTATTTGAAGCCTTTGGTAGATGATCTACCATCTTATATCAAGGATACAAATGCGGCACTACGCAGATTAGATAATATCTATTTAAGTGACAATGCTGTGATGGTGACGGCCGATGTAGAGGCCTTATATACATCTATACGCCATAAAGATGGATTGAAGGCAGTTTCCTGGTACCTGAATGCAAGTAATGTGGATGGGGATATGAGTACACTGTTGATGAATTTTTTGGAATATGCTCTTACTCACAACATTTTTATTTTTAAGAATGTTGTTTACTACCAATGCCAAGGCACTGCTATGGGGGCTGCTGTGCCCCATCATATGCCAGCTTATTTCTTGGTGTATGGGAACAGAGTATCTTTGCATGTGATCCTGTACCTCAGTCCAGCCTGTTTACAGGCTGGATTAGGTACATAGATGACATTTGGTTCATCTGGGAGGGATTAAGTAGTGATTTGGTCACCTTTATGGACACATTGAACTCAAATGAATTAAATATTAAGATCAAAGCCTTTTCTAATTGGGATAATTCCAAAGTGTATACCATAAGAAAATACATCTCGTGTACTTCCCGTGGTGTAATCTATCATGCCACGTGCCCATGTAATGAGATATACATCGGTTTAAAAACAAGAGAATTACAAATCCGGACACGTGAGCATTTTAGAGATCTCAAGAGGCAATTGCAGTGGAGAATGAATGGACCCTCAAAACTCTCCCCAAACACTTCAGGAAATACCATCAAGGTAATTCGCATGGCCTTAAAATCAAAGGTATTGATTTGTTATCTTTGGGGGATAGAGGGGGAACATTGGCAAAATCTTGGCACAAAGTAGGTGCATATATCTTCTAGGCACATTACCACCGCCTGGGTTAAATGAGAGTTTTGGTTTTGGAGCATTTTTGTGAACTTTACTGTCTGTATGGAAGTTTTTAAGGGGTGGGTGGGCCTTTTTCTTCTTTTTTCTTTTAATGTTTTTATGCTTATTGTATATTAATGGTCACTTTTGTCCCTTCAGAGATTTATGTCAGTATCAGATGGTCCAGTCTGTTGCCTGTAGGATTCTGGGTTTGTGCATTGTGTCTGTGAACGTTATGGAGGGCTAACATTGCTGCTGAAGATTACATCTAAAGATATAACTCCTGGAGAATGATCTTGTGAGGACAAGTCTAAAGACATTCTTTTTGACATTTTTGGGATATATGAGTAATTTTATTGAAATCATTTGGAGTCCTATCAACCTCTTAGAATCTTTTCAGAATTTATATACTATGGACCTTACAATAATGTATTTGGAAAACAATAAAATTGGTCCATTTATTATTATTTATGATATATGATTGATAATTACCAATTTTGGGGATTTAAGTTTGTCTATCATGTTTAAGTAGTTTGCTATAGGTTGTTTAATGTTGATTTTCATGTGCTAATTTAATATAGGTGTTCACATCACTATATATATATATATATATATATATATAGATTAGGGAACATTCATGTCACTTTTAGAACACTACATATGGATGGATTTTATGGGTTTAGGTGACCTTACAAGGTCACAGTTAATTATATGTCGGGCACATATGGGCATCATGGCACTGTTTATATTTATCAATTGTCACATATATTGTACAGGCTCAAGTGAGCAATAGTTTTGTGTTTATACATTATCAGTATGCAGCATATATGCAGTGCTGTGTTATTGTCATTAGATCTATGTCACCATCAAAATTCACAACATTCACTCTTAGGTTTGGCTTATTAGTATTTTAGTTATATACACATTAGCAAATGTATCGCCTTTATTAACTTTGTTATGTGCGCCATACACAACATCCAACAATTAGGTATATTTTTCCATGCTGTGACGGTGCGCTCTGGACATCCTGCCTTTGGCAACACATGGTGGCGCTCGACATGTGCGTTCCACTGGCCAGAAGTGGGATGTTCCTTCAGAAGTGATGCGAACACCGGATGCGCCGTCATGTCGCAGCATACATGCAGACCCCACGGGCCCAGATGCAATAATGTTGGGTGATTGGCCCTCTGATTCTGATAGGAAAATGGGTATTTAAAAGGTCTCCTTGCCTCCTCACTAATACACGCCCCCGGAAGAAGAATAGGCGAAATGTGCGTCGGGGTGAGACGCAGCTGTATTGACACTTCACACAGGTATTAGTATGCGACTCTATGCACTTTATATTTTCAAAATAGAGTAGCGCTATGTACTTAGACACTTTAGCATACTACATGTATTGATGGTAATTACCATGGATGGATTGTTTTAAGATTTATCATAAATAGCACCTGTATTTATATTAGATTGAGCAATGGTTTTGACGGTTACCATGATTGACACTTATCATGGTATATACCTGTATGTGAATCAGTGTGTTATTCTGTTGTTGGTTGTTAGTCATTTTGTTATGGCATCCATTATATACTGTTTACATGATTTTATGGATATGTATTTAAAATAAACTTTACCAATTGTTTTATATACACCTCATGGACCTTTTCTTCTTTGTTCTAAGGAATATCTATTATGTACGGAGTGTGACCTATGGTGTTTAGGTTGTGTTTGGATTAATATGTATACGTATCTGCTGGTGTTGGTCCACTGTGTTTTATCAAGACCAAAGTCAGTTCAGCTGTCTACTAGGAAATTTTAGAGCACTTAGGCTGGTTTCACATTTGCGTTTTTTGCCGCTGCGTTTTAGCGCAAAAAAACGCATACGTTTTTTTTCCTATATTTAACATTAAAAATGCATGCGTTTTTTTTTGTATGCGTTTTGCCGCATTTGACGACGCATGCATTGTTTCTATGCTTGCGTTTGGTTGCAGAAATGCAACATGTAGTAATTTCTAGAGGCGTTTTTTTGCCGCAAAAAAACGTATTGCTGTCTATGTAAACGCATGCGTTTTTAAGCACATGCGTTTGGTTGCGTTTTAAACGCATGCGTTTCAATAGAAAAAAACAAGAATACACACTGATAAGCCACCCCCCACCATCAAGGTGATAAAGGGATCCTAACCACACACACAATAGCACCAAAATATTAACATGTGCAGGCAGTGGACACTATGCGTAAAATAAATGCCTGCCAGAACAACTCTGGCAAAACAAACTGGTAGATAACCAACTATGGACACAAAGATATACCATCCCTGCGCTTGTACATCCCTGCGCTAGCAGTGGTGTGCATTTCTCTTGAGTGGTTCTCTTTTTTCTCTTTTTTCTTTATCATGTGTTTTGACCACTTGTTTGCACCCCTGTAATATTTATTCGTTTATGGGTAGTGCGCCAGTTTTTCTAACAAATATTAGCTGCGTTCTGAAAAGACACACCACATGTCCATTTACGTGGGTCTGCCACCTGTGTGTTTTAAGGTATAGTGGAGACGGGATTTCAGGAAATCCCCTCCACTATGCTGTAACATCTGGACGCTGCGTGTTTGACGCTGCGGCTCTACGCAGCGTCAAACACGCAGCGTTTCCTGACCGTGGAAACACACCCTTAGACCCTACACACACAAACATTTCACATATTTTAAGAGTGGAATTTACATATTGATTCCCCTACACACATACGGTAGCATCTGAAATCACTGTGAAACATTCTGATACAGGAACGATAAATATCTTTGTACCGTGTTAGCCAGTAGATAGAAAAATATTTAGGATTGAGAGTCCTTAGTGGTTGATACCTTTTAATGGCTAACTGAAAGGCTACTTTCACATTAGCGTCGTGCACTGCACGTCGCAATGCGACGTTGCGGCGCACCGACGCATACTGTGGAAGCGCCGCACAACGGGGCAGCGGATGCTGTTTTTCAACGCATCTACTGCCCCATTGTGAGGTGCGGGGAGGTGGGGGCGGAGTTCCGGTTGGAAATGCTGGACACGACGCACCAAAAAACGTTACATGCAACGTTTTTTGGTGGTGACAGTCCGACGCAACCGTCGCACGACGGTTGCGATGTGTGGCAATGCGTCGCACTGCGTCACTAATGCAAGTCAATGGAGAAAAAACGCATCCTGCAAGCACTTTTGCAGGATGCGTTTTTTTCTACAAAACGACGCATAGCGACGTGCAGTGCACAACGCTAGTGTGAAAGTAGCCAAACGATGGTGACAAATTGCTTTGAAGACTACTCAGTTCTCTTCATCAGGCATAGACTAATACAAAATCTGAAGAAACACATATTTATACACAACACAGCACAAACGTTTTTTTGGTCGCCGCGACATTGCATTAAAATGCAATAACGGGCGATCAAAAGAACGTATCTGCACCAAAATGGCATCATTAAAAATGTCAGCTCGGCGCGCAAAAAATAAGCCCTCATGCTGCTACCCCAGACCCCCCAAAAAGGAGACGCTATCGGTCTCAGAAAACTGCTCAATTTTTTTTTTTTTTTAGCAAAGTTTGGAATTAGTTTTTACCACTTAGATAAAAAAGAACCTAGACATGTTTGGTGTTTATGAACTCATAATGATCTGGAGAATCATAGTGGCAGGTCAGGTTTAGCATTTCATGAACGTAGCAAAAAAGCCAAACCTAAAACAAGTGTGGGATTGCACTTTTTTCCAATTTCATTGCACTTGGAATTTTTTCCTGTTTTCTGTTACATGACATGGTAAAACCAATGGTATCATTCAAAAGCAAAACTTATCCCGTAAAAAATAATCCATCACATGGCCATATTGAAGGAAAAATAAAAAAGTTATGGCTCTGGAAAGAAGGGGAGCGAAAAACGAAAACGAAAAAAACTTCAGGGGTTAAGGGGTTAATTGATGTAAAAAGACATAAATCCATGCAATACAATAATTCCTGCACTGAGTGGGTCAAAGGTTGTCATGAGTTTATACTCAAAACCCTTCTGTCTCTCTGAGATTTGAAGTTACCTTTTAAGGCCGGCGTCACACTCAGTGTATGAAAATACGGTCTGTATTTTACGGCCGTAATACGCAGAAATGTTCCCAAAATAGTGATCCGTATGTCATCCGTAGGCAGGGTGTGGCAGCGTATTTTGCGCATGGCATCCTCCGTATGTAATCCGTATTTTCTGCACCTCTCATACGTCCGTAAAACTCGCTAGTGTAACGCCGGCCTAATACAAGTAATTTCATGTCCATGGTACAGGGATCAGGGAGTTTAAAAAAACATTCTATGTTTTCTTTTTACCAGGAGGTGGCAGCATAATACAAGCAAGGTTGTACTTGATATACCATGCTGGTATCATGGTTTGTCATCATTGTTTCCTGCAAATCTGTTCGAGTCCATCACAAAATTTATACTAATAAATTACAGCTACAAATATGATTTCACTAAATGTTGTAACATCATTGTTTTATATGGTGTCCAGCATATAATGTGGAATAGCTTACACTGTTCTACATATTTTCAAAAGTTGTCCGGTTTAGTTAAGAAATCAGCCATTTCCTAATGATTTTGACCTCCTGAATTCAAATCTGACAGTGAAAATTTTGAGTTGACTCCTGTATTTGTGATACCAAAGAGTTTTCCTTTTACTGCTACAGATAATGAATGCATAAGGGTATGTTTCCACGGTCAGTACTGGCAGCGCTTTGGACGCAGCACATGTCCGCTCCATCCAAAGTACTGCCGGCTTTTGTACGCACGGTGATTCCGCACGTGTTCATTGAACCATGCGGAATCACCGCATCCTATACATTGGACTGTGATATTTATCTTGCAGAGACTGAACATCTCCGCAAGATAAATTGACATGCTGCATGCGTATACGCAAGGAAGCCGGAGGCGTCCCTGCACGCATAGTGGAGATGGGATTTCATAAAATCTCATCCACAATGCTGTAACTTCTGGCAACTGCGGATTGGACGCTGCGGCTGTACACAGTGTCCAATCCGCAGCGTTTACTGAAGTGGAAACATACCCTAAAAGTTTCAGTACTTTGAGACATTATTATTTTTGCATATTTACAGATGCAGAATATTTTATTATACCAATTTTCTAAAATTTATTTAGAGGAAACTTAGCAACAATTAACCCCTTTCTGCCATCGGACGTACTATCCCGTCCATGTGACCTGGGACTTAATTCCCATGGATGGGAAAGTAGGTCATACGCGATCAGCCGAGCTCACGGGTGGAGAGCGGCCGATCGCGGCCGGGTATTAGCTGATTATCACAGCTGACACCTGGCACTATGTGCCAGGAGCAGTCACGGACCGCTCCCGGCATGTTAACCCCTGGAACACTGCAATCAATCAAGATTGCAGCGTTCTGGTGGCATAGGGAGGCATCGCGCAGGGAGGAGGCTCCCTGCGTGCTTCCCTGAGACCCTCAGGACAACACGATGTGATTGCGTTGTTCTGAGGGTCTCCTCCGTTCTTCTCCCTGCTCCCCGGATCCAAGATGGCCACGGGGTCTTTCTGGGTCCTGCAGGGAGGTGGCTTGTCAGTGCCTGCTGAGAGCAGGCGCCAGCAAGCCTCCTGCACTGCCTGTCAGATCGCTAATCTGACACAGTGCTCTGCAAAGTGTCATATCAGCGATCTGACACTATATAGTGGGACAATGTAAAAAAGTTTTTAAAAAAAGTTAACATGTGTAAAAATATTTTTTAAATAATTCCTAAGCAAAGAAAAAAAATATTGTTCCAATAAATACATTTCTTTGCGTAAAAAATCCCCAAAAAACAATAAAAGTACACATATTTAGTATCGCCGCATCCATAACGACCCGACCTATAAACTGTCCCACTAGTTAACCCTTTCAGTGAACACCGTAAAAAAAAGAAAACGAGGCAAAAAACAATGCTTTATCATCATACCACCGAACAAAAAGTGGAATAACACGCGATCAAAAAGACGGATATAAATAACCATGGTACCGCTGAAAACGTCATCTTGTCTCGCAAAAAACGAGCCACCATACAGCGTCATCAGCAAAAAAATAAAAAAGTTATAGCTCTCAGAATAAAGCGATGCAAAAATAATTATTTTTTATATAAAATAGTTTTTATTGCATAAAAGCGCCAAAACATAAAAAAATGAGGTATCGCTGTAATCGTACTGACCCGGGTAATAAAACTGCTTTATCAATTTTACCACACGTGTAAAGGTATAAATGCTCCACCCAAAAGAATTTCATGAATTGCTGTTTTTTGTTAATTCTGCCTCCCAAAAATTGTAATAAAAAGCGATAAAAAAAGTCATGTGCCCGAAAATGGTATCAATAAAAACGTCAACTCATCCCGCAAAAGACCTCACATGACTCTGTGGGCCAAAATATGGAAAAATGTAGTGATGCAAAAACTATTTTTTGCAATAAAAAGTGTGTTTTAATGTGTGACAGCTGCCAAACAAAAACCCACTATAAAAACCCACTATAAATAGTAAATCAAACCGCCCTTCATCACCCCCTTAGTTAGGGAAAAATAATAAAATAAAAAAAGTATTTATTTCGGTTTTCCCATTAGGGTTAGGGTTAAAATTAGGGTTGGGGCTAAAGTTAGGGTTAGGGTTGGGGCTAAAGCTAGGTTTAGGGTTGGGGCTAAAGCTAGGTTTAGGGTTGGGGCTAAAGTTAGGCTTAGGGATGGGGCTAAAGTTAGGGCTAGGTATGGGGCTAAAGTTAGGGTTAAGGTTGGGGCTAGAGTTGGGGCTAGCATTTCGGATTACGCTTACTGTTGGGATTAGGTTTGGGATTAGGGTTAGGGGTGTGTCAGGGTTAGGGGTGTGGTTAGGGTTATGGTTCGGGTTGGGATTAGGGTTAGGGGTGTGTTGGGGATAGGGGTGTGGTTAGGGTTGGAATTAGGGTTAGGCCAGGGTCAGACTTGCGAGAAACACGGCCGAGTCTCGCATGTTAATAGCCAGCACTGACACGACACTCAGGAATGGAGCGTGCGGCTCCATGTATTACTATGTGGCTGCACGCTCCGATCCGAGTGCGGGCAGCAGTGCCGACTATTAACATGCCAGACTCGGCCGTGTTTCTCGCAAGTCTGACCTGGCCTTAGAGGCGTATTTAGGTTAGGGGTGTGGTTATGGTTAGGGATGGGATTAGGGTTCGGGGTGTGTTCGGGTTAAGGTTGGAGTTAGAATTGGGGGATTTCCACTGTTTAGGCACATTAGGGGCTCTCCAAACAAGACATAGTGTCCAATCTCAATTCCAGCCAATTCTGCGTTGAAAAAGTAAAACAGTGCTCCTTCCCTTCCAAGCTCTGCTGTGCGCCCAAGCAGTGGTTTACCCCCACATATTGGGTATCAGCGTACTCAGGACAAATTGCACAGCAACTTTTGGGGTCCAATTTCTCCTGTTATCCTAGAGAAAATAAAAATTGGGGTCGAAAAGATCATTTCTGTGAAAAATATGATTTTTTTTATTTTTATGGCTCTACATTATAAACTTCTGTGAAGCACTTGGGGGTTCAAAATGCTCACCACACATGTAGATAAGTTCCTTAGGGAGTCAACTTTCCAAAATGGTGTCACTTGTGGGGGGTTTCCACTGTTTAGGCACATCAGGGACTATCCAAATGCGACATGGCGTCCGATCTCAATTCCAGTCAATTTTGCATTGAAAAGTCAAACGGCGCACCTTCCTTTCCGAGCTCTGCAAAGCGCCCAAACAGTGGTTTACCCCCACATATGGGGTATCAGCGTACTCAGGACAAATTGGACAACATCGTTTTGGGTCCAATTTCTCCTGTTACCCTTTGGAAAATACAAAACTGGAGGCTAAAAAATCATTTTTGTGGAAAAAAGGATTTTGTATTTTTACGGCTCTACGTTATAAACTGTAGCGAAACACTTGGGGGTTCAAAGTTCTCACAACACATCTAGATAAGTTCCTTGGGGGGGGTCTATTTTCCAATATGGGGTCACTTATGGGGAGTTTCCACTGTTTAGGCATACCAGGGGCTCTCCAAACGCTACGTTGCGTCTTATCTCAATTCCTGTCAATTTTGCATTGAAAAGTCAAACAGCGCTCCTTCCATTCTGAGCTCTGCCATGCGCCCAAACAGTGGTTTACCCCCAGATATGGGGTATCAGCGTACTCAGGACAAATTGCACAACAACCTTTGGGGTCCAATTTCTCCTGTTACCCTTGCAAAGTGCTCACTACACATAAGTTCCTTAGGGAGTCTACTTTCCAAAATGGTGTCACTTGTGGGGGGTTTCCACTGTTTATGCACATCAGGGGCTCTCCAAACGCAACATGGCGTCCCATCTCAATTCCAGCCAATTTTGCATTGAAAAGTCAAACCGCACTCCTTCCATTCTGAGCTCTGCCATGCGCCCAAACAGTGGTTTCCCCCACATATGGGGTATTTGCATACTCAGGACAAATTGTACAACAACCTTTGGTGTCCAATTTCTATTATTATATATAAAATAAATTTTTTGTGAAAAAAAGTTAAATGTTCATTTTTTTAAACATTCCAAAAATTCCTGTGAAGCACCTGAAGGGTTAATAAACTTATTGAATGTGGTTTTGAGCACCTTGAGGGGAGCAGTTTTTAGAATGGTGTCACGTTTGGGTATTTTCTATCATATAGACCCCTCAAAGTGACTTTAAATGTGATGTCGTCCCTAAAAAAAAATGGTGTTGCAAAAATGAGAAATCGCTTGTCAACTTTTAACCCTTATAACTTCCTAATAAAAAAAATTTTTGATTCCAAAATTGTGAAGTAGACATGTGGAAAATGTTACTTATTAAGTATTTTGCGTGACATATCTCTGTGATTTAAGGGCATGAAAATTCAAAGTTGGAAAATTGCGAAGTTTTCAAACGTTTCGTCAAAATGTTCGCCAAATAGTTTTTTTCACAAATAAACGCAAGTAATATCTAGGAAATTTAACCAATGACATGAAATACAATATGTCATGAGAAAACCAGAATCACCAGGATCCATGCAAGCGTTCCAGAGTTATAACCTCATAAAGGGACAGTGGTCAGAATTGTAAAAATTGGCCCGGTCATTAACATGCAAACCACCCTTGGGGGTTAAGGGGTTAATATAAAAATTACCAAAACCGCTTTAAAACCCAGATTATTGTGTATTTTAGTTTTTTTAGTCCCCATAGGGCACAGAGATACATAAACAGTAAAAAAAAGTTGTGTGCCAGGAACAAAGTAATGCTAATATATCAATAAAAAGTCTAATTTTATTTAAACAGATACTTAAAAAATAAATACATACAAACACAGATTTACAGACATAAATTTAACGAGTGAGCTAATCTGGCAAATTGCCCACATATATACATATGTGTATAATATATAATTAGCAATACAATGATTACAAACACAACTAATAGTTTGTCAAAATATTTACACATATGCAAAATAATTTAGGTGGTATGAAGATTTTTCAGTTCATTATATAACACACAGAAATGGTATGGTTAACCCCCTTCAACCCCCAAGCCCCAATTTTTTCATTTTTACAAGGATAGCAGGAGAAAAGGGACCCCAAAATTTGTTGTGCAGTTTCTACTGAGTACATTGATACCCCATATGTAGAGGAAAATTACTGTTTGAGTACACAGCTCGGAAAGGAAGGAGTAACATTTTGGAATGCAGACTATGATGAAATATTCTGCGAACCACCACTATTATATGAGCACATCATTAAAGCAACCATTAGTACATGCAGGGCCTGACTGGCCATCTGGCAATTCTGGCAAGTGCCAGAAGGGCCTGTCTGGTTGTGGGCTGCCTTGTCTGCAACGTTGTTAATAGAATCGGTGTTCTCAAGACACCCATACTGATGAGAGATGTGACTGAGCACAAAGTCGCTGACTCAGTCACATACCCCACCAGGCCACCGGTATCATTAAAAATATTGGTCTTGTAGTAAATCTTGCTTTCCTATATCCAGAGTAATATTAGTAATATATCCCATCTAGTGCTTGGGGACAGGGACAGCATGAGCCTGTGTGATTTCAAAGGCCAGAGCTGAATTTCAGCTCCAGTCCGTACCTGAGTACATGAATACATCAACAGATCCACCACCTCATCAGAACCACCATTAGTAAATTAATACAGCACCAGAACCTCCATCAGTACATGAATGCTTCACAAGAACCACCAAAGGTACACAAATCCATGGCGAGAACCAAGAGAACTTGAATACAATAACCAAGCTTAGTAAAACAATTGTAATATCAAGTCAACCCCATAATCAATTGTGTTGCATGAACCTACAACTCCCAGTATGTCCTTAACAATGGTAAGGAGATACTGGGATTTGTTATTAACAGCCATCATCAGACTGTGGACCCTACAGGAACCACAGTACTGATGAGACTTAGTATCACAAATAAACATTTACATCCAGGTACCTTATAGATTACATCTTCTCTGGCGTTGTCTCATTCTTTTCATCTCCATATTGTCTAGAAGCCATGATGACTTTTCATATCCACAGCGGTTCTTCGCCGGTCTTTTGCAGCACATTCCAACACAATGCCCTTTAAAATAACAGTGTCATTAAAATGCCATCTGCATAAAAATATATTTTCATATTATAACCTAAATAAGTCTCCTATGGTATTTGGCCTCCACAGTGTCTACCATTAACACCTATAACTGCCACACCATCTGCCCTTATGAACCACTGCCTATACTTTGGCTGTCCCCTCTCTAATTATCCATTACACTTTCTACATCTTCATACTATTCCCCCCACCATGCTAACCCCTCTCCATTTTGTGCCTCCATTTCAAGCTGCCCCCTCTCCATATCCATTCTGTGCCCCCTCTTCACACTATACCTTCATATTGCCCACCACGTTTGTCTCTTCAAACTGTAACCACTCCTCAAACTGTCCCACTACACAGTATGATGGTCACCACAGCCGCCCATATGTTATGATTTCCACAACAATCCCCCAATATATAGCATGGTCACCACCAGAGCCCCCATATATACACTATGTTCCAAATTATTATGCAAATTACATTTTTATCATATTTTCCTAAATGGTCAGTGCAAATGACAGTCAGCCTAATAAAAGTAATCACCCGTTAGAGTATACATCGAATTTTATTGAAGAAACCTCACAATGATAACAGTATAATCTCCAAAATGAATAAAAACTCAAAATGCACTGTTCCAAATTATTATGCACAGTAGAATTTCTAAACATTTGATATGTTTTAAAGAACTGAAAATGCTCATTTGTGGAATTTGCAGCATTAGGAGGTCACATTCACTGAACAAAAAAGCTATTTAACGCCAAAACATCCCAACAGGCCAAGTTACATGTTAACATAGGACCCTTCTTTGATGTCACCTTCACAATTCTTGCATCCATTGAACTTGTGAGTTTTTGGAGAGTTTCTGCTTGTATTTATTTGCATGAAGTTGGAATAGCCTCCCAGAGCTGCTGTTTAGATGTGAACTGCCTCCCACCCTCATAGATCTTTTGCTTGATGATACTCCAAAGGTTCTCTATAGGGTTGAGTTCAGGGGAAGATGGTGGCCACACCATGAGTTTTTCTCCTTTTATGCCCATAGCAGCCAATGACTCAGAGGTATTCTTTGCAGCATGAGATGGGGCATTGTCAGCACGAAGATGATTTTGCTCCTGAAGGCACGTTTCTGCTTTTTAAGGTACCTTCACACTAAGCGACTTTACAACGATAACTATAGCGATCCGTGACGTTGCAGCGTCCTGGATAGCGATATCGTTGTGTTTGACACGCAGCAGCGATCAGGATCCCGCTGTGAGATCGCTGGTCGTTGCTGAAAGTCCAGAACTTTATTTCGTCGCTGGATCTCCCGCAGACATCGCTGAATCGGTGTGTGTGACACCAATCCAGCGATGTCTTCACTGATAACCAGGGTAAACATCGGGTTACTAAGCGCAGGGCCGCGCTTAGTAACCCGATGTTTACCCTGGTTACCAGTGTAAAAGTAAAAAAAAAACACTACATACTCACATTCCGGTGCCCGGTGTCCGCTTCCCTGCACTCCTCCTGCATCCTGTGTAAGTGCCGGCCGTAAAGCAAAGCGATGACGTCACCGCTCTGCTCTGTGGGAGATGCCGGAGATATTCAGCGCTGACACAGGATGCAGGAGGAGTGCAAAAGGTCAATATTAATGATATTGGAAAAGCCATAACACAATGGTAAGGCAAAACATAAATAGCCCTGGTAGTATGATGGCATGCTATCAACATTGTCATGAGTACAGCGAGAAATGTAACGTGTAAAGGGTGGATGGTATAGGGCTAATGACATTGTGATGACAGAGAAAATGCACAAGGGAAAATAAGTAAATGATATCGAAAGATAATCCCAAATATGCTGCAATGTGTGTCCCAAATGAGAGTGCTTGCAAGTTTAAGAGCTTGAATGCGATCCCCATGCACTGAAATTACCTGGTCTGTGGTCCCCAGTCCAAGTGCGGCGTACACCCCAACGTGCGTTTTGGAACCAAGTACTTAGTCAGGTGCCCCTTTATAATATTTTATCATCTTCTTTTTTACTTGTATTTTGTTTTCACACAAGTGCGGGTACTCTGTTGTTGCTCGTAGTGCCATTTATTGCTACCCATTACTTAATAAAGGTGTTTTATCCTCCATCTAATGGCCCACTTTTTTGACCACTTGTTCGGCGTTCTCTTTTTGGTTTCTAGCACCTTAAAACAGGTGTATTCCTACTGTGATAATCACATCGCACTGCACGGACTGGCCGTCACCTCTCCTGACCCAAGCATGACAGCATGATGGATTACTATGCCGCTGTGAAGCTCAGGTCAGGAGAGCCGACAGCCAGGTCGAGTTTTACAATGCGATTCTCGCACGAGAAATACGGCCGTATGTCTCTGCCCTAGTGTTTTATCTTTCTAACATTTTTTTTTAATTTCTAGGTCCTGTGAGGAGGACTTTATTGACAATGACTTCCTCATCACCCTAGTGCAGGAGCGAGTTCCGTTGTGGGACACCTGGGAGCAGCAGCACTCGGACGCTGTGGTGATTCGGCGGCTGTGGAATAAGGTGGCCCAAGCGCTGATGGATGACTGGGACAACGCCACATCACATATCAGAAAGGATTTTCGTAAGTATTACAGTGTGGTCTGATGCTGTAGTGAACCTGAAGGCCGGGATCACACAACCATGTGTGATGCGATAAACTCCTGCGAGTTTGTTGCATAACACATGGTTGTGGGATCCCTGCCTAAAGTGCTTTTTTTTCTCCTTATTCACAATGATCAAAGTCAAAACCCGTTGGCGTTCGATGAAGGATTGCTTCAACAAGGACCTGAGACAGGAGATCCAAGTTCTCAGTGGTGCTGCAGCAAGGATAGGGAAGTACAAGTACCACCGGCTCCTGGCTTTCCTGAGGCCTGTCCTTGCTCAGAGAATGTAAGTATTTTTGTGTTATATTCCACTGTGTTGTAATGCCTAATCTGAATTTTTCTATTCCACAGGAGTTGGCGCTTTTACAATTGTTATTATTTGGTAGTAATATTTTTCTTTTCTTTTCACAGAACCTGTAGCAGCACCCTGAAACCTGGATCTTCCTCTGGAGTGGTCCCTCATCGAACAGCCATGGACCAGTCCCAGCCATCCACTAGTGAAGCAGCAAGTGGGTCGGCGTCACAGGCTGGAGAACAGGCAGCTGGTCCTTCAGGTCCTCTGCCTCTGGTTTTGGGCTCTTCCTGTCAGTGGCAGAAGGCCTCGGACAGGTCACTCATGCCCGAGTTTATTCGCTTGCGCTCGGTCTTCCAGAATGGCTTAAAGGCGCTGGGACATAGACTGGAAAGTGGTCTGACCCATATTAACACACTGTTCCAGGATGTCAACCAACGCCTTAACCGTCTGGAAGCCGACCTCCAGAAACCAGCACACCATTTTTTTAACAAGATAGAGCAGGGCATGTCGGAACACCTTACGCCTGAACTCCAGCTCAACGTGATGCAGACCTGCAACGCTGCTTATGTTCAGGCTATGCAGCAGACTCGGTACTACCACCAGGCACAGGTGGTATTTCCACCTCTGCCACCAATTACACACTTAACCTCTCAGTAGACTCAGTAACTCAGTAGAGTTATGCTGCATACCACTGTATGGCCACCACTATGCCCAGTCCTGCCACACACCACTACACCGCCACCACCATGGCGGGCGCAGCTGCAATCCACTCCATCACCACCACCATGCCGAGTCCTGCTCCTGCACAGCTGACCACCACCAAAATCAGTAGGCTGCCGGAAGACCCTGCACGGCTGCCCACCGCCACCACCACTAGACCGCCAGAAGTACCTGCATAGCTGCCCACCACTACCACCAGTAGGCCGCAAGAAGTACCTGCACAACTGCCAACCGCCACCACCAGTAGGCCGCCAGAAGTACCTGCACGGCTGTCCACTGCCACCACCAGGCCGGGTAGAGGAGATACATGCCCTGCTGACCCCACCACTCCCACCCTCCCAAGGAGAAACAAAAAAAGGAGGATGTCACAGAAAAGTGGACATAAAATAAAAAGGACTAAAGGCAGAAGTGTCGTGCTACCTCCACCCTTGCATCCCAATTTGTCTGTGTTGTCCAATTTGTCTTTCCCTTCCAATGTGTCTCTCCCATCCTGTGATTCCACTTCTATTGTGTCTACTTCCATCCTTGACCTTCAAGACCCCACAAGTTTAGTTACCCCTTCCCCTGGAACCCCTTCATCGTCCACCTATAGCCAATCCTCCCAGCTCTACACCCACAGGTCCATAACATTTCCCCCTAACCTTGTAAAAGTTAATTTTTTTTTTGTAAATAAATTTGTGTTGTTTTCCCCAAATCAATGCTTGATCTTTGTCTCTATCGTCGCCGGCAATACACACCGTGCGCCGTCAACACACATGTCGCCGTAAACACACATTGTGTTTTTGCCACCTCATATCTCCCTGACACACAATCTACAGCTCCTCTTTTTTATTTGCTTTACACAGCAGCATTGCTTCTTGTATGTGTAATGTAGCTATGAGGTGGCAAAAACACAAGGAGGAATGAAAAACCTCAAAAATATATATTAATACAGCAAAAAAGGTCAGGGGTCAACAATGCTCACCTGCCCAGGTGTCAGCACTAGTGCACTCAGGATACAGTGTTTTCTGCATCTTGAGTGCAGTAGTTCTGACTCATGGGCAGGTGAGTAAAGATATGAGGTGGATTAGCTCCATCATCTCTTCAGTCTGCAGTAATATATAGAAGTAGAGCAAAGCAGACTGAAGAGACGATGGAGCTAATCCAATGTCACCTACCATAGCACTGACCTCAGAGAGAGGAGGTGTAGTGTAAAGCATGGGTTACCTAACCCAATTTGATTATACAATCCCTGTCTCATGCAATCTGCATGATACAGCGAGTGAACTATATAAAAACTGTAGTTGCGAACCGATGATCACCTTATTAACCTCTAAAAATTATTATTCTAATATAGAGGACACTTGGAACAGATGTTTAACTATAGGTGTTTTATTGTCAGCAAACATTAAAGTAAATTTTACTAATTACAGGTACATAACATTGCACAACATTACAAGAACACTAAACCATGTCATCTTGCCAGGACAGACGTCCACTCTCAGAAACAAAGTAGGACGCAAATGTATCTCTCATTTGGGCAACTTTAACTGTTGTCCTGAAAGGGTGATGATAGTAATCTGGCAATGGGTTAGAAACAGGTTCATCAAGTTCAATGCTAGGTTGCTCTTTAGCCATTATATAGTTGTGCAGCACCACACACGCCTTGACCACCTCATCAACTGTCTCAATTTTTAGATTAATGGCTGTCCCAAAAATGCACCATTTTGAGACAAGGATACCAAAGGCACTCTCAACAGTTCTTCTTGCCCTGGTCAGTCTGAAATAAAAAATACTTTTTGTGTAGTTCAAGTCCCGAATGGAGTATGGATCAGGAGGTTTCCACACATCTGAAAGGAATTGGCGGGCCTTGAGTGTTGAGAAGAGGTTGTGGCACGGGGAAATTAAAATGATTCCCATACAACCTTTGGCCCATGTCCAAGTTTTTAAATGTCTGGGAGTCAGCTGCAGGCTGCTATTTTTAGGCAGGGGTGCCTATATCAATGGCCCCTTACCAGCCTGAGAATACCAGCTGTAAGCTTTAGCAAGGCTGGTTGTCAAAAATGGTGGGACCCCAAGCCGTTTTTTTTTTAATTATTTAAATAATTAAAAAAAGCATGAGGACCACTCTATTCTTGATAACTAGCCTTGCTGAAGCTGACAGCTGGGGGGAACCCACGCCGCTTTTTAAAAAAAATTATTTATTTATAATGCAGGAGCGTCAGATGAATACTCCCATCCGCCGCTCCTGCTCTCACTGTAATTAGCAGCTGTAGGTGTCAGATGATGGGAGCAGTAGTCCCATCAGCTGACACCAGTGATCGGAGGTGAAGTTTATACCTCCGATCACAGCTGAGCACTCCCGCTGTCAGAAACCAGCGTGGGAACCAAGGCTCTCTTTTCCCCGCCGATCAGAGGCAGTGTTTGCTGTGCTGTCATGCATATGACAGCATGTCAAACACTATAATGTCGGGCCCCCCATTCAAGTGAATGGGGAACGGGTCCGCTCTGCTGGATGATAGGCTGCATGGACGCATCATGCAGCCTGCCATCTAGATGTAGCAGAGCCGTGTGTGACGTCACATCCAG
Source organism: Ranitomeya variabilis (assembly GCF_051348905.1). Taxonomy (NCBI): domain Eukaryota; kingdom Metazoa; phylum Chordata; class Amphibia; order Anura; family Dendrobatidae; genus Ranitomeya; species Ranitomeya variabilis. The sequence goes on along the minus strand of NC_135234.1, from coordinate 523,310,226 downwards.
CTGTCCTTGACTTTTCTGCAGCAAATGCTCTGCAAGAAAAGTCAACCTGTGTATTTGCAACGTTTTTTTGAAAAAACGCTGGAAAAGCGCTGAAAGAAGTGGCATGCTCTATGTCCAAAAAACGCAGCAAAGCACAAAATACTGATCACACAAAAAACCAATGTGAGTGCATGAGATTTCTGAAATCTCATAGGCTTTGCTGGTACTGTAAAAAGCAGCTGAAAATTAGCATAAAAAAAGCAGCAAAAAAACGCAGCAAAAACGCCCTGTGTGAACTTACCCTAAGATTGTCACCACAGCCTCCCATACAGCATGGTATCCATGACAGCCCCCCAGTATTATGTCCACCACAGGCCCCTATATAAAGTATGATCTTTAACAAAGCCCCACGTACAGTATGATGACCCCACAGCCCCCTTACAGTATGATTTCCTCCATAACTATCCCATACACTATGATGGTCACCACAGCCCCGAGGATAGTGTAATGTACCACATAAACCTCTACAGTGTATAATGCCCACCACAAGCACCCCACACGGTATGATATACACCACAACCACCCTACACAGTAAGCTGGTGCCCACAGCCTCACCACACAGTATGATAGATTCCCCATACACTATGAAGATCCCCCATAGCCCAAATACTGTATGACGGTCCCCCAGAGCCCCCTATATAGCATGATAATCCACCACACAGCCCTCCATATAATGTGATGATCCCTCCAACAGACTACTATATAGTACAATGGTCCCCCCAACACCCCCATATAGTACGATGGTCAGTCCCACAGTTCATTTTATATTATGATGGTACACCTCACTGCCCCTATATATTATGATGGTACCCCCAACAGCCCCATATAATATGATAGTTCACCTCATAGCCCCCATATAGTATGATGTTCCCCCAACAGCCCCCTTCTGTAGTATGATGGTCCCCCCAACAGTACACTATATAGAATGGTGGTCCACCCTACATCCTCTTATATAATATAATGGTCCAACTCACAGCACTCTATCTATTGTGATAGTACCCCAGAGCACCTCAAAAATAAAAAAATCCCTATACTCACCTAATCGAGATTCCTCATCCTCTGTAGCATCTGTTTCCTCTTCTATCCATACTCGCAGTAGATGCTGGCAGCATGGTGCAGTGATATCATTGCACTGCCGACATCCCTTGCTTAGTGCTGGACTCCAGCAGGCTACAGACAGAAGGGATGCTCACGGCCTGCTGGGGTACGTGATGGTGCCAGCGACTTTGTGCTCCTCCACAACTGTTAACAGCATGGGTGTCTTGAGGATGCCAATTCTGTTAACAATGTAGCAGGCAAGGCAGCCCACAACCAGACAGGCCCTTTGCCAGAATTGCCAGATGGCCAGTCCAGACCTGAGCAAACCCCAGTGATTCTGAGATTCTGATTTTTTAAACTATCGAAAATTTGACCAAAAAATTGGAAATTTTACAATTTTTAAACTTTTAATTTTTATGCCCTTAAATCACATAGTTATATCACACAAAATGGTTGATAACATTTCCCTACTTTTCATTAGCATAACTTTTGAAATATATTCCTTTTAGTTAGGAAGTTAGAAAGGTTTAAAGTTTATTAGCAATTTCCCATTTTTCCAACAAAATGTATAAAGCCTATATTTTTTAAGGAACACAGCACACTTGAAGTGACATTGAGGGGCCTGAGTGACAGATAATACCCAACAGTAACACCATTTTAAAAATTGCATCCCTTAAGGTCCTCAAAATCATATCCAAGAAGTGCATTAACCCATTTAGGTGCATCACAGGAATTAAAACATTGTAGAGGGAATACATGGAAATTTTACTATCTTTCCACAAAAATGTTGCTTTAGCTCCAAATTTTTAATTTTCACAAGAGTGACAGGATAAAATGTATTGTACAATTTGATGTCCAAATTCTCCTGAGTACATTGATACCCCATAAATGGTGAAAAACTACTGTTTGGGTGCACCGTAGGGCTCAGAAGGGAAGGAGCACCATTTGACTTTTGGAGTGAAAAATTATTTACAGAGCCCCTGATGTGCCTGTGTGGAAACATAGTAACATAGTAACATAGTAACATAGTAACATAGTTAGTAAGGCCGAAAAAAGACATTTGTCCATCCAGTTCAGCCTATATTCCATCATAATAAATCCCCAGATCTACGTCCTTCTACAGAACCTAATAATTGTATGATACGATATTGTTCTGCTCCAGGAAGACATCCAGGCCTCTTTTGAACCCCTCGACTGAGTTCACCATCACCACTGTTATGATCCCAGTGGCTGGGGATCACAGGAAATACTAGCTAAGTAACTAAACATAGACACGAGCTCTAGGGAGGTGGTAACTGGACTGACCGCAAAACCTGATCCTATCCAAACACACTAAAGGTAGCCGGTGAACGTGCCTAAAATCCTGGACGTCTCGACGCAGCCTGAGAAACTGACTACCCCTAAAGAGAAAGCAAGACCTCACTTGCCTCAAGAGAAATAACCCCAAAGATATAGGAAGCCCCCAACAAATAATAACGGTGAGGTAAGGAGAAAAGACACACGTAGGAATGAAAACAGATTCAGCAAATGAGGCCCGCTAATACTAGATAGCAGAAGACAGATAGCGAACTGTGTGGTCAGTAAAAAACCCTACCAAAATATCCACGCTGAGAAATCAAGAACCCCCACACCAACTAACGGTGTGGGGGGAGAAACTCAGCCCCCCAGAGCTACCAGCAAGCTGGGAAATCACATATTAGCAAGCTGGACAAGAAACATATAGAACACTGATGATCAAAAAATGAACAAAACGGAAACTTAGCTTCTCTTGAAGAGACTGGGAGCAAGGTAGTCAGAAGGAATCAGAATAGCACTGAATACATTGACAGCAGGCATAGACTGAGAGTCCAAGTGAGCTTAAATAGAAAACCAGCCCACAGATAACGAGACAGCTGATGCCAGTCACAAACCTGCAGAAAGACAGCACTCACACAGTACCACTTGTGACCACAAGAGGGAGCCCAGAAATAGAGTTCACAACAGTACCCCCCCCCCTTGAGGAGGGGTCACCGAACCCTCATCAAGACCCCCAGGGCGATCAGGATGAGCCGCATGGAAGGCATGAACCAAATCGGCCGCATGGACATCAGAGGCGACAACCCAGGAATTATCCTCCTGACCATAGCCCTTCCACTTAACTAAATACTGAAGCCTCCGTCTGGAAATACGAGAATCCAAGATCTTCTCCACCACGTACTCCAATTCGCCCTCAACCAGCACCGGAGCAGGAGGCTCAACAGAAGGAACCACAGGCACCACATACCTCCGCAACAAAGACCTATGGAACACATTATGAATGGCAAACGATGCTGGGAGGTCCAAACGAAAAGACACCGGGTTAAGGATTTCCAAAATCTTATAAGGACCGATGAAGCGAGGCTTGAATTTAGGAGAGGAAACCTTCATAGGAACATACCGAGAAGACAGCCATACCAAATCCCCAACACGAAGTCGGGGACCAACACCGCGACGGCGGTTGGCAAAGCGCTGAGCCTTCTCCTGTGACAACTTCAAATTGTCCACCACATGGTTCCAAATCTGCTGCAACCTATCCACCACAGAATCCACCCCCGGACAGTCAGAAGGCTCAACCTGACCCGAGGAAAAACGAGGATGAAAACCAGAATTGCAGAAAAAAGGCGAAAACAAAGTAGCAGAACTAGCCCGATTATTAAGGGCAAACTCGGCCAATGGCAAAAAAGTCACCCAATCATCCTGATCAGCAGAAACAAAACATCTTAAATAAGTTTCCAACGTCTGATTAGTTCGCTCGGTTTGGCCATTCGTCTGAGGATGGAAGGCCGACGAAAAAGACAAATCAATGCCCATCTTAGCACAAAAAATCCACCAAAATCTGGACACAAACTGGGATCCTCTGTCAGACACAATATTTTCAGGGATGCCATGCAAGCGAACCACATTCTGAAAAAATAAAGGAACCAAATCAGAGGAGGAAGGCAACTTAGGCAAGGGCACCAAATGGACCATTTTGGAAAAACGATCACACACCACCCAGATGACAGACATTCTCTGAGATACTGGAAGATCTGAAATAAAATCCATGGAAATGTGCGTCCAAGGCCTCTTCGGGACAGGCAAAGGCAAAAGCAAACCGCTGGCACGAGAACAGCAAGGCTTAGCCCGAGCACAAATCCCACAGGACTGCACAAAGGAACGCACATCCCGCGACAAGGAAGGCCACCAGAAGGACCTAGCCACCAAATCTCTGGTACCAAAAATCCCAGGATGACCTGCCAACACCTAAGAATGAACCTCGGAAATAACTCTGCTGGTCCATCTATCTGGGACAAACAGTCTCTCTGGTGGGCAACGGTCAGGTCTATCAGCCTGAAATTTCTGCAGCACTCGTCGCAAATCTGGGGAAATGGCAGACAAAATCACTCCCTCTTTGAGGATACCAGCCGGCTCTGAAACTCCCGGAGAGTCAGGCACAAAACTCCTAGAAAGGGCATCAGCCTTCACATTCTTCGAACCAGGCAGGTACGAGACCACGAAATCGAAACGGGAGAAAAACAACGACCAACGAGCCTCTCTAGGATTCAGGCGCTTGGCAGACTCGAGATAAATCAGATTTTTGTGATCAGTCAAGACCACCACACGATGCCTAGCTCCCTCGAGCCAATGTCGCCACTCCTCAAATGCCCACTTCATAGCCAACAACTCCCGATTACCAACATCATAATTCCGCTCGGCAGGCAAAAACTTTCTTGAAAAGAAGGCACAAGGCTTCATCACAGAGCCATCAGAGCTTCTCTGCGACAAAACAGCCCCTGCTCCAATCTCAGAAGCATCCACCTCGACCTGGAAAGGAAGAGAGACATCAGGCTGACATAAGACTGGAGCTGAAGAAAACCGGCTGTTATGGTTCTCAATGGCAAGAGAACATAGCCCAGCAAACATAAGTACTAGCTCTTGAAAGGATGGAAACTAAACTGACCATGAACTAAACCTGCCGCACAACTAACAGTAGCCGGGTAGCGTTGCCTACGTTTTTTATCCCTAGACGCCCAGCGCCGGCCGGAGGACTAACTAATCCTGGCAGAGGAAAATATAGTCCTGGCTCACCTCTAGAGAAATTTCCCCGATAGGCAAACAGAGGCCCCCACATATATTGGCGGTGATTTTAGATGAAATGACAAACGTAGTATGAAAATAGGTTTAGCAAAATTGAGGTCCGCTTACTAGATAGCAGGAAGACAGAAAGGGCACTTTCATGGTCAGCTGAAAACCCTATCAAAATACCATCCTGAAATTACTTTAAGACTCTAGTATTAACTCATAACATCAGAGTGGCAATTTCAGATCACAAGAGCTTTCCAGACACAGAAACGAAACTACAGCTGTGAACTGGAACAAAATGCAAAAACAAACGAGGACTAAAGTCCAACTTAGCTGGGAGTTGTCTAGCAGCAGGAACATGCACAGAAAGGCTTCTGATTACAATGTTGACCGGCATGGAAGTGACAGAGGAGCAAGGTTAAATAGCGACTCCCACATCCTGATGGAAACAGGTGAACAGAGGGGATGATGCACACCAGTTCAATTCCACCAGTGGCCACCGGGAGAGCCCAAAATCCAATTTCACAACAGTACCCCCCCCTCAAGGAGGGGGCACCGAACCCTCACCAGAACCACCAGGGCGATCAGGATGAGCCCTATGAAAGGCACAAGGTCTCATCACGGAACAATCGGAACTTCTCTGCGACAAAACTGCCCCAGCTCCGATTTCAGAAGCGTCGACCTCAACCTGAAAAGGAAGAGCAACATCAGGCTGACGCAACACAGGGGCGGAAGAAAAGCGGCGCTTAAGCTCCCGAAAGGCCTCCACAGCAGCAGGGGACCAATCAGCAACATCAGCACCCTTCTTAGTCAAATCAGTCAATGGTTTAACAACATCAGAAAAACCAGCAATAAATCGACGATAAAAGTTAGCAAAGCCCAAAAATTTCTGAAGACTCTTAAGAGAAGAGGGTTGCGTCCAATCACAAATAGCCTGAACCTTGACAGGATCCATCTCGATGGAAGAGGGGGAAAAAATATATCCCAAAAAGGAAATCTTTTGAACCCCAAAAACGCACTTAGAACCCTTCACACACAAGGAATTAGACCGCAAAACCTGAAAAACCCTCCTGACCTGCTGGACATGAGAGTCCCAGTCATCCGAAAAAATCAAAATATCATCCAGATACACAATCATAAATTTATCCAAATAATCACGGAAAATGTCATGCATAAAGGACTGAAAGACTGAAGGGGCATTTGAAAGACCAAAAGGCATCACCAAATACTCAAAGTGGCCCTCGGGCGTATTAAATGCGGTCTTCCACTCATCCCCCTGCTTAATTCGCACCAAATTATACGCCCCACGGAGATCTATCTTAGAGAACCACTTGGCCCCCTTTATGCGAGCAAACAAATCAGTCAGCAGTGGCAACGGATATTGATATTTAACCGTGATTTTATTCAAAAGCCGATAATCAATACACGGTCTCAAAGAGCCATCTTTCTTAGCCACAAAGAAAAAACCGGCTCCTAAGGGAGATGACGAAGGACGAATATGTCCCTTTTCCAAGGACTCCTTTATATATTCTCGCATAGCAGCATGTTCAGGCACAGACAGATTAAATAAACGACCCTTAGGGTATTTACTACCCGGAATCAAATCTATGGCACAATCGCACTCCCGGTGCGGAGGTAATGAACCAAGCTTAGGTTCTTCAAAAACGTCACGAAATTCAGTCAAGAATTCAGGAATCTCAGAGGGAATAGATGATGAAATGGAAACCACAGGTACGTCCCCATGCGTCCCCTTACATCCCCATCTTAACACAGACATAGCTTTCCAGTCAAGGACTGGGTTATGAGATTGCAGCCATGGCAATCCAAGCACCAACACATCATGTAGGTTATACAGCACAAGAAAGCGAATAATCTCCTGATGATCCGGATTAATCCGCATAGTTACTTGTGTCCAGTATTGTGGTTTATTACTAGCCAATGGGGTGGAGTCAATCCCCTTCAGGGGTATAGGAGTTTCAAGAGGCTCCAAATCATACCCACAGCGTTTGGCAAAGGACCAATCCATAAGACTCAAAGCGGCGCCAGAGTCGACATAGGCATCCGCGGTAATAGATGATAAAGAACAAATCAGGGTCACAGATAGAATAAACTTAGACTGTAAAGTGCCAATTGAAACAGACTTATCAAGCTTCTTAGTACGCTTAGAGCATGCTGATATAACATGAGTTGAATCACCGCAATAGAAGCACAACCCATTTTTTCGTCTTAAATTCTGCCGTTCACTTCTGGACAGAATTCTATCACATTGCATATTCTCTGGCGTCTTCTCAGTAGACACCGCCAAATGGTGCACAGGTTTGCGCTCCCGCAGACGCCTATCGATCTGGATAGCCATTGTCATGGACTCATTCAGACCCGCAGGCACAGGGAACCCCACCATAACATCCTTAATGGCATCAGAGAGACCCTCTCTGAAATTCGCCGCCAGGGCGCACTCATTCCACTGAGTAAGCACAGCCCATTTACGGAATTTCTGGCAGTATATTTCAGCTTCGTCTTGCCCCTGAGATAGGGACATCAAGGCCTTTTCCGCCTGAAGCTCTAACTGAGGTTCCTCATAAAGCAACCCCAAGGCCAGAAAAAACGCATCCACATTGAGCAACGCAGGATCCCCTGGAGCCAATGCAAAAGCCCAATCCTGAGGGTCGCCCCGGAGCAAGGAAATCACAATCCTGACCTGCTGAGCAGGATCTCCAGCAGAGCGAGATTTCAGGGACAAAAACAACTTGCAATTATTTTTAAAATTTTGAAAGCAAGATCTATTCCCCGAGAAAAATTCAGGCAAAGGAATTCTAGGTTCAGATATAGGAACATGAACAACAAAATCTTGTAAATTTTGAACTTTCGTGGTGAGATTATTCAAACCTGCAGCTAAACTCTGAATATCCATTTTAAACAGGTGAACACAGAGCCATTCCAGGATTAGAAGGAGAGAGAGAGAGAGAAAGGCTGCAATATAGGCAGACTTGCAAGAGATTCAATTACAAGCACACTCAGAACTGAAGGGAAGGGGAGAAAAAAAAAAAAAAAATCTTCAGCAGACTTCTCTTTTCTCTCCTTTCTCTGTCAATTAATTTAACCCTTTTCGGCCGGTCAAACTGTTATGGTTCTCAATGGCAAGAGAACATAGCCCAGCAAACATAAGTACTAGCTCTTGAAAGGATGGAAACTAAACTGACCATGAACTAAACCTGCCGCACAACTAACAGTAGCCGGGTAGCGCTGCCTACGTTTTTTATCCCTAGACGCCCAGCGCCGGCCGGAGGACTAACTAATCCTGGCAGAGGAAAATATAGTCCTGGCTCACCTCTAGAGAAATTTCCCCGATAGGCAGACAGAGGCCCCCACATATATTGGCGGTGATTTTAGATGAAATGACAAACGTAGTATGAAAATAGGTTTAGCAAAATTGAGGTCCGCTTACTAGATAGCAGGAAGACAGAAAGGGCACTTTCATGGTCAGCTGAAAACCCTATCAAAATACCATCCTGAAATTACTTTAAGACTCTAGTATTAACTCATAACATCAGAGTGGCAATTTCAGATCACAAGAGCTTTCCAGACACAGAAACGAAACTACAGCTGTGAACTGGAACAAAATGCAAAAACAAACGAGGACTAAAGTCCAACTTAGCTGGGAGTTGTCTAGCAGCAGGAACATGCACAGAAAGGCTTCTGATTACAATGTTGACCGGCATGGAAGTGACAGAGGAGCAAGGTTAAATAGCGACTCCCACATCCTGATGGAAACAGGTGAACAGAGGGGATGATGCACACCAGTTCAATTCCACCAGTGGCCACCGGGAGAGCCCAAAATCCAATTTCACAACAACCGGCGCTTCAGCTCCCGAAAGGCTTCCACTGCCGCAGGAGACCAATTAGTCACATCAGAACCTTTCTTGGTCAAATCCGTCAAGGGCTTAACCACGCCAGAAAAATTAGCGATGAAGCGACGGTAAAAATTAGCAAAACCCAAGAACTTCTGAAGACTCTTAACAGATGTAGGCTGAGTCCAGTCATGAATAGCCTGGACCTTGACTGGGTCCATCTCAATAGTAGAAGGAGAAAAAATAAAACCCAAAAAGGAAACCTTCTGTACTCCGAAGAGACATTTTGAGCCCTTCACAAATAAAGCATTAGCACGCAGGACCTGAAACACCATCCTGACCTGCTTCACATGGGACTCCCAATCATTAGAAAAGACCAAAATGTCATCCAGATACACAATCATAAATTTATCCAGATATTCTCGGAAAATGTCATGCATAAAGGACTGAAACACAGAAGTAGCATTAGAGAGTCAAAAAGGCATCACCAAGTACTCAAAATGGCCTTCGGGCGTATTAAATGCTGTTTTCCATTCGTCCCCCTGCTTGATACGCACAAGGTTATATGCACCACGAAGATCTATCTTGGTGAACCAACTGGATCCCTTAATCTGAGCAAATAGATCAGACAATAATGGCAAAGGATACTGAAATTTGACCGTGATTTTATTTAGAAGATGATAATCTATACAAGGTCTCAGAGAACCATCCTTCTTGGCCACAAAAAAGAATCCTGCACCAAGAGGGGAGGAGGATGGGCGGATATGTCCCTTTGCCAAAGACTCCTTTATATAACTCCGCATCGCGGCATGTTCTGGTATAGACAAATTAAAAAGTCGTCCCTTAGGGAACTTACTGCCAGGAATCAAATTTATAGCACAATCACAATCCCTATGAGGAGGCAGGGCACCGGATCTGGGCTCATCAAATACATCCTGGTAGTCCGACAAAAACTCAGGGACCTCAGAAGGAGTGGAAGAAGCAATTGACACCAAAGGGACATCGCCATGAATCCCCTGACAACCCCAACTTGACACAGACATAGCTTTCCAATCCAGAACTGGATTATGGGCCTGCAGCCATGGCAGACCCAAAACTACAACATCATGCAAATTATGCAGCACAAGAAAGCGAATCACCTCCTGATGTACAGGAGTCATGCACATGGTCACTTGAGTCCAATACTGAGGCTTATTCTCAGCCAATGGCGTAGCATCTATTCCCCTCAGTGGAATAGGAAATTCCAAAGGCTCCAGAACAAAACCACAGCGCTTGGCAAATGACAAATCCATAAGATTCAGGGCAGCACCTGAATCCACAAAAGCCATAACCGAGTAGGATGACAAAGAACAGATTAAAGTAACAGACAAAATGAACTTAGGCTGTATAGTACCAATGGTGACAGGTTTAGCGATTTTTTTTTTCTGGCCTGCTGTACTGTTATGATCCCAGTGGCTGGGGATCACAGGAAATACTAGCTAAGTAACTAAACATAGACACGAGCTCTAGGGAGGTGGTAACTGGACTGACCGCAAAACCTGATCCTATCCAAACACACTAAAGGTAGCCGGTGAACGTGCCTAAAATCCTGGACGTCTCGACGCAGCCTGAGAAACTGACTACCCCTAAAGAGAAAGCAAGACCTCACTTGCCTCAAGAGAAATAACCCCAAAGATATAGGAAGCCCCCAACAAATAATAACGGTGAGGTAAGGAGAAAAGACACACGTAGGAATGAAAACAGATTCAGCAAATGAGGCCCGCTAATACTAGATAGCAGAAGACATAGCGAACTGTGCGGTCAGTAAAAAACCCTACCAAAATATCCACGCTGAGAAATCAAGAACCCCCACACCAACTAACGGTGTGGGGGGAGAAACTCAGCCCCCCAGAGCTACCAGCAAGCTGGGAAATCACATATTAGCAAGCTGGACAAGAAACATATAGAACACTGATGATCAAAAAATGAACAAAACGGAAACTTAGCTTCTCTTGAAGAGACTGGGAGCAAGGTAGTCAGAAGGAATCAGAATAGCACTGAATACATTGACAGCAGGCATAGACTGAGAGTCCAAGTGAGCTTAAATAGAAAACCAGCCCACAGATAACGAGACAGCTGATGCCAGTCACAAACCTGCAGAAAGACAGCACTCACACAGTACCACTTGTGACCACAAGAGGGAGCCCAGAAATAGAGTTCACAACACACCACCTCCTCAGGCAAGCAATTCCAGGTTCTCACTGCCCTAACAGTAAAGAATCCTCTTCTATGTTGGTGGAAAAACCTTCTCTCCTCCAGACGCAAAGAATGCCCCCTTGTGCCCGTCACCTTCCTTGGTATAAACAGATCCTCAGCGAGATATTTGTATTGTCCCCTTATATACTTATACATGGTTATTAGATCGCCCCTCAGTCGTCTTTTTTCTAGACTAAATAATCCTAATTTCGCTAATCTATCTGGGTATTGTAGTTCTCCCATCCCTTTTATTAATTTTGTTGCCCTCCTTTGTACTCTCTCTAGTTCCATTATATCCTTCCTGAGCACCGGTGCCCAAAACTGGACACAGTACTCCATGTGCGGTCTAACTAGGGATTTGTACAGAGGCAGTATAATGCTCTCATCATGTGTATCCAGACCTCTTTTAATGCACCCCATGATCCTGTTTGCCTTGGCAGCTGCTGCCTGGCACTGGCTGCTCCAGGTAAGTTTATCATTAACTAGGATCCCCAAGTCCTTCTCCCACAAGTGACTTAATTTTGAAAAATACACCCCTAAAGGAATTTATATATAAGGGTGGTGAGCACCTTGAACCCACAGATGCTTCACAAACGTTTATAACATTGACTCATGAAAATGGAAAAATACATTTTTTCCCACAAAAATGTTGCTTTAGCCCCAAATTTTTCATTTTCACAAGAGTAACAGGTGAAAACCGACCAAACAATTTGTTGTCCAATTTTCCCAGAGTACACCGATACTATGGTGGAAAACTACTGTTTGGGCACATGGCAGTACTCAGAAGGAAAACAGCACCATTATTATTTTATTAGTGCAAAATTGTATGAAATAAATAGCGGATGCCATGTCGCATTTGCCGATCCACTGATGTGCCTAAACAGTGGAAACCCCCCACAAGTGACCCAATTTTAGAAACTATACCCTTCAAGGAATTTATCTAGAGGTGTGGTCAGCATGTTGAACCCACACTGAATTCTAAAACATTGGACTGTGAAAAATGAACATTTATGAATTTACCCTCAAAATACTATTTTAGCCCCAAATTTTTAATTTTCACAAAGTTAACAAAAGAAAATGGACCACATAATTTGTTGCGCAATTTCTTCTGAGAGCAGGGATACACCATATGTGATCAGAAACTTTTGTTTGGACACACACCAGGGCTTTAAAGGGAAGGAGCGCTATTTGATTTTTGCAGTGCAAAATTGTCTGGAAAAGATTGCAGATGCCATGTCACATTTGAAGAGTCACCAATGTTCCAAAACAGCAGAAATCCCCACAATTGACCCCATTTTGGAAACTACTCCTCTTGAAGAATTCCTCTAGGGGTGTAGTGAGCATTTTATACTCTCAGGTATTTTACAGAATTGCTTAACATTGGGCTATGAAAAAAACAGGACATAGGCATTAGCATATGGATGCGTTAAATTTGAGCCCATAGCAGTCTGAGTGCTGACCTTCTTTTTTCAATCTCTCTCCTGAGCACATGGTAGAACTTGGAAAGGAAGCAGTGCTATTTGACATTTGTAGATTGTAATGCTATGTCGCAGTTAGAGAGCCTCTGCGGTGCCAAAAACTGCAGGACCCCCTTCTCAAGGGACCCCATTTTGGAAACTGCACCCCTCAAGGAATATATCTAAGGGTGCATTCAGCATTTTGAACCTAGATTTGAATCACAGAATTTTATAAGATTGGGCTATGAAAATGACTACATTTTATCCATGGAAATGTTGCTTTAAACCAAAATTTCTAATTTTCACAATAGTAACAGAAGAATATGAGCCACACAATTTTCTGTGCAATTTCTCAACTAGGAAGTGGATCGTAGTTCTACAATAGCCATTGTGGCATCTGTGTGGATCAACATGAAGATAAAAATATCTTTCTAATAATTATTCTTGTGGGCAAACAGCCCCACTGATCTTTTTGGAACTTTTTCATAGACCAATGATTGTGGAAACCACTGACTGTTTTTGGAGTGCCCGCTAGGACTGTGGGGTACTCTGTACCGGGCCGGTTCTGTTCTTAAAGGGGTGGTCACAGTGGCAGTGACCTGGTCCGTGGCCCTGGGCATCCAGTAAAAGGGGTTAATGAAGATGGGAATAAAGTCTAATGTAGTAGTTTTTGTGTCGCCACCTGTGGTACTCGGCCAGGGATGGCCGACGCTGCTTAAAGGGGATGATGGTATTGCAGCAGAGATGGTATAGTTCCCCACAGGTAGGACTTAGTCCCCAGGGCTCCCGGTGTAGTTGGTAAGGATGATAGATGATGAAGTGCAGGAAAGAATTGGAGGACACAAGGTTGCAGTCTCTTTACCTTTTACTGGTGCAGTTCAGGTACAAGTTAGAGGTGGTCTTTGGAATCCGGGCAGTCTGGAAGCGATTCGGATTCCCCCTAGCCAGGTGGGGTTGGAAGCCTTCCTTACTGTGCTGTATTCTATGTTCTGTCTGAAACTTTCCACGAGGTCCTCTTTCTCTCTGTCCCTTTTAGGTAGACACTACCCGCATGGCAGGCAACTCAAGCCGTTTTACAAGTGTCCCTTCTCGTGGTGACTCCGGGCTCTATCTGTTGCTGTGCCTTGGGGTGTAATGGTGGCCAGGAGACTTGGAATCAGGGCCGGCGTCAACACCCGGCCTACCAGGGCAAGTGCCGGGGCCCTGACAAGACAGGGGGGCCCACTCACACAGTCATAGAGCCATCTGGCTGCTTTAACCCTTTCTACCCTTTCAATTTGCGCTGGCACAAGCATCTTCTCACTGTCAGTGCAGGGCCAGGCACATATAGGGGTTAATTAAGGACACAGCCAGCGTGACATTGTGGGCGGAGAGTTCTCCTGCTCTGAATCTCCTGGCTGTGTGCACTCCTGAACTTATCGGAGGAGATGGAGCTCCTACCAGCACCTGAGTGAGTGCAATGCTATATTGCTGTATGTTCTGACAGTCTGGGACTGGGTGACCTGGGGCGGCCATGGGCTGGGCGGCTGCAGCTGATATATATATATATACTACAGCAGCCGCCCAGCCCAGGCCCCCAGCACAGCCTGTATAGATACAGTGTATATAATATATATACAGGACAGGTGCTGGGGGCCTGGGCTGGGTGGCTGTTGAAGTATATACACTGCACAGTACCTCTCCCCTGTATATATACACTGCACAGTACCACTCCTCCTGTCCTGTATATATACACTGTACAGTACCACTCCTGTATATATATACACTGCACAGTACCTCTCCTCCTGTATATATACACTGCACAGTACCACTCCTCCTGTATATATACACTGCACAGTACCACTCCTCCTGTCCTGTATATATACACAGCACAGTACATCTCCCCTGTATATATACACACTGCACAGTACCTCTCCCCTGTATATATATACCGCACAGTACCACTCCTGTATATATACACCGCACAGTACATCTCCCCTGTATATATACACACTGCACAGTACCTCTCCCCTGTATATATATACCGCACAGTACCACTCCTGTATATATACACTGCACAGTACCTCTCCCCTCTATATATACACTGTACAGTACCGCTCCTCCTGTATATATACACTGCACAGTATCACTCCTCCTGTCCTGTATATATACACTGCAGAATTTACAATAGCTATCACTCATGTAAGAAGTGAAATCTGGCATTGTACTCTACCTATATTTATCTGCTGTATCTGGGCATCATGAATCGTGGTATGTGTTAAAGGGGGGGGCCCACTGAGACTCTTTCGCCCGGGTCCCTCAAAAACCTGGAGCCGGCCCTGCTTGGAATCTCCTGTCCACCCTTTTCTGCTGTGGGGCATACACTTACCCCCACAACCTCGGAATTCTGGCCTCCAGTTTCTGCGCTTGATCCTGGAGTCAGCCCAATTGCAGCTCCACTCCAGTTTCTCTCCCTCTCCTCCTTTGCTCCTTCACCCCTCACAGTCTCCTACACACTGCTCTGTCAGGAGCTGCAGAACCAGATGCCTGCTCAGCTCCAGCTCTCCTCTTGGCTGA
Source organism: Ranitomeya variabilis (assembly GCF_051348905.1). NCBI lineage: Eukaryota > Metazoa > Chordata > Amphibia > Anura > Dendrobatidae > Ranitomeya > Ranitomeya variabilis. The sequence continues at coordinate 523,294,973 of NC_135234.1, read as the reverse complement.
CTAGCTAACTCCTCCTCTAGCCAGAATATATCTAGGGAAGCTACCCTGAATCTGGGTTCAGAGCTCCCCCTTCTGGCCTGGAGTCAGAACAGTGTTGTATGTACATGCTACCTGTTAAAGGGATCCTTGTCAATTCCACGCATGGCATTACCCTCCCCGTGAGAAAGGCAATACCACTGTAACAACCGGTTTCTTGGGGGGTTACAGTTTTACGAATGATCCCACAAGCCCCTATGTTGGTTTCAGCTAGTCTTTAAAGAGGTGTATGCTGGTGTAGTAATTGTCTACATACAAGTTACAGCCTTTTTGTAAAATTGGACAATTTTTCCTGCGCTTCCCAGATAAGTAGGGCATCCTGGTGGGTTTAGTTGGCTGTTGTTCCCAGATAAGTTGGGCATCCTGGTGAGTTTAGTTGGCTATCTTTCCCCTCATGAGTGCAAAAACATGGTAATCTAGAGATCTATCTATCTATCTATCTATCTATCTATCTATCTATCTATCTATCTATCTATCTATCCCATGTCTATCTATCTATCTATCTATCTATCTATCTATCCCATATCTATCTATCTATCTATCTATCTATCTATCTATCTCATATCTATCTATCTATCTATCTATCTATCTATCTATCTATCTATCTATCCCATGTCTATCTATCTATCTATCTATCTATCTATCTATCCCATATCTATCTATCTATCTATCTATCTATATCTATATATATATATATATATATATACACACACTCACCGTCCACTTTATTAGGTACACCATGCTAGTAACGGGTTGGACCCCCTTTTGCCTTCAGAACTGCCTCAATTCTTCGTGGCATAGATTCAACAAGGTGCTGGAAGCATTCCTCAGAGATTTTGGTCCATATTGACATGATGGCATCACACAGTTGCCGCAGATTTGTCGGCTGCACATCCCAAAGATGCTCCATACAAGGCAGGATGGATCCATGCTTTCATGTTGTTTACGCCAAATTCTGACCCTACCATCCGAATGTCGCAGCAGAAATCGAGACTCATCAGACCAAGCAACGTTTTTCCAATCTTCTACTGTCCAATTTCGATGAGCTTGTACAAATTGTAGCCTCAGTTTCCTGTTCTTAGCTGAAAGGAGTGGTACCCGGTGTGGTCTTCTGCTGCTGTAGCCCATCTGCCTCAAAGTTCGACGCACTGTGCGTTCAGAGATGCTCTTAGGCCTACCTTGGTTGTAACGGGTGGCGATTTGAGTCACTGTTGCCTTTCTATCAGCTCGAACCAGTCTGCCCATTCTCCTCTGACCTCTGGCATCAACAAGGCATTTCCGCCCACAGAACTGCCGCTCACTGGATTTTTTTTCTTTTTCGGACCATTCTCTGTAAACCCTAGAGATGGTTGTGCGTGAAAATCCCAGTAGATCAGCAGTTTCTGAAATACTCAGACCAGCCCTTCTGGCACCAACAACCATGCCACGTTCAAAGGCACTCAAATCACCTTTCTTCCCCATACTGATGCTCGGTTTGAACTGCAGGAGATTGTCTTGACCATGTCTACATGCCTAAATGCACTGAGTTGCCGCCATGTGATTGGCTGATTAGAAATTAAGTGTTAACAAGAAGTTGGACAGGTGTACCTAATAAAGTGGCCAGTGAGTGTATATACATATATATATATATATATATATATATATATATATATATATATATATTATGAATTTATGTATTTATCAATCTGTCCTTTTTGTATAACAGGAAGCTGCAGCAGCAGAAGAGGTGCTTCCAGAAGAAGACCGAAGGGGTGGAGAGATATCAGGAGTGGGCTCGCAATTCGTAAGTTTCTTGCATGCATCGCAGAACCACATCCTCACACTACACACAACACATAAAAAACAGATCATTACAGACATCACACTACACACAACATATAAAAACTGATCATTACAGACATCACACTGCACACAACACATACAAACAGTACAGGCTGGAGCAGGCGCCCATCCCCCATGTGGCGCTAAGCGGAGGCCGCCATGACAGGGGTTTAGAGAAGGGGGTGGGAATGAGTCACTTTAGGGAGGTGGGTCTATTTAAATGAGGGGGGTTTATAGGGCTAGTGGGGGTGGAGCGGGGCACTTTCCCGCTCAGAGCACAGCGAGTAGTCCCGCCCGCCCGCCCGCCCTGTTTTATTTTCTTCATGGGGTTTTTTAGTTTATTTTGGGTCATAGTGGCTAGCGGTTGGGAGGGGTCCTTGAAGTTGGTGCTAAATTGCGCTGGGGGGTCCGTGGCTATATGGATTCCTCAGTTGGGCTTATGTGGTGGTTATTTGGTCTGGTGATTTTGGGGGGATTTTGCCCAGCGGTGGCCTGATCCTTAGGGGTTCAGTGGACGATGGCACCCTTCGGGGTGATTTGGTGCTCCCGAGCCAGGGGGTAACGGTTGGGAGTAAGTTACGGTTGGTTCGTCCACTGTTGTTACGGTTTGTTTAATCACCAGATTTCAAGCTTCAAGGACCCACCCCTGATTTTATTTATGGTTATTTATGTAATGTTAATTTTGTTTGTTTAATAAAGGCTGCTGTGGCCAAATTTATCCAACAATGGCTTTGGTGTCGTCTATGGGTTTAAAAGGGGATCTTTGGGTCCTGGGGGGGCTGGGCAAAGGTTAGGCACCCTCCGAGGATCGACTATACCAATGTCATGATCATTACAGACATCACACAACATACAACACATGCAAACTGATCATTATTGACATCACAGTGCACGCAACACATAGGCCAACATAAAAGCACATAATTTTTTTTTTCTTATAGTCTTCTGATTCTGGTGCTCGATCCAGAGGTCCTCAGAGTGGCTCCCAGGGTCGTCGGTGTGCGAGTCAGGGTGGTGGTCATCGGGTAAGCATTTTTTTTAAAAAAAAACAATAACTATGTTGTTTTCAGTCTAATGTCTTTGTTTTTGTCTTTTTTTACAGGCTTCACAGCATGCTCCTGACTCGGACGGTGAGGAGGCCAGGCTAAATATCGACCTCCTCATCGATCTGATCCGAGAGAGGGAGCCGCAGTGGAACATGGGTGATGTAATTGTGACCCTGTTGGCTCTGGGAGCAAGTCTGCCAACAGCTTGTAGACAACTGGGAGGACCTCGATGTTCAGGCCCAGAATCAAACACGTAAGTATACACAGTTATTATTATTATTATTATTATTTATTGTTATAGCGCCATTTATTCCATGGCGCTTTACAAGTGAGGAGGGGTATACATAATAAAAACAAGTACAATAATCTTGAACAATACAAGTCATAACTGGTACAGGAGGAGTGAGGACCCTGCCCGCGAGGGCTCACAATCTTCAAGGGATGGGTGAGAATACAGTAGGTGAGGATAGAGCTGATCGTGCAGCGGTTGGTTGATCGGTGGTTACTGCAGGTTGTAGGCTTGTCGGAAGAGGTGGGTCTTCAGATTCTTTTTGAAGGTTTCGATGGTGGGCGAGAGTCTGATGTGTTGTGGTAGAGGGTTCCAGAGTAGGGGTGATACGCGAGAGAAATCTTGTATACGATTGTGGGAAGAGGAGATAAGAGGGGAGTAGAGAAGGAGATCTTGTGAGGATCGGAGGTTGCGTGTAGGAAAGTACCGGGAGATGAGGTCACAGATGTAAGGAGGAGACAGGTTGTGGATGGCTTTGTACGTCATGGTTAGGGTTTTGTACTGGAGTCTCTGGGCAATGGGGAGCCAGTGAAGGGATTGACAGAGGGGAGAGGCCGGAGAATAGCGGGGGGACAGGTGGATTAGTCGGGCAGCAGAGTTTAGAATAGATTGGAGGGGTGCGAGAGTGTTTGAGGGGAGGCCACAGAGCAGGAGGTTGCAGTAGTCAAGACGAGAGATGATGAGGGCATGGACTAGGGTTTTTGCAGATTCTTGGTTGAGGAATGAACGGATTCGTGCAATATTTTTGAGTTGAAGTCGGCAGGAAGTGGAAAGGGCTTGGATATGTGGTTTGAAGGAGAGATCAGCGTCAAGGATAACCCCGAGGCAGCGAGCTTGTGGGACTGGGGAGAGTGGGCAGCCATTTACTGTAATGGATAGGTTCGTTGGGGGGGTCACGTGAGATGGGGGAAAGATGATGAATTCTGTTTTGTCCATGTTAAGTTTCAGAAATTTAGCGGAGAAGAAGGATGAAATAGTGGACAGACATTGAGGGATTCTGGTTAGTAGGGAGGTGATATCTGGTCCAGAGATGTAGATCTGTGTGTCATCAGCATAGAGGTGATACTGAAAGCCATGAGATTCTATGAGCTGTCCCAGGCCAAAGGTGTAAATGGAGAAGAGCAGGGGCCCAAGGACTGAACCTTGTGGGACTCCGACAGAGAGGGGGCGAGGTGAGGAGGTGGTGTGTGAGTGGGAGACGCTGAATGTCCGGTCTGTTAGGTATGATGAGATCCAGGATAGGGCCAAGTCTGTGATGCCAAGGGATGAGAGGGTCTGTAATAATAGGGAATGGTCCACTGTGTCAAAGGCAGCCGACAGGTCGAGGAGGAGGAGAACAGAGTAGTGTCGCTTGCTCTTGGCGGTTAAAAGGTCAGTGGTGACCTTAGTTAGGGCAGTTTCAGTGGAATGGTGTGGCCGGAAGCCAGATTGTAAGCGGTCAAAGAGGGAGCAAGAAGAGAGATGGGAGGACAGTTCAGTTATGTTGATGGATGTAAAGTGTTGTATAGTGACCAATTTGTGCTTTCACTTTTCAGGCGAGAGAATTATCAAGCGGTGGCGGTCAGTCAGGGATCGCTTCAAGAAGGAGTTCAACAAAGAGATGCAGGCCCCGAGTGGATCTGGAGGACGCAGGAGCAAGTATAAATATGCAAGGGTCCTGTCGTTCCTCAGGTCAACGATGGTGAGCCGAAGGTAAATATTACCCACCCCATTTAATAACAGATGTTTACATGTCTAACCTTTTTTATTTATGTTTCAGCCAGGGCCATGCAATATCAATATATTAATTATATATTTTTTTCTCTTTGTTCCACAGCACCGTCGGCAGCACTCGGGAGCCTGCAGAGTTGAACTCTTCTGGGGCGATCCCTCAGGAGTCCGTCACCGAGGGACACTTCGACAGTCCTAGCCCCTCTGCACATTCCCAGCCTTCCCTCGCATCTAATCCCTCGGTCCCATCCACCAGCGCTGGAGCATCCTGGCCGCCCGTGTTGCATGAATCTGTTGGTGAGGATATAGCTTTTCCTGTACCCCACCCCTCTGATGCTGCCACCTCTAGTACACCTGTGGGTTCTGGGTGGCAGCGCCAGAGGGGTCAGGTACAGAGCTATGCGCCCGAGTTCTTGCATCTGAATGCATCTTTTCAGAACTGTCTGAAACTTTTGTCTGAGCAAAGGGCCCCAGGTTTTAATTTGATAAACAAAAGTCTTCTTGAGTTGCAGTCACTTCTGGAAGGATGCATTCAGATGAAAGTCAATCACTGAACCATACATTTTTCCAGTCGGTACTCGAGCGCATGGATAAGCTATCTCCTGATCAGCAGATGCAAGTAATGCAATTGTGCCAGTCTGCTCTCGCGCTTGTTACCACCCAAGCCACCACATCTGCACCCCTCCCGCACCTGCCCCCCTCCAGCCACTGTCCCTCCCTCCAGCCAGTACCAGCATCCTGCCCCGTACCAACATCCCGCCCCATACCAGTTCCCACCAACATCATCCGCGCCTCCTCTCCCTGCCCACTACCACCAGTCTCCTTCACCCATCATGCCACTACAACCCTTTTCTCCTCCCATCACCTCTTCTGCCTCCCAATCCACCCACTCCACCCCTCCAACCTTCCAAATTCCCAATACTACTCCCGGTTTCATGTCCACCATGTTCTATTTCTTTCTCCACCCCCTAACCTGTTTTACCTACTGATCCTTCACCACCACCATCACATTCCTCTCTCCACACTCTCACTGTAGAAGTGTCCCAATCTGACAGCCCCTCCAGCAATATCACCACCCCAAAGTATTTAAACTTATAATTTTTTATTTAAAAAAAAAATAGGTTAATAAAACTGTTTATTGTTTAAAAATGTTGTCTTTTATTTATTTATAAGGTTTATAAGGTTAAATACGTTGGGTAAAACAAGGTTTAATAATGTGGTTAAAGGTTAAACACTTTGGGTACAACCCAAACAGGTACACAACTTGGGTAAAAGAAGGTTAAATACTTTGGGTACAACCCAAACATGTACACAACTTGGGTAAAAGAAGGTTAAATACTTTGGGTACAACCCAAACAGGTACACATCTTAGGGTAAAATAAGGTAAAATACTTTTGGTTACAAGGTCCAAGACAAATTGTTCAAACTCGCTCATCTTGCCAGTCTACTCTTCCTTCAGGTGAAATAAAGTATTCTGCAAATTTGTCCCTCATTTGGGAAACTGACACAGAATTTCGAAACGTAATGTTGTGATAATCAGCCAAGGTGGTTTCTTCAGAGTGGTCTTCAATGGAAATATGTTCCTTGCATATCACACAATTATGCAGGACAACACACGCTTTCACCACCTCGTCAACAGTGTCAGTCTTCAAGTTTATAGCTGTCAATAGAACTCGCCATTTGGCGGTCAGAATCCCAAAAGCCCCCTCTACCATTCTCCATGCTCGTGTGAGGCGGTAATTAAAAATTCTTTTAGTTTGCGTTAATCCACTACTGGAGTAGGGTTTCAGAGGTGTTCCTGCAGTTGGAAGGCTTCATCCCCAACACAAACAAATGGCATTGGTGGCCCAGAAGTTTGAGGCAGTGGTCTTGGGGGGGGGAATTGGAAGGTGTTTCCATAGAGATGACGGCCCATATCAGACAATTTGAAAACTTGGGAATCATTGGAGCCGCCATACGCCCCAATATCCACCACTATAAATTTGTATTCCGCGTCTGCGATGGCCATCAGCACAATGGAGAAGTATTTTTTATAGTTAAAATATTCCGAGCCAGATCCAGCCAGTTTCACGATGCGGATATGTTTCCCGTCCACAGCACCCAGGCAATTGGGAAACTGACAAAGTTGCTGGAATTTATCAGCTATTTCCAACCAACTCTCCATTGTTGGATGTGCAGCGCCCCCACCGCCGCAGGGCCAAGGGGTACCCGGTACCGGGCCTCTGAGTCTCTGCTCTGGGGTTGTCACGGTGGCTAGGCCCCGGTCCGTGACCCTGCCGAGGGGCGCACAGTGAATGATAGATGTAGAAAGTGGTGGTGGTGCGGTGCAGTAAATAACGAGGACACCAGGTTGCAGTCTCTTTACCTCTTTACTGAAGATCTCTGGGTCCTCAGTCCGGAATACGGTTCACCAGGCTACGCAAGTCCGGCCGGCCCAATGGCACCTCCAGAGTTCTCTTTGCAGGTGGAAATCTGTGCCTTCCCGCTAGCGCTATGTGTTGTGGTCCTCCCCTGCTGTGCTTACGGGATAGTACCCCACAACTGTTGTGTCTGTTTATGATGTTCCCTCACAACTCGTTCGGATGATGTTCTTCTCCTCCGTCCCTCCCTGATGTTCTGGTTAGGATGGCACCCGTATGACGAGTAGGCTCGGAGCTCTTCCGGGACCCTAGAGTCGCCCCTCTCCTAGTGTGCCCCCCATGTCTTCATAGGTGATGTATGTGAGACAGCCCGCCTGAGACTGACTGTCCTGCCGTTGGTTTGAAGTATTGCTTGGAGCTAGATATATAAATACTTCCTCGGCGTTCCGGCCGCCGGTTGTGCGCCTCAGTAGGATGTTGCCTCGGTCTTACAGCACAACTCCTACTGGTATTTCTCCTCTTGCTTTGATCTCGTTTCTCACTCAGCACAATATATCTCGCTTCTGTTCCTTTCATAGGGCACCGCCGCTATGCTGAGCAGGCACGGTCCCATGACGTTCTTTCTTGTAGCCAGGCCTCTGTCAGGGTCCCAAACCTGACAGGGACCCTACCGAATCTTCCCCCACAACACCCTCTGCCACAAGGTGTTGCCTGGTTCCAACCCAGTCAGCTTTCTCCACTAACTTCCTGCCTGACCCCCAGTTTACCCACAGTGGTGAGGAGTGGCCTAATAAATAGCACCCTTAGCTCCCCCTGGAGGCCCGACTGTGAAATGTATTGGTGTATGTGATACCTGGTCAGATGAACTCCTTCAGTGCCATCAGACATACCATAGCCCCCCTTAGCGGCGGAGCCACAGTACTGCAATGACCAGGACTCTGGGGCGCTGCACTCCCCCCCGGTTAAATCCAGTACTCCGGGACTGGGAAGAAAACAACAATACAGGTTAGCAAAAAGACATACAATTTTTGTGAGTGCAATAACAGTAAGCATATTTAAACAGGCTTCCCTTTATGGGAGGTGAGGACACTTGAACATTACAAAACATGGTTAAATATTATAGCAACATGCTATAACTAACTTTCTTTTACCCAACCGGGTATTCTACTAAGTGCAAAATTGTTGAACAATAATTTAACATTGCCTTTAAGGATGTACACTCTAAATCCACTAAAGACCTTCTTATAACACATTATAAGGCAATTAACTTCATACTCCTTCTTTAAATCTGCAGGACCGCCTGTCCTAAATGCTCCAGACCTACTGCCTCTCCTTTCTTTACAGGACCGCCCCTTTCAGCCCGGGCCTACTGTCCTTCCGCTACTATACACAGTATAGAACATAACATTTACTTTCAGTTTGAAATCACTGAGCCATCTCTATATGGCTCCTAAGAGGACTCACCACTAACCCCTACGGGTTCACTTCCTGTCCTCATCCTTCTACCAACATTATCGAATCTTTCTTACAATTAACTAGTTAGTTACATTTAACTCTTACATATCAGCATTTTTACTTTCTCTTTTTCAGACATTATTGCCACCCAACTGTCTTTAGGCAATACGGTTCATCAGCACAATACGTGAACATCCCCCTTAAGAGGGGATCAAGTCTCTATGAGGTAGCACATCTTCTCAAGCTACCAGTCCGTACTCAGCAAAGGCTCCGGTGCGGTATCTTCGCAAAGAGTCCTTCTTTAAGTAAAACCAGTAGGGAGCACCTTTAAGAAGGTGCAAACTATTTACAAGCAGTTCGTATCATGCACTGTTCATGATTCCAGCAGTTCTTGGTAACGGAACAAAAGGTAGAAAAACAAACCAAACAGCAGCAACAATAGGGATCCCGGGTCAACAATGGGATCCCTTTAAAAGTTAACCCTGGACGGGTTTAGCAGCAACATAACAGGAAACAAACAGTTAGAAGAACTATTTACATTTTCAGAGTTTTAAGATCTTACTCTTTTGATGCCGAAGGTGGTTTCCTTCCGGGCCTCACCAGACCAACGGGTCGCGCTGCCGATCCAAGGAGCGGTTCCTGTCCCAGCAATGACAGGATCCCTCGCCGTGATGCTCTTCTCACTGATGGGCCAGCACGCCCCCAAGGTACGTGGTGGGTCCGGGTTCCCCGCTGCTCCGCAGGGACAGGTTCCATTGCCTTTTCGGCAGGAGGTTCATCCTTGGATGTTTCGGCGGCGGCCTGGAGTGCGATGCACCGCTGGACGCCCCGAGCTATCCAGCCAGCTTCACCTGTTTCCCTCCTCCACCTGGTGTAGGTTACAGCGTCACCTGGCTCCAGGTCGCGAGTGAACTTTCCTCCGCAGGGCTCTACCTCCTCCCGGTCTACACGAACCTGTAGCGGCTCCCCAATCTCCTGTATAACTCCCCTTCCGTGTCGGGAGTTAAAGGACACCACTACACCCCAGTGTGATGGCGGGGTTTCTTCCACACTGGTCAAGTCAATCTGAGCGGCAGGCTGGGGCCGGCTCCGCCACGCCGTCATCAAGTGCCGCAGGTGTTCGGCCTCTGGCAAGATCCTCATGCCCTGTGGTTGCAGCGTACCTTCAGCCGCGGCCAGGTTGGGAGGAGCCGGGGACACCGGAGATAGACGGACCTCCGTGGGCTGGCCCAGCCGAGCGAGCACGCGGGCATCAGCCTCCAAGCGGCTTGCTATTTGTCGGGCCTCGGCTGCGGCCACACACTCCTCGGACATCTGCCAGTTAGGTCGACCCATCGGTGGTTCCGTGAGGGCCAGTCCCCGCAACGATGGCGTCTCCGAGGCTGTGTCCGGTGATGCGGTTCCATGCCGAGTCAGGCCATCCCCACGCGGTGCTCCCGGCATCGCCATCTTTATCTCCTCTCCAGTGTCTTCTTCCTGCGGTCTCTTTCGTGGGCGGCCCCGTCTCCATGGTCTCCACCCTCCAAACAGGATCAGGAGGCGGACCTCGGCTGTTGACGGACACGTCCTCAGGACACAGAAATATTTAGACAGGGCGGCCATTGTCGTTCGCGCTCTTCAGCTTGTCCACGCCTACTCCACGCCCCTCTTCTTCTCCTGCGCTCTCCTCAGCGCTGTAATGGCGGCGGATTTTGGCGGTAAATGGCGCAGCACAGTCCTTGCAATAAAGTACAGTCCAAGCACAATAAATCACAGTTCCAAGGCACACATAACCTGATTCTTCAGGCTTAAGTAGATCCTGTTCGTGACGCCAAGTTTGCAGCGCCCCCACCGCCGCAGGGCCAAGGGGTACCCGGTACCGGGCCTCTGAGTCTCTGCTCTGGGGTTGTCACGGTGGCTAGGCCCCGGTCCGTGACCCTGCCGAGGGGCGCACAGTGAATGATAGATGTAGAAGGTGGTGGTGGTGCGGTGCAGTAAATAACGAGGACACCAGGTTGCAGTCACTTTACCTCTTTACTGAAGATCTCTGGGTCCTCAGTCCGGAATACGGTTCACCAGGCTACGCAAGTCCGGCCGGCCCAATGGCACCTCCAGAGTTCTCTTTGCAGGTGGAAATCTGTGCCTTCCCGCTAGCGCTATGTGTTGTGGTCCTCCCCTGCTGTGCTTACGGGATAGTACCCCACAACTGTTGTGTCTGTTTATGATGTTCCCTCACAACTCGTTCGGATGATGTTCTTCTCCTCCGTCCCTCCCTGATGTTCTGGTTAGGATGGCACCCGTATGACAAGTAGGCTCGGAGCTCTTCCGGGACCCTAGAGTCGCCCCTCTCCTAGTGCGCCCCCCATGTCTTGATAGGTGATGTATGTGAGACAGCCCGCCTGAGACTGACTGTCCTGCCGTTGGTTTGAAGTATTGCTTGGAGCTAGATATATAAATACTTCCTCGGCGTTCCGGCCGCCGGTTGTGCGCCTCAGTAGGATGTTGCCTCGGTCTTACAGCACGACTCCTACTGGTATTTCTCCTCTTGCTTTGATCTCGTTTCTCACTCAGCACAATATATCTCGCTTCTGTTCCTTTCTTAGGGCACCGCCGCTATGCTGAGCAGGCATGGTCCCGTGACGTTCTTTCTTGTAGCCAGGCCTCTGTCAGGGTCCCAAACCTGACAGGGACCCTACCGAATCTTCCCCCACAACACCCTCTGCCACAAGGTGTTGCCTGGTTCCAACCCAGTCAGCTTTCTCCACTAACTTCCTGCCTGACCCCCAGTTTACCCACAGTGGTGAGGAGTGGCCTAATAAATAGCACCCTTAGCTCCCCCTGGAGGCCCGACTGTGAAATGTATTGGTGTATGTGATACCTGGTCAGATGAACTCCTTCAGTGCCATCAGACATACCATAGCCCCCCTTAGCGGCGGAGCCACAGTACTGCAACGACCAGGACTCTGGGGCGCTGCAGATGTGGTATAAATTCGCCGTCCAAAGAGTCCCACAATGCACGGCAGGTGTGATTGACAATTCCCGATATGGAGGAAATTCCCATCCGAAATTGAAAATGTAGTGACGAAAGGGATTTTCCAGTTGCAAGGAATCTGAATAAAAGCAAGGCAAAAATTATTACAAAATACCAGCAATAACATTACGGTTATAATGCAGCTTAAACTGTTTGAAATACACTAAAAATTATTCTAAAAAAATACCAGCAACAATATTAAAGTTAAGTGTGCTTTACAGGAAGAGATATAATAAAAATGGCTTACCGAAGAGTGACCATCAGACGCTCCGCCAATGAAATGGAGATTCAGCAATATGTGTCACTCCTTCGGATGAAATGTCCAATTCGGTCCACCAGTAGATCGAAGTTCTCCGCTTTCATCCACACATAGATGAAAAACTTCTCTGGGTCTCCTCGTAGCTCCATGTATAAAGTAGAATAGACTCCCCGCGTCATTCTCTGTGCTGTGATGTGGTGGATCCACAAACGCCGTCGGCACAGACGCATAATGTGCTGTTTCTCTCGCTCCTTCTCCAGAACTATTGTTTTCAAGCAATTCGCCTCCACAGTAAAATCCACTTTGATCTTCAGAATATTCGCAATAACGACATCCATCTTGCTCTCCAAACACTTGCTCCCCTACAACCTGTCACAGATGGGCTGAAGGAACACTGTATATATAGATTTTCAGTAGCCAATCACATTTGGGTGCCTCCCAGGGGCGTTTTTAAAAACCAGATCTGTCAAAAAACAGATAAAAAAACAGAAGAAACGGATGCAAAACTGATGAAGTGGATCCATTTTTTCGCCTGTTCCCCTAGTGGGATCCGGTGGAAAACCAGATCAGTTTCATCAGTTTTCCACATTTTACGCCGGATCCGGCGCTCCGGAATGACGTCGGAACCAACATGACGGCAAAAACCTGATGTGTGAAACTAGCCTTAAATTTCCCACATGTGATAAATAAAATAAGGAAAGAGCTTGAAAAATTGAAAAATCTCCATCTCTCTCTGTTTGGCAGAGCACACTTGATAAAAATTAATAGCTTCTCTCGCATTCTATACCCTTTACAAACAATAACTTTGCTACTAAAGCGCTTAGAGGTACAAAAATTACAATCAGTGTTTATAAAATTTCTATAGCAGGGTAAAAGACCGAGAATTGTATATTGGAAGATGGCTTTGTTTAAATTGGAAGGAGGAATCCAACTGCCTCTTATAGGAGATTATAACTTAGCGGCCTTAACAAGACATATCAGACACTGGGCTCATGGGTCAAGTAGCTTTTCCAATACTATTTAAGAGAGGGAACTTGCTGCACCTAATGATCTCCTACATCTAAAATTTGGTGAACTACCCCCTCATGTCAAACATAGCATCCTTTGGAAAGTCACTATAGGCGCATGGATAGCTTTGAGAAAACTATATACATTACCATTTAGTTTATCTAAAATAGTGCCCTTATGAAAAAATCATAGATTTATTCAGGGTAAGCAAAATAAACTTTTTGAACAATGGGAACAGAAAGGGATTTTGTTGTGAGATTTAATAAGGGAAAATGAAGGCAGGTTACACACTTGGCAGGAATTATCAGAGATACATAAGCTAGGAAACCATCATTATTTACAATACCAGCAAGTGATCAGTCATTATCAATCTATGCTGGAAAAGGTCAGAAAAGTAGAAATAAACAGGGGGTTTTGACTAATTGATTGGACCTAGAACAGACACAGCTTCCCAGCCCACAATTTACCAAAAGATTTGAAAACAAACTATATGGGGTATCACATGGCATCTTCACTCATTGGAGTACAGAACTAAAAGATGACACTTCGGGAGAGAAGATTATATTGGGTTGGAGCAAGGTTAAAACAGCAATGATTAATGAGTAATGGAGAGAAATGCAATAGAAACTGGTACATAATGCAATTTATGCTTTCAATATTTCTTACAAGGATGCTCCATCTCATTATCTAAGAAAATGTCCAAATGCAATTTGTCCAGGACAAATCTGCTTCATGGCATCTGGGATTGCCCCTACATGCAGAGGGTTTGGGCTGAGGCTCTTGGATATATTGATAAAATTTGGAAAATCAAAGACCCAAATACTCCCCTAGCTTGTTTATTTCATAGAATTGTATCCACTCAAATAATACACTTAGCTCTTCTTGTAGTCAAAAAGCGCATACTTCGATATTGGCTAAAGGAAGAAGTACCTCAAGTGTCTGAAATGATAAATACTCTAAAAACTCTAGTGGTATATGGCAAATGAGACTTAGAGAGACAAAACGAAAAGTCAGCAATCAAATTATTCCACAAATGGAGATCCTTTATGGACATAAATGTTTCTTAATTTGGTTTCAATTTGGCACTTAATGACCAAGCCACTTTTTACAATTCGGTCCACTGTCGTTTTATGAAGTTATAGCTCTGGAACACTTTCATGTATCCCACTGATTCTGAGATTGTTTTTTCATGACATATTGTACTTCATGTTAGTGGTAAAATCTCTTCGAATTAACTTGCTTTTATTTATGAAAAAAACGGAAGCTTAGCAATTTTCAAACTTTTAATTTTTGTACACTTAAATCAGGGAGTTATGTCAAAATAGTTAATAAATAACATTTCCCACATGTCTACTTTACATCAGCACAATTTTGGAAACATATATATTTTTTGTTAGGATGTTATAAGGGTTAAAATCCTGCTGATACCACAATTCTGAGCCACTGCTTCCGTATGTGTCCATATTTTTGTACATACTGTTTGGTACTGTGTGCCCTCTAATATTCCTCCTATCATTGCACTCAAAGTATGATATCAACAAAATCCCCCACAGACCCTAAGATACCACCACAGTGAATTCCTCCATAGTACCCTCCACATGTACAGTATGATGACCCTACTGTACCCCACCCCACAACTCACCCAGAAAAGTATCATGACCCTTACATCATATGATCGCCCAACTGTGACCCTCACACAACCATACATACGGTATAATGCACTGCATGATCCTCAACATAGTATAATGCACCACATGGTCCTTACAGTATAATACACCCCATAGTCCTCTGTATAGTATAATGCACCCCAAGCTCCATCTAGGATAATGCATCCCATAGTCCTCTGTGTAGTATAATGCACCCTATACACTATACATTACAATGCACCCCATAGTCCTCTGTATAGTATAATGCACCGCAAGCTCTATATAGGATAATGCATCCCATAGTCCTCTGTGTAGTATAATGCACCCTATACTCTATACATTACAATGCACCCCATAGTCCTCTGTATAGTATAATGCATCCCATAGTCTATACAGCATAATGCACTCCATAGTCATCTATACAGTATAATGCACTCCATAGTCCATACAACATAATGTAATACATTGTCCATACAGCATAATGCACCCCATAGTTCTCTGTATAGTATAATGCACCCCATAGTCCATACAGTATAATGCACCCCACAGTCTATACAGCATAATACACCCCATATGTTATACAGTATAATGCACCCCATAGTCATCCACACAGTATAATGCACCCCATAGTCCATACAGTATAATGCACCTTATAGTCCATGCAGCATAATGCACCCCATAGTCCATACAGTATAGTGCACCCCATGGTCCTACATTTGGAATCATGCACCCCATAGTCCATACAGAATAATGCAACCTATAGTCCTAAAAGCAATGTCAGAATTCTTTTTTTATTTTTATAATTTCTCCTCGATTGGAATTGTTTTAAGTTTTCCTGTACACTATGCGGTGAAATGAATGGTGTCATTCGAAAGTGCAACTTGTCCTCCACAACACAAGCCCTCATATGGCTATGTGGACAGAAAAATAAAAAAGTTGTGAGTTTGGGAAAAATGGAGGAAGAACAAAGACGCAAAAATGAAAATTGACCTTGCCGCTAAGGGAGTTCAATAATGACTTTACAGGGAGCAAGAAAGCAGATGACAATTATTCTTTTACTCCATACACAATGGACGATCTAGTGAACATGTTACACATCACACTTCTCTCATCACGACTTTAGTGTCATCATTATTACATGCGGCTTACACTGCTGCCATTTCCCAATCATCAGTTAATAAATGGAATAACATGATAACTTCCTCAAATAACACTAATTGGAATACAGAGGAAAACTACAAATATAGATATAAAAGTAATACACTGTATCTCCTTATTCATTATTAGAATGCGCTTTCCCTTTAAATTTTGCGCCGCGTGCTTCAACCATCAACCAATAGCATCGCAGGATTTGAACTCAAAGAAAGAAAAAAAACGTCAGTTGGTGCCAGTCTGCGATAGCTCTATTAGAGAAAAGACCGGCTCCTTATTGATTCCCAGAAGCGACACTTTTTGGATTTGTACCCGGATCGTTACCTGCTGATCGGAAGACAACCGCCACCGGCCGCTCTACAGAGGTGAGAATCATTGTGTGATGAGTAAACTGCCGATTTATGTCATTCCAGATACTGACAGTTGGGATCTATACTGAAAGCAATCACATATAAAAAAGCAAATGACTTCACCATAAATCCCAAATCTAGATAACGGGGTGATTATGGATAAACGGGATAAAATTTGGTGACTTTGAATAAATGTTTAAAATGTGGATAATGATGTGTAAATATTAATCTGAAAAACACGGGGCCACATATTTCTCCTAGAAATTCCCAGATACAATATTTAGAAGTGCATGGCCATTATTAGCCTGTATATAATAGTTATATCACACATGTAGTGGAGATATGAAGACTATTGTACTGGATCATCAGTCACTATACAGGGAGGTAGCGGATATATGCAGAGGTTTATATGGCGGGTCACAGTGCAGTCAGTAGAATGTAGATATGTGTAGTCTTTTCTTATCATAGGACATGAAATCAATCAGAGTAGGCATCAATGACCGATTATATATTTTTGTTTGTTTTTTAAAGCACCACTGCAGCTGTTTTTTTACTGCACCGCGGGAGTGGTGCTTTTATGTAATTCTCCTGGCCCCTGTCTCATACTCACCTGTCGCCCCTTCATCCTTTTCCAGTGTTGGTCCTATCAGTCTCCGGTGAATTGTGACCGGCCATCAGCTCCAGTGATTCATGGAGCGGCGCAGACGTCACTTTTCAATACCTCTCTATGAGAGCCTCGTTCTGGCTCTCACAGACTTGTATTAAGCTCTTGTTACGTAACTTCTCACTTGAGGCCGGTCAGAAGCTACAGGCACAAGATGGCACCAAGTATAAGAATGTGGGCAGGGGGCTTACATTAAAAGTGCCACTCCAGCAGTACAAACAAAACAAAATGCTGGAGTGGTGCTTTAAGTAGAAAATAGGGTTTGTTTTGTTTATTAGCTACAGCGCCACTTCTGTCAATGCGTCATGTTGGGTATTACAACTCAGCACCAATCAAGTCACTAAAGCTGCAATACTACAACCTATGTAATGCAGGCTGTGGTAGTTTGGTTTTGGGTTACACATTAGGTTGGTAGTATTACCCCACTAGAGATCCTATAGACAGAGCCATTCTCTGCAAATTCAGGTTTTTCCTTTTTCTGTATGTTTCCAGGAAGAAGAGTAAAGATGGCCATGAGGAAGCGGAAGAGAGAACTGATCGCCCTGTATGAAGAGGAGTGGTAAGTAGATGAGGTTACATCACTGCAGTCATCACAATCCATACACTTATATCGGCAAATCATAGTGACCATTACACATCATCACTACACATATTTATACCATTTACAGCACAAAACTAATGTCAGATCCCCATGAGGAGAACACCCATCAGGATGTAAGTGAATTATGTGTAGCCATAGTACGACCATGTGCATGAGGCCTAATACTATATTATCTACCTCGTCTACCACAGTTCACTGTCTGCCACCCAGGAAGTGGCCAAGAGGAGGAAGACAGAAGATGACATCCCCCAGCCAGAAGAGCGGGCAGCTTTCGCCGCACTCCTTGGTAAGACTCATTGCACCTTCCAAGGTTTCCAGATATAAAGTATTAGATTATATGACATGTATTTTTATATTAATCTATTTTATGTGTATAATGGTAGAGAAACATGTAGGGAAGTGTTCTCCCTCAGCCTCCTATAATTATACCTAGTATGACGCAGCAGACAGGAGCGGTCACTATGTGGTGAGCAGTGTCGTGGCTTTGGTTTCACCTCAATAGTGATGGCATATCTTTAGGACAATTCTTCAGTATCTGATCAGTGGGTGTCGGGGGCCAAATCTCCACCAATCTGATATTGATGAGCTATCCTGAGGATAATCCATCATTAATGAAGAACTCTACAACCCCAATAATTTAACATTAATAGCATTAAAAAGGTTTTCATTACAAAGTTCATAGTGAAATAATTCTATTTTCTAATTTTTGTAGAAGAAGAATACATCAGACGTTTTCTAGCCAGGGACAGCTGTCTTAAGATTTCGGACAAGGTATTATTGTAGTGAAGGATAAGAAATCATCCAGATTTGAGAAGATCCATCATAGGGAAATAAAGGGCTTATTCTTATGTAATAGTGGCCAGATATTACCAAACATAGGAATATACAGCTATATATGTTCTGTATTATATATACCCTCTATCTCTGCTTCCCATCCCTCTAGTATCTCCTCGCCATGGTCGTCACTTACTTCAGGAGAGCAGGACTGCGATCTTCAGAATATGGAACCTTCTTCTTTCCAGCTCTGTGAGTCTCTTTTATTATTACACATTTATGTCTATAATTAACTTTATTTTATTGTAAAACCAAAATATCTTTTCTACCACTCATGTAAATACATGATAATTGTATTTGTTGTTATATTTCTGTATTTTCTTCTGAAGTGGATTCTAATTTATTTGTATTCATTTTTCTTCCATCCAGATTTTTAGCCAACCAGTTTGAAGAAGACGTGCCATATCAACGGAAGATCTACCGCTGGGCCCTCAGATGGACGTGGAGCATGAAGAAGAACCAACTTCTACAATTCCGCAATGTTCTTTTCACCAGGATGGGATTTCGTGCTTGGGTGGATCAAGCCACCTGTGATCTGGTTAGCAATATAAACAATCTAATATATAATTGCCTAGAATACTACTTCCTGCAATTTGTGCCAACTTCCGTGGCTTTGTCCGGAGCTAATGTCCGGAGATAATGTTCGGAGCTAATGTCCGGAGCTAATGTCCGGAGCTAATGTCCGGAGATTAATTGCCTAGAATACTACTTCCTGCAATTTGTGCCAACTTCCGTGGCTTTGTCCGGAGCTAATGTCCGGAGATAATGTCCGGAGCTAATGTCCGGAGCTAATGTCCGGAGATAAGTGACGTCACCAGTGTCCTACACCCAGGCAGAGCACAGGGGCCCCAGGCAGCATATGGGGCCCCAGGCAGAGCACAGTGGCCCCAGGCAGAGCACAGGGGCCCCAGGCAGCATATGGGGCCCCAGGCAGAGCACAGTGGTCCCAGGTAGAGCACAGGGGCCCCAGGCAGCCTATGGGGCCCGAGGCAGAGCACAGGGGCCCCAGGCAGCATATGGGGCCCCAGGCAGAGCACAGGGGCCCCAGGCAGCATATGGGGCCCCAGGCAGAGCACAGGGGCCCCAGGCAGAGCACAGGGGCCCCAGGCAGCATATGGGGCCCCAGGCAGAGCACAGTGGTCCCAGGCAGAGCACAGGGGCCCCAGGCAGCCTATGGGGCCCCAGGCAGAGCACAGGGGCCCCAGGCAGAACATGGGGCCCCAGGCAGAGCACAGGGGCCCCAGGCAGAGCACAGGGGCCCCAGGCAGCATATGGGGCCCCAGGCAGAGCACAGGGGCCCCAGGCAGCATATGGGGCCCCAGGCAGAGCACAGTGGTCCCAGGCAGAGCACAGGGGCCCCAGGCAGCTTATGGGGCCCCAGGCAGAGCACAGATGTAAAATTACTGTGAAAATACCTGATGGGCACACAAGTATGCGCCAGTATGGGTACTAAGAGCTTTTCCACATAATAATGAAATCTTTTAAAATGTCATAGAACATACCAATATACATAGTTATTGATACATATTATTTATTATTTACATTATTGTTCTTAAGCAAAGAACCGTTGTTGTGGCATTTGCCACAACATGCAAAGTTGTTGTCTGATGTCTTTCATCACTCCCCTCATAAGCATGTTCATGGATCCTGTGTAACTGTACCTTAAATAACAAGAATTGTCAAGAGCTGGTGAGTGCAGCCATTTTTTGTTCTTTCTTACTATTATTTATTAATTGTATTATTCTTACATTTGAATAAATAAAGTATATATGGATTCTAGACTCCCGATTCTTTAGAATCGGGCTGCCATCTAGTAATAACATAACACTGATCTGTAAATAGGTATCACAATATAAACAGAATGCATAAATAAATCCCTTAGACCTGATGGGGTGGTTGTACTTACTTTGAAAAGCCATGTAAAAATGGTCTTGTAATCCTTATGTTAGGTAGAGCATTTTATGAATGCAGCCATAGCTGGACTCATGAAATGCTTGTTTTAATGTCAAGGAAGAAAACTTTAATAAGTAATTAGGCTACGTTCACATTTGCGTTGTGCGCCGCAGCGTCAGCGCCGCAGCGCACAACGCAAACAAAAACGCGGCAAAACACACGCTAAAACGCTGCGTTTTGCGCCGCATGCGTCCTTTTTGGCCGAAAGTTGGACGCAGCAAAAATGCAACTTGCTGCGTCCTCTGCGGCCGGACGCGGGCGCCGCAGCGATGCATGCGGCGCAAAACGCAAGTGCGACGCATGTCCATGCGCCCCCATGTTAAATATAGGGGCGCATGACGCATGCGGCGCCGCTGCGGCGCCCGCCGCTAATGTGAATGTAGCCTTATACAGTCATTCTGCCATGGTTTTTCAGTCATCACATCAATATCATCAGGTCTAAAATATATGCAAATTGAATTATGATTAATGGTGATATATTCCCTTTAAACTTTGATTATAATCACTTATTTCATTCTAGATCATGGCACAAGACCCTGACCACTGGGCATGGAAGAGAGACAGGAATATCCATCACAGCTGGGCAATTCGTTGGTTCAGGAGGAATAGTGCCCTACCCTGCTCTCTCTGTAACATCGTTCCATGCAAGAAGGAGGAAGATACGAATATCTAATGCCTGGAAGAGGAGCTGCTGGACCCACAAGGAGATGAACATGGCTGGAAGAGGAACATAGCTGCTGGACCTGGAAGGAGAGGAACATGGCTGGAAGAGAAACATAGCTGCTGGTCCTGCAAGAAGAACAGCTAGAAGACGTGACGGATGAAGAACTGGAGACAGGAGAGAAGTATTCTTAAAGGGAACTTGTCACCCCCCAAGGCATTTTTTAACTAAAAGAGCCACCTTGTGCAGCACTAATGCTGCATTCTGTCAAGATGGCTCTTTTAGTTGGGGTTCCTTTCAACGCTGCAATATCCATTTTTATAATTTGTCCCTCAAACCTGTCTTTTCCCCCCAGACACAAACGCCTCCCAGCCATCACTCAATACTCCGTGCGCCAGGGGCCGCCTCCACTTCCTTCATTAACGTGCCTGGCGCCTGCGCTGTATGTTCCCATCATGTGATGGGAGTCGAAGGGCAGCGCAAAGTGCGCATGCCCGAAAAAAATCTTACAGCTCAGGCGCCGGGGACGTTAATGAGGGAACTATATGTATGAGGGACAAATTATAAAAACGGATATTGCAGCATTGAAAGGGACCCCAACTAAAAGAGCCACCTTGACAGAATGCAGCATTAGTGCTGCACAAGGTGGCTCTTTTAGTCAAAAACGCCTGGGGGGGTGACAGGTTCCCTTTAATAGTCACACACAGAACATGCACATCCCACTGTACACAGACAACATACATACATACACACACAGACACCCTTCTTGAAAAGTATAATGTTACAAGTTATATATATTAGATTCCTTGATAGGGCGTTGATCCAGGGAACTAGTCTGATTGCCGTATGTGGAGTCGGGAAGGAATTTTTTTCCCCAATGTGGAGCTTACTCTTTGCCACATGGGGTTTTTTTGCCTTCTCCTGGATCAACATGTTAGGGCATGTTAGGTTAGGCTATGGGTTGAACTAGATGGACTTATAGTCTTCCTTCAACCTTAATAATAACTATGTTACTATGTATTCTTAATAGTCACACACAGATCATGCACATCCCACTATACACAGACAACATACACACAGACACCCCATATGCTGTACACATAGACACACTGTATACTTTACACATCATTGTTATGTTTTCACAGTTGTTATATTTTATAGTGGTAACCTCCCTTAGTATGCCCGGAGGAAGGGCAGTACAGCAGCCATGGTTTCCCTACAGGTTTCCACCACTGGGGTTTTTTCCTGTCCTGAGTGTTGCTGTACGCTCTTTGTGAGTGATGGGAGGTAACCAGCACATATAAAGCATAATAATACATTTCACACTATTTAAACCTTCAATGATGTGTCTGAGTCTTTATTTTATACTGTCATGTGTGGAAAGGACCACCATCAGATCATTACTGCCCCTACTGTTTTATGGGAGCTGCTGTTTTCTGCTGTTTTCTTTGCGAAGATCTTCTATGTCTTTAAGAAAGTCTGATGCTTGTTCTGGTGCTGAAAATGTTTGTATTCTTCCTCCAGGTTTAAGATTCGCTGGGAATTGTAATGAGAAGCAGATTTTTTTCTTTACTAGATTAGTGCATATTCCACTAAAGGCGCGTCTTTTCTTTGTTACTTCCACCGAGAAGTCACTGAAAATTAACACTCTATGTCCATTTAGCACTGGGGTGGAGAGGATTTTCTGTACCTTTGTAAGATGTCCGCTTTGTCTGCATAGTTCAGATATTTCACAATACCAGGCCTGGGCTTATAAGCAGAAGAGGTGGTGGTGGTGAGCTACACTGTGAGCGTGTTTCACTTTCAATGGTGTATTAATGCCCAGAGCTTTTGGTAGGTCTAGTGTGCATATACTTGTAAGCTGGCTACGGGTAATAGATTCTGGTAAACCAATAATCCTAAGATTGATTCTCCGGAATCTATTCTCCAGATCATCAAATGCAGTAAGATCACATCTTTGATATGCATTTAATTACTTTATTTGCTGATATCAATTTATTCAGATAAAAATACAATTCTCTCTCAAAATTGCATCAGCCCGCCTGTGCAGTAGCATCTATCGAATCGCTGGTAGATTCTACTGCGCATCTTCATGGAGACATTTTTATTTTCTCTAGAAAACCGTCGGCGACTGCCTGCTGAATGTGAATTTTTTTTTTCAAAGCATATTATAGTCGTTGTGTAAAATAGGGGGTGACCTTACATACAGTTATATGAAAAAGTTTGGGCACCCCTATTAATCTTAAGCTTAATGTTTTATAAAAATTGGTTTTGTTGCAACAGCTATTTCAGTTTCATATATCTAATAACTGTTGGACACAGTAATGTTTCTGCCTTGAAATGCGTTTATTGTACTAAAAGAAAATGTGCAATCTGCATTCAAACAAAATTTGACAGGTGCATAAGTATGGGCACCCTTATCATTTTCTTGTTTTAAATACTCCTACCTACTTTTTACTGACTTACTAAAGCACTTTTTTTGGTTTTGTAACCTCATTGAGCTTTGAACTTCATAGCCAGGTGTATGCAATCATGAGAAAAGCTACTTAAAGTGGCCAGTTGCAAGTTGTTCTCCTGTTTGAATCTCCTCTGAAGAGTGGCATCATGGGCTCCTCAAAACACCTGTCAAATGATCTGAAAACAAAGATTACTCAACATAGTTGTTCAGGGGAAGGATACAAAAAGCTGTCTAAGAGATTTAACCTGTCAATTTCCACTGTGAGGAACATAGTAAAGAAATGGAAGAACACAGGTACAGTTCTTGTTAAGGCCAGAAGTGGCAGGCCAAGAAAAACATCAGAAAGGCAGAGAAGAAGAATGGTGAGATTAGTCAAGGACAATCCTCAGACCACCTCCAGAGAGCTGCAGCATCAACTAGATGCAGATGGTGTCACTGTGCATCGGTCAACTATACAACGCACTTTGCACAAGGAGAAGCTGTATGGGAGAGTGATGCGAAAGAAGCAGTTTCTGCAAGCACGCCACAAACAGAGTCGGCTGAGGTATGCAAAAGCACAATTGGAGAAGCCAATTTCTTTTTGGAAGAAGGTCCTGTGGACTGATGAAACCAAGATTGAGTTGTTTGGTCATACAAAAAGGCGTTATGCATGGCGGCAAAAAAACACAGCATTCCAAGAAAAACACTTGCTACCCACAGTGAAATTTGGTGGAGGTTCCATCATGCTTTGGGGCTGTGTGGCCAATGCCGGCACCAGGAATCTTGTTAAAGTTGAGGGATGCATGGATTCCTCTCAGTATCAGCAGATTCTTGACAATAATGTTCATGAATCAGTGACAAAGTTGAAGTTGCGCAGGGGATGGATCTTTCAACAAGACAATGATCCAAAATACCGCTCCAAATCTACTCAGGCATTCATGCAGAGAACAATTACACTGTTCTGGAATGGCCATCCCAGTCCCCAGACATGAATATCATTGAACATCTGTCGGATCATTTGAAGAGGGCTGTCCATGCTCGGCGTCCATCAAACTTAACTGAACTGGAATTGTTTTGTAAAGAGGAATGGTCAAAAATACCTTCATCCAGGATCCAGGAACTCATTAAAAGCTACAGGAAGCGACTAGAGGCTGTTATTTTTGCAAAAGGAGGATCTACTAAATATTAATGTCAATTTTCTGGTGAGGTGCCCATACTTATGCACCTGTCAAATTTCTTTGAATGCAGATTGCACATTTTCTGTTAGTACAATAAACCTCATTTCAAGGCAGAAACATTACTGTGTCCAACAGTTATTAGATATATGAAACTGAAATAGCTGTTGCAACAAAACCAATTTTTATAAAACATTAAGCTTAAGATTAATAGGGGTGCCCAAACTTTTTCATATAACTGTAAGCCATCAGTATGAATAGCTAAGAAGAGCACCACATAAAGACCTCCACCACAGACCGCCCTGGAGCATGAGAATCTCATTAACTGAAAACTGAAAATAAAGATTAAACAACAACCACAAGACGGATT
This sequence comes from Ranitomeya variabilis, assembly GCF_051348905.1. Lineage (NCBI taxonomy): Eukaryota > Metazoa > Chordata > Amphibia > Anura > Dendrobatidae > Ranitomeya > Ranitomeya variabilis. The sequence continues at coordinate 523,270,136 of NC_135234.1, read as the reverse complement.
TCATCATCCTAGTTATCATTTGGATCAATAGTATCACGCCAATCTGACACTGTCTGTAGGCTCCTCAGCACAATCCTGCTGACAGGTTCCCTTTAAACATTTCTTGAAATATCCAAGACTATTTCTAAATATATTTTTATTTATTTTTCTTTAAGGGAATGTGTGATTATTTTAAATGACCAATAATACCACATAGAAGGGAGAAATACCATCACACCAGGCAGGACCACATATTACCACCGCATAGTGACCAAATAATTCCACATACAGGGACAAATACCATCACATCATGACCATACCAAATATTACCACCAAATAATAACCGAATACTACAATACTGATCATTAATAAAAAAAATTACTGATATTACTGTAAGTGCCATTATACACAGGAGATCTGTATATAGTGTCAGTGTACAGATAATACAGTGATCACTAGTGACATTATGCACAGGAGCTGTGTATATAGTGTCAGTGGGCAGGTAATACAGTGATCACTAGTGACATTATGCACAGTAGCTCTGTATATAGTGTCAGTGTACAGGTTATACGATGATCACCGATGACATTATATACAGGTGCTCTGTACATAGTATACAGTGTATAGTGTAAGTGTACAGGTAGTACACTGACTCAACGGTGATGTCTCTAGTTGAAGTCCTTCATCTTCGCTTTTCTACTTCATTCTGCATAGACCATCATCACTTCTTCCAGCCAGGACTTATCTTTGCAGAAAGTAACAGACAGTTATCTAGAGCACCGCTTCCAGAGCACACTCCCCATCTTCAACACCTCACAGTTGAATACGGAAGTGCACCCACCATTAATATAATATTAGTTATTATGCAACCCACCATTCCAAATATAAATTGTAATCCACCAATGTACCTCCACTAAATATAAATAGCCACTTTCCCCATCCAATAAATATAGAAATTAATTAGCAACTGATCTCTTTCCCCAATTCAATGCCAGTCACACGCCTGCATCCTCAATTCATCATTATTTGCATTTCCGCATCTAAATATATCATGATTCATGGTCCCCCCTTTCCACACCCTCAATTCATCATCATTTGCACCCCTTCAAGCCCATTAACTTAATTTTATTTTAAAAATAAAGTTTTTCATGCTTACCTCACATACGATTCCCTGTAGGCGCAGCTTCAATTTTGGTGTCATGGAGAGTAGCGTGTACATGCCGGCACTTATGTGAAGACATCATCAGCACGTAACAGAAGAGGCGGAGTGACTGCTTTGGAGCTACATTGCTGTTCCGTGCAGCCCAGGGAGCTTACCCGTGCTGAGGTGTGCGGAGCACGCGCACACATTACTTTATTATACCCAGGGACATAGGGAGCAAAAGCACCGGGTCTGCCCCCTTCCTCTTTATATATATATATATATAGTACAGACCTAAAGTTTGGACACACCTTCTCATTTAAAGATTTTTCTGTATTTTCATGACTATGAAAATTGTACATTCACACTGAAGGCAACAAAACTATGAAATAACACATGTGGAATTATATTCTTAACAAAAAAGTGTGAAACAACTGAAATTATGTCTTATATTCTAGGTTCTTCAAAGTAGCCACCTTTTGCTTTGATGACTGCTTTGCACACTCTTGGCATTCTCTTGATGAGCTTCAAGAGGTAGTCACCGGGAATGGTTTTCAATTCACAGGTGTGCCCTGTCAGGTTTAATATGTGGGATTTCTTGCCTTATAAATGGGGTTGGGACTATCAGCTGTGTTGTGCAGAAGTCTGGTGGATACACAGCTGATAGTCCTTCTGAATGGACTGTTAGAATTTGTATTATGGCAAGAAAAAAGCAGCTAAGTAAAGAAAAACAAGTGGCCATCATTACTTTAAGAAATGAAGGTCAGTCAGTCCGAAAAATTGGGCAAACTGAAGGTGTCCTCAAGTGCAGTGGCAAAAACCATCAAGCACTACAAAGAAACTGGCTCACATGAGGAGCGCCCCAGGAAAGGAAGACCAAGAGTCACCTCTGCTTCTGAGGAAAAGCTTATCCGAGTCACCAGCCTCAGATATCGCAGGGTAACAGCAGCTCTGATTAGAGACCAGGTTAGTGCCACACAGAGTTCTAGCATCAGACACATCTCTACAACAACTGTTAAGAGACTTTGTGCAGCAGGCCTTCATGGTAAAATAGCTGCTAGGAAACCACTGCTAATGACAGGCAACAAGCAGAAAAGATTTGTTTGGGCTGAAGAACACAAGGAATGGACATTAGACCAGTGGAAATCTGTGCTTTTGTCTGATGAATCCAAATTTGAGATCTCTGTTTCCAACCACCGTGTCTTTGTGCGACGCAGAAAAAGTGAACGGATGGACTCTACATGCCTGGTTCCCACCATGAAGCATGGAGGAAGAGGTGTGATGGTGTGGGGGTGTTTGCTGGTGACACTGTTGGGGATTTATTCAAAATTGAAGGCATACTGAACCAGCATGGCTACCACAGCATCTTGCAGAGGCATGTTATTCCATCCGGTTTGCGTTTAGTTGGACCATCATTTATTTTTCAACAGGACAATGACCCCAAACACACCTCCAGGCTGTGTAAGGGCTATTTGACCAAGAAAGAGAGTGATGGGGTGCTATGCCAGATGACCTAGCCTCCACAGTCACCAGACCTGAACCCAATCGAGATGGTTTGGGGTTTGCTGGACCACAGAGTGAAGGCAAAAGGGCCAACAAGTGCTAAGCATCTCTGGGAACTCCTTCAAGATTGTTGGTAGACCATTCCCAGTGACTACCTCTTGAAGCTCATCAAGAGAATGCCAAGAGTGTGCAAAGCAGTCGTCAAAGCAAAAGGTGGCTACTTTGAAGAACCTAGAATATAAGACATAATTTCAGTTGTTTCAGACTGTTTTGTTAAGTATATAATTCCACATGTGTTAATTCATAGTTTTGATGCCTTCAGTGTGAATGTACAATTTTCATAGTCATGAAAATACAGAAAAATCTTTAAATGAGAAAGTGTGTCCAAACTTTTGGTCTGTACTGTATATATTTATCAAAAAGTAGGGAAGTAGACAGACTTCCCATAGGTGTGTGAAAAAAAGTAAAGTCAACACTACAAATTTTGACTCTGTCTATAGTGAAATTCTCTAATTTGGAGAAAGTTGTCTGTTTTTTCTTTGTTTGGTTGTGATGTTTGTAATTTTCACACCCTATGATTGTTATATTAACTTGACTACGGTATTGTAAAGCTAATTACTTGGAATGTCAAAGGCTACAGTCACCCTATAAGAGAATGATGGTGGGAAGACATTTGAAAACACTCAAAGTAGATATAGCATTACTGCAGTATAAGTATTGGCACCCATGCTAGAAAACACAAATCTTAAAGACGCCTGGGGCATCATATACCACCTGGGCAGGGAATATACACATTTTTCCCCTGTCCATAATAATTGGTCTAGTATTGATTATTTTTTGAAAACACAAAAATGCACAGTAAAACCAAAAACACTCTGTTGCCAAAAAATCACAGTGAACAGCAAGTGCTAGTAAAAAGATGGAAAAAACAGGGTATTTGGTTGATACGTTTTTTTGCAAAAAAAATGTATACTAAGCCGCTCTACCAAACGTCAAGGTATACCCGTATCGGAGCAGTCCTAACTGATGTATGCAATACCTATCTGATGTATTTAAAAACCTGGTCATCTGTACAATACCTGTATGAGCAGGGTTCAGAGAGGAAATGTCCAACGTGGACACGCTGGATAGAACAGCTCTTGTGCGCACGGCTCAAAAAAGAGGGGTGGAGGCCTCCCCAGTCTTGTGGACACAAGAAATCAATTATGTAAAACATGAACACATGAGCCGTACGCAGAGTGTAGCATGTAGAAACATGTTCCCACCACCAAGAAACTTGAAAACACAAAAAAGCACAGTAAAACCAAAAACACTGTTGATTATTTTTTGGCTGCAGAAGATATTTTAAACAAAATCAGCCATGTCACTATTAAAGATCTAGTTATAGTGCTTTGCAAAAGTATTCTACTCCCTGGAACTTTTCAACCTTTTCCCACATATCATGCTTCAAACATAAAGATACTAAATGTAATTTTTGGTGAAGAATCAACAACAAGTGGAACACAATTGTGAAGTTGAACGAAATTTATTGGTTATTTTAAATTTTTGTGGAAATTCAAAAACTGAAAAGTGGGGCGTGCAATATTATTCGGCCCCTTTAACTTAATACTTTGTTGCGCCACCTTTTGCTACGATTACAGCTGCAAGTCGCTTGTGGTATGTCTCTATCAGTTTTGCTCATCGAGAGACTGAAATTCTTGCCCATTCTTCCTTGGCAAACAGCTCAAGCTCAGTGAGGTTTGATGGAGATCGTTTGTGAACAGCAGATTTCTGCTCTTTCCACAGATTCTCAATTGGATTGAGGTCTGGACTTTGACTTGGCCATTCTAACATCTGGATACGTTTATTTGTGAATCATTCCACTGTAGATTTTGCTTTATGTTTGGGATCATTGTCTTGTTGGAAGACAAATCTCCGTCCCAGTCTCAGGTCTTTTGCAGATGCAGCGCCCCAGAGTCCTGGTCGTTGCAGTAATGTCGCTCTGCCACCAAGGGGAGTGATGTTACGTCTGATTGCACTAAAGGAGTTCACCTGACCAGGTATCATGCACACACTACACTTCACACTCCGGCCACCAGGGGGAGTGGTTCTATCTAGTAGGCCACTCCTCACGCTCTGGTAAAACTGGGGGTTGGACAGGAAGTTAGGGAGAAAGATGCCCGAGAGAGTTCGGGAGAGGACCTGTCAGGGGTGGGATCCTGACAGCGGTCTAGCGAAAAGGACAGATTGTTACGGAGCCGTGCTTGAGTGATATAGCGGCAGGCTTCTTAGAAAGGACACGAAGCGAGGTTTATTGTGGAGAAGTGAGAAGCGAGATCACAGTACAAAGGAGAATAGAACCAGTAGGAGTCGTGCCTTAAGATCGTGGCAACATCCTACTGAGGCGCATAGCCAGTGGCCGGGGCATCGAGGAAGTAACAGACTCTACGCATTACTTCAAACTACGGCAGGACGATTAACTTCAGGTTGGTTGTCTCACCCTTTTACACCTAACGAAGATACGGAGGCAACTGTGGGAGAGGGGCATCTCTAGGGTCCCAGAATAACTCCAGGCCTACCCCGTCATACGGGTGCGTCCTAGCCATATCATCTGGGGGACGGAGAAAGAACATCAGAAACAGACACAACAGTTGTGAGGACTATCCCGTGGTGCTCATCAGGGAGGTACTACAACACACAGGCGCTAGAAGGTAGGCACTGATTTCCACCTGCACCACCATCACACCTTTTATTGGACTCCCCTTAGCAGGGTCACGGACTGGGTCTAGCCACCGTGACAACCCCAGGACCGAGACAGAGAGGACCGGTATTGGGTACCCCGCGGCCCTGCCTCTGGGGGCGCTCCAACTTGGCATCACAAAACTACACAAGAAAAAGAGACAGCATCATAGAAATGGGATCACCACATATACAATTCAAAAAGTAACAACAAATTTTATTTAGACCACACCACACAAACAACTGTTATAAAAACAATTAAAAACTCCCACAAACAATGGGAGATGAGGGTCCAGATAATACAAAGTGCAATACTAAGAAAGTATTGGAGAGTCTTGTAGCAACCAATAATGCCGGCAATGGTATGTAAACATACAGTGGGAGAAATAATGAAAAATAATGAGAAACCCTATGTGCATGCTGTGCCACCTATCAGTAGCAAATTGGCCTCATAATCAGTTAGTCAGGTATACCAGACTATCAAACCTAGGAGGCAAAATCTCCATGCAAACTTAAAGGGAAATTCAAAGTATCCAAAGGGATCTGGCTAGCAGCGGCTATAAAGTAGAGAAAAAAAGCCGCCCAAAATCTACTCCCAAACCACCTGCCCACAGAAAAAGCAGATAACCGGCTGGATAAATGCCAGGACTCTACCAATGCATGACCCACGCGTATCGACGCTAGAGGCGTCTTCCTCAAGGTCCATAGTTAACTGGTGGCATGGGCCTACTTTAAATAGTACTCAGAGTAATCAATAATACTAACCAGGTGAACAGCATAATGGCGGCAGAGGCTAAAAGAAGGTCCATGATGGCGTGTATACAAGCCCAGTGCGCAGATGCCAAAAATCCCCAATGTAATGGACTGCACTAGCGTCAGTCTATGGCTACAGTTGCCAAGGCGACCCACAAAACAGGAAGAGCCCCAAGCCGATGTGTAACAGCGGCGTGGTTATGGATCACACACGCAGGCGCCAAAATAACCAGGTACTAACCTGCGCAAGCGCAAGCCTGCCATGATGGTTACCAAGGCAACCCGCATGTGGAAAGCGTGCGTTGTAACCAAACTGTGCGGGTGCCCTGATCCAATGGAAAAAGGCAATGAGTCCTGCGCACCTGTTAAACACAGTAATACCTGTGTATGTTAAAAAAGACCCGTAGGAACGGTCTGCACAGTGTGCAGGCGCCAAGCTCCCAACAAACCAGTTTGCGCAAGCGTCAGCCTGCGAATTCGGTTGCTGTGACAACCGGTATAAATGAAAAAACTCGAGTGCACCCCCTCCATGCCAGGTTACAACCGTAACCAGACTCAGGAGGGGGGCACCCAAGGATTGCAGACCAAAGTAATTGCTAGTCTACTAGTACAGCTAGCATCAGTATCCTTGGAACCCCTGGTGGCCACATATATGGTAAGCAAAAACATTATAAGGTGTAAATAATGATGACCACCCCCATACCTTATGCGCATGCGCAGTATGAAAAAAATAGCGAAAGACAGTGCTCATGAGGGGCAAGCATGCAAAAATATAAAGCCAATAAAATAAAGGTGAGTATAATGCGGCAAAGTATCATATGGGACAAGGAGATAGTAAGACATTCCCCAAGGATTATATGGGTAGAAAGTGGTTTAATTTGATTGTAACAATCTAAAGATGGAAACACACTCATATCGTTTAAAGTGTGACAAGTAATAACCATAAACGATCATAGCTTGGCCTAAGTATCTTGGCCTCCCACAATATGGCCTCACTTAGGTAATTTAAACGCAAAGACTCCCATATTTTCTATGTCATCCATGAGCCTAACAAGAAATGTATCAAAGATACAATAGGGCAAGTAATAGGAGGCACAGCCTAAAATTTGTTGTTACTTTTGAATTGTATATGTGGTGATCTCATTTCTATGATGCTGTCTCTTTTTCTTGTGTAGTTTTGGGTTACATTTACATGCATCAGGTGATCCCCTATGAGCAATAGTATAGGATGGTGCCCGCTCAATCTATGTTGTTCCAACTTGGCATCACGAACAGGATCTACTTAAGCCTGAAGAATCAGGTCATGTGTGCCTTGGAGCTGTGTCTGAATTGTGCTTGAACCGTGATTTATTGCAAAGAATGTGTATAGTCACTTGCCGCCAAAAGTGCCCGCCAAAATCCGCCATAGCTTCGTGGGCGGAGTCGACCGAAAAGAGCGCGGAGAGAGGAGACGCGGTGAAGTGCCGACTCTGGAAGAGGAAACCCGACTTCCACCAAGTTAGCAGAGGGGAGGAGCGGCCATGTCTGATTCGGGAGAGGCGGAGGTGGCGGCCGCAGCCACAGGATCACCTCCAGGCCCCGCAGTAGATGCAGCTGTGGACCTTGTATCACCGCCGGATGCCGCAGAGCTTGCCGCCCCCATCAGTCCGCCGGATGCCGCCGCGGCTATGGCAGCCATCATGCCCTTCTCCATGCCGTACCTACCTGGAGCAGCCTGGCTCCCGCGATACTCTGGAGAATCCCATACATTAACTGACTTTAAAGGAGGGATTTGTAGCCTGCTCGAGTTTTATCCCTTGACGGAGCCTCAGAAAGTCCATATGATAACCGGCCAACTCTTTGGAGCGGCTCTGAGAGAAGTGAAGTCCTGGCCCGCCGCGGATAAGAGAACTGCACAGCAGGTCTTTGCAAAGCTCAAAGTCACCTTTGACACCTGCACCGCTACGGAAATTAAATTGACGCTCTATGGGTGCAAGCAGAGGCCGCAGGATAGCTTATGGGACTATGCCCTTAATCTCCAGGAGGCACTGCGGGCCATCAAGCAGAGTGACCCAAACAGCATTCAAGATGAAGATAAACTCCTGAAAGAGCGGTTCATCGAGTGGCTCCTGTGCGGTCACCAAAGGGCCCAGCTACACTTCCTGGCCATGCAGAATCCAGACCTGACTTTTGCGCAATTCAAAGATAAAGCCATCCAGGCGCTGCCGGAGCAACAGCCCAGCCGTGCCGTACTTCCCAGGCATCAAGCCCTCACGTACCACCAGGAGGTGGCGCCAGAAGCAACCGTCTCCGCTGAGGCCGATGCCCAGACCCTGGAAGATGATTCCCCTGCAGGACTGCGCCTCCAGATGCAGGAGCTGACCAGGAGCGTTGCTGCCCTAGCCCAGACCGTCCAATCCCTGCAGGAGGCCCCCAAGGAGAAGATCCAGCTGGCTTCCGGACCGGAGGATGTCCCCTGGGAGCGACAGAGGAGGGTTCCGTCGACCAGAGGTAGAGACGACGATCGTTTTCATCGGGACGGAAGACCAATCTGCCGCCGCTGCCAGGTGGGCCATCTTGCAAGGTATTGTCATTTAAACGAGCAACCCCTGGGGCAGAGGGCCAACCCCCAGGAGTAGGACGGTCAGGCCCGCAAAATTGGAGGGCCAAATACATCGGAGGGCGGCCAGTTCTCCCCATTGTGATCAACGGTATCCCCATGAACGCTTTGCTGGATACCGGTTCCCAGGTGACGACTATGCCTTACATCCTTTATAGACGTTATTGGGAAGACACCAACATTACTCGTGGCCCCGATGATGATTTCACCATCATAACCAGTAATGGTCAGCCATTGCCACAAGTAGGGTATAAAGAGGTCACCATAAAAGTGGGGCGGGTAGAATTGGAGGCCCAAGGGATTGTAATTGTTGATATTGACCGCCGTGAATGTAATCCCATGATGACCAATTGGTACTAATGTCATAGAAAATTGTCTTGCAGAAGTTATGGTCTTGTTACAGCAGGTAGCAGAAACAGCTGGCTACAGTGAACAAAGCGCCCTGCAAAAAGAAATCAGGGCTCTGATGCAGAGACAGCAGGTGGAGCTGACTGGTGGTGAAATTGGTCGTGTCACAGGGAGTGATTCAAACCCCATTGCGATACCCCCCAGGAGTGAAATGTTAATATGGTGTCGGGCAGCCATAGGCCTCAGGGGTAAAGACTATCAGGCCCTGGTAGAACCCGTATATTCAGATAATAGGCCTACCCTCCTGACAGCCAGAGGGGTGGTTGACGTCCGCAAGGGGAGGGTGCCAGTACGTGTCCTTAACTGTGGGGAGGAGGAAGTCCATCTAACCAAATATGCCACACTTGCCAAACTGTTTACTGTTAATAATAGTGTGATACAGGCACCCGGACCCTTGGTCCCATCCAATCCGGCGGAGAACAACGGTTCTGCAGGGCAACTGAAAGATTGGAGTTGGGAACTGCACGTGGGCACTGACTCTACCCCACCTCACCAGAAACAGGGGGCCTACAGGGTGGTTCATGAGTATGAGTGGGTATTTAGCAAAGACCCCCTAGATTTTGGGCAGGTAAAAGGGATTCAACATCATATCCCCACAGGAGAGCATCGACCCATAAAAGAGAGATACCGTCCTGTACCCCCAGCTCATTATCAGTGTGCCAAAGACATGTTGCGAGAGATGAAGGAGGCTGGGGTAGTGAGAGATAGTTGTAGCCCCTGGGCAGCTCCATTAGTCCTCGTTAGGAAGAAAGATGGCACAATGAGGATGTGTGTTGATTATAGGCAGCTAAATCGCATTACACATAAGGACGCATACCCACTGCCCAGGATAGAGGAGTCCCTGGCTGCTTTAAAATCTGCTAACTACTTCTCTACCCTGGATCTCACCAGTGGGTACTGGCAGGTTCCCATGGCAGAGGCGGACAAGGAGAAGACGGCCTTCACGACGCCGATGGGTCTCTGCGAATTCAACTACATGCCCTTCGGATTGTGCAATGCCCCGGGAAAGTTCCAGAGGATGATGGAGTGCTGTCTGGGACACAAGAACTTTGAAACCGTGCTGCTATACCTGGACGATGTCATTGTTTTCTCCAAGACCTATGAAGACCATCTGAAGCACCTGGCCGAGGTGTTTGAAGCCCTGTCCAACTTTGGCTTAAAGGTGAAACCGTCCAAATGCCATCTGCTAAAACCCAAAGTGCAATACCTGGGCCATGTGGTGAGTGCTGAAGGAGTGGCCCCAGACCCCGACAAGGTTACGGTGATCAAAGACTGGCCGAAGCCCAACAACCTCCATGAAGTCTGGCAGTTCCTCGGGTTGGTAGGCTACTACAGGAGATTTATCAAGGATTTCACCAAGAAAGCCGCGCCCTTACAAGACCTGTTGGTGGGCCAGTCCAAGAAGACCAAGTGTAAGAATACTCCATTTGACTGGAACGATGGACTGGAGGGATCCTTCTCTTGTTTAAAGTCAGCGCTGACGGGAGAAGAGGTACTGGCCTACCCCGAATATGACCAACCATTTGTATTGTATACGGACGCCAGCAACGTGGGGTTGGGAGCCGTGCTGTCCCAGGTCCAGAAAGGCAAGGAAAGAGTAATCGCTTATGCCAGTAGGAAGCTTCGCCCCAGTGAAAGGAACCCTGACAATTACAGTTCCTTTAAGCTGGAGTTCCTTGCCGTTGTCTGGGCCGTGACAGAGAGGTTCAAACACTACTTGGCCTCAGCAAAATTCACCGTCTTCACGGATAATAATCCGCTAACGCATTTGGACACAGCAAAACTCGGTGCCTTCGAGCAGCGATGGATGGCACAGTTGTCCAATTACGACTTCATCATCAAGTACCGGGCAGGGCACAAGAATGCGAATGCCAATGCATTGTCCCGAATGCCCCACTTGCCCGAAACGGAGGAAGATCCAGAAGCATTTGAAGAGGTAGAGCTGCCCGCTTTCCACCGCCCCAAGGCCACCCAGTGCTCCCATCAGGTGAAGAACAGGCGCCAGAATAAGTGGGGCGCCCTGTTGAATCCCCTGCCCCATCATGGGTGGGCAGAGAACCAGGATGGTGACCCTGCGGTCCGTCGGGTGAAAGAGCTCCTGACACAGGCAGGTTTGCTGTTATGACCCCAATGGCAGAGTGTCTCAGAAGTAATTACCAAGTCTGCAAACACAAAAAACCAGCTCATAGGACAGTGGTAACTGGGCTGACCGTATATCTAATCCTAGCACCACAAATAGCAGCAGCCGGGGAACGTGCCTATGTTGGTTCTAGACGTCTCGCGCCAGCCGGAGAACTAACTAACCCTAGAAGGGAAAAGATAGACCTTTCTTGCCTCCAGAGAAAAGACCCCAAAAGTTGGATACAAGCCCCCAACAAATAATAACGGTGAGGTCAGAAGAAAAGACAAACGTAAGAATGAACTAGATATTTAGCAAAGAGAGGCCCACTGACTAATAGCAGAATATAGTAAGATGACTTATACGGTCAGCAAAAACCCTATCAAAATTTCCACGCTGGATATTCAAGAACCCCCGAACCGTCTAACGGCCCGGGGGGAGAATACCAGCCCCCTAGAGCTTCCAGCAAAATCAGGAATCACATTTAGTACAAGCTGGACAAAAAATAAAGCAATGCAAATAACCAAAAAACAAGGAAGCAGGACTTAGCTTAATTTTGCAAGAACCAGGACCAGCAGACAGGAGCAAACAGAAAGGAACTGATTACAACGATGCCAGGCACCAGACTGAGAATTCAGGAAGTTTATATAGCAACACCCCTGGACTAACGACCCAGGTGGGTGCCAAACTAGGGAAAGACAATCCCAGAGTCATATCACTAGTGACCACAAGAGGGAGCCAAAAAAGTCTAATTCACAACAGTACCCCCCCTTTAAGGAGGGGTCACCGAACCCTCACCAAGACCACCAGGGCGATCAGGATGAGCAGCGTGAAAGGCACGAACTAAATCGGCCGCATGCACGTCAGAGGCAACCACCCAGGAATTATCCTCCTGACCATAGCCCTTCCACTTGACCAGATACTGAAGCCTCTGCCTGGAGAGACGAGAATCCAAGATCTTCTCCACCACGTACTCCAACTCGCCCTCAACCAACACCGGAGCAGGAGGCTCAACAGAAGGAACCACAGGTACAACGTACCGCCGCAACAAAGACCTATGGAACACGTTGTGAATGGCAAACGACACAGGAAGATCCAAGCGAAAGGACACGGGATTAAGGATTTCCAATATCTTGTAAGGACCGATGAAGCGAGGCTTAAATTTAGGAGAGGAGACCTTCATAGGAACAAATCGAGAAGACAGCCATACCAAATCCCCAACACGAAGTCGGGGACCCACACCGCGGCGGCGGTTGGCAAAACGCTGAGCCTTCTCCTGTGACAACTTTAAGTTGTCCACCACATGATTCCAAATCTGCTGCAACCTATCCACCACAGAATCTACCCCAGGACAGTCAGAAGGCTCCACATGTCCCGAGGAAAAACGAGGATGGAAACCAGAGTTGCAGAAAAATGGCGAAACCAAAGTAGCGGAACTAGCCCGATTATTAAGGGCAAACTCAGCCAACGGCAAGAAGGTCACCCAATCATCCTGATCTGCAGAAACAAAACACCTCAAATAAGCCTCCAGAGTCTGATTAGTTCGCTCCGTTTGTCCATTAGTCTGAGGATGAAAGGCAGACGAAAATGACAAATCAATGCCCATCTTAGCACAAAAGGATCGCCAGAACCTGGAAACAAACTGGGATCCTCTGTCAGACACGATATTCTCAGGAATGCCGTGTAAACGAACCACATTCTGAAAGAACAAAGGAACCAGATCGGAAGAGGAAGGCAGCTTAGGCAAAGATACCAAATGGACCATCTTGGAAAAGCGATCACATACCACCCAGATGACAGACATGCCCTGAGACACCGGAAGATCTGAAATGAAATCCATGGAAATGTGTGTCCAAGGCCTCTTCGGGACAGGCAAGGGCAAGAGCAACCCGCTGGCACGAGAACAGCAAGGCTTAGCTCGAGCACAAGTCCCACAGGACTGCACAAATGACCGCACATCCCGTGACAAGGAAGGCCACCAAAAGGACCTAGCCACCAAATCTCTGGTGCCAAAAATTCCCGGATGCCCTGCCAACACCGAGGAATGAACCTCGGAAATGACTCTGCTGGTCCACTTATCAGGAACAAACAGTCTGTCAGGTGGACAAGAGTCAGGTCTACCAGCCTGAAATCTCTGCAACACACGTCGCAAATCCGGAGAAATGGCTGACAAGATTACTCCCTCTTTAAGAATACCAACAGGTTCTGCGACTCCAGGAGAGTCAGGCACAAAGCTCCTTGAAAGAGCATCAGCCTTCACATTCTTTGAACCTGGTAAATACGAGACCACAAAGTCAAAACGGGAGAAAAACAATGACCAACTGGCCTGTCTAGGATTCAGGCGTTTAGCAGACTCGAGATACATCAGATTTTTGTGATCAGTCAAGACCACCACACGATGCTTAGCACCCTCGAGCCAATGACGCCACTCCTCAAATGCCCACTTCATGGCCAACAACTCCCGATTGCCAACATCATAATTCCGCTCAGCGGGCGAAAACTTCCTAGAGAAAAAAGCACATGGTCTCATTACAGAGCAACCAGGGCCTCTCTGCGACAAAACGGCCCCTGCCCCAATCTCAGAAGCATCCACTTCAACCTGAAAGGGAAGTGAGACATCAGGCTGGCACAAAACAGGCGCCGAAGTAAACCGGCGCTTCAACTCTTGGAAAGCTTCCATGGCTGCAGGAGCCCAGTTAGCAACATCAGAACCTTTCTTGGTCATATCCGTCAAAGGTTTAACAACGCTAGAAAAATTAGCGATAAAACGACGGTAGAAGTTAGCAAAACCCAAGAACTTCTGAAGACTCTTAACTGACGTGGGTTGAGTCCAATCATGAATAGCTCGGACCTTGACTGGGTCCATCTCCACCGCAGAAGGGGAAAAAATAAAACCCAAAAAGGGAACCTTCTGTACTCCAAAGAGACACTTTGAGCCCTTAACAAACAAAGCATTCTCACGCACAACCTGAAACACCATCCTGACCTGCTCTACATGCGAGTCCCAATCATCAGAAAAAAAAAGAATATCATCCAGATAAACAATCATAAATTTATCCAGATACTTCCAGAAAATATCATGCATAAAGGACTGAAACACTGAAGGAGCATTAGAGAGCCCAAAAGGCATCACCAAGTACTCAAAATGACCTTCGGGCGTATTAAATGCAGTTTTCCATTCATCTCCTTGCTTAATGCGCACAAGGTTGTACGCACCACGAAGATCTATCTTGGTGAACCACTTGGCACCTTTAATCCGGGCAAACAAGTCCGACAACAGAGGTAAAGGATACTGAAATTTAACAGTGGTTTTATTCAGAAGCCGATAGTCAATACAAGGTCTCAAAGATCCGTCCTTCTTGGCCACAAAAAAGAATCCCGCACCAAGAGGGGAAGAGGATGGACGGATATGCCCCTTCTCCAGAGATTCCTTGATATACGAATGCATTGCGGTATGCTCAGGTACAGACAGATTAAATAATCTTCCCTTAGGAAATTTACTACCTGGAATCAAATCTATAGCGCAGTCACAGTCCCTATGAGGAGGAAGAGCACTGGACCTGGACTCGCTGAATACATCCTGATAATCAGACAAATACTCAGGAACTTCCGAAGGAGTAGAGGAAGCAATAGACACCGGGGGGGAATCACCATGAATTCCCTGACAGCCCCAACTTGACACAGACATTGCCTTCCAATCCAAGACTGGATTATGGGTCTGTAACCATGGCAGACCCAAAACGACCAAATCATGCATCTTATGCAGCACAAGAAAACGAGTCACCTCCCGATGTTCAGGAGTCATGCACATGGTTACCTGTGTCCAAAACTGCGGTTTATTTTCCGCCAATGGCGTAGCATCAATACCTCTAAGAGGGATAGGATTTACCAACGGCTCAAGAACAAAACCACAGCGCTTGGCAAATGACAGATCCATAAGACTCAGGGCAGCACCTGAATCCACAAACGCCATAACAGGGTAGGAGGACAATGAGCAAATTAAAGTCACAGACAAAATAAATTTAGGTTGCAAATTACCAATGGCGACAGGACTAACAACCCTTGTTAGGCGTTTAGAGCATGCTGATATAACATGTGTAGAATCACCACAGTAAAAACAACCCATTCTGACGTCTATGATTTTTCCGTTCATTTCTAGTCTGAATTCTACCACATTGCATTAAATCAGGTGTTTGTTCAGACAACACCACCAGAGGATTAGCGGCTTTGCGCTCCCGCAAACGCCGGTCAATTTGAATAGCCAGCGCCATGGAATCATTCAGACTTGTAGGAATGGAGAAACCCACCATCACATTCTTAATGGCTTCAGAAAGGCCATTTCTGAAATTTGCGGCCAGAGCACACTCATTCCACTGAGTAAGCACGGACCATTTCCGAAATTTTTGGCAATACACTTCAGCTTCATCCTGGCCCTGAGAAATAGCCAGCAAGGCTTTTTCTGCCTGAATTTCAAGATTGGGTTCCTCGTAAAGCAATCCGAGCGCCAGAAAAAACGCATCAATATTTGCCAATGCCGGATCTCCTGGCGCCAGCGAGAAGGCCCAATCCTGAGGGTCGCCCCGCAAAAAAGAGATAACAATTTTAACTTGCTGAGCTGAGTCTCCAGATGAACGGGGTCTCAGAGATAGAAACAATTTACAATTATTCCTGAAATTCCTAAACTTAAATCGGTCTCCAGAGAACAGTTCAGGAATAGGTATTTTAGGTTCAGACATTGGACTACTGGTAACAAAATCTTGTATGCTCTGCACACGAGCAGCAAGCCGATCCACACTTGTAATCAAGGTCTGGACATTCATGTCTGCAGCAAGCACCAGCCACTCAGAGGTAAAGGGGAGGAAGAAAGAGAGAAAAAAAAAAAAAAAAAAACAACTCAGAATTTCCTTTCTTATTATCCCACTTCTGCAATGCATTAAACATTCAACTTTGGCCTGGCATACTGTTATGACCCCAATGGCAGAGGGTCTCAGAAGTAATTACCAAGTCTGCAAACACAAAAAAACAGCTCATAGGACAGTGGTAACTGGGCTGACCGTATATCTAATCCTAGCACCACAAATAGCAGCAGTCGGGGAACGTGCCTACGTTGGTTCTAGACGTCTCGCGCCAGCCGGAGAACTAACTAACCCTAGAAGGGAAAAGATAGACCTTTCTTGCCTCCAGAGAAAAGACCCCAAAAGTTGGATACAAGCCCCCAACAAATAATAACGGTGAGGTCAGAAGAAAAGACAAACGTAAGAATGAACTAGATATTTAGCAAAGAGAGGCCCACTGACTAATAGCAGAATATAGTAAGATGACTTATACGGTCAGCAAAAACCCTATCAAAATTTCCACGCTGGATATTCAAGAACCCCCGAACCGTCTAACGGCCCGGGGGGAGAATACCAGCCCCCTAGAGCTTCCAGCAAAATCAGGAATCACATTTAGTACAAGCTGGACAAAAAATAAAAGCAATGCAAATAACCAAAAAACAAGGAAGCAGGACTTAGCTTAATTTTGCAAGAACCAGGACCAGCAGACAGGAGCAAACAGAAAGGAACTGATTACAACGATGCCAGGCACCAGACTGAGAATTCAGGAAGTTTATATAGCAACACCCCTGGACTAACGACCCAGGTGGGTGCCAAACTAGGGAAAGACAATCCCAGAGTCATATCACTAGTGACCACAAGAGGGAGCCAAAAAAGTCTAATTCACAACAGTTTGCATCCCGGCCCGGATGATCCACCAGAGGCATTACAATTGTGGAAGGAGAGGGGCAGACTGTTTACTCACGATGGTAAGCTGTGTCAGAGGAGCATTGACCCACGCACTCATGAATTGGCATGGCAGATCGTGGTCCCAAGACAAGATGTGCCAATGGTCCTGGGAGCGTACCACGATGGGGCGGGATACTTCGGGTGGAGGAAGCTGGAGAGGCTGCTCCGAGGGAGGTTCTACTGGATTAGTATGAAGAAAGCCATCGAGAAGTGGTGCCGAAAGTGTGGCCCATGTAGCCTACGCTGGAAGGATCGTGACAGCCAGCGGGCTCCCTTGCAGCCCATTATCACCAAACGGCCGCTCGAACTGGTCGTGCTGGATCACGTGAAGCTAACACCCAGCCGGTCAGGCTATATCTACGCTCTCACCATCGTGGACCACTACTCCAGATTCCTGGTAGTCGTTCCGGTCAAAGACCTAACGGCTTGAACGGCCACCAAAACCTTCCAGCAGTACTTCTATCGGCCCCATGGGTATCCGGAGAAGGTACTGACTGATCAGGGGCCAGCATTTGAAGCGGAAGTGTTTCAGGAGTTCTGCAATCTGTATGGATGTAAGAAGATCAGAACCACGCCATACCATCCACAAACCAACGGGATGTGCGAGAAGATGAAGCAGGTGGTGATCGACTTGCTGAAGACCTTACCTGTGGAGGAACGGAACTTGTGGCCCACAAAGTTACCGGACTTGGTGGATATGTATAACCACATCCCGGTGAACTCCACCAACTGCACTCCAGCGTACCTGATGCGAGGAAAGTCTAGCAAGTTACCTGTGGATCTGGACATGGGGGTCCTGACCCCCGAAGATATCTCGCCAGATGCGGACTGGGATACAGAGAGGCAGCAAAGGTACCGCAAGGTACAAGAGTGTGTGGAAAGAAGTCTCGCCCAAGCTCGACGAAAACAAGAAAGGGATTACAACCAGCTTGCTCCTGCGACTCCCTTGTCACCCGGGGAGCAGGAACTCAAACGGAAGCGGAGACTACACAAGCTCGATGATCAATGGGAAGCGGAACCATATACCATCCTGCCATCTGATTTTGACAATACAAAGGTCTGTCTCATCAGCAAAGATGGAGGGGAAACCATATCCAGAGACCACCTTAAGATATGCCCTGATAAGCTAAGAGATGGGGAAACCGACCCCGGGACGTCTCCGCCCATGGAAGAGGAGAAGATGATACACAATGTTCTTGGTGATTTTCCCCAGTCTTGGACTCAAATAAACCAGGCCATTGTGGTACCTGTCCTAACGTTTTGTCAACTGACACCGCCAGAACTAAATGTGGAGCCAGGTAACCCGGACCCGCAACCACAGCGAACCTCACCGGAGGATGCCATGCCAACCGTTGAACCGGCAAATCCTCCCTCTGCTATCGGTGAATCTGCCATGCCCACCGGTGGTGAAAGCAGCCTTGAGAGCTCCAGCCTGCCAGTGCTACCCAGACTCACTAGAAGTGTAGCTAGAAGACAGTACACTACACCAGCGGTAGCAAGTATAGCGGGCCCTGTTAGGTCAATAGCAACCCCTGTGCTGCAGAGGTCTACATGCAGCACCAGGAATCAAACTCCACTTCGCTACAAAACGTGGAGATACTAATGATAGCTGTTATTTGGTTGAAAGTGTTTGTGTAAATATCTTTGTTACAAGTTTAAAACAATGGACAATGGAGTAATGGACGGTGAATTGCTCCAAAACTTTCAAAAGGGATCCCTTTGTTTACCCGGGATCCCTGCTGTTTTAAGTTGCACCCACTGAACTGGGAGTCATGAACTGTGCATGACCGAAACTTTCACAACGTTCAAGTGTTCTCACCTCCCATAAAGGGAAGCACTGTTATATTTACTTGTTCATAGTGTTTAGTTGTTTATGGTATTTCAAAATGTCATGTGTTTTCTGCTAACCTGTATTGTCGTTCTTATTTTCCCAGTCCGGGACTACTGGATTTAACCGGGGGGGGAGTGCAGCACCCCATAGTCCTGGTCGTTGCAGTAATGTCACTCTGCCACCACGGGGAGTGATGTTATGTCTGATTGCACTAAAGGGGTTCACCTGACCAGGTATCACGCACACACTACACTTCACACTCCGGCCACCAGGGGGAGTGGTTCTATCTAGTAGGCCACTCCTCACACTCTGGTAAAACTGGGGGTTGGACAGGAAGTTAGGGAGAAAGCAGCCCGAGAGAGTTCGGGAGAGGACCTGTCAGGGGTGGGATCCTGACAGCGGTCTAGCGAAAAGGACAGATCGTTACGAAGCCGTGCTTGAGTGATATAGCAGCAGGCTTCTTAGAAAGGACACAAAGGGAGGTTTATTGTGGAGAAGTGAGAAGCGAGATCACAGTACAAAGGAGAATAAAACCAGTAGGAGTCGTGCCTTAAGATCGTGGCAACATCCTACTGAGGCACATAGCCGGTGGCCGGGGCACCGAGGAAGTAACAGACTCTACGCATTACTTCAAACTACGGCAGGACGATTAACTTCAGGTTGGTTGTCTCACCCTTTTACACCTAACGAAGACACGGAGGCAACTGTGGGAGAGCGGCATCTCTAGGGTCCCAGAATAACTCCAGGCCTACCCCGTCATACGGGTGCGTCCTAGCCATATCATCTGGGGGACGGAGAAAGAACATCAGAAACAAACACAACAGTTGTGAGGACTATCCCGTGGTGCTCATCAGGGAGGTACTACAACACACAGGCGCTAGAAGGTAGGCACTGATTTCCACCTGCAAAGGGAACTCTGGATGTGCCTTCGGACCGGCCGGTCTCAGCCAGCCCTGTTAGCAGTGCTCTGGATTGCGGACCCTGAAGCCTTCAGTAAAGAGGTAAAGAGACTGCAACCCAGATACTGGATCTAAATGTGCAGCTGGCAACACTGAGATCCATAGACAATATGGAGAGGAGTCTTCTGCTCACAGAGCAGACGCTCAATGGGATAGATGAGGAGGGGGATGGTAGGATGGAGCTGCAGGACAGTGTGGCAGTTAGCTGGGTGACAGATAGAAGGCGGGGTAGAGGGAAGAGTGCCAGGGAGGCTAGTCCTGATCTGGCACACCCCAATAAGTTTGCTAAGTTGGCAGATGAGGGGGGTGCCAGTACAGGGGTAGCACTGCTGCAGCCAGGCATGTCCTCTGAAAGCCGGAGGAGTGACTGCTCCAGTAAGGAGGGAAAAAGGAGAGCAGGGCAGGCCAGACAGGTGCTGGTAGTGGGGGACTCAATTATTAGGGGAACAGATAGGGCAATCTGTCACAAAGACAGGGATCGTCGGACGGTGTGCTGCCTACCTGGCGCTCGAGTCCGACACATCGCTGATCGGGTGGACAGATTACTGGGAGGGGCTGGTGAGGACCCAGCGGTCATGGTGCACATTGGCACAAATGACAAAGTTAGAGGTAGGTGGAAGGTCCTTAAAGATGATTTCAGGGAATTAGGCTGCAAGCTGAAAGCAAGGACCTCCAACGTGGTATTTTCCGAAATACTGCCTGTACCACATGCCACGCCAGAGAGGCAACGGGAGATTAAGGAGGTTAATAAGTGGCTCAAGAATTGGTGTAGGAAGGAGAGGTTTGGGTTCCTGCAGAACTGGGCCGACTTCTCAGTTGGCTACAGGCTCTACGCTAGGGACGGGCTGCACCTCAATGGGGAAGGTGCAGCTGTGCTGGGGGAGAAAATGGTTAGAAGGTTGGAGGAGTGTTTAAACTAGGGATTGGGGGGGAGGGTATTCATTATAGGAGGGGAAGATAGTGCAGATAGAGACCTGGGCACAAATAAGGAAGTTGGGGGTGGCGGTGGCATGGGGGGTGGGGTTAGAACAGTTAGTAATTTAAGAAAGAATAGAGGTACAGAGAGTAACATCAAATGCATGTATACTAATGCCAGAAGCCTCGCCAACAAAATGGATGAATTAGAACTAATGTTGTTGGAGCATAATTATGACATGGTGGGGATATCTGAGACGTGGCTGGATGAGAGCCATGACTGGGCTGTTAACTTGCAGGGCTATAGCCTTTTCAGAAATGACCGTACAGATAAGCGAGGGGGTGGGGTGTGTCTGTATGTAAAATCGACCTTAAAACCCATCCTGCGTGATAATATAGGTGAATCTAATGAAAATGTAGAGTCTCTGTGGGTGGAGATAAGGGGAGGGGGAAAAAATAATAAATTACTGATAGGGGTTTGTTATAAATCTCCAAAACTAATGGAAGCAATGGAGAATATCCTCGTAAAGCAAATAGATGAAGCTGCGACTCAAGGAGAAGTCATTATTATGGGGGACTTCAACTACCCTGAAATAGATTGGGGAACAGAAACCTGCAGTTCCAGCAAAGGTAATCGGTTTTTGACAACTATGAGAGACAATTACCTTTCACAACTGGTTCAGGACCCAACAAGGAGGGGGGCACTGCTAGACCTAATATTAACCAACAGGCCAGACCGCATATCAAATATAAGGGTTGGGGGTCACTTGGGGAATAGTGATCACAAAATAATAAGTTTTCATGTAACCTTTAATAAGATGGGTAGTAGGGGGGTAACAAGGACACTAAACGTCAGGAGGGCAAATTTCCAACGGATGAGAGAGGATCTTGGTGCAATTAACTGGGACGATATCCTGAGACACAAAAATACACAAAGAAAATGGGAGACATTTATTAGCATCCTGGATAGGACCTGTGCACAGTATATACCGTATGGGAATAAACATACTAGAAATAGGAGGAAACCAATATGGCTAAATAGAGCTGTAAGGGGCGCAATAAGGGACAAAAAGAAAGCATTTAGAGAATTAAAGGAAGTAGGTAGTGAGGAGGCATTAAATAAATACAGAAAATTAAATACATTCTGTAAAAAGCAAATCAAGGCAGCAAAGATTGAGACAGAGAGACTCATTGCCAGAGAGAGTAAAAATAATCCCAAAATATTCTTTAACTATATAAATAGTAAGAAACTAAAAAATGACAGTGTTGGCCCCCTTAAAAATAGTCTGGGTGAAATGGTGGATGAGGATGAGGAAAAAGCCAATATGCTAAATGACTTTTTTTCATCAGTATTTACAAAAGAAAATCCCATGGCAGCCAATATGACTAGTGATAAAAATTCCCCATTAAATGTCACCTGCTTAACCCAGCAGGAAGTACAGCGGCGTCTAAAAATAACTAAAATTTACAAATCTCCGGGCCCGGATGGGATACACCCCCGAGTACTGCAGGAACTAAGTACAGTCATTGATAGACCATTATTTTTAATCTTTAAAGACTCCATAATAACAGGGTCTGTACCACAGGACTGGCGTATAGCAAATGTGGTGCCAATATTCAAAAAAGGGGCAAAAACTGAACTCGGTAATTATAGGCCAGTAAGTTTAACCTCTACTGTGGGTAAAATCCTGGAGGGCATTCTAAGGGATGCTATACTGGAGTATCTGAAGAGGAATAACCTCATGACCCAGTATCAGCACGGGTTTACTAGGGACCGTTCATGTCAGACTAATTTGATCAGCTTCTATGAAGAGGTAAGTGCCGGACTGGACCAAGGGAGCCCAGTGGATGTAGTGTATATGGACTTTTCAAAAGCTTTTGATACGGTGCCACACAAAAGGTTGTTACATAAAATGAGAGTAATGGGGATAGGGGAAAATATGTGTAAGTGGGTTGAGAGCTGGCTCAGGGATAGGAAACAAAGGGTGGTTATTAATGGAGCACACTCGGACTGGGTCACGGTTAGCAGTGGGGTACCACAGGGGTCAGTATTGGGCCCTCTTCTTTTTAACATATTTATTAATGACCTTGTAGGGGGCATTCAGAGTAGAATTTCAATATTTGCAGATGACACTAAACTCTGCAGGGTAATCAATACGGGTTAGGACAATTTTATATTACAGGATGATTTATGTAAACTAGAAGCTTGGGCTGATAAATGGCAAATGAGCTTTAATGGGGATAAATGTAAGGTCATGCACTTGGGTAGAAGTAATAAGATGTATAACTATGTGCTTAATTCTAAAACTCTGGGCAAAACCGTCAATGAAAAAGACCTGGGTGTATGGGTGGATGACAAACTCATATTCAGTGGCCAGTGTCAGGCAGCTGCTACAAAGGCAAATAAAATAATGGGATGTATTAAAAGAGGCATAGATGCTCATGAGGAGAACATAATTTTACCTCTATACAAGTCACTAGTTCGACCACACTTAGAATACTGTGCACAGTTCTGGTCTCCGGTGTATAAGAAAGACATAGCTGAACTGGAGCGGGTGCAGAGAAGAGCGACCAAGTTTATTAGAGGACTGAGGGGTCTGCAATACCAAGATAGGTTATTACACTTGGGGCTATTTAGTTTGGAAAAACGAAGACTAAGGGGTGATCTTGTGTTAATGTATAAATATATGAGGGGACAGTACAAAGACCTTTCTGATGATCTTTTTAATCATAGACCTGAGACAGGGACAAGGGGGCATCCTCTACGTCTGGAGGAAAGCAGGTTTAAGCATAATAACAGACGCGGATTCTTTACTGTAAGAGCAGTGAGACTATGGAACTCTCTGCCGTATGATGTTGTAATGAGTGATTCATTAATTAAATTTAAGAGGGGACTGGATACCTTTCTGGAACAGTATAATGTTACAGGGTATATACACTAGATTCCTTGATAAGGCGTTGATCCAGGGAACTAGTCTGATTGCCGTATGTGGAGTCGGGAAGGAATTTTTTTCCCCATGGTGGAGTTACTCTTTGCCACATGGGGTTTTTTTGCCTTCCCCTGGATCAACATGTTAGGGCATGTTAGGTTAGGCTATGGGTTGAACTAGATGGACTTACAGTCTTCCTTCAACCTTAATAACTATGTAACTATGTAACTATGTAACCCTGTGTCCTCGTTATTTATCGCAACTTGCACCACGCACCACCATCACACTTTTTATTGGACGCCCCTTAGCAGGGTCACGGACCGGGTCTAGCCACCGTGACAACCCCAGGACCGAGACAGAGAGGCCCGGTATCGAGTACCCCGCGACCCTGCGTCTGGGGGCGCTCCACAGACTCCAACAGCTATTCTTCAAGAATGGTCCTGTATTTGGCTCCATCCATCTTCCCATCAATTTTAATCATCTTCCCTGTCCCTGCTGAAGAAAAGCAGGCCCAAACATGATGCTGCCACCACCATGCTTGACAGTGGGGATGGTGTGTTCAGGGTGATGAGCTGTGTTGCCTTTACGCCAAACATATCGTTTGGTATTGTTTCCAAAAAGTTAAATTTTGGTTTCATCTGACCACTGCACCTTCTTCCACATGTTTGGTGTGTCTCCCAGGTGGCTTGTTGCAAACTTTAAACAACACTTTTTTTTGGATATCTTTGAGAAATGGCTTTCTTCTTGCCAGTCTTCCATAAAGGCCAGATTTGTGCAGTGTACGACTGATTGTTGTCCTACGGACAGACTGTCCCACCTCAGCTGTAGATCTCTGCAGTTCATCCAGAGTGATCATGGGCCTCTTGGCTGCATCTCTGATCAGTCTTCTCCTTATTTGAGATGAAAGTTTAGAGGGACGGCGGGTCTTGGTAGATTTGCAGTGGTATGACGCTCCTTCCATTTCAATATGTTCGCTTGCACAGTGCTCCTTGGGATGTTTAACCCCTTACTGACATCGGACGGTATAGTACGTCCGATGTCAGCTCCCCTGCTTTGATGCAGGGCTCCGCGGTGAGCCCGCATCAAAGCCGGGACATGTCAGCTGTTTTGAACAGCTGACATGTGCCTGCAATAGCGGCGGGTGAAATCGCGATTCACCCGCCGCTATTAACTAGTTAAATGCCGCTGTCAAACGCAGACAGCGGCATTTAACTACCGCATCCGGCCGGGCGGCCGGAAATGACGGCATCGCCGACCCCCGTCACATGATCGGAGGTCGGCGATGCTTCAGTATTGTAACCATAGAGGTCCTTGAGACCTCTATGGTTACTGATCGCCGGTAGCTGTGAGCGCCACCCTGTGGTCGGTGCTCACAGCACACCTGCAATTCTGCTACATAGCAGCGAACAGCAGATCGCTGCTATGTAGCAGAGGCAATCGTGCTGTGCCAGCTTCTAGCCTCCCATGGAGGCTATTGAAGCATGGCAAAAGTAAAAAAAAAAAGTTTAAAAAAATGTGGAAAAAAAAAAATATATAAAAGTTTAAATCACCCCCCTTTCGCCCCAATCAAAATAAATCAATAAAAAAAAAAATCAAATCTACACATATTTGGTATTGCCACGTTCAGAATCTATCAATAAAAAAAAGCATTAACCTGATCGCTAAATGGCGTAACGAGAAAAAAATCGAAACGCCAGAATTACGTTTTTTTGGTTGCTGCGACATTGCATTAAAATGCAATAACGGGCGATCAAAAGAACATATCTGCACTGAATTGGAATCATTAAAAATGCCAGCTCGGCATGCAAAAAATAAGCTCTCAACCGACCCCAGATCATGAAAAATGGAGACGCTACGAGTATCGGAAAATGGCGCAATTTTATTTATTTTTTTAGCAAAGTTTGGAATTTTTTTTCACCACTTAGGTAAAAAATAACCTAGTCATGTTAGGTGTCTATGAATTCGTAATGACCTGGAGAATCATAATTGCAGGTCAGTTTTAGCATTTAGTGAACCTAGCAAAAAAGCCAAGCAAAAAACAAGTGTGGGATTGCACTTTTTTTGCAATTTCACCGCACTTGGAATTTTTTCCCGTTTTCTAGTACACAACATGCTAAAACCAATGATGTTTTTCAAAAGTACAACTTGTCCCGCAAAAAATAAGCCCTCACATGGCCAAATTGACGGAAAAATAAAAAAGTTATGGCTCTGGGAAGGAGGGGAGTGAAAAACGAACACGGAAAAACGAAAAATCCCACGGTCATGAAGGGGTTAAAGTTTTGGAAATCATTTTGTATCCAAATCCGGCTTAATCTTCACCACAACAGTATCACGGACCTGCCTATTGTGTTCCTTGGTCTTCATGATGCGCTCTGTGCTTCAAAAGAACCCTGAGACTATCACAGAGAAGGTGCATTTATACGGAGACTTGATTACACACAGGTGGATAATATTTATCATCATTAGGCATTTAGGACAATATTGGATCATTCAGAGATCCACAATGAACTTCTGGACTGAGTTTGCTGCACTGAAAATAAAGGGGCCGAATAATATTGCACGCCCTACTTTTCAGTTTTTGAATTTCCACAAAAATTTAAAATAACCAATAAATTTCGTTCAACTTCACAATTGTGTTCCACTTGTTGTTGATTCTTCACCAAAAAATTACATTTGGTATCTTTATGTTTGAAGATAATATGTGGGAAAAGGTTGAAAAGTTCCAGGGAGCCGAATACTTTTGCAAGGCACTGTATCTCAGATCATGCTCTGGAGAAGATAACTTAAACTGATGTTTTTCCAAAAGAATCAGATATTATTTGGAAATTCCCAAGTTTTCTGACCCAAGATGAAAACATTCAAAAACTACTGAAGGAATGGTGGTTGGAATATAATATGAATAACTGGGGTCATAGAGATGATTCTCATCTCTTATGGGATATAGCAAAGGCAGTGATTAGAGGACATATCATTGGATACATACAATTTCTCAAATCTAAGACTAAGGGTACCGTCTCACAGTGGCACTTTGATCGCTACGACGGTACGATCCGTGACGTTCCAGCGATATCCATACGATATCGCTGTGTCTGACACGCAGCAGCGATCAGGGACCCCGCTGAGAATCGTACATCGTAGCAGATCGTTTGGAACTTTCTTTCGTCGCTGGATCTCCCGCTGTCATCGCTGCATCGGTGTGTGTAACACCGATCCAACAATGCGTTCGCTTGTAACCAGGGTAAACATCGGGTTACTAAGCGCAGGGCCGCGCTTAGTAACCCGATGTTTACCCTGGTTACCATCGTAAATGTAAAATAGAAAAAACAGTACATACTCACATTCCGGTGTCCGTCAGGTCCCTTGCCGTCTGCTTCCCGCACTCACTGACTGCCGGCCGTAAAGTGAAAGCAGAGCACAGCGGTGACGTTACCGCTGTGCTCTGCTTTCACTTTAAGGCCGCCAGTCAGTCAGTGCGGGAAGCAGACGGCAAGGGACCTGACGGACACCGGAATGTGAGTGTGTACGTTTTTTTTTTTTTTTACATTTACGATGGTAACCAGGGTAAACATCGGGTTACTAAGCGCGGCCCTGCGCTTAGTAACCCGATGTTTACCCTGGTTACCCGGGGACCTCGGCATCGTTGGTCGCTGGAGAGCTGTCTGTGTGACAGCTCCCCAGCGACCACACAAAGACTTACCAACGATCACGGCCAGGTCGTATCGCTGGTCGTGATCGTTGGTAAATCGTTTTGTGTAACGGTACCCTAACACTAGCATATAATGAGGCTAATAAAATTCTAAGAGTTATAAGAGTCTATAAACAAAATACTTGAAGGACTCAAACCCGATTAACCGGGAAAAATAAATTAAAGCTAAAGGAAAATTTGACTTATCGTTAGAAAGATTAGAAAGATTGAAAGGAAATCAAAAGACATTTGAATTTTTTTAAATATGGCAATAAGGCCGGATCATTGCTAGCACGACTGGAAAAAGGTCAGACACCTACAACATTTATCGGCAGCTTACAAAGAGATCCAAAAATGATAAACAATATTCTACTCCAATACCACAATGCATTGTATAGACAAGAACCTATGGCAGAGGAGAAAGCCTGGATACATTATCCCTTCCATCAATTTCAGATAGTGAAAAAGTTTGTATGCCATAATAAGGAATGAAGAAAAAAAAAAAAAAAAAAAAAATAATAATAATAATAATAATAATAATAATTAGGGTTGAGCGAAACGGATCGGTCATTTTCAGAAATCGGCGACTTTTAGGCAAAGTCGGGTTTCATGAAACCCGAACCGATCCTAGTGTGGGATCGGCCATGCGGTACACGATCAGAGCGCCAAAGTCGCGTTTCATATGACGCTGTTACCGCCATTTTTCAGCCAATGAATGAGGACGCAGAGTGTGGGCAGCGTGATGACATAGGTCTCGGTCCCCACCATCTTAGAGAAGGGCATGGCAGTGATTGGCTTGCTGTCTGCAGCGTCACAGGGGCTATAAAGGGGCGTGCACGCCGACCGCCATCTTACTTCTGCCGATCTGAGCATAGGGAGAGTTTGCTGCAGTTAGTCAGAAGCAGGGACAGAGTTAGGGAGGAAATGAAAAACCCCAAACCGCTTGTGCTGGAGCGATTTTCACTGTCCCACACCACCTTTTTGTGCAGGGACAGTGGAGGTCGTATTTTAGTGCAGCAGCTGCATAGCTGTGTGCACGGTGCTGTGCAAACCAACTGCTTTTTTCAAAGCAAAAATCCTGTTGCTCCTTTCTGCACAGTTACCTGTCTTGTTTATTTGTCTACCAATTTTTTTGTTCAGCTGTCCTTTTTATTGCTGCCGTACTTGCCCTGAGATCATTGTAGGAAGCTTGTTATTGCAGTATTTTTTTTTTTTTTTTTTAATAATAATTACAGCCACTTTCTGCCACGTTCATAGTGTTGTGTTATACCACTGGGCCAGAGTTGTGGTTCAGTGTCTCCCCCCAAAAGTGAGATAGTAATTCTCACACAGTTTATATTCTGCTGTACTGCTAGTGTGTCGTATATCAGGCAGCCACTTTCTGCCACGTTCATAGTGTTGTGTTATACCACAGGGCCAGAGTTGTGGTTCAGTGTCTCCCCCCAAAAGTGAGATAGTAATTCTCACACAGTTTATATTCTGCTGTACTGCTAGTGTGTCATATATCAGGCAGCCACTTTCTGCCACGTTCATAGTGTTGTGTTATCCCACAGGGCCAGAGTTAGGGTTCAGTGTCTCCCCCCCAAAAATGGAGATTCAAATTCTCACACAGTTTATATTCAGCTGTACTGCTAGTGCGTCGTATTTCAGGCAGACATTTTCTTCCACGTTCATATTGTTGTGTTATACCACAGGGCCAGAGTTGGGGTTCTGTGTCTCCCCCCAAAAGCAAGTCATCTTTCAGGCAAGCTACATGTCAGCAGGGGAAGGTGGGGCAAAAGAATGTGAAATCCATGATTGGTTAATTTAAATGAAGGTTAGCTAATCAACATTTTGGGTAGCCAGACGTGTCCTTTTTTCGGTCAGTATTGAACCAGCAGCACTGAACACTCTTTCTGAAAGCACACTGACAGCAGGGCAATCGAGGTTCTGTAATCCATATTCTGGCAATTCAGGAAAGGTGTCTAGTTTAGATGCCCAGTAATCAAAGGGGAATGACCTGAGAGGAACAACATCGATAAGGGCGGAAAAGTAGTTTGTAACCATACTGGACAAATGCTGTCTCCTGTCACTTTGAATCGATGCAGCTGTCCCTGTCGTGTCAGCGGTCATTGCGAAATCATTCCACAACCTTGTCGTAAAACCCCTCTGTCCAACGCCACTTCGGATTTCTGCACCTCTAGCACCTCTACCATGTTGCCCCCTGCAGCTCGTGTGAGAACCATCACCGGCGCTGTGTGCTGGGAATGCCTGAACCAAACGGTCTACAAGAGTTGCTTGTTTGGTAGACAATATTTGACCTAGGTTCTCATGTGGCATGATATTTTGCAGTTTTCCTTTATATCATGTATCCAGGAGGCATGCCAACCGGTTGTCTTCATCGGTCATCATTTAAAAAATGCGGGGGTCCCTTTTTAGGATACGCAAGGCATAATCAGCCATGTGGGCCAATGTTCCAGGTGTGAATTAACTGTTTCTGATGGGTTGAGGCCCACTTTCTTGCAAATCAACATCACAAGAGTCCCGCAATAAACCTGTACCAGACCTTGCAATGCCACCAGTTTCTGTTGCCACCTGAGAATCATCCTCCTCCCATACATATTTATCCCCATCATCATCCTCTTCGTCCGCCAATTCGTCCTGGACAGTTCCCTGAGCAGACAATGGCTGACTGTCATCAAGGCTTCCCTCCTCCTCGGCTGCAGACGCCTGCTCCTTAATGTGCGTCAAACTTTGCATCAGCAGATGCATAAGTGGGATGTTAATGCTTATGATGGCGTAGACCACTGCACACCAGACAACTCCATGTCTGCCATCCAAGTGCCTTCCCGTGTATCCTCCCACAAATTTATAACAGCACGCCTCTGTTCGCACAGCCTCTGAATCATGTGCAGTGTGGAGTTCCACCTTGTTGCAACGTCGATTATTAGGCGGTGCTGGGGAAGATTCGCTGATGGTTCAGCATACGGCTGGAGTGTATGAGCATCCGGCGGATGTGCGAGCAAAGTCTTCGCACCTTCAGGAGCAGGGCTGGTAACTTTGGATAATTTTTGAGGAAGCCCTGCACCACCAGGTTAAAGGTGTGAGCCAGGCAAGGTATGTGTTTCAGTTCTGAAAGGGCTATGGCAGCCATAAAATTCCTTCCGTTATCACTGAATACCTTGCCTGCCTCAAGATGTGCACTGCCCAGCCATGACTGAGTTTGTTGCTGCAAGTTCTCCACCAGTACTTCCGCGGTGTGTCTGTTGTCGCCCAAACATTTCATTTGAAACACAGCCTGCTGACGCTTGCCACTAGCTGTTCGATAATGGGACACCATGTGTGCAACACTGGCAGCTGTGTTATGATCCTTAGTGGTTGAGGATCACAAATTACTCCAGCTAAGTAACAAACATAGGACAAGCTCTTGGGAGGTGGCAAACTGGACTAACCGCAAATCTGAACCTATCCAAACACACTAGAAGTAGCCGGTGAACGTGCATAAAAAATCCTAGATGTCTCGAGCCAGCCTGAGGAACTAACTACCCCTAGAGAGAAAGAAAGACCTCTCTTGCCTCCAGAGAAATAATCCCCAAAGATATAGAAGCCCCCAACAAATAATAACGGTGAGGTAAGAGGAAGGCACATACACAGGGGTGAAAACAGATTCAGCAAATGAGGCCCACTAATACTAGATAGCAGAAAATAGTAAGGGGTCTGTGTGGTCAGTAAAAAACCCTAACAAAATATCCACACTGAGATTTCAAGAACCCCCGCATCAACTAACGGTGTGGGGGGAGAAACTCAGTCCCCTAGAGCAACCAGCAAGCAAGGAGATCACATCTTAGCAAGCTGGACAAGAAACATGATGAATGCTGATAATCAAAAAATGAACGGACTAAAACTTAGCTTGTCTTGGAGAGGCTGGGAGCAAGGTAATCACAAGGAATCTGAAGAGCACTGAATACATTGATAGCAGGCAAGGAACTGAGTATCCAGGTGAGTTAAATAGGAAACAAACCAAGGATAACGAACCAGCTGATGCAGCCAACCTGCAGAAGACAACACTACACAGTACCGCTTGTGACCACTAGAGGGAGCCTAAAAATAGAGTTCACAACACAGCTGCGGATGGAGTGGTAGGGCGACTTCGCTCTGTGCACGAGCTTTTGCTTCTGGAGGAGGAGGAGTGGCGAACGCCATATGCCAACTTTTTCCTGAGACTGTGGGATAGGCTGAACTGTCGCACTATGGCTGCCCCCTGTGGACCCTGCATCCTACACATTAACCCAGTGCGCCGTGATGGACACGTAACGTCCCCGGCCATGCCTACTGGTCCATGCATCTGTTGTGAAGTGCACCTTTCCACTGACTGATTGCCTCAAGGCATGGACAATGCGGTCTTTGACATGCTGGTGGAGGGCTGGGATGGCTTTTCTCACAAAGAAGTGTCGACTGGGTAGGTCATAGCGTGGTACTGTGTGGGCCATCAGGTCTTTGTAAGCTTCGCTTTCAACTAAACGGTAGCGCAACATCTGTAATGAGATTAGTATAGCAATGTGGGCATTCAAATCCTGTGTTCGCGGATGAGAGGATGAGTACTTTCTTTTCCTAATGAGAGTCTCTTGTAGGGTGAGCTGGACTGGAGAGCTGCATATGGTGGAACTAGCGGTGGTGGTGGTG
This sequence comes from Ranitomeya variabilis, assembly GCF_051348905.1. NCBI lineage: Eukaryota > Metazoa > Chordata > Amphibia > Anura > Dendrobatidae > Ranitomeya > Ranitomeya variabilis. The sequence goes on along the minus strand of NC_135234.1, from coordinate 523,238,151 downwards.
GTGGACATGGCGGATTGAGAGAGAGTTTGTTATGGTATTCTTGTTGTTGGCCTACATACAGTCTTTCCTACCAATAACCTTGTGATTCCCTGACTGCTTTGGCCTTACGACGATACCTCCACATTTGCTGCTGGTGGTGTCCTAACCGGTGGGCTTACAGTGAGGGAAGCAATGTAGCATTGCTGATTACCTTCACTCCGAGCAGGTGCACCAACGGTACGGGACGTTTCGTAGTTAGTCCAGGCTTGCAAGTGCATGGTGGTTAAATGTCTAAGCATGCACGTTGTATTTAAATTTTGAAGATTCTTCTCTCTGCTAAAGGTCTTGGAGCATTTCTTACTGATAACTTTTGACTGATCATTCTGATCTTGGTTAAAAAATTGCTACACTACACTCTTCCTACTATCGAAAACCTTTTCAGGCATTGTGCGCTGTGCTACTTTCACCGAATGGCCACGCTCTCCTAAAACTGTTTTTGTTTTTCGCAAACATTTTTGGCCTGATACGGGCCTGCCAGATGACAGCTGTTGCAATGTAGATGGCTGATGCGGATCATCCTCCTCCGCTTCTGAGCTAGTGGCAGCGGCACCCTCTTCCCCCAATGGCTGCCAATCTGGGTCAACAACTGGGACATCTATCACCTCCTCCTCAATGTCATGTGCACCTTCCTCAGTGTCACCGTGTAAGGTGCTATAGCGTTCGGGACAGGGCACCATAGTCTCATCAGGGTCACATTCTGGCTCAGTAAACTGCGAGGGCAATGTAGTGATCAGAGTCAATGGAACAGCATCACAATCTAGCTGTGGCTGTGCATCAGTGCACTCCATGTTCTATTCTTCTTGTAATTGGCAGTGTACAATTTCCCTTTCGAACCCAGGCATGGTATGTGTAAAGAGCTCCATGGAGTAACCTGTAGTGTCGCCTGCTGCATCCTTCACTTTTGGTTTGGGAGAAGGACACAAGGAAACGTCTTTTTCCTGACCGGGAGCATCCACTGACGACTGGCTGCTCTTACATTTAGAACTTTGGGAAGAGGAGGCGAAAGAGCTAGAGGGTGAGTCAGCAAGGAAAGACAACACTTTTTCCTGCTTCTCCGGCTTTAAAAGCTGTTTTCCTACTCCCTGGTAAGGGAGCCTTTGAGGCCTTGTGTAGCCAGATGATGACGCAGGCTGAACACCTCCAGCCTTAGGTGCTACTGTGCTTTTGCCACTACCACGAGATGCAGCACCATCAGTACCAGCTGGCAACCCCCGCCCACGGCCTCTTCCACCAGACTTCCTCATTTTTTTGGGGGAGACACTGAACCACAACTCATATTACACCGTCGTAATATGAGGGGCCCTGTGCCAGTACCGCCGTCCACGAGAGAGTGCTCCCCCCCCAGATTGAACTGTGCTCTACCACTTGCAATACTACCTCTCCCAACTCCACCACTGTGTAGTCTGTGCAGGTAAAACCTGAAATGGCACTGCCAATACGAATTATTTGAAATGATAGATGATAGTTAAAATATACAGGGGCCCTGGACTCCATTTAATACTTTGCGCCTACTACCACTGTCTTTATTATTTGGGCGTAATAACGGTGTCTGCCGCTGCATCTTTTTTTTCCTTCACTGAACAAAGCTGAACTTCAACTGTTGTCCCGTTTCAAATATTAAACTGCATTTGGCCTACTTGTTGGGTTGGGGCCTACTAACGGTGTCTGCCGCTCCTTGGTGTTCTCCTGGTTTATTTTTCTTGCGCTTCAATCTTCAGGCTTTCGTTTAAATATTTTTTATATTAAACTGCATTTGGCCTACTTGTTGGGTTGGGCCTAGTAACATTGTCTGCTGCCGCCTCTTGTTTTCCTCTACTAAACAAAGCTGAGCTTGAAGCTTCAGGCTTTCGGCCTGTAACAACAATATGAAACTACATTTGGCCTAGTTCTTGGTTTGGGCCTAGTAATGTTGTCTGCTGCCTCTTGTTTTCCTCTACTACACAAAGCTGAGCTTCAATCTTCAGGCTTTCGGCCTATATTTAGAATATGAAACTGCATTTGGCCTACTTGTTTGGTTGGGCCTACTAACGGTGTCTGCCGCTGATTGTTGTTCTTCTCCACTGAACAAACCAATGCGGCCTGTTTACTCCTGTTACCAATTTTTAACAGCTTTTAGCCTACTTTTTTATTTTGGGCCTATATCTGTGTTTCCTCCTCATTCCTGCCCATTGCCCAGCCACTGCTAGATGAGTCTGCTGGTACATTGACACAGACCACTACATTCCCCTTGCACTCTACACAGCCTGAATCTGACCCTGCTGAAACTCAGGTTCCCCTTCCCGCATACTATACCACCTTACATGGGGACAAAGAGGAAGGTGCAGATGAAAGTGCAGGTTCCTTCAACAGGTGGGGGGGCATACTCATTGGCGACGTCACTGGCACAGGGCCCCTCATAGTACGCAAAAGTGTCTCTGCCGGTGGGAGGCGCCCCAGCCGTCAATCACAACGCCGTACTTTGAGGGGCCCTGTGCCAGTGGCAATGCGAATGAGTGTGCCCCCCCTGCTTGCTCAGGATCACAGCACTTGCAAAGTTGAAATACTTACCTCTCCCTGCTCCACAGCCGTGACGTATTCCACCTTTCCTGGGCCCAAGAAAAAATTGAGCCAGCCCTCCCCCCCCCCCACAACTTTAACCAAATGACCCCCAATTTTCAATACCTATCATTATAAGGTTAATTAAGATTGACAAGCTTAAGTAACAATAATTGATGTTTTTGACATTAAAATGGGCTCTGTAGGTGTTTTCCTGTCCTCCACTCACTGCCGACTTTTATTCCCCATTGACTTGCATTGGGTTTTGTGTTTCAGTCGGCCCCCGACTTTTCGCAATGATCGGCCGATTTCACCCGACCCGACTTTTGACAAAGTCGGGTTTCGCGAAACCCGACTCGATCCTGAAAAAGTAAAAGTCGCTCAACCCTAATAATAAGTAATGAAATCCTTGAAAATCAGCATGGCCCTGGGCCCAGACGGGCTGCCGGGAGAGTTCTTCAAAATTTTGGTTGGGTAAATGACAACCCCATTAAGAGAAGTTTTTAATCGTATATTAAGAGAGAAGGTATATTAGCAGTCGGGTAACACAGCATACATTAATGTTCTGTATAAACAAGTTAGGGACCCAACTAATCCTGGATGATATATATTTTTAATTAACCAAGATGTTAAAATTAATGTCTAAGATTATAGATGACCACTTATCATTCCTTTTACCTAATTTAGTAGGACCTCACCAGGTGGATTTGGAAAATAGTGCTGAACGTCCATACAATACAGTTCTGGCAGTACAAGATGGAGTAAAACTAGTAGAAAAAACTCAGGGAACCTGGCCTTACTTGCTTTTGATGCTGAAAAGGCTTTTTATAATGTTACCGTATATACTCGAGTATAAGCTGAGATTTTCAGCCCATTTTTTTTTTGGCTGAAAGTGCCCCTCTCGGCTTATACTCAAGTCATTGTCCCAGGGGGGTCGTCGGGGGAGGGGGAGCGGCGGCTGTGACATAGTCACCTGCTCCTAGCGAGGTCCCTGCATCTCCGGTCTCCGGGCGCTGACAGCTACTTCCAGCGTTGAGCAGTCACATGGTACCTCTCATTACAGTCATGAATATTGACCCAACTCCACTCCCATAGGGGTGGAGCCGCATATTCATTACTCAACGCTGGAAAAAGCTGTCAGCGCCCGGAGACCGGAGATACAGGGACCGTGCCAGGAGCAGGTGAGTATAATGGGGAGGGGGAGCACTGCGCGATATTCACCTTTCCTCGTTCCAGGCGCCGCTCCTTCTTCCGCGTCCTCTGCAGTGATGCTCAGGTCAGAGGGCGCGATGACATGGTTAATCCGCGCCCTCTGCCTGAACGTTAGTGCAGAGGATGCGGAAGACGCAGCAACAGCATATGGGGCAAATATCTCTATGGAGCATCTTATGGGGCCATAATCAATGTTTGTGCAGCACTATATGGGGCAAATATCTTTATGGAGCATCTTATGGGGCCATATTCAACATTTCTGCAGCACTATATGGGGCAAATATCTCTATGGAGCATCTTATCGGGCCATATTCAACGTTTTTGCAGCACTATATTGTGCAAATATCTTTATGGAGCATCTTATGGGGCCGTATTCAATGTTTCTGCAGCACTATATGGGGCAAATATCTCTATTAAGCATCTTATGGTGCCATAATCAACGTTTGTGCAGCATTATATGGGGCAAATATCTTTATGGAGCATCTTATGGTGCCATAATCAACGTTTGTGCAGCACTATGTGGGGCAAATATCTCTATGGAGCATCTTTTTGGGGCCATAATCAACATTTGTGCAGCATTATATGGAGCAAATCTCTCTGGAGCATCCTATGGGGCCATAATCAACATTTATGCAGCATTATATGGGGCAAATGTCTCTATGGAGCATCTTATGGGGCCCTTATTAACATTTAAGCAGTACTGTATGGGGCAAATGTATCTATGGAGAATCTTATGGGGCCATTGTTAACCTTTGTGCAGCATTATATGGGGCATACTTTAATATGGAGCATCTTATGGGGCCCATCATGAACTGTATGGAGCATTATATGGGGCTCCTGATTCAATATGGATATTCAAAAACACTTAACCTACTGATATCTCAAATAATTTTACTTTTATTGGTATCTATTTTTTTTTCTGAAATTTACCGGTAGCTGCTGCATTTTCCACCCTAGGCTTATACTCGAGTCATTAAGTTTTCCCAGTTTTTGGGGGCAAAATTAGGGGGGTCGGCTTATACTCGGGTTGGCTTATACTCGAGTATGTACCGTAATTGGAAATGGATGGATGTGGTTCTGGACAAATTTGGTATCACAGGTATATTTAGGAACAATCTAATAGCTCTATATAAAAATCCTCAAGCCAGAATGTATACTCCAGGATTTATACCTCAACCATTCTCTTTAGAGAAGGGTACCAGACAAGGTTGCCCCCTCTCACCCTTGTTTTTGACCCACCGGTAGAACCTTTGTCTCAACATCTTATTGCCTCTAACGTGTTCAAAGATATCAAAATTGGAGATGAAGAGGTTAAGTTAACATCCTTTGCGGATAACATGCTGCTCTTTCTTTCTGAATCAGAAAAGCAACTAGATACTGCAATACTTTAAATATAGACAAATGTCAGCTATTTTTCTTGAGGCAGTCGGCTGTTAACCCCTTCACCCCCAGAGCTTTTTCCGTTTTTTTGTTTTCATTTTTCGCTCCCCTCTTTCCCAGAGCCATAACTTTTTTATTTTTCCATCTATATGGCCATGTGAGGGCTTTTTTTTTGCGGGACGTGATGTACTTTTGAACGATACCATTGGTTCTACCATGCCGTGTAACAGAAAACGGGAAAAAAATTCCAAGTGTGATGAAATTGCAAAAAAAAGTGCAATCTGACACTTGTTTTTTGTTTAGCTTTTTTGCTAGGTTCACCAAATGCTAAAAATAACCTGCCATTATGATTCTCCAGGTCATTACGAGTTCATAGACACCTAACATGTCTAGGTTATTTTTTATCTAAGTGGTGGAAAAAAATTCCAAAGTTTGCAAAAAAAAAAATTGTGCGATTTCCCGATACCCATAACGTCTCCATTTTTCGTGATCTGGGGTCACGTGAGGGCTTATTTTTTGCGTGCTGAGCTGGCGTTTTTAATGATACCATTTTGGTGTAGATACATTCTTTTGATCGCCCGTTATTGCATTTTAATGCAATGTCGCGGCGATCAAAAAAACGTAATTTTGGCGTTTTGATTTTTTTTCTCGCTACGCCATTTAGCGGTCAGGTTAATCCTTTGTTTTTATTGATAGATCGGGCAATTCTGAACGAGGCGATACCAAATATGTGTAGGTTTGATTTTTTTTTAATTGTTTTATTTTGATTGGGGCGAAAGGGGGGTGATTTCAACTTTTATATATATATTTTTTTATATATTTTTAAACACTTTTTTAAAAAAAATTTTGGCATGCTTCAATAGCCTCCATAGGAGGCTAGAAGCATGCACTACACGATCGCCTCTGCTACATAGAGGTGAAGCACAGATCACCTCTATGTAGTAGAAAGGCAGGTGTACTTTGAGCGCCGACCACAGGGTGGTGTTCAAAGCAATCGGCCATCAACAACCATAGAGGTCTCAAGGAGACCTCTGGTTGTTATGGAAATGCACCGCTGACCCCCGATCATGTGACGGGGTCAGCGGTGCGAGCACTTCCGGCCGCGCTAGTTAAATGCCACTGTCAGCGCTTGACGGCGACATTTAACTAGTTAATGGGCGCGGGCGGATCGCGATTCCGCTTGCGCTCATTCCGTGCACATGTCAGCTGTACAAAACAGCTGACATGTCGCGGCTTTGAGGTGGGTTCACCGCCGGAGCCCACCTCAAAGTGGGGGATCTGCCAGCTGACGTACTATTCCGTCAGCTGGCAGAAAGGGGTTAAAGTCAACTTGAGTATCAGAGTCAATGTGGCTGCCAAGATGGTGACCTATTTGGGTATCAAAAATGGCAAAGACCCAGAATCGCTATACAGGTTAAGCTACTTTCACACATCAGGTTTTTTCCTTCTGGCCCATTCCGGCTCTTTTTTGAAACACTGGAACCGGCGAAATAAAAAAACGGATCCGTTTTTTTCCCATTGACTTGTATTAGCGCCGGATTGCACCACATGGCCCACCATTCCTTTCGTTTTTTTCCGGATCCAGCTAAAATTTCCATTCCAGCGTCTGGAAAAAACGTCAACAGTAACGTTTTTTGTCTCAGGCGAAAAAGCCGGAAGTGCCGGATCCGACGCTTCCGGCTTTTTGCTGCAATGCAAGTCTATGGGCGGAAAAAGATGGATTCTGTTTCTTTAATCTGCGCATTCAGACCAATGTAATTTATTAACCCCTTCCCGACCTTTGACGCCACGTAGGCGTTATGAAAGTCGGTGCCAATCCGACCCATGACGCCTATGTGGCGTCATGGAATGATCGCGTCCCTGCAGATCGGGTGAAAGGGTTAACTCCTATTTCACCTGATCTGCAGGGACAGGGGGAGTTGTACTTCAGCCCAGGGGGGGGTGGCTTTGCCCCCACGTGGCTACGATCGCTCTGATTGGCTGTTGAAAGTGCAACAGCCAATCAGAGCAATTTGCAATATTTCACCTATGAAAATGGTGAAATATTGCAATCCAGCCATGGCCGATGCTGCAATAGCATCTGCCATGGCTGGAAATCATGTTCTGCCCCCCCCCCCCACCGCCCCCGATCTCCTCCCCAGTCCTCCGTTCTGTCCGGTACCCCCCTCCGTCCCCCTGTCCGCTCCCCCGTGCTCCTGTCCGCTCCCCCCGTCCTCCGATCCCCCCCCCCATGCTCCGATCCACCCCCCACCACCCCCTCATACTTACCGAGCCTCCCGAAGTCGGTCCGTCTTCTCCCTGGGCGCCGCCATCTTCCAAAATGGCGGGCGCATGCGCAGTGCGCCCCCCGAATCTGCCGGCCGGCAGATTCATTACAAAGTACATTTTGATCGCTGTGGTAGGTTCTATCACAGCGATCAAAATAAAAAAATAATAAATAAACCCCCCCCTTTATCACCCCCATAGGTAGGGACAATAATAAAATAAAGAAAATATATTTTTTTCTTTTTCCACTAGGGTTAGGGTTAGAACTAGGGTTAGAACTAGGGGTAGGGTTAGGGTTAGGGTTAGGGTTAGGGTTAGGGGTAGGGTTAGGGTTAGGGGTAGGGTTAGGGTTATGGCATGTGCACACAGTGCGGATTTGGCCACGGATCCGCAGCGGATTGGCCGCGGATCCGCAGCGGATTGGCCGCGGATCCGCAGCGGATTGGCCGCTGCGAATTTGTAGCAGTTTTCCATCAGGTTTACAGTACCATGTACACCTATGGAAAACCAAATCCGGTGTGCCCATGGTGCGGAAAATTCCGTGAAGAAACGCTGCGTTGTATTTTCCGCAGCATGTCAATTCTTTGTGAGGATTCCGCAGCATTTTACACCTGTTCCTCAATAGGAATCCGCAGGTGAAATCCGCACAAAAAAACACTGGAAATCTGCTGTAAATCCGCAGGTAAAACGCAGTGCCTTTTACCTGCAGATTTTTCAAAAATCGTGCGGAAAAATCTCACACGAATCCGCAACGTGGGCACATAGCCTTAGGGTTAGGGTTGGAATTAGAGTTAGGGTTGGAATTAGGGCTAGGGTTGGAAATAGGGTTAAGATTAGGCTTGTGATTAGGGTTACGGATAGGGTTAGGGGTGTGTTGGGGTTACAGTTGTGGTTAGGGTTGGGATTAGGGTTAGGGTTGGGATTAGGGTTAGGATTAGGGTTAGGGTTGGAATTAGGGTTACGGGTGTGTTGGGGTTAGGGTTGTGGTTAGAGGTGTGTTGGGGTTAGGGTTGTGATTAGGGTTATGGCTACAGTTGGGATTAGGATTAGGGGTGTGTTGGGGTTAGTGTTGAAGTTAGAATTGAGGGGTTTCCACTGTTTAGGCACATCAGGGGTCTCCAAACGCAACATGGCGCCACCATTGATTCCAGCCAATCTTGCGTTCAAAAAGTCAAATGGTGCTCCCTCCCTTCCAAGCCCCGACGTGCGCCCAAACAGTGGTGTACCCCCACATTTGGGGTACCAGCGTACTCAGGACAAACTGGGCAACAACTGTTGGGGTCCAATTTCTCCTGTTACCCTTGCAAAAATAAAAAATTACTTGCTAAAACATAATTTTTGAGGAAAGAACAATTATTTTTTATTTTCACGGCTCTGCGTTATTAACTTCTGTGAAGCACTTGGGGGTTGAAAGTGCTCACCACACATCTAGATAAGATCCTTCGGGGGTCTAGTTTCCAAAATGGGGTCACTTGTGGGGTGTTTCTACTATTTAGGCACATCAGGGGCTCTGCAAATGCAACGTGATGCCCGCAGACCATTCCATCAAAGTCTGCATTTCAAATGTCACTACTTCCCTTCCGAGCCCTGACGTGCGCCCAAACAGTGGTTTACCCCCACATATGGGGTACCAGCACACTCACAACAAACTGGGCAACAAATATTGGGAAGACAAAAGAAAAAATCCAGCTCACCATAGTTGTAGTCCCTGGAGGCTCGGAGCACGGAAACACTGTGTCAAGGCGTGAGGAATGCAGGAAATAGAAAAAAATCCAGCTCAACGAGGTGGTGAAAAAGCAAAGTCTTGGTACTTTATTCACTTCATATCAAAAAATAGAGGATAAAACAACAGCACAATATAATTAAAAACACTATCTACGCGTTTCTGGTGACATAGCACCCTTAGTCATGACTAAGGGTGCTATGTCACCAGAAACGCGTAGATAGTGTTTTTAATTATATTGTGCTGTTGTTTTATCCTCTATTTTTTGATATGAAGTGAATAAAGTACCAAGACTTTGCTTTTTCACCACCTCGTTGAGCTGGATTTTTTTCTATTTCCTGCAACAAATATTGGGGCCCAATTTCTCCTGTTACCCTTGTGAAAATAAAAAATTGCTTGCTAAAACATCTTTTTTGAGGAAAGAAAAATGATTTTTTATTTTCACGGCCCTGCGTTGTAAACTTCTGTGAAGCTCTTGGGGGTTGAATGTGCTCACCACACATCTAGATAAGTTCCTTGGGGTGTCTAGTTTCCAAAATGGGGTCACTTGTGGGGGGTTTCTACTGTTTAGGCATATCAGGGGCTCTGCAAACGTAACATGATGCCCGCAGACCATTCCATCAAAGTCTGCATTCCAAAACGTCACTACTTCCCTTCCGAGCCCCGGCATGTGCCCAAACAGTGTTTTACCCCCACATATGAGGTATCAGCGTACTCAGGAGAAACTGGACAACAACTTTTGGGGTCAAATTTCTCCTGTTACCCTTGGGAAAATAAAAAAATTGTGGGCTAAAAAATCATTTTTGAGAAAAGAAAAATTATTTTTTATTTTCATGGCTCTGCGTTATAAACTTCTGTGAAGCACTTGGGGGTTCAAAGTGCTCACTATGCTTCTAGATAAGTTCCTTGGGGGGTCTAGTTTCCAAAATGGGGTCACTTGTGCGGGAGCTCCAATGTTTAGGCACACAGGGGCTCTCCAAACGCGACATGGTATCCGCTAATGATTGGAGCTAATTTTCCATTCAAAAAGCCAAATGGCGTGCCTTCCCTTCCGAGCCCTGCGGTGCGCCCAAACAGTGGTTTACCCCCACATATGGGGTATCATCGTACTCAGGACAAACTGGACAACAACATTTGGGGTCCAATTTCTCCTATTACCCTTGGGAAAATAAAAAATTCTGGGCTAAAATTCATTTTTGAGGAAAGAAAAATTATTTTTTATTTTGAAGGCTCTGCGTTATAAACTTCTGTGAAGCACCTGGGGGTTATAAGTGCTCAATATGCATCTAGATAAGTTCCTTGGGGGGTCTAGTTTCCAAAATGGGGTCACTTGTAGGGGAGCTCCAATGTTTAGGCACACAGGGGCTCTCCAAACGCGACATGGTGTCCGCTAACGATTGGAGCTAATTTTCCATTCAAAAAGTCAAATGGCACGCCTCCCCTTCCGAGCCTTGCCGTGCACCCAAACAGTGGTTTACCCCCACACATGAGGTATCAGCTTACTCAGGAGAAATTGCCCAACAAATTTTAGGATCCATTTTATCCTGTTGCCCATGTGAAAATGAAAAAATTGAGGCTAAAAGAAATTTTGTGTGAAAAAAAAGTACTTTTTCATTTTTACGGATCAATTTGTGAAGCACCTGGGGGTTTAAAGTGATCACTATGCTTCTAGATAAGTTCCTTGGGGGGTATAGTTTCCAAAATGGGGTCACTTGTGGGGGAGCTCCAATGTTTAGGCACACAGGGGCTCTCCAAACGTGACATGGTGTCTGCTAGCGATGGAGATAATTTTTCATTCAAAAAGTCAAATGGCGCTCCTTCCCTTCCGAGCCTTACCATGTGCCCAAACAGTGGTTTACCCCCACATGTGAGGTATCGGTGTACTCAGGAGAAATTGTCCAACAAATTTTAGGATCCATTTTATCCTGTTGCCCATGTGAAAATGAAGAAACTGAGGCTAAAATAATTTTTTTGTGAAAAAAAAGTACTGTTTCATTTTTACGGATCAATTTGTGAAGCACCTGGGGGTTTAAAGTGCTCACTATGCTTCTAGATAAGTTCCTTGGGGGGTCTAGATTCCAAAATGGGGTCACTTGTGGGGGAGCTCCAATGTTTAGGCACACGGGGGCTCTCCAAACGCGACATGGTGTCCGCTAAAGATTGGAGCCAATTTTTCATTGAAAAATGGCGCTCCTTCCCTTCCGAGCCCTGCCGTGCCCACAAACAGTGGTTTACCCCCACATATGAGGTATCAGCGTACTCAGGACAAATTGGACAACAAAGTTTGTGGTCCAGTTTCTCCTTTTACCCTTGGGAAAATAAAAAAATGTTCGCTAAAAGATCATTTTTGTGACTAAAAAGTTAAATGTTCATTTTTTACTTCCATGTTGCTTCTGCTGCTGTGAAACACCTGAAGGGTTAATAAACTTCTTGAATGTGGTTTTGAGCACCTTGAGGGGTGCAGTTTTTAGAATGGTGTCACTTTTGGGTATTTTCAGCCATATAGAACCCTCAAACTGACTTCAAATGTGATGTGGTCCCTAAAAAAAATGGTTTTGTAAATTTTGTTGTAAAAATGAGAAATCACTGGTCAAATTTTAACCCTTATAACTTCCTAGCAAAAAAAAAATTTGTTTCCAAAATTGTGCTGATGTAAAGTAGACATGTGGGAAATGTTATTTATTAACTATTTTGTGTCACATAACTCTCTGGTTTAACAGAACAAAAATTCAAAACGTGAAAATTGCGAAATTTTCAAAATTTTTGCCAAATTTCCGTTTTTTTTTCACAAATAAACTCAGAAATTATCGACCTAAATTTACCACTAACATGAAGCCCAATATGTCACGAAAAAACAATCTCAGAATCGCTAGGATCCGTTGAAGCGTTCCTGAGTTATTACCTCATAAAGGGACACTGGTCAGAATTGCAAAAACGGCAAGGTCATTAAGGCCAAAATAGGCTGGGTCATGAAGGGGTTAAAGTGCAGCTGTGTTCTTGTAACATATTTAAATATTATTAAAAACAGACTCACCCTGATGGGATCACAAAAGACACATGGAGGACACTATATTCCTTAGTTCGGCGTACCTTAATCCCTACTGCGCATGCGTTAATGTTTCATTACATCTATGGACGTTTCTAACCAATGTGGTTAGATGTGTGTCAAAAAGCTTTTTGCGCATGCGGATTAAGTTCTCTCCGACGTTTAGGCGCAGTCTTAAGAGAGGAATGGTATGAAATCTTACTTTCGTTAATATTGTAATCCTTTTTTTAAGAAAAAAACTATTAGTAACCTTTCAATCATGCATTCCGATTTCCTGCTATATTAAACCAGCTATTTTTAAGAGTTAAAAGTGAGTTAGCTTACGGACTTTTCTGTATATACAGAACACCCTGGTATACCTGACGGCGCCCTCTTCAGGTCACCTCCTGCAGCCAATGGGGTACTTGGAAGATACTTGACCCGATCAAGGCCAAGATATCCCTACCAAGGTCCATAAAGGTGTATTTTTTAGATATACAGTGGGGCAAAAAAGTATTTAGTCATTCAGCAATAGTGCAAGTTCCACCACTTAAAAAGATGAGAGGCGTCTGTAATTTACATCATAGGTAGACCTCAACTATGGGAGACAAACTGAGAAAAAAAAATCCAGAAAATCACATTGTCTGTTTTTTTATCATTTTATTTGCATATTATGGTGGTAAATAAGTATTTGGTCAGAAACAAAATTTCATCTCAATACTTTGTAAAATATCCTTTGTTGGCAATGACAGAGGTCAAACGTTTTCTGTAAGTCTTCACAAGGTTGCCACACACTGTTGTTGGTATGTTGGCCCATTCCTCCATGCAGATCTCCTCTAGAGCAGTGATGTTTTTGGCTTTTCGCTTGGCAACACGGACTTTCAACTCCCTCCAAAGGTTTTCTATAGGGTTGAGATCTGGAGACTGGCTAGGCCACTCCAGGACCTTGAAATGCTTCTTACGAAGCCACTCCTTCGTTGCCCTGGCGGTGTGCTTTGGATCATTGTCATGTTGAAAGACCCAGCCACGTTTCATCTTCAATGCCCTTGCTGATGGAAGGAGGTTTGCACTCAAAATCTCATGATACATGGCCCCATTCATTCTTTCATGTACCCGGATCAGTCGTCCTGGCCCCTTTGCAGAGAAACAGCCCCAAAGCATGATGTTTCCACCACCATGCTTTACAGTAGGTATGGTGTTTGATGGATGCAACTCAGTATTCTTTTTCCTCCAAACACGACAAGTTGTGTTTCTACCAGACAGTTCCAGTTTGGTTTCATCAGACCATAGGACATTCTCCCAAAACTCCTCTGGATCATCCAAATGCTCTCTAGCAAACTTCAGATGGGCCCGGACATGTACTGGCTTAAGCAGTGGGACACGTCTGGCACTGCAAGATCTGAGTCCATGGTGGCGTAGTGTGTTACTTATGGTAGGCCTTGTTACATTGGTCCCAGCTCTCTGCAGTTCATTCACTAGGTCCCCCCGCGTGGTTCTGGGATTTTTGCTCACCGTTCTTGTGATCATTCTGACCCCACGGGGTGGGATTTTGCGTGGAGCCCCAGATCGAGGGACATTATCAGTGGTCTTGAATGTCTTCCATTTTCTAATTATTGCTCCCACTGTTGATTTCTTCACTCCAAGCTGGTTGGCTATTGCAGATTCAGTCTTCCCAGCCTGGTGCAGGGCTACAATTTTGTTTCTGGTGTCCTTTGACAGCTCTTTGGTCTTCACCATAGTGGAGTTTGGAGTCAGACTGTTTGAGGGTGTGCACAGGTGTCTTTTTATACTGATAACAAGTTTAAACAGGTGCCATTACTACAGGTAATGAGTGGAGGAAAGAGGAGACTCTTAAAGAAGAAGTTACAGGTCTGTGAGAGCCAGAAATCTTGATTGTTTGTTTCTGACCAAATACTTATTTTCCACCAGAATATGCAAATAAAATGATAAAAAAACAGACAATGTGATTTTCTGGACTTTTTTTTCTCAGTTTGTCTCCCATAGTTGAGGTCTACCTTTGATGTAAATTACAGACGCCTCTCATCTTTTTAAGTGGTGGAACTTGCACTATTGCTGAATGACTAAATACTTTTTTGCCCCACTGTATGTCCAGCTCATATTACTCTATTTCAAGAAATCTCCTTTGAAGGTATATATATATTTTATATTATATTGATCTATCTATCTATCTATCTATCTATCTATCTATCTATCTATCTATCCCATATCTATCTATCTATCTATCTATCTATCTATCTATCTATCTATCCCATATCTATCTATCTATATATCTATCTCATAACTAACTATCTAATATCTATCTATCTATGCCATATCTATCTATCTATCTATCTATCTATCTATCTATCTATCTATCCCATATCTATCTATCTATCTATCTATCTATCTATCTATCTATCTATCTATCCCATATCTATCTATCTAATATCTATCTATCTATCTATCTATCTATCTATCTATCTATCTATCTGATATCTATGCATTTCATATCTACCTATCTCATATCTATCTATCTATCTATCTATCGATCGATCGATCGATCGATCTATCTATCTATCTATCTATCTATCTATCTATCTATCTATCTATCTATCTATCGAAAAAAAACATCCAGCACTCCTAATGTGAACACGTGCATGCTGCAAAACTGCATTATATATAAAAAAAAGAACAAAGCAGCACATGTGCATGAATCAAGGCCATGTGAAAACACAGACAAACATTCAATATAGATTATACTTCTCAAAAATATTGTTGGGATGTTCAACTTTTTTCTTGACCAGTACGTAGCACGTTAAGGAAACGGACAGAAATAATTTGCTACTCTTTAGTAGCCAGCACCCAAAGAACATGATAAAATCAATTCCACGCAGTCAAATGATGAGAGTAAGAGGAATTGTGAAAGATAATGAAATAAAAATAAAAACCTTAAAGACATACCTACTAATTCAGGTGTGGGCCCTATGAAAAAAACAAGACAAACAGCATTGACGGGCAACGAAAGGAAGGGATGCTATCCCTGTTTGACATGCAGAAACTGTCCTTTAATGATTAAAGGTAGTTCCTTTGAACATCCCAACACAAATAAAAATACTCTATTGGACACTTTTTGTGATCTATTTTGTGATCTATTTATTACAATGTCCAAGTAAGTTATGGTACATCGGGGAAGTGACATGCGATTTTAAAACACGCATAAATCACCATCGGTATACAATTAGAAAGAAAAGGATGGGCCTCCCAGTTCCAAAATACTTTGTTGAACTTGGACATAAAATTACTTTATATTTTTCTCTTTCAGAAAAATAATTCACTCTGCACAGGAAGTCACCAATATAAACTAACCCAGGGGGACACACCAGCATGGGGAGGATAAGTTTTTTGGATTTATGCCTTTCATATAAACTGTTTTTTGTTTATTATTCTTTTTGCTTAGAGGTCAATTCCCATTATTACGAAAGGGGGATAAAAAAGGAATGAAATACATGAAAAATAAGGGTCAGTGGTAAACAGAGCTGGACATAACAATAACACCAATATGGACTTTGGTCGAGACACTTTGACCCTAACAGGTTAAATGTCTCCCGAGGATACCATTGGTTGCAGGAGGTGGCCTGTATAAGGCACCGTCAGGTATACCAGGGTGCTTTACATAGTCCGTATGCTCATATGTTTAAACCCTATACCCATATAATATTTCCACATTATAAGTGGCGCTAACATGCTTTAAGTGATAGAATATACAAGCGCTGTAAGATAATAGAGATTTATTGCGGAATAGTCATAAGAATGCATTCCTTCCCCATCTAAGGTGGAGCCTAGACGACTGGAATGACGCAGTGCACAAGCGCCAAATGGGAATTTGACACACATAGAATTACATTGGTTGAAAGCGTCTACTGACGTAATGAAACACAAACGCATGCGCAATAGAGATTTGAGCACGCCGATCTTAGGAAAGAGGAGTCCTCCATGTGTTTTGTTGTGGTCCCATCAGGGTGAGTTTCTTTTAAACATATCTAAGCACAGCTGCACTTTATTAATAACATTTATTGGATGATAGTTACATTTTATAATGTAATTTTGCACAAATGGCACTTTATGAAATCGTCACGTTTTAGGAACAGTCACACTATATTACACATCTATTCTATGAATATAATACGATATTGTATATTTGTTAAAAATCATTTTTTATGTACTTTTTGTAAAGATTATGAGCAATTACTGCATGTATTTAAACTCACTGCTACATATGATTCACTGCTTGAGAAAGGCTCGACAGGAGCCGAAACGTCGCCTGCCATGTGGGTCTGAATTAAACCACAAATATTCACTATAAGCAAGGAGTGCTGCCTTTTTTTCTGAATATTATCTATCTATCTATCTATCTATCTATCTATCTATCTATCTATCTATCTATCTATCTATCTATCTATCTATCTATCCAATATCTATCTATCCCATATCTATCTATCTATCTATCTATCTATCTATCTATCTATCTATCTATCTATCTATCTATCTATCTATCCATCTAGCCCATATCTATCTATCTATCTATCTATCTATCTATCTATCTATCTATCTATCTATCTATCTATCTATCTATCCCATATCTATCTATCTATATACAGTATATATATATATATTTTATGAATTTATGTATTTATCAATCTATCATTTTTGTATAAGGCTACTTTCACACTAGCGTCGTTTGGAATACATCGCAATGCGTCATTTGGAGAAAAAACGCATCCTGAAAAGTTGTCTGCGTTGAAAAACTGCATCCGCTGCCCCCGTTGTGCCACTTAACACACTGTCCGTCGGTACGTCGGGCCGACGGTTTGCGACGGCCCGTACCGACGGACTAGTGTGAAAGTAGCCTTACAGCAGAAGAGGTGCTTCCAGAAGAAGACCGAAGGGGTGGAGAGAGACCTGGAGTGGGCTTGCAATTCGTAGGTTTCTTGCATGCATCGCAGAACCACATCCTCACACTACACACAACACATAAAAAACAGATCATTACAGACATCACACTACACCCAACATATAAAAACTGATCATTACAGACATCACACTGCACACAACACATACAAACTGATCATTACAGACATCACACAACATACAATACATACAAACTGATCATTATAGACATCACACAACATACAACCCATACAAACTGATCATTATAGACATCACAGTGCACGCAACTCATAATCCAACATAAAAGCACATCATTTTTTTTTTCTCATAGTCTTCTGATTCTGGTGCTCGATCCAGAGGTCCTCAGAGCGGCTCCCAGGGTCGTTGGCGTGTGAGTCAGGGTGATGGTCATCGGGTAAGCATTTAAAAAAAAAAAAAAAAAACAACTATGTTGTTTTGAGTCTAATGTCTTTGTTTTTGTCTTTTTTTACAGGCTTCACAGCATGCTCCTGCCTCGGACGGTGAGGAGGCCAGGCTAAATATCGACCTCCTCATCGATCTGATCTGAGAGAGGGAGCCGCTGAGGAACATGGGTGACAGCCGCCACGCTGATGTGATTGTGACCCTGTCGGCTCTGGGAGCAAGTCTGCCAACAGCTTGTAGACAACTGGGAGGACCTCAATGTTCAGGCCCAGAATCAAACACGTAAGTATACACAGTTCAGTTATGTTGTTGGATGTAAAGTGTTGTATAGTGACCAATTTGTGCTTTCACTTTTCAGGCGAGAGAATTGTCAAGCGGTGGCGGTCAGTCAGGGATCGCTTCAAGAAGGAGTTCAACAAAGAGATGCGGATCTGGAGATGGATCTGGAGGATGCAGGAGCAAGTATAAATATGCAAGGGCCCTGTCGTTCCTCAGGTCAACGATGGTGAGCCGAAGGTAAATAGTACCCACCCCATTTAATAACAAATGTTTACATGTCTAACCCTTTTTTGTATGTTTCAGCCAGGGCCATGCAATATCAATATATTAATTATATATTTTTTTCTCCTTGTTCCACAGCACCTTCGGCAGCACTCGGCAGCCTGTAGAGTTGATCTCTTCTGGGGCGATCCCTCAGGAGTCCGTCACCGAGGGACACTTCGACAGTCCTCGCCCCAGAGGGGTCAGGTGCAGAGATATGCGCCCGAGTTCTTGCATCTGAATGCATCCTTCCAGAACTGTCTGAAACTTTTGTCGGAGCAAATGGCCCCAGGTTTTAGTTTGATAAACAAAAGTCTTCTTGAGTTGCAGTCACTTCTGGAAGGATGCATTCAGATGCAAGTCAATCACTGAACCACACATTTTTCCAGTCGGTACTCGAGCGCATGAATAAGCTATCTCCTGATCAGCAGATGCAAGTAATGCAATTGTGCCAGTCTGCTCTCGTGCTTGTTACCTCCCAAGCCACCACATCTGCCCCCTCCCGCACCTGCCCCGCCTCCAGCCACTGTCCCTCCCTTCAGCCAGTACTAGCATCCTGCCCCGTACCAACATCCCGCCCCATACCAGTTCCCACCAACATCATTCGCGCCTCCTCTCCCTGCCCACTACCACCAGTCTCCTTCACCCATCATGCCACTACAACCCTCTTCTCCATCCATCACCTCTTCTGCCTCCAAATCCACCCACTCTACCCCTCCATTCTTCCATATTCCCAATACTACTCCCGGCTTCATGTCCACCCGTTCTATTTCTTTCTCCACCCCCTAACCTGTTTACCTACTGATCCTTCACCACCACCATCACATTCCTCTCTCCACACTCTCACTGTCGAAGTGTCCCAATCTGACAGCCCCTCCAGCAATATCACAACCCCAACTGTTTAAACTTATAATTTTTTATTTTTTTAAAAAAATTGGTTAAAGAAACTGTTTATTGTTTAAAAATGTTGTCTTTTATTTATTTATAAGGTTTATAAGGTTAAATACGTTGGGTAAAATAAGGTTTAATAATGTGGTTAAAGGTTAAATACTTTGGGTACAACCCAAACAGGTACACAACTTGTGTAAAAGAAGGTGAAATACTTTGGTACCACCCAAACAGGTACACAACTTGGGTAAAAGAAGGTTAAATACTTTGGGTACAACCCAAACAGGTACACAACTTGGGTAAAAGAAGGTTAAATACTTTGGGTACAACCCAAACAGGTACACAACTTAGGGTAAAATAAGGTAAAATACTTTTGGTTACAAGGTGCAAGACAAATTGTTCAAACTCTCTCATCTTGCCAGTCTACTCTTCCTTCAGGTGAAATAAAGTATTCTGCAAATTTGTCCCTCATTTGGGAAACTGACACAGAACTTCGAAACGTAATGTTGTGAAAATCAGCCAAGGTGGTTTCTTCAGAGTGGTCTTCAATGGAAATATGTTCCTTGCATATCACAAAATTGTGCAGGACAACACACGCTTTCACCACCTCGTCAACAGTGTCAGTCTTCAAGTTTATAGCTGTCAATAGAACTCGCCATTTGGCGGTCAGAATCACAAAAGCACACTCCACCATTCTCAGTGCTCGTGTGAGGCGGTAATTAAAAATTATTTTAGTTTGCGTTAATCCACTACTGGAGTAGGGTTTCAGAGGTGTTCCTGCAGTTGGAAGGCTTCATCCCCAACACAAACAAATGGCATTGGTGGCCCAGAAGTTTGAGGCAGTGGTCTTGGGGGGGAATTGGAAGGTGTTTCCATAGAGATGATGGCCCATATCAGACAATTTGAAAACTTGGGAATCATTGGAGCCGCCATACGCCCCAATATCCACCACTATAAATTTGTATTCCACGTCTGCGATGGCCATCAGCACAATGGAGAAGTATTTTTTATAGTTAAAATATTCCGAGCCAGATCCAGCCGGTTTCACGATGCGGATATGTTTCCCGTCCACAGCACCCAGGCAATTGGGAAACTGACAAAGTTGCTGGAATTTATCAGCTATTTCCAACCAACTCTCCATTGTTGGATGTGGTATAAATTCGCCGTGCAAAGAGTCCCGATATGGTGGAAATTCCCATGCGAAATTGAAAATGTAATGACGAAAGGGATTTTCCAGTGGCAAGGAATCTGAATAAAAGCAAGGCAAAAATTATTACAAAATACCAGCAATAACGTTACGGTTATAAAGCAGCTTTAACTGTATGAAATACACTAAAAATTATTCTAAAAAAATACCAGCAACAACATTAAAGTTAAGTGTGCTTTACAGGAGGAGATACAATAAAAATGGCTTACCGAAGAGTGACCATCAGACGCTCCGCCGGTGAAATGGAGATTCGGCAATACGTGTCACTCCTTCGGATGAGATGCCCAATTCAGTCCACCAGTAGATCGAAGTTCTCCGCTTTCATCCACACATAGCTGAAAAACTTCTCTGGGTCTCCTCGTAGCTCCATGTATAAAGTAGAATAGACTCCCCGCGTCATTCTCTGTGCAGTGATGTGGTGGATCCACAAACGCCGTCGGCACAGACGCATAATGCGCTGTTTCTCTCGCTCCTTCTCCAGAACTATTGTTTTCAAGCAATTCGCCTCCACAGTAAAATCCACTTTGATCTTCAGAATATTCGCAATAACGACATCCATCTCCAAACACTTGCTCCTCTACAACCTGTCACAGATGGGCTGAAGGAACACTGTATATATAGGTTTTCAGTAGCCAATCACATTTGGGTGCCTCCCAGGGGCATTTTTAAAAACCAGATCTATCAAAAAACAGATAAAAAAACTGAAGAAACGGATGCAAAACTGATGAAATGGATCCATTTTTTCACCAGTTCCGCTAGTGGGATCCAGTGGAAAACCAGATCAGTTTCATTAGTTTTCCACATTTTACGCCGGATCCGGCGCTCCGGAACGACGTCGGAACCGACATGACGGCAAAAACCTGATGTGTGAAACTAGCCTTAAATTTCCCACATGTGATAAATAAAATAAGGAAAGAGCTTGAAAAATGGAAAAATCTCCATCTCTCTCTGGTTGGCAGAGCACAGTTGATAAAAATTAATAGCTTCTCTCGCATTCTATACCCTTTACAAACAATAACTTTGCTACTAAAGCGCTTAGAGGTACAAAAATTACAATCAGTGTTTATAAAATTTCTATAGCAGGGTAAAAGACCGAGAATTGTATATTGGAAGATGGCTTTGTTTAAATTGGAAGGAGGAATCCAACTGCCTCTTATACGAGATTATAACTTAGCGGCCTTAACAAGACATATCAGACACTGGGCTCATGGGTCAAGTAGCTTTTCCAATACTATTTAAGAGAGAGAACTTGCTGCACCTAATGATCTCCTACATCTAAAATTTGGTGAACTACCCCCTCATGTCAAACATAGCGTCCTTTGGAAAGTCACTATAGGCGCATGGATAGCTTTGAGAAAACTATATACATTACCATTTAGTTTATCTAAAATAGTGCCCTTATGGGAAAATCATAGATTTACTCAGGGTAAGCAAAATAAACTTTTTGAACAATGGGAACAGAAAGGGATTTTGTTGTGAGATTTAATAAGGGAAAATGAAGGCAGGTTACACACTTGGCAGGAATTATCAGAGATACATAAGCTAGGAAACCATCATTATTTACAATACCAGCAAGTGATCAGTCATTATCAATCTATGCTGGAAAAGGTCAGAAAAGCAGAAATAAACAGGGGGTTTTGACTAATTGATTGGACCTAGAACAGACACAGCTTCCCAGCCCACAATTTACCAAAAGATTTGAAAACAAACTATATGGGGTATCACATGGCATCTTCACTCATTGGAGTACAGAACTAAAAGATGACACTTCGGGAGAGAAGATTATATTGGGTTGGAGCAAGGTTAAAACAGCAATGATTAATGAGTAATGGAGAGAAATGCAATAGAAACTGGTACATAATGCAATTTATGCTTTCAATATTTCTTACAAGGATGCTCCATCTCATTATCTAAGAAAATGTCCAAATGCAATTTGTCCAGGACAAATCTGCTTCATGGCATCTGGGATTGCCCCTACATGCAGAGGGTTTGGGCTGAGGCTCTTGGACATATTGATAAAATTTGGAAAATCAAAGACCCAAATACTCCCCTAGCTTGTTTATTTCATAGAATTGTATCCACTCAAATAATACACTTAGCTCTTCTTGTAGTCAAAAAGCACATACTTCGATATTGGCTAAAGGAAGAAGCACCTCAAGTGCCTGAAATGATAAATACTCTAAAAACTCTAGTGGTATATGGCAAATGAGACTTAGAGAGACAAAACGAAAAGTCAACAATCAAGTTATTCCACAAATGGAGATCCTTTATGGACATAAATGTTTCTTAATTTGTTTTCAATTTGGTACTTAATGACCAAGCCACTTTTTACAATTCTGTCCACTGTCCTTTTATGAAGTTATAGCTCTGGAACACTTTCATGTATCCCACTGATTCTGAAATTGTTTTTTCATGACATATTGTACTTCATAAAAAATGTTGAAATTCACCGCACACTCATATGGATTTAGTTAATGTAAGAATTCTATAAGTTTATTGGGAGCGTAACAGAATATTACAGTATATGCGATAAACAACAACGTTTCGGCTCAACCAGAGCCTTTTTCACGTGTTCGCTTATACGATAATAGATTGGTGCATAAGCAGGAAATAGTCCCAGCGGTGCAATATAGGCGTTCTTGAATACTGTTTTAGGTATACATATACCAATAGAAGTTCCCTTCTAATAGTGTAGACCTGAGTAGTTCCTGTATGTGAGCGGCGCTCCCGCGCTGTGCTCAGTTGTAGCGTGTGCCTGGTCTCATTGCACCAGCACCTCACCTGTATTCAGGCTGAGTGCACACCAAATCAACCCTTCATATTGTACTTCATGTTAGTGGTAAAATCTCTTCGAATTAACTTGCTTTTATTTATGAAAAAAACGGAAATTTAGCAATTTTCAAACTTTTAATTTTTGTACACTTAAATCAGGGAGTTATGTCAAAATAGTTAATAAATAACATTTCCCACATGTCTACTTTACATCAGCACAATTTTGGAAACATATATTTTTTTTGTTAGGATGTTATAAGGGTTAAAATCCTGCTGATACCACAATTCTGAGCCACTGCTTCCGTATGTGTCCATATTTTTGTACATACTGTTTGGTACTGTGTGCCCTCTAATATTCCTCCTATCATTACATTCAAATTATGATATCAACAAAAGCCCCCACAGACCCTAAGATACCACCATAGTGAATTCCTCCACAGTACCCTCCACATGTACAGTATGATGACCCTACTGTACCCCACCCCACAACTCACCCAGAAAAGTATCATGACCCTTACATCATATGATCGCCCAACTGTGACCCTCACACAACCATACATACGGTATAATGCACTGCATGGTCCTCAACATAGTATAATGCACCACATGGTCCTTACAGTATAATACACCCCATAGTCCTCTGTATAGTATAATGCACCCCAAGCTCTATCTAGGATAATACATCCCATAGTCCTCTGTGTAGTATAATGCACCCTATACACTATACATTACAATGCACCCCATAGTCCTCTGTATAGTATAATGCACCCCAAGCTCTATATAGGATAATGCATCCCATAGTCCTCTGTGTAGTATAATGCACCCTATACTCTATACATTACAATGCACCCCATAGTCCTCTGTATAGTATAATGCATCCCATAGTCTATACAGCATAATGCACCCCATAGTCATCTATACAGTATAATACACCCCATAGTCCTCTGTATAGTATAGTGCACCCCAAGCTCTATATAGGATAATGCATCCCATAGTCCTCTGTGTAGCATAATGCACCCCATAGTCTATACAGCATAATGCACTCCATAGTCATCTATACAGTATAATGCACTCCATAGTCCATACAACATAATGTAATACATTGTCCATACAGCATAATGCACCCCATAGTTCTCTGTATAGTATAATGCACCCCATAGTCCATACAGTATAATGCGCCCCACAGTCTATACAGCATAATACACCCCATATGTTATACAGTATAATGCACCCCATAGTCATCCACACAGTATAATGCACCCCATAGTCCATACAGTATAATGCACCTTATAGTCCATGCAGCATAATGCACCCCATAGTCCATACAGTATAGTGCACCCCATGGTCCTACATTTGGAATCATGCACCCCATAGTCCATACAGAATAATGCAACCTATAGTCCTAAAAGCAATGTCAGAATTATTTTTTTATTTTTACAATTTCTCCTCGATTGGAATTGTTTTAAGTTTTCCTGTACACTATGCGGTGAAATGAATGGTGTCATTCGAAAGTGCAACTTGTCCTCCACAACACAAGCCCTCATATGGCTATGTGGACAGAAAAATAAAAAAGTTGTGAGTTTGGGAAAAATGGAGGAAGAGCAAAGGCGCAAAAATGAAAATTGACCTTGCCGCTAAGGGGGTTCAATAATGACTTTACAGGAAGCAAGAAAGCAGATGACAATTATTCTCTTGCTCCATACACAATGGACGATCTAGTGAACATGTTACACATCACACGTCTCTCATCACGACTTTAGTGTCATCATTATTACATGCGGCTTACACTGCTGCCATTTCCCAATCATCAGTTAATAAATGGAATAACATGATAACTTCCTCAAATAACACCAATTGGAATAAAGAGGAAAACTACAAATATAGATATAAAAGTAATACACTGTATCTCCTTATTCATTATTAGAATGCGCTTTCCCTTTAAATTTTGTGCCGCGTGCTTCAACCATCAACCAATAGCATCGCAGGATTTGAACTCAAAGAAAGAAAAAAACCGTCAGTTGGTGCCAGTCTGCGATAGCTCTATTAGAGAAAAGACCGGCTCCTTATTGATTCCCAGAAGCGACACTTTTTGGATTTGTACCCGGATCGTTACCTGCTGATCGGAAGACAACCGCCACTGGCCGCTCTACAGAGGTGAGAATCATTGTGTGATGAGCAAACTGCCGATTTATGTCATTCCAGATACTGACAGTTGGGATCTATACTGAAAGCAATCACATATAAAAAAGCAAATGACTTCACCATAAATCCCAAATCTAGATAACGCGGTGATTATGGATAAACGGGATAAAACTTGGTGACTTTGAATAAATGTTTAAAATGTGGATAATGATGTGTAAATATTAATCTGAAAAACACGGGGCCACATATTTCTCCTAGAAATTCCCAGATACAATATTTAGAAGTGCATGGCCATTATTAGCCTGTATATAATAGTTATATCACACATGTAGTGGAGATATGAAGACTATTGTACTGGATCATCAGTCACTATACAGGGAGGTAGCGGATATATGCAGAGGTTTATATGGCGGGTCACAGTGCAGTCAGTAGAATGTAGATATGTGTAGTCTTTTCTTATCATAGGACATGAAATCAATCTGGTAGGCATCAATGACCGATTATATATATATATTTTTGTTTTTTAAAGCACCACTGCAGCGGGTTTTTTACTGCACCGCGGGAGTGGTGCTTTTATGTAATTCTCCTGGCCCCTGTCTCATACTCACCTGTCGCCCCTTCATCCTTTTCCAGTGTTGGTCCTATCAGTCTCCGGTGAATTGTGACCGGCCATCAGCTCCAGTGATTCATGGAGCGGCGCAGACGTCACTTTTCAATACCTCTCTATGAGAGCCTCGTTCTGGCTCTCACAGACTTGTATTAAGCTCTTGTTACGTAACTTCTCACTTGCGGCCGGTCAGAAGCTACAGGCACAAGATGGCACCAAGTATAAGAACGTGGGCAGGGGGCTTACATTAAAAGTGCCACTCCAGCAGTACAAACAAAACAAAATGCTGGAGTGGTGCTTTAAGTAGAAAATAGGGTTTGTTTTGTTTATTAGCTACAGCGCCACTTCTGTCAATGCGTCATGTTGGGTATTACAACTCAGCACCAATCAAGTCACTAAAGCTGCAATACTACAACCCATGTAATGCAGGCTGTGGTAGTTTGGTTTTGGGTTACACATTAGGTTGGTAGTATTACCCCACTAGAGATCCTATAGACAGAGCCATTCTCTGCAAATTCAGGTTTTTCCTTTTTCTGTATGTTTCCAGGAAGAAGAGTAAAGATGGCCATGAGGAAGCGGAAGAGAGAACTGATCGCCCTGTATGAAGAGGAGTGGTAAGTAGATGAGGTTACATCACTGCAGTCATCACAATCCATACACTTATATCGGCAAATCATAGTGACCATTACACATCGTCACTACACATATTTATACCATTTACAGCACAAAACTAATGTCAGATCCCCATGAGGAGAACACCCATCAGGATGTAAGTGAATTATGTGTAGCCATAGTACGACCATGTGCATGAGGCCTAATACTATATTATCTACCTCGTCTACCACAGTTCACTGTCTGCCACCCAGGAAGTGGCCAAGAGGAGGAAGACAGAAGATGACATCCCCCAGCCAGAAGAGCGGGCAGCTTTCGCCGCACTCCTTGGTAAGACTCATTGCACCTTCCAAGGTTTCCAGATATAAAGTATTAGATTATATGACATGTATTTTTATATTAATCTATTTTATGTGTATAATGGTAGAGAAACATGTATGGAAGTGTTCTCCCTCAGCCTCCTATAATTATACCTAGTATGATACAGCAGACAGGAGCGGTCACTATGTGGTGAGCAGTGTCGTGGCTTTGGTTTCACCTCAATAGTGATGGCATATCTTTAGGACAATTCTTCAGTATCTAATCAGTGGGTGTCGGGGGCCAAATCTCCACCAATCTGATATTGATGAGCTATCCTGAGGATAATCCATCATTAACCCCTTCACCCCCGGAGCTTTTTCCGTTTTTCCATTTTCGTTTTTCGCTACCCTCCTTCCCAGAGCCATAACTTTTTTATTTTTCCGTCAATTTGGCCATGTGAGGGCTTATTTTTTGCGGGACGAGTTGTACTTTTGAACGACATCATTGGTTTTAGCATGTCGTGTACTAGAAAACAGGAACAAAAATTCCAAGTGCAGTGAAATTGCAAAAAAAGTGCAATCCCACACTTGTTTTTTGCTTGCCTATTTTGCTAGGTTCACTAAATGCTAAAACTGACCTGCCATTATGATTCTCCAGGTCACTACGAGTTTATAGACACCTAACATGACTAGGTTATTTTTCACCTAAGTGGTGAAAAAAAATTCCAAACTTTGCAAAAAACAAAACAAAACAAAATTGCGCCATTTTCCGATACTCGTAGCGTCTCCATTTTTCGTGATCTGGGGTCAGGTGAGGGCTTATTTTTTGCGTGCCGAGCTGGCGTTTTTAATGATAGCATTTTGGTGTAGATACGTTCTTTTGATCGCCCGTTATTGCATTTTAATGCAATGTCGTGGCGACCAAAAAAACGTAAATCTGGCGTTTCGAATTTTTTTCTCATTACGCCATTTAGCGATCAGGTTAATGCTTTTTTTTATTGATAGATCGGGCGATTCTGAACGCGGCGATACCAAATATGTGTAGGTTGGGGTTTTTTTTATTGATTTATTTTGATTGGGGCGAAAGGGGGGTGATTTAAACTTTTATATTTTTTTTATTTTTTTCACATTTTTAAAAACTTTTTTTTTTTACTTTTGCCATGCTTCTATAGCCTCCATGGGAGGCTAGAAGCAGGCACAGCCCGATCGGCTCTGCTATGCAGCAGTGATCATAAGATCGCTGCTACACAGCAGATTTGCAGGTGTGCTGTGAGCGCCGACCACAGGGTGGCGCTCACAGCCACCGGCAATCAGTAACCATAGAGGTCTCAAGGACCTCTATGGTTACAATGGAGGAGCATCGCAGACCCCCGATCATGTGACGGGGGTCGGCGATGCGCTCATATCCGGCCGCACGGCCGGATGCGGTAGTTAAATGCCGCTGTCTGCGCTTGACAGCGGCATTTAACTAGTTAATAGCGGCGGGTGATCGCGATTTCACCCGCCGCTATTGCGCGCACATGTCAGCTGTAAAAAACAGCTGACATGTCGCGACTTTGATGTGCGCTCACCGCCGGAGCGCACATCAAAGCGGGGGTCCCGACATGTGACGTACTATACCATCACATGTCGGGAAGGGGTTAATGAAGAACTCTACAACCCCAATAATTTAACATTAATAGCATTAAAAAGGTTTTCATTACAAAGTTCATAGTGAAATAATTCTATTTTCTCATTTTTGTAGAAGAAAAATACATCAGACGTTTTCTAGCCAGGGACAGCTGTCTTAAGATTTCGGACAAGGTATTATTGTAGTGAAGGATAAGAAATCATCCAGATTTGAGAAGATCCATCATAGGGAAATAAAGGGCTTATTCTTATGTAATAATGGCCAGATATTACCAAACATAGGAATATACAGCTATATATGTTCTGCATTATATATACCCTCTATCTCTGCTTCCCATCCCTCTAGTATCTCCTCGCCATGGTCGTCACTTACTTCAGGAGAGCAGGACTGCGATCTTCAGAATATGGAACCTTCTTCTTTCCAGCTCTGTGAGTCTCTTTTATTATTACACATTTATGTCTATAATTAACTTTATTTTATTGTAAAACCAAAATATCTTTTCTACCACTCATGTAAATACATGATAATTGTATTTGTTGTTATATTTCTGTATTTTCTTCTGAAGTGGATTCTAATTTATTTGGATTCATTTTTCTTCCATCCAGGTTTTTAGCCAACCAGTTTGAAGAAGACGTGCCATATCAACGGAAGATCTACCGCTGGGCCCTCAGATGGACGTGGAGCATGAAGAAGGACCGACTTCTACAATTCCGCAATGTTCTTTTCACCAGGATGGGATTTCGTGCTTGGGTGGATCAAGCCACCTGTGATCTGGTTAGCAATATAAACAATCTAATATATAATTGCCTAGAATACTACTTCCTGCAATTTGTGCCAACTTCCGTGGCTTTGTCCGGAGCTAATGTCCGGAGATAATGTTCGGAGCTAATGTCCGGAGCTAATGTCCGGAGCTAATGTCCGGAGATAAGTGACGTCACCAGTGTCCTACACCCAGGCAGAGCACAGGGGCCCCAGGCAGCATATGGGGCCCCAGGCAGAGCACAGTGGCCCCAGGCAGAGCACAGGGGCCCCAGGCAGCATATGGGGCCCCAGGCAGAGCACAGTGGTCCCAGGTAGAGCACAGGGGCCCCAGGCAGCCTATGGGGCCCGAGGCAGAGCACAGGGGCCCCAGGCAGCATATGGGGCCCCAGGCAGAGCACAGGGGCCCCAGGCAGCATATGGGGCCCCAGGCAGAGCACAGGGGCCCCAGGCAGCATATGGGGCCCCAGGCAGAGCACAGTGGTCCCAGGCAGAGCACAGGGGCCCCAGGCAGCCTATGGGGCCCCAGGCAGAGCACAGGGGCCCCAGGCAGAACATGGGGCCCCAGGCAGAGCACAGGGGCCCCAGGCAGAGCACAGGGGCCCCAGGCAGCATATGGGGCCCCAGGCAGAGCACAGGGGCCCCAGGCAGCATATGGGGCCCCAGGCAGAGCACAGTGGCCCCAGGCAGAGCACAGGGGCCCCAGGCAGCATATGGGGCCCCAGGCAGAGCACAGTGGTCCCAGGCAGAGCACAGGGGCCCCAGGCAGCTTATGGGGCCCCAGGCAGAGCACAGATGTAAAATTACTGTGAAAATACCTGATGGGCACACAAGTATGCGCCAGTATGGGTACTAAGAGCTTTTCCACATAATAATGAAATCTTTTAAAATGTCATAGAACATACCAATATACATAGTTATTGATACATATTATTTATTATTTACATTATTGTTCTTAAGCAAAGAACCGTTGTTGTGGCATTTGCCACAACACGCAAAGTTGTTGTCTGATGTCTTTCATCACTCCCCTCATAAGCATGTTCATGGATCCTGTGTAACTGTATCTTAAATAACAAGAATTGTCAAGAGCTGGTGAGTGCAGCCATTTTTTGTTCTTTCTTACTATTATTTATTAATTGTATTATTCTTACATTTGAATAAATAAAGTATATATGGATTCTAGACTCCCGATTCTTTAGAATCGGGCTGCCATCTAGTAATAACATAAAGCTGATCTGTAAATAGGTATCACAATATAAACAGAATGCATAAATAAATCCCTTAGACCTGATGGGGTGGTTGTACTTACTTTGAAAAGCCATGTAAAAATGGTCTTGTAATCCTTATGTTAGGTAGAGCATTTTATGAATGCAGCCATAGCTGGACTCATGAAATGCTTGTTTTAATGTCAAGGAAGAAAACTTTAATAAGTAATTAGGCTACGTTCACATTTGCGTTGTGCGCAGCAGCGTCGGCGCCGCAGCGCACAACGCAAACAAAAACGCGGCAAAACGCACGCTAAAACGCTGCGTTTTGCGCCGCATGCGTCCTTTTTGGCCGAAAGTTGGACGCAGCAAAAATGCAACTTGCTGCGTCCTCTGCGGCCAGACGCGGGCGCCGCAGCGATGCATGCGGCGCAAAACGCAAGTGCGACGCATGTCCATGCGCCCCCATGTTAAATATAGGGGCGCATGACGCATGCGGCGCCGCTGCGGCGCCCGCCGCTAATGTGAACGTAGCCTTATACAGTCATTCTGCCATGGTTTTTCAGTCATCACATCAATATCATCAGGTCTAAAATATATGCAAATTGAATTATGATTAATGGTGATATATTCCCTTTAAACTTTGATTATAATCACTTATTTCATTCTAGATCATGGCACAAGACCCTGACCACTGGGCATGGAAGAGAGACAGGAATATCCATCACAGCTGGGCAATTCGTTGGTTCAGGAGGAATAGTGCCCTACCCTGCTCTCTCTGTAACATCGTTCCATGCAAGAAGGAGGAAGATACGAATATCTAATGCCTGGAAGAGGAGCTGCTGGACCCACAAGGAGATGAACATGGCTGGAAGAGGAACATAGCTGCTGGACCTGGAAGGAGAGGAACATGGCTGGAAGAGAAACATAGCTGCTGGTCCTGCAAGAAGAACAGCTAGAAGACGTGACGGATGAAGAACTGGAGACAGGAGAGAAGTATTCTTAAAGGGAACTTGTCACCCCCCAAGGCATTTTTTAACTAAAAGAGCCACCTTGTGCAGCACTAATGCTGCATTCTGTCAAGATGGCTCTTTTAGTTGGGGTTCCTTTCAACGCTGCAATATCCATTTTTATAATTTGTCCCTCAAACCTGTCTTTTCCCCCCAGACACAAACGCCTCCCAGCCATCACTCAATACTCCGTGCGCCAGGGGCCGCCTCCACTTCCTTCATTAAAGTGCCTGGCGCCTGCGCTGTATGTTCCCATCATGTGATGGGAGTCGAAGGGCAGCGCAAAGTGCGCATGCCCGAAAAAAATCTTACAGCTCAGGCGCCGGGGACGTTAATGAGGGAACTATATGTATGAGGGACAAATTATAAAAACGGATATTGCAGCATTGAAAGGGACCCCAACTAAAAGAGCCACCTTGACAGAATGCAGCATTAGTGCTGCACAAGGTGGCTCTTTTAGTCAAAAACGCCTGGGGGGGGGTGACAGGTTCCCTTTAATAGTCACACACAGAACATGCACATCCCACTGTACACAGACAACATACATACATACACACACAGACACCCTTCTTGAAAAGTATAATGTTACAAGTTATATATATTAGATTCCTTGATAGGGCGTTGATCCAGGGAACTAGTCTGATTGCCGTATGTGGAGTCGGGAAGGAATTTTTTTCCCCAATGTGGAGCTTACTCTTTGCCACATGGGGTTTTTTTGCCTTCCCCTGGATCAACATGTTAGGGCATGTTAGGTTAGGCTATGGGTTGAACTAGATGGACCTATAGTCTTCCTTCAACCTTAATAATAACTATGTTACTATGTATTCTTAATAGTCACACACAGATCATGCACATCCCACTATACACAGACAACATACACACAGACACCCCATATGCTGTACACATAGACACACTGTATACTTTACATATCATTGTTATGTTTTCACAGTTGTTATATTTTATAGTGGTAACCTCCCTTAGTATGCCCGGAGGAAGGGCAGTACAGCAGCCATGGTTTCCCTACAGGTTTCCACCACTGGGGTTTCTTCCTGTCCTGAGTGTTGCTGAACGCTCTTTGTGAGTGATGGGAGGTAACCAGCACATATAAAGCATAATAATAAATTTCACACTATTTAAACCTTCAATGATGTGTCTGAGTCTTTATTTTATACTGTCATGTGTGGAAAGGACCACCATCAGATCATTACTGCCCCTACTGTTTTATGGGAGCTGGTGTTTTTCTGCTGTTTTCTTTGCGAAGATCTTCTATGTCTTTAAGAAAGTCTGATGCTTGTTCTGGTGCTGAAAATGTTTGTATTCTTCCTCCAGGTTTAAGATTCGCTGGGAATTGTAATGAGAAGCAGATTTTTTTCTTTACTAGATTAGTGCATATTCCACTAAAGGCGCGTCTTTTCTTTGTTACTTCCACCGAGAAGTCACTGAAAATTAACACTCTATGTCCATTTAGCACTGGGGTGGAGAGGATTTTCTGTACCTTTGTAAGATGTCCGCTTTGTCTGCATAGTTCAGATATTTCACAATACCAGGCCTGGGCTTATAAGCAGAAGAGGTGGTGGTGGTGAGCTACACTGTGAGCGTGTTTCACTTTCAATGGTGTATTAATGCCCAGAGCTTTTGGTAGGTCTAGTGTGCATATACTTGTAAGCTGGCTACGGGTAATAGATTCTGGTAAACCAATAATCCTAAGATTGATTCTCCGGAATCTATTCTCCAGATCATCAAATGCAGTAAGATCACATCTTTGATATGCATTTAATTACTTTATTTGCTGATATCAATTTATTCAGATAAAAATACAATTCTCTCTCAAAATTGCATCAGCCCGCCTGTGCAGTAGCATCTATCGAATCGCTGGTAGATTCTACTGCGCATCTTCATGGAGACATTTTTATTTTCTCTAGAAAACCGTCGGCGACTGCCTGCTGAATGTGAATTTTTTTTTTCAAAGCATATTATAGTCGTTGTGTAAAATAGGGGGTGACCTTACATACAGTTATATGAAAAAGTTTGGGCACCCCTATTAATCTTAAGCTTAATGTTTTATAAAAATTGGTTTTGTTGCAACAGCTATTTCAGTTTCATATATCTAATAACTGTTGGACACAGTAATGTTTCTGCCTTGAAATGCGTTTATTGTACTAAAAGAAAATGTGCAATCTGCATTCAAACAAAATTTGACAGGTGCATAAGTATGGGCACCCTTATCATTTTCTTGTTTTAAATACTCCTACCTACTTTTTACTGACTTACTAAAGCACTTTTTTTGGTTTTGTAACCTCATTGAGCTTTGAACTTCATAGCCAGGTGTATGCAATCATGAGAAAAGCTACTTAAAGTGGCCAGTTGCAAGTTGTTCTCCTGTTTGAATCTCCTCTGAAGAGTGGCATCATGGGCTCCTCAAAACAAATGTCAAATGATCTGAAAACAAAGATTACTCAACATAGTTGTTCAGGGGAAGGATACAAAAAGCTGTCTAAGAGATTTAACCTGTCAATTTCCACTGTGAGGAACATAGTAAAGAAATGGAAGAACACAGGTACAGTTCTTGTTAAGGCCAGAAGTGGCAGGCCAAGAAAAACATCAGAAAGGCAGAGAAGAAGAATGGTGAGATTAGTCAAGGACAATCCTCAGACCACCTCCAGAGAGCTGCAGCATCAACTAGATGCAGATGGTGTCACTGTGCATCGGTCAACTATACAACGCACTTTGCACAAGGAGAAGCTGTATGGGAGAGTGATGCGAAAGAAGCAGTTTCTGCAAGCACGCCACAAACAGAGTCGGCTGAGGTATGCAAAAGCACAATTGGAGAAGCCAATTTCTTTTTGGAAGAAGGTCCTGTGGACTGATGAAACCAAGATTGAGTTGTTTGGTCATACAAAAAGGCGTTATGCATGGCGGCAAAAAAACACAGCATTCCAAGAAAAACACTTGCTACCCACAGTGAAATTTGGTGGAGGTTCCATCATGCTTTGGGGCTGTGTGGCCAATGCCGGCACCAGGAATCTTGTTAAAGTTGAGGGATGCATGGATTCCTCTCAGTATCAGCAGATTCTTGACAATAATGTTCATGAATCAGTGACAAAGTTGAAGTTGCGCAGGGGATGGATCTTTCAACAAGACAATGATCCAAAATACCGCTCCAAATCTACTCAGGCATTCATGCAGAGAACAATTACACTGTTCTGGAATGGCCATCCCAGTCCCCAGACATGAATATCATTGAACATCTGTCGGATCATTTGAAGAGGGCTGTCCATGCTCGGCGTCCATCAAACTTAACTGAACTGGAATTGTTTTGTAAAGAGGAATGGTCAAAAATACCTTCATCCAGGATCCAGGAATTCATTAAAAGCTACAGGAAGCGACTAGAGGCTGTTATTTTTGCAAAAGGAGGATCTACTAAATATTAATGTCAATTTTCTGGTGAGGTGCCCATACTTATGCACCTGTCAAATTTCTTTGAATGCAGATTGCACATTTTCTGTTAGTACAATAAACCTCATTTCAAGGCAGAAACATTACTGTGTCCAACAGTTATTAGATATATGAAACTGAAATAGCTGTTGCAACAAAACCAATTTTTATAAAACATTAAGCTTAAGATTAATAGGGGTGCCCAAACTTTTTCATATAACTGTAAGCCATCAGTATGAATAGCTAAGAAGAGCACCACATAAAGACCTCCACCACAGACCGCCCTGGAGCATGAGAATCTCATTAACTGAAAACTGAAAATAAAGATTAAACAACAACCACAAGACGGATTTCATCATCCTAGTTATCATTTGGATCAATAGTATGACGCCAATCTGACACTGTCTGTAGGCTCCTCAGCACAATCCTGCTGACAGGTTCCCTTTAAACATTTCTTGAAATATCCAAGACTATTTCTAAATATATTTTTATTTATTTTTCTTTAAGGGAATGTGTGATTATTTTAAATGACCAATAATACCACATAGAAGGGAGAAATACCATCACACCAGGCAGGACCACATATTACCACCGCATAGTGACCAAATAATTCCACATACAGGGACAAATACCATCACATCATGACCATACCAAATATTACCACCAAATAATAACCGAATACTACAATACTGATCATTAATAAAAAAAATTACTGATATTACTGTAAGTGCCATTATACACAGGAGATCTGTATATAGTGTCAGTGTACAGATAATACAGTGATCACTAGTGACATTATGCACAGTAGCTCTGTATATAGTGTCAGTGTACAGGTTATACGATGATCACCGATGACATTATATACAGGTGCTCTGTACATAGTATACAGTGTATAGTGTAAGTGTACAGGTAGTACACTGACTCAACGGTGATGTCTCTAGTTGAAGTCCTTCATCTTCGCTTTTCTACTTCATTCTGCATAGACCATCATCACTTCTTCCAGCCAGGACTTATCTTTGCAGAAAGTAACAGACAGTTATCTAGAGCACCGCTTCCAGAGCACACTCCCCATCTTCAACACCTCACAGTTGAATACGGAAGTGCACCCACCATTAATATAATATTAGTTATTATGCAACCCACCATTCCAAATATAAATTGTAATCCACCAATGTACCTCCACTAAATATAAATAGCCACTTTCCCCATCCAATAAATATAGAAATTAATTAGCAACTGATCTCTTTCCCCAATTCAATGCCAGTCACACGCCTGCATCCTCAATTCATCATTATTTGCATTTCCGCATCTAAATATATCATGATTCATGGTCCCCCCTTTCCACACCCTCAATTCATCATCATTTGCACCCCTTCAAGCCCATTAACTTAATTTTATTTTAAAAATAAAGTTTTTCATGCTTACCTCACATACGATTCCCTGTAGGCGCAGCTTCAATTTTGGTGTCATGGAGAGTGGCGTGTACATGCCGGCACTTATGTGAAGACATCATCAGCACGTAACAGAAGAGGCGGAGTGATTCCTTTGGAGCTACATTACTGTTCCGCGCAGCCCAGGGAGCTTACCCGTGCTGAGGTGTGTGGAGCACGCGCACACATTACTTTATTATACCCAGGGACATAGGGAGCAAAAGCACCGGGTCTGCCCCCTTCCTCTTTATATATATATATATATAGTACAGACCAAAAGTTTGGACACACCTTCTCATTTAAAGATTTTTCTGTATTTTCATGACTATGAAAATTGTACATTCACACTGAAGGCAACAAAACTATGAAATAACACATGTGGAATTATATTCTTAACAAAAAAGTGTGAAACAACTGAAATTATGTCTTATATTCTAGGTTCTTCAAAGTAGCCACCTTTTGCTTTGATGACTGCTTTGCACACTCTTGGCATTCTCTTGATGAGCTTCAAGAGGTAGTGACCGGGAATGGTTTTCAATTCACAGGTGTGCCCTGTCAGGTTTAATATGTGGGATTTCTTGCCTTATAAATGGGGTTGGGACTATCAGCTGTGTTGTGCAGAAGTCTGGTGGATACACAGCTGATAGTCCTTCTGAATGGACTGTTAGAATTTGTATTATGGCAAGAAAAAAGCAGCTAAGTAAAGAAAAACAAGTGGCCATCATTACTTTAAGAAATGAAGGTCAGTCAGTCCGAAAAATTGGGCAAACTGAAGGTGTCCTCAAGTGCAGTGGCAAAAACCATCAAGCACTACAAAGAAACTGGCTCACATGAGGAGCGCCCCAGGAAAGGAAGACCAAGAGTCACCTCTGCTTCTGAGGAAAAGCTTATCCGAGTCACCAGCCTCAGATATCGCAGGGTAACAGCAGCTCTGATTAGAGACCAGGTCAGTGCCACACAGAGTTCTAGCATCAGACACATCTCTACAACAACTGTTAAGAGACTTTGTGCAGCAGGCCTTCATGGTAAAATAGCTGCTAGGAAACCACTGCTAATGACAGGCAACAAGCAGAAAAGATTTGTTTGGGCTGAAGAACACAAGGAATGGACATTAGACCAGTGGAAATCTGTGCTTTGGTCTGATGAATCCAAATTTGAGATCTTTGTTTCCAACCACCGTGTCTTTGTGCGACGCAGAAAAAGTGAACGGATGGACTCTACATGCCTGGTTCCCACCATGAAGCATGGAGGAAGAGGTGTGATGGTGTGGGGGTGTTTGCTGGTGACACTGTTGGGGATTTATTCAAAATTGAAGGCATACTGAACCAGCATGGCTACCACAGCATCTTGCAGAGGCATGTTATTCCATCCGGTTTGCGTTTAGTTGGACCATCATTTATTTTTCAACAGGACAATGACCCCAAACACACCTCCAGGCTGTGTAAGGGCTATTTGACCAAGAAAGAGAGTGATGGGGTGCTATGCCAGATGACCTGGCCTCCACAGTCACCAGACCTGAACCCAATCGAGATGGTTTGGGGTTTGCTGGACCACAGAGTGAAGGCAAAAGGGCCAACAAGTGCTAAGCATCTCTGGGAACTCCTTCAAGATTGTTGGTAGACCATTCCCAGTGACTACCTCTTGAAGCTCATCAAGAGAATGCCAAGAGTGTGCAAAGCAGTCGTCAAAGCAAAAGGTGGCTACTTTGAAGAACCTA
Organism: Ranitomeya variabilis; assembly: GCF_051348905.1. NCBI lineage: Eukaryota > Metazoa > Chordata > Amphibia > Anura > Dendrobatidae > Ranitomeya > Ranitomeya variabilis. The sequence continues at coordinate 523,200,349 of NC_135234.1, read as the reverse complement.
GAATATAAGACATAATTTCAGTTGTTTCAGACTGTTTTGTTAAGTATATAATTCCACATGTGTTAATTCATAGTTTTGATGCCTTCAGTGTGAATGTACAATTTTCATAGTCATGAAAATACAGAAAAATCTTTAAATGAGAAAGTGTGTCCAAACTTTTGGTCTGTACTGTATATATTTATCAAAAAGTAGGGAAGTAGACAGACTTCCCATAGGTGTGTGAAAAAAAGTAAAGTCAACACTACAAATTTTGACTCTGTCTATAGTGAAATTCTCTAATTTGGAGAAAGTTGTCTGTTTTTTCTTTGTTTGGTTGTGATGTTTGTAATTTTCACACCCTATGATTGTTATATTAACTTGACTACGGTATTGTAAAGCTAATTACTTGGAATGTCAAAGGCTACAGTCACCCTATAAGAGAATGATGGTGGGAAGACATTTGAAAACACTCAAAGTAGATATAGCATTACTGCAGTATAAGTATTGGCACCCATGCTAGAAAACACAAATCTTAAAGACGCCTGGGGCATCATATACCACCTGGGCAGGGAATATACACATTTTTCCCCTGTCCATAATAATTGGTCTAGTATTGATTATTTTTTGAAAACACAAAAATGCACAGTAAAACCAAAAACACTCTGTTGCCAAAAAATCACAGTGAACAGCAAGTGCTAGTAAAAAGATGGAAAAAACAGGGTATTTGGTTGATACGTTTTTTTGCAAAAAAAATGTATACTAAGCCGCTCTACCAAACGTCAAGGTATACCCGTATCGGAGCAGTCCTAACTGATGTATGCAATACCTATCTGATGTATTTAAAAACCTGGTCATCTGTACAATACCTGTATGAGCAGGGTTCAGAGAGGAAATGTCCAACGTGGACACGCTGGATAGAACAGCTCTTGTGCGCACGGCTCAAAAAAGAGGGGTGGAGGCCTCCCCAGTCTTGTGGACACAAGAAATCAATTATGTAAAACATGAACACATGAGCCGTACGCAGAGTGTAGCATGTAGAAACATGTTCCCACCACCAAGAAACTTGAAAACACAAAAAAGCACAGTAAAACCAAAAACACTGTTGATTATTTTTTGGCTGCAGAAGATATTTTAAACAAAATCAGCCATGTCACTATTAAAGATCTAGTTATAGTGCTTTGCAAAAGTATTCTACTCCCTGGAACTTTTCAACCTTTTCCCACATATCATGCTTCAAACATAAAGATACTAAATGTAATTTTTGGTGAAGAATCAACAACAAGTGGAACACAATTGTGAAGTTGAACGAAATTTATTGGTTATTTTAAATTTTTGTGGAAATTCAAAAACTGAAAAGTGGGGCGTGCAATATTATTCGGCCCCTTTAACTTAATACTTTGTTGCGCCACCTTTTGCTACGATTACAGCTGCAAGTCGCTTGTGGTATGTCTCTATCAGTTTTGCTCATCGAGAGACTGAAATTCTTGCCCATTCTTCCTTGGCAAACAGCTCGAGCTCAGTGAGGTTTGATGGAGATCGTTTGTGAACAGCAGATTTCTGCTCTTTCCACAGATTCTCAATTGGATTGAGGTCTGGACTTTGACTTGGCCATTCTAACATCTGGATACGTTTATTTGTGAATCATTCCACTGTAGATTTTGCTTTATGTTTGGGATCATTGTCTTGTTGGAAGACAAATCTCCGTCCCAGTCTCAGGTCTTTTGCAGATGCAGCGCCCCAGAGTCCTGGTCGTTGCAGTAATGTCGCTCTGCCACCAAGGGGAGTGATGTTACGTCTGATTGCACTAAAGGAGTTCACCTGACCAGGTATCATGCACACACTACACTTCACACTCCGGCCACCAGGGGGAGTGGTTCTATCTAGTAGGCCACTCCTCACGCTCTGGTAAAACTGGGGGTTGGACAGGAAGTTAGGGAGAAAGCAGCCCGAGAGAGTTCGGGAGAGGACCTGTCAGGGGTGGGATCCTGACAGCGGTCTAGCGAAAAGGACAGATTGTTACGGAGCCGTGCTTGAGTGATATAGCGGCAGGCTTCTTAGAAAGGACACGAAGCGAGGTTTATTGTGGAGAAGTGAGAAGCGAGATCACAGTACAAAGGAGAATAGAACCAGTAGGAGTCGTGCCTTAAGATCGTGGCAACATCCTACTGAGGCGCATAGCCAGTGGCCGGGGCATCGAGGAAGTAACTCTACGCATTACTTCAAACTACGGCAGGACGATTAACTTCAGGTTGGTTGTCTCACCCTTTTACACCTAACGAAGATACGGAGGCAACTGTGGGAGAGGGGCATCTCTAGGGTCCCAGAATAACTCCAGGCCTACCCCGTCATACGGGTGCGTCCTAGCCATATCATCTGGGGGACGGAGAAAGAACATCAGAAACAGACACAACAGTTGTGAGGACTATCCCGTGGTGCTCATCAGGGAGGTACTACAACACACAGGCGCTAGAAGGTAGGCACTGATTTCCACCTGCACCACCATCACACCTTTTATTGGACTCCCCTTAGCAGGGTCACGGACTGGGTCTAGCCACCGTAACAACCCCAGGACCGAGACAGAGAGGACCGGTATTGGGTACCCCGCGGCCCTGCCTCTGGGGGCGCTCCAACTTGGCATCACAAAACTACACAAGAAAAAGAGACAGCATCATAGAAATGGGATCACCACATATACAATTCAAAAAGTAACAACAAATTTTATTTAGACCACACCACACAAACAACTGTTATAAAAACAATTAAAAACTCCCACAAACAATGGGAGATGAGGGTCCAGATAATACAAAGTGCAATACTAAGAAAGTATTAGAGAGTCTTGTAGCAACTAATAATGCCGGCAATGGTATGTAAACATACAGTGGGAGAAATAATGAAAAATAATGAGAAACCCTATGTGCATGCTGTGCCACCTATCAGTAGCAAATTGGCCTCATAATCAGTTAGTCAGGTATACCAGACTATCAAACCTAGGAGGCAAAATCTCCATGCAAACTTAAAGGGAAATTCAAAGTATCCAAAGGGATCTGGCTAGCAGCGGCTATAAAGTAGAGAAAAAAAGCCGCCCAAAATCTACTCCCAAACCACCTGCCCACAGAAAAAGCAGATAACCGGCTGGATAAATGCCAGGACTCTACCAATGCATGACCCACGCGTATCGACGCTAGAGGCGTCTTCCTCAAGGTCCATAGTTAACTGGTGGCATGGGCCTACTTTAAATAGTACTCAGAGTAATCAATAATACTAACCAGGTGAACAGCATAATGGCGGCAGAGGCTAAAAGAAGGTCCATGATGGCGTGTATACAAGCCCAGTGCGCAGATGCCAAAAATCCCCAATGTAATGGACTGCACTAGCGTCAGTCTATGGCTGCAGTTGCCAAGGCGACCCACAAAACAGGAAGAGCCCCAAGCCGATGTGTAACAGCGGCGTGGTTATGGATCACACACGCAGGCGCCAAAATAACCAGGTACTAACCTGCGCAAGCGCAAGCCTGCCATGATGGTTACCAAGGCAACCCGCATGTGGAAAGCGTGCGTTGTAACCAAACTGTGCGGGTGCCCTGATCCAATGGAAAAAGGCAATGAGTCCTGCGCACCTGTTAAACACAGTAATACCTGTGTATGTTAAAAAAGACCCATAGGAACGGTCTGCACAGTGTGCAGGCACCAAGCTCCCAACAAACCAGTCTGCACAAGCGTCAGCCTGCGAATTCGGTTGCTGTGACAACCGGTATAAATGAAAAAACTCGAGTGCACCCCCTCCATGCCAGGTTACAACCGTAACCAGACTCAGGAGGGGGGCACCCAAGGATTGCAGACCAAAGTAATTGCTAGTCTACTAGTACAGCTAGCATCAGTATCCTTGGAACCCCTGGTGGCCACATATATGGTAAGCAAAAACATTATAAGGTGTAAATAATGATGACCACCCCCATACCTTATGCGCATGCGCAGTATGAAAAAAATAGCGAAAGACAGTGCTCATGAGGGGCAAGCATGCAAAAATATAAAGCCAATAAAATAAAGGTGAGTATAATGCGGCAAAGTATCATATGGGACAAGGGGATAGTAAGACATTCCCCAAGGATTATATGGGTAGAAAGTGGTTTAATTTGATTGTAACAATCTAAAGATGGAAACACACTCATATCGTTTAAAGTGTGACAAGTAATAACCATAAACGATCATAGCTTGGCCTAAGTATCTTGGCCTCCCACAATATGGCCTCACTTAGGTAATTTAAACGCAAAGACTCCCATATTTTCTATGTCATCCATGAGCCTAACAAGAAATGTATCAAAGATACAATAGGGCAAGTAATAGGAGGCACAGCCTAAAATTTGTTGTTACTTTTGAATTGTATATGTGGTGATCTCATTTCTATGATGCTGTCTCTTTTTCTTGTGTAGTTTTGGGTTACATTTACATGCATCAGGTGATCCCCTATGAGCAATAGTATAGGATGGTGCCCGCTCAATCTATGTTGTTCCAACTTGGCATCACGAACAGGATCTACTTAAGCCTGAAGAATCAGGTCATGTGTGCCTTGGAGCTGTGTCTGAATTGTGCTTGAACCGTGATTTATTGCAAAGAATGTGTATAGTCGCTTGCCGCCAAAAGTGCCCGCCAAAATCCGCCATAGCTTCGTGGGCGGAGTCGACCGAAAAGAGCGCGGAGCGAGGAGACGCGGTGAAGTGCCGACTCTGGAAGAGGAAACCCGACTTCCACCAAGTTAGCAGAGGGGAGGAGCGGCCATGTCTGATTCGGGAGAGGCGGAGGTGGCGGCCGCAGCCACAGGATCACCTCCAGGCCCCGCAGTAGATGCAGCTGTGGGCCTTGTATCACCGCCGGATGCCGCAGAGCTTGCCGCCCCCATCAGTCCGCCGGATGCCGCCGCGGCTATGGCAGCCATCATGTCCTTCTCCATGCCGTACCTACCTGGAGCAGCCTGGCTCCCGCGATACTCTGGAGAATCCCATACATTAACTGACTTTAAAGGAGGGATTTGTAGCCTGCTCGAGTTTTATCCCTTGACGGAGCCTCAGAAAGTCCATATGATAACCGGCCAACTCTTTGGAGCGGCTCTGAGAGAAGTGAAGTCCTGGCCCGCCGCGGATAAGAGAACTGCACAGCAGGTCTTTGCAAAGCTCAAAGCCATCTTTGACACCTGCACCGCTATGGAAATTAAATTGACGCTCTATGGGTGCAAGCAGAGGCCGCAGGATAGCTTATGGGACTATGCCCTTAATCTCCAGGAGGCACTGCGGGCCATCAGGCAGAGTGACCCAAACAGCATTCAAGATGAAGATAAACTCCTGAAAGAGCGGTTCATCGAGTGGCTCCTGTGCGGTCACCAAAGGGCCCAGCTACACTTCCTGGCCATGCAGAATCCAGACCTGACTTTTGCGCAATTCAAAGATAAAGCCATCCAGGCGCTGCCGGAGCAACAGCCCAGCCGTGCCGTACTTCCCAGGCATCAAGCCCTCACGTACCACCAGGAGGTGGCGCCAGAAGCAACCGTCTCCGCTGAGGCCGATGCCCAGACCCTGGAAGATGTTTCCCCTGCAGGACTGCGCCTCCAGATGCAGGAGCTGACCAGGAGCGTTGCTGCCCTAGCCCGGACCGTCCAATCCCTGCAGGAGGCCCCCAAGGAGAAGATCCAGCTGGCTTCCGGACCGGAGGATGTCCCCTGGCAGCGACAGAGGAGGGTTCCGTCGACCAGAGGTAGAGACGACGATCGTTTTCATCGGGACAGAAGACCAATCTGCCGCCGCTGCCAGGTGGGCCATCTTGCAAGGTATTGTCATTTAAACGAGCAACCCCTGGGGCAGAGGGCCAACCCCCAGGAGTAGGACGGTCAGGCCCGCAAAATTGGAGGGCCAAATACATTGGAGGGCCAAATACATCGGAGGGCGGCCAGTTCTCCCCATTGTGATCGACGGTATCCCCATGAACGCTTTGCTGGATACCGGTTCCCAGGTGACGACTATGCCTTACATCCTTTATAGACGTTATTGGGAAGACACCGACATTACTCGTGGCCCCGATGATGATTTCACCATCATAGCCAGTAATGGTCAGCCATTGCCACAAGTAGGGTATAAAGAGGTCACCATAAAAGTGGGGCGGGTAGAATTGGAGGCCCAAGGGATTGTAATTGTTGATATTGACCGCCGTGAATGTAATCCCATGATGACCAATTGGTACTAATGTCATAGAAAATTGTCTTGCAGAAGTTATGGTCTTGTTACAGCAGGTAGCAGAAACAGCTGGCTACAGTGAACAACGCGCCCTGCAAAAAGAAATCATGGCTCTGATGCAGAGACAGCAGGTGGAGCTGACTGGTGGTGAAATTGGTCGTGTCACAGGGAGTGATTCAAACCCCATTGCGATACCCCCCAGGAGTGAAATGTTAATATGGTGTCGGGCAGCCATAGGCCTCAGGGGTAAAGACTATCAGGCCCTGGTAGAACCCGTATATTCAGATAATAGGCCTACCCTCCTGACAGCCAGAGGGGTGGTTGACGTCCGCAAGGGGAGGGTGCCAGTACGTGTCCTTAACTGTGGGGAGGAGGAAGTCCATCTAACCAAATATGCCACACTTGCCAAACTGTTTACTGTTAATAATAGTGTGATACAGGCACCCGGACCCTTGGTCCCATCCAATCCGGCGGAGAACAACGGTTCTGCAGGGCAACTGAAAGATTGGAGTTGGGAACTGCACGTGGGCACTGACTCTACCCCACCTCACCAGAAACAGGGGGCCTACAGGGTGGTTCATGAGTATGAGTGGGTATTTAGCAAAGACCCCCTAGATTTTGGGCAGGTAAAAGGGATTCAACATCATATCCCCACAGGAGAGCATCGACCCATAAAAGAGAGATACCGTCCTGTACCCCCAGCTCATTATCAGTGTGCCAAAGACATGTTGCGAGAGATGAAGGAGGCTGGGGTAGTGAGAGATAGTTGTAGCCCCTGGGCAGCTCCATTAGTCCTCGTTAGGAAGAAAGATGGCACAATGAGGATGTGTGTTGATTATAGGCAGCTAAATCGCATTACACATAAGGACGCATACCCACTGCCCAGGATAGAGGAGTCCCTGGCTGCTTTAAAATCTGCTAACTACTTCTCTACCCTGGATCTCACCAGTGGGTACTGGCAGGTTCCCGTGGCAGAGGCGGACAAGGAGAAGACGGCCTTCACGACGCCGATGGGTCTCTGCGAATTCAACTACATGCCCTTCGGATTGTGCAATGCCCCGGGAAAGTTCCAGAGGATGATGGAGTGCTGTCTGGGACACAAGAACTTTGAAACCGTGCTGCTATACCTGGACGATGTCATTGTTTTCTCCAAGACCTATGAAGACCATCTGAAGCACCTGGCCGAGGTGTTTGAAGCCCTGTCCAACTTTGGCTTAAAGGTGAAACCGTCCAAATGCCATCTGCTAAAACCCAAAGTGCAATACCTGGGCCATGTGGTGAGTGCTGAAGGAGTGGCCCCAGACCCCGACAAGGTTACGGTGATCAAAGACTGGCCGAAGCCCAACAACCTCCATGAAGTCTGGCAGTTCCTCGAGTTGGTAGGCTACTACAGGAGATTTATCAAGGATTTCACCAAGAAAGCCGCGCCCTTACAAGACCTGTTGGTGGGCCAGTCCAAGAAGACCAAGTGTAAGAATACTCCATTTGACTGGAACGATGGACTGGAGGGATCCTTCTCTTGTTTAAAGTCAGCACTGACGGGAGAAGAGGTACTGGCCTACCCCGAATATGACCAACCATTTGTATTGTATACGGACGCCAGCAACGTGGGGTTGGGAGCCGTGCTGTCCCAGGTCCAGAAAGGCAAGGAAAGAGTAATCGCTTATGCCAGTAGGAAGCTTCGCCCCAGTGAAAGGAACCCTGACAATTACAGTTCCTTTAAGCTGGAGTTCCTTGCCGTTGTCTGGGCCGTGACAGAGAGGTTCAAACACTACTTGGCCTCAGCAAAATTCACCGTCTTCACGGATAATAATCCGCTAACGCATTTGGACACAGAAAAACTCGGTGCCTTCGAGCAGCGATGGATGGCACAGTTGTCCAATTACGACTTCATCATCAAGTACCGGGCAGGGCACAAGAATGCGAATGCCAATGCATTGTCCCGAATGCCCCACTTGCCCGAAACGGAGGAAGATCCAGAAGCATTTGAAGAGGTAGAGCTGCCCGCTTTCCACCGCCCCAAGGCCACCCAGTGCTCCCATCAGGTGAAGAACAGGCGCCAGAATAAGTGGGGCGCCCTGTTGAATCCCCTGCCCCATCATGGGTGGGCAGAGAACCAGGATGGTGACCCTGCGGTCCGTCGGGTGAAAGAGCTCCTGACACAGGCAGGTTTGCTGTTATGACCCCAATGGCAGAGGGTCTCAGAAGTAATTACCAAGTCTGCAAACACAAAAAACCAGCTCATAGGACAGTGGTAACTGGGCTGACCGTATATCTAATCCTAGCACCACAAATAGCAGCAGCCGGGGAACGTGCCTACGTTGGTTCTAGACGTCTCGCGCCAGCCGGAGAACTAACTAACCCTAGAAGGGAAAAGATAGACCTTTCTTGCCTCCAGAGAAAAGACCCCAAAAGTTGGATACAAGCCCCCAACAAATAATAACGGTGAGGTCAGAAGAAAAGACAAACGTAAGAATGAACTAGATATTTAGCAAAGAGAGGCCCACTGACTAATAGCAGAATATAGTAAGATGACTTATACGGTCAGCAAAAACCCTATCAAAATTTCCACGCTGGATATTCAAGAACCCCCGAACCGTCTAACGGCCCGGGGGGAGAATACCAGCCCCCTAGAGCTTCCAGCAAAATCAGGAATCACATTTAGTACAAGCTGGACAAAAAATAAAAGCAATGCAAATAACCAAAAAACAAGGAAGCAGGACTTAGCTTAATTTTGCAAGAACCAGGACCAGCAGACAGGAGCAAACAGAAAGGAACTGATTACAATGATGCCAGGCACCAGACTGAGAATTCAGGAAGTTTATATAGCAACACCCCTGGACTAACGACCCAGGTGGGTGCCAAACTAGGGAAAGACAATCCCAGAGTCATATCACTAGTGACCACAAGAGGGAGCCAAAAAAGTCTAATTCACAACAGTTTGCATCCCGGCCCGGATGATCCACCAGAGGCATTACAATTGCGGAAGGAGAGGGGCAGACTGTTTACTCACGATGGTAAGCTGTGTCAGAGGAGCATTGACCCACGCACTCATGAATTGGCATGGCAGATCGTGGTCCCAAGACAAGATGTGCCAATGGTCCTGGGAGCGTACCACGATGGGGCGGGATACTTCGGGTGGAGGAAGCTGGAGAGGCTGCTCCGAGGGAGGTTCTACTGGATTAGTATGAAGAAAGCCATCGAGAAGTGGTGCCGAAAGTGTGGCCCATGTAGCCTACGCTGGAAGGATCGTGACAGCCAGCGGGCTCCCTTGCAGCCCATTATCACCAAACGGCCGCTCGAACTGGTCGTGCTGGATCACGTGAAGCTAACACCCAGCCGGTCAGGCTATATCTACGCTCTCACCATCGTGGACCACTACTCCAGATTCCTGGTAGTCGTTCCGGTCAAAGACCTAACGGCTTGAACGGCCACCAAAACCTTCCAGCAGTACTTCTATCGGCCCCATGGGTATCCGGAGAAGGTACTGACTGATCAGGGGCCAGCATTTGAAGCGGAAGTGTTTCAGGAGTTCTGCAATCTGTATGGATGTAAGAAGATCAGAACCACGCCATACCATCCACAAACCAACGGGATGTGCGAGAAGATGAACCAGGTGGTGATCGACTTGCTGAAGACCTTACCTGTGGAGGAACGGAACTTGTGGCCCACAAAGTTACCGGACTTGGTGGATATGTATAACCACATCCCGGTGAACTCCACCAACTGCACTCCAGCGTACCTGATGTGAGGAAGGTCTAGCAAGTTACCTGTGGATCTGGACATGGGGGTCCTGACCCCCGAAGATATCTCGCCAGATGCGGACTGGGATACAGAGAGGCAGCAAAGGTACCGCAAGGTACAAGAGTGTGTGGAAAGAAGTCTCGCCCAAGCTCGACGAAAACAAGAAAGGGATTACAACCAGCTTGCTCCTGCGACTCCCTTGTCACCCGGGGAGCAGGAACTCAAACGGAAGCGGAGACTACACAAGCTCGATGATCAATGGGAAGCGGAACCATATACCATCCTGCCATCTGATTTTGACAATACAAAGGTCTGTCTCATCAGCAAAGATGGAGGGGAAACCATATCCAGAGACCACCTTAAGATATGCCCTGATAAGCTAAGAGATGGGGAAACCGACCCCGGGACGTCTCCGCCCATGGAAGAGGAGAAGATGATACACAATGTTCTTGGTGATTTTCCCCAGTCTTGGACTCAAATAAACCAGGCCATTGTGGTACCTGTCCTAACGTTTCGTCAACTGACACCGCCAGAACTAAATGTGGAGCCAGGTCACCCGGACCCGCAACCACAGCGAACCTCACCGGAGGATGCCATGCCAACCGTTGAACCGGCAAATTCTCCCTCTGCTATCGGTGAATCTGCCATGCCCACCGGTGGTGAAAGCAGCCTTGAGAGCTCCAGCCTGCCAGTGCTACCCAGACTCACTAGAAGTGTAGCTAGAAGACAGTACACTACACCAGCGGTAGCAAGTATAGCGGGCCCTGTTAGGTCAATAGCAACCCCTGTGCTGCAGAGGTCTACATGCAGCACCAGGAATCAAACTCCACTTCGCTACAAAACGTGGAGATACTAATGATAGCTGTTATTTGGTTGAAAGTGTTTGTGTAAATATCTTTGTTACAAGTTTAAAACAATGGACAATGGAGTAATGGACGGTGAATTGCTCCAAAACTTTCAAAAGGGATCCCTTTGTTTACCCGGGATCCCTGCTGTTTTAAGTTGCACCCACTGAACTGGGAGTCATGAACTGTGCATGACCGAAACTTTCACAACGTTCAAGTGTTCTCACCTCCCATAAAGGGAAGCACTGTTATATTTACTTGTTCATAGTGTTTAGTTGTTTATGGTATTTCAAAATGTCATGTGTTTTCTGCTAACCTGTATTGTCGTTCTTATTTTCCCAGTCCGGGACTACTGGATTTAACCGGGGGGGGGAGTGCAGCACCCCATAGTCCTGGTCGTTGCAGTAATGTCACTCTGCCACCACGGGGAGTGATGTTATGTCTGATTGCACTAAAGGGGTTCACCTGACCAGGTATCATGCACACACTACACTTCACACTCCGGCCACCAGGGGGAGTGGTTCTATCTAGTAGGCCACTCCTCACGCTCTGGTAAAACTGGGGGTTGGACAGGAAGTTAGGGAGAAAGCAGCCCGAGAGAGTTCGGGAGAGGACCTGTCAGGGGTGGGATCCTGACAGCGGTCTAGCGAAAAGGACAGATCGTTACGAAGCCGTGCTTGAGTGATATAGCGGCAGGCTTCTTAGAAAGGACACAAAGGGAGGTTTATTGTGGAGAAGTGAGAAGCGAGATCACAGTACAAAGGAGAATAAAACCAGTAGGAGTCGTGCCTTAAGATCGTGGCAACATCCTACTGAGGCACATAGCCGGTGGCGGGGCACCGAGGAAGTAACAGACTCTATGCATTACTTCAAACTACGGCAGGACGATTAACTTCAGGTTGGTTGTCTCACCCTTTTACACCTAACGAAGACACGGAGGCAACTGTGGGAGAGGGGCATCTCTAGGGTCCCAGAATAACTCCAGGCCTACCCCGTCATACGGGTGCGTCCTAGCCATATCATCTGGGGGACGGAGAAAGAACATCAGAAACAAACACAACAGTTGTGAGGACTATCCCGTGGTGCTCATCAGGGAGGTACTACAACACACAGGCGCTAGAAGGTAGGCACTGATTTCCACCTGCAAAGGGAACTCTGGATGTGCCTTCGGACCGGCCGGTCTCAGCCAGCCCTGTTAGCAGTGCTCTGGATTGCGGACCCTGAAGCCTTCAGTAAAGAGGTAAAGAAACTGCAACCCTGTGTCCTCGTTATTTATCGCAACTTGCACCATGCACCACTTTTTATTGGACGCCCCTTAGCAGGGTCACGGACCGGGTCTAGCCACCGTGACAACCCCAGGACCGAGACAGAGAGGCCCGGTATCGAGTACCCCGCGACCCTGCGTCTGGGGGCGCTCCACAGACTCCAACAGCTATTCTTCAAGAATGGTCCTGTATTTGGCTCCATCCATCTTCCCATCAATTTTAATCATCTTCCCTGTCCCTGCTGAAGAAAAGCAGGCCCAAACATGATGCTGCCACCACCATGCTTGACAGTGGGGATGGTGTGTTCAGGGTGATGAGCTGTGTTGCTGCAGCGCCCCAGAGTCCTGGTCGTTGCAGTACTGTGGCTCCGCCACTAAGGGGAGCCATGGTGCGTTCGATGGCACTGAAGGAGTTCCTCCAATCAGGTATCACAGACACCAATATGTTTCACAGCTGGGCCTCCGGGGGGAGCTAAGGGTGCTATTCATTAGGCCACTCCCCACCATAGTGGGTAAACTGGGGGTCAGGCAGGAAGTTAGTGGAGAAAGCTGACTGGATCGAACGAAGCAACACCTAGTGAGAGAGGGTGTTGTGGAGGAAGAGACAGTAGGGTCTCTGCCAGGGGTGGGATCCTGGCAGAGGCTTGGCATTGAAAGAACGTAACGGGACCGTGCCTGCTCAGAATAGCGGCGGTGCCCTAAGAAAGGATTAGAAGCGAGATAGATTGTGCTGAGTGAGAAACGAAATCAAGCAGAAGGAGAATACCAGCAGGGGTTTTGTTGAAAGAGGCAGCACCTTGCTGAGGCGCATTACCGGTGGCCGGAACGCCGAGGGAGTGGAATAATATACAGCTTTAAGCCATACTCCAAACAGCGGCAGGACAGTCAGTCTCAGGCGGGCTGTCTACCACATATCACCTATGAAGTCTTGGGGGGCAATTGCGGGAGAGGGGCGTCTCTAGGGTCCCGGAAGAACTCCAGGCCTACCTGACAAACGGGTGCCGTTCTTACTGTAACATCAGGAAGGGACGGAAGATTAGCAGAAGATCAGTTAATCGAGTTGTGAGGGAACTTAAGAAACAGACACAACAGTTGTGGGGTACTTTCCGTAAGCACAGCAGGGAAGGACTACAACACAAAGCGCTAAGAAGGAAGGCACTGATTTCCACCTGTGAGGAGAACTCTGGAAGTGCCATTGGACCGGCCGGACTTGCGCAGCCTGGTGGACCGGATTCTGGACTGAGGACCGAGAGATCTCCAGTAAAGAGGTAAAGAGACTGCAACCTGGTGTCCTCGTTATTTACCGCGACCTGCACCCCACAACTGCACCGCTATACCACCGTTAACAGCACCTATTTGCAACGGACGTCCCCCACTGACAGACAGGGCCACGGACCGGGTCTAGCCACCGTGACAACCCCAGGACTGAGATCCCAGAGGCCCGGCTCCGGGTACCCCTCGGCCCTGCGGCGGTGTGGGGGCGCTCCATTGCCTTTACGCCAAACATATCGTTTGGTATTGTTTCCAAAAAGTTAAATTTTGGTTTCATCTGACCACTGCACCTTCTTCCACATGTTTGGTGTGTCTCCCAGGTGGCTTGTTGCAAACTTTAAACAACACTTTTTTTTGGATATCTTTGAGAAATGGCTTTCTTCTTGCCAGTCTTCCATAAAGGCCAGATTTGTGCAGTGTACGACTGATTGTTGTCCTACGGACAGACTGTCCCACCTCAGCTGTAGATCTCTGCAGTTCATCCAGAGTGATCATGGGCCTCTTGGCTGCATCTCTGATCAGTCTTCTCCTTATTTGAGATGAAAGTTTAGAGGGACGGCGGGTCTTGGTAGATTTGCAGTGGTATGACGCTCCTTCCATTTCAATATGTTCGCTTGCACAGTGCTCCTTGGGATGTTTAACCCCTTACTGACATCGGACGGTATAGTACGTCCGATGTCAGCTCCCCTGCTTTGATGCAGGGCTCCGCGGTGAGCCCGCATCAAAGCCGGGACATGTCCGCTGTTTTGAACAGCTGACATGTGCCTGCAATAGCGGCGGGTGAAATCGCGATTCACCCGCCGCTATTAACTAGTTAAATGCCGCTGTCAAACGCAGACAGCGGCATTTAACTACCGCATCCGGCCGGGCGGCCGGAAATGACGGCATCGCCGACCCCCGTCACATGATCGGAGGTCGGCGATGCTTCAGTATTGTAACCATAGAGGTCCTTGAGACCTCTATGGTTACTGATCGCCGGTAGCTGTGAGCGCCACCCTGTGGTCGGTGCTCACAGCACACCTGCAATTCTGCTACATAGCAGCGAACAGCAGATCGCTGCTATGTAGCAGAGGCAATCGTGCTGTGCCAGCTTCTAGCCTCCCATGGAGGCTATTGAAGCATGGCAAAAGTAAAAAAAAAAAGTTTAAAAAAATGTGGAAAAAAAAAATATATAAAAGTTTAAATCACCCCCCTTTCGCCCCAATCAAAATAAATCAATAAAAAAAAAATCAAATCTACACATATTTGGTATTGCCACGTTCAGAATCTATCAATAAAAAAAAGCATTAACCTGATCGCTAAATGGCGTAACGAGAAAAAAATCGAAACACCAGAATTACGTTTTTTTGGTTGCTGCGACATTGCATTAAAATGCAATAACGGGCGATCAAAAGAACGTATCTGCACTGAATTGGAATCATTAAAAATGCCAGCTCGGCACGCAAAAAATAAGCTGTCAACCGACCCCAGATCATGAAAAATGGAGACGCTACGAGTATCGGAAAATGGCGCAATTTTATTTTTTTTTTAGCAAAGTTTGGAATTTTTTTTCACCACTTAGGTAAAAAATAACCTAGTCATGTTAGGTGTCTATAAACTCGTAATGACCTGGAGAATCATAATTGCAGGTCAGTTTTAGCATTTAGTGAACCTAGCAAAAAAGCCAAGCAAAAAACAAGTGTGGGATTGCACTTTTTTTGCAATTTCACCGCACTTGGAATTTTTTCCCGTTTTCTAGTACACAACATGCTAAAACCAATGATGTTTTTCAAAAGTACAACTCGTCCCGCAAAAAATAAGCCCTCACATGGCCAAATTGACGGAAAAATAAAAAAGTTATGGCTCTGGGAAGGAGGGGAGTGAAAAACGAACACGGAAAAACGAAAAATCCCACGGTCATGAAGGGGTTAAAGTTTTGGAAATCATTTTGTATCCAAATCCGGCTTAATCTTCACCACAACAGTATCACGGACCTGCCTATTGTGTTCCTTGGTCTTCATGATGCGCTCTGTGCTTCAAAAGAACCCTGAGACTATCACAGAGCAGGTGCATTTATACGGAGACTTGATTACACACAGGTGGATAATATTTATCATCATTAGGCATTTAGGACAATATTGGATCATTCAGAGATCCACAATGAACTTCTGGACTGAGTTTGCTGCACTGAAAATAAAGGGGCCGAATAATATTGCACGCCCTACTTTTCAGTTTTTGAATTTCCACAAAAATTTTAAATAACCAATAAATTTCGTTCAACTTCACAATTGTGTTCCACTTGTTGTTGATTCTTCACCAAAAAATTACATTTGGTATCTTTATGTTTGAAGCATGATATGTGGGAAAAGGTTGAAAAGTTCCAGGAAGCCGAATACTTTCGCAAGGCACTGTATCTCACATCATGCTCTGGAGAAGATAACTTAAACTGATGTTTTTCCAAAAGAATCAGATATTATTTGGAAATTCCCAAGTTTTCTGACCCAAGATGAAAACATTCAAAAACTACTGAAGGAATGGTGGTTGGAATATAATATGGATAACTGGGGTCATAGAGATGATTCTCATCTCTTTTGGGATATAGCAAAGGCAGTGATTAGAGGACATATCATTGGATACATACAATTTCTCAAATCTAAGACTAAGGGTACCGTCTCACAGTGGCACTTTGATCGCTACGACGGTACGATCCGTGACGTTCCAGCGATATCCATACGATATCGCTGTGTCTGACACGCAGCAGCGATCAGGGACCCCGCTGAGAATCGTACATCGTAGCAGATCGTTTGGAACTTTCTTTCGTCGCTGGATCTCCCGCTGTCATCGCTGCATCGGTGTGTGTAACACCGATCCAACAATGCGTTCGCTTGTAACCAGGGTAAACATCGGGTTACTAAGCGCAGGGCCGCGCTTAGTAACCCGATGTTTACCCTGGTTACCATCGTAAATGTAAAAGAGAAAAAACAGTACATACTCACATTCCGGTGTCCGTCAGGTCCCTTGCCGTCTGCTTCCCGCACTCACTGACTGCCGGCCGTAAAGTGAAAGCAGAGCACAGCGGTGACGTTACCGCTGTGCTCTGCTTTCACTTTAAGGCCGCCAGTCAGTCAGTGCGGGAAGCAGACGGCAAGGGATGTTTACCCTGGTTACCCGGGGACCTCGGCATCGTTGGTCGCTGGAGAGCTGTCTGTGTGACAGCTCCCCAGCGACCACACAACGACTTACCAACGATCACGGCCAGGTCGTATCGCTGGTCGTGATCGTTGGTAAATCGTTTTGTGTAACGGTACCCTAACACTAGCATATAATGAGGCTAATAAAATTCTAAGAGTTATAAGAGTCTATAAACAAAATACTTGAAGGACTCAAACCCGATTAACCGGGAAAAATAAATTAAAGCTAAAGGAAAATTTGACTTATCGTTAGAAAGATTAGAAAGATTGAAAGGAAATCAAAAGACATTTGAATTTTTTTAAATATGGCAATAAGGCCGGATCATTGCTAGCACGACTGGAAAAAGGTCAGACACCTACAACATTTATCGGCAGCTTACAAAGAGATCCAAAAATGATAAACAATATTCTACTCCAATACCACAATGCATTGTATAGACAAGAACCTATGGCAGAGGAGAAAGCCTGGATACATTATCCCTTCCATCAATTTCAGATAGTGAAAAAGTTTGTATGCCATAATAAGGAATGAAGAAAAAAAAAAAATAATAATAATAATAATAATAATAATAATAATAATAATAATAATTAGGGTTGAGCGAAACGGATCGGTCATTTTCAGAAATCGGCGACTTTTAGGCAAAGTCGGGTTTCATGAAACCCGAACCGATCCTAGTGTGGGATCGGCCATGCGGTACACGATCAGAGCGCCAAAGTCGCGTTTCATATGACGCTGTTACCGCCATTTTTCAGCCAATGAATGAGGACGCAGAGTGTGGGCAGCGTGATGACATAGGTCTCGGTCCCCACCATCTTAGAGAAGGGCATGGCAGTGATTGGCTTGCTGTCTGCAGCGTCACAGGGGCTATAAAGGGGCGTGCACGCCGACCGCCATCTTACTTCTGCCGATCTGAGCATATGGAGAGTTTGCTGCAGTTAGTCAGAAGCAGGGACAGAGTTAGGGAGGAAATGAAAAACCCCAAACCGCTTGTGCTGGAGCGATTTTCACTGTCCCACACCACCTTTTTGTGCAGGGACAGTGGAGGTCGTATTTTAGTGCAGCAGCTGCATAGCTGTGTGCCCGGTGCTGTGCAAACCAACTGCTTTTTTCAAAGCAAAAATCCTGTTGCTCCTTTCTGCACAGTTACCTGTCTTGTTTATTTGTCTACCAATTTTTTTGTTCAGCTGTCCTTTTTATTGCTGCCGTACTTGCCCTGAGATCATTGTAGGAAGCTTGTTATTGCAGTATTTTTATTTTTTTTTTATAATAATTACAGCCACTTTCTGCCACGTTCATAGTGTTGTGTTATACCACTGGGCCGGAGTTGTGGTTCAGTGTCTCCCCCCAAAAGTGAGATAGTAATTCTCACACAGTGTATATTCTGCTGTACTGCTAGTGCGTTGTATATCAGGCAGCCACTTTCTGCCACCTTCATAGTGTTGTGTTATCCCACAGGGCCAGAGTTAGGGTTCAGTGTCTCCCCCCCAAAAATGGAGATTCAAATTCTCACACAGTGTATATTCAGCTGTACTGCTAGTGCGTCGTATATCAGGCAGACACTTTCTGCCACGTTCATAGTGTTGTGTTATACCACAGGGCCAGAGTTGGGGTTCTGTGTCTCCCCCCAAAAGCAAGTCATCTTTCAGGCAAGCTACGTGTCAGCAGGGGAAGGTGGGGCAAAAGAATGTGAAATCCATGATTGGTTAATTTAAATGAAGGTTAGCTAATCAACATTTTTGGTAGGCAGACGTGTCCTTTTTTCGGTTAGTATTGAACCAGCAGCACTGAACACTCTTTCTGAAAGCACACTGACAGCAGGGCAATCGAGGTTCTGTAATCCATATTCTGGCAATTCAGGAAAGGTGTCTAGTTTAGATGCCCAGTAATCAAAGGGGAATGACCTGAGAGGAACAACATCGATAAGGGCGGAAAAGTAGTTTGTAACCATACTGGACAAATGCTGTCTCCTGTCACTTTGAATCGATGCAGCTGTCCCTGTCGTGTCAGCGGTCATTGCGAAATCATTCCACAACCTTGTCGTAAAACCCCTCTGTCCAACGCCACTTCGGATTTCTGCACCTCTAGCACCTCTGCCATGTTGCCCCCTGCAGCTCGTGTGAGAACCATCACCGGCGCTGTGTGCTGGGAATGCCTGAACCAAACGGTCTACAAGAGTTGCTTGTTTGGTAGACTAGACAATATTTGACCTAGGTTCTCATGTGGCATGATATTTTGCAGTTTTCCTTTATATCTTGTATTAAGGAGGCAGACCAACCGGTTGTCTTCATCGGTCATCATTTTAAAAATGCGGGGGTCCCTTTTTAGGATACGCAAGGCATAATCAGCCATGTGGGCCAATGTTCCAGGTGTGAATTAACTGTTTCTGCTGGGTTGAGGCCCACTTTCTTGCAAATCAACATCACAAGTGTCCCGCAATAAACCTGTACCAGACCTTGCAATGCCACCAGTTTCTGTTGCCACCTGAGAATCATCCTCCTCCCATACATATTCATCCCCATCATCCTCCTCCTCATCCTCTTCATCCGCCAATTCGTCCTGGACAGTTCCCTGAGCAGACAATGGCTGACTGTCATCAAGGCTTCCCTCCTCCTCGGCTGCAGACGCCTGCTCCTTAATGTGCGTCAAACTTTGCATCAGCAGACGCATAAGTGGGATGTTAATGCTTATGATGGCGTCGACCACTGCACACCAGACAACTCCATGTCTGTCATCCAAGTGCCTTCCCGTGTATCCTCCCACAAATTTATAACAGCACGCCTCTGTTCGCACAGCCTCTGAATCATGTGCAGTGTGGAGTTCCACCTTGTTGCAACGTCGATTATTAGGCGGTGCTGGGGAAGATTCGCTGATGGTTCAGCATACGGCTGGAGTGTATGGGCATCCGGCGGATGTGCGAGCAAAGTCTTCGCACCTTCAGGAGCAGGGCTGGTAACTTTGGATAATTTTTGAGGAAGCCCTGCACCACCAGGTTAAAGGTGTGAGCCAGGCAAGGTATGTGTTTCAGTTCTGAAAGGGCTATGGCAGCCATAAAATTCCTTCCGTTATCACTGAATACCTTGCCTGCCTCAAGATGTGCACTGCCCAGCCATGACTGAGTTTGTTGCTGCAAGTACTCCACCAGTACTTCCGCGGTGTGTCTGTTGTCGCCCAAACACTTCATTTGAAACACAGCCTGCTGACACTTACCACTAGCTGTTCGATAATGGGACACCCTGTGTGCAACACTGGCAGCTGCGGATGGAGTGGTAGGGCGACTGCGCTCTGTGCATGAGATTTCGCTTCTGGAGGAGGAGGTGGAGGAGGAGTGGCGAATGCCGTATGCCAACTTTTTCCTGAGACTGTGGGATAGGCTGAACTGTCGCACTATGGCTGCCCCCTGTGGACCCTGCATCCTACACATTAACCCAGTGCGCCGTGATGGACACGTAACGTCCCCGGCCATGCCTACTGGTCCATGCATCTGTTGTGAGGTGCACCTTTCCACTGACTGATTGCCTCAAGGCATGGACAATGCGGTCTTTGACATGCTGGTGGAGGGCTGGGATGGCTTTTCTCGCAAAGAAGTGTCGACTGGGTAGGTCATAGCGTGGTACTGCGTGGGCCATCAGGTCTTTGAAAGCTTCGCTTTCAACCAAACAGTAGGGCATCATCTGTAATGAGATTAGTATAGCAATGTGGGCATTCAAATCCTGTGTACGCGGATGAGAGGATGAGTACTTTCTTTTCCTAACGAGAGTCTCTTGTAGGGTGAGCTGGACTGGAGAGCTGCATATGGTGGAACTAGCGGTGGTGGTGGTGGTGGACATGGCGGATTGAGAGAGAGTTTGTTATGGTATTCTTGTTGTTGGCCTACATACAGTCTTTCCTACCAATAACCTTGTGATTCCCTGACTGCTTTGGCCTTACGACGATACCTCCACATTTGCTGCTGGTGGTGTCCTAACCGGTGGGCTTACAGTGAGGGAAGCAATGTAGCATTGCTGACTACCTTCACTCCGAGCAGGTGCACCAACGGTACGGGACGTTTCGTAGTTAGTCCAGGCTTGCAAGTGCATGGTGGTTAAATGTCTAAGCATGCACGTTGTATTTAAATTTTGAAGATTCTTCTCTCTGCTAAAGGTCTTGGAGCATTTCTTACAGATAACTTTTGACTGATCATTCTGATCTTGGTTAAAAAATTGCTACACTACACTCTTCCTACTATCAAAACCTTTTCAGGCATTGTGCGCTGTGCTACTTTCACCGAATGGCCACGCTCTCCTAAAACTGTTTTTGTTTTTCGCAAACATTTTTGGCCTGATACGGGCCTGCCAGATGACAGCTGTTGCAATGTAGATGGCTGATGCGGATCATCCTCCTCCGCTTCTGAGCTAGTGGCAGCGGCACCCTCTTCCCCCAATGGCTGCCAATCTGGGTCAACAACTGGGTCATCTATCACCTCCTCCTCAATGTCATGTGCACCTTCCTCAGTGTCACCGTGTAAGGTGCTATAGCATTCGGGACAGGGCACCATAGTCTCATCAGGGTCACATTCTGGCTCAGTAAACTGCGAGGGCAATGTAGTGATCAGAGTCAATGGAACAGCATCACAATCTAGCTGTGGCTGTGCATCAGTGCACTCCATGTTCTATTCTTCTTGTAATTGGCAGTGTACAATTTCCCTTTCGAACCCAGGCACGGTATGTGTAAAGAGCTCCATGGAGTAACCTGCAGTGTCGCCTGCTGCATCCTTCACTTTTGGTTTGGGAGAAGGACACAAGGAAACGTCTTTTACCTGACCGGGAGCATCCACTGACGACTGGTTGCTCTTACATTTAGAACTTTGGGAAGAGGAGGCGAAAGAGCTAGAGGGTGAGTCAGCAAGGAAAGACAACACTTTTTCCTGCTTCTACGGCTTTAAAAGCTGTTTTCCTACTCCCTGGTAAGGGAGCCTTCGAGGCCTTGGGTAGCCAGATGATGACGCAGGCTGAACACCTCCAGCCTTAGGTGCTACTGTGCTTTTGCCACTACCACGAGATGCAGCACCACCAGCACCATCAGTACCAGCTGGCAACCCCCGCCCACGGCCTCTTCCACCAGACTTCCTCATTTTTTGGGGGGAGACACTGAACCACAACTCATATTACACCGTCGTAATATGAGGGGCCCTGTGCCAGTACCGCCGCCCACGAGAGAGTGTTCCCCCCCAAGATTGAACTGTGCTCTACCACTTGCAATACTACCTCTCCCAACTCCACCACTGTGTAGTCTGTGCAGGTAAAACCTGAAATGGCACTGCCAATACGAATTATTTGAAATGTTAGATGATAGTTAAAATATACAGGGGCCCTGGACTCCATTTAATACTTTGCGCCTACTACCACTGTCTTTATTATTTGGGCGTAATAACGGTGTCTGCCGCTGCATCTTTTTTTTCCTTCACTGAACAAAGCTGAACTTCAACTGTTGTCCCGTTTCAAATATTAAACTGCATTTGGCCTACTTGTTGGGTTGGGGCCTACTAACGGTGTCTGCCGCTCCTTGGTGTTCTCCTGGTTTATTTTTCTTGCGCTTCAATCTTCAGGCTTTCGTTTAAATATTTTTTATATTAAACTGCATTTGGCCTACTTGTTGGGTTGGGCCTAGTAACATTGTCTGCTGCCGCCTCTTGTTTTCCTCTACTAAACAAAGCTGAGCTTGAAGCTTCAGGCTTTCGGCCTGTAACAACAATATGAAACTACATTTGGCCTAGTTCTTGGTTTGGGCCTAGTAACGTTGTCTGCTGCCTCTTGTTTTCCTCTACTACACAAAGCTGAGCTTCAATCTTCAGGCTTTCGGCCTATATTTAGAATATGAAACTGCATTTGGCCTACTTGTTTGGTTGGGCCTACTAACGGTGTCTGCCGCTGATTGTTGTTCTTCTCCACTGAACAAACCAATGCCGCCTGTTTACTCCTGTTACCAATTTTTAACAGCTTTTAGCCTACTTTTTTATTTTGGGCCTATATCTGTGTTTCCTCCTCATTCCTGCCCATTGCCCAGCCACTGCTAGATGAGTCTGCTGGTACATTGACACAGACCACTACATTCCCCTTGCACTCTACACAGCCTGAATCTGACCCTGCTGAAACTCAGTTTCCCCTTCCCGCATACTATACCACCTTACATGGGGACAAAGAGGAAGGTGCAGATGAAAGTGCAGGTTCCTTCAACAGGTGGGGGGCATACTCATTGGCGACGTCACTGGCACAGGGCCCCTCATAGTACGCAAAAGTGTCTCTGCCAGTGGGAGGCGCCCCCGCCGTCAATCACAACGCCGAACTTTGAGGGGCCCTGTGCCAGTGGCAATGCGAATGAGTGTGCCCCCCTGCTTGCTCAGGATCACAGCACATGCAAAGTTGAAATACTTACCTCTCCCTGCTCCACAGCCGTGACGTATTCCACCTTTCCTGGGCCCAAGAAAAAATTGAGCCAGCCCTCCCCCCCCCACAACTTTAACCAAATGACCTCCAATTTTCAATACCTAACTATTATTTTAAGGTTAATTAAGATTGACAAGCTTAAGTAACAATAATTGATGTTTTTGACATTAAAATGGGCTCTGTAGGTGTTTTCCTGTCCTCCACTCACTGTCGACTTTTATTCCCCATTGACTTGCATTGGGTTTCGTGTTTCAGTCGGCCCCCGACTTTTCGCAATGATCAGCCGATTTCACCCGACCCGACTTTTGACAAAGTCGGGTTTCGCGAAACCCGACTCGATCCTGAAAAAGTAAAAGTCGCTCAACCCTAATAATAAGTAAAGAAATCCTTGAAAATCAGCATGGCCCTGGGCCCAGACGGGCTGCCGGGAGAGTTCTTCAAAATTTTGGTTGGGTAAATGAGAACCCCATTAAGAGAAGTTTTTAATCGTATATTAAGAGAGAAGGTATATTAGCAGTCGGGTAACACAGCATACATTAATGTTCTGTATAAACAAGTTAGGGACCCAACTAATCCTGGATGATATATATTTTTAATTAACCAAGATGTTAAAATTAATGTCTAAGATTATAGATGACCACTTATCATTCCTTTTACCTAATTTAGTAGGACCTCACCAGGTGGATTTGGAAAATAGTGCTGAACGTCCATACAATACAGTTCTGGCAGTACAAGATGGAGTAAAACTAGTAGAAAAAACTCAGGGAACCCGGCCTTACTTGCTTTAGATGCTGAAAAGGCTTTTTATAATGTTACCGTATATACTCGAGTATAAGCTAAGATTTTCAGCCCATTTTTTTTTTGGCTGAAAGTGCCCCTCTCGGCTTATACTCGAGTCATTGTCCCAGGGGGGTCGGCGGGGGAGGGGGAGCGGCGGCTGTGACATAGTCACCTGCTCCTAGCGAGGTCCCTGCATCTCCGGTCTCCGGGCGCTGACAGCTACTTCCAGCGTTGAGCGGTCACATGGTACCTCTCATTACAGTAATGAATATTGACCCGACTCCACTCCCATAGGGCTGGAGCCGCATATTCATTACTCAACGCTGGAAAAAGCTGTCAGCGCCCGGAGACCGGAGATACAGGGACCGCGCAGGAGCAGATGAGTATAATGGGGAGGGGGAGCACTGCGCGATATTCACCTTTCCTCGTTCCAGGCGCCGCTCCTTCTTCCGCGTCCTCTGCAGTGATGCTCAGGTCAGAGGGCGCGATGACATGGTTAATCCGCGCCCTCTGCCTGAACGTTAGTGCAGAGGATGCGGAAGACGCAGCAACAGCATATGGGGCAAATATCTCTATGGAGCATCTTATGGGGCCATAATCAATGTTTGTGCAGCATTATATGGGGCAAATATCTTTATGGAGCATCTTATGGGGCCATATTCAACGTTTTTGCAGCACTATATTGTGCAAATATCTTTATGGAGCATCTTATGGGGCCGTATTCAATGTTTCTGCAGCACTATATTGTGCAAATATCTCTATTAAGCATCTTATGGTGCCATAATCAACGTTTGTGCAGCATTATATATGGGGCAAATATCTTTATGGAGCATGTTATGGTGCCATAATCAACGTTTGTGCAGCACTATGTGGGGCAAATATCTCTATGGAGCATCCTATGGGGCCATAATCAACATTTATGCAGCATTATATGGGGCAAATGTCTCTATGGAGCATCTTATGGGGCCCTTATTAACATTTAAGCAGTACTGTATGGGGCAAATGTGTCTATGGAGAATCTTATGGGGCCATTATTAACCTTTGTGCAGCATTATATGGGGCATACTTTAATATGGAGCATCTTATGGGGCCCATCATGAACTGTATGGAGCATTATATGGAGCTCCTGATTCAATATGGATATTCAAAAACACTTAACCTACTGATATCTCAAATAATTTTACTTTTATTGGTACCTATTTTTTTTTCTGAAATTTACCGGTAGCTGCTGCATTTTCCACCCTAGGCTTATACTCGAGTCATTAAGTTTTCCCAGTTTTTGGGGGCAAAATTAGGGGGGTCGGCTTATACTCGGGTTGGCTTATACTCGAGTATGTACCGTAATTGGAAATGGATGGATGTGGTTCTGGACAAATTTGGTATCACAGGTATATTTAGGAACAATCTAATAGCTCTATATAAAAATCCTCAAGCCAGAATGTATACTCCAGGATGCCGGATCCGACGCTTCCGGCTTTTTGCTGCAATGCAAGTCTATGGGCGGAAAAAGATGGATTCTGTTTCTTTAATCTGCGCATTCAGACCAATGTAATTCATTAAAGTGCAGCTGTGTTCTTGTAACATATTTCAATATTATTAAAAACAGACTCACCCTGACGGGATCACAAAAGACACATGGAGGACGCTATATTCCTTAGTTCGGCGTACCTTAATCCCTACTGCGCATGCGTTAATGTTTCATTACGTCTATGGACGTTTCTAACCAATGTGGTTAGATGTGTGTCAAAAAGCTTTTCGCGCATGCGGATTAAGTTCTCTCCGACGTTTAGGCGCCGTCTTAAGAGAGGAATGGTATGAAATCTTACTTTTGTTAATATTGTAATCCTTTTTTTAAGAAAAAAACTATTAGTAACCTTTCAATCATGCATTCCGATTTCCTGCTATATTAAACCAGCTATTTTTAAGAGTTAAAAGAGAGTTAGCTTACGGACTTTACTGTATATACAGAACACCCTGGTATACCTGACGGCGCCCTCTTCAGGTCACCTCCTGCAGCCAATGGGGTACTTGGAAGATACTTGACCCGATCAAGGCCAAGATATCCCTACCAAGGTCCATAAAGGTGTAATTTTTAGATATATGTCCAGCTCACATTACTCTATTTCAAGAAATCTCCTTTGAAGGTATATATATATTTTATATTATATTTATCTATCTATCTATCTAATATCTATCTATCTATCTATCTATCTATCTATCTATCTATCTATCCCATATCTATCTATCTATCTATCTATCTATCTATCTATCTATCTATCCCATATCTATCTATCTATCTAATATCTATCTATCTATCTATCTATCTATCTATCTATCTATCTATCTATCTATCCCATATCTATCGATCTATCTATCTATCTATCTATCTATCTATCTATCTATCTATCTATCTATCCCATATCTATCTATGTAATATCTATCTATCTATCTATCTATCTATCTATCTATCTATCTATCTATCCCATATCTATCGATCTATCTATCTATCTATATCTATCTATCTATCTATCCCATATCTACCTATCTCATATCTATCTATCTATCTATCTATCTATCTATCTATCTATCTATCTATCTACAACCAGCACTCCTAATGTGAACACGTGCATGCTGCAAAACTGGAAAAAAAGAGAAGATCCAGCTCAACGATATAGTGAAAAGTCCATAGTTTTATTTCACCTCGAAAATAGCATGGTGTAAGGACAAAACATCAGCATACAAAAGGGTTAAAAACCAAGATCAACGCGTTTCCGGTGACTAAGCACCCTTAATCATGATACCTGGCACATGTCATGTCTCGTACTTTTATACTGGTATCCGGTCAGCACACCGGCATGACAATTAATCAATCCAATAGAATGGACACACATGAAAAATAAGCACAGAACAAGCATGGTAATAGAACTAAGGCAAATGTTCTAGTTGGATGGAATTGCAGAAAAAGGAATACAGAAAAAGCATAGAAAAACTACATACAAAATTTAACACTGAAATAATTAATTAAATAAATAGATCTATACAAAGTTTAATTATGATTGTAATTAAATAACCTAAAATATATGGAAAAAATTATTTATATGATATATAATAAAATATATTCTAATGACAATATGAAAAAGATACTATTTTTAAATATAAATTAAATTTGTGGAAGCAACCTAATCCACTTGAGTTGATGACAACTCCCTCTCATGTAAAATTCTCTTTTTTTCCTGTTTGTTCACGCCCTGACACAGCGGTTCCGTGCTCCGAGACCTGGGGAATGTCGGTATGGTGAGCTGGACTTTGTTCCTTTATGCTGCAAAACTGCATTATATATAAAAAAAAGAACAAAGCAGCACATGTGCATGAATCAAGGCCATGTGAAAACACAGACAAACATTCAATATAGATTATACTTCTCAAAAATATTGTTGGGATGTTCAACTTTTTTCTTGACCAGTACTTTTTTCTTGACCAGTACGTAGCACGTTAAGGAAACGGACAGAAATAATTTGCTACTCTTTAGTAGCCAGCACCCAAAGAACATGATGAAATCAATTCCACGCAGTCAAATGATGAGAGTAAGAGGAATTGTGAAAGATAATGAAATAAAAATAAAAACCTTAAAGACATACCTACTAATTCAGGTGTGGGCCCTATGAAAAAAACAAGACAAACAACATTAACGGGCAACGAAAGGAAGGGATGCTCTACCTGTTTGACATGCAGAAACTGTCCTTTAATGATTAAAGGTAGTTCCTTTGAACATCCCAACACAAATAAAAATACTCTATTGGACACTTCTTAACATGTAATTCAGATTTTGTGATCTATTTATTACAATGTCCAAGTAATTTATGGTACATCGGGGAAGTGACATGCGATTTTAAAACACGCATAAATCACCATCGGTATACAATTAGAAAGAAAAGGATGGGCCTCCCAGTTCCAAAACACTTTGTTGAACTTGGACATAAAATTACTTTATATTTTTCTCTTTCAGAAAAATAATTCACTCTGCACAGGAAGTCACCAATATAAACTAACCCAGGGGGACACACCAGCATGGGGAGGATAAGTTTTTTGGATTTATGCCTTTAATATAAACTGTTTTTTGTTTATTATTCTTTTTGCTTAGGGGTCAATTCCCATTATTACGAAAGGGGGATAAAAAAGGAATGAAATACATGAAAAATAAGGGTCAGTGGTAAACAGAGCTGGACATAACAATAACACCAATATGGACTTTGGTCGAGACACTTTGACCCTAACAGGTTAAATGTCTCCCGAGGATACCATTGGTTGCAGGAGGTGGCCTGTATAAGGCACCGTCAGGTATACCAGGGTGCTTTACATAGTCCGTATGCTCATATGTTTAAACCCTATACCCATATAATATTTCCACATTATAAGTGGCGCTAACATGCTTTAAGTGATAGAATATACAAGCGCTGTAAGATAATAGAGATTTATTGCGGAATAGTCATAAGAATGCATTCCTTCCCCATCTAAGGTGGAGCCTAGAAGTCTGGAATGCCACAGTGCGCAAGCGCCAAATGGGAATTTGACACACATAGAATTACATTGGTTGAAAGCGTCTACTGACGTAATGAAACACAAACGCATGCGCAATAGAGATTTGAGCACGCCGATCTTAGGAAAGAGGAGTCCTCCATGTGTTTTGTTGTGGTCCCATCAGGGTGAGTTTCTTTTAAACATATCTAAGCACAGCTGCACTTTATTACTAACATTTATTGGATGATAGTTACATTTTATAATGCAATTTTGCACAAATGGCACTTTATGAAATCGTCACGTTTTAGGAACAGTCACACTATATTACACATCTATTCTATGAATATAATACGATATTGTACATTTGTTAAAAATCATTTTTTATGTACTTTTTGTAAAGATTATGAGCAATTACTGCATGTATTTAAACTCACTGCTACATATGATTCACTGCTTGAGAAAGGATCGGCAGGAGCCGAAACGTCGCCTGCCATGTGGGTCTGAATTAAACCACAAATATTCGCTATAGATCTATCTATCTATCTATCTATCTATCTATCTATCTATCTATCTAGCTATCTAGCTATCTATCTAGCTATCTATCCAATATCTATCTATCCCATATCTATCTATCTATCTATCTATCTATCTCTTGTGTCTCCCCTTTTCCTCATAGATTGTAAGCTTGCGAGCAGGGCCCTCATTCCTCCTGGTATCTGTTTTGAACTGTGATTTCTGTTATGCTGTAATGTCTGTTGTCTGTATAAGTCCCCTCTATAAGTTGTAAAGCGCTGCGGAATATGTTGGCGCTATATAAATAAAATTATTATTAATTATTATTATTATCTATCTATCTATCTATCTATCTATCTATCTATCTATCTATCCCATATCTATCTATCTATTCCATGTCTATCTATCTATCTATTTATCTATCTATCTATCTATCTATCCATCTATCTATCTCATATCTATCTATCCAATATCTATCTATCTTTCTATCCCATGTCTATCTATCTATCTATCTATCTATCTATCTAGCCCATATCTATCTATCTATCTATCTATCTATCTATCTATCTATCTATCTATCTATCTATCTATCTATCCCATATCTATCTATCTATATACAGTATATATATATATTTTATGAATTTATGTATTTATCAATCTATCATTTTTGTATAAGGCTACTTTCATACTAGCGTCGTTTGGAATACATCGCAATGCGTCATTTGGAGAAAAAACGCATCCTGAAAAGTTGTCTGCGTTGAAAAACTGCATCCGCTGCCCCCGTTGTGCCACTTAACACACTGTCCGTCGGTACGTCGGGCCGACGGTTTGCGACGGCCGTACCGACGGACTAGTGTGAAAGTAGCCTTACAGCAGAAGAGGTGCTTCCAGAAGAAGACCGAAGGGGTGGAGAGAGACCTGGAGTGGGCTTCCAATTCGTAGGTTTCTTGCATGCATCGCAGAACCACATCCTCACACTACACACAACACATAAAAAACAGATCATTACAGACATCACACTACACCCAACATATAAAAACAGATCATTACAGACATCACACTGCACACAACACATACAAACTGATCATTACAGACATCACACAACATACAACACATAAAAAACTGATCATTACAGACATCACACAACATACAACCCATACAAACTGATCATTATAGACATCACAGTGCACGCAACTCATAATCCAACATAAAAGCACATCATTTTTTTTTTCTCATAGTCTTCTGATTCTGGTGCTCGATCCAGAGGTCCTCAGAGCGTCTCCCAGGGTCGTTGGCGTGTGAGTCAGGGTGGTGGTCATCGGGTAAGCATTTTAAAAAAAAACAAAAAACAACCATGTTGTTTTGAGTCTAATGTCTTTGTTTTTGTCTTTTTTTACAGGCTTCACAGCATGCTCCTGCCTCGGACGGTGAGGAGGCCAGGCTAAATATCGACCTCCTCATCGATCTGATCTGAGAGAGGGAGCCGCTGTGGAACATGGGTGACAGCCGCCACGCTGATGTAATTGTGACCCTGTCGGCTCTGGGAGCAAGTCTGCCAACAGCTTGTAGACAACTGGGAGGACCTCGATGTTCAGGCCCAGAATCAAACACGTAAGTATACACAGTTCAGTTATGTTGTTGGATGTAAAGTGTTGTATAGTGACCAATTTGTGCTTTCACTTTTCAGGCGAGAGAATTGTCAAGCGGTGGCGGTCAGTCAGGGATCGCTTCAAGAAGGAGTTCAACAAAGAAATGCGGATCTGGAGATGGATCTGGAGGATGCAGGAGCAAGTATAAATATGCAAGGGCCCTGTCGTTCCTCAGGTCAACGATGGTGAGCCGAAGGTAAATAGTACCCACCCCATTTAATAACAAATGTTTACATGTCTAACCCTTTTTTGTATGTTTCAGCCAGGGTCATGCAATATCAATATATTAATTATATATTTTTTTTCTCCTTGTTCCACAGCACCGTCGGCAGCACTCGGCAGCCTGTAGAGTTGATGTCTTCTGGGGCGATCCCTCAGGAGTCCGTCACCGAGGGACACTTCGACAGTCCTCGCCCCAGAGGGGTCAGGTGCAGAGATATGCGCCCGAGTTCTTGCATCTGAATGCATCCTTCCAGAACTGTCTGAAACTTTTGTCGGAGCAAATGGCCCCAGGTTTTAATTTGATAAACAAAAGTCTTCTTGAGTTGCAGTCACTTCTGGAAGGATGCATTCAGATGCAAGTCAATCACTGAACCACACATTTTTCCAGTCGGTACTCGAGCGCATGAATAAGCTATCTC
The DNA here is from genome assembly GCF_051348905.1 of Ranitomeya variabilis. NCBI lineage: Eukaryota > Metazoa > Chordata > Amphibia > Anura > Dendrobatidae > Ranitomeya > Ranitomeya variabilis. The sequence goes on along the minus strand of NC_135234.1, from coordinate 523,169,331 downwards.
CTGATCAGCAGATGCAAGTAATGCAATTGTGCCAGTCTGCTCTCGTGCTTGTTACCTCCCAAGCCACCACATCTGCCCCCTCCCGCACCTGCCCCACCTCCAGCCACTGTCCCTCCCTTCAGCCAGTACTAGCATCCTGCCCCGTACCAACATCCCGCCCCATACCAGTTCCCACCAACATCATTCGCGCCTCCTCTCCCTGCCCACTACCACCAGTCTCCTTCACCCATCATGCCACTACAACCCTCTTCTCCATCCATCACCTCTTCTGCCTCCAAATCCACCCACTCTACCCCTCCATTCTTCCATATTCCCAATACTACTCCCGGCTTCATGTCCACCCGTTCTATTTCTTTCTCCACCCCCTAACCTGTTTACCTACTGATCCTTCACCAACACCATCACATTCCTCTCTCCACACTCTCACTGTCGAAGTGTCCCAATCTGACAGCCCCTCCAGCAATATCACAACCCCCAACTGTTTAAACTTATAATTTTTTATTTTTTTAAAAAATTAGGTTAATAAAACTGTTTATTGTTTAAAAATGTTGTCTTTTATTTATTTATAAGGTTTATAAGGTTAAATACGTTGGGTAAAATAAGGTTTAATAATGTGGTTAAAGGTTAAATACTTTGGGTACAACCCAAACAGGTACACAACTTGGGTAAAAGAAGGTTAAATACTTTGGGTACAACCCAAACAGGTACACAACTTAGAGTAAAATAAGGTAAAATACTTTTGCTTACAAGGTGCAAGACAAATTGTTCAAACTCTCTCATCTTGCCAGTCTACTCTTCCTTCAGGTGAAATAAAGTATTCTGCAAATTTGTCCCTCATTTGGGAAACTGACACAGAACTTCGAAACGTAATGTTGTGAAAATCAGCCAAGGTGGTTTCTTCAGCGTGGTCTTCAATGGAAATATGTTCCTTGCATATCACAAAATTGTGCAGGACAACACACGCTTTCACCACCTTGTCAACAGTGTCAGTCTTCAAGTTTATAGCTGTCAATAGAACTCGCCATTTGGCGGTCAGAATCCCAAAAGCACACTCCACCATTCTCAGTGCTCGTGTGAGGCGGTAATTAAAAATTATTTTAGTTTGCGTTAATCCACTACTGGAGTAGGGTTTCAGAGGTGTTCCTGCAGTTGGAAGGCTTCATCCCCAACACAAACAAATGGCATTGGTGGCCCAGAAGTTTGAGGCAGTGGTCTTGGGGGGGAATAGGAAGGTGTTTCCATAGAGATGATGGCCCATATCAGACAATTTGAAAACTTGGGAATCATTGGAGCCGCCATACGCCCCAATATCCACCACTATAAATTTGTATTCCACGTCTGCGATGGCCATCAGCACAATGGAGAAGTATTTTTTATAGTTAAAATATTCCGAGCCAGATCCAGCCGGTTTCACGATGCGGATATGTTTCCCGTCCACAGCACCCAGGCAATTGGGAAACTGACAAAGTTGCTGGAATTTATCAGCTATTTCCAACGAACTCTCCATTGTTGGATGTGGTATAAATTCGCCGTGCAAAGAGTCCCGATATGGTGGAAATTCCCATCCGAAATTGAAAATGTAATGACGAAAGGGATTTTCCAGTGGCAAGGAATCTGAATAAAAGCAAGGCAAAAATTATTACAAAATACCAGCAATAACATTACGGTTATAATGCAGCTTTAACTGTATGAAATACACTAAAAATTATTCTAAAAAAATACCAACAACAACATTAAAGTTAAGTGTGCTTTACAGGAGGAGATACAATAAAAATGGCTTACCGAAGAGTGACCATCAGACGCTCCGCCAATGAAATGGAGATTCGGCAATACGTGTCACTCCTTCAGATGAGATGTCCAATTCGGTCCACCAGTAGATCGAAGTTCTCCGCTTTCATTCACACATACCTAAAAAACTTCTCTGGGTCTCCTCGTAGCTCCATGTATAAAGTAGAATAGACTCCCCGCGTCATTCTCTGTGCAGTGATGTGGTGGATCCACAAACGCCGTCGGCACAGACGCATAATGCGCTGTTTCTCTCGCTCCTTCTCCCTAACTATTGTTTTCAAGCAATTCGCCTCCACAGTAAAATCCACTTTGATCTTCAGAATATTCGCAATAACGACATCCATCTTGCTCTCCAAACACTTGCTCCCCTGCAACCTGTCACAGATGGGCTGAAGGAACACTGTATATATAGGTTTTCAGTAGCCAATCACATTTGGGTGCCTCCCAGGGGCATTTTTAAAAACCAGATCTATCAAAAAACAGATAAAAAAACAGAAGAAACGGATGCAAAACTGATGAAATGGATCCATTTTTTCACCAGTTCCGCTAGTGGGATCCGGTGGAAAACCAGATCAGTTTCATCAGTTTTCCACATTTTACGCCGGAACTGGCGCTCCGGAACGACGTCGGAACCGACATGACGGCAAAAACCTGATGTGTGAAACTAGCCTTAAATTTCCCACATGTGATAAATAAAATAAGGAAAGAGCTTGAAAAATGGAAAAATCTCCATCTCTCTCTGTTTGGCAGAGCACAGTTGATAAAAATTAATAGCTTCTCTCGCATTCTATACCCTTTACAAACAATAACTTTGCTACTAAAGCGCTTAGAGGTACAAAAATTACAATCAGTGTTTATAAAATTTCTATAGCAGGGTAAAAGACCGAGAATTGTATATTGGAAGATGGCTTTGTTTAAATTGGAAGGAGGAATCCAACTGCCTCTTATAGGAGATTATAACTTAGCGGCCTTAACAAGACATATCAGACACTGGGCTCATGGGTCAAGTAGCTTTTCCAATACTATTTAAGAGAGGGAACTTGCTGCACCTAATGATCTCCTACATCTAAAATTTGGTGAACTACCCCCTCATGTCAAACATAGCATCCTTTGGAAAGTCACTATAGGCGCATGGATAGCTTTGAGAAAACTATATACATTACCATTTAGTTTATCTAAAATAGTGCCCTTATGGGAAAATCATAGATTTACTCAGGGTAAGCAAAATAAACTTTTTGAACAATGGGAACAGAAAGGGATTTTGTTGTGAGATTTAATAAGGGAAAATGAAGGCAGGTTACACACTTGGCAGGAATTATCAGAGATACATAAGCTAGGAAACCATCATTATTTACAATACCAGCAAGTGATCAGTCATTATCAATCTATGCTGGAAAAGGTCAGAAAAGCAGAAATAAACAGGGGGTTTTGACTAATTGATTGGACCTAGAACAGACACAGCTTCCCAGCCCACAATTTACCAAAAGATTTGAAAACAAACTATATGGGGTATCACATGGCATCTTCACTCATTGGAGTACAGAACTAAAAGATGACACTTCGGGAGAGATTATATTGGGTTGGAGCAAGGTTAAAACAGCAATGATTAATGAGTAATGGAGAGAAATGCAATAGAAACTGGTACATAATGCAATTTATGCTTTCAATATTTCTTACAAGGATGCTCCATCTCATTATCTAAGAAAATGTCCAAATGCAATTTGTCCAGGACAAATCTGCTTCATGGCATCTGGGATTGCCCCTACACGCAGAGGGTTTGGGCTGAGGCTCTTGGATATATTGATAAAATTTGGAAAATCAAAGACCCAAATACTCCCCTAGCTTGTTTATTTCATAGAATTGTATCCACTCAAATAATACACTTAGCTCTTCTTGTAGTCAAAAAGCGCATACTTCGATATTGGCTAAAGGAAGAAGTACCTCAAGTGCCTGAAATGATAAATACTCTAAAAACTCTAGTGGTATATGGCAAATGAGACTTAGAGAGACAAAACGAAAAGTCAGCAATCAAATTATTCCACAAATGGAGATCCTTTATGGACATAAATGTTTCTTAATTTGTTTTCAATTTGGTACTTAATGACCAAGCCACTTTTTACAATTCTCTCCACTGTCATTTTATGAAGTTATAGCTCTGGAACACTTTCATGTATCCCACTGATTCTGAGATTGTTTTTTCATGACATATTGTACTTCATGTTAGTGGTAAAATCTCTTCAAATTAACTTGCTTTTATTTATGAAAAAAACGGAAATTTAGCAATTTTCAAACTTTAAATTTTTGTACACTTAAATCAGGGAGTTATGTCAAAATAGTTAATAAATAACATTTCCCACATGTCTACTTTACATCAGCACAATTTTGGAAACATATATTTTTTTTGTTAGGATGTTATAAGGGTTAAAATCCTGCTGATACCACAATTCTGAGCCACTGCTTCCGTATGTGTCCATATTTTTGTATATACTGTTTGGTACTGTGTGCCCTCTAATATTCCTCCTATCATTACATTCAAATTATGATATCAACAAAAGCCCCCACAGACCCTAAGATACCACCACAGTGAATTCCTCCACAGTACCCTCCACATGTACAGTATGATGACCCTACTGTACCCCACCCCACAACTCACCCAGAAAAGTATCATGACTAGGGTTGAGCGAAACGGGTCGTTCATTTTCATAAGTCGCCGACTTTTGGCAAAGTCGGCGTCTCATGAAACCCGACCCGATCCCTGTGCGGGGTCGGCCATGCGGTACGCGATCTTGGCGGCAAAGTCGCGTTTCGTATGACGCGTTTAGCGCCATTTTTTCAGCCAATGAATGAGCGTGGGCAGAGTGATGACATAGGTCTTAGGGGAGTGAACGCCTATCGTCATGTTATCGCTTGTGCGCAGTAGCGATTTGGAATGTGCAATACGAAATTTTCTGTGCTGGGATGGAGGGGGAGAGAGAGAGAGAGAGAGAGAGAGAGAGAGAGAGAGGAAAAAAAAAAAAATTACGTCATTGGGTTTCGTGTTTCGGCCGAAACCCGACTTTTCACGTTGGTCGGCCGATTTCACTCGACTCGACTTTTAAGACAGTCGAGTTTCACAAAACCCAACTCGACCCTAAAAAACTAAAGGTCGCTCAACCCTAATCATGACCCTTACATCATATGATCGCCCAACTGTGACCCTCACACAACCATACATACGGTATAATGCACTGCATGGTCCTCAACATAGTATAATGCACCACATGATCCTTACAGTATAATACACCCCATAGTCCTCTGTATAGTATAATGCACCCCAAGCTCTATCTAGGATAATACATCCCATAGTCCTCTGTGTAGTATAATGCACCCTATACACTATACATTACAAAGCACCCCATAGTCCTCTGTATAGTATAATGCACCCCAAGCTCTATATAGAATAATGCATCCCATAGTCCTCTGTGTAGTATAATGCACCCTATACTCTATACATTACAATGCACCCCATAGTCCTCTGTATAGTATAATGCATCCCATAGTCTATACAGCATAATGCACCCCATAGTCATCTATACAGAATAATACACCCCATAGTCCTCTGTATAGTATAGTGCACCCCAAGCTCTATATAGGATAATGCATCCCATAGTCCTCTGTGTAGCATAATGCACCCCATAGTCTATACAGCATAATGCACTCCATAGTCATCTATACAGTATAATGCACTCCATAGTCCATACAACATAATGTAATACATTGTCCATACAGCATAATGCACCCCATAGTTCTCTGTATAGTATAATGCACCCCAGAGTCCATACAATATAATGCACCCCATAGTCCATACAGCATAATACACCCCATAGTTTATACAGTATAATGCATCCATAGTTCTCTGTATAGTATAATGCACCCCATAGTCCATACAGTATAATGCACCCCACAGTCTATACAGCATAATACACCCCATATGTTATACAGTATAATGCACCCCATAGTCATCCACACAGTATAATGCACCCCATAGTCCATACAGTATAATGCACCTTATAGTCCATGCAGCATAATGCACCCCATAGTCCATACAGTATAGTGCACCCCATGGTCCTACATTTGGAATCATGCACCCCATAGTCCATACAGAATAATGCAACCTATAGTCCTAAAAGCAATGTCAGAATTATTTTTTTATTTTTACAATTTCTCCTCGATTGGAATTGTTTTAAGTTTTCCTGTACACTATGCGGTGAAATGAATGGTGTCATTCGAAAGTGCAACTTGTCCTCCACAACACAAGCCCTCATATGGCTATGTGGACAGAAAAATAAAAAAGTTGTGAGTTTGGGAAAAATGGAGGAAGAACAAAGACGCAAAAATGAAAATTGACCTTGCCGCTAAGGGAGTTCAATAATGACTTTACAGGGAGCAAGAAAGCAGATGACAATTATTCTCTTGCTCCATACACAATGGACGATCTAGTGAACATGTTACACATCACACTTCTCTCATCACGACTTTAGTGTCATCATTATTACATGCGGCTTACACTGCTGCCATTTCCCAATCATCAGTTAATAAATGGAATAACATGATAACTTCCTCAAATAACACCAATTGGAATACAGAGGAAAACTACAAATATAGATATAAAAGTAATACACTGTATCTCCTTATTCATTATTAGAATGCGCTTTCCCTTTAAATTTTGCGCCGCGTGCTTCAACCATCAACCAATAGCATCGCAGGATTTGAACTCAAAGAAAGAAAAAAACCGTCAGTTGGTGCCAGTCTGCGATAGCTCTATTAGAGAAAAGACCGGCTCCTTATTGATTCCCAGAAGCGACACTTTTTGGATTTGTACCCGGATCGTTACCTGCTGATCGGAAGACAACTGCCACCGGCCGCTCTACAGAGGTGAGAATCATTGTGTGATGAGCAAACTGCCGATTTATGTCATTCCAGATACTGACAGTTGGGATCTATACTGAAAGCAATCACATATAAAAAAGCAAATGACTTCACCATAAATCCCAAATCTAGATAACGGGGTGATTATGGATAAACGGGATAAAATTTGGTGACTTTGAATAAATGTTTAAAATGTGGATAATGATGTGTAAATATTAATCTGAAAAACACGGGGCCACATATTTCTCCTAGAAATTCCCAGATACAATATTTAGAAGTGCATGGCCATTATTAGCCTGTATATAATAGTTATATCACACATGTAGTGGAGATATGAAGACTATTGTACTGGATCATCAGTCACTATACAGGGAGGTAGCGGATATATGCAGAGGTTTATATGGCGGGTCACAGTGCAGTCAGTAGAATGTAGATATGTGTAGTCTTTTCTTATCATAGGACATGAAATCAATCTGGTAGGCATCAATGACCGATTATATATTTTTGTTTGTTTTTTAAAGCACCACTGCAGCGGGTTTTTTACTGCACTGTGGGAGTGGTGCTTTTATGTAATTCTCCTGGCCCCTGTCTCATACTCACCTGTCGCCCCTTCATCCTTTTCCAGTGTTGGTCCTATCAGTCTCCGGTGAATTGTGACCGGCCATCAGCTCCAGTGATTCATGGAGCGGCGCAGACGTCACTTTTCAATACCTCTCTATGAGAGCCTCGTTCTGGCTCTCACAGACTTGTATTAAGCTCTTGTTACGTAACTTCTCACTTGAGGCCGGTCAGAAGCTACAGGCACAAGATGGCACCAAGTATAAGAATGTGGGCAGGGGGCTTACATTAAAAGTGCCACTCCAGCAGTACAAACAAAACAAAATGCTGGAGTGGTGCTTTAAGTAGAAAATAGGGTTTGTTTTGTATATTAGCTACAGCGCCACTTCTGTCAATGGGTCATGTTGGGTATTACAACTCAGCACCAATCAAGTCAATAAAGCTGCAATACTACAACCCATGTAATGCAGGCTGTGGTAGTTTGGTTTTGGGTTACACATTAGGTTGGTAGTATTACCCCACTAGAGATCCTATAGACAGAGCCATTCTCTGCAAATTCAGGTTTTTCCTTTTTCTGTATGTTTCCAGGAAGAAGAGTAAAGATGGCCATGAGGAAGCGGAAGAGAGAACTGATCGCCCTGTATGAAGAGGAGTGGTAAGTAGATGAGGTTACATCACTGCAGTCATCACAATCCATACACTTATATCGGCAAATCATAGTGACCATTACACATCATCACTACACATATTTATACCATTTACAGCACAAAACTAATGTCAGATCCCCATGAGGAGAACACCCATCAGGATGTAAGTGAATTATGTGTAGCCATAGTACGACCATGTGCATGAGGCCTAATACTATATTATCTACCTCGTCTACCACAGTTCACTGTCTGCCACCCAGGAAGTGGCCAAGAGGAGGAAGACAGAAGATGACATCCCCCAGCCAGAAGAGTGGGCAGCTTTCGCCGCACTCCTTGGTAAGACTCATTGCACCTTCCAAGGTTTCCAGATATAAAGTATTAGATTATATGACATGTATTTTTATATTAATCTATTTTATGTGTATAAAGGTAGAGAAACATGTAGGGAAGTGTTCTCCCTCAGCCTCCTATAATTATACCTAGTATGATACAGCAGACAGGAGCGGTCACTATGTGGTGAGCAGTGTCGTGGCTTTGGTTTCACCTCAATAGTGATGGCATATCTTTAGGACAATTCTTCAGTATCTGATCAGTGGGTGTCGGGGGCCAAATCTCCACCAATCTGATATTGATGAGCTATCCTGAGGATAATCCATCATTAATGAAGAACTCTACAACCCCAATAATTTAACATTAATAGCATTAAAAAGGTTTTCATTACAAAGTTCATAGTGAAATAATTCTATGTTCTCATTTTTGTAGAAGAAGAATACATCAGACGTTTTCTAGCCAGGGACAGCTGTCTTAAGATTTCGGACAAGGTATTATTGTAGTGAAGGATAAGAAATCATCCAGATTTGAGAAGATCCATCATAGGGAAATAAAGGGCTTATTCTTATGTAATAGTGGCCAGATATTACCAAACATAGGAATATACAGCTATATATGTTCTGCATTATATATACCCTCTATCTCTGCTTCCCATCCCTCTAGTATCTCCTCGCCATGGTCGTCACTTACTTCAGGAGAGCAGGACTGCGATCTTCAGAATATGGAACCTTCTTCTTTCCAGCTCTGTGAGTCTCTTTTATTATTACACATTTATGTCTATAAATAACATTATTTTATTGTAAAACCAAAATATCTTTTCTACCACTCATGTAAATACATGATAATTGTATTTGTTGTTATATTTCTGTATTTTCTTCTGAAGTGGATTCTAATTTATTTGGATTCATTTTTCTTCCATCCAGGTTTTTAGCCAACCAGTTTGAAGAAGACGTGCCATATCAACGGAAGATCTACCGCTGGGCCCTCAGATGGACGTGGAGCATGAAGAAGGACCGACTTCTACAATTCCGCAATGTTCTTTTCACCAGGATGGGATTTCGTGCTTGGGTGGATCGAGCCACCTGTGATCTGGTTAGCAATATAAACAATAATAACATAAAGCTGATCTGTAAATAGGTATCACAATATAAACAGAATGCATAAATAAATACCTTAGACCTGATGGGGTGGCTGTACTTACTTTGAAAAGCCATGTCAAAATGGTCTTGTAATCCTTATGTTAGGTAGAGCATTTTATGAATGCAGCCATAGCTGGACTCATGAAATGCTTGTTTTAATGTCAAGGAAGAAAACTTTAATAAGTAATTATGCAGTCATTCTGCCATGCTTTTTCAGTCATCACATCAATATCATCAGGTCTAAAATATATGCAAATTGAATTATGATTAATGGTGATATATTCCCTTTAAACTCTGATTATAATCACTTATTTCATTCTAGATCATGGCACAAGACCCTGACCACTGGGCATGGAAGAGAGACAGGAATATCCATCACAGCTGGGCAATTCGTTGGTTCAGGAGGAATAATGCCTTACCCTGCTCTCTCTGTAACATCGTTCCATGCAAGAAGGAGGAAGATACGAATATCTAATGCCTGGAAGAGGAGCTGCTGGACCCACAAGGAGATGAACATGGCTGGAAGAGGAACATAGCTGCTGGACCTGGAATGAGAAGAACATGTCTGGAAGAGGAACATAGCTGCTGGTCCTGCAAGAAGAACAGCTAGAAGACGTGACGGATGAAGAACTGGAGACAGGAGAGAAGTATTCTTAAAGGGAACTTGTCACCCCCAAGGCATTTTTTAACTAAAAGAGCCACCTTGTGCAGCACTAATGCTGCATTCTGTCAAGGTGGCTCTTTTAGTTGGGGTTCCTTTCAACGCTGCAATATCCGTTTTTATAGTTTGTCCCTAATACCTGTCTTTTCCCCAGACACAAACGACTCCCAGCCATTACTCATTACTCCATGTGCCACGGGCTGCCTCCACTTCCTTCATTAACCTCCCTGGCGCCTGGGCTGTAAGTTCCCATCATATGATGGGAGTCGAAGGGCAGCGCAAACTGCGCATGCCCGAAAAAAATCTTACAGCTCAGGCGCCGGGGACGTTAATGAGGGAACTATATGTATAAGGGACAAATTATAAAAACGGATATTGCAGCATTGAAAGGGACCCCAACTAAAAGAGCCACCTTGACAGAATGCAGCATTAGTGCTGCACAAGGTGGCTCTTTTAGTCAAAAATGCCTAGGGGGGTGACAGGTTCCCTTTAATAGTCACACACAGAACATGCACATCCCACTGTACACAGACAACATACATACATACACACACACACCCTTCTTGAAAAGTATAATGTTACAGGTTATATATATTAGATTCCTTGATAGGGCGTTGATCCAGGGAACTAGTCTGATTGCCGTATGTGGAGTCGGGAAGGAATTTTTTTCCCCAATGTGGAGCTTACTCTTTGCCACATGGGGTTTTTTTGCCTTCCCCTGGATCAACATGTTAGGGCATGTTAGGTTAGGCTATGGGTTGAACTAGATAGACTTATAGTCTTCCTTCAACCTTAATAATAACTATGTTACTATGTATTCTTAATAGTCACACAAAGAACATGCACATCCCACCATACACAGACAACATACACACAGACACCCCATATGCTGTACACATAGACACACTGTATACTTTACACATAATTGTTATGTTTTCACAGTTATTATATTTTATAGTGGTAACCTCCCTTAGCATGCCCGGAGGAAGGGCAGTACAGCAGCCATGGTTTCCCTACAGGTTTCCACCACTGGGGTCTTTTCCTGTCCTGAGTGTTGCTGTATGCTCTTTGTGAGTGATGGGAGGTAACCAGCACATATAAAGCATAATAATAAATTTCACACTATTTAAACTTTCAATGATGTGTCTGAGTCTTTATTTTATACTTTAATGTGTGGAAAGGACCACCATCAGATCATTTCTGCCCCTACTGTTTTATGGGACCTGTTGTTTTCTGCTGTTTTCTTTGCAAAGATCTTCTATGTCTTTAAGAAAGTCTGATGCTTGTTCTGGTGCTGAAAATGTTTGTATTCTTTCTCCAGGTGAAAACACTTTAAGATTCGCTTGGAATTGTAATGAGAAGCGGATTTTTTTCTTTACTAAATTAGTGCATATTCCACTAAAGGCGCGTCTTTTCTTTGTTACTTCCACCGAGTAGTCACTAAAAATTAACACTCTATGTCCATTTAGCACTGGGGTGGAGAGGATTTTCTGTACCTTTGTAAGATGTCCGCTTTGTCTGCATAGTTCAGATATTTCACAATACCAGGCTTGGGCTTATAAGCAGAAGAGGTGGTGATGGTGAGCTACACTGTGAGCGTGTTTCACTTTCAATGGTGTATTAATGCCCAGAGCTTTTGGTAGGTCTAGTGTGCATATACTTGTAAGCTGGCTACGGGTAATAGATTCTGGTAAACCAATAATCCTAAGATTGATTCTCCGTAATCTATTCTCCAGATCATCAAATGCAGTAAGATCACATCTTTAATATGCATTTAATTACTTTATTTGCTGATATCAATTTATTCAGATAAAAATACAATTCTCTCTCAAAATTGCATCAGCCCGCCTGTGCAGTAGCATCTATCGAATCTCTGGTAGATTCTACTGCGCATCTTCGTGGAGACAATTTTTTTTTCTCTAGAAAACCGCCGGCGACTGCCTGCTGAATGTGAATTTTTTTTTTCAAAGCATATTATAGCCGCTGTGTAAAATAGGGGGTGACCTTACATACAGTCATATGAAAAAGTTTGGGCACCCCTATTAATCTTAAGCTTAATGTTTTATAAAAATTGGTTTTGTTGCAACAGCTATTTCAGTTTCATATATCTAATAACTGTTGGACACAGTAATGTTTCTGCCTTGAAATGCGTTTATTGTACTAACAGAAAATGTGCAATGTGCATTCAAACAAAATTTGACAGGTGCATAAGTATGGGCACCTCACCAGAAAATTGACATTAATATTTAGTAGATCCTCCTTTTGCAAAAATAACAGCCTCTAGTCGCTTGGGGGCAAATATCTTTATGGAGCATCTTATGGGGCCATATTCAACATTTGTGCAGCACTATATGGGGCAAATATCTCTATGGAGCATCTTATGGGGCCATATTCAACGTTTGTGCAGCACTATATTGTGCAAATATCTTTATAGAGCATCTTATGGGGCCGTATTCAATGTTTGTGCAGCACTATATGGGGCAAATATCTCTATGGAGCATCTTTTGGGGCCATAATCAACATTTGTGCAGCATTATATGGAGCAAATCTCTCTGGAGCATCCTATGGGGCCATAGTCAACATTTGTGCAGCATTATATGGGGCAAATGTCTCTATGGAGCATCTTATGGGGCCCTTATTAACATTTAAGCAGTACTGTATGGGGCAAATGTGTCTATGGAGCATCTTATGGGGCCATTATTAACCTTTGTGCAGCATTATATGGGGCATACTTTAATATGGATCATCTTATGGGGCCCATCATGAACTGTATGGAGCATTATATGTGGCTCCTGATTCAATATGGATATTCAAAAACACTTAACCTACTGATATCTCAATTAATTTTACTTTTATTGGTACCTATTTTTATTTTTGAAATTTACCGGTAGCTGCTGCATTTTCCAGCCTAGGTTTATACTTGAGTCATTAATTTTTCCCAGTTTTTTGGGGCAAAATTAGGGGGGTCGGCTTATACTCGAGTATATACCGTAATTGGAAATGGATTGATGTGGTTCTGGACAAATTTGGTATCACAGGTATATTTAGGAATAATCTAATAGCTCTATATAAAAATCCTAGAACACAATTCCCCCCTTAGTATGCGGGGAAACAAAGGCATGCACAAGAAAATAAAATTGAAAATACTTTATTAAATATTGCACTGAACAACAATAAAACCCATGAAAATAGCCAAACAAGGAAAATCTCAATAAAAACCAGCAAGCATGAAGCAAACACGATACACCAATCACAGTATATGAACGTTAATTCTGAAAAATGCTGTGAAAATACTTAAATATAAACCAGCTACTGTTTTTATATAGGCTGAAAAATTCAGTCATATAATGGAATGTATAACACATGACCCCAGTGAATTCAGAAACTATCCAAAGACTAAGTCAAAAAACTCGCAAAAATGCAAAGTCATGTATACAGGCCACACTGATTGACGGTACATGTGGAAAAAACATGCTGAATGATAGTCATGAGCTGGAATATAAACATATGTCTCTATGGTTGTAAGGCCAAATATACCAAAAGGGAGGTTTCGCTGCAGAAACTTACACACTAAAAAATTCTAATGTGCATAAGGGGTATGTAGTAAAGTGCAATCAGTGCTAGAAAGCCTATGGTTGAAATGCAACCTAATGGGCAAAATACGCTATCCCTATATCAGTCCTGCAGCTATCATGACGTATATACAAGTGTATGAGGACTAAACCCACCATATACCAAAGAATGGTTCACATAAAAGTGCAATAAACTTACATGAATATCGTGACAGGTATCGTGTGCCTATGCTGCAACCCCGACAGCGCCGTTTCGCCAATCAGGCTTCTTCCATATGGGGGCAAGTGTGTTGTATGTGGGGGAGTGCTCGTTATAAATGGCAAAAAATCAGCCTCAGTGCTGCGAACAGCTGATGACTTACGCGTCCCGGATATTGCACGGCGCATGCGCTGGTTAGCGGCCGTTCGTACAAAGTGAGTGACTTCCCAAATCTCGCCTCTGGCATGCAAGCGTGATACGCTCACGTCATCCGGTCGGAGGGCGTGGAAGTCACAGAGCGGCCGAATCCGGGGCATGCGCACTAATCCAAGCACTCAGTCAATGAAAGTAAATATCGCTGCCGAAATGGAGCGCAGCTAGTGGGAGGCGTGATAAAGGCTGACTGCATAAATAGATAGAGTTCACATGTAGTGCCATAAAATATAACCAATATGGAGGTAAAAATCCTAATACTTATACAAACATCCATATAAATATACTAATCATAATTTACAAATAATTATAATGCACTAACAAGATGATAAATTACAATTGTATTGCACTGTAAATTCAAAATATATAACGATACAATTTAAGATATTGTACATAAGGCAAAGTTGAAGGAACTCTATACTAATATAAATGCTATACAAATGAGCAGAGAATATTAATACATTTATGAACATGGACAACAGATAGAACATTCCATAATATGAACCCATAATAGACATAAGTTATATGCAGTATGGCAACACGCAAGACTTTTGATTGAAGATGCTCAAACTGACCACATAGGTCCATAACCATTGGCTGTTGTCCAAGTTCCAAACCTCAAGATAAAATAGGTTCCAAATGCAATATACAATCCTAAAATCAATAATGACAAAAAAAGAGAAAAATTTTAGAAAATAAACACACTAAAAACTACACAGGAGTTTATAACCCAAAATCAAGATGGACATGTCGGCAAATGCGACCCAAAAAGAAAAATGCCACAACAAGAAAAAATAATTAATAAATAATGAATAAACTAGATGGTTAATAAATAACATGAAAATGGACATGAGAAACCATGATGAAAAGAGGAATGGACAAGCCAAAGGGGAAGAAGGACAGACGATCAAAAGGTAAGACCCAAAAGGGTGTAGGATACCTGAAGAACCACTAAAAATCACCCAAAATAGAAGGAGGTTATAAAAGCCAAGGTGGGTAAAGTTAACTATAAGGAGTTCATAGAAATGAACTAATACCCATTGTCTCATTAAGCCCTTGTGGGGTAAGGGCACCAAGTTGGTATATCCACCTGCTCTCTTTACGTGCAAGGATTTTACCCAAATTACCTCCTCTATCATTGAGGGCAACCTGATCAATAGCCTGTATTTTCAAACCAGTTGGATTAGAGTTGTGGTACAGCTTAAAATGTTTGGGCAAGGTTATAAGCAAATTAATATCTTCAGTACTGGCAGCCTTCTCAATATCAAGGATGTGCTCCCTGGTTCGTAGCTTAAGCTCACGTGTAGTGAGCCCGATATATATCTTTTTGCAAGGGCATTGTGCATGGTACACAACGCCCTTTGAACAACAGGTAAGATATTTACGTATAGAATACGACCTTGAACCATCATGATTGTCAAAAGAAGCACTTTTAATATGATTTTTGCAAGCTTTGCATTTTTTACACGGAAAGAATCCATTTCCACTTGCTGAAAAAGGCATACCAGTTGTTTCCATCCCTGAGTAGTGACTATGAACTAACATGTCCTTCAAATTCCGTGCTCTCCTAGGTGTCATACCTGGACGATTAGGACGGGTCTTTTTAAGAACAGGGTCACTGAGCAAAATGTTCCAGTGTTTTTGGAGGATTGCCGTTAATTCAGGCCATTGTTTACTGAAGTTCGTTATGAACCTCACCTGGTTGTTATTATTCTCATTACAAGATGTCCTACTGCCATACAATTCCTCCCTTGGAATTTTACATGCTCTATTGTACCCTTTTTTTATTTGTCTTTTGCTATACCCACGATCTTGAAAGCGTTGTGCTAATTCTATTGCTTGAACCTGGAAATTATCATCTGTAGCACAGATTTTTTTGACCCTTAAAAATTGTCCGATCGGGATCCCATCGATTGTCGGTTTGTAATGGGCCGATGATGCATGGAGCAGGGTATTTGTGGCAGTTGTGTAACATATTAACCCCTTAAAAAATTAGATTTTAATCAGATATATTTAAAAATACCACTTCCCGGTGAAAACAGAAAAAAAATTTTTTGATAGAGAACAAATCTAATGGGTGCACCTGTCCTAATACAATCACCCTGCGCTTACCTGCTGTCCCTACCTAACAGTGGAGGTTGGCACCCTGATAGATTATTTGGCGCCCCCACTCCGCGACGGCTATCGCCTGCTGGCCCTATTGAGCAACTGACCAACTATAGGCGGGAAAACAATGAGCAATAAAAAGAAATGAAAAAAGCGAGGGTAGAAGAAAACTCAGGTGCACACTAAATATATGCTAACAACCTCCCTTATTGAGGTCCCACATAGGACGATAGATTACTGAAAATATATATTTAGAGCATATAACCAATATCACTCATAAAATTTATAATGTAGCTGTCCTCATGCACAATTATAAAAGGATATACCTATGTGCATAGATGATGAGACATCAATAGGCGGAAAGACATAAATACAAATGACCTGGTTCAGTCCGAATTTAGGACTGTGCATGGCCACACCACCTGGCGGTATTCAGAAATAGTTATAATAAATATATACAAGAGTGTCTAGATAATATTGCACATTTCAACACAATTGCTAATACCCATAGGCAAGAAAAGAGTTTCCAAATGCCATACCCCATTAGGCAAAAAAGATAACACACCAGTACATTAGACTGTACATTAGAAAATAGTATGCAAATGCCTATAAGCAATATAGGTGCTTATAGGCAAATGCCTATAAGCAATATAGGTGCCCTGATGCCGGTCTGTCCCGGCATCAGGGCACCTGCATCATTGACCTCCGGTTCATCATATCCGTTTGTGCCCCCTGAAGAACCGTATGACGGGGAAACGCGTCGGGGCGTTCTACTGACAGCTAAGTGTCTTATTTTGGGGACAATACCCCCTTCACTGGCTGCCTTTGATACCATCTACTTTTGGTCCATCGTACTGTGTATGAGTATAGACACTGACTACTGGTCACTATTGCTTATAGGCATTTGCATACTATTTTCTAATGTACAGTCTAATGTACTGGTGTGTTATCTTTTTTGCCTAATGGGGTATGGCATTTGGAAACTCTTTTCTTGCCTATGGGTATTAGCAATTGTGTTGAAATGTGCAATATTATCTAGACACTCTTGTATATATTTATAACTATTTCTGAATACCGCCAGGTGGTGTGGCCATGCACAGTCCTAAATTCGGACTGAACCAGGTCATTTGTATTTATGTCTTTCCGCCTATTGATGTCTCATCATCTATGCACATAGGTATATCCTTTTATAATTGTGCATGAGGACGGCTACATTATAAATTTTATGAGTGACTAGATGGCAGCCCGATTCTAAAGAATCGGGAGTCTAGAATCCATATATACTTTATTTATTCAAATGTAAGAATAATACAATTAATAAATAATAGTAAGAAAGAACAAAAAATGGCTGCACTCACCAGCTCTTGACAATTCTTGACAGTACGGCACATTTCTGATTGGTCGCTCGCGGCAGGCGGCAACCAATCAGAAAAGTGCCGCGCACCACGAAGGCATATATCTTTGTCCACCCTGAGCGGGTGTAGGACGCTGGTGACGTCACTTATCTCCGGACATTATCTCCGGACAAAGCCACGGAAGTTGGCACAAATTGCCGGAAGTAGTATTCTAGGCAATTATATATTAGATTTTAATGTTATCAGTGTTTACCTTTGAACGTTTATATTGTATTGTCCTGTCACCAGCCATGTGTACGATTATCGGCCGAAAGCCTCTCTGGAACCAATAATCACCCCATGTAAAGGTATCTTTATAAGTTAAAGATTCAGAATACTATGACTTTTATCATATCCTGAACAGTCAAGTTTTTTATGAACCGTTAAGGTTTTCTGGTTGAAGTAAAAAAAACTCTGAGTGTTTACAGTTTGAAACCATAAAATGTTGAAAAATTATGTCATTCTTGAGTATATCACTCAATGGTGCTCATAAACGTGTCAAATTTGATCTATAATATACTTTAATATACGTTACTTTAATCTTTAATATACTTAAGAACAGGGCCCCAGACATCACACAGGGGGTCTGAAACACCGCACAGTGGTCCAAAATATCGCTGTGCTCTGTCTGGGGCCCCATATGCTGCCTGGGGCCCCTGTGCTCTGCCTGGGGCCCCTGTGCTCTGCCTGGGGCCCCATGTTCTGCCTGGGGCCCCTGTGCTCTGCCTGGGGCCACTGTGCTCTGCCTGGGGCCCCATATGCTGCCTGGGGCCCCTGTGCTCTGCCTGGGGCCCCATATGCTGCCTGGGGCCCCTGTGCTCTGCCTGGGGCCCCATAGGCTGCCTGGGGCCCCTGTGCTCTACCTGGGACCACTGTGCTCTGCCTGAGGCCCCTGTGCTCTGCCTGGGGCCCCATGTTCTGCCTTGGGCCACTGTGCTCTGCCTGGGGCCCCATATGCTGCCTGGGGCCCCTGTGCTCTGCCTGGGGCCCCATGTTCTGCCTGGGGCCCCTGTGCTCTGCCTGGGGCCACTGTGCTCTGCCTGGGGCCCCATATGCTGCCTGGGGCCCCTGTGCTCTGCCTGGGGCCCCATATGCTGCCTGGGGCCCCTGTGCTCTGCCTGGGGCCCCATATGCTGCCTGGGGCCCCTGTGCTCTGCCTGGGGCCCCATGTTCTGCCTGGGGCCCCTGTGCTCTGCCTGGGGCCACTGTGCTCTGCCTGGGGCCCCATATGCTGCCTGGGGCCCCTGTGCTCTGCCTGGGGCCCCATATGCTGCCTGGGGCCCCTGTGCTCTGCCTGGGGCCACTGTGCTCTGCCTGGGGCCCCATAGGCTGCCTGGGGCCCCTGTGCTCTGCCTGGGACCACTGTGCTCTGCCTGGGGCCCCATATGCTGCCTGGGGCCCCTGTGCTCTGCCTGGGGCCACTGTGCTCTGCCTGGGTGTAGGACACTGGTGACGTCACTTATCTCCGGACATTAGCTCCGGACATTATCTCTGGACATTATCTCCGGACATTAGCTCCGGACAAAGCCACGGAAGTTGGCACAAATTGCAGGAAGTAGTATTCTAGGCAATTATATATTAGATATTGGTTATATGCTCTAAATATATATTTTCAGTAATCTATCGTCCTATGTGGGACCTCAATAAAGGAGGTTGTTAGCATATATTTAGTGTGCACCTGAGTTTTCTTCTACCCTCGCTTTTTTCATTTCTTTTTATTGCTCATTGTTTTCCCGCCTATAGTTGGTCAGTTGCTCAATAGGGCCAGCAGGCGATAGCCGTCGCGGAGTGGGGGCGCCAAATAATCTATCAGGGTGCCAACCTCCACTGTTAGGTAGGGACAGCAGGTAAGCGCAGGGTGATTGTATTAGGACAGGTGCACCCATTAGATTTGTTCTCTATCAAAAAATGTTTTTTCTGTTTTTACCGGGAAGTGGTATTTTTAAATATATCTGATTAAAATCTAATTTTTTAAGGGGTTAATGTTACACGGTTTTTGATTTCCCCTTTTTTTTGTTTATTTTTCTTGGATGTTTCTACTATTTGTGGCAGTTGGCATTCTGAATACGTCAGTGACAATCCTGCCATTAGAGGCCACTGTCATTTTAAGGTCCAGAAATTCTAAAGATCTACCCCATTTATAAGTGAGCTTGATGTTATAGTTGTTTTGATTTAACCTATCCATCAAAGATGTTAATTGGTCAATGTTGCCCTCCCAGAAAAACAGTGTGTCGTCAATGTACCGGCTCCATCCTTGGACCAAATCCATTCCTATCAGTTGATCATTTAAAAAAATTTCCTTCTCCCAATAGCCCATGAAAAGATTAGCATAAGTAGGGACGCAAGTTGCACCCATGGCCGTTTCTTGCTTTTGAAGAAAAATTGTCTTGTTAAAGATAAAAAAATTATGTTTCAAGACAAACTTTAGCAAAACCAGAATTAGATCAATCAGAGCTTTATCCAAGTTACTTTGGTTTAAATAATACGAAACCGCATTTAAACCATCACTGTGCCTGATTGATGAGTAGAGTGCCTCTACATCTGCTGTAACTAAAATGGCCCCATCATCTAAATATATAGAGTCTAGTATTTGTAAGACAGATGTAGTGTCTTTTATGTATGACGGGAGTGTTAGCACCAATGGTTGTAAATAGTAGTCTATGATAGTGCAAATCGATTCACACAGACTCTCTTTGCCTGAAACTATCGGCCTTCCTGGGGGATCACTCGGGTCTTTATGCAGTTTCGGCAAGAGGTAAAATGTGGCCATTTTAGGTTGCAATTTTATAATGTATTCGAGTAAACGCTTTGGAATAATCCCTTTTTCATAGGCTACTTCTAGAATCTTAATCAGTTCCTGTTGGAACTGTGTAGAGGGATTGTAAGTCATTTTTTTGTAGCACGATTTAACAGATAGTATTTTATCTGCTTGCTTCTTGTACATGCTAATTGGCCAGATAACGGTGTTACCACCTTTATCCGCCTGTTTAATGACTACATTTTTAAGATTTTGTAATTCCGTTAATGCCAGACGTTCTTTTCTATTCAAATTCGTATTCCAACCCGGACTATTGGGTAATGCCTCAATATCTTTTGTTACCAGTTTCATAAAAACATCAATTGCTGGACATGTATTGAAGCTAGGGAAGGTTTTAGATTTAGCAATCAAATGAATCGGGAACTTACCAGCCTCATTTTGGGCATTTTCATCAAGTAACTCCTCAAGATCCCTCAAGGCCTCTCTTTCCATTTCAGTAGGGGAAGGGAAATCCAAATCCACTTTGTAGTGCATTTTTTGTAGGACTATCTTACGGGCAAAAAGGTGTAGGTCTTTTACCACCGTGAATTTGTCTAATATAGAAGAAGGGGAGAATGTTAAACCCTTTTCTAATAATTTAGTCTGAGTTTCTGATAATACATGTTCTGATAGATTGATTACCTTCATGCGGTCATTAGTCCTTTTAGCCTTCCTTTTGGAGAAAATGTCAGCATATTTCGTATTACTCCAAACTCTTGTCCGCATGAAGTAATCATTCGTGCTTTCTGATTCACTACATGAGGCACTACTCTCAGAACTAGATAAAAATCCTCAAGCCAGAATGTATACTCCAGGATTTATACCTCAACAATTCTCTTTAGATAAGGGTACCAGACAAGGTTGCCCCCTCTCACCCTTGTTATTTGACCCACCGGTAGAACCTTTGTCTCGACATCTTATTGCCTCTAACGTGTTCAAAATTGGAGATGAAGAGGTTAAGTTAACATCCTTTGCGGATAACATGCTGCTCTTTCTTTCTGAATCAGAAAAGCAACTAGATACTGCAATACTTTGGTTCCTTTTCGGGATACAGGGTAAATATAGACAAATGTCAGCTATTGTTCTTGAGGCAGTCGGCTGTTAAAGTCAACTTGAGTATCAGAGTCAATGTGGCTGCCAAGATGGTGACCTATTTGGGTATCAAAAATGGCAAAGACCCAGAATCGCTATACAGGTTAAGCTACTTTCACACATCAGGTTTTTTCCTTCTGGCCCATTCCGGCTCTTTTTTGAAAAACTGGAACCGGCGAAATAAAAAAACGGATCCGTTTTTTTCCCATTGACTTGTATTAGCACCGGATTGCGCCACATGGTCCACCATTCCTTTCGCTTTTTTCCGGATCCAGCGAAAATTTCCATTCCAGCGTCTGGAAAAAACGTCTACAGTAACGTTTTTTGTCTCCGGCGAAAAAGCCGGAAGTGCCGGATCCGACGCTTCCGGCTTTTTGCTGCAATGCAAGTCTATGGGTGGAAAAAGACAGATTCCGTTTTTTTAATCTGAGCATGCTCAGAACCAATTGGCCGGCCCCCAGGACACATATATAAATAATGCCAGTGAAGCCCTCCCTCATCCATTTACCAGCCAGCAAGACAGCCAGCAACAAAGCCTGCCAGCCACAGAGCCTGCCAGCCACAGAGCCTGCCAGCCACTGCCAGCCACAGAGCCTGCCAGCCATGTCTTCTTCTGGGAGCCCTCCCCCATGTCGGCAGCGCATTGAGGTAAATAACTGTTTTTTTAATGATTTTTTTGCCATTCTATCTATCTATCTATCTATCTATCTATCTATCTATCCATCTATCTATCTATCCCATATCTATCTATCTATTGATCTATCTATCTACCATTAGAAAAAATAGGCAGCACTCCTCCATTCAGTGAAGTTCTGTGGTTTTTTATTTAGACCCACATGGCAGGCGACGTTTCGGCTCCTATGGAGCCTTTCTCAAGCAGTGAATCATTGACAATGGCGTGTTTAAATACAGGTGCAAATTACTCACGTTTTTTTGACAATCATTTATCTAGAATTAATATCTCACATTTTTATATATAATACTCCAGTGCAGTGTCTCATGTCATTCTTAGGGTTGTGATGTTCCATATAAAGTGCTTTTTTATATATAAAGTGCATCATAACGTGCATTATGTTGTACAGACCAATGTAATCCATTAAAGTGCAGCTGTGTTCTTGTAACATATTTAAATATTATTAAAAACAGACTCACCCTGACGGGATCACAAAAGACACATGGAGGACACTATATTCCTTAGTTCGGCGTACCTTAATCCCTACTGCGCATGCGTTAATGTTTCATTACGTCTATGGACATTTCTAACCAATGTGGTTAGATGTGTGTCAAAAAGCTTTTCACCCATGCGGATTAAGTTCTCTCCGACGTTTAGGCGCAGTCTTAATATTGTAATCCTTTTTTTAAGAAAAAACTATTAGTAACCTTTCAATCATGCATTCCGATTTCCTGCTATATTAAACCAGCTATTTTTAAGAGTTAAAAGTGAGTTAGCTTACGGACTTTTCTGTATATACAGAACACCCTGGTATACCTGACGGCGCCCTCTTCAGGTCACTTCCTGCAGCCACTTGGAAGATACTTGACCCGATCAAGGCCAAGATATCCCTACCAAGGTCCATAAAGGTGTATTTTTTAGATATATGTCCAGCTCACATAACTCTATTTCAAGAAATCTCCTTTGAAGGTATATATATATTTTATACTATATTGATCTATCTATCTCATATCTATTTAGCTCATATCTATCTATCTATCTAATATCTATCCCATATCTATCTATCTATCTCATATCTATCTATCCCATATCTGTCTATCTATCTATCGAAAAAAACAACCAGCACTCCTAATGTGAACACGTGCATGCTGCAAAACTGCATTATATATACAAAAAAGAACAAAGCAGCACATGTGCATGAATCAAGGCCATGTGAAAACACAGACAAACATTCAACATACAGTGCAGACCAAAAGTTTGGACACACCTTCTCATTTAAAGATTTTTCTGTATTTTCATGATTATGAAAATTGTAAATTCACACTGTAGGCATCAAAACTATTAATTAACACATGTGGAATTATATACTTATAAAAAAAAGTGTGAAACAACTGAAAATACACTCACTGGCCACTTTATTAGGTACACCTGTCCAACTTCTTGTTAACACTTAATTTCTAATCAGCCAATCACATGGCGGCAACTCAGTGCATTTAGGCATGTAGACATGGTCAAGACAATCTCCTGCAGTTCAAACCAAGCATCAGTATGGGGAAGAAAGGTGATTTGAGTGCCTTTGAACGTGGCATGGTTGTTGGTGCCAGAAGGGCTGGTCTGAGTATTTCAGAAACTGCTGATCTACTGGGATTTTCACGCACAACCATCTCTAGGGTTTACAGAGAATGGTCCGAAAAAGAAAAAAAATCCAGTGAGCGGCAGTTCTGTGGGCGGAAATGCCTTGTTGATGCCAGAGGTCAGAGGAGAATGGGCAGACTGGTTCGAGCTGATAGAAAGGCAACAGTGACTCAAATTGCCACCCGTTACAACCAAGGTAGGCCTAAGAGCATCTCTGAACGCACAGTGCGTCGAACTTTGAGGCAGATGGGCTACAGCAGCAGAAGACCACACCGGGTACCACTCCTTTCAGCTAAGAACAGGAAACTGAGGCTACAATTTGCACAAGCTCATCGAAATTGGACAGTAGAAGATTGGAAAAACGTTGCTTGGTCTGATGAGTCTCGATTTCTGCTGCGACATTCGGATGGTAGGGTCAGAATTTGGCGTAAACAACATGAAATCTTTGGGATGTGGTGGAACGGGAGATTCGCATCAGGGATGTGCAGCCGACAAATCTGCGGCAACTGTGTGATGCCATCATGTCAATATGGACCAAAATCTCTGAGGAATGCTTCCAGCACCTTGTTGAATCTATGCCACGAAGAATTGAGGCAGTTCTGAAGGCAAAATGGGTCCAACCCGTTACTAGCATGGTGTACCTAATAAAGTGGCTAGTGAGTGTATGTCTTATATTCTAGGTTCTTCAAAGTAGCCACCTTCTGCTTTGCACGCTCTTTGCATTCTCTTGATGAGCTTCAAGACGTTGGTCTTCCAACAATCTTGAAGGAGTTCCCAGACATGCTTAGCACTTGTTGGCCCTTTTATCTTCACTCTGCGGTCCAGCTCACCCCAAACCATCTCGATTGGGTTCAGGTCTGGTGACTGTGGAGGCCAAGTTATCTGGCGTAGCACCCCATCACTCTCCCTCTTGGTCAAATAGCCGTTACACAGCCTGGAGGTGTGCTTGGGGTCATTGTCCTGTTGAAAAATAAAAGATGGTCCAACTAAACGCAAACCGGATGGAATAGCATGTCGCTGCAAGATGCTGTGGTAGCCATGCTGGTTCAGTATGCCTTCAATTTTGAATAAATCCCCAACAGTGTCTCCAGCAAAGCACCTCATGCTTCACGGTGGGAACCAGGCATGTAGAGTCCATCTGTTCACCTTTTCTGCGTCACACACAGACACAATGGTTGGATGTGGATGTGGACTCATCAGACCAAAGCACAGATTTCCACTGGTCTATTGTCAATTCCTTGTGTTCTTTAGCCCAAACAAGTCTCTTCTGCTTGTTGCCTGTCCTTAGCAATGGTTTCCTAGCAGCTATTTTACCATGAAGGCCTGCTGCGCAAAGTCTCCTCTTAACAGTTGCTGTAGAGATGTGTCTGCTGCTAGAACTCTGTGTGGCATTGACCTGGTCTCTAATCTGAGCTGCTTTTAACCTGCGATTTCTGAGGCTGGTGACTCGGATAAACTTATCCTCAGAAGCAGAGGTGACTCTTGATCTTCCTTTCCTGGGGCGGTCCTCATGTGAGCCAGGTTCTTTGTAGCACTTGATGGTTTTTGCAACTGCACTTGGGGACACTTTCAAAGTTTTCCCAATTTTTTGGACTGACTGACCTTCATTTCTTAAAGTAAAGATGGCCACTCGTTTTTCTTTACTTATCTGCTTTTTTCTTGCCATAATACAAATTCTAACAGTCTATTCAGAAAGACTATCAGCTGTGTATCCACCAGACTTCTGCTCAACACAACTGATGGTCCCAACCCCATTTGGGGTTGAAATTCCAAGAAATTCCACTTATTAAACCTGACAGGGCCCAACTGTGAAGTGAAAACCATTCCCGGTGATAACCTCTTGAAGCTCATCAAGAGAATGCCAAGAGTGTGTAAAGCAGTCATCAAAGCAAAAGGTGGCTACTTTGAATAACCTAGAAAATAAGACATATTTTCAGTTGTTTTGCACTTTTTTGTTAAGTATATAATTCCACATGTGTTAATTCATAGTTTTGATGCCTTCAGTGTGAATTTACAATTTTCATAGTCATGAAAATACGGAAAAATCTTTAAATGAGAAGGTGTGTCCAAACTTTTGGTCTGTACTGTAGATTATACTTCTCAAAAATATTTTTTCACAAATTTTTTCAAAAAATACTCTGCCAGCCACAGACTTTGCCAGTCACAGAGCCTGACAGCCATGTCTTCTTCTGGGAGCCCTCCCCTGTGTCGGCAGCGCATTGAGGTAAATAACTGTTTTTTTAATGATTTATTTTAATATTCAGAAAAAAAGGCAGCACTCCTTGCTTATAGTGAATATTTGTGGTTTAATTCAGACCCACATGGCAGGCGACGTTTCGGCTCCTGTCGAGCCTTTCTCAAGCAGTGAATCATATGTAGCAGTGAGTTTAAATACATGCAGTAATTGCTCATAATCTTTACAAAAAGTACATAAAAAATGATTTTTAACAAATATACAATATTGTATTATATTCATAGAAGCGATGTGCAACATAGTGTGACTGTTCCTAAAACGTGACGATTTCATAAAGTGCCATTTGTGCAAAATTGCATTATAAAATGTAACTATCATCCAATAAATGTTATTAATAAAGTGCAGCTGTGCTTAGATATGTTTAAAAGAAACTCACCCTGATGGGACCACAACAAAACACATGGAGGACTCCTCTTTCCTAAGATCGGCGTGCTCAAATCTCTATTGCGCATGCGTTTGTGTTTCATTACGTCAGTAGACGCTTTCAACCAATGTAATTCTGTGTGTCAAATTCCCATTTGGCGCTTGTGCACTGCGTCATTCCAGACGTCTAGGCGCCACCTTAGATGGGGAAGGAATGCATTCTTATGACTATTCCGCAATAAATCTCTATTATCTTACAGCGCTTGTATATTCTATCACTTAAAGCATGTTAGCGCCACTTATAATGTGGAAATATTATATGGGTATAGGGTTTAAACATATGAGCATACGGACTATGTAAAGCACCCTGGTATACCTGATGCCATACAATACATTGAAGGAAATTAAAACACAGTATGTAATTTAAAATCCACATTTAACCCCGTTGGTTTTAAAGTGTTTAGTTCCTGGATCCTTTTTAATTCTTTTTGTTTCAGGAGCTTTTCCCTATTTCCCCCCCTCCCCCCCCCTCTGTATGGGTACTGTGTCAATCAGTCTGAACCTTTAGTCCTTTTCTGTATGAGCAGCGCCCCAGAGTCCTGGTTGTTGCAGTATTGTCGCTCTTCCACCAGGGGGAGTGATGGTACGTCTGATGGCACTAAAGGAGTTCACCTGACCAGGTATCACAGTCACACATTACACTTCACACTCCGGCCACCAGGGGGAGCAAAAGGTTCTATCTATTAGGCCAGTCCTCACACTCTGGTAAAACTGGTAGTCGGATAGGAAGTTAGGGAGAAGCTGCCTGGGTGAGACCCAGAGAAGACCTGTCAGGCAGACAGGGAGAGAAGGAGGAACATCTGAGCTGCAGACAGAGGTCCCTGTCAGGGGTGGGATTCTGGCAGAGACTTAGCAAGAGACAGAACGTTATGGAGCTGCGCCTGCACCTCATTGCGGCAGCATCCTAAGAAAGGACAAGAAGCGAAGTATATTGTGGAGAAGTGAGAAACGAGATCACAGCACTAGGAGATAAGACCAGGAGGAGTCCTGCCTTTAGATCGGCAACATCCTTCTGAGGCGCGTAGCCGGCGGCCGGAACGCCGAGGGAGTGATTGGCTCCACGCATTACTCTGAACTAGGGCAGGGCAGTTAATTCCAAGTTGGCTGTCCAACCTTTACACCTAATGAAGACAACGGAGGCAAATTCTGGGAGAGGGGCGTCTTTAGGGTCCCTATGAAATAGCTCCAGGCCTACCCCGTCATACGGGTGCGTCCTATCCATATCATCTGGGGGATGTAGAGAGAGAAACAGAAACATACACGACAGTTGTGAGGACTATCCAGGGGTGCTCAGCAGGGAGGTACTACAACACACAGGCGCTAGTAGGAAGGCTACTGATTTCCACCTGCAAAGGGAACTCTGGATGTGCCTGGCCTCAGCCAGCCCTGTTAGCAGTGCTCTGGATTGTGGATGCCGAAGCCTTCAGTAAAAAGGTAAAGAGACTGCAACCCTGTGACTTCGTCATTTACTGTGACCTACACCATTACTCTCTACTCATCAAGGGAAGCCCTGGGGACGTACTTCACCTGTGGGAAGGTATACCATCTAGCTGTCATTCAATCACCCCAGTGGACCCCTAGCAGCGTCGGTCACCCTGACCGAATACCACAGGTGGTGTCACGAACACTTGACAAACTTTCATCCCCTTTAATTGGGCGCCCCTTAGCAGGGCCACGGGCCGGGTCGGGCCACCGTGACATCCCCAGAACCGAGACAGAGGGACCCGGTACCGAGTACCCCACTGCCCTGCGTCTGGGGGCGCTCCATATGTCCAAGTTCAACAAAGTGTTTTGTAACTGGGAGGTCCATCCTTTTCTTTCTAATTGTATACCGATGGTGATTTATGCGTGTTTTAAAATCGCATGTCGCTTCTCCTATGTACCATAAATTACATGGACATTGTAATAAATAGATCACAAAATCTGAATTACATGTTAAGAAGTGTCCAATAGAGTATTTTTATTTGACCCCGTACATCGGGGAAGCGACATGCGATTTTAAAAGACGCATAAATCACCATCGGTATACAATTAGAAAAGGATGGACCTCCCAGTTCCAAAACACTTTGTTGAACTTGGACATACAGAAAAGGACTTAAGATTCAGACTGATTGACACAGTACCAATACAGAGGAGGGGAGGAAATAGGGAAAAGCTCCTGAAACAAAAAGAATTAAAATGGATCTCAGAACTAATCACTTTAAAACCAACGGGGTTAAATGCGGACTTTAAATTACATACTGTGTTTTAATTTCATTCAATGTATTGTGGGTAGTGGTAATTCTTTGGCTCTGCAATATAGCAAGATATAAGTGCCTTAGGCTATTTTCACATTAGCTTTTAAATCCGCAGCGTTTAAAACGCATCCGCAAGTGGTGGAAAAAACGCATATAAACCCAGCTCAGTAGAGCGATTCCACCGGAGGAACGTCTGCTGGTTACATTAAGGTACGTTCCAAATCTAAACCAATGACAGTCCAAATTTTTTGTTTTCTGACATGTATTTTTTGGGTATTTTCCTTTCTTTCTTTAGCGTAACCACACCATAAGTAGAATAGATTGTAATGTTTCTTGGGTTTGTTTTACAGATTTCTGGCAACCGGAGAGAGTTTATCATCCCTCCACTTCCTATACCCTGTCCGGAATAGTTGCGGACACCTGTCGGGCTTTGTGGAATGTACTCCGGGATGAGTTTATACCCCTACCCACCGTAGACATGTGGCTTGAAATTGCGGAAAAATTCTGGAGTGTTTGTGATTTCCCCAACTGTTTAGGAGCGGTGGATGGAAAGCACATCCGCATTATCAAACCTGCCAGAACAGGATCGGAGTATTTCAACTATAAAAAATATTTTTCTGTTGTGCTCATGGCAATAGCTGATGCGAACTGTCGCTTCATCGCCATGGACATTGGAGCTTTTGGCCGTGGCAACGATTCCCAGACTTTCAAGAACTCGGATATGGGCCGCTGTGTGTATGGCAAAAATTTCAATTTTCCCCCGCCACAACCTCTCCCCAACACTCAAGGTCCACCGATGCCATTTGTTATGGTTGGGGATGAGGCCTTTCAGATGTGTGAAAACCTACTGAAGCCCTATTCCAGTCGGGACTTGAACCACACTAGAAGGATCTTTAACTACAGACTGACCAGGGCCCGAAGTACAGTAGAGTGTACCTTTGGCATTCTGGTCGCTAAATGGCGCATTCTTGCATCAGCCATAAATCTAAAAGTGGAAACAGTCGACGAGGTGGTCAAAGCCTGTGTGGTTCTGCATAATTATATAATGGCTAAGGAGCAACCCAACATTGAACTTGATGAACCAGTTGCACACCCACTGCCCGATTTCCAGCATCACCCTCTGCAGTCAACTGCAGCAGTTGGTCACATGCGGAACCAATTTGCTGCCTTTTTTGATTCAGATATTGGACGTGTGTCATGGCAGGACAATGTTGTGTAAATGTCATGGCAGGACAATGTTGTGTAAATGTCCTGTTGTAATTAGATCTGTACCAGTAATTTTCTGATATGAAAGTAATATTTCTCATTAATAAACTTTAGTTTTGGTTGTGTTGACCGTGTCTCCTATCTTTTTCCTCTCCAAACCAAGGCTGTCCTAAAACTGGCAGTATTTGATCTGTATTTAATATCAGTTTTTGTAATCCAAAACCAGGAGTGGGTGATAAAGGCAGAGGTGCTAGTTATTATGTTAATATCATAATTTACCTCTAATTGTTCCACTCCTTGTTTTGGCTTACAAATACTGATATAAAACACTGGCCACATACTGCTAGTGTTATGGCAGCCATGTTGCTTTATTGGTAAGCTTGTTGACGTCATTGCGTCCTGATTCTGTTCTGCTGTATCCATTGGACACAAACTGAAGAGACAATCACTGTCACACTGTCTATACTCATCAAGTCAGGTGTTAGAAATAAATTCATGATGCACATATAACAGCCTCATGAATTCACTATTTTTGACACCTGTGCAGGTGAGCATAGATATGCAGTGTGTGACCACCATTGTCCCCTCAATTTGTGTGTAATAGATTACACTGGTCAACAGCATTTTTGGTGCCAAAGATATTTCATCGAATTTAGGGTATTTTTGGGGTGCTGATTCTGAATATGTCATCAGTTTTGCCAGATTGGCTCAAGTTTTTGAGATTTTTGGTATCTTATTTATAGCACTTGTTGGTAAATGCGACGCATCATCTCATTAATTTCTTTGGATTAGTACTTGAACTGAGCAGTTCTCAATATAGTTTTGTGTTAATTAGTGTTCTAAAAGTTTGTTCATAGCTTGATTTTTGCACTAACTTTATGTTGTTGTCTGTTTTCCAGTGAAAAGCATGAACTCATCAAGAAGAAGTTGTCTTAACGATCCAGACTCATTCTGTTACATTTGTGGTGAATACACACTGCCAAAACATAGAAGAAACATAACAGACTTCGTAAAAAAAGTGTATTTTGCCTATTTTGGGGTTATGCTTGGGGACCAAGACAAGTTTTGGGCACCACACATAGTGTGCAAAGCATGTATCGAATTATTACGAAAATGGAGCAAAGGACAAAGAAAAAGCTTCAAATTTGGTGTTCCAATGGTGTGGAGAGAGCCAAAAAATCATCATGATGACTGTTATTTCTGTGCAGTGCAAGTGCAAGGATTCAATAAGCATAAGAAACGAAAATGGGAGTAACATGGAATCTGCAAGAAGGCCTGTCCCTCATTGTGAAGATGTGCCTGTACCTGTGTTTACCATAAATAACAGTCATCATGATGATTTTTTGGCTCTCTCCACACCATTGGAACACCAAATTTGAAGCTTTTTCTTTGTCCTTTGCTCCATTTTCGTAATAATTCGATACATGCTTTGCACACTATGTGTGGTGCCCAAAACTTGTCTTGGTCCCCAAGCATAACCCCAAAATAGGCAAAATACACTTTTTTTTACGAAGTCTGTTATGTTTCTTCTATGTTTTGGCAGTGTGTATTCACCACAAATGTAACAGAATGAGTCTGGATCGTTAAGACAACTTCTTGATGAGTTCATGCTTTTCACTGGAAAACAGACAACAACATAAAGTTAGTGCAAAAATCAAGCTATGAACAAACTTTTAGAACACTAATTAACACAAAACTATATTGAGAACTGCTCAGTTCAAGTACTAATCCAAAGAAATTAATGAGATGATGCGTCGCATTTACCAACAAGTGCTATAAATAAGATACCAAAAATGTCAAAAACTTGAGCCAATCTGGCAAAACTGATAGCATATTCAGAATCAGCACCCCAAAAATACCCCAAATTCATTAAAATATTTTGGACACCAGAAAAATTTTTTTCTTTTCTTGACCTGTGTTATGTATAAAGAAGAGAAAATGGTGGTTATACAATGCAGTTCTGTACTCACCAGGTCAGGTGTCATAACTAATGAGTTTTTTGACACCTGACCTGTTCAGTAGAGGTCTGCACTGTATTTCCACCATTTTCTCTTCAGACTGCCACACTAGTCACAGACAAGAAGAGATTATGGAGATACATGTAATATTTTTTGGCCCACCTCATAACTGTATACTAAAGACACACAAAGCTGCAGTCTTTTTTTTTTTATAACTACTGGAGATATGATGTGGCCCAAAAAGTAAGTGTGTGGCGAAGTTTCTTAGTTGGCGCATGGTGTGTGTTGCCGGCGGCGGAAGACACAATAAACCAAACAAAATTGTGGCAAATCAAATTTTTTTTATTTTTTAACAACCCAAAAATTTATTTACTGCGCCGGATTGGGGTAGAGTGATGTAAACGGGGGGTGTGAAGCACTGAGGCCTGGCTAACCGTGGACGACGCAGAGGTGGCAGGAGAAGGGGCAATGAAACTAGAAGGGTCTGGAAGTTCGGGGATGGGGCTTGACACATGAGAGGCTTGAGACGCACTGGAAGACCTGACATTACAGTCAAAAAAGAAGAAAACAGATTGGACTACAAGAAGGCCCGCACAACCGCATGATATGGAAAATTAACAAAATGTTTATTAAACACCACAGCAAGACATATAAAAACAATTAAAATACAACAGGTGTATACAAAACACCCCTATTCAAACATAATGTGTCTGCAAACATTAAATAGGAATACAGTATGGAATATGGTAAGCCGGGCTAGCATTAGTGTATATCACCACAAATATGTAAGAATGTATATCATGGCTGAAAAGGAAACCCATCTAGCGTCCGAAGAACACAAAAGTAGGAAGTCCAAAATAGTATACACTAGGTCCCTAAGCTCCCTGTTGATGCATCAAAATAATAAAGCATAATGAGCACATAATAGGAAATATTTATATAAAGCTCACTATATAGCCCTCAAGTAGGGTATGGGCAAGATGCAAAGATGGAGTACCCATACAAAACAATGGGAGTGATAACATGCCATGAATACTCAACTGACTCAAGGAAGAAGACAGCTAAAGCCCAAAGATAATCTGGCTGTGAAGAGCCGTGCAGATGTCCATGCCCTGAATAGCCGGCATTGGGACAGAATGGGGTGTGTGGAAGGAACCCACGCATATCGCCGCCGCAGCGGCTTCGTCAGGGAAAGTCAGCCACTTTAGTAGATCGTGCAGCCTTTCCAGAGTCCATAGTGCTCGTAGATCATGCAGCCATGCCAGAGTCCATAGTGCTCGTAGAGCGTGCAACCATGCCAGAGTCCATAGTGCTCGTAGAGCGTGCAGCCATGCCAGAGTCCATAGTGCTCGTAGAGCGTGCAGCCATGCCAGAGTCCATAGTGCTCGTAGAGCGTGCAGCCATGCCAGAATCCATAGCGCTTGTAGAGCGGAAGGCCATGCCAGGGTCCTGCTGCATCGTGGTGGTGGCGGTACGGAAGGCCATGCCAGGGTCCTGCTGCATCGTGGTGGTGGCGGTACGGAAGGCCAT
Source organism: Ranitomeya variabilis (assembly GCF_051348905.1). Taxonomy (NCBI): domain Eukaryota; kingdom Metazoa; phylum Chordata; class Amphibia; order Anura; family Dendrobatidae; genus Ranitomeya; species Ranitomeya variabilis. The sequence goes on along the minus strand of NC_135234.1, from coordinate 523,136,011 downwards.
GCCAGAGTCCTGCTGCATCGTGGTGGTGGCGGTACGGAAGGCCATGCCAGGGTCCTGCTGCATCGTGGTGGTGTCGGTACGGAAGGCCATGCCAGGGTCCTGCTGCATCATGGTGGTGGCGGTATGGAAGGCCATGCCAGGATCCTGCTGCATCGTGGTGTCAGTGGAGGTCCAAACAGGAGCAGCGGATGTCATGGTGGTGGCAGTGGGATGTCCAACTGCACTCGGCATGGTGGTGGTGCTGTAGTGGTGTGCGGCTGTGGAAGGAATTGAGGTGGCCGTGCAGTGGGATGCAGCAGAGGTCGGCATTGAGGTCAATCGTGACAGTGAAGGCACAGGTGGATATGCCACCACTGTCTGCTGGAAATACCGACTCTGCTGCATAGCCTGCACGTAAGCAGCATTGCAGGTCTGCATGACACTCAGCTGGAGATCAGGAGTAAGGTGTTCCGACATGCCCTGCTCAATTTGGTTAAAAAAATGATGTGCTGGCCTCTGGAGGTCGGCTTTCACTTGATCAAGGCTTTTGCTGACCTCCTGGATACGTGCATTCAAGAGGCTATGTGAAACATCCATTCGGTCACCCAAAGCCTTGATTGCTTCGTGTAAAACCGAGCTCAAGTGCAAAAACTCGGGCATGAGTGACCTGTCCGAAGCCCTCTGCCGCTGCCGGGAGGAGCCCAAAAAAAAGGAGCAGTGGAAGAGGACTGCGAAAGGGGAAGACCTGATGGACCAGCTCCCTGGTCTCCAGTTAGTGTGGAAGGCCCACTTGCTGCTGCGCTGCTGGATGGCTGGGACGGGTCCGTGGCTGTCGGATGAAGGACCGCTCCAGAACCTGGGCTAACAGTAGTGCTGTATGTGCTGTGAAAAAAGGAAAAAGAAAATTAATATAAAAAATTTACCAGACGCAAAATCCTGTGGAGTATAAAAATACAGATTATGGCAATACAATACAACCTAATGCACGTGATAAATACTTACGTTCTCAGGGCAAGGACCGGTCTTAAAAATGCCAGAACTCGATGGTATTTGTATCGTCTGATCCTTGCTCCTGAACCACTGGGAACACGGCTCTCTTGACACAGGTCCTTGTTGAAGAGGTCCTTCATCGAACGCCAAAGTGTTTTGACTTTGGCTACTGTTAAAAAAAAAAATTGTGGTCAGAAAAAGGACTTTTGGCCGTGCTCACACAACTGTGTGTGATGAGAGAAACTCCTGAGAGTTTCTTTCATCACACACAGTCGAGTGAGCACGGCTAAGGTCTCTGCTGCTTCACACTGCAGTGCAATACTTACCAAATGCATTTCGGACCCGTGTCGGGGCGTTGTCCCAGCCATCCCACATCGCTTGGGCCACCTCATTCCATAAGCGCCGGATCGTGACGTTGTTTGAGTGCAGTGGATCCCTGGTGTCCCACAACGGGACTCGCTCCTGGACCAGGGAGATGAGGAGGTCATTCTCAATAAGATCATCCTCCCGTTGTGAAACCTAAAAAGTAAATAAAGTCATTACAGTTTGCTCAATTAACATAAGGAAAAGAAAGAAAAAAGATGCTGAGAAATGGCATGAATAGGAAAGTCAACATACAAAAGGATTCCAGAAGAAAAAAGTAAAGAAATACGAATGGAAAGAAAGGCAGATTCAAGAATATTCCACTGAGGATACAGTAAACAGTCAGCCTTGTATACGTACCCGCTGCCGTCTTTCCACCGGACCTTGACTCCACTGCTCCTGCCCAGTCTCTGCCGCAGTAGAAGAGCTCTAAAAAAATTAAAAATTCAAATTGTCACATGTGTAGATGTGACAGTGAATACTTACCAATCTGACGAGGCAAGTACTCACCTCACTGACATGCTCCACTTCCGACTGTCCTGGACGAAACTCCTCATCAGTAGGGTTGAGCAACCTTTACATTTATAGGATCGGGTCGGGTTTCACGAAACGCGACTTTTTCAAAAGTCGGGTCGAGTGAAATCGGCCGATCCTATAAAAAAGTCGGGGTCGGGGTCGGCCGAAACTCGAAACCCAATGCAGTGCATTGGGTTTCCAATGGTTCCCAGGGTCTGAAGGAGCGGAAACTCTCCTTCAGGCCCTGGGATCCACATTTAAGTATAAAATAAAGAATTAAAATAAAAAATATCGCCATACTTACTCTCTGATGCGCCCTGGTACTAAGCGGGAACCTTCCTTCCTTAGAATCAGCCTTCCAGGACCTTGCGGTGACGTCGCGGCTTGTGATTGGTCGCGCGGCCGCCCATGTGACCGCTCGCGCGACCAATCACAAGCCGTGACGTCACCGAAGGTCCTGGAAGGGCTGATTCTTAGGAAGGAAGGCTGCCGGAAAGAAGCCGAGGGTGAGTATATTCCTATTAGGTATATACTCACCCTCGGACGCGCCCTGCTTCTTTCCGGCAGCCTTCCTTCCTAAGAATCAGCCCTTCCAGGACCTTCGGTGACGTCACGGTGACGTCGCGGCTTGTGATTGGTCGCGCGAGCGGTCACATGGGCGGCCGCGCGACCAATCACAAGCCGCGACATCACCGCGACGTCACCGCAAGGTCCTGGAAGGCTGATTCTAAGGAAGGAAGGTTCCCGCTTAGTACCAGGGCGCATCAGAGGGTAATTATAGCGATATTTTTTATTTTAATTCTTTATTTTACACTTAAATCTGAATTCCGATACCAATTCCCGATATCTTAAACATATCGGGAATCGGTATCGGAATTCCGATTCCAGATTCAGAAGATCGCCGACTTCATGGCCGACCCCACACAGGGGTCGGGTCGGGTTTCATGAAACCCGACTTTGCCAAAAGTCGGCGACTTCTGAAAATCGCTCAACCCTACTCATCAGAAGAAGAAGACGACATTCTGATGCATGTAGAAAGAAAGAAATGGCAGAAATTAGGACACGTAAAGAAAGAAAATAGAAAATAAAGGCATTGGCTAGGATATACTCACATTGTTCAGAGGCTTGTTTGCTCCAAGGTGCTGGGGTCTGTCTGCTCTGCTTGGCTGTCTGCTGAGAAGTGACCTGCAACTGTCCACACCCTCCCTTTATCACCTTGATGGTGGGGGTGGCTTATCAGTGTCTAGACATGTTTTTCTCTATTGAAACGCATGCGTTCACGAACGCAACCAAACGCATGTGCTTGTAAACGCATGCGTTCATATAGACAGCAATGCGTTTTTTTGTCGCAATCCTTGCGCAATCGACCGCATGCATTTCCAGGCGGCAAATTGACGCCTCTAAAAATTACTACATGTTGCATTTCCGCGCCAAACCGCAAACGACGAGACGACGCATGCGTCGTCAAACGCGGCAAAACGCGAACAAACAAAAACGCATGCGTCCCTAATGTTAAATATAGGAATACAGAACGCATGCGGATATATGCGGTACAAACGCTGCGGACACAACCGCAAATGTGAAACCAGCCTAAAACGGGTAATTTAATTATTATTTGTTTTTAAATAATATCTATATAATGACACTAAAAATTACTTTATATTTTTCTCTTTCAGAAAAATAATTCACTCTGCACAGGAAGTCCATTATAAACTAACCCAGGGGGACACACCAGCATGTGGAGGATAAGTTTTTTGGATTTATGCCTTTAATATAAACTGTTTTTCTTTTTAAATTCTTTTTGTTTAGGGGTCAATTCCCATTATTACGAAAGGGGGCTAAAAAAAGGAATGAAATACATGAAAAATAAGGGTCAGTGGTAAACAGAGCTGGACATAACAATAACAGCTATATGGACTTTGGTCGAGACACTTTGACCCTAACAGGTTAAATGTCTCCCGAGGATACCATTGGTTGCAGGAGGTGGCCTGTATAAGGCACCGTCAGGTATACCAGAATGCTTTACATAGTCCGTATGCTCATATGTTTAAACCCTATACCCATATAATATTTCCACATTATAAGTGGCGCTAACATGCTTTAAGTGATAGAATATACAAGCGCTGTAAGATAATAGAGATTTATTGCGGAATAGTCATAAGAATGCATTCCTTCCCCATCTAAGGTGGCGCCTAGACGACTGGAATGCCACAGTGCGCAAGCGCCAAATGGGAATTTGACACACATAGAATTACATTGGTTGAAAGTGTCTACTGACGTAATGAAACACAAACGCATGCGCAATAGAGATTTGAGCACGCCGATCTTAGGAAAGAGGAGTCCTCCATGTGTTTTGTTGTGGTCCCATCAGGGTGAGTTTCTTTTAAACATATCTAAGCACAGCTGCACTTTATTACTAACATTTATTGGATGATAGTTACATTTTATAATGCAATTTTGCACAAATGGCACTTTATGAAATCGTCACGTTTTAGGAACAGTCACACTATATTACACATCTATTCTATGAATATAATACGATATTGTATATTTGTTAAAAATCATTTTTTATGTACTTTTTGTAAACATTATGAGCAATTACTGCATGTATTTAAACTCACTGCTACATGATTCACTGCTTGAGAAAGTCTCGACAGGAGCCGAAACGTCGCCTGCCATGTGGGTCTGAATTAAACCACAAATATTCGCTATAAGCAAGGAGTGCTGCCTTTTTTTCTGAATATTATTGGATATCTCTGCATAGTAGTTGGATTGCAGTGAAGGCTTGTGCACCCAATAGTCAAAAGTTGTGCTATTTACGCTTTTTTTGTATATTAGATAGATAGATAGATAGATAGATATGGGATAGATAGATAGATAGATAGATAGATAGATAGATAGATAGGCAAAAAAAAATCATTAAAAAAAAAGTTATTTACCTCAATGCGCTGCCGACACGGGGGAGGGCTCCCAGAAGAAGACATGGCTGATGGCTGTCAGGCTCTGTGGCTGGCAGAGTCTTTTTTTTTTAAATTTCTCTACGCTAAAGCCTACACTGATATTACTCCATATGGTGACATACAAGTGCTCCTCACTAAATTAGAATATCATCAAAAAGTTAATTTATTTCAGTTCTTCAATACAAAAAGTGAAACTCATGTATTATATAAAGTCATTACAAACAGAGTGATCTAGTTCAAGAGTTTATTTCTGTTAATGTTGATGATTAGGGCTTATAGCCAATGAAAACCCAAAAGTCATTATCTCAGTCAATTAGAATACTATATAACACCAGCTACTGAAATGTATGTTCAGTAAATACACTCAATACTTGGTGGGGGATCCTTTTGCATCAATTACTGCATCAATGTGGCATGGCATGGAGGCAATCAGCATGTGGCACATTAACTTCCACACTGTATTATGGCCTACACATTAGCTCCCACTCCATATAATGGCCCCTGCATTAGCTCCCACTCTGTATAATGGTTCCACATTAGCTCCTATGCTGTATGTCTCCCTGTATTAGCTGCCACTCTGTATAATGGCCCTAACATTAGCTCCCATGATGTATAATGACCCCTGCATTAGCTCCCACTCTGTATAATTGCACCCGCATTAGCTCCCATGCTTTATAATGGCCCCATATTAGCTCCCACACTGTATAAGGGCCCCCCACAATAGTCCCTACAATGTAGGAGGGGGCCCCCACATTGTATGAGGGAGCCCCTCATTTTATGAGTCCCCCATACTTTGATGCCCCCACAGTCCAACCACACATTTTAAATAAAATAAAAGCATCATATGCTCACCTAATTCGGAATCCTGACAACTCCACTCCACAAAACGCAGTCGCACTAACATGCTGTCATCGCATGCACAGGACATCAGAGTGAGCGTGAAGTCCTGAACTTACGCAAACACATCACCTGCTGTTCTGTAGATGGAACAGAGTGGTAGTGCAGATAGATTATGTCTCCCTGCACTAGCTCATGGCACAACCATATGGGCGTGTGCGACATGTCGATATATTTAGCAGTTGTGGTTTTGTGGTATCCCGGTACCCGTTCTACTGCTGCTGAATGAGACAGTTGTCGTGTGGCAGTAGATTTGTTCCACTGTGTCAGAATTCGTTTGGGCACTGTGAGTTAGGAGATGTAATACATTGCATTGTATAGCGACCATTCATAAATGTGCTTTGCTGCCATCTACTGGCCAATGTGTGTATATGAAAGTTAAGTGATTATTCTCCTCACACAAGATGCCATAGAAACAGCTGGGAGGAGCCTCCCAGCTCAGGGTTTGCATACTTCCTGAGGTAATTTCCAGTTCTGGGCAATTCAAGGTGCCTGAGGAAGCAGACACTACTGCTCCCACGCTGAGGGGACATTTTTTTCACATAATCTCCACAAAGGAGTGAAGCCTCATCCAGTCAGGAGAGATAACACTGCTCATGTGCTCTTCTGTATGCTGGTTATCCTGATTGCTTCCAGCCAGGACCAGATCCACGTGGCTGCCACGCCACCAACTTTTTTCAACATACTCCCTGTGATAGGGAACTGTAGGCTCAAAACTGTGAGTAATTTCACACTTTAGCATTTCCTCTAATAGCAAGTGAAGAGAACTCTGCTCCAGCTGCCCTGAGAGGCCATAACCTCACTTGTCTGATGAGGAGAGGGCCATTACTTTCATAGGCACAATATACTGTGAACTTTGCCTTTAAGAGAGTGACTGTACCCCGTTACCTCTTTTGGTAAAATTGTTATGTTTACAAGTTCACTGTGTGTCTGGCTGTTTGAGATTGCATAAATACCACAGGCGCTCTAAAACCTGCACCCAAACACCACCGCTAAAGCAGTGCCCTCAGGGAGGTCCTATACATCCACAAGTGCCACTTCCCGCTATTGACAATTGTTGTAGACACGTGTTGAGGGGTCCAGCGACCCACTTTAGCTACCTTGACATCATTATCTGCTGCCAGTGGGACTACATGCCCCAGCTGGTCCTTCTGCAACATCTGGTGCCTCCCCAGTATCCCACCACAATTTTTGGCATCACAAACAGGATTAATCTGTGTGTGACAACAGCCAAGCTGGTGCTAGCAGCCCTTCTGTGCCCATTGCATGCAACATGCCATTCTCTGTCCCATTTTATCCTGGGGGAGCCACACGCCTTCAGGGACTTCCGTGACAAGTTGCTGGATCTCTTTCTGTTTTACGCTCTCTCTCCAGAACAGCATGTGCAGATCCTGCGGGGAAGCTTGAGGGTGCTGCTTCCAGGGAAGTTCCAATCTGGCCCCATCAGAGAAGAGAACACCTGAGCAAATCCTTGCAAAATTAAATGCCTTTGAAGTTACGTCTACCTTTGAGGTCAAGATGAGATTCTTTGCAAGACGACAACAGCCAGGTGAGACCCTACGTAACTATGCTTTATCCCTCCAAGAGGCTTTCTCCACTGTTCTACAGGTTGACCCACGTGAAAGTGTGGACTCTGACAAAATCCTGATAGACTGCTTAATAGAGGGGGTGGGTTCTGAACTATTGCAGAGTGAACTCTGTATGCTTGCTGCACAACATCCCAGGTATTAAAAATCAAAATTTTCAGGCTCTCCTCGAACCAATCCTGTTAGAAGGACAATCATTAGTGAAAACTGCTCACAGTATTGTAACTGTCTCCAACAGCAGAGTGCCTGTGCGACTGATTAACAAGTGACACACCTGTTAACCTCCACAAATTTCATCCAGTAGCGCAGTTATCTCAACTTTCACCATAAGACATCGTGCCAAGTGAGGTAACAGCTAATCAACATTCCACCCAAGCTGCCTTAGACAGTAAGAAGGCTACTTCAGACCCCTGGTGGACTGAGCTGAATGTGAGAGATGCCACTACTCCAGTAGAGAGAATCAATGGAGTTCTGAAGATTGCCAAGCGTCATCATCAAGCATTCAGTAAGCACCCATTGGATTTTGGTAAGACTATTCTGATTCAGCATCAAATCCTCACAAGTGATCATCCTACCATCAAGGAGTGACATCATCCCATACCACCTGCAAAGTATCAGCCTGTCAAGAAAATGCTTTAAGACATGAAAGAGGCTGAAGTCATACGTGAAAGTCAAAGCCCTTGGACTGCACAGCAGGTCCTTGTGAAAAAGGTCTAGTGTGAAGTATCCACAATCAGTAATGGTTAGGGGAGCCATGTCATCTGCTGGTGTATGTCCACTGTGTTTTATCCAGACCAAATTCAGCGCTGCCGTCTACCAGGAAATTTTAGAGCACTTCATGCCTCCTTCTGCCGGCAAGCTTTTTGGAGATGGAAATTTCATTCTCCAGCAGGAATTGGCACCTGTCCACACTGCTAAAAGTTCCAATTCCTGGTTTAAAACCAACAGTATCACTGTGCTTGATTGGCCAGCAAACTCGCCTGACCTTAACCCCATAGAGAATCTATGGGGTATTGTCAATATGAGAGACACCAGACCCAACGATACAGACGAGCTGAAGGCTGCTATCAAAGCAACCTGGGCTTCCATAACACCTCAGCAATGCCACAGGCTGACTGCCTCCATGCCACGCCATATTAATGCAGTAATTGATGCCAAAGAAGCCCCGACCAAGTATTGAGTGCGTTTACTTAACATACATTTCCGTAGACCAACATTTTGGATTTTAACATATTTTTTTCAAGCTGGTATTATAAAGTATTCCAATTTATTGAGATCATGACTTTTGGGTTTTCATTGGCTGTAAACATTGTTTCTTATATCAAAGTTTGTTCCCCATCTTTCCTGGGATCCTGAATGGTAGATTGTTTCTGCCTGTGGGTGGAGTCAATGAAGAAGCACGTGTTTAACTTACATATCAGCTGTTCAGCGTCGAAAACCTCTTCATCTGGTGTCATGTGGTTATATACAGGCACCTGTTCTCTATATATGGTGTGAACATCTACCCTGAGCTAAATGTACAGAAATAACATATGTAATGTCAGCTAAACCTTCCATGAAGTTGAAGCAATATACTTAGTACAGAATTAAGAATGAATACCCAAAATTAATATTGAACACCAATCATGTGTATCATCACACCAAGTTTCAGTGATGCCAATGACATATCTCTCTTTGTGTTAGCAGCTCCAATTTTCTTTGTCTCCCATGCTCTCTGCATTTGTAGACACATTTTAGTTTGCAGTTGGCTTCTCTTTCTCCTAGTTTCATTCAGAATTTGTTGTTTTTGTTCTTTATTTTCACTTCTAATAGCAGGGTTCTCAAAACAACTCATTAGCTGTATATTTTTTTCTGGGCGAATATTTCCCATATACATACACATTCATATATTCTATGGTACAAAAATAAACTAGCTGTAAAATAATGAAATGATGTACAAGATGTAATTTAATTATGAATAATCTAATTTTTACATCAACCTATGCTAAGCACCTAACCTATCTAACCCTATATAACTAATAAATGGATGGGACTAACTGGGAAAGCGGGGATGGGGGTGGGGTTGAGTTGTGTGTGTTTTATAATATGACAAGACTGCTCACTCACAAACCTATTGTCAGAAGTGCTTGTCACAAGGTCTCTAATCGGATCGCTCACTGACAGTGTTATATATGAAGCAATCCAGCCGGGAAAAGTTTTTAATACAATAAACTTTCTCAGCGATTGCGTCTGTAACGGGGGCCAGGGTGGTAGCCGTACCGAGGGATTGTTGCTGCTTCCTCATCACACCCAGAAATATCATGTCCATCTTGTGGTATACTGTGTGTGTCATGCAGTGCACCCACCTGTGGGTCAGAATCTTTACAGCATACTGGGCTCCAATCAGTCGCAGACCCACAAATGTTCTCAAAGTCCAGATTCATTTTCAACAAACCTTTACTCAATTTGTGCATCTTCATAACAGACAATCCAACAATCTTCAAAAGACAAAAGGACTTCTCCTCTTGAGTTCTCCTTGGCTTTTCCTGTCAGCATGACCTCTGGCAAGGTGGTATCCGGTCCCGCAGTTCCTTGGGCGATCAAGCTAGCTGATTCTAGGTGCTTCCCATCCACTTTCCCCATCATGGGCGAAAATTCAGCCTGCCACTGCAAATCCTGGTCGGACCGTAAGTCCCGGAAGTTACTCCACAGCCTAGCCACTGATCCTTTCAGGTTGCCTAGATCCACCTAGATCAGGGTGAGAAATCATCATCTGTCATGGAAGTGGAAATACCTGCTGTTTTTGTTTCACCGAGAACACCACAGAAATAGTACCTTTAAGCCTGGTGGATACAGAGGGGTTTCCGAAAACTGATGGTCGTCGCAGTCCCCCAGTAGGAGTTGCCCAATCTCCATTAATTCTCTAAGAAAGCACACCAGCATGTTGCAGACATCACCCGTTCCTTGAAAAAATCTGTCTGCCAGGGTGCATTTCACCACTAACACAAGGACAAGCAAACATGGCCACGGGCGTTACATCATGCTGACTGGGCGACTCTGGTGGTTGTGGGTGGAGGCAGGCAGGGGCTGCTCTACAAGCCTTGGAATCCCCAAGGTTTGCGGGAAAAAACCTCTATATCCAACACTTCGTCCACTGCTTCAGCCTCCTCCACTTCCTCAAGGGCCTCCACCTGTGCCCTCAACTTCTCCATGAGACACGTATTCCAACAGTGCAGAGCTCAAGAGTTGTGGACAGCTATCCAGGCCAAATTTGAGCAATGGCTGTCTCCACTATACCAGGGAAGGTTGTGTGCGATAATGGTGCAAAACAGGTACAGCAGTATCTCCACTATCCCAGCCTGGATGCGCTGCTGCAGAATGCAAGGTCGCTGTGTGTTCACTTTCTCTATTCGCACCCAGCAGATAGACTTGCATAGCTAGAGGTCTTTCGGCTTAGCGGTTAACCGTTGATTTGCGATGTGCCAACACGGTAGAATTCCACTCTGCGCATGTTGCAGCGACTGTGGCAACAACACCAACCTCTGGTGCAGCATGTCCTTTTGCATAGCTTGGGCCAACGCAGTACGGACATGGTGCAAATCACGCTTGTGGAGTGGACACAGATGAACCTCTGCATTCTTCTGCAGTTTCGAAATGGCTATTAGGTTGGGTAGCAATGATGACACCGTCATGAGCATCACTATTCAAGTCAGCTACATGCTTGCATGCACACTGAATAGTCTATGGTAGGAGGTGGTGGACCTAGAGAAAGAGGTGGAAGCAGAGGATGCGGAAGAGATAATATCTTTAAGTTTTGGACTGTCATCCCACAGGCAGGTGCCATGGTAGGGTGAATTACAGCAATTGAGAGGCTCATGGTACCAAACTTACTGAAGGTGCAGGAGCCAAGGAACAAATGGAGGAGGAAGAGGTGATGGGCAGGTAACAGTTATGAAATGAGGATAATGATGCCCTCTGTTGTCTGTGGTTAGTGGGAGGGGATGGAGGAAGTAAGCTTGAGTGCTACCCTTCCAGCAACACACCAGGGACTTAAACCTAATGGAAGTGCTCGCTGTATGAGTGCCTTCTAGCTGCACTATCTGCAACATAATGCCCATATTTTAGGAGTAGAAATAGTGCTCACTACTGGGTTGCCACTCTAGTTAGATCGACGGTACAAGAGTACAGTTTTCCAGATGCTTCTCACCGTGGAAAGGGACGTGCGCATGCTGGAGTAGCGAAACACATTTGTAGACAAATTTGAGAGTGGTTTTCCACAAGACAGCAGTAAGACACAGTGTGTATCATGGTTATAGACTTCCCACCCCGAGAACGTTGAGTCAACTTAAAAACATTAGCAGCAGCAGCAGTATAAGTAGCAAAAGCAATTTCACACATTTTTTTAGACCCACCCATGCCCCAGCAGAACAGAGCACAATTCTGACATGTTGTGAACGACTGGAGAGGATGGTGCAGGAGTATTTCGAGATCAATATCAATGCCATCAGGGGGAATTTGGACCCTTTTGCATTTTGGTCTTCAAAAATGGAAGAGTTGCCTGACCTCGCCTTCAAGGTTATGTCATGCCTGGCAGCCAGCATTCCATCAGAATGTTTCTTCAGCACTGCTGGTGGTGTCCTGACGGATATGTGCATCCAGCTGTCCCCTGAAAGCATAGAGTACCCAACTTTCATCAAGATGAACAAGTCATGGACCTCCAATGACTTTTGCACCCCAGTAACCGACTGGACAGACAAGGCGAGTGTCCTTTTTAGTGTGATACATTGATCCCACATTTTTGAAGTCTGTGACACCTTTGTCATGGCTTTGAAATGTGGAGATTCAAAGTTGGGTCTCCATCTGGTGTGTTGCCTGTAGTGGAAGGGGTGTCAGAGGCCCATTATACTATTTCTACTCTGGGAAAATTGATGCCACTTTAGTGAGGTGTGACAATTTTTTGAGATGTTTGAACTCAAAGTTGGGTCTCCTTCATGTGTTGCCTATAGGAGAAAAACTCCAAGACCGGCAGGCTTGCACTTACCTTCAGTCAACTACTTGTGTTACTATCCTTACATTTTTCTAACATTAGTGGTCTACCAAGCTGATATTTGTACCACCTGAGTGTGGCTGCGCAGAAAGGCAGTTTGAGCTGCTGCATGAGGTATAGGGGTTCCCAGCACAGCAGGCCTACATGAATTTGGCAGGGCTCTCAAAGCACCAGTCCTACACATTATTTATTTATATAGCACCATTGATTCCATGGTGCTGTACATGAGAAGGGGTTACATACAAATTACAGTTATCACTTACAGTAAGCAAACTAACAATTAGACTGATACAGGCCTTACATTCTACAGGATGGTGGGGATGGAGACAATAGGTTGAGGGTTGGAGGAGCTCCGATGTTGGTGAGGTGGTAGCTTCAGTAGTGGTGAGGAGGCAGGGGGGTCAGTGCAGGCTGTAGGCTTTCCTGAAGAGGTGGGTTTTCAGGTGCCGTCTGAAGGATCCGAATATGGTTGATAGTCCAATGTGTTGGGGCAAAGAATTCCAGAGGATGGGGGATATTCTGGAGAAGTTTTGGAGGTGGTTGGGTGAGGAGCGGATAAGTGTGGAGGAGAGGAGGTCTTGGGAGGCCCGGAGGTTTCGTGAGGGAAGATATTGGGAGATTAGTTCAGAGATATATGGAGGAGACAGGTTATAGATGGCTTTGTAGGTCAGTATTAGCAATTTGAACTGGATACACTGAGGGAATGGGAGCCAGTGAAGAGATTTGCGGAGTAGCGAGGAGATGAATTAGTCGGGCAGTAGAGTTAAGGATGGACTGGAGAGGTGCAAGGGTGTTAGCAAGGGGGCCACAGAAAAGGATGTTGCAGTTGTCAAGGCAGGAGATGATGAGGGCATGCACAAGCATTTTAGTAGATTGACGGTTGAGGAAAGGACGGATTCTGGAGATATTTTTGAGCTGTAGGCGACAGGTGGAAAGAGCTTGGATGTGCGATTTGAAGAACAGGATAGAGTCAAGGGTTACTCCGAGGCAGCGGACTTCCGGTACGGGGGAAAGCGTGATGTCGTTAATTGAGATAGATAGGTCAGGTATGGAAGATCTATGAGATGGAGGAAAGATGATGAGTTCAGATTTGTCCACATTGAGTTTGAGGAAGCGAGAGGATATGGCTGATAGACTCTTCGGGATTCTGGACAGCAGAGAGGTGACATCTGGGCCAGAAAGGTAGATCTGAGGGTCATCAGCATAAAGGTGGTACTGGAATCCATGGGGCTTTATGAGTTGTCCCAGGCCAAGTGTATACATTGAGAAGAGTAGGGGTCCTAGAACAGAGCCTTAGTGGACTCCAACAGAGAGGGTGGGATGAGGAGGTAGTGTGGGAGATGCTGAATGTGCGGTTGGAAAGGTATGAGGAGATCCAGGATAGGGCAAGGTCTTTGATGCCAAAGGAGAGGATTCATAGTAGGAGGCAGTGGTCAACTACACGTCACTAATCCACCTGTTACTGATCAACATTTCAGCTAGAAATTCTGGTCCAACCCGTGTCCCATGCTGCACAATTATACTATTTGTACTCTAGTCAGTTGATGCCAGTGTTCCTGGTATCTGCCCCTAATTTGAGCAGCTTGTGAAGCTTTTTGGCCCACATTAAGATGTTGTCTAAGTTTGGTTTTGCCTCCCATTTAATTCAATGGGGTTCCGGTATGTTTGACGAACCAAACCTTGAAAGGTTTACTCCTCTCTAATCATCAATCTTGCATGACAATAACGTCATTGGGACTTGAACCAATCAGGTCAATACATTAACCCCTTCCTGACGTCGGACGGGATAGTACGTCCGACGTCAGATCCCCTGCTTTGATGCAGGGCTCCGCTGTGAGCCCGCATCAAAGCCGGGACATGTCAGCTGTTTTGAACAGCTGACATGTGCCCGCAATAGCAGCGGGTGAAATCGCGATTCACCCGCCGCTATTAACTAGTTAAATGCCGCTGTCAAACGCAGACAGTGGCACTTAACTACCGCATCCGGCCGGGCGGCCGGAAATGACGTCATCGCCGACCCCCGTCACATGATCGGGGGTCGGCGATGTTTCAGTATTGTAACCATAGAGGTCCTTGAGACCTCTATGGTTACTGATCTCCGGCAGCTGTGAGCGCCACCCTGTGGTCGGCGCTCACAGCACACCTGATTTTCTGCTGCATAGCAGCCATCTGATGATCGCTCTTATGTAGCAGAGGCGATCGAGTTGTGCCTGCTTCTAGCCTCCCATGGAGGCTATTGAAGCATGGCAAAAGTAAAAAAACAAAGTAAAAAAAAATGTGAAAAAAATAAAAAAAACAAAGTTTAAATCACCCCCCTTTCGCCCCAATCAAAATAAATCAATAAAAAAAAATCAAACCTACACATATTTGGTATCGCCGCGTTCAAAATCGCCCGATCTATCAATAAAAAAAAGCATTAACCTGATCGCTAAACGGCGTAATGAGAAAAAAATCCGAAACGCCAGAATTACGTTTTTTTGGTCACCGTGACATTGCATTAAAATGCAATAACGGGCGATCAAAAGAACGTATCTGCACCAAAATGGTATCATTAAAAACGCCAGCTCGGCACGCAACAAATAAGCCCTCAACCGACCCCAGATCATGAAAAATGGAGATGCTACGAGTATCGGAAAATGGCGCAATTTTTTTTTTTAGCAAAGTTTGGAATTTTTTTTTCACCACTTAGGTAAAAAATAACCTAGTCATGTTAGGTGTCTATGAACTCGTAATGACCTGAAGAATCATAATGGCAGGTCAGTTTTAGCATTTAGCGAACCTAGCAAAAAAGCCAAGCAAAAAACAAGTGTGGGATTGCACTTTTTTTGCAATTCCACCGCACTTGGAATTTTTTTCCCGTTTTCTAGTACACGACATGGTAAAACCAATGATGTCGTTCAAAAGTACAGCTCTTCCCGCAAAAAATAAGCCCTCACATGGCCATATTGATGGAAAAATAAAAAAGTTATGGCTCTGGGAAGGAGGGGAGTGAAAAACGAATACGGAAAATCCCACGGTCATGAAGGGGTTAAAGGGAACCTGTCACCCCCAAAATCGAAGGTGAGCTAAGAACGCTGTAGATAAGCCCAAGATGTATCCTGAAAGATGAGAAAGAGGTTAGATTATACTCACCCAGGGGCGCTCCCGCTGCGGTCCGGTCCGATGGGTGTAGCGGTCCGGTCCAGCGCCTCCCATCGTCTGACGATGACGTCCTCTTGTCGGGGCTCCTGCGCAGGCGTACTTTGTCTTCCCTGTTGAGGGCAGAACAAAGTACTGCAGTGCACAGGCGCCGGGCCTCTCTGACCTTTCCCAGCACCTGCGCACTGCAGTACTTTGCTCTGCCCTCAACAGGGCAGACAAAGTAAACCTGTGCCGGAGCCGCAGCGTGAAGACAAGAGGACGTCATCGTAAGAAGATGGGAGGAGCTGGACCTTCCCCAAGTTCAGCACCGGTTCCCTGTCACTGTTCTTGTCCTGCTGTTTTGACTACAGTAAGTAAGTCATGTCAACAGAGTGGATCATGGCTAGCCAATCACTGAGCTCAGTGCTTGCGCCCTGACTTTGTAGGCACCTGACGCTGAGCTCAGAAACTGGCTATAACTGTGACTTGAGTAGTTGACATGATGTCATCACTAGTCAATACACAGAGTCCTGAGCAGCGGTGGGGAGTTAGTGCTGCCATTGGGGATGGTGAGTATTGGATGAGTTTGTTATTTAAGATACTATACATTATTTGGGGCCCACTTTCCAGAAAGCTTAAAACACCTTTATTCCTTCCATTACTGGGCTATTTTCCTTTCTTTTTTTTCCTCCACTTCATCCAAGAGCAATGACCTTTTTTTTCATTTTTCTGTCTACATAGCCGTATCAGGCTTTTGTTTGTGGGACAAAAGTACACTATTCATTTTATCATGTGGTGCACTGGAAAATGAGGCAAAGAATTCCAAGTACGCTAAAAATTGTAAAAAAAAAAAAAATCCACAATTTTTTTTATTTTTTTATTTAACATGTTCTCTATATGGTAAAACTGACCGGACAATATGATTCCCCAGGTCAGTACAATTACGCGGATACTAAAAAACAAAAAAAAACAATACCTGTTTGGAAAGAGTCAAATTTTTTTTGTAAATTTGTAAAAAAAGAAATTAATTTATTTTTTTTAGCTTGCGTTGCCCTTTTCCCAGACCCATAACGTTTTTAATTTTCAGGATTTAGGGCTGTGTGATGGCTTATTTTTTGCGCCCACAGCTGATGTTTTTACTGATACGATTTTGGGGTAGATATGTTTTGATCGCCTCATATTGCATTTAATTTGCAATGTTGTGACGTCTGTATAAAAAAAACAAAAAAACCCGTAATCTTGGCATTTTGATCTTTTTTCTCAGTACATTTACCTATTGGATTATATTGAATATATTTTGATAGATTGGACTTTTACGAATGCAATACCAAATATGTGTATTTTTTAATTGCTTTAGTTTTTATGGGTAAAAAGGGTGGGGGGGCTTTGAATGTTTGTATTTTTCAAAACATTTTACACTTTTGCTTATATTTGATAGTCTACTTGGGGACTCAAACCTGTGATCATCCAATTGCTTGTACTATAGCAGTGCTGATGCGTTATGTATGTATAGCGAAAATCACGGTCTCCTATGACCGCCAGATACAGGCTGGCCTGTCACAGAATTGTCATGACTAGGATTCAGATCTTTAGCAGACCCCCAGCTGTCATGATAACCCATCAGTGCCCCGCGATCATGTCACGTGTGCTCCAATGGGCCCATGGAATTATGCACCCCCCTGCCGGTGTGTGCTAAATACTGCTATCAGAGATTGACAGAAATATTTAACATGGTAACAAGCTGGGGGTAGAGCTCTGCTCCATCTGTGGCTGTTAGAAGCAGATGATGGCTAAATAATTCAGCCATCAGCTGCCGGAAAAGCTCAAAGTCAGGGACCCAACAAGACATAGTCATAATTATGGAAAGGGGTTAACCACGTCAGTTTAGGCATTATTTTCTTCAGAGAGATGATAAATGTTAAAAGTTATAATGTATGCAAATAGCGGCGCTGTTGCGTATGGTGGATACGGACTGCTGCGGGTGGAACCCTCTATCACTAAGGGTATATGAAACTAGCCATGAAAATATACACAAATTATGTATACACCTGTGCTACGTCCTACGTTGCTATAATAAGAAACACCATTAATATAAGATTTACCTGCTCAATGGGATGAGGTGCTCAGGTTGTTCTAATGGGGACGTGAATCAGATCAAGAGTAGTGTAAATATGCTTTCTAAAAAGGAGACAAGAGTAAGTATTAGGTATATATTCAAATGTTGTTCTTGGGTACGTGTATATATACACACATTGATATAGTCGTTATATGATGGAAGGCTGTGTCGCCCGTTTCCAGGATATCTTAAGCGTGGAGGTAGGTACTCTGGATATGTGCCTGCGAAGAAAGGGATCTATATATCTTATAAATATATATATGCATAAAATAATAGTTGTTACAACGCCCCTGAACAACCTGAGCACCTCATCCCATTGAGCAAGTAAATCTTATATTAATGGTGTTTCTTATTATAGCAACGTAGGACGCAGCGCAGGTGTATACGTAATTTGTGTATATTTTCATATGTTAAGTTATAGCTGCTTTTTTCAACCTGTTTTATAGTCAGATTATACATATTGCATATCTTGCAATAATACCATAAAAAAAGGTTTCCCTTTGTAAGCATGTGCAAGACAACATGCCATTAAATGTGGTCAATGTGGCTGTAACTTCTGGTCAAACTTAGTCTAATATAGGTATGTAGCCAAGTAGGTTGAAAAATACATATTTTTTTCTTAACCAGTTAATCTCAAGAGACTGAGTATAGCTGTATAATGGCAAGTATCCTCATTAAGAACTGTTGCTTATTCTAAATTGTTGATTTCATGACCTTCCTATCAACATATTAGAAATCTTAATTACAGGCGACCGTTGAAGTTTCTTTGCAAGGTAATTTTAGCACTTCACTGCTTCCTGTAAAACTAAAAAAAAAAAAAATCAATAAAACAAACAAGGAATAGAAAACAAGGTTTTTGCAGTAGCTTAATATCTTTTTATTATTATTAAAGACAAATCCATAGGGAACATGCTTTCCCAATGCATTGATACTGTATATAAATGGAAAAAGTAAAAAAAAAAAAAAAAAAAAAAAAAGAGGGAAATAAGTCAGTTTCCCCCCCCCCAAAAAAACTAAGATATAAATGCCACAAACTCTGACCCAAAGTGAAGTGTTTTTAACGAAACACTGAAAATTGGATAAGAAAATTGAACTTCATAGTCTTACCCAATAAAATCGATAGGTAGCTTTTGTTTCCGTAAGAAATGAACATAAATCGTTCATTCATATAAAAGAAAAAAACATACAAAACAAAAACTATAGAACATTGCAAACATGAATACTTTATATTCAGTATTCTGTAACAATCTGATCCAAGCAGGGAGTAAATGGCAAATTTTTGCTGTTGGAAGTATTTGCAGAAAATGGGGATACTGTGAAGGCTTACACAGACAAAATTTAAATGATTTTAAGCTAGGCAAGTTAGAAAGAAAATATATCAAAGAAGCAATGAAAAAAAACATCTTGACAGATAGAATGTAACTTTCTTCACGCCTAGTTATGCTTACATAAAAAACGATTAGGATTAACAAACATAGTACATGGATCCACATTAAATGTTGACTGCTCTTGCTGGAATTGGTACAAGCCATCACTTTTTAGTCTACACATTTTGTCCTTGCTATATTATTGCAAAATACAAATATTATTCCCTTGTTTAATAGTGTACAGTACAGGTTTCTAGAAAATAACTGCTACTACTATTAAACATCTTTTCTTAATAATAATAATAATAATAATAATTAAAAAAAATCTATGAAATGTCAACTAAGTTTGCCTTCAGCAGGAAGTATCTAAACAAAGAAATAGAAAAAGCTTCTTGCAGTTTTAGAAGCAATATTTACTAAAATATAAAATAATTCATTAAATTCAACTTGAATTGTTTGTCCTTTTCTCCTTTAGGAAGTCTCAAAAGTGGAATCTTGCTACCATTTTCTTTGTTGGTTAAAATTGTTACAAAAATGAAATGGTAGTAGTTATGTTCCCAAGGATGCGGCGAGTACAGTTATAACAACTCTTTCACATACAAATAACAGAACATTTATACTAAACAAAAAAAAAACAAACTAGCTTTCCTTACTAATTGCATAGCAGTTAGAAAAATAATGCCTAAAAAACTGGAAATGCAAGTGTCATTTGACATAACATTGAAAAAGTACTGTTTTAATAGCATAAGATAACACAGCATTACTCAGGACCCTTGTACGGATTGCCTCACACCCGATGCCCCAACCTAGGATGCAGTCTCTTTAGCTTCTTTTTTTTCTTAAGGGACCCATCTATGCAATTCTACTTATTAGAAGCTTGAATGAACTGCAATGGACTAGATATGGGCAACTCTTCCCAAGTTTAACTATCCATGGGAATCCTCAACCCCCCCCCCCCCCAAACAAAAGAACAACTCCTTTATATTTGTATTTAAATAGGCGCTAAAGATCATTTTCTATGCTACTGGAATCCAAAATGCCACATTACCAACCTTCGTTGCACACTGGTATGTAACCTCAGAATCCCTGATACTGGTGAAGTGTGCTTATGAAAGTACTTTTATACCTATGTTCAACACTGACCGAATCAGAATGTTCTAGAAGACTACTGTACTCTGGTAAGCTTTCAGCAGAGTCTCCAAATCCATGGTAGTAGCCATACAGTAAGATATCAGCAGCCCCATCACCCAATGAAGGCCTAGACGCAACCCAGCTACCAGGGCTCCCATTAACATGCAGAGAGCCACAGGTTTGAGAATTTACAGCATTAATGTTGGTTTCAGTAAAAGTCCCATGTTCGCCAGGGCTCGCCTTCTCGCCATTTGTGACTGTGACATTGTTGATATCTTGGGACAATTGAAGGCACTTTGCAGGACTTGTATCCATGTCTCCAAGTGGCGCAATAAATCCATTACTTTCTTGTCCATTTGTTAACGCAGCAAAGCTACCATTCATATCTGTATCAAGAAACAAACCTGTCAAACCTTTGAAGCTCAAAGTGTAATTGTGTAAAAAGAAAAGCGAAAATCACTACGGTAAATGTCATCCTCTATGCATACATGGAGACGAGCTATGCAAAATAGTATATATATACCTATAAAACAAGGAGTAAATATTTCAATGTTTTACATGTGCTTTACACCCATGGGAGCATCAGTTTACATAATGTCCAGAAACATGAATAATTACAATATTAAAAGGGGTGGTCCGGACTTGTAGAAAAATTCAGACTTCTGAATACTTACAGTGTGAACGCCGGTGAGAGGGTGCAGTCAAGTTACTGTAGGTGTGTGATTTTCATACTTCCTGCCAAATATTGGCTAGACATGCTTCGTCTTATTCGATTCACTTATATTGAGCAAAATTGGGCATGTCCAGATGTAACGTGACGTGTGAAAAATCACATACTTGCAGTCCTATAACCGCCGCTCTTACTGGCAAAATCAATCCCGACAGCGTGCGGGGCACACGCTGTAAGAATGAAGAAGGCTGCAGTTACAAAATGTTAACAAGACTGGACAACCCCTTTTAATTGTCAACAATCTTTATACTGTTGCTTTTTCTCCTCCTTTTAGGCCCAAATCTTTATAATCTATATTTAATAATTTGTTGATGAAGCACTCACATTCCTTTTTTTTCTTCACCTAAACCTGTGTGAATGTTAGTGTAGTGTTCAAGTGTTAATATAACAACCGGTCATGGTCTTGCACCATGACTCTCCATACCACACTGTGCTCTGAGTGAGCTGGAAGAGTCAGAACAATGCTCCATAAATGTATATTGTAAAAGCCACTTCTGTCTTACAGACTCCAGCATGATCTGGAGAATTTTAATTGCAGTCATGTGACTCAGAAGTGGAACGGAATGGCGCTAGCTATCAGATTAGAAGTCGATCGGTGAGTATATTACTAAATGGACACTACAACACAAGGCTATGGGGGTGGAAAGTTAATGGGAGTGCTTCTTTAATCAGTTGACACTTTCTTTTGATATAATATTGTGTGTTTATTTTCAAACAGATGTTACATATGGTTTCAAGAGAATGTTAATCACCAACCCAAGATAGGGCTACATGACCTTCAGCAACTTGTCTTTAAAAGGCAAGCATCACATACAGTTAGGTCCTGAAATATTAGGACAGTGACAAGTTTGAGCATTTTAGCAGTTTATCAGCATATTCAAGATACAGTTATATAATTAATATTTGCTTAAAGTGCAGACTCTCAGCTTTAATTTGAGGGTATTCACATCCTAATTGGAGGAAGGGTTTAGGAATTACAGCCATTTAAAACAGTTTCAATTTAAGAAGGAACCAAAAGTAATTTGAGTTATCTCAAAAGCACGTTCATGGGCTATTCATATGTTAATCCACCATTAGTTAAGCAAGCAAAAGGTCTGGAGCGGATTTCAGGTGTGGCATTTGCATGCTGATGCTGTGAACTCACAACATAGGGTCAAGGAGCTCACAATGGAAGAGAAACAGACCATTAGGTTTGGGGAAAAAAGAAAAATCCATCAGAGAAATATTAGGAGTAGCCAAATGAACAGTTTACAAAAAAAAAAAAAAAAGCACTCGTTAGCTTGGGAACTCAAAAACGCCTGAACATCCACAGAGAACAGTGGTGGATGATCTCAAAATCCTTTCCATGGTGTAGAAAAACCTCTACAATGTCCACCCAAGTGAAGCACACTCTCCAGGAAGTAAGTGTTTCACCATCGAAGTCTATCATAAAAAGAAGACTTAATGAGACAAATACAGAGGATTTACCACAAGGTGCAAACCATTAATCAACATTAACTCCCGTCACAACCAATGACATATGCAGTGGGGAAAAAAAGTGTTTAGTCAGCCACCAATTGTGCAAATTCTCCCACTTAAAAAGATGAGAGGCCTTTAATTGACATCATAGACAACTATGAGAGTCAAAATGAGAAAACAAATCCAGAAAATCACCTTGTCACCTAAAAACATGCAAGATTTCTGGCTCTCACAGACCTGTAACTTCTTTAAGAGGGTCATCTGTCCTCCACTCATTGCCTGTAGTAATGGCACCTGTTTGAACTTGTTATCAGTATAAAAGACACCTGGTCACAACCTCAATCAATCACACTCCAAACTCCACTATGGTGAAGACCAAAGAGCTGTCAAAGGACACCAGAAACAATACTGTAGCCCTGCACCAGGCTGGGAAGACTGAATCTGCAATAGGCAATCAGCTTGATGTGATGAAATCAACTGTGGGAGCAATAATAAGAAAATGGAAGGCATACAAGACCACTGATAATCTCCCTTGATCTAGGGCTCCACGCAAGATCTCACCCTGTGGTTTCAAAATGATCACAAGAACGGTGAGCAAAAATCCCAGAACCACACGGGGGACCTAGTGAATAACCCGCATAGAGCTGGGACCACCATAACAAAGGCTACCATCAGTAACACTACGCTGCCAGGGACTCAGATCATGCAGTGCCAGTCCCCTTGGTTAAGCCAGTACATGTCCGGGCCTGTCTGAAGTTTGCTAGAGCTAGAAAGCATTTGGATTATCCAGAAGAGTATTGGGAGAATGTCATATGGTCTGATGAAACCAAAGTAGAACTGTTTGGTAGAAACAAAACTCATCATGTTTGGAGGAGACCGAATGCAGACTTGCATCCAAAGAACACCATATCTACTGTGAAGTATGGGGGTGGCAACATCATGCTTTGGGGCTGACTCTGCAAAGGGACCAGGACGACTGATCCGTATACATGAAAGAATGAGTGGGGCCATGTATCGTGAGATTTTGAGTGCAAACTGTTAAATATTAATTGAATTATTCTTATTCTCAATTTTGTACTGAGCACATTGCCTCTCGCTGACATTACAAAAGCTATTCCTGTATATATAGCTCAGAGTAAGTTAACAACATATAGAGAGAACATGTGCTCTATGGGACATATATAATCACGTCTCTTAGGAGGTGGAGGGGGCTGTCACCTCCTGCCTTCTCTCCTTCATTCTTCATGGACTTCAGACTACTCACAGAAGGAATGAATAGCTGGTAGCCATGATGACTTCTACTCTATGACAGACAGACGCCTTTTACCATCTCAGGAAAGGTGAGGAACAAATGGACAATCTGTTCATAACTATATCACCTATTTTATGTTTTGCTGCAATGTGGTTTTTTTGTGGACAATCCAATAAACCACTACAATTTTTATGAAAATATCATGACATTTTTCTTTAAGCGTATCGCATCTGGTATAGAGTCCTGATTAAATAAATGTGCAAAATAAGCATATTTAACACAAACCTCCTTCCATCAGCAAGGGCATTGAAGATGAAACGTGGATGGGTCTTTCAGCATGATGATCCCAAGCACACCGTCAGGTCAACGAAGGAGTGGCTTCGTAAGAAGCATATGAAGGTCCTAGAGTGGCCTAGCTCGTCTCAACATCTCAACCACATAGAAATCCCTTGGAGGGAGTTGAAAGTCCAGGTTGCCCAGCGAAAGGCCCAAAACATCACTGCTCTAGAGATCTGTGTGGAGTAATGGGCCAACATACCACCAACAGTGTGTGCCAACCTTGTGAAGACTTACAGGAAACGTTTGACCTCTGTCATTGCCATCAAAGGATATATAACAAAATATTGATATGAACTTTTGTTAATGACCAAATACCTATTTTCCACCATAATTTGCAAAATAAATCTTGCCAAATCAGACAAGGTGATTTTCTGAATGTTTTCTAATTTTGACTCTCATAGCTGTGGTCGACCTATGATGTCAATAACAGGCCTCTCGCATCTTTTTAAGTGGGAGAACTTGCAGAATTGGTGGTTGACTAAATACTTTTTTCTCCACTGTAAGTCATCGGTAGTGTCCCTGCCAGTGATGCGGGCTCCGGCGCTGAGCCATCAAGTGCCTCTAACAGCTGTGGTGGATCAGAGATCCACACGCAGCTATTAAGCTAAATACCGCTGTAAATGACAGCGGCATTAAACGTGATCCGGCTGGAAGCACATCAAGACCCACCTATCCACGCCTCATGTGATCGCGGGGTGACGATGAGTTATGACAGCTGGGGGACTGCAGAAAAAACCTGTGCCTGTCGTCACGATTCTCCTGTGGATGCCGCCAATAGGAGATCATGATTTTTGCCATACATAGCAGGGCTTAAGCCCTGTTATGTATAGCACAGGTGACCGAACGATCGCTCATTGAAGTCTCCTAAGGGGACTTTTAAATAATGTAAAAAGTTGAGAAAAAAAACACAAAAGTGCAAATAACTTCACTTTTGCCCAATTAAAAAGAAAACAATTAAAAAAATAAAAAAAGATACACATTTTGTATCGCTGTGTTCAGAAATGTCCGATCAATATAAAATCAGATTGATAGCGTAATGAGAAAAAAATCGTAACGCCAGGATTACATTTTTTGGTTGTTGCAACATTCCAATAAAATGCAATTACATATTGCCATGTCAGTTTTACCATATAGTGAACAAGGTAAAAAAAAAAAATTGTGGAATTTCATTTTTTTGCAATATGACAGCACTTGGAATTTTTTCTTCAATTTTCCAGTACACTATATAGTAAAATCATTGGCATCAGTCAAAAGTACAACTCGTCCCGCAAAAAACAAGCCCTCATACAGCCATACTGACTGAAAAAAAAAAAAGTGATGGCTCAGGGAAGTAAAGGAAAAAATTAAAAAGAAAAACATAAAATGGCTCTGGGGTCAAAAATGGAAGTGCCAGATTATACTTTGCTAAAGAACATCTAAAGAAGCCAGCCGCGTTCTGGAAAAGCATTCTTTGGACAGCTGAAACCAAGATCAATCTGTACCAGAACGATGGGAAGAAGAAAATATGGAACAGGATTAGAAAAGTTCATGCTCTAAGGCACACCACATCCTCTATAAAATATGGTGTAGGCTGTGATGGCATGCATGGCTTCTAATGGCAATGGGTCACTAGTGTTTATAAATGATGTGACTGAAGACAGAAGCAGCAGGACGAATTCTGAAGTATACAAGGCTATACTTTCTGCTCCGATTCAAGCAAATGTAGTAAGGTTCATTGGACAGCGCTTCATAGTTAGATGGACAATGATCCAAAACATAATGAGAAAGTAACTCAGGAGTTTATAAAGGCAAAGAAGTGGAATATTCTCATCCCCAACGAGCATGCATGTCACATGCTTAGATAAAACTTAAGGTAGAAAGACCTACATACAAGCAACAACTGAAGTCTGAGGAAGTAAAGGCCTGGCAAGGCACTACAAAGGAGGAAACCCACTTCAGGCAGTCATTGCCTGCAAAGGATTCTCTACAAAGTATTAAAAATGAACATGTGAACATTTAATTACAGAAAAGGTAAAATTTGTCCAATTACATTTGAGCTCCTGAAATAAGCATGCTTTATTAAAAAAAATGTAAAAAATAAAAATGGTTGCAATTCCTAAACGTTTCACATGATATTTTTGTTCAAACCCATTAATTTAACATGAAAATCCACACTAAAACTGCATCTCAGTTATTTTATTTTAAATAAAAAATAGTGGCATGCAGAGCCAAAATCACAAAGATACGGTCACTGTACAAATATTTCAGTACCTAACTGTATATTACTTTGCATTTATAAATCAGATAAACAGATAATGTTTTAAGAGTTTCTGATTGCAGATTCTAATTTTAATTGTGCTGATCATTTTATTCTATTCTCTAAACATGATAGGGGCTGTCATGCCGGAGCTGCTGTTTAAATGTACCGTATTTACTTTTAAAAACAGGTTTAAACATATGAAAAATGCAAACCTATTACTTACCCCGCACCAAGTTACTTGCCAGCATTATACTACCACGCTGCATTCACAATCCTTCTAGACAAAAAAAAAAAAAAAGATCTCCAATAATGTATTGGAACAGCTCAGTTTCATCATAGTAGATTCCTGATACACTGATTAGAGACTTTCCAAAAAATAACTGGACAGATGCTAAGCAAGCAATGCATGTTGGTGGATTAATATTCTGAAGCTTTCGGAATTGTGAATGCAGCATCCAAATACAGCAAACAGTAACTTTGTATTACTACAAGGTTAATATTGCACTATATTACTTAGCTTTTCATCTAACAAAAATAAGTCCAGAGATGATTTTTCTACCTATACATAGTTTGCTTGCAATGTAGCAAAGATTGCTTCTGAAATATAAAATAGCATAGGGTGTGCATATAATGTATAGCAGAACTTTGTCATTTAGTGTCATTCAGCTTTGCTACAATATATATTACTATGTGCACAATATTGACAGCATAAAAAGATAGACAAGCTTGAATAATATTCTTAAATTTAATTCCTTTTAAAAGATAGCCTGGTTGTGATTGGCTTCAATGTGATTTTCCAACCTTGAGGTGGGATGAACAACTGTAAGAACCTGTATTTTTTACTATCGGGTTTCTTTTAAATTGGGGAAAATATATTAACAGAATAAGTCGTCACTTATCAATGACCCTTAACTCTAAGAGACCTCCACTGCTATATTTATATACATTAAAGGGGTGGTATCAAGGGACAGCATTATTCCCTATTTAGTCCCATAATCAAAGCTATTTTCTAATATACCGTATATACTAGAGTATAAGCCGACCCCCTAATTATGCCACAAAAAACTGGGAAAACTTAATGACTTGGGTATAAGCCTAGGGTGGAAAATTCAGCAACTACTGGTAAATTTCAAAAATAAAAATAGATACCAATAAAAGTAAAATTGAGACATCAGTAGTTTAAGTGTTTTTGAATATCCATATTGAATCAGGAGCCCCATATAATGCTCCATACAGATGGGCCCCATAAGATGCTCCATATTAAAATATGCCCCATGTAATGCTGCACAAATGCTGATTATGGCCCCATAAGATGCTCCAGACACATTTGCCCCGTACAATGCTCCACAAATGTGGATTATGGCCCCATAAGATGCTCCAGAGATATTTGCCCCATATAATGCTGCAACACAGCCCCATAAGATGCTCCATACAGATCATTGCCCCATATATTGCTGCACATCGCCCCATAAGATGCTCCATACAGACATTTGCCCCATATCCTGTTGCTGCGAAAAAAAAATATCACACACTCACCTCTCAGGCCCCTGGCACTTGCTATATTCACCTGCTCCCCATTCCACCGCCGACGTGTTTTCTCCGTCCTGTGCAATGACGCTCAGGCAGAGGGCGGCGTGCACACTAATTGCGTCACCGCGCCCTCTGACCTGAGCGTCACTGCAGAGGACACGGAAGACGCAGCGGCGTCGATGATGGAACGGGGAGCAGGTGAATATAGCGCACTGCGTTATACTCACCTGCTCCTGTCGTGGTCCCTGGAGGTCTTTTCCCCCGGCGTCTTCCTGTATTGAGCGGTCACATGGTACCGCTCATTACAGTAATGAATATGTGGCTCCACCCCTATGGGAGTGGAATGGGGTCCATATTCATTACTGTAATGAGCGGTACCATGTGACCGCTCACTACAGGAACAAGCTGCATGCGCCGGGGAAAAGACTTGCAGGGACCGCGCCAGGAGCAGGTGAGTATTATTACACAGCTCCGCTCCCCCTCCCGACCCCTGCGTATGACTCGAGTATAAGCAGAGAGGGTTACTTTCAGCCCAAAAAAGTGGGCTGAAAATCTCGGCTTATACTCGAGTATATACGGTACTTACTTTAAAAATTCACTACCGTTCAGTCACTAAACTACCTACTTTTGGCCTCGTACTTCCTGTTTGATGACGATTTGTTCGAGTATCCCCACTGCATGCTAGGAAACTCACGAAGCATCATCAGGGGGCTCCAGTCATTGTCACAGCCCCTCCCTGAAACAAAGTGTCATCAGATATGCTCATTTTAGGGGCTGGTCCCTACGTGTCTACCTTGTGCAGTGTCTTCCCCCAGCATGCACTGGTGATAAACGAATTGTCAGCAGACAGGAAGTAGAGAAAAAAAATACAAAAATAGTTTGTGCAGTAAGAAAACGGTATGGAATTTTTAAAGCAAGTACCGTATATACTCGAGTATAAGCCGAGATTTTCAGCCCAAATTTTTGGGCTGAAAGTGCCCCTCTCGGCTTATACTCGAGTCATGATCGGTGGTGGGGTCGGCGGGTGAGCACTGTCATATACTCACCTAGTCCCGGCGTTCCTGTCACTCCCCCTGCCTGTCACACTGTCTTCGGTGCCGCAGCCTCTTCCCCTGAGCGGTCAAGTGGGACCGCTCATTAGAGAAATGAATAGGCTGCTCCACCCCCCATAGGGGCGGAGCCGCCTATTCATTTCTCTAATCAGCGGTGCCGGTGACCGCTGACAGAGGAAGAGCTGCGGCACCGAAGACCAGCTGTCTGGGGGAAGGAGCGGGACGCCGGGAGCAGGTAAGTATCGCATATTCACCTGTCCTCGTTCCACACGCCGGGCGCCGCGCCATCTTCCCGGCGTCTCTCCGCTCTGACTGTTCAGGCAGAGGGCGCGATGACGCATATAGTGTGCGCGCTGCCCTCTGCCTGATCAGTCAGTGCAGAGAGACGCCGGGAAGATGGCGCCGAGGAGCTGCAAGCAAGAGAGGTGAGTATGTGGTTTTTTTTTTAGTGCAGCAGCAGCTATGGGGCAATATTG
Organism: Ranitomeya variabilis; assembly: GCF_051348905.1. Classification (NCBI taxonomy): domain Eukaryota; kingdom Metazoa; phylum Chordata; class Amphibia; order Anura; family Dendrobatidae; genus Ranitomeya; species Ranitomeya variabilis. The sequence continues at coordinate 523,106,884 of NC_135234.1, read as the reverse complement.
GACGGTGCAGAGCACTATATGGCACAGCTATGGGGCAACGGTGCAGAGCACTATATGGCACAGCTATGGGGCAATGGTGCAGAGCACTATATGGCACAGCTATGGGGCAATGGTGCAGAGCACTATATGGCACAGCTATGGGGCAACGGTGCAGAGCACTATATGGCACAGCTATGGGGTAACGGTGCAGAGCACTATATGGCACAGCTATGGGGCAACAGTGCAGAGCACTATATGGCACAGCTATAGGGCAATAATGGTGCAGAGCACTATATGGCACAGCTATGGGGCAATGGTGCAGAGCACTGTATCGCACAGCTATGGGGCAATGGTGCAGAGCACTGTATGGCACAGCTATGGGGCAACGGTGCAGAGCACTATATGGCACAGCTATAGGGCAATAATGGTGCAGAGCACTATATGGCACAGCTATAGGGCAATAATGGTGCAGAGCACTATATGGCACAGCTATGGGGCAATGGTGCAGAGCACTGTATGGCACAGCTATGGGGCAATGGTGCAGAGCACTGTATGGCACAGCTATGGGGCAATGGTGCAGAGCACTATATGGCACAGCTATGGGGCAATGATGCAGAGCACTATATGGCACAGCTATAGGGCAACGGTGCAGAGCATTATATATGGCACAGCTATGGGGCAACGGTGCAGAGCACTATATGGCACAGCTATGGGGCAATGGTGCAGAGCATTATATATATGGCACAGCTATGGGGCAACGGTGCAGAGCACTATATGGCACAGCTATGGGGCAACGGTGCAGAGCATTATATATGTGGCACAGCTATGGGGCAACGGTGCAGAGCATTATATATATGGCACAGCTATGGGGCAACGGTGCAGAGCATTGTATATATGGCACAGCTTTATGTGGAGTATCTATGGGGCAATGGTGCAGAGCATTGTATATATGGCACAGCTTTATGTGGAGCATCTATGGGGCCATAATGAATGGTGCAGAGCATTATATGTGGCACAGCTTTATGTGGAGCATCTATGGGGCCATAATGAACGGTATGGAGTATCTATTTTTAATTTTGAAATTCACCGGTACCTGCTGCATTTTCCACCCTAGGCTTATACTCGAGTCAATAAGTTTTCCCAGTTTTTTGTGGCAAAATTAGGGGGGTCGGCTTATACTCGGGTCGGCTTATACTCGAGTATATACGGTACATTAGAAAATAGCTTAGATTATTGGACTAAACAGATTGGGAAAAATTGATTTCACTTCAGTTTTTGAAATTGCACTATATATTAATTTTAATATTAACACATTTATATAATACCCAGTCACCATAGCAGTGTTCTTCTATCATACATAAAAAGGCCTTGGCTTCTCTGGTATTATACCTCAAAACATGTGAAGTGTTCGTAACAGCTATGGGAACATCTGCTCAACCAGTCACGGTAAAACAAAGACCAAGCCCAGCATCAAAAGAATAACGTGGGATGCACACTAAAGAGGACCCATCAATCAATCTATGGCTGCCCTTTTTATTTCAGAAAGCAAACAATGCGCAATTACAGATCGAGGTTACTTGCAAAAATCACCAATTAGATTGAAAAAAAAAAACCCCCACAAGAACTGTGAAGTGTCCCTAATGGCCCCATAAAGAACCCGAGGTTGGGATGTGCGACCCTCCAGTGAGAACATGTGAGATATCGGGATTTGAAATAAACAAGTTGTGCAAGTTCCTTTACGGAGCGGTTTCCAAAAGGTGACAACACTGGATAAGTTACCGGTGACGGCTCATTAAAGGACATAGCAGAGCTTGTTTCATTTAATGCGCAGGATCTCACATGTTATTGTGATCTCGCACATTCACTGCAAGTAGCAAGTGAAAAGTAGGTTTGTGGGATCAAACAATCTGAAAGTCCAGACTAGTCTTTTACTAGAAAGTCAGGTTCTTTAAAGGCATTCTGTAATGCTGTAGATAAGCCCCCGATGTATCCTGAAAGATAAGAACAACAAGTTAGATTATACTCACCCAGGGGCGGTCCCGGTGCAATCCGGTCAGATGGGAGTCGCAGGTCTGGGTCCGGCGCCTCCCATCTTCATACAATGACATCTTCTTTGCTTCCTGCCGCGGCTCCTGCACAGGCATACTTTGTCTGCCCTGTTGAGGGCAGAGCAAAGTACTGCAGTGCGCAGGCGCCAGGCCTCTCGGACCTTTCCCGGTGCCTGTGCACTGCAGTACTTTGCTCTGCCCTCAACAGGGCAGATAAAGTATGCCTGCGCAGGAGCCGCGGCAGGAAGCAAAGAAGAGGACGTCATCGTATGAAGATGGGAAGCGCTGGACCCGCACCGCAATGCCCATCTGACCAGACTGCACTGGGACCGCCCCTGGTGAGTATAATCTAACTCGTTTTTCTTATCTTTTAGGTTACATCGGGGGATTAGCCACAGCATTACAGAATGCTGTAGATAAGCCCCTGATGGCGGTGGCCTTAGCTTATAGGCGAATTTTGGGGTGACATTCCCTTTAAAGGGAACCTGTCACCCCCAAAATCAAAGGTGAGCGTAGCCCACCGGCATCAGGGGCTTATCTACAGCATTCTGTAATGCTGTAGATAAGCCCCCGATGTATCCTGAAAGACTGGAAAAAGAGGTTAGATTATACTCACCTGGGCGGGCGGTCCGATGGGCATCGCGGTCCGGGGCCTCCCATCTTCTTACGATGACATCCTCTTCTTGTCTTCACGCTGTGGCTCCGGCGTACTTTGTCTGCCCTGTTGAGGGCAGAGCAAAGTACTGCAGTGCGCAGGCGCCGGGCTTCTCTGACCTTACCGGCGCCTGCGCACTGCAGAACTTTGCACTGCCCTCAACAGGGCAAAGCACGCCTGCGCCGGAGCCACAGCGTGAAGACAAGAGGACGTTATCGTAAGATGGGAGGCGCTGGACCGGACCGCGATGCCCATCACAGCGGGACCGCCGCAGGGAGAGTATAATATAACCTCTTTTTCTCATCTTTCAGGATACATCGGGGGCTTATCTACAGCATTACAGAATGCTGTAGATAAGCCCCTGATGCCAGTGGGCTTAGCTCACCTATTTTGGGGGTGACAGGTTCCCTTTAAGAGGGCATTAGGGGCACTTCTCAGCATTTCATTTGAATGCATTTTAATGACTAAAATCACCAAACTGCAACTGCCCAGAGTTGCCAACTTTATTTTTTCTGGATAGATTCTCAAAAAATAACAAACAACCTTTTTGTTTTTGTTTTTTACTTAACATTAGATGATCATAATAAATCCTTAACATTATAAGTGATATCTACAGACCATAAATCCTATATTAAGACATCAGCTGCATTCACTGTGAACTGTAAAAGGGTGATGAATACAGTAATATAAATCTGTACGTCTCTACAGCTTCAAAAAAATCACAATCACATTTTTTTTTTTTTTTTTACTAACAGTGAAAAAAATGGCTCAATTTATGATGGACTTTCCTGTCATTTCTGGACAGTTGGCAACCCTGGCTGCTCATTGTACTCTTAAAGCAGACCCTTTATATAATGATAAAGGAGATGAAGATCTGACGAAAACTTTTTTTAGTATGGCTATTGAGGAGAGAATAGCTTGTACAATTTATGCTTCAATATGAAGTGGGTGTTAAGAGATTCTTCTCTGGGCAAAGTCATGCAAGGAATACATCCCTCCTCAAATAGGCAAACACATACAGAGGAAGGGGGAGAAACCGAGAGAAGCTTAGAAAAAGCTCTATCAGTGTAATATGGCAAGACTTACCAAGTTCTCACTTCCGGCAATTACTGACAGTACAAGTGCAGTGGGAGGAGGACCACTGCGCTGTGGGTCATTACTTATACTGTTGTGCATCTACCTTAGTGACACACAGCAGCAGTACTCCTCCGCCTGCACATGTAACAGCAGTAAGATCTGTATGACCCGCCTAGACAACAGTCTTACTGTGTTACACTGACAAAGCTGGTTCCAAGATTTTCTGGGGGCATTTGATTTTTTTCCTCCCCATATATTGCTGCCTGTTTATGATTGACCAAAGTCAAATAAGGGGGAAAAAAGCAAATTCCTCTTGGAGGGGAAAATTGGTAAACAAATTAATAAAACTACATTTTATTTATATCTTCAGCCGCTTTAACATCATGTAGCCAGTATAGCATGTAGCGGTGAAAGATTCTCTTAAATGGGCAGTGTTCAGATTTTGTCTTATCCTTTCCTAATATCTGCATTAAACTATTACACTAGAAGTTTCAGCATATTAAACCATTACAAGTGCAATCCAATTTTGTACCGATTTTAATAACTACAACATTCATGCTATTAGAAGCGAATGTCAACATATATGCTCAAATTTACAATTAAGAAACTTCAAAAGAAACAGAATTTATAAAAAAAAAAAAAAAAAAAAAAAAAAAGCAACAACAGTAGTTGAAGCCTGGACAGATCAATTACTTTTATACAAGTACTACATGGATTACTCCTTGATTACCAGCTTATAAAGATACCTCCCAAAAGTCTTTATTGTTTTTGTTTTTTTATAAACATATGAAGTTATGATACAAATCAGGAAGGATGATGGAGATACCATTACTTCATACATGAGAACATTCAAAAATAAGCATATTGGCTTATGCAACGAAAAGGCGATTGCATCGGAAACACTGTGCAAATATTATTTGCTGGTCTAACAGAGGTGTTCTCTTGTGGTTTCAGATCTTCAACCAGTTGTGCGTTGTAGCATCTGTCAGAAATTTGCCCAACCCCACCTGATATCTCCGAGTGACTCTCTACATGCATACTCTCGTCTTCTATCCCCACAGCCAAATCAGCCCGGAGATGAATGCTGCCTCCTGAAAGAAACAATAGATGCAAATATACTGAAGACTAGGAAATATTTATCAAACATAAGAAAAAATGGTTTCAAACAAACAGCAGATCAAAAAGCAGATAAACAACTGGTCTCATTACAACCACTCACACAAAGTACAAATCTATTCTATTGAATATAGATAAAAATAGGGGTTAAAGGTATACAAGGATTCCATGGAATTCAAGTAAACAGGAATGGTGGACCTGATTTTATATATAATTTATATAGAGTGTGCAAAGCAGTCATCAAAAGAAAAGGTGGCTACTTTGAAGAACCTAGAATAAGACAATTTCAGATTCACACTTTTTTGTGAAGAATATAATTCCACGTGTTAATTCATAGTTTTGATGCCATCAGTGTGAATGTACAATATTCATAGTCATGAAAATACAGAATAATCCTTGAATGAGGTGTGTCCAAACTTTCGGTCTGTAGTGTGTGTGTGTGTGTGTGTGTGTGTGTGTGTGTGTGTGTGTGTGTGTGTGTGTGTGTGTGTGTGTGTGTGTGTGTATGTATGTATGTATATTATATATATATATATATATATATATATATATATATATATATATATATATATATATTTATTTTTTTTTGGGGGTTGGGGATGGGATTTGTAACACAAATGAAGACTGGATGCAAAGTTTTCTTCCAGTCTCTGCACGCCCCGGACTCTGGAAGAAATCCCTAGCATAAAGAAACAAAACACAATTTCTTAACAGCAAGTCCAAAGATATGGGCATACAGGTATGACTAGTTTAACCACTTTTATCACCTGTATGCCCATATTAATAAATAAAAAAATCCAAGGGTTCACAGATTCCCTTTAAAGCCCCCATACTCATTACACAGTCAAGTGATTAACCATACAACAGACACCTTTCCCTTACTCTCGCATACACAGAAATGGTCGGCCAAACAGATTTTTTTTTGTGTTCTTTATGAGCCACTGTAAAACACCTCTAGCAGTAGCTCATTTCCTGGAGAAAAAAAAACAAGTATATTACTTACCGGTAATGTGTTTTTACGAAGCCCATGACAGCATCAACGAGAGGGGATCGGCCCCACAAGTAAAGGGAACATTTAAGATAAAACGGGCGGCTCCTCTCTCCGCATCAGTGGTTTACAGAGCTTGAGGACCTTCTGCTTAGTGTACACACACATATATACATTTATACAATTTCTTTGACTATATCAACTATTAATTTAATTTTAAATTTCACCTTAAGTGGTAACTATATACAACGACCCACCAACCAAAGGGTGAAAGCTTAGTAACGGGAGGGAATATACGGGTGCTGTCATGGGCTTCGTAAAAACACATTACCGGTAAGTAATATACGTGTTTTCCTACCATCTATGACAGCACCAACGAGAGAATTACCCTATCAGGGAGGGACCACAGCTTGTAGAACCCTCTTCCCAAAAGTCAAATCAGAAGAAGCGTAAAGATCCAGTCTATAGTGACTATAGAAAGTGGAGGGTAATGACCAAGTAGCTGCCTTACAGATTTGTTCGATAGGCACATCTGCCCTTTCTGCCCAAGAAGCCCTTGTGGAGTGGGCCCTCAGATCGTCCGGGACCAGTTTTCCCACACACATATAGGCCAACTTGATCGCTTCCCTTATCCATCTGGACAAGGAACCCTTCGAGACTTTCATCCCCTTCCTAGAACCCTGGAAGGAAATAAACCAAGCCCTATCCTTCCTACAAGACTTTGTTCCCTGCAAATAGTGAAGAAGGCACCTCCTGACATATAGGGTATGAAATTCATTTACTCTATAATTTTTTGGGTCAGGACAAAAGGAAGATAAAGATATCTCTTGTGTTCTATGTAATCTCGACACTACTTTGGGCAAATAGAGTAGTCCTGAAGCCTGATCCTGCCTATCATTCATTACCACCGTGAAGGGAGGATCTGCTGAAAGGGCCTGTATGTCTCCAATTCTGCGTGCTGACGTAAGGGCTACTAGGAGTATCGTCTTAAGAGTAACCAATTTTATAGACGCATCTGCTAAAGGATCAAATGGGGGTTCAGTAAAGGCATTTAGAACCAAATTTAAGTCCTATGGAGGGACCCTGGCTATTGGGGCTGGTCTGGATCTAGTGAAGGCCTTAATGAATCTAACCACCCACCGATTTCCCGCTAGGTTGTAATTATAAATTGCCCCTAACGTCGACACCTGAACCTTTAGCGTGCTTAGCGACAGACATTGATCTCGCCCTCTCTGAAGGAATTCGAGAATCTCTTTCATGGGCACTTTCCCTTCCGGAGAACACCCCGTAGATGATAAAAATCTTTTCCATAAATTCTTGTAGTAATCGGTTTCATACAAGCAGGCAAGGTGGAAATCAGACTGTCCGAGAATCCCTTAGAAGGTCCGGGATCTCTGGAAGGATCCAGGGATCCGAGATTGACATACTCCTCAGCCAGAAGAACCAGGGCCTCTTGGGCCAAAAGAGGGCTACGAGTATTACCCTCGCCCTGTCCTGCCTGATTTTTCTGAGGACCGCTGGTATCAGACAGACTGGGGGGAAAGGCATATGCCAGGGAAAACCTCCATCTTATGCGGAAGGCATCTACTACATGGTTTTCTCTCGGAATCAAGGAGAAGAATTTGTCTACCTTGGTGTTTTGACCGGTGGTGAAAAGGTCAATCTCCAGTTCCCCCCACATCTCTACCAGATGCCTGAATACTGCAGTCTTGAGGGACCATACGCCCTGCAGAAGTGGCCTGCGACTCAAAGTCTGCTGTTACATTGTCCATCCCTTTGATATGGAGGGCTAATAGTGAAAGGATGTTGCTTTCTGCTAGATCGAAAATTCGTCTGGATACCTGCATTAGGGTCTGGGAACGCGTACCCCCGATGATTTAAATAGGCCACCGTGACTTGGTATGTCCTGCAGCTTCCGGTACTACCCCACGGCTTCCTGCGGGTGCAAAGGTCCCGGCCGCGTCATCAGAGCGCGACATCCTGTTTCCGTCCGCGCTCCAATCACGAGCCGGAACGCAGGGCTGCCAGCCACCATGCAGTGCTGGCGCCGCAGACTCCTGCTCACTCGTGGCCCTGCCGCCACCGACCAGCCCAGGCTCCATCTTCATTCTTCGCGTTGCTGCCATCAGGTAAAGGCTCCGCCCAACAAGGACAGGAATCCACTGATGCGGAAAGAGAAGCCGCCCTTTTTATCTTAAAGGCTCCCTGTCATTGTGTGGCGGATCCGCTCTCTCGTTGGTGCGGTCATGGGTGCTAGAAAAAAAACACCCTTAGGATAGACTACAAGGGGCCAAATCCTTCTCATCCTCGACCATCTGTCCAGGTATATATAGGAGGCCCCCAAACACTGATCTGTTGGCTGCTCCAGGAGAGATTAAAATCTGCTGGACCAGACAATGGGCCTGATGCACCAAAGCTTTCATGCTAGAATTCTTTGAAAAGTTTCAAAATTTTGTTGCATCTCAGAGCTGCAACAAAATTTAGCAACTTTTGGTTTCTCCCAGCTCCGGCCTAATGGACAGGGGCGTGGCAATCATGACTCATCAAATTGATGTAGAGTAGAGGTGTTCGCTACGCCACAAATCTTTCTTCAGCAGCCGGTAGAATAGGGCTTGTGGCGAGGCAAACACGTAGAGGTGTACGTCGCTTGTCCGATACTCCTCTTCATGAATCAAAAGCGTATGACTCCAGCCCATCTCCCCATCAAGAACAACGCGGGTCTTGATGCATCGTGCCCAGTGTATATTGGGGGCCTAACTCCTATTTCCCAGATTTTTTTTGTTAAAAGATGCTTGAATGAAATGCTGCAGTACTGCATTAGTCACAATTCGTTATACAAAATTGTGGACACAAAATGTAAATTTCTCACCTTCAGTTCGAAGCTTCTTGAAGGTATAAGCCTCTAAATCATTGAAGGATCGCTTGCGATTTATAGAACCTCCATTAAAATGATTAGATGTGTTGACTTTGTGGACTCCATTTAAGGAGCTGCTATAATAAAAACCATTCAGCTGACTGTTCTGGAGGTTAAGGAGAAATTGAGCACACTCTTGGAAGCCCTGGGAGTGTGCGAGGTCAGCCGCTGTCAAGCCATTGGCATTCCTAAAGCTGCATAACAAAGAACTGAATTAGATGCTACATTTTGCATTGGGTGCGCCCTCAGTTACTAACTATCTGAAGACTGAACAATCATAAAACCATACAAACTGTAGTTGCTCTAAATTCAGCTAGATAGGGCTCTACGTTTCCTAAAGTCTTAGCCATTTCTACACAAACATTTCTAATTCTAAAATATATAAATGTTAAATGCTTTATTAAAACTTCCTAAAACTCCTTTTAATGCTACACAATATCCTATTATCTCACAGTACTTAGAATGACAACTAACTAAATAACAAGAGTTTATTATACCTATGCTACAAACTAAAGCAGAAAACTACACTGAATATAACCAAATATAGATTGTCTGTGGCATTTCCCATGTCTTGGCTGAGAATAGGTGTTTATATAAAATGTTGGGGTATATCATCATTATATGACAACCTGTAGCTCCTACTGGATGAAAGCTATGCAGCACAGACGGGACATGGCCAAGCCTTTATTCCATCTTAAATGTTTAGCATCTGCGCATTGGTTTGCTATACAAATGTTAACGTGTAAGGTGATGTGATATGACAGATTTCAATGGACTTATTACTTAAGATTTTGTTGCTCAGCAAGATGCAAAAAGAGCATTTACATCTATGTTAAATGCAGTAACCCCCACAAAATAGACCCGGGTCCAGTGCAATTTATTATCGGCTATTGATTGGAGCCACTTCCACATCCTGTCACGCTGGTAAAGTGAACAAATCAAATAAAAAGGATTTTTGCAAGTACTCCAAAACATGCATTAAACTGCAAAAGTGTAAACTACTATATATAAATGTGTTTAAGAAAATGGTGCCAAAATGCCTAAAGCCTTTTTCATATAGCACCTAGGTAATCCAAAGTCCTTTTACATGTATTAAGAGTTAAGGAGGCGTTCTCCAGCACCATTTTTCAGATGTGGATTGGTGTCGATGGCATTGCATCGGCATATACCAGCCAGGACGCTTGCACAATCACCAGGTCTCATCTTATTCTACACACGTCGTCATCAGATCCACTGATGTGGCAGTGAGTTGTGCCAGAAAACCCCTTTAACTTCTATGCACATTTCTCTGGAATGACTTTCAGATCAGAATTGTAAAATGCTAAAGTGATTAAGTCTATGGGGCAGTAAACTAACATTTAAGGGGTATATTTTAACCGTCTGAACTAATTTTCAAGTACAACTTAACATCTGAGTATAGCATTTAAGACATGACAATGTACAAACACATTTTAAATGGTAACTAGACATATATACACAGTTGAAACCAGTAGTTTACATACACTATATAAGACGACACATCTGCATGTTTTTCTCAATATCTGACATGAAATAAGAATAAACCTTTCCCGTTTTAGGTCAATTAGGATTACCATAATTATCAATATTTGACAAATGCTAGAATAATGAGAGAATGTTTTAAGACATTTTTATTACTTGCTGCAAAGTCAAAAGTTTACATACATTTCATTAGTATTTGGTAGCTTTGCCCTTAAACTGAATGACTTGTCAAACGTTTAGGATATCCTTCCACAATCTTCTCACAATCGTTGGTCAGAATTTGGGCCTATTCCTCCTGAAAAAACTGGTGTAACTGATCCAGGTTTGTAGGTCGCCTTGCTTGATCCTGCCTTTTCAGCTTTGCCCATAAATTTTCAATAGGATTGAGATCACGGCTTTGTGATGGCCGCACCAAAACGTTGACAGTGTTATCCTTAAGCCACTTTGTTACCTTATTTTGGCATTATGCTTCGAATAATTGACAATTTGGAAGACCCATTTCTGCCCAAGCTTTAACTTCCTTTTTGATGTTTTGAGATGTTGCTTCAGTATTGCCACATAATCTTCTTTTCTCATGATGCCATCTATTTACTGAAGTGTACGAGTCTGTTCTGTATCAAAACAACCCCACAACATGATGCTGCCACCCCCATGTTTCACAGTTGGGATGGTGTTCTTAGGCTTCCAAGTGTCTCCCTTTTTACTCCAAACGCAACGATGGTCATTATGGCCACAAAGTTCAATTTTCGTTTCATCAGAACACAGGACATGTCTCCAAAAATTAGGGTCTTTGTTCCTGTGTGCATTTGCAAATATTAATCTGGCTTTTTTGTTTCTTTTTGAGTAATGGCTTCTTCCTGTGAGAGTGGCCTTTCAACCCATGTTGATACAGTACTTGTTTCACTGTGGATATTGACACAATCTTACCAGTTCCCACCATGTTCACAAGGTCTTGTTTGTACTTGGGTATAATTGTTTGTACAGATGAACGAGGCACCTTCAGGTATCTTGAAATTGTACCCAAGAATGAGCCAGACTTGTGCAAGTCCACAATTCTCTTCCTAATATCTTGGCTGATTTCTTGAGACTTTCCCATGATGCTACACAAATAGTGTGTTTCAGGTGTGCATTAAAATACATCCACAGGTGTGTCTCTAATTAACTCAGATGTTGCCAAAAAACCTATCAGAAGCTTCCAAACACATGACATCATATAGGCAGTCCAGAATTGTTTAAAAGCATAGTAATCTTAGTGTACGTAAACTTTTGACTGTCCAGTAAGTAATTAAAATGCCTTAAAACATTTTCTCTCAATAATCTGGCATTTGGCAAAAAATAATTATTGTAATTCTAATTTACCTTAATCAGTAAAGGTTTATTCCGATTTAATTTCAGATGTTGAGAAAAACACAAGTGCCTTTTTATATTGTGTATTTAAACTAATAGTTTCAAATATAATATATTTGAGGGCCCTTTAAATGCAACCCATAGGTGGGAGTCCAGAGAGAACCCCACCAATCACTAAAAACCACCGTAACCGTGATAGGCGCACAGCTCAGGTGACAGGAGAGCACAGTTCTTTCCAGAGTATGGCAGGACCAGTACCTCCACTCATCTTCTTGCAATTAAAAGGGTACTTAAATATTAAACAAGAGTTATAAAGGCTTAGTTACCCATCAAGCAACATGGCACTAGAATTCCTAAGAAAAAAAATGTAATTCTGGAATTGAAATGACTGGTAGATATTATGGGAAACCTCAAATTAAAGACAACTCTCTGTAGTTAATATCAGATGGAAGACAACATAAATGACAAACATGCAAACAAAAATGGCAAAGCTGCCGGAAAGCTATAAATGAGAAGTGAAAGTCATGAGTAGAGGCTTGCAAAATGTATATACAGTAGAAATTGACCGATTGTGTTCTACTCAGTTCCATACTTAAAGGGGTTGTCCTGTCCAAAGTAATAAATCTGCAGTCACTCTGTGCTACTACAAACTTATGAATTCCCCCTTCACACACACTGTGCGCTGCAGGGATTCATTGGGACCAGAGGGTATGTATGCGTTATACATACTACCGGCCAGAGACCGTCTAGTGGGCGTGGCCTCACGCCACATATTGAGCAAGGCCATGCCACGGCATCACTCCATACAACTTTATGAAAGGGAGACAGCGCCCACTGGCAGTGAGTATATATAAAACACATACATATCCTTTGGTCTCAAGTCAGAAACCGCAAATCCCGCAGCACACTGTACATACTTTGGGGGTATTCATAGGTCTGCACTCACACAGAGTGACTGCAGACTTACCGATTTGGACCGGACAACCCCTTTAAAAGGTTTTGGCATGTTTGGCACAAAAGTCTGCAGTAACTATGTGACTCTTCACAGAGCATGTAGTCGTATTCTTTGGCACCAGCAGCAAGACCAGGCAGTCATGTCCAAAGATATGTACTATACATACTCCCAGACAAATTCAGTAGATGTGTGCGGCCTCACTCAATTCACTTGTATAGAGCGATGCCCGCAGGTCTAGTCAGTGCAACCGGTAGTATGCCAAGCCATACTTTTGCTCATGACTGCCCGCTCCCACGGAATCCTGATAGCGTGAGCCATCATACAGTAACTGCAAGACTTTTGTGTCAAACTTGGGACAACACTTTTAAAAAGTAAAGAAGCACTCAAAGTCATACAGCGTGTCATGTATTAACATGTTTACTGTAGTATTTCACCTATCTATAAGTTTGTGCTGTAAAACTGCTTATTCTACTCATTCTCAAATAATGAAATGCGACAAAAGCCCACAAGCTTGCTCTGGTAAATAGAAATGTGTACATGAATGTATGGAGCACAGGCTCCAATTATGGTAACACATGCTGGCAGTCTACAGCTGGACCAAAAATGCTGAGCATTCAGAAAGAATTATGCAGTCAATTTGTAATTGATTTGCAAAGTATATAAACAATCCTCATCAGGGTCAATTGGTCAACTTCATAATGTATACACAATTTTAGAGCTGGCGACAGATTAGCTTTAATTTGCAAGGCAATAGCTATTAAAAAAAACAAACACATTACATAACATGGAAACAGCGATAAAAATATAAGCAGCTGTGCAATGGTATAGACAAATAGCAATATGGAAAACAGAAAAAAAAAGGTAAACTGAAAAACAATGTATGAGAGGTTCTCATGACACAGAGCATATACAATGTGTGGTACATGACAGGTTTATAGGTTGTTTGGGGTTCTGGAGAAATATGGAGGATTCTGTTGAATGTAACACTAGTAAGCCAAGTTATTTAAGTTCCCCAAATCAAGGTGTAAGATTCTTTCTGGTGTTAATCATCTCATGTACCGTACAATTCTGCATATGACTGCAGAGAGAATGCTGGTTTGCCACTTATTGGCAATATGTACTTTGTCACTTTTGTGAAGAGTACATATTGTGAAGGAAACTTGAAGTTTAAAGATGTGTATCAGGGAACTCATTTGGAAAGGAAGGTGTTAAAACAAGTGTCCATTAAAAGGGGTGGTACCAAGTTTGGAATTTATCACCCACCACCAAGATAGGGGATAACTTCCAATTGCTGAGGGTCAGTCCACTGGGACCGCCACTAATCTCAAGAACAGGGCTCCAGCAATGGATTCTGTAGGAAACCATTTTCCAGCAAGAAATTAATTGAACAGAATATATGAAGTTGAATACATGCAGATATTTGTTATAGCCTGACAATATATAGTGTGCTTGAAAGATTGTGAACGCTTCAGAATTTTCCATACTGCTCTATAAATTTGACCCAAAGTACATATGATTATCAACCAAGTCCTAAAAATAAACAAGAGTCTAAATAACTTTTTTAAATGGAGGAAATGATCCAATATCACATACTTGAGGCAAAAGAACATAAATCTTTCCTAAGAATGTACTGTAAAACCACCTTCTGAAACAATAGCTAACTACACATCTAAACATTTCAAAAACTTTAAAGGTACCGTCACACTCGGCAACTTTGCAACGAGAACAACAACAATCCGTGACGTTGCAGCGTCCTGGATAGCGATCTCGTTGTGTTTGACACGCAGCAGCGATCTGGATCCCGCTGTGCTATCGCTGGTCGGAGCTAGAAGTCCAGAACTTTATTTCGTCGCCAGGTCGGCGTGTATCGTCATGTTTGACATCAAAAGCAACGACGCCAGCAATGTTTGACATGGAGCTAACAACCAGCGAGAACGAGAAGTGAGTCGCCGTTATGTCACTGGATCACTCCTGCATCGTTCTGGAGTTGCTGTGTTTGACGTCTCTACAGCGACCTAAACAGCGACGCTCCAGCGATCTAGTTTAGGTCGGCTCGTTGTCTATATCGCTGCAGCGTCGCTGAGTGTGACGGTACCTTAGGGGTACCGTCACATTAAGCGACGCTGCAGCGATATAGACAACGATGCCGATCGCTGCAGCGTCGCTGTTTCGTCGTTGTGTGGTCGCTGGAGAGCTGTCACACAGACAGCTCTCCAGCGACCAACGATGCCGAAGTCCCCGGGTAACCAGGGTAAACATCAGGTTACTAAGCGCAGGGCCGCGCTTAGTAACCTGATGTTTACCCTGGTTACCAGTGTAAATGTAAAAAAAAAAATAAACACTACATACTTACATTCCGGTGTCTGTCGGGTCCCCCGGCGTCCGCTTCCCTGCACCGTGTAAGCGCCGGCCCTAAAGCAGAGCGGTGACGTCACCGCTGTGCTCTGCTTTACGGCCGGCCCTGACACAGTGCAGGGAAGCGGACGCCGGGGGACGCGACAGACACCGGAATGTAAGTATGTAGCGTTTGTTTTTTTTTACATTTACAATGGTAACCAGGGTAAATATCAGGTTACTAAGCGCGGCCCTGCGCTTAGTAACCCGATGTTTACCCTGGTTACCAGTGAAGACATCGCTGAATCCGCGTCACACACACCGATTCAGCGATGTCAGCGGGTGATCCAGCGACGAAATAAGCTGCTGGCCTTCTAGCTCCGACCAACGATATCACAGCGGGATCCAGATCGCTGCTGCGTGTCATACACAACGATATCGCTATCCAGGACGCTGCAACGTCACGGATCGCTATCGTTCAGTGTGAAGGTACCTTAACTCTTATGTTCGAGATTATCTCTGATGAACTGCTCACTTCAGCACCTTCTCCAAGATTAAGGTCAGGATTTTGTCTTGTCTATTGCAAAACTATTTAGCCATTCTATTGTAGTACGACTTGCGTGCTTTGGGTGTTACGTCTTGCTACATAATCATTGTTCTCAAGATTCAGCTCATGAACAGATGTCTTGACATTTCCCTTTAGAACTTGTTGATAGAATTCAGAATTCATTGTTCCATCAATGATGGCAAGTCATCCTGTCCCAGATACAGCAAAAGAGGCCTAAGCCATGATATAACATCTGCGGAACACTATGGTGGTTGTAATGTTTTTCTCTGTAATGCAGCGATTCTCTTTCTCCAAAAATATATCACTTCTCATTTAAACCAAAAAGCTCTATTTTGGTCTCCTCTATCCACAAAACATTTTTCCTATAGCCTTCTGGCTTGTCCAAATAGTATTTAGTGAACTGCAGACAGGGAGCAGTGTCTTTTTTTGCATTCCTGCCAGGCAACCTATTATTTTAAGAGTCCTCCTGATGGAGGGCTCAGACATTAGTGAGGCCTTGAATTGCTTAGAGGTTATCTTGGGTTACTTTGTGATATCACAGACTATCGTATATGTCTTGCTCATAGAGTGATCTTTGTTAGTCGACCACTACTGGGTAGGATAATTTGGTCTTGGTTTTTCTCCATTTGTATGTTGGTGGAGTCCAAACCCTTTACAGATGGTTTAGTTAACTTTTCCAGCCTGAAGCATCAACAACTCTTCTAAGGTCCTCAAAAATCTAATTTGCTTCTGCCGTGATACACTTCCACAAACATGTGTTGTGAAGATCAGACTCTGATAGATCCCTGTTCTTTAAATAAAACAGGTCTTCCACTCACATCTTATTGTCTCGTTGATTAAAAACATCATATTCTACTTCTACATACGAATCCTAGAGGTTGACGCTATTATTGACAGTAAGACATGTAACATTCGATCATATTTTTTTTCCAAAGTCTAATATTCTGGAAACTTTTGATTTGGTTCGCCCTCTACTTTCAGAACTTGTGTGAAAATGCAGTTCTTGGTCAAATTTATGAAGAAATAGCGAAATACTGAATGGATGTCAAACTTTCAAGCACCATTGTAGTGTTGTCTAAGCGTTAAATTAGGTTTTAACACTTTGAATTATCAGACTTTGACAAGCAATAAGTTAGCATTAGCGATGTGAGATAAAATGGAGGAAAGTGCTAAAACCATAAAATTAAGTAAAAAGGGCATACTATCATATTGTTTACATTAAGAAGGGCATATTACCAGAAATTTGTAACACTAAGAAGCTCCATAACAGAGCTTTGTGAAAAAATACTGGGAAGTGAAAAAAGGGAAGTGCCTCTACATAGTGCTGTCAAAAGTTGATGACGTTAAACTACCCACCCAATCAAGAAGAGTTCCTGGACACCTTAAAACAGTATGGCAATTACATTTGTTTCAACTTGTGGGGTATTATGATAACACTATGCTTTGGGTGAAAATAGCAGGAACAGTTTGAATGGTATATTTTTTGCACATTGAAAGAAAAAGAAATGTTGAATTTATTGACCAAATGACAAAACAAAAAAAACAAAAACAAACATGGCAAAAGTGCTGTGGACTAAACAAAAGAAATACAAGTAATGAGAAAGACAAATTGAAGATGAAGCCAGTAGGATTACAGCATTGTGTTAATATTCACTACTTAGAGAAATAACCCCAGTAAATCAGTTTCAGAAGGATATTGTACCCTGGACAAAGAATCCAGAAACACTTAGACAAACAAGATTACCTTCTTCTATATTTGAACGTTTTATAAAACAGAAACATTAATATTTTAGCACCATTTTTATGTAAATGCCAGCAGACAATTTAGGTGAACCCTCACATCTTATTCCCTTTACAATAGTAAAATATCTAACCTCCACAGCTCAACAGCTATTGTTAGTTAATAGGTAAGGCTTACTCTGTATATTAGGGTAATATATGCATGCAAGTCTAAAATGTCTATAACTGAATTCCTAAATTAGCATTAAAACCAATCACCGCAACAAATACCTCAACAGTATGCCTTGTGTGCAGAAAGGAAGCGATACTGAACACTCATTGCCACAACTGTAAGGTTTTCGGAGAAGCACCTGTGGCAGTTTCAGCAGTTTCTATTTGGGATGCTCCCCTTTCTAGGATTACTTGAAAAAATCAAGTCAATTCGAATTACGTAGCTGTAAAACATTGACATGTGTAGTTTTCACAGTTTTTTTTTTTCAAAAACGTCTAATTTAAAATAGGGAAATGGCAAATTACAGAAAAATAAACAGGAAACTGATCAGTTAAGTGATCACATATCTATATCCAACATTTAAAAGACATTGACATAAACCCCAAAAAGTGAATAGAGCCCAAGTTATCATAAAAGGTTTGTAAATTATAGACCATCTTAAAAATATATTTACTACAACTTGCTATTTGGGCTCCTCAACCAAGATAAAAATGTTTACCACCTATGTTGATAAATTAATTTTAAAAAGGGAATATAGTTAAATGTGTTAATAACCATTTAGTCGCAACTGCTGCTTAAATAAATGAATTGTAAAAAGTGACCGATATTTTGGTGCAATTTGACAAAGCAAGGTTGATTTTCACCAAGATGCTGCAAAATAATGTCAATTGATTTCCAAGAAGCAATATGCTGTTTGCAGTTTGTTGTCTAAACATTGTACAGGAGTTGTTCATACGACATACCCAAGAACATAGGAGAATGATAGAGGAGGGGGATGAAGGGGGTAAAAAAAATTCCAAAAAGGCTAGTTTGATGCATTCCAGGAGGAAAAAAAAAAAAAATGGTAAGATACAGGAATTTACATATTAAATTATTAAATGAATGGGGGGATAATTGAAATCATTAATACAAAATTAAAAAAATAAAAAATAATGGAAGAAGGTGTTCATTTTTCCTTATCAGGAAATGAAAAACCTAAACTGAAAACATTTGAGCATAATTTGCATATAAAAGCCGGAATAAAACAAAAGATTACAGGGAGCTTATGGGATCTTCCAGTAAATGTCGAAAAACTGGAATAGGTGAACAAGAAAAAAAAGTACAGACTCAAAAGCTAAGATTAACACCTTCAGCCAAAGAGTTAAGGCACGTTGCATAAAATGTGGTATCTAAAATGAACAGTTGCACTTAACACAGTGTTTAATTTTCAGTGAATTTTCTCAATTTCAGTCAGGGAAACGATGATCTAAAGTTTCCTCCTGGAATTTTAAAGAATCAATGCTGTATGAAAAAAATGGCCACCACTAATTAAAAGTTTTCTCCGCTGTCACCATGCTACAGGATACTTTGATGCAGTAACTTAATCTCACAGTCATTCTTTACAATTCAGTATACACATCCTGGTACCATTTGTGACACTGAAATTTTCTTAAAATGGTCTAAAACTAGAGTGGGAAAAAAAGTATTTGATACACTGCTAATTTTGCAAGTTTTCCCACCTACAAAGAATGGAGAGGTCTGTAATTTTTATTGCAGGTACACTTCAACTGTGAGAGACAGAACCTACAAATGAAAAACAAGCAAATAAAAAAAAAACCCACAGAAAATCACATTGTATGATTTTTAAATAATTACATTGCATAAAATTATTATTTGATACAATAGAAAAACAACTTAATATTTGGTAGAGAAACCTTTGTTTGCAATTACAGATGTCTTACGTTTCCTGTAGTTCTTGACTAAGTTTGCACAAACTGCAGCAGAGATTTTGGTCCACTCCTCCATACAGAACTTCTCAGGATCTTTCAGTTTCGGGGCTGTCGCTGGGCAAGATTGAGTTTCTGTTCCCTTAAAAGATTTTCTATTGGGTTCAGGTCTGGAGACTGGCTATGCCACTCCAGGATTTTTAAATGCTTCTTACGGAACCACTCCTTCGTTACCCTGGCTGTGTTTGAGGTCATTGTCTTGCTGGAAGTCACAGCAGCGACCCATCTTCAATGCGCTTACTGAGGGAAGCAGGTTGTTGGCCAAAATCTCGTGATACATGACCCCATCTAGCCTCCCTTCAAGTAGTCTTGTCCCCTTTGCAAAAAAAAAGCACCCCTAAAGTATGTTTTCCCCCACCATGCTTCATGGGACGGTGTTCTTGGGGTTGTACTCATCCTACTTCCTCCAAACACGGCGAGTGGAGTCGATACCAATGAGTTCTATTTTGGTGTCATCTGACCACATGACCTTCTCCCATGCCTCTTCTGGATCATCCAGATGGTCTTTGGCGAACTTCAAATGGGCCTGGACATGCCCTGGCATGAGCAGGGGGACCTTGTGTGCCCTGCAGGATTTTAATTAATGACGGCGTAGTATGTTACCAAAGGTAATGTTTGAGACTGTGGTCCCAGCTCTCTTCAGGTCATTGATCAGGTCCTCCCATGTAGTTCTCAGAGGATTCCTGACCATTCTCAGAATCAAGAAAAAACAAAAACAGGCAGAGATGCTTACCTGTCTAACTTGGCCTCAATACAAATGCACTTACAAATGCACCAACATAAGATTATATGTTTTTTGCACTGGTGCCAAACACCCAATCCCCGATTGAAGGCTGGCTGTCTCAATTGGTATTATTGAACCTGTGCAGTTGCCATTTTACTTGGGTCCCCTGCACCCTGTTAATGCATTTGTATTGAGGCCCAGTTAGACAGGTACGCATCTCTGCCTGCTTTTGGTTTTTCTTGAATTTTTTTCCTCTTTTTGTCAGTCTCAGAATCACCCTTACCCCACGTGACGAGAACTTGCATATAGCCCCAGTCTGAGGAAGACTGATAGTCATCTTGTTTCTTCAATTTTCTAATAATTGTATGAACAGTTGTGACCTTCTCACCAAGCCGCTTGCCAATTGTTCTGTAGCACGTACCAGCCTTGCGCAGTTCTACAATTTTGTCCCTGGTGTCCTTAGACAGCGCTTTAGTCTTGGTCATGCTGGAGAGGTTGGGGTATGATTGATTGTATCGACAGGTGTCTTATCCAGGTAATGAGTTCAATGAGTTCAAACAGGTGCAATTAATACAAGTAATGAGTGCAGACAAGGAGGGCTTCTTAAAGAAAAACTAAAAAGTCTGAGAGCCGGAATTCTTGCTGGTTGGTAGGTGATCAAATACATATTTAAGTCAATAAAATGCAGTTTAATTATTTAAAAATCAGTCGATGTGATTTTCAGGTTTTTTTTGTATTATTTATAGATTTTGTCTCTCACAGTTGAAGTGAACCTACAATAAAGATTACAGACGTCTCCATTTTTTGTAGGTGGGAAAACTTGTAAAATAGACATTGTATCAAATACTTATTTTTCCTACTGTATGTAAACCTGTTTTAGAAACAGACAAAAGCACTTAATCTTCTTATATCAGGTAAAAGCTTTACCAAGTAAACCCATGCTTATTTCATGTGAAAAATATTTATGCAAACAATAAGTAGGAAAATTGATTTAATCTTCAATGCAAAGTCAAAGGTAATACAGAATGGGCAAGATTTTGTGAATTTGGTTTAGGTGGGGTGAAAAGACTAATATTTATAAATACATAAGTCTCATCTGGCTTCTACTAAAAATTAATTCAGATAAGACAGTGTAAACATGGGGGGTTGCAAGAGTACCCGTACGTTGGTCCTGTCATCAGGGCACCTACATCTCTGACCTCCGGTTCATTGCATCCGTTCTTGCCCCCTGAGGAACCGTATAACGGGGAAACGCGTCGGGGCGTCCTACTGACAGCTAAGTGTTTTATCTTTGGGGAGTATTCCCCCCCCCCCTCTTGCTCTTGGCTGTTTTCTATATCATCTATGTCTATAGTCCGCTATACTGTGCGTCAGGTGTAGTTACTGATCACCTGCTATTATCGTTCACTGGCACCTATACTGAGTTGTGTTTGACTGCAGGTGCTTATGCAATAGTGTTTATACATTCTTCTATGCAGTCATCAGAACTAATGTGTAACATTTGCTAGATGGTGTGGGTATGCACAGTTTGTCATCTGGACTGAACCAGGTCATTTACATTTTATGTTCTTCCTCCTATTGTTCTCAAAACATAAATATGTTCTCTTCCCACTAGCTATGCACAAAGTTTGTATGCTTTTTTTCTGTTTTTGGAATTGTACTGAGGACAATCATATCAATATTTCACTAGCCAAATTGGTTATATGTCCCCAGTACATTGTCTCTAGTGGGTTTTCAAAAAAGGAGGCTGACATTGTTTTTAACTAGTGTGCACCTTAGTCTCTCTACTCCTGCTTTCTTCATATCTTTAAACCGCTCATTGTTTTCTCACCTATAGCTGGATAGTGATTTAACAGGGCCAGCAGGTTACAGCCGCCGCGGAGTGGGGGCGCCAAACATTCTATCAGGGTGCCAACCTCCACTGCTAGGCAGGGACAGCAGGATAGTGGAGGGCCATCTACTAGGTTAGGTGCACCTAGCATTTTTGTATTCCATGACAATAGTTTTTTCTGTTCTCACTGGGAAGTGGTATTTTTAAGACATTCTATTAAAGATTTAAAATTTTAAGGGGAATTTATGTCACATGTGGGTTGCAAGAGTAAAGACAGAAAAATCTTTCGTCAGGGCAGGGAAGCATTACCAAGATTCATGGCAAACACGATTGAACAAAACTGCACACACAACAAACAAATTGAAAACTCTTGCTTTTGGAAATCAATTATTTTCATGGATCCTGTACTTGTCTTGCACTGAGTTGAATAGTTTAGTCACATCTACACTGAGTAACTATCATGAAAGTAACAACATACTTGCTCCATTCTAAGAGCTATGTGATTAGTGGTGTATCAATACATCATACCAGTCTTCTGTCAAAAAGTAAAGTGCCTTGAAAATGTATCCATACCCTGTGAACTTTTCCACATTATACCGCAAGCTTAAATGTAGTTTTTTTGGGGTTTGATGTGATATTCCAACACAAAGTGGAAAGCATTTGTGAACTGTGAAAGTTAATTATTCATGGCTTTCTAAATATTTTAAAAATTGAAATCTGAAAATTGTGATGTGTATTTGTAGGACAACCTTTCACTGCAATTACTGCTGTTAAGTCTTTTAGGATATTAAAGCCTGAACAGCAATTGTCAAGTCTTGCCACAGATTTTCAATGGGATGTAGGTCTTTACTGTGACTGGGCCATACATACGAATATGTTTTGAGCTACACCATTCCATTGTAGCCCTAGCAGTATGAAAGGTGAACCTACACCCCAGTCTGAAGTCTTTTGCAGCCTGCAACAGATTATCTTCCACAATTGCCCTGTATTTAGCGTCATCCATTTTCCAGTCAACTGTGACCAGCCTTCCCAGTTTCTGCTGATGCAATGCACCCCGACAGCACCACAATGTTTGAAGGTGGGGATGGTGTTTTAAGGGTGATGTACAGTGTTAGTTTTCTGCCACACAGCATTTAGCTCAAGAAACTTCTAATTTGTTCTCATCTACTCAGAGCCCCTGCTTCGACATGCTGTGTCCCCTACATGGCTTTTTGCAAACTGAAAACTTTACTTCTAATGGCTTGCATTTAAAAATTATTTTCTTCTCGCAATCCTTCCATAAAAGGTCAGATTTGTGGAGTATACAATAGTTGTCCTGTGTAGATTCTCCCACCTCAGCTGTGAATCTCTGCAGCTCCTCCAAAGTGATTCATGTGCCTCTTGGCAACTTCTCCATTTAGTGCTATCCTTGCTTGGGATGTCCGTTTAGGCAGACAGCCATGTCTGGAGAAAGTGCAAGCCACACCATTAGAGCTACCCCAGGCTCCAACAGCTGTTCCCTAATGATGTAACCTTGATGAGCTGGAGTATTGTTGTCTATGAAAATGAAATTAGGCCTGTGTTGTTCATTCAGAGGCACAATGACTGGATTAATGTTATTCAAATAGTAAGCGCTTGTCACTGTACCCATTCACAAAGAGTAGGGCAGTTCTGTATTAATTGAACACACCTGCCCACACTAACATCAAAAGGTTCATCTAGTGACAGTTGCTGATGCATAGCGCTCTCCTTGACGTCTGAAACATTGTTTACGGCAATAATTTGCTGCTCTGCTTCACTAGACTCAGTGATCAGCATCGAGGCCCACCGGTCCCTCGTCCAGTGTAGAAGTTCCCTTGCTCATGGTGTTGCAGGTCGTCTAGCATGTAGACCACGCTGATGTAAACGGTTTTGAATGGTCTGATGTGACACTTGAGTGCCACACAACTGCAGGCACATTTATGGGTGGTGAGAGGCACCCATCATTGGTTCTGAAGGGTATTGTTCACAATGAAGCAGTCATTGGTGTGGGATGTGGCCAAATGACGTCCACTTCTATGCCTTTATGTGACTCTTCCAGTCTCTGTTGTACCCTGCTGATGACACGGAGCTCAGTGGACACTTCCGTCTGAGAACATCCTGCTTGAAGCCTCGCAATGGGGAGGTACTGTTGATCAATTGTAAGGTGTCGTCTTGGTCTCCTGATGTCAAAATGCGAACAGCATGATGTGGAGGACTGTTTAAATACCAAATTGAATCCCAAAATGTATAGGGCTATTCTAGGATCAAACATCTGTTGTGAGAAGCAGTGGGTGTACATAGAAGAACATCTGATCCAGTGGTCTTTGACTTCTCTTCCATGGATTATTAAAAGCAAATGACCAAATAATTTAGCTTTCTCTGAAATGACGCGAGCCCTCTTGGTGATCTGGGATGGACTGATTCGAAACTTTAAACTTTCAAGGCCTTGGGGCCCTGTGACTCCAATTTTTGACAATCCAGATTTCCCGCCAGTGGTCAGGACACAATTTTCTGATCTGGTCTTCAGCCAGTAGGCCGAGAGTTCTACAGGCTCTATTGGGGGCACCTTCTCTCCCAGCTACATCAGAATTTCGTTCACTTTTCCCTAATCTCCAGATTCTGTGGTTTGAATATCTGCAACTGCGGTCATGTATCTCATCCTCTCCATCTCCTGCAGCTCACACAAGCGACTGTTCTCCCTTTGAGATGATATTGCAACAAGAACCAACTCCGACTCATTTGATCTCGCATCTATATTCCATTTTAACATCTAGCGATCACATACGTTCGCTATGGTATGTGAGGGAATGGGAAAGGGAGCTGGACACAGTTCTCTGTGGGTACAAAGGAACGATTTGTTCCACTCCTGCTCAAATTGCCACTGGCTTGCAAAACACAGGAAACCAATTTCAAAATGGTCTCTAGGTGGTATAAATGTCTGTGGGAGTTGCATAGGATATATCCGATCATACCAGACCTTAGCTGGAGATGCAACAATGAAGCAGATTCTATGGTTCATCTGTGGTGGTCTTGTCCACCGATTCTAGATCTGTGGAAAAAAGTTTTTCAAAAGCATCAACATGTCACAGGTGAAGAGACAGTGTTCCCCTTGGACTGGTTTACTGTCCATGATCCCGGGTACATTCAAGACCATTAAAATGGGGCTACTTAGACATTGTATCTCTTCACTTTGAACAATTATTCCAAGAAAGTGGAAACTGCCAGTGGCACCTAGTGTGCTTGATTGGGCCTGGGAGATGGACTTCATCTGCGGGATAGAAAGACTCTCTGCCCACTCAGCTCCGCAAATACACTTGCACATGGCAGGAGTGGATTATGTTTCGTGAAATTCCTGAATACTTCAGTCTTTTAACCACTTAAATGGTTGATCGGAACTAGCTCCTACCTGGACTTAGTGGTCCTCAGGCAAGAGATGGATTTCGGTAGGCCCCTTTATTGTATCCACCCCTACCTTCTCTCCCTTTTTGTCCTTCATCTTTTCTTATTTCCCATAACTTCTTTTAGGCTGTTTCTTTGTTCTGTTTTTATTAGATACCTATGGAATTTTGATAGGCAGTTGTTACCTGCATTAGCTGGGGAGGCATATACTCAGAAGAGTTTGTTGTTAGGAGACGATCACTTTTACTTAAACACTGCCTTGTTATATTACGAGTCAGCAATGCTATTTTGGCATCTTTGCTTTCCATTCGTATCTATGAATATTGATAACTATGTGAATATAAAATTCTTTATCCATATTGTTGTTATACATGTTATATCTGTATGTGATATTTTTCTTGAATAAAAGATTTTCGAGAAAAAAAAAAACATTGTTTGTGAATTCTGCCATTAAGCTTCTTGTTAGAGAACAGCAAGTTGTGCAAAAAGTACTGAAACACTGAACATGTGTATTCAGAAGATGAGATGTTCACTTTAAGTTCACCCGAAAAAGTTAAAAGTGCATTTTCAGGATCATCCAGAAATTTCACCTGAAAGCCAAATATCCCTAACATTTTGTGAGTAGTGTGTATATACATATACACACACAAACACACATTTTTTTTGTTCTTTGAGGCCAAAGTGTAGTTATACTGAGAATAACTTACATATAGTTTGATTCAATTTAATTATGTGAATTCTGGGGGCAATTAACTACTCAATTTTACTTAGTTGTTATGAGTCCAACACATATACTGATCATCAAAAAGTTAATTTATTTCAGTAATGTATTTCAAGTGTTTATTTCTGTTAATGTTGATGATTACGGCTTACAGCCAATGAAAACCCAAAAGTCATTATCTCATTAAATTAGAATACTTTATAACACCAGCTTGAAAAATGATTTTAAAATCAGAAATGCAGGCCTACTGAAATGTATTTAGTGCATTTACTGAACATACATGGTCAGGGCTCCTTTTGCATCAATTACTGCATCAATGTGGCCTGGCATGGAGGCGATCAGCCTGTGGCACTGCTGAGGCGTTATGGAAGCCCAGGTTGCTTTGATAGCAGCCTTCAGTTTGTCTGCATTGTTGGGTCTGGTGTCTCATCTTCCTCTTGACAATACCCCAGATTCTATATGGGGTTAAGGTCAGGTGAGTTTGCTGGCCAATCAAGCAGTGAAACTGTCGCTTTTAAACCAGGTATTGGTACCTTTGGCAATGTGGACAGGTGCCAAGTCCTGCTGGAGAATGAAATTTCCATCTCCAAAAAGCTTGTTGGCAGAGGGAAGCATGAAGTGCTCTGCAACTTCCTGGTAGACGGCTGCGCTGACCGATCTTGATAAAACACAGTGGACCTACACCAGCAGACGACATGGCTCCACAAACCATCACTGATTGTGGAAACTTCACACTAGACCTCAAGCAGCTTGGATCGTGTGCCTCTCCACTCTTCCTCCAGACTCTGGGACCTTGATTTCCAAATGAAATGCAAAGTGTACTTTCATCTGAAAAGAACACCTCGGACCACTGAGCTACAGTCCAGTTCTTTTTCTCCTTGGCCCAGGTAAGATGCTTCTGGCGTTGTCTAATGGTCATGAGTGGCTTGACACACGGAATACAATACTTGTAACCCATGTCCTGAATACGTCTGTGTGTTGGCTCTTTAAGCAATAACTCCAGCAGCAGTCCACTCCTTGTGAATCTCCCAGAAATTTTTGAATGGCCTTTTCTTCACAATTCTTTCAAGGCTGCCAGTTATCCAGGTTGCTTGTGCACCTTTTCATATCACATTTCCTTCCACTCAATTTTTCATTAATATTCTTGGATACAGCACTCTGAACAGCCATCTTCTTTAGCAATGACCTTTTGTGGCTTACCCTCTCCTTGTGGAGTGTGTCATTGACTGCCTTCTGGACATTGTCAAGTGAGTAGTCTTCCCAATGATTGTGGAGCCTACTGAAAGACTAAATGACCTTTTTAAACGCTTAAGAAGCCTTTGCAGGTGATCTCAGGAAGATTCAGGCACTGGCCACACACTAAACAGGGGAGGTTCAGGCACTTGCCGCATAAGGACCAGGGGTTTGGGCACTAACTTTAGAATATTAGGACAAGGGATGAACTGGCAACATACAGTTGCATACACTAGCAGCTACTAGGAAACTACAGGTGTTGACCAGGCACCTCCCTAAAGAGGTGCCTTTTATACTCAGATGCCTCCCAACTATTGCCGATGTTTGTTCATGGACGGGGAAGGGGAACCATGCAGGGGCGTCAGCATTAGAGTTACGACTTTAATAACTGCCTGCAGTCTGAAAGCCACAGACATCACCAAACGCTGGGTTCCTCCTTCGTGATGCTTTGCCATGTCTTTACTGAAGTTAACTTCAGTTGTTGCTTGTTTGTGGGTTTTTCTGACTTAAGTTTTGTCTAAATGCATGCAGTATAAATGTGAAATGCTTGCAGTATAGGGTTGAGATCTAGTGATTGATTCGGGTATTGCAGAATATTCCACTTTGCTTTAAAATACTCCTGGGTTGCTTTTGCAGTATGTTTTGGGTTATTGTCCATCTGTACTATGAAACACTGTTTTATCAACCTTGCAGCATTTGGTTGAGTCTGAGCAGAAAGCATAGCCTTGTACACTTCAAAATTCATCCGGCTTCTTCTGTCTTCTGTCACATACCACACATGAACACTAATGACCCAATGCCATTGAAAGCCATGCATGCCAGCACACTGCCTCCAACATATTTTATAGATTATGTGGTGGCTTTGGATCATGAGCCATTCAAAGCCTTCTCCATACTTTCTTCTTCCCATCATTCTGGTATAGGTTGATCTTGGTTTCATCTGTCCAAATAATGCTTTTCCAGAATTGGACTGGCTTCTTTAGATGTTTCTCTGTAAAGTCTAATCTGACCTAAATTTTTAAAGCCGATTAATGGTTTGCATCTAGCACTG
The DNA here is from genome assembly GCF_051348905.1 of Ranitomeya variabilis. Classification (NCBI taxonomy): domain Eukaryota; kingdom Metazoa; phylum Chordata; class Amphibia; order Anura; family Dendrobatidae; genus Ranitomeya; species Ranitomeya variabilis. The sequence continues at coordinate 523,078,727 of NC_135234.1, read as the reverse complement.
AACCCTTCATTTGCTCTCATGAAGTACTTCCCAGAGAATGTTCTTCACTTGGGTTATGTTTTAAACTAATTTTCCTACACCATGTAAAGGATGCTGCGATCATTCACCATTGTTGTCTTCCGTGGATGCCTTGAGTTTCCAAAGGTCACCAATGTGCCCTTTTGTTTTCTTTGCAGAATGCACCAAACTATCAATTTGGCCATTTCTAAGATTTCTGCTATCTCTAATCGATTTCTTCTTTTTCAACCTAATGATGTTCTGCTTCTCTTCCATATAGTGAATTCACAGTAACAGCTTCCAAATGCAATAGCCACACCCAAAAATCAGCTCCAGACCTTTTACCTGCTTAGCGAGAAAAAAAAATCGAAACGCCAGAATTACGTTTTTTTGGTCGCCGCGACATTGCATTAAAATGCAATAACGGGCGATCAAAAGAACGTATCTGCACCAAAATGCTACCATTAAAAACGCCAGCTCGGCACGCAAAAAATAAGCCCTCAACCAACCCCAGATCATGAAAAATGGAGACGCTATGAGTATCGGAAAATGGCGCAATTTTTTTTTTTTTTTTAACAAAGTTTGGAATTTTTTTTCACCACTTAGATAAAAAATAACCTAGTCACGTTAGGTGTCTATGAACTCGTACTGACCTGGAGAATCATAATGGCAGGTCAGTTTTAGCATTTAGTGAACCTAGCAAAAAAGCCGAACAAAAAACAAGTGTGGGACTGCACTTTTTTTTTTGCAATTTCACTGCACTTGGAATTTTTTTCCCATTTTCTAGTATACGACATGGTAAAACCAATGATGTCGTTCACAACTACAACTCGTCCCGCAAAAAATAAGCCCTCACATGGCCAAATTGACGGAAAAATAAAAAAGTTATGGCTCTGGGAAAGAGGGGAGCGAAAAACGAACACAGAAAAATGGAAAATCCCAAGGTCATGAAGGGGTTAAGCCCATATTGATTATATAACCATCTTGAATATATGTTTTGATAAACTGCTAAAATGCCACAACTTGTGTCACTTTTTAAATATTTCTGGATTTAAATGTAAAGTTTTACAAATTTTACAAAATTTCCTTTACACTTCAGAAGTACTTGCTACTTTGTGTTGGTATATCACATACAATCCCAATAAAATACATTTAAGTTTGTGGATGTAACATGGACAAATGTGGGAAAGTTCACAGGCATGAATCCTTTTTCAAGTCACTGTAGTCCATCACCGGCACCCCTGCAGCAAAGATGAGCAGGGTAGCTATTACAAAGTGGGCACTACATATACTTACACTACTGAACTAAGTGCAAGACTGGTGTAGAATCTGATATCAATAATTTATAGATAACATTTCATGCTAAACCTACGCTCTATATGGTCAAGGTTTTTTTCTGGACTAGCCAAGATGTGCTCTATATTGTCCCTGTAAACATACATAAATTCAATTGACAACCTGAATTTCTAGAAGATAATCGAATATTTGAATTAATTTGACTAAAGTAGGAAGTCAGTAATGGCCGAATAAAGCTATACGAATGACCTACAGCATCCAATAAGCAGCCCAAGACTTCAAAGCTGCTGATTGGCTGAGAGGTCACATGTGATGCACCACACAACCAGGAAGAACCATCTAATAAGCTACACCTGAGACTATTAGAATAAATAATCAGTGTAACTATATTACATAGTAAGTTTTCCTTAAAAGGGATTGACTAAATAGTTTCCACATTGGGAGGCGAGCAGAGCTGATGACATTGCATCAGCAGATACACATGTGGACATGTGTTCGACAGGAATGTGACAGTGTAACAATCACTGCTGCTCACCTACCGGTGAAGAAGTGAACAGCATGGACATTCTATTAAAAAAAAAAGGTCTATATCACACAGATAGAGTTAAAAAATATAAGGTGCCCATACAGCTTGCATGGGTTACTCCTTGTCTCATTTTCATGTCAAAGGTCCTGAAAAGGTTGTTCATGCCCAAATTTATACTACTCCACAGTGTTTCCACCATGAAAAACACTCATTTTCATTTGCTTCTGCTGAGGATAGGCAGTATCTGGCAGCCAACAGCCTTGTAATTTACTTTCTCTGCAGGAGTATTCCCAGCTATACTGTTAAACTACTGCAAAGCCTCTGATAAGTAGGGACGCTTTCTGTATTGGCTGCTCTATAGTGATCACTATACAGGTCACTGGCGGTGGGGACGGTGTCAGAGCATGAAGGTCATCTAGCAGCACATAGTTCTTTATAGTGTATAACAATGGACACATTTATCTAAACAGTAGATGGCTCCATATTTATGTAGGTTGGTAGATGTAATAACTTTACTGGATTGCTTCTCTAAGAGCTTGTAAAATGGCAGATTGACCTAGACAAAAGTAGTTAAAGAAACTTCCACTTTTTTCAGTTTGCTAAACCTGTGTGATTGTTAGTATGGTGTATCTTAATTTACTGATAGCAGCCTTCCCCAATTTCTAGCACTGTTCTGGAACTCCGAGTCATGTGACTGCTATTCTGACTTGCCAGCTCACACTGCACTCTAGAGACGAAAATGTTTTTTTACAATGTAAGCATATGGAGTGTCAGAATAAGGTTCCATAGACTTCCAGCTCAACTATAGCACACTGTGATCCAGAGTCAGAATAGCCATCTTGAGATGACTTAGGGTACCGTCTCACAGTGGCACTTTGGTCGCTACGACGGCACGATCCGTGACGCTCCAGCGTCGCTCCAATATCGCTCCAGCGTCGTAGACAGCGGTCACACTTCGCAATGCACGACGCTGGAGCGATAATTTCATGACGTATTTGCGATGTAGAAGCCGTTGGTTACTGTGCGCACATCGTATACAACCTTTGTTACACGATGCGATCATGCCGCCACAACGGGACACTTGACGACGAAAGAAAGTTTCAAACGATCTGCTACGACGTACGATTCTCAGCGGGGTCCCTGATCGCAGTAACGTGTCAGACACAGCGATATCGTATGGATATCGCTGGAACGTCACGGATCGTGCCGTCGTAGCGACCAAAGTGCCACTGTGAGACAGTACCCTTAGAGGACTGGAGCCAGGCACCAGAGATAGCGATCAGCAAGTGTATTAACACACACACACACACTATTTTCATGTGTTTAGCCAATAAAACTAAAGGGAGTGTTTCTTTAAAGTAAACTGAAGATCCAGTAGTCAACAGAATTTCTAAGCCCACTGAATTGTCTACATCTTTGTGAAACAGTCTTACAGTAAACAGTCTCTAGTCTGTTATACACCAGAGAAAGAACTTTTGCATACCTGTATAACATGTGAAGCTTGTTTGCACTTCCCTATGCACTGACTGGTGTGAAGTGTTTAAAATCAGACAGATTTGAGAAATATGGCACATATATTAAAGGAGTATCCCAATGTTATTACAGCAAGTTTGCAATTGACTTGCCTTTTCTATCTGCTGTCCTTTTCCTGCAAAGACGGCTTTTATCTTACATACTGTACAGATGGTTTCCATTAATCTCAGCCACTATAAACTTATTAGACTCTGGCCAAGCGGTTACATTCCAGTAAAAGGGTTAACTCCAAACAAACATGTGAGCTCTCCTCAGACCATTAATTGCTATACAGCAAATATCTGTTGACTTCTCACCCTCTCAGCTCCTTATCTTGCAAAATCACCAGCCCCCACAGTCAGCAACTTTCAGAGCAGTTGTCCTAATTAGAGTTAAGCTGTGTGCTTGTTCAAAAGCTTTGTTGTCCCTACATGTAAATACAGTGAGTAGCACAAATGACAACTGAATATGTTACAGCAAAACTAGTGCGGAGTTTTAAAGTACTACAGTTCTGCTACTCCCCAGAACAGTCACTCAAGTAGAGGTGCCCGCCCACCAGGAACTAAGCAAACTGCAAGGCTGTGAGCTACTCAAGTGACAACTTGAGAATAACCCTTTCAGGCTGGGAAACAGTTTCTTAGGGGGAAAAGTACTGTTAAGTAAGGCTAGGTTCACATTGCGTTATGCGTATGCGTTAAACGGACTGCGTTAACGCAAGTGCCGAAAAACATCGCGTTATGCGATCACGCTAGCGCAGATGCTTCATCTGTGCTAGCGGTGACGGACCCGAAAACGCTGCAGACCGCGTCTGAGGGTCCATCACAGAATGACGGCACATCGCTAACGCATGCCGATTATGACATGCGTTAGCGATGCGCTACATAATGGCAGCTAATGGGTGCGCTAACGCATCCGTTACATTGCGTTAGTGCCGCTATGTAACGGATGCTGTCAGTGCATTGCCATTAACGCAATGTGAACCCAGCCTAAACCAGTTTTATCATGTATCTATCTTCAAACAAGATATAGGCAAAGTATCAGTGTGATCCATAGTGGTAAATGTGGTGCATCTTTAAAATTGACGGAATAATTTTCAAAATATTTGATATTTTTTCTAAATGTAGGCCATTATACACAAAATAGAACATTTTTGGGTTTCCTTTTTCTCTTGCTTATAAAAACACTTTCTAGTCAATTAAGATGGAAAGGTGTTACTACATGGCACAAATAGCTCATCTAGCAATCTTATATTGACATAAAGCAAAAAAACAAGAAACGCTGATTTTTAAACAATTTGCAGCATAAGGATGAAAAGAAGAAAGAAAAACCTGCTTAGCCACATGACTGAAAACATACACCGGTCATTGTTGGGGTTTGCATGAGAAAATACTTCAGTTGGTGGAAGAAGGAAACCTATAAACCTTCAAGACAAAAACGGTTAAACAAAGAACAAAAAAACAGCACAATAATGTATCCAAGATAGTTATGGAATTTGCTTATAAATGTTGTGTGTGAGATAATATAAAATAACATGCACTATGTTTTCAGTAATGTATGGAACCAATAGATCATAAAAGTCCAGACTGCGACCCCACAAATGAGTCTACTCATTTGTTATAGATAGAGAATGTATGTGTAGTACTTGATTGTTCATAAAATATGCAACATAAGAAATAAAAACAAAAGAGGCACATACTCTATTTGCGCGCCATTTGATACAAGGGCCTTTAGGCAGTCCATACTACCAGCCCTTGCCGCTTTATGGACAGGGGTCTCGCCCACATAGTCCTAAAAAGAAAAAAACAAAGGAAAGGAAAAAAGTGAGAAAAGTACCATATATAAATAAAGTTATAAAATCCAATTTTACAACAAATGCAAAGTTAAAATACCTGAAACTCTGGAGGCTCAAGTTAACCCCTTTACTCCCAAGGGTGGTATGCACGTTAATGACCAGGCCAATTTTTACAATTCTGACCACTGTCCCTTTATGAGGTTATAACTCTGGAACGCTTCAACAGATCCCGGTGATTCTGACATTGTTTTATCGTGACATATTGTACTTCATGATAGTGGTAAAATTTATTTGATATTACCTGCGTTTATTTGTGAAAAAAATGGAAATTTGGCGAAAATTTTGAAAATTTCGCAATTTTCCAACTTTGAATTTTTATGTCCTTAAATCACAGAGAGATGTCACGCAAAATACTTAATAAGTAACATTTCCCACATGTCTACTTTACATCAGCACAATTTTGGAACCAAAATTTTTTTTTTGTTAGGGAGTTATAAGGGTTAAAAGTTGACCAGAAATTTCTCATTTTTACAACACCATTTTTTTTTTTTTTAGGGACCACATCTCATTTGAAGTCATTTTGAGGGGTCTATATGATAGAAAATAACCAAGTGTGACACCATTCTAAAAACTGCACCCCTCAAGGTGCTCAAAACCACATTCAAGAAGTTTATTAACCCTTCAGGTGTTTCACAGGAATTTTTGGAATGTTTAAATAAAAATGTTTAACTTTTTTTCACACAAAATTTATTTCAGCTCCAATTTGTTTTATTTTACCAAGGGTAACAGGAGAAAATGGACCCCAAAAGTTGTTGTACAATTTGTCCTGAGTACGCTGATACCCCATATGTGGGGGTAAACCACTGTTTGGGCGCATGGCAGAGCTCGGAAGGAAAGGGTCGCCATTTTACTTTTCAATGCAAAATTGACTGGAATTGAGATGGGACGCCATGTTGCGTTTGGAGAGCCCCTGATGTGCCAAAACATTGAAACCCCCCACAAGTGACACCATTTTGGAAAGCAGACCCCCTAAGGAACTTATCTAGATGTGTTTTGAGAGCTTTGAACCCCCAAGTGTTTCACTACAGTTTATAACGCAGAGCCAAGAAAAATTTTTTTTTTTTTTTTTCACAAATTATTTTTTAGCCCCCAGTTTTGTATTTTCCCAAGGGTAACAGGAGAAATTGGACCCCAAACGTTGTTGTCCAATTTGTCCTGAGTACGCCGATACCCCTTATGTGGGGGGGGAACCACTGTTTGGGCGCATGGCAGAGCTCGGAAGGGAAGGAGCGCCATTTGGAATGCAGACTTAGATGGATTGGTCTGCAGGCATCACGTTGCATTTGCAGAGCATCTGATGTACCCAAACCGTAGAAACCCCTCACAAATGACCCCATATTGGAAACTAGACCTCCCAAGGAACTTATCTAGATGTGTTGTGAGAACTTTGAACCCCCAAGTGTTTCACTACAGTTTACAACGCAGAGCCGTGAAAATAAAAAAATATTTTTTCTTCCCACAAAAACAATTTTTAGCCCCCCAAATTTTTATTTTCCCAAGGATAACAGGAGAACTTGGACCCCAAAAGTTGTTGTCCAATTTGTCCCGAGTATGCCGATATCCCATATGTTGGGGTAAACCCCTGTTTGGGCGCACGGGAGAGCTCGGAAGGGAAGGACCACTGTTTTACTTTTTCAACGCAGAATTGGCTGGAATTGAGATCGGACTCCATGTCGCGTTTGGAGAGCCCCTGATGTGCCTGAACAGTGGAAACTCCCCAATTCTACCTGAAACCCTAATCCAAACACACCCCTTACCCTAATCCCAACGGTAACCCTAACCACACCCCTAACCCTGACACACCACTAACTCTAATCCCAACCCTAATCCCAACCGTAAATGTAATCCAAACCCTAACCCTAACTTTAGCCCCAACCCTAACCCTAACTTTAGCCCCAACCCTAACTTTAGCTCCAACCCTAGCCCCAACCCTAACCGGAAAATGGAAATAAATACATTTTTTAAATTTTATTATTTTTCCCTAACTAAGGGGGTGATGAGGGGGGGGGGGGGGGGTGGGGGTGTTTGATTTACTTTTATAGTTTTTTTTTATAGCGGATTTTTATGATTGGCAGCTGTCACACTAAAAGACGCTTTTTATAGCAAAAAAGTTTTTGCGTATCCACATTTTGAGACCTATAATTTTTCCATATTTTGGTCCACAGTGTCATGTGAGGTCTTGTTTTTTGCAGGACAAGTTGACGTTTTTATTGGTAACATTTTCGGACACGTGACAGTTTTTGATCGCTTTTTATTCTGATTTTTGTGAGGCAGAATGACCAAAAACCAGCTATTCATGAATTTCTTTTGGGGGAGGCGTTTATACCGTTCCACGTTTTGTAAAATTTTAGTAAGCAGTTTTATTCTTCGGGTCAGTACGATAACAGGGATATCCCATTTATATCTTTTTTATGTTTTGGCGCTTTTATACGATAAAAGCTATTTTATAGAAAAAATAATTATTTTGGCATCGCTTTATTCTGAGGACTATAACTTTTTTATTTTTTTGCTTATGATGCTGTATGGCGGCTCGTTTTTTGCGGGACAAGATGGCGTTTTCAGCGGTACCATGGTTATTTATATCCGTCTTTTTGATCGCGTGTTATTCCACTTTTTGTTCGGCGGTATGATAAAGCTTTTTTTTCTTACGGTGTTCACTGAAGGGGTTAACTAGTGGGACAGTTTTATAGGTTGGGTCGTTACGGACGCGGCGATACTAAATGTGTACTTTTATTGTTTTTTATTTAGATAAAGAAATGTAATTATGGGAATTTTTTTTTTTTTTTTTTACACACATGTGGAATTTATTTTTTTTTAACTTTTTTACTTTGTCCCGGGGGGGACATCACAGATCGCTGATCTGACTTACAGCACTGCAGGCTTACCAGCGCCTGCTCTGGACCCGGAAGTAGTCCCTGCAGGACCCGGATGCAGCCCCGCAGCCATTTTGGATCCGGGGCCTGCCGATCTTCGTCAGGAGGCGTCTCTTGACGAAGATCGGCGAAACGCGCGTTGAGGCGGCAGGCTGGGGTCTTGGTCCCACACCACATATAGGTAATATGAATACTCTCATTGAATAGCTTACAGCGTAATCTTACAGTGTATTTCCCTTTTCTTAGCACCTTTTGCATCTTGCACTATTGCACTTTATGCTTATGGATTATTCTTGGATTTACTAGGCTAATTCTTATGCCGTTTTTTACCTGTGCTAATATATAAATATATATATATATATAAATATATATATATATATATATATATATATAAATATATATATATATATATATATATATATATATATATATATATATATATATATATATATATATATATATATATATATATATATATATAATTTTGGCTTATGCATTTATTATATGTGTAATTTTTACCTTGATTCGGTGTTTATTGTTTATGCGGACGCCATTATTTGTTACCATGTGGTGAATAGCTACCTCCCCCACCCTGCTTGGTCAGCTTTACCTTGCCCTACTATTTGTATTTTAATGTTCAAATACATTTATATATTTTCGTACAAACACTATTTGGGTTTCTTCTTAATAGAATATTGCCTTGCGCAGGCGTGTACTCCGGAGGACAGAGAATGAACTTCAATCCAATATTGCAGCCAGAGGGTAAGGAAAGGGTGAATCAAACACCCGAAAACCCCGCCCATATGACCCAAAACTGGTCCCGCCAAATTCAGGTGACAGGTTCCCTTTAAAGGGATAATTATTCAAATATTGAAAATTGCTAATTGTTTACATTTTTGTCGAATTTGATTTTTTTTATAAATAAACAAAACATATCGACCTATATTTACCATTATCATAAATTATAATGTGCCACGAAAAAAAATCTCAAAATCACTGGGAATTGTGGAAGCGTTACAGAGTTATTAACACAAGGTGACACTGGTCAGATTTCAAAATTTGGCCCGGTCACTGAGGGGTTAATATGCAAACTCTGCACAGAATTATCAGATCTTCAAATGGTCATCATGTCATGTCATTATTCCCTCTCACAGCTTTGAATGCAAGTTATTCAGGCATCAATAAGGCTATGTGCACACGGTGCATTTTTGCTACGTTTTTTCGCCCGAAAAATGGGCCAAAAACGCTATGGAATCCTTATGCCAGCTAATTCAATAAGAATACTGAAGTGTTGTGCACATGATCAGTAATTTTCCTTGAGTATTTGCAGTGCGTTTTTTTCTGAAGCATGTCAATTCTTTGTGCGGATTTATAGTGTTTTTCACCCATTGACAAATTGAGTCAGTCAAATCCGTAGCAAAAATGCAGGTATAAAAAGGTTTGAGGATTTGCGGAGTTTCTGTTTTTACGGGCTTCCTATAGCGTTTCCCATGCGGTCATCTGTATGACAGTGTGGAAAACATTGAAGTGGCGGTACTGATCGGCGGTATCGCTACCGCCGGTAACAGTCGGTCAGAACGCTGTGGGGTCACGCTGTCAGATGTCATATAAGTGCGTGTGTCTGTGTGTTTATGTGCGTGTGTATGTATGCATGTGTGTGTTTACTTACCGGCTTAGTATTGAGGGTATCTGGCTGACACCTTTTCATTGCTAAACCTATGGCTTGGTGTCAGGGACAGCTGCTGACACCAAGTCCTAACCCCATTACCCTGATGCAATTACATCAGAATGAAAAAGGTGGTGCTGAACCAAGAAATTGTGCGTGTGTTTATCTACGTATGTACGTACATACCTACATACACACACACACTGGGTACGTAAAGTATTCAGACCCCTTTAAATTTTTCACTAATTCATTACAGCCATTGTGTAAAGTCAAAAAATTTCATTTTTTTCTCATTAATGTACACTCAGCATGCCATCTTGAATGAAAAAACAAAACAGAAATGTAGTAATTTTTGCAAATTTATTAAAAAAAGAAAAAAACTGAACTATCACATGGTCATAAGTATTCAGACCCTTTGCTCAGTATTGAGTAGAAGCAACTTTTGAGCTAGTACAGCCATGAGTGGTCTTGGGAATGATGCAACAAGTTTTTCACACCTGGATTTGGGGATCCTCTGCCATTCTTCTTTGCAGATCCTCTCCAGTTCCCTCAGGTTGGATGGTGAACGTTGGTGGACAACGATGTTCAGGTCTCTCCAGAGATGCTCAATTGGGTTTAGGTCAGGGATCTGGCTGGGCCAGTCAAGAATGATAACAGAGTTGTTCTGAAGCCACTCATTTGTTATTTCAGCTGTGTGCTTAGGGTCACCGTCTTGTTGGAAGGTGAAACCTTGGCCAAGACTGAGGTCCAGAGCACTCGAAGGTTTTCTTCCAGGATATCTCTATTTGGCCGCATTCATGATTCCTTCAATAGCAACCAGTCGTCTTGTCCCTGCAGCTGAAAAACACCCCCCCCCAGTTTGATGCTGCCACCACGTTTCACTGTTGGGATTGTATTGGGCAAGTGATGAGCAGTGCCTGGTTTTCGCCACATATACCGCTTAGAATCGTCACGAAAAAAAGGTCTATCTTCATCTCAACAGACCAGAGAATCTTATTTCTCATAGTCTGGGAGTCCTTCATGTGTATTTTTGCAAACTCTGTGGGCTTTCATATGTCTTGCACGAAGGAGGCTTCTGTCAGGCCACTCTGCCATAAAGGCAGGGCTGCAATGATAGTTGACTTTGTGGAACTTTCATCTCCCTACAACATCTCAGGAGCTCAGTCACAGTGATCTTGGGGTTCTTTACCGCTCTCACCAAAGCTTTTCTCCCACGATTGCTCAGTTTGGCTGGACGGCCAGGTCTAGGAAGACTTCTGATGGTGCCAAACTTCTTCCATTTAAGGATTATAGAGGCCACTGTGCTGTTAGGAACCTTGACTACTGCAGAAATTCTGTTGTAAACTTGGTCAGATCTGTGCCTTGCTACAATTGTGTCTCAGCTCCTTGGCCAGTTCATTTGACCTCGTGATTCTCATTTGGTCTGACATGCACTGTGAGTTGTGATGTCTTATATAGACAGGTGTGTGCCTTCCAAATCAAGTCCTACCAGTTTAATTAAACACAGCTGGACTCCAATGAAGGAGTAGGACCATCTCAAGGAGGATCACAAGCAAAATGGACAGCATGTGAATTAAATATGAGTGTCTGAGCAAAGGGTCTGAATACTTATAACCATGTGATATTTCAGTTATTCTTTTAATAAATTTGCAAAAACTACTACATTTCTGTTTTTTTCAGTCAAGATGGGTTGCAGAGTGTACATTAATGAGAAAAAAAATGAACTTTTTTGAATTTACCAAATGGCTGCAATGAAACAGAGTGAAAGATTTACAGGGGTCTGAAAACTTTCAGGGGTGTGTGTGTGTGTGTGTGTGTGTGTGTGTGTGTGTGTGTGTGTGTGTGTGTGTGTGTGTGTGTGTGTGTGTGTGTCTGCGTGCCCATGTGCGAGTGTGTATGAGCTACCAGCTTAGTAATGAGGGTGTCTGGCTGAACCCTTATCATTGCTAAACCTAGGGCTTGGTGTCAGGGACAGCTGCTGACACCAAGCCCAAATCCAATTACTCCAATTACCCTAATGCAACTACATCAGAATGAAAAAGATAGTGTTGAACCACGAAATTACATCACAAAACTTTAAAAAAAAAAAATATCTTTATTTAGCTCAAAAAAGCCTTCATTGCTGTACAAAAATGCATGCAAAAAACATACAAAACCACAGCAAAAAAAAGCACCAAAAAAAGAGACAAAAACATGCGCTTTTGCTGCCAAGAGATGCAGAAACCTTGCAGAAATTTCTGCAAGCAAATACTCAACGTGCACACATACCCTAACATTTCAGTATTAACTTGCATTTTTTTTTTTATACTTTTGGAGAATTTTTAAGCCAAAATCAGCAGCTGGTCCAGAATGCAAAATGGAACAAATCTTTACATTATAGTTTTCCACTCCTAGTTTTGAATTGTCTGAAATACTGGACACCAAACTGCTGTGTTAACTCTATGGATCAATATACAGCGATATTAACCCATGTCCCAATAGTTATTTAATCCCATTAGTTTTGCCGCCAAATAATAGGTAAAAACTACAGATGAGTAATAATGCAAAAAATTAAAATTCGCTCAGTAGAGCAGATTCACAGGAAATTCGATTTGGTTAAGTTATGTAATGTCCCTTATGAGTTAAGGTCTCTTCAGACTCCAGAGCATAAATGTAATAATTAGTGATGAGCAGAATCGTTGCTCGGGTGACCTCCGAGTATTTATGACTGCTCGGAGATTTAGTTTTCATCGAGGCAGCTAAATGATTTACGGCTCTTAGCCAGGCTGAGTACATGTGGGGGTTGCCTGGTTGCTAGGGAATCCCCACATGTAATCAAGCAGGCTAGTAGCTGTAAATCATTCAGCTGTCCTGATGAAAACTAAATCTCCGAGAAGTCACAAATACTCGGCTGTCACCCGAGCGTGCTCTGGAAAACCCGAGCAACGAGTACACTCGCTCATCACTAGTAATAATGTTTAAAAAATAAAAAATTACTTTAACACTCAGCTCACCTCTCTGGCCCCTCTCCCCAATGTCACTCATCAGGTCCTTGTCACATTTTCTGATCTCTAAATCTCTCACACTGAGCCAGGACTTCCGGCCCTGAGGAGTTACAGGGTTGATTTCACTCACTTACATAGAACCATTCATTCCATAGTGCTTTACAGATTATCAGCACTCATCATTATCAGATTATCAGCATTATCATTCCCATTGATGCTCACAATCTAAATTCCCAATCAGTAAGTCTTTGGTGTGTGGGAGGAAACCAGAATTTCCGGAGGAAACCCATGCATACACAGGGGGAACATACAAAATCTTTGCAGATGTTTTCCTTGGTGGGATTTGAACCCAGGACACCAGCACTTCAAGGAAGCAGTGGTAACCACTGAGCAGTCTGCTCAAAGGCGTTTAAAGTCCCGAACTATGTAGAGACTTTGCGTATGAATGAACAAAACAGTCTAGGATGTCAGCAAAGCCTCAAGTCCCAGTTCAGTGTGCGAGGCCCAGGGATTTCAGTGCGAGCAACAGGAATCAGAAGATGTGACAAGAACTAGAATGGTGACAATGAGGAACAGAAACAAGTACAAGAATGTTAAGGGACATCGTGTCCTCCATCATGCTCCTGAACGGCATTCTTCTCTTTGTCCTGCATGCACCAGCCCTCTTTTGATCTTTTCCCCAGGTTGCGCATTACAGTACTTTTCTCTGCTCTCGTATAAACCGGGGAAAATTTTGTGGATATCCTCCGCGCTACTGTGCAATTAAACATCCAGGCAGGTAGAAGAAAAAACTTGATGATTTATTCAGATTCTCAACGTGTTTTCAAGTCCAAAGACTTCTTCCTCAGGAGAGACATAGATCATAGTCTGACCCGTGGATCTGCAGCAACTGTTGACCTACATGCCTTTTGACTAGATACAGTACATCATGTGAGTGCAAACTGATCGTGTGTCTTGACATCTCCTTTGGATAAGACCCTATGCGCGCTTTATTTTCTCCTACAGTATTGGTACTTTTCTCTGCTCTTGGCAGGGCACAAAGAAGTACTCTTGCGCAGGAGACACTGTGTGGATGACATAGGATGGGTCATACACACAAAGCAGGGAAGGATGGCGATTCCAAGAAGCGAAGAGGTGCAGGATCAAGACCAGTGCCTCCCAATGGACCACGACGTCTGAGTATAATGACAGCCATTTTTTCCACCTTGCAAAGATTAGGGACATATATACAGCATTCTAGAATGCCATAACAGAGGGCTTACAAGTGCTAGCCGTACTTTATATGGGGAAAACCTAGCCACAAGTTACTGTAAAAAGCTTTGAAAAGTTGCATAGGTGATACCAAAATATGTGTAGGTTTAATTTTTTTTTTTTATTGTTTTATTTTGAATGGGGCGAAAGGGGGGTGATATAAACTTTATTTTTTTATATATTTTTTTTCATAATTTTTTTTTTTTTTTTTTAATTTTGGCATGCTTCAATAGCCTCCATGGGAGGCTAGAATCTGCCACAACTCGATCGCCTCTGCTACACAGAGCCGATGCTCAGATTGCCCCTATGTAGCAGAATTACAGCATTCCTATGAGCGCCGACCATTTGGTGCTCATAGCAATCTTGCATTAACAACCATAGAGGTCTCAAGGAGACCTCTGGTTGTAATGTCAACACACCGATGACCCCCGATCATGTGACGGAGGTCAGCGATGCACGCATTTCCTGATGGCTGGAAGCGCTTGTTAAATGCCGGTCAGAGTTTGACAGCAGCATATAACTTCACCGCCGGAGTGACACACCTCACAGCGCCCATGCTGCATGACAGAGTCCTACGACTCCAGACGGCACCTCCCTACATGCACAAAACCACAACACCACCACCAAATGAAAGGAGCATTGAAACTCCCCTTCCTCAAGCTCTTAAATGAGAGCAAAAAAAAGCTGGTTCCCCTTTACAGTCTCCTAATAATCAAAAATCATGGGGACTCAGTCTTGCAGAATAAGCGCTGAGGCACCAGGCCACCCGCTCTGCTGATGGTTAGCCATGATGTGGAAGTGGGCTTCATACAGTCTGATCAGGTTAAAGGGAACCTGTCGTCTGAATTTGGCGGGACCAGTTTTGGGTCATATGGGCGGGGGCGGGGACAGAGAATGAACTTCAATCCAATATTGCGGCCAGCATGCAGCCAGGGGGTAAGGAAAGGGTGAATCAAACACCCGAAAACCCCGCCCATATGACCCAAAACAGGTCCCGCCAAATTCAGGTGACAGGTTCCCTTTAAACTAAGAACCACATGTTCAATTACATATATTGTTGCCTAGCGGCATTAGATCAATGTATGATTTTTAGGGGGAAGTGATGTCCATTCTCTTTTCAGCATATTACATGGTCTTTTTTTTTTTTTTTTTGGACCTGCACTCCTCCCATTTGGCACAGGTGATTTTGATTTGCGGTTGGACTCCAGCCTATTTTTGTTCTCATTTGAGAGCTTGAGTAAGGCGAGTTTCAATGCTCCTTTCATTTGGTGTTGGTGCTGTGTGGCGGCCATTGTTGCTGTGGTTTTCTGCTTGTGGCGCTGTGGTCTGGAGTCATGGAGACTCAAGTCGCGCAGCACAGGTGCTGTGGGGAACGAGACCGCTTGCCCTGCTGGGACATTGTCACTGCGGCGGTGGATAGCATACATTAAGGGAATAAAAAATTAGGACCCACAGAGATTCGCCGTGACGTGGCAGTGGGTTTCACACAGTCTGATCAGAATGTTAAACTAAGAACTTCATGTTCAGTTCTATATATTTTTGCCTAGCGGCATTAGATTCTGTTATGGGGCATTGATCTAGGGAGCTAGTCTGATTGCCGTATGGAGTCAGGAAGGAATCCCCCCCCCCCCCCCCCCCCCCCCAATTTGGGGCCATTAATCTCTGCCCCATTGGGATTTTTACCTTTCCCTGAATGAACATGTTAGGCTATGGGTTGAACTCGATGGATTTAACTCTTACCTTCAACCTTAAAATTACCGTATTTTCCGGCGTATAAGATGACTTTTTAACCCCTGAAAATCTTCTCAAAAGTCGGAGGTCGTCTTATACGCCGGGTACGGCGTGTGCAGGGAGTGGTCCTGGATGGTTCCCAGGGTCTGTAGGGGAGGAGACTCCTTAGGGCCCTGGGATCCATATTCATGTAAAAAAAAAAAAAAAAATGAATAAAAAATATGGTTATACTTACCTTCCGACAGCCCCCGGCTCTCAGTGTTGCAAGCGGCGGCCTCCGTTCCCAAGGATGCATTGCGCAAAGGACCGGAGATGACGTCGCGGGCTGTCTCCGTTCCCAAGGATGCATTGCGCGAAGGACCGGAGATGACGTTGCGGTCACGCGACCGCAACGTCATCTCCGGTTCTTCGTGCAATGCATCCTTGGGAACGGAGGCCGTCGCTTGCACCACTGAGAGCCGGGGGCTGTTGGAAGGTAAGTGTAGCCATATTTTTTATTTTCATTCCCTTTTTTTTTTTTTTTTTTTTTTTTTTTTTACACGAATATGGATCCCAGGGCCTGAAGGAGAGTCTCCTCTCCTCCAGACCCTGGGAACCATCTGGACAGCACATGTCGTATAAGACGACACCCGGAGTATAAGATGACCCCCATCTTATATGGCAAGTATATCCCAAGCTCCTTATTTTAAATGAAAAAGTTGGGGGTCGTCTTATACGCCCAGTCGTCTTATACACCCGAAAATACGGTATGTGTTTTGGATTATTGTCATATTGGAAAAATGCACATCTACCAAGGCCACTAAGTGATGGTAGCTTCTTCTCTATCAAAATATAGAGCAGTGCATCTGTGAATATCATACATATCAATGAAATGTAGCCAAGAACACTCATGCAGCCCCACAATGATGCTGCCACCATATTTCACTGTAGGCACCATGGATATAGAAAATTGAATTTGGAAAAAATGTTTGGCGCCTACAGTGAAACACGGTGGTGGCACTCATGTGTGACTACATGAATGCAACTAGTGTCTGTGAGCTACATTTCATTGATGGTAACATGAATTTACAGGTGCACTGTCCTACATTAAAAGAGAAGATGCCACAATCACTCCATGCACTTCGTAGACGCGCACTTTCCAACACCACAACGATCCAAAACACACGTCTGTTGCATTTCTGAAGAACAGGGTGAAAGTGATTCATTGGCCAAGTATGTCTCCTGATCTGAGCAAAATCAAACACCTATGGGGAATTCTAAAGAGACAAGTTGATCATAATTCTCAACCCAGAATCCAAGCTCTAAAATATATTTACATTCTTCAAGAATGACCCATCAACATCTATGTCAACAACATGTTCATTTCATGCCTAGAATGTATTGATGCAGTCTTTAAAAATCAGAGAGTTCATAGAAAATATTAGAAGTAATAGATTTTGAAAAGGGGTTTATTCATTTTTGCATCAACTAATTGGAGTAACACTGAATATTTCGTAATGAAACGTAACCTTACTTTCACATATGGGTTGTTGATTTATGCTGAATACTGAACATAAAGTGAGACCTCCGGGTTAAGGAGTGTGGGATTGAGAGAAGCTGCCAGGGATTGGTTCCTTGTACAAGTCAGTCTAGATGCACTGTCAACAGCTGCAGTTTTAAAACATTGACAGTATTAATCAGCTAATAAAGATTCACTTTAAAAGTAACCTATTTATAGTTATCCAATTACACAAGACCAACCGACCAGCTATACGTTAGTACAGTCCTGAAGTCATCAGGATCTTGATACATAGGACATTTATACATTGTAATTAGTGATGAGCGAGTGTACTCGTTGCTCGGGTTTTCCAGAGCGTGCTCGGGAAAACCCGAGCAACGAGTACACTCGCTCATCACTAATTGTAATATATTGATCAATACTGTGCAACAGTTTTAGGCAGGTGTTAAAAATCCTGCAAAGCAAGAATGCTTAAAAAAAGAACAATTCTATCAATTAAAATGGAAAGTAACTGAGCAAAAGAGAAATATCAATCATTTTGTCACTACCCTTAGCTGCCAAAAGAGCAAAGCATCAATTCTTCTAGGTACACTTGCACATAAGTTCATTCATAACTAACAGCAGGGCTGTGGAGTTGGAGCCCATTTTGTTGGAGTCGGAGTCATGGAAATTGAGGAGTCGGAGGTTTCGCTTACCAACTCCACAGCCCTGCTTAACAGGGAGGTTGGCTTTTTGTTTGTGATCATTGTCCTGCTGCAGAATAAATTTGGAGCCAAACGCCTACCTGGTTGCATTGCATGGTGGATAAAAATTGCAATCCCTGCATGTGTTGGGGCTGTCAAACAGCCACAGTGACTCAAACATAGCATTCAAGCACGCCAAAGATGGTCTATAAGCACTACAGCATGCTCGGATACCACCTTATTTGAGCACGCTCGCATATATATATATTATATATCTACTATATAATTGTCTAAGGAGTACTTCTGTCTTTCTGTCCGTCACGGATATTCATTGGTCGCGGCCTCTGTCTGTCATGGAATCCAAGTCGCCGATTGGTCCTGGGCGTTTTGCCACGCCCAATCAGCGACGCGCACAGTCCAGAAGAAAATGGCCGCTCCTTACTCCCCGCACTCAGTGCCCGGCGCCCGCATACTCCCCTCCGGTCACCGCTCACACAGGGTTAATGCCGGCGGTAACGGACCGCGTTATGCCGTGGGTAACGCACTCCGTAACCGCTGCTATTAACCCTGTGTGTCCCCAATTTTTCACTATTGATGCTGCCTATGCGGCATCAATAGAAAAAAAATGTAATGTTAAAAATAAAAAAACAAAAGACCTGCTATACTCACCCTCCGTAGTCCGCCGAGCCGCTCGCCATCTTCCGCTCCTGGCGATGCATTGCGAAATTACCCAGAAGACTTCTGGGTAATTTCGCAATGCATCCTGGGAACGGAAGATGGCAGCCGGCGCGAGCGGCTCGGCGGAGCTTCGGTGGATCCCAAGCGTCGGTAACCGCTTCCTGGATCCAGGTGCCAACGGAAGGTGAGTATATAACTTTTTTATTTTAATTCTTTTTTTTTTTTTTTTTTTTTTTTAACAGGGATATCATGCCCACATTGCTATATACGTGGGCTGCGCAATGCACTGCGTGGGCTGTGCTATACACTACGCATACATATTCTAGAATACCCGATGCGTTAGAATCGGACCACCATCTAGTATATATATATAAAATCGTCTAATTCTGTCTATTTGTAATGGAAATCCCACGTCACTGATTGGTCGCGGGCGGCTGGTGCGACCAATCAGCGATAGGCGCAGTGTAGCCGCGAATTGGCGCAGGATTTGAACCCCGCTTCGCGGATTGGTCGCGCCCGGCTGCAACCAATCAACGATATTGGCACGGAATTTAACCTCCACTCAGCGTGACGAATTCACTCACGTTTACTGAACAAGTTCTGTCAGTCACAGTGTGATGTAGTTCAGTCACTACATACATATTCTAAAATACCCGATACGTTAGAATCGGGCCACCATCTAGTCACTAATAAGTATCTATCTATTTTTCAGTATTGAGGACATCAAGTAATGGGCAACAGAGCACAATAGATGTCCAAGACACTTCGTGCAACAGATGAAAGACACCATGCTTACATCTCTTCAGAGTTTCAAAGATGTCATCAGTGCCATCAGCTCAGAACTGGCAGCAACCAATTTTGGTAGCAAATTGCTGTCAAAGCTCATACCTGCGACATGGAAAAAAGGTCAATCGACTTAAAGGGGTTTTCCCACGAAGAAAAGGTAATTTTAATCAATAGATCTTGGCATAATGATAACTTACACAATTGGATGTGTTTAAATAAAATGCTCCTATGTGAAGATAATCTTATAAATGTGCCCCTTCTGTGTACTGTGTAATGGCTGTGTCTGACCGTACAGGAACATGGTCTGATCAAACCACATCTCCTGGGCAGGGAAGGGGGGGCGAAGCAAAATATTATACTGACTTTACAGTATGGCAGCCGATTCTTTTTGTGAGCTAATATTTTACTGCCTGTTTTTAAACAATATTTTACCTCAAAAAAAGAATCAGCTGTGATCCTGTGCTGTAATGTCTGTATCCTCTCTTTTGCTTCCCCACTGCCCAGGAGCTGTGGTGTGATAAGACCATGTCCCTGTACGGTTAGACACAGCGATTACACAGTACATAGCAGGGGCACATGTAAAAGATTATCTCAACACAGGAATATTTTTATTAAACCACATCCAATTGTGGAAAATATTCCGAGATCTATTGATTAAAATAAACTGTTGTTCATGGGAAAACTCCTTTAACTATGTGCAAAAACATAGGAACTGGGGTGCAGACAAAACATGAGAAGGTGATCTGGACTGATGTATGAAAACATAAAATATTTTGCTGTAAGACAAGGTAGTTTCTTCACCAAAGGACTGTAGAGTGGTACAATAATGACTGTCTGCCGACAACAGTGAAGCATTGCGGAGTTTCCTTGCAAGTTTGGGGCTACATCTCAGATAACGGAAGTTGAAAATTTGGTCAGGATTCATGATGTCCTCAATGCTGAGAAAAACAGGCAAACACTTATCACCCATCGTGCAGTACCATGAGGAAGACATCCAATTGGCTTCAAATTTATTCTGAAGAAAAGTGAACCCATACAGCCAATGTCATTATGAAATATAATCAGCGTTAAGAATAATAAGAAGTCGTGGAAGTGATCACAAGGCCCCCAAAGAGCCCTGATCTGAGAGTCTGTGTGGGATTACAAGAGATAGAAGAATTTGCACAAACTAAATCCACAGAAGAGCTGTAATTATTTCTAAAAGAGGTTTGTGACAACCTACCTGTCGAGTTCCTTCATAAACTCTGCAAATTTGCCTAAGAGAATTGATGCTGTTTTGAAGATAAGGAGTGGTCACATCAAAGATTAATTTGCTTTTGATTCCTCATCTATTCACTTTGTATTTTGTTAACTGATATAAAAAAATAGAAGTGTGAATAGTTTATTTTAAGGTTTTCTTACTGTACTCTACTGCATTTTTCCACCTAAAACATTTGCACAGTACAGTATATTTATATGAAAAAAAGCATAGCACACTAGAGGAAAATCATTTTATTCAGTACATTGCGGATTAGTTACCTGCTTATTTACATGGGCACCTGCTTGAATTAGCCATACCAGGCAGTGTGGATGTCCTCCAAATGCAGCAATGTGAGATGGGGTTTGAGCAAACCGGGTTGTGCTGGCATTAACAGAACAACCTGCTGCTACCAACTGTACCAAGCACTCCAACTGTGAAAATACATCAGAAAGTTCAGCAGTTAATATATAGAAAAAGCAGATAAAAATACAAAAATAGTCATAAAACCCAGAATTGCAAATGTAATCTAACAGAACAAAACAGAAATAGTAAGACTAAAATATAAAAATCAAAGAAAGGTTCACCATTTGCAAAACAAGGTGTGTTCACCAGTTTACGACATGACGTAAACATTTATCATATGTCGTGCCCTTGGTCTCACGTCGAGGCCTGTAGCATTCACGACAGATGATGGGGTATCGTGCCCCTAGGCTTTCCATCTCTGGGTACGGGGTATCGTGTCCCCTGGGGCTTTCAGTCTCTCTATATGGGGTATGGTGTCCCCCGTCGCTTTCCGTCTGTGTGTAAGGGGTATGGTGTCTCGGAGCTTTCCGTCTCTGTACGGGGTATCGTGTATTGGAGCTTTCCGTCTCTGTGGACGGGGTATTGCATCCCCCGGGGCTTTCCATCTCTGTGTACAGGGGGTATCGATTCTTGGGGCTTTCCGTCTCTGTGTACGGGTTATCGTGTCCCGGGGTTTTCAGTCTCTGTGTACGGGGTATTGTGTCCCGGGGCTTTTAGTCTCTGTGTACGAGGTATGATGATGTCCCGTGCTTTCTGTCTCTTTGTACGGGGTATCGTGTCTCGGAGCTATCAGTCTCTGTGTATGGGGCTTTCCGTCGCTGTGTACGGGGTATGGTGTCCCGGGGCTTTCCTTCTGTGTATGTAATATCGTGTCTTGGGGCTTTCCGTCTCTGTGTACGGGGTATCGAGTCCAGGGGCTTTCCGTCTCTGTGTACGGGGTATGATGATGTCCTGGGGCTTTTGGTCTCTGTGTACGGGGTATGATGATGTCCCGGGGCTTTTGGTCTGTGTACGGGGTATGATGATGTCCCGGGGCTTTCCGTCGCTGTGTACGGGGTATGATGATGTCCCGGGGATTTCCGTCTCTGTGTACGGGATATGGTGTCCCGGGGCTTTCCGTCGCTGTGTACGGGGGTATGGTGTCCCGGGGCTTTCCGTCTGTGTATGTAATATCGTGTATTGGGGCTTTCCGTCGCTGTGTACGGGGTATGGTGTCTCGGGGCTTTCGGTCTGTGTACGGGGTATGGTGTCTCGGGGCTTTCGGTCTGTGTACGGGGTATGGTGTCCCGGGGCTTTCGGTCTGTGTACGGGGTATGGTGTCTCGGGGCTTTCGGTCTGTGTACGGGGTATGGTGTCTCGGGGCTTTCGGACTGTGTACGGGGTATGGTGTCTCGGGGCTTTCGGTCTGTGTACGGGGTATGGTGTCTCGGGGCTTTCGGTCTGTGTACGGGGTATGGTGTCTCGGGGCTTTCGGTCTGTGTACGGGGTATGGTGTCCCGGGGCTTTCGGTCTGTGTACGGGGTATGGTGTCTCGGGGCTTTCGGTCTGTGTACGGAGTATGGTGTCTCGGGGCTTTCGGTCTGTGTACGGGGTATGGTGTCTCGGGGCTTTCGGTCTGTGTACGGGGTATGGTGTCTCGGGGCTTTCGGTCTGTGTACGGAGTATGGTGTCTCGGGGCTTTCAGTCTGTGTACGGGGTATGGTGTCTCGGGGCTTTCGGTCTGTGTACGGGGTATGGTGTCTCGGGGCTTTCGGTCTGTGTACGGGGTATGGTGTCTCGGGGCTTTCGGTCTGTGTACGGGGTATGGTGAGTGTCTTGGGGCTTTCGGTCTGTGTACGGGGTATGGTGTCTTGGGGCTTTCGGTCTGTGTACGGGGTATGGTGTCTTGGGGCTTTCGGTCTGTGTACGGGGTATGGTGTCCCGGGGCTTTCCTTCTTTGTGTATGTAATATCGTGTCTTGGGGCTTTCCGTCTCTGTGTACGGGGTATGGTGTCTCGGGGCTTTCGGTCTGTGTACGGGGTATGGTGTCCCGGGGCTTTCGGTCTGTGTACGGGGTATGGTGTCTTGGGGCTTTCGGTCTGTGTACGGGGTATGGTGTCTTGGGGCTTTCGGTCTGTGTACGGGGTATGGTGTCCCGGGGCTTTCCTTCTTTGTGTATGTAATATCGTGTCTTGGGGCTTTCCGTCTCTGTGTACGGGGTATGGTGTCTCGGGGCTTTCGGTCTGTGTACGGGGTATGGTGTCCCGGGGCTTTCGGTCTGTGTACGGAGTATGGTGTCTCGGGGCTTTCGGTCTGTGTACGGGGTATGGTGTCTCGGGGCTTTCGGTCTGTGTACGGGGTATGGTGTCTCGGGGCTTTCGGTCTGTGTACGGAGTATGGTGTCTCGGGGCTTTCGGTCTGTGTACGGAGTATGGTGTCTCGGGGCTTTCGGTCTGTGTACGGGGTATGGTGTCTCGGGGCTTTCGGTCTGTGTACGGGGTATGGTGTCTCGGGGCTTTCGGTCTGTGTACGGGGTATGGTGTCTCGGGGCTTTCGGTCTGTGTACGGGGTATGGTGTCTCGGGGCTTTCGGTCTGTGTACGGGGTATGGTGAGTGTCTCGGGGCTTTCGGTCTGTGTACGGGGTATGGTGAGTGTCTTGGGGCTTTCGGTCTGTGTACGGGGTATGGTGTCTTGGGGCTTTCGGTCTGTGTACGGGGTATGGTGTCTTGGGGCTTTCGGTCTGTGTACGGGGTATGGTGTCCCGGGGCTTTCCTTCTTTGTGTATGTAATATCGTGTCTTGGGGCTTTCCGTCTCTGTGTACGGGGTATGGTGTCTCGGGGCTTTCGGTCTGTGTACGGGGTATGGTGTCTTGGGGCTTTCGGTCTGTGTACGGGGTATGGTGTCCCGGGGCTTTCCTTCTTTGTGTATGTAATATCGTGTCTTGGGGCTTTCCGTCGCTGTGTACGGGGTATGGTGTCTCGGGGCTTTCGGTCTGTGTACGGGGTATGGTGTCTCGGGGCTTTCGGTCTGTGTACGGGGTATGGTGTCCCGGGGCTTTCGGTCTGTGTACGGGGTATGGTGTCTCGGGGCTTTCGGTCTGTGTACGGGGTATGGTGTCTCGGGGCTTTCGGACTGTGTACGGGGTATGGTGTCTCGGGGCTTTCGGTCTGTGTACGGGGTATGGTGTCTCGGGGCTTTCGGTCTGTGTACGGGGTATGGTGTCTCGGGGCTTTCGGTCTGTGTACGGGGTATGGTGTCCCGGGGCTTTCGGTCTGTGTACGGGGTATGGTGTCTCGGGGCTTTCGGTCTGTGTACGGAGTATGGTGTCTCGGGGCTTTCGGTCTGTGTACGGGGTATGGTGTCTCGGGGCTTTCGGTCTGTGTACGGGGTATGGTGTCTCGGGGCTTTCGGTCTGTGTACGGAGTATGGTGTCTCGGGGCTTTCAGTCTGTGTACGGGGTATGGTGTCTCGGGGCTTTCGGTCTGTGTACGGGGTATGGTGTCTCGGGGCTTTCGGTCTGTGTACGGGGTATGGTGTCTCGGGGCTTTCGGTCTGTGTACGGGGTATGGTGAGTGTCTTGGGGCTTTCGGTCTGTGTACGGGGTATGGTGTCTTGGGGCTTTCGGTCTGTGTACGGGGTATGGTGTCTTGGGGCTTTCGGTCTGTGTACGGGGTATGGTGTCCCGGGGCTTTCCTTCTTTGTGTATGTAATATCGTGTCTTGGGGCTTTCCGTCTCTGTGTACGGGGTATGGTGTCTCGGGGCTTTCGGTCTGTGTACGGGGTATGGTGTCCCGGGGCTTTCGGTCTGTGTACGGGGTATGGTGTCTCGGGGCTTTCGGTCTGTGTACGGGGTATGGTGTCTCGGGGCTTTCGGTCTGTGTACGGGGTATGGTGTCCCGGGGCTTTCGGTCTGTGTACGGGGTATGGTGTCTCGGGGCTTTCGGTCTGTGTACGGGGTATGGTGTCTCGGGGCTTTCGGTCTGTGTACGGGGTATGGTGTCCCGGGGCTTTCGGTCTGTGTACGGAGTATGGTGTCTCGGGGCTTTCGGTCTGTGTACGGAGTATGGTGTCTCGGGGCTTTCGGTCTGTGTACGGGGTATGGTGTCTCGGGGCTTTCGGTCTGTGTACGGGGTATGGTGTCTCGGGGCTTTCGGTCTGTGTACGGGGTATGGTGAGTGTCTCGGGGCTTTCGGTCTGTGTACGGGGTATGGTGAGTGTCTTGGGGCTTTCGGTCTGTGTACGGAGTATGGTGTCTCGGGGCTTTCGGTCTGTGTACGGGGTATGGTGTCTTGGGGCTTTCGGTCTGTGTACGGGGTATGGTGTCCCGGGGCTTTCCTTCTTTGTGTATGTAATATCGTGTCTTGGGGCTTTCCGTCTCTGTGTACGGGGTATGGTGTCTCGGGGCTTTCGGTCTCTGTGTACGGGGTACCATCTGTCCCAGAGCTTTCCGTCTGTGTAGGCGATATTTCCCGCCTGTGTAGTAGTGATGGGTAGTTCGTGAGTGAGTAGTTCAAAATGAACTAATCTTCAGAGTGAACTAGTTCATCTAGTTCACCATCCTGACAGAGATTAGTTCATTATGAACTAAACAGCAAGTGGGAGGAGACAGAGAGTGATCCCTCATACAGCTCCTCACACTGAAGATCCCTGGTCTCACACTTGCTCTTTATAGCTCCTGATGCTGGAAAAGAAGGTAGTAAAACACTATACCACACATCAAATACAAATATAATAGTAATAATAAAGACTGAAATTGTACAGTAGACAGACACAGCTCATGTGTGTATGAGAGAGTGATTCTGTGGTGTGGTTCATGCCCCTCACCAGTCTTTATGATAAGATCAGTCCTGTAGAGGATCAGCCTTGCTAAAATCTTTACCACTGGCTCCTGTTCTGTTCTCAGGATGCTGAACGGCTTCTCAGCTCCCTCATACACAATCATTATTAGTCAGTACTCTACACTAATACAGGGTGAACTGCTGCTGGGCTCAGTGAGATGCATCACGTTGAACTAGGCTGCCCTGAGTCATTCTCAACAGAACATCTAGTTCAGCAGTTCATATAGTTCATTTAGTTCACAGGTCACATGACATGATGCATTTCCTATCAGCTCCTCACAGGATAGGGTGGAGAATTATCAGGCTGTCTAATAGGAAGATTTTCTTTGCCCCATAGCAACCAATCACAGGTCAGCTTTCTGATACTGCAGTAGTGCAGTGCTCTGGCAAGTGAAATCTGAGCTATGATTGGTTGCTATGGGCAGCAAAAGATCCATTTACTGTAAGGCTATTTGCACACATCAGGATTTCTGGCAGAAATTTTCCTGACAAAAACCGGACATTTCTGCCAGAAATCTGCATGCGTTTTTACCGCGATTTTGACGCGGTTTTTGTGCGTTTTTTCCCAATGCATAGAATAGCTGGAAAAACGCAAAAAAACCCGCAAAATTAATGAACATGCTGCTTTTTTTACCGTGGAAAAAAACGCACCATGTGCACAAAACACGCAGAATGCGTTCTAAATGATAGGATGCATAATGTATGCGTTTTTAATGAGTTTTTATAGCGTTTTTATTGCGAAAAAACGCGAAAAAAACGCGAAAAAACCTGAACGTGTGCACATACCCTAAGGCAGCTTGGTAAATCTGTAGTTCTGTGTAGTTTCACCACATCGCTTCCTTTTGTAACCTATTGCAGTGGTGTGAAATGAATACTGTCTGCCTGCTCAGTGCTCAATACCAGAGACATTGCAAGTGACCATAATGTGTGCAGATAATACACTGCGCACTGGGAGGTTTGAATATTTCACAAAGAAAAAAAAGAAATTACTAACTTGAATAAATAACTTTAGAATTTTTTTTCTCCAGACTGAGTACCCCTTTAACAAGAGTTTTTTATGTAATGATCAGATGTATTAACTATTTCTGATCATTTTAACAAAACTATAACTCATCCTTGGAGCCACAGCTTCTGTGTAACGAACTAGAACTGATCCATCTCTTCTCAGCAGAATCCAGAGCAATACTGAACTAAATGAACTAATCTTTTCAGTGAACTAGCTCATGGTGAACTAATCACCAAAATGAACTAGATTTCCCATCACTACTGTGTAGGCGATATTTCCCGCCTTTGTGTACAGCTAGCTCCTCCCACCTTTGTTCTCAAGCACTACAAGCCCCTCCCCCACCAGCGCAGACGCCCGCACATTAGCCGGACCACGCCCGCTTCCCCTCCCCTTTTTCTTTGTCTCTGGTCCATCACTCGTCTTCCTACCTCAGGGAAGGAGCCGAGGAAAATGGCGCCATCTCCTCCCACCCTACATCTCCTCAGTGATGTTCCCGCACTATCCACACACGAACTGTCCCCGTAACGTCACCTTCCCAAAGTGCGCGGCCCAATGTATGGGAGTCCAGCCGTAGCACGAGTCTTCCTTCCCGAGCTGCTGCGCGGTGTTTCCTGCTGGGCCCTGGAGCAGCGACTGGAGGCAGCCGAGGTCGCCATCCCTGCAGGCTCGGTGCAGAGGGAAGCGCAGGTTCAGCAGCTCCTCACTGGAGAAGCCGGGCTCTGAGCACACAGACATCATGGTTCTGAGAGCCGCCACTAGACCACGCAGCACACGCCGGGACCGGGGAGGAGCTATGCATAGCCCCGCCTCCCGACACTCACAGCCGGGGCGGCTCCCAGTGGCGTGGCTCTGTACACATGGACACGCCCAGCTGGATCATGTGACCTGAGCTGCACGACAGGTGGGCGGTACCGGCGGAGGAATACTGCTGCTCATCTCAGAAGAGGGCTGATACCGGAGCTGCTGTGCTCAGGGGAAAGCAATGTGAGGGACTGACGCGCGGGATTAGCAGGTGCTCACAGTTACAGGACCCGGTCCTTCTGTGCACTGGGATTTAGCTTTCTCTATACTGAGCCGGCTATTTCCTACTTGGCAGAGGGACCAGGTCGTTTAGCTGACTTGGATTTAGCCTGCTCTATATAAGAATGCAAAATCCCAGTAGACAGAAGGACACTTACTGTATACTAGATGGTGGCCCGAGTCTAACGCCTCGGGTATTCTAGAATATGCATGTCCACGTAGTATATTGCCCAGTGACGTAGTATACAGCACAGAGCCACGTAGTATATTGCCCAGTGATGTAGTATATTGCACAGGCACTAGTATATAGCACAGAGCCACGTAGTGTATTGCCCAGCCACGTAGTATATTGCCCAGTGACGTAGTATATAGCACAGAGCTACATAGTATATTGCCCAGCCACGTAGTATATTGCCCAGTGACGTAGTATACAGCACAGAGCCACGTAGTATATTGCCCAGTGACGTAGTATACAGCACAGAGCCACGTAGTATATTGCCCAGTGATGTAGTATATTGCACAGGCACTAGTATATAGCACAGAGCCACGTAGTGTATTGCCCAGCCACGTAGTATATTGCCCAGTGACGTAGTATATTGCACAGCCACGTAGTATATTGCCTAGTGACGTAGTATATTGCACAGCCACGTAGTATACAGCACAGAGCCACGTAGTATATTGCCCAGCCACGTAGTATATTGCCCAGTGACGTAGTATATTGCACAGCCACGTAGTATATTGCCCAGCGACGTAGTATACAGCACAGAGCCACGTAGTATATTGCCCAGTGACGTAGTATACAGCACAGAGCCACGTAGTATATTGCCCAGTGACGTAGTATACAGCACAGAGCCACGTAGTATATAGCACAGAGCCACGTAGTATATTGCCCAGTGACGTAGTATATTGCACAGCCACGTAGTATACAGCACAGAGCCACGTAGTGTATTGCCCAGCCACGTAGTATATTGCCCAGTGACGTAGTATATTGCACAGCCACGTAGTATATTGCCCAGCGACGTAGTATACAGCACAGAGCCACGTAGTATATTGCCCAGTGACGTAGTATACAGCACAGAGCCACGTAGTATATAGCACAGAGCCACGTAGTATATTGCCCAGCCACCTATGTCACAGGTTAAAAAATAAACATATACTCACCTTCCAACCCGAGGGCACCTTGTAGTTCTGTCGCCTGTGTTCGGTTCAGGCGGCAGCTTCCGGTCCGAGGGTGTGATGACGTCGCTGTCACATGACTGTGACATCACAGCAGGTCCTTCTCGCGCAGGGCCTGCGATGATGTCGCGGTCACATGACTGTGACGTCACGGCAGGTCCTTCTCGCGCAGGGCCTGCGATGACGTCGCGGTCACATGACTGTGACGTCATGGCAGGTCCTTCGCGCGCAGGGCCTGTGATGACGTCGCGGTCACATGACCGTGACGTCATGGCAGGTCCTTGTCGCACACCAACCTTAGCACCGGAACCTGCCACTTGCATGGACCGGTCATCGGAGCATCGGAAAGGCGGCGGAAGGTGACTATATAATGATTTATTTTTTTTTATTATTATTTTTAACATTAGATGTTTTTACTATTGAGGCTGCATAGGCAGCCTCAATAGTAAAAACTTGGTCACACAGGGTTAATAGCGGCGGTAACGGAGTGAGTTACCCGCGGCATAACGCGGTCCATTACCACTGGCATTAACCCTGTGTGAGCCGTGACTGCGGGGAGTATGGAGCGGGCGCCGGGCAGTGACTGCAGGGGAGTAGGGAGGGACTAATCGGACTGTGCCTGTCGCTGATTGGTCGCAGCAGCCATGACAGGCAGCTGGCAAGACCAATCAGTGAATGAATAACCGTGACGGAAGTTGCCGACAGAAAGACGGAAGTACCCCTTAGACAATTATATATATAGACTAGATGATGGCCTGATTCTAACGCATCGGGTATTCTAGAATATGTATGTAGTATATAGCACAGCCCACGGACTATATAGCACAGCCCAAGTAGTACATAGCACAGCCCACGCAGTGTATAACGCCGCCACGTAGTATATTGCACAGCCACGTACTATATAACAGCCCACGTTGTATATAGCACAGCCCAAGCAGTACATAACACAGCCACGTACTATATAACAGCCCACGTTGTATATAGTAGTGATGGGCAGTCCGGCTCTTTTTGGTGATCCGGCTCTCATGGCTCCGCTCACCACCAAAACTGCTCTTTTTGGACCCTAAGTGGATCCCCATTAAATTGTGTTCTGGCGCCCAAAACCATGCCCACCTACCGCAGAAACTCTGCTCACTTGCTAAGAACCAATTTGATGAGTGGGTGGAGTTTTGCTCAGGTGGAAAGGTTACGCCTGTCGAAGTCCGGGATTTTACGCCCAGTGAGAGCCATTCAGGGATTTTAGTGGCTCTCACTGGCATTCCGGCTCCCATCATGCACAGCAGGGAGCCAGCTCTTTGTGTCGGAGCGTTCGCGAACGACACATCACTAGTATATAGCACAGCCCACGGAGTATATAGCACAGCCCACGGAGTATATAGCACAGCCCACGGAGTATATAACAGCCCACGTATATAACACAGCCCACGTATAGCACAGCCCACGCAGTGTATAACGCCGCCACGTAGTATATCGCACAGCCACGTACTATATAACAGCCCACGTTGTATATAGCACAGCCCACGCAGTATATACCACAGCCACGTACTATATAACAGCCCATGTTGTATATAGTAGTGATGGGCAGTCCGGATCTTTTTGGTGATCTGGCTCTCATGGCTCCGCTCACCACCAAAACGGCTCTTTTTGGACCCTAAATGGATCCCCATTGAATGTGTGTTCTGGCGCCCAAAACCACGCCCACCTACCGCAGAAACTGCCCACTTGCTAAGAACCAATTTGATGAGTGGGTGGAGTTTTGCTCAGGTGGAAAGGTTACACCTGTCGAAGTCCGGGGTTTTACGCCAAGTGAGAGCCATTCAGGGATTTTAGTGGCTCTCACTGGCGTTCCGGCTCCCATCATTCACAGCAGGGAGCCGGCTCTTTGTGTAGGAGCGTTCGCGAACGACACATCACTAGTATATAGCACAGCCCACGTAGTATATAGCACAGCCCACGTAGTATATAGCACAGCCCACGCAGTATATAACACAGACACGCAGTATATAGCTCAGCCGCGTAGTATATAACACAGCCCACATAGTATATAGCACAGCCCACGCAGTATATAACACAGCCCACGCAGTATATAACACAGCCCACGCAGTATATAACACAGCCCACAGTATATAACACAGCCCATGTAGTATATTGCAAAGCCACGCAGTATATAGCACGCAAAGTACTATATAACAGCCTACTCAGTATATAATAGCCCACGTAGTATATAGCACCGCAACGTACTATATAACACAGCCACGTAGTATATAGCACAGCCCACACACAGTATATAACAGCCCACATAGTATATTGCACAGCCACGCTGTATATAACACAGCCCACGTAGTATATTGCACAGCAACGTAGTATATAGCACAGCCCACGTAGTATATAGCACAGAGACGCACTATATAACACAGCCCACGCAGTATATAACACAGCCCACATAGTATATAACACATCCCAGGTAGTATATAGCAATGTGGGCACCATATCCCTGTTAAAAAATAATTAAAATAAAAAATAGTTATATACTCACCTTCCGGCAGCCCCGGATATAGGCCAGGCCTTTACCAATGCTCGTCGCGACGCTCCGTTCCCAGTAATGCATTGCGGCAATAACACGTGATGATGTAGCGGTCTCGCGAGACCGCTACGTCATCTCCAGTCATTGCTGCAATGCATTCTTGGGAGCAGATCGTCGCGAGGACCGGTAAAGGCTGGCGCGGACGGTGGAAGGTGAGAAAAAAAAAAAAAAAAATATATATATATATATATATATATATATATATATATATATATATATATATATTATTATTTTTAACATTATATTTTTTTACTATTGATGCTGCATAGGCAGCATCAATAGTAAAAACTTGTGCACACGCGGTTAATGGCAACGATAACGGACTGCGTTATGCCGTGGTGTAACGCAGTCCTAAAATGCTATGTGGGCGCTGACTGGAGGGGGCACTGACTGGACGGAAGTAGGGAAGGGCCAATTCGCGGCCGGACTGTGCCTGTCGCTGATTGGTCGCGGCCCAGGATTTCCGTTAAAGACAAACAGACGGAAATACCCCTTAGACAATGATATACAGGTCCTTCTCAAAAAATTAGCATATAGTGTTAAATTTCATTATTTACCATAATGTAATGATTACAATTAAACTTTCATATATTATAGATTCATTATCCACCAACTGAAATTTGTCAGGTCTTTTATTGTTTTAATACTGATGATTTTGGCCTACAACTCCTGATAACCCAAAAAACCTGTCTCAATAAATTAGCATATCAAGAAAAGGTTCTCTAAACGACCTATTACCCTAATCTTCTGAATCAACTAATTAACTCTAAACACATGCAAAAGATACCTGAGGCTTTTAAAAACTCCCTGCCTGGTTCATTACTCAAAACCCCCATCATGGGTAAGACTAGCGACCTGACAGATGTCAAGAAGGCCATCATTGACACCCTCAAGCAAGAGGGTAAGACCCAGAAAGAAATTTCTCAACAAATAGGCTGTTCCCAGAGTGCTGTATCAAGGCACCTCAATGGTAAGTCTGTTGGAAGGAAACAATGTGGCAGAAAACGCTGTACAACGAGAAGAGGTGACCGGACCCTGAGGAAGATTGTGGAGAAGGACCGATTCCAGACCTTGGGGAACCTGAGGAAGCAGTGGACTGAGTCTGGTGTGGAAACATCCAGAGCCACCGTGCACAGGCGTGTGCAGGAAATGGGCTACAGGTGCCGCATTCCCCAGGTAAAGCCACTTTTGAACCAGAAACAGCGGCAGAAGCGCCTGACCTGGGCTACAGAGAAGCAGCACTGGACTGTTGCTAAGTGGTCCCAAGTACTTTTTTCTGATGAAAGCAAATTTTGCATGTCATTCGGAAATCAAGGTGCCAGAGTCTGGAGGAAGACTGGGGAGAAGGAAATGCCAAAATGCCTGAAGTCCAGTGTCAAGTACCCACAGTCAGTGATGGTGTGGGGTGCCATGTCAGCTGCTGGTGTTGGTCCACTGTGTTTCATCAAGGGCAGGGTCAATGCAGCTAGCTATCAGGAGATTTTGGAGCACTTCATGCTTCCATCGGCTGAAATGCTTTATGGAGATGAAGATTTCATTTTTCAGCACGACCTGGCACCTGCTCACAGTGCCAAAACCACTGGTAAATGGTTTACTGACCATGGTATTACTGTGCTCAATTGGCCTGCCAACTCTCCTGACCTGAACCCCATAGAGAATCTGTGGGATATTGCGAAGAGAAAGTTGAGAGACGCAAGACCCAACACTCTGGATGAGCTTAAGGCCGCTATTGAAGCATCCTGGGCCTCCATAACATCTCAGCAGTGTCACAGGCTGATTGCCTCCATGCCACGCCGCATTAAAGCAGTCATTTCTGCCAAAGGATTCCCGACCAAGTATTGAGTGCATAACTGAACATTATTATTTGATGGTTTTTTTGTTTGTTATTAAAAAACACTTTTATTTGAGTGGACGGGTGAAATATGCTAATTTATTGAGACAGGTTTTTGGGTTATCAGGAGTTGTAGGCCAAAATCATCAGTATTAAAACAATAAAAGACCTGACAAATTTCAGTTGGTGGATAATGAATCTATAATATATGAAAGTTTAATTGTAATCATTACATTATGGTAAATAATGAAATTTAACACTATATGCTAATTTTTTGAGAAGGACCTGTATATAGATAGATGTATATGAATCCTGTCGTGATTATTCGCAATAAGGGTAAGTTCACACAGGGCGTTTTTGCAGCTTTTTTTATGCTAATTTTCAGCTGCTTTTTACAATACCAGCAAAGCCTATGAGATTTCAGAAATCTCATGCACACGCATTGGTTTTTTGTTTGATCGGTATTTTGTGCTTTGCTGCATTTTTTGGACATATTCCATGTCATTTTCAGCCCTTTCGCTGCATTTTTTTCACCCGTTGACTTGAATGGGTGTTGAAAAAAATGCAGCAAAAACTTAGGTATCATTTTTGCTGCTGAAAATCCAAGGACATTAGTGACGCGCCCACAGGGCAGTGGGATACTCGGTACCGAGTCCGGTCGCAAAGGGGGATGTCATGGTGGCTGCGACCCGGTCCGTGGCCCTGGGCATCAACGTTAAAGGGGGTTAAATGTTCAAAGTTTGTTGTGATGCCACCTGTGGAGTTTGGTCAGTAGTTAGACCAACTCTGCATTAAAGGGGTCCCCTGGGGATGTTGCTGCAGCCCAGATGTTACACTTCCCACAGGTGAAGCGGGGTCCCCAGGGGTCTGATGGTGTGTGGCGTAGATGGTAAGGCCGGTGAATAAATGGAGGAGACAAGTGATAAGTCTTTACCTGGTGGGTTTACTTGTGGGTGACAGGCCACGGTCCATGGTACCAGGCATGGATGATGGTGGTCCGGCCGACTCAGAGGCAAATTAGAGTTCTCTTTTCCCAGTAGAGGTCCATGAGCCTTTCCTACTTGCGCCTTTCTAACTGAGGTCCCTGCTGCCTTAAGCTGGGGTGCTGCATTCCCATGGACAAAGAGGAAAAAAAGCACCAAAAAATGCACCAAAAACGCATCTAAACCTGAGTTTTTGACACAGCTTCTTTACCGCCAAGATCAGATTTTGCTGCAGAAAAAAAGCAGCAAAAAAGCCCAGTATGAATTTACCCTAATATTGAGCCGCAGACTAGATATGACATCTGATTACACATTTATTTATATGTGACATTTAACCCCTTTCTGACATTAGACATACTATCCCGTCGAGGTGAGGTGGGCCCGTATGACCACCGACGGGATAGTACGTTATCTGCGATCGGCCGCGCTCACGGGGGGAGCGCGGTCGATCGCGGCCGGGTGTGAGCTGACTATCGCAGATGACATCCGGCACTATGTGCCAGGAGCGGTCACGGACTGCCCCCGGCACATTAACCCCCGGCACACTGCGTCCGGCACTATGTGCCAGGAGCGGTCACGGACCGCCCCCGGCACATTAACCCCCAGCACACTGCGATCAAACATGATCGCAGTGTTCTGGCGGTATAGGGAAGCATTGTGCAGGGAGGGGGCTCCCTGCGTGCTTCCCTGAGACCCCCGAAGCAACGCGATGTGATCGCGTTGCTCCGAGGGTCTCTTACCTCCTCCTCCCTGCAGCAGGCCTGGATCCAAAATGGCCACGGCATCCGGGTCCTACAGGGAGGTGGCTTCACAGCGCGGAAACCTGGAGGAGCTGTGCACGTCAGATCGCCGATCTGACAGAGTGCTGTGCAAACTGTCAGATCAGCGATCTTACACTATAACATGATGCCCCCCCCCCGGGGCAATGTTATAGTGTAAAAAAAAAAAATTCACATGTGTAAAAAAAAAAATAAAAAAAATCCCCCCCCCAAAATAAAATATATACACTCACCGGCCACTTTATTAGGTACACCATGCTAGTAACGGGTTGGACCCCCTTTTGCCTTCAGAACTGCCTCAATTCTTCGTGGCATAGATTCAACAAGGTGCTGGAAGCATTCCTCAGAGATTTTGGTCCATATTGACATGATGGCATCACACAGTTGCCGCAGATTTGTCGGCTGCACATCCCAAAGATGCTCCATACAAGGCAGGATGGATCCATGCTTTCATGTTGTTTACGCCAAATTCTGACCCTACCATCCGAATGTCGCAGCAGAAATCGAGACTCATCAGACCAAGCAACGTTTTTCCAATCTTCTACTGTCCAATTTCGATGAGCTTGTACAAATTGTAGCCTCAGTTTCCTGTTCTTAGCTGAAAGGAGTGGTACCCGGTGTGGTCTTCTGCTGCTGTAGCCCATCTGCCTCAAAGTTCGACGCACTGTGCGTTCAGAGATGCTCTTAGGCCTACCTTGGTTGTAACGGGTGGCGATTTGAGTCACTGTTGCCTTTCTATTAGCTCGAACCTGTCTGCCCATTCTCCTCTGACCTCTGGCATCAACAAGGCATTTCCGCCCACAGAACTGCCGCTCACTGGATTTTTTTTCTTTTTCGGACCATTCTCTGTAAACCCTAGAGATGGTTGTGCGTGAAAATCCCAGTAGATCAGCAGTTTCTGAAATACTCAGACCAGCCCTTCTGGCACCAACAACCATGCCACGTTCAAAGGCACTCAAATCACCTTTCTTCCCCATACTGATGCTCGGTTTGAACTGCAGGAGATTGTCTTGACCATGTCTACATGCCTAAATGCACTGAGTTGCCACCATGTGATTGGCTGATTAGAAATTAAGTGTTAACAAGAAGTTGGACAGGTGTACCTAATAAAGTGGCCAGTGAGTGTATATTGTTCCTATAAATACATTTCTTTATCTAAATAAAAAAAAAACAATAAAAGTACACATGTTTAGTATCGCCGCATCCGTAACGACCCAACCTATAAAACTGTCCCACTAGTTAACCCCTTCAGTGAACACCGTAAAAAAAAAAAAAACGCGGCAAAAAACAACGCTTTATTATCATACCGCCAAACAAAAAGTGCAATAACACGCGATCAAAAAGACGGATATAAATAACCATGGTACCGCTGAAAACGTCATCTTGTCCCGCAAAAAAACGAGCCGCCATACAGCATCATCAAAGAAAAAATAAAGTTATAGTCCTCAGAATAAAGCGATGCAAAAATAATTATTTTTTCTATAGAATAGTTTTTATCGTATAAAAGCGCCAAAACATAAAAAAATGATATAAATGAGGTATCGCTGTAATCTTGTTGACCCGAAGAATAAAACTGCTTTATCCATTTTACCAAACGCGGAACGGTATAAACGCCTCCCCCAAAAGAAATTCATGAATAGCTGGTTTTTGGTCATTCTGCCTCACAAAAATCAGAATAAAAAGCGATCAAAAAATGTCATGTGCCCGAAAATGGTACCAATAAAAACGTCAACTCGTTCCGCAAAAAACAAGACATCTCATGACTCTGTGGACCAAAATATGGAAAAATTATAGCTCTCAAAATGTGGTAATGCAAAAAATATTTTTTGCAATAAAAAGCGTCTTTCAGTGTGTGACGGCTGCCAATCATAAAAATCCGCTAAAAAACCCGCTATAAAAGAAAATCAAACCCCCCTTCATCACCCCCTTAGTTAGCGAAAAATAAAAAAAATGTATTTATTTCCATTTTCCCATTAGGGTTATGGTTAGGGCTAGGGTTAGGGTTGGGGCTAGGGTTAAGGCTACAGTTAGGGTTGGGGCTAAAGTTAGGGTTAGGATTACATTTACGGTTGGGAATAAGGTTGGGATTAGGGTTAGGGGTGTGTCAGGGTTAGGGGTGTGGTTAGGGTTACCATTGGGATTAGTTAGGGATGTGTTTGGATTAGGGTTTAAGTTATAATTGGGGGGATTCCACTGTTTAGGCACATCAGGGGCTCTCCAAATGCGACATGGCGTCCGATCTCAATTCCAGCCAATTCTGCGTTGAAAAAGTAAAACAGTGCTCCTTCCCTTCCGAGCTCTCCCGTGTGCCCAACATATGGGGTATCAGTGTACTCAGGACACATTGGACAACAACTTTTGGAGTCCAATTTCTCCTTCTACCCTTGGGAAAATACAAAACTGGGGGCTAAAATATAATTTTTGTGGAAAAAAAAGAATTTTTATTTTCACGGCTCTGCGTCATAAACTGTAGTGAAACACTTGGGGGTTCAAAGCTCTCACAACACATCTAGATGAGATCCTTAGGGGGTCTACTTTCCAAAATGATGTCACTTGTGGGGGGCTTCAATGTTTAGGCACATCAGTGGCTCTCCAAACGCAACATGGCGTCCCATCTCAATTCCTGTCAATTTTGCATTGAAAAGTCAAACAGCGCTCCTTCCCTTCCGAGCTCTCCCATGCGCCCAAACAGTGGTTTACCCCCACATATGGGGTATCGGCGTACTCAGGACAAATTGTACAACAACTTTTGGGGTCCAATTTCTTCTCTTACCCTTGGGAAAATAAAAAATTGGGGCGAAAAGATCATTTTTGTGAAAAAATATGATTTTTTATTTTTACGGCTCTGCATTATAAACTTCTGTGAATCATTTAATGGGTCAAAGTGCTCACCACACATCTAGATAAGTTCCTTAGGGGGTCTACTTTCCAAAATGGTGTCACTTGTGGGGGGTTTCAATGTTTAGGCACATCAGTGGCTCTCCAAACGCAACATGGCTTCCCATCTCAATTCCTGTCAATTTTGCACTGAAAAGTCAAATGGCGCTCCTTCGCTTCTGAGCTCTGCCATGCCCTCAAACAGTGGTTTACCCCCACATATGGGGTATCGGCGTACTCAGGAGAAACTGGACAACAACTTTTGGGGTCCAATTTCTCCTGTAACCCTTGGGAAAATAAAAAATTGCGGGCTAAAAATTATTTTTGAGGAAAGAAAACGTATTTATTATTTTCACGGCTCTGCGTTATAAACTTCTGTGAAGCACTTGGGGGTTCAAAGTGCTCACCACACATCTAGATTAGTTCCTTGGGAGGTCTAGTTTCCAAAATGGGGTCACTTGTGGGGGGTTTCTACTGTTTAGGCACATCAGGGGCTCTGCAAACGCAACGTGACGCCCGCAGAGCATTCCATCAAAGTCTGCATTTCAAAACGTCACTACTTCACTTCCGAGCCCCGGCATGTGCCCAAACAGTGGTTTCCCCCCACATATGGGGTATCAGCGTACTCAGGAATAACTGAACAACAACATTTGGGGTCCAATTTCTCCTGTTACTCTTGGGAAAATATAAAATTCTGGGCTAAAAAATCATTTTTGAGGAAAGAAAAATTATTTTTTATTTTCCCGGCTCTGCGTTATAAACTTCTGTGAAGCACCTGGGGGTTTAAAGTGCTCACTATGCATCTAGATAAGTTCCTTGGGGGGTCTAGTTTCCAAAATGGGGTCACTTGTGGGGGAGCTCTAATGTTTAGGCACACAGGGGCTCTCCAAACGCGACATGGTGTCTGCTAACGATTGGAGCTAATTTTCCATTCAAAAAGTCAAATGGCGCGCCTTCCCGTGCGCCCAAACAGTGGTTTACCCTCACATATGAGGTATCGGTGTACTCAGGAGAAATTGCCCAACAAATTTTAGGATCCATTTTATCCTGTTGCCCATGTGAAAATGAAAAAATTGAGGCTAAAATAAATTTTGTGAAAAAAAAGTACTTTTTCATTTTTACGGATCAATTTGTGAAGCATCTGGGGGTTTAAAGTGCTCACTATGCATCTAGATAAGTTCCTTGGGGCGTCTAGTTTCCAAATGGGGTCACTTGTGGGGGAGCTCCAATGTTTAGGCACACGGGGGCTCTCCAAACGCGACATAGTGTCCGCTAAAGATTGGAGCCAATTTTTCATTCAAAAAGTCAAATGGCGCTCCTTCCCTTCCCAGCCCTGCCGTGCGCCCAAACAGTGGTTTACCCCCACATATGAGGTATCAGCGTACTCAGGACAAATTGGACAACAACGTTCGTGGTCCAGTTTCTCTTTTTACCCTTGGGAAAATAAAAAAATTGTTGCTAAAAGATCATTTTTGTGACTAAAAAGTTAAATGTTCATTTTTAATACCAGACCTAGTAAGCTAAAAGACCAGGTGAATATTGCCTAACATTACAGAGATACATTTTTCCTCTGGAAATTATGCCATAGCCTGTCCCATTAGTGGTGGCATCAGCAGTCAAACCCTCAGCAAAAAATAGCTTATGTCTTTTTAAGAAAAAACAATTATGGATTTAAAAAAAAAAAGAAAAACATACAGCTAGTCCGGCTGTATGGGCTACATGGAAGTGCGGGTCTGGTCTACTGGTGAGGACTTCCCTGCAGATAGTTTCCCCAATAAACCACAATGTGTAAACTCAGACTCACACAGATCCAACTGCAGTTACTCTTCACTAATGTGACCCCGAATTTTCTAATTATAGAAATGAAAATTCAACTCACAGCTGTCAAACAATTTTATTACAAGTCAAATAGTTTGAACTAAAAAAGAGAAATATATAAATATATGCCTACATACAAATGAATAATAAAGACGGGAGGGAAGGGGGACGGGAGGGACAGGGATGGACGGGGGGGAAAGAAGGACGGGGGGGGGGGGGGGAAAGAGGGACGGGGGGGGGGGGGGGAAAGAGGGACGGGGGGGGGAAAGAGGGACGGGGGGGGGGGGGAAAGAGGGACGGGGGGGGGAAAGAGGGACGGGGGGGGGGAAAGAGGGACGGGGGGGGAGAGAAAGAGGGACGGGGGGGGGAGGGGAAGAGGGACGAAAGAGGGACCGGGGGGGGGGGGGGGAGAAGAGGGGCGGGGGGGGGGGGGGGGGAAGAGGGACGGGGGGGAAAGAGGGACGGGGGGGGGAGAAGAGGGACGGGGGGGGGAAAGAGGGACGGGGGGGGGGGAAAGAGGGACGGGGGGAAGAGGGACGGGGGGGGGAAGAGGGACGGGGGGGGGGGGGGGGGGGGGGGAAGAGGGACGGGGGGGGGGGGGGGGGGAAGAGGGACGGGGGGGGAAAAGAGGGACGGGGGGGGGGGGGAAAGAGGGACGGGGGGGGGAAAGAGGGACGGGGGGGGGGGGAAAGAGGGACGGGGGGGGAAAGAGGGACGGGGGGGGGAAAGAGGGACGGGGGGGGGGGGGGGGGAAAGAGGGACGGGGGGGGAAAAAGAGGGACGGGGGGGGGGGAGAAAGAGGGACGGGGGGGGAAAGAGGGACGGGGGGGGGAAAGAGGGACGGGGGGGGGGGGAAAGAGGGACGGGGGAAGAGGGACGGGGGGGAAAGAGGGACGGGGGGGAAGAGGGACGGGGGGGGGGGGGGAAGAGGGACGGGGGGGAAAGAGGGACGGGGGGGGAAAAGAGGGACGGGGGGGGGGGGAAAGAGGGACGGGGGGGGGGAAAGAGGGACGGGGGGGGGGGGGGGGAAAGAGGGACGGGGGGGGGGGGGAAAGAGGGACGGGGGGGGGAAAGAGGGACGGGGGGGGGGAAAGAGGGACGGGGGGGGGGAAAGAGGGACGGGGGGGGGGGGGGGGGAAAGAGGGATGGGGGGGGGGAAAGAGGGACGGGGGGGGGGGAGAAAGAGGGACGGGGG
The DNA here is from genome assembly GCF_051348905.1 of Ranitomeya variabilis. Lineage (NCBI taxonomy): Eukaryota > Metazoa > Chordata > Amphibia > Anura > Dendrobatidae > Ranitomeya > Ranitomeya variabilis. The sequence continues at coordinate 523,037,763 of NC_135234.1, read as the reverse complement.
GGGGGGGAGAAAGAGGGACGGGGGGGAAAGAGGGACGGGGGGGGAAAGAGGGACGGGGGGGGGGGAAAGAGGGACGGGGGAAGAGGGACGGGGGGGAAAGAGGGACGGGGGGGAAAGAGGGACGGGGGGGGAAAGAGGGACGGGGGGGGAAAGAGGGACGGGGGGGGAGGGGGAAAGAGGGACGGGGGGGGGGGGGGAAAGAGGGACGGGGGGGGAGGGGGAAAGAGGGACGGGGGGGAGGGGGAAAGAGGGACGGGGGGGAGGGGGAAAGAGGGACGGGGGGGAAGAGGGACGGGGGGAAGAGGGACGGGGGGAAGAGGGACGGGGGGAAGAGGGACGGGGGGGGAAGAGGGACGGGGGGGAAGAGGGACGGGGGGGAAGAGGGACGGGGGGGAAGAGGGACGGGGGGGAAGAGGGACGGGGGGGGAAGAGGGACGGGGGGAAGAGGGACGGGGGGGAAGAGGGACGGGGGGGAAGAGGGATGGGGGGGAAGAGGGACGGGGGGGAAGAGGGACGGGGGGAAGAGGGACGGGGGGGGGGGGGGGGGGGAAAGAGGGACGGGGGGGGAAAAGAGGGACGGGGGGGGAAAAGAGGGTCGGGGGGGGGGGAAAAGAGGGTCGGGGGGGGAAAAGAGGGACGGGGGGGGAAAAGAGGGACGGGGGGGGAAAGAGGGACGGGGGGGGAAAGAGGGACGGGGGGGAAAGAGGGACGGGGGGGGAAAGAGGGACGGGGGGGGAAAGAGGGGGGGGGGGAAAGAGGGGGGGGAAGAGGGACGGGGGGGGGAAGAGGGACGGGGGGGAAAGAGGGACGGGGGGGAAAGAGGGACGGGGGGGAAAGAGGGACGGGGGGGGGGAAAGAGGGGGGGGGAAAGAGGGGGGGGGGAAAGAGGGACGGGGGGGGAAAGAGGGACGGGGGGGGGGGGAAAGAGGAACGGGGGGGGGGAAAGAGGGACGGGGGGGGGGGAAAGAGGGACGGGGGGGGGAAAGAGGGACGGGGGGGGGGAAAGAGGGACGGGGGGGGGAAAGAGGGACGGGGGGGGGAAGAGGGACGGGGGGGGAAAGAGGGACGGGGGGGGAAAGAGGGACGGGGGGGGGGAAAGAGGGACGGGGGGGGAAGAGGGACGGGGGGGGAAGAGGGACGGGGGGAAGAGGGACGGGGGGAAAGAGGGACGGGGGGGAAGAGGGACGGGGGGGAAGAGGGACGGGGGGAAGAGGGACGGGGGGAAGAGGGACCGGGGGGAAGAGGGACGGGGGGAAGAGGGACGGGGGGAAGAGGGACGGGGGGGAAGAGGGACGGGGGGGAAGAGGGACGGGGGGGGGGGAAAAGAGGGACGGGGGGGGGGAAAGAGGGACGGGGAGGGGAAAGAGGGACGGGGAGGGGAAAGAGGGACGGGGAGGGGAAAGAGGGACGGGGAGGGGAAAGAGGGACGGGGAGGGGAAAGAGGGACGGGGAGGGGAAAGAGGGACGGGGAGGGGAAAGAGGGACGGGGGGGGGAAAGAGGGACGGGGGGGGGAAAGAGGGACGGGGGGGGAAAGAGGGACGGGGGGGAAAGAGGGACGGGGGGGGGAAAGAGGGACGGGGGGGTGGGAAAGAGGGACGGGGGGGTGGGAAAGAGGGACGGGGGGGTGGGAAATTTTTTTTTAGGAATTATACTCATCTATCTGACATTATCAGACGCCCATAGTGTCATCCCTTTGGGTCCTCACATGGATTCGGGGGGCACCAGCATTCCACTTGGTGAAGAGTTGTCCAATGTCCAGTGATGAAATGACATCTGCAGGGAGGTAACTGCTCTGGGGGACACAGGATGGGGAAAAGCCAAAATACCTAGAATAAAACAGAAAAAAATCATGCATAAAACTCGGCTGACACCAGTGGCCACCAGGCTAATACTGAACAGCATAGCGTGCAAGTAGAGAATAAATCCCGGGATCTTGAGACATTGTCATGCAGTTTCGCTCCTAGAGGTCATAGGTCAGTCATCAACCTGACGTCATGTGTCCCCAATAATATGAGAAAATGTTTTATGTAAAAAAAAAAAAAAACAGGACTACTCACCTTCAGGCAGAGATTCTTATGTTAAGTAATATCAATCCCTCAGATCTCCAACATCATTCATCCCCTCCCCTGTTCACCCCCCACACATGTAGCACTATACTTCCCTGCACACCCCCCACCGCAAGTGACTTCACACACTAACCTGCACAGCGCATGTAACATCAGCCCCCTACCCCACGTAGACCCATGCTAGTAGCATCAGTCCCCTTCTGCAGGTAGAACCCCCATGCATGCAACATGACCCTCTTCCCAACAGAGACCCCCAGCACGCAGCCTCCCTTCCCCACAGAGACCCCCAGCACGCAGCTTCCATTCCCCACAGAGATCCCCAGCACACAGCCCCCCTTCCCAACAGACACCCAGCCCCGCTCGCAAGGAACATGACCCCCTTCCCCACAGAGACCCCCAGCATGCAGTCACCCTTCCCCAGGCAGGCCCCTGCAACACGCAGTCCAAGGCAAGCAACGTCACCCCCTTCCCCAGGCAGGCCCCTCCAGCACGCAGTCCCATGCAAGCATCACCCCCTTCCCCATGCAGGCCCAAGCACGCAGTCCCATGCAAGCATCACCCCCTTCCCCATGCAGGCCCCTCAAGCACGCAGTCCCATGCAAGCGTCACCCCTTCCCCAGGCAGACCCCTCCAGCACGCAGTCCCATGCAAGCATCACCCCCTTCCCCAGGCAGACCCCTCCAGCACGCAGTCCCATGCAAGCATCACCCCCTTCCCCAGGCAGACCCCTCCAGCACGCAGTCCCATGCAAGCATCACCCCCTTCCCCAGGCAGACCCCTCCAGCACGCAGTCCCATGCAAGCATCACCCCCTTCCCCAGGCAGACCCCTCCAGCACACAGTCCCATGCAAGCATCACCCCCTTCCCCAGGCAGACCCCTCCAGCACGCAGTCCCCTGCAAGCATCACCCCCTTCCCTAGACAGGCCCCTCCAGCACGCAGTCTCATGCAAGCATCACCCCCTTCCCCATGCAGTCTCCCAGCACGCAGTCTCATGCAAGCATCACCCCCTTCCCCAGGCAGACTCCCAGCACGCAGTCCCATGCAAGCATCACCTTCCTCAGGCAGACTCCCAGCACGCAGTCCCATGCAAGCATCACCCCCTTCCCCAGGCAGACTCCCAGCACGCAGTCCCATGCAAGCATCACCTTCCTCAGGCAGACTCCCAGCACGCAGTCCCATGCAAGCATCACCCCCTTCCCCATGCAGTCTCCCAGCACGCAGTCCCATGCAACATCACCCCCTTCCCCATGCAGACTCCCATCACGCAGTCCCATGCAAACAACATCCTCCCCTCCAGCATGGCCAGGCAGACACCCCCCCCAGCATGTACATGCAGCCCAATGCCAGCAATGCCTTCTCCCCAGGCAGACCACCCACTCCAGCATGCCCAGACAGACTCCCAGCCCGTGCATGAACATCCATTTACCTGATCTGTGACCCCAAAACACTCCAAATCCCACCATGACACGTGCTCTATGGAAAATGACCTCAAATCCTGCACAAAATACTCCAAATCCCGCCATGACATCCACAGCTTCCTGTGTCTGCTCTGCTCTGTGGAGGAAGAGGCGCCGCGCCCTTCTGGTCACATGGGCATGACGTCATCAGAGGTCCTTAAAGGGAACCTGTCACCCCCAAAATTGAAGATGAGCTAAGCCCACCAGCATCAGGGGCTTATCTACAGCATTCTGGAATGCTGTAGATAAGCCCCCAATGTATCCTGAAAAATGAGAAAAAGAGGTTAGATTATACTCACCTGGGTGGGCGGTCCGATCCGATGGGTGTCGCGGTCCGGTTCCGGTGCCTCCTATCTTCATACGATGATGTCCTCTTCTTGTCTTCACGCTGCTGCTCCGGCGCAGGCGTACTTTGTCTGCCCTGTTGAGGGCAGAGCAAAGTACTGCAGTGCACAGGTGCTGGGCCTCTCTGACCTTTCCCGACACCTGCGCACTGCAGTACTTAGCTCTGCCCTCAACAGGACAGACAAAGTACGCCTGCGCCGGAGCCGCAGCGTGAAGACAAGAAGAGGACGTCATTGTAAGAAGATGGGAGGCCCCGGACCGCGACGCCCATTGGATCGGACCCCAGCGGGACCGCCCCGGGTGAGTATAATCTAACCTCTTTTTCTCATCTTTCAGGATACATCGGGGGCTTATCTACAGCATTACAGAATGAGCCCCTGATGCTGATGGGCTTAGCTCATCTTCGATTTGGGGGTGACAGGTTCCCTTTAAGGCTACTTTCACACATCAGGTTTTTTTCATTACGGCCCATTCCGGCTCTTTTTTGAAAAACCGGAACCGGCGAAATAAAAAAACGGATCCGGTTTTTCCCCATTGACTTGTATTAGCGCCGGATTGTGCCGCATGGCCCACCGTTCCTTCCATTTCTTTCCTGATACGGCGAAAATTTCCATTCCGGTGTCTGGAAAAAACATCTACAGTAAAGTTTTTTTGTCTTCGGTGAAAAACCGGAAAACACCGGATCCGGTGCTTCCGGCTTTTTGCTGCAATGCAAGTCTATGGGTGCCGGAATGTGCCGGACCCGGAAAAAGACGGATCAGGCGCCGCATTCTGGTTTTTTTTAATTTGAGCATGCTGAGAACCAATTGGCCGGCCCCAGGACACATATATAAACAATGCGGCCGGCGTCACACTAGGGAGTTTTACGGACGTATGAGTGACGGAAAAACAACGCATTACACACTGACCGATGATTCTCTATGGGTCAGCTCCTATCTGCCGTATATTTCGCAGCCATATTTTACAGGCAGCATGCTGCTTTTGTCAGCGTATTGCGCAAAAAATCCGCCAATGAAAGTCTATGGGGGGTGAGAAAAATACGGATTATACACAGACCATCAGTGTGACTTGCGAGAAATACGCACCGGTGTTCTAGAGAAAAGCCGGCAATTCAGCGCGGTGTACAGTAAAATCACACTGACAGGTTAGAATAGAACAGATAGAATAAATGTCTACACATAGTTTAGGTAACTTAAATACAGAGTCACAAAGAGCCAAAAATACCATGGCCGAGGAGAACAAAAATCTTGCTCCCGTAATAGATGCATTAAAGGGGTTGTCCACTAATTTCAATTAACCCCCAATGTATCCCCCCAGGGCCCCTAATGAATTGTGTAAATGCCGGCGCCGGGATGTGCGGGCGGGGCTGGGGTCTGCGGTGGGTCTGCTGGCCGTGCTAGGGTCTGCTGCGGGGGGGTCATTGGTGTGTGTGTGTCTCTGTGCAGGCATCGTCTGATGGGACTACAAGTCCCATCGGGCTCTGCCTGCTACAGTGACAGTGAGTGACACATTAGCCAATGATGGGACAGTAGTAGTCCCATCATCCGGCTAGTGTGTTGAATGTAAAAACAAAACATACATACATACAACACATACCATATAACATGTGACATCATGCTACATGTGACAACATGCGACATGTGACAACATGCAACATACGACATGCGACGACATGTGACAACATGCGACGACATGCACCATGCGACAACATGCAACATGTGACATGCACCATGCGATGACATGCGACATGTGATATTATGCGACGACATGCACCATGCGACGACATGTGACATGCACCATGCGACGACATGCACCATGCAACGACATGCAGCATGCAACATGCAATGACATGCGACGAGATGCAACATGCGACGACATACAACATGCGATGACATGCAGCATGCGACATGCGATGACAAGTGCAGCGCCCCAGAGTCCTGGTCGTTGCAGTACTGTGGCTCCGCCACTATGGGGAGCTATGGTGCGTCCGATGGCACTGAAGGAGTTCATCTGATCAGGTATCACAGACACCAATACATTTCACAGCCGGGCCTCCGGGGGGAGCTAAGGGTGCTATTCATTAGGCCACTCCCCACCATAGTGGGTAAACTGGGGGTCAGGCAGGAAGTTAGATGAGAAGCTGACTGGGTTGGAACCAGGCAACACCTTGTGGCAGAGGGTGTTGTAGGGGAAGATACAGTAGGGTCTCTGTCAGGGGTGGGATCCTGACAGAGGCTTGGCAACGAGAACGAACGTAACGGGACCGTGCCTGCTCCGGGTAGCGGCGGTGCCCAAGAAAGGATTAGAAGAGAGATAGATTGTGCTGAGTGAGAAACGGGATCACGCAAAGGAGAAATACCAGTAGGAGTCGTGCTGTAAGACCGAAGCAACATCCTACTGAGGCGCACTACCGGTGGCCGGAACGCCGAGGGAGTAGAATAACATTCAGCTTCAAGCAATACTCCAAACAGCGGCAGGGCAGTCAGTCTCAGGCGGGCTGTCTAACTCAAATCACCTATGAAGTCTTGGGAGGCAATTGTGGGAGAGGGGCGTCTCTAGGGTCCCGGAAGAACTCCAGGCCTACCCGTCAAACGGGTGCCGTTCCTACCCGAACCTCAGGGAGGGACGGAAGATTAGCAGAACATCATCTAGTCGAGTTGTGAGGGAACATCAGAAACAGACACAACAGTTGTGGGGTACTTTCCGTAAGCACAGCAGGGAAGGACTACAACACATAGCGCTAGGGGGAAGGCACAGATTTCCTCCTGTGAAGAGAACTCTGGAAGTGCCATTGGACCGGCCGGACTTGCGCAGCCTGGTGAACCGTATTCTGGACTGAGGACTCAGAGATCTTCAGTAAAGAGGTAAAGAGACTGCAACCTGGTGTCCTCATTATTTACCGCGACCTGCACCCCACAACTGCACCGTTACAACACCACTTATTGCACCGGACGTCCCCCACTGACAGACAGGGCCACGGACCGGGTCTAGCCACCGTGACAACCCCAGGACTGAGACCCAGAGGCCCGGCTCCGGGTACCCCTCGGCCCTGCGGCGGTGTGGGGGCGCTCCAAACTTGGCGTCACGAACAGGATCTACTTAAGCCTGAAGAATCAGGTCATGTGTGCCTTGGAACTGTGATTTATAGTGCTTGGACTGTACTTTATTAGAAGGGCCGTGTATTGCCGCTTGCCGCCAGAAGTTCCCGCCAAAACCGCCGCCATTACAGCGCTAAGGAGAGCGCAGGAGAAGAAGAAGGGCGTGGAAGTGGGCGTGAACAAGCTGAAGAGCGCGAAAGACAATGGCCGCCCAGTCTAAATATCTCGGCCCCTTGAGGACGTGTCCGTCAGCAGCCGAGATCCGCCTCCTGATCCTCAATGGTGGGCAGAGACCAAGAAAACGGAACCGCCCACGAAGGAGAGAGCGGGAAAAGGACCAGGAAGAAGAAGCGAGCAACATGGAGGACGCCATGGCCAGCCGCCCGGAGCCGGAGTGTGGGGTCGGAGCCGAGGACTCCCCCAGCTACCCGGAGAGGCACCGCAGCCAGACCTCCACAGTTGACGCTGACCTCCTGCAGACCGGAGCGGATGAGGTGATCCACCAACCCCGGCGGATGCAGCTGAGCACTGAGGCCGGGTGGAAGAAGACCATCATCGGGAGCCTCGCCAGACGTCTGTCGGCAGCCTCGTCTGGTCCGGAGCAAGAAAGAAATTCCAGCGCTCCGAAGCCAGAAAGCAGGGCCCTGCCGGAAAGCGAGATGCTGCAAGCAGAGATGACAACGCCGCAGCACAAGGCCCCGCAACCAGCGTTCCAGACCCCAGCGGAGGTGGAGCAGACCGGCACCGGAGGCACCGCATCTGAAGCAGGTATGAAGGACGACCCTGCCCTGACGACCGACACCACTCCAGCGACTGCTAGTGCCACAGCTGCTGACTCCGTTCCAGTGACTGATCTTGCAGCAGCCGCTACCTCTGCTGCAGCAAATGCCCATACTCAAGCTGCGCAGACCTCCATCGCTGCGCATGATTTAACTGTACATGAGAGACGGATTAACGGCGTGTGTCCAGCACTAGGTGCAACCCTGGACTTCACCCTTCCCGGGCCAAGAGGGGTTAAGTGCCAGGTGCAGCCCTGGAAGCCGTTCAACTAAGCCTCGGAAACCTGAAACTGTAAATAGTTAACTGTTTATTTCCTTGCTGTTTTGCTGCTAAAACTCGTCCTGGGTTAACTCTTAAAGGGATCCCTTTGTTTACCCGGGATCCCTATTGCTTTTTATTTTTGCTTTCACTTTCATTTTTGCTTTTTTTGTTCCACAATGTTATAAAAACTGCTGAATCATGAACAATGCATGATACAAACTCCTTGTAAATAGTTGCACCTTATTAAAGGCGCTTCCTACTGGTTTTACTTAAAGACTCTTTGCGAAGATACCGCACCGGAGCCTTGCTGAGTATGGACTGGTAGTCTGAGAAGACATGCTACCTCAGAAAGACTTGATCCCCTCTTAAAGGGGATGCCAAAAGTATACTTATGAGTGATACTGTTCTAGAACAGTAATGTGAAAGTAAAAATGATAATGTTTACATGTAAAAGTTATGTGTATTGAAATGGTTAACTGTAAAAAGAAGTGTTGATAATGTTCCTTAGAAGAAAGTGCGAGAGCTAGAAGAAATATGCAGTGGGCCCGTAGGGGTAGACAGAGTGTCCTGCATAGTCGGAAGTAAGAAAGTAGTAATGAAGGTTGATGATATAAGGAAATAGTTGATAATGTTGATAAGAAAATGGGGATAGAAGGTAAACCCTGAGTCCTCCATAGTAAGTCAGTTGTTGTAAAGAAAGAGTTAATAATGTGTTACAGAGGACAGAAAGTGAACCCGTAGGGGTTAGGTAGAGAGTCCTCCTAAGAGCCATACGTAGATGGCTCAGTGCTTCTAAAACTGAAAGTAATGTTATGATCTGTACTGTGTATAGAAGTTGAAAAGGCAGTAGGCCCTGGTTGAACGGGGCGGTCCTGTAACAGAAAGGAGAGGCAGTAGGTCTGGTGCCGATAGGACAGGCGGTCCTGCAGATTCAGAGAAGGAGAATGAAAAGTTAACTTACCTTATAATGTGATTATAGGAAGGCCTTTGGTGGATACAGAGTGTATGTCCTTAAGGGCAATGTTAAAGTACTGTTCAGCAATTTTTGCACTTAGTAGAATACCCGGTTGGGTAACAGGAGTTATTTATAGCCTGTAAGTTATAATGTTTAACCATGTTTTGTAACGTTCAAGTGTCCTCACCTCCCATAAAGGGAAGCTTGTTCAAGTATACGTATTGTTATTTGCACTCAACAAAATTGTATGTCTTTTTGCTAAACTTGTATTGTTGTTTTCTTCCCAGTCCCGGAGTACTGTGTTTAACCAGGGGGGAGTGCAGCGCCCCAGAGTCCTGGTCGTTGCAGTACTGTGGCTCCGCCACTATGGGGAGCTATGGTGCGTCCGATGGCACTGAAGGAGTTCATCTGATCAGGTATCACAGACACCAATACATTTCACAGCCGGGCCTCCGGGGGGAGCTAAGGGTGCTATTCATTAGGCCACTCCCCACCATAGTGGGTAAACTGGGGGTCAGGCAGGAAGTTAGATGAGAAGCTGACTGGGTTGGAACCAGGCAACACCTTGTGGCAGAGGGTGTTGTAGGGGAAGATACAGTAGGGTCTCTGTCAGGGGTGGGATCCTGACAGAGGCTTGGCAACGAGAACGAACGTAACGGGACCGTGCCTGCTCCGGGTAGCGGCGGTGCCCAAGAAAGGATTAGAAGAGAGATAGATTGTGCTGAGTGAGAAACGGGATCACGCAAAGGAGAAATACCAGTAGGAGTCGTGCTGTAAGACCGAAGCAACATCCTACTGAGGCACACTACCGGTGGCCGGAACGCCGAGGGAGTAGAATAACATTCAGCTTCAAGCAATACTCCAAACAGCGGCAGGGCAGTCAGTCTCAGGCGGGCTGTCTAACTCAAATCACTTATGAAGTCTTGGGAGGCAATTGTGGGAGAGGGGCGTCTCTAGGGTCCCGGAAGAACTCCAGGCCTACCCGTCAAACGGGTGCCGTTCCTACCCGAACCTCAGGGAGGGACGGAAGATTAGCAGAACATCATCTAGTCGAGTTGTGAGGGAACATCAGAAACAGACACAACAGTTGTGGGGTACTTTCCGTAAGCACAGCAGGGAAGGACTACAACACATAGCGCTAGGGGGAAGGCACAGATTTCCTCCTGTGAAGAGAACTCTGGAAGTGCCATTGGACCGGCCGGACTTGCGCAGCCTGGTGAACCGTATTCTGGACTGAGGACTCAGAGATCTTCAGTAAAGAGGTAAAGAGACTGCAACCTGGTGTCCTCATTATTTACCGCGACCTGCACCCCACAACTGCACCGTTACAACACCACTTATTGCACCGGACGTCCCCCACTGACAGACAGGGCCACGGACCGGGTCTAGCCACCGTGACAACCCCAGGACTGAGACCCAGCCCGGCTCCGGGTACCCCTCGGCCCTGCGGCGGTGTGGGGGCGCTCCAACATGCAATGACATGCAACATGTGACGACATGCAACATACGACATGCGACGACATGCACCATGCGACATGCACCATGCAACAACACGCGACAGGCAGTGACATGCAACATGGGATGACATGCGACATGCGGCGACATGCAACATCATGCAACATGCGATGATATGCAACATGTGATGACATTCGACATGCAACATACGACATGCGATGACATGCGACGACATGCAACATGTGACATGCCACATACAGTACAGTACATACATACAACATACATATAGACATACAGTACATATAACATAGATTACATACTCACCATCACTTGTCACTTTGTTCCCCGAAGCCAGTGTCACCTGTAAAAAATATTAAAATAATAAACAAACAATATACTCCCTGATCCGTAGAAATCCAATTAAAACGAGTGTCCCTCGACGATCTCCCATGGAGAGCATCAGCTGATGCGACCGCGCTCCAGGAATACAATGATGGAAGGTATCCTTCCACAATGTATTCCCCACAATGTATTCCTACGCCCCTGTGAGAAAATAGTCCCTAGTCTCACTTTTGGCATTGCTGTGTGAGAAAGTTCCCACGCAGCTTTTTGCCATAAAGTGAGACCAGTGAACTATAGTAACCTCTCAGTGATGCACTGCAGGAGCCATTGTCTCCTGTCAGTGTGTCACTGAAGGTCCTTTAGAGCAGTGACATCATCCGATGTCACTGTTCTATAGGGGAGATCGTCGTGGGACACTCGTTATTAATTGGACTGCGGGCTGATATTCATAGCAGGCTACAAATATTGGCCCCCGGCCGTCGGCTTTCCCCCTCTGGCACATAAAATTTCGCGGGAGCCCACGCCATTTTTTTTTTAACTGAAACATATTGTTCATTAACCCCTTTCTGCCAGCTGACGGAATAGTACGTCAGCTGGCAGTATCCCCATGCTTTGAGGTGGGCTTTGGCGGTGAGCCCACTTCAAAGCAGCAACATGTCAGCTGTTTTCAATACAACAAAAAAAATGTACATGATCGCTAAACGGCATAGCGAGAAAAAAAAATCAAAAGCCAAAATTATGTTTTTTTGGTCGCCGCGACATTGCATTAAAATACAATAACGGGCGATCAAAAGAACGTATCTGCACAAAAGTCGTATCATTAAAAACGTCAGCTCGGCGCGCAAAAAATTAGCCCTCACCCGACCCAATATCTCAGAAAATATAGACGCTACGGGTATCGGAAAATGGCGCAATTATTTTATTTCTTTTTAGCAAAGTTTTGAAATTTTTTTTACCATTTAGATAAAAAATAACCTAGACGTGTTTAGTGTCTATGAACTCGTAATGACCTGGAGAATCATAATGGCAGGTCAGTTTTATGCTGTGTGCACACGTTGCAGATTTGGGTGCAGAATTTTCTGCACAAAATCTGCATCTCCTTGCAGAAAACGCAGCTGCGTTTTTGATGCATTTTTTTCACAGTTTTTTCATGTTTTTTTGCGCGGTTTTGATGCGGGTTTTTTGTGTGGTTTTGATGCAGTTCTTGGTCCGGTTTTTGCTTTGTTTTGATTCAGGTTTTTGATGCTTTTTTATGCAGTTTTTGGTGCAATTTTGATGCAGTATTTGGTGTGGTTTTGATGCAGTTTTTGGTGCGGTTATGATGCAGTTTTTGGTGCGGTTTTGATGCAGTTTTTGGTGGGGTTTTGATGCAGTTTTTGGTGCGGTTTTGATGCAGTTTTTGATGCAGTTCTTGGTGCGGTTTTGATGCAGTTTTTGATGCAGTTTTTAATTTTTTTGGTGCGGTTTTTGCGTGTTTTTTGTGCGTTTTTGTATGCGTTTTTGAAAGCTAAATAAAGATGTATTATTGAACAAAAAAAAAAGATTTGTGATGTTATTGTCCAACCTCCTCTTTTACATTTGTCCAACCCACACTCAATTACACACAGATAGATAGACATATAGATGATAAATGAAATGGATAGACAGAGCTACATATAGATAGATCTATAGATACATACATCTATCTATTCCTATATCTATCTATAAATATATCTGAATAGATATATCTATTGATAGATGTATGGATAGTGTAGGGTGCGTGTCCACTGTCCGGATTACATCCGAATTAGCTGCAGATTTGATGCTGCGTACTTGTAGTCCCATCGGATGATGCCTGTACACACACCCCAAAAGACCCCCCGCACACACCCGAACAGTCCCGCACACACCCGAACAGTTCAGCACAGTGCCGCACACATCCGAACAGCCCGCAGACCCCACACACACCTGGACAGTCCTGCACAGCGCCACACACATCCAACAGCCCGCAGACCCTGTCCGCACACAGATACACGCACACCGTCACCGCCCACACACTTCCCTCCTCCCGAACTGCAGCGTTTCTCGGACCCACATCCGCATCTAAACTGCAGATCTCTTTTACATCTGCGGTTTGGCTGCGGATGTGCCCGACTCAATGAAAGTCTATGGGTGCAGAAACGCTGCAGTTCGGCACAAAAGAAGTGACATGCTGCGGAAAAAAAAACAACACATCAAGTCTGCGGCTCCCATAGACTTACATTGGTAGAGCACTACACTGCGGATTTGATCCAATTCTGTGCAGCAAAAAACCCTGCGGATCTGCAATCAAATCTGCAATGTGTGCACACAGCCTTAGCATTTAGTGAACCTAGCAAAAAAGCCAAGCAAAAAACAAGTGTGGGATTGCACTTTTTTGCAATTTCATCGCACTTTGACTTTTTTTCACATTTTCTGTTACACGACATGGTAAACCAATGGTGTCGTTCAAAAGTAGAACTTGTCCCGCAAAAGATAAGCCCTCACATGACCATATTGACGGAAAAATTATGGCTCTGGAAAGAAGGGGAGCGATAAACGAAAAAAGCTCCAGTGGTGAAGGGGTTTAAAAACATGGATATGAACATACTGTATCTATGGAAATAGACATAGATATATAGATATATCTGTATGTATCTATCCATCCCATATCTATCTATCTATCTATCTATCTATCCGTCTGTCTATCTATCCATCCATCCATCCATCCATCTGTGTGTAATGGAGTGTAGGTTGGACAAATGTAAAAGAGGAGGTTGGACAGAAATGACATCACAAATCTTTTTGCAGCTAGAGGGGGGAGAGGAGAGAGGGGTATGGAGTGGGTGTGGTAGGTTCGGGCTTAGTGGCCAGTGCAATGCATCATGGAACTTCTTATTCTATACGGTACCAGGCATTTAATGCGGACCCATGTAGGTATAATAACTCATAAGTTAATCATTTAACAGGAGAAAAAATATGAGTAATAAATATACCAAAAACCATAATTTAAATTTCATAAATATTTTTTATTATTTAATACCATGAATTTGTTTTTACAATCAATACATAGGTCTTTTTAGTACAAAAAAGTGAATAAAACTAAAGTGTCAGACAAGACCCAGAGTGGAGTATATTGGACTAAAAAGCACTAATAGAGTGATAAGGGTTCGCTATAGTGCCCATATACAAGTATGATCAAATGTGCATGTGCACTTCACCATCTATAGGCACCTTCCTTCCACTCATATGTGTGTACTATATGCTGCGGATATCCATGGGTAATTCCTCCTTTGAGATCATAGTCCCTCTCCTATATAGCAAAGTATCCACATCATAAGTTACAAACAGTCAATCCCTCATTGGTGTGCAGAAAAAAGATAGTTTTAATTAATTACCCATGATAAGGTGAACCGTCCAACTCCAATCTGCGTCCTGGATCCCCAACGCACGTTTCGCATACAATTTGTGTTGCTTCCTCAGGGGGCGTGGTTTCAAGTGGTTACTAGTCCAGATTAAATAGTGCGCCGTTCCGGTCACATGACCGGGCGGCCGCCTATCATAAATTACCTATTGTGCGCACGCGCACAGCGTCCCATCACCATAACAACTGAAGCCCCGAGCAGACGCCCCTCAGTGATCACGTGGGCGGACCAGCGCCGGGCCTCGCACCTCGCTCACACTGAATGGGCAGCTGCACAGAGGTCAGGAGAACGGTTACCAGGGGCACAGAACGCGTTATTTAATAGAAAATATATCGCAATTAATTAACAATTGTGCAAATTAAATTGATAAAGTGTCCACGCGCACAGCGTCCCATCACCATAGCAACTGAAGCCCCGAGCAGACGCCCCTCAGTGATCACGTGGGCGGACCGGCGCCGGGCCTCGCACCTCGCTTACACTGAATGGGTAGCCGCACAGAGGCCAGGAGAATGGTTACCAGGGGCACAGAACGCGTTATTTAGTAGAAAGTATATCAAAATTAATTGCATTGACAAATGTGCAGATTAGATTATTAAAGTGTCCAGTGCATATTAATTATAAATACTAGGCATCTACAGCCATTATTACAACAAAGTGCAATGTGCTAAACATTATAATTTTACATACATATGTGACATTAATTTCATTAATTAAATAAATAAAAAGACCTTACGCATCGCATATGTACATGATATATTAAAAATACCTATATAAATATAACATTACAAAAATAGTAATGAGGGAAAAAGAGAAAGCAGCAGTCATAGCCTACCCACAAAAAAAGGGGGGGGGGGGGCTAAATATAAGTCCTCAAGTTTCACATACAGTAAGCTCCAAATTCTGGTTATACTATAATTAGAGGTGATCCATCCTTCAATTTTCAAACTATGTTCTTCTGTTTATGTTTTATGTTTATTCATTTTCACCTCCAGAAGCTTGAATCCAGTTCAGGATATTCCTCCCAGACTGTAGGAGACAGCGACCAACTGCCCACTCCCATCCCATCACCACATCACGGACACAGGTAATTACTCTATAATGGAACAATTAAAATCATTTATTATAAAAAACACATATGAAAACCACACTTAAAATCTGGTAGATATATGACTGAGCTAATAGACCGGATCTGGAGACAATTTAATCCAAAAAGAAGACTCAGAGGAAAGACGAAAACCCTTGACTTTCATTCAGACCTGCAGGGGTCATAGTACCAAGGAGAGTTATCCATCGGCATTCTTTTTGTGCCAGGAGACGTTGAATGTTGCCTCCCCTAATGCCACATTGTATGTGTTCAATGCCTCTAACCAGCAGAAACTTGGGGTTACATTTGTGGTATTGTTTGAAATGGCGTGGGATAGTTTTTAATTGTGAGAGATCCTTCTCCCCTTCTGCCGCCATAATGTCACGGACGTGTTCCCTTGTTCGTGTACCCAGGCGTCTAGAAGTAAGGCCTATGTACACTTTGGGGCAGCTGCATTTCGCATAGTATATGACTTGTGTTGTATTGCACGTAATGTGCTGTCGTATCCGAAATTCTTTTTTTCCGTCCGTGGATTGAAAATCCACTGCCCGACATATATTTCTACAAGAGATGCAGCCGCCACATGGGAAACATCCTAAAGGGCAACCACTTGAACCAAACACATTTCTACTGATCCGAGGCATATAATGGCTAGACACCA
This sequence comes from Ranitomeya variabilis, assembly GCF_051348905.1. NCBI lineage: Eukaryota > Metazoa > Chordata > Amphibia > Anura > Dendrobatidae > Ranitomeya > Ranitomeya variabilis. Next base: position 523,021,834 of record NC_135234.1, on the reverse strand, counting down.
AAATATCTTTCAGATTTTTGCTTCTTCGTGATGTCATCATGGGATATTCTGACAAAATTTTGAATAATGTGGGATCTGTTTTTAGGACATCCCAATGTCTACTGAGGCAATCTCTCATAGATGCCCACTCCCCATTAAAAGTTGATATAAAGCGAACGGTCTCATCTTTGCTGTCTTTATTCCTCTGTCTAGGATACAACAGTGCATCACGGGGTTGAGATTTTGCTCTAGTGTACCCCTTTTTGATGCATCTGTTGCTGTAGCCCCGTTCTCTAAACCTCTCACGGAGATCTGAGGATTGTTTTTCAAATTTGGACTCAGAGGAACAGATCCGCCTCATCCTGAGGTGCTGCCCAACCGGGATGGCCCTGATAGTGCTGTATGGATGGCTAGAACTAGCATGAAGTAAAGAATTGACAGAGGTAGACTTCCTGTACACATCCGTCTGCAAATAGCCATTTGTGTCCACTTCCACTTTAATGTCCAGGAAGTCAACCTCCGTCCTACTCATGTTATATGTCAATCTAATATTGAACCTGTTGTCATTTAACTGCTGCATAAATTCACGCAGGTCTTTTTCAGACCCCTGCCAAATTATAAATAAATCATCTATGTAACGCAGCCAGCACTGCACATGGTCCGCGGCCCGGACACCCCCCCCGCCAAAAATCTCCCTCTCCCAGTATCCGAGGAAGAGATTAGCAAAGGAGGGCGCACAGGCCGCGCCCATGGCAGTGCCGCGCTGCTGCAAGTAAAAAATATCCTTAAACACAAAAAAATTCTTTGTAAGGATAAATGACAACAGATCCATAACCAATCCGCACATAGGGCCATCCAGGTTGCCGGACCCCAGGAAGAAGCGGACCGCCTCCAATCCGTCATCATGACGTATACAGGTGTACAATGATTCTATGTCTGCAGTGACAAGAATCATGTCCTCATCCAATTGAATCCCATTGATCCTGCTCAGGACGTCCGATGTGTCGCGTGCATATGATGGAAGTGACTCTACCAAGGGTTTTAAGTAGAAATCCACAAATTTACATACCGGGTCATTGAGTCCCCCCATGCCGGACACAATCGGACGCCCGGGGGGATCAATGGGATTCTTATGTATTTTAGGGATAAAATACAACGTTGGTATTTTGGGAAATTTAGTAAGTAAACCCTCATAAACTTTCTTCGGGATAATCCCTTGTTCGAAGGCATCCTCTAGGATGGCCTCCAACTCAAGGGTAAACTTATGTAATGGATTATAATCTAACTTCTCATAAGTTACCCTATCTCGGAGATGTCTCATTGCCTCCTTTTCGTAAAGAGTTTTTGGCCATAATACGATGTTTCCCCCCTTGTCCGCTGGCTTGATTACTATGTCATCATAATTTTTCAATTCATCAAGAGCTTGCCTCTGTTTTGACGTCAAGTTGTCAAATTGGCTGCTACAGCATGATAAAAGGTAATATTGCTAAAATAAAGACAGTAGATGTTTTCAGTGGCACATAATAGCAAGATTTATGAAAAAAAAAAAAAATATTGTAGTGGACAACTTCTTTAATGCAGTATGTTATATAGGCAGATGGAATACTCTCAGGTTGCTGTCCCACTAGCAGTATTTGGTCGAGGCAAATTTTAGGCCACGCCTCTGACCACACCCATTCATAATTAGTCACACCCATATCCACATCCCAACCACATCCATTTTGCACTGCTGATCACACTGTTTCATATACAATAATTATAAACAAAAAAATATGGCCACACAGTGCCCCATACTGTATAATGGCCACACATGATGCTCCATACTGTATGATGACCACACATGATGCTTCATACTGTATAATGACCCCACATGATGCTCCATACTGTATAATGACCGCACATGATGCTGCATACTGTATAATGACCGCACATGATGCTCCATACTGTATAATAACCGCACATGATGCTCCATACTGTTTAATGACCGCACATGATGCTCCATACTGTATAATGACCCCACATGATGCTCAATACTGTATAATGACCGCACATGATGCTCCATACTGTATAATGGCCACACATGATTCTCCATACTGTATAATGACCGCACATGATGCTCCATACTGTATAATGACCGCACATGATGCTCCATACTGTATAATGACCCCACATGATGCTCAATACTGTATAATGACCGCACATGATGCTCCATACTGTATAATGGCCACACATGATGCTCAATACTGTATAATGACCACACATGATGCTCCATACTGTATAATGACTGCACATGATGCTCCATACTGTATACTGGCTGCACATGATGCTCCATACTGTATACTGGCTGCACATGATGCTCCATACTGTATACTGGCTGCACATGATGCTCCATACTGTATAATGATCCCACGTGATGCTTAATACTGTGTAATGACCCCCCCTGTATGCATGGCTCATATTCCCCCCCCCTCCCCTCCTGTATGCATGGCACATCTCTCCACCCGCTCCCCCACGCTTCCATCTTGAATGGCGCGGCTTACCATCCTCCTTCATCCCCCCTCCCCTGTCCCCCGTCTCTCATACTTACCTGTTCCTCACCGCGCGGCCATCCCTCTCGCTCTGTCCCGACTCCCGGCTCAGCACCTTCTTCCTGGGTGAGCGGTCAGGTGATACCTCATTATGGTCATGAATATGCACATATTCATGACCTATAATGAGCGGTACCACGTGACCGCTCATTCAGGAGCGCTGCAGAAGCCGAGACCATCGCTGGAGCAGGGTGAGTATCGTCTTCAAGGAGGGTGGGTGAGAGGCGGCTAGGGGGGCGGGGGCGGTCGGGAGGTGACCCAGCTTTTATTTAAAAAAAAACAGCCACAAACCTTGCTCAGTTGCCGCCCCCTGCATTGTCCCCGCCCTAGGCACGTAGTGCGGGACAACTAATGTCCCTCCCGGGATCGCGGGGCTAACTGTCAAAATCAGGACAGTCCCGCGGGATCCGGGACGGTTGGGAGGTATGCAAATACTGCTAGTGTGACAGCAGCCTTATAGATATAGACACACCGAAAAGAAGTAGAGTACATAAACCACCACAAAAATGACTAAAATATGAACAAACTTTATTAAATCAATACAACCAATACAAGCCATCAAAAATTGGCTAAGAAGAGCAGGATAAGTACAGAGACATACTGGTGCAGCAAAAGGAGATAAAAAGTGACTCATAAAATAACCAGGGGTATAGCAAGACAGAACAATTACATCCCTATAATCGGTAAACTCAAAGGGTAAAAGCACCCATATCAAATCTACATATTTGGTCAATCAATCTTGCTCACCTATGTTCACTGGCAGAGTCACCGCGTCTCCTTCGCTGACCCCTTGACGTGAATTTTTCTGAATATTTTCCCACGCTAGAGTTCATATGAGTTTATGCCAGCAGGGGGCGCAGCACAAGTCTACCATGCTATGTTCCCCTGCATTCGATTCATTCTCCAGTTTTTACAACCGGGAGCAACAGCTGCATTAGCAGGCTCCTGGTTGTAAAATTATTTAACCCCTTCAGATGGGTTTACAGCGTGGAACATGACTGTACAACGGACAGGTATGGCTTATTGTTGTTTTTTTATTTATTTTTTTCACAGAACGAGGGTCTTCAGGTGGATTAAGCGTACAATAAAGATTTTCAAACTCCACGTGTGTATTTATTTCATTAAAATACTTTATTCATAATGTGTCTCTATTGTTAACCCTTTACTACTAATGGATTAATAATGGATAGGTGTCTTATAGACATCTCTTCATTATTAACCTGGCTTAATGTCACCTTACAATAGAGCAAGGTGACATTAACCCTTTATTTCCCCATATCCCACTGCTACAGGCGAGTGGGAAGAGAGAGGCTAAGTGCCAGAATAGGCACCTCTTACAGATGCACTTTTTCTGGGGTGGCCGGGGGCAGATGTTTTTAGCCAGGGGGGGGGCCAATAACCATGGACCCTCCCTAGGCTATTAATATCTGCCCTCAGTCACTGGCTTTCCCACTCTGGCGGAGAAAATTGAGTGGGAGCCCACGCCAGTTTTTTCCGTGATTTAACCCTTTATTTTAACATCTAGAGCCCCCAAATTTTGCACAGACACTTCTAACATTAGTAATGAGGAATATGTAAAAAAATAAGGGATATGAAATGGTTTACTGCATGTAAACCATGTGTCATATCCTGTCGGGTTTGATCATGTCACTGAGATATATATATATAGTAGCATGGCTAAAGGGTGTCTAATCGACGGGAGATATGTGTCACATAGATGGCTTGCCGCTGTGATGTAACCATAGCTACCTATATGTGTGTCAGGACCTGTGGTGAGGTCACAACCACATGTCTGATCATGTGATGGGTTCTGGGTGTGGTTAGACCTATTAAAGAAAGCCTAATGCTTAACACAGTGGATATGTGTGGAGGTGCTAGCCTCCAGAGTGTGTTAAGGCTTCAGGACTGAGCCTGAAGGAATGGACACTTGTTTTCCTATGCCTGAGCTAAAGGCTATTTGTAAGACTGTTTACCTTTGTTTTGCTGACTTAAATGGTTTATGGAGTGAATAAACCCACATGAACGCTGAAGAGAACGTGGCCTCCTGTTTCCTCCTATGCATCTGAGCGAGTGAACCCCTACAATATATATATATATATATATATATATATATATATATATATACTGTATATATATGTGTGTTTTCACAAATTTTTGAGCCCATGGATCGATTCTATGTCCATTTTGCAAGCCGGTGAAAAAATCTCGCCGTACGTATGCCATACGGATGACACAAGGGTAATTTTTAGAGAAAAAAAATGGCATCTTCGCGTTGAATACGGATCACTGTTCAGGAACTTTTCTGCGTATTACGCCTGTAAAAAAAGGACCGTATTTCCCTACGCTAAGTGTGACGCCAACCTGCCAGTGAGGCCATCACTCATTACCAGCAAGCAAGAGACCCTGCCAGCAAGAAAGCCTGTCAGCAAACAGCCTGGCAGCAAACAGAGCCTGCCAGAAAGTCACAGAGTCTGCCTGCCAGCCACAGACTCCGCCAGCAAGCCACAGAGCCTGCCAGCCACAGACTCTGCCAGCCAGCCATGTCTTCTTCTGGGAGCCCTCCCCCGCGTCGGCAGCTCATTGAGGTAAATAAATGTTTTGTTTTTAGTGAAATTTTTTTGCCCTGTCTATCTATCCCATATCTATCTACCTATCCTATATCTATCTATCTACCTATCCTATATCTATCCCATATCTATCTATCTGTCCCATATCTTATCTATCTATCCCATATCTATCTATCTGTCCCATATCTATCTAATTATATAGATATTTTATTAATTAATATGTTTATCAATCTATCATTTTTGTATAACAGGAAGCTGCAGCAGAAGAGGGGCTTCCAGAAGAAGACCGAAGGGGTGGAGAGAGACCTGGAGTGGGATCGCAATTGGTAAGTTTCTTGCATGAATCGCAGAACCACAACCTCACACTACCCCAACACATAAAAACCAAAGATCATTACAGAAATAACACTGCATACAACACATACAAACTGATCATTACAGACATCACACATACAACACATACAAACTGAACATTATAGACATCACAGTGCACACAACACATAAAAAGCCAACATACAAGCACATTTTTTTTTTTTTTTGTTCTTATAGTCTTCTGATACTGGTGCTCGATCCAGAAGTCATCGGAGCGGCTCCCAGGGTTGTCAGCGTGAGAGTCAGGGCGGTTGTCATCATGTAAGCATGTTCTTTTTTTATTTTTTTATTTTTAACTTTATGTTGTTTTGAATCTAATGGGTTTTTTTGTCTTTTTTTAACAGGTTTCACAGCGTGCTCCTGAGTCGGACGGTGAAGAGGCCAGGCTAAATATCGACCTCCTCATTGATCTGATCCGAGAGAGGGAGCCGTTGTGGAACATGGGTGACCGCCGCCACGCTGATGTAATTGTGACCAGTCGGCTCTGGGAGCAAGTCTGCCAACAGCTTGTAGACAACTGGGAGGACCTCGATGTTCGGGCCCAGAATCAAGCACGTAAGTATACACAGTACAGTTATGTTGCTGGATTTAAAGTGTTGTATACTAACCAATTTGTGCTTTCACTTTTCAGGGGATTGTCAAGTGGTGGCGGTCGATAAGGAATCGCTTCAAGAAGGAGTTCAACAAAGAGATGCAGGTCTCGAGTGGATCTGGAGGGCACAGGAGCAGATATAAGCCCTGTCGTTCCTCCTGTCAACGATGGTGAGCTGAAGGTAAATATTCCCCTCCCCAAGTAATAACAAATGTTTACATGTCTAACCTTTTTTGGTGTTTCAGCCAGGGCCATGCAAAATCAATATATTAATTATAGATTTTTTTCTCTTTGTTCCACAGCACCGTCGGCAGCACTCGGGAGCCTGCAGCAGAGTTGAACCCTTCTGGAGCGATCCCTCAGGAGTCCGCCACTGCGGGATACTTCGACAGTCCCGGCCCCTCTGCACCTTCCCTCACATCTGATCCCTCTGTCCCATCCACCAGCGCTGGAGCATCCTGGCCGCCTGCATTGCATGAATCTGCTGGTGAGGATATAGCTTTTCCTTTACCCCACCTCTCTGATGCTGGCACCTCTAGTACACCTGTGGCTTCGGGGCGGCAGCGCCAGAGGGGTCAGGAAAAGAGCTATGCGCCAGAGTTCTTGCACCTGAATATAGCCTTCCAGGACTGTCTGAAACTTTTGTCGGAGCAAATGGCCGCAGGTTTTAAATTTGATAAATAAAAGTATTCTTGAGATGTATACACTTCTGCAACGGATGCATTCAGATGCAAGTCAGTCACCGAACCACACTTTTTTCCGGTCGGTACTCGAGCGCATGGATAAGCTATCTCCTGATCAGCAGATGCAAGTAATGCAATTGTGCCAGTCTGCTCTAGCACTTGTTACCTCCCAAGCCACCACATCTGGGGCCCCCTCCCGTACCCCCCCCTCCAGCCACTGTCCCTCCCTCCAGCCACTACCAGCATCCTGCCCCGTATCAGCATCCTGTTCCGTACCAGCATCCTGCCCCTGCCCCATACCAACATCCCGCCCCATACCAGTTTCCACCAACATCATCCACGCCTCCTCTCCCTGCCCACTACCACCAGTCTCCTTCACCCATCATGTCACTATCACAACCATCACCTCTTCTGCCTCCCAATCCATCCACTCCACCCCTCCAACATTCCAAATACTACTTCCAGTTTCATGTCCACCCGTTCTTTTTCTTTCTCCATCCCTTCACCCCTACCTACTGATCCTTCACCACCACCAACACATTCCTCTCTCCACACTCCCAATGTCGAAGTGTCCCAATCTGATGGTAAACTAGGGTGGGACTACTGCATGTAATACGTTTCTACCAAAAGCTGATCTGATGAGAAATCTAATTTATAGTGTCTGGCAAAGGTAGAAAGACTGGTCCAAGTCGCCGCCCTACAAATTTGTTCTGCTGAGGCTCCCCCATTCTCTGCCCATGATGTAGAGATAGCTTGAGTTGAGTGGGCTCTAAGAATATCCGGGGGATCTTTCCCTTGGTCTGTATATGCTAGGTTTATCATGGTTTTGATCCACCTAGCAATGGTTGATTTTGCTGCCTTACAACCTCTATTTGGACCCCCGTACTGTATGAACAAGTTAGTTTCCCGTCTCCAACCTTCCATCGCCCCCAGGTATTTTAGAACAGTCTCCCTAATGTCAAGGTTATGGTAGACCCCTTCCTTTGAGTTTCTAGGGTGTTGGCAGAATGAGGGAAGGATTATCTCCTGATTTATATTTGTTGAGGACACTACCTTGGGGAGGAAGGCTGGATTAAGTCTTAAGGTACCGTCACATTAAGCGACGCTGCAGCGATAGCGACAACGATGCCGATCGCTGCAGCGTCGCTGTTTGATCGCTGGAGAGCTGTCACACAGACCGCTCTCCAGCGACCAACGATGCCGAGGTCCCTGGGTAACCAGGGTAAACATCGGGTTGCTAAGCGCAGGGCTGCGCTTAGTAACCCGATGTTTACCCTGGTTACCAGCGTAAAAGTAAAAAAAACAAACAGTACATACTCACCCAGCGTCCCCCAGCCTCTGCTTCCTGACACTGACTGAGCTCCGGCCCTAACAGCAGAGCGGCTTTCACTTTCACTTTAGGGCCGGCGCTCAGTCAGTGTCAGGAAGCAGACGCTGGGGGAGGTATGACGCTGGGTGAGTATGTACTGTTTGTTTTTTTTACTTTTACGCTGGTAACCAGGGTAAACATCGGGTTACTAAGCGCGGCCCTGCGCTTGGTAACCCGATGTTTACCCTGGTTACCAGTGTAAAACATCGCTGGTATCGTTGCTTTTGGTGTCAAACACAACGATACACGGCGATCGGACGACCAAATAAAGTTCTGGACTTTATTCAGCGACCAGCGACATCACAGCAGGATCCTGATCGCTGCTGCGTGTCAAATTAAACGATATCGCTAGCGAGGACGCTGCAACGTCACGGATCGCTAGCGATATCGTTTAGTGTGACGGTACCTTTAAGACTATTCTGTCGTCAAAGATCTGAAGATATGGATCCTGAGTGGATAGAGCCTGCATCTCCCCAATCTTTTAGCTGACGTGATGGCAATCAGTAAGGCTGTTTTAAAGGAGAGATTGGCTATGCCCATATCTTTGTGATAACAAGTACGGGGTTTTACACAGGGCATTAAGGACCAAGTTTAGGTCCCAAGGAGGAGTTGATTTTCTTACAAGTGGTCTCATTCTCTGTGTGGCCCTGGAAAATCTTGCTATCCGAGGATGGGAGGCTAGTGACATATCAAAAAAGATGCTAAGCGCTGCAATCTGTACTTTTAAAGTACTAGGTCGGAGGCCCTGCTTAAACCCGAGTTGTAGGAAGTCGAGGATTCTGTGAATGTCGGGTTTTGAAGTATCCACAGGAACCTCTCCTATGAAGGAACAATAACGCTTCCAGATTTTGTTATAGATCGCTGAGGTCACCGTCTTTCTGCTTGCCTGGAGTGTGGTAATGACAGGCCTCTGGTTCTTAGGGTTCGCCAATCAGGATCCAAGCAGATAGGTGTAGAGAGTCTGGGTCTTTGTGGAACACCGGCCCCTGTAGTAGAAGGTCTTGCCTGTTCGGTAGTAAGATTGGTTTCTCTGTTGACATTCTGGATAGTAGAGAATACCAGCTCCTTTTTGGCCAAAAAGGAACCACCAGGATTACGGTTGCTCTCTCTTCCCGTATCTTCCTGAGTGTCTTCGGTATCAGAGGAAGAGGCGGAAATGCATACAGGAGTCCGTCTCCCCAATACTGAGACAAGACGTCTACTCCTGTGGCTCCATCTAGAGGATTGAGAGAGAAAAGTGCTCTGGTCTTCGCATTTGACCTGCTGGCACAGACTGCTGAATATTTCTGGGTTTAGTTCCCATTCTCCGGGATGTACAGTCGTTCTGCTCAAGAAGTCTGCTACCTGATTTTTGGCGCCTTCTAGGTGAACTGCTGAGATGGATTTGACAGATTTCTCCGCCCAACTGAAGATCTGGTCTGCTAGGTGTTGCAGCGGTGGATGTTTCTGACCTCCTTGGTGTCTTAGAAATGCCACTGCTGTCACATTGTCGGACAGTATTCTTACATGTCGGTCTCTGGCCTGTGACTGGGCCTGGTATAGCACCTTCCAGATCGCATACAGCTCCCTGAAATTTGACGACCTTGCGGCAATCTGAGGACTCCATTCTCCCTGGTAGTATGTCCTTTCTATATGTCCGACCCATCCGAATTGACTGGCATCTGTGGTAACAGTGGCACAAGGATCGAGGACCCATGGAACCTCCACTTTTAGGTTCCTTGGTGTGGTCCACCAGGTTAGGGATTTCTTTCCTGACGGAGAAACAATCATCTTCTTGTCCAGAGAGTCCTGCCTCCTGTTCCAAGATTTCAAAATCTCTTTCTGTAACCCTCACGAGTGGAACTGGCTCCATTTCATACAGGGTATACATGCCGTCATTAAGCCCAGAATCCTCATTGCCTCTCTTATGGAGGGGGTACTCCTGAATTGGTGTATGTGCCTGATCAAGGCCTTCTGTTTGTCTTCTGGTAAGAAAGATTTTCTGGCGTTGGAATCTAATATGACCCCCAAAAATTTCATTCTGGAATTTGGGACCAGGCATGATTTTTTCCAATTCACAATCCACCCCAGGTCCTGTAGAATGGAGAGTGTGAAGCTGCAGTCTACTTTGAGAAGTTTCTCTGACCTCGCCATTATCAGAAAGTCGTCCAGATATGGCACTATGGCAATATTCTGGTTCCTTAGATAGGCTACTACCTCTGACATTAGTTTGGTAAATATTCTGGATGCTGAAGCAAGACCGAAGGGAAGTCATCTGAACTGGAAGTGATACATTACTCCTTTGTTCATCAGGGCAAATCTCAGAAACTTTTGATAGGAAGCGTGTATTGGGACATGGTAGTATGCACTGCTTAGATCTAAGGTGCACATCACCATGTCTTTGTCTAAGAGAGGCTTTGTGGACCTTATAGATTCCATCCTGAATCTTTTGTACCTGACCCACCTGTTCAAGGGTTTTAAATTTATGATCGTTCGGGAGTCTCCCGAAGCTTTTTTTATTGAGTGAGAATTTTATTAAGTGAGAATAATGGCCCTTGCCTCTTTCCGAGACGGGTACGGGGATGATTGCCTCTAACAACTCCTGGATGTCGTCCCGCCGCACATGTCCTTTTCACTAATACTCCCCCGTGCCGTGAAGATGCATAACTGTATGCCGCAATAAAGAAGATCGCCAACAAACAGTGAGTGCAGTGTCTTTTCTTACTATTTATTCAGGACTTTTTACTATTTTCTCACGCTAGCACCGCTGGTTTTAATACGTTTGTGGGTGTGCAATCTGCAAGAAACTCCGAAGTTGAGTTGTGCCACTCCACTTTTTTCTATTGTTGCACTGTACTAGTTTCTCTCCGTAGTTGTGTGCACACTCTAAGTAAGAGGCAGAAGTCGCAACACCATTTCAAGCACATTGTATAGTGCATAATGGACCCAGACGTAGCACCTGTGCGCACGAGCTTACAAGCCGGCCGGGAGGATGTAATCAACTATTTTAAGGACTGTGAACAGGCGGACGAAGTGCAGATGTTAAGCACTAAATCATTGGAATTCAAACTGAGTAATCTCTCGGAAAGAGAGATCAGATTATTCTGGACCAATAACTCACTAAGGTCCTATGTGGAGAACGGACGAGTCCCTAGGGGCCTCCGAGTATGGAAAGAAATGTCTCATTTTAGCAATGACATCGCACTAAAAACTGAATGGGAACAAATTATGCTACGCTGCTCACAGGATTTATTACAATTGGTCCTTAAATCTAACATAAAGAACTATGAACTTATTAGCTCTGAAATTGTTAAAACACAAACCGAATTACAAAGCAGACTAACCGAGAGCCAATGGATAAGTTTCAATAAAAAACTGGACGCTAAACTTATCCCTATACAAGTGGAGATCAAACAGAGGAAAAGAGATAAATTCCTCAGAGATAAGACTGATTATGACTCTGGCAATATTTTTTCCTGGAACAAAATTAATAAAAATAACTGGAATCAAAGCGGAAGTAATGGAGGAGGTAATTTTAAACAAAGAAAACGGAGTTTTAAAAGAAGACGAAACCAACATAATAGACATGATTATTTAACAACGGAATCCGATTCGAGTTTAAGTGAAGGTTCTACTGTGAATGCTGAGTCCACGGATAATACCACTGGAGGAGCTCCAACTACCGCACCTCTCCCTTTAGGAGGAAGACGCGGAGGGGCAGACGCAAATCAAAGCTCCTATCACCAGCAGAAAAGGAAGTTCGTTTCCTGGAGACAGGAACGACCATAAATTCCGAACCCGAGAATTTTGTCCTTAATTTAACACAACATGAACTGACCTCGGCACAGTTATCTCTACTGTCCAAAGGTTTAAATTATTGTATCCCTAATAATTTCGATTTTGTTTCTTTTCAAATAGATTTATTTAAGTCTGTTAGAAAGATACATTTATATAAACATTTTTTGAATAATACGTCTAACACTAACATCTATGAAGGGGAAAAACCATGCTTTATAGGCTCACTGGGGTTTATGGCAGGTACAGGAGAGGAAGCTCTCGCGGACTTCCAGCAGGAAGCCTGCGAATTGCTGAGCCTCACTAACTCAGAACCAGCAAATTTTGAGCCTATCAACTCCAGAGATATAACCCCATTTACAGGGGGAATTCCCTCCACGTACATGCCCCCTATATCTCCAGGTAATAATATCGACCTGTTTGAAACGTTAGTAGTCAAAGATATAGAAGCTCTTTATTATAAAAAAGCACTTCCCAATTTGGCAGCGGACGAGAAAAAAGCCTTGGATGAAATAGCCAACTGGACTGATGTCATCATACGCCCTGCGGATAAAGGGGGTAAAACAGTCTTAATATCCAGGGAAGCTTATTTAATGGAATCAGAAAGGCAATTATCAGACATTAATACATATATCAAATTACCAGGTGACCCTACTTTAAAATATAAAAATAATCTTAATACTTTTCTTAGAAAAACAGTGGAAAGCGGAATTTTGACACAAAGTAAGGCAGAGAAGCTTTTTAATAATCACCCCACTAAACCTCACTGGTACTATTTACCAAAAATTCATAAATCCATCACTTGCCCCCCTGGTAGACCAATCGTGTCTGGGATGGGGTCTCTTACCGAGCCCCTATCCCAGTACATTGATTGGCTCTTACGTCCTTTACTTACCAGTGTCCCAGCATATCTCAAAGATACCAAGTCGTTTTTGAGACAAATACACAGTTTTTCTTGGCAGCCGGGGTTCTCCCTGGCATCCATCGATGTGGTCAGTCTGTACACTAATATCCCGCAGGGTCTGGGTGTGGATACTATCAGAAGGGTGTTGCACACCACTGATAAGAGTCCAGAATACATAGATTTTGTGTGTGAAGGGTTAAACTTTATACTTACGCACAATGCGTTTATGTTTCTCGACAATTGGTACAGACAGACCACAGGGACTGCCATGGGGACCCCGGTTGCATGTACTTTCGCCAATCTTTTTATGGCTGTATTTGAAGAAGATTATGTATACTCTCAAAGTAATATTTTTTTGGAACACATTAAATTATACATGAGATACATAGATGACGTGATACTGGTATGGGACGGCACTAAAACTGAATTTGAAGCTTTTGTTAGCTATCTTAACAACAAAAATATGATGGGCATGTCGTTTACACATAATTTTGGAGACCAGAGTATAGATTTCCTAGATGTAACAGTGAAAGTGATAGAGGGGGAGATTAATACCGCCATTTACCGCAAATCCACATCTGCTAATTCTTTATTACATTTTAATAGCTATCACCCAAATCATGTAAAACAATCTCTTCCTTATAGTCAACTGGTAAGAGCCAAGAGAGTGAATAACACAAAAGATAGCTTCCAAACTCAATCCAAAGAGATCCTCCAGAGATTTCAAGAGCGAGGGTACCCTGAAAGGGTTTTAAAATCTGCAGTTGAACGAATCAATACCATACCCCTTAAAAAAGCGAGTGACACTAATAATTCCCAACAGAGATTCACTTTCTGTTTCCAGTATGGCCCTATGGATGGTGAGATACGTTCCACCATCCGTAAACATTGGCATATACTGGAGAGAGATAAAGACCTCTCTAATAAAATCATGGCAGGACCCTTGATATCTACCAGAAGAAGCACTCGAATCAGAGACGTTCTAGTACGTAATCGAATAACAAAAATAAAAAAAGGGACTTGGCTAGATCAAACCGCCTTAAAAGGCAATTTTCGGTGTGGACATTGTCCTTTTTGTCAATATCATGAAACAGGACAGAATTTAGTGATTGGACCGATTTCACATTATGTTCCTCATTTCATCTCATGTAAAACCGAATACGTCGTTTATGTACTTTACTGTCCTTGCAAACGCTTTTATATAGGGAAAACTATTAGGAAATTGTATATCCGGTTTAGGGAGCATTTCAAATCAATTTCCACGGGCAAAGGGGTACCGAGGCTTATTAGCCATATTAAAGAATGCCATCAAGGTGACCCTACAGTTCTTACTTATGCAGGGGTAGAAAGAGTGTTCTCTACCGCACAGGGAGGCGATTTGGGTAAAACTCTATTACAACGAGAAGCCAGGTGGATCATGAGAACTAAAGCAACTGGTCCTGCTGGCTTAAAGGATAGGACAGACATGTCCATTTTTTTATAATGTGATTTGTGTTTAATAGTCTTTACCCCGCCACCCTGACGTATGCACATAGAAGAATCAACATAAATGAAATCATTGAAATAAGTTACATGTGCATTGTCGTACTGCTAAGTTGAAGAATTTGTATTTATATCTCCTTTTCTTCCTTGACTCGGCCTCCTACTACGAGATAGGTTTGTATACAGATAGAATGTAAACCGTTAGGCAGTATGATAGCTAGATGGAAAATGTGTTTATCCATAGAAAAGAAAGAAAAAAGAGAGCTGAAAATAATGAGCATATTGTCATATTTCCTTTTTCTCCCTCCGGTGCCTGAATATTAATGTATATCTTCTGTATATTAAGTTATTCCAATGTTGTTTTTAATTAATTTTAAACTCACCCCTGCACGCTGCACTCTTTTTTCAGTCCGATCGGAGGTGACGCCAGAGGGGAAGAGTCTCCCTACCCTTTTCTCCGGCGTAGCTTCCCCTCGGATTCAGACCCGTAGAAGCGCAACTACCTAGCGCGAAACGGCCGTCGTCCCGCCGCACATGTCCTTTTCACTAATACTCCCCCGTGCCGTGAAGATGCATAACTGTATGCCGCAATAAAGAAGATCGCCAACAAACAGTGAGTGCAGCGTCTTTTCTTACTATTTATTCACTCCTGGATGTTTGTCCACATAGAGGAGTCTAAGAGCGGACAGGGTCTGGTTACTACAAATCTTTCTGGGGGACGGTCGGAGAACTCTAGTTTGTACCCCTGAGCAATTACCTGCAGAATCCAAGGATTTTGGGATATTTTCTGCCAACCTTCTAGAAATTTCTGTAACCGACCTCCCACCTTGATGTCCTTTATTTGGCTTTCCTGCACCTGTACTTGGAAAGATGGAGTCTCTACCCTTTCCACCCTTGGGATAAGACCACCTCCCCGATTTCCCTTTGTAGTCTGTCTTCTGACCAGGTCGGGATCTACGAAAGGGCTGGAATTTTTTTGTGTTCTCCTCAGGGAACCCCTTCTTTTTATCTGAGGCTTTTTCTAAAATGTCATCTAAAATAGGCCCAAATACTTTATTCCAAGTCTTTAGCCAGATAGCCCTTCTGGCCGCATTGGACAAAGACTCGCTTCTGGCGGCGAAGCGTACAGATTCTGCTGAAGCGTCCGCCATAAATCCTGTTGCGAGTTTAAGTAACGGAAGAGATTTGAGAATAACATCTCTGGAAGTCTTAGCTTTGAGATGTTCCTCCAAATTGTCTATCTATAAATGCATGGACCGGGCTACTGATGTTGCAGCTATATTGGCCCATATTATTGCTGCCGAGGATTCCCAAGTTCTCCTGAGCAGTCCATCTGCTTTGCGATCCATTGGATCCTTTAAAGCGGAGGAATCTTCAAATGGAATTGAGGTCATCTTTGCCACCTTTGCCAATGGAACATCAATCTTGGGAACTTCATCCCACACGTTAATATCCTTCGGATTATAAGGTAAACGGAGTCTGAATTCTCTAGGTACTACTAGTCTCTTCTCCGCTTCCTGCCATTCCTCCAGAATCATGGAACAAATATGGTTGTTGACTGGAAAAACCTTTGTGACTTGAGCATGTAAACCTGGGATCGACCATCAAAGGATAACTTTATCCATACAAAAAGGCACATCAAAACAAGACATACATTTAAAAGCATTTAAAAACGGAAAAAAAACAGCACATGGCTAGTAAGCTACATGCAACCCCCCAGACAGTTGGAGACAAATATCATTTTAGCACTGAACAATATGACAAATATTTAGGGAAGGTGCGTGCATATGAATTGAAACACGTACACTAATATATACTCATATACCACCAGCATATACCCTACAGACATCAAACAGTATTGAGGACAAAGGTATAATATATACAAAATTTAGGCTCAGAGTATGCCCCCTCATGCACCCTAAAAATTCCAATGAAAGCAAAACAATATATAAGATGTTAACCAGAAAACTGGGGGTAGGATAACCATATATTAAATCAAGATATACCACCCAGAAACAATAGCCAAGTTATAAAGGAATATACCACCTGAAGACCAGGAGCGAGGCAGATAGTAAACTCCAAAGGAGCCCAAAGTGCAAAGATGCCAAGTAGAGATGAGGTAGTTCAAATATAAAGTGCTAGTACTGGGGAGAACTTGAGCCCCACGCGTTTCCCCTGAGGAAGATGCCCTTGTAGCATCGATACGCGTGGGAGTTTACTATCTGCCTCGCTCTTGGTCTTCAGGTGGTATATTCCTTTATAACTTGGCTATTGTTTCTGGGTGGTATATCTTGATTTAATATATGGTTATCCTACCCCCAGTTTTCTGGTTAACATCTTATATATTGTTTTGCTTTCATTGGAATTTTTAGGGTGCATGAGGGGGCATACTCTGAGCCTAAATTTTGTATATATTATTCCTTTGTCCTCAATACTGTTTGATGTCTGTAGGGCATACGCTGGTGGTATATGAGTATATATTAGTGTACGTGTTTCAATTCATATGCACGCACCTTCCCTAAATATTTGTCATATTGTTCAGTGCTAAAATGATATTTGTCTCCAACTGTCTGGGGGGTTGCATGTAGCTTACTAGCCATGTGCTGTTTTTTTCCGTTTTTAAATGCTTTTAAATGTATGTCTTGTTTTGATGTGCCTTTTTGTATGAATAAAGTTATCCTTTAATGGTCGATCCCAGTGTTACGCATATCCTTTTTCTTAGTTTTTCTTGATAGTTTTTCTCATATGCATATGGTTGATCCCTGACTCGCTTATGCTTTGTGGTGCCCGCTACTTTCTTTATATACTTGAGCATGTAAACCGCCAAACATTTCATCCTGGATCGATGTTTCCTCTGGCATGTCCTGTAACTGCATGGTGTTACGAACTGCATGAAGAAGCTCATCTGTATCTGCCACTGAGAAGAGATATCTTTTCCCTCTGCCCAATGATTCGTCTCTTCCTTCCTGGTCTGATTCTTCCAAATTCTCTTCTTCGGAAGAAGGACTAGACTCTCTTGGTCTTTTCCGTGATGTTTGCGGTTCTGACTGACTTGACTGGGGAAGATTCAGGCTTCGGATGGATGCCTGAACCTCCTGACGAATCATTGTTCTCATACTGGTTAATAATGCAGTCTGTTCATTACCCACAATCTTAGATGTGCACAACTTGCATAGTGGCTTCTGCAAATTTTCCTGGAATTTAGCAGCACATATTGGGCATTTATTTTTCCCGGATTTTTTCCTTTCAGGTGCGGGGATGGGAGGCTCTGCCTAGAATACATAGAGATACCAGCAGTAGATAGGGAAGTAGGGGGAGGGGTGAGCATTGTGGTATGGCTTAGATTAGCCCACTCGCGTGCCCCTGTAGCTGGTCAGTCTCCTCAGGTCTGGCTGTCTCTTCCATAGTGAAGATAGTTTAGCCGAGTGCTCCTTGTCAGGATGGCCGGCGGCATAAAGACCCCCCTGTGACATTTATATAGGTTTTACCTGGTTGATCCTGACCTCCTTACCGCATCCCTGCGGCTGACCATGCTCCAAGGCCTCCCCTGAGGCCGGTGCTGCTGCTGGCGTCCCGCGACCGGAAGTGACGCGACCACTGGACCCGGAAGTGGCCGCCTGATGGAAGCGGTCTCTGGAGAAGGATGCGGCCGCATGCTGGGAATCGGTCGCTGCTGGAAGCGACCTCTGCATTCACCCCCCAGCAGTTAGACGCCCGGACCGAGAGCCCCCTGTACTGAGGAAGCGGACCCGACCCCAGGAGCAGCGCTACACTGGGGAGGCTGAGGGACCCCCCCATGGCAGGTATCAGCCGCAGATATCTTGCGGCAGGGAAGGGAAAGGCTGGGCCCCCCGATCCCCACCATCTGCACAGCACCATCGGAGGAAAAGCTTGCCGTTCCTATCCACAGTGGGACAGGAAAAACACTGGTGGGTGGAGTGGGGAGGGTCCTTTTAACCGCTTGTTCCTGTCCCACTGAGGGTAAGAAGGACGTCCTCCAATGGTGCTTTCAGATGGTGAACTGGAAAAATGGCTTACCGAAGAGTGACCATCAGACGCTCCGCCGGTGAAATGGAGAATTGGCAATACGTGTCACTCCTCCGGATGAGATGTCCAATTCGATCCACCAATAGATCGAAGTTCTCCACTTTCATCTGCGCATATGAGAAAAATTTCTCTGGGACTCCTCATAACTCCATGTACAGTGTAGAAAACACCCCACGTGTCATTCTCTGTGCATTGATGGGGTGGATCCACAAACGCCGTCAACGCTGTCTCGCTCCTTTTCCAGAACAATTGTTTTCAAGCGATTCGCCTCCATAGTAAAATCCAAGTTGATCTTCAGATTATTCGCAATAACGACATCCATCTTGCTCTCCATCCTGCTCCTCTACAATCTGTCACAGATGGGCTGTAAGAACACTGCATATATAGGTTTTCAGTAGAAAATCACATTTTGGAGCCTCCCAGGGGCGTTTTTAAAAACTGGATCCAGCAAAAAATGGAAGAAACGGATACAAAACTGATGGAAGTTTTCACATTCTTCTCCGGATTCGGCTCTCCGGCGTGATGCCGGAATTGGCATGGCGCCAAAAACCTGATTTGTGAAAGTAGCCTTAACCGACTTGGATTTAACCTCTACCCAGGGCAGAGCAATGTCCACACTAAGCTGAATGTGCCTGCCCTCGTCAGATCGCAAATGCTAAGCAGCTTGAGGCTAGGCAAGTACCAGCATGGGAGACTGGCTGGGAATCGGCATATTGTATGTCTGGTTGAAGAGTTTGCTTCTTTTTTTCTGGAAAATAAAATATACGTTTTGCAAGTTGATCTTCTTGTCCTCGGATTGATCTATTTAAGTATCTGCTTTTTTCTGAGGACAGTTTAAGTCTATATGACTCAGGTCCCCTTGATCTATTAATATTAAGGCCGGCGTCACACTGGCGAGTTTTACGGACGTAAGAGCGCAGAAACTACGTCCGTAAAACTCGCATAACATACGGCACAATTATTCTCAATGGGGCTGCTCCTATTAGCCGTATATTACGGTTCAGTATTATACGGCTTTCTACGGCCGTACAAAATCGCAGCATGCTGCGTTTGTCAGCGTACTGCGCAAAAAAAATCGCCAATGAAAGTCTATGGGGGCGAGAAAAATACGGATTCCACACGGACCAGCAGTGTGACTTGCGAGAAATACGCAGCGGTGTTAGTGAAAAGTCGGTAATTCAATTGCCGGCTTTTCATTTCTCCTGCACAAACCCGACAGGATATGAGACATGGTTTACATACAGTAAACCATCTCATATCCCCCTTTTTTTTGCATATTCCACACTACTAATGTTAGTAGTGTGTATGTGCAAAATTTCAGCACTGTAGCTGCTAAAATAAAGGGTTAAATGGCAGAAAAAATTGGCGTGGGCTCCCGCGCAATTTTCTCCGCCAGAGCGGTAAAGCCAGTGACTGAGGGCAGATATTAATAGCCAGGAGAGGGTCCATGGTTATTGGCCCCCCCTGGCTAAAAACATCTGCCCCCAGCCACCCCAGAAAAGGCACATCTGGAAGATGCGCCTATTCTGGCACTTGGCCACTCTCTTCCCACTCCCTGTAGCGGTGGGATATGGGGTAATGAAGGGTTAATGCCACCTTGCTATTGGAAGGTGACATTAAGCCAGATTAATGATGGAGAGGCGTCAATTATGACACCTATCCATTATTAATCCAATTGTAGGAAAGGGTTAAAAAACACACACACACATGATTGAAAAGTATTTTAATGAAATAAACACAGCGGTTGTTGTAATAATTTATTGCTCTCTCAATCCATTTGCAGTCCCTCGCTTGGCAACATAATAAACGCACAAGATACATACCTTCTGATGTACTGTCAGGTCCAACGATGTAATCCATCTGAAGGGGTTAACTAATATTACAGGCAGGAGCCCTGCAAATGCAGCTGTGCTCCGTGCCTGTAATCCCCGGCGAATGAATGAAATCTAGGTCATTGACCTACATTTCCTTCAGTCGCGGTGATGCGCCCCCTGGTGGATGTCCTCATATGACCTGGAGCGTGGGAAAAAGTTCCCAGGCTGCAGTTCATGAGAACATCCACCAGGGGGCGCCTCACCGCGAATGAATGAAATGTAGGTCAATGACCTACATTTCATTCATTCGCAGGGGAATTACAAGCACGGAGCACAGCTGCATTATAGCAGGGCTCCTGCCTGTAATATTAGTTAACCCCTTCAGATGGATTACATCGTTGGACCTGACAGTACATCAGAAGGTATGTATCTTGTGCGTTTATTATGTTGCCAAGCGAGGGACTGCAAATGGATTTGAGAGAACAATAAATTATTACAACAACCGCTGTGTTTATTTCATTAAAATACTTTTCAATCATGTGTGTGTGTGTTTTTTAACCCTTTCCTACAATTGGATTAATAATGGATAGGTGTCATAATTGACGCCTCTCCATCATTAATCTGGCTTAATGTCACCTTCCAATAGCAAGGTGGCATTAACCCTTCATTACCCCATATCCCACCGCTACAGGGAGTGGGAAGAGAGTGGCCAAGTGCCAGAATAGGCGCATCTTCCAGATGTGCCTTTTCTGGGGTGGCTGGGGGCAGATGTTTTTAGCCACGGGGGGGCCAATAACCATGGACCCTCTCCTGGCTATTAATATCTGCCCTCAGTCACTGGCTTTACCACTCTGGCGGAGAAAATTGCGCGGGAGCCCACGCCAATTTTTTCCGCCATTTAACCCTTTATTTTAGCAGCTACAGCGCTGAAATTTTGCACATACACACTACTAACATTAGTAGTGTGGAATATGCAAAAAAATGGGGATATGAGATGGTTTACTGTATGAAAACCATGTCTCATATCCTGTCGGGTTTGTGCAGGAGAAATGAAAAGCCGGCAATTGAATTACCGGCTGTTCACAGATATCGCGCTGATTTAAATCTAAATACAGAATATATATATATGTGTCACAATGACATATATATATATATATATATACTGTATATATGTTTTAATGAACATTTGAGCACATAAATCCATTAGATGTCGGTTTTGCAAGCCTGCGCGAAAATCTCGCAGTACGGATGCCATACGGATTACATACGGAGGATGCCATGCGCAAAATACGCTGACACACCCTGACTACGGATCACTATTTTGGGAACATTTCTCCGTATTACGGCCGTAGTACGGACGTATAATACGTGGCGTATTGTCTTACGCCAAGTGTGACGCCGGCCTAAATGTGAGGGAAGGACGGGCGGAATTAGCAGGTGCTCACAGTTCTAGTGCCCAACCATCCGTTATAAGCGGGCACACACATCGCATAGCAATGCCCTAAGCTCCCCCAGTCCTTTCTATGTGCCCACACAAAATAGTCTACTCGGGATCATATCTACAGATTCCTCCGCCAAAGCATATAATTTCCCCTCTAAGGCCGGCCTCACACTGGGCGTAAGACAATACGCCACGTATTATACGTCCGTACTACGGCCGTAATACGGAGAAATGTTCCCAAAATATTGATCCGTAGTCAGGGTGTGTCAGCGTATTTTGCGCATGGCATCCTCCGTATGTAATCCGTATGGCATCCGTACTGCGAGATTTTCGCGCAGGCTTGCAAAACCGACATCTAATGGATTTATGTGCTCAAATGTTCATTAAAACATATATACAGTATATATATATATATATATGTCATTGAGACACATATATATATATTCTGTATTTAGATTTCATTCAGCGCGATATCTGTGAACAGCCGGTAATTCAATTGCCGGCTTTTCATTTCTCCTGCACAAACCCGACAGGATATGAGACATGGTTTACATACAGTAAACCATCTTATATCCCCATTTTTTTTGCATATTCCACACTACTAATGTTAGTAGTGTGTATGTGCAAAATTTCAGCGCTGTAGCTGCTGAAATAAAGGGTTAAATGGCGGAAAAAATTGGCGTGGGCTCCCGCGCAATTTTCTCCGCCAGAATGGTAAAGCCAGTGACTGAGGGCAGATATTAATAGCCAGGAGAGGGTCCATGGTTATTGGCCCCCCCTG
This sequence comes from Ranitomeya variabilis, assembly GCF_051348905.1. Taxonomy (NCBI): domain Eukaryota; kingdom Metazoa; phylum Chordata; class Amphibia; order Anura; family Dendrobatidae; genus Ranitomeya; species Ranitomeya variabilis. The sequence continues at coordinate 522,999,441 of NC_135234.1, read as the reverse complement.
GCTACAAACATCTGCCCCCAGCCACCCCAGAAAAGGCACATCTGGAAGATGCGCCTATTCTGGCACTTGGCCACTCTCTTCCCACTCCCTGTAGCGGTGGGATATGGGGTAATGAAGGGTTAATGCCACCTTGCTATTGTAAGGTGACATTAAGCCAGATTAATAATGGAGAGGCGTCAATTATGACACCTATCCATTATTAATCCAATTGTTGGAAAGGGTTAAAAAACACACACACACATGATTAAAAAGGATTTTAATGAAATAAACACAGCGGTTGTTGTAATAATTTATTGTTCTCTCAAATCCATTTGCAGTCCCTCGCTTGGCAACATAATAAACGCACAAGATACATACCTTCTGATGTACTGTCAGGTCCAACGATGTAATCCATCTGAAGGGGTTAACTAATATTACAGGCAGGAGCCCTGCTATAATGCAGCTGTGCTCCGTGCTTGTAATTCCCCTGCGAATGAATGAAATGTAGGTCATTGACCTACATTTCATTCATTCGCGGTGAGGCGCCCTCTGGTGGATGTTCTCATGAACTGCAGCCTGGGAACTTTTTCCCACGCTCCAGGTCATATGAGGACATCCACCAGGGGGCGCATCACCGCGACTGAAGGAAATGTAGGTCAATGACCTACATTTCATTCATTCGCAGGGGAATTACAAGCACGGAGCACAGCTGCATTATAGCAGGGCTCCTGCCTGTAATATTAGTTAACCCCTTCAGATGGATTACATCGTTGGACCTGACAGTACATCAGAAGGTATGTATCTTGTGCGTTTATTATGTTGCCAAGCGAGGGACTGCAAATGGATTTGAGAGAACAATAAATTATTACAACAACCGCTGTGTTTATTTCATTAAAATACTTTTCAATCATGTGTGTGTGTGTGTTTTTTAACCCTTTCCAACAATTGGATTAATAATGGATAGGTGTCATAATTGACGCCTCTCCATCATTAATCTGGCTTAATGTCACCTTCCAATAGCAAGGTGGCATTAACCCTTCATTACCCCATATCCCACCGCTACAGGGAGTGGGAAGAGAGTGGCCAAGTGCCAGAATAGGCGCATCTTCCAGATGTGCCTTTTCTGGGGTGGCTGGGGGCAGATGTTTATAGCCACGGGGGGGCCAATAACCATGGACCCTCTCCTGGCTATTAATATCTGCCCTCAGTCACTGGCTTTACCATTCTGGCGGAGAAAATTGCGCGGGAGCCCACGCCAATTTTTTCCGCCATTTAACCTTTTATTTTAGCAGCTACAGCGCTGAAATTTTGCACATACACACTACTAACATTAGTAGTGTGGAATATGCAAAAAAAAGGGGGATATGAGATGGTTTACTGTATGTAAACCATGTCTCATCATGTCGGGTTTGTGCAGGAGAAATGAAAAGCCGGCAATTGAATTACCGACTTTTCACTAACACTGCTGCGTATTTCTCGCAAGTCACACTGCAGGTCCGTGTGGAATCCGTATTTTTCTCGCCCCCATAGACTTTCATTGGCGATTTTTTTGCGCAGTACGCTGACAAACGCAGCATGCTGCGATTTTGTACGGCCGTAGAAAGCCGTATAATACTGAACCGTAATATACGGCTAATAGGAGCAGCCCCATTGAGAATAATTGTGCCGTATGTTATGCGAGTTTTACGGACGTAGTTTCTGCGCTCTTACGTCCGTAAAACTCGCCAGTGTGACGCCGGCCTAAAAGTGATTAGACCTGTATTGATTGGAAATGGAATGTAGTCTGCAGTCCCATCCCCCTACTTCATCATGTGATGTCCCCCTTACCTTATGTAAATGTAATGCTCAATTTATTTAACTTATAAATTTGTAAATATTTGGTTATTCGGTAGATACACTCCCGCTGACCTCTGCGCCCTAAGCTACTGCCTGGGTTGGCCTTATGGGAAATCCCATTCTGAGTCTAGTGAAGACTGTTAGGCTAGGTTCACATTGCGTTAGGGCAATCCGTTTAGCGCTAGCGGATTGCGCTAACGCAATGTATTTTTAGGGGTCGCGTTTGGGGTTCGCATTAACGTCCCCGCTCTCGCAGATCCCCGATCTGCGAGAGCGGGGAACGGACCTCGGGCGCGCGTCTGAGGCGTGCTACAAAAGAACGGCACATCGCTAGCGCGAGCCGAAAAAGGCACGCGCTAGCGATGCGCTTCAGGCAAAAAGAACATTGCCGTCAATGGGTGCGCTAACGGACCCGTTGCACGGCGTTAATTGCGACATTTTCGCCGTGCAACGCTGTCCGTTAGCGATCACCCAAAAACGAAATGTGAACCTAGCCTTAGTGTGCCCCCCACAGTGGTATGCTCCCTACAGAGTCTCTCCACACCGTCTCCTGCCCCCTTACTCCAATTTGCTACATCAACATATAAGTGCTATGTCAAACATATACCATGCCTGTTTCCTGCTCCTTTTCCTCACTGCCTAGTCATGTGACCTGAGATTGCCACATGACCCAAATGTCATTGCAGGTCTTTCAGACTGCATAGACTTAAAGGGCCACTGTCACCCCCTCCAGCCGTTATAAACTAAAAGAGCCACCTTGTGCAGCAGTAATGCTGCAGTCTAACAAGGTGGCTCTTTTAGTTTTTGATTCAATTAATCCCTCAATAAAGCGTTTTAAAGTTTGCCACAAATACCTGACTTTGTACCTGGAGGCGGTCCGAAGCCTCTTCTATGAATCTCCCAACTGCCGTCACTCTTCTCTTCAGAGGCGATGGTCGCCGCCCCCTTCGCGCTGTTTCTTCTTAAATCCGGCGCCTGCGCTGTGCGTGCCTGCCTGGGGCAGGCGCAGTCTTCATTGTCAGTCACAGCTCAGATGCAGGGTGCCTGACTGCGCCTGTGCGGGCAGTGCGGCCACCCTGTTGCTGAATCCCTGCACTGTGATATTCATTATGCACAGTGCGGGGCTGGCATTCCTGGGCATGCGCACTGCGCTGTTCAGGCGCTCCCCCATCTCGGACGCTCCCCCAGCTCCCCCGCCTTCCAGCCTTGTTATTTGCGGCTGCCTCATTACAAACGCTGCACGGATTAGTGTATATTGCGGCACCCTGCATCTGAGCTGTGACTGACAATGAAGACTGCGCCTGCCCCAGGCAGGCACGCACAGCGCAGGCGCCGGATTTAAGAAGAAACAGCGCGAAGGGGGCGGCGACCACATCCCCAGAAGAGAAGAGTGACGGCCGTTGGGAGATTCATAGAGGAGGCTTCGGACCGCCTCCAGGTACAAAGTCAGGTATTTGTGGCAAACTTTAAAACGCTTTATTGAGGGATTAATTGAATCAAAAACTAAAAGAGCCACCTTGTTAGACTGCAGCATTACTGCAGCACAAGTTGGCTCTTTTAGTTTATAACGGCTGGAAGGGGGTGACAGTGGCCCTTTAAATTGCTTGTCCCCAATAAAATCAAAAGCTTGTACTCATCTCCAGTGCCGGTGCCGTTCCCGTGCTGCAATCACACAGCACCGTGGATCTATGAATCTAATGCCCGTTTTCCTTTAACATTTGCATAATTTTGAACTGAGCATTATGAGTGAACCAGCCGTGGACCTAATGAGACTAGTGTTCTTACTTTGAAAATCCATGTCAGGATGGGCTGTGACATGTGAGCCTGCCGCCCAATCAGCACTGGCGTCACTCTCTCTGCCTTCTGTTGAATTGCGCATGAAGAGGAAGTCAGGGATCAGCTGCAGACCAGACTTCCTCTACATGTTCAATTCGACAGAAGGCGAGGACAGTGACGCCAGCGCTGATTGGGCCGCAGGCTCACATGTCACAGCCAATCCTGACATGGATTTTCAAAGTAAGAACACTAGTCTCATTAGGTCCACGGCTGGTTCACTCATAATGCTCAGTTCAAAATTATGCAAATGTTAAAGGAAAACGGGCATTAGATTCATAGATCCACGGTGCTGTGTGATTGCAGCCAGGTATGTCTTTCTTTGAAACGTTGGGGCATCTCAGAGAAAACAGTTTGAAGAGCCGAATGATGACTGTATGGAAAGATCTGAGTAGTCCAGCACTGCCCCTAGCCAGCTTCCTTCATCACCACCTTAGTTGATTGGCAGGTTTCTCACATGAGTGTACATGGGGAGAGAAGTGTCAACTGGAGAGGAGCTGGCACAAAAGCATGATCAACTGAAAAAAGGCGAATACAACAACCAAACTTAAGGTCAGAAGACACTAAGGCTAGGTTCACATTAGTGTTTCTGTGCGCAGCGTATCATCTGCATGCGCAAACGCATGCCAAAATGGATGCCAAAGCATGCTTACGCCTGTGCATCATCTTGCGCACGACGCAAACAAAACACTGCGTCTGCATGAGTTTAAATGCGTTTTGGCATGCGTTTGCGTTTTTATGCGCATGGTGGAGGCTGTGACATCATTTTCTTGGCATGCGCAGTCTAAAGTATGCATGCGTATCGAACGCATGCGTACGCATGTCCTTGCGTACCAATGCGTTCCCATAGACAGTAATGCATTTTATTGACGCAATCATCTGCATGCAGACAATTGCGCAATATTTGACGCCTCAAAAAATGCAACATGTTGCGTTCGCCAGACACCGCAAAACGATGCATGCGTACACATCCACATGCGAATGCATGCAAAAACATGTCCCTGTGTACAACATGTTAAAGATATGTATGCATGACACATGTGGATGTATGCGGATCAAACGCTGCACACAGAAACGCTAATGTGAACCCGGCCTATGTGACTCAGTCTGTTTCACTGAAGTCAGATACACCTGAAGCCCAATTTTCAGAGTTTAAAGATGGAAGATCTAAGGAAGCTACTGACGTGGCAAGAAGGGGATAAGCCTAATAGGATTTGGCATGATACAGCCCCTGCCTGGCCTGGAAAACCCCTTTAAGTCACAACATTTCAGTGTTCAGATGCAGCAGCTTTAACTCTTGTAAGTTCACGCTTCCATTGCTGTGAATGGAGAGGTATCATGTTGTGCCCTGTGGAAGCTCCTCTAGACAAGGTATCTTTTGTAGTAACATTTTCCAGAAGCTACAGATCAAGAAGACAACCCTGGGGGATTTCCATCCATGTTATTATTATTTATATTCTCTACCTGGTGACTATTTTTTTCTATTAATCAGTTTTTATGGAAATAAAGGAACTTGGTTGCTAATTATTTTACAGTCACAATAAATCCATATTGTAGCAGGTATATCAGAGGTTGTACACAGACATTTAGCTCAGCGACAACCATTGTGACCTAAAAGGGATTATGTTTACATGACGCTGATTCATAGATAACAACATGGCACACTCCTGTTATTCCTGGGAGTTTTCTCACTGTGTCTGGTGCTCAGGTGAAATTTGGGATTGGCTTGGGTGTGGGCTTGTAGGGTCCAAGTTATTATGAAGAATTCCTTAGATGTGATCTCTGCAGTGCTGCATCCAAAGCACTGCCAGTTCATGATCATCTGCACATACTCTAAGGGTATGTTTCCACGTTCAGGAAACGCTGCGTTTTTGACGCTGCGTTTTTCCGCAGCGTCAACGCAGCGTCCAGATGTTACAGCATAGTGGAGGGGATTTCATGAAATCCAGACTCCACTATGCGTTTAAAAACGCATGCGTTTTTGCCGCGAAAACGCATGCGTGGTGCGTTTTTTCTAAACGCAGCATGTTGCTACTATGAGCAAAACACGCAGGTACACCGCAGGTGACCTGCCAGTGACCTCAGGTGCAGTTTTGGTCAGGATTTTACTTGCATAAAATCCTGACCAAAGCCTGAAGCAAAACTGAACGTGGACACATACCCTAAGATTTATCCTATATAAAAAAAAAACTCCCTTCCCCGAAGGGTATGACTCCACGGTACGGATGGGCGGCGGTATCGCCGCAGCGCTCGGCGCTAAGCCCCGCCCCCTTAATGGGACGCGATCATGCCGGATGTGTTAACTCTTCACATCCGGGATGATCGTGCTCTCCCATAGGGCCCTGTGATGTGCCTTGCGGGGATGCAGCGTCCCCGCAAGGTGTACGGGCATGCTGCGATCTGAAAAGACGCGCAGCATGTCCGGAGTCGCAGGGCCGCCGCGTGCGGGTTTCCACGCATAGTGGAGACGGGATTTCGTCAAATCCCCTCCACTATGCTGGAACATCTGGACGCTGCTTGTTTGACGCTGCAGCGCTGCGCAGCGTCAAACAAGCAGCGTTTCCTGAACGTGGAAACATACCCTTAGGGAGTCGCTGAAGCAACAATATTCGTTAGTGCAGCGTCGGACTGGAGCACCTTGGGCCCACCACAGAAAATCACTCTTGGGGCCCACTATGTAGCTACATAGAAATAGATACAAGACCACCAATTGTGCGGTAAAACGCGCTAATATCAGGGTATAATGTAAGGTAGTTCATGTCTTAATTATGTAGCAAGGGTTGGGGTAGCCCCTTCACAGAATATAATTTAGCCCCCTCATAAAATATAACGCAGTCCCCTCTCATAGAATATAATGCAGCACCCCACAAAATATAATGCAACCCCCTCAGGTATAACGCAGTCCCCACCATATAATATAATGTAGCACCCTCAAAAAAGCTCACCGCAGCAGCAGCTCATCACACACACACTCTCGCTCACACACACTCTCACACACACACACAGACACTCTCTCACACACACTCTCACACACAGAGACACGCACGCAGCACAGCTCACCTCCCCTCCCTGCAGCAGCAGCTCATCTCACACACACTCTCACACACACTCTCTCTCACACACACACACACTCTCACACACACACACGCAGCACAGCTCACCTCCCCGCAGCAGCAGCTTCATCACACACACACACTCTCACTCACACACACACACACTCTCTCACACACACACAGGTACGCAGCACAGCTCACCTCCCCGCAGCAGCAGCTCATCACACACACTCTCACTGACACACACACACACACTCAAACACACACACACGCAGCACAGCTCACCTCCCTGCAGCAGCAGCTCATCACACACAAACACTCTCAGGCCGGCGTCACACATGCGAGTTTTACGGACGTAAGAGCGCAGAAACTACGTCCGTAAAACTCGCATAACATACGGCACAATTATTCTCAATCGGGCTGCTCCTATCAGCCGTATATTATGGATCCGTAATATACGGCTTTCTACGGCCCTACAAAATCGCAGCATGCTGCGTTTGTCAGCGTATTGCGCAAAAAAATCGCCAATGAAAGTCTATGGGGGCGAGAAAAATACGGATTCCACACGGACCAGCAGTGTGACTTGCGAGAAATACGCAGCGGTGTTAGTGAAAAGTCGGTAATTCAATTGCCGGCTTTTCATTTCTCCTGCACAAACCCGACAGGATATGAGACATGGTTTACATATAGTAAACCATCTCATATCCCCATTTTTTTTTTTGCATATTCCACACTACTAATGTTAGTAGTGTGTATGTGCAAAATTTCAGCGCTGTAGCTGCTAAAATAAAGGGTTAAATGGCGGAAAAAATTGGCGTGGGCTCCCGCGCAATTTTCTCCGCCAGAGTGGTAAAGCCAGTGACTGAGTGCAGATATTAATAGCCAGGAGAGGGTCCACGGTTATTGGCCCCCCCTGGCTAAAAACATCTGCCCCCAGCCACCCCAGAAAAGGCACATCTGGAAGAGGCGCCTATTCTGGCACTTGGCCACTCTCTTCCCACTCCCTGTAGCAGTGGGATATGGGGTAATGAAGGGTTAATGCCACCTTGCTATTGTAAGGTGACATTAAGCCAGATTAATAATGGAGAGGCGTCAATTATGACACCTATCCATTATTAATCCAATTGTTTGAAAGGGTTAAAAAACACACACACACATGATTTAAAAGTATTTTAATGAAAGAAACACAGCAGTTGTTTTAATAATTTATTGCTCTCTCAATCCATTTGCAGGCCCTCGCTTGGCAAAATAATAAACGCACAAGATACATACCTTCAGATGACCTATCACGTCCCACGAGGTAATCCATCTGAAGGGGTTAACTAATATCACAGGCACGAGCTGCGATAAACCACTCGCTCGTGCCTGTAATCCCCGGGTGCTGAAAGGAAAGCAGAGTGATCTATACTTACATTCAGTCGCGGTGATGCGCCCCTGCTGGATGTTCTCATGAACTGCAGCCTGGGAACTTTTTCCCACGCTCCAGGTCATATGAGGACATCCACCAGGGGGCGCCTCACCGCGACTGAAGGAAATGTAGGTCAATGACCTACATTTCATTCATTCGCCGGGGAATTACAAGCACGAGCACACAGCTGCATTAGCAGGGCTCTTGCCTGTAAAATAATTAACCCCTTCAGATGGATTACCTCGTGGGACGTGACGGTTCAGCTTAGGGTATGTATCTTGTGCGTTTATTATTTTGCCAAGCGAGGGCCTGCAAATGGATTGAGAGAGCAATAAATTATTAAAACAACCGCTGTGTTTATTTCATTAAAATACTTTTAAATCGTGTGTGTGTGTGTTTTTTAACCCTTTCAAACAATTGGATTAATAATGGATAGGTGTCATAATTGACGCCTCTCCATTATTAATCTGGCTTAATGTCACCTTACAATAGCAAGGTGGCATTAACCCTTCATTACCCCATATCCCACCGCTACAGGGAGTGGGAAGAGAGTGGCCAAGTGCCAGAATAGGCGCATCTTCCAGATGTGCCTTTTCTGGGGTGGCTGGGGGCAGATGTTTTTAGCCACGGGGGGGGGGGGAAATAACCATGGACCCTCTCCTGGCTATTAATATCTGCCCTCAGTCACTGGCTTTACCATTCTGGCAGAGAAAATTGCGCGGGAGCCCACGCCAATTTTTTCCGCCATTTAACCCTTTATTTTAGCAGCTACAGCGCTGAAATTTTGCACATATACACTACTAACAGTAGTGTGGAATATGCAAAAAAAATGGGGATATGAGATGGTTTACTGTATGTAAACCATGTCTCATATCCTGTCGGGTTTGTGCAGGAGAAATGAAAAGCCGGCAATTGAATTACCGGCTGTTCACAGATATCGCGCTGAATGAAATCTAAATACAGAATATATATGTGTCTCAATGACATATATATATATATATATATACTGTATATATGTTTTCCCGAACATTTGAGCACATAAATCCATTAGATGTCGGTTTTGCAAGCCTGCGCGAAAATCTCGCAGTACGGATGCCATACGGATTACATACGGAGGATGCCATGCGCAAAATACGCTGACACACCCTGACTACGGATCAATATTTTGGGAACATTTCTCCGTATTACGGCCGTAGTACGGACGTATAATACGTGGCGCATTGTCTTACGCCAAGTGTGACGCCGGCCTCACACACACACTCTCACACACATACACACACATGCACGCAGGCACACAGCACAGCTCACCTCCCTGCAGCAGCCGCTCACCCCAGCAGCCTCTTCCTCGCTGGATTCCTGGAAGCTTTCTGACTAAGACAGCAGCACGCTGGATGATGACGTCATCCAGCTGGGCTGTCTCAGACAGGAAGCAGGACGCCGGGAGTTGAGCTGCTCTGTGAGTCTGTGTGCCTGCATGTGTGTGTGGGTGTGCGGTACTTTGTGAGTGCGTGTGTGTGGTGCGGCTTTACATGCGGGCAGTGTTAGCTGCACCCTGCGGCTAACGCTGCCCGCTATTAAAGAGAAATGGTATTCACGCCTCTCCACGCCCATAGGGCATATTCATTTGGCTTTAGCAGCGGGGACAGGATCCTGTCTCCAGCTGCTGCTACTGGCACAGGGCGGGCCCCCTTGACTCAGGGGCCCTATAGCCACTGGCAAGGGGCCCCTGGAGTAGTGGGGGCCCTAGGCAGCTGCTGGCCAGTATGCCAGTAGGTGTCAGTGCCTGGGCCCACAGGAGAATCCTCCGGTTCTCCGGTGGGCCAGTCCGAGCCTGCGTTAGTGTGTAGTTTCTCCTACTAGTGAGTTATGAGGTCCCCTCGTCCCAGTGTGGCCAGTGTTCTGAACCTCAATCCCTGGTCCCAGGGCTGCCACTAGGAATTTCAGGGCCCCATACTGTCAAAATTTTGAGGCCCCCTTGAGACTCCGCCCAGGCTCCACCTCCACCCTAACTCCGCCTCCACCCCTCGAACCTTCCATAGTTCCTCCACCCTCTCTTGGAAAAGCTCCACTTCTGGAGAATATCGGTCTGCACTTGGACGGTGGTGCATGGACCGGCCGCGGGTCTCCTGGCCTGAACTCAGCAGCCTCACAGCATATATGAGGATGCTGGTCAGGAGATCGGCGCCCAGTCCATGCACTGCTGTGCGAGCGCAGACCGATAGCCCCATTTCAAAAATTACACTGCCATAATAATAAAGATGTTTCCCCATCATACATACCCACTTGCATCAATAATTCCCCACCACACGTCCAAACCCCAACCAAAACTTATACGCTACTGGATGATCCTGAGCTGCTGCCTGATGTTATAATTGGGCATTTGGTTTTGCAGCAGGTAAGGATCATCCAGTAGCTTATACATTCCACTAGCCTCCCCCTGGACCCTGTTGAAGGCGGCCCCCAGTCCCCACTAGCCTCCCCCTGGACCCTGTTGGATGCGGCCCCCAGTCCCCACTAGCCTCCCCCTGGGCCCTGTTGGATGCGGCCCCCAGTCCCCACTAGCCTTCCCTCATCAGCCACACGATACAGACACAGCCACGGTGAGGCACCTGAAGCCTCTTTTCACCAGAGAGACTCAACCTGCTCGCCGCCTCACCCTGCTTGCCTGCCCTCCTCCCGTCACTTCCGCCTGATCTGCCCTCCGCCTCCACCTGCTCGTCCGTCATCTGCCCCCAGTCAGAAGAAGAGAACAGCAGAAGCGACCACCTCCAAGACCACCCAGCCTAAAACAGCAAGAAGGGGTTATACCACAGTGCCCACCGGATGGGGTCACACAGGGGAGAATGAGATACAGCTAAGCACACGGGAGTGGATTAGATACATAGCTCAGCAGACAGTATCACAGGACAGGATTAGATACATGGCTCAGCAGTCAGTATCACACAGGATAGGAATAGATACACGGCTCAGCAGGCAGTATCATGGAGCGCCCCCACACCGCCGCAGGGCCGAGGGGTACCCGGAGCCGGGCCTCTGAGTCTCTGCTCTGGGGTTGTCACGGTGGCTAGACCCGGTCCGTGGCCCTGTCTGTCAGTGGGGGACGTCCAGTACAATAAGTGGTGTTGTAACAGTGCAGTTGTGGGGTGCAGGTCGCGGTAAATAACGAGGACACCAGGTTGCAGTCTCTTTACCTCTTTACTGAAGATCTCTGAGTCCTCAGTCCAGAATACGGCTCACCAGGCTGCGCAAGTCCGGCCGGTCCAATGACACTTCCAGAGTTCTCTTCACAGGAGGAAATCTGTGCCTTCCCCCTAGCGCTATGTGTTGTAGTCCTTCCCTGCTGCGCTTACGGAAAGTACCCCACAACTGTTGTGTCTGTTTCTTAAGTTCCCTCACAACTCGACTAGATGATGTTCTGCTAATCCTCCGTCCCTCCCTGAGGTTCGGGTAGGAACGGCACCCGTTTGACGGGTAGGCCTGGAGTTCTTCCGGGACCCTAGAGACGCCCCTCTCCCACAATTGCCTCCCAAGACTTCATAGGTGATTTGAGTTAGACAGCCCGCCTGAGACTGACTGTCCTGCCGCTGTTTGGAGTATTGCTTGAAGCTGAATGTTATTCTACTCCCTCGGCGTTCCGGCCACCGGTAGTGCGCCTGTTGTGAATTTGGTTTCTGGGCTCCCCCGGTGGTTTCTGGTGGTACTGCACTTGCGTGCTTCATCTCCTCTGTTCACCTGTTTCCATCAGGATGTGGGAGTTTTCTATTTAACCTTGCTCCTCAGTCATTTCTATGCCGGCCAACAATGTTACCAGAAGCCTTTCTGTTGCATGTTCCCGCTCCTAGACTACTATCAGCTAAGTTGGACTTGTAGTCCTAAGTTTGTTTTGCATTTTTGTTCCAGTTCTCTGCGATTGATTATTTCTGAGGCTGGAAGCTCTTGTGAGCTGAAATTGCCACTCTGGTGTCATGAGTTGATATTAGAGTCTTAAAGTAATTTCAGGATGGTGTTTTGAAAGGGTTTTCAGCTGACTGTGAAGTTCCCTTTTCTGTCTTCCTACTATCTAGTAAGCGGACCTCAATTTGCTAAACCTATCTTCATACTTCGTATGTCAATTTCCTCTGAAATCACCGACAATATATGTGGGGGCTACTGTCTGCCTTTTGGGGACAATTTCTCTAGAGGTAAGCCAGGTCTGTATTTTCCTCTGCTAGGGTCAGTCAGTTCTCCGGCTGGCGCTGGGCATCTAGGGATAAAACGTAGGCACGCTACCCGGCCACTGTTAGTTGTGCGGTAGGTTTAGCTCACAGTCAGCTCGAGTTCCCATCTTCCAAGAGCTAGTCCTTTTTGTATGCTTTACTATGTTCTCTTGCCATTGAGAACCATGACATGCGCCTCAGTAGGATGTTGCTTCGATCTTACAGCACGACTCCTACTGGTATTTCTCCTTTGCGTGATCCCGTTTCTCACTCAGCACAATCTATCTCTCTTCTAATCCTTTCTTGGGCACCGCCGCTACCCGGAGCAGGCACGGTCCCGTTACGTTCGTTCTCGTTGCCAAGCCTCTGTCAGGATCCCACCCCTGACAGAGACCCTACTGTATCTTCCCCTACAACACCCTCTGCCACAAGGTGTTGCCTGGTTCCAACCCAGTCAGCTTTCTGATCTAACTTCCTGCCTGACCCCCAGTTTACCCACTATGGTGGGGAGTGGCCTAATGAATAGCACCCTTAGCTCCCCCCGGAGGCCCGGCTGTGAAATGTATTGGTGTCTGTGATACCTGATCAGATGAACTCCTTCAGTGCCATCGGACGCACCATAGCTCCCCATAGTGGCGGAGCCACAGTACTGCAACGACCAGGACTCTGGGGCGCTGCACTCCCCCCTGGTTAAACACAGTACTCCGGGACTGGGAAGAAAACAACAATACAAGTTTAGCAAAAAGACATACAATTTTGTTGAGTGCAATAACAATAAGTATACTTGAACAGGCTTCCCTTTATGGGAGGTAAGGACACTTGAACGTTACAAACATGGTTAAATAACATAGCAACATGCTATAAATAACTCTTCTTACCCAACCGGGTATTCTACTAAGTGCAAAAATTGCTGAACAATACTTTAACGTTGCCTTTAAGGACATACACTCTGTATCCACTAAAGACCTTCCTATAATCACATTATAAGGTAATTTAGCTTTTTCATTCTCCTTCTTTAAATCTGCAGGACCGCCTGTCCTATCGGCACCAGACCTACTGCCTCTCCTTTCTGTTACAGGACCGCCCCGTTCAGCCAGGGCCTACCGCCTTTTCAACTTCTATACACAGTATAGATCATAACATTACTTTCAGTTTTAGAAGCACTGAGCCATCTACGTATGGCTCCTAGGAGGACTCACTTCCTAACCCCTACGGGTTCACTTTCTGTCCTCTGTAACACATTATTAACTCTTTCTTTACAATAAACTAACTTTCTATGGAGGACTCAGGGTTTACCTTCTATCCCCACTTTCTATCAACATTATCAATCATTCCCCCTTCTTTCGAGAAACATCATCATTTCTTCACAATTAACTGGTTGGATACATATAACTTTCTCATATACACATTATCATCACTTTCTTTCATCAAACATTATTGCTACCTGTCTTAAAGCAATATCACCGTTTAAGTGTAACAATTGAACATCCCCTTTAAGAAGGGACCAAGTCTCTATGAGGTAGCATTTCTTCTCAAGCTACCAGTCCTTACTCAGCAAAGGTTCCAGTGTGGTATCTTCACAAAGAGTCCTTTTTGAAGTAAAACCAGTAGGGAGCACCTTTAATAAGGTGCTAACTATATACAAAAAGTTCGCATCATGCACTGTTCATGATTACAGCAGTTCTTTTCAACTAAAAACTTGTGCAAAAACTTTAGAAAAACAACCAAAAACAAACAATAGGGATCCCGGGTCAACAAAGGGATCCCTTTAAAAAGTTAACCCTGAACGGGTTTTAGCAGAAATCAGGAAACAATAACTATTTATATATTTAAAGCGGTCATGCTTACTCATTTTCAGAATCCCCCACGAGGCGCCACCTGGCGGGTGAACCCCTGCAGTCCAGGTTCCAGGTCCACTCCCGCTGCCAGGTACACCCCATGGGTTCGGGTCTGTTGCACAACCAGGTCGTGTGCGGTGATAAAGGTCTGTGTTCCCACTTCTCTCTGTGCTGGCACAGCAGGAACGCCGGTCACTCGAGGAGGCGCCTCCTTGGCCACTACAGTGGTGGTGGTGGTGGCCAGACTGCAGGTCACAGTTTCCATTAGTGTACAGGTGGGGGTGACCAAGGTGGCCACAGACCGGTCACACGGGGACACTTTGGCTACAGGGGCCGTTTTTTCCGGCACCTTGGGCGGGGGTTCCATTGGCCTCTTCTTGCGCACATTCAGAGCGAACCACCCCTTCTCCCCGAAATGTCTGGTGTAGATGACACTGTCTCCCGGGTAGAGGTCTCGATCGGGGTGGCCCTCCCTGAGGTGCGACTCAACGTCCCGGCGGTTAACAAAGACCTCCGCGTATAACCCCGGTTCTTTAATAAAGCCCCAGCCTCCTCGGAGCTTAAAGGTGGTGACGATGCCCTGCCTGCGCGGGGCCTGGTGAGCGGTGGGGTCCTTGCGGGCCCGATCCTTTACTGCCAGGTCCTTCTGATGGTAAGCCTCCATCCCAGCCCGGTACGCCTCGTCCTCTTCCCTCCATTGCTGTTCCAGCTGGGCCTGGTATGTCTCCCAGCTCAGGGCCTGCACCATCTCCCCTTCCCGTGTCTCCACCCCGGGGAATCCCATAAGGTCGGGTCCGGGGTTCACCCAGCGGTATACCGTGCGCTCCGCACGGGCCTCGCAGGACAGGGTGATTGGTGTGATCGGGGCCTTCATACGATGTTCCATGCCCGTAGCTTCCTCCCAGGGCAACAGACGTTGGAGCTTATGAGTCCCAGGGGAAGGGGGCGCTGCAACGGGGCCCACTAACACACCCTCTGCTGGCGGGGCAGGAGCGGCGGACTCACCAACCGGTGCGAGTTCACTTTCCGCGACAGGTCCCGCTGGTTCCTCCGGTGAGGTCTCCGATGTCCGGGAACTCTCTGCCGGCACCAATGAGCGCGGAGTCTGGACCCTCACATTCAGTTGGAGAAGTTGGTTGAATAAGTCCTCCATCTCGGCTCTCAGGAATCTGGTGTTGTCCACGGAGGACGGACTGCTGGGCTCATCCGGGTAGTCGGGGGAGATTTCCACTTCAACCCCACTGTCGGGTTCAGAGCTGCTGGCCATGGCGTCCTCCACGTGGGTCGCTTCCTGGTCCCTTTCCCGCTCTCTCCTTCGTGGGCGGTGTCGTTTTCTCGGTCTCCGCCCTCCATTGAGGATTAGGAGGCGGATCTCTGCTGCTGACGGACACGTCCTCACTGTGCAGAAATATTTAGACTGGGCGGCCATTGTTTTTCGCGCTCTCCAGCTTGCCTATGCCCACTCCACGCCCCTCTTCTCTTCCTGCGCTCTCCTCAGCGTTGTAATGGCGCGGATTTTGGCGGCAAATGGCGCAGCACAGTCCTTATAATAAAGTACAGTCCAAGCACAATAAGTCACAGTTCCAAGGCACACATGACCTGATTCTTCAGGCTTAAGTAGATCCTGTTCGTGACGCCAAGTTGGAGCGCCCCCACACCGCCGCAGGGCCGAGGGGTACCCGGAGACGGGCCTCTGAGTCTCTGCTCTGGGGTTGTCACGGTGGCTAGACCCGGTCCGTGGCCCTGTCTGTCAGTGGGGGACGTCCAGTACAATAAGTGGTGTTGTAACGGTGCAGTTGTGGGGTGCAGGTCGCGGTAAATAACGAGGACACCAGGTTGCAGTCTCTTTACCTCTTTACTGAAGATCTCTGAGTCCTCAGTCCAGAATACGGCTCACCAGGCTGCGCAAGTCCGGCCGGTCCAATGACACTTCCAGAGTTCTCTTCACAGGAGGAAATCTGTGCCTTCCCCCTAGCGCTATGTGTTGTAGTCCTTCCCTGCTGCGCTTACGGAAAGTACCCCACAACTGTTGTGTCTGTTTCTTAAGTTCCCTCACAACTCGACTAGATGATGTTCTGCTAATCCTCCGTCCCTCCCTGAGGTTCGGGTAGGAACGGCACCCGTTTGACGGGTAGGCCTGGAGTTCTTCCGGGACCCTAGAGACGCCCCTCTCCCACAATTGCCTCCCAAGACTTCATAGGTGATTTGAGTTAGACAGCCCGCCTGAGACTGACTGTCCTGCCGCTGTTTGGAGTATTGCTTGAAGCTGAATGTTATTCTACTCCCTCGGCGTTCCGGCCACCGGTAGTGCGCCTCAGTAGGATGTTGTTTCAGGATGGTGTTTTGAAAGGGTTTTCAGCTGACTGTGAAGTTCCCTTTTCTGTCTTCCTACTATCTAGTAAGCGGACCTCAATTTGCTAAACCTATCTTCATACTTCGTATGTCAATTTCCTCTGAAATCACCGACAATATATGTGGGGGCTACTGTCTGCCTTTTGGGGACAATTTCTCTAGAGGTAAGCCAGGTCTGTATTTTCCTCTGCTAGGGTCAGTCAGTTCTCCGGCTGGCGCTGGGCATCTAGGGATAAAACGTAGGCACGCTACCCGGCC
Source organism: Ranitomeya variabilis (assembly GCF_051348905.1). Classification (NCBI taxonomy): domain Eukaryota; kingdom Metazoa; phylum Chordata; class Amphibia; order Anura; family Dendrobatidae; genus Ranitomeya; species Ranitomeya variabilis. The sequence goes on along the minus strand of NC_135234.1, from coordinate 522,982,688 downwards.
ACTGTTAGTTGTGCGGTAGGTTTAGCTCACAGTCAGCTCGAGTTCCCATCTTCCAAGAGCTAGTCCTTTTTGTATGCTTTACTATGTTCTCTTGCCATTGAGAACCATGACATGCGCCTCAGTAGGATGTTGCTTCGATCTTACAGCACGACTCCTACTGGTATTTCTCCTTTGCGTGATCCCGTTTCTCACTCAGCACAATCTATCTCTCTTCTAATCCTTTCTTGGGCACCGCCGCTACCCGGAGCAGGCACGGTCCCGTTACGTTCGTTCTCGTTGCCAAGCCTCTGTCAGGATCCCACCCCTGACAGAGACCCTACTGTATCTTCCCCTACAACACCCTCTGCCACAAGGTGTTGCCTGGTTCCAACCCAGTCAGCTTTCTGATCTAACTTCCTGCCTGACCCCCAGTTTACCCACTATGGTGGGGAGTGGCCTAATGAATAGCACCCTTAGCTCCCCCCGGAGGCCCGGCTGTGAAATGTATTGGTGTCTGTGATACCTGATCAGATGAACTCCTTCAGTGCCATCGGATGCACCATAGCTCCCCATAGTGGCGGAGCCACAGTACTGCAACGACCAGGACTCTGGGGCGCTGCAATCATATGGGAGAGGATGAGATACAGCTCAGCCGACAGTATCACACAGGATAGGATTAGATGCAGCTCAGCAGACGGGATCACACAGGATAGGATTACATACACAGCTCAGTAGTCAGTATCCCACAGGATAGGATTAGATACAAGGCTCAGCAGACAGTATCACAGGATAGGTTTAGATACACAGATCAGAAGACGGTATCACAGGATAGGATTAGATACATGGCTCAGCAGACAGTATCACACAGGATAGGATTAGATACACGGCTCAGCAGACGGTATCACAGGATAGGATTAAATATACAGCTCAGCAGACAGTCACACGGGATAGGATTAGATACACAGCTCAGCAAACAGTATCACACAGGATAGGATTAGATACAACTCAGCAGACAGAAACACAGGATAGCATTAGATACATGGCTCAGCAGACAGTAACACATAGGATTAGATACACAGCTCAGTAGACAATATCACACAGAATAGGATTAGATACACGGCTCAGCAGACAGTGAGGGTATGTGCACACGTCAGGATTCCTTGCAGAAATTTCCTGACAAAAACCGGACCAGAAATCTGCATGGGTTTTTTTCGCGTTTTATGCATTTTTTGTGCTTTTTTTTCACGGTTTTTCCCAATGCATTAAATAGCATGAAAAACGCAAAAAATCCGCAAAATTAATGAACATGCTGCTTTTTTTACCGCGATACGTTTTTTTCGCAAAACGCATGATGTGCACAAAAATTGCAGAATGCACTCTGAATGATAGGATGCATAATGTATGCGTTTTTATCGCGCAAAAAACGCGAAAAAACCTGAACGTGTGCACATACCCTGACACATAGGATTAGATACACGGCTCAGCAGACAGCATCACACAGGAGAGGATTAGATGCAACTCAGCAGATGGGAGCACCCTGCTAGTCTGTCATCTGCAGTCCGCCCCTGCGTGACACACCGCACGCTGCTCTCTCTGCTCCAGAATGAGTAAGTGGAGCAGCGTGTGACGTCAGGCAGGACCATGATGCACCTGGGCCGGCTGCAGCTTTTAAAGGTACAGTGCAATTTTCCGTTCACCGGATGCATTAACAACACTGTAGGTGTATCTTTAAAACACCACAGTGCTGTTATGCATCCGGCGTTCAGAAGCCTTGAACAAAATGTCCAGGGGCCCAATGAGGAGAAGCAGAGAGGGGGGCTCGAGCTGCCAGCGTGTTCAGGCCCCCCTTTTTGCTCCTCATCACCGGGCCCCATACGGTAGTAAGGGCAGTAATGCCCTGATGGCGGCCCTGCCTGGTCCCAGTGTGGCCAATGTCCTGTTCCCGAATCACTGTTTCTAATGGTGCCAGTTTCCTGAACCCCTGGTACGTGTGTGGCCAGTGATCTGAACCCCTGGTCCGTGTGTGGCCATATCCTGAACCCGAATCCCTGGTCTGTGTGCAGCCAGTCTCCTGAGCCCGAAGCCCTGGTCTGTCTGCAGCCCTGTGCGTGAACCTGCTCCCCTGGTCCATGTGCGGCCAGTGCATCCCCCTGTATCCAGTCTGCTAGAACCACTCTCTGAATCAACCCAGTCTGAACGTAGCCCAAATCCATGTCAGTAACTGTTCTGTAGAGGAACTTACGAGTCTGAATGGAGCCCTCGTCTTTAATCAGTGTCGGTGAATGTGACACTTGGGATCAGCAGCTGCAATACTGGATTCTGCCTGGGACTGGTACCTGGCGGCTACGTGCACCCCAGCCTGTGTCCACCATCAGGAGCTCCAGTGAACACCAGGAAGCCTCTTAGCTATGCCCCTTCCTAGGCAGGCCCTGCCCTGTTGCACGGTGGGTCCACGAACAGACAACAGCTCATACCAAAAAGCAACTGTTAGGATTCATCAAGTTGCAACAATTACCAAACATTTCCCCAGGGCTGTACAACCCCTGTAAATGGGACACAGTTTTAATACCAAGTGTAGCCACTTAATGTTCCAGGCTATCAATTTTAAAGTAGTGGATAACCCCTTTACCAATCCAAACAATTTTACAATTAAATTGTCACTTCAGACTTCCCCTTTTTAGGGCATATTTGTCTCAGTTTATGGCCTTATTCACAGATTAGATATTAGAGGAGACACAGATTAGATATGAGAAAAATTTTTTTGACAGGGTGATCAATGAGTGGAACAGGCTACCACCAGAGGTGGTGAGTTCTCCTTCCATGGAAGTTTTTAAACAGAGGCTGGACAGACATCTGTCTGGGATGATTTAGTGAATCCTGCTTTGAGCAGGGGGTTCAACCAGATGACCCAGGAGGTCCCTTCCAACTCTACCATTCTATGATTCTGTGTGCTTGTCCATTTAATGTCCACAAAAAGACAACTCGTTATCATCTATCCAACCCTAAACATCTCTTTGACACTTTTCATTCCCTACTCAACCCAAGAATGCAGGCCCCAACCAAGGATATCCACGCTGACGATCTGGAAAAAATTGACCATATCCGACAGGAAATTTTCTCCCAATCCCCTCATGTCATGCACTGTCCTCCCTACCCCAATGCATCTATCTCACTCTCTGATTTTGAACCAGTCACAGAAGAAAAATTAATCAGGCTCCTTGCATCTTCTTGCCCTACTACTTGCACCAGTGACCCTATTCTGTAACATCTCCTCCAGTCCCTTTCCCCGGCTGTCACCACTCACCTATCAAAAATATTCAACTTCTCTCTCTCATCCAGTATCATTAAGCATGCCATCATACATCCATTGCTTAAAAAACTATCCCTTGACCAAAACTGTGCCGCTAACTATAGACCTGTCTCTAATCTTCCCTTCATCTCTAATCTCCTGGAATGCCTGGTCCACTCTCGTCTGTATCCGCTATCTCTCAGATAACTCTCTTCTCGACCCTCTTCAATACGGTTTCTGCTCTTAAGGGTATGTGCACACGTTACAGATTTGCCTGTGGAATTTTCCGTGCATATTCTGCATTTCTTGGCAGAAAACGCAGGTAAAAATCTGCGTGGATTTGATGTATTTTTTATGCAGATTTTCATGCGTTTTTTTATTGCCTTGAGAAAGGATATTACATCCGAAACGTTGCCACGCCATTCAGGCATTAAAGTCCACATATTTTTTTCAATCTTTTTGTGCTGCTTTCCTTTTTTTGAAACTATCTATAGATCTATCTATCCATCTATCTATCGATATATCTATCCATCTATCTATAGATAAATATATAGATAGATATATCTATAGATAGATGGCTAGATAGATCTATAGATAGATAATACCAAGCCCGATGTTTAGTAATAAACATAATAAAATAGTACATAAAGAGTTAAATAAAGACACACACACACAAAATCTGTATTAGGCCGCGGTCACACTTGCGAGAAACTCGCACTAGTCTTTCCCATCAATACCCGGCACTGCCGCCGACTCTTGGGACCGGAGCGTTGAGCTGCATACTATCAGAGAGAACCTAAGAAGTGGACCCTCTGAGTCGCGGCTTTAGAGCCTCCGAGGATGAGCGGACCAGATGGAGCCACCCCTGTACAGGGAGTGTTTGGAACAGGCCCAAGGAGGATGAAACCGCAACTGCCAGAGCCAAAGGGGCAACTAAGGGCTAGGCCAAAGGAGATGAGAGGAAGAGGAAAAGACAGGACCACAGAGGTGTCAGAGACACGGGGCAGATAGGTACGACAGAGACACAGGGCTGACCGGATTGACTGAGACTCAGGGCTGGCAGGAACGGCAGAGACAAAGGGCAGGCAGGAACGGTAAAGAACACAGGACTGACCGGGATGACTGAGATACAGGGCTGGCAGGAATGGCAGTGACACAGGGCAGGCTGGATCGGCAGGGAACACGGTGCAGGCAGGAACGACAGAGAACACAGGACTGACCGGGATGGCAGTGACACAGGGCAGGCTGGAATGGCAGGGTACATGAGCTGAAAAGAATGGCAAAGACAATAAGAAAAGTACAAGGCAGGGTAACAGCGAAGGAAGCAGAGACAGGGAGCCAGAAGAACCTAAAGAGGCGGCAGCAAGAAGCCAGCGACAGCAATAGTTACTAAGGCGTCTTACCAGGGTAGATGCAGGAAAGAAATACCCGATGGGTGCAGCCATATTGGGGAGGAGCCTACCAGGTCACGAACTCCCAGAAGCCCCAGCGGTGAAAGGAGCGCTTCTGCGCATGCACGGACCGCTGAAGCGACAAGCGCCAGTGAAACCGGATGGAGGAGAGCGAGGTGCGAGACTTTTTATTATTTTTTTTAAATGCCAGGGGCTCCTGCGCAATTTTCTGTGCCAGAGAGGGAAAGCCAGTGACTGGGGGCCGATGTTTACAGCCTAGGAAGGGGTTAATACCCATAGATCTTCCCAGGCTATGAATATCAGTCTGCAGCTGTATATGTAGCCTTTACTGGCAATTAAAATAGGGAGACCCCCCAAAAAAACAATGTGGGGTCCTCTTATAATAAAGCCAGAAAAGGCTATGCAGACAGCTGCGGGCGGATATTCATGGCTACAAACACCAGCTCACAGCCGCCCCAGAAATGGTGCATCTCTAAGATGCGCCAATTCTGGCACTTAGCCTCTCTCTTCCCATTGCCCTGTAGCGGTGGCAAATGGGGTAATATTTGTGGCATCGATGTCACCTTTAAACTGTAAGTTGACACCATGCCGGCTTAGTAATGGAGAGGCGTCAATAAGACGTTAAAAGTTAAATAAACACACAGCCAGAATAAAGTATTTTAATTAAATAAAACACTACACATTTTTCCTATCTTTATTGTTCTGCTAATTCCTGCGACGCCCTCGATCTCCTGCAAAAAAATTAAAATAACCAGCACAAATACTTCCTGGTCCAATGTAGTCCATTTAATAACGAGTGTCCCACGACGATCTCCCCTATAGAGCAGTCACATCATGAGATGTGACTGCTCTACAGGCCTCCTTCGATGCACTGACAGGAGCTAATGGCTCCTGCAATGCATCACTGAAGAGGTTACCTGAGTTCAGGCTCTCACTTAACGGCAATGCTGCGTGAGAATTTTCCCACGCAGCAGTGCCACAAGTGACAGTGACCTCTGACAGTGGAGTGATACAGTGCGGGAGGATACCTGCCGTCATTGTATCACTGGAGCCCATGGAGTGGTCACATTGTCATGGGACACTCGTTATTAAATGGATTATGTCAGAACATGGAGTTTTTGGTTTTTTTTTACAGGTGATCGAGGGCGTTGGGGATTAGCTGTATGGTATGTACATGTATGTACTGTATGTCTATATGTATGTATTGTATATGTGTGTATATGGTTTGTTTGTTTGTTTTTTTACACTTGAACACAGTAGCCGGATGATGGGACTACTGCTGCGGAAACGCCTCAAAATCCGCAACGTGTACACATAGCCTTACAGTCTACCGAAACTGACCTCACTAAAGTCTCTAATGATCTACTAACAGCTAAATCTAATGGTCACTACTCCATGCTAATTCTCCTGGATCTCTCTGCAGCATTCCACACTGTGGACCACCAGCTCCTCCTCACTATGCTCCACTTCATCAGCCTCAAGGACACCGTTCTCTCCTGGTTCTCCTCCTATCTCTCTGACCGCTCCTTCACTGTATCTTTTGCTGGTTCGTCCTTCTGTCATTTTCCCCTTCCTGTTGGGGTTCCTCAAGGATCAGTCCTAGGCCCCCTCCTCTTCTCTTTGTATACTGCCCCATTGGACTAACAATCAGTAGATTTGGTTTCCAGTACCACCTCTATGCTGATGACACCCAATTATACACTTTCTCCTGACATCACACTTGCCTTTTTATAAAACACCAGTGATTGTCTTACCACTGTCTCTAACATCATGTCCTCTCTCTATCTGAAACTGAACCTGTCAAAAACTGAACCCCTTGTGTTTCCTCCCTCTACTAACCTACCTATGCTCGACATTGCCTTTTCCGTGTGTGGTTCCATCATTACTCCCCAGCAACATGCCTGCTGCCTTGGGGTCATACTTGATTCGAAGCTTTCATTCACCCCCCTACATCTGATCACTGGCTCGCTCATATTATCTGCACCTCAAAAACATTTCTAGAATTCGACCCTTTCTTACTTTCGACTCTGCAAGAACTCTTACTGTTTCTCTTATTCATTCTCGTCTGGACTATTGTAACTCTCTATGTATTGGTCTCTCTTACCAAACTCTCCCCTCTCCAATCTGTCTTGAATGCTGCAGCCACTATCATATTCCTCACCAATTGTTACACCGATGCCTCTATCCTGTGCCAGTCATTACACTGGTTACCCATCCACTCCAGAATCCAGTATAAACTTATTTCCCTTACCCACTAAGCACTCCATGGCTCAGCACCACCCTACATCTCCTCCCTCGTCTCAGTCTACCACCCTACCCGTGCTCTCCGTTCTGCTAATGACCTCAGGTAAATGGAGCGCCCCCAGACGCAGGGCCGTGGGGTACTCGGTACCGGGCCTCTCTGTCTTGGGGTCGTCACGGTGGCTGGACCCTGTCCGTGACCCTGCTAAGGGGCGTCCAATGAAAGGTGATGGTGCGTAGTGCAAGTCGCAATGAATAACGAGGACACAGGGTTGCAGTCTCTTTACCTTTTTGCTGAAGGCTTCGGGATCCACAATCCAGAGCACTGCTAACAGGGCTGGCTGAGACCGGCCGGTCCGAAGGCACATCCAGAGTTCCCTTTGCAGGTGGAAATCAGTGCCTACCTTCTAGCGCCTGTGTGTTGTAGTTCTTCCCTGCTGAGCACCACGGGATAGTCCTCACAACTGTCGTTTCTATTCTGATGTTCTCTTTCTCTCTCTGTCCCCCAGATGATATGGCTAGGACGCACCCGTATGACGGGGTAGGCCTGGAGTTATTCTGGGACCCTAGAGACGCCCCTCTCCCGCAATTGCCTCCTTTGTCTTAGGTGATTTAGGTGAGACAGCCAACCTATAGTTAACTGTCCTGCCGCTGTTTGAAGTAATACGTAAAGTCTCTTACTTCCTCGGTGCTCCGGCCACCGGCTACGCGCCTCAGAAGGATGTTGCCACGGTCTTTAGGGCACGACTCCTTCTGGTTCTATCTCCTCTGCGCTGTGATCTCGCTTCTCACTTCTCCGCAATATACTCCGCTTTCGTATCCTCTCTAAGGAGCCTGCCGCTATACCTTACAGGCACAGCTCCGTAACGATCTGTCCTTTTCGCTAGGCCGCTGTCAGGATCCCACCCCTGACAGGTCCTCTCCCGAACTCTCCCGGGCTCTTTTTTCTCTAACTTCCTGTCCAACCCCCAGTTTTACCAGAGTGTGAGGAGTGGCCTAATAGATAGAACCCCCCCCCCTGGTGGCCGGAGTGTGGAGTGTAGTGTGTGTCTGTGATACCTGGTCAGGTGAACTCCTTTAGTGCAATCAGACGTAACGTCACTCCCCTTAGTGGCAGAGCGACATTACTGCAACGACCAGGACTGTGGGGCGCTGCACTAACATCCTCAATAATCAGAACCTCCCACTCTCGTCTCCAAGACTTTTCACATGCTGCGCCAATTTTTAGGAATGCACTACTCATGTTAATTTGATTAATCCACAATCCCCACAGTTTTAAGTGTGCCGTAAAGAAGCATTTCTTCAGACTGGCCTACTGCCTCAATGCATTAACCTAACTATCCCTGTTTTGCCCAATCAAAATTTTTACCATAACCAGGTTCCTATCATGTTCTCACACGCTTTATGCATTTAATTGCCCTCTGTGTGTATGCAGCGCCCCAGAGTCCTGGTCGTTGCAGTACTGTGGCTCCGCCACTATGGGGAGCTATGGTGCGTCCGATGGCACTGAAGGAGTTCATCTGATCAGGTATCACAGACACCAATACATTTCACAGCCGGGCCTCCGGGGGGAGCTAAGGGTGCTATTCATTAGGCCACTCCCCACCATAGTGGGTAAACTGGGGGTCAGGCAGGAAGTTAGATGAGAAAGCTGACTGGATTGAACGAAGCAACACCTAGTGGCAGAGGGTGTTGTGGAGTAAGAGACAGTAGGGCCTCTGTCAGGGGTGGGATCCTGATGGAGGCTTGGCAACGAGACAGAACGTAAAGGGACCGCGCCTGCTCCGGGTAGCGGCGGTGCCCAAGAAAGGACTAGAAGCGAGATAGATTGTGCTGAGTGAGAAACGAGATCAAGCGATAGGAGAATACCAGTAGGGGTCGTGCTGTAAGACCGGAGCAACATCCTACTGAGGCGCAATACCGGTGGCCGGAACGCCGAGGGAGTGGAATAGCATACAGCTTCAAGCCATACTCCAAACAGCGGCAGGGCAGTCAGTCTCAGGCGGGCTGCCTAACTCAAATCACCTATGAAGTCTTGGGGGGCAATTGCGGGAGAGGGGCGTCTCTAGGGTCCCGGAAGAACTCCAGGCCTACCTGACAAACGGGTGCCGTTCTAACCAGAAATAAGGAAGGGACGGAAGATTAGAAGAACATCATTTAATACAGTTGTGAGGGAACTTAAGAAACAGACACAACGGTTGTGGGGACTTTCCGTGAGCACAGCAGGGGAGGACCGCAACACATAGCGCTAGAAGGAAGGCACCGATTTCCACCTGTGAAGTGAACTCTGGAGGTGCCATTGGACCGGCCGGACTTGCGCAGCCTGGAGAACCGTATTCTGGACTGAGGACCCAGAGATCTTCAGTAAAGAGGTAAAGAGACTGCAACCTGGTGTCCTCGTTATTTACCGCGACCTGCACCCCACCACTGCACCGTTACAACACCACTATTTGCACCGGACGTCCCCCACTGACAGACAGGGCCACGGACCGGGTCTAGCCACCGTGACAACCCCAGGACTGAGACTTAGAGGCCCGGCTCCGGGTACCCCTCGGCCCTGCGGCGGTGTGGGGGCGCTCCAAACTTGGCGTCACGAACAGGATCTACTTAAGCCTGAAGAATCGGGTCATGTGTGCCTTGGAACTGTGATTTATTGTGCTTGGATTGTACTTTATTGCAAAGACTGTGCTGCGCCACTTGCCGCCAGAAGTTCCCGCCAAAACCGCCGCCATTACAGCGCTAGGGAGAGCGCAGGAGAAGAAGAAGGGCGTGGAAGTGGGCGTGAACAAGCTGAAGAGCGTGAAAGACAATGGCCGCCCAGTCTAAATATCTCGGCCCCTTGAGGACGTGTCCGTCAGCAGCCGAGATCCGCCTACTGATCCTTAATGGTGGGCAGAGACAACGAAAACGAAACCGCCCACGAAGAAGAGAGCGGGAAAAGGACCAGGAAGAAGAAGTGAGCGACATGGAGGACGCCATGGCGAGCCGCCCGGAGCCGGAGCGTGGGGTCGGAGCAGAGGACTCCCCCAGCCACCCAGAGGGGCACCGCAACCAGGCGTCCACCGCTGATGCTGAATTCCTGCAGGCCGGAGTGGACGAGCTCAGCGACCGACCCCGGCGGACGCAGCTGAGCACTGAGGCCGGGTGGGAGAAGGCCATCATCAGGAGCCTCACCAGACATCTGTCGGCAGCCTCATCTGGTCCGGAGCAGGAAAGAAGTCCCAGCGCTCCGAAGCTGGAAAGCGAGGTGCTGCAAGCAGAGATGACAGCGTCGCAGCACAAGGCCCCGCAGCCAGCGTTCCAGACCCCAGCGGAGACGGAGCAGACCGGCACCGGGAGAACCGCATCTGAAGCAGGTAGGAAGAGCCACCCTGCCCTGACGACCGACACCACTCCAGTGACTGCTAGTGCCACAGCTGCTGACTCCGTTCCAGTGACTGATCTTGCAGCAGCCGCTACCTTTGCTGCAGCAAATGCCCATACTCAAGCTGCGCAGACGTCCATCGCTGCGCATGATTTAACCATACATGAAGGACGGATTAACGGCGTGTGTCCAGCACTGGGTGTAGCCCTGGACCTCACTTTTCCCAGGCCAGGAAGGGTTAAGTGCCAGGTGCAGCCCTGGAAGCCGTCCAACTAAGCCTCGGAAACCTGAAACTGTAAATAGTTAACTGTTTATTTCCTTGCTATTTTGCTGCTAAAACCCGTCCTGGGTTAATTCTTAAAGGGATCCCTTTGTTTACCCGGGATCCCTATTGCTTTTTATTTTTGCTTTCACTTTCATTTTTGCTTTTTGTTCCACAATGTTATAAAAACTGCTGAATCATGAACAGTGCATGATACAAACTGCTTGTAAATAGTTTGCACCTTCTTAAAGGAGCTCCCTGCTGGTTATACTTAAAGAAGGACTCTTTGCGAAGATACCGCACCGGAGCCTTGCTGAGTACGGACCGGTAGCTTGAGAAGATACGCTACCTCATAAAGACTTGGTCCCCTCTTAAAGGGGATGTTCATTGATGGTACTTAGAGAATGATGATGCTCTAAAAGGAGAAGTAATAATGCTGCTATATGAAAGTTAACTGTGACAAGCTAGTTAAAAGAAAGAAATGTTTAATGATGTGTTTTGAAGGAAGATAACTATTGGAAAGGTGCAGTAGACCCGTAGGGGTAGACATGAAGTCCTGCACAAGTGAAAGTTAGAAGAAAGATGCAGCAGACCCGTAGGGGTAGACATAGCGTCCTGCATAGTTGCTAGTAAGAAAGTAATGATGGAAGTTAAGAAATGGTTTGATAATGTTGATAAGGAAATGGGGATAGAAGGTAAACCCTGAGTCCTCCATAGGAAGTTAGTCATTTTAGGAAAAGAGTTAATAATGTGTTACAAAGGACAGAAAGTGAGCCCGTAGGGGTTAGTCAGTGAGTCCTTTTAGGAGTCATGTAGAGATGGCTCAGTGCTCTTAAATTGAAAGAATGTTATGTTCTATACTGTGTATAGTAGTTGAAAAGGCAGTAGGCCCTGGCTGAACGGGGCGGTCCTGTAACAGAAAGGAGAGGCAGTAGGTCTGGTGCCGATAGGACAGGCGGTCCTGCAGATCCAAAGTAGGAGAATGAAAAAGTTAAAGTGCCTTATAATGTGATTATAGGAAGGTCTTTAGTGGATTTAGAGTGTGAGTCCTTAAAGGCAAGGTTAAATTATTGTTCAACAATTTTTGCACTTAGTAGAATACCCGGTTGGGTAAGGAAAGTTAATTATAGCATGTTGCTATGATATTTAACCATGTTTTGTAACGTTCAAGTGTCCTCACCTCCCATAAAGGGAAGCCTGTTCAAGTATACTTATTGTTATTGCACTAAACCAAACTGTATGTCTTTTTGCTAAACTTGTATTGTTGTTTTCTTCCCAGTCCCGGAGTACTGTGTTTAACCAGGGGGGAGTGCAGCGCCCCAGAGTCCTGGTCGTTGCAGTACTGTGGCTCCGCCACTATGGGGAGCTATGGTGCGTCCGATGGCACTGAAGGAGTTCATCTGATCAGGTATCACAGACACCAATACATTTCACAGCCGGGCCTCCGGGGGGAGCTAAGGGTGCTATTCATTAGGCCACTCCCCACCATAGTGGGTAAACTGGGGGTCAGGCAGGAAGTTAGATGAGAAAGCTGACTGGATTGAACGAAGCAACACCTAGTGGCAGAGGGTGTTGTGGAGTAAGAGACAGTAGGGCCTCTGTCAGGGGTGGGATCCTGACGGAGGCTTGGCAACGAGACAGAACGTAAAGGGACCGCGCCTGCTCCGGGTAGCGGCGGTGCCCAAGAAAGGACTAGAAGCGAGATAGATTGTGCTGAGTGAGAAACGAGATCAAGCGATAGGAGAATACCAGTAGGGGTCGTGCTGTAAGACCGGAGCAACATCCTACTGAGGCGCAATACCGGTGGCCGGAACGCCGAGGGAGTGGAATAGCATACAGCTTCAAGCCATACTCCAAACAGCGGCAGGGCAGTCAGTCTCAGGCGGGCTGCCTAACTCAAATCACCTATGAAGTCTTGGGGGGCAATTGCGGGAGAGGGGCGTCTCTAGGGTCCCGGAAGAACTCCAGGCCTACCTGACAAACGGGTGCCGTTCTAACCAGAAATAAGGAAGGGACGGAAGATTAGAAGAACATCATTTAATACAGTTGTGAGGGAACTTAAGAAACAGACACAACGGTTGTGGGGACTTTCCGTGAGCACAGCAGGGGAGGACCGCAACACATAGCGCTAGAAGGAAGGCACCGATTTCCACCTGTGAAGTGAACTCTGGAGGTGCCATTGGACCGGCCGGACTTGCGCAGCCTGGAGAACCGTATTCTGGACTGAGGACCCAGAGATCTTCAGTAAAGAGGTAAAGAGACTGCAACCTGGTGTCCTCGTTATTTACCGCGACCTGCACCCCACCACTGCACCATTACAACACCACTATTTGCACCGGACGTCCCCCACTGACAGACAGGGCCACGGACCGGGTCTAGCCACCGTGACAACCCCAGGACTGAGACTTAGAGGCCCGGCTCCGGGTACCCCTCGGCCCTGCGGCGGTGTGGGGGCGCTCCATGTACTGTTACATTACATACTTAGGCTGATAACCAGTTCATGCAGCATTACATGAACACCCGATTCTTACACTATTACTAGTCCGAACAATGAAAGCAATTGTTACCATCCACCTTTCGTGTCTCCTCTTTTTCTTCATAGATTGTAAGCTTGCGAGCAGGGCCCTCATTTCTCTTGGTATCTGTTTTGATCTATGTGTCTATTTTTATGCTGTAATATCTATTGTCTGTACAAGTCCCCTCTAGAATGTAAAGTGCTGCAGAATATGTTGACGCTATAGAAATAAAATAATTATTATCATATTATCATTATCCATATTTTTCATTAATTTGTGTTCATGTCTGTTTTTCCCATCCATGTGTTATCTATTTTTAATGTGTGCTAAAAAAATGCCAAAAAGACCCAAGAAGAGATTCCACAAGTGTAGCCGATCAATGGTGTATGAAGAGTGGAAAACACATATGTCATCTGTGTGCTTCCCATTTTTTGTGGATCCATTCACTTGAATAGGCATGGTTGTGGTGCAAATTGGATCAGATTAGCAGCACATATGCTTGAATTTTTTTTCTGCAGACCATCAGATTTCATAAATAAAGGGACAAGCCATTAGCTTCATAAATGTTATTATGTCTGTATGCTGTCTATTGAAAACAAGGCTAAATACAGACCAAAATCACCAAATAAGGCCTGAGGCAGGCAAATACCAGAGGTTGAGCAACAACCAATTACAGTATAGCGACTCACCCTAGTGATATGCCATAGAGTTCAATGATGGGAATACTGTGTATTTCTAAAAACAATCCACTCTATGGTTAGAGCACTTATACATGCTGGAAAAGTTTTCTTGTTTCTTTAGTAGTAAACACTGCAATCATAGCATTTACTTGGTGAGGCGCACCTTTGTGATGGATCCTGCAGCTCCTTCAGGGTAACCTTTGGTCTCTGGGCTGCCTCTCTGATTAATGCCCGGTCTGAGAGTTTTGGTGGGTGGCCCTCTCTTGACAGGTTTGTTGTGGTACCAGGTTCTTTCCATTTGATGATGGATTTGATGGTGTTTCGGGCATCATCAGAGATTGGGATATTGTTTTCTAACCCAACACTGACTTGTACGTCTCAACAACTTTGTCCCTGACTTGTTTGGAGATCTCCTTGGTCATCATGGTGTTGTTTGGTTAATGGTGTTGCCGCCTCTGTGGCCCTTCAGAAAAGGTGTGCATATACTGACAGACTATGTGACAATTAGATCGCACACAGGTGGACTTCCTGTCACTAAGCATGTGGAATTATAAAGGGAATTTCTTGCACCAGAAATTTTTAGGGGCTTCAAAACAAAAGGGGTGAATACATATGCACATGCTAAGTTATTTAATCCCATAAATTTAATTTATGCCTATACTTTTCTCACTTCACCAACTTAGACTATTTGGTGCTGGTGTATCACAAGTCGGATGGCAAAAATATTTAAACACAGGTTGTAATGTACTGAAATAAGTACAAAACCAAGGAAGGGGTGTGTGAATTCTTTGCATGTTATTCCTTAGTGTCTTATTCTTTTGTATAGGTTTGTCACCTGCATAGTTCTAAGTGCCCATATCACAACGTCCAGAATTTTTTCTTTTGTAGGTGTTTATATAATTATTCATGCATTTTGGACTTACTGTAAATTGCGGAGATTTATCAGGAGCAGCACCTCTCCATTACCAATAATTCGCCAAGAATACCACTCATTTGCAACACTTGTACCTTTGATGCTACTGTAAAGGGGACTCAGCTTCCCACACTCAGGCAGACTCTCACATCCACACCAGACTTTTTGCTGCCACCACTCCCTGTCTTGATAGACCAGCAAGTCACCTGCACTGGGTCACACACTAGCATACATGCCACCCATTTTTCCCGAGCACCTGATAGGTACTCTTCTTTCTCTCTATCATTACCAGAGTAACACAACCAAGCTATTCTCACACTCTTCAGGATTTGTGGATACGTTTAACCCTTAGTGACGGAGCCAATTTGCAGCTTAATGACCATGCCAATTTTTACAATTCTGACCACTGTCACTTTATGAGGTTATAACTCTGGAACGCTTTAACAGATCCCGCTGATTCTGAGATTGTTTTTTCATGCCATATTGTACTTCATGCTAGTGAACTTGCATTTATTTATGAAAAAAAATGGAAATATGGTGAAAATTTTGAAAATTTTTCAATTTTCAAACTTGGAATTTGTATGCCCTTAAATCAGAGAGATATGTCACACAAAATAGTTAATTTATAACATTTCCCACAAGTCTACTTTACATCAGCACAATTTTGGAAACAATTTTTTTTCCATAGGAAGTTATAAGGGTTAAAAGTTGACCAGTGATTTCTAATTTTTACAGCAAAATTTACAAAACCATTTTTTAGGGACTATCTCACATTTAAAGTCACTTTGAGGGGTGTATAAGACAGAAAATACCCCAACGTGACACCATGCAAAAAACTACACCCCTCAAGGTGCTCAAAACCACATTCAAGAAGTTTATTAACCCTTTACGTGCTTCACAGGAACTGAAGCAATGTGGAAGGAAAAAATTAACATTTAACTTTTTTTTACAATTTGCATAATTAGCATATTTCCCAGAGGAGCATTGCGGATTTAAGTCTCCTCATCTCGGCATGCTTAGCATGTCAATCTCTGCAAGAAGAAACGATACTTATTCTATATCGGTCGGACGCCTCTCACACAGCCAAACCAGATCTCCACTTTGCACTGACGAGGGGCAGTACCCCGAAACACAGTGTCTGCAAATTGAGATCTAGTTTGGCTATTATCCTAAGTCATGTGACAAGGCTCGTTAAAGGGTTGACATTGACTTGTAGGATTGCTACCTACCAATAGGTTGCACTAGAGTTCTAGTTCTCTTCCTCTATGAAGAGACAATTTGCCTAATTAGCATATTTCCCAGAGGAGCATTGCAGCTTTAAGTTTCATCATCTCGGCATGCTTAGCATGTCAATCTCTGCAAGGAGAAACAATACTTCTTGGATAACTTTTTTTTTAAAGCATTTTACTTCAAAACCAATTTTTTTATTTTCACAAGTGTAAAAAGAAAACAATGCACCACAAAATTTGTTGTGCAATTTATCCTGAATACGCTGATAACCCATATGTGGGGGTAAACCACTGTTTGGGCGCACGGCAGAGCTTGGAAGAGAAGGAGCTCCATTTGACGTTTTCAATGCAGAATTGGCTGGAATTGAGATCGGACGCCATATCGCTTTTAGGGAGCCCCTGATGTGCCTAAACAGTGGAAACCCCCCACAAGTGACACCATTTTGGAAAGTAGACCCCTTAGGGAACTTATCTAGATGTGTGGTGAGTATTTTGAACTCCCAAGTGCTTCACAGAAGTTTATAACGTAGAGCCGTGAAAATAAAAAATCTTATTTTTTCCACAAAAATGATCTTTTCGCCCCCCAAGTTTTTATTTTCACAAGGGTAACAGGAGAAATTAGACCACCAAAGATATTGTGCAATTTGTCCTCAGTACGCCGATACACCATATGTGGGGGTAAACCACTGTTTGGGGGAATGGCAGAGCTCGGAAGGGAAGGAGCGCCGTTTGACATTTTCAATGCAGAATTGGCTGCAGGGCCGGCGTTAGGGGCAGGCAGACTAGGCAGCTGCCTAGGGCCCCCTCTGCCCTAGGGGCACCCAGCCAGGGGCAGACATACCACCAATGCCACTGCTCTGGGGCCGAGAGGTGGAGGGTGGCCCCTGCAGGCAGGCCCGGCATCATGTAGCATCGGGCCCCTCTCACTCCCTCCTGTAATCCTTTCAACACCCACAGCTGGGGAGAGAGCGGCGTGCAAAATGCAGGACTTCAAAAGGGGGGGCGTGTCATACAGGGAGAGACACTGGCCAATGAACGCTTTCCTCACCAGACTGTGGAGAGCGCTCATTGGCTGCTGTCTCTGTCCTCCTGCATGGCGAGTGACTGGTGAGTACTCACCTACAGTCAGGGGCCCTGCCGCACAGCACGCAGGAACAGCAGTGGAGGAAGAGCAGGACTTACAGTGTGTCTTCTACTCCCTCCACTGTTCTGTCCCCAGCAGGCTGCAGCATCTCCGTCCTCACTGTGAAGAGATGGGGGAGGAGCTCACTGCACGGGACAGTACAGCTGCACCAGGGGGCTGATATCAGTGCTGTCTGCTCTGTGCCCCATCCCCCACAGTGGGTTCTGCAACCGTCTCCAGCTGAACTGACCTCCTCCAAGGCTCCTCTGATCACCTATACAAGATTAGTATGTGTGTATGTATATGCTTGTATATGTATGTATGTGCATCTGTGTATGTACAGTGTGTGTGTATCTATGTGTATGCTTCTGTGTGTATCTGTGTATGCATGTACAGTATATGTGTATGTCTGTGTGTATAATATGTGTGTATCTGTATGTGCGATATATTTGTATGTATATACGGTATGTATGTTTATATGCATGTATGTACAGTATATGTATATATATGTGTGTACGGTATGTGTATACTTTGTGTATATAACTGTATATGTATGTACGGTACGAGTATGTGTACCTGTATGCATGTACGGTATATGTATGTGTATCTATGTGTATGTACGGTATATGCGTGTATGTATGACGGTATGTGTATCTGTGTGTATGTACAGTATATGTATGTACGGTATGTGTGTACGGTATGTGTGTGTATGTACGGTATATGCGTGTGTGTATGTATAGTACATGTATGTATGACAGTATATATATATGTGTATCTGTGTGTATGTATGGTATATGTGAGTGTTTGCATACACAGTATATGTATGTATCTGTGTGTATGTATGTACGGTATATTTATGTGTGTGTATGAATGTACAGGGTGTGTATGTATGTACGGTATATGTATGTGTATCTGTATGTATGTACACTGCAGTATGTGTGTTTGCATATAAGGTATATGTATGTGTATCTATGTGTATGTATGGTGTAACATATATTTATTACAAACACACAGTATGTATATATATATATATATATATATATATATCCATCTCAGTGAAAAAATATAAATATATATATTTTTTAGAGGTGTGGGGGCTCAAATAGAACTTTTGCTATGGGGGCCCTGTGATTGCTATGTACGCCCCTGCTTGCAGGGCAGTAATAATGAGGGCAGTCTGACTTGTTTCTCATAGCCCGAGGCACCAGGGTGCCATTGCCAGATTGCCATCATCATAAGCAGTGTACCGGTCAGGAAGGGGGCCCAGACACATTTCTTGAACAGGGGCAACAAGCTATTAGTGTCCGCCCCTGCCCCCAGCCAGTGGTGTGTCGCTAATAGCAGCACACCATGCAGCTGCTATGGGGCCCGTGAGTCAAAGGGGCTCGCCCAGTGCCAGTGAAGAAGGAGCAGTGAGTGACAGGAGGCAGGAGTCGGCTGCTGCGGCTAAAGCCTGTGCCCGCTGCTAAAGAGAAATTCATAGTCACTACTCCCCACACCCATAGTCGCTCCCACCACTATGCACTGAAGCCGATGCCGAGAGATGGGAGGGACTATAGGAGTGGAGAGCAGTGAATATTCATTTCACTTTAATAGCAGTCACAGTAGCCGCAGCTGCAGGCTTCCTGCTGCTGGGCGATCACATGTGCCCGCTACTAAACGGAATGAATATTCACTGCTCTCCACACCCATGAATACGATATATATCAGTGAGTGAGTACGTGGTGGCCATAATGCTGTAGGACTGCATTATATTCTGTTGGGGACTGCATTATATTCTATGGGGGGCTGCATTATATTCTATGGGGGGTTGCGTTATACTATATGTCAGTATTATATTCTATATGGGGACTGCATTATACTCTGGAGGACTATGGGAGTGTATTATACTCTATGGAGGACTATGGGGAGTGTATTATACTATATGGAGGACTATGGGGAGTGCGTTATACTTTATGGAGGATTAGAGGGAATATATTATACTATATGGAGGACTATGGGGAGTCTATTATACTATGGAGGACTATGGGGAGTCTATTATACTATATGGAGGACTATGGGGAGTCTATTATACTATATAGAGGACTATGGGGAGTGTATTATACTATATGGAGGACTAGGGGGAGTACCTTATACTATATGGAGGACTAGGGGGAGTACATTATACTATATGGAGGACTATGGGAGTGTATTATACTGTATGGAGAACTAGGAGGAGTGTAAAATGCAAGATATTCATCAAGTGTTCATTGTTCTCATCAGCACATCACCCAGTGAAAACTGTAGATATGCTGCTGCTAAGATGATGCTGTATGTGGACAGATTGATCTAGTAATTATTCTGAGCCCATCATTATTCCTCAGCCGATGTAAAGAGGCCTGGAAACAAGCGGCGAATTACTTCAATATTGTTAATCACACTCGTTTAGTGGCCTGAAATCTGTGCATGTAACTACAACCAAAATATTTCTGTGTGATGGTGCAATTTGTTAGCATTTGGGGCCCCATTTTAAACTTTTGCCTAGGGCCCCACTTTGCCTAAAACCGCCCCTGATTGGCTGGAATTGAGATCGGACACCATGTCGCTTTTGGGGAGCCCCTAATGTGCCTAAACAGTGGAAACCCCCTGCAAGTGACACCATTTTGGAAACTAGACTCCTTAAGGAACTTATCTAGATGTGTGGTGAGCACTTTGAAACCCCAAGTGCTTCACAGAAGTTTGTAACACAAAGCCATAAAAATAAAAAATCTTTTTATTTTCCTCAAAAATGATTTTTTTAGCCCACAATTTTTTATTTTCACAAGGGTAACAGGAGAAATTGGACCACAAAAGTTGTTTTCTTTTTTGTCCTGAGTATGTCGATACCCCATAGGTGGGGGGGACGGCTGTTTGGGCACACATCGGGGCTCGGAAGGGAAGTAGTGACGTTTTAAAATGCAGACTTTGATGGAATGGTCTGCGGGCATCATGTTGCCTTTGCAGAGCCCTTGATGTGCCTAAACAGTAGAAACCCCCCATAAGTGACCCCATTTTGGAAACTAGATCTTCCCAAGCAGCTTGTCTAGATATGTGGTGAGCAGTTTGAACGCCCAAGTGCTTCACAGAAGTTTATAATGCAGAGCTGTGAAAATAAAAAATCTTTTTATTCCACAAAAATGATTTTTTTTTCTTTTCCCAAGGGTAACAGGAGAAACTAGACCCCAAAAGTTGTTGTCCAATTTGTCCTGAGTACTTTGATTCCCCATATGTGGGGATAAACCACTGTTTGGGCGCATGGCAGAGCTCAGAAGGGAAGGAGCACCATTTTACTTTTTGAATGCAAAATTGGCTGGAATCAATGGTGGCGCCATGTCGAGTTTGGAGACCCCCTGATGTACCTAAACAGTGGAAACCCCCCAATTCTAATTCCACCCTTAACCCCAACACGCCCCTAACCCTAATCCCAACTCTATCCATAATCCTAATCACAACCCTAACCCCAACATACCCCTAACCCTAATCCCAACCCTAATCACAACCCTAACCCCAACACACCCCTAACCCTAATCCCAACCCTAACCATAACCCTAACCCCAACACACCCCTAATCCTAACCATAACTCTAATCAAAACCCTAGCCCCAACACACCCCTAACCCTAATCACAACTCTAACCATAATTCTAACCACAAACCTAACCCTAATCCCAACCCTAATCTTAATACATCCCTAACCCTAATACCAACCACCAACCCTAACCATAACCCTAATCCCAAACATAACCCTAATCCCAAACATAACCCTAATCCCAAACGTAAACCTATTCCCAAACCTAAACCTAATCCCAACCCTAACCCTAATCTCAACCCTAACCCTAATCCAAACCTAACCCTAATCTCAAACCTAACCCTAATCCCAAACCTAACCCTAATCTCAACCCTAACCCTAATCCAAACCCTAATCCCAATCCTAATCCCAACGCTAACCCTAACTTTAGCCCCAACCCTAACTTTAGTCCAACTCACTTTAGCCCAACCATAACCCTAATTGGAAAATGGAAATAAATACATTTTCTTTATTTTATTATTTTTTCCTATCTAAGGGGGTGATAAAGGGCGGTTTAATAACTATTTTTGATATTTTGATCACTGTGATAGGGTCTATCACAGTGACCAAAATGAAGCAATAGGAAAAATCTTCCTATTGTTGCCGAGTGCCGGCCGGCAGATCTCGGCGGGCACACTGCACATGCGCCCACCATTTTCTTCCTGGAAAAAGATGGTGGTGCCCATGGGGGGAAGCAGGAGGGCCGAGGAGCACCGGGAGGTACCGGGGGGGATCGGGGACCCTATTTTTGTCCTCTGATATGCGATCACATCGAAGGACAGAGAAATTAAATGTCATATTGGACTTTTTTTTTTGCAGTCACCGGTATACGGTTAATAGGCGTAACTACCGCCGTTAAAAGGCATAAAAGGGTTAAAGTAGCAAGGAATAAAACTCATTACATTTTAGATTTTATATACAAAAAGAGTAGAATGCTTAAAAAACTTACAAAAGTTGAAATAATTAAAATACATACATAGAAGAAAAAACATTATGAAATAAAAGGGATAAAATACAGATCCATGAGAGCTTCTGTCAGAGGCAAACGCCACAGGAAAGATGAATAAATCTGTAATAGTAGCTGCTTCCCCTGGGGTCTGACCCAGATATTTGGTAGATGAGATGTTATAAAGGAGACCCCTCACTTCTCCATCAGCTGAGTTCAAAAGAGGACTGCTGATTAGATTTGATTTTAATCCAATTTTAGGCCTTATTTTCTCTGAGAAACCTCCCAGAGAAACAATATGGCCGTCATCCTGCCGAACATTCTTCAAGCATTCTATACATACCATACATAAATATGATCTATCCATAATTCAGGAAGATATTGTGTTCCTGTGGCTTGCCAGCTACCAAAATTTTTGCAATTTTACACACACATGCGAATAACCAGCAGAAAAAAAGGCAGAGATGTTTACCTACCCAGGCCTCCAGACAAATGCAGACCTTTTTTTGTGCATTAATATGCCAAACAACCACCCCCTCCATGGATTGGCAGGCTGTGAGTGGTTGTCTCATCGGCATTTTTGCACCTGTGTTAAAGGGGTCCACTGCATCCTGTTGTCTGGAGGCCTGGGCAGGTAAACATCTCTGCCTTTTTTCTGCTCTTTTTCAATTTTTTGGAGGATTTTCAAGTCCTCTTTTTACTGCTTGGTGATAGACTACACATGCGAATAGGCTCTGCAATTATGGATATATTATTATTCCATGGATTGTGTCAAACTTGGAATTTATAGATATGGCATGGAATATATTGTACTTAGATTGTCATGTGAGGCCTCTGATATGGAGTCATACTGGGCAGATATCGTCAACTTGCATCAATTAGCAACTCTTTGGTAATCAGCCTGTACGGTGTCAAAGACTGCCCTTCCAACAACGGTGAGCGAACTGTTAATTACTCTATAGCTACACTCCATGTCTGCGCTCCATCATATAACCTGCTTCAGTTACCTGTTCACTGTGGGGGGTGCAGGCAGTGATCCAATGCCCCCAGCTTTTGATCTGTATCACTCATAACTACATTTATGACTGGGTTGATAAATAATAATAACTGCAGTTTTCAACTGTGTCAAAACATGGCTTTACAGTACATCTTTATGGTTTGTACTCTATGAAGCATATTTCTCTATACTTTATATCATATTGCAAAACCGGATACAACAATCCTAATACTGCATTGTTACAGAATCCTGCATCTGGATGTTATGCTAGAAAACATTTTTGCAGTACGATTCTTTGCTGTGACTTAAATAATTTTTGCTATTCAGATAATACAAAATTAATTTACAAATCTGCCTTTCTGTACTTAGTATAAACTGAACCTGGAGATAAATGTAACTTCCCCGATGTGCAGCTGGTCATAGAGGCTGGCATCCTTCCCAGACTGACCTTTTTATTTTTACTGCTGTTAGCCAGAGCTAAATTTAGAAATTAGGGTATGATGTCATTTCTGCAGAACAACAAGCAGACAGCGCTTCGCTATCTCGCCAGCAGATGGCTGTTGTGTTGCTATCTTCTCCTTACAGAAGAGGGATTGCCCAGATTTACAAGCCATACAGCACCCAGTGAAAATAGAATATTGCAGGAATAGTTTTCTGTTATGATCAGCATCTAGAAAATGACATGATTGAAAATACTGTATAACAGCTGTGTACTGTATAATGCAAAAAAACACACAACAAAGGCAGATGGGCTCACACAATTTGAAGAAAATATTCACTATAAACCTCCCATTTCTAAGTATAGTAAATATGCTGCCTCCATTTCTTCTCTGTGTTATACTCAGGTGACTATGTTGGCTACCTTCCTGAGAAGGATTGCACCACTGAATGAACACAGTGCTGCTATATTTTTTTTTATTGTTAGAGAGAAGATTATTTATTAGTATCTGGTTTTAATTACTAAATTATAAATAGTTTATACATTAGTTATATATATATATATATATATATATATATATATATATACAGGTCCTTCTCAAAAAATTAGCATATAGTGTTAAATTTCATTATTTACCATAATGTAATGATTACAATTAAACTTTCATATACTATAGATTCATTATCCACCAACTGAAATTTGTCAGGTCTTTTATTGTTTGAATACTGATGATTTTGGCATACAACTCCTGATAACCCAAAAAACCTGTCTCAATAAATTAGCATATCAAGAAAAGGTTCTCTAAACGACCTATTACCCTAATCTTCTGAATCAACTAATTAACTCTAAACACATGCAAAAGATACCTGAGGCTTTTAAAAACTCCCTGCCTGGTTCATTACTCAAAACCCCCATCATGGGTAAGACTAGCGACCTGACAGATGTCAAGAAGGCCATCATTGACACCCTCAAGCAAGAGGGTAAGACCCAGAAAGAAATTTCTCAACAAATAGGCTGTTCCCAGAGTGCTGTATCAAGGCACCTCAATGTTGGAAGGAAACAATGTGGCAGAAAACGCTGTACAACGAGAAGAGGTGACCGGAACCTGAGGAAGCAGTGGACTGAGTCTGGTGTGGAAACATCCAGAGCCACCGTGCACAGGCGTGTGCAGGAAATGGGCTACAGGTGCCGCATTCCCCAGGTAAAGCCACTTTTGAACCATAAACAGCGGCAGAAGCGCCTGACCTGGGCTACAGAGAAGCAGCACTGGACTGTTGCTAAGTGGTCCCAAGTACTTTTTTCTGATGAAAGCAAATTTTGCATGTCATTCGGAAATCAAGGTGCCAGAGTCTGGAGGAAGACTGGGGAGAAGGAAATGCCAAAATGCCTGAAGTCCAGTGTCAAGTACCCACAGTCAGTGATGGTGTGGGGTGCCATGTCAGCTGCTGGTGTTGGTCCACTGTGTTTCATCAAGGGCAGGGTCAATGCAGCTAGCTATCAGGAGATTTTGGAGCACTTCATGCTTCCATCGGCTGAAATGCTTTATGGAGATGAAGATTTCATTTTTCAGCACGACCTGGCACCTGCTCACAGTGCCAAAACCACTGGTAAATGGTTTACTGTCCATGGTATTACTGTGCTCAATTGGCCTGCCAACTCTCCTGACCTGAACCCCATAGAGAATCTGTGGGATATTGTGAAGAGAAAGTTGAGAGACGCAAGACCCAACACTCTGGATGAGCTTAAGGCCGCTATTGAAGCATCCTGGGCCTCCATAACATCTCAGCAGTGTCACAGGCTGATTGCCTCCATGCCACGCCGCATTGAAGCAGTCATTTCTGCCAAAGGATTCCCGACCAAGTATTGAGTGCATAACTGAACATTATTATTTGATGTTTTTTTTGTTTGGTATTAAAAAACACTTTTATTTGATTGGTCGGGTGAAATATGCTAATTTATTGAGACAGGTTTTTTGGGTTATCAGGAGTTGTATGCCAAAATCATCAGTATTAAAACAATAAAAGACCTGACAAATTTCAGTTGGTGGATAATGAATCTATAGTATATGAAAGTTTAATTGTAATCATTACATTATGGTAAATAATGAAATTTAACACTATATGCTAATTTTTTGAGAAGGACCTGTATATATACACCCATGCATACACACTTCATTTTAAGGCTATGCAGATAACTGCACTTGGACATTAGTACTGGAACCTACACAGATGATATGGTGGCCTTAACAAAGTGTATATGTATACTACACTGCATACTAGTGACATTTCTCATATGATAAGGCTGAACTCGTCAACATCGATACTATGATCTCTGTTGGAGTCCCCCAAGGCTCTGTTTTAGGACCCTTACTCGTCTCAAACTATATACTTAGCCTGGAACAACTCATTAACTCCCATGGATTCCAGTACCACCTTTATGCTGATGACACTCAGATCTTCCTTTCTGGCCCAGACGTCCCCTCTCTGCTGTCCAGAATCCCGGAGTGTCTATTAGCCATATCCTGCTTCTTCTCCTCTCGCTTCCTCAAACTCAATGTGGACAAATCTGAACTTATCATCTTTCCTCCATCTCATAGATCTCCCATACCTGACCTATCTATCGCAATTAACGACATCATGCTTTCCCCCGTACCGGAAGTCCGCTGCCTCGGAGTAACCCTTGACTCTACAATGTCCTTCAAACGGCACATCCAAGCGCTCTCCACCTCCTGTCGCATCCAGCTCAAAAATATCTCCAGAATCCGTCCTTTTCTCAACCGTCAATCTACTAAAATGCTTGTGCATGCCCTCATCATCTCCCGCCTTGACTACTGCAACATCCTTTTCTGTGGCCTACCTGCTAACACCCTTGCACCTCTCCAGTCCATCCTTAACTCTGCTGCCCGACTAATCCATCTCTCTCCTCGCTACTCCTCCGCTTCCCCCCTCTGCAAATCTCTTCTCTGGCTCCCATTCCCTCAGCGTATCCAGTTTAAATTACTAATACTGACCTACAAAGCTATCCATAGCCTGTCTCCTCCATATATCTCTGAACTAATCTCCCGATATCTTCCCTCACGTAATATCCGGTCCTCCCAAGACCTCCTTCTCTCCTCCACATCTATTCGCTCCTCACCCATCCGCCTCCAAGACTTTTCCCGAATATCCCCCATCCTCTGGAATTCTTTGCCCCAACACGTCCGACTATCAACCACATTCACATCCTTCAGACGGAACCTGAAAACCCACCTCTTCAGGAAAGCCTACATCCTGCACTGACCCCGCTGCCTCCTCATCACTACCGAAGCTACCGCCTCACCAACACCGGAGCTCCTCCAACCCTCAACCTATTGTCTCCTTCCTCACCATCCTGTAATCTGTAATCCTGATATCTGTAATTTGTATGTAACCCCTTCTCATGTACAGCACCATGGAATCAATGGTGCTATGTAAATAAATAATAATAATCTCTGTCATACCTTAGGGCATATACCTTAAGGCTATATCCAGACGTTGCGGATTTGACTGTGAAATTTTCTGTGCAGATTCTGAATTTCTATGCAGAAAATGCAGGTCAGAATCTGCATGGTTTTTTTTGCATTTTTTGGGTATGATTTTTGTGCGGATTTCTTCCTTTTTTTTACACCTGCGGATTTCTATTATGGAATGGGTGCAAAAACGCTGCAGATCCGCAAAAAGAATTGACCATTTTTTTAATCTGCTGCATTTTCCGTGCAGATGTTTCCGCACCATTAGCACAGCATTTTTTTCCATTGATTTACATTGTACTGTAAATCACTTGCAGATCTGCAGCGTTTCTGCGTGGAAAAAAACGCTGCAGTTCTGCAGGAAATCTGCAGGAAATCTGCAACGTGTGCACTAGGGTGCCAAGGAAATGCATGGTAAAAATTAAGTAGCAAGTTTTTGAAGGTCTTACCTCCTAATTTTGTTCCTTTTTGGTCATAGATATTTTATAATTTTCTTTTTTTTAGATTAGTTATCATTTACTGGTTACTCAATGGCACATCATATTGCAGTTTTAAATGTTTGTTTAGTATTTATCGTCATGCATATCCCGCATTATGAATGGTATGTTATGCCGTTTACCGATCAGATTAATTATATTTACGCGAGAAACTGAACTGACTGCTACACTGCTACTAAGTACTGATACATGTACAATGTACATAATTGTGTAATGCATATTTTACTGTAATAGAATACTTACTGCCATTCTATGTTTTTTTAATTATAAACAGTATATCCAGTTAAAGATATGATGACAAACTGAGTGGTTATTGTTTTGTGTGTACAATATTGTGGAAAATGAGAAACATGGAATAATTCACATGCCTTGAGCAAGTGGTAAATCTAAATTTAATGTCAACATATTTTACATGGTGAATCCTTATGCCAAAAGAAACAAATTTAGGGGGTAAGACTTACCAATTTGCAAAGTTCATTTTTCCTTGGCACCCTAGTGTGCACATACCCTCACTGTTGAGAAACTCTTCCTAAACAATTAGTTCACAAAAAGGTTGGAGGTAAGTAGTACACAGTATTTTTGTGAAATTCACTCATTGCCTGGCTGAGTTGAAGCCCAGGTGGTTGAAGAATATAATAAAAATCAGCCCTAATTTTCTTCCTAACCTGGAAGTGCAGTTTATCTTAACCCTACATGTAATGAAGATAGGACAGATGCTTTGCATCGTTCAGAAAGTTTGGAGATATTGTTGCCACACGGGGTATAAAACAGCCTGCAAAGTCGCAATGATCATTCTGTATAAGTGTCATATTTCCTCCAGGCGAGTGAAAATTTTCCTTTTTTTAATTATTATTATTGCAGCCTGTAATCAAACAGACCACATGATTTTTTGAAAAAAAAAAATGATTTGTTAATCTTCTCTTTGGTAAAACTCATCACCCCTGCATCACCAGCTAATGCTCGTATTTACTGTATTCCTGCCTTACACTTCTAAGATGCATTAGTACTAAAACTTCCTTTCTAAATGTATATGCTTCACATGTATAATGAGAATAATGGCACTTAGCACCTGGAGAATGATGGGTATAGTCAGCAGAACTGTGAATAATGCCAGGGTAACAAAGGTCTGTTGATGATGTGAAGACTTCTACCTGAATAGAAGGGCAGTTCCTTTTGTAAAATTCTGAATGGAAAACCAGTAATACTTCCAGAAGATCAAACTATTTCTAAATGTGCTATTGATTGGCCCTGCTGCATGAGAAATACAGAGTTTCCTATTGCATTGGATTATAAGTCATCTGAAACCATTCATGTGAAGCACTGTCTAAAAGAACAAATGGAAAAGTGATGATGTGGCCATTCTGCCACAGAAAAAAATCAGATAATAGTTGGCTAAAACTTAATGGTTTAAAAGTACTTTTGGATTGGAAATGAATTACTTTTTGTAAAGAAAAAAAACCTTAAAAGAAAAGTTTTAGCTGAGAAACTACAGTAAAGGAGGGTTAGACATTTTACACACTGTGACTACTGGTTTCAGCTATAGCATACAGTCATGCAAAATCTATTGATAACTGATTTTATCAGTAAAATGGATCACACTAAAGAGACGAGAGACTTGCTGGGTGCTTTCACATTGTGTTTTGTCACACGCTAAGTCAGGGGTGAACCTAGCCTCTCTGCTGCCTGAGGCGAACGGAAAAATGGTGCCCCCTCCACCACAGTCCCTGCTGGAGGGGGGGCGGGAAGGAGGGAGGGAGGAGGGGGGGCGGGTAACTTGACCCCGGAGTTTTATAAAAAAAAAACCTAGCAGCGCAAATCCAGTTACCGTATATACTCGAGTATAAGCCGACCCCCCTAATTTTGCCACAAAAAACTGGGAAAAGTTAATGACTCGAGTATAAGCCTAGGGTGGGAAATGCAGCAACTACTGGTAAATTTCAAAAGTAAAAATAGATACCAATAAAAGTAAAATTAATTGAGACATCAGTAGGTTAAGTGTTTTTGAATATCCATATTGAATCAGGAGCCTCATATAATGCTCCATAAAGTTTGATGGGCCCCTTTAGATGCTCCATATTAAAATATGCCCCATATAATCATGCATAAAGGGTAATAAGGGCCCCATAAGATGCTCCATAGAGATATTTGCCCTATATAGTGCTACACAAGTGCTATGGCCCCATAAGATATAAGTATAATAGACTCCCCATAGTCCTCCATAGTATAATAGACTCCCCATAGTCCTCCATATAGTATAATATATTCCCTCTAATCCTCCATATAGTATAACGCACTCCCCATAGTCCTCCATAGAGTATAATACACTCCCCATAGTCCTCCATAGAGTATAATACACTCCCATAGTCCTCCAGAGTATAATGCAGTCCCCATATAGAATATAATACTGACATATAGTATAACGCAACCCCCATAGAATATAATGCAGCCCCCCCATAGAACATAATGCAGTCCCCAACAGAATATAATGCAGTCCTACAGCATTATGGCCACCATGTACTGATATATATTGTATTCATGGGTGTGGAGAGCAGTGAATATTCATTCCCTTTAGTAGCGGGCACATGTGATCGCCTAGCAGCAGGAAGCCTGCAGCTGCGGCTACTGTGACCGCTATTAAAGTGAAGTGAATATTCACTGCTCTCCACTCCTATAGTCCCTCCCATCTCTCGGCACCGGCTTCAGTGCATAGTGGTGGGAGCGACTATGGGCGTGGGGAGCAGTGACTATGAATTTCTCTTTAGCAGCGGGCACAGGCTTTAGGCGTAGCAGCCGACTCCTGCCTCCTGTCACCCACTGCTTTCTTCACTGGCACCGGGCGAGCCCCTTTGACTCACGGGCCCCATAGCAGCTACATGGTGTGCTGCTATTAGCGACATGCCACTGGCTGGGGGGCAGGGGCGGACACTAATAACTTGTTGCCCCTGTTCAAGAAATGTGTCTGGGCCCCCCTTCCTGCCTGATACACTGCTTATGATGATGGCAATCTGGCAATGGCACACTGGAGCCTTGGGCTCTGAGAAACAAGTCAGATTGCCCATTATTACTGCCCTGCAAGCAGGGGCGTACATAGCAATCACAGGTGTTATGGACCTGGTGGTTAGGAGCACCTGGAATGACCTGATGAGTAAACTAGAAATCGGAACAAGCTCTGGGAAAGTGGGAACTCTGCTGACCGCAAACACTACTCCTATCACACACACTAGAAATAGCCGTGGAGCGTACCTAACTCTCCCTAGACGCCTCTTCACAGCCTAAGAGCTAACTACCCCTAAAGATAGAAATAGAAGCCTAACCTTGCCTCAGAGAAATTCCCCAAAGGTAAAGGCAGCCCCCCACATATATTGACTGTGAGTTAAGAGAAAAGTCACAAACACAGGAATGAAACAGGTTTTAGCAAAGGAGGCCAGACTTCACTAATTTAGTCAGAGGATAGAAAAGGGAACTATGCGGTCAGCACAAAAGACTACAAAAAACCACGCAGAGTAAGCAAAAAGACTCCCCACACCGACTCAAGGTGTGGAGGTGCCACTCTGCACCCCAGAGCTTCCAGCTAGCAAGGAAATATCATGATAGCAGGCTGGAATAGAAATAGCAGTACTAAGAAATATATTCAGGAAGCAGTAACAAAAAATGAACTAGCAAAGACTTAGCTTCTGCTGGAGTAGACAGGTCCTCAGAGAAGTCCAAGAGAGATCTGAACCAATACTGAACCATTGACAGCTGGCATGAAGTAACGATCTGAGTGGAGTTAAATAGGGAAGCCAGCATAGCAATAAACGAGAGCAGCTGACAAAGCCAACCTCAGTGACCAGCAGTTCCGCTCAAAGCCACCAGAGGGAGTCCAAGAGCAGAACTAACCAAAGTACCATTCATGACCACAGGAGGGAGTCCGAGAACGGAATTCACAACACACAGGGCCCCCACAGCAAAGGTTCTATTTTGGGCCCCACACCTCTAAAAAATATATGTATTTATATTTTTTCACTGAGATGGATATATATATATATAGTGTGTGTTTGTAATAAATATATATGTTACACATAGATACACATACATATACCTTATATGCAAACACACATACTGCAGTGTACATACATACAGATACACATACATATACCATACATACATACACACCCTGTACATACATACACACACATAAATATACCATACATACATACATACACACAGATACACATACATATACTGTATATGCAAGCACTCACATATACCGTACATACACACAGATACACATATATATACTGTCATACATACATGTACTATACATACACACATGCATATACCGTACATACACACACATACCGTACACACACATACCGTACATACATATACTGTACATACAAACAGATACACATACCGTCATACATACACATAGATACACATACATGCATACAGGTACACATACTCGTACCGCACATACATATACAGTTATATAGACAAAGTATACACATTCCGTACACACAGACATACACATTTACTGTACATACATGCACATAAACATACATACCATATATACATACAAATATATCGCACATACAGATACGCACATATTATACACACATACATACACATATACTGTACATGCATACACAGATACACACAGAAGCATACACATAGATACACACACACTGTACATACACAGATGCACATACATACATAAACAAGCATATGCATACACACATACTAATCTTGTATAGGTGATCAGAGGAGCCTTGGAGGAGGGCAGTTCAGCTGGAGAAGGCTGCAGAACTCACTGTGGGGGATGGGGCACAGAGCAGACAGCACTGATATCAGCCCCTTGGTGCTGCTGTGCTGTCCAGTGCAGTGAGCCTCCTCCCCCATCTCTTCACAGTGAGGACGGAGATGCTGCAGCCTGCTGGGAACAGAGCAGTGGAGGGAGCAGAAGACACACTGTAAGTCCTGCTCTTCCTCCACTGCTGTTCCTGCGTGCTGTGCTGACTGAGTACTCACCAGTCTCCATTGGGACGCGCCATGCAGGAGAACAGAGACAGCAGCCAGTGAGCACTCTCCTCAGTCTGGTGAGGAAAGCGTTCATTGGCCAGCGTCTCTCCCTGCATGACACACCCCTCTTTGAAGTCCTGCACTTCCCGCGCCGCTCTCTCCCCAGCTGAGGGTGTTGGCAGGATTAGAGGAGGGAGTGACAGGGGCCTGATGCTACATGATACGGGGCCTGCCTGCAGGGGCCACCTGTTGTGAATTCTGCTCTTGGGCTCCCTCCGGGGGTTGTTTGTGATAGTGCAGTTGTCTCTGGGTTGTAATCCAGGGCAGGTGTTTCTGCTGATTGCAGCTCTATTCGATATTTAGGTGTGCTGGATTCATTAGTCAGTCCCAGTTGTCCATTGTTCTTGGAGGGTTTACATCCCTGTCTGGTTCCTTCTGCTCTGCTGCCAATTCAGCCAAGATAAGTGTCTGGTTTATTTTCCTGCAGCACACATGCAGTGTGCTTTTCAGTTCAGAACAATTTATTGTTTTGTCTTGTCCAGCTTAGACTTGTTTGGATTTTTTCAGTCATGCTGGATTCTCTGGAGATGCAGATATACATTCTATGTCTTTAGTTAGATGTGGAATTTTTGTATTTTCTGCTGTGGATATTTTCAGAGTTTTAATACTGACCGCTTAGTACTCTGTCCTATCCTTTACTATTTAGCTAGAAGTGCCTCTTTTGCTAAATCCTGTTTTCAGACTGTGTGTGTCTTTACTCTTATATTCACCATCAATATTTGTGGGGGGCTGCCTATCCTTTGGGGTTTCTGCTCTGAGGCAAGATAGAATTCCCATTTCCATCTATAGGGTTATTTAGTCCTCCGGCTGTGTCGAGGTGTCTAGGATGTGTTAGGTACACCCCACGGCTACTTCTAGTTGCGGTGTCAGTTTAGGGTTGCGGTCTGTACAGGTACCACCTTCTTCAGAGAAGGTCTCATGCGGCTCCAAGGCCACCGGATCATAACAGTACAACTGGCAAACAATGAGTTAAATGCATCTCAGAAGAAGGGAAGAAGGGTGTTGAGCCATTTTTTTTTCTGTAGTCTGCTTTGTCTCTCCTACCCTCTTTTCCTCTGGGTGGCTGTGGAGTCTTGTGCTAGTATGGATGTTCAGGGATTAGGTTCTCGTGTAGACCAGCTTGCTGCTAGAATACAGGGTATTGCAGATTATATTGTTCAGACTCCGGTTTTAGAGCCTAGGATTCCTACTCCTGATTTGTTTTTTGGGGACAGGTCCAAATTTTTGAGTTTTAAAAACAACTGCAAACTGTTTTTTGCTCTGAAACCTCATTCCTCTGGTGATCCCATTCAGCAGGTTAAAATTGTCATCTCCCTGCTGCGTGGCGATCCTCAGGATTGGGCATTTCCCCTGGAATCTGGGAATCCGGTCTTGCTTAATGCAGACGCCTTTTTTCAGGCTCTAGGATTATTATATGATGAACCAAATTCTGTGGATCAAGCGGAGAAGACCTTGTTGGCCCTGTCTCAGGGTCAAGAGGCGGCAGAATTGTATTGTCAGAAATTTAGAAAATGGTCTGTGCTGACTAAATGGAATGATGATGCTTTGGCGGCAATTTTCAGAAAGGGTCTTTCTGAATCCATTAAAGATGTTATGGTGGGGTTTCCCACGCCTGTTGGTCTGAGTGATTCTATGTCTCTGGCCATTCAGATTGATCGGCGCTTGCGTGAGCGCAGAGCTGTGGGCGCTGTGGCGTTGTCCTCAGAGCAGATGCCTGAGCCTATGCAGTGTGATAGGATTCTGTCTAGAACAGAAAAACAAGGATTCAGAAGTCAGAATAGGTTGTGTTTTTATCGTGGCGATGCTTCTCATGTTATTTCAGTCTGTCCTAAGCGTACAAAGAGAATCGCCAGTTCAGTTACCATCAGTACTGTACAACCTAAATTTCTGTTATCTGTGTCCCTGATCTGCTCATTGTCATCATTTTCTGTCATGGCGTTTGTGGATTCAGGCGCCGCTTTGAACTTAATGGACTTTGAATTTGCCAGGCGTTGTGGTTTCCCCTTGCAGTCTTTGCAGAATCCTATTCCTTTAAGGGGCATTGATGCTACATCTTTGGCAAAAAATAAACCCCAGTTTTGGACACAGGTGACCATGTGTATGGCGCCAGCCCATCAGGAAGATTGTCGTTTTCTGGTGTTGCATAATTTGCATGATGCTATTGTGCTGGGTTTTCCATGGTTGCAGGTACATAATCCTGTGTTGGATTGGAAGTCTATGTCTGTGACTAGTTGGGGTTGTCAGGGGGTTCATAATGACGTTCCTTTGATGTCAATCTCCTTTCCCTCCTCTTCTGAAATTCCTGAGTTTTTGTCTGATTTTCAGGATGTATTCGATGAGCCCAAGTCCAGTTCCCTTCCACCGCATAGGGACTGTGATTGTGCTATTGACTTGATTCCAGTTTCCTAAGGGCCGACTTTTCAACCTGTCTGTGCCTGAACATACCGCCATGCGGAGTTATGTTATGGAGTCTTTGGAGAAAGGGCATATTCGGCCATCTTCTTCACCGTTGGGAGTGGGATTCTTTTTTGTTGCCAAGAAGGATGGCTCCTTAAGACCCTGTATTGATTATCGCCTCTTGAATAAGATCACGGTCAAGTTTCAATACCCTTTACCTTTGCTTTCTGATTTGTTTGCTAGGATTAAGGGGGCTAGTTGGTTTACTAAGATTGACCTTCGGGGGGCATATAATCTTGTTCGTATTAAGTAGGGGGATGAATGGAAAACTGCGTTTAATACGCCCGAAGGCCATTTTGAATACCTTGTGATGCCATTCGGACTCTCTAATGCTCCATCTGTGTTTCAGTCCTTCATGCACGACATCTTCCGGACTTATCTTGATAAATTCATGATTGTATATTTGGATGACATTTTGATTTTTTCCGATGATTGGGAGTCTCATGTGGAGCAGGTCAGGATGGTATTTCAGATCCTTCGTGATAATGCTTTGTTTGTGAAGGGGTCTAAGTGTCTCTTTGGAGTGCAGAAGGTTTCTTTTTTGGGCTTCATTTTTTCTCCCTCATCTATTGAGATGGATCCGGTTAAGGTTCAGGCCATTCATGATTGGATTCAGCCCACATCCGTGAAGAGCCTTCAGAAATTTTGGGGCTTTGCTAATTTTTATCGCCGTTTCATTGCTAACTTCTCCAGTGTGGTTAAACCTTTGACTGATTTGACGAAGAAGGGCGCTGATGTGAAGAATTGGTCCTCTGCGGCTGTCTCTGCCTTTCAGGAGCTTAAACGCCGATTTACTTCAGCCCCGGTGTTGCGTCAACCGGACATTTCTCTTCCGTTTCAGGTTGAGGTTGACGCTTCTGAGATTGGGGCAGGGGCCGTTTTGTCTCAGAGGAATTCTGATGGTTCCTTGATGAAACCGTGTGCCTTCTTTTCCCGAAAGTTTTCGCCTGCTGAACGCAATTATGATGTCGGCAATCGGGAGTTGTTGGCTATAAAGTGGGCGTTTGAGGAGTGGCGACATTAGCTTGAGGGAGCTAAGCACCGTATTGTGGTCTTGACCGATCATAAAAATCTGATTTACCTCGAGTCTGCCAAGCGGCTGAATCCTAGACAGGCTCGATGGTCCTTTTTCTTTTCCCGTTTTGATTTTGTGGTCTCGTATCTTATCTTCCGGGTTCTAAGAATATCAACGCTGATGCCCTCTCTAAGAGTTTTTTGCCTGATTCTCCTGAGGTCCTTGAACCGGTCGGCATTCTGAAAGAAGGGGTGGTCCTTTCTGCCATTTCCCCTGATTTACGATGGGTTCTTCAGGAATTCCAGGCTGACAAACCTGACCGCTGTCCAGTGGGGAAACTGTTTGTTCCTGATAGATGGACTAGTAGAGTGATTTCTGAGGTTCATTGTTCTGTGTTGGCTGGCCATCCTGGTATTTTTGGTACCAGAGATTTGGTTGGTAGGTCCTTTTGGTGGCCTTCTTTGTCGCGGGATGTGCTTTCTTTTGTGCAGTCCTGTGGGACTTGTGCGCGGGCTAAGCCTTGTTGTTCCCGTGCTAGTGGGTTGCTTTTGCCTTTGCCGGTCCCTGAGAGGCCCTGGACACATATTTCTATGGATTTTATTTCAGATCTTCCGGTTTCCCAGAGGATGTCTGTTATCTGGGTGGTTTGTGACCGGTTCTCTAAGATGGTCCATTTGGTACCTTTGCCTAAATTGCCTTCCTCTTCTGATTTGGTTCCGTTGTTTTTTCAGCATGTGGTTCGTTTGCATGGTATTCCAGAGAATATTGTGTCTGACAGAGGCTCACAGTTTGTTTCTAGATTTTGGCGAGCCTTTTGTGCTAGGCTGGGCATTGATTTGTCTTTTTCCTCCGCATTTCATCCTCAGACAAATGGCCAGACCGAGCAAACTAATCAGACTTTGGAAACTTATTTGAGATGCTTTGTGTCTGCTGATCAGGATGATTGGGTGGCTTTCTTGCCATTGGCCGAGTTTGCCCTTAATAATCGGGCTAGTACGGCTACCTTGGTTTCGCCCTTCTTTTGTCATTTTGGTTTTCATCCTCGGTTTTCTTCACGGCAGGTGGAGCCTTCTGATTGTCCTGGTGTGGATTCTGTGGTTGACAGGTTGCAGCAGATATGGGCTCATGTGGTGGACAATTTGGTGTTGTCTCAGGAGGAGGCTCAGCGTTTTGCTAACCGTCGTCGGCGTGTTGGTTCCCGGCTTCGGGTTGGGGATTTGGTCTGGTTGTCTTCCCGTCATGTTCCTATGAAGGTTTCTTCCCCTAAGTTTAAGCCTCGGTTTATTGGTCCTTATAGGATTTCTGAGATTATCAATCCGGTCTCTTTTCGTTTGGCCCTTCTGGCCTCTTTTGCCATCCATAATGTTTTCCATAGATCTTTATTGCGGAAATATGTGGTGCTCGTTGTTCCCTCTGTTGATCCTCCTGCCCCTGTGTTGGTTGATGGGGAGTTGGAGTATGTGGTTGAGAAGATTTTGGATTCTCGTTTTTCGAGGCGGAAGCTTCAGTATCTTGTCAAATGGAAGGGTTATGGCCAGGAGGATAATTCTTGGGTTTTTGCCTCTGATGTCCATGCTGCTGATTTGGTCCGTGCCTTTCATCTGGCTCGTCCTGATCGCCCTGGGGGCTCTGGTGAGGGTTCGGTGACCCCTCTTCAAGGTGGGGTACTGTTGTGAATTCTGCTCTTGGGCTCCCTCCGGTGGTTGTTTGTGATAGTGCAGTTGTCTCTGGGTTGTAATCCAGGGCAGGTGTTTCTGCTGATTGCAGCTCTATTCGGTATTTAGGTGTGCTGGATTCATTAGTCAGTGCCAGTTGTCCATTGTTCTTGGAGGGCTTACATCCCTGTCTGGTTCCTTCTGCTCTGCTGCCAATTCAGCCAAGATAAGTGTCTGGTTTATTTTCCTGCAGCACACATGCAGTGTGCTTTTCAGTTCAGAACAATTTATTGTTTTGTATTGTCCAGCTTAGACTTGTTTGGATTTTTTCAGTCATGCTGGATTCTCTGGAGATGCAGATATACATTCTATGTCTTTAGTTAGATGTGGAATTTTTGTATTTTCTGCTGTGGATATTTTCAGAGTTTTAATACTGACCGCTTAGTACTCTGTCCTATCCTTTACTATTTAGCTAGAAGTGCCTCTTTTGCTAAATCCTGTTTTCAGCCTGTGCGTGTCTTTACTCTTATATTCACCATCAATATTTGTGGGGGGCTGCCTATCCTTTGGGGTTTCTGCTCTGAGGCAAGATAGAATTCCCATTTCCATCTATCTATAGGGTTATTTAGTCCTCCGGCTGTGTCGAGGTGTCTAGGATGTGTTAGGTACACCCCACGGCTACTTCTAGTTGCGGTGTCAGTTTAGGGTTGCTGTCTGTACAGGTACCACCTTCTCCAGAGAAGGTCTCATGCGGCTCCAATGCCACCGGATCATAACAGCCACCCTCCACCTCTCGGCCCCAGAGCAGTGGCATTGGCGGTATGTCCGCTCCTGGCTGGGGGCCCCTAGGGGCCGGGTACTACAGAATCTGCCGCCCCCTCTCTTCTGCCGCCTGAGCCAAAGAGCTCAAATCCCCTAATGGTAGCAGCGTCACTGCGCTAAATGGTCAATTCAGGGGCTTGCATCCGAGCCCTCACAAAACAGGATTCGACATATGTGCAGACGAGGCCATAGACTGTAATGATGCCGACAGAGAGTATGTGCACTGTCGTGTATCATTTTCAGGAGTAAACTCTTGTTCCTGGTTGTTACAGTGGTATTGCCTTCCTCTCGGGGAGGGTCATGCCATGCTTGGAAGCGAGGAAGGATCTCTTTAACAGGTATCACAAACATGCAACATGTTCTTACTCCAGGCCAGAAGGGGGAGCACTGATAGTTTGTGGGTGGCTCCCCAATATATATTCTGGCTGGAGGGAAAGTAGGCAGTCTGTCGGAGGGAGAGACATAGGAGTCTGTCAGAGTGACAGAGCAGAGTGGAGGCAGATGGAAAGGAAAGTCAGGAAGAGAGTGGGGCCGTGCAGCCACGTGAGGTGCTGCAGCCCCTGCAAAGAAAGAGAACTGAACAGTTGTAGAGACACTGAAGGATGATAAGGAGCACAGGAGAAGTAAGGAGCTGGAGGGGAGCTGCAACTGTTCTCCCTCCACGCTGAAGTACAGATACCGGTAGCCGGAAGACCGAGGTTGTGGGGGTAACTTCATGCCCCACAGCAGAAACCGGCGGACAGCAGATTGCAGGTCTCCTGTCCACCATTAATACCCGAAGACACAGTAGCACAGAGAGCCCGGCGTCATCTGAGAGACCTTGAGTTACCTGTAATATGGGTAGTGTCCTACCAACAAGGGGGACAGAGAGAACGTGAGGACCTTGTGAGAGGCCTAAGGCAGCAAGGGACTAAAATACAGCGCATAATGGAAGGCTTCCAACCCCACCTGGCTAGTGGGATTCCTGAATCGCTTCCAAGCCAGCCGGAACATACCAGTACCTGTGATCCGATACCCCGGACTGTGGCTGCCTTACACCAGTAAAGAGGTAAAGAGACTCCAACCCTGTGTCCTCTGTTTCTTTCTACACCATCCTTATATACTACACCGGGAGCCCTGGGGACCCAGCTTCACCTGTGGGAAGTCATACCATCCCTGCTGCCATAACATCACCCCAGTGGACCCCTTTAAGCAGCATCGGTCACCCCTAACCGAATACCACAGGTGGCGTCACGAACATACTTTATTCTTTATTTAGCAACCCCTTTAAAGACCTTTAACTTGGACGCCCAGGGCCACAGACCGGGTCGCTGCCACCATGACTTTTCCTTTAATGACCACCAGACCCGCTAGGGTCATTCCATATCAAGTGATCCAAATATGAATATTTTTTTTACCTTACGTCTTTAGATTTTTTTTATTTTTTGTTTTTATGAAGTACAACTTTAGATAATTACAAATTAAAAGTTTAGAATTTTTTTCTTCATCAGTTAATTTTTTACAGATTTTTAAAGTTTTGAAAAAGAGCGGATTTTGGCCTGGTATGGCTTTACATTTTTTATCGTATCTCGGGTTAGAATTAAGATATAAAGGTGGGAGAGGCATCATTTTTCTCAGAACGGTACCGGCTTTCATTTGATATGTCACAAGACTATGTTTCTTTATATTTTGCTTTGGAGAAATCAAATTAAAAATTTTGATGCGCAATTCTGAAAAAAACGTATGTTTTAAAATTGTGAAAACATGCATGTGTGTTACTTGTGTCCTTGTTTATATTTGTACAGGGATTCAACTTGGGATCTATCACATTTGTATTTTTTTTTTAAGCCTTTAATCATCTGATTTATGTCTGTGTGAGTTTCTTCCTTTTTTCTTTTCAAATTACAACTTATTGCATTCAACATTTATATGTAACAATAAAGAAACACAAAAAACAAATACCGAAGTGCCAGAATAAGGCCTCTTTCACACTAGCGTCGTGCACTGCACGTCGCTATGCGTCGTTTTGCAGAAAAAACGCATCCTGCAAAATTGCTTGCAGGATACGTTTTTTCTCCATAGACTTTTATTAGCGACACAGTGCGACGCATTGCCACACGTCGCAACCGTCGTGCGACGGTTGCGACGGTCCGTCGCCACCAAAAAACGTTGCATGTAACGTTTTTTGGTGTGTCGTCTGCAGCATTTCCGACCGCGCATGCGCAACCGGAACTCCGCCCCCGCCTCCCCGCACCTCACAATGGGGCAGCGGATGCGTTGAAAAACAGCATCCGCTGCCCCCGTTGTGCGGCGCTTCATTATGCGTCGGTGCGCCGCAACGTCGCATTGTGACGTGCAGTGCACAACCCTAATGTGAAAGTAGCCTAAATACATCTTAATCATCATAACAACTTACTCAGTATTTTCAACCTGAATTCTTTGAACAAGCCAAAAGATAAAAGGTGATCACATCCTCAAGTGTGGTTTTCTAAATTCAGTCTGATCCTAATTATATGTTAAAAACCAGATTAAAAGAACCAATATTTCTACCACCTATTTATACATGGAACAATTTTTTTTCTACTATATCACTAAACGTCATTTCTGAAGTGTTTAAGAAGAATAGTCCAGCAGTTAAATCCTCGTACTATAAAATATGAACTAATCAAACAATTAATAGTAGGTTTTTACACTGGCCTGTTATCATCAATGTGTCCCTTCTAGAGGATGAAATGTCATCTTGCCCATAACCGCTTACTAGCAATGGCCGTTTCCTTTTGTGTCAGTATGTGCGGCCTGTCATGTGTCCGGCTCCACCTGAGTTATATCTTATTTTTCAACAATAATATACTTGGCACTCAGGAGAACTTTGTAGTGAAGTCAAAACATCATTTATTCAGTGCATCCAGTTCAACATGAACGTTTTCGGTCCAAACATAGGACCTTCATCAGACAGGATTTTTGAATACTGTAATGTACATACACAAAATACAAAAAGATATTTTTTAGAGACAAAATTCATGATGCACTTTGAGCATACAATGTATTGTATTCAACGATATGTAATACAAAAAACCAAATGTCATTAGTAAGGTGATCAGACAACAACAGTGACGGACTTTGGTGAATCCTGACTTGGAGCGTGAGATGTGAGCTTCTTATCGAAGAAACAGAGAGCTGTGACTGTGTTGGTGAGAGGATTACGATAAGGTGACCATGCTGGGTCTGGACAAGGGCCTGCCAGAATAGGGAGATAATGGTGAAATTGCCCCTGAATCATGCAGGGTAAGCTGCCTAAAAATACAAGCATAAAGATACGTAAAACATGTGACAATATATGAAGATACAAAAGGGTATACTAAAACATCGGGTGGCCGTATATGAGAGCAAGTAATGGAGTATATAGCGTGTGTGACCACCGGAGCTGTGTATAAACCCCTATGGATCAAAAATGGCTACCAGACTACATCATGACATGCTGAGGGTAGGTGTAAGCAGTCCCCCCACTAGGAGTAATACTACTATATACCTGGAATACACAGTGTGTCTGTATGGGCCCACGGATGGTGCCAGAGTAAGACAAAATCCAGGAGGTGTTGTACCGCCTATGAAGAAGGACATATTATGGCAAGTGTGAGTACATGCCCATAGGTACTATAAAGGACCTCATGGTAAGTGTAAGGCAGAGGGACACATTACCTTGTACAGTATGTGAGAATGCGCTGCCAAAGGGCGAGATGCTCGCTGATGCAGAGAGCGCTGCAAGAAATGAAGGTAGTGCCAAATAAATAAATAAATAGTCTGGGCACGAGAGGTAAAGGCAGAAAAAATTGCCAATAGGGACTATAGAGGAACCATAGTACATCCTGGGCAGAGGGACATAATACCTTGTGTAATAGACGGATCCGGGCTGCAGATAGGCGAGGTACTCGCTGTTGAGGAGGGTGCTGCAGAGAATAAAGGAGGTGCCAATAAGATGAATGATCCGGGCATGGGGAATGAGGACAGGAGTGTGACAAAGCGCCACTGTACCTGATGCTGCAGAGGAGAAAAGGCGCCGTGCAGAGGGACCTCCCGGAGACGCTGGCACTCCAGCGTTACTTCCGGGTTTATGTGTGCGCCGACAGGGGGTCAGCTGACCCGCTGCGTCATCGGCGTCACCTGACGGTGCCGGCCGCGCATGCGCAGAATAGGGAGGAGCGCTGGGCAGATCTACAGGCCAAATGGCGCCTGTGTGTGACATATACTAGTTGCGCCGCACGGCTAAAGTGTCAAAGCCGCAATAGGGGAGATTTAGTGGGCACTGCAGCATATAAATGAGGAAAGAAATGAGGAAAAAATGAGGAATAAAAACAGCAGGGTGGCTATATGTGGGAGTTACATGTACATATAAGGGGTAAATGAGTAAAACCCCGGGAGATTCCTAATGGTGGTCACACAACTGTAATATAGAGACAAAGCTAATACTCTATATTAGAACGGCATGGTGTGGAAATACTATACCATGTGAAGGATAGTCGGTGCTCAGTGCATGGTGGTGCAGCTAGCGATTCTGTGAGGATATAAAAGGAGAAGAGAAAGTTAATATAACTTATAAAGCATAACAGAAATCACAATGCAATATTCACAGCAATTTTACAAAAAAGCTGAGACGTCGTAGTCCCTATTCAATCCCTTTGGTTCTAAAGTCTGTAACGTGTAAATCCAAAAAGCTTCCCTTCTCTGGAGCATTTTGGTACGGTTCTGACCTCTCCTAGGGGTATCAACTTGCTCCAGAACCTGGAACCGGAGCTGGGCGATACTGTGGTTTTGTTCAGAAAAATGATGTGGGAGGGGGAGGTGTGTCTTTTTACATCGGATCGTGGACTTATGTTGGGCCACTCTATCCCTCACCATCTGAGTAGTCTCCCCCACATAGGCTAAACCACATGGGCACTTTATAAGATATACCACAAACGTGGATTCGCAGGTATAAAATCCTTTTATGGGAATTGCCTTGCCCGTTTGTGGGTGATAAACAGAGGAGCCCCTCTGTATGTTGCTACACTGAAGACAATTCAAGCAGGGGAATGTCCCCTGTCTTTGAGTTTGAAGGAAAGTCTGCCTGGGGACCACTGTGCTTGAACCAACGTCAGCCTTAACAAGTCTATCTTTAAGGTTTTTTGCTCGTTTAAAACAAGGGAGGAAGGGCCTAGTGAATTCTGGGATATTAGGATAACTCCTTGTTAGGATACTCCAGTGTTTTTTGATGGCAGATTGCACCAAACCCGAGAACGGATGGAAAGTGGAAACAAAAGGAATTCTCCTTTGATTGTCTTTGGGTCTAGTGTTGGATAGGTTTCTTCTGGCCTCTGTCAGGACCCCCCGGGGATAACCCCTCTCTATGAACTTGTGCTCCATTTCGGTAAGTCTGATTTTTTTAATTTCCATATCAGAGACAATCCTCTCTACCCTGTGGAATTGCGATTTTGGAATGGAGTTTTTAACCGAGGGTGGGTGACAGCTGGTGAAATGTAGGAGGCTATTACGGTCAGTGGGCTTGGTGAATAGATCAATTGCTAGGGTGCCAT
The DNA here is from genome assembly GCF_051348905.1 of Ranitomeya variabilis. Classification (NCBI taxonomy): domain Eukaryota; kingdom Metazoa; phylum Chordata; class Amphibia; order Anura; family Dendrobatidae; genus Ranitomeya; species Ranitomeya variabilis. The sequence goes on along the minus strand of NC_135234.1, from coordinate 522,939,171 downwards.
CCCTCTCCTTGTATACCAGGGTATCCAGAAAGCTGATCCTATGTGTGTCCTGTTGAATGGAGAATTTAAGCTCGGGCCAGATGTTATTGATATGTTGATCAAAGGAAAGGAGCGACTCAATAGGGCCGTCCCAGACGCAGAATATATCGTCGATATATCTCCGCCATACCTTGCAATGGTCTTTAACCCCTTTCTGTCATTAGACGTACTATTCCGTCCATGTGGGGTGGGCCCTACTTCCCAAGGACGGAATAGTACGTCATACGCGATCGGCCGCGCTCACGGGGGGAGCGCGGCCGATCGCGGCCGGGTGTCAGCTGCATATCGCAGCTGACATCCGGCACTATGTGCCAGGAGCGGTCACGGACCGCCCCCGGCACATTAACCCCCGGCACACCGCGATCAAACATGATCGCGATGTGCCGGCGGTGCAGGGAAGCATCGCGCAGGGAGGGGGCTCCCTGCGGGCTTCCCTGAGCCCCCCGCAGCAACGCGATGTGATCGCGTTGCTGCGAGGGTCTTACCTCCCTCCCTGCCTGCTCCAGACCCGGATCCAAGATGGCCGCGGATCCGGGTCCTGCAGGGAGGGAGGTGGCTTCACAGAAGCCTGCTCAGAGCAGGCACTGTGAAGCAGCCTGCACTTCTCTCAGATCGGTGATCTGGCAGAGTGCTATGCAAACTGACAGATCACCGATCTGTATTGTCCCCGCCTGGGGCAAAGTAAAAAAGTAAAAAAAAATTTTTCCAAATGTGTAAAAAAAAAAAAAAAAAAAAAATATTCCAAAATAATGAAAAAAAATATATATATTATTCCCATAAATACATTTCTTTATCTAAATAAAATAAAAAAAACAATAAAAGTACACATATTTAGTATCGCCGCGTCCGTAACGACCCGACCTATAAAACTGGCCCACTAGTTAACCCCTTCAGTAAACACCGTAAGAAAAAAAAAAAAAAAACGAGGCAAAAAACAACGCTTTATTATCATACCGCCGAACAAAAAGTGGAATAACACGCGATCAAAAAGACTGATATAAATAACCATGGTACCGCTGAAAACGTCATCTTGTCCCGCAAAAAACGAGCCACCATACAGCATCATCAGCAAAAAAATTAAGAAGTTATAGTCCTGAGAATAAAGCGATACCAAAATAATTATTTTTTCTATAAAATAGTTTTTATCGTATAAAAGCGCCAAAACATAAAAAAAAATATAAATGAGGTATCGCTGTAATCGTACTGACCCGACGAATAAAACTGCTTTATCAATTTTACCAAACGCGGAACGGTATAAACGCCTCCCCAAAAAGAAATTCATGAATAGCTGGTTTTTGATCACTCTGCCTCACAAAAATCGGAATAAAAAGCGATCAAAAAATGTCACGTGTCCGAAAATGTTACCAATAAAAACGTCAACGCATCCCGCAAAAAACAAGATCTCACATGACTCTGTGGACTCAAATATGGAAAAATTACAGCTCTCAAAATGTGGTAACGCAAAAAATATTTTTTGCAATGAAAAGCGTCTTTCAGTGTGTGACGGCTGCCAATCATAAACATCCGCTAAAAAACCCGCTATAAAAGTAAATCAAACCCCCCTTCATCACCCCCTTAGTTAGGGAAAAATAAAAAAATAAAAAAATGTATTTATTTCCATTTTCCCATTAGGGTTAGGGTTAGGGCTAGAGTTAGGACTAGAGTTAGGGCTAGGGTTAGGGCTAGGGTTATTGCTAGGGTTAGGGCTAGGGTTGGGGCTACAGTTAGGGTTGGGGCTAAAGATAGGGTTAGGGTTTGGATTACATTTACGGTTGGGAATAGGGTTGGGTGTGTCTGGGTTAGAGGAGTGGTTAGGGTTAATGTTAGGATTAGGGTAAGGGGTGTGTTTGGATTAGGGTTTCAGTTATAATTGGGGGGTTTCCACTGTTCGGACACATCAGGGGCTTTCCAAACGGGATATGGCATCCGATCTGAATTCCAGCCAATTCTGCGTTGAAAAAGGAAAACAGTGCTCCTTCCCTTCCGAGCTCTCCCGTGTGCCCAAACAGGGGTTTACCCCAACATATGGGGTATCAGCGTACTCAGGACAAATTGGACATCATCTTTTGGGGTCCAATTTCTCCTGCTACCCTTGGGAAAATACAAAACTGGGGGCCAAAAAATAAGTTTTGTGGGAAAAAAAGGATTTTTTATTTTCACGGCTCTGCGTTGTAAACTGTAGTGAAACACTTGGGGGTTCAAAGTTCTCACAACACATCTAGATAAGTTCCTTGGGGGGTCTAATTTCCGATATGGGGTCACTTGTGGGGGGTTTGTACTGTTTGCGTACATCAGGGGCTCTGCAAATGCAACGTGACGCCTGCAGACCAATCCATTTAAGTCTGCATTCCAAATGGCGCTCCTTCCCTTCCGAGCTCTGTCATGCGCCCAAACAGTGGTTCCCCCCCACATATGGGGTATCAGCATACTCAGGACAAATTAGACAACAACTTTTTGGGTCCAATTTATCCTGATACCCTTGTGAAAATACAAAACTGGGGGCTAAAAAAATCATTTTTGTGAAAAAAAAAAAGGAATTTTTATTTTCACGGCTCTGCGTTATAAACTGTAGTGAAACACTTGGGGGTTCAAAGTTCTCACAACACATCTAGATAAGTTCCTTGGGGGGTCTAGTTTCCAATATGGGGTCACTTGTGGGGGGTTTGTACTGTTTGGGTACATCAGGGGCTCTGCAAATGCAACGTGACGCCTGCAGACCAATCCATTTAAGTCTGCATTCCAAATGGCGCTCCTTCCCTTCCGAGCTCTGTCATGCGCCCAAACAGTGGTTCCCCCCCACATATCGGGTATCAGCATACTCAGGACAAATTGGACAACAAATTTTGGGGTCCAATTCATCCTGTTACCCTTGTGAAAATACAAAACTGGGGGCTAAAAAATCATTTTTGTGAAAAAAAAAAAAAGAATTTATTTTCACGGCTCTGCGTTATAAACTGTAGTGAAACACTTGGGGGTTCAAAGTTCTCACAACACATCTAGATAAGTTCCTTGGGGGGTCTAGTTTCCAATATGGGGTCACTTGTGGGGGGTTTGTACTGTTTGGGTACATCAGGGGCTCTGCAAATGCAACGTGACGCCTGCAGACCAATCCATTTAAGTCTGCATTCCAAATGGCGCTCCTTCCCTTCCGAGCTCTGTCATGCGCCCAAACAGTGGTTCCCCCCCACATATCGGGTATCAGCATACTCAGGACAAATTGGACAACAAATTTTGGGGTCCAATTTATCCTGTTACCCTTGTGAAAATACAAAACTGGGGGCTAAAAAATCATTTTTGTGAAAAAAAAAAAAGAATTTATTTTCACGGCTCTGCGTTATAAACTGTAGTGAAACACTTGGGGGTTCAAAGCTCTCAAAACACATCTAGATAAGTTCCTTAGGGGGTCTACTTTCCAAAATGGTGTCACTTGTGGGGGTTTTTAATGTTTAGGCACATCAGGGGCTCTGCAAACGCAACATGGCATCCCATCTTAATTCCAGTCAATTTTGCATTGAAAAGTAAAATAGCGCTCCTTCCCTTCCGAGCTCTGCTATGCGCCCAAACAGTGGTTTACCCCCACATATGGGGTATCGTCGTACTCAGGACAAATTGCACAACAACTTTTGTGCTCTAATTTCTTCTCTTACCCTTGGGGAAATAAAAAAATGGGGGCGAAAAGATCATTTTTGTGAAAAAATATGATTTTTTATTTTTACGGCTCTGCATTATAAACTTCTGTGAAGCACTTGTTGGGTCAAAGTGCTCACCACACATCTAGATAAGTTCCTTAGGGGGTCTACTTTCCAAAATGGTGTCACTTGTGGGGGGTTTCAATGTTTAGGCACATCAGGGGCTCTCCAAATGCAACATGGCGTCCCATCTCAATTCCTGTCAATTTTGCATTGAAAAGTCAAATGGCGCTCCTTCCCTTCCGAGCTCTGCCCTGCGCCCAAACAATGGTTTACACCCACATATGGGGTATCAGCGTACTCAGGACAAATTGCACAACAATTTTTGGGGTCCAATTTCTTCTCTTACCCTTGGAAAAATAAAAAATTGGGGGCGAAAATATCATTTTTGTGAAAAAATATGATTTTTTATTTTTACCGCTCTGCATTATAAACTTCTGTGAAGCACTTGTTGGGTCAAAGTGCTCACCACGCATCTAGATAAGTTCCTTAGGGGGTCTACTTTCCAAAATGGTGTCACTTGTGGGGGGTTTCAATGTTTAGGCACATCAGGGGCTCTCCAAATGCAACATGGCGTCCCATCTCAATTCCAGTCAATTTTGCATTGAAAAGTCAAATGGCGCTCCTTTGCTTCCAAGCTCTGCCATGCGCCCAAACTGTGGTTTACCCCCACATATGGGGTATCAGCATACTCAGGACAAATTGTACAACAAATTTTGGGGTCTATTTTCTCCTGTTACCCTTGGTAAAATAAAACAAATTGGATCTGAAATACATTTTGTGTGAAAAAAAGTTAAATGTTCATTTTTATTTAAACATTCCAAAAATTCCTGTGAAACACCTGAAGGGTTAATAAACTTCTTGAAAGTGGTTTTGAGTACCTTGAGGGGTGCAGTTTTTAGAATGGTGTCACACTTGGGTATTTTCTATCATATAGACCCCTCAAAATGACTTCAAATGAGATGTGGTCCCTAAAAAAAAATGGTGTTGTAAAAATGAGAAATTGCTGGTCAACTTTTAACCCTTATAACTCCGTCACAAAAAAAAATTTTGGTTCCAAAATTGTGCTGATGTAAAGTAGACATGTGGTAAATGTTACTTATTAAGTATTTTGCGTGACATATGTCTGTGATTTAAGGGCATAAAAATTAAAAGTTGGAAAATTGCGAAATTTTCAAAATTTTCGCCAAATATTCAATTTTTTCACAAATAAACGCAACTTATATCGAAGAAATTTTACCACTATCATGAAGTACGATATGTCACGAGAAAACAATGTCAGAATCGCCAAGATCCGTTGAAGCGTTCCAGAGTTATAACCTCATAAAGGGACAGTGGTCAGAATTGTAAAAATTGGCCCGGTCATTAACGTGCAAACCACCCTTGGGGGTGAAGGGGTTAAAGAGGGGATGGTCGTACACGTAGTCGCTTTCAAAGGCTGCCATATATGCCACGGCATACGGGGGCGCTACGTTCGCGCCCATTGCAGTGCCTTGTTGCTGGGCATAAAAGGTATCCTGACACATAAAATAGTTTTCTTTAAGTACCAAACCTAAAAGGTCAGCGCAGAAATGACGTATTTTCGTGTCTACCTTGTTGTCGCTCAAAAGTCTGTCCGTGGCTGCCATACCTTTCTCATGTACTATTGAGGTGTAAAGACTATTGACGTCCCAGGTGATTAGCAGGGAGGAAGAGGATATGGGGCCCAAGGACCTAATGACCTGTATGAAGTCATCAGTGTCCAACACAAAGGAACGTGTGGTTTTAATTAGAGGTGTTAAGATTTTTTCAAGCACCATAGATAGAGGTGACAGGACTGAATCAGTCAAGGAAACAATGGGCCTGCCTGGTGGTTTGTTCAATCTACCACAGTATCGCCCAGCTCCGGTTCCAGGTTCTGGAGCAAGTTGATACCCCTAGGAGAGGTCAGAACCGTACCAAAATGCTCCAGAGAAGGGAAGCTTTTTGGATTTACACGTTACAGACTTTAGAACCAAAGGGATTGAATAGGGACTACGACGTCTCAGCTTTTTTGTAAAATTGCTGTGAATATTGCATTGTGATTTCTGTTATGCTTTATAAGTTATATTAACTTTCTCTTCTCCTTTTATATCCTCACAGAATCGCTAGCTGCACCACCATGCACTGAGCACCGACTATCCTTCACATGGTATAGTATTTCCACACCATGCCGTTCTAATATAGAGTATTAGCTTTGTCTCTATATTACAGTTGTGTGACCACCATTAGGAATCTCCCGGGGTTTTACTCATTTACCCCTTATATGTACATGTAACTCCCACATATAGCCACCCTGCTGTTTTTATTCCTCATTTTTTCCTCATTTCTTTCCTCATTTATATGCTGCAGTGCCCACTAAATCTCCCCTATTGCGGCTTTGACACTTTAGCCGTGCGGCGCAACTAGTATATGTCACACACAGGCGCCATTTGGCCTGTAGATCTGCCCAGCGCTCCCCCCTATTCTGCGCATGCGCGGCCGGCACCGTCAGGTGACGCCGATGACGCAGCGGGTCAGCTGACCCCCTGTCGGCGCACACATAAACCCGGAAGTAACGCTGGAGTGCCAGCGTCTCCGGGAGGTCCCTCTGCACGGCGCCTTTTCTCCTCTGCAGCATCAGGTACAGTGGCGCTTTGTCACACTCCTGTCCTCATTCCCCATGCCCGGATCATTCATCTTATTGGCACCTCCTTTATTCTCTGCAGCACCCTCCTCAACAGCGAGTACCTCGCCTATCTGCAGCCCGGATCCGTCTATTACACAAGGTATTATGTCCCTCTGCCCAGGATGTACTATGGTTCCTCTATAGTCCCTATTGGCAATTTTTTCTGCCTTTACCTCTCGTGCCCAGACTATTTATTTATTTATTTGGCACTACCTTCATTTCTTGCAGCGCTCTCTGCATCAGCGAGCATCTCGCCCTTTGGCAGCGCATTCTCACATACTGTACAAGGTAATGTGTCCCTCTGCCTTACACTTACCATGAGGTCCTTTATAGTACCTATGGGCATGTACTCACACTTGCCATAATATGTCCTTCTTCATAGGCGGTACAACACCTCCTGGATTTTGTCTTACTCTGGCACCATCCGTGGGCCCATACAGACACACTGTGTATTCCAGGTATATAGTAGTATTACTCCTAGTGGGGGGACTGCTTACACCTACCCTCAGCATGTCATGATGTAGTCTGGTAGCCATTTTTGATCCATAGGGGTTTATACACAGCTCCGGTGGTCACACACGCTATATACTCCATTACTTGCTCTCATATACGGCCACCCGATGTTTTAGTATACCCTTTTGTATCTTCATATATTGTCACATGTTTTACGTATCTTTATGCTTGTATTTTTAGGCAGCTTACCCTGCATGATTCAGGGGCAATTTCACCATTATCTCCCTATTCTGGCAGGCCCTTGTCCAGACCCAGCATGGTCACCTTATCGTAATCCTCTCACCAACACAGTCACAGCTCTCTGTTTCTTCGATAAGAAGCTCACATCTCACGCTCCAAGTCAGGATTCACCAAAGTCCGTCACTGTTGTTGTCTGATCACCTTACTAATGACATTTGGTTTTTTGTATTACATATCGTTGAATACAATACATTGTATGCTCAAAGTGCATCATGAATTTTGTCTCTAAAAAATATCTTTTTGTATTTTGTGTATGTACATTACAGTATTCAAAAATCCTGTCTGATGAAGGTCCTATGTTTGGACCGAAAACGTTCATGTTGAACTGGATGCACTGAATAAATGATGTTTTGACTTCACTACAAAGTTCTCCTGAGTGCCAAGTATATTATTGTTGATTTACTACGGGTTGGATACCTAACTTGAGCACCTCTCAGATACCCAGAGTGCCGTGTTCTACTACACTTTATATCTTATTTTTGTTCACTTTTACCATGTCTGGTTTTCTTGGATACACAAAGGATGGCGCTGGACCAGAAGGTGCAGAAAAGTCACTTCTACGTCTTAATTTTCACAATCTTTGGAGAGTCCAGTAGCCACCAGCGCCGATCATATTCACAGGTCACATCGCCAGTTGTGTCATCCATTGCCGATCTTGTGCCGCCTTCTACCACGTCATGGACGTCACTGTCTTTATTTCCACTACATGTGATGACAGTCCGGTATTGCTGAGTCCCTGTGATGGGTTCTGCTTCCTGTAACCAATATAACAAACTCTCCTCCTCCTCTTCGTAGTCCTGGTTTGTACAATATATGAACTGGATGTTAAGAATATTTTTCTCCCTACATTTGAGGAGTTGCATCGGTGATAAGATTTGGTGCGAATACGGTCTGTGGAGACCCAAGCTGCCGGCCTGTCATCTGCTCTGCAGTCACCGTCTACCCCTGGTCATCCTCAGCCCTAACAAAGATTCTCCTCTGTCCTCTCCTGCTTCTAAGCTCTAACATAATAAAATAATACAGGAATATCTAACAATCATTGATTATTTGGTAAATATAGACCCCACACTTCTACACCACAGGCTGAACAGATCTGAAATCAAGATTTTTGAACTGGCACTGTAATAGTTTTATTTTTTAAAATATGATCCCATCATGATCCCAGCTTGTATTTTGGTACAGATGTGGTTAGGAGCATAGCAGGCACATGTGCAGTTTTTGAAATTTTTAAATTAAACTTTTTTTTCGGAAATGCGTTTTAAAGTTTTGCGCTTGCGTTCGCATAGGTAAAATATTATCAAAGATACTCTTGTGACATATCTGGTGAAAGCCTGTACAGTTCTGAGTAGAATGGTGTTAATTTGGTTTCTCTACCTCTTTTCTAGCCTGAGTTATGGGGAGAAATGTAAAGGCAGGCAACACCGAAATTCGCACTTTTTCCGAACTTTGAAAATCAATAAAAAATAAAAAAAAAATATCTATAATTTTTTCTTCTTCATATTTTGCATTCTCTGACACACTATTACCAAATAACAAAATCTCAAAAGAATTAAAAATATAGTGGTAAAAATCATTGGTTCACTTGACATGGAATGACCCGCTACTGAGTACCCCACGGCTCTGGTGGGCGCTCCATAATTCTCACATAAACCCCAAAGGGACCACTGAACGGGTGCCTGAACGCAATGAGAAAGCACCCTTAAAGGGAACCTGTCACCCCCAAAATCGAAGATAAGCTAAGCCCACCAGCATCAGGGGCTTATCTACAGCATTCTCGAATGATATAGATAAGACCCCTATGTATCCTGAAAGATGAGAAAAAGAGGTTAGATTATACTCACCCGGGTGGGTGGTCCGATCCGATGGGCGTCGCGGTCTGGTCCGGGGCCTCCCATCTTCATAGGATGACGTCATCTTCTTTTCTTCACGCTGCGGCTCCGACGCAGGCGTACTTTGTCTGCCCTGTTGAGGGCAGAGCAAAATACTGCAGTGCGCAGGTGCTGGGCCTCTCAGACCTTTCCCGGCGCCTGCGCACTGCAGTACTTTGCTCTAACCTCAACAGGGCAGAAAAAGTACGCCTGCGCTGGAACCGCAGCGTGAATACAAGAAGAGGACATCATCGTAAAAAGATGGGAGGCCCCGGACCAGACCGTGACGCCCATCGGACCGGACCGCAGTGGGACCGCCCCTGGGTGAATATAATCTAACCTCTTTTTCTCATCTTTCACGTTACATCGGGGGCTTATCTACAGCATTACAGAATGCCCCTGATGCTGGTGGGCTTAGCTCATCTTCGATTTTGGGGGTGACAGTTTCCATTTAAGACGTTTTCCACCAAGGTACATCCTGCTGGTGTAGCAGCCCTAGCAAACTAAAAGTGTTATTGTCAATTGCAATGGTTAGGATCAATCAACAGTTCAGCCATGAAACTGCAGCCCACACAAGGTAAAAGAACTGTGCTGCTGAAACTTTCTCATTAACCCCTTCATGACCTTGGGATTTTTCGTTTTTCCGTGTTCGTTTTTCATTCCCCTCCTTCCCAGAGCCATAACTTTTTTATTTTTCCGTCAATTTGGCCATGTGAGGGCTTATTTTTTGCGGGACGAGTTGTACTTTTGAGCGACATCATTGGTTTTAGCATGTCGTGTACTAGAAAACGGGAAAAAAATTCCAAGTGCAGTGAAATTGCAAAAAAAGTGCAATCCCACCCTTGTTTTTTGTTTGGCTTCTTTGCTAGGTTCACTAAATGCTAAAACTGACCTGCCATTATGATTCTCCAGGTCACTATGAGTTCATAGACACCTAACATGATTAGGTTATTTTTTACCTAAGTGGTGAAAAAAAATTCCAAACTTTGCTAAAAAAAGAAAACAAAAATTGTGCCATATTCCGATACTCGTAGCGTCTCCATTTTTCATGATCTGGGGTGGGTTGAGGGCTTATGTTTTGCGTGCCGAGCTGGCGTTTTTAGTGATACCATTTCAGTGCAGATACGTTCTTTTGATCGACCGTTATTGCATTTTAACCCCTTCATGACCCAGCCTATTTTGGCCTTAATGACCTTGCCGTTTTTTGCAATTCTGACCAGTGTCCCTTTATGAGGTAATAACTCCGGAACGCTTCAACGGATCCTAGCGATTCTGATATTGTTTTTACGTGACATATTGGGCTTCATGTTAGTGGTAAATTTAGGTCGATAATTTCTGAGTTTATTTGTGAAAAAAACGGAAATTTGGCGAAAATTTTGAAAATTTCGCAATTTTCACATTTTGAATTTTTATTCTGTTAAACCAGAGAGTTATGTGACACAAAATAGTTAATAAATAACATTTCCCACATGTCTACTTTGCATCAGCACAATTTTGGAAACAAATTTGTTTTTTGCTAGGAAGTTATAAGGGTTAAAATTTGACCAGTGATTTCTCATTTTTACAACAAAATTTACAAAACCATTTTTTTTAGGGACCACCTCACATTTGAAGTCAGTTTGAGGGTTCTATATGGCTGAAAATACCCAAAAGTGACACCATTCTAAAAACTGCACCCCTCAAGGTGCTCAAAACCACATTCAAGAAGTTTATTAACCCTTCAGGTGTTTCACAGCAGCAGAAGCAACATGGAAGTAAAAAATTAACATTTAACTTTTTAGTCACAAAAATGATCTTTTAGCAACAATTTTTTTATTTTCCCAAGGGTAAAAGGAGAAACTGGACCATGGACGTTGTTGTACAATTTGTCCTGAGTACGCTGATACCTCATATGTGGGGGTAATCCACTTGTTTGGGCGCACGGCAGGGCTCGGAAGGGAAGGAGCGCCATTTGACTTTTTGAATGAAAAATTGGCTCCAATCTTTAGCGGACACCATGTCGCGTTTGGGGAGCCCCCGTGTGCCTAAACATTGGAGCTCCCCCACAAGTGACCCCATTTTGGAAACTAGACCCCCCAAGGAACTTATCTAGAAGCATAGTGAGCACTTTAAACCCCCAGGTGCTTCACAAATTGTTCCGTAAAAATGAAAAAGTACTTTTTTTTTCACAAAAAAATTATTTTAGCCTCAATTTTTTCATTTTCACATGGGCAACAGGATAAAATGGATCCTAAAATTTGTTGGACAATTTCTCCTGAGTACACCAATACCTCACATGTGGGGGGTAAACCACTGTTTGGGCACATGGTAAGGCTCGGAAGGGAAGGAGCGCCATTTGACTTTTTGAATGAAAAATTATCTCCATCGTTAGCGGACACCATGTCGCGTTTGGAAAGCCCCCGTGTGCCTAAACATTGGAGCTCCTCCGCAAGTGACCCCATTTTGGAAACTAGACCCCCCAAAGAACTTATCTAGAGGCATAGTGAGCACTTTAAACCCTCAGGTACTTCACAAATTGATCCGCAAAAATGAAAAAGTACTTTTTTTCACACAAAATTTCTTTTAGCCTCAATTCTTTCATTTTGACATGGGCAACAGGATAAAATGGATCCTAAAATTTGTTGGGCAATTTCTCCTGAGTACGCCGATACCTCATATGTGGGGGTAAACCACTGTTTGGGTGCACGGCAAGGCTCGGAAGGGGAGGCGTGCCATTTGACTTTTTGAATGGAAAATTAGCTCCAATCGTTAGCGGACACCATGTCGCGTTTGGAGAGCCCCTGTGTGCCTAAACATTGGAGCTCCCCTACAAGTGACCCCATTTTGGAAACTAGACCCCCCAAGGAACTTATCTAGATGCATAGTGAGCACTTATAACCCCCAGGTGCTTCACAGAAGTTTATAACGCAGAGCCGTGAAAATAAAAAATAATTTTTCTTTCCTCAAAAATGATTTTTAGCCCAGAATTTTTTATTTTCCCAAGGGTAATAGGAGAAATTGGACCCCAAATGTTGTTGTCCAGTTTGTCCTGAGTACGATGATACCCCATATGTGGGGGTAAACCACTGTTTGGGCGCACGGCAGGGCTCGGAAGGGAAGGCACGCCATTTGGCTTTTTGAATGGAAAATTAGCTCCAATCATTAGCGGACACCATGTCGCGTTTGGAGAGCCCCTGTGTGCCTAAACATTGGAGCTCCCGCACAAGTGACCCCATTTTGGAAACTAGACCTCCCAAGGAACTAATCTAGATGTGTGGTGAGCACTTTGAACCCCCAAGTGCTTCACAGAAGTTTATAACGCAGAGCCATGAAAATAAAAAATAATTTTTCTTTTCTCAAAAATGATTTTTTAGCCCACAATTTTTTATTTTCCCAAGGGTAACAGAAGAAATTGGACCCCAAAAGTTGTTGTCCAGTTTCTCCTGAGTATGCTGATACCCCATATGTGGGGGTAAACCACTGTTTTGGCACACGTCGGGGTTCGGAAGGGAAGTAGTGACGTTTTGAAATGCAGACTTTGATGGAATGCTCTGCGGGCGTCAGGTTGCGTTTGCAGAGCCCCTGATGTGCCTAAACAGTAGGAACTCCCCACAAGTGACTCCACTTTGGAAACTAGACCCCCAAGGGAACTTATCTAGATGTGTGGTGAGCATTTTGAACCCCCAAGTGCTTCACAGAAGTTTATAACGCAGAGCCGTGAAAATAATAAATGTGTTTCCTTTCCTCAAAAATATTTTTTAGCCCAGAATTTTTTATTTTTGCAAGAGTAACAGGAGAAATTGGACCCCAAAAGTTGTTGTCCAGTTTCTCCTGAGTATGCTGATACCCCATATGTGGGGGTAAACCACTGTTTTGGCACACGTCGGGGTTCGGAAGGGAAGTAGTGACGTTTTGAAATGCAGAATTTGATGGAATGCTCTGCGGGCGTCAGGTTGCGTTTGCAGAGCCCCTGATGTGCCTAAACAGTAGGAACTCCCCACAAGTGACTCCACTTTGGAAACTAGACCCCCAAGGGAACTTATCTAGATGTGTGGTGAACACTTTGAACCCCCAAGTGCTTCACAGAAGTTTATAATGCAGAGCCGTGAAAATAATAAATGTGTTTCCTTTCCTCAAAAATATTTTTTAGCCCAGAATTTTTTATTTTTGCAAGAGTAACAGGAGAAATTGGACCCCAAAAGTTGTTGTCCAGTTTCTCCTGAGTACGCTGATACCCCATATGTGGGGGTAAACCACTGTTTGGGCATATGCCGGGGCTCAGAATGGAAGTAGTGACGTTTTGGAATGCAGACTTTGATGGAATGGTCTGCGGGCATCATGTTACGTGTGCAGAGCCCCTGATATGCCTAAACAGTAGAAACCCCCCACAATTGACTCCATTTTGGAAACTAGACCCCCCAAGGAACTTATCTAGATGTGTGGTGAGCACGTTCAACCCCCAAGTGCTTCACAGAAGTTTACAACGCAGAGCCGTGAAAATAAAAAATCATTTTTCTTTCCTAAAAAAATATGTTTTAGCAAGCAATTTTTTATTTTCACAAGGGTAACAGGAGAAATTGGACCCCAATATTTGTTGCCCAGTTTGTTGTGAGTACGCTGATACCCCATATGTGGGGGTAGACCACTGTTTGGGCATATGCCGGGGCTCGGAAGGGAAGTAGTGGCATTTGAAATGCAGACTTTGATGGAATGGTCTGCGGGCGTCACGTTGCATTTGCAGAGCCCCTGATATGCCTAAACAGTAGAAACACCCCACAAGTGACCCCATTTTGGAAACTAGACCCCCCAAGGAACTTATCTAGTTGTGTGGTGAGCACTTTCAACCCCCAAGTGCTTCACAGAAGTTAATAACGCAGAGCCGTGAAAATAAAAAATAATTGTTCTTTCCTCAAAAATTATGTTTTAGCAAGTAATTTTTTATTTTTGCAAGGGTAACAGGAGAAATTGGACCCCAACAGTTGTTGCCCAGTTTGTCCTGAGTACGCTGGTACCCAAAATGTGGGGGTAAACCACTGTTTGGGCGCACGTTGGGGCTTGGAAGGGAGGGAGCACCATTTGACTTTTTGAACGCAAGATTGGCTGGAATCAATGGTGGCGCCATGTTGCGTTTGGAGACCCCTGATGTGCCTAAACAGTGGAAACCCCTCAATTCTAACTTCAACACTAACCCCAACACACCCCTAATCCTAATCCCAACTGTAGCCATAACCCTAATCACAACCCTATCCCCAACACACCCCTAACCACAACCCTAACCGCAACACACCCGTAACCCTAATTCCAACCCTAACCCTAATCCCAACCCTAACCACAACTGTAACCCCAACACACCCCTAACCCTATCCGTAACCCTAACCACAAGCCTAATCTTAACCCTATTTCCAACCCTAGCCCTATTTCCAACCCTAACTCTAATTCCAACCCTAACCCTAAGGCTATGTGCCCACGTTGCGGATTCGTGTGAGATTTTTCCGCACGATTTTTGAAAAATCTGCAGGTAAAAGGCACTGCGTTTTACCTGCAGATTTACAGCAGATTTCCAGTGTTTTTTTGTGCGGATTTCACCTGCGGATTCCTATTGAGGAACAGGTGTAAAACGCTGCGGAATCCGCACAAAGAATTGACATGCTGCGGAAAATACAACGCAGCGTTTCTGCACGGAATTTTCCGCACCATGGGCACAGTGGATTTGGTTTTCCATAGGTGTACATGGTACTGTAAACCTGATGGAAAACTGCTACGAATTCGCAGCGGCGAATTCGCAGCGGCCAATCCGCTGCGGATCCGCGGCCAATCCGCTGCGGATCCACGGCCAATCCGCTGCGGATCCGCGGCCAATCCGCTGCGGATCTGCGGCCAATCCGCTGCGGATCCGCAGCCAAATCCGCACTGTGTGCACATGCCATAACCCTAACCCTACCCCTAACCCTACCCGTAACCCTAACCCTACCCCTAACCCTAACCCTACCCCTAGTTCTAACCCTAGTTCTAATCCTAACCCTAGTGGAAAACGAAAAAAAAAAAAATAAAAATTCTATATTTTATTATTGTCCCTATGGGGGTGATAAAGGGGGGGGTTTATTTATTATTTTTTTTATTTTGATCGCTGTGATAGAACCTACCACAGCGATCAAAATGTACCTGTAAGGAATCTGCCGGCTGGCAGATTCGGCGTGCGCACTGAGCATGCGCCCGCCATTTTGGAAGATGGCGGCGCCCAGCGAGGAGACGTACGGACACCGGGAGGATCGGTAAGTATGAAGGGGTGGTGGGGGGGTGGATCGGAGCACAGGGGGGGGGTAATCGGAGCACAGGGGGGGTGAATACAAACAAGGAGGGAGCGGACAGGAGGACGGGGGAGCCGGCAGGCGGACGGAGGGGACCGGACCCCATAACGGAGGACTGGGGGGGCGATCGGTGGGTGTGGGGGGGGGTCACTTGAGTATTTCCAGCCATGGCCGATGATATTGCAGCATCGGCCATGGCTGGATTGTAATATTTCACCAGTTTTTTAGGTGAAATATTACAAATCGCTCTGATTGGCAGTTTCACTTTCAACAGCCAATCAGAGCGATCGTAGCCACGGGGGGGGGGTGAAGCCACCCCCCCTGGGCTGAAGCACCACTCCCCCTGTCTCTGCAGATCGGGTAAAATCGGAGTTAACCCTTTCACCCGATCTGCAGGGACGCGATCATTCCATGACGCATACGCTGCGTCATAGGTCGGATTGGCACAGACTTTCATGACGCAGCGTATGCGTCAAAGGTCGGGAAGGGGTTAATGCAATGTCGCGGCAACCAAAAAAATGTAATTCTGGCGTTTCGAATTTTTTTCTCGCTACGCTGTTTAGCGATCAGGTTATTTTATAATTTTTTTATTGATAGATCGGGTGATTCTGAACACGGCGATACCAAATATGTGTAGGTTTGATTTTTTTTTTATTGATTTATTTTGATTGGGGCGAAAGGGGGGTGATTTAAACTTTTATATTTTTTTTATTTTTTTCACATTTTTTTTTAATTTATTTTTACTTTTGCCATGCTTCAATAGCCTTCATGGAAGGCTAGAAGCAGGCACAGCACGATCGGCTCTGCTACATAGCAGCGATCTGCTGTTCGCTGCTATGTAGCAGAAAATGAGGTGTGCTGTGAGCGCCGACCACAGGGTGGCGCTCACAGCTGCCGGGGATCTGTAACCATAGAGGTCTCAAGGACCTATATGGTTACAATACTGAAGCATCGCCGACCTCCGATCATGTGACGGGGGTTGGCGATGCCGTCATTTCTGGCCGCCCGGTCGGATGCGGTAGTTAAATGCCGCTGTCTGTGTTTGACAGCGGCATTTAGCTAGTTAATAGGCGCTGGCAGATCGCGATTCTGCCTGCGCCTATTGCGGGCACATGTCAGCTGTTCAAAACAGCTGACATGTCCCGGCTTTGATGCGGGCTCACCGCCGGAGCCCGCATCAAAGAGGGGCTTCTGACCTCGGACGTACTATCCCGTCCCAGGTCAGAAAAGGGTTAACAAACCAACTCTGGAAGCCACAGCTGCAGAAAAACTTGCTGGAGAGGCATGAGTCACACTATTGGAACTGAAAAAACACTCCAGAGTGAGAAATCATACTTCACACTATAGCGTTCTGACAAAATAATATGGGTTTTGAGAATGCAGCAGAAAACATTTGCTTTCCAAATATATGATAACAACTAAAGTGTGGTAGAAAATGAACAGTCTGGGTTGTTTATCAAGGCTAGTGTCACGATTCCTCCACTCAGTGAATGCTTGTTATGTTGTTCTATCGAAAATGTCTTGCTGAGCTGTCTGGGTCTTGATTGACAACTTTTCTGTCCAATACTGTGAAGAGCTTGCTGGGCAGTCGGTGCCTTGAGTGACAGCTCTGCAGTCCAATCTGTGACTGGGATGTGCGGGACTTTCTGTAGGTGTTCAGGGTTCTGGTGATTGCCCAGCTACTTAGGCTACTTTCACATTAGCGTCGTGCACTGCACGTCGCAATGACGCATACTGTGCAAGCGCCGCACAACGGGGGCAGCGGATGCTGTTTTTCAACGCATCCGCTGCCCCATTGTGAGGTGCGGGAAGGCGGGGGCGGAGTTCCGGCCGTGCATGCGCAGTCGGAAATGCTGGACACGACGCACCAAAGAAGGTTACATGCAACGTTTTTTGGTGGCGACAGTCCGACGCAACACGACGCAACCGTCGCACGATGGTTGTGACGTGTGGCAATGCGTCGCACTGTGTCGCTAATTCAAGTCAATGGAGAAAAAATGCATCCTGCAAGCACTTTTGCAGGATGTGTTTTTTCTACAAAACGACGCATAGCGACGTGCAGTGCAAGACGCTAGTGTGAAAGTAGCCTTAACTCAGCTGTCTGCCCCGATCCCTGCCAGATGTAGTTTGAACTTCTTTGTGAGTGTTAGCCTGATTCTGTTGCTCTGAGGTCTGATCTTCTGCTGCCTAACCCTTTGGACTGTGTTCTGACTAGACTATCCCTTTGTCTTGTTCTTCAGCTTTTGATCTGCTATCTCTTGTTATTGACCCTGGACTGTGACCTGACTTACGTCTTCGCCTTTTCGCCTTTTCCCTTGGTTATCTACATGCTCTTTTGGTATTGACCCCGGAACATCTGACTCTTCTGCCTCACGGCCTGTCTGTGAGTCCTGGTTAGTGTATCGTAACAGCTAGTTTCATTATGACAGTACACACTGTACTGTAAGCAAGGTCACTGCTAAGTTTGGTTTATAACTTGACTGTCACAGAGGCCTAACCTAATTCTAATCAAGCACCTTAGAGATAAACTGGAACACCATTTGCAATTCACATCTTATTGTTTATCACTCTTGTCTAAGGCTTATTACCTCACATTATATGTTTTATAAGCACAAAAACTTAAAAGGGATGTGTAGGATTGGAAAAAAAAGATGTATTCTTGTCCCAGAAGTGCCATGTATATTCATGGGTTTCATCTGGTATTGTAATTCAGTCCTATTAAGACTGCAGATAACTGGTGATTTTGGCCACAACACAGATT
Source organism: Ranitomeya variabilis (assembly GCF_051348905.1). NCBI lineage: Eukaryota > Metazoa > Chordata > Amphibia > Anura > Dendrobatidae > Ranitomeya > Ranitomeya variabilis. The sequence goes on along the minus strand of NC_135234.1, from coordinate 522,921,088 downwards.
GTGCAGCCAAAGAATCATTCTATGTTACGGCTATATCGCAGCATAGTACAGACGAATAGGGTCACAATGCAATCTCTAGGGTGCCATGACGACGACAAGAAAGTCTTAAAAAATCGGAACTAGTTGGATTTTTTTCAGACTTGCTTGTTGCGGTGCCATAGGGGTTGCAGTGCATTATGCTGTGATGTAGCAGCAGCATTTTTGGCCGCATGATATGTGTTGTGACCAAGGTTCAAAATGGCTACCACAAACAGGCTTGGCAAAAGCTACTCTGTTTCCCAGAACCCATGGTTTGCCCTGGCTTTCACCCTTTATCCCCTTTACAAGGATCCTGACTTACACAGTTCTTTGAGCTAGGGCCACAGAGTCAGCTGTTGTTCAGTTGCGCAAGCTGGCAAGTAAAAAGGTCAGGGAGCAGGTTAGATCCAGGAGGTCATGTCAGGAACAGAGTAATTGTTAGCAGCGGGTTAATCAGCGTGATGTCCATAACGAGCAACAGAGAATGTTCATTTATTGAGAATTAAGAACATCCAGCATTACAACATGAGAACAGGATCAATCTGGTTTCTGAGAGAGAGATATGCTGTGACTTTCAGTTTCAGTTGCAGACACTAGACAATGTGCTCACAGTGAAGGAGAAGGAGGAACATCCTGTCTGTAAATGAGGACTCTTTTTTTTTTTTAACTTTGTTGACATGTGAACAATATGCATGCAGATATATAAATCACATCATATTAAACAAACAATAGTTGTTGCAATACATACAGATCAATATGCATTAGGCCAACAGTAATAATAGTCAAATGACAAGCCGAGGTCAAAGAACGGGAATAACTTAATATGGACAAAACAGAATTCTTCATCTTTCCCCATCTCAATCGACTCTCCCAACGAACCTATCCATTACAGTACATGGCTGTCCACTCTCCCCTGTCCCACAAGCTCGCTGCCTCGGGGTAATCCTTGACACTGATCTCTCCTTCAAACCACATATCCAAGCCCTTTCCACTTCCTGCCAACTTCAACTCAAAAATATTTCCCGGATCCATACATTCCTAAACCAAGAATCTGCAAAAACCCTAGTCCATGCCCTCATCATCTCCGGCCTTGACTCCTGCAACCTCCTGCTCTGTGGCCTCCCCTCAAACACTCTCACACCCGTCCAATCTATTCTAAACTCTGCTGCCCGACTAATCTACCTGTCCCCCTGCTATTCCCCAGCCTCTCTCCTCTGTCAATCCCTGCACTGGCTCCCCATTACCCAACTCCTACAGCTCAAAACCCTAACCATGACATAGAAAACCATCCGCAATCTATGTCCTCCATACATCTGTGACCTCGTCTCCCGATACTTACCTGCACGTAACCTCCGATCCTCAGAAGATCTCCTTCTATACTCCCCTCTTATCTCCTCTTCCCACAATCGCATACAAGATTTCTGCCGCGCATCCCCCATACTCTGGAAGTCTCTACTCCAACACGTCAGACTCTCGCCTACCGTGGAAACCTTCAAAAAGAACCTGAAGACCTACCTCTTCTAACAAGCCTACAACCTGCAGTAACCACCAATAGACCAAACCGCTGCACGACCAGCTCTACCATCGCCTACTGTATTCTCACCCATCCCTTGTAGATTGTGAGCACTCGTCCTCTCTCATCATGTACCAGTCGTGACTTGTATTGATTAAGATTATTGTACTTGTTTTTTATTATGTATACCCCACCTCACATGTAAAGCGCCATGGAGTAAATGGCACTATGATAATAAATAATAATAATCAGGACAAAACACAGGAGCACAGCACAGAATACCAGAACTATTGACTGGCAGTGGAGTCAGATCTTCAGGGGTTCAACTAACTGACTGTGCAACCAATCAGGACGGAGTGATCAAAAACTAGACAAAAATCAGCCTCATAGCTCATTATAAAAGAGCAACAAAAATCCCAAGGGAAAAATAAGACTGGTGCTGTCATGCGTCACAAGCAACAAAGGCGTGCTGCTGCCCAGCGGCCAAAGCAGAAAAAGAGGAGGCACAAATTGGCACATGTGTTACAATTGCTTTATCTCAGTGCTCGTATCTCATCTGTTAGAATACAGGCTAAGGGTAGCGTCACACAGTACCATTTACATCGCTACGACGGCACGATTCGTGACATCGTAGCATCGTATGATTATCGCTCCAGCGTCGTAGACTGCGGTCACACGTTGCAATCACGGCGCTGGAGCGATGCCGAAGTCCCCGGGTAACCAGGGTAAACATCGGGTTACTAAGCGCAGGGCCGCGCTTAGTAACCCGATGTTTACCCAGGTTACCAGCGTAAACGTAAAAAAAACAAAACAGTACATACTTACATTCCGGTGTCTGTCCCCCGGCGTTCTGCTTCTCTCCACTGTGTAAGCGCCATAGCCGGAAAGCACAGCAGTGACGTCACCGCGTCACCGCTGTGCTCGCTTTCCGGCTTGCCGGCGCTCACAGTGCAGAGAAGCTGAGACGCCGGAGGACAGACACCGGAATGTGAGTATGTACTGTTTGTTTTTTTTTACGTTTACGCTGGTAACCACGGTAAACATCGGGTTACTAAGCACGGCCCTGCGCTTAGTTACCCGATGTTTACCCTGGTTACAAGCGAACACATCGCTGGATCGCTGTCACACACAACGATCCAGCGATGTCAGCGGGTGATCAAGCGACGAAAGAAAGTTCCATACGATCTGCTACGACGTACGATTCTCAGCAGGGTCCCTGAGCGCTGCTGCGTGTCAGACACTGCGATATCGTATGGATATCGCTAGAACATCACGAATCGTACCGTCGTAGCGATCAAAATGGCACTGTGTGACAGTACCCTAAGTCTCATTGTGCAACCAAAAAATATTGAGATGGGTTCCATGCAACATTAGTATGCATTTTCTAGAAACAAAGTTTAAATAGCTTGCTTATTGTTAAAGGGTTATTCCCACAATCACATTATTTCACACAAAGCAAAGTAAATGCATACTTATTATTATTATAGCAGAAAGGGCGATCCTATTGTTATCTGCTAACACTAAATTTACCAGCAGCTCTTGTATCTCCCCAATACGGCGGACCCCACCCCCTTATTCTATGTGATTCTGAATAGCCACACTGAGTTATCATATAGCTAATCTAAGTGTAGAATTCACCTTATGCACTTGCACTCTCTGCTTCTGTACAGTACCCTGCCTGACCGATTTTATCTTATGCCATCTACATCAGTATAGCTGCCTGTGCAGCGCCCCAGAGACCTGGTCGTTGCAGTAACATCGCTCCGCCGCTAAGGGGAGTGATGGTACGTCTGATGGTACTGAAGGAGTTCACCTGACCAGGTATCACAGACACCAATACACTTCATAGTCTGGCCTCCAGGGGGAGCTAAGGGCGCTATGTATTAGGCCACTCCTCACAATCTGGTAAAACTGGGGGTTAGATAGAAAGTTAGGGAGAAGCTGACTGGATTGGAACCAAGCAACATCCTGTGGCAGAGGGTGTTGCAGGGGAAGATTCAGGGGGGTCCCTGTCAGGGGTGGGATCCTGACAGAGGCCTAGTGACAGAAAAGAAAGTTAAGGAACCGCGCCTGCACTACATCGCGGCGGTATCTCAAGAAAGGACAAGAAGCGAGGTTTATTGTGAAGAGTGAGAAACGAGATCAAAGCAAAAAGGAGATAAAAGCCAGTAGGAGTCCATGGGAGTCGTGCTGTAAGATCGAGGCAACATCCTACTGAGGCGAGTAGCCGGTGGCCAGAACGCCGAGGAAGTATTAGGCTCCAAGCAATACTTCAAACAGAGGACCATCAGACCAGCCGGACTCAGCCAGCCCGGTTAACAGTGCTCTGGATTGAGCATCCTGAAGCCTTCAGTAAAGAGGTAAAGAGACTGCAACCCTGTGTCCTCGTTATTCATCGCGACTTGCACTGCGCACCACCACTTGCAACTTTCATTGGACGCCCCTTAGCAGGGTCACGGACCGGGTCTAGCCACCGTGACATCCCCAGCACCGAGACAAAGAGGCCTGGTGCCGAGTGTCCCGCGGCCCTGCATCTGGGGGCGCTCCAAAACTTCGCGTCACGAACAGGATCTACTTAAGCCTGAAGAATCAGGTCATGTGTGCCTTGGAACTGTGATTTATTGTGCTTGGACTGTGACTTATTGCAAAGACTGTGTATTGCCACTTGCCGCCAAAAGTTCCCGCCAAGACCGCCGCCATTGCAGCGCCACGGGGGGCGCAGAGGAAGAAGAAGGGCGTGCCATGGGAGGAGACTACCAAAGCGGCGCCAAAAGCGGCGACCGCCCCCTCCGACTACTGCTGCGAGATGACGACCTGCCCAGAAGCAGAGGAGAACCACCCCCTGATTTGCAACGGCGGGAACGAGGTGAAGAGAGAGCTCCACCCCGAAGGAATGGCGGAGCCAGATGCATGTGCAGCCGTCAGCTGTGGGACAACGAAGATGATCAGCGAGTACCCGAGCGACGGCGAAGTGATCCCGGACTATCCCCACCGACCAGAGGTGGACCCGAACCCGCCGCGGCTGGAGGATCCGGACCTCTTGGAGCCACAGACGGCGGAGCAGATCCAACCTATCCTGAATATGGAGCCAGCTGATGCGAAGCAATGGGGGTCGGAGCCGTGCCAGGAGACCGCCCTGGAAGAACCGCGGTCCGTGCTGCAGCCGATTCCAGTGTCCTTGTCAACGGAACAGATCGACATCGGTGGAATCAAATCAGACGCAGGTATGGAAAGCGTCCCTGCTCCCCCGACCGATCCTGCTCTCCCGACCGACCCTACTCCCGTGACAACTCCCCAGCCTGACAATAACCGAGTTTTCACCGCTGAGCTAGTAATACTGACCCCAGGCACCATGGAGAAGCTGGTGCCCCCATTACCAACCACGATGGGGAAACCGCTGGATGTGAGCGCGGAGGGGGTGACCTTCCAGTGGGATACCCCGCGGATCAGCCCTGATGGGGCCAGGCAGGAGGGCCTCAGCATTGCTGCGCTCACCTGGGAACAGTATAAACAATGCTTAATTCGACAATGGCAAAACCAAAAAGAAACAGAACCAAATGACCCACCGAGAGTACAGAGAGCAAAGACTGAACACAACAGGAGGAACCCGGTCAGGCAGGGGACTGTACTAGCCTTTCACCCGAAACGGGGTTGGGGCTCTATACAAGAACCGGGACTGCCGACTGACATCTTCTTTACCAGCTACAATGTGAAAACTCCATCCCGCAATCGATATGACAATCAGCTACCATGTAAAGGGGACCAGGTGACCTATACTCGCCACCGGAGTGCGCAGGGATGGTGCGCTCGAGACGTCCAACGATGCGAGCGGGCCGTAGTGCCACCTGCTGTCCCGACTACGACTAACCCTGATTAGACTAACACCACTACTGTTGCTACGGTGTGTATTTTTGCTGCCACTGAACTTGCAACCACAGCCGATATTCGAATCCAGACACCGGGTGATCTGGCCGTGTCTGGGAGACCAACTAATCATACTGATACTGCATCCGCCGAGGACAGAGGACCACAACCTCCCCGGCCGGCGAGTGTCCGTCACCAATTGATGCAGTGTAACCTTCTGTGAGGATAAACCTCGGAACCACGAGAATGTATATAGTTAACTGTTCGTCTTTTTGTGTTTCTCTGCTGCTATAACCCAACCGGGGTTATCTCTTAAAGGGATCCCTTAGTTGACCCGGGATCCCTATTTTGCCTTTTTGTTTTGTTTACCACTGTTTTAAAGACTACCGAATCATGGACGGTGAATGGTTCACAAACTGTTTTGTAAATAGTTTGCACCTTATTAAAGGTGCCCTGTCATGATTCCCAATGGCAGGGAATTTGTCAACATAACACGGGCAAAAACAGGACGAGCTCTAGGGTGATGGAACCTGAGCTGACCGCGATCCTGAACCTCAACACTCAACTAACAGTAGCCGGGGGACGTTCCTGGGGGGCCCCTAGACGTCTCACGCCAGCCGGAGATCTAGCTTCCCCTATCAGAAGAATATCAGACCTCACTTGCCTCCAGAGAAATATTCCCACAGAGATAGCAGCCTCCCACATATAATGACAGTGAAATGAGAGGAAGGCACAAACGTAGTTATGAAAACAGATTCAGCAAAATGAGGCCCGCTTAAGCTAGATAGCAGAGGATACAAAAGGTGAACTGCGCGGTCAGCTGAAAAACCCTTCAAAATACCATCCTGAAATTACTTCAACTCATGTGCCAACTCATGGTACATGAGTGGTAATTTCAGCCCACTAGAGCAACCAGCAGCAGAGAATTACATATCTGCAAGCTGGACTAAAAAAACATGAAAGCAATCATGAAACAGGGAAATACAGACTTAGCTTGTCTTGAAGGCCTAGGAGCAGGTAACAGAGACACACACTGATACATTGATAGCCGGCAAGGGAATGACAGGAAAGCCAGGTTAAATAGGAAACACCCAGCCACTGATGGACAGGTGGAAACCAGAGACCGCAACCCACCAAAGTCACCCAGTACCAGTTGTAACCACCAGAGGGAGCCCAAAAACAGAATCCACAACAGTACCCCCCCCCTTGAGGAGGGGTCACCGAACCCTCACGAGAACCCCCAGGGCGATCAGGATGAGCTCCATGGAAGGCGCGGACCAAATCAGTCGCATGAACATTAGAGGCGACCACCCAGGAATTATCCTCCTGACCATAACCCTTCCACTTAACCAAATACTGGAGTTTACGTCTGGAAACACGAGAATCCAAGATCTTCTCAACAACATACTCCAATTCTCCCTCCACCAGCACCGGAGCAGGAGGCTCAACCGAAGGAACAACGGGCACCTTATACCTCCGCAATAACGACCGATGGAACACATTATGAATAGCAAACGATGCTGGGAGATCCAAACGAAAAGATACAGGGTTAAGAATCTGCAAGATCTTATAAGGACCGATGAACCGAGGCTTAAACTTGGGAGAAGAGACCTTCATAGGGACAAAACGAGAAGACAACCACACCAAGTCCCCAACACGAAGTCGGGGACCCACGCGGCGACGACGATTAGCAAACTGCTGAGCCTTCTCCTGAGACAACTTCAAATTGTCCACCACCTGATTCCAAATCTGATGTAACCTATCCACCACCACGTCCACTCCAGGACAATCCGAAGGCTCCACCTGACCAGAGGAAAAACGAGGATGATACCCCGAATTACAAAAGAAAGGAGAAACCAAAGTAGCAGAACTAGCCCGATTATTAAGGGCAAATTCGGCCAGTGGCAAAAAGGCAACCCAGTCATCTTGATCAGCAGAAACAAAACACCTTAAATAAGTTTCCAAGGTCTGATTAGTTCGCTCCGTCTGGCCATTCGTCTGAGGATGGAATGCAGACGAGAAAGACAAATTAATGCCCATCTTAGCACAAAACGTCCGCCAAAATCTAGACACAAACTGGGATCCCCTGTCCGAAACGATATTCTCCGGAATCCCATGCAAACGAACCACGTTCTGAAAAAACAAAGGGACCAACTCAGAGGAGGAAGGCAACTTAGGCAAGGGTACCAAATGAACCATCTTAGAAAAGCGGTCACACACAACCCAGATAACGGACATTTTCTGTGAGACAGGGAGATCTGAAATAAAATCCATGGAAATGTGCGTCCAAGGCCTCTTCGGAATAGGCAAGGATAACAACAACCCACTGGCCCGAGAACAGCAAGGCTTAGCCCGAGCACACACTTCACAAGACTGCACGAAGGTGCGCACATCCCTTGACAAGGAAGGCCACCAAAAAGACCTGGCCACCAAGTCTCTAGTACCAAATATTCCAGGATGACCAGCCAACACAGAAGAATGGACCTCGGAGATGACTCTACTGGTCCAATCATCCGGAACAAACAGTCTTTCTGGTGGACACCGATCAGGTTTATCCGCCTGAAACTCCTGCAATGCACGTCGCAAGTCTGGGGAGACGGCGGACAATATTACCCCATCCCTAAGGATGCCAGTAGGCCCAGAGTCTCCAGGAGAGTCAGGCACAAAACTCCTGGAAAGAGCATCTGCCTTCACATTCTTTGAACCTGGCAAGTATGAAACCACAAAATTGAAACGAGAAAAAAACAACGACCAACGAGCCTGTCTAGGATTCAAACGTCTGGCAGACTCAAGGTAAATCAGATTTTTGTGATCAGTCAAGACCACCACACGATGTCTAGCACCCTCAAGCCAATGACGCCACTCCTCAAATGCCCACTTCATGGCCAAAAGCTCCCGATTACCCACATCATAATTGCGCTCGGCGGGCGAGAATTTTCTAGAAAAGAACGCACATGGCTTCATCACCGAGCCATCGGAACTTCTCTGTGACAAAACCGCCCCCGCTCCAATCTCGGAAGCATCAACCTCAACTTGAAAAGGAAGTGAAACATCTGGTTGACATAACACAGGAGCAGAAGAAAACCGGCGCTTAAGTTCCTGAAAGGCCTCCACAGCCGCAGGAGACCAATTAGCAACATCAGCACCCTTTTTAGTCAAATCAGTCAAAGGTTTAACAACACTGGAAAAATTAGAAATGAACCGACGATAAAAATTAGCAAAACCCAAGAACTTCTGAAGACTCTTAACAGATGTAGGCTGTGTCCAGTCACAAATCGCCTGAACCTTGACAGGATCCATCTCAATAGTAGAAGGAGAAAAAATGTACCCCAAAAAAGAAATCTTCTGGACTCCGAAGAGACACTTTGAGCCCTTCACAAACAGAGAATTGGCCCGCAGGACTTGAAACACCTTCCTGACCTGTAGAACATGAGACTCCCAGTCATCAGAAAACACCAAAATATCATCCAAATACACAATCATAAACTTATCCAAGATATTCACGGAAAATATTGTGCATAAAGGACTGAAAGACTGAAGGAGCATTAGAGAGTCCAAAAGGCATTACCAAATACTCAAAATGACCCTCAGGCGTATTAAATGCGGTTTTCCACTCATCACCCTGCTTTATCCGCACAAGATTATACGCACCGCGAAGATCTATCTTAGTGAACCACCTAGCCCCCTTAATGCGAGCAAACAAATCAGTCAATAATGGCAATGGATACTGATATTTGACTGTAATCTTATTCAGAAGGCGATAATCTATACAAGGCCTCAGGGAACCATCTTTTTTAGCCACGAAAAAAAAACCTGCTCCCAGAGGGGACGAAGATGGACGAATATGTCCCTTTTCCAAGGACTCCTTAATATAATTCCGCATAGCAGTATGCTCTGGCACTGACAGATTAAATAAACGACCCTTAGGGAACTTACTGCCAGGAATTAATTCTATAGCACAGTCACAATCCCTATGAGGAGGGAGCGAATTGAGCTTAGGCTCCTCAAAAACATCCCGATAGTCAGACAAAAATGCAGGGACCTCAGAAGGAGTAGATGAAGCAATTGAAATCAGAGGTGCATCATCATGAACCCCCTGACATCCCCAGCTTAACACAGACATTGTTTTCCAATCCAGGACTGGATTATGAGTTTGTAACCATGGCAGACCAAGCACTAGTACATCATGTAAATTATACAGTACAAGGAAGCGAATCACCTCCTGATGAACGGGAGTCATGCGCATGGTCACTTGTGTCCAGTACTGCGGTTTATTCATAGCCAATGGTGTAGAGTCAATTCCCTTCAAAGGAATAGGAACTTCCAGAGGCTCCAGACTAAAACCGCAGCGTTTGGCAAAAGACCAATCCATAAGACTCAGGGCAGCGCCCGAGTTCACATAGGCATCGACGGAAATGGATGACAGTGAACAAATCAGAGTTACAGACAAAATGAACTTAGACTGCAGAGTACTAACGGCAAAAGATTTATCAACCTTTTTTGTGCGTTTAGAGCATGCTGATATAACATGAGCTGAATCACCACAATAAAAACACAATCCATTTTTCCACCTATAATTTTGCCGTTCACTTCTGGACTGAATTCTATCACATTGCATAGTCTCAGGTGCCTGTTCAGAAGACACCGCCAACTGGTGCACAGGTTTGCGCTCCCGTAAACGCTGATCAATCTGAATGGCCATAGTCATAGACTCATTCAGACCTGTAGGCGCAGGGAACCCCACCATAATATCCTTAATGGCCTCAGAAAGACCATCTCTGAAGTTTGCAGCCAGGGCGCACTCATTCCACTGAGTAAGCACCGACCATTTCCGAAATTTTTGACAATATACTTTCGCTTCATCATGCCCCTGAGAGAGGGCCAATAAAGCCTTTTCAGCCTGAATCTCCAGGTTAGGTTCCTCATAGAGCAATCCCAGTGCCAGAAAAAACGCATCCACACTGAGCAATGCAGGATCCCCTGGTGCCAATGCAAATGCCCAATTCTGAGGGTCGCCCCGCAGGAAATATATTACAATCTTGACCTGCTGAGCAGGGTCTCCAGAGGAGCGAGATTTCAAAGAAAGAAACAATTTGCAATTGTTCCTGAAATTCAGGAAGGTAGATCTATCTCCAGAAAAAAACTCTGGAATAGGAATTCTAGGTTCAGACATAGGAGTGTGAACAACAAAATCCTGTATATTTTGAACTTTTACAGCAAGATTATTCAGGCTGGAAGCCAAACTCTGGACATCCATGTTAAACAGCTAAGGTCAGAGCCATTCAAGGGTTAAGAGGAGGTAAGAAGCAGCTAGACAGCAATTAAGGGCTAGGCAGCAAAACTCTGAGGGGAAAAAAAAAAAATAAAAAATTCCCTTCAACACTTCTTTTTCTCCTGCTTCAGCCCAAACAATTAACACTTTGTAGGCCGGCTATACTGTCATGATTCCCAATGGCAGGGAATTTGTCAACATAACACGGGCAAAAACAGGACGAGCTCTAGGGTGATGGAACCTGAGCTGACCGCGATCCTGAACCTCAACACTCAACTAACAGTAGCCGGGGGACGTTCCTGGGGGGCCCCTAGACGTCTCGCGCCAGCCGGAGATCTAGCTTCCCCTATCAGAAGAATATCAGACCTCACTTGCCTCCAGAGAAATATTCCCACAGAGATAGCAGCCTCCCACATATAATGACGGTGAAATGAGAGGAAGGCACAAACGTAGTTATGAAAACAGATTCAGCAAAATGAGGCCCGCTTGAGCTAGATAGCAGAGGATACAAAAGGTGAACTGCGCGGTCAGCTGAAAAACCCTTCAAAATACCATCCTGAAATTACTTGAACTCATGTGCCAACTCATGGTACATGAGTGGTAATTTCAGCCCACTAGAGCAACCAGCAGCAGAGAATTACATATCTGCAAGCTGGACTAAAAAAACATGAAAGCAATCATGAAACAGGGAAATACAGACTTAGCTTGTCTTGAAGGCCTAGGAGCAGGTAACAGAGACACACACTGATACATTGATAGCCGGCAAGGGAATGACAGGAAAGCCAGGTTAAATAGGAAACACCCAGACACTGATGGACAGATGGAAACCAGAGACCGCAACCCACCAAAGTCACCCAGTACCAGTTGTAACCACCAGAGGGAGCCCAAAAACAGAATCCACAACAGTGCCCCCTACTGGTTTTACAAGAAAAAGAACTCTTTGCAAAGAAACTGTTCCTGGAAACAGTACAGGAGTTCCTACCTTACACAAACTTGCAGCGTGAGAAGTTGCGCTACCTCCAAGAGACTTGGTTCCCTCTTAAAGGGAACATTCACCAATAGCACTTAAAGTATAATGTTGCCTTAAGAGAAGTAGCAATAATGTTTATATGTAGTTAGTTAGTTATAAGAAAATGTTCGATAATGTTGCTAGAGATTGGGGACAGGGAAGTGAACCCGTACCGGGTTAGATGGTGAGTCCTCCTAGGAGCCATAGAGAGATGGTTCAGTGTTCCTGTGCTAAGAAAAGAGGCAGTAGGCCTGGGCAGATAGACAGGCGGTCCTGCATAAGACAAATCAAGAAGAAAGTGTTGCACTTAGAAGAGAGAAGTGATAAAATTTAATTTATATTTTAGGAGTTTTATAGTAAGCCTTTAGTGGATTCAGCTTATACGTCCTTAGAGGCAGAGTTAAATTATTGTTCAAAATTTGCACTTAGTAGAATACCCGGTTGGGTAATAAAAGTTATTTATAGGATGTTATTTAAAATATTTAACCATGTTTGTAACGTTCAAGTGTCCTCACCTCCCATAAAGGGAAGCTCTGTTCAAATTTACTTGTTTCTGCATTTCAAAAATTGTATGTCTTTTTGCTGACATGTATTGTTGTTTTCTTCCCAGTCCGGGAGTACTGGATTTAACCGGGGGGGGAGTGCAGCGCCCCAGAGACCTGGTCGTTGCAGTAACATCGCTCCACCGCTAAGGGGAGTGATGTTACGTCTGATGGCACTGAAGGAGTTCACCTGACCAGGTATCACAGACACCAATACACTTCATAGTCTGGCCTCCAGGGGGAGCAAAGGGCGCTATGTATTAGGCCACTCCTCACAATCTGGTAAAACTGGGGGTTAGATAGAAAATTAGGGAGAAGCTGACTGGGTTGGAGCCAAGCAACATCCTGTGGCAGAGGGTGTTGCAGGGGAAGATTCAGGGGGGTCCCTGTCAGGGGTGGGATCCTGACAGAGGCCTAGCGGCAGAAAAGAACGTTAAGGAACCGCGCCTGCACTACATCGTGGCGGTATCTCAAGAAAGGACAAGAAGCGAGGTTTATTGTGAAGAGTGAGAAACGAGATCAAAGCAAAAAGGAGATAAAAGCCAGTAGGAGTCGTGCTGTAAGATCGAGGCAACATCCTACTGAGGCGCATAGCCGATAGCCGGTGGCCAGAACGCCGAGGAAGTATTAGGGACCAAGCAATACTTCAAACAGAGGCAGGACAGTTGATTTTAGGTTGGCTGTCTCACCAAAATCACCTAAGAAGACATAGGGGGCAACTGTGGGAGAGGGGCGACGCTAGGGTCCCGGAAGAACTCCAGGCCTTCCCGTCATACAGGTGCATCCTATCCATATCATCTGGGGGACGGAGAAGAACATCAGAATCAGTTGTGAGGGAACATCAGAAACAGACACAACAGTTGTGAGGACTATCCCGTGGTGCTCAGCAGGGAAGGCTTACAACACACAAGCGCTAGTTGGTAGGCACCGATTTCCACCTGCAAAGGGAACTCTGGATGTGCCATCGGACCGGCCGGACTCAGCCAGCCCGGTTAACAGTGCTCTGGATTGAGGATCCTGAAGCCTTCAGTAAAGAGGTAAAGAGACTGCAACCCTGTGTCCTCGTTATTCATCGCGACTTGCACTGCGCACCACCACTTACAACTTTCATTGGACGCCCCTTAGCAGGGTCACGGACCGGGTCTAGCCACCGTGACATCCCCAGCAACGAGACAGAGAGGCCTGGTGCCGAGTGTCCCGCGGCCCTGCGTCTGGGGGCGCTCCACCTGCAGCAGCGTAGCTACTGGGGGGCAGAAGGGGCCGTCGCCCCGGGCCCCGTCAAATGAAGGGGTCCACCGGGAGTCACTGTAACTTCTTTGATGAGGCAGAAGACTGCACAGGAGGAGAGCAGCACAATGCCTGCTCTCCTGCCAGACAGAGATTCTGCATGCTGCTAGCATAGTGGCCAGATACAGAGTCTCCCTCCCTCCTGCAGTGTAAAGTGAAGACTTTACTGACCTGATGAGCTTCTGTCAGGTTGCAGTTTGGTGCATGCTCGGACTGGCTCAGGCACACTGGGTCCTAGTGCCCACCCTGTATTTCTCTCAGTCACTTCCTGGTCCTGCCTCACTGCCTGCAAACTTCATCGGTAAGTGGGGATGGAATTTATTAGATTGATTAAATGAAGGCATGTCATGGTCACAAGGGGGTGAATTTGAGAGGATGGGGTACTGTGGGGGCTGAAGTGGGGGTCAAAGCACTTGGGGGGAAGAATGTGAGAGGATGGGGTACTGTGGGGGCTGAAGTGGGGAGGAGGGCTGAAGTGAGAGGATGGGGGTATTGTGGGGGCTGAAGTGGGGGAGGGGGGACATGGCACTGGGGTGAATGTGAGTATGGGGGTATTGTGGGGGAGGGGGACGGCACTGGGGGCGAATGTGAGGATGGGGTACTGTGGGGGAGGGGGACAGGGCAGTGGGGGGTGAATGTGACAGGATGGGGGTATTGAGGGGGCTGAAGTTGGGGAGGGGGGACAGGGCACTGGGGGCGAATGTGAGAGGATTGGGGTATTGTGGGGGAGCTGGGACATGTGGGGAAGGGGGACAGGGCACTGGGGGGTGAATGTGAAAGGATGGGGTATTGTGGGGACTGAAGTGGAGGGGGCAGGGCACTGGGGGTGAAAGAGAGGATGGGGTATTGTGGGGCACAAGGCACAGGGGGTGAATGTGAGAGGATGGGTGTATTGTGGTTGAGGGGGGACAGGGCACTGGGGGTGAATGTGAGATGATGGGGGTATTGTGGGGGAGGGGAGACAGGGCACTGGGGATGAATGTGAGGATGGGGTATTGGGGAGGGGGACAGGGCACTGGGGAGTGAATGTGACAGGATGGGGGTATTGAGGGGGCTGAAGTGGGGGAGGGAGGCAGGGCACAGGGGGATGAATGTGAGAGGATGGGGTAGCGGGGAGATGGGACATGTGGGGAAGGGGGGACAGGGCACTGGGGGGTGAATGTGAAAGGATGGGGTTTTGTGGGGACTGAAGAGGAGTGGGCAGAGCACTGAGGGTGAAAGTGAGAGGATGGGGGTATTGTGGGGGCTGAAGTGGAGGAGGGGGGACTTGCCAGACGGGGATGAATGTGAGAGGATGAGGGTAGTGGGGAGCTGGGACATGTGGGGAAGGTGGGACAGGGCACTGGGGGGTGAATGTGAAAGGATGGGGTATTGTGGGGACTGAAGTGGAGGGGGCAGAGCACTGGGGGTGAAAGTGAGAGGATGGGGCATTGTGGGGGCTGAAGTGGGGGAGGGGGAAAGGCGGGAGCTGGGACATGTGGGGAAGGGTCGACAGGGCACTGGGGGGGTGAATGAGAGGATGGGGGTATTGTGGGGGAGGGGGTACAGGGCACTTGGGATGAATGTGGGAGAATGGGGTATTGTGGGGGAGGGGACAGGGCACTGGGGGCTGAATGTGAGAGGATGGGGGTATTGTTGAGGTTTAAGTGAGGGAGGGGGGCAGGGAACTGGTGGGTGAATGTGAAAGGATTGGGTTATTGTGAGGGCTGAGGTGGGTGAGGGGTGAAAAGGCCTGGGGGGCTGATTGTTATACTGTTTTGTGATGAGATTATATGCACTCTATTCCATGTAACGCTATATTCCCATGGTCAGTAAACTCTGGGGGTTAGACGCTGCGTACATCCGCAGCGTCCAACCCACAGCATCCAGATGTTACAGCATAGTGGATGGGATTTCAAGAAATCCCATGTCCACTATGCGTGCACAGACGCCCGTGGATCACCCGCGGAGACTGATATGTGGCGTGTCTTTCCAGACCACAGCATGTCAATTTATCTTGCGGAGACGCGAGTTTCCGTAACATAAATATCACCCATACTAGTTGCTGTCTGGGGGGCTGTACATGGGGAGTTAGGGGGCTTTTGATACCAGCTGGATCTTTTACGAGTATTGGTATAAAAAGCCCCCATATAAATGTGCTTCTCACAAAATTAGAATATCATCAAAGAGTTAATTTATTTCAGCTCTTCAATACAAAAAGTGAAACTCATATTATATAGAGTCATTACAGAGTGATCTATTTCAAGTGTTTATTTATGTTAATGTTGATGATTATGGCTTACAGCCAATGAAAACTCAAAAGTCATTATCTCAGTAAATTAGAATACTTTATAGCACCAGCTTGAAAAATGATTTTGAAATCCAAAATATTGGTCTACTGAAAGGTATGTTCAGTAAATGCACTCAATACTTGGCCGGGGCTCCTTTTTCATCGATTACTGCATCAATGCGGTGTGGCATGGAGGCGATCAGCCTGTGGCACTGCTGAGGTGTTATGGAAGCCCAGGTTGCTTTAATAGCAGCCTTCAGCTCGTCTGCATTGTTGGGTCTGGTGTTTCTCCTCTTCCTCTTGGGGGTTAAGGTCTGGTGAGTTTGCTGACCAATCAAGCACAGTGATGCTGTTGTTTTAAACCAGGTATTGGTACTTTTGGCAGTGTGGACAGGTGCCAAGTCCTGCTGGAGAATTAAATTTCCATCTCCAAAAAGCTTGTCGGCAGAGGGAATTGTGAAGTGCTCTAAAATTTTCTGGTAGACGGCTGTGCTAACTTTGGTCTTGATAAAACACTGTGGACCTACACCAGCAGATTACATAGCTCCCCAAACCATCACTGATTGTGGAAACTTCACACTAGACCTCAAGCAGATTGGATCGTGTGCCTCTGCACTCTTCCTCCAGACTCTGGAACCTTGATTTCCAAATGAAATGCAAAATTTACTTTCATCTGAAAACAACACCTTGTACCACTGAGCAACACTGAGCAACAGTCCAGTTCTTTTTCTCCTTGGCCCAGGTAAGACGCTTCTGGCCTTGTCTATTGGTCATGAGTGGCTTGACACAAGGAATGCGACACTTGTAGCCCATGTCCTGGATACGTCTGTATGTGGTGGCTCTTGAAGCAATGACTCCAGCATCTGTCAACTTGTGAATCACCCCCAAATTTTTGAATGGCCTTTTCTTAACAATCCTTTCAAGGCTGCAGTTATCCCGGTTGCTTGTGCACTTTTTTCTACCACACTTTTCCTTCCATTCAAATTTCCATTAATATGCATGGATACAGCACTCTGTGAACAGCCAGCTTCTTTAGCAATAACCTTTTGTGGCTTACCTTCCTTGTGGAGTGTGTCAATGACTGCCTTCTGGACATCTGTCAAGTCAGCAGTCTTCCCCATGATTGAGGAGCCTACTGAAACAGACCAAGGAATCTTTTTAAACGCTTAGGAAGCCTTTGCAGGTGGTTTTTGTCAATTATTTTAATTTACTGAAATTGGGTTTTCATTGGCTGTAAGCCATAATCATTAACAGAAATAAACAATTGAAATAGATCATTTTTTGTATTGAAGAACTGAAATAAATTAACTTTTTGATGATATTCTAATTTTGTGAGACACACCTGTAGTAACCATGACCTGCATCACATTTAAAGGGAATCTGTCACCCCCCCGGACGTAAATGACCTGTTAATATGGGCATACAGGTGATAGAAATGTTATCCTAGTCCTACCTTTATGCCTCATAGTAATGGTCTTGTTGCTGAGAAATGTTATATTCTGTCTGTATGCTAATAATTTCTTCCAGTCTCCGAGGTGTGCAGTGCCTGAAAGAAATCCTTGCCTCTCATCAGTGTCAGTAATGGCGCCGGAATCCTGCGCCCTGCATTCCCTCAGAAATACATACCTCATCCTCCCTTCTGTGGGCACTGCATTCAGGATTCTTCTGTGCATGTGCAGGCGCTGACGACTTCAGCTCCAGTGACCTCCGATATGCACGCCAATAAGGTGCTCTCCCCACTTCCTCCCTGTATAGTCATCACCTTGTACACATGGTTCCTAGCAATGACATGTGCAGGGAGGAAGTGTGGAGAGCACCTTATTGGCACACACACACCGGAGGTCACATTGACTCAACTGCGCAGAAGATCCCTAAATGCAGCGCCCATAGAAGTCAGGAAGAGGTTCAGATTGTGGTGACTCGCAAGGTGCAGGCGCAGGATTCTGGCGCCATAACTGACATACATGGGAGGGGGTAGTATTATAATGAGGAGATGAAGCAAAGATTTTTTACAGCACCGCACACCCTGGAGCCTAAAAGAAATCATGAGCATAAGGAAAGAATATAACATTTCTCAGTAACAAGACCATTAATATGAGGCATACAGGTAGGACTAGTGTAACATTTCTATCACCTGTATGTCCATATACAATGCCTTGCGAAAGTATTTGGCCCCCTGGAACTTTTCAACCTTTTCCACACATATCATGCTTCAAACATAAAGATACCAAATGTAAATTTGTGGTGGGGAATTAACAACAAGTGGAACACAATTGTGAAGTTGAACAAAATTTGTGGGGTATTTTAAATTTTTGTGGAAATTCAAAATCTGAAAAGTGGGGCGTGCAATATTATTCGGCCCCTTTAACTTAATACTTTGTTGCGCCACCTTTTGCTGCGATTACAGCTGCAAGTCGCTTGTGGTATGTCTCTTATCAGTTTTGTATATCGAGAGACTGAAATTCTTGCCCATTCTTCCTTGGCAAACAGCTCGAGCTCAGTGGAGGTTTGATGGAGATCATTTGTGAACAGCAGTTTTAAGCTCTTTCCACAGATTCTCGATTGGATTGAGGTCTGGACTTGGTCATTCTAACACCTGGATATATTTAATTGTGAACCCTTCCACTGTAGATTTTGCTTTATGTTTGGGATCATTGTCTTGTTGGAAGACAAATCTCCATCCCAGTCTCAGGTCTTTTGCAGACTCCAACAGGTTTTCTTAAAGAATGGTCCTGTGTTTGGCTCCATCCATCTTCCAATCAATTTTAACCATCCTCCCTGTCCCTGCTGAAGAAAAGCAGGCCCAAACATGATGCTGCCACCACCATGTTTGGCAGTGGGGATGGTGTGTTCAGGGTGATGAGCTGTGTTGCCTTTACGCCAAACATATTGTTTGGCATTGTTGCCAAAAAGTTCGATTTTGGTTTCATCTGACCAGAGCACATTCTTCCACATGTTTGATGTGTCTCCCAGGTGGCTTGTTGCAAATTTTAAACAACACTTTTTATGGATATCTTTGAGAAATTGCTTTCTTCTTGCCACTCTTCCATAAAGGCCTGATTTGTGCAGTGTACGACTGATTGTTGTCCTATGGACAGACTGTCCCACCTCAGCTGTCGATCACTGCAGTTCATCCAGAGTGATCATGGGCCAAGAGGCTGCATCTCTGATCAGTCTTCTCATTGAGATGAAAGTTTAGAGGGACGGCCTGGTCTTGGTAGATTTGCAGTGGTATGATACTCCTTCCATTTCAATATGATCGCTTGCACAGTGCTCCTTGGGATGTTTAAAGTTTTGGAAATCATTTTGTATCCAAATCTGACTTTAAACTTCTCCACAACAGTATCACGGACCTGCCTGTTGCATTCATTGGTCTTCATGATGCTCTCTGTGCTTCAAACAGGACCCTGAGACTATCACAGAGCAGGTGCATTTATACAGAGACTTGATTACACACAGGTGGATTATATTTATCATCATTAGGCATTTAGGACAACATTGGATCATTCAGAGATCCACAATGAACTTCTGGAGTGAGTTTGCTGCCCTGAAAGTAAAGGGGCCGAATAATATTGCACGCCCCACTTTTCAGTTTTTAAATTTCCACAAAAATTTAAAATAACCAATAAATTTCGTTCAACTTCACAATTGTGTTGCACTTGTTGTTGATTCTTCACCAAAAATTTCATTTGGTATCTTTATGTTTGAAGCATGATATGTGGGAAAAGCTTGAAAAGTTCCAGGGGGCCGAATACTTTCGCAAGGCACTGTATGTCTCGGAGGGGGGACCGAATGTAACAAGACCATTAATATGAGGCATACAGGTAAGACTAGTGTAACTATGTAACAACTATGGCCTGTATGCCTATATTAATAGAGACAATATACACGGCACTCAAGGTTTCTGTGTGGTGCACAAGTCAGGTTTCCAGCCCGTCAACAAGTTACTAACAAATCACTTGGCACTCAGAGAGAATTTTTTCAAGTTGAAAAGTGAACATTCCGTTTATTTGTGCATCCAGTTCAAAGATTTAAACGTTTTCGGTCAAATCACAAGACCTTCATCAGAAATATCTTTAACAAAATTGGAAACAAAAAACAAGGGGATATAGGCCCAACAGGGCCTGCACGAAGGTGACCCGGGAAAAGGTGAACAACTGGAGCGTCTCAGGGATCCCGGAGATTCCCGGAGGAAAAAAACACCGGGGGAGGCGATAAGTTCGCCGCTGAGAAAGGCGCTTTGATGCCAGGTTCGTGGTGCTGAGCGAGGTGATCCCTCCCTGCTAAATGCAGGATTCACTAAGCCTTCTCAGATGTCTGTCCAGCCTTTGTTTGAAGACTTCCATTGAAGGAGAACTCACCACCTCTCGTGGAAGTCTGTTCCACTCATTGATCACCCTCACTGTCAACACATTTTTTCTAATATCTAATCTGTATCTTCTCTCTTTTCAGTTTAATTCCATTGCTTATTACGCAGAACATCTTTTCTTTCAGCCCCTCTATACACAATCCCATCCTGCCGTATATCAATCCTTTCAGCCCCTGTTTACACAGCCCTAACCTGCAGTATATGTCTCCTCTCAAACCTTTTACACAACTCATCCTACTACAGGACAATACTCCGCTCTATACCTCAAGGTTTCTCCAGAACTGCAGCCATTAACATTCAGCAAGCTTTTAGAAATTCATGCAGTGATGAAGTAGGATATTGCTGTACCTTTTAGGAAGTATCTTTTTAGCAGCTACACCTCAGGAGCATGACAATTCATGGAACTTCAGCCTGAAGGAAATTAACATCTACTGGGTACACATTATATGCTGACCACCATGTCTCAGATTTTTCAGCATTTAATTATTTTAGGTTGTAAAGATTTCAAAAATTAAATCCAAAACAGAAGCCGGAAAATCGGCAGGAAAAAAACTGTTATATTTGCTGTGCATTTAACAACTTGTTAGAGATAGCCGAAAAAACTAATAAGTGACAACATGTCAACAGTAGTGCTGAAAATAGTACACAGGACTTGGAGCTTGTGAGTCATGACAACCAGCACAAACTTGTATTGATGTGATACACTAAATTAAAAGTTACAGTAAAAGTGTGTTTATTTGAGTCAATATTGTTACAATGGAATCATTTTTAAATTAATTTCTGTTTGAAAGTGAAAATATTTAGGCAAGGATCTGGCATTTAGGCAAAATAGGCATCAAGTCATTTTTTGTCTTGTGCCATCCTTACTTCCTTACATTGTAAGCTTTCGTGAGCAGGGCTCTTACTCCATACTATGTCTACTATGTAAATTTATTCTAAGGATACGTTCCCTTGATTAGGTTTTAGTACATTTTTCATGTTGAGGATTTTCTGCAGCACTTCCACACCCATTAGGTTACTTGCATTTTTCATTCCGTTTTCGAGTACGTTTTTTTTTACATGTATTCTTATCGCGTTTTTCATGCTGCTTTTTTTGCCTCTTCTTGGTACCGTATGTCATGTTTTAAATAAAGTTGCTTTCTTTTTGATACTTCTTTGTATTTGGCTTTGACAAAGCTTTATTGATATAGTCACGTATGGAATACATGTGTTTTTGATGAGTTTCTGCTGTTGAAACGCACTAAAAATGTATGTGTATTTTTTACCCTCGCCCAGGGGCACAAGAGGTAAGGAGGTCCATTTCCACTTTTAAAACAGGAGTAATTGTGCATTCAGGACCTGTAAATACAGTTTATAGGCCTGTGAACTATTCGCATAGAGATTGGGCAAAATATAGATCTAAATTGCAATTGGCCTCCATGCCCTGAACCTGTCAAATATGCCCAATCCAATGATTTGCAATGGAAACATTATAATACAACTTCTGTCTTCTCACTTGGGCGTCCAGCTCTTACTGACATCTGGCACCCAACCGACAGTTGAGCAATTTATCATAATGCCTTCTAATGAACAGGGATGAATAAGTATTCATTAGATGGATCAAATGTATTTTCATCCTCTTACTAGGCCAGATTATTCTATGCTTTCATTCAGTTTAGTAAGTTGGCATGTGAACTTGACACGTAGGTAAGACAGCGGTAAACTTTACGTCAGATGTAAAAAATTTTCTAACTTAAGTGTGAAGCATCTTTCACACCTTTTCATCTAGGTTAACTACGCATTTAGAAAGTGCAGGTTATAAAAAGAACTGCTAATTTACAGACAGAATTGGAAATGTCAGAGCTCAATATATTTGGGATAAAGTATATATCATAAGACTTTCCTTCCAGTTAGCAATGGAATTAGGGAAGACTAGTCATACACTCCCCGGTATTAATTACAGATTTTTCCACCTTTATCTTTTCACAAATTTCAAAAGTTCTCCAAGTTTTCACCATATAAATACAATTCATTGTCACAACATGCTTGCAACACTTCCAACAGTCTGTAATAAGAATATAGACTTGTATAACAAAACATTTCCAGAAAGAGTATGGCAAAATTATTTTGTGTCTTTTTGTTTTCTTACAAAGCTACCACTGTCAAATGTAAATAACCATAATGTTCCTTTAATGGTTACTTAATAACATTCTGTGGAGTAGCTTCCTTTTTGATGGCTAATTTCTTTCATTTCTGAAATGCTGTATCTCAATGTCTGCTATTCCTATCCAAACTATCCTACTGCATTCTCTTAACTTCTGTGCAATGTGGGTATTGCCTAAGTAACTCTGAAGCTTTATACAGAAGACTACCCCATCAGATTGTTGTTGATTTTGATAATAACCACATAAAAATAGATATTTACCAACATTGTCCATATATACAAAATTAGAATATCATCAAAAAGTTAATTTATTTCAGTTCTTCAATACAAAAAGTGAAACTCTTAAATAGAGTTATTACAAACAGAGAGATCTATTTCAACTGTTTATTTCTGTTAATGTTGATGATAATGCAATGTTGCCGCGACCAAAAAAAAAGTAATTCTGACGTTTTGACTTTTTTTCTCGCTACGCCGTTTAGCGATCAGGTTGATCCTTTTATTATTAATAGAGCGGGTGATTCTGAATTCGGCGATAACAAATATGTGTATGTTTGATTTTTTTTTAATTATTTTGAATGGAGCGAAATAGGGTGATTTTAACTTTTAT
The DNA here is from genome assembly GCF_051348905.1 of Ranitomeya variabilis. Taxonomy (NCBI): domain Eukaryota; kingdom Metazoa; phylum Chordata; class Amphibia; order Anura; family Dendrobatidae; genus Ranitomeya; species Ranitomeya variabilis. The sequence goes on along the minus strand of NC_135234.1, from coordinate 522,898,195 downwards.
ATTAAACTTTTTTTTATATTTTTTAAAACTTTTTTTTAACTTTTGTCATGCTTCAATAGTCTCCATGGGAGACTAAAAACTGCCATAAACTGATCGGCTCTGCTACATAGAGGTGATGATCAGATTGCCTCTATGTAGTAGAATTACTCACTTGCTATGAGCGCCGACCACCTGGCGGCGCTCACAGCAAGCCGGCAGTAACAACCATAGAGGTCTCCAGGAGACCTTTGGTTGTCATGCCAACGGACCGGTAACCCACGATCACATCATGGGGGTCACCGGTGGGTGGATTTCCAGCCCAATAGCCAGAAGCGCAAGTTAAATGCCGATGTCAGCATTTGACAGCAGCATTTAATGGGTTAATAGCGACGGGTGGATCACGGTTCCACCGGTGACTATTCCAGGTACATGTCAGCTGTTCAAAACATGTAAAAAAAATGTATGTTCACTAAATGCATTCAATACGTGGTCGGGGCTCCTTTTGCATCAATTACTGCATCATTGAGGTGTGGCATGGAGACAATCAGCCTGTGGCACAGCTGAGGTGTTTTGGAAGCCCAGGTTGCTTTGATAGCAGCCTTCAGCTCGTCGGCATTGTTGGGTCTGGTGTCTCTCATCTTCCTCTTGACAGATTCTCCATGGGGTTAAGATCGGGAGAGTTTTCTAGCCAATCTAGCACAGTGATACTGTTGTTTTAAACCAGGTATTGGTACTTTTGGCGGTGTGGACAGGTGCCAAGTCCTGCTGGAGAATGAAATCTCCATCTCCAAAAAGCTTGTCGGCAGAGGGAAGCATGCAGTGTTCTAAAATTTCCTGGTAGACGTTTGCGCTGACTTTGGTCTTGATAAAACACAGACACAGTGGACCTACACCGGCAGATAACATGGCTCCCCAAACCATCACTGATTGTGGAAACTTCACACTAGACCTCAAGCAGCTTGGATCGTGTGCCTCTCCACTCTTCCTCCAGACTCTGGGACCTTGATTTCCAAATAAAATGCAAAATTTACTTTCATCTGAAAACAACACCTTGTACCACTGAGCAACACTGAGCAACAGTCCAGTTCTTTTTCTCCTTTGTCCATGTAAGACGCTTCTGGTGTTGTCTTTTGGTTATGAGTGGCTTGACACAAGGAATACGACACTTGTAGCTCATGTCCTGAATATGTCTGTGTGTGGTGGCTCGTGAAGCAATGATTCCAGCAGCAGTACACTCCTTGTGAATCTCCCCCAAATTTTTGAATGGCCTTTTCTCAACAATCCTTTCAGAGCTGCGGTTATCCCGGTTGCTTGTGCACCTTTTTCTACCACACTTTTTACTTCCACTCAACTTTCTATTAATATGCTTGGATACAGCACTCTGTGAACAGCCAGCTTCTTTAGCAATGACCTTTTGTGGCTTACCCTCCTTGTGGAGTGTGTCAATGTCTGCATTCTGGACATCTGTTAACCCCTTCCTGACATCCGACGTACTATCCCGTCGAGGTGGGGTGGGCCCGTATGACCGCCGACGGGATAGTACGTCCAGCGCGATCGGCGGCGCTCACGGGGGGAGCGCGGCCGATCGCGGCCGGGTGTCAGCTGCCTATCGCAGCTGACATCCGGCACTATGTGCCAGGAGCGGTCACGGACCGCTCCCGGCACATTAACCCCCGGCACACCGCGATCAAACATGATCGCGATGTGCCGGCGGTGCAGGGAAGCATCGCGCAGGGAGGGGGCTCCCTGCGGGCTTCCCTGAGCCCCCCGCAGCAACGCGATGTGATCGCGTTGCTGCGAGGGTCTTACCTCCCTCCCTGCCTGCTCCAGACCCGGATCCAAGATGGCCGCGGATCCGGGTCCTGCAAGGAGGGAGGTGGCTTCACAGAAGCCTGCTCAGAGCAGGCACTGTGAAGCAGCCTGCACTTCTCTCAGATCGGTGATCTGTCAGAGTGCTATGCAAACTGGCAGATCACCGATCTGTATTGTCCCCCCCTGGGGCAAAGTAAAAAAGTAAAAAAAAAAATTTCCAAATGTGTAAAAAAAATAAAAAAAAATATTCCAAAATAATGAAAAAAAAAAAAAAATTATTCCCATAAATACATTTCTTTATCTAAATAATAAAAAAAAACAATAAAAGTACACATATTTAGTATCGCCGCGTCCGTAACGACCCGACCTATAAAACTGTCCCACTAGTTAACCCCTTCAGTAAACACCGTAAGGAAAAAAAAAAAAACCGAGGCAAAAAACAACGCTTTATTATCATACCGCCGAACAAAAAGTGGAATAACACGCGATCAAAAAGACAGATATAAATAACCATGGTACCGCTGAAAGCATCATCTTGTCCCGCAAATAACGAGCCGCCATACAGCATGATCAGCAAAAAAATAAAAAAGTTATAGTCCTGAGAATAAAGCGATGCAAAAATAATTATTTTTTCCATAAAATAGTTTTTATCGTATAAAAGCGCCAAAACATAAAAAAATAATATAAATGAGGTATCGCTGTAATCGTACTGACCCGAAGAATAAAACTGCTTTATCAATTTTACCAAACGCGGAACAGTATAAACGCCTCTCCCAAAAGAAATTCATGAATAGCTGATTTTTGGTCATTCTGCCTCACAAAAATCGGAATAAAAAGCGATCAAAAAATGTGACGTGCCCAAAAAGTTACCAATAAAAACGTCAACTCGTCCCGCAAAAAACAAGACCTCACATGACTCTGTGGACCAAAATATGGAAAATTTATAGCTCTCAAAATGTGGTAACGCAAAAAATATTTTTTGCAATAAAAAGCGTCTTTCAGTGTGTGACGGCTGCCAATCATAAAAATCCGCTAAAAAACTCGCTATAAAAGTAAATCAAACCCCCCTTCATCACCCCCTTAGTTAGGGAAAAATAAAAAAAATGTATTTATTTCCATTTTCCCATTAGGGTTAGGGTTAGGGCTAGGGTTGGGGCTAGGGTTAAGGCTACAGTTAGGGTTGGGGCTAAAGTTAGGGTTAGGGTTGGGGCTAAAGTTACGGTTAGGGTTTAGATTACATTTACGGTTGGGAATAGGGTTGGGATTAGGGTTAGGGGTGTGTCAGGGTTAGAGGTGTGGTTAGGGTTACTGTTGGGATTAGGGTTAGGAGTGTGTTTGGATTAGGGTTTCAGTTATAATTGGGGGGTTTCCACTGTTTCGGCACATCAGGGGCTCTCCAAACGTGACATGGCGTCCGATCTCAATTCCAGCCAATTCTGCATTGAAAAAGTAAAACAGTGCTCCTTCCCTTCCGAGCTCTCCCGTGTGCCCAAACAGGGGTTTACCCCAACATATGGGGTATCAGCGTACTCAGGACAAATAGGACAACAACCTTTGGGGTCCAATTTCTCCTGTTACCCCTGGGAAAATACAAAACTGGGGGCTAAAAAATAATTTTTGTGGGAAAAAAAAAGATTTTTTATTTTCACAGCTCTGCGTTATAAACTGTAGTGAAACACTTGGGGGTTCAAAGTTCTTACAACACATCTAGATAAGTTCCTTGGGGGGTCTAGTTTCCAAAATGGGGTCACTTGTGCGGGGCTTCTACTGTTTAGGTATATTAGGGGCTCTGCAAACGCAATGTGACGCCTGCAGACCATTCCATCTAAGTCTGCATTCCAAATGGCGCTCCTTCCCTTCCGAGCCCTCCCATGCATCCAAACGGTGGTTCCCCCCACATATGGGGTATCAGCACACTCAGGACAAATTGGACAACAACTTTTGGGGTCCAATTTCTCCTGTTACCCTCAGGAAAATACAAAACTGGGGGCTGAAAAATAATTTTTGTGGGAAAAAATTTTTGTTTTATTTTTACGGCTCTGCATTATAAACTTCTGTGAAGCCCTTGGTGGGTCAAAGCACTCACCACACATCTAGATAAGTTCCTTAGGGGGTCTACTTTCCAACATGGTGTCACTTGTGGGGGGTTTCTACTGTTTAGGTACATTAGGGGCTCTGCAAACGCAATGTGACGCCTGCAGACCATTCCATCTAAGTCTGCATTCCAAATGGCGCTCCTTCACTTCCGAGCCCTTCCATGCGTCCAAACGGTGGTTCCCCCCCACATATGGGGTATCAGCGCACTCAGGACAAATTGGACAACAAATTTTGGGGTCCAATTTCTCCTGTTACCCTCGGGAAAATACAAAACTGGGGGCTGAAAAATAATTTTTGTTGGAAAAAAATTTTGTTTTATTTTTACGGCTCTGCATTATTAACTTCTGTGAAGCCCTTGGTGGGTCAAAGCGCTCAAAACACATCTAGATAAGTTCCTTAGGGGGTCTACTTTCCAAAATGGTGTCACTTGTGGGGGGTTTCAATGTTTAGGCACATCAGTGGCTCTCCAAACGCAACATGGCGTCCCATCTCAATTCCTGTCAATTTTGCATTGAAAAGTCAAACGGTGCTACTTCCCTTCCGAGCTCTCCCATGCGCCCAAACAGTGGTTTACCCCCACATATGGGGTATCAGCGTACTCAGGACAAATTGTACAACAACTTTTGGGGTCCAATTTCTTCTCTTACCCTTGGGAAAATATAAAATTGGGGGTGAAAAGATAATTTTTGTGAAAAAATATGATTTTTTATTTTTACGGTTCTGCATTATAAACTTCTGTGAAGCACTTGGTGGGTCAAAGTGCTCACCACACCTCTAGATAAGTTCCTTAGGGGGTCTACTTTCCAAAATGATGTCACTTGTGGGGGGTTTCAATGTTTAGGCACATCAGGGGCTCTCCAAACGCAACATGACGTCCCATCTCAATTCCTGTCAATTTTGCATTGAAAAGTCAAACGGCGCTCCTTCCCTTCCGAGGTCTCCCATGCGCCCAAACAGTGGTTTATCCCCACATATGGGGTATCAGCGTACTCAGGACAAATTGTACAACAACTTTAGGGGTCCAATTTCTTCTCTTACCCTTGGGAAAATAAAAAATTGGGGGCAAAAAATAATTTTTGTGAAAAAATATGATTTTTTATTTTTACGGTTCTGCATTATAAACTTCTGTGAAGCACTTGGTGGGTCAAAGTGCTCACCACACCTCTAGATAAGTTCCTTAGGGGGTCTACTTTCCAAAATGGTGTCACTTGTGGGGGGTTTCAATGTTTAGGCACATCAGGGGCTCCCCAAACGCAACATGGCGTCCCATCTCAATTCCAGTCAATTTTGCTTTGAAAAGTCAAACGGCGCTCCTTCCCTTCCGAGGTCTCCCATGCGCCCAAACAGTGGTTTATCCCCACATATGGGGTATCAGCGTACTCAGGACAAATTGTACAACAACTTTTGGGGTCCAATTTCTTCTCGTACCCTTGGGAAAATAAAAAATTGGGGGCGAAAAATAATTTTTGTGAAAAAATATGATTTTTTATTTTTACGGTTCTGCATTATAAACTTCTGTGAAGCACTTGGTGGGTCAAAGTGCTCACCACACCTCTAGATAAGTTCCTTAGGGGGTCTACTTTCCAAAATGGTGTCACTTGTGGGGGGTTTCAATGTTTAGGCACATCAGGGGCTCCCCAAACGCAACATGGCGTCCCATCTCAATTCCTGTCAATTTTGCATTGAAAAGTCAAATGGCGCTCCTTCGCTTCCGAGCTCTGTCATGCGCCCAAACAGTGGTTTACCCCCACATATGGGGTATCGGCGTACTCAGGACAAATTGTACAACAACGTTTGGGGTCCATTTTCTCCTGTTACCCTTGGTAAAATAAAACAAATTGGAGCTGAAGTAAATTTTTTGTGAAAAAAAGTTAAATGTTCATTTTTATTTAAACATTCCAAAAATTCCTGTGAAGCACCAGAAGGGTTAATAAACTTCTTGAATGTGGTTTTGAGCACCTTGAGGGGTGCAGTTTTTAGAATGGTGTCACACTTGGGTATTTTCTATCATATAGACCCCTCAAAATGACTTCAAATGAGATGTGGTCCCTAAACAAAAATGGTGTTGTAAAAATGAGAAATTGCTGGTCAACTTTTAACCCTTATAACTCCCTAACAAAAAAAAATTTTGGTTCCAAAATTGTGCTGATGTAAAGTAGACATGTGGGAAATGTTACTTATTAAGTATTTTGTGTGACATATCTCTGTGATTTAAGGGCATAAAAATTCAAAGTTGGAAAATTGCAAAATTTTCAAAATTTTCGCCAAATTTCCATTTTTTTTGCAAATAAACGCAGGTAATATCAAAGAAATTTTACCACTATCATGAAGTACAATATGTCACGAGAAAACAATGTCAGAATCACCGGGATCCGTTGAAGCGTTCCAGAGTTATAACCTCATAAAGGGACAGTGGTCAGAATTGTAAAAATTGGCCCGGTCATTAACGTGCAAACCACCCTTGGGGGTGAAGGGGTTAAGTCAGCAGTCTTCTGCATGATTGTGGAGCCTACTGAACAGACCAAGGGACCTTTCTTAAATGCTTACGAAGCCTTTGCTGGTGTTTTTTTGTTAATTATTCTAATTTACTGAGATGTAAGCTCTCACGGGCATGGTCCTCTCTCCTCCTGTACTTGTGTGTGCCTTGTTTTCCTCATGTTTATTGTACTTGTCTATATTTGCCCCATTGACATGTAAAGCGCCATGGGATAAATGGCGCTATAAAAATGTATAATAATAATAATGACTTTTGGGTCTTCATTGGCTTTAAGCCATAGTCCTCAACATTAACAGAAATAAAAACATGAACTTGATCACTCTGTTTGTAATGACTCTATATAATGAGTTTCACTTTTTTGTATTGAAAAACTGAAATAAGTTATTTTTTTTATGATATTCTAATTTTGTGAGAAGCACCCGTATGTATGTACAGTATATATATATATATATATATATATATATATATATATATATATACAGTATATATGTAAAGTGCCATGGAACAAATGGCTCTATAATAATAACTAATACTTCCTTATATATAATATGTTAATTTTATATATATATGGTTCAATAAAGGATTTTGTTTTTACACCTTATAAATCTCTTTTTTTGCATTTATCCATGTATGTGGTATTATTTGGTAATTTTGTGGTCTGGTCATGGTGTGGTGGTATTTGTTCCTTGTATGTGGTGACATTCAGTAACTATCTGGTGGTGATATGTGGTCTATTATGGTGTGGTGGTATTTGTTCCTTGTATATGGTATTATTCGGTCACTATGTGGTACAGTCATGGTGTGGCAGTATTTGTTCCTTGTATGTGGTATTATTCGGTCACTATGTGGTGGTAATATGTGATCTGGTCATGGTGTCATGGTATTTGGTATTATTTGGTCACTATCTAGTTTGGTTATGGTGTGGCAGTGTATGTGGTATTACTCGGTCACTATGCGGTGGTAATATGTGGTCTGGTCATGGTGTGGTGGTATTTCTCCCTTGTGCAGTATGTGGTATTATTCAGTCACTGTGTGGTGGTAATATGTAGACCAGTCACAGTGTGGTCGTACTTCTCCCTTGTATGTGCTATTTTTCAGTAACTATGTGGTGCTAATAAGTAGTCCAGTCATGGTGTGGTGGTATTTCTCCCTTGTATGTGTTATTATTCAGTGACTATGTGGTCTGGTCACAGTGTGGCACTATTTCTCCCTTGTATGCGGAATTATTTAGTCGCAATATGCTGGTAATATGTGGTCTGGTCACGTGTGATGGTATTTCTCCTTTGTACAGTATGTGGCATTATTCTGCCACTATGTGGCGGCAATATATAGTCCAGTCAAGGTATTTCTCCCTTGTATGTGGTATTATTTGTATAGTGGATTGTGTTGTGCATGGCGGTCATTTGTTCTCTCTGATGTTAATTAGGAGAAGATTCTTTGTTTACAATAGTGATTAAATACTTGGAACAGGATGCACTTACAGGGGTTCTCCCGTAAAAACAAGTAATCACCTCTTCACAGAATAATTGATAACTCCATTCAAAGAGGATGAATGGAGTGGTGGTCAGACATCCCACCTGCTGCCCCATTTTAAAATGGGGATAAAAGTGTCATGTAAGGGATAAAATTTCCCCATTCTTCTGATCGGTGCGGTTTCCAATGGTGAGACCCAAACAATCAATAGGTTATCATCTATCCTGTGGAGTTCATTGATCTGTGTGTTTTAACCAATGAAGCCCTTTAATGCAAACTACTGTAAATGTACATTCCAGTTAACCCCTTTCTGACATTAGACATACTATCCCGTCGAGGTGGGGTGGGCCCGTATGATCACTGACGGGATAGTACGTCATATGCGATCGGCCGCGCTCACGGGGGGAGCGCGGCCAATCGTGGCCGGGTGTCAGCTGACTATCGCAGCTGACATCCGGCACTATGTGCCAGGAGCGGTCACGGACCGCCCCGGCACATTAACCCCTGGCACACTGCGATCAAACATGATCGCAGTGTTCCGGCGGTATAGGGAAGCATTGCGCAGGGAGGGGGCTCCCTGCGTGCTTCCCTGAGACCCCCGGAGCAACGCGATGTGATCGCGTTGCTCCGAGGGTCTCTTACCTCCTCCTCCCTGCAGCAGGCCCGGATCCAAAATGGCCGCGGCATCCGGGTCCTGCAGGGAGGTGGCTTCACAGCGCCTGCTCAGAGCAAGCGCCGGGAAGCCTGGATCTGTGCATGTCAGTGCACAGCAAAAAAAACAATGTCAGAATCACTGGGATCCGTTGAAGCGTTCCAGAGTTATAACCTCATAAAGGGACAGTGGTCAGAATTGTAAAAATTGGCCCGGTCATTAACGTGCAAACCATCCTTGGGGGTAAAGGGGTTAAAGTAGCGCACAGTAGATGTGCAGGAGCCTCCTGTGTTTTACAGTAGACGCTCCTCTATAACGGGGATAACGGGTAACAGGTATTTATAAATAGCTGTGGGCCTCAGATACCTCAGTCCCACACTGTCTCTGGAGAGATCTGTTTGGAAGTTTGTTTGTCTTTCCTTACCTAATCTTCTATTTGGATTGCCTCACCTTTTCCTTCCTCTTTCCCCTCAGTGTCTTTATGTTAGAGCAGGACCAGTGTCCCTGCTGCCCTACACACTAGTCAGGGTCGTTTTCAGGGATACGAACAGGGATAAGAGGGATACAGGGATAAGAACATGATTGCCATATGAGGTGAAAGAACCTGTCCAGGACGCGAGGAAGCTTAGGGTTGCACAGGACATGTGACAGGGGTGCTCCTCTTTAATCTTTCCGTAGTGGCAGAGTTCCCCTTCCCTTCCGTCTCGCCGTGCGCTGTCTTGCTTCTGGCAGAAGCGTGACAGTTCCACTGTGGGAAGAAGGTAGGGAGGCAGTTTGAGTCCTGTATCAATTTCCTGCTGGTAAAACTTAGGCTCTTTCATTTATGTGAGTGTTGGGGTATTATATTGGCACTTGCTTCATGCCACATTATGAGTAAAGGTGGCCATACACTTTATGTAGCTGTTCACTGAATAAACACTCGGTCAACAGCTATTATTATTATTATTATTATATCCCTCAGACCCTCTCCACACAGGTGCATATTCCCCATATTTAGGTCAGGGAGGATAAAATTCCACACAAACAAACAATGCTTATTGCAGTGTTGAGAAATAATAATAATTTTAAATAAAAAGACACTTTGCAGCTCTTTGCTGTAAAGTGTGAAAACAGTCATATTCTATGATGCAGGATACCTGGAAATTATGTTAAGAGGGTCATCTAACTTTCAAAATAATAATAAAAAAGCTGCAAGTGGTATTAAGCAAAACTGATACTATTTGCTGGTGTTAAAAAAATAAATTCAAGCTGTTTTCATCGTATTAATTAAACGTTGTCTTATTTTATTAAATGGGTAAAATTGAAAAAAATGCTTTAAAAACAAGCAAATTAGCAATTTGTCTCTTATTAAAATAGTATCCACTCTCAAGAATGTAGGGGTTTAAAATCCATAGTTTACAGCTTGTTTCCTAGGTTACTGGCCACTACTTCGGCAATCTATCGGCAGTGGCTGGTTTCCTAGGTAAGACGAGCGTGCTTGAAAGCTGTCTGTTATATTGCCTTCAAGTTCTGCTCTAGGCAGATTGCTTTAGTACCCCTGCATTCCTGTGTTGTAGCAGAGGCAAATCTGCCTCTTGTAGCAGCATGGGTGACATAGCCATGCCACCTCTGTCATGTATAACATACCCCTTTCCCCAGAAAGCAGAGGAGCAGAGTGCTCTTAAAAATAGTGATCTTGAGACAATCCATTTAAAAATATGAAAACATCCGAAAATGAAGTTATGTGAAACTGAAGTTTCTGCAGCGATCAGCAGAGAGCAGCTGGTGCGCTCCCAGCACCCTCAGCAAAACCATCAGTCAGACATTGCCCATGCAGAAGGCTCCAGGGTCTGTGCCCCAGATGTACTCAATTAATCTGGGGCTGATGATATTTTTCTTGAATTGACTCTTTAACATGTGAACCACCAGAATTATTTCCTAACTAGTGTTGAGCATTCCGATACCGCAAGTATCGGGTATCGGCCGATACTTGCGGTATCGGAATTCCGATACCGGGATTCCGATACTTGCCGCGTATCGGATACCGGAATCGGAAGTTCCCAGATTCAAAATGCACAAATTCATCCAATGAGAATGATTCCAAGTGTGGGCACATCCTGTTCAGCATGGAGGGCATGAAACTACTGGCATGGCTGTGATTGGCTGCTGAAATGATGTCATGATGCAGTTTAAAAGTCGCTGGCGCCATTTTGCGATCACTCTGCTGTGAATTCAGTTAGTGACAGGACGCTGTTTGCTGACTGAGGGCCAGTTTAGAGATAGCGATTTGCTTCTTTGTGCTTTCCAAAGGCTAATTTAGCAACCGCTGTGTTCACCTACTATTCACCTTGCTTTTGCCTTGTAGCGCTGTTTTCACAGCGATCTGCAAGGTCTGTGTGTGTGTGTGTGTGAGTGCAGCCCACTCTCTAGTCTGAGTGCAGCCACATAGGCCATCCATAGCTGGTTGTATTCAGTTCAGGGAGGGTGGTTCATTGCCTCATACTGTTCTTTTTTTTTTTTTTTTCCAAGTAGTGTAGTCTGCTGCTAATTTTTTCAAAAAAATTCTATTAGTGTCTTTCCACCCGTCTCCAGCTAATTTGTGGAAAAACACTAGATAGGATAACGTAGAGGAGGGTTTTTGGGCCTTGCAGCGCCGTTTACGGCTGTCTGCACGGTCTCCGTGTGACTGCAGCTCGCCCTGTAGTCTGTGAGCAGCCATAGCCTGGTTGTCTCCAGCTCAGGGTTCTTCACTGCGTCATACCGCAAAATCAATTTTCATTTTGTTTTAAGTAGTTCAGGCTGCTGCACATTTTTTCAAAAAATTCCTATTAGTGTCTTTCCACCCGTCTCCAGCTAATTTGTGGAAAAACACTACATAGGATAAAGTAAAGGAGGGTTTTTGGGCCTTGCAGCGCCGTTTACGGCTGTCTGCACGGTCTCCGTGTGACTGCAGCTCGCCCTGTAGTCTGTGAGCAGCCATAGCCTGGTTGTCTCCAGCTCAGGGTTCTTCACTGCGTCATACCGCCAAATCAATTTTCATTTTGTTTTAAGTAGTGCAGGCTGCTGCACATTTTTTCAAAAAATTCCTATTAGTGTCTTTCCACCCGTCTCTAGCTAACTTGTGGAAAAACACTACATAGGATAACGTAGAGGAGGGTTTTTGGGCCTTGCAGCGCCATTTACGTCTGTCTGCACGGTCTCCGTGTGACTGCAGCTCTATCTGTTGTCAGTTCAGCCCCCAAAAAATAAATAAATAATAAAGTTCACCAAACACACCAGTGACACCACTTTACATTTGTGTAGGCCACATTAGCTCATATTAAAGTCTAGTCCACACTTTAGAAAATTAGTGTTTCTTATACCTGTTAGGAGGAGTTGTTCAGGAATAAGCACACAAATCCGTTAGTACTTTTCTGCTTATCTTTATCAGTCAACCAAGATGAAGAAGGCAGTGAATAAGGCACGTGGGCGTGGGCGTGGGCGCGGAGCAGGGAGGGGACGTGGGGATTCTGTGCCTGCTGCGGGCACCGGTGACTCATCAGCACCCACTTTCACAAGGGAACAGTCATTCATGCGCAGCTTTGTCGCAGAGCGCCGTACACCGCTGCTGCGTGAAGAACAAATTGAAGCCGTTGTCGGATGGATGGCAGCTAATGCATCAACTTCAATTAGTGCCACATCCTCTCAGACACAGAGCACTGGAGAGCAGCCATCTGTCTCTTCACCACCTGCCAAATTGCCCAGGCAGACAGAGAGCCCAGGACAGGAGCCGTCTCTACTTCTGTTCTCTGAATCTCTTGGCTTGGAAACAGGGGGCCAGCCAAGCAGCATTGGAGAAATGGAAGAAGAGGCAGGGTGCAGTGATGCCCAACAGCTTTTTCTCTCTTCCTCTGAAGAGGCGGGTGGGCCAGTGGCTCCGTTCACCACATCGCAGGCCGCATCAGCTGATGATGACACTCAGGTGCCACTTACTGGTGCGTGCTCTGCTGCTGAGACTACCCAGGAGGAGCAGTTGGGGGCAGAGGGTAGTGTAGATGATGAGGTCCTTGACCCATCTTGGCGTGAGGGACAGGAAGGTGGTGGGAGCAGCTCTGAGGAAGAGATTCCCCGTACGGCCCAAAGAGGGAGAGGGAGGGGGAAGACTGCGGATCCTGCAGCCTCCGCTTTGGCACCCGTTAGGAGCATGTCTCTTCCAAAAGCCAAAAAGGGCGCTCCCAAGACTTGCAGTGCCTGGTCCTTTTTTGACACAGTTGCAGATGACATTTGCTATGTCAAATGCAAGGTGTGTCATCACAAAGTAAAAAGAGGGAAAAATGTCAGCAACCTCAATACCTCCAACATGTGGAAACATGTGCGCACCAGGCACCCGGCGGAGTTAGAAAAACACACTGAAGAGCTAGGCCAACCAACAGCGGCAGCTACCACCTCTTCAGCTCATGTTGCCTCTTCCTCCAGCTCACACGCAGCTGGTTCGGCTTCCTCCCAGGATCGCCGTGGAAGAACCTCTGGCCCTGTTGTCCAGAGACCCGCTGTAATTCCACCCGCAGCACCACTTTCCCAGTCATCCACACACTCCCAGCCCAGTCTACAGCCATCGGTAGTACAGGCATGGGAGAAAAGGCGGCCTTTCTCGTCAAACCACCCACGAGCACAGGCTCTGACTGCAGGCATTGCCAAACTTCTGTCACTGGAAATGCTGTCATTCAGGCTGGTGGAGACTGACAGCTTCCGTGACTTGATGTCATTGGCAGTCCCACAGTACAATGTGCCCAGCCGCTTTTACTTCAGCAGGCAAGCCGTTCCTGCCCTGCACAAGCATGTGGAGGGACACATAAAACACGCGCTACTGAACGCCGTCAGTAGCAAGGTCCACCTCACCACCGATGCGTGGACCAGTCAACATGGACAGGGGCGATACCTTTCCCTCACTGCCCATTGGGTTAATGTCGTTGAGCCGGGTACAGACCGTGCGAGTGGCGCAGGACGTGTCCTGCCCACTCCAAGGATTGCAGGAATCCATTCTGTACGCATTGACTCCTCCTCCTACACCAGTTCCTCAGAATCATCGCTGCAGGAGCCGTCACAGTCCACCTCCACATGGACCCGTGATGAACGTGTACCTGTTACGACCGACATGAGCACAGCCGTGGCCAAACGTCAACAGGCCGTCTTGAAATTAATTTATTTGGGGAATCGAAGCCACACAGCGCAGGAGCTCTGGAATGCCATCAAGCAGGAGAGCGATGTGTGGTTTGTGCCAGCGAATCTCCAGCCAGGCATGGTAGTGTGTGATAATGGCCGAAATCTGGTGGCAGCTCTGGGCCTCGGCAACCTCATCCCATGTCTGGCACATGTGCTCAATTTGGTCGTGCAGAGTTTTCTGAGGGACTATCCGGATCTTGATGCACTGCTGCACAAGGTCGGCCTAGAGTGTGCTCACTTGCGGCGTTCCAGCACAGCAAAAGCGCGCATTGCGGCTCTGCAGCGCCGACACCGCCTGCCGGAACATCGCATCATATGTGACCTACCTACCAGGTGGAATTCCACGTTACATATGTTGGAGCGGTTGTGTGAGCAGCAGCAAGCTGTAATGGAGTACCAGCTGCTTCAGGCGCAAAGAAGTCGCAGTCAGCGCCGTACAGACTTCACAACCACAGAGTGGGCCACTATGAATGACGTCTGCCAGGTTTTGCGTCCCTTTGATTATTCCACGCGGATGGCGAGTGCAGATGATGCACTAGTCAGCATGACTGTCCCCCTTATCTGCCTGCTTGAAAAATCACTGCAAGCGCTAAGGGATGATGTTGTGGAAGAGGATGAGGATTCAGCATTTCCATCATCTTCTGGACAGTCAGCGCCACGTGGTTCCTCACAAACGCGTAGGCAGGGGACAGTTTGTGAGGAGGATGAGGAGGAGTCAATGGAGGAGGAAGACATCCGTCCAGAGGAGGGAGTTACACAATTGTCCAGTACTCAGTGTGTACAGCGAGGGTGGGGTGATGACGAGCGGGCAGAGATCACGCCTCCAGCAGGGGACAGCGTTTCTTGGGCAGTTGGCAGTCTGCAGCACATGGTGGATTACATGCTGCAGTGCCTGAGAAACGACCGCCGCATCGCCCACATTCTCAACATGTCTGATTATTGGGTGTTCACCCTCCTCGATCCTCGCTACCGGGACAACGTAGAAAGCCTCATCACACCGTTGAACCGGGAGCGAAAAATGCGGGAGTACCAAGACACACTGGTGAATTCCATCATCTTCTCCATTCCAACTGAGAGAAGTGCTGCTAGTGCATTCCAAAGCAGCTTAGTGCGTCCAGGCAGTGGTGGAGGCTCTGCACAAAGAGGGAGCAGAAGCAGTGCCTCTGCCCAAGGCAAGACCAGTATGGCCCAACTCTGGCACAGTTTTCTGTGCCCGCCACAAAAGTCTACACCATCACAGACGGCTCCAGTCAGCAGGAGGCAACGGTTCCGTCAGATGGTGACAGACTACATGTCTTGCCCTCTTGCTGTACTCCCAGACGGCTCTTCCCCTTTCAAGTTTTGGGTCTCAAAGCTGGATACATGGCCAGAGCTAAGCCAGTATGCATTGGAGGTGCTGTCTTGCCCTGCGGCCAGTGTATTATCGGAACGTGTCTTTAGTGCTGCAGGTGGTGTACTAACTGACCGTCGCATGCGACTATCCTCCGATAACGTTGACCGGCTTACTTTCCTGAAAATGAACAAGGCCTGGATCTCGCAGGAATTTGCCACTCCTCTTCCTGATTAAATAATTAGGTGACTGTCTACAGTATCCAGGTCTCCTGTTGTGTTCATCTTTCTACCACCTGAACTTAAATTCCTGGGCTCCAACACCGCCAGTTGAGGCTCAGAAGTGCCGTCTGCACAGTCAAAACATACGACCCAGTGTTATTGGGTTTCAGTAACGTCAGCTGATCCCCAGCTGTGTAGCCGGCAATGTGTCCTGCGACCGCCACGCTGACACAACAACTGAAATGTAAGGGAACCTGTCCCCCCCCCCCAAGGCGTTGGTTACTGAAAGAGCCACCTTGTACAGCAGTAATGCTGCACAAGGAAAAGGTAGCTATTTTTGTTTAGCTCCTTGCACACGCAGAACTTAACACTTATAAAATGTGTCCACTGATACCGTAAAACCGTCCCGGAGGTGGGACTTTCCTTCGTAATATGACGCAGCACAGCCGTCATTCCTACCCCCTTGTCGCCGTGCCCCGGCTCCTCAGCGTTGTTTGATTCCGTCCCGGAGCCTGCGCTGTTATGTTATCCCTTGGCCAGGCACACTTAGCGCTGCCCGTCTTCTGACATCATTTGGTGTCAGGATGGCTGCGCCTGTGCGGCCGCGCTGGCCGAGTGCCCGCCTCGCAGTGTCTTCTGATTTAATCCCACTGGGGGCCTGAGATCCATGGACATGCGCAGTGCATATCTGAACCTCCACCTCTCACTCATCTCCCTACGGCTTCTTCAGACTGTGCGGTGTCAGCTGGTCCCTAATAGCATGCCACGGCCGTGACACCGCACAGTCTGAAGAAGCCGTAGGGAGGGGAGTGAGAGGCGAGGATATGCACTGCGCATGGCCACGGATCCCAGGCCCGCGGTGGGATTACATTAGACGACACTGCGAGGCGGGCTCTCGGCCAGCGCGGCCGCACAGGCGCAGCCAGCCTGACACCAAATGATGTCAGAAGATGGGCAGCGCTAAGTGTGCCTGGCCAAGGGATAACATAACAGCGCAGGCTCCGGGACGGAATCAAACAACGCTGAGGAGCCGGGGAACGGCGCCAAGGAGGTAGGAATGACGGCTGTGCTGCGTCATATTATGAAGGAAAGTCCCACCTCCGGGACGGTCACACGGTATCAGGGGACACATTTTATAAGTGTTTAGTTCTGTGTTTGCAAGGAGCATCATGAAAAGAGCCACCTTTTCCTTTTGCATCTTTTTTGCTGCACAAGCTGGCTCTTTCAGCTACAAACGCCTTGGGGGGGTTAAAGGTTCCCTTTCGACTTTCTCCAATCAGGCTTCGGCCTACATTGTGTTCCTCTGCTTCTCCTCCTGTCCCTGGGCTCCAACACCGCTAGTTGTTGCCTGGTAGTGCTGTACGCACAGTCAACAGTCCCTCCTCTGTTATTGGGGTTCAGTAACGTCAGCTGTTCCCCTGCTGTGTGTGTGGCAATCCCTCCTATCTCCTCCACCTCCACCTCCCCCTCCTGTCCCTGGGCTCCAACACCGCTAGTTGCCGTCCAGTAGTGCTGTACGCACAGTCAACAGTCCCTCCTCTGTTATTGGGGTTCAGTAACGTCAGCTGTTCCCCTGCTGTGTGTGTGGCAATCCCTCCTACCTCCTCCTACCTCCTCCACCTCCTCCTCCTCCACCTGTCCCTGGGCTCCAACACCGCTAGTTGCCGTCCAGAAGTGCAGTCCGCACAGTCCCAACAGTCCCTCCTCTGTTATTGGGGTTCAGTAACGTCAGCTGTTCCCCTGCTGTGTGTGTGGCAATCCCTCCTACCTCCTCCTACCTCCTCCACCTCCTCCTCCTCCACCTGTCCCTGGGCTCCAACACCGCTACTTGCCGTCCAGTAGTGCTGTACGCACAGTCAACAGTCCCTCCTCTGTTATTGGGGTTCAGTAACGTCAGCTGTTCCCCTGCTGTGTGTGTGGCAATCCCTCCTATCTCCTCCACCTCCACCTCCCCCTCCTTTCCCTGGGCTCCAACACCGCTAGTTGCCGTCCAGTAGTGCTGTACGCACAGTCAACAGTCCCTCCTCTGTTATTGGGGTTCAGTAACGTCAGCTGTTCCCCTGCTGTGTGTGTGGCAATCCCTCCTATCTCCTCCACCTCCACCTCCCCCTCCTGTCCCTGGGCTCCAACACCGCTAGTTGCCGTCCAGTAGTGCTGTACGCACAGTCCCAACAGTCCCTCCTCTGTTATTGGGGTTCAGTAACGTCAGCTGTTCCCCTGCTGTGTGTGTGGCAATCCCTCCTATCTCCTCCACCTCCACCTCCCCCTCCTTTCCCTGGGCTCCAACACCGCTAGTTGCCGTCCAGTAGTGCTGTACGCACAGTCAACAGTCCCTCCTCTGTTATTGGGGTTCAGTAACGTCAGCTGTTCCCCTGCTGTGTGTGTGTGGCAATCCCTCCTACCTCCTCCACCTCCTCCTCCTCCACCTGTCCCTGGGCTCCAACACCGCTAGTTGCCGTCCAGAAGTGCTGTCCGCACAGTCCCAACAGTCCCTCCTCTGTTATTGGGGTTCAGTAACGTCAGCTGTTCCCCTGCTGTGTGTGTGGCAATCCCTCCTACCTCCTCCTACCTCCTCCACCTCCTCCTCCTCCACCTGTCCCTGGGCTCCAACACCGCTAGTTGCCGTCCAGTAGTGCTGTACGCACAGTCAACAGTCCCTCCTCTGTTATTGGGGTTCAGTAACGTCAGCTGTTCCCCTGCTGTGTGTGTGGCAATCCCTCCTATCTCCTCCACCTCCACCTCCCCCTCCTGTCCCTGGGCTCCAACACCGCTAGTTGCCGTCCAGTAGTGCTGTACGCAGTCAACAGTCCCTCCTCTGTTATTGGGGTTCAGTAACGTCAGCTGATCCCCTGCTGTGTGTGTGGCAATCCCTCCTATCTCCTCCACCTCCACCTCCCCCTCCTGTCCCTGGGCTCCAACACCGCTAGTTGCCGTCCAGTAGTGCTGTACGCACAGTCAACAGTCCCTCCTCTGTTATTGGGGTTCAGTAACGTCAGCTGTTCCCCTGCTGTGTGTGTGGCAATCCCTCCTACCTCCTCCTACCTCCT
Organism: Ranitomeya variabilis; assembly: GCF_051348905.1. NCBI lineage: Eukaryota > Metazoa > Chordata > Amphibia > Anura > Dendrobatidae > Ranitomeya > Ranitomeya variabilis. The sequence goes on along the minus strand of NC_135234.1, from coordinate 522,879,906 downwards.
CCACCTCCTCCTCCTCCACCTGTCCCTGGGCTCCAACACCGCTAGTTGCCGTCCAGTAGTGCTGTACGCACAGTCAACAGTCCCTCCTCTGTTATTGGGGTTCAGTAACGTCAGCTGTTCCCCTGCTGTGTGTGTGGCAATCCCTCCTATCTCCTCCACCTCCCCCTCCTGTCCCTGGGCTCCAACACCGCTAGTTGCCGTCCAGTAGTGCTGTACGCACAGTCCCAACAGTCCCTCCTCTGTTATTGGGGTTCAGTAACGTCAGCTGTTCCCCTGCTGTGTGTGTGGCAATCCCTCCTATCTCCTCCACCTCCACCTCCCCCTCCTTTCCCTGGGCTCCAACACCGCTAGTTGCCGTCCAGTAGTGCTGTACGCACAGTCAACAGTCCCTCCTCTGTTATTGGGGTTCAGTAACGTCAGCTGTTCCCCTGCTGTGTGTGTGGCAATCCCTCCTATCTCCTCCACCTCCACCTCCCCCTCCTGTCCCTGGGCTCCAACACCGCTAGTTGCCGTCCAGTAGTGCTGTACGCACAGTCAACAGTCCCTCCTCTGTTATTGGGGTTCAGTAACGTCAGCTGTTCCCCTGCTGTGTGTGTGGCAATCCCTCCTACCTCCTCCTACCTCCTCCACCTCCTCCTCCTCCACCTGTCCCTGGGCTCCAACACCGCTAGTTGCCGTCCAGTAGTGCTGTACGCACAGTCAACAGTCCCTCCTCTGTTATTGGGGTTCAGTAACGTCAGCTGTTCCCCTGCTGTGTGTGTGGCAATCCCTCCTACCTCCTCCACCTCCTCCTCCTCCACCTGTCCCTGGGCTGCAACACCGCTAGTTGCCGTCCAGTAGTGCTGTACGCACAGTCAACAGTCCCTCCTCTGTTATTGGGGTTCAGTAACGTCAGCTGTTCCCCTGCTGTGTGTGTGGCAATCCCTCCTATTTCCTCCACCTCCACCTCCCCCTCCTGTCCCTGGGCTCCAACACCGCTAGTTGCCGTCCAGAAGTGCTGTCCGCACAGTCCCAACAGTCCCTCCTCTGTTATTGGGGTTCAGTAACGTCAGCTGTTCCCCTGCTGTGTGTGTGGCAATCCCCCCTACCTCCTCCTACCTCCTCCACCTCCTCCTCCTCCACCTGTCCCTGGGCTCCAACACCGCTAGTTGCCGTCCAGAAGTGCTGTCCGCACAGAGCCAAACACCTCGCCAATGTGTTAGTGGGGTTCAGCACCGCCAGCTGTTCCCCTGCTGTGTATACGGCAACGTGTACTGCGACCGCCACGCAGGCACAACAAGTTAAATTTAAGGGAACCTGTCCCCCCCCCCCCCAGGCGTTTGTTACTGAAGGAGCCACCATGTGCAGCAGTAATGATGCAAAGGGAAAAAGTGCCTCTTTTCGTGGTGCTCCTTGCACATGCTGAACCTAACACTTATGAAAAGTGTCCCCTCCTACCGTGATGCCGTCCGGTTGGTGGAACTTTCCTTTGTGATGTGACGCAGCACAGCCGTCATTCTTACCCCCTTGGCGCCGTGCGCCGCCTCCTCAGCGTTGTTTGAATCAGTCCCGGAGCCTGCGCTGTTAGGTTAGCCCTTGGCCATGCACACATTTTGCGCTGCCCGTCTTCTGACATCATTTGGTGTCAGGCTGGCTGCGCCTGTGCGGCCGCGCTGGCCGAGATCCCGCCTCGTACTGTCTTCTGATTTAATCCCACTGGGGGCCTGAGATCCATGGACATGCGCAGTGCATATCTGAACCTCCACCTCTCACTCATCTCCTTACGGCTTCTTCAAACTGTGCGGTGTCAGCTGGTCCCTAATAGCATGCCACGGCCGTGACACCGCACAGTCTGAAGAAGCCGTAGGGAGGGGAGTGAGAGGCGAGGATATGCACTGCGCATGGCCACGGATCTCAGGCCCCCAGTGGGATTACATCAGAAGACAGTACGAGGCGGGCTCTCGGCCAGCGCGGCCGCACAGGCACAGCCAGCCTGACACCAAATGATGTCAGAAGACGGGCAGCGCAAAATGTGTGCATCGCCAAGGGCTAACCTAACACCGCAGGCTCCGGGACTGATTCAAACAACGCTGAGGAGGCGGCGCACGGCGCCAAGGGGGTAAGAATGACGGCTGTGCTGTGTCACATCACAAAGGAAAGTTCCACCAACCGGACGGTATCACGGTAGGAGGGGACACTTTTCATAAGTGTTAGGTTCAGCATGTGCAAGGACCACAATTAAAAGAGCTAAGTTTACCTTTTCCAGCATTAGTGCTGTACACGATGGCTCTTTCAGCTACAAACGCCTGGGGGGGGGGTTAAAGTTTCCCTTTCAACTTGCTCCAGTGCAGGCTTCGGCCTACACTCTGCTCCCTCTCCTCCTCCTGCTGACCCTGGGCTCTAACACCGCCAGTTGGGGCCCAGATGTGCTAGCTGCACAGAGCCAAACACCAGCCAATGTGTCAGTGGGGTTCAGCACCGCCAGCTGTTCCCCTGCTGTGTAGCCGGCAACGTGTCCTGCAACAGCCACACAGACACAAGAACTGAAATTGAAGGAAACCTGTCCCCCCTCCCCCAGGCGTTTTTACGTTTTACAGCCACCTTGTACGACAGTAATGCTGCATGTGTGCAAGGTGGCTCAGAAACTTATTCTCCTTGCCCATGTTGAAGTGAACACGTCTAAAAATGAGTCCTCTGCGACCATTAAAACGTCCCTCAGGTGTGATTTTCCTTTGTATTGACACGCAACAAGCTCCTTGGTAGCGCTGCCCGTCTTCTGGCATCATTGTTTGGCTGCCTGCGCCTCTGCGGCCGCCTTGCCCCACACAACGCCCCTCGGTGTCTTATTTATTGGGACTGCGAGGGTGTGATTGACGGGCATGAACGGTGCATTTCTTCGCCTGTCCCTCATCTCCTTCCGCCTTCTTCGGACTGTGCGTCTTCATGGCCGTGGCATGCGATAAGGGATTAGCTGATGCCGCATAGTCTGAAGCGGGTGTAAGAACCCAAGCGAGAGGCGAACATATGTACTGCGCCAGGCCATGAATACCAGCCCCGCAGTGTTTTAACAATGTTAAGACACTGGGGGGCTGGGATTCATGGTCATCGCAAACCGCAACGGCCGACATAACATGATGTCAGAGGATGGGCAGCGCTAACAGCGCAAGGCCAAGGGATAACACAAAAGCGCAGACTCCTGTGCAACAAATAACGATGCTCAGGAGGCCGCGCAAAGCACCAAGGTGGCATTTTTGCCAGCTGTACTGCGTCTCTTTACGAAGGGAACTCACGCCTCAAAATCAGTTTGACTGTGTAAGGGCCTAAATGTTATACGTGTTCCTTTCAGCGTGTGCAAGGAGCAAAATTAAAAGAGCAACCTTTGACTTGTGCAGCATTACTGCTGCGTAAGCTGTGGCTCTTCTACTTTGTAACCCCTGAGGGGGGGGTTAAAGGTTACCTTTGAAATTGGTACAATTAGGCTTCGGCCTACACTCTGCTCCCCCTGCAGAGCCCGGGCTCCAACACCGCCAGTTGGGGCCCGGTACTGCTAGCTGCACAGAGAAAAACACCAGCCAATGTGTCAGTGGGGTTCAGCACCGCCAGCTGTTCCCCTGCTGTGCAGCCGGCAACGTGTCCTGCAACAGCCACGCAGGCACAACAGACCCAAAGCTGCCGCCAGTGCAGGCTTCGGCCTACACTCTGCTCCATCTCCTCCTCCTGCTGACCCTGGGCTCTAACACCGCCAGTTGGGGCCCGGTACTGCTAGCTGCACAGAGAAAAACACCAGCCAATGTGTCAGTGGGGTCCAGCACCGCCAGCTGTTCCCCTGCTGTGCAGCCGGCAACGTGTCCTGCAAAAGCCACGCAGACACAAGAACTGAAATTGAAGGGAACCTGTCCCCCCTCCCCCAGGCGTTTGTACGTTTTACAGCCACCTTGTACAGCGGTAATGCTGCATGTGTGCAAGGTGGCTCATAAACGTATTCTCCTCGCACATGTGGAACTGAAAACACGTCTAAAATGTGTCCTCTGTGTGACCATTTAACCGTCCCGGTGGTGTGACTTTCCTTTGTAATGACATGCTGCAACCCCCTTGGTAGCGCTGCCCGTCTTCTGGCATCATTGATTGGCTGCCTGCGCCTCTGCGGCCGCCCTGACCCACACAACGCCCCTCGGTGTCTTATTTATTGGGACTGCGAGGGTGTGATTGATGGGCATGAGCAGTGCATCAGTTCGCCTGTCCCTCATCTCCTTCCGCCTTCTTCAGACTGTGCGGCTTCATGGCCGTGGCATGCGATAAGGGATCAGCTGACGCCGCACAGTCTGAAGCGGGTATAAGGACCCGAGTGTGAGAGGCGAACATATGTGCTGCGCCAGGCCATGAATCCCAGACCCGCAGTGTTTTAACAATGTTAAGACACTGCGGGGCTGGGATTCATGGTCATCGCGAACCGCACCGGCCGACATTAAATGATGTCAGAAGATGGGCAGCGCTAACAGCGCTAGGCCAGGGGATAACACGACAGCGCAGACTCCTGTACAGCAAATAACAACGCTCAGGAGGCTGCACCCAGCACCAAGGTGGGATTCTTGACATCTGTGCTGCGTCTCATTACGAAGGGAACTCGCGCCTCCAACACAGTTTGACTGTATAAAGGGCTAAATGTTATACGTGCTTCATTCAGCGTGTGCAAGGAGAAAAATTAAAAGAGCAACCTTTGACTTGTGCAGCACTACTGCTGCATAAGCTGTGGCTCTTCTACTTTGTAACCCCTGAGGGGGGGTTAAAGGTTACCTTTGAAATTGGTTCAATTAGGCTTCGGCCTACACTCTGCTCCCCCTGCAGAGCCCGGGCTCCAACACCGCCAGTTGGGGCCCGGTACTGCTAGCTGCACAGAGAAAAACACCAGCCAATGTGTCAGTGGGGTTCAGCACCGCCAGCTGTTCCCCTGCTGTGCAGCCGGCAACGTGTCCTGCAACAGCCACGCAGGCACAACAGACCCAAAGCTGCCGCCAGTGCAGGCTTCGGCCTACACTCTGCTCCATCTCCTCCTCCTGCTGACCCTGGGCTCTAACACCGCCAGTTGGGGCCCGGTACTGCTAGCTGCACAGAGAAAAACACCAGCCAATGTGTCAGTGGGGTTCAGCACCGCCAGCTGTTCCCCTCCTGTGTAGCCGGCATCGTGTCCTGCAAAAGCCACGCAGACACAAGAACTGAAATTGAAGGGAACCTGTCCCCCCTCCCCCAGGCGTTTTTACGTTATCCAGCCACCTTGTACAGCGGTAATGCTGCATGTGTGCAAGGTGGCTCATAAACGTATTCTCCTCGCACATGTGGAACTGAAAACACATCTAAAATGTGTCCTCTGTGTGACCATTTAACCGTCCCGGTGGTGTGACTTTCCTTTGTAATGACACGCTGCAACCCCCTTGGTAGCGCTGCCCGTCTTCTGGCATCATTGTTTGGCTGCCTGCGCCTCTGCGGCCGCCCTGACCCACACAACGCCCCTCGGTGTCTTATTTATTGGGACTGCGAGGGTGTGATTGATGGGCATGAGCAGTGCATCAGTTCGCCTGTCCCTCATCTCCTTCCGCCTTCTTCAGACTGTGCGGCTTCATGGCCGTGGCATGCGATAAGGGATCAGCTGACGCCGCACAGTCTGAAGCGGGTATAAGGACCCGAGTGTGAGAGGCGAACATATGTGCTGCGCCAGGCCATGAATCCCAGACCCGCAGTGTTTTAACAATGTTAAGACACTGCGGGGCTGGGATTCATGGTCATCGCGAACCGCACCGGCCGACATTAAATGATGTCAGAAGATGGGCAGCGCTAACAGCGCTAGGCCAGGGGATAACACGACAGCGCAGACTCCTGTACAGCAAATAACAACGCTCAGGAGGCTGCACCCAGCACCAAGGTGGGATTCTTGACATCTGTGCTGCGTCTCATTACGAAGGGAACTCGCGCCTCCAACACAGTTTGACTGTATAAAGGGCTAAATGTTATACGTGCTTCATTCAGCGTGTGCAAGGAGAAAAATTAAAAGAGCAACCTTTGACTTGTGCAGCACTACTGCTGCATAAGCTGTGGCTCTTCTACTTTGTAACCCCTGAGGGGGGGTTAAAGGTTACCTTTGAAATTGGTTCAATTAGGCTTCGGCCTACACTCTGCTCCCCCTGCAGAGCCCGGGCTCCAACACCGCCAGTTGGGGCCCGGTACTGCTAGCTGCACAGAGAAAAACACCAGCCAATGTGTCAGTGGGGTTCAGCACCGCCAGCTGTTCCCCTGCTGTGCAGCCGGCAACGTGTCCTGCAACAGCCACGCAGGCACAACAGACCCAAAGCTGCCGCCAGTGCAGGCTTCGGCCTACACTCTGCTCCATCTCCTCCTCCTGCTGACCCTGGGCTCTAACACCGCCAGTTGGGGCCCGGTACTGCTAGCTGCACAGAGAAAAACACCAGCCAATGTGTCAGTGGGGTTCAGCACCGCCAGCTGTTCCCCTCCTGTGTAGCCGGCATCGTGTCCTGCAAAAGCCACGCAGACACAAGAACTGAAATTGAAGGGAACCTGTCCCCCCTCCCCCAGGCGTTTTTACGTTATCCAGCCACCTTGTACAGCGGTAATGCTGCATGTGTGCAAGGTGGCTCATAAACGTATTCTCCTCGCACATGTGGAACTGAAAACACATCTAAAATGTGTCCTCTGTGTGACCATTTAACCGTCCCGGTGGTGTGACTTTCCTTTGTAATGACACGCTGCAACCCCCTTGGTAGCGCTGCCCGTCTTCTGGCATCATTGTTTGGCTGCCTGCGCCTCTGCGGCCGCCCTGACCCACACAACGCCCCTCGGTGTCTTATTTATTGGGACTGCGAGGGTGTGATTGATGGGCATGAGCAGTGCATCAGTTCGCCTGTCCCTCATCTCCTTCCGCCTTCTTCAGACTGTGCGGCTTCATGGCCGTGGCATGCGATAAGGGATCAGCTGACGCCGCACAGTCTGAAGCGGGTGTAAGGACCCGAGTGTGAGAGGCGAACATATGTGCTGCGCCAGGCCATGAATCCCAGACCCGCAGTGTTTTAACAATGTTATGACACTGCGGGGCTGGGATTCATGGTCATCGCGAACCGCACCGGCCGACATTAAATGATGTCAGAAGATGGGCAGCGCTAACAGCGCTAGGCCAGGGGATAACACGACAGCGCAGACTCCTGTACAGCAAATAACAACGCTCAGGAGGCTGCACCCAGCACCAAGGTGGGATTCTTGACATCTGTGCTGCGTCTCATTACGAAGGGAACTCGCGCCTCCAACACAGTTTGACTGTATAAAGGGCTAAATGTTATACGTGTTTCATTCAGCGTGTGCAAGGAGAAAAATTAAAAGAGCAACCTTTGACTTGTGCAGCACTACTGCTGCATAAGCTGTGGCTCTTCTACTTTGTAACCCCTGAGGCGGGGTTAATGGTTACCTTTGAAATTGGTTCAATTAGGCTTCGGCCTACACTCTGCTCCCCCTGCAGAGCCCGGGCTCCAACACCGCCAGTTGGGGCCCGGTACTGCTAGCTGCACAGAGAAAAACACCAGCCAATGTGTCAGTGGGGTTCAGCACCGCCAGCTGTTCCCCTGCTGTGCAGCCGGCAACGTGTCCTGCAACAGCCACGCAGGCACAACAGACCCAAAGCTGCCGCCAGTGCAGGCTTCGGCCTACACTCTGCTCCATCTCCTCCTCCTGCTGACCCTGGGCTCTAACACCGCCATTTGGGGCTCTAGGAAGACAAGCTTGAATAGGTCCCCATCCTGGTTCCAGCACCGTCAGCTGGTTCCGGGCAGAGCCTTTGGCTTAGGTGCCTCCCTCTGGGTATCCGAGTTCCACCAACGTCAGGTGGTCCTTGGTAGTGCTTTCAGGCACGGGTACCTCCTGCTTAGTAACCGGGTTCCAGTAACGTCAGCTGGTCCTCGGTAGTTCCATTGGCTCTTGGACCTTCGGCTACCCATCCGGGTTCCAGCACCGTCAGCTGGTTCTCGGCAGTGTCTTTTGCTCTTATACCTTCTGCTCCCCATCCTGGTTCCAGTACCGTCAGCTGGTTCCGGGCAGAGCCTTTGGCTTAGGTGCCTCCCTCTGGTTATCCGAGTTCCACCAACGTCAGGTGGTCCTTGGTAGTGCTTTCAGGCACGGGTACCTCCTGCTTAGTAACCGGGTTCCAGTAACGTCAGCTGGTCCTCGGTAGTTCCATTGGCTCTTGGACCTTCGGCTACCCATCCGGGTTCCAGCACCGTCAGCTGGTTCTCGGCAGTGTCTTTTGCTCTTGTACCTTCTGCTCCCCATCCTGGTTCCAGTACCGTCAGCTGGTTCCGGGCAGAGCCTTTGGCTTAGGTGCCTCCCTCTGGGTATCCGAGTTCCACCAACGTCAGGTGGTCCTTGGTAGTGCGTTCAGGCACGGGTACCTCCTGCTTAGTAACCGGGTTCCAGTAACGTCAGCTGGTCCTCGGTAGTTCCATTGGCTCTTGGACCTTCGGCTACCCATCCGAGTTCCAGTTCCATCAGCTGTTTCTCGGCATTTTCTCAGCCTTCTTGTACCTTCTGCTACATTTCCAAGTTCAAGAGACTAAACACGATGACCCGGAAGACCACCCCTAAGATGACGACGACACCAGAGATGACAACCACCGTGATGACGACGACCCTGGAGACGATGACCCTGAAGACCACCCCGATGACGATGACCCCGGAGACGACAACCACCGTGATGACGACGACCCTGGAGACGATGACCCTGAAGACCACCCCGATGACGACGACCCCGGAGACGACGACCCTGGAGACGACGACGACCTGGAAGACCGAGAAGCAGAAGAACAAGAGGCTGCAGAACAAAGAGCAGAAGAACATTAAGCATAAGACTAAATATCAGAGCAAAAGATATTATCTAAATTATAAGCAGAAGAAGACTAAGCAGTGTATGGGGGTGAGTCCGTTCCTCCTCGTGGTGCCCCTGGATAAAGCCTGATGCTGCAGGCCAAACTGAACGCGGACAAATGTAACTGTTTTGTGACAGGCAGAACGGAAGGTGTAATCTTCAAACTTTTATAGATAACAACTACGGGAATGCCTGTCACAAATAAGAATATGATGAAGAAGTTGAATATGAAGAAGATAATAGTAAAATTAAAAGAATATGAACAATGTAACAAAAAAAAATAATAGGTAGAAGATGAAGAAGAAGATGAATAAGGTGAAGAAGTTGATGTCAAAGAAGCTGATGATGAGGATAATGAAGAAGAAAGTGTGGGAGAAGTAAAAAAGAAGGTGAAGGGCGTGGAAGTAGTGAAACATCAATATCTGACAAAATAAAATAAAAAAAAATAACAGTCAAAATCTTTCTAACGCCGAACGTCATAAAAAAAAATAAAAATCCTGCTATTCTATTTGATTGGGCTAAACCTCTGTGCCTTTAATGTCTCCACCACCTCCCCCAATACATCCTACATTATTCTTAGTTGTTTTCCTTCATGTAGAATGAACCTACAAGTTTATAAAGGGTTTATTTTAATTCCGATATTTTCGTCCCATTGACTTGCATTGGGATCGGGTATCGGTATCGGATTAGATCCGATACTTTGACGGTATCGGCCGATACTTTCTGATACCGATACTTTTCGATATCGGAAGGTATCGCTCAACACTATTCCTAACATCAAAACTACTCATGAACCTTACTGTTTTTCCACCACAAGAGGGCGCTTTATTTTAAATGTGCAGTTTTGACATTTCAAAGCACTACATACACCCACAAATATACAGGTCCTTCTCAAAAAATTAGCATATAGTGTTAAATTTCATTATTTACCATAATGTAATGATTACAATTAAACTTTCATATATTATAGATTCATTATCCACCAACTGAAATTTGTCAGGTCTTTTATTGTTTTAATACTGATGATTTTGGCATACAACTCCTGATAACCCAAAAAACCTGTCTCAATAAATTAGCATATTTCACCCGTCCAATCAAATAAAAGTGTTTTTTAATAACAAACAAAAAAACAATCAAATAATAATGTTCAGTTATGCACTCAATACTTGGTCGGGAATCCTTTGGCAGAAATGACTGCTTCAATGCGGCGTGGCATGGAGGTAATCAGCCTGTGACACTGCTGAGATGTTATGGAGGCCCAGGATGCTTCAATAGCGGCCTTAAGCTCATCCAGAGTGTTGGGTCTTGCGTCTCTCAACTTTCTCTTCACAATATCCCACAGATTCTCTATGGGGTTCAGGTCAGGAGAGTTGGCAGGCCAATTGAGCACAGTAATACCATGGTCAGTAAACCATTTACCAGTGGTTTTGGCACTGTGAGCAGGTGCCAGGTCGTGCTGAAAAATGAAATCTTCATCTCCATAAAGCATTTCAGCCGATGGAAGCATGAAGTGCTCCAAAATCTCCTGATAGCTAGCTGCATTGACCCTGCCCTTGATGAAACACAGTGGACCAACACCAGCAGCTGACATGGCACCCCACACCATCACTGACTGTGGGTACTTGACACTGGACTTCAGGCATTTCCTTCTCCCCAGTCTTCCTCCAGACTCTGGCACCTTGATTTCCGAATGACATGCAAAATTTGCTTTCATCAGAAAAAAGTACTTGGGACCACTTAGCAACAGTCCAGTGCTGCTTCTCTGTAGCCCAGGTCGGGCGCTTCTGCCGCTGTTTATGGTTCAAAAGTGGCTTTACCTGGGGAATGCACGGTGGCTCTGGATGTTTCCACACCAGACTCAGTCCACTGCTTCCTCAGGTTCCCCAAGGTCTGGAATCGGTCCTTCTCCACAATCTTCCTCAGGGTCCGGTCACCTCTTCTCGTTGTACAGCGTTTTCGGCCACATTGTTTCCTTCCAACAGACTTACCATTGAGGTGCCTTGATACAGCACTCTGGGAACAGCCTATTTGTTGAGAAATTTCTTTTTGGGTCTTACCCTCTTGCTTGAGGGTGTCAATGATGGCCTTCTTGACATCTGTCAGGTCGCTAGTCTTACCCATGATGGGGGTTTTGAGTAATGAACCAGGCAGGGAGTTTTTAAAAGCCTCAGGTATATTTTGCATGTGTTTAGAGTTAATTAGTTGATTCAGAAGATTAGGGTAATAGGTCGTTTAGAGAACCTTTTCTTGATATGCTAATTTATTGAGACAGGTTTTTTGGGTTATCAGGAGTTGTATGCCAAAATCATCAGTATTAAAACAATAAAAGACCTGACAAATTTCAGTTGGTGGATAATGAATCTATAATATATGAAAGTTTAATTGTAATCATTACATTATGGTAAATAATGAAATCTAACACTATATGCTAATTTTTTGAGAAGGACCTGTACAAGGACCTGTTCTTGACAATTTGTTTGTATATCATGTATACCATGTCAAACGCATACATCTATTTACCATGAAAATAAGCGACACAGATAGGCTGTGGTGCACACAGGGATCACAGGCCCCATAGTAAAGGTTGCCCCCCTTCCGAAAAAGGTGGAGCAGTGTGAAAGACTGTTAGAAAGCATGCCAAGACGCATGAAAACTGTGATTAAAAATCATGGTTAGTCCACAAAATATAGATTTCTGAACTCTGATTATGAACTTGTTTTCTTTGCATTATTTGAGGTCTGAAAGCACTGTTGTTGTTTTTTTTTATTTTTTACCATTTTTCTTTGTCAGGAAAAAAAATACAAAATTTATTGCTTGGAAATTCGGAGACATGTTGTCAGAAGTTTATAGAATAAAAGACCAACTTACATTTTACTCAAAAATATACCTAGAAAGAGAAAAATCAGACAAACTGAATATTTTGCAGTGGTCTCTTAATTTTTGCCACAGCCGTATATATATATATATATATATATATATACTAGCTGTACTACCCGGCTTCGCCCGGGTTAATGACTGCTGTTAGCAAAATAGAATGTGTTAACAAAAATTTATTCTGCACACAAAAACCACAAAACAAATAGATAGAAATGTAATTATTAAAAGGCAAAAACTAAGCAAATAGAAGCATTTCACAACATATATTAGCTTTGTTATACTGAGAATGTCTTTGTTGCCTATATTAACCAATCAGAGCTCAGGTTAATTAACTGTAGCAAAATAGAAGCTGAGCTGTGATTGGTTGCTATTGGCAGCCTGATAAATCCCCAGCCAACAGGAAGCCCTCCCCCCTGGCAGTATATATTAGCTCACACATACACATAATAGACAGGTCATGTGACTGACAGCTGCCGTATTTCCTATATGGTACATTTGTTGCTCTTATAGTTTGCTTATTAATCAGATTTTTATTTTTGAAGGACAATACCAGACTTGTGTGTGTTTTAGGGCGAGTTTTATGTGTCAAGTTGTGTGTGTTGAGTTGCGTGTGGCGACATGCATGTAGCGACTTTTGTGAGATGAGTTTTGTGTGGCGACATGCGTGTAGCAACATTTTGTGTGTTGAGTTGCATGTGACAGGTTAGTGTAGCAAGTTGTGTGCAGCAAGATTTGTGCATGGCGAGTTTTGCGCGTGGCGAGTTTTATGTGTGGTGCATTTTGAGTATGTGCAAGTTTTGTGTGAGGCAACTTTTGCATGTGGTGCAACTTTTGTACATGTGGCAATTTTTCTGTGTGTGCAAGTTTTGCATGAGGTGAGTTTTCCATGAGGTGAGTTTTGCACGTGTGGCGAGTTTTGCGTGAGCCTAGTTTTGCATATGGCGAGTTTTGCATGTAGCGAGTTTTGAGTGGTGACTTTTGTGTTTCGACTTTTATGTGGCGAGGTTGGTGTGTGTGTGTGGTGAAATGTGTGCTGAGGGTGGTATATGTGTTCAAGCACGTGGTAGTGTGTGGCGCATTTTGTGTTTGTGTTCATATCCCCGTGTGTGGTGAGTATCCCATGTCGGGGCCCCACCTTAGCAACTGTACGGTATATACTCTTTGTCGCCATCGCTCTCATTCTTTAAGTCCTCATTGTTCACATCTGGCAGCTGTCAATTTTCCTCCAACACTTTTCCCTTCACTTTTTCCCCATTATGTAGATAGGAGCAAAATTGTTTGGTGAATTGGAACGCGCGGGGTTAAAATTTCACCTCACAACATAGCCTATGACGCTCTTGGGGTCCAGACGTGTGACTGTGCAAAATTTTGTGGCTGTAGCTGCGACGGTACAGATGCCAATCCCGGACATACACACATACATACATACACACATTCAGCTTTATATATTAGATATACCTGTATGTAATCTCCTGTATATAGTATATACCTGTGTGTCATCTCACCTATATATAGTATATATCTGTGTGTCATCTCCTGTATATAGTATATACCTGTATGTCATCTCCTCCTATACATAGCATATACCTGTGTCATCTCCTCCTGTATATACTATATACCTGTAGGTAATCTGCTCCTGTATATAGTATATACCTGTGTGTCATCTCCTCCTGTATATAGTATATACCTGTATGTCATCTCCTCCTGTATGTAGTATGTACCTGTATGTCATCTCCTCCTCTATATAGTATATACCTGTGTGTCATCTCTCCTGTATATAGTATATATCTGTGTGTCATCTCCTCCTGTATATAGTATATACCTGTGTGTCATCTCCCCTGTAAATAGTATATACCTGTGTGTCATCTCCTGTATATAGTATATAGCTGTATGCCATCTCCTCCTGTATTAGCCCTCGTTCACACGTTATTTGGTCAGTATTTTTACCTCAGTATTTGTAAGCTAAAATGGCAGCCTGATAAATCCCCAGCCAACAGTAAGCCCACCCCCTGGCAGTATATATTAGCTCACACATACACATAATAGACTGGTCATGTGACTGACAGCTGCCGGATTCCTATATGGTACATTTGTTGCTCTTGTAGTTTGTCTGCTTATTAATCAGATTTTTATTTTTGAAGGATACCAGACTTGTGTGTGTTTTAGGGCGAGTTTCGTGTGTCAAGTTGTGTGTGTTGAGTTGCGTGTGGCGACATGCATGTAGGGACTTTTGTGAGATGAGTTTTGTGTGGCGACATGCGTGTAGCAACTTTTTGTGTGTCGAGTTGCATGTGACAGGTTAGTGTAGCAAGTTGTGTGCAGCAAGTTTTGCGCATGGCGAGTTTTGCGCGTGGCGAGTTTTATGTGTGGTGCCTTTTGAGTATGTGCAAGTTTTGTGTGAGGCAACTTTTGCATGTGTTGCAACTTTTGTGCATGTGGCAATTTTTCTGCGTGTGGCAATTTTTCTGCGTGTGCAAGTTTTGCGTGTGGCGAGTTTTGCACGTGTGGCGAGTTTTGCATGTGGAGAGTTTTGCGCGTGGCGAGTTTTGAGCGGCGACTTTTGTGTTTCTACTTTTATGTGGCGAGGTTGGTGTATGTGTGGTGAAATGTGCACTGAGGGTGGTATATGTGTTCGAGCACGTGGTAGTGTGTGGCGCATTTTGTGTGTGTGTTCATATCCCCGTGGTGGTGTGATTATCCCATGTTGGGGCCCCACCTTAGCAACTGTACAGTATATACTCTTTGGTGCCATCGCTGTCATTCTTTAAGTCCCCCTTGTTCACATCTGGCAGCTGTTAATTTGCCTCCAACACTTTTCCTTTCATTTTTTCCCCATTATGTAGATAGGGGCAAAATTGTTTGGTGACTTGGAAAGCGCGGGGTTAAAATTTCACCTCACAATATAGCTTTGACGCTCTCAGGGTCCAGACGTGTGACTGTGCAAAATTTTGTGCCTGTAGCTGCGACGCCTCCAACACTTTTCCTTTCACTTTTTCCCCATTATGTAGATAGGGGCAAAATTGTTTGGTGAATTGGAAAGCGCGGGGTTAAAATTTCACCTCACAACATAGCCTATGACGCTCTCGGGGTCCAGACGTGTGACTGTGCAAAATTTTGTGGCTGTAGCTGCTACGGTTCAGATGCCAATCCCGGACATACATACATACATACATACATACACACACACACACATTCAGCTTTATATATTAGATATATATATATATATATATATATATATATATATATATATATATAATATATTTAGTAGAGTCATAACTCCCAACTTTTATAAACCATGAGCAGGACATGTATTGTGGCCGGTACACAGTAATTACGACCCTATTGATACACTATAACGGACATTAAAGATGTATGATGCTCCCAACCACACACACCCTGAGTACGGTATTGCCACAGTGAATTACCTCGCAAAGTATCACCCCACACATATAGTACAGAATGTGATGACTCCACACTGCCACCAATATATACTACTTGCACAGCATGATGCACCTAAAGTTTTTCCTTCAGTGAGTACGGAAAGTATTCAGACCCCTTTAAATTCTTCACTCTGTTTCATTGCAGCCATTCGGTAAATTAAAAAAGTTCATGTTTTCACATTAAGGTACACTCTGCACCCCACCTTAAAGGGAACCTGTCACCTGAATTTGGCAGGACCAGTTTTGGGTCATATGGGCGGGATTTTCGGGTGTTTGATTCACCCTTTCCTTACCCGCTGGCTGCATGCTGGCCGCAATATTGGATTGAAGTTCATTCTCTGTCCTCCGGAAAAAAAACCCAGAAATGTAGAAATTTTTGCAAATTTATTAAAAAAGAAAAACTGAAATATCACATGGTCATAAGTATTCAGACCCATTGCTCACTCAGTCATACTTAAGTCACATGCTGTCCACTTCCTTGTGATCCTCCTTGAGATGGTTCTACTCCTTCATTGGAGTCTAGCTGTGTTTAACCCACTCAATCCCATTTGACGTACTATCCCGTCAAGGTGACCTGGGACTTAATACCCAGGGACGGGATAGTACGTCATAGCGATCGGCTGTGCTCACGGGGGGAGCGCGGCCGATCGCGGCCGGGTGTCAGCTGACTATCGCAGCTGACATCCAGCACTATGTGCCAGGAGCAGTCACGGACCGCCCCTGGCACATTAACCCCCGACACACTGTGATCAAACATGATCGCAGCGTTTCGGGGGCGTAGGGAAGCATCGCGCAGGGAGGGGGCTCCCTGTGTGCTTCCCTGAGACCCTCGGTACAAGGCGATGTGCTCACCTTGTACCGAGCGTCTCCTCCCTGCAGTCCCCAGATCCAACATGGCCGCGGGGCTGCATCCGGGTCCCGCAGGGAGGTGGCTTACCAAGCGCCTGCTCAGAGCAGACGCTGGTAAGCCAGGAGCAGTGCACTTCAGATCGCTGATCTGACATAGTGCATTGCAAAGTGTCAGATCAGCGATCTTACATTGTAACATGATGCCCCCCTGGGGCAATGTTATGAAGTAAAAAAATTAAGAAAAAAAAAATATTGTTCCCATAAATACATTCCTTTATCTAAATAAAAAAACAAACAATAAATGCACACATATTTAGTATCGCCCCGTTCGTAACAACCCGACCTATAATACTGTCTCACTAGTTAACCCCTTCAGTGAACACCGTAAAAAAAAAAACGAGGCAAAAAACAACGCTTTATTATCATACCGCCGAACAAAAAGTGGAATAGCACGCAATCAAAAAGACAGATATAAATAACCATGGTACCGCTGAAAACGTCATCTTGTCCCGCAAAAAATGAGCCACCATACAGCGTCATCAGCGAAAAAAAAAGTTATAATCCTCCGAATAAAGCGATGCAAAAATAATTCTTATTTCTATAAAATAATTTTTATCGTATAAAAGCGCCAAAACATAAAAAAAATGATATAAATGAGGTATCGCTGTAATCGTACTGACCCGAAGAATAAAACTGCTTTATCCATTTTACCAAACGTGAAACGGTATAAACGCCCACCCCAAAAGAAATTCATGAATAGCTGTTTTTTGGTCATACTGCCTCACAAAAATCAGAATAAAAAGCGATCAAAAAATGTCACGTGCCCGAAAATTTTATCAATAAAAACGTCAACTCGTCCCGCAAAAAAGAGGACCTCACATGACTCTGTGGACCAAAATATGGAAAAATTATAGCTCTCAAAATGTGGTAACACCAAAAAATATTTTTTGCAATAAAAAGCGTCATTTAGTGTTTGACAGCTGCCAATCATAACAATCCGCTAAAAAACCCGCTATAAAAGTAAATCAAACCCCCCTTCATCACCCCTAGATAGGGAAAAATAAAAAAATTTAAAAAATGTATTTTTTTCCATTTTCCAGTTAGGGTTAGGGCTAGGGTTAGGGTTGGGGCTAGGGTTAGGGCTAGGGTTAGGGTTGGGGCTATGGTTAGGGTTAGGGTTGGGGCTAGGGTTAGGGTTGGGGTTAGGGTTAGGGTTGGGGCTAGGGTTTGGATTACATTTACGGTTGGGATTAGGGTTAGGGGTGTGTCAGGGTTAGGGGTGTGGTTAGGGTTATGGTTGGGATTAGGGTTAGGGGTGTGTTGAAGTTAGGGGTGTGGTTACGGCTGGGGTTAGGGGTGTGGCTGGGATAAGGGGTGTGTTTGGGTTAGGGTTTCAGTTAGAATTGGGGGTTTCCACTGTTTAGGCACATCAGGGCTCTCCAAACGCGACATAGCGTCCGATCTCAATTCCAGCCAAATCTGCGTTGAAAAAGTATAACAGTGCTAATTCCCTTCCGAGCTCTCCCATGCGCCCAAACAGGGGTTTACCCCAACATATGGGTTATCAGCATACTCAGGACAAATTGGACAACAACTTTTGGGGACCAATTTCTCCTGTTACCGTTGGGAAAATACAAAACCGGGTGTTAAAGATAATTTTTGTGAAAAAAAAATGATTTTTTATTTTCATGGCTCTGCGTTATTAACTGTAGTGAAACACTTGGGGGCTCAAATTTCTCACAACACATCTAGATAAGTTCCTTGGGGGGTCTAGTTACCAATATGGGGTCACTTGTGGGGGGTTTCTACTGTTTAGGTACATCAGGGGCTCTGCAAATGCAACATGATGCCTGCTGTTGCGAATTCTGTTATGGGTTCTGCTCTTGGGCTCCCTCCGGTGGTTATAAGTGGTAGTGCTGCTGTTTGTCCTTCACAACAGTCATCAGCTGCTTCCACTTTGGACGGGGCTATTTTGTCTGGCTCCTTCCTTTAGTGAGTGCCAGTTGTCCATTGTTTTCTAGGGATCCACATCTCTGCTTTGTTTCTCCTTCTGGATTGTCCAAATCATCAAAGATAAGTCCTGGCTCAGTTTTTGCAGTCCACATGCTGTGGACTTAATAGTTCTGTGAATTGCTATGTTTTTTCTTGTCCAGCTTTGTCTGTGTAAAGATTTATTCAGCCAAGTTGGAAGCTCTGGAGTCACAGAGTTACCCTCCATGCCTTTAGTTAGGTGTGGAGATTTTTGTATTCTCTGTGGTGGATTTTGTAGTATTTTTTTATACTGACCGCACAGTACTCTGTCCTGTCTTTCCTTTCTAGGTAGCGTGGCCTCCTTTGCTAAATTCTGTTTTCAGTCTGCGTTTGTAATTTCCCTCTCCTCTCACAGTCATTATTTGTTGGGGGCTGCCTTTCCTTTGGGAATTTTCTCTGAGGCAAGATAGTATTCCTGTTTCTTTCTTTAGGGGTAATTAGTCCTCCGGCCGTGATGAGGTGTCTAGAGAGTGACAGGAACATCCCACGGCTACTTATAGTTGATGTGTTAAGTTCAGGGTCTGCGGTCAGTATAGAGGCCACCTACTCCAGAGCTCGTTCATGCTGCTCCTAGGCCACCAGTTCATAACAGCCTGCAGACCAATCCATCTAAGTCTGCATTCCAGATGGCGCTCCTTCCCTACCGAGCTCTGCCATGCGCCCAAACGGTGGTTCCCCCCACATATGGGGCATCAGCGTACTCAGGACAAATTGGACAGCAACTTTTCGGGACCAATTTCTCCTGTTACCCTTGTGAAAATACAAAACTGGGGGCTAAAAAATAATTGTTGTGGAAAAAAAAATTATTTTCACGGCTCTGCGTTATAAACTGTAGTGAAACACTTGGGAGTTCAGAGCTCTCACAACACATCTAAATGAGATCCTTAGGGGGTCTACTTTCCAAAATGGTGTCACTTGTGGGGGGTTTCAATGTTTAGGCACATCAGGGGCTCTCCAAACGCAACATGGCGTCCCTTCTCAATTCCAGCCAATTTTGCATTGAAAAGTCAAACGGCGCTCCTTCCCTTCTGAGCTCTGCCATGCACCCAAACAGTGGTTTACCCACACATATGGGGTATCATCGTACTCAGGACAAATTGCACAACTTTTGGGGTACAATTTCTTCTGGTATCCTTGGGAAAATAAAAAATTGGGGGCAAAAAGTTCATTTTTGTGAAAAAATATTATTTTTTATTTTTACGGCTCTTCATTATAAACTTCTGTGAAGCACTTGGGTCAAACTTCTCACCACACATCTAGATAAGTTCCTTAGGGGGTTTACTTTCCAAAATGGTGTCACTTGTGGGGGGTTTCAATGTTTAGGCACATCAGGGGCTCTCCAAACGCAACATGGCGTCCCATCTCAATTCCTGTCAATTTTGCATTGAAAAGTCAAACGGCGCTCCTTCCCTTCTGAGCTCTCCCATGCACCCAAACAGTGGTTTACCCCCACATATGAGGTATCAGCGTACTCAGGAGAAATTGTACAACAACTTTTGGGGTCCATTTTCTCCTGTTACCCTTGGTAAAATAAAACAAATAAGAGCTGAAATAAATTTTTTGTGAAAAAAAGTTAAATGTTAATTTTTATTTAAACATTCCAAAAATTCCTGTGATACACCTGAAGGGTTAATAAACTTCTTGAATGTGGTTTTGAGCACCTTGAGGGGTGCAGTTTTTAGAATGGTGTAATACTTGGTTATTTTCTATCATATAGACCCCTCAAAATGACTTCAAATGTGATGTGGTCCCTAAAAAAAATGGTGTTGTAAAAATGAGAAATTGCTGGTCAACTTTTAACCCTTATAACTCCCTATCAAAAAAAAATTTTTTTTTCCAAAATTGTGCTGATGTAAAGTAGACATGTGGGAAATGTTACTTATTAAGTATTTTGTGTGACATATCTCTGTGATTTAAGGGCATAAAAATTCAAAGTTGGAAAACTGAAAATTTTCAAGATTTTCGCCAAATTTCCATTTTTTTCACAAATAAACGCAGGTAATATCAAAGAAAGTTTACCACTATCATGAAGTACAATATGTCTTGAGAAAACAATGTCAGAATCACCGGGATCCGTTGAAGCGTTCCAGATTTATAACCTCATAAAGGGACAGTGGTCAGAATTGTAAAAATTGGCCCGGTCATTAACGTGCAAACCACCCTCGGGGCTTAAGGGGTTAAATAAACTGATAGGACTTGATTTGGAAAGGCACACACCTGTCTATATAAGAAATCACAGCTCACAGTGCATGTCAGACCAAATGAGAATCATGTCAAAGGAGCTGGCCAAGGAGCGCAGAGACAGAATTGTGGCAAGGCACAGATCTGGCCAAGGTTACAAAAGAATTTCTGCAGTACTCAAGGTTCCTAAGAGCATAGTGGCCTCCATTATCCTTAAATTTAAGAAGTTTGGGACCACCAGAAGTCTTCCTAGACCTGGCCATCCAGCCAAACTGAGCAATGAAGGGAGAAGAGCCTTGCTGAGAGAGGTAAAGATGAGCCCCAAGATCACTGTGGCTGAGCTCCAGAGATGCAGTAGGGAGATGGGAGAAAGTTCCACAAAGTCAACTATCACTGGTTCCCTCCACCAGTTGGGCCTTTATGGCAGAGTGGCCCGACTGAAGCCTCTCCTCAGTTGAATCCATATGAAATCCCGCATATAGTTTGCTAAAAAAATACATGAAGGACTCCCAGACTATGAGAAATAAGATTCTCCGGTCTGATGAAAAGAACATAGACCTTTTTGGTGATAATTCTAAGCGGTATGTATGGAGAAATCCAGGCACTGCTCATCACCTGACCAATACAATCCCAACAGTGAAACATGGTGGTGGCTGTATCATGCTATGGGGGTGTTTTTCAGCTGCAGGAACAGGACTGTTTGCCATTGAAGGAAACATGAATGCGGCCAAGTACAGAGATATCCTGGATGAAAACCTCTTCCAGAGTGCTCTGGACCTCAGACTTGTCCGAAGGTTCATCTTCCAACAAGACAATGACCCTAAGCACACAGCTAAAATAACAAAGGAGTGGCTTCAGAACAACTCTGTGACCATTCTTGACTTGACCAGCCAGAGCCCAGACCTAAACCCAATTGAGCATCTCTGGAGAGACCTGAAAATGGCTGTCCACCAACATTCACCATTCAACCTGATGGAACTGGAGAGGATCTGCAAGGAAGAATGGCAGAGGATCCCCCAAATCCAAGTATGAAAAATATGTTGCATCATTCCGAAGAAGACTCTTGGCTGTACTAGCTCAAAAGAGTGCTTCTACTCAATACTGAGCAAAGGGTCTGAATACTTATGACCGTGCGCTATTTCAGTTTTTCTTTTTTAATTTGCAAAAATTTCTACATTTCTGTTTTTTTTTTCAGTCAATATGGGGTGCAGAGTGTACATTAATGAGAAAAAAAAATTAACTTTTTTGAATTTACCAAATGGCTGCAATGAAACAAGGAGTGAAAAATTTAAAGAGGTCTGAATACTTTCCGTACCCACTGTATAATATGATAACCCCATAGTCCCACACAGTATCATGGCCCCTACACAGTATAATGGCCTGTCAGTATGATGGCCCCCCCATAGCCCTCTACTCAAAACTATAGAAATTTGCCTAGCATAAGTTGGTATACGTGCACTGTCTAGGAGTACATACACACTGTGGCCATTTCACAGTCAAAACCCAATAAAATAAGCATATACCTTTTAGTAATTGAATAAGTAAGTACCGTATTTTTCGGACTACAAGACGCACTTTTTTCCCCCAAAATGTAAGGGGAAAATGGGGGTGCGTCTTGTAGTCGGAATATACTTACAAATTATGCGGCAGCAGCAGCGGCGGCGGTCCCGATGCAGCCATGCTGGTGCAGCTGTGGCTGTGCTGCGGGCAGGGACTGTGCTGCAGGCAGGGGCTGTGCTGTGGGGCTGTGGCAGCGGCTCTCTAGGCTCAGTGGGGGCTCCGACGGCATTTCTTCAAAGCCCGGAGGCCCCCCGCTCATCCGGCATGTTGCGGTGGCCTCCGAGAACATAGGCGCCAGGAAAATGGCCGCCGGGCCGGCGCACTCTCAGATTCAAATCTCGTCAACGAGATCTCGTCTCCCGAGATCTCGGGGCGAGATCTCAGCAACAAGATCTGAATCTGAGCGTGTGCTGGCCCGGCGGCCATTTTCCTGGCGCCCATGTTCTCGGAGGCCACCGCAACATGCCGGATGAGCGGGGGGCCTCCGGGCTTTGAAGAAATGCCGTCGGAGCCCCCACTGAGCCTAGAGAGCCGCTGCCACAGCCCCACAGCACAGCCCCTGCCCGCAGCACAGCCACAGCTGCACCAGCATGGCTGCATCGGGACCGCCCCCGCTGCTGCTGCCGCATAATTTGTAAGTACCGTATATGCCGTCGGAGCCCCCACTGAGCCCAGAGAGCCGCTGCCACAGCCCCGCAGCACAGCCTGTGCCCCAGAGCCCAGCAACTGCCGGCAGCACAGCCTGTGCCCCCAGAGCCCAGCCTGTGCCCCCAGAGCCCAGCCTGTGCCCCCAGAGCCCAGCCTGTGCCCCCAGAGCCCAGCCTGTGCCCCCAGAGCCCAGCCTGTGCCCCCAGAGCCCAGCCTGTGCCCCCAGAGCCCAGCCTGTGCCCCCAGAGCCCAGCCTGTGCCCCCAGAGCCCAGCCTGTGCCCCCAGAGCCCAGCCACTGCCCGCAGCACAGCTTGTGCCCCAGAGCACAGCCACTGCCGGCAGCCCAGCCTGTGCCCCCAGAGCCCAGCCTGTGCCCCCAGAGCCCAGCCTGTGCCCCCGGAGCCCAGCCCCTGCCCCGGACACAGAGCCTCCACCCCTGCCCAAGCACAGAGCACCAGCCTGGGATGGGATTTCCTGGAGGCCAACGCACCAGCCTGGACCACCGAAAGGCCCCTGTGACTTCTCCACCTGTGGCGAGCCCTTCACTGGTAAGCTGAATTCGGACTGTAAGACGTACCCCCATTTGAAACATTTTTTTTTTTCCTTATTTTTATTATGAAAATTTGGGGTGCGTCTTATCGTCCGGTGCGTCTTATAGTCCGAAAAATACGGTAGTAACAGTACATATAAATAACAGAGGGTACAAAAAAACCCTAAGAGACATTCATTTGTGACAAGGTGTACCCAATCGGGATGGTCCTATCCTATTTCTAGAATTAAAACCTCACCTTGTGTCAGCTACCCTCCATATAGATAAGGTTTCCTTGCTCACACCTGCCTTTTCAGCTTTGCCCATAAAATTTCAATAGGACTGAGATCATGCCTTTGTGATGGCCACTCCCAAACATTGACTTTGTTATCCTTAAGCCACTTTGTTACCATTTTGGCTTTATGCTTTGGGTCATTGTCCATTTGGAAGACCCATTTCCGCCCAAGATTAACTTCCTGGCTGATGTCTTGAGATGTTGCTTCAGTATTGCCACATAATCTTCTTTTCTCATGATGTCATCCCTTATAACTTCCTAGCAAAAAAAAAAAA
The DNA here is from genome assembly GCF_051348905.1 of Ranitomeya variabilis. Lineage (NCBI taxonomy): Eukaryota > Metazoa > Chordata > Amphibia > Anura > Dendrobatidae > Ranitomeya > Ranitomeya variabilis. Next base: position 522,856,324 of record NC_135234.1, on the reverse strand, counting down.
ATTGTTTCCAAAATGTGCTGATGTACAGTAGACATGTGGGAAATGTAATTTATTAACTAAATTGTGTCACATAACTCTCTGGTTTAACAGAATAAAAATTCAAAATTTGAAAATTGCGAAATTTTCAAAATTTTCGCCAAATTTCCGATTTTTTCACAAATAAACACGAAAATTATCAACCTAAATTTACCACTACCATGAAGCCCAATATGTCCCAAAAAAAACAATCTCAGAATCGCTAGGATCCGTTGAAGCGTTCCTGAGTTATTACCTCATAAAGAGACACTGGTCAGAATTGCAAAAAATGGCCAGGTCATTAAGGTCAAAATAGGCTGGTCATGAAGGGGTTAATTTGTTCAATAGTTTGTTAGTAAAGTTAGTTCCTTGAGTAAAGTTGAAGATAAACTTCAATACAGGGAGAGAGGCAAAAAGGGTTTATCCAGGTGTGTATCTGGGAGGGGAGGGGCTGACAGGGCATTTGTCTTGGGAGCAACAGGCAGGAAGGAACCATTGGGCCAACTGATGCGATCATTTGAGGTGTCTTCCAAGTGGAATTCGGTCGATTTCCAAGTTGGCTGTCAAGAGAAGGTATAAAAAGACAGCTCTGTTTATTCAATTGTACTCTTGTGTCTTTCAGACATGGGTATTATTGAAGCCCTGACTGCCAGGACTTCCTGGCCTGGGCGGGCCACAGTAGCAGCGTGATTAGCTCAGCTGGTGACCCTGCTGACATCACTTCTACGCCGCACAGAAGGAGATAATGGCTATAAGGTAAGTATGACAAAAGACAGTACGGGCGAGTAAAAGGGAAATGTGTGAGTACACAGTATGGGTGGATGGGGAAGGGGGGAATGTTTGAGCAGACAGTATGGGGAGGGATGTGGGAATGTAGGAGGAGACCGTATTGGCAGGATAGAGGGGAAATGTGTGAGGAGACAGTATGGGGAGGGTGGGGGAAATTTATGAAGAGATAGGGAGGAATGTGTGAGAAGACAATATGAGGGGAGATAGGGAGTGTGGGGGAATGTGTCAGGGGTCAATAAGGATGGGATGTAAGGGGACAGTACAGGAGAGAAATGGCTAAGAGGGGAGAAAAGTGCGGGGGTACAATATAATGACTGGGCACTGTGAGTGCAGTATAAAGAGAGAGCACTTTGGGGGACAGTGTGAGGGCCCAGTATGGAGGTGACAGTATGCCGAGGGGGAAGTGTTAGGAGGTATAGAGACTGCACACTATAGGGGGGACACAGTATCAGGTTCCAGTGTGAACAGATGGTTCCATACAGAAAGGAGAGGACAGTATGGAGGCCATGTACCATAAGAGAGACAGTGTGGGGGTAATATTTTGTGCAGGAACCACACTGAGGGGCAATTACTCAGGGGCACAGCATAGGGCAGATTTTTTTTAATTCAAGATGACTGTAATGCCAATTACATTTTTCCAGAAAAGAGGGAAGTATCCAGACACAAGTTGTGTATGTGTAAAGTCATCATGGCATCTGAACAAGAATGAAAAGAAAACAAAGAGGATGACTCCAATCAGAGAAGATGCCACCTATAAGGCCACTGGATGTTAATGTTTATTTGTGACACTAAAGGTACCTTCACACTAAACGACTTTGCAACGATAACGATAGCGATCCGTGACGTTGCAGCGTCCTGGATAGCGATATCGTTGTGTTTGACACGCAGCAGCGATCTGGATCCTGCTGTGATATCGCTGGTCGTTGCTGAAAGTTCAGAACTTTATTTGGTCGTCAGATCGGCGTGTATCGTTGTGTTTGACAGCAAAAGCAACGATGCCAGCGATGTTTTACAATGGTAACCAGGGTAAATATCGGGTTACTAAGCTCAGTGCCGGCCGTAAAGCACAGCAGTGACGTCACCGCTGTGCTCTGCTTTTACTTTACGGCCGGCCGGAGCTCACAGTCAGTGCGGGAAGCAGACGGCCAGGGACCTGACGGACATCAGAAGGTGAGTATGTACTGGTTTTTTTTTACATTTACAATGGTAACCAGGGTAAACATCGGGTTACTAAGCACGGCCCTGCGCTTAGTAACCCGATGTTTACCCTGGTTACCCGGGGACTTCAGCATCGTTGGTCGCTGGAGAGCTGTCTGTGTGACAGCTCCCCAGCGACCACACAACGACGAAACAGCGACGTTGCAGCGATCGGCATCGTTGTCTATATCGCTGCAGCGTCGCTTAATGTGACGGTACCTTAAGTCTCCTAAGTCCTGTAGTTAATGTATGTTCCGTAGTCTGAAGATGGTAGTCAACAACAGCTTCCAGTAACTCCTTACAGGAGATGCAGAAAAGTGTGGTATTGAGTCCGTCAGCATATCATGGACCAGGGGCGGACACTGACAAATTGGGGCCCCTGTGTAAGAAATGTGTCTGGGCTCCCTCCTTTTATGGCGACAAAGAGATATATATATATATATATATATATATATATATATATATATATATATATATATATATATATATATATATATATATATACAGCTCTGGCACAAATTAAGAGACCACTACAAAATGTTCAGCTTTTTTCTCTTTATAGGTATATTTTTGAGTAAAATGTAAATTATTTTTCATCAAGAAACTTCTCACAAAATGTCTCCAAATTTCCAAGCAATACATTTTGTATTTATATTTCTGAAAAGGAGAGATGGTCAAAATTAAAAAAAGACCCAGTGCTTTCAGATCTCAAATAATGAAAAAGAAAACAAGTTCATAATCATTTAGAAACAACAATACTAATGTTTTAACTAAGGAAGAGTTCAGAAATCAATATTTTGTGGAATAACCATGATTTTTAATCACAGCTTTCATGCGTCTTGGCATGCTTTCCACGAGTAATTCACACTTAAAAATTTAAGCAGTCCTTCTTTGTTTGATAGCTTGTGACAATCCATCATCCTCTTGATTACATTCCAGAGGTTTTCAGTGGGGTTCAGGTCTGGAGATTGGGCTGCTCATGACAGGGTTTTGATGTGGTGGTCTCTTATTTTTTGCCAGAGCTGTATGTATATATATATATATATATATATATATATATATATATATATATATATATATATATATATATACATATATATATACACACATGGGTCTGTTTAGTGCCGTCTCTTATTACACAGTGCCCTATCTTGTTATATACTGCACCGTCCCTTACATATTGAATTATATAGAGCCCTGTTCTTTATTACATACTATCCTCTTTTGTTAGATATATAACGCAATGGCAGCATAAGAAACCTTCTTTTCTAATTGAGGAGCTGATGGATTGGTCGTCTGGTCACTGACTGCTCCATCAGCAGTCATTTTATATCTAACAAGAAAAGAGACTATGTAATAAAAGAGGGCGCTGTGAATGTGAATAACAAGAATACGCTATGTAAGAGACAGTGCTTTACATAACAGCAGAGGAAGCTATATAATAAGGGATGACACCATATATAACTAGAGAGGATGGTATGTAATAAGGGACGGTGTTATACATAATAAGACATTAAACTATGTAACTAAGGACGGTGTTATACATAATAAGTGAGTACACTATATTCTAAGGGACTGTGCTATACATAATAAATGAGATAACAACAGGAGGACAAAAAGAGCAAACTGATTATATCTAAAAGATATATCATTTTATTATATCATAGAAAAGGTAAAATGTCACAACAATATATAGAACACCAAAAAACAATGCAGACTGTTATGAACCCCACCCACACCTATCCCCACCCCACATATACACTTCAATCCCTGGAAAAATAAATAAAGGTCCAAAGACCGTAACTCAAGGAAAAGATAGTGCGTCAGGGAAGCAGCATGCATGAACCAGATGATCGGGAATAAAGTTACACCCGTCTAACATCTAAGGTGCAATAGTGCATGGCAAGAAATGCAGCGCTTACCAACAGATGAGTGGAAACAAGGAGGGGGGTGGATGGACGGTTGGCATTCTCTGCCACCCTTGTCTCTAAGTATGTACATGGGATTTTCGTTGCTACATAATAAATGAGTACACTATATACTATGGGACTGTGCTATACATAATAAGGCTACATTCCTGTATCCATGTGCAGTGTTGGTGTGCTGCCCACTTTTACAGACGCATTGAGTATGTCCTATTTTGATCCTCAAAATCGGATCAGAACAGAACATTCTCTGAACCTCACAGATCTTATTCTTAGATCCATGATTTTCATGTATGTGTGAATTGACCTATAAAACCCTATGAGTCTGTGTGCCATCTGATGAAACATGAAAGCACACAGACATTTCACACAAATGTGAGAATGCAGAATAAGGGATTTTACAAAAAACATTATCACTCCACGTCACACAGTGCAGATACAGAATAATATCTACATCCAGGCACTCCTGTTTCTTCTCCATCTGGTCAGGCCTTCATATCAACATCTCCCAGTCACAAGTCACGACTAGTCTTGCCACGATGATCTTCGCAGCCCTGAAAATTACAAGGTCACATACATTGAATACACACATGTGTCTCCCCCCTGAATACAGATATGTCCCCACCATTAAAAATATAAAATGATCAGCAACACTGTTCCCTCCATTCACTCCCAATAATATAAACTATTCAGTCTGTGACTCTCCCTAATTACCTGTAAGGCTATCTATGTGCACATGGAAAATATGCAAGGTTTTACAGTACAAGCAAAGTGAATGAGATCCACGAAGTCTCATGCACACGCTGCTTATTTTTTCCTTTCAGATTTGCAGCAGATTAAAATTTGCATAATGTCAATTCTTTCAGCATATTTCAGCCATACTAATGTGGAAAAATACTTCACAAAAGCATGGCAAAAATGTGGAAAAAAAATGAATGCATTTTTCGCAACTTTCTTCCTGCCAACACATTAGGACATGCAGCAGAATTTACTCCTGCAAATCCTGAATGTGTGCACATAGCCTTAATCCTTGTTCTGTGTTCCTCCCATTCATTATAAGTCCCTGATAGCATCATAATGAATTTGGGGGTGGGAGAAGACATTATCAGGTACTGAGCATCCTCCACCACCTCCCAATTCAGTACAAGTCCCTGACAGTGTCTTCTCACACCTTTCAATTCATTATAAAGTGTCCTATGCACCTTAGTGCCTCCTCTCCCACTACCCAATAAAGTTTAAATCCCTGATAGTATCACAATTAATTGTGAGATGGGGGAGGATGCTATCAGGGGCTTAGCACCCTCCTCCACCACCCAATTAATTTTACATCCATATCTAATGTCCTCCTTCCCCTGTTTGTAAGTCCATTATAAGTCCCCTTCCTCCCATCCCAATCCCCCACATCCCATCATTGTCTTCCCCCACCTCCATCATTGCCCTCCCCACCACCTCCATCATTGCTCTCTCCACCACCTCGATCATTGTTCTCCCCACCACCTTCATCATTGTTCTCCCCCACCACTTCCATCATTGCCCTCTCCACTACCTCCATCATTGTTCTCTCCCACCATCTCCATCATTGCCCTCTCCACCACCTCTATCATTCTTCTCCCCCACCACCTTCATCATTGTTCTCTCTCACCACTTCCATCATTGCCCTCTCCACCATCTCCATCATTGTTCTCCCCCACCACCTCCATCATTGCCTTCTCCACCACCTCCATTATCTTTCCCCCTCACCACCTCCATCATTGCCCTCTCCACCACCTCCATCATTGTTCTCCCCACCACCTCCATCATTGTTCTCATCATTGTTCTCCCCCACCAATTCCATCATTGCCCTCTCCCACCACCTCCATCATTGTTCTCCCCCACCACCTTCATCATTGTTCTCCGCACCACCTCCATCATTGTTCTCCCCACCACCTCCATCATCTTTCCCCCTCACCACCTCCATCATTGCCCTCACCACCACCTCCATCATCTTTCCCCCTCACCACCTCCATCATTGTTCTCCCCTACCACTTCCATCATCGCCCTGAATGCTGGTGTGGCACCCCAGGAGTTCAGGTACCACAGTGGTATTGCCTTCCTCTCGGCAAGGGTAATGCCATGCCTGGAGACAGGAGGGATCCCTTTGGTAGGTAACCTTACATGCAACACATTCTGACTCCAGGCCAGAAGGGGGAGCTCTACACCCGACTTGAGGGGAGCTGCTCTCTCTGGTCGGGAGGATGTCAGTTGCTAGGCAGGCAAGCAGAGAGTTGACAGTTGGTAGCAGACAGTGAAGGAGCACATAGGTACTTAGGAGCTAGAGAAAGACTGCTACTGGGCCTCTCTAAGCTGAGCGCAGAAACCGGGTACCGAGAGCCCGAGGCTGAGGGGCACTGCAAGCCCCACGGCAGAACCGGAGGTCAGGAAACTAAAAGGGATTTGCCCACATAATACCTGAGGTACAGCAGCAATCAGAGTCCAGAATCACCGTAAACAGTGACCCAAAAGAGACCGGTCAAGTTGCCTACCATGCAGGTACTGTCCCTGGACAGGGAAGAAAGAGGGCCTTGGTAGAGAGCTACAGGCAGCAAGGGACCACAGACCAGCGCATAGTGGAAGGCTCCCAAACTGACCTGTCAAGGGATTTCCACCTGTCTTCAGGCTGCCTGGACTCCAGCTACACCTGTTACCGGTACCCTGGACTAAGGCTGAATACCATCTCAGTAAACCAGGTAAAGACTGCAACCCTGTGTCCTCCAATTATCTGCGGCATTCACTATCCCTGCCAAACACGCCGGGAGCCCTGGGGACAATGCTTTACCTGTTGGAAGCGACACCATCTTTGCTGCAGCACCATCGTACCCAGAGGACCCCTTTAAGCAGCGTCGCTCACCTCCGACCGAGAACCACAGGTGGCATCACAAACTTTCCTTATCTCCACAACCCCTTTAAAGACCGTCCCTTTTACTTGGGTGCCCAGGGCCACGGACCGGGTCGCTGCCACCGTGACCACCCCTTTAATTGCGACCAGACCCGGTACCGAGTACCCCATGGCCCTGACGGGCGACTCACTGGCGTCATCCTGCCGTGCGGCTGTGTCAGACAGGAAGCGCTGGTAGGAAGCGGAGGACAGATCACTGCAGCTCTGCTCCGCTATCATTTTCTCCTCCCATAGGCAGCGGAGCTGCAGGGATCGCTCCCTGCCCACCGCACATGAGGGTAATCTGGCCAGGGGCATCTCGAGGCAGGAGAAACAGGCCAGATTGCCATCAGTGTTAGGCGCCTTGCAGGGCCCCCCTGCACCTCCAGGCCCAGATGCAGCTACACCAGCTGCACATATGGTATGTCTGCCCATCATGGACTCAGCACTGCACTGTGCTTGACAGTGGGGTAGAGAAGAAAGAGGAGGACAGAACACCAAGTTTGTTCACACGATCGCTGCCGACCAAATGCGTGCCAGTTATAATGGGCAACCTAATGATCCAGTTTCTATGATTGAGCACTTATATTCTGGTACCTGTAGTGACAACTGTAGTGACAACTGTAGATCACGTTGGGGTATATGGTTTGGGCATTTAGCCTTTTGTTATCCATGTACGTTAGATCAGTACCCAACCTTTTGTAGATGACAAATAACTTTGAAACAGGACAGATGTAAAAGTAAAAAAAACCATTAAATATATGGCCTAGTGCTATGGCTCTTACGCTAGTGTAAACTGTAAAATTAATATGATTAATAAATATTCCCCTAGACATTATTGAATACTCATGTGAGCCCCATTACTTCAGGAAGAACACATTAGCAATCCGAAATCAAACATGGACAATCGACATCACCCTGGGCTCCAATAATCAGTTGGCCAAAGTCCTTATAGACATTAGAGTATTAGCAGAACCTGTCGATGTTGGTGGGTTTGGCTGAACCTGTCAATGTTGGTGAGTTTGGCTGAACCTGCCGATGTTGGTGGGTTTGGCTGAAGCTGTCGATGATGGTGGGTTTGGCTGAACCTGTCGATGGTGGGTTTGGCTGAACCTGTCGATGTTGCTGGGTTTGGCTTTACCTGTCGATGTTGGTGAGTTTGGCTGAACCTGTCGATGATGGTGGGTTTGGCTGATCCTGTCAATGATGGTGGGTTTGGCTGAACCTGTCGATGTTGGTAGGTTTGGCTGAACCTGTCGATGTTGGTGGGTTTGGCTGAACCTGTCGATGTTGGTGAGTTTGGCTGAAGCTGTCGATGATGGTGGGTTTGGCTTAACCTGTCGATGATGGTGGGTTTGGCTGAACCTGTCGATGTTGGTGGGTTATTATTGTTATTTATTGTTATAACGCCATTTATTCCATGGCGCTTTACATTTGGCTGAACCTGTCGATGTTGCTGGGTTTGGCTGAACCTGTCGATGTTGCTGGGTTTGGCTGAACCTGTTGATATTGGTGGGTTTGGCTGAACCTGCCGATGTTGGTGGGCTTGGCTGAAGCTGTCGATGATGGTGGGTTTGGCTGAACCTGTCGATGATGGTGGGTTTGGCTGAACCTGTCGATGTTGCTCGGTTTGGCTGACATTTGTCTAAAGTGTATGGAGGCCTTAAGCCATTGCTGGAACTCTATAGTGACAGTAGCAGAAGAAGCACAAAAGAAATCTAAGCAGGAGTAGCAATTATAGCAAGAACATGTTCATATGGGAATATACACTTTCTGTGCACCAATATCTATACTACCCCCCCCCCAAAAAAAAAAACTCCATTATTTCCAATGTGAGATAAGTGTTGCGCTTCATATGGCTGTGTTTTGTCCGATGTGGTTTCCAAAGTGGCCTCAGTAATTGAAATGCCTTTCATAGAAGCCGTTTTCAGGTGGATTCTGCCCAAACCTGGACTGACCTCACTGATCAGAAATAATCCACGTACAGAGCAGCGACGGCCACACTAGATTTCCAACATGTTTTATCTATATGTGCATATAACCTTGTGTAAGTGCTTACTCGCATACTGAAATCAATCGCTATTGCGATCAATGTAAATGATCATTTACCACCTGACAGAAAATGCAAAGTTATAATCAATGAAAAATATACTAGATTCCTTTGTTAGAGATTTGTAATTAAATCCATCCCATGGCAGTTGCACTAGGGTGACAGGGCTACCAATACAAGGCTCTGCTTGGGTAAATCATTGCAGAATTTGGATCATTATGACTAATAACAGGAATGGCAGTAGGTATCATGTGGCCCAGGTGAAGATACTCCATCATGCATGCCCAGGCTGGCAGCACTATGTGGCTCCATGCTCGGTGCCAGGATCCTCGGAAGGGTTAAGGCTGAGGCGGCACTGCAGGTTGTGTAGCAATGACAGACTGCCAGGCCCAGCCATGGAGGAGAGGGGGCAGTGAGGGAGAGCCAGGAATAGGAGGGGGAGGAGGAGAGAAGACCTGCTGCATTTCTACAGCATCGAGGCGTCATCATCTGCATCTACCCAGGAAAGGAGGGATCAGCAGCAGCAGCAGCAGCCCGGGCTTCAATGTGAACTACGGGAAATCGCCAGCAGATCTCCTCGGAACGGGGGGAAGGGGCTGTATTTGGGGGTCCCTGCCCCCCTTGCTCCTGCGGTACCAGACTGCGTTCTCAGTGAGCTATGAATTCAGCCGAGCAGACCGTTACATGGCTCATAACACTCGGGGTGCTGGAGTCTCCCAAGAAGACCATTTCCGACCCGGAGGGTTTCCTGCAGGCGTCCCTGAAAGATGGGGTGGTGCTGTGCAGACTGCTGGAGAGGCTGCTACCGGGCACCATAGACAAGGTAAGCAGCCGGCGGCACTGCGGGGGTTAATGTGCAGCCCCACCACCGCCCCCACTCTGGACCGACAGCTGGAGATGGAGGAGGTGCCCTCACCACACACAGGGGGCCCTAATGCTGGGGGTCATTGTCAGACAACAGGCACACCGTAACCTCTGCTGGTATAGAGCCCAAGCCCTGTGCACTGGGGTGTATGGATGCATAAATGTGTGTGTGACAGTGTGTGTGTGTGTGTATATATATATATATATATATATATATATATATATATATATATATATATATATATATATATATATATATATATATATATATATATGTGTGTGTTTATAATGTGTATGTATATGATGTGCATGTATGTATAAATGTGTGTGACAGTGTGTGTGTATATATGTGTATGTGTGTGTATGTATATGATGTATGTATATATAATGTGTATGTATATGGTGTGTATATATGTATGTTTGTATGTATAAATGTGTGTATATATATATATATATATATATGTATGTATAAATGTGTTGTGTGTGTGACAGTGTGTATATATATGTGTATGTATGTGTGTGTGTATGTATATGATGTATGTATATGGTGTGTATGTATAAATGTGTGTGTGACAGTGTGTGTATATATATGTATGTATGTGTGTATGTATATGTATGTATATATAATGTGTATGTATATGGTGTGTATGTATAAATGTGTGTGTGTATATATATGTGTGTGTGTGTGTGTGTGTGTGTGTATGTATGTGATGTATGTATATGGTGTGTATGTATAAATGTGTGTGTGACAGTGTGTGTGTATATATATGTATGTATGTATGTGTGTATGTATATGTATGTATATATAATGTGTATGTATATGGTGTGTATGTATGTATAAATGTGTATATATGTGTATTTATGTATGTATATGATGTATGTGTATGTATGTATTTGGTGTGTATTTATGTATAAATGTGTATATATGTGTATGCATGTATATGGTGTGTATGTATGTATAAATGTGTATGTATGTATGTGAAGTGTATGTATATATATATAATGTGTGTATGTATAAATGTGTGTGTGTGACAGTGTATATATATATGTGTATGTATGTGTGTGTGTATGTATATGATGTATGTATATGGTGTGTATGTATAAATGTGTGTGTGACAGTGTGTGTATATATATGTATGTATGTGTGTATGTATATGTATGTATATAATGTGTATGTATATGGTGTGTATGTATGTATAAATGTGTATATGTGTATTTATGTATGTATATGATGTATGTGTATGTATGTATATGGTGTGTATTTATGTATAAATGTGTATATATATATATGTGTATGTATATGGTGTGTATGTATGTATAAATGTGTATGTATGTATATGAAGTGTATATATATATATATATATAGTGTATGTATATGGTGTGTATAAATGTAGCTAAATAGACTGTATGGTGCATGTAAGGCCGCTGCCCTCCCCTTCAGTCCAATTCCTACAATCCATATGTGTAGCTCACAGACATGACACTGCTGGTCTTGGATAGGACTAGTGACAGCTGGAGTGGTGTTAGTGGCCCCTGTGGTGGTGGACTGTGTAGCAGGGGAAACCTTAGCCGTGATTGGGGGCTATCCTTGCTCCCAGGGAAGGAGATAGCTGTGACAGCTGTGCTCTTTGTCAGTTTGCTCCTCAGACGCTCCCACTGGTGGAGAGCCACACTGCAGCCAATGCTAAGGAGCTAGCGGGGGCTCCTGTGTCACATGTGCTGATCATTACATCCCCCAATGATAGCCACAAGCATATAAAATACACCTCAATAACTCTTGTGTCTGTGTGTTAATTTGCTTTACAGAAAAAATGGAGTCCGCATTTATAGGGATATAGTCCGTAGAATGTGAGTCCGCAAGGACAGGGTCCTCTCCCCTCTGTACCAGTCTGTCATTGTAAATTTGTTTACTGTAAACGATATCTATAACTATGTATGTAACCCCTTCTCATGTACAGCACCATGGAATCAATGGTGCTATATAAATAGACTATTATTATTATTATTTAACTAATAGCTACAAATACAACAATACATGGCAACTGTATTTTCTTGCTAATTATTTTATAGTACACCATGTTATAAGGCCTTGGACCGTGCTTTAGGCATTTTATTATGATGGAGATTGAGCATTGTTAACAAATGTGTTCCATCTCTTGTAAATGTTTTGCAGAATATGTTAGACAATTATTAATGTTTACCAGAGTCCAGCTAAGAGATTCTTTGGTGCCCCTGCTAACCTCCTCCTACCTTCTGGCACTTCTTCTGATTAGTAGGCCCAGTGCTACACTTGCGTGATGTAGAAGATGCGCTAGGGGTGTTGGCAGCTGGAGAAGGTTCAGAAGGCATTGGCCTGGACTACTAATGTGGCCACTGGATTAGTCTTTTTGCTCAACTCTACTGTTTACCTATAATACACATGTTGTATTTAGGCCAGGATGTTTAAGGTATTGAAGTATTGGCCTACCTCTTCCAACAAACCTACAACCTACCGAACCCCCAATCCACCATACTGCTACACGGCCAGCTCTGCCCTCACCTTCAGTATCCTCACCCATCCCTTGTAGATTGTGAGCCCTCGTGGGCAGGGTCCTCTCTCCTCCTGTACCAGTCGGTGACTAGTTGTGGTCAAGATTATTGTATTTGTTTTTGTTATGTACACCCCTCCTCACATGTAAAGCGCATGCAATAAATGGTGCAATAATAAGAAGTAATAATTTTGCCCCAACAAGTCCAAGTGACAAGTGGAAAAAGATATATCTTACAAACAGAAGACTAAAGGTGGCCATATATTTTCATTAAAGGGATTGTCCAGGTTTATCACTAAAGTCTGCAGTCACTGTATGATTTTTTTATTGGATAGCACTTGTCCTTTTCTCGCACAAATGAGTATGAGCCCTTATTCTCAGCATCAGTCGAGGTCGACTTTGTTGGAAATGTACTGATCATAAGGTGATGGAATATCCCAGCGATATCATATGGCATCACTTTATAATATGGGGATTATCTGAGCATTCTGTGTTATCTGGATTATCCAATATGTAAGTGAGTGTATTAGGGCTCACACTCATCAGCGTAAGTAACATCGCTGCGATGGTGATCCAGAAAAGTAGGACGAGTATCATGCGAGTGTCATGAGAGTACAATGCGATTTTTCTCACAATTCATCCCTATGGCATCCATATGCAATGCCTTTCTTTCTCTGCAACTATTATTCTGCATCACTTACAAGCTCATTTACAGTGTTCTATGCTACAGAATGTTAATGTATCTGTAAAAATCGGACATCATACGGATGGTCCGTGTGCCGTCTGTTTTTTTTCTCGCACCCATTGACTTGCATTGGTCAGTCTCATCCAATATACGCGGCCCCTCGCAGGGTGCTGCGATTTTTTTTCTCATCCAGATTCAACTGAGGGAAAAATTGCAGATGAGTACTATATCAATAACATTAGTCGGTGTGCAATACGATTTTTTTTCTCGGATTGCACTCTTCCAATTTATACGCAGATGAGTATGAGCCCTCATGAGCAGTGTAGAGCTGTCCTTACATATTAGATCAGTGGTAGCCATACTTTAAGGCTGACCATCATTGTTGTCACAAATAGGATCATGTGCCATAGGGAACTTTTGCTTGCTGAGTGAATCTTTGGTTTTGGGATTATTGTAATATAATGTTGAGTCCAAGAGACAAAAAATAAAAAGATGCCCAATGGTTAGGCTGGGCATTACCATGTTCTAGCTGTTGAGACTGTAGGAAAAAAAAAGTTTGAGATGCCCTACATTAGATTAATATAAATGACATTCAGTTTTGATGGAAACCATCAACAGTCTGATGTATAGAAGGGATGTTTCCTGACTGTACCCTAATGTCTGATTTAGGGAAAACAAAAATCTTTTGTTTTGACAGAGTATAACCCACTGTGAGAAATATCTGGCAAGGTTTGCCTTCCTCTTCATTGAGAGGGCTTTTAGATATTGTTTGTCTTTATTAGTCTGTTACAAGCTTGTGAAAATATTAATTTTGGAAAGCAGGAATGCGCCAAGGTGATGTGCCCACATGATAGGCTTCTACATGTTTGGCGGAAGAAAAGTTTAATGTTCTGAGAATGGATTGCCTCACCCTAAATAAAAAGGAGCGCCTTATTACTGAATAAAATGAGTTGTGATAATATGAGGCTGGAGTGCAACTTTCAGGATTTTAATGCAGTGTTTGAAGTCAATGCCAAGACAATGGATTCTACAAAAAGAAGTCTTGGTTTTCTCTTTACAGCTGTCTTCCATTTAAGATTCATACTTGGCTTTGTTTTTAAAAACTGCTTAAAAAATGTGAATGTTGAAACCCAGCCTTTGGATATGTGCACACTATTAGACTCTGATAGAGATGGGCAAACCTGAACATGGACTTCTCCCAGATGTCCGTGTTATACTGCTACAGTTCGGCAGCCCGAACAAAGCGACGTCCGTGTTACACTGCTACAGTTCGGCAGCCCAAACAAAGCGACGTCTGTGTTATACTACTACAGTTCGGTAGCCCGAACAAAGCTTGTTGAAAGAATGTGTGGGCACTTACAGCTCATGTCAAGTATTACTATGGCTGTGATTAGCTGGCACAGACTGTGTAAAAGAAAAATGAAATAAAAATGAAATAAAAAGATGTGCGGTCTCTATTTCTGATAACTAGCTCAGGCAAAACCAACAGCTGCGGGCTACAGTCCCCAGCTGTCAGCTTTATCTTGGCTAGTTATCAAAAACAGAGGAATCACCAAGTCATTTTTTTTATTTAAATAAATAATTGTAAAAAACGGTGTTGGGTCCCCCCCATTTCTGATAACCAGCCAAGCTAAAGCAGACAACTGGGGGCTGATATTGTCAGACTGGATATTGGCCCTTCCCAGCCTAAAAATAGCAGCCCACAGCTGCCCCAGAAAAGGCGCATCTACTAGATGCTCAAATTCTAGATCTTTGCCAGTCTTCCCACTTTCCCTAGTGCGGTGGCAAGTGGGGTAATAGTATTGGGGTTGATGTCAGCTTTGTAACGTTAGCTGACATCAAGCCCAGGGGTTAGTAATGAAGAGGCGTCTGTCGGATGCCCCCATTACAAACCCCTTAAGTGTAAGTTAAAAAACGCACACACAGAAAAAATTGAATTTAATTGAACAAAAGACACAGAAAAACTCCTTTATTTGAAATAAACACTCCCTACTCTCTTGTACCCATTTATTAATGTAAAAATAAAAATAAAGAAACACAGTATTCCTCACCTGTCTGCCGATAATCCATCTGTCCCACGACGTGCTCCAACCTTGCTTCATCTTGATGCATTGCTGAGCGGTGGCATGATGCGACCACGAAGCCTTGCATCCAGGAGACGCTGAGCGTGAGAATGCAGGTTCAGTGCCGAGCAGTTACGTCAATAAAGTGAGTGGAGTTAATAGCCGAGTTCATACTATTATTTCTCTTGCCACTGCCACCACAAAAGATGCTTCAGGAAACACTGCTTTTCTCTGGCGTTTTGTAATCCTGAAGTGTCTTATTTAGCATTTGGTCATTTCTTGAGCGATTTTGCAAGGCTTTTGACAGTCGGTGGTGTATTCCAGCGTTTTGCCAGAGTGTTAGGGGGGTCTCTCTTATTAGCGTATTCTGAAATTTTATGTAACTTTGTTCAGCAATGAAGACACTGGAAGATTGCTGAACATTTTTTGAAGATAAAATGCTGGCAAAACACTAAAAAAAGACCCAGGCGCCTTACACGTGTCTTTTGAGCATTCCCATTGACATGTATTGTAAATTAAAGAACATCTTCAAACCGAAAAACACCAGAAGAATGGTCTGGCCATTTCTTTTAATCGCTTCATTTCCTTTGCAAACTTGAAACTTTTTAAAAGAGGCTCAAATGACTGAAGATATGCACACAGTCATTTATACTTAGAAATGAGCGTTTAGTTTGCACATTTTAACTATGGTTAGATAGAACATGCGCCCATTATTATTATTATTATTCATTATTATAGCGCCATTTATTCCATGGCGCTGTACATGTGAAAAGGGGCATATATAGACAAGTACAGTAAACATGAGCAATACAAGGCACACACAAGTACAGGAGGAGAGAGGACCCTGCCTATGAGG
Organism: Ranitomeya variabilis; assembly: GCF_051348905.1. Classification (NCBI taxonomy): domain Eukaryota; kingdom Metazoa; phylum Chordata; class Amphibia; order Anura; family Dendrobatidae; genus Ranitomeya; species Ranitomeya variabilis. The sequence continues at coordinate 522,840,438 of NC_135234.1, read as the reverse complement.
GCTCACAATCTACAGAGGATGGGCGAGGATACACCATTATAGTCTGTAGGGTTGTTCATATGTCCATGTGTTTTTTGCAGACAATGTGTCTGCAGAAAAATCATGAGAAATGCACACCAAACAACAGATCCAGAATTGAGCGGCACCAGGTAATGTGGATAATCTTCACAGGCTGTGACTATAGGGGACAGATTTTTCCAAAGACTTCTAACACAAAGCTCTATTCTTGCATGTACGGGAGGTGCTCTTCATATAACAAGAAAATAGAAATCCACATAATGCAAAGTTTAAACAGATGCGGCACTCACCCGAATGTTGCAGAAATCAGTGTCTTTTATTCGCTTTATGCGGCATTAGACATTTGCGGAGAGGCAGCAGGAGACAGAGAGGGGTGTGGGGAGAAGAAAGTGGACGACGGCCGTGTCACGCGGATGCGCTTCTACGGGTCCAGGACAATGTGTCTGCAGAAAAATCATGAGAAAATGTCCTTTTTTATCAGTGTCACAGATGAATATCACCCATACAAGTCCATGGGTCCATGAAAATCATGTGTCCAACACACAATCTGTGTCCTGTCTCTGATAAACATTGCAATGTATGAAAGAAGCTTAAGGGTATGTGCACACGTCCGGATTTCTTGCAGAAATTTCCTGAAGAAAACCGGAAATTTTCTGCAAGAAATCCGCATTTTTTTTTTGCGTTTTTTTTCCGTTTTTTTCGCGTTTTTTTTAGCATTCTGCAAGCGTAATTAGCTTGCAGAATGCTAAAGTTTTCCAAGCGATCTGTAGCATCGCTTGGAAAACTGACTGACAAGTTGGTCACACTTGTCAAACATACTGTTTGACAAGTGTGACCAACTTTTTACTATAGATGCTGCTTATGCAGCATCTATAGTAAAAGATAGAATGTTTAAAAAAAAATAAAAAAAATTAAAAAATGGTTATACTCACCCCCTGCAGACAGCCAATCTCCTCAGCGGCGTCCGTTCCTATAGATGCCGGTGTGGTTCAGGACCTTCGATGACGTCGCGGCTTGTGATTGGTCGCGTGAGTCACATGAGCGGTCACGCGACCAATCACAAGACAGCGACGTCATCACAGGTCCTGAACCATACCATCTATAGGAACGGAAGAGAGAGCATGCACCGGAGAGGCGGGAACACTTCGGGGGCCATCAGAGGGTGAGTATATCACTATTTTTTATTTTAATTCTTTTTTTTTTATCAATTATATGGTGCCCAGTCCGTGGAGGAGAGTCTTCTCTCCTCCACCCTGGGTACCAACCGCACATAATCTGCTTACTTCCCGCATGGTGTGCATAGCCCCGTGCGGGAAGTAAGCAGATCAATGCACTCCTAGGTGTGCGGAATCCCCGCAATTCCGCATTTTGAATGAACATGTTGCTTTTTTTTCCGCAATGCGATTTTTTCACGGAAAAAAATGCAACATTTGCACAAAAAATGCGGAATAGCCTGTAAATAATAGGAGGCATATGTAAGCGTTTTTTTCGCGTTTTTATCATGTTTTTATAGCGAAAAAACGCGAAAAAAACGCGAAAAATCCTGAACGTGTGCACATGGCCCTACAATTCATTTAAGTTTCTTCACACTTAAAAAATCATTGATGAAGCACGGATTGTAAAAACTCAAACGCTGATGAAAGACAGATCCAAAACACTGATGACACTAGTACCATTTTTTTGCGAATGTGAAAAATCACTGATGTCTGAATAAGGCCTAAATTGTGCTTACTGGCAACGTCAAACTCCTTTTGTTTCACAGTTAAGCCTAGACAAGGAGGGATATTGGCTAAGGCTACGTTCACATTTGCGTTGTGCGCCGCAGCGTCGGCGCCGCAGCGCACAACGCAAACAAAAACGCGGCAAAACGCATGCACAACGCTGCGTTTTGCGCCGCATGCGTCCTTTTTTTCATTGATTTCGGACGCAGCAAAAATGCAACTTGCTGCGTCCTCTGCGCCCCGACGCGGGCGCCGCAGGGACGCATGCGGCGCCAAACGCAAGTGCACCGCATGTACATGCGCCCCCATGTTAAATATAGGGGCGCATGATGCATGCGGCGCCGCTGCGGCGCCCGACGCTGCGGCGAGGACCGCAAATGTGAACGTAGCCTTAGCTAGTAAAATGAGTCAGTCAGCCAGATCCCTTTATAGTTCCCCTAAAAATTGAGCTGCCAGGATCACAGTGAGATCTGAAGATACATTCGTACATTAGTACGTTCTCTATTTTTTTTTTTATATATTTATTTGCCAGGCCTTGGATATGTGGTCAATATCAGATCAGTGGGGTGACACTCAACATCCCTACATATCAGCTGTTATCTTGAGTTAGATGTAAACAGTGATCGGAGTAGCGTGGCTTCCCCTGCTTGTGATTGACAGCATTTGCTGGTATACCCGTAAGTGAGCAAGTGGCTTCTGAGAGAAGGAAAGGGTAGATCAAACAAAGTCATGAGCAGTACCTGTAAAATTTCTTGCACTATCACACTCATAGTCACTCCATTCTCTCACTCAACTTCCGTGAATACAGTATAAAGTGCAGAGAGCAGCAGCAATAGAGAGGAGCCAGGGAGGAGAAGACGTCTGCCCACCCTGACGCTGTGTGGCTAAAGGTACCTTCACACGAAACGACTTTGTAACGATATCGCTAGCGATCCGTGACGTTGCAGCGTCCTCGCTAGCGATATCGTTTCGTTTGACACGCAGCAGCGATCAGGATCCTGCTGTGATGTCGCTGAATAAAGTCCAGAACTTTATTTGGTCGTCCGATCGCTGTATCGTTGTGTTTGAAAGCAAAAGCAACGATACCAGCGATATTTTACACTGGTAAGGCTAGGTTCACATTACGTTAGGGCAATCCGTTTAGCGCATAGCGCTAGCGGGTTGCGCTAACGCAATGCTTCCCTAGGGTCCTCGTTCGGTGTCCCCGCTAGCGCAGATCCCCGATCTGCACTAGCGAGGAACGGACCTCGGGCGCGCCGCGGACGCTGCAAGCAGCGTCCGAGGTCCGTCACTCAAATGACGCGACATCGCTAGCGCACGCCCAATGTGGGCGTGCGCTAGCGATGCGCTCACCATTACAGGCTATGGCGGCGTTAACGGACTACGTTAACACCGCGTTATGCCGCGGTGTAACGTAGTCCGTTAAACGCGGTCACATAACGCAATGTGACCCTAGCCTAACCAGGGTAAACATCGGGTTACCAAGCACAGGGCCGCGCTTAGTAACCCGATGTTTACCCTGGTTACCAGCGTAAAAGTAAAAAAAACAAACAGTACATGCTCACCTGCGCGTCCCCCAGCGTCTGCTTCCTGACACTGACTGAGCCCGGCCCTAAAGTGAAAGTGAAAGCACAGCGGTGACGTCACCACTGTGCTGTTAGGGCCGGAGCTCAGTCAGTGTCAGGAAGCAGACGCTGGGGGACGCGCAGGTGAGCATGTACTGTTTGTTTTTTTTACTTTTACGCTGGTAACCAGGGTAAACATCGGGTTACTAAGCGCGGCCCTGCGCTTAGCAACCCGATGTTTACCCTGGTTACCCGGGGACCTCGGCATCGTTGGTCGCTGGAGAGTGGTCTGTGTGACAGCTCCCCAGCGATCAAACAGCGACGCTGCAGCGATCGGCATCGTTGTCGCTATCGCTGCAGCGTCGCTTCGTGTGAAGGTACCTTAAGGTGGCCGGATTCAGGCGGTGTAAGTGCACATATGCATAACATGCGGACTGAGTTCAGGCAGCCCTAGTTCTTGGCATGTGAACGCTTTCATGCAGAATTGGGGAATGTAATGGTGTGTTGAACCTTTGTTCACTCCAAGGGTGCACAAAAGCCATCTCATTTGTCTTTGAATGAAAAGTAGTTTCCTCTAAGAACTTACCACCAGGTAGTTGCTAACTACTTGTCTGTTCAAGCCCTGCTATGATAAATTCCAGCTCACAACCTTCATTGATCAATCACATCGACAGAGCAACTTCTCTTCCACTCTGCTGTATAGTCAGGGATCACTGCTGATGACATGCTGATTGACAGCTGGCTCCCCAACTGCCTTACTGCAGGGAAAACTTTCAGCACAACGTCATTCAGCATGACGTTAACAGAGTGCATCGGAAGTGAAAACGATGATCTGTTTACGTGAGGACAAATGAAGCCAGGGAATCGCTGTCTGAGTTGTAACACATTGTCGCAGGGCAAGTAAGTAGTTGGCAACTACCTTCCAGTAAGTTGTTAGCCCCATAACCTCCAACCCAAAGTCCCAGATAACCCCTTTAAGAGGAACAAGGTGGGAGGGCAGGAGGATTATTGGTTATTGGTAAGAGGTGGAAAGGATAGATGAAAAATAAAATGAACTTGAAGATGGAGTTAGAAGCTTGAAAGTACATCTTCAAATGGGTCTTTGTTGTGAATTATTTACACAGAAACCCTGTCCCTCAATGAAGAGGGAGAAGTGACAAATCAGCAAAGGGACATAGCTCAAATAATAAGAAAATAGAAAGTTATAAAAGAAAATGTACTAGTATACAAAATAGATATGAACAAAACCTGGGAAACAAAATAATTCCCTGTACAAGGAAGAAAACAATAGAAACGTAGTAAGGGAATCCTTATGTTGGACTGTTGCTGTAAGGGCTCATTCAGACATCAGTGATTTTTCTCGTTAACCAAAAATGGACTGATTTTCATTGGTGTTTTGGCTCAGGTTCACGTCAATGTTTGGTCAACAGTTTTTACCAGAATTTCATATTTATGTTTTTTTTTTGTGGACGTGAAGGTTTATCAAGCTTTTATCAAAGAAACAAGAAAATTGGACAATATTGAATACAACTAGGGTAGAATTTGTATTCAATATAGTCTATGTAGCTATTCACTTGTCTGTCTTTTTTTTTGTGATTATAAATGATCCGCACCAAAACAAAAAAACAGGTCCAGATTTGGTCTACGTCATAGATTAAACTCGACAATTCAAAGCTATGCATCCGTGAAAAAAAAATCAGACAGGACTCAGAAGTAATTAGTATTCCAGATTTGTGCAATTTGAGTTTCATATTTACTTGATAAGAGAAACTTGATAAACCTTCTTGTATGCAAAACAATGTTGAGGAAACTCCGACCTTTTTTTTTTACTTACGAGGAAAGTCACTGTTGTCTGAATAAGGTTTAAGAAATGATTGGGTAACAGAGACTTGTTATTTCTATTTAACTTTTATAATTCATTGTTTCATAGCTCAGATTTTGGTTTTCTGAGATTATTATTTTTTTTTTTCTAATGGAGCTAAGAACTGACGGGCAGGTAGTTGCTAGCTACCTACCTTTTCTGCCCAGCGCACAGCGATCACGGCTCTTGGCGGTGATTCTGCTGCTTCATTTGACCTCATGTTAACAGAGTAGCTCTACTTCTGCTGTCAACAGGGAGTCATTGCTGACATCATGCTGATTGACAGCTGACTTCCCGCAGTTAGGCAGTGGGGAGCCAACTGTCAATCAGCATGACATTGGCAACCACAATCCCCCTTCCTCGCCCCGTCAAGAGCAGAGCAGAAGAGAAGCAGCTGTTCTGTAAGTTCCCAAGCACATAAAAAAAATGAAAGACGTGGACAATCCCTTCAGGGTAGAGTCATTAAATCCTTGTAGTTACAGTGATTTCTAATGGCTAAGGGACCTTTCATTAAAAGAAAAAAATAATACCATAGTTATTTTGAGGGAACCTGGGGGATGGAGAAATACTTCAATGTGTTTCTCTCCGTAGTCATCTGGGCGGTGCTACACTAATGATGGATAACAGTCTCCGCACTGGTAGCATGCCTACTCTGCCTTGACTGAAAGACAGTACTAACTTATCACAGTAGGTGGGATTTCAGTCAAGGCAGAGAGTACATTGTAAGGGCTCGTTAACACGGCCATATCTTCGGTCTGAGTGCTAACCGTGAAAAAAAACAATGGACAGCACACGGACAGTGCTCGGATCAATGTTGTTAAGTGGGGCAGTGCAGATGAGCAATTTTATTTCACTGACCAAATCTCTGTGTGAGCAAAATGGCAGCACGCACTAGTTTCTTCTGTGTATCGGATGAGACTCACCCATTCAAGTCTATGGGTCCATAAAAAAAATCAGATGCCATATGGAACCGCAGTGTATCATTCGATTTTTATGGATACATTGCAATTCTTTTAAATAGGAAACTGTAAATGGTCTTGTAAATTATTAATAACTACTGCTGTAAAAAAATCATATTATAAATATATGACTAATAAATAAAAAATCATCAGTTTTCTTAATGAAACTGACGATTTTTATACGGTCTTGTGAACCCAGCTTCATAGTGAGGAAAACCTCCCAGATAACTATTCAGAGTGGTTTTAAACCTCCAATCTTTCTGGCAATATGAATAATGTACTTTTCAGTCCTATAGCATACTGGCACTGGTTTAATGGCCACAACTTTGATGACAGGTTCCCTTTAAGAATTGGCATAATTTTTCGTGTGATTCAGATTATTTACCATTATAAACCAGCGTAGAATATATTAGAGTAGCTGGCAGTTCTGACAATATTTCTGGAAGTTAGTCATCATGTTGACATAATAGCTTATTTATTTTTGTGAGCATCTACATAGACATAAAATATTGAGTGGTTTTGATTAAAACGTGGCTAAGGGCAATGTCACACTGACTACAAATCCTCCGCCAATCCCTCGTTATTAATGTCTGTGCAGCTGCAAAATGTTCACAGAGGTGGACAAAGATCAGGACTTATTTTATTAGTATTTGTTAGTTGCATTGTTTCTTTTTTTTTCAGTAACATTCATTTGGGTGTTGGTGTTGCTTTTTGGTGGTCACAGGGGCGTAGCAGGTTACCAAAAATAGTCAGGACAACACGCACAGAAACAAAACTCTTTATTGTTTAACTGAAACTTTAAATTGTCACTTTGGGAGTTGTAAAGTTGATTTTAAATGTTGTAGAATTTTATCTTTCTTGCCTTTCTGTTTGCAAAATCTTGACAGCATCATCAAAGTCTATTTCTTCACTCAGCTGTTGTTCAATAGACAGAATGGCCATATTTCCTAAACGCATGGCGCTCGTTGTGGATCTTAGGTCATTTTTAATCAGCTTTAACTTGGAAAAACTCCTCTCACAAGTAGCAACACTTACAGCAATAGTAAGAAAAATAGTCCCGCCCTCCCACCAAATGACCAATCGGCCCGGCAGCGGAGTACTTGGTAAAGCCTGTACGCTGAATTTGAATTCTCTATGATGCATTTTTAGAATAAAAAACAATGCAGCAGGAATAAGACCTCAAATGGACAAGTTAAATTCTTTCGCCGGTGAATGTTACCATCACATGATCGGGACTGCAAAAAAAACAAGTTCTGCTTACCTGACCGCGCTCCTGCTCTCTCCACGCAGCTGAAGCGTGCACTCGCCGGCGACTGACAATGACGTCAGACGCCGGCGACATGCACGCTGGGACTGACGTCAGCTGCCAGCCTCAGATTGGCTGGCGGCTGTTAACTATTGACGTGCGGGCGCGGGCCCGCACATCAATAGCGTTAAACAGCTGCAGCCAGGGATGGACTGGGACTAAAATTCAGCCCTGGCATTTGAAGTTACACAGGCCCACTTGTCACATGGTGACTTTATAATATCTGTACACTTATAGGCAGGGCCGGTTTTAGGCAAAGTGGGGCCCTACGCCTAGGCAAAGTTTAAAATGGGGCCCAAAATGCTAACATATTGCACATCACACAAAAGCATTTCGGTTGTATTTACAAGCGCTGAGTTCAGGCCGCTAAATGAGTTTGATCGACAATACTGAAGTTGTTCAACACTTGTTTCCCGGCCTCTTTCCACCGTCCAAGAAAGAATGATGGGACAGAACGATCACTAACAGATCACTAACCGATCCCCATACAGTATAATGTTATCAGCAGCACATCTACAGTTTACACCGGCGATGTGCTGCTGAGAACGGTGGACTCTGGGAAAATGGACGGGGGGGGGGGGGGGGCGTCGCATGCGCAGATGGAGATCTCAGCACCAAGATATCGGGAGAGGAGATCTCAGAGCTGAAATCTGATCTCCCGAGATCTTGGTGCGGAGATCTGCATCTGCGCATGCGCAGCCCCCTGGTGGCCATTTTCCCGGAGTTCACCACGCAGGAAACCATGGAACTGCGGGGGGCTCTGGCCTCTCACAAAATGTCGGCAGGGCCCCCTGCAGCATCGGTGACCCCCGCAGCAGCACCGGAGACCCCCGAAGCAGCACCGGACACCCAAAGCAGTATCGGACAACTGCAGTGGCGCACCGCACATCGGGACACCCCAGCCTGCGGCCTGCAGCATCGCCCCACTCCTGCCTCCTCCAGCAGCGACCCTGCTTAACTGTAGCCACCACCCCAGTAAGCAATAAGACGCATGGATTATAAGAGGCACCATCATTTTTTTTTCCTATTTTTCTCCTCAAAATTTGAGGTGCGTCTTATAATCCGGAGCGTCTTATAATCCGAAAAATACGGTAGTTTGAAGAAGCAGCCAGGTACTATAGGCAGAGAGAAGACTAGTACCTCACATCCCCTGGCTGGCTTCTCCACACCACTCTAGTTGATTGACGGGTCTTTCCCATTGTACACACATGAAAGAGACCTGTTAACTTCCCTGGAGCCGAGTGAGGAGACACCAGCCAGTGGCAGCATCGGACAAGTCTTGAAAAGTTTTATAATTCCCAGGAAGGCTGTTCAAATCATATCTAAAACGCCGTAGTGTATCAGTAAATATCATACACGACTTCAGTTGTGAAACCAGGCTCTGATTCATGCTGACCTTGGTGTGGGCAGCAGAAATCGACTGACAAGTTCCTTTAAACAGTAAAATTTGGGCAGCACACCATAACAAGGATCAAAGTTGGACATGTCACCATGTCAATTCACGGAAAATCGGTCTTCAAAAAAAAAGTGAAAACACATCATTTGTAATGTCCAACAAGAAGGTGCAGAAAATGTCTCACAAAATAAATGATGTTATCATTGTAAAGAATCACATCAAATATAAAGGTTTTATATGAAAAACAGAAAACCTCAATGGAGGGCTACAGTCACAAACTTTGACTTGCATAATATGCCAAAATGTTAGAGGCTCAAGATTAAATCTCAGTGAAAAAAAGAAATGTTCCTTGACGAAGTTGGGTGAATCGCGCGTTGGGGTGCTAGCAGGGGCGTAACTACCGCGGTCGCATTGCGACCGGGCCCCGCAGGTCAGGGGCCCCGGGTTGGCAGGTCAGTGCAGGGCCGGACTGGCCATCGGGCACTTCTGGCAAATGCCAGAAGAGCCGGTGCCAGTAGTGGGCCGCTGCACTGTTCCCCCCCGCCCCCCGCCAGTGCCGCCGCCGCATTTAACTATACCGGCGTCTATGACACCGGTATAGTTCAATGCAATGATGGAGGAGAGAGCGTCTGCCTCTCCCATCATTCCCCGCTCTGCCTCTGACAGTACACTGCGGGTGCGCGATGACGTCATATCATCGCGCACCTGCAGTGTCCTGGGCATGCAGCCGCCGGGAGCAGCGCGGGCAAAAGGAAAGGTGAGGAGAGTTGTTTTTTTTTCTTTTTAACTGGACTGTGGGGCCATTATTGGGGGGGGGGGGGAGATGAGATGTGCGGGCTCTGCTGTATATATCCCTGTGCGGGCTGTGCTGTATATATCCCTGTGCGGGCTGTGCTCTATATACCCCTGTGCGGGCTGTGCTGTATATACCCCTGTGCGGGCTGTGCTGTATATATCCCTGTGCGGGCTGTGCTGTATATACCCCTGTGCGGGCTCTGCTCTATATATCCCTGTGCGGGCTGTGCTCTATATACCCCTGTGCGGGCTGTGCTCTATATATCCCTGTGCGGGCTCTGCTGTATATACCCCTGTGCGGGCTCTGCTGTATATATCCCTGTGCGGGCTGTGCTGTATATATCTCTGTGCGGGCTGTGCTCTATATACCCCTGTGCGGGCTGTGCTGTATATATCCCTGTGCGGGCTCTGCTCTATATACCCGTGCGGGCTCTGCTGTATATATCCCTGTGCGGGCTATGCTGTATATATCCCTGTGCGGGCTCTGCTGTATATATCCCTGTGCTGGATATACCACTGTGCGGGCTGTGCTGGATATACCACTGTGCGGGCTGTGCTGGATATACCACTGTGCGGGCTGTGCTGGATATACCACTGTGCGGGCTGTGCTGGATATACCACTGTGCGGGCTGTGCTGGATATACCACTGTGCGGGCTGTGCTGGATATACCACTGTGCTGGATATACCACTGTGCGGGCTGTGCTGGATATACCGCTGTGCTGGATATACCACTGTGCGGGCTGTGCTGGATATACCACTGTGCGGGCTGTGCTGGATATACCACTGTGCGGGCTGTGCTGGATATACCACTGTGCGGGCTGTGCTGGATATACCACTGTGCGGGCTGTGCTGGATATACCACTGTGCTGGATATACCACTGTGCGGGCTGTGCTGGCACCCAACACCATGTTGCAGTGCAGGAGATTCCTGCGACAGTCCAAGGCGTATCTAGGGGAAGGTTAGGTGGGGCGGGGGTGGGTGGGGTTGAGGCGGGGGGACCCGGGGTGGGGGGGGGGGGCCTATTTGGAAGTTCGCACCGGGGCCCATAACTTTGTAGTTACGCCACTGGGTGCCAGGGCTGCACCACTATTGGACCATACCAAAGTTACACTATGTAAGTTTTTATTAACTCAATTTGGCCCTATTCTTCACTGAGTTTTAATCTTGATGCATTGACATGTTGGCATATCGTGCAAGTCTAAGTATGTGGCTGTAGCTCCCCACTGAGGCTATCTATTTTTCATTTTAAACCCTTGATATTTGGTGTGATTCTTTGTATGAGTAAAGTCATTTATTTTGTGAGACATTGCCTGCACCTTTTCTTGTTGGTTAGTATTATGATATATAGGTAGGTGTTTCTCTGATATATGTATTACTTCCCAGTTATGGCTAAATTGGTGTTATAATATTGATTGTAGTGTGTCTATGATCTAGCCGAAAGAATAATGGACAGCACATGTACAAAAACACTGATGCATACAAATATCTCATGTCTTTAGCCAACGTTAGAGAAGGTGTTGTTACATTTCAAGGTTTTTTAGCTATGGCAAGGGGATGTGGGTCACAAGGGCCCAAAAACAACGACCAATATGTCCAAAATAAGATAATGTATGTAAAAAGTTTTAAATAGCTTTATTATTCCACAAGATTCATATACAAAATATAATATATAACATACACTACATATACAAGGTACAGGTGAGTATCAGGTGCTGCAAGGTGTGCCTCAACACCGCATGATGATAAAAACAAACAAATTAAGGGCGCACGGAACCCAGGACGTACACACCCATAATGATCAGAGCATGTGCCAACCAGAACCTAATAGATAAATAAATATGTTGCACATATTGGACTATGCAGAGCCTCAATTGGACCTGAAAACAGGTCCATCTAATGCAAACAAAGTAATGACTATCCAATACAGCATGTTCATACAGGGCACAAAAAATATGATTATACCTCCAAGTGGAAAGTTGGGTGGGATGTCCACAGGGTCCGTGCGTCCTCCCCGACGCACGTTTCGGTTTTACACCTTCCTCAGGGGGCATGTTGAGTGAGGCTGGGCACGTAGTTTTATAGTCACATACACAGGAAGTAGCCGGGAACAACCCGGAAGTAACCGGCGGTAACTATGACAACCGCTGTATATATCCCTAAACAGCTTATATTTTGGCCTAGGTTAAAGGGCTTCTATCCAGATATCACAGAATAGGTGATAGTTTGCTGATAAACCATTTAAAATTAACCAGAGAATACTAAAATAAGTATACATACAGATTTCTCACCATTCCTGGTTACATCTGCTCCAAGGCAGATGGATGTTCAGCCAAACAGTAATGCATTCTGTGCAGATCTGGAGACAAAATTATGTTAACCATCTGGCATGGATAGAGTGAATATAGGATGTCAATCATAGATGCTAACAGTGAGAGCTTGGTTAGGTGCAGCTTTTCCAGAGACCTTTTTGACTAGTAAGGAAAGCATGTATCTCTCTAGCTATTGAATATATAGCTGAATTAATTCTTGATAGTTGCATTCCTTGTAGCTGTTGTACTGTACAGGTCCTGAGATTGTAATCCATAGAACTATTATACAAAGTAGGTGGCAGTACTGTGGGAGAGTCATTTCCCATACAAACGCCAGTAAGGAGTAAGGATCCTGTGACTTGTTATCCATATCCACCATCTGGTGCAATGAGCTCTAGTGGTTCCATACAAAGAACCTGTGACAAAAATGACATGTTCCCAGAAATTAGTCTTGTGAGCAAGGACCGTACTATAGGTGGCATAGACCACCTCGGCCAAGTGAGGGACTATCAATGTATATTATCTGTGCTGTATGTGTATTATTGCATTACTGAGAAGCTCTTGGTTTTTGGTACCTTGAGAAAGACGCAGATGCATAAACGCTTTGGTATAAAAAAAAACAAAAAACGATTTACAATCTCAAGGCTCTTCATTCCTGTAGCGCAGTCCACCTAAACGTGAGTTTCCATTTTTGCAATTATTGCATCATGGCACTGTGTTTATTAGCCCTATGCAGTGACTTTACTGTTCATTATCCTTTAGCTTCTCACATCAGTATCTCTTTGCCCCCATTCTGTGACCTCACTATAATGTTATTGTTTGCAGTAATTATTTTGTATAGCTTTGTGTTTTTTATCCAGTGCTGCGACGGGAGCAGGACTGTTCCCGACACTAGATAGTCAGCACCACAATGTTCCATGTAGGAGGATATTGTCTTAGGCTACTTTCACACTAGCGTCGTTTGCAATACGTCGCAATGCGTCGTTCAGGAGAAAAAATGCATCTTGCAAAGTTGTCTGCAGGATGCGTTTTTTTCCCATAGACTATCATTACCAATGCATTGCAACGTATTGCCACACGTCGCAACCGTCGTGCGACGGTTGCGTCGTGTTTTGGCGCACCACCGCCACAAAAAAACGTTACATGTAACTTTTTTTGTGCGTCGAGTCCTCCATTTTCGACCGCGCATGCGTGGCCGAAACTCCGCCCCCTCCTCCCCGGTCCTTGCAATGGGGCAGCGGAAGCGTCATAAGACTGCTTCCGCTGCCCACGTCGGGCACTTATTTCACAGCATACGTCGGCCCGACGCACTGCGACGGGCCCGTACCGGCGCTAATGTGAAAGCCGCCTTAGTTGTAACTCTTGGGGTCGGCACAACTCTCCTGCTGCAGAAATATTGTGGCTGCTGTGCTGAACATGGGGATACTGTGGGTGGAGGACAAGAATGCCACCTGAGGTGGCCATGTGTGAATGTCACAATGTATTTCACCTGCTGTAGTAACCTAAAAAGGTTTAAAGAGAATATTGTCAGTAGGATCAACCATCTATATGAGCAGATCATAGAAAGTTGAATAAAATAATACCTTGATATCTGTGATGTGATGATTTATTCCATAGAAATTCACATTTACCTTTGTGTAAATGAGCTGTTCAGGATTATGGGCTGGATACTGATCTGCATGAGAACCTAGCCTGAGAGCTTATTTTAAATTAAAGGGAACCTGTCACCTGAATTTGGCGGGACCAGTTTTGGGTCATATGGGCGGGGTTTTCGGGTGTTTGATTCACCCTTTCCTTACCCGCTGGCTGCATGCTGGCTGCAATATTGGATTGAAGTTCATCCTCTGTCCTCCGGAGTACACGCTAGTGTGAAAGTAGCCTAAGCCTGCAGCCCTGCTGATCTGACACTTTGCACAGCACTGTGTCGCTGATCTGACACAGTGCTGTGCAAAGTGTCAGATCAGCGATCTGACCCTATAGTGTGATGTCCCCCCCCCCCCCCCCCCCGGACAACGTTATAAAGTAAAAAAAAAAATATTTAGATGTGTAAAAAAAAAATAAAATAAAATAAAAAAATTCCTACACTAAAAAAATATATATTGTTCCCATAAATACATTTATCTAAATAAAAAAAGAAAATAAAAGTACACATATTTAGTATCGCCGCGTCCGTAATGACCCCACTTATAAAACTGTCCCACTAGTTAAAGGGAACCTGTCACCCCCAAAATGGCTGGTGAGGTAAGCTCACCGGCATCAGGGGCTTATCTACAGCATTCTGTAATGCATTCTGTAATGGTGTAGATAAGCCCCCGATGTATCCTGAAAGAGGAGAAAAAGACGTTAGATTATACTCACCCAGGGGCGGACCTGCTGCGGTCAGGTCGGATGGGTGTCTCCGGTCCGCTCCGGCGCCTCCCATCTTCATTCCATGACGTCCTCTTCGGGTCTTTACGCCGCGGCTCCGGCACAGGCGTTCCTTGTCTGTCCTGTTGAGGGCAGAGCAAAGTACTGCAGTGCGCAGGCACCGGGAAAGGTCAGAGAGGCCCAGCACCTGCGCACTGCAGTACTTTGCTCTGCCCTCAACAGGACAGACAAAGTACGCCTGCGCCGGAGCCGCAGTGTGAAGACCCGAAGAGGACGTCATGGAACGAAGATGGGAGGCCCCGGAGCGGACCGGAGACACCCATCCGACCTGACCGCAGCAGGTCCGCCCCTGGGTGAGTATAATCTAACGTCTTTTTCTCCTCTTTCAGGTAACATCGGGGGCTTATCTACAGCATTACAGAATGCATTACAGAATGCTGTAGATAAGCCCCTGATGCCGGTGAGCTTACCTCACCAGCTCACCAGCCATTTTGGGGCTGACAGGTTCCCTTTAACCCCTTCAGTGAATGCCGTAAAAAAAAAAAAAAGACCGAGGCAAAAAACAACGCTTTATTATCATACCGCTGAACAAACAGTGGTATAGCACGCGATCAAAAAGATGGATATAAATAACCATGGTACCGCTGAAAATGTCATCTTGTCCCGCAAGAAACGAGCCGCCATACAGCATGATCAGCAAAAAAATAAAAAAGTTATAGTCCTCAGAATAAAGCAATGCCAAAATAATTTGAATTTCTATAAAAGTTTTTATCGTATAAAAGCGCCAAAACATAAAAAAATGATATAAATGAGATATCGCTGTAATCGTACTGACCCGACGAATAAAACTGCTTTATCCATTTTACCAAACGTGGAACAGTATAAAAAGAAAAAGAAATTCATGAATAGATGTCAGAATCACCGGGATCCGTTGAAGCGTTCCAGAGTTATAACCTCATAAAGGGACAGTGGTCAGAATTGTACAAATTGGCCCGGTCATTAACGTGCAAACCACCCTTGGGGCTTAAGGGGTTCAATAAACCCATTGGGTACTGAGGGTACACAAGCCAAAAGGAGGCGCGATTAGAGTGTCCCCCAAATGTCCCTCACAGGGGTGGTGGTGCTTCTGGTATACACGGAGCAAAAACGGACTGAAAATCTGATGTGAGCAGCCTGTGCGCCTCATGTGCAAGTCCTGTGGGGACAAGCGGTGCAGACAGGTCAGGGGCCACTTGTCACCCTCATGTAAGGGGTGGTCGTGCTTTCCACGGTGGCAGGAGGTCTCCGGCAGTGACAGGGTTACCCGTAGGTAATGTGTACGGCAGCCCCCGCTCTGCACGGAGGGGGGGGCAGTGTTCCCTGCACGGAGGGGGGAGGCCCCGTGTTGTGTTCCCTGCACGGAGGGGGGAGGCCCCGTGTTCCTTCTCTGAACGTCATTTCCTGACTTGGGATTTGCTTCCTGGTAGATGCCGCAGAGGAGACAGTGTGAGGTGAGGGTCCCCCGTGCACCTCCGCGCCGGTCACTGACACGTGTATGGGGGTCCGTACGGTGCACTGTGCAGCCCCGGAGTCCTCCGCTCCTAACTCGGTGTCTGTCTCTCCCCGCAGGTGTACCCGGAGCCGCGCACCGAGACCGAGTGCCTGGGCAACATCAGGGAGTTCCTGAAGGGCTGCAGCCACTTCAACCTGGAGGTGAGTGTCCTGTGCGGCGTCCGCCACTGCCTGTAATGTGTGCGCCTAGTGAGTGAGGGGTCGGATTATCAAAGGTTCTGCATTCCTGGACTGACATGCAATTGTTCTGCGCAGTCACATCGGCGTTACCTCCAATAATGTCACCTTTTTATGGTGTAATCTCGATAGATGGCGATTCCCATCTTATGTACCTGACACAGGCTGAGCAGCCAATACACATTAGGTGGTCGTGCGATCCCTCCAAAATCTGCAGATTCCGGATTTGGAGCAGAATGTTCTTCTCCAAATGCTGATGTTGGCAGGAAAAATGCTGCAAAAATGCTTGTGTTTTTTGTTGCGTATTTTTCTCCACTCATCAGTATGGGTGAAATCTGCTGCAACAATTGACATGTTGTAGATTTAAATCTGCAAGGAAAAAAATAAGCAGCAAGTGCATGAGAATCCAGAAATCCCATTAATGGTCTTTGCTGGTTCTAGGAAATCTTCAGGTTTGGGGGCAAAATCACAACGCGTGCACATACCCTTAGTCAAAATGGGATCATAGCCCTCTGTACATAGCCATCTTATGCTGGAATCACAGTGCATGCTCCTTATGGCGCGGCTATAGGTGGCGAGACCACCTGACATATACCTCTGTATGGAGGACGCATGCTAGTGGCATAACTGCCCATAGGTTCCCATGGTATTAAACATTACCAATATGCAGGTATACAGTGCACCATGTAGAATAACATCAATTGCACTATTCCATACAGCTCACAATAACATCTACTGCCCCATACCGGATCTTTGCTGGCAGGTACATCAAATGTGCATTGCATTTTGAATACTCTAAGGGTATGTGTCCACGTTCAGGTTTGCTTCAGGCTTTGGTCAGGATTTTATGCAAGTAAAATCCTGACCAAAACTGCACCTGAGGTCACTGGCAGGTCACCTGCGGTGTGCCTGCGTGTTTTGCTCATTGTAGCAACATGCTGCGTTTTGAAAAAACGCACCGCATGTGCGTTTTTGCAGGAAGTCCGCATGCGTTTTTTAACGCATAGTGGAGTCGGGATTTCATGAAATCCCCTCCACTATGCTGTAACATCTGGACGCTGCGTTTTTGACGCTGCGGAAAAACGCAGCGTCAAAAACGCAGCGTTTCCTGAACGTGGAAACATACCCTTACAATACAGCTATAAGTACCAAGCTGGTCACCACTTACAATATAGGTGATAAGAGTGTGATCTCTGGAGGTCTGAGTGCGGGGACCCACCCTATAAGATGCGCCATTTCTGGGGTGGCTGAGAGCTGATTGTTTATAGCCTGGGGGATGCCAATATCCATGGCCCCTTCCCAGGCTATTAATATCAGCCCGCAGCTGTCTGCCTAGCCTTTGCTAGTTCGATTTTTTTTTTTTTTTTTCTGGGGTTCCCCTGTAAACTAGGCAGTAAAGGCTAAGCAAACTTCTGTGAGCTGATATTACTAGCCTGGGAACCTTTATGGCTATTGGCTCCTTCCCAAAATATTAACATCAGCCATCGGCTTTCCCTCTGCTGGTTTAGAAAATTACGCGGGAGCCCACATGATTTATTTTTAGTGTATGTTCCCACGGTCAGGAAACGGCAGCGCTTTGGACGCAGCACATGTCCGCTCCATCCAAAGTACTGCTGGCTTTTGAACGCCGGTGATTCCGCATGTGTTCATTAAAGGGAACCTGTCACCACGTTTTTGGAAGATGGGATAAAAATAGCGTTAAATAGGGGCAGAGGTGGGCGTTACATTAGTGTGTTTGCTATGCGTTTATTACCCACCTAAGTTGCCGAAATACCTTTGCAAAGTCTCCGTTTTCGCCTGTCAATCAGGCTGGTCTGGTCAAAAGGGCGTTGTCTTCCCCCAGATTTTGCGTAGTTTTCCGTTGGTGGCGTAGTGGTGTGCGCATGCCCAAGGTCCCGAATCCTCTGCCAGGGGATTTAAAAGAGCGCGCTGTTCGTTTTCATTGGTGATCGGTGGGCGCGGCCATCTTCCTTTGGCCGCGCGTGCGCAGAAGCGGCGCTCTGCTGGCCGCGGCTTCAGGAAAATGGCCGCTGCGATATCCATCTGCGCACGCGCGGCATCCCGCGGCCATTTTCCTGAAGCCGCGGCCAGCAGAGCGCCGCTTCTGCGCACGCGCGGCCAAAGGAAGATGGCCGCGCCCACCGATCACCAATGAAAACGAACAGCGCGCTCTTTTAAATCCCCTGGCAGAGGATTCAGGACTTTGGGCATGCGCACACCACTACGCCACCAACGGAAAACTACGCAAAATCTGGGGGAAGACAACACGCCCTTTTTACCAGACCAGCCTGATTGACAGGCGAAAACAGAGACTTTGCAAAGGTATTTCGGCAACTTAGGTGGGTAATAAACGCATAACAAACACACTAATGTAACGCCCACCTCTGCCCCTATTTAACGCTATTTTTATCCCATCTTCCAAAAACGTGGTGACAGGTTCCCTTTAAACTGTGCGGAATCACCATGTCCCAATACATTGTGCGGGAGCATTTATCTTGCGGACACTGAGCGTCTCCACAAGTTAAATAGTCATGCTGTGGTCTGGAAAGATGCGCCGCATGTCCATCTCTGCAAGGAAGCCGCGGGCGCCGGTGCACGCATAGTGGAGATGGGGTTTCTTCAAATCCCACCCACTATGCTGTAACATCTGGCTGCTGCGGGTTGGATGCTGCGGATGTACGTGGCGTCCAACCCGCAGCGTTTACTGATGTGGTAATATACCCTTATAAAGTGTTTGAAAATTGAACAGATATTGCGTTTCACACAGATTTCATGTGTGTCTTTTATTTAACTCTTTATTTACCATTTTATTAATGAGGATATCTGGCTGACATGTGTACATTACTGAACCTTGGGCTTGGATGGATATATATATTTATATATTATGGATTATATATTATATATTATAGATATATATA
The DNA here is from genome assembly GCF_051348905.1 of Ranitomeya variabilis. Lineage (NCBI taxonomy): Eukaryota > Metazoa > Chordata > Amphibia > Anura > Dendrobatidae > Ranitomeya > Ranitomeya variabilis. Next base: position 522,821,493 of record NC_135234.1, on the reverse strand, counting down.
TATTTTTTCAAAGTGAAAAAAAGTAGGATATATTCAGCCCACATCTCTGTGCAACGTTTCGGCTCACACTGAGCCTTTTTCAAGCTTGAAGTGTTTGGAGTGCTGCCTTCTTTTGCTTTTTTTGTATACATGTTGGGTGGAGAAGTGGTCGACTCAACCCAGGAGGCTAGGCACCCATCGGTGAGCATTGTGCTGTTCCAATTTTACATTATATATATATATATATATATATATATTTCTCATTGAATACTTTGTTCTGTACAATTTTGAATGTGCTGACAACAAAATCACACAAAAATCATCAATGGAAATCAAATTTATTAACCAATGGAGGCCTGGATTTGGAATGATACTCAAAATCAAACTGGAAAATCAAATTACAAGCTGATCCAACTTCAGTGGAAATGCTTCAAAACAAGGAAATGATGCTCAAAAGTGTGTGAGTGGCCTCCACCTGCCTGTATGACCTCCCTACAATGCCTGGGCATGCTGCTGGTGAGGCGGCGGATGGTCTCTTGAGGGATCTCCTCCCAGACCTGGACTAAAGCATCCGCCAACTCCTGGACAGTCTGTGGTACAATGTGACGTTGGTCGATGGTGCGAGACATGATGTCCCAGATGTGTTCAATCGGATTCATGTCTGGTGAACGGGTGGGCCAGTCCATAGCTTCAATGCCTTCATATTGCAGGAACTGCTGACACACTCCAGCCACATGAGGTCTGGCATTGTCCTGCATTAGGAGGAACCCAAGGCCAACCGCACCAGAATATGGTCTCACAAGGGGTCTGAGGATCTCATCTCGGTACCTAATGGCAGTCAGGCTACCTCTGGAGGGCTGTTCGGCCCTCCAAAGAAATGCCACCCCACACCATTACTGATCCATTGCCAAACCGGTCATGCTGAAGGATATTGCAGGCAGCAGATCGCTCATCAGAGCGTCTCCAGACTCTGTCACATGTTCTCAGTGTGAACCTGCTCTCACCCGTGAAGAGCACAGGGCGCCTGTGGCTAATTTGCCAATCCTGGTGTTCTGTGGCAAATGCCAAGCGTCCTGCACGGTGTTGGACTGTGGGCACAGCCCCCATCTATGGACATCGGGCACTCATCCCATCCTCATGGAATTGGTTTCTAACCGTTTATGCAGACACATGCACATTTGTGGCCTGCTGGAGGTCATTTTGCAGGGCTCTGGCAGTGCTCCTCCTGTTCCTCCTTGCACAAAGGCTGAGGTAGCGGTCCTACTGCTGGGTGTTTGCCCTCCTACGGCCCCCTCCACGTCTCCTGGTGTACTGGCCTGTCTACTGGTAGCGCCTCCAGCCTCTGGACACTACGCTGACAGACACAGCAAACCTTGCCACAGCTCGCATTGATGTGCCATCCTGGATGAGCTACACCTTACAATAGCAAGGTGACATTAACCCTTCATTACCCCATATCCCTCTGCTACACGGGAGTGGGAAGAGAGTGGCCAAGTGCCAGAATAGGCGCATCTTCCAGATGTGCCTTTTCTGGGGTGGCTGGGGGCAGATGTTTGTAACCATGGACCCTCTCTAGGCTATTAATATCTGCCCTCAGTCACTGGCTTTACCACTCTGGCGGAGAAAATTGCGCGGGAGCCCACGCCAATTTTTTCCGCCATTTAACCCTTTATTTTAGCAGCTACAGTGCCAAAATTTTGCATATACACACTACTAACAGTAGTGTGGAATATGCAAAAAAAAAAAAAAAAGGGATATAAGATGGTTTACAGTATGTAAACCATGTCTCATATCCTGTCGGGTTTGGGAAGGAGAAATGAAAAGCCGGCAATTGAATTACCGGCTTTTCTCTCTAACACCGATGCGTATTTCTCGCAGGTCACACTGCTGGTCCGTGTGTAATCCGTATTTTTCTCGCCCCCATAGACTTTAATTGGCGATTTTTTTTTTTTTTTTTTTTTTTTTTAAAGCAATACGGTGACAAACGCAGCATGCTGCAATTTTGTACGGCCGTACAAGACCGTATAATACGGATCAGTAAAATACGGCTGATAGGAGCTGGGACATAGGGAATCATTGGGCCGTGTGTTATGCGTATTTTACGGACGTAGTTTATGCGCTCATACATCTGTAAAACTCGCTAGTGTGAGGCCGGCCTTATTGAGCGTGTCTTGATAATTGCCTATAATTTCCATCTGTTGTCTTTTCCATTTGCACAACAACATGTGAAATTGATTGACAAACAGTGTTGCCTCCTAAGGGGACAGTTTGATTTCACGGAAGTTTGATTTACTTGGAGTTATACTCTGTTGTTTGTGTTCCCTTTATTATTTTGAGCAGAGTGTGTGTGTGTGTGTATATGTGTGTATGTATATGTATGTATATATATATATATATATATATATATATATATATATATATATATATATATATATATATATATATATATATATATATATATATATATATATATATATATTATAAGCATCGAAACTATGAATTAACACATGTGGAATTATATACTTAACAAAAAAGTGTGATACAACTGAAAATATCTCTTATATTCTAGGTTCTTCAAAGTAGCCACCTTTTGCTTTGATGACTGCTTTGCACAATCTTGGCATTCTCTTGATGAGCTGTAATAAAAAAAAATATATATAGATAAATAAAAATATAATATATATAATATTTTATCTATCTATCTCCATATCCATTACCATATGCAAGAAAAAAGAGAAGACACTCACCGATCTAAAATTCCCAACTTTATTTCGTCGTCTTGTTAAAAAATTCCATGGCCGGGGGAGTGAGGAGCGGAGCTCTTGTGAGCAGGAGTAGACGACGGCCGTTTCGCGCTGTGCTTGCGCTTCCACGTGACACCGAATGTTAGATCGGTGAGTGCCTTCTCTTTTTTCTTGCATATGGTCATCTTGCATATGGATATATATATATATATATATATATATATATATATATATATATATATATATATATATATATATATATTCCTAGGGTGGAAAATGCAGCAGCTACCGGTAAATGTCAAAAATAAAAATAGATACCTATAAAAGTAAAATTAATTGAGACATCAGTAGGTTAAGTGTTTTTGAATATCCATATTGAATCAGGAGCCCCATATAATGCTCCATACTGTTCATTATGGCCCCATAAGATGCTCCATATAATGCTCCATGAAGTTCTTTATGGCCCCAAAGATGCTCCATATAATGCTCCATGAAGTTCTTTATGGCCCCATGTAATGCTCCATATAATGCTCCATGCAGTTCATTATGGCCCCATAGATGCCCCATATAATGCTCCATGCGGTTCTTTATGGCCCCATAGATGCACCATATAATACTCCATGCAGTTATGTCCCCATAGATGCTCCATGCATGTATGGCCCCATAGATGCCCCATATAATGCTCCATGCAGTTATGTCCCCATAGATGCTCCATATAATGCTCCATGCAGGTATGGCCCCATATAATGCTCCATGCAGTTCTTTATGGCCCCATAGATGCTCCATATAATGCTCCATGCAGTTCTTTATGGCCCCATAGATGCCCCATATAATGCTTCATGCAGTTATGTCCCCATAGATGCTCCATATAATGCTCCATGCAGGTATGGCCCCATAGATGCTCCATGCAGTTCTTTATGGCCCCATAGATGCTCCATATAATGCTCCATGCAGTTCTTTATGGCCCCATAGATGCCCCATATAATGCTCCATGCAGTTCTTTATGGCCCCATAGATGCCCCATATAATGCTCCATGCAGTTCTTTATGGCCCCATAGATGCCCCATATAATGCTCCATGCAGTTCTTTATGGCCCCATAGATGCCCCATATAATGCTCCATGCAGTTCTTTATGGCCCCATAGATGCCCCATATAATGCTCCATGCAGTTCTTTATGGCCCCATAGATGCCCCATATAATGCTCCATGCAGTTATGGCCCCATAGATGCTCCATATAATGCTCCATGCAGTTATGGCCTCATAGATGCCCCATATAATGCTTCATGCAGTTCTTTATGGCCCCATAGACGCTCCATATAGCATTGTGCCACATGTAATGCTGCTGCTGCACTAAAAAAAAATGACATACATCTCGTCGCTGCTCCTCAGCGTCCCGTCATCGCGCCCTCTGACCTGACCAGTCACTGCAGAGGACGCGGAAGACGGAGCGTCGGTGGAACAAAGGAAGGTAAATATGACATACTCACCTGCTCCTGACGCCGTCCCCGCGTGTCCCACGTCTCCAGGAGCGGCAGCTTCTTCCTGTAGTGAGTGGTCACATGGTACCGCTCATTACAGTAATGAATATGCGGCTCCACCCCTATGGGAGTGGAGTCCATATTCATAACTTTAATGAGCGGCACCAGTGACCGCTGAACAGGGGAAGAAGCTGCCGCTTCCGGAGACGTGGGACATGCAGGGACTGCTCCAGGAGCGCTGGGAGCAGGTGAGTATTTGACAGTCGTCGCTCTCCCTCACCCGCCGACCCATCCCCCCCCGCCTTCGATGACGCGAGTATAAGCAGAGAGCGGCACTTTCAGCCCATTTTTTTTGGGCTGAAAATCTCGGCTTATACTCGAGTATATACGATATATATAAATAAACACACACACGTGTTTATATTGGTGTGTGTATATAATATATATTACATCACAATTCTTTTTGTTTTTTTGTTAAATGCATAGAAATCCGCATCAAAAACGTGCGGATTTTCAACTGCGTTTTCTGCCAAGAGAGAAAGAATCTGCCCAGATTTTTACAAGAGCAAATCCGCAACGTGTGTACATATCCTTATGTGTAATTGGGAAATAATTTTCAGGCACCGTGCAAAGCTGAGAAGGGAAGTAGCGTCATACCATAGTGCAGATTTTACTGTTATGGTTTGCGGGTGCCATGACTCTCTGGGAGAGTCCCTGAGTTTCCAGAACAGGAACCCCCCCATATGTAACCCCATATTATAAACTAAACCTCTGAACGAATTCATCTAGGGGTGCAGTGATCATATTGACACCATGGCTGTGTCACAGAATTTTATACCATTGGGCAGTGAAGAAAAAATAATTATGGTACTTTTTTACCACTAGAATTTGCATTGTTACACAAGAAGTGGGTGAAAATGGCACCATAGTGTGTCCCACAATTGCTACTAAACGTGGCAATACTCCATATGTAGATGTACTGTACTGCTTAGCTATACGGATAGACTTGGGAGGGGCGGAGTGCTATTTGCTTCCTGGGGCGCAGATTTTCCTGGAATATTTTGCAGACTCCCTATGCAGAGCCCCTAATTGCTAGTAGAGCGAATCCCTCCCTCAAGTGACCCTTTTGGAAACTATACCCTTTTGGGAATTTATCTACAGGTGTAGTGCTGACTATTTTGACTCCATGGGTGTTTTTCAGAAACAAGCAGCAATGAATGTTGCAGAGTGATAATTGCACTTTAGTGACCAGTACGCTGTAGTGACCAGCTCATGCTTCTGGAGACATGCAACCATACGTTTGGTGGGCGCTCATCGCTTCAGAAATGCCAAACATGTGGACTCTATATGTGGTTTAGGCACACTGGGGCTCAGAAGGGAGGGGGCATTTGGATTTGGGAGTGCAGAATTTGGTGAATCTTTTTTTCAGGGCTGAGGAGCCATTTTGCTTTTCCAGAGCCTTTGTTCTACCAGTAACGTGCAGGAAACCCCTTATATATCGGTTAACACATGACAGACCTGAGTGAGGGTTTGCTTTTTTTGTGGATTGAGTTGAACCTTTTATTGGGAACATTTTACATGACTTTTGTGATACATTACCGTTATAGAATGCCTGAACAGTACAGCTCCGTCAGTTGTGTAGCGGATGCGGCCAGGGACTGCACATCCATCCATATATAGATGAATGAGAGTGGATCTTCAGCACCCGCCACCGCTTACAGAGAACAGCAAATCGACTGGGGTGCCTGTCCCCCACAGATTTGATATTGATGACCCATCCTTTAGATATGTCATCACTGTAATAGTAGTAGAGCAAACCTTTAGAAACCTGTAATTAAGGTATATTGGATTTGAGTATGCCAAAACCTTTTTTTTAAAGTATGAAAAGCTGCCAGACGGGTGGCTGGTAACTGCTAATTCCCCTTCCCTTTTAGAACTCCTATAATATTGGCAGTGGATAATTTTACAGACCTGATCCACATGCTGCAGACTTGCGGAAAAATGAACATGCATCAGAATTTCTCTGCATATCTCCACTTTCGGTGTAGGAGGGGGCTAAGTGTGAATTGAAGCCGCTGCTAAATCTGCATGTGTTGCTTTATAATTTGCTGTGGATTTGTGGCACCTGAAATGATTTTTAACCCCTAAGTGACAGAGCCAAAGTTTTGAAATCTGACCAGTGTCTCTTTAACTTCAACAAATTCCAGTGATTTTGAGATTTTTTTCGTGGCACATTGTAATGTATGATAATGGTAAATTTAGGTCAATATGTGTTGTGCTTACCGTATATATAAAAATATCAGAAATGACAAAAATGTAACAAATTGCAATTTTCAAACTTTGAATGATTATCCCTTTAATCCAAAAACATTGATAAATAACATTTCCCACATGTCTGCTTTACATCAGCACTATTTGTAAAATGTTATTTTATTTTGTTAGCCTTTTAGGAGGTTTAAAATTGTAGTAGTAATTTTTAATTTTCTCAATGAAATTTACGAAACTTATTTTTTTGAAGGACCTATCCAGTTTTGAAGTGGCTTTGGGGTTCTTAGATATTGGAAAACCTCCAAAAGTGATACCATGTTAAAAACAGCGGCAGACAGGTTACTATAGGCGGCAGACTCTAAAGCTGCTATTTGGCTGTGAATTGCCATGGCAAACATCAGGACCACACAATCATGATCTCAGTGGGGTTAAAGAGGAAGCCCCCACACTCTGATAACCATTTATATGATGTAGTCACTATTGACAGCAGCATCTAAGGGGTTAAACAGATATGGACTGTGCAGACACTGATCGTGGCATATACAGCAAGTTGTCAGCTATAGTGTACAGCTGCTGGATTGTCACCTGTATGGGGAGGCTGTTCTCTTATATCTCAGGTCAGTAAAAAGACGTGTTGGCGGTCATTAAGGAGATAAGCTTCTCGTCAACACATCAGCATGTGTGAACAGGGCATGTCCGTCTATACTCACAGAACAATCATATTAACATGGAGATGTAATCGCTCTCTCTATATCAGTCGAAATGACCGCCGACCAGCAGACGTGTAGCCGTTTCACTGCCGGGATCAGACTACCTAATGCAGCTTTATGCTAAGTTTCTGTGATGTTGTGCGGATTCAGATCGCTTTTCCTTGTGTTGCTGGCAGACGTGGATGGACTAAGGAAACAATTTTTATTAATCGGTTATAAAGTCTACACATTTCGAAGTTATCCAACTTCTTCAGGACATAACCATACTGAAGATCCACAACATACCAACAGTTGTATCTACTGATATTTTATAAAAGAAACACCAAAAAGGCTCATGACATGTCAAAGTTCGGCCACAGTCTGTTAATGCATTGTGCAGACAATAGGAATATATAAACGCATATAAGCACTAAAATCAAATGTAAGGTTTTTTTTTTAAGTGGTTTTACATTTGATTTTAGTCATTACATGCGATCATATGTTCCTATCGTCTGTACAATGCATTAACAGTCTGTTGTGGATCTTAAGTATGGCTATGTCCTGAAGAAGTTGGATAACTTTGAAACGCGTCGACTTTATAACCATTTAATTAAAATTATTTCCTGGACTCCTTCATCTTCGGAGTCTGTCTGCACGAGTCTGCCAGCAGCTCAAGGAAAACCGCTTTGAATCCAAACAGCATTTCTCAAATCTGTTTACCCGTGGCCGGCAGCAAGTGGGCCATGCTTAGAGCACCACTCCAGCAGGTTTTTATCTTATTGCACCGCTGGAGTGGTGCATTAAAGGGAAGGTGCCTTCAAAAAAATTTTTTTTCCAGCGATTGAAAAAATGTAAAGAATTAATGTTTACATTTTCTTAAAAAATATTATCATTTGTTTATAATTTAGTAAAATATGAAAAATAATTTTAAAAGGTTTGGCATTTCCACTTTTAAACACTAGGGGGAGCAGCTAATAAAATTTGACAAAAACCTAGTGTACAACTAGCTCACATTACTGCACTGCAGTAATTCTGGGCAGAGTCTGCTGACGTGTGTGATGTCACTCCTCTCCGCCCCTCCTGGGTGTTTGTTAAGGGATAGGAGAGGATGATATTCAGAAACCCAGTGAGCAGCCATTTTATTGGTGACTGCAGAGTTATACTAACAAGTAGACAGTCACCGAGGATGGCAGGCAGCAAGGATTCTGGGAGATATGTGGTGGAGGGAGCAGGGTGACAGCAGCACAGAGTATTTCAGGAGAGCAGTGTGCTGGTCTATGGGGGGCACCCTGTTCAGTGCGCGGAGCAGCCAGGGATTGTACATAGAGCGCTGTCTTTTATACACGTGGATGGACCGTCTGCTCCACAGAAATCCAGGAAACATTTCTGCGGATTGATGGCCTGTTCTGATCCAGACTTTGCATGCAGACCCCATTCCCCTCCTCAGATCCTGTCTTCTCCATCCTGTCCTGGCGATGTGTGAAAGTGAGGCGACAGGCGAAGTACGGGCTGACGCTGGGAAGGAAATGTAGCCATATAGTAACGATAAAAATGAGACCCCTCTTCAGCTGCCTCACCAGCCCTCCCCTGACTGCACCTAACTGGAGGTCATGCTGCCCCTCTATTACCCCAGACCCGTGTGCAGCTGCTCAACCAGAACAACCCTAGAATGGGTCCCCTTTATGAAGATAATACTGCCATAGTGTTCTCACATAATACCGCCATATATATCACACATAATACTGTCCTATAGTTCTCGCATAACTACATCATATAGATTGCAAATAACGACGCCATAGTGTTCTCACATAATACCGCCATATAGATCACACATATCGCCATATAGAGCACACATACTGCCATATAGAGCACACATAATGCTGTCCTATAGTTCTCACATAATACCATCATATAGATCACAAATAACGCCATAGTGTTCTCACATAATACCGACATATAGATCTCACATAATACCGCCATATAGATCACACATAAAAACGCCATATAGATCACTCATAATACCGCCATATAGAGCACACATAATACCATCATATAGATCGCAAATAACGACGCCATAGTGTTCTCACATAAAACCAATATATAGATCTCACATAATACAGCCATATAGAGCAAACATAATACAGCCATATAGAGAAAACATAATACAGCCATATAGAGCAAACATAATACAGCCATATAGAGCAAACATAATACAGCCATATAGAGCAAACATAATACCGCCATATAGATCTCACATAATACCACCAGTGTTCTCACATAATACCACCATATAGATCACACATAATACCACCAGTGTTCTCACATAATACCGCCATATAGATCACACATAATACCACCATATAGATCTCACATAATACCACCAGTGTTCTCACATAATACCGCCATATAGATCACACATAATACCGCCATATACTTCTCACATAACGACGCCATATAGATCTCGCATAATACCGCCATATAGATCACACATAACGGGGGAGAGGAGTGCATAGGAGAGGATTAGATACACAGCTCAGCAGTCAGTATCACACAGGACAGTATTAGATACACAGCTAATCCAGTATCATACTGGATAGGATTAGATACATGGCTCAGCCATCAGTATCACAAAGGATAGCATTAGATACACAGCTCAGCAGTCAATACCACACAGGGGAGGATTAGATACACATCTCAGCACAGTAACACACAGAATAGGATTAGATACACGGCTCAGCACACAGTATCCCACAGGAGAGGATTAGATACACAGCTCAGCAGACAATATCACACAGGATAGGATTAGATACATGGCTCAGCAGACAGCATCACACAGGAGAGGATTAGATACATGGCTCAGCAGACAGCATCACACAGGAGAGGATTAGATACACGTCACAGGAGAGGATTAGATACACGTCTCAGCACAGTATCACACAGGGTAGGATTAGATACATGGCTCAGCAGACAGTATCACGCAGGAGAGGATTAGATACACAGTCAGCACAGTAACACAGGAGAGGATTAGATGCATGGCTCAGCAGACTGTATCACACAGGAGAAGAGTAGATACACAGCTCAGCAAAGTATCACACAGGAGAGGATTAGATACACAGCTCAGCAAAGTATCACACAGGAGAGGATTAGATACACAGTCAGCACAGTAACACACAGGATAGGATTAGATACATGGCTCAGCAGACTGTATCACACAGGACAGGATTAGATGCAGGGCTCAGCAGACTATCACACAGGAGAAGAGTAAATACACAGCTCAGCAGACAGTATCACACAGGATAGGATTAGATACATGGCTAAGCAGACAGTATCACACAGGGTAGGATTAGATGCATGGCTCAGCAGACAGTATCACACAGGGTAGGATTAGATGCATGGCTCAGCAGACAGTATCACACAGGATAGGATTAGATGCATGGCTCAGCAGACAGTATCACACAGGATAGGATTAGATGCATGGCTCAGCAGACAGTATCACACAGGATAGGATTAGATGCATGGCTCAGCAGACAGTATCACACAGGAGAGGATTAGATACACTGCTCAGCACAGTAACACACATGGGAGGAGATACACTGCTCAGAGTCAGCACCACAAAGGAGAGGATTAGATTCCCTCTCCCCCTCCCCACTGACACTTACTTCACGGCTCCCTGCTGAGTCCTTTCTCCCTCCCGTCCTTGGTCTCCTCCTCCTCCTATAACTGCAGGGCTTCTGTGATTATCCTGGGAAGCTGGAGCTCACAGCACACTGTGAGCTCCAGGAATATGGCGCTGATCTCCTGCCTCTGCTGTGATGTGGACGGCTCAGGGGGCGTGGCCAGACACAGCAGGGAGCAGCTTATAATGCTAGGTATGGGGTCGGGCGCCGACCGCAGATGTCTATGCCCAGGGCTGCCGTATTTGCAGAGTGAAAGTGTCGTGCAACTACACTTACACTCCTGCAAAGCAAAATGGTGGCGCCCAGTGGCTGAAAAAAAAATTAATACTAAAAAAAATGTTAAAGTTAAAAAATGTAAGTTTGTATTAAAAATAATTGTTTATATAAACAATCATTTTCAATACAAAAAATAAAATGCGGCACCTTTCCTTTAAATAAGTTCCCTGCCCCTGTCTGATACTCACTTGCCACTGTTTTCGTCAGCTCCCATTATGGCTCTGGTCAGTCTCCAGATAAGTGACCTGCTCGCAGCTTGACTATTTCATGTGCATGCATTTACTATTTTTAATCTGTTGTTAATCAGTAGAAACTATATTTGCTCTGTTTGCTTTCCAGTCCCCCCCCCCCCCCCTCACAAGTTTCTATGATGAGTATTTGGAGTGTCTTCTCTATATATTTTGTGTTAAAAAAAATGCTGCTTATTACAGAAAAGTGAATGCAAACTGTGCTGATTTTTATTTTATTCCCATGCGACAATTGATCTAGCCTGCAATGTATTTTCAGCAGCATGTTATTTTCTTTTATGATAAGTATGCATTTTATTTCTGGATTTTACCTTGAGGCTATGTGCACACGTTGCAGATTTCCTGCGGCTCCGCAGCGTTTTTTTTGCGCAGAAACGCTGCAGATCCGCAAAGTGATTTACAGTATAATGTAAATCAATGTAAAAAAAAATTTCCTGTGCTAATGGTGCAGCAAATTCCGCACGGAAAACGCAGAGGATTAAAAGAAAGAGCATGTCAATTCTTAATGCGGATCTGCAGCGTTTCTGCACCCATTCCATGATAGAAATCCGCAGGGGTAAAAATGAATGAAATCCACACTGAATCCACAGTAAATCCGCAACAAAAACACACAAAATCCGCATAAAAAAGCACAGATTTTGACCCGCGTTTTCTGACAAGAGATGCAGAATCCGCACAGAAAATTCCACAGGCAAATCCGCAACGTGTGCACATACACGTCCCTTGCCGTCTGCTTCCCGGACTGACTGAGTGCCGCCGTAAAGTGAAAGCACAGCACAGCGGTGACGTCACCGCTGTGCTCTGCTCTTACTTTACGGCCGGCAGTCAGTCAGAGCGGGAAGCAGACGGCAAGGGACCTGACGGACACCGGAATGTAAGTATGTACTGTTTGTTTTTTTTTACTTTTACGATGGTAACCAGGGTAAACATCGGGTTACTAAGCGCGGCCCTGCGCTTAGTAACCCGATGTTTACCCTGGTTACAAGCGAACGCATCGTTGGATCGGTGTCGCACACACCGATCCAACGATGACAGCGGGAGATCCAGCGACGAAAGAAAGTTCAAAACGATCTGCTACGACGTACGATTCTCAGCAGGGTCCCTGATCGCTGCTGCGTGTCAGACACAGCGATATCGTATGGATATCGCTGGAACGTCACGGATCGTACCGTTGTAGCGATCAAAGTGCCACTGTGAGACAGTACCCTAACTGTCTGTTGCATGCTCAAAAGCCCTCATTGGATATTATATTGAAATTATGCTGCTTATGTTATGTTGTTGTTTCTGTTTCTTCTGATGCTATTATGATTCTTTAATGAAGTTATGTTTATAAATACCATGATGTATTGTAATTGGGATCATTTCTCTTTTTTGTAGTTCTGAGGAAGGCCATTACGGCCGAAACATATCAAACTTTGCATTATTATGAACTCCGCTTATAATAAAATTTTTGCATTTGATCTTTGGAGTGCCAAATTGTTCTTTTTTTTTTTTTTCTATAAAGCTGACTGTTGTACTCTGCACCTGTCAGTTTGGCCTGGCTGGTTATTAAAAATACAGGGGAACCCATGCAGATTTATTTATTTATAGCGCAGGCGGCGATTAATGAATACTCCCATCAGCCGCATCTTGCTCTCGCTGTTATCAGTTGAATATAACTCTCAACATTCTCCCTTGCCCGCGCTGATCACTGCACGAGCAGCGGAGGATGATGAGCGTTCTTCAGCACTTGCCCCTGGTGAACAGCGCAAACTGTACTGCTGATTCCCAGGCGCCGATACTTGTCACATTGAGGACACACGGATGGGTCTAAATGTGTAAGTATCTCCGGTACGTGTGAAAATTGTCGCCACATGTACCAGACACACTGACGTCTGAAAGAGCTCTTAAAAAAAGCTTTGCTTTTGATACTTCCTGTTTTTTTGCTTTGTACATTTGTTTTTTTTATGCGTTTTCGTCACGGAAACGCACTAAAAATACGTGTTTTTGTTGCTATGGATTTCCGCACCTAATGTAAGTCTATGTGGAAAATCAGCACAGAAAACACAGTGAATCAGAAATTGAAAATAAATTGACATGCTGCATATTTTAAATATGCACTGCGAGTGAGTTTGCTCAGTGTTTCAAAGAAACAGTGTGTGTGAGATTTCTATAAATCCCATTTGCTTTTCTTGCACTGTGAACGCTGCATTTTTGATGCAGCAAAAACATACAGTGTGAAAAGCTCATCGTGGGAATGGAGTCTTTAAAGGGAACCTATCACCCCCAAAATCGAAGGTGAGCTAAGCCCATCGGCATCAGGGGCTTATCTACAGCTTTCTGGAATGCTGTAGATAAGCCCCGATGTATCCTGAAAGATGAGAAAAAGACGTTACATTATACTCACCCAGGGGCGCTCCCGCTGCGGTCCGGTCCGGGGCCTCCCATCTTCTTACGATAACGTCCTCGTCTTGTATAATGTAGAATAAAGCACCACTGTAATAATGCACACCACGTCATATGTACACAAAATACAAAAGAAGCTTTTATTGATACAACACACATGGGTTAAAACATAACTTAAAATGCAACAATGCAGAGAACCTGGTGTAACGGGGTCTACCACGCTGGGGTACCTCTTTAGTACCACCCCGTGTTTCAGGACGTCCACTTTGCTTTAGCTGGAGTCTGAATGAAGGACGCTGGCTGGAATTCCTTGATTACATGGGCGCATATAAAATATCACTGCTTCTCCACGTATTTCCAGTATCACAACCACTTTACTCACAGGACACAGAAATATATATCACACAGGTACAGAGGGCCGGCCTATTGAAAAGCGGCAGGCCAGACATACATTACAATAGCCACAGGGGTCCGGAGCCTGCCGATGTTTACTGTGGGAATTACAAAGGTGGGGGAGGTCAGAAGGGGGATATCTTGTCCTCTCTGCCCAGGGGTGCAGCCTGTGGGCTGATGCATTAGGGACATGCCTCTCACATGGAAACTATTATACAAACAAATATCTGCACAACATAATGTGGGTGCTGAGGGGTTCTGTTAGGGTACCGTCACACATTGAAATTTTCATCGCTGCGACGGCACGATCCGTGACGTCGCAGCGATCGTATGAATATCGCTCCAGCGTCGTAGACTGCGGTCACACGTTGCAATCACGGCGCTGGAGCGATGCCGAAGTCCCCGGGTAACCAGGGTAAACATCGGGTAACTAAGCGCAGGGCCGCGCTTAGTAACCCGATGTTTACCCTGGTTACCAGCGTAAACGTGAAAAAACAAACAGTACATACTCACCCGTCGGTGTCCTTCAGGTCCCTTGCAGTCTGCTTCCTGCTCTGAGTGCAGCCGTACAGTGAGCAGAGCGCAGCACCGCTGTGATCTGCTCTCACTTTCCGGCCGGCACTCAGAGCAGGAAGCAGATGGCAAGGGACCTGAAGGACACCGACGGGTGAGTATGTACGGTTTGTTTTTTTACGTTTACGCTGGTAACCAGGGTAAACATCGGGTTACTAAGCGCGGCCCTGCGCTTAGTTACCCGATGTTTACCCTGGTTACAAGCGAAGACATCGCTGGATCGCTGTCACACACAACGATCCAGCGATGTCAGCGGGTGATCAAGCGACGAAAGAAAGTTCCATACGATCTGCTACGACGTACGATTCTCAGCAGGATCCCTGATCGCTGCTGCGTGTCAGACACTGCGATATCGTAACGATATCGCTAGAACGTCACGAATCGTAACGTCGTAGCGATGGAAATTTCAATGTGTGACGGTACCCTAACACCTGGTCCATTAGAAATGAAATCCACATAAGAATTCATGCATAATAAGATACCTAAACATGGCCTATACAACTACTGGCTCATAGGACTGCTAATCTGAACTTTATAACCCGTCACACAAGTATGACTCTAACAGAGAAAAAAAAAAAAATATATATATATATATATATACACTCACTGGCCACTTTATTAGGTACACTTGTCCAACTTCTTGTTAACACTTAATTTCTAATCAGCCAATCACATGGCGGCAACTCAGTGCATTTAGGCATGTAGACATGGTCAAGACAATCTCCTGCAGTTCAAACCGAGCATCAGTATGGGGAAGAAAGGTGATTTGAGTGCCTTTGAACGTGGCATGGTTGTTGGTGCCAGAAGGGCTGGTCTGAGTATTTCAGAAACTGCTGATCTACTGGGATTTTCACGCACAACCATCTCTAGGGTTTACAGAGAATGGTCCGAAAAAGAAAAAAAATCCAGTGAGCGGCAGTTCTGTGGGCGGAAATGCCTTGTTGATGCCAGAGGTCAGAGGAGAATGGGCAGACTGGTTCGAGCTGATAGAAAGGCAACAGTGACTCAAATCGCCACCCGTTACAACCAAGGTAGGCCTAAGAGCATCTCTGAACGCACAGTGCGTCGAACTTTGAGGCAGATGGGCTACAGCAGCAGAAGACCACACCGGGTACCACTCCTTTCAGCTAAGAACAGGAAACTGAGGCTACAATTTGTACAAGCTCATCGAAATTGGACAGTAGAAGATTGGAAAAACGTTGCTTGGTCTGATGAGTCTCGATTTCTGCTGCGACATTCGGATGGTAGGGTCAGAATTTGGCGTAAACATGAAAGCATGGATCCATCCTGCCTTGTATGGAGCATCTTTGGGATGTGCAGCCGACAAATCTGCGGCAACTGTGTGATGCCATCATGTCAATATGGACCAAAATCTCTGAGGAATGCTTCCAGCACCTTGTTGAATCTATGCCACGAAGAATTGAGGCAGTTCTGAAGGCAAAAGGGGGTCCAACCCGTTACTAGCATGGTGTACCTAATAAAGTGGCCGGTGAGTGTATATCCTACAAAAGGAGGAATAGAGCACGAACATTCCCAGGGCTGAAGAGCTCCTGGCCGGGTAACGTCTGTGAATTAACACAAAGGCCCATACAGCAGAAACCCTAGAGATCAGAAAAGAGTATAGATTACCCGTTTGTAGATATTGGCAGGGGCAGGTCACCCCATGCACAAAGTGGACGGACCCAGGAGCAAGGCCCCACGGGTATCGCCCTCCAGAGAGGGCTTCGTCAGGGGAAGTGTGGTGTACCTGTTGGCCTCTGTTTAAATAGGCCACTGTAGATGAGCCTGGTAGCAGGATGAGTAACGAGCTACACCTGAGCAGAAAAAAAAAAGGAAGGAAAGGGGGAGCCGTGCAGCTGCATGTATGTGGCTGGGGTCAGCAGGCACGCGACTGCGCAAGCTGCGTACCTGGGGGAATGAAGAGCCCCAGGGCGCACGCGCGCATAAATGCGGCCACAGCGCCCGAGAAAAGAGCCGCTCTTTTAACCCATGTGTGTTGTATCAATAAAGGCCTCTTTTGTATTTTGTGTACATATAACGTGGTGTGCATTATTACAGAGGTGCTTTTTTCTACATTATACAATTTGGTATTCACCATTGTCTGCACCCCGTTTTGATTTAGATTTATAATCATGTTATGGTAGTGCGCCAGGTGCTTTTCTTGTCTATATAGCGGTTACATTTTGGTCTACCTCTTCTTGTCTTCACGCTGCGGCTCCGGCACAGTCGTACTTTATCTGCCCTGTTGAGGGCAGAGCAAAGTACTGCAGTGCGCAGGTGCTGGGCCTCTCTGACCTTTCCTGGCGCCTGCGCACTGCAGTACTTTGCTCTGCCCTCAACAGGACAGACAAAGTACGACTGTGTCGGTGCTGCGGAATGAAGACAAGAGGACGTGATCGTACTGCAGTGCGCAGGCGCCAGGAAAGGTCAGAGAGGCCCAGCACCTGCATACTGCAGTACTTTACACTGCCCTCAACAGGGCAGACAAAGTACCCCTGCGCTGTAGCCGCAGCGTGAAGACAAGAAGAGGACGTCATCGTAAGAAGATGAGAGGCCCCGGACCGGACCGCAACACCCATTAGATCATTAGATCGGACCGCCCGCCCAGGTGAGTATAATTTAATCTCTTTTTCTCATCTTTCAGGTTACATCGGGGGGCTTATCTACAGCATTCCAGAATTCTGTAGAAAAGCCCCTGATGCCGGTGGGCTGAGCTCGCCTTCGATTTTGGGGGTGACAGGTTCCCTTTAAAGTTATGAATAAAATAGCATATGTGTTTAAGTATGGTAAAAACTATGGTATGGATGGGTATGTTTCCACTGTCAGTAAACGCTGTGGTTTTGACACTGCGTTCATCCGCATCGGCAAACCCGCAGCAGCCAGATGTTACAGCATAAGCATAGTGGATAGAATTTGAAGAAATCCCATCTCCACTATGCGTGCAGGGACTCCTCCGGCTTACCTGCGTAGATGGACGTGCGGCGCGTCTTTCGAGACCACAGCATGTAAATTTATCTTGCGGAGATATTGGGTATTGAGCACTGTGATTCCGCACTGTTCAGTGACCACATGCGGAATCACCTACGTTCAAAAGCCGGCAGCGCTTTGGATGCAGCGGACATGTGCTGCGTCCAAAGCGCTGCCGGTTCCTGACCGTGGAAATATGCCCAAAGGGGCTGCAACATCATCCTCCAACGTTCTTCAACAAAATGGTTAAATAGAAAAATCTACTTTTGGTGGGTTTTCTCCATGCAAGCGATGATCCACCTGTGCCTGTAGGCTTGAAAAACTTGTTTTACTAGTAATTATGAAGGTGCGGAGGAGTGAGTGGCAACTGGGAAGTTCATCAACCGACAGCTCATTTTTTCTTTATGCTAAACTGGCCACAACCTGATGATAAAGCTGAAGACTTCAATAAAACTTTTTTTTTTCCCCTCTGTTATGGAGAAATTAACTTGTTATGATTAAGGGAGCTTAGTCTCCAGAAACGCGTTGAGATTTCTTACCCATGTGGTTCGTGCTGAAGTCTGTATCCTCCATGTTTAAAAGTTTGTGAATAAAGAAAACTCTTTTTTTACGGACTCGGTGAAGCTGGACATTATTTTCTTTTTTGATATTTAAATACGGTATGTTTTCTTTTTTTTTCTTTTTTTTCTTTCAACCAAGGAGAGAATTTCCTCTCTGGGGCAATTCCATTTTTTGCCGCATCAGGTTGTTGACCAATCAGTGGGCAGCATTATGCAGAGAAGGGGAAACAAACAAACAAAAATGTCAGCAGAGAAGCTTGGAATGGACTTTCTCTTTGTCACATGGTAAGACGGATGTGTCTAACCAGGTCACACCAATCTCACTGCTAGGATCCACAGTTGAGGCCAAAAGTTCTGAGACTGACACAAATTTTGGTTTTCACAAAATGGTTTTTTCAGGTCTTTTAGTCAGATGTCTCTCTGGGTACTGAAGTACAGTTTTATAACAAGCATTTTATAAGTTTTCACACTTTTTTTTTTTTTTTATAGACAAATACATCAAGTTTATGTAAAGATTCTGATCTTGACCCTTCTTCTTCAAGACAAGACTTCTATAGTTTTTACCTGGCATGTTTTTTGTCAGCTTCTGGGATAAAGCCTGACTTACAGTATCTGTGTTTTTGTCCACTCTCTTTTTTTTATTACTGATAACTGGTTCTGAATGTGATTGAAATCTGGTCAGTCTCCTGATCATGGACCCAAAATTTCAGTGTTTTGTCTACCGACCCACTTGTCACTTTTTTTTACCTTGTGACATGGTTCTACGTCATGCTGGGAAAAAGCATTGTTTATCGCCATATTGCTACAGGCTCCTTGGGAAAAGTTGCTCCTGGAGGTCGTTTTTATGCCATTTTTTATTCATGCCAGTAATCTTAGAAAAAAAAATTGTCATCACAGTAGGTGGCAGCAGTAAGATCTGGTTAGACACATCAGTTTTATCACAATGCAGAAAGGTTATTCTCAGCTACTTTGGAGGCTTATGCTTTTTTCCCCTATATGATGCCTCTTGCTTATGATTTGGCAACTGCACACAGAGTAGTATGTGAACCCGGCTGCTGTGACATCAGTAAGGTTACTGCCGTTCACAGCCGATGAACTGTGGTAACCTTACTGACATCACCGCTCGCAGCGTGAGAACTTTTTTCTGGTTTTCATGCTACTCTGTTCCAGCAGCCATGATGTACAATCACAATAGTGATGTCCACGCTCATCACAGCCTCCAGATGTAGCAGAATTAGCCCCTTAATCCCATATGATGTACTATCTCGTCAAAGTGACCTGGGACTTAATTCCCAGTGACGGGATAGTACGTCATATGTGATCGGCCGCGCTCACGGGGGGAGCGCGGCCGATCGTGGCCGGGTGTCAGCTGACTATCGCAGCTGACTATCGCAGCTGACATCCGGCACTATGTGCCAGGAGCGGTCACGGACCGCCCCCGGCACATTAACCCCCGGCACACTGCGATCAAACATGATCGCAGTGTACCGGCGGTACAGGGAAGCATCGCGCAGGGAGGGGGCTCCCTGCGTGCTTCCCTGAGACGATCGGTACAAGGCGATGTACTCACCTTGTGCCGAGCGTCTCCTCCCTGCAGTCCCCGGATCCAAAATGGCCGCGGGGCTGCATCCGGGTACTGCAGGGAGTACTTCCGGGTCCACAGCAGGCGCTGGTAAGCCTGCAGCCCTGTCAGTCAGATCGCTGATCTGACAGAGTGCTGTGCAAACTGTCAGATCAGCGATCTGTGATGTCCCCCCTGGGACAAAGTAAAAGAGTTAAAAAAAAAAAAAAAAAATCCACGTGTTAAAAAAAAAAAAAAAAAAAAAATCCTAAATAAAGAAAAAAAAAAAATTCCCATAAATACATTTCTTTATCTAAATAAAAAAAAAACAATAAAAGTATACATATTTAGTATCGCCGCGTCCGTAACGACCCAACCTATAAAACTGTCCCACTAGTTAACCCCTTCAGTGAACGCCGTAAGAAAAAAAAAAAAAAACGAGCCAAAAAACAACGCTTTATTATCCGCTGAACAAAAAGTGGAATAACACGCAATCAAAAAGATGGATATAAATAACCATGGTACCGCTGAAAACGTCATCTTGTCCCGCAAAAAACAAGCCGCCATACAGCATAATAAGCAAAAAAATAAAAAAGTTATAGTCCTCAGAATAAAGCGATGCCAAAATAATAATTTTTTCTATAAAATAGCTTTTATCGTATAAAAGCGCCAAAACATAAAAAAATGATATAAATGGGATATCGCTGTAATCGTACTAACCCGACGAATAAAACTGCCTTTTCTCAGTCGCCCATGACAGCACTACCAGAGAGAGGGGATCCGCCCTTCAGGGACAGGAAACCTGCAGGATAAAAGGGCGGTACCTCTCCCCTGCATCAGTTTGGTTTCCTGTCCCTGACGGGGAACCTTCTAGGACGGTACCTGAGGAGACCGGAACCGTGAAGGAGCCGACTGAAGTTCCAGTCCGAGTCCTGGCAGTGGGGAGGCCCCTGGTGCGGTATCCGAGGCCGCCACGGCTACGACCGATGGGTTCGGAGCGTGAGCGGGGGGAAGCGCAGCCGCCACTCCGGATAGGAGTTTGGGGCTCCCGGCATTCGCCCGCGCACAGGACGCCGGCGTTCCAAGATGGCGCCGCACCGGAAGTAGTGAGGAGGCTTCCGGTTTGGGGGCGGCGCTTTAACTAAGGTGTACCAAGATGGCGCTGCCCCGGAACCGGATTGCTTCATTTCCGGGTCCCTGACTGCGCACGCATGCGCAGTAGAGTTTTTCTTAAAAAAAAAAATAAAAAAAAAAAAAAAAATTGAAATGAACGCTTCCTCAATGATGCAGCCACAGAGGAGGGGCTAATAATGAGCGCCTTGCTTAAAAGAAAGTGGACATGGAGACTCCTTGCTGCATGCCGTCCCAAGGTAATACCATGGAAGACAGCGATCAGCAGCTCCAGCGGCTGCCACAGCAGCAGCAGTGCCACCATCAACGACCGAAGCCGGATGCACAGAAGAAGCAAACTTCTGCTGGCATCCGGAGTTCTCGGTCTGGTAGCCATTCCACGCAACATAGCAAGAACTCCAGCGTGGTGAATCAGCTACCATCTACGGATCTCACACTTCAAGATCCTACCCCTCCTCCAGAACCGGTACCTGTGGCTGCGTCAGATTGGTGAGTGATCTTCGTGAAAGTTCACCTTTTTGTAATTGGGGTTCCCCTTCTCCATTTATCTTCGGCAAGGAAGAGAACGGGGAAGATGAAACATAGAACCTGCCCTGCCCTGTGAAAAAGCTCTGCCACAGACGTGGGATAAGAAGCTATGTAACTCCTGTATAGAACGAGTCCTCTGTGAGGTGACCCCAAACTTCGCCTCCGAATTACGATTTGTAATTAAATCGGAGGTCGAGACTGTGTTTAACTCCCTTAAAAGTGGGAAGAGTGCTAGTAGGAAACAACTTATTCCCTTTGAAAATGCTGACCCTTCCAGCTCCGAGAGTAAGAACTCGGATACACAAGATTCCTCATTTTCTTCTTCGGATAATGAGAGTGGAGGTCGTCATTTTTTCCCCCTAGATGAGGTTGATAGCCTTGTTAAGGCGGTAAGATCAACAATGGGGGTGCTGGACCCTCGTCCTGACAAAACTGTGCAGGACATTATGTTTGGGGGGCTATCCCAGAAAAACCATAAAGTGTGCCCCCTTAATGAAAATATACAAGCATTAATTAAAAAGGAGTGGGAGAAACCGGAAAGGAAAAATGCATCGGTTCCCTCTATTAAAAGAAAATACCCTTTTGAAGATGAGGCTTCTGTCTCATGGGATAAAGCCCCCAAACTAGACGTTGCGTTGGCTAAAGCCTCGAAAAAGTTCGCCTTACCATTCGAGGACATGGGAACCCTGAAAGATCCTCTCGATAAGAGAGCAGATACTTTCCTTAAAGGGGCCTGGCAGTCAGCAGGAGGATGCTTAAGGCCTACCATAGCGGCAGCCTGCACGTCACGGTCTTTAATGATCTGGGTTGATAACCTAGAGAAACAGCTCAGGGATGGGATCCCCAGAAATAAAATCTTAGAGCCTATCCCTATGATTAGAGGAGCCACGGCATTCTTGGCAGATTCTTCGGCCGACTCAATTAAATTAGCGTCTAAATCTGCAGCCCTTTCAAATGCAGCGCGTAGTACTTTATGGTTAAAGAGCTGGCCAGGGGACTTACAAACTAAGCAAAAACTTTGTTCCATCCCATGTGAGGGCAAGTTTCTTTTTGGAGAGACTCTTGACGATATCCTGCAAAAAGCAGGTGATAAAAAGAAAGGGTTTCCCATTCTGGCCCCAACATATAATAAGCGGCCCTTTCGGAATAGGAAGTTTTTTAAAAGGAGACCGCCAAGGGAGCAAACCCGATGGGATGACGGGAGAAGAAAGGATAGAGGCTTCCTTTTTGGTAACTCCTCTCGGGATAGAACCCCCCCCCCCCCCCAAGTGACATCCTTCCCAGGGTGGGAGGGAGATTATCTCAATTCCTCCCGGCCTGGGAGAAAATTTCAACCAGCCCATGGATACTAAAATTGATACGAGAAGGGCTTCACATAGATTTTCTATCCTTACCCCCACAAAACTATGTGGTAACACCGCTGAGATCGTCTCCTCTACAACAAGAAGCTCTGGAACTAGAAATCGTAAAACTGATAGACAAAGCTGTCATCCAAGAGGTCCCCCCTCTGGAGAGAGGGAAGCGATTTTACTCTCCATTGTTCCTGGTTCCCAAACCAGACGGAACCTTCCGGACCATAATAAACTTATGGAAGTTGAATACTTATGTAAAAAACCAAAGATTCAAAATGGAGTCAATAAAGTCAACGATAAAAAATCTGTTTCCAAACTGTTTTATGATAGTTCTAGATCTCAGCGACGCATATTATCACGTCCCCATCAACAAGACCTCTCAGAAATTCCTCAGACTGGCGGTAGTCATGGAAGGACAGACAAGGGAATATCAATACAGGGCTCTTCCCTTTGGCATATCAATTGCACCCCGCGTCTTCACCAAGCTGATAGCGGAGATGATGGCGCATCTGAGAGAGGAAAACGTCTTGATTATTCCATATCTAGACGACTTTCTGATTGTGAGCAATTCGGCCGAGCTCTGCCGTCAGCAATGTGACAGAGTCATAAAGGTTTTTTCAAAAAAATTGGGCTGGCTAGTGAACCTCCAAAAGTCAAAGCTGGAACCAACCAGGGTTCAAGAATTTTTGGGTCTCACCTTCTCAAATTCTCAAATGTGTTACCTTCCACACAAGAAAAAACAAAAGATAATCCACTTAGTATTGGAAGCGCGTGCAAACCCTACCATGACCTTAAGAAAGGCGATGTCATTACTGGGGTCCCTCTCTGCTTGTCTCCCAGCAGTTCAGTGGGCACAGCTCCACACAAGACCACTACAGTGGGACATTTTAAGAAACCAGAAACTACTGGGAGGGCGGTTAGAGGGTCGCATGACTCTAGGTTTGCCTACTATTCGTTCCCTAGCTTGGTGGTTAAATCCCAGCAACTTATCAAAAGGGGTTCCCTGGGTGATAGAGGCGTCTCAGATAGTTACCACAGACGCAAGTCCCACAGGGTGGGGGGCTCACCTGGACAACAGAGTCGCTCAGGGGTTATGGACAAATCAGGAGCTCAAGTTTTCCTCAAATCAAAAAGAACTGAGAGCGGTAAATCATGCGTTACTGTTCTTTCTAGACGAGCTACAAGGACATCATGTCCGAGTATTCTCGGACAACAGAGTAGTGGTAGCTTACTTAAACCACCAGGGGAGAACAAGATCCCAAATATTAATGAAAACCACCTCCGAAATTTTCAGCTTGGTTCAAAACAACTTCCTTTCCCTGTCGGCCCTACACATAAAGGGTGTAGAAAACCAGAAAGCGGACTTCCTGAGTCGTACCCAATTAAAACAGGGAGAGTGGTCTCTCAGGGTATCTTCAACAAAATCACAGATCTATGGGGAATCCCTGTGATAGACCTCTTTGCCAATCTCCACAACAGGAAAGTAGAAACCTTCTGCTCCCTAGATTCCAGGGGGAACCCTCAGGCTGTGGATGCATTCACAATTCCCTGGACACAAACATTTGCGGATGAATTTCCCCCCACTATTCTCATTCCAGCAGTCCTACGGAAGATCAGGCAGGACAGATCCAGACTCATCTTAATAGCCCCCTTCTGGCCCAAGAGAGCCTGGTTCTCATGGCTGAGGATGCTATCGATCACCGATCCCTGGGTTCTTCCGGATCTTCCGGACCTCCTGTCACAGGGACCGGTGTTCCACCCTCAGTCAGAGAATCTCCCTCTGACAGCGTGGAATTTGAGAGGTCACTATTGAGGGAAAGAGGTTTTTCTGACAAACTAGTGTCTACTCTAATGAATAGTAGAAAACCTGTGACCACAAAAATTTACGGTAAAACCTGGAAAAAATTTCTATCCTCCTCTGGGGTAAGGTTGCAGGATGGGGTTCCAGTTGCTGAAATATTAGAGTTCCTACAAAAGGGGTTAGACCTAGGCCTTTCAGTAAGTACATTAAAGGTACAAATAGCAGCTCTAGCAGCATTATACTGTGAAAACATAGCAGCCAACCCTTGGGTAGTACGGTTTGTCAGAGCAGCCGCAAGGTCTAAACCCATAACTATACGAAGGTTACCATCCTGGGATTTGAACTTAGTATTGTCAGCTCTAACAGAATCCCCGTTCGAGCCTATAGAATCTCTACCCCTTAAGATTCTTTCACTTAAAACGGCCCTCCTAATAGCCCTGACATCGGCCCGTAGGATAAGTGACCTCCAAGCCCTGTCTGCAAACCCTCCCTTTACACAAATCCTGGACGATAAGGTTATACTAAAAACAGACCCTGCCTATTTGCCAAAAGTTGCGTCCACATTCCATAGATCTCAGGAAATAATTCTTCCTTCTTTTTGTCCAGACCCTAGAAATAAGAAGGATGAGAAATTCCACACACTAGATGTGAGAAGGTGTCTAGTCCAATACCTTAAAATCACCCAGCAGCATAGGAAGGAAGGGTCTCTTTTTATCTGCTTCCAGGGGCCCAGAAAAGGACTCAAAGCTTCTAAAGGCACTATTGCTCGATGGGTAACAGACGCAATAGCCTTGGCGTACTCATCCACCAGAAACGCCGTTCCACAGGGACTGAAGGCCCACTCTACGAGGGCTATGGCGACCTCCTGGGCCAAAAGGTCGGAGGTACCACTAGATCAAATTTGTAAGGCGGCCACCTGGTCATCACCTTCAACCTTTTTCAGACACTACCGCTTAGACCTAGCCTCTTCATCTGACCTAACCTTCGGAAGAAGGGTTCTGCAGGCTGTGGTCCCTCCCTAAGCAATAATCTCTGCAATTTTCTCTGGTAGTGCTGTCATGGGCGACTGAGAAAGTCGTAGTTACTCACCGATAACGGTGTTTCTCAGAGCCCATGACAGCACCTGCCTATTCCCCCCCCTCATCACGTGTGCGGTGAGCACATTATTTTGTGTGAAGTGTTTTTCCATATAGACACGGTGTTTACTTGTTAAGCAATGTGATAAAATTGTATATTTTTTGTTGTTGTGACTAACCTGGAGGACCTCCGATGCTCTGTAAACAAACTGATGCAGGGGAGAGGTACCGCCCTTTTATCCTGTAGGTTTCCTGTCCCTGAAGGGCGGATCCCCTCTCTCTGGTAGTGCTGTCATGGGCTCTGAGAAACACCGTTATTGGTGAGTAACTACGACTATCAATTTTACCAAACGTGGAACGGTATAAACGCCTCCCCCAAAAGAAATTCATGAATAGCTGTTTTTTGGTCATTCTGCCTCACAAAAATCGGAATAAAAAGCGATCAAAAAATGTCATGTTTCCGAAAATGATACCAATAAAAACGTCAACTCGTCCCGCAAAAAACAAGACCTCACATGACACTATGGACCAAAATATGGAAAAATTATAGGTCTCAAAATGTGGAGACACAAAAACTTTTTTGCTATAAATAGCGTCTTTTAGTGTGTGACAGCTGCCAATCATAAAAATCAGATAAAAAAAAAAACTCTATAAAAGTAAATCAAACCCCCCTTCATCACCCCCTTAGTTAGGGAAAAATAATAAAATTAAAAAAATGTATTTATTTCCATTTTCCCATTAGGGTTAGGGCTAGGGTTGGAGCTAAAGTTAGGGTTTGGATTACATTTACGGTTGGGATTAGGGTTAGGGGTGTGTCAGGGTTAGGGGTGTGGTTAGGGTTACCGTTGGGATTAGGGTTAGGGGTGTGTTTGGATTAGGGTTTCAGGTAGAATTGGGGAGTTTCCTTCCACTGTTCAGGCACATCAGGGGCTCTCCAAACGCGACATGGCGTCCGATCTCAATTCCAGCCAATTCTGCGTTGAAAAAGTAAAACAGTGCTCCTTCCCTTCCGAGCTCTCCCGTGCGCCCAAACAGGGGTTTACCCCAACATATGGGGTATCAGCGTACTCAGGACAAATTGGACAACAACTTTTGGTGTCCAAGTTCTCTTGTTATCCTTGGGAAAATTAAAATTTGGGGGCTAAAAATCATTTTTGTGGGGAAAAAAAAGATTTTTTATTTTCACGTCTCTGCGTTGTAAACTGTAGTGAAACACTTGGTTGTTCAAAGTTCTCACAACACATCTAGATAAGTTCCTTGGGAGGTCTAGTTTCCAATATGGGGTCACTTGTGGGGGGTTTCTACTGTTTGGGTACATCAGGGGCTCTGCAAATGCAACGTGACGCCTGCAGACCAATCCATCTAAGTCTGCATTCCAAATGGCGCTCCTTCCCTTCCGAGCTCTGCCATGTGCCCAAACAGTGGTTCCCCCCCACATATGGGGTATCGGCGTACTCGGGACAAATTGGACAACAACTTTTGGTGTCCAATTTATCCTGTTACCCTTGTGAAAATACAAAACTGGGGGCTAAAAAATCATTTTTGTGGAAAAAAAAAAAATATATATTTTTACTTTCACGGCTCTGCGTTATAAACTGTAGTGAAACACACTTGGGGGTTCAAAGCTCTCAAAACACATCTAGATAAGTTCCTTAGGGGGGTCTTACTTTCCAAAATGGTGTCACTTGTGGGGGGGTTTCAATGTTTAGGCACATCAGGGGCTCTCCAAACGAAACATGGCGTCCCATCTCAATTCCAGTCAATTTTACATTGAAAAGTCAAATGGCGCTCCTTCCCTTCCGAGCTCTGCCATGCGCCCAAACAATTGTTTACACCCACATATGGGGTATCAGCGTACTCAGGACAAATTGCACAACAATTTTTGAGGTCCAATTTCTTCTCTTACCCTTGGGAAAAAATTGGGGGCAAAAAGATAATTTTTGTGAAAAAAAATGATTTTTTATTTTTACGGCTCTGCATTATAAACTTCTGTGAAGCACTTGGTGGGTCAAAGTGCTCTCCACACATCTAGATAAGTTCCTTAGGGGGTCTACTTTCCAAAATGGCGCTCCTTTCCTTCCGAGCTCTGCCATGCGCCCAAACAGTGGTTTACCCCCACATATGGGGTATCAGCGTACTCAGGACAAATTGTATAACAACTTTTGGGGTTCATTTTCTCCTGTTACCCTTGGTAAAATAAGACAAATTGGAGCTGAAATAAATTTTGTGTGAAAAAAAGTTAAATGTTCATTTTTATTTAAACATTCCAAAAATTCCTGTGAAACACCTGAAGGGTTAATAAACTTCTTGAATGTGGTTTTGAGCACCTTGAGGGGTGCAGTTTTTAGAATGATGTCACACTTGGGTATTTTCTATCATATAGACCTCTCAAAATGACTTCAAATGAGATGTGGTCCCTAAAAAAAAAAATGGTGTTGTAAAAATGAGAAATTGCTGGTCAACTTTTAACCCTTATATGTGATTTAAGGGCATAAAAATTCAAAGTTGGAAAATTGCGAAATTTTCGCCAAATTTCCATTTTTTTCACAAATAAACGCAAGTTATTAAAAATAAATTTTACCACTATCATGAAGTACAATATGTTACGAGAAAACAATGTGAGAATAGCCAAGATCCGTTGAAGCGTTCCAGAGTTATAACCTCATAAAGGGACAGTGGTCAGAATTGTAAGAATTGGCCCGGTATTAACGTGCAAACCACCCTCGGGGCTTAAGGAGTTAAGCATCGTCGTAGGACCTCCATATTATGTCTTGTGGTGGACCCCTTTTGGATTATTTTATTTATTTATTTTTTTTCTTTCGGATAAAGAGGATAATTGTCGGGGAGTGCTTTTACAATTAAAGGACTTATTTCTGTCTGTGTGTTTATTTCTTTTGACTACCTGGTTAGTATTAGGTGTGTCTGAAAGACGCCTCTCCATTACTAAACCCTGAGCTTGATGTCCGTGGACATTACACAGCTGACATCAACCGCAATGCCAATACCCCGATTGCCGAGGCTAAGCCCCAGAATTGACGCATCTAATGGATGCGACATTTCTGGGGCGGCTGAGGGCTGGTGTTTTTAGTCTGGGAAGGGACCAATATCCATGGCCCCTTCATAATCTATTTAATATCTGCCCTCAGTTGTTTGCTTAGGTTTTGCTAGTTATTAAAAATAAATAGACCCCCACATCATTTTTTGCGGGGCTTTCC
The DNA here is from genome assembly GCF_051348905.1 of Ranitomeya variabilis. Taxonomy (NCBI): domain Eukaryota; kingdom Metazoa; phylum Chordata; class Amphibia; order Anura; family Dendrobatidae; genus Ranitomeya; species Ranitomeya variabilis. The sequence goes on along the minus strand of NC_135234.1, from coordinate 522,792,591 downwards.
TTTTTAATAACCAGTAAGAGGTCTGTGAGCTGTTATTAATAGGCTAGGAAGATCCATGGATATTGGCTGCTTCCCCACACCTAGTTGCTAAAAAATAAGAGGGACCCCACGCCATTTTTATTTAGCTAATAAATTGGGGGAAAGAAGTACAGAAAACTACTGATTATCTCTCTGACATTTTTATTTATTCATCTATTCAATTCTGAGCGTTCAGGCTGTTAATTTACTGTACTTGGCTGATGAAATGTCAGGTTTCCTTTTGAGGTGTGTGTGTGTGTGTGTGTGTGTGTGTGTGTGTGTGTGTGTGTGTGTTTAAGGGCTCATGCCCACTTGTGATGGAATTGGACGAATTCAATCCTATAAAAAATTGGACTGAATTAGGACCAATGTTAATCTATGATTGTGTGCTCATCTACTTTTTTTTTTCCATCTTGGATTGGATCACGATTGGGCTGGAATAGAATCGCAGCATTTTGTGAATGTAATCAGATAACGTATCGCATCCTGCAATAGAATTCAATGGGTGCGATTTTTACGCACCGGTGTCCTTTGAAAAGCTGGCATTTCATATGCGGCTAATGTAAAAAACACACTGACGGGTTAGAATATAAAATATAAATTACATATATACACATAGAATAGGTGTGTGTATGTATATATGTGTGTGTGTGTGTAAATATATATATATATATATATATATATATATATATATATATATATATATATATATATATATACTCTGTATGAGCCCCAGTTTCCCCATATACTGCATGAGGCCCCACACAACCTCCCCATATATTGCATGACAGTATACAGCCTTCAAATAGCATCCCCATGTGCAGCATGTCACCCCCCCATAGCTTCCCCGTGTGCAGCATGATACCCCCATAGCCTCCCCATGTGCACTGACGCCCCCATAGTCTCCCCATGTTCACTGTGACACCCCCATAGCCTCCCCGTGTGCACCATGACACCCCCCATAGCCTCCCCGTGTGCACCATGACACCCCAATAGAATCCCCATGTTTTGAAGGAACTTGTCAGGGAGGCTCCAAGCGTCTTCGAGAGCTAACCACAGATCTTCTCTGGATGTAGGCTTATGTGTATCCTAGACAGACTTGATGATGTTGAGATCAGGGTGTTGTGGGGACCATATACCGTAATCACTTTCCAAGACTTGTTGTTCTTTATACTGAAGATGGTTCTTAACGACATTGGCTGTAAGTTTAAGGTGGTTGTCCTGCTGCAGACTTAATTTGGAGCCAGTAAGATACCTCTGATAGTTTTGCATGATGAATAAATGTCTGTATTTCTTAGCATTGAATACACCATTTAATCATGACCAATTCCTCAACTCCGTTTCCTGAAATGTAGCCCCAAACTTGTAAGGAACCTTTGCCATGCTTCACTGTTCCCTGCAGACAGGCATTATTATACTGGTCTCAAGCCCTTCTGCTAACAATCTGCCTTCTGTTAACAGACAAATATTTCTCAATCCAGAGCGCTTGCTGCCATTTTTATGCACACATCATGCAATACTATCAAGGAAGCATCTGATGCCAAACGCCTTGTGTGAACTTACCCTTAAAGGCAAAAAGAGATTACATTAAATATTGATTTGACTTGTATTTCTTCTTTGTTCATTTGTTTTGCATTTTAATAAAAATAAATGAACATTTATATTTTTGAAACCATTCTTAGTTTGCAACATTTTTTCCACACCTGCCTAAGGGTATGTTTCCACGGTCAGGAAACGCTGCTTGTTTGACGCTGCGCAGAGTTGCAGCGTCAAACAAGCAGCGTCCAGATGTTCCAGCATAGTGGAGGGGATTTTATGAAATCCCGTGTCCACTATGCGTGGAAACCCACATCCGTCTTCCCTGCGACTCCGGACATGCTGCGCGTCTTTTCAGATCGCAGCATGTCAGTACAATTTACGGGGACGCAGCGTCCCCGCAAGGCATATCACAGGGCGCTATGGGAGAGAGCGATCATCCCGGATGTGAAGAGTTAACACATCCGGCATGATCGCGTCCCAGAAAGGGGGCGGGGCTTAGCGCCGAGCGGCTTTGCCGCTGCGGCGATACCGCCGGCCATCCTGACAGTGGAAACATATTATGGAGCAGGTGTAAACCGCTGCGGAATCCCCACAAAAAATTGACATGCTGCAGAATGTAAACCACAGCGTTTCCACGCGTTTTTTTCCGCAGCATGGGCACTGCGGATTGCATTTTCCATAGGTTTACATTGTACTGTAAAAGCATGGAAAGCTGCTGCGGAACCGCAGCTGCAGATCCACTGCGGATCTGCAGCAAAATCCGCAACGTGTGCACATAGCCTAAAACTTTTGCAGAGCACTGTATATATGTGACCACCTGTATAAAGTACATTATAACAAATAAATAACATAGAACCTCAACATATATAACAGCCGAGAGATCCCAGAAAAAGGCCATGGTCCTCCCTCTTACAACCCACCTAGCGTATAACAAAACAAATCGTTCTTTTCTACATATTGTAATTTACAACTATTTTGTAAGTGTTTTCTCATTCGGCTTCTCCTAGTTATACTCAATTCCCGATAATTGGCCAATTTAAACAGATTGCCAATCACTTGGTGAATTAGCAAAAACCTAGTTTGTCAGGTGTAATGATTTTTTAAGCTTGCTTAAAAATTTGTAGTTCTCGGCACCACATATGCTGCTGAAAACATGTAAAGTCAATGTGCTCATATTGGTCAAAGTACCGATCACTCTGCAATATCACTGCAACCAAAAAAACGTAATTCTGGCGTTTTTGACTTTTTTTGTTCTCTGCGCCGTTTCACACAATCAGGTTAATCCTTTTTTTTTTTTTTTTTTTTTTGATCGGGCGATTCTGAACGTGGCGACACCAAATTTGTGTATATATATTTTTTTTTGATTGTGTTATTTTGAATGGGGTGAAAGGGGAGTGATTTGAAATATATATATATATATATATATATATATATTATTATTATTTTTTTTTTTTTTTAAACATTTTTTTTTTTTTTTTTACTTTTGGCATACTTCAATAGTCAATAGTACTTGCTATTAGCGCCAACTACCGGGTGGCCCTCATAGCAAGCTGGCAGTGACAACCATAGAGGTTTCCAGGCGACCTCTGGTTGTCATGCCAACCCATCGGTGACTGGGGAGGATTTCCGGCACGATTGCCAGAAATGCATGTTAAATGCCGCAGTCAATGTCATTGGCATTTAAAGGGTGAATAGCCATTAATAACAGCTGACATTTACCGGGAAAAATGTGGGCTCACCGCTGGAGCCCACATCGAAGGGAGGGAGTCCAACATCGGCGTAAATGTATGACCGATGTCGGAAAGGGGTTAGAGGGAACCTGTCACCAGGTTTACCCAATTTAAACTAAAGCATCACATTTAACTGCTCTATTACCGCAGTCCATCCACCTTTATGTAAGTTCCCAACTTTCCCTGCATATACCAAAAATTCCTTTTGTGCTTATGGCATGGTCCGATGGGTGTCTTTTTTTTTTTTTTTTTTTTTCCTTGGCGCTTCCACAATTCTGGCAGCTGTAGTCCTCCTGGCTTGATTGATGCTGATGACACATCCTACCTCAACCACTGATCAGTGGGAATCTTGTACCTGTGTCGTCGCCCTGTGCTTTGCTCTAAGTCCTGTAAGGCGCAGGCACCATTTATAGAAGTTTGCTATGCCATTAGTTGTGCAGAGGATAGAGTTGCCTGTGCAGGCTTGCATTTCAACTGCTCAGATACAAGAGCATTCTATAGATGATGTAGGTCAGGCCATTCACACAAATGAAGCCAGGAAAACCCACGCTGCAGGGATTGAGGAGGTGTAGAGATAAGAAAAAGGACGCCAGTCGGACCAGACCACGTCATATTCCAAAAGTATATAAGGTATTTTCTGGTATATGCAGGGGGAGTATGAGGCTTAGTTACAGGTCGATGGACTGCAGTAATGGAGCAGTTAAGTGTGGTGGCTTTAATTTATACTTGATCGACACCTAAGTTGACACTGTTACTGCACTAATGTGGTTCTTTGCAGGTAAAAATCGCTGTGGGTCCTGAACCTAAACCTGCTGCCACAATAGCCCTTTCTGTAGGTTATTGTTGGTCTTACAGACTTGTCCTGAGGATTATAGTCTTCCTAATTACTCCTGTAACTGTTCCTGCAATTGTGTAGTGACTCCATTTATCGCTGATGTCCCATTTGTGGGCTCTTCCTGTGATGCAAATACGATGCTAGATGCTGTTTTTTTTCTTTCTAAATAATTAATTTATTTTGTAATGGCGGAAATGAGCGCGCTATGTAAGAAGCAAGCCCACACAATATAGATTACCTCTTAGTGTGCTTCTTTTCCATGGGCTGGACAGGCCGGTTCCACATTGCAGGGGTACGTTGTATCCTCCAATCATATTGTTTCCAGTTAACTAATCTCTGTATGACTGTGCATGGAAAGGAAGCCTAGAATAAGGGCTGGAATATCCTGTTATTCATTTCATTGCTGGACAAGATTCGGAGAGCAGCTTCTTTCATGAAATCTTCCATGATGAAGGTTCGGTGACACTTACGCTCATATTTTTGTACATTTTTGTAGTGGTTGCTATGCAAAAAAATCTCCACTTTTCTCTTCAATCAGTGTTGACAAATTTCTCCTATGATGTAATTGCAGTGTTCAACAGCTTCTTTTATGTGTTGATGTTTAGATGTTATCCACTTTCTTCAAATGTTAGGCTGGTATGTGTTGTCTATGAAATTCCTATTTCTCATCACAAATAATGATTGTCGTGCTCTGATCATACTGATGAGACAGATGTGAGTAAAATTCTAGCAGATTTGGATATTTTGTAACTACTGTCCTTGAAGGGACTCTTGTCAGCACAGAATGACTGTTCAAACCAAGTACAGGCGCTCTGCGCATCATTGCATAGCCAAAAATGTAAATAAACCTTCCCACCTGCTTATTTCTCCAAACCCACTGCCTCTTCTTTGATTGACAGCTTTGGCTTGATAGTCAATTAAGGGCGGAGATGGAAAACAAGCAAGTGGGAAGATGTATTTACATTTCTGGCCACACCCATGATGCACAGAGCGCCTATACTTGGTTTGAACAGGCAGTCTGTATTGACAGTCCCTTTAAAGGAAATCTGTCATTAGGTTACACACCCCAAACTATGTACCGTAAATGAAAATCTGTGTTTGAATTGATATTGAAGTTGTGAACCCTGTCACTCCAGCTCTATTCCTCACCCACTGCTGTCCCCCCTCCTGCTTAACTGATATCCTGTATTCTGTGCGACTTCAGGCAAAGGAGTCACCATTCAAGCAGAAGGAGGCAGTGCTGTGCTAGTAATAGAGTTGGAGTGACAGAGGCGTGACATCTACAATAGCTCTTTAGCCTTATTTACATAGCAACTCAAACACTGATTTCTCAGTAAGTGAGGAATGGACTGGCCATGTAAAGGTATTGCTGGACTTGTCTTTGAAAGATATATATGTGCATATAAATAGTTCGGGGGGGGGGCGGGGATATTAAAATGCAACTGAAGGATTACATATAAAGGGAATGTGTCACTCCATTTGAGCGTTTTGAGCTATTGCTATGGACACACAGGTTGTACAGTGCCTTGCGAAAGTATTCGGCCCCCTGGAAAACAGTTGTGAAGTTGAACGAAATTTATTGGTCATTTTAACCCTTTCACGACATGCGCCGTACATGTACTGCGCATGCCGTGAATCCCCCTTTGATGTGGGCTCCGGCGCTGAGCCCACATCAAAGTTGCGACATGTCAGCTGTTTTGTACAGCTGACATGTGCGCGCAATAGCGGCAGGTGAAATTGCTATTCATCCGCCGCTATTAACCTGTTAAATGCCGCTGACAAACGCAGACAGCGGCATTTAACTAAAGCTTCCGGCCGGGCGGCCGGAAATGACGTTATCGCCGACCCCTGTCACATGATCGGGGGTCGGCGATGTGTCAGGACAGTAACCATAGAGGTCCTTGAGACCTCTATGGTTACTGATGCCGGCCTGCTGTGAGCGCCCCCCTGTGGTCGGCGCTCACAGCACACCTGCATTTTAGCTACATAGCAGCGATCTGATGATCGCTCCTATGTAGCTGAGCCAATCGAGTTGTGCCAGCTTCTAGCCTCCCATGGAGGCTATTGAAGCATGGCACAGGTAAAAAAAAAATGTTTTTAAAAATATGAAAAAAACGTAAAAAACATAAAAGTTTAAATCACCCCCCTTTCGCCCTATCCTAAATAAAACAATAAAAAAAAAAATCAAACCTACACGTATTTGGTATCGCCGCGTTCAGAATCGCCCGATCTATCAATAAAAAAAAAAGAATTAACCTGATCGCTAAACAGCGTAGCGAGAAAAAAATTCAAAACGCCAGAATTACGTTTTTTTGGTTGCCGCGACATTGCATTAAAATGCAATAACGGGCGATCAAAAGAAGATATCTGCACAAAAGTGATATTATTAAAAACGTCAGCTCGGCACGCAAAAAATAAGCCCTCACCCGACCCCAGATCACGAAAAATGGAGACGCTTCTGGTATCGGAAAATGGCACTTTTTTTTTTTTTTTTAAGCAAAGTTTTGAATTTTTTTTCACCACTTGGATAAAAAATAACCTAGACATATTAGGTGTCTATGAACTCGTAATGACCTAGAGAATCACAATGACAGGTCAGTTTTAGCATTTAGTGAACCTACCAAAAAAGCCAAGCAAAAAACAAGTGCGGGATTGCACTTTTTTTGCAATTTCACCACACTTGGAATTTTTTTCCCGTTTTTCTAGTAAAAGACATGGTAAAACCAATGGTGTCGTTCAAAAGTACAACTCGTCCTGCAAAAAATAAGCCCTCACATGGCCATATTGACGGAAAAATAAAAAAGTTATGGCTCTGGGAAGGAGGGGAGTGAAAAACGAAAACGCAAAAACGAAAAAGGGCCGCGACTTGAAGGGGTTAAATTTTTGTGGAAATTCCAAAACTGAAAAGTGGTGCGTGCAATATTATTATTCTCCTTTACTTCCAGTGCAGCAAACTCACTCCAGAAGTTCATTGTGGATCTCTGAATGATCCAATGTTGTCCTAAATGCCTAATGATGATAAATATAATCCACCTGTGTGTAATCAAATCTCCGTATAAATGCACCTACTCTGATAGTCTCGGGGTTCTGTTTGAAGCACAGAGCGCATCATGAAGACCAAGTAACGCAACAGGCAGGTCTGTGATACTGTTGTGGAGAAGTTTAAAGCTGGATTTGGATACAAAATTATTTCCAAAACTTGAAACATCCCAAGCAGCACTGTGCAAGGGATCATATTGAAATGGAAGGAATATCATACCACTGCAAATCTACCAAGACCCGGCCGTCTCTCTAAACTTTCATCTCAAACGAGGAGAAGACTGATCAGAGATGCAGCCAAGAGGCCCATGATCACTCTGGATGAACTGCAGAGATCTACAGTTGAGGTGGGACAGTCTGTCCATAGGACAACAATCAGTCATACACTGCACAAATCTGGCGTTTATGGAAGAGTGGCAAGAAGAAAGCCATTTCTCAAAGAAGTCCATAAAAAGTGTAGTTTAAAATTTGCAACAAGCCACCTGGGAGACACACCAAACATGTGGAAGAAGGTGCTCTGGTCAGATGAAACCAAAATCGAACTTTTTGGCAACAATGCCAAATGACATGTTTGGCGTAAAGGCAGCACAGCTCATCAACCAGAACACACCATCCCCACTGTCAAACATGGTGGTGGCAGCATCATGGTTTGGGCCTGCTTTTCTTCAGCAGGGACAGGGAAGATGGTTAAAATTGATGGGAAGATGGATGGAGCCAAATACAGGACCATTCTTGAAGAAAACCTGTTGGAGTCTGCAAAAGACCTGGGACTGGGACGGAGATTTGTCTTCGAACAAGATAATAATCCCAAACATAAAGCAAAATCTACAATGGAATGGTTCACAAATAAAGGTATCCAGGTGTTAGAATGGCCAAGTCAAAGTCCAGACCTCAATCCAATCGAGAAGCTGTGGAAAGAGCTGAAAACTGGTGTTCACAAACGATCTCCCTCAAACCTCACTGAGCTCGAGCTGTTTGCCAAGGAAGAATGGGCAAGAATTTCAGTCTCTCGATGTACAAAACTGATAGAGACATACCCTTGCAGCTGTAATCTCAGCAAAAGGTGGCGCAACAAAGTATTAAGTTAAAGGGGCCGAATAATATTGCAAGCCCCACTTTTCAGTTTGAATTTCGACAAAAATTAAAAATAACCAATAAATTTCATTCAACTTCACAATTGTGTTCCATTTGTTGTTGATTCTTCACCACAAATTTACATTTGGTATCTTTATGTTTGAAGCATGATATGTGGGAAAAGGTTGAAAAGTTCCAGGGGGCTGAATACTTTCACAAGGCACTGTATATACCTGAAGCTAGTCATACCTGTATGCCTCCTGGATGATGCCTTGTTCAGTAAAAAATCATGTTTTATCTCTTTATATTAATTAGTTCTACCAGGCTATGGGGCGTATCCTGCCCGGAAGATAGACTGTCTCCTCTCCATTATACCAGATTTGTATGCCCATATTAATAGCTCAAATGCAGTAGCAGATTCATTTTAATGACCTTAACCCCTTATCGTCCAATGACTGATATATCAGACATTGGACGCCTCCCCCTCTTTCGGCGATGAGCCTGCACCGTTTCCAGCCCATGACAGCTGATCTGACCTTTTTTGTTTTTTACAAACTCTAATTTTTTTTTCACCACTTAAATAAAAAAAGAACCTAGACATGTTTTGGTATCTACGAACTTGCAATGACCTGGGGAATCATAATGGCAGGTCAGTTTTAGCATTTGGTGAATGTGTTAAAAAAACAAAAAGCAATTGTGGGATTGCACTGATTTTTTTTGGCAATTTCGCCGCACTTTTAATTTTTTCCTCGTTTTCCAGTACACAATATGGTAAAATCAAGGGTGTCGTTCAAAAGTACAACTCATCCTGCAAAAAGCAAGCCCTCACATGGCCATATTGATGGAAAAGTAAAAAAAGTTATGGCTCTGGGAAAAAAGGGAGCGAAAAATGGAAACACAAAAAATACTCCTGGTCCTTAAAGGGTTAATCCAAGTTGTGTGACTGAAACTCCATTACAGTTCTGCAATAGTCTAGCAAAGGCAAATCACAAGATGGGTTAGTTGGTCAGGTGTCTTGTATGAGATTGACCATTTCTGGCAGCAGCCTTAATACAGTAGCACGGTGTCTTACATGGGGCCGACTTTACCATTTCACTTGTTTCTGTTTTTCAGACCTTTGAGGCCAATGACCTGTATCAAGGGCAGAACTTCAACAAGGTGCTGAATTCCTTAGTCCTCCTGAATAAAGTCACAGCAGGTATGTGCCTACTGCTAGATGGGATTTCTGCTGCCATGTTTAGGTCTGGCCCTGGACCTACCGGAATAGTAAGCATGGATCACCTGACAAGTCTATGATTGATGATGATTACTGCTGTAGGCCTAAAATTACACTTTGTTCATGCTTTAACACTTGTATTTTTTTTTACCAGTAGTAGATTTCACTCGAGAAATGCTGCTCCAAATATATGTGACTTCTCAGATAAAATGATTTTTGGAAATTGCATACAAATCTTTTTTTCAGGATATTCTGTAATTAGCAGGCAGCTTTAGATCTGTAATTTTCAGTGGAAGGGTTTCCTGAAACTTTAATATTGTATGGATTGCTTCCATGTATCAGATTTTTGGGAATTTGACTTTTGCCTTGTCCATGGAAAAAAAAAAAAAAAAAAAAATGGTCTGTGACTTTTTTTTTTTTTTTTTTTTTAAGCTGAAGAAACTTACAAGAATTATTTTGACTGTCATTATCATTTTGCACTTAACGCATCTAATGTCTTTATGTCAGAATTATGGGCTGCAGACAAGTATCACTTGTCATAATGATTTTTTTATGGTTTTTTAATGTGCCTAAAAGATGTCTGATTTATTTAAAGGCTGTCCAGGCAAAAATTTAAAAGTGCAGTTGGCAAACCTGCTGCTAACTTCCCTCAGCAGCCCCTTTGTTTACCTGGCACAGCTCTGCACATTTTGCAGTGGCTTTTCCTGGTAGGTCAGCTCTGTCCTCTGTAGAATGAGCTACAGAGAGCTGTAATACCACGCACTGCCACTAGAAAATGTACAGCGCTGTTCCTGGTGAGCAATGAAGGGGACACCTCAGTCTGATTCTGGAGGATATCCACCAATCCAGTATAGATTCATCTTATCTAGAATCTCTCATGTCCACAAATGCTATTTCCTGCTGATATAGTGGTATTATAAATCTAGTTAGGCAGACTTGCTGGTTACATGGATAAAATTAAATTCTATTCTACCTTCAGCCACTTCTTTCCCGTCATTAGCAGTCAGTGTGCTGGGGAGTGACTACAGCACAGTTAGGGTAAGTTCACACAGGACGTTTTTGCTGCTTTTTTTCCTGCAGCAACACCTGATCCTCTTGGCAGGAAAGAAGCTGCGTCAAAAAACACAGGTTTAGGTGCGTTTTTTGTTGTGTTTTTTTTGTGCGTTTTTTTTTTCCTCTTTGTCCATGCTAATGTCCTTTGATTTTCAGCATCAAAAACGCAGCAAATGATACCTGCGTTTTTGCTGTGTTTTTTTCAACACCCATTCAAGTCAATGGGTGAAAAAACGCAGCAAAAACGCTGAAAGAAGTGACATGCTCTATGTCCAAAAAACGCAGCAAAGCACAAAATACTGATCACACAAAAAACCAATGTGTGTGCATGAGATTTCTGAAATTTCGTAGGCTTTGCTGGTATTGTAAAAAGCAGCTGAAAATTAGCATAAAAAAGCGCCCTGTGTGAACTTACCCTTACTGTGTAGCGAGCGGGGTCTGTATCAGCTCCCTGTACTGTCCCAGTGGCTGTAGGGAGACTATTACTTCATTCTCTCCCTATAGTCGCTGCTCCAGTAACCCTTCCAGACTTTGGTTTAACCCCTTAATCCCATATGACGTACTATCCTGTCAAGGGGACCTGGGACTTAATTCCCAGTGACGGGATAGTACGTCATATGCGATCGGCCGCGCTCACGGATGTCAGCTATGTGCCAGGAGTGGTCACGGACCGCCCCCGGCACATTAACCCCCGGCACACTGCGATCAAACATGATCGCAGTGTTCTGCCGGTACAGGGAAGTATCGCGCAGGGAGGGAGCTCCCCGCGTGCTTCCCTGAGACAATCAGTACAAGGCGATGTGCTCACCTTGTACCGAGTGTCTCCTCCCTGCAAGCCCCGGATCCAAAATGGCCACAGGGCTACTTCTGGGTCCTGCAGGGAGGTGGCTTACCAAGTGCCTGCTCAGAGCAGGCGCTGGTAAGCCAGGAGCAGGGCACGTCAGATCGCTGATCTGACACAGTGCTGTGCAAAGTGTCAGATCAGCGATCTGTCACTATACAGTGATGTTCCCCCCTGGGACAAAGTAAAAAAGTAAAAAAACTTTTTTTAAATGTGTAAAAAAAAAAAAAAAATCCTAAATAAAGAAAAAAAATATTGTTCCCATAAATACATTTCTTTATCTAAATAATAATAAAAAAACAGTAAAAGTACACATATTTAGTATCGCCGTGTCCATAACGACCCGACCTATAAAACTGTCCCACTGGTTAACCCCTTCAGTGAATACCGTAAAATTAAAAAAGAGGCAAAAAACAACGCTTTTATTATCATACTGCCGAACATAAAGTGGAATAACACGCGATCAAAAAGACGAATATAAATAACCATGGTACCGCTGAAAACGTCATCTTGTCCCGCAAAAAAGAGCCGCCACACAGCATCATCAGCAAAAAAATAAAGTTAGTCCTCAGAATAAAGCGATGCAAAAATAATTATTTTTTCTATAAAATAGCTTTTATCGTATAAAAGCGCCAAAACATAAAAAAATTATGTAAATGAGGTATCGCTGTAATCGTACTGACCCGAAGAATAAAACTGCTTTATCCATTTTACCAAACGTGGAACGGTATAAACGCTTCTCCTCCCCCCCCAAAAGAAATTCATTAATAGCTGGTTTTTGGTCATTCTGCCTCAAAAAAATCAGAATAAAAAGCGATCAAAAAATGTCACGTGCCCAAAAATGGTACCAATAAAAACGTCAACTCGTCACGCAAAAAACAAGACCTCACATGACTATGGAAAAATTATAGCTCTCAAAATGTAGTAACGCAAAAAACATTTTTTGCAATAAAAAGCGTCTTTTAGTGTGTGACAATCCGCTAAGAAACCCGCTATAAAAGTAAATCAAACCCCCCTTCATTATCCCCTTAGTTAGGGAAAAATAAAAAAATTTAAAAAATGTATTTATTTCCATTTTCCGGTTAGGGCTAGGGTTATGGCTAGGGTTAGGGTTGACTAGGGTAGGGGCTAGGGTTGGGGTTAGGGTTGGGGCTAGGGTTAGGGCTACAGTTAGGGTTAGGGCTACAGTTAGGGCTGGGGCTAAAGTTAGGGTTGGGGCTAAAGTTAGGATTGGGGCTAAAGTTAGGGTTAGGGTTTCGATTACATTTACGGTTGGGGTTGTGGTTAGGGTTATGGTTGGGATTAGGGTTAGGGGTGTGTTTGGGATAGGGTTTCAGTTAGAATTGGGGGTTTCCACTCTTTAGGCACATCAGGGCTCTCCAAACGCGACATGGCGTCCGATCTCAATTCCAGCCAATTTTGCGTTGAAAAAGTAAAACAGTGCTCCTTCCCTTCCGAGCGCTCCCGTGCGCCGAAACAGGGGTTTACCCCAACATATGGGGTATCAGCATACTCAAGACAAATTGGACAACAACTTTTGGGGTCCAATTTCTCCGGTTACCCTTGGAAAAATACAAAACAAGGCTAAAAAATAATTTTTGTGGAAAAAAAAAATGAATTTTTATTTTCACGGCTCTGCGTTATAAACTGTAGTGACACACTTGGGGGTTCAAAGCTGTCAAAACACATCTAGATAAGTTCCTTAGGGGGTCTACTTTCCAAAATGATGTCAATTGTGGGGGGTTTCAATGTTTAGGCACATCAGGGGCTCTCCAAACGCAACATGGCATCCCATCTCAATTCCAGTCAATTTTGCATTGAAAAGTCAAATGGCACTCCTTCCCTTCCGAGCTCTGCCATGCGCCCAAACAGTGGTCTACCCCCGCATATGGGGTATTAGCGTACTCAGAAGAAATTGGACACCAAAGGTTGTTGTGCCATTTGTCCTCTTACCCTTGGGAAAATAAAAAATTGGGGGCGAAAAGATAATATTTGCGAAAAAATATGATTTTTTATTTTGACGGCTCTGCATTATAAACTTCTGTGAAGCACTTGGTGGGTCAGAGTGCTCACCACACATCTAGAAAAGTTCCTTAGGGGGTCTATTTTCCAAAATGGTGTCACTTGTGGGGGGGGTTTCAATGTTTAGGCACATCAGGGGCTCTCCAAACGCAACATGGCGTCCCATCTCAATTCCCGTCAATTTTGCATTGAAAAGTCAAATGGCGCTCCTTCCCTTTCGAGCTCTGCCATGCGCCCAAACAGTGGTTTACCCCCACATATGGGGTCCATTTTCTCCTGTTACCCTTGGTAAAATAAAACAAATTGGAGCTGAAGGAAATTTTTTGTGAAAAAAAAGTTAAATGTTCATTTTTTTTTTAAACATTCCAAAAATTCCTGTAAAACACCTGAAGGGTTAATAAACGTCTTGAATGTGGTTTTGAGCACCTTGAGGGGTGCAGTTTTTAGAATGGTGTCACACTTGGTTATTTTCTATCATATAGACCCCTCTAAATGACTTCAAATGAGATGTGGTCCCTAAAAAATATTGGTGTTGTAAAAATGAGAAATTGCTGGTCAACTTTAACCCTTATAACTCCCTAACAAAAAATAATGTTGGTTCCAAAATTGTGCTGATGTAAAGTAGACATGTGGGAAATGTTACTTATTAATTATTTTGTGAGACATATCTCTGTGATTTAAGGGCATAAAAATTCAAAGTTGGAAAATTGCAAAATTTTTAAAATTTTCGCCAAATTTCTGTTTTTTTGACAAATAAACGCAAGTTATATCGAAGAAATTTTACCACTATCATGAAGTACAATATTTCACGAGAAAACAATGTCAGAATTGCCAAGATCCGTTAAAGCGTTCCAGAGTTAGAACATAAAGGGACAGTGGTCAGAATTGTAAAAATTGGCCCGGTCATTAACGTGCAAACCACCTTTGGGGCTTAAGGGGTTAAAGGGAACCTGTCAGCAGGATTGTCCACAGTAACCTTGGTTGATGAAATCCGTCTTGTGGTTGTTGTTTAAGGATAGGGCCAGACAACTGCAAATCGTGAGACCTTTTTTTGTTTTCCGCTATTAAGCTGTGTGAAGCGCGCTGTAATAAGTGTTGGTTACGTCTGTGGTTCTCTTGTTCATAAATGTAATGATAGAATTGGCGCAGGCTATTTTGGGCATCAATTAATGTATATCATTGTCTCGGTATCTCCAGTATGGGGCTGCAAAATGTGAAGAGAAATACTTCAGGCTATGTTGCTGTTTATGGGATTTGCTTGCGTACATAATCGCTTGTACAGAAGGGCAGGATGGGTTTACTTGTCTGCCTTCTCGCCGTTGTGTAGATACACGGAGCTTGTGTTGCTGGTTGTTTTCTTTAGGGACATTTCACGTAGGGCAAGCTCCTTCCTGGTCCTTATTTCTGTGGAGCCGAGGCCGAGGTATGTGCGCGATATTTGTTCCCATTTGTATACACAAGGGGCGTCCTGCTTTGTCTCCCAGCTGCTTCCTTTTTAAGGAGCAGACAGCGAACAATGAGTATGCAAGTCAGGGCCGTGGTGGGAGACGGACATCCTGTTCAGCTCTTCTTCCTGACAGGAATGACCAATGGTTCACACTACCTTGCTTCTTTCATCCAGGCCGTATTAGTGCAGAATGTCTTTATTGTTAGTTTGGCCAACCTAAAAGTGTCTGCAGTACATACTTAAGGAAATAAAAAAACAATCATTATTATAAAGTTTCACCTTAACAACAAAAAAAAAATAAATAAAACCGCTCTAAAATGTAGTTTTAAAATCTAGGCAAACCTGTATAGAAACTGCAAAATGAAGGCTCCTTCTTTGTGTATTAGGTTGTCGCTCTTTGTTAGCAGGTTCCTGGGATGCTGTGGACCCCAGTGATGTTTTACTGCTGTTGGTTGATCAATTTTTATTAGTTAAAAGTAAGGGCCCCATACACATGAGATAAGTCAGCGTTACTGGCTAACCATCTAATGTGTATGGGGCTTTTACGACTGTTCCCCCCAACATATGGTGGGTAACCCCTTCAAGTTCTCCAGCAGATAAGCCACTGTCATAGAAGCCTGGCAGCAGCTTACTCATTGCTCCTCATTTAGAATACATGCATGTGTATACAGGAAATGGATATATTTGTACCTTGTTGGCCAGTAGATAAAGTGAACCCGTCTGCAGGATTGTACACAGTCACCTACGCACACTGTCAGGTTGGCGCCGTTACTGAATAAAATGATACCTGGGTGATGAAATCCGTCTTGTAGTGGTTGTTTAATCCTTATTTTAAGTTTTGAGTTAATGATATGCTTGTGCCCCTGGGCGGCCTGTGGGGGGGGTCTTCATGTGGTGCTCTGCTTAGGTAGTCATAATGCGGACTGCTGACTGGTCACTGATCCCTCACTGTCCTGCCCCCTAGTTTACATAATGAATATATATTTTGAAAAAAAAAAATTCCCATTGAGCAGGCAGGTGCTGGCGCATGATCGCATGTATAATGGCATTCCACACCTCAATCGGAGGACAGTAAAACTTCCACACTCCTTATCTATGAACTGTTTCAATATTTACTGCCACAACTGTTTCTCCCCTTCTGACATTGAAAGTTCTGCTTTACGTCACTTGTCTTATTTATTGCACTGTTTCTGTGCATAAATATGTGACTCTTCAGACTTTGTTATACTGATGCCTGATGGAGGCCTGAGTAGTCTTGAAAGCTTGCTCTTTGTTGCCATCTTTTCAATTAGCCATTTAAAAGGGATCAACCACTGAGGACTCTCACATTTTAATAATTTTGTACAGTGCATGTGGGAGAAATGGCTGTTGGCCAAATGGGCTTTCAGCCGACAGCTGTTTAGGGTGTATTAGCACCTTAGAAGGGTTGTCCACTACTGAACAGTTGCTTTTGCAGAACCCTCTGATGGGCTAAATTAAAGGGGTACTCCCATCTTCAAGATCCTATCCCACTATGTAGTAGGTGTAATAATAATATTAGCAAATACCTCCAATTAGAAATGTAGTGTTGGTCTTCTGATTAACTACGTCGATTCACTTACCCCATGTGCAGAGAACTGAGGTAGCTTAGTTATCCATTCGCCAACAGTTGTCAGTAAATGTCTCTCTCTCCCCAACTCTCACTATATTAATGGTTGTACCCATGGATACCTAAACTTCTGTAATGCCCTGCACATGGGGTAAAAGCTAGATCTAATAAGAATGTAGTAGGTGTAATAGCAAATACCTCCATTTAGAAATGTAGGATAGTTCTCCTGATTAGATCTGTTGTTTATCCCATGTGCAGGCATTGCAGTAGTTTAGGAATCCATGGATACGACCACTCCTGTAGTGACAGTTGGAGAGAGACATTTATGAACAACTGTTAGTGGATGGATTTCTAAGCTACTGCAATGCCCTGCACATGGGGTAAGCAAGTCGACGTAGCTAAACTATACTACATTTCTAATTGGAGGTATTTGCTAATATTATTATTATTATTATACCTACTATATATCTGGATAGGATCTTGGAGATGGGAATAAAATTGTAATTGTCCACCGGGGTCGACGCTGCTGCTCTGTTCAGTGTATCCCTGACAGCTGCACTCTTCAGTTCCAACAGACAAAACTTTTCTCCTAGTCCTGATGAAACTGATGTATTTACTTTGAAACTTCATGTAAGATTGGCTGTATCATCCCTGTTTTTAGAGATTATAAACCCAGCTAGTCAGTGTACCTCTTGCTGCTGTGATCTCACACTGCTCAGTACAAACTGCAGCTATTATTCAGGCAGAGCGGAGACTAAATGGTACTTGTGAGCTATCTTATTCTGGAGTTGGACTCCTAAAATGTTCACGTTAATACGCGAGTTATAGAGCCATTTTTATATTCTCAAAGCAAATACACCAGTCTCATCATGCTTTTTTTTTTTTTTTTTTTTGTTAGGCTCCCTTTAACCCCTTAACCCCGCTCTTTTCAGTTTTGCGTTTTCATTTTTCGCTCCTCTCCTTCCCAGAGCCATAACTTTATTTGTCCATCAATATGGCCAAATTATTTTTTGCAGAACGAGCTGTACTTTTGAACGACATCATTAGTTTTACCATGTCCTGTAACAGAAAACGGGAAATAAATTCCAAGTGCAGTGAAATTGCAAAAAAGTGCAATCCTACACTGTTTTTTTGTTTTGATTTTTTGCTAGGTTCACTAAATGCTAAAACTGACCTGCCATTATGATTCTCCAGGTCGGTACGAGTTCATAGACTCCAAAAATGTCTAGGTTCTTTTTTGTCTAAGTGGTGAAAAAAAATTCCAAACTTTGCTAAAAAAAAATAAAAAAAAAATTGCCCAATTTTCTGATACCCGTAGCGTCTCTATTTTTTGTGATCTGTGGTTGGGTGAGGGCTTATGTTTTTGTAGGTCGCCGAGGTGACGTTTTTTATGATGCCATTTTGGTGCAGATACGTTCTTTTGATCGCCTGTTACTGCATTTTAATTCAATGTTGCGGCGACCCAAAAAATGTATTTCTGGCACTTTTAATTTTTTTTTTTCTCGCTACGCCATTTAGCGATTAGGTTAATCCTTTTTTTTTTAGTGATCGGGCGATTCTGAACGCAGCAATACCAAATATGTGTAGTTTTTTTTATTTTTTATTTTGAATGGGGCGAAAGGGGAGTGAGTTGAACTTTTATATATTTTTTTTTATAATATTTCATTTTTTTTTTTTTTTAAATTGTTTTTTACTTTTGGCATGCTTTAATAGTCTCCATGGGAGGCTAGAAGCTGGCACAACTCGATTGCCTCTGCTGCATAGAAGCGATGATCAGATTGCCTCTATGTCGGAGAATTACAGCACTGCTGTGAGCGCCGACCACAGGGTCACAGCAATCTGTCATCAACAACCATAGAGGTCTGCAGGAGACCTCTGGTTGTTATGCTGATGCACCGCTGACCCCCGATCATGTGATGGGGTCACCAGTGCGCACATTTCTGGCCGGATGGCCGAAAGAGCTTGTTAAATGCCACTGTCAGAGTTTGACAGCGGCATTTAACTTGTTAATAAGTGTGGGTGGATCGCGATTCCGCCCTCGTCTATTGCGGGCACATGTCAGCTGTTCAAAACAGCTGACATGGTCCCGGCTTTGATGCAGGTTCACCGCCGTAGCGCACATCAAAGCGGGGGTTCTGCCATCGGACGTACTATTCCGTCCGATGGCAGAAAGGGGTTACATAGATTAAAAACAGTCGGCAGTTTTTCCTGATATAACCTATGGCCACCGCCTCTTATCCCCATTCTATAATGCTGTACATATGACTCCAATTGACCCTGCAAGACAATAATAAAGAGCTTTTATTATACTCCTCTATGGGGCGGTCTGGTCTGATGGACTTTGCTGGTCTTTGTCCAGTGTCTCCTCTCTTCTTATAACGCCGTCCTCCTTCTGTGCTACATGTGGATGACGCGTAATATGTTATCCACACAGAGTCCCCCTTTGCTCTTGAGTCTGCCCTGCCGAGGTCTGAGCATAGTACTGCAATGTGCCGGCACTTTGGCCTTTCCCGCCACATGTGCAGAACAGTAGTTTCCTCGTCAATCTGCAGGGCAGAGAGAAGTGTACCTGCGCAGAAGCGCCAAGGGGACACTGTGTGGATGATGTAGGACACATCTGCACGAAGCACAGAAGTACGACAGCATCGCAAGAAGAGAGGAGGCATAGAACCGCATCTCCCCGTAGGTGAATATAAAAAGCGTTTTTTGGTTGTTTTTTTTTTCCTCTTTACCTGGTGAATTGCAGTCATGTGCAGCTTTATAAAGTGTCATCACATGGGACTGAGAGGTGGTGGCCATAGGTTATATTGGAAAAAGCCTGGTGACAGGTTCCCTTTAATAATGTATGCAGTCTGTAATGTAAAATGTGGTGACATCTGCTTTAAAACCTGAAAAACTTGTAAGTGACTTACTATCCTCTCAAGGAAAAAAAAATCATGTCAAGTAGTGATTCACTGACAGTTGTGATCTTCAAAACCTTTGCTTTAATTAGAGCCTTTAATAAAGACGTCACCTTTTGTTTGAAAGAGCAGTTCCCCTGTGTGTGGACTTACAGGTCGAGATCTTGGAAGCCCATAGGACTTTAGAAAAATAAATTCTCTAGACCTCATTATTTACACGTGTTAGTCCCCTTATGTTCCCACGATGAGCACTTGGTGAGTCTTTGATGTTGCGCACTTTCTGCAGCATTTCTGTACCTGTAATTGCGGCTGTGTTCCCCAGCCCCCCAACCCCACATGTATTTTTTATCCTGTTTTTGATGCTGTAGTGCTTCTCTTGTTTATGTCATGTTTTAAATCAAAGGTGCGTCCAGTCCAAATGGATAAGTCTGCAGTCACTGTGCAACTGCAGACTTATGAATTTGTCAATTTCTGATCCGAGACCGGATGGTCTGTTTGCGTTATACATACTCCCGGCCAGAGGGCGCGGCATCGCTCTCCATACACTTGTATAGAGTGAGGTCACACCCTCTAGTCGGCCACATCCATCAGACTGCCGGTGTGCAGCCTTGGCTCAATGCAAGTGTATGGAGAGCGAGGCCGTACCCACTGGCCGGGAGTATGTATAACGCATACCAGGTCCTTGCTCAGAAACTGGTGAAACAGTGCGTGCACTGGGGGGATTCATAAGTCTGCAGTCACATAATGACCGCAGATTTATCTATTTGGATCAGGCAACCCCTTTAAACTGCTCTGTTTTTGATAGTTCCTGGTATTTGGCTTTGATAGAACATTACTGATACCGTCATGTGCTGATTACGTGTGCTTTCACAGTGGAAGCTTCATTTTTTAAAAAAACAACCTACCCCCCCAGATGTGCAGATTTTTCACATTTCATGCAATACTATGGGTTCAACAGTTGCAGAAAACTCCACATACCCATAAGTGGAATTGTCATGTAGACTTAAAAAATGAAGTGCAGGTCAGGTAATTCAGCCCAAAGAAAGCCCAGTAGGCATGAGCTTTTCCTACATCCCATCCACTTTGCTGCAACTGTATAACCAGGGCTGTCAGTAAACCAAACCTCCGCCAACTCAATTTCCCCGACTGAAACTCCACAGCACTGGTCACCACTGAGCATGTACATAAAGTTCAGCACAGATTCACCTCAACTAACAGGAGAGATCCTGATATCAGGAACAGAACAGACATTTATAGGAAATTTAATAACATTCCCAAATTCTTCTGAAAACATTTACAGCACATCCTGCATTGTACTGCTGAGCCCAATGTATTATATATATTTTAGGAGTCGGTCCATTTTATACCAACTCCACAGCCCTGTCTAAAACACATCGTTTGCACATTGAAAATACACGACATTGAAAAACTCACCAAAACTTATCATGGGAACAAGAGCAAAACTGAAACTGTTAACTCGTCTAGTGTGCCGTCATTGTAGTTAAAAATGTTTTTCTTTGTAAATATAACTTCGTATATATTTTAAATCCTTAGATATTGGCTTGGGGAGCGACTCTGTGTGTGCCCGTCCATCTTCACACCGGATTAAGTCATTTGATTCCCTTGGGTCCCAGTCTGTACTCAGCCGGTCATCAAAATTATTGCAGGGTCAATATCGAAGTCTGGTGAGTTGTTTATCTTTTTATATATGTACACAAGCTGTTTCCAGCCAGCTAACGCTCGGCATACTCATTGCTAGCTAATTAACGCTGCTAGTGATTAAACTAAAGTAAATAATGACCACATTCAATAGCGCTTATGCAGGTGGTAAATTAACTTAAAATGAAGTTAATAACAATAATAATAATTAAAAATCAGAATAATACTAATACATTTTATTCACAGTGTAAAATCAAAAGCAAACTGGATTTGTGTGGTAATGTGTGTGGACGCAGCCTCGTGTGGTAATGTGTGGGGACGGAGCCTCGTGTGGTAATGTGTGAGGACGGAGCCTTGTATGGTAATATGTGAGGACAGAGCCTCGTGTAGTAATGTGTGAGGACAGAGCCTCGTGTAGTAATGTGTGGGGACGCAGCCTCGTGTGGTAATGTGTGGGGACGCAGCCACATGTGGTAATGTGTGAGGACAGAGCCTCGTGTGGTAATGTGTGAGGACAGAGCCTCGTGTAGTAATGTGTGGGGACGCAGCCTCGTGTGGTAATGTGTGGGGACAGAGCCTCGTGTGGTAATGTGTGAGGACAGAGCCTCGTGTAGTAATGTGTGGGGACGGAGCCTCGTGCGGTAATGTGTGAGGACGGAGCCTCGTGTAGTAATGTGTGGGGACGCAGCCTCATTTGGTAATGTGTGGGGACGGAGCCTCGTGTGGTAATGTGTGAGGACAGAGCCTCGTGTGGTAATGTGTGAGGACAGAGCCTCGTGTAGTAATGTGTGGGGACAGAGCCTCGTGTGGTAATGTGTGGGGACAGAGCCTCGTGTGGTAATGTGTGAGGACAGAGCCTCGTGTAGTAATGTGTGGGGACGGAGCCTCGTGCGGTAATGTGTGAGGACAGAGCCTCGTGTAGTAATGTGTGGGGACGCAGCCTCATTTGGTAATGTGTGAGGACGGAGCCTCGTGTGGTAATGTGTGAGGACGGAGCCTCGTGTGGTAATGTGTGAGGACGGAGCCTCGTGTGGTAATGTGTGAGGACGGAGCCTCGTGTGGTAATGTGTGAGGACGGAGCCTCGTGTGGTAATGTGTGGGGACGGAGCCTCGTGTGGTAATGTGTGAGGACGGAGCCCCGTGTGGTAATGTGTGAGGACGGAGCCTCGTGTGGTAATGTGTGGGGACGCAGCCTCGTGTGGTAATGTGTGGGGACGGAGCTTCGTGTGGTAATATGGTGGGGGGCGGGATTATGTGGTAATATAGTGGGGGGGCGGGATTATGTGTGGTAATGTGGTGGGGGGCGGGATTATGTGTGGTAATGTGGTGGGGGCGGGTTTATGTGTGGTAATGTGGGGGCGGGATTATCTGTAGTAATGTGTTGGGGATTATGTGGTAATGCAGTGGGGGGCGGGATTATGTGTGGTAGTGTGGGGGGGCGGGATTATGTGTGGTGATGGGGTGGGGAGGCAGAGCTACTGTGCAGGGGGCGGAATTATCTGGTAATGTGGTGGGGGGCGAGATTATGTGTGGTAATGTGGGG
Organism: Ranitomeya variabilis; assembly: GCF_051348905.1. Classification (NCBI taxonomy): domain Eukaryota; kingdom Metazoa; phylum Chordata; class Amphibia; order Anura; family Dendrobatidae; genus Ranitomeya; species Ranitomeya variabilis. The sequence continues at coordinate 522,770,087 of NC_135234.1, read as the reverse complement.
GGCGGGATTGTGTGGTGATGTGTGTGGGTGGAGCTACTGTGCAGGGGGCGGGATTAGCGAGTAATCACGATGCCTCTTATATATGTACATTATTTTATGTGACTTCTTTATTCCTGGGCTGTAAGGACGCTATAAATTCTCATCCATCAGGATTTCTAAACATTAACCATAACCTCACATAACCTCGGATTTGATTTATAATTCATCCTTATGAAATTGCTTTCTTAATTTTCTAAGTTTAATATCTTCCAGCAAATAGCACGTTTTTGCTTTGCTTAGTGTGTCTTGGCATCGTACATATTTTTCTTAGAGACTGCCCACCAGGAAATGCATTGGAATAAGCTTGTCCATGGATCCAAGGTCCTTAATGTTCAGAATCATTACGTTATTGTGCTCAACAGATGTCTGCACAGTGGCTTATAGTATATTCCCATTGAGAATTTATGCATTGTGTATTTTCTTTTTCCTTTTTTCTTCTGTGTATCGTTATATTTCCTAGGCAGGTATGAGTGACCAGATATATATGTTACCCAGCTTTCCGACAGCACAGAAACTGGTTTGTAGAGTGCTCAACCTCCAGTCTTACCAGCCATATAAAGAAAAAAATTGAAGAGTGAAAACTTCAAACGAAGCTTTCATCATAAATATAACGATTATTAGGCTACTTTCACACTAGCGTCGTTTTTAATACGTCGCAATGCGTCGTTTAGGAGAAAAAACGCATCCTGCAAAGTTGTCTGCAGGATGCGTTTTTTCCCCATAGACTTACATTAGCAACGCATTGCGACGTATGGCCACACGTCGCATCCGTCGTGCGACGGTTGTGTCGTGTTTTGGCGGACCGTCGGCACAAAAAACGTTACATGTAACGTTTTTTTGTGCGTCGTGTCCGCCATTTTCGACTGCGCATGCGCGGCCAAAACTCCGCCCCCTCCTCCCCGGACATTACAATGGGGCATTACTTTCACAATGTGCGTCGGGTCGACGCATAGCGACGGCCCCGTGCCGACGCTAGTGTGAAAGAAGCCTTATTACAAAATCGCATAGTATATGTGAAATCCAGCGATCCTACCGCAGTCTTGTCAATTACTGCCCTGTCCAGTATAGTCTCTGACCTGAGAAAATCCTCTGCGAGTGAATTCTTGCCTGTCACTTTGCAAAGGGCAAGGAGACACTTTGGGGGCTGCTTAAGCATGGGGCTGTCACTCATTCCTATAATTTCCTCGCCTGTCTATCACGTCATGGGGATATGACTGGTAAGTAGAGATGAGCGGTTCTTCTGTGATTCGAATTCAGCAAATCTTGCAGTTTTGCAGAGACGTTACTCTCTGTGAATTGGGTGTTCTGTATTACGCTCTGAGGACTCTTCAGACCCCAGAGCGTGATAAATATGAGATGTAAACAAAAACTCTTATACTCCCTTTTCCGCTTTGCCGAATGACAGGCAGGGACTTCAGAGGCCTAGTTATGCTGGAAGTCCCTAGCCTGGAGTGAACGGCTCAAGCAGGATGTCCACAACAGTTGAATGGGAAACTAAGAGGTACGGAGCACTAGATGGCTTGGGTGGGTGTCAGGTGAGGGGAGTAAAGTATTTAGTTATTTAAGTTTGTCTGGGCGTCTACAGTTCAGAAAAATGGCTGCCGCTGTTTACCGCTGTTTTGCTGAGTTTGTTTGGAGCTAATTACAGAAAATTTTTATGAAAAAAAAATTGAGAATTCAAGTACACTTACCGTAAATAAAGTTGCTATTCTCTACCTGTAGTTTTTTTGAAAAGGTTTGTCTTTTTAGCCAATGGAGCCCAATTCTGATTTGAACAGGGAAATCGCCTTCTATCCACAAGCACGGTTTCCATTTCCTTTATCTTAGAGCCTTGTATGGATCCTTCTGATTCTGCTTTTCAGCCATTGTAACTGAATTTCAGCATACCAAATCATCACAGCCAAGCTTAGGGGCCAAGTTCTAGACTTGTGGAACAGTAGTAGAGCTTAAGCTATAGGCAATGCTGCCGTTCCATATGTCTGCAAATTGCATTAAATGTACATTCACCGTTTTGAACACCAGCAGATGCTTTGTTCACACTTGCATTGTGGTATTTATGGTGGAAGTCACGATATTAAACTATACTTGTCACACAGCGCACACCCCTGAGGTTGACTGACCCTATTGACTTATTGGACCCACCGAGGTGTCCTTTGTTTGACAGCATTGTTTTTCTTGTGAAATATGAAGGAATGTGCAACATAGGTGTGAACAAATCCTAAAAGTCCTCATGATTGTGAGTACAATATATTGCATGACAGTTCTTGAGTTACAAATAGTACTCTAGTCCGGAGCAGCAGTCACAAGTCTGTTCTCCGAGCTGAAATTTCGAGTTACTGTACTTTGTTCTATCAGTAGTATGAAGGTGGTGGACAAAGACATTTCATTTAATGACAATGAATGTTTTTGCTGATTATTTTATCTTGTATTTTAGGACATGACCGATAACAGTAACCATCACATGATGGTGAGGGCTAAGTTTAATTTTCAACAAACCAATGAAGATGAACTGTCTTTCTGTAAGGGCGATATAATCCATGTTACACGGCTGGAAGAAGGCGGCTGGTGGGAAGGAACACACAGTGGCAAGACAGGATGGTTCCCGAGCAATTATGTCAGAGAAATGAAGTCTTCGGGTAGGTATCTCTTGTCTTCACCTCATTTTGCATGAGTGCTCCACTTGTAATATGCATATAGATGCATATTGGGCAGCACGGTGGCTCAGTGGTTAGCACTGCAGCCTTTCAGCGCTGGTGTCCTGGGTTCAAATCCCACCAAGGACATCATCTACAAGGAGTTTGTATGTTCTCCCCGTGTTTGCGTGGGTTTCCTCCGGGTGCTCCGGTTTCCTCCCACATTCCAAAGACATACTGATAGGGAATTTAGATTGAGCCCCATGAGGGACAGCGATGATTATGTGTGCAAACTGTAAAGCGCTGCGGAATATGTTAGCGCTATATAAAAATTAAGATTATTATTATATTGCTGAGCAAATAGTCTAAGGTGGCATCTTACTTGCTTACTTAGAATGGTTACTACTTAACATTATTGGTAAAAAGGTCACATTCATGTTAGGCTTCTTTCACACTTCCGTCGGTACAGGGCCGTCACGAAGCATCGGCGCGACGTACCGACGGAAGTGTGTGAAATTTTGAGTGGCGTGAGCAGCATACGCAGTGTTTCAACGCGTCTGCTGTCCAATGTAAAGTCCCAGGGAGGAGGGGGGGATTTCCGGCCGGGCATGCGCATAAAAATGCAGGATAGGACGTACGAAAAAATGTTCCCTTGATCTTTTTTTAGATACGACGGCCCGACAAATACCGATGCATCCAGTGCACGACGTATGGAACGCGTGCCCATCACAAATTTTTTTTTCGCCTCCGGTATTTGTAATCCAAAACCAGGAAGTGGGACAATGAGGAAAAAGTATAATAGAAACACGTGCACCAATTCTGCAATTTTTACACATTCCGGGTTTGGCTTACAAATACTGAGGTAAAAATCCCACCAAATACTCAACTTGTGAACATGGCCTTAGTGCTATAGTTCCCTAAAAGTTCCCTACGTAACCTGTGGCTCTGAATAGCCCGTTACTGAGGAAAAAGTGGAAAACATCATCTCCTTCTCTAAATGTGAGTTGGTGGGCACATCAACTCCCTGATAGGTAAAGGGTTGGTAACCAGAAGAAAAGTTCCTCCATACTCCCTCAGGGGCCTTTGAAGGCTGAGAGCAGAGCCGACAGTAGGTTTGTTACTCTCTTTCTGTCTTCTAGAGGCATAGGTTTTTTTTTTCTACTCTGTAACTGAAAAATTATATTTAGTCACATAAAATGGTTAACGATCGTCTAGCCCACATAGTTCATTGATTATTGTGTGTTTTACTCCAAAGTCTGTGGTTTATACAGTTTGTAGAAAAGAAAACTGATCCAAAGTTTGTCACTGGAGTATTGATTTGTTAATTGCATACCATTGTACATTACTAGCCGTATATCTTTAGTTATAGGTTACCCATAATCCTTTTTGTGAGTCCCGATCTACATTTTGTAGACTGCCATGAGGATAGTAATGACACAAAACATCGGACCTTCTCTGACCTGTCTTATCTACTACCATTAAGTTGAGCCAACCTTCTATTTCTTCAGAAAAGCCAGTATCACCAAAGTCTACAACACTGAAAAGCCCTCCAAAAGGTTTTGAGACTTCTGCAATCAATAAAAGCTACTATAATGTGGTGAGTGTGTGCTATAGACATGGATTACCCATTACAAACGTATATATGTTATTGAAGCTTTGCCAGTCAGATATGCCTGTTCTGAAAAGCATTACACTTTTGGCCGTATCGCAACTTGTTTATTACATTTTGGTGTTTTAGGAAACATGTCGGTTATGTTTTTTTTCTGCATTTACTGTGTTTGCGGTGTAGGGTTCAATGGGTGTTGTGTCAACAGTATTGCTGCATGCTCTCCTTTATCTGTTGGGAAAAGCAATGGAAACATATCCACAGACTCCCAATGAGCGGATTCGCACATCAGTGTTTTTGCTGTTTGAGTATGGACTGAGATGCATGGACCCAGCAGTGGGTATCCTAATCTGAGCTCAGTAGTCAGTGAGGCTGTCGATTTCAGGATAGGAGAGCCATGACTTGTCCCTGTATTGGAATTCGAGACACAGATGTTTGAATCCAGCCTAAAGGGAAGCTGTCATCAAGATTGTGCTCAGTAACCTACAGACAGTGTCAGGTCGGCGCCATTATACTGATTACAATGATACCTGGGTGATGAAATCTGTCTTGTGGTTGTTGTGTAATCTTTAATTTCAGTTTTAAGTTAATGATATGCCCGTGCTCCGGGGCGGCCTGTTGTGGGCTTCATGTGGTGCTCTGATTAGGTATTCATAATAGAGTCCTACAAGAAAAATGAGTTCAATGCTCCAAGAGTGTGTATAAAATGTTGACATGAGCAGCACAGTATGTGTTCATCAGTATACAAAAGTTTATTAAATACAGATCCATATAACAAGAAAATAATTGAACATACATAGTTATTAAAGGGCCACTGTCACCCACCTCCAGCCGTTATAAACGAAAAGAGCCACCTTGTGCAGAAGTAATGCTGCATTCTAACAAGGTGGCTCTTTTAGTTTTAGGTTCAAGTATACCCCCCAAAAAGCGATTTGATACTTAGCCACCATTGCGGTCTCTAGCCAGGGAGGCGGCTCCTCACTCCCCAGCTCGAAACGCTCCTCTGCCGTCACTCACATCTTCTTGGTCTTTCTGCGCCGCCCCCTCAGCGCTGTTTATGTTTTCAAACCGGCGCCTGCGCTGTGTAGTACTGCTGTAGTACGGCTGGAGGGGGTGACAGTGGCCCTTTAAGGTTGAATGAAGACTTTAAGGCTGCGTGTCCACGTTCAGGATGGCCGGCGCTAAGCCCCGCCCCCTTTTTGGACGCGATGATGCCGGATGTGTTAACTGTACACATCCGGGATCATCGCCCCCCTCCCATAGGGCCCTGTGTTATTCCTTGCGGGGACGCTGCGTCCCCGCAAGGTGTACGGACATGCTGCGATCTGAAAAGACGCGCAGCATGTCCAGAGTCGCAGGCCCGCTGCGTGCGGGTTTCCACGCATAGTGGACACGGGATTTCAAAAAATCCCCTCCACTATGCTGGAACATCTGGACGCTGCGTGTTTGACGCTGCAGCGTCAAACACGCAGCGTTTACTGACCGTGGACACATACCCTAAGTCCATCTAGTTTAACCCATAGCCTATAAACCACCAGCACACAGGCAGAGGTGCTTACCTGTCCAAGGCCTCCAAACAATTGCACTAACCAAGGTGCAGCGGACCCAAATAAAGATGGCAAATACACAGGTGCAATAATACTGATGAGTCAGCCACCCTACAATCAGGAACTGGCCGCTTGGTGCACCTGTGCAAACAAATAGTCTGTATGTGGCGTGTTCACACAGGAATGCAAAGTATATGGCTCAAAGCCTATTAATGACGCCATATAGCGGGCTGACCATTGCTGACTGTAATGCATCCTGTGTGAACAGAGGCCACAGTTTACAGAGCCATCTAGGGCCCAGCTGCACGATGAAAAGATATAAAGTGCACAAAAACATAACAATGTATGCAAGGTATTGGTTGATATTATGGCCACAATACTTAAGCCGGCAACCTGCGTCAAGGGTCCTTACATCTTGCCTGTCCTAATCTAACAACAAAAACACCATAAGAGGGAAAAACCTCCACTATTCTAGACAAAAAACCATATGCTCTGCATTTTTGTGTGAACATGCCACATAGATTATTTGTTTGCACAGGTGCACCAAGCGGCCAATTCCTGATTGTAGGGTGGCTGCATTATCGGTATTATTGCACCTGTGTATTTGCCATCTTTATTTGGGTCCGCTTCACCTTGGTTAGTGCAATTGTTTGGAGGCCTTGGACAGGTAAGCATCAATGCCTGTGTACTGGTGGTTTTTTGTCTAGAATAGTGGAGGTTTTTCCTCAACCAATAGCCTAACCTAACATGCCCTAACATGTTGATCCAGAGGAAGGCAAACAAAAACCATGTGGCAAAGAGTAAGCTCCACATTGGGGAAAAAAATTCCTTCCCGACTCCACATACGGCAATCAGACTAGTTCCCTGGATCAACGCCCTATCAAGGAATCTAGTGTATATAACCTGTAACATTATACTTTTCAAGAAAGGCATCCAGTCCCCTCTTAAATTTAAGTAATGAATCACTCACTACAACATCATACGGCAGAGAGTTCCATAGTCTCACTGCTCTTACAGTAAAGAATCCGCGTCTGTTATTATGCTTAAACCTTCTTTCCTCCAGACGTAGAGGATGCCCCCTTGTCCCTGTCTCAGGTCTATGATTAAAAAGACCATCAGAAAGGTCTTTGTTCTGTACCCTCATATATTTATACATTAACCCCTTAATCCCATATGATGTACTCTCCTGTCAAGGTGACCTGGGACTTAATTCCCAGGGACGGGATAGTACGTCATAGCGATTGGCCGCGCTCAGAGGGGGAGCGCGGCCGGGTGTCAGCTATGTGCCTGGAGTGGTCACGGACCGTCCCCGGCACATTAACCCCCCCCGGCACACTGCGATCAAACATGATCGCAGTGTTCCGGGAGCATAGGGAAGCATCGCGCAGGGAGGGGGCTCCCTGCGTGCTTCCCTGAGACCCTCGGTACAAGGCGATGTGCTCACCTTGTACCGAGGGTCTCCTCACTGCAGGCCCCAGATCCAAAATGGCCATGGGGCTACATCCGGGTCCTGCAGGGAGGTGGCTTACAAGCGCCTGCTCAGAGAGATAAAAAACGCTTTATTATCATACCGCCGAACAAACAGTGGAATAGCACGCGATCAAAAAGACGGATATAAATAACCATGGTACCGCTGAAAACGTCATCTTGTCCCGCAAAAAACGAGCTGCCAAACAGCGTCATCAGAGAAAAAATAAAAAAGTTATAGTCCTCAGAATAAAGCGATGCAAAAATAATTATTTTTTTCTATAAAATAGTTTTTATTGTATAAAAGCGCCAAAACATAAAAACAATGATATTAATGAGGTATCGCTGTAATCGTACTGACCCAAAGAATAAAACTGCTTTATCCATTTTACCAAATGCGGTACGGTATAAACGACCCCCCACCCCAAAAAAATAAATAAATTCATGAATAGCTGGTTTTTGGTCATACTGCCTCACAAAAACAAAAAGCGATCAAAAAATGTCACGTGCCCGAAAATGTTACCAATAAAAACGTCAACTCATCCCTCAAAAAACAAGACCTCACATGACTCTGTGGACCAAAATATGGAAAAATTACAGCTCTCAAAATGTGACGCAAAAAATTTTTTTTTAGCAATAAAAAGCATCTTTTAGTGTGTGACAGCTGCCAATCAAAAACATCCACTAAAAAACCCACTATAATGGTATGTGTCCACCTTCAGGATGGCCAGCGGTATGGACAGAGCGTCAAACCCTCTCCGCCCTAAGCCCCACCCCCTTCTGTGATGCAATGATGCCGGATGTGTTCATTGCACACATCCGGCATCATCGCACCCCACTCATAGGGCCCTGTGTTATACTTTGGTATACGGACATGCTGCGATCTAAAAATACGCGCAGCATGTCCGGAATCGCAGGGCCGCCAGGTGCGTGTTACCACGCATAGTGGAGATGGGATTTCCTCCACTATGCTGTAACATCTGGACGCTGCGTGTTTGACGCTGCGGCTCTGCGCAGCATCAAACGCAGCGTTTCCTGCACGTGGAAACATACCCTTAAAGTAAATCAAACCCCCCTTCATCACCCCCTTAGTTAGGGAAAAATAAAAAAACGTATTTCCATTTTCCCATTAGGGTTGGGACTAGGGTTAGGGTTGGGGCTAGGTTTAGGGTTAGGGCTGGGGTTAGGGTTGGGGCTAGGGTTAGGGTTAGGGTTGGGGCTAGGGTTAGGGTTTGGATTACATTTACGGTTGGGATTAGGGTTATGGGTGTGTCAGGGTTAGGGGTGTGGTTAGGGTTATGGTTGGGATTAGGGTCAGGGCTGTGGTTGAGGTTGGGGTTAGGGGTGTGGTTGGGATTAGGGTTGTGATTGGGTTAGGGTTTCAGTTAAAATTGGGGGTTTCCACTGTTTAGGTCTTAATTTCAGCCAATTCTGCGTTGAAAAAGTAAAACGGTGCTCCTTCCCTTCCGAGCTCTCCCGTGGTTCCCCCCACATATGGGGTATCTGCGTACTCAGGACAAATTGGAAAACAACTTTTCGGGTCCAATTTCTCCTGTTACCCTTTGGAAAATACAAAACTGGGGCTAAAAAATAATTTTTGTGGAAAAAAAGAATTTTTATTTTCACGGCTCCGCGTTATAAACTATAGTGAAACTTTTGGGGGTTCAAAGCTCTCACAACACATCTAGATAAGATCCTTAGGGGTCTACTTTCCAAATTGGTGTGACTTGTGGGGGGTTTCAATGTTTAGGCACATCAGGGGCTCCCCAACGTAACATGGTGTCCCATCTCAATTCCAGCCAATTTTGCATTGAAAAGTCAAATGGCGCTCCTTCCCTTCCTAGCTCTGCCATGCACCCAAACAGTGGTTTACCCCCACATATTGGGTATCGGCGTATTCAGGACAAATTGCACAACAACGTTTGGGGTACAATTTCTTCTGGTAACCTTGGGAAAATAAAAAATTGCGGGCGAAAAGTTCATTTTTGTGAAAAAATATTATTTTTTATTTTTACGACTCTACATTATAAACTTTTGTGAAGCACTTGGTGGGTCAAAGTTCTCACCACACATCTAGATAAGTTCCTTAGGGGGTCTACTTTCCAAAATGTTGTCACTTGTGGGGGGTTTCAATGTTTAGGCACATTAGTGACTCTCCAAACGCAACATGGCGTCCCATCACAATTCCAGCCAATTTTGCATTGAAAAGTCCGAGCTCTGCCATGCGCCCAAACAGTGGTTCACCCCTACATAAGGGGTATCTGGGTGCTCGGGACAAATTGTACAACAACTTTTGGGGTCCATTTTCTTCTGTTACCCTTGGTAAAATAAATCAAATTGGAGCTGAAGTACATTTTTTGTGAAAAAAATAAAATAAATTAAATGTTAATTTTTTTTTTTTTTTTTTAACATTCCAAAAACTCCTGTGAAACACCTGAAAGGTTAATAAACTTCTTGAATGTAGTTTTGAGCACCTTGAGGGGTGCAGTTTTTAGAATGGTGTCACACTTGGTTATTTTCTATCATATAAACCCCTCAAAATGACTTGAAATGTGATGTGGTCCCTAAAAATAAAATGATGTTGTAAAAATGAGAAATTGCTGGTCAACTTTTAACCCTTGTAACTCCCTAACAAAAAAAATTGTTTCCAAAATTGTGCTGATGTAAAGTAGACATGTGGGAAATGTTACTTATTAACCCCTTCATGACCTTGGGATTTTCCATTATTCCGTGTTCGTTTTTTGCTCCCCTTCTTCCCAGAGCCAAAACTTTTTTTATTTGTCTGTCAATATGGCCATGTGAGGGCTTGTTTTTTGCGAAACAAGTTGTTCTTTTGAACGACATCATTGGTTTAGCATGTTGTGTACTAGAAAACGGGAAAAAAATTCCAAGTGCGGTGAAATTGCAAAAAAAGTGCAATCCCACACTTGTTTTTTGATTGGCTTTTTAACTAGGTTCACTAAATGCTAAAACTGACCTGCCATTATGATTCTCCAGGTTATTACGAGTTCATAGACACTAAACATGTCTAGGCTCTCTTTTATCTAAATAATGAAAAAAAAATCCAAACTTTGCTAAATAAAAAAAATAAAAATTGCGCCATTTTCCGATACTCGTAGCGTCTCCATTTTTCATGATCTGGGGTCGGGTGAGGCCTTGTTTTTTGCGTGCTGAGCTGGCGTTTTTAATTATGGCATTTTGGTGCAGATACGTTCTTTTGATCGCCCGTTATTCCATTTTAATGCAATGTCACAGCGACCAAAAAAACGTAATTCTGGCGTTTTGAATTTTTTTTCTCGCTACGCCGTTTAGCAATCAGATTAATCCTTTTTTTTGTTGATAGATTGGGCGATTCTGAATGCGGCGATACCAAATGTGTAGGTTAGATTTTTTTTTATTTTTATTGATTTATTTTGAATGGGGCGAAAGGGGGGTGATTTAAACTTCTTTATATATTTTTTTTTATTATTTTTTTCACTTTTTTTTTTTTTTTTTTTTTTTTTTTTTTTTTTTACTTTTGCCATGCTTCTATAGCCTCCATGGGAGGCTGGAAGCTGACACCACTCTATCGGCTCTGCTACATAGCAGCACCGGTTAAATGCCACTGTCAGCATTTGACAGCGGCATTTAACTAGTTAATGGCGGGTGAGTCGCGATTTCAAAACAGCTGACATGTCCCAGCTTTGATGCGGGCTCACCGCAGGAGCCCTGCATCAAAGAGCGGTATCTGACCTCGGACGTACTATCCCGTCCGAGGTCAGAAAGAGGTTAAGTATTTTGTGTGACATATCTCTGTGATTTAAGGGCATAAAAATTCAAATTTGGAAAATTGCAAAATGTTCAAAATTTTTGCCTAATTTCGGTTTTGTTCACAAATAAACGCAGGTAATATCAAATAAATTTTACCACTCTCATAAAGTACAATATGTCTCGAGAAAACCATGTCAGAATCACCGGGATCCGTTGAAGTGTTCCAGAGTTATAGCCTCATAAAGGGACTGCGGTCAGAATTGTAAAAATTGGCCCTGTCATTAATGTGGAAACCACCCTCGGGGCTTAAGGGGTTAAGATAAGATCACCCCTTAGCCTTCGTTTTTCCAAACTAAATAGCCCCAAGTGTAATAACCTATCTTGGTATTGCAGACCCCCCAGTCCTCTAATAACCTTGGTCGCTCTTCTCTGCACCCGCTCCAGTTCAGCTATGTCTTTCTTATACACCGGAGACCAGAACTGTGCACAGTATTCTAAGTGTGGTCGAACTAGTGACTTGTATAGAGGTAAAATTATGTTCTCCTCATGAGCATCTATGCCTCTTTTAATACATCCCATTATTTTATTTGCCTTTGTAGCAGCTGCCTGACACTGGCCACTAAATGTGAGTTTGTCATCCACCCATACACCCAGGTCTTTTTCGTTGACGGTTTTGCCCAGAGTTTTAGAATTAAGCACATAGTTTTACATCTTATTACTTCTACCCAAGTGCATGACCTTACATTTATCCTCATTAAAGCTTATTTGGCATTCGTCAGCCCAAGCTTCTAGTTTACATAAATCAACCTGTAATATAAAATTGTCCTCCTCTGTATTGATTACCCTGCAGAGTTTAGTGTCATCTGCAAATATTGAAATTCTACTCTGTATACCCCCTACAAGGTCATTAATATGTTAAAAAGAAGAGGGCCCAATACTGACCCTTGTGGTACCCCACTGCTAACCGCGACCCAGTCCAAGTGTGCTCCTTTAATAACCACCCTTTGTTTCCTATCCCTGAGCCAGCTCGTAACCCACTTACACATATTTTCCCCTATCCCCATTCTCATTTTATGTATCAACCTTTTGTGTGGCACCGTATCAAAAGCTTTTGAAAAGTCCATATACACTACATCTACTGGGTTCCCTTGGTCCAGACCGGAACTTACCTCTTCATAGAAGCTGATCAAATTAGTCTGACAAGATCGGTCCCTAGTAAACCCGTGCTGATACTGGGTCATGAGGTTATTCCTCTTCAGATACTCCAGTATAGCATCCCTTAGAATGCCCTCCAGGATTTTACCCACAGTAGAGGTTAAGCTTCCTGGCCTATAATTTCCGAGTTCAGTTTTTGTCCCCTTTTTGAATATTGGTACCACATTTGCTATACGCCAGTCCTGTGGTACAGACCCTGTTATTATGGACTCTTTAAAGATGAAAAATAATGGTCTATCAATAACTGTACTTAATTCCTGCAGTACTCGGGGGTATATCCCATCCGGGCCCGGAGATTTGTCAATTTTAGTGATTTTTAGATGCCGCCGTACTTCCTGCTGGGTTAAGCAGGTGACACTTAATGGGGAATTTTTGTTATCACTGATCATATTGTCTGCCATGGGATTTTCTTGTGTAAATACTGATGAAAAAAAGTCATTTAGCATATTGGCTTTTTCCTCATCCTCATCCACCATTTCCCCCAGACTATTTTTAAGGGGGCCAACACTTTCAATTTTTAGTTTCTTACTATTTATGTAGTTAAAGAATATTTTGGGATTATTTTTACTCTCTGGCAAGGAGTCTCTCTGTCTCAATCTTTGCTGCCTTGATTTGCTTTTTACAGAACTTATTTAATTTTCTGTATTTATTTAATGCCTCCTCACTACCTACTTCCTTTAATTCTCTAAATGCTTTCTTTTTGTCCCTTATTGCGCCCCTTACATCTCTATTTAGCCATATTGGTTTCCTCCTATTTCTAGTATGTCTATTCCCATACGGTATATACTGTGCACAGGTCCTATCCATGATGCTAATAAACGTCTCCCATTTTCTTTGTGTATTTTTATGCCTTAGGATATCGTCCCAGTTAATTGCACCAAGATCCTCTCTCATCCCTTGGAAATTTGCCCTCCTGAAGTTTAGTGTCCTTGTAACCCCTCTACTACACATCTTATTAACCCCTTTCTGACCTCTAACGGGATAGTACGTCCGAGGAGAGAACCCCCGCTTTGATGTGGGCTCCGGCTGTGAGCCCGCATTAAAGCCGGGACATGTCAGCTGTTTTGAACAGCTGACATGTGCCCGCAATAGCGGTGAGTGAAATCGCGATTCACCCGCCGCTATTAAGTAGTTAAATGCCACTGTCAAACGCTGACAGCGGCATTTAAGCAGCGCATCCGGCTGGAAATGAGCGCATCGCTGACCCCCGTCACATGATTGGGGTCAGCGATGCTTCTGCATAGTTACCAATAGAGGTCCTTGAGACCTCTATGGTTACTGATCCCGGCTATCTGTGAGCGCAACCCTGTGGTCAGCGCTCATAGCACACCTGCATTTCCTCTGCATAGCAGCGATCTGATGATTGCTGCTGTGTAGCAGAGGCGATTGAGTTGTGCCAGCTTCTAGCCTCCTATGGCAAAAGTAAAACAAAATAAAGTTAAAAAAATGTGAAAAAAATAAAAAAAATATAAAAGTTGAAATCACCCCCCTTTTGCCCCATTCAAAATAAATCAGTCAAACCTACACATATTTGGTACCGACGCGTTCAGAATCGCCCGATCTATCAATAAAAAAAAAAAGCATTAACCTGATCGCTAAACAGCGTAGCGAGAAAAATAATTGAAACGCCAGAATTACATTCTTTTTGGTCGCCGCGAGATTGCATTAAAATGCAATAACGGGCGATCAAAAGAACGTATCTGCACCAAAATGGTATCATTAAAAACGCCAGCTCGGCACGCAAAAAATAAGCCCTCAACTGACCCCAGATCATGAAAAATGGAGACGCTATGGGTATCGGAAAATGGCACAATTTTTTTTTGTTTTTGTTTTTTTAAGCAGAGTTTGGAATTTTTTTTCACCACTTAGATAAAAAATAACCTAGACATGTTAGGTGTCTATGAACTCGTAATGACCTGGAGACTCCTAATGGCAGGTCAGTTTTAGCATTTAGTGAACCTAGCAAAAACGCCAAACATAAAACAAGTGTGGGATTGCACTTTTTTTGCAATTTCACCGCACTTGGAACTTTTTTCCCGTTTTCTAGTACACGACATGCTAAAACCGATGATGTCGTTCAAAAGTACAACTTGTCCCGCAAAAAATAAGCCCTCACATGGCCATATTGACGGAAAAATAAAAAAGTTAAGGCTCTGGGAAGGAGGGGAGTGAAAAACGAACACGGAAAAACGGAAAATCCCAAGGTCATGAAGGGGTTAAAGGATACATGAAAACTTATTATTTTGTGATCACTATTCCCCAAGTGACCCCCAACCCTTATATTTGATATGAGGTCTGGCCTGTTGGTTAATATTAGGTCTAGCAGTGCCCCCCTCCTTGTTGGGTCCTGAACCAGTTGTGAAAGGTAATTGTCACTCATAGTTGTCAAAAACCGATTACCTTTGTTGGAACTGCAGGTTTCTGTTCCCCAATCTATTTCAGGGTAGTTGAAGTCCCCCATAATAATGACTTCTCCTTGAGTCGCAGCTTCATCTATTTGCTTTACGAGGCTATTCTCCGCTGCTTCCATTATTTTTGGAGATTTATAACAAACCCCTATCAGTAATTTATTATTTTTTCCCCCTCCCCTTATCTCCACCCACAGGGACTCTACATTTTCATTAAATTCACCTATATTATCACGCAGGATGGGTTTTAAGGATGATTTTACATATAGACACACCCCTCCCCCTCGCCTATCCATTCGGTCATTTCTGAACAGACTATAGCCCTGCAAGTTAACAGCCCAGTCATGGCTCTCATCCAGCCATGTTTCAGATATCCCCACCATGTCATAATTATGTTCCAACAACATTAGTTCTAATTCGTCCATTTTGTTGGCGAGGCTTCTGGCATTAGTATACATGCACTTGATGTTCCTCTCTGTACCTCTATTCTTTCTTAAATTATTAACTGTTCTAACCCCACCCCCCATGCCTCTGCCACCCCCAACTTCCTTATTTGTGCCCAGGTCTCTATCTGCACTATCTTCCCTCCTATAAAATGAATACCCTCCCCCCAATCCCTAGTTTAACACTTAACGCTCCTCCAACCCTCTAGCCATTTTCTCCCCCAGCACAGCTGCACCTTCCCCATTGAGGTGCAGCCCGTCCCTAGCGTAGAGCCTGTAGCCAACTGAGAAGTCGGCCCAGTTCTGCAGGAACCCAAACCCCTCCTTCCTACACCAATTCTTGAGCCACTTATTAACCTCCCTAATCTCCCGTTGCCTCTCTGGCGTGGCACGTGGTACAGGCAGTATTTTGGAAAATGCCACCTTGGAGGTCCTTGCTTTCAGCTTGCAGCCTAATTCCCTAAAATCGTCTTTAAGGACCTTCCACCTACCTCTAACTTTGTCATTTGTGCCAATGTGCACCATGACCGCTGGACCCTTATCTTTTTCCATTTATTGTGGTTAACTATTGATGAATCTGGTATTATTTCTCTTGTTAATGCAGACTGCTGACAGCAGATGCAGACTGCTGATCCCTCACTGACCTGCCCCCTAGTTTACATAATGAATATCTGCACATACTGAAGGAAAAAAAACCCTTCTGCAGGCAGGTGCCGGCCGTGACATCTGCGCTGCAGCATATTAGCATTTGTAATGTCCCAATAATAAATGTGGTTAATGTTATTCAGATAGAAAAAAAAAATCAATTTTAAAAATGTGCTGCCTGCGCAGTAGCAGCTATCAGTGTGTATAGAGATCTGATAGCTGCTACTGCGCAGATGGTGCCATTTTGGAGGAGTTTTTTTTTCTTCTCCAGCAAGATGGAGTTGTCGGCGCATGCACAGTTGCAGCTATTGGATCACCTATATACACTGATAGCTGCTGCTGCGCAGGCATGGCGGGCACCATTTTAAAATTGATTTATTTTTTCTATCTGAATAACATCAACCACATTTATTATTGGGACACTAAACTTCAGTTATGCTGCAGCGCATGTGCCATGGCCGTCATCCGCCTGCAGAAGGGTTTTTTTTTCTTCAGTGTGTGCAGATATTTATTATGTAAACTAGGGGGCAGGTCAGTGAGGGATCAGTGACGTGTCAGCAGTCTGTATTATGAATATCTAATCAGAGCACCACATGAAGACCCCCTCCACAGGCCGCCCCGGAGCACGGGCATATCATTAACTAAAAACTGATAACTAAAGATTACACAACAACCACCCAGGTATCATTGTGATCAGTATAACGGCTCTAACGTGACACTGTCTGTAGGTTACTGTGCACAAACCTGCGGACAGGTTCCCTTTAAGATGTAGCAGCTTCAAAGTTTGCATAATCTGTGTCCTAATGTCTGAGATTTTATCAATCTTTGCACATTTAGCGGAAAGCCCAAACAATCCGTTCTACTGCAAATAGCTGCAGAACATGTCCTCTTCTGTTCCGGGTTATAGTATGACTTGGTTCACACTGAAATCAGTGGAGCAAGAAGGGCAATATTGGGCTCCGATTCATCAAAACTTCTCTTGCATGCCAGTCTTGATGAAAAGTGCAGTCACGTAAGGAGCGCCAAATATGTTAACGTGCATGCTCCTCCTAATGTATTTGGTTGATCCTTTAGCTGCCATGAGCCACATGTAGAATTTGCGCTGTAATTTACATGATGTAAATTATGATGAAATTGTCAGCTGTGCGTGGTTATGGCATATCCTGGCGAAGAACCACCTACTTGTTTTTAAAAATTGGCCATAGCTGGCCAGGATGGCATAAAATGCGGAGAGGTGCAAATAAATTGCATCATTTTTACCAGTTTTACGCCAGAATTCTGGTATAAAACGTTTGATTAACCTACCGTTTTCATATTTTTTCCTGCACTGCACATTGCAGAAAGTACGGTAGTTTTATCAGTGATGCAGTTTTCCAATGATGGCTGCAGGTCAAGAAATGTCAGTCTGCCGTGGCTTGCATAGTGTCAAATAGATCATGATTCCAATGTAATTAATCCTGATCGCTAGGGAATGTCTTCCAACCGTGCGTGGTCATCAAGACAATGCTGCCCTCTTGTGGTTTAAAATATTTTATGTTCAGGAAATATTGATTCTTTAAAGAATTGTTCACTGCTGTGCCCAGGCAGGTGGCAGGGGTATCTCCTGAGAGCTGCAGCCAAGTAATGGTTACTCATTGGCTGCAGCATCCATATTGTGTCCGAGCGGACAAAGCTGCACTGCCAAGATGTAAATGCTGCCGCTGATCAGCATCTTACGTGTGCGTGTCTTACACTGGGGTCCTTGTGGTAGATCTGGTGCATATCATGAGAGAATGGGTTTACATAAATGTATTTATTATACTTATTCAGCACTATTATGTTCCACAGCTCTTCACAAACATTAATATTACTTGTAGATCTTCTTTTCGGATCAGGTCTATACCTTTTAAAATTACAGCTTTTCCCATACATAGAACAATAATTGTTTGTTTCTTGCTGCTTTCGAAGACCCATCATATATTAGAGCACCACTTTGTAAACCTCATGGATACTGTCCCAACCTACTTTATAACTTATATTGCTCAAGTAACATTTATTTGGCAGAGATTGAGCAGGCTGAGTCCAGGTTGTGAATTCGTTTAATCCTGTAATAATGGGACTTGTTGTCTTTCTTATCCAAAATATTTGCTAAACCAAAATCAAGACACACAAGAATATACAGTAATAACACAACTTGTTTCTATTGCCCCGTTTTTTGTGATTGTAGGGCATTATAACAGATCTGTACTGACCTTCTTTTCTTTTTAACATTTTCATTTTTTGTTTCCCAATGCATGAGCGTGAATGGTGTTAAGAAAACTTATGTTACTCTGGTCCCCAAAAATTCTTATTTTGGGAGCCATAGTCAGTTCTAAAAGATTGTTGCGAGCTACATTCTATAATATAATACTGTCCCAATTGGGGCTCACAATCTAAACTCCCAATATCAGTATGTCTTTGGTGTGTGGGAGGAAATTCCTGTGAGGGTGTTGGTTTGGGTCAGGACACCTACTGCTGCTTTGTGAATTGCTGTACATATACAGAGTGTGAAGGAACAGATGAATGACCTCGGGGAGACCAAAACATCCAACACTGCGGAGACACCATCACGTGTTTCTCAATGCAGTGATCCAGAACACTGCCCCCATCCCTTATGGGAAATATGCAAACACATGTAAAGTAAGCTGCGGAGACACCATCACGTGTTTCTCAACGCAAGCAATGAATAGCCAGGCCTTTCTCCGGGAAGGAACAACCACGGGAAGGGCAGCATCCAATAAAGGAGAATATCCAATAAAGGAAGACCACCTATGGTATCCATCCACAAACAGCTGTTTCGGGGTTTTTGCCCCTCATCAGTGTGGAGTAGGAAACTGGCTATTATAGTGTCTCCGCAGCTTACTTTACATGTGTTTGCATATACAGAGTGTGAAATATGCACAACTGAAATTAGCATGAAAAATCTTCCAAAATTACCAAAAAGTCTTATTTTTCTTCCTATTTCTTTTAATAGAAACCGCACCACTTTAGTCCATGTGCTGGGCATCATGGGCTGCGTATATATTAAGCCCATATACTAAAATAGTGCTGTTTGTAGAAAACGATCAACCTTTTTTCCTAATCTTGGAAAACTATATATAAATATACCAAAGTAGTTATATCACTAAAATGAACATGACATGCACAAAAAAAACAAGAATAATAATTTCAGAACTTCTTGCACCTCTCATGTCACCCATAGTCTGTACAATTCAATTGAAAAATAATATGAAAAGTAAGCAGCTGCAGGGGAGAGTCAGGTGACGTCATCATCAAGGAGGAGAGGGCAGCTGCAGGGGAGAGTCAGGTGACGTCCTCATCAAGGAGGAGAGGGCAGCTGCAGGGGAGAGTCAGGTGACGTCCTCATCAAGGAGGAGAGGGCAGCTGCAAGGGAGAGTCGGGTGACGTCATCGTCAAGGAGGAGAGGGTAGCTGCAAGGGAGAGTCGGGTGACGTCATCGTCAAGGAGGAGAGGGTAGCTGCAGGGGAGAGTCTGGTGACGTCATCATCAAGGAGGAGAGGGAACTGTGATGCCAGTAGACCTTATTCATGAATCCTCCTCGGTCACGGTGTAGACAACTTTCACTTGTCTGTGTGAGCCACAAGTTGGTGATCCGTGATCTAGACGATTTCCTACCACAACTATTCATTTTTCTGTTTCTAAATAAATGACATTACAATCACTTAATTTGTGTATATGCAGCCAGTGGTGTAACTTGAAACGTGTGGACCCAATGCAAAATTTCACATAATTTATGGGTCCTAAATTTTATTGGTCTTCCCGTATGGGCCAAGTTGACGAAGTCCCTGGTGCGTCTCTGTGCGACTGAAGCTTTGGCATGCTTGGCTCGCGGCCTGTTACTCCACAACTGTAGGGTCCTAGTTGTACTTTGAGGATGAATGTCTCTTGGATGTGGATATTGCTGTGAAATGGCTTCTTTTCCTCTTGCGTCTCTCCTGTTTGCTGAAGTTTTCTGTGAAAATACTCTGAGTTGTCTGGAGAATCCCCCTCCCCTCTGTGCACTGGGATGTCTCCTAGCTGTAATGTCTTCACCATTCCTCGTCGCTTGCTTGGCATGGACTATTTATCCTGCTCTTCAACAGCAAGGCTCTGTTTAATGCTCATCAACTCCTCCAGAGCATAGTGGGATGGGAAGGCTAACGAAAACTCGCTGCCTGTGTTATGGGGTCTTCAATGAGCTTTCCCAGTGCTTGCCGCCCACGCAGGGGGATCTGGCTGAAGAGGGGTGCAGGAGAGGTGACTTGTGCTCCGCTTCCACTAGCACTGCTTTTATTTCGGGGGTGTACCATGTACAATGCACTGCTTCTTTTCTTGTTTAATAAGGCTTATCATTCTGGTCTGCAGCATTACAAATTAATATATAATTTGTATAACGTGTTATAAATTCTCCTTTAATGACTTTTCGCTCCCATTTTTTAAAATATATTTTTATAGAATGAAAGTGTTTCCGGCTTCACATGAATAATTGCTTCACTTTTTTTTCATCATGTACCACTATAAATTGACTATTAGAGGAGTATTTACTTAATTGACTGAAATCCTATGTGTTTTGACACCTTTTTGGTTTTTTTGCACTTGCCCTTCCGAATTTTCAACCTAGCAGCCCATGTTGGCTTGGTCATGGCCAGCTGACTGCATTATTGCATTTATGACACACATGGATACGGTAGAATTGAGCCATTTTGCTGTGGAGGTCAACAACTAGGTCCTGGGCAGTGAATGAATTTGCAAAATTCAACAAAAATGTCCTTATTCCTCTGTGTGTGCTTTGAAATGAATGGACGCATTGAAGGCAAACGAGCAGGCTGTAATGTAGCCGCAGAATGAAACCCCAAGCCTTTCTGTCCGAGCTGTGCACAATGAGAATACAGAAAGCCTGGGTATATAGACATGCTGCTGTTAGGTTATAGGCTCTGCTATCAAATGTCAAATAAAATGTGGTCAATTTGGATTAAGGACAGTGGAAAAGGATTTCTTGCCTCTATGGCCAGGATATGTGGTGATAGACTTGGCCACTTTGTGGCTTGTGTATGATGGGAGTCTCTCTACTGATCTCACATTTCTGTCTTGGTCACAAACTCTGTATTCAGTGTTTGCTTTTAGCAAGTATTTTCACGTGTGTGATTAATCTAAATAACCTCTTTTATGTCCTATGTCATTCTCAGTCCATACATTTAATATAGCCCTGAAGGTGTAAAACAGTAAATTACACTGAACAAAAATATAACACAACACTTTTGCTTCCATTTTTCATGAGCTGAACTCTAAGGGCTCATACTCACTTGCAAGAAACTCGGATGAGTCTCGCATGTTAATACCCGGCGCTGCTGCCGGCACTCAGATCGGAGCGTGCGGCTGCATAGCAATACATGCAGCCGCATTCTCAGCTCCTGAGTGCCGGGTGCAGTGCCGGGTATTAACTTGCGAGATTCATCCGAGTTTCTCGCAAGTGAGTATGAGCCCTAAGACTTTTTCTATGTTCACAAAAGGCATTATTCTCCCAAATATGTTGTTCACAAATATGTCTAAATCTGTGTTAGTGAGCGCTTCTCCTTTGCCGAGATAATCCATGTTCCTCATGGGTGTGGCATATCAAGGTGCTGATTAGACGGCACGATTATTGCACACATGTACCTTAGGCTGGCCACAATAAAAGGCCTCTGTAAAATGTGCAGTTTTACAGCATTGGGGTGGTCAGAAAACAAGTCAGTATCTGGTGTGACCACCATTTACCATATATACTCGAGTATAAGCCGACCCGAGTGTAAGCCAACCCCCCTAATTTTGACACAGAAAACTGGGAAAACTTAATGACTCGAGTATAAGCCTAGGGTGGAAAATGCAGCAGCTACCGGTAAATTTCAAAAATAAAAATAGGTACCAATAACAGTAAAATTAATTGCGATATCCGTAGGTTAAGTGTTTTTGAATATCCATATTGAATCAGGGGCCCCATATAATGCTCCATACAGTTCATGATGGGCCCCATAAGATACTCCATATTAAAATATGCCCCATATAATGCTGCATAAAGGCTAATAAGGGCCCCATAAGATGCTCCAGAGATATTTGCCCCATATAATGCTGCACAAATGTTGATTATGGCCCCATAGATGCTCCATAAAGATATTTGCCCCATATGCCATTGCTGCGATAAAAAAAAAAAAGATATACTCCCCTCTCGTCGCTCAGGCCCCCGGCACTTGCAATATTCACCTGTCCTCGTTCCGGCGCCGCTGTGTCTTCCGCGTCCACTGCACTAACCTTCAGGCAGAGGGCGTGGACTAACCACGTCATCGCGCCCTCTGACCTGAGCGTCCCTGCAGAGGACGCGGAAGACGGAGCGGCACCGGAACGAGGAAAGGTGAATATCCCGCATTGCTCCCCCTCTCCATTTAACTCACCTGCTCCTGGGCCCGGTCCCTGCACGTCCCTGGTTCTTCGGG
Organism: Ranitomeya variabilis; assembly: GCF_051348905.1. Lineage (NCBI taxonomy): Eukaryota > Metazoa > Chordata > Amphibia > Anura > Dendrobatidae > Ranitomeya > Ranitomeya variabilis. The sequence continues at coordinate 522,747,849 of NC_135234.1, read as the reverse complement.
AGCTGACAGCTTCTTCCTGTATTGAACGGTCACCGTTACCGCTCATTACAGTAATGAATATGCAGCTCCACCCCAATGGGAGTGGAGTCGCGTTCATATTCATTACTGTAATGAGCGGTACCATGTGACCACTCAACGCTGGAAGAAGCTGTCAGCGCCCGGAGAACCAGGGACGTGCAGGGACCGAGCAGGGAGCAGGTGAGTATGTCACAGCTGCTGCTCCCCCTCCCCTGCCAACCCCCCCTGGGACAATGACTCGAGTATAAGCCGAGAGGGGCACTTTCAGCCTAAAAAAATGGGCTGAAAATCTCGGCTTACACTCGAGTATATACGGTACCTTATGCAGTAGAACACATCTCCTTCGCATAGAGGTGATCAGGTTGTTGATCGTGGCCTGTGGAATGTTGGTCGACTCCTATTAACCCCTTCACCACCGGAGCTTTTTTCGTTTTCGTTTTTCGCTCCCCTCCTTCCCAGAGCCATAATTTTTTTTATTTTTCCGTCAATATGGCCATGTGGGGGCTTATTTTTTGCGGGACGAGATGTACTTTTGAACGATACCATTGGTTTTACCATGCCTTGTAACAGAAAACGTGAAAAAAATTCCAAGTGTGATGAAATTGCAAAAAAAGTGCAATCTCACACTTGTTTTTTGTTTGGCTTTTTTGCTAGGTTCACCAAATGCTAAAACTGACCTGCCATTATGATTCTCCAGGTCATTACGAGTTCATAGACACCTAACATGTCTAGGTTATTTTTTATCTGAGTGGTGGAAAAAAATTCCAAAGTTTGCAAAAAAAAAAAAAAATTGCGCGATTTTCTGATACCCGTAGCGTCTCCAATTTTCGTGATCTGGGGTCAGGTGAGGGCTTACTTTTTGAGTGCCAAGCTGTCGTTTTTAATTATACCATTTTGGTGTAGATACGTTCTTTTGATCGCCCGTTATTGCATTTTAATGCAATGTCGCGGCGACCAAAAAAAGTAATTTTGGCGTTTTGATTTTTTTTCTCGCTACGCCATTTAGCGGTCAGGTTAATCCTTTGTTTTTATTGATAGATCGGGCAATTCTGAACGCGGCGATACCAAATATGTGTATGTTTGATTTTTTTTTAATTGTTTTATTTTGATTGGGGCGAAAGAGGGGTGATTTAAACTTTTAATATATTTTTTATTTCTCCTACGCCTCATTGGGGGACACAGACCGTGGGTGTTATGCTGCTGCCACTAGGAGGACACTAAGTGATACAAAGAAAGTTAGCTCCTCCCCTGCAGTATACACCCTCCTGCTGGCCCTCAGCTAACCAGTTCTTGCTTAGTGTCTTAGGAGGCACTTGGGTCTTTTTTCCCAGACCCCATCTTTGTTTTAATTTTTGATTTTTTAATTTTATGTAAATTTTTAATTTTTTATTTAACGGAGTGAAGGGGGCGACGGGTCCTTTTTTTCATAAGGTCCGCTCTCCCCCGAACCAACAACAGGCGAGCACGGCGAGTATACCTCCCCGTCCCTCTCCTGCGACGTATGGCGCACGAAAAAAGTTTGCGCCAGGGCAACGGTTCCTTTTTTGGTCCCGATTTCCCCCAACCCCCTCCAGGACCCTGCATTACAGCGATGTAATTTGGAGACGTAGGCAGTCCGGAGGGGATGTTGTGCCGCAGCCCCCCTCTGCTACAGAGATGCATCAGGGGCCTCTCCATCCCCATCCAGGGTGCATGGATTGAGCTTACAGACTCACAGAAGCGCCCAGCAGACCTGTGAGATCCGGGACGGCGGCTGTAAGTACCTTCTGGGGACTCCTCCCTGCTCCCCCTCAGCGGCAGCGATGCAGTCTGGGTCCCCAGGGAGAGGCACCGCCGACCGGTGGTCGGTGGTGCTCGGCGGCGCTCCGTCGCGGCCGCCGCCGCACATCGTCGGCAGGGCCCATAAATTTAGGCCCCGGCTTCTTCAGCCGGAGTAGGCCGCAGTGGCCTCTATGGGGTAGGCGCCGGCAGTACTTGCGGCAGAGCCCCTGGGGACAGGCGCCGGCGGTCGGGAACTGCGGCGGTTAGCGTCGCTCTGTTGCGGCCGCCGCGCATCCCCAGGCAGGCTGGAAATTTAGTCCCCGGCTTTTCAGCTGGAGTAGGCCGCAGTGGGCAGATCCCTCCCACGGCCGTAACCCCGCCCCCCTAGATCGGCTCTTCTCGTCTGGGACGAGAGGCGCCCTGCAGATCTCGGGGGCCATGCTTCCTCACGCTGCCTGCCTGGAAGATGCGGTCCTGGGGGTGCCACTGGCCAGTACGCCAGCGGCAATCATTCGGCGCGCGGCCCGCCGACGCGCTCCACCGGCAGGCTCCATAAATTTAGTCCCCGGCTTTTGCAGCCGGACTAGGCCGCAGTTGAAATCCTTTTCAGGAGCGGAGGTGCTTTCATGGTCCCGATGGGCTGAACTTCGTGGATGTACAGAAGCCCCCCTCCATGGTCCGGGCAGCCTCCTCCACCACTGTGAAAGCGGACAAGGAGGCGGACGGTTCCTCTCCACCTCCTTAACAAAGGGATGATGGATTGAGGTTTATCTCTCTATCCCTGCACCGTCCACGCTGCAATACCCGACATCCGCGGCGGCTCCATGCCGGGACGCGCACCGTTGGTAAGTGGATCCTGCCAACAATGGGCTTCTGCAGCGGGATATTGACAGGCAGTCTCAGACTTCCCTGTGGCCACCTCCCTGAGGTAACGCTCCAGTCGGCTAACAAATTTTGCTCCCGGCTTCGGCCGATGTGTAGTACAGAAGCGCACTGTGTCGCCTCAAGGCGGCTTAGCCTTTTTTTCCTGGCGCTTAGCGCCTGACGCAGAAGCGCTCAATTTTCTCGAGCAACGGGTGACCACCCCTAACTTTTACGCTGACGCCGGCTGCAGAAATTTACGCCCCGGCTGGGGCCTATCATGGAAGTTTCGAGGCTCCGCCCATGTCGTGCCTGTAGCTCCGCCCCCTAAATTGGCGCTTCTCGCTCGCTGCGAGATTTTACCTAACCCGCATGACCAGTATTCCTGGTCTTAAAGTCACACGACCAGTATTCTCTGGTCTTAAAGGCACGTGACCAGTATTTCCTGGTCTTAAAGGCACGTGACCAGTATTTCCTGGTCTTAAAGGCACGTGACCAGTATTCCCTGGTCTTCAAGGCACGTGACCAGTATTCCCTGGTCTTAAGGGTACGTGACCAGTATCCCCTGGTCTTAAGGGTACGTGACCAGTATCCCCTGGTCTTAAAGGCACGTGACCAGTATTCCCTGGTCTTACAGGCACGTGACCAGTATTCCCTGGTCTTAAGGGCGCGTGACCAGAATTCCCGGGTTTTAAAGGCACACGTCCAGTTTTCCCTGGTCTTAAAGGCACACGACCAGTATTCCCTGGTCTTAATGGCGCACGACCAGTATTCCCTGGTCTTAAAGGCACACGACCAGCATTCTCTGGTCTTAAAGCCACACGACCAGTAATCCCTGGTCTTAAAGGCAGACGACCAGTATTCCCTGGTCTTAAAGGCACACGACCAGTATTCCCTGGTCTTAAAGGCACACGACCAGTTTTCCCTGGTCTTAACGGCACACGACCAGTATTCCCTGGTCTTGAGGGCACCATGACCAATCCGAAACTGGTCATAAATGAGGAGCCCTCTGCCGCTGATCCCAGTTTATCCCAGTGTAACTAGTTCCCTCAGCCTAAACTCCCTCGTAGAGCTTTTGCCATCCAGTCCGGATATGCGATTCACTGGACAGAAGCCTCTACGCGGGACGCTATGCCTGGTCTGATTTTTAACGGCGACAGGCACTTTAAAGGGCGCCGGTCTCCCCACACCATCAACAGACGGGCACTCGAAGGTCCAGGCCTAACGCCAGACAGCCTGTCCTGTCCACCCGGAGACTTGCACTCTGTGGATGTACAGAGGCATCCCTTTTTTCGGGCGTCTGAGCACCCCCCTCTGCATCACCACTATTTAACAGAAGATGCAAGTAGGCGTATTTCCCTCTCCACTTCCTTGTTAAGAGGATGGGGGATCGAGGCTCCTAATTTTTAACTCTGCAATGACCTGCTGGAAGCAGCGGCGCATTCTGCCACTCGGCAGATTAACCGGGTACAATCTCCTGTGGTTTACCTACCAGTATCCCTGCCCGATATGTCCTCAATTAAAAATGCCACGATCTGTCAAATAGCACATCTGGTTTGTTCCGTTTGGCAGCTACGGGTCCAGCCCTTTAATCTCCCTATCCGCCGCATGGATGCTAGAGCCCTTAACTACTTCGATTCCCACCAGTATCCCTTTCCTGATCCCTTTCCTGAAGACAGTTCAGCTGGTCAATCATATTTTTGAGCGGGAGACTAACGAACAATCGTACGTTTCCGCAGCCCCGACCAACAATGAAAGGGTTGTCCAGGACAGTCTAGATCTAAGGGATCTTGGTTACTAAGAGGTGGAACGATAAGTAGGACCGATTCCGGACCTCAAACTTCTAACAATCTTTTCACAAGGTTCTTCTTCGAATGGAGTTTCATCCGCTCAGCCATTACTTCAACAAAAAAGGTGCAATTTCGGGCATCCATCGACATTCGGGATGCCTAACCTCTTCAAAAATTCCCTTTGCTTTTCCATTCGTGAACAGCATTTAGGTCACGACCTTGTTTTTCGGCCTTGCTACCGCATCCAGGGTGTTCGCAAGGGTCATGGTGGCTGTCATCTTGCACCTAGAGGCGTGGTCGTCCTATCCTGTTTGACCGACTGTTTACCCACCCTTGCAGGACTACCCTAAGTCGACTATATCACTTGCGATACCCTCTCACCTGGGCTGGTGGCTAGACTTAGACTACTCCTCATTTCCAGCCCAGCAGATATCCTTTTTTGAGGATGATCCAGTATTCTTCCAGAAGGGTGGTAAATCTCCCTCCAGACAAGGTCATGGTTTTTCAACAGGGAGCTCGCGCTCTTGCTCACTCCCCCCCCTCATTTCATTTGATTTACTGGGAGGGTTCCAAAAAAAAAAAAAAAAAAAAACAACGGAGACGACAATGGAAACAGTTTCCTTTGCTTCGTTAGTTTTCAGCAAGTCAAGCAGCTTTTCAGACGATAGTCTCTGAGCTCCTTCTTCATCCGGAGTTTTTTCTCCCGGTTCCATGGTTACTAGTAACTTCCAATGCCAGTCCTCTTCTCCCGATCATTGCTCTGGAGATCTCAAGGGTAGTCCTATAGTAGGTCCACTCCTTATGGCGGGTCAACCCATCCGAATTCAATTGGACAACGCCACGGCTGTCATACGTCAATCATCTAGCGAGTACCCACGTTCAAGCACCATGGCCAAAGTACCTCACATGGGCCGAGATCTATCACTCGGTGATCTTGGCAGTTCATATCCCAGAAGTAGAACTCTGGGCTGCGAACATATTTAGCCGTCAGGGTTTCACCTCAAGTGAGTGGGAACTTCACCGGAAGTATTCCATCAGACCCGCCTTCACTGGAGCTCTACAGTTGTAGCTCGGATGGCGTCCTGACTGATCGCCGGTGTACTGGAGTTGGTTGTTCGGCCTCGAGATCCAGGAGCCTTCGCACTGCATGCTCCGGTTATTCCGTGGTACCAGTTTCCACTTCCGAAAGCTTTTCAGAAGCAGAAAGGGCCCCAGTGATCCTCGGAAATCCGTACTGACCACGTCAGTTCGCTTGCGGAGCTGGTAGCTTTCTGTATTTCTGCAACAAAACTGCAAGTAGGGACCACCTCGCAGGATGTTTTTCACATGTAATTCTTCCCTTTTGCATACCGTTAGATCACTGGGATCTATTCTCTTAGGGAAGGTTGCCCCCCTTTTCTCTCGGCGATATCCTCATCCTGACGAGTCTTCGGTGCTAACGGGTCTTTTTCAGTCTTTTTTCTCTTATTTCCTTCAAGGTTGTCCTCAAGCCTTCCCTGTCCCTAGTTACCAAGGTGGTATTGTATTACTACTGTCATGAGGGCATAGTTCCTCCCTCATCTCTTTTGGCATCACTCCACAAAATGGAATGAGGTCCCCATATTCCGGACAGAGCAAGTGCTCTGAGTAGGTATGTCTTGAGGACGGCGTCCTTCCGAAGGTTGGACACTGTATCTTGGGTTTCCTACCGGTAAGAGGAAGGCTTCCTGACTTTTACAGGAAGGGTTTGGCCGTCTCCATCGGCCATTTAGCCTGGTGTATTCTTTCACCATCCAGTAGTCCTTCCGTGTTAGATGACAGCCTATCTCCCCGTCTATCGTGGGTTCCAGGCACCAGGCGTCAACAAGACACGCCTGCAAGCTTGCGGATTCGTCCAGTCCGCATGCATTCTTGAAGCATTATAATTCCCAGACTTCCACAGATGTGACTCTGGGCAGGCGGACTCTGCAGGCCGCGGTGGCGCACTTGTAAGTAGCGGTTACACAGAGCCTGATCTGATGTTGTCCCCACCCAGGGACTGCTTTGGTACGTCCCACGGTCTGTGTCCCCCAATGAGGCGTAGGAGAAAAGGAGATTTTTGTTTACTTACCGTAAAATCTTTTTCTCCGAGCCAATCATTGGGGGACACAGCTCCCACCCTAGTATTGGCTTATGCTTGTTTTTACAATCCGATATGCTATACTCTCATATATAATATGACATGCTGTAAGCTAATATGGTGTTACTGCTCTCCTACTGCTTTTTGCACCGAACTGGTTAGCTGAGGGCCAGCAGGAGGGTGTATACTGCAGGGGAGGAGCTAACTTTCTTTGTATCACTTAGTGTCCTCCTAGTGGCAGCAGCATAACACCCACGGTCTGTGTCCCCCAATGATTGGCTCGGAGAAAAAGATTTTACGGTAAGTAAACAAAAATCTCCTTTTTTTTAATTTTGGCATGCTTCAATAGCCTCCATAGGAGGCTAGAAGCATGCACAACTCGATCGGCTCTGCTACATAGAGGTGAAGTACAGATCACCTCTATGTAGCAGAAATCCAGGTGTACTTTGAACGCCGACCACAGGGTGGCGCTCAAAGCAAATCGGCCATCAACAACCATAGAGGTCTCAAGGAGACCTCTGGTTGTTATGGCAATGCACCGCTGACTCCCGATCATGTGACGGGGGTCAGCAGTGCGAGCACTTCCGGCCGCGTGGCCGGGAGCGCTAGTTAAATGCCGCTGTCAGCGCTTGACGGCGGCATTTAACTAGTTAATGGGCGCGGGCGGATCGCGATTCCGCTTGCGCTCATTGCGCGCACATGTCAGCTGTACAAAACAGCTGACATGTCGCGGCTTTGAGGTGGGCTCACCGCCGGAGCCCACCTCAAAGCAGGGGATCTGCCAGCTGACGTACTATTCCGTCAGCTGGCAGAAAGGGGTTAATTGGCTGTGCGGAAGTTGCTGGACATTGGCAGGAACTTGAACACTATATACTATACTATATACTGTCGTATACTCTGATCCAGAGCATCCCAAACATGCTCAGTGGGTGACAAGTCAGTATCGACCCTTGTCACATGACTTGGCATAAAAGCCAACCCTATCCCAAGTCATGTGACAAGGCTCGTTAAAGGGTCGACATTGACTGTTAGGATCGCTATTTCCAATAGGTGGTACTAGAGTTCTAGTCTTCTTCCTCTCTGAAGAGGCAATTTGCATATTTAGTTTCCCAGAGGAACATTGCAAGGCTTAAAATATTTCTCACATTGGCATGCCGAGTTTGACATGTCACTCTCTGCGAGGAGACATGTTACCCTTTCACTTAAGACTGATGGCAATTTATCACATATAAAAATAATTTTTGATGGCTTTTGGCTCACAATTATTAAGGACTATTCAAATAATACTTTTTTCTTTTTTTTTTTGTGTACAGGTGCTACAAAATATTTTAGAAACGGAAAATGAATACTTCAAAGAGATCCAGAATTTATTAGCAAATTATCTTCGTCATTTACAAACTAGTGAAAAGTAAGGTTACATATATGCTATGTCCTTTTTTGGTTTTAATGAAGAAACTGTTTGTCATGCCATCGGGATATTCCAATATGGAAACATGGCTCACATAAAGGGGTCAGCCTTGTCTGGGAGCCCCCCCCCCCCCTTCCCCCCGGTCTGGCAGATATTTGCCCTCCATATATTACATTTAAAGAGGCCCTGTCACTTAGGTGCAAAGTGGCCAGTTACTGTTTTAACTATTTTAATCCTGCTACTCCAATGAGGGTTTTTTTCTAAATTCTTTATTGCTCCATTCAGTTATTGTCATTACCAAGTGGCCATGATGCACAGGGTGCTCTGGGAGTGTTGTTGGGCTACTTTTAATGATTGCCATGGGAGTAATTCTCCCTTGCAAAGACTTTTAATTATAAGCATATTTGTCACACTAAATAAAAAGGTCTATATCTCTTGAACTATATGGCAGGCAGATTTTAAAAAAGAAAAAAAAAACAATACTCGGAAGCAGTGAATGTAAAATAAGAGCAAATACTGTACACTAGACCTGATGACAGGTTCTCTTTTAGCTGGCTAATACTTAATACTGTATTTCTTTTATATGTGGGTTGGGTAGAGGAAGAGTAAAAAAGTAAAATAAAATTCTGATGGGACTTACACATGCCATTGCTGCCAGTGTTTGGTCCTGGCATTCTCGTTCACTCTCCAGTGTAGCCAGTTAAAGCGCCACTCCAGTGTTTTTTCTATATTGTAGCGCTGAAGTGTTGCCACTAATCTAAGAACCCTTCCCCTAATCTTATACTTACCAGCAGGGCTGTGGAGTCAGTGGCCATTTTGGTGGAGTCTGTATAAAATGGACCGACTCTGACTCCTAAAATATATAATAAATCAGTTACAGTAGTTCAATGCAGGATGTGCTGTAAATGTCTCAATAAGAATTTGGGAAAGTTATGAAATGTCTTATAAATGTCTGTTCTGTTCCTGATCTAAGGATTTCGGCTTTTAGTGAGATAAATCTGTGTTGCACTTTATGTGCATGCTCAGTAGTGAGGCAGGACTGTGGGGTCAGAGGTTAACTTACCGACTCCACAGCCCTACTTACCAGCCGCCGTCTTCACCTTCTAATAGCCCTGCATCGGTTGGTCTTCAGCAGGTTTTGACCTGCCTGATTTCTTCAGTGTTTTCTGTAGCGAGTCGGAGGTCACTTTTTAATGTAAGTCCATGAGATCCTCATTGTGGCTCCCATAGACTTGCACTGAGAGCTTGTTAGAAGATTAGAAGCACCACTCCAGTGCTGGGAAAAAAAAAGTGTTTCATGCTGAATAGCTGTACCATAAAACGTGGCCATGAAGAAATCTACACTGGTAGTACTACTTGTGACATGCTTAGCTTGCCATGCTTTGCTATATATTTTTGTTTTGGATGATTTACAATCACTTTAATTTGGATTTGTTCTATATGACAGGTCATTTTAACATTTCTGTGTTTACTCTTCTTTTAAGGTTGAATCTCACTAGTATTTCTTATTTAATGGGGAACGTGGAGGAGATTTGTTCTTTCCAGCAGCTTTTGGTGCAGACTTTGGAGGATTGTACAAAGTAAGTGATGCATTATTCAGCATATTTGACTAGTGTAAGCATGCAACCCCACTATTGTAAAAGTTGTTTTACCTAATTCTGCGTTAAAGTATTGTTGTTGTTTTTTCTCCTTTTAGCAAGTAATTTATTGATATCTGAATAGATTTCTTAATATCATGCATTACAGCTTTGATACTTGGGCTGTTCCCACTTTTCTGTATAAGCTAATAATACTACAGGGTGTGGGCTAATCAGGTCTGGCTCCAGGTTTTCATGGGCCCTCTGTGAAGTAGTCATAGTGGGCCCCTTTAACACATACCACAATTCATGATGCACAGATAGGAAATATAGGTATAATATAATCCCAAATATTGCACTTCTTACATTACATGAGTGCTATCAATTGTAAATGCTACAATAGCTCAGAAACTGGACAGTATAGTCCTCTCTACAGTATTATGGGCCCCATATAATGCTCCATACAGAATAATGAGCCCCATATATCTCTCCATACAGATTAATGAACCCCATATACTTTTACATACAGAATAATGAGCCCATATAATATAATATATATATATATATATATATATATATATATATATACATACATACATACATACATACATACATACATACATACATACATACATACATACATACATACATACATACATACACACACACTCACTGGCCACTTTATTAGGTACACCATGCTAGTAACGGGTTGGACCCCCTTTTGCCTTCAGAACTGCCTCAATTCTTCGTGGCATAGATTCAACAAGGTGCTGGAAGCATTCCTCAGAGATTTTGGTCCATATTGACATGATGGCATCACACAGTTGCCGCAGATTTGTCGGCTGCACATCCCAAAGATGCTCCATACAAGGCAGGATGGATCCATGCTTTCATGTTGTTTACGCCAAATTCTGACCCTACCATCCGAATGTCGCAGCAGAAATCGAGACTCATCAGACCAAGCAACGTTTTTCCAATCTTCTACTGTCCAATTTCGATGAGCTTGTACAAATTGTAGCCTCAGTTTCCTGTTCTTAGCTGAAAGGAGTGGTACCCGGTGTGGTCTTCTGCTGCTGTAGCCCATCTGCCTCAAAGTTCGACGCACTGTGCGTTCAGAGATGCTCTTAGGCCTACCTTGGTTGTAACGGGTGGCGATTTGAGTCACTGTTGCCTTTCTATCAGCTCGAACCAGTCTGCCCATTCTCCTCTGACCTCTGGCATCAACAAGGCATTTCCGCCCACAGAACTGCCGCTCACTGGATTTTTTTTCTTTTTCGGACCATTCTCTGTAAACCCTAGAGATGGTTGTGCGTGAAAATCCCAGTAGATCAGCAGTTTCTGAAATACTCAGACCAGCCCTTCTGGCACCAACAACCATGCCACGTTCAAAGGCACTCAAATCACCTTTCTTCCCCATACTGATGCTCGGTTTGAACTGCAGGAGATTGTCTTGACCATGTCTACATGCCTAAATGCACTGAGTTGCCGCCATGTGATTGGCTGATTAGAAATTAAGTGTTAACAAGAAGTTGGACAGGTGTACCTAATAAAGTGGCCAGTGAGTGTATATGTGTATATATATATATATATATATATATTACGGTATAATGAGCCACATATATTGCACCATACAGTATGAGCCCTATATATTGCTCCATACATAATGGGTCCCATGTATATGTATATATAGTATATGGTGGGCCTCATATATTGCTCCATTGTATAATGGACTCCGTATGATACTCCAGTGTATAATGGGCCCCATATATGACGTCCCAGTGTATAATGGGCCTCATATATGATGCCCCAGTGTATAATGGGCCCCATATATTGCTCCAAACATGTAGAATAAAAAAAAAAAGAAATCCTCACCTCTCCTCACTGGCCGCTGCTCTACTCCGGACTCCTCAGTGTCGCCGTCTTCCAGATCTCTGCACTGTGACTGTGAGGGCACACAGACGTGACGTCATTGCTCCCTCTGACCTGAACGTCAGTGAGGAGACGCGGAAGACACCGCAGAGGAGGTAAGTATGGCAAGTGCTGGGGCCTTGAGCAGGCGAGGGGCCCACTTGCGAGCATCGGGGTCCCCGACGGCAAGTGGACCCACCGCCTGCTCAGGGCCATGGCATAGCTATCCAGGTGCACCTAATCCAGACCTGTGGTGCTAGGATTTAACCCTAACCTACCTGGCTTTCTTACAAAATCAATCAAGTCTGGATATTAAAGGCATCAGATAAGTTTGTATATTTTGTAAACACAATAACTTTTTCTTTCATTTTGAAAAAAAATTATTTTAACTGATCAGATTAAGATAAGTATTCCTTAAACTGAGAAATCGTGTAATTGGTTTCCATAACTACTTGTTTAAACTTTAAGGCTGGTTTCTGTGTTTCGGTGCACAAGGTATCCTTGGCATTTATGAGGTTCGAGTCTGAATCAGGAGATCCGCAGTTAATCCATGCATTGTGGTCCGAGTACAGACTGTGAAACACTGATGTGAAAACTGGCCTAACAATGTGACTTTTCCCTTTCTTAGATTACCAGAGGGACAGCAGCGAGTCGGCGGTTGTTTCATGAGCCTAATGAACCAAATGAAGAGTCTATATATGGCATATTGTGCCAACCATCCTTCAGCAGTTAATGTCCTTACACAGCACAGGTATGGGCGCAGAGTTACGAAAAAACTCAAGTCTGTCTAGGCCAGTTGTAGAAAGTAGACTAATTGCCTTACAATTTATTATTATTATTATTATTATTATTATTAGTGTGTTGCAACACACATACTAAAGGAAAACTGTTCCCATTAAAACTCAGTAGTTTGAAATTTCATTTTTGCTTTATATTTTCTTGTTAAATTCAAAGACCACACCATTACATTGGTCAAATTTTTATTTTTTTTCGGACTGCACATTATTCTTTCTCTTGATTTAGGTTGTTGTGATTTTACACGTGCTTTACAATGTATCAGTCAGTAATCTACTTAAAGGAGTTGTAACACCTACTGTCTCCTCCGGTGGCGGCACTGTTGCAGTAGTGTCGGCACTGTTGCAGTAGTGTCGGCACTGGTTTTCCTGGGGCTCTTGTGACATTGGCCACAGGGATTGTGTGACAATAACAGTCAGCAGTTGCTTCACTGATCTCCTCCATTGGATGTACCGTATATAATCGAGTATAAGCTGACCCGAGTATAAGCTGAGGCACCTAATTTTGCCACGGAAAACTGGTTAAGCTTATTGACTCTAGTATAAGCCAGGTATGCATTGTCCCCTCATCCCTGTTCTGCTATGTGTGACTCCCCTGGTCTCCTAGTTGTATGCATGGCTGGGCGTCCTCCCCCTTCTATGCATGGCTTGGCGTCCTCCCCCTTGTGTATGCACGGCTCGGCGTCCTCCCCCTTGTGTATGCACGGCTCGGCGTCCTCCCCCTTGTGTATGCACGGCTCGGCGTCCTCCCCCTTGTGTATGCACGGCTCGGCGTCCTCCCCCTTGTGTATGCACGGCTCGGGGTCCTCCCCCTTGTGTATGCACGGCTCGGGGTCCTCCCCCTTGTGTATGCAGGGCTCGGCGTCCTCCCCCTTGTGTATGCACGGCTCGGCGTCCTCCCCCTTGTGTATGCAGGGCTCGGCGTCCTCCCCCTTGTGTATGCATGGCTCGGCGTCCTCCCCCTTGTGTATGCATGGCTCGGCGTCCTCCCCCTTGTGTATGCATGGCTCGGCGTCCTCCCCCCTTGTGTATGCACGGCTCGGCGTCCTCCCCCTTGTGTATGCATGGCTCCGCTTCCTCCCCCGTCATACTCCCCCCTCCTCGCGATGTCGCTGCACGTCCCTGCATCTCCGTTGTCCCGGCGCTGGCAGCTGTCCTCTCCTCTGCGGTCATGTGGTACCGCTCATTAAGGTAATGAATATGCGCTCCACGCCTATGGGAGTGGAGACAGGGACATATTCATTACCTTAATGAGCGGTACCACGTGACTGCTGAGCAGAGGACAGCTGCCGGGACAACGGAAATGCAGGGATGTGTAGGACCGCGCGAGGAGAGCGAGTATGATGTCACAGCCACCGGCTCCTGCCGATGCTCTCCCTCCCCCACCAACTTTCTGGCAATGACTCGTGAATAAGCTGAGGGGGGCATTTTCAGCACAAAAAATGTGTTGAAAATCTCGGTTTATACATGAGTATATACGGTAATTGATATCCAGAGGAAGTGATTGCTGTTGTGCACAATTCCAGTGTTAATGAATCGGGCCCACATTGTCCTTGCTTGTAATGAGTATGGGTAAAGGCCATTATTGTATAAGTGTAAAAGCAGGATGAACTGAGCATGCTCGACCTGTGAGTGAAAAACTACTGGAGGAAATTTCCAGTAAGGGTATGTGCACACGTTGCAGATTTGCCTCTGGAATTTTCTGTGCGGATTCTGCATCTCTTGGCAGAAAACGCAGGTGCAGATTTGATGCGGTTTTTTTGCGGATTTTGTGTGGTTTTCCCGCGGATTCTGTGCGGATTTCATGCGTTTTTACCCCTGCGGATTTCTATAATGAAATGGGTGCAGATCCGCACAAAGAATTGACATGGTCCTTTTTTTGAATCTGCTGCGTTTTCTGTGCAGATTTTTCTGCACCATTAGCACATAGCCTTACAACAAAGGCTAAACACTGGAGAAGGAATGAGCCATATGGGAAAGTGAAAAATCAGGACTAGTGCTTTTTTTGTTTCTTTATTTTTAAATGTGTACATATAAAGATTTAATGATTTTAGGTTTAGAACAAATGAACCACCAATCTGATATCGGCAATACCCTTTAATAAAGAAAGGGTACAATCCTCTTCGATGAAAATTGGTTCACCAATGGGGGCGACACTCATTTTCAAGCAACCTCCACTAGCAGTTAATCTTGGTGAATGGTCCTAGGGGTTAAATACATCTCTTCATGGGGTTTCTGCTTCATCTGTCATAAAGGAAGACCAGCAAATGTCAAATCTAGTCACAAATGACAGTTCTGTAAGGCACTTTTATTACTTTTTGTTGAGCCATGACCAGGAGTGTGAGCCTGGTTTTGTATTGCAGTGATGACTGTGCGAAACATCTTATAAAAGGGTATCCCTATGGAGCCAAGAAGTGGAGCAGATAATACGCTTAAGTGCAAGCTATGTTTGTTCAGCGTAAGTGTGCGGTGACGGCTGTGTATCTGCAGAGTAACTGGAGCATGGGTAACCCAGGCAGCGAACTCTTTGTGTCTCCTGCACACTGCCTTCCCATAGCCTGGCTGTAGGCAGGGGAGGTGATGTCATCCTCCCATCAGAGCGTACAGAGAAAGGAGCCCCAGCCTTCCATCAGGACAGAAGACCTACAGATCCGAGTGTGGTGCACCACAGTGCGCGTGTGCTCACAGTACAATGCGGTGTCTGTGTGCCATCCTAAGGCCTGTCAGTGCGGAAAGTTCCTGCTCCATCTACTACAAGCAGAAATCCACCTCCGAAGTGTAAGTGCAATTTTCGATGAAACGTGCCTTGTAGACACTTCTGCTGGGCTGTGTGGGGATCCTGCCTCCGCACCTGGTAAAGCAGATGTGCTCTTTCCACCCCCTGCCGAGACCCCGCTTTTATAAAGTAGTCATTTCATCTTGTAGATCTTTGAGCACCGGGTCTACATTTAAGTTTTATTCTTATCGAAAAGACACCGATGTTATGTGTTTCTGTAAGTCCGATTCCAAAACAAGATGGAGAAGTGGAAAATCAGATTTTTGGGGACATTTTTAGATATTCATACCAATAGGGCATATCATCGTATAGTAAAAAGTATTGGTTGGGTGTTGGCTCTCCATCAATTTCCGATCGGGGGAGATTCAAACGTGAAGTGATACGGTAAATACAGTAAGTTGTATGGATGGCATTCTTACTTTTTTAATATTTCATGATTGTATTTTGATTTTTTAGGTGAAATCATGGGTCAAGATTTAACATTTTAAGGCATTGTGCCAGCTTGGCCCTCCCATTGTCCGTAGTCAGGGCTTATGTATTGGTTCATAAGGCTTTACGATACTGGTAATGTTGCTCGGGGTTGGCTGAGATGGCACTGAGCTGGTATTTGCTCTTTAATGCTGTGGCATTGTCTTATTGCTGCCATGTAGGTGGGTTACTGTTCACTGTGTTTCTTTTGTATATCTGTAGCTTGCAATGCACAGAGGACATGGACTATGCTGAGCTTACAAGCATTGGAACAAACCTCATGAAAGAATGTTTTGTCCTGTTTAGTGCAGCTGGGATCAGAGAATTGTTATAATTTTCCTGCCACTTTTCACAGATAACAGAGGCACTGTGGCATAGTGAAACGCCAGGGAGTCTAGAATTACTCCTTTCGGCTATTCATGCTTTCTTTACAGTCCAGCAGAATTCCGATTTCCTTATGGAGGCATTCTATAAAAGCATTGAGTCTGCAAACCTGGCATTGTTTTTTTTCTCTCAGTAAATATTTACTCCATAGTTATATAACATTGGTAATACTACATAATATATATTGGCCAAAGTGACTTCTGTACAATGTACTTTTTATTTGTATCACTCTTAAGCCAAATTTAGACATCCTTGAAATGTGGTCTGTGTATGATCTGCGATATATGGACTGTCCTTAGGTCTTCCAACTCAAACTCAGCAGCCTCATCTATGCCTATGAGACTGTCCGGGTTGGAAGAATCACCCATTGTCCTTATATCATGGTGCCTACATGGTCTGAATTCACCCATAGGTCATTGCTAGGTAGGTGTACTTTTCTATGTTCATTAAGAATACTTTTTCCAGAAACTGTATAAATGGAGCGAAGAAGAGATGACTATGTAGGGTTATAATAGCTGGTGCCAGGCTTTCATTTACATTCTTACTGTAAGGCTCCAGTTCACATCTGCGCTGAAGGCTCCATTTCCAATTTCTCTAAAATTTCCAGAAGAAAAGGTGCCGAGTGTTGCTCTGTTTTGTCTATAAGATGATGGGCACCATAATCACAGTAACCCCCACAAACTATAGGGTTTATGTTGGGTGCTACTGGTTATGTGATGGATCATGCACTAATGTTGAATTCATGGTTCAGGCAATGAATGCAAGTGTGAACAAAGTGAAGTCACAAGGCCTGATTCATGTATAGTGCCACTGTTTTTGTTTTTTTTTGTGTTTTTTTTTCTTAACTTAAATCTGAAGGAAGGATTTCACATTTTTGATCACTTAATTACATTATGTAATCAAACATAAAATAAAGTCTAGCTTTTTCTGTCCCTGTTGTACAGTGAAGAACTTGGTGAATTCATGGAGATGAAAGGTGCCAATAGCCCTGGTATTCTTGTGCTAACGACAGGTCTTAGTAAACCATTCATGCGCCTGGACAAGTACCCAACTTTACTAAAAGAGCTTGAACGCCACATGGAGGTATGGAAAGTCTTATTTCTAACAGGCAGTGCAAATCTTGGACTAACGAGTAATAATCATTTGGATATGCTTATACAAGTTTGGGGGATTTCACTATTGATGACCTAATTTCAGAATTGGTCCTCAATTTGAAATCTGTAGGGATCCAACTTCCGGCACCCTTCCCCAGCAGCTGGATGAAGGGGCCATGGCGCTGCGAGTTCTTCAGCATTTGCCTAGCACAGCTGTATCTGACTTTTGCGTTGACTATGCATAGTAAGGCAGCTGTCTCCTGCTCAGTGTCACCCATGTTAATTAGACCAGGCTGCAAAACCAGGTACAGCCACAATAAAAAGTGCAGCACTATGCCCACTACACTGTGAAGAGACATCCGTGGTGCCGTCAAGCAGCTGATTGGAGGGGATGGTACTGGTAGACACCTACCAATCTGATGATGACGACCTAAATAGGTATGGGTCCTCGGTATTAAAATTCCAGAGCATCTCTTTGGCTCAGTAAAGAATTGGATAATGCTTCTTTTTCAGTATGGAGAACCATAAACGGGGAGGCAGCACATGATTTATAGATGTACAATGAAATGTGGTAAAGTCGTCAATTGTTCAGATTTTTCTACAAAAGATATTTCTCTGAATGCCACTGCCATCAGCAAATCCAGTTGTAGGTGAGTGGCAGTCATGGATCAGGATGGCTACAGGTGTTTTAAATGGGTTGTTGGCCTTTCTTTTCCATGCTTAATATTTTTGGAAGTTGGAGTGTTTTTTTTTTTAGATTTGGCTATTTTAGGAGGATATCTGTTTGTGCAGGTAACTATTACTGTGCAGAATTATTAGGCAACTTGATAAAAACCAAATATATTCCCATCTCACTTGTTTATTTTCACCAGGTAAACCAATATAACTGCACAAATTTAGAAATAAACATTTCTAACATGCAAAAACAAAACCCCAAAAAATTAGTGACCGATATAGCCACCTTTCTTTATGATGACACTCAACAGCCTTCCATCCATAGATTCTGTCAGTTGCTTGATCTGTTTACGATCAACATTGCGTGCAGCAGCCACCACAGCCTCCCAGACACTGTTCCGAGGGGTGTACTGATTTCCCACCCTGTAGATATCACATTTTATGAGGGACCACAGGTTCTCTATGGGGTTCAGATCAGGTGAGCAAGGGGGCAATGTCATTATTTTTTCTTCTTTGGCCAGCCACACTGTGGAGTAGTTGGAGGCATGTGATGGAGCATTGTCCTGCATGAAAATCATTTTTTTCTTGAACGATACCGACTCCTTCCTGTACCACTGCTTGAAGAAGTTGTCTTCCAGAAACTGGCAGTAGGTCTGGGAGTTGAGTTTCACTCCATCCTCAACCCGAAAAGGTCCCACAAGTTCATCTTTGATGATACCAGCCCATACCAGTACCCCACCTCCACCTTGCTGGCGTCTGAGTCGGAGTGGAGCTCTCTGCCCTTTACTGATCCAGCCTCTGGCCTATCCATCTGGCCCATCAAGAGTCACTCTCATTTCATCAGTCCATAAAACCTTTGAAAAGTCAGTCTTAAGATATTTCTTGGCCCAGTCTTGACGTTTTATCTTATGTTTCGTGTTCAAAGGTGGTCGTTTTTCAGCCTTCCTTACCTTGGCCATGTCCCTGAGTATCGCACACCTTGTGCTTTTTGTCACTCCAGTAACGTTGTAGCTCTGAAATATGGCAAAACTGGTGGCAAATGGCATCTTGGCAGCTTCACGCTTGACTTTCATCAATTCATGGGCAGTTATTTTGCCCCTTTTTTTGCCCAACACGCTTCTTGCAACCCTGTTGGCTATTTGCCATGAAACGCTTGATTGTTCGGTGATCACGCTTCAAAAGTTTGGCAATTTCAAGACTGCTGCATCCCTCTGCAAGACATCTCACAATTTTGGACTTTTCAGAGCCTGTCAAATCTCTCTTCTGGCCCATTTTGCCAAAGGAAAGGAAGTTGCCTAATAATTAAGCACAATAATAGTTACCTGCACAAACAGATATCCTCCTAAGATGGCCAAATCTAAAAAAAACTCCACTATAACTTCCAAAAATATTAAGCTTTGATATTTGAGTCTTTTGGGTTGATTAAGAACATAGTTGTTGATCAATAATAAAAATAATCCTCTAAAATACAACTTGCCTAATAATTATGCACACAGTGTATATAAATTGTGATTGGGGGGGGCGGGGTCCAATATTAGTATATGATGGATAGCTCTTTAGTATAGATGGCACTTGCTGTTTTTGGGCTGTGACTGGGAAAGCCTACCACTGATTCTTGAAATGAAGGGGCCTGGGTTTTCCGTCAGTGTTACCCTACAAGGAGTGCTTTATCCACCCTTTGGGAGTACCGTTTTTACATGAAGAAAGTGAATTGTTCAGGGTTTCAAGATCGGAGCCCCATCAACCATTATGTTATGACCTATTGCCAACCTTGCTCTTTTCAACCTGTACTGCTTGTATTGTGAGACTTTATTATTTCCCTTTTTATATATATATATATATATATATATATATATATATATATATATATATATATATATATATATATTTGTGAACATAAACCTAGTAAAGCAGTCAGCAATATGTTTGTGTTTTTTTTTTTTTTTTTTTTTATTTGTGTGTAACATAGAAAATCCTAGCTGTAGCAGACCTTGGAAATAGCGTGGTTCTAGTGATAAGTTTACAGGCTTTTCTGCAATGGGCCTTGGCATTGCCACACCATTCCTGAATTATTGAAATGAGGTGTTGGTATGGGCAGACGTCCCTGGCACATTGAGCTCATACATTCTTTCAGAGCCAGGGCACTAAAAGTTGGAAGCATGAAGTGTCACAGGATGCTGCTGAAGCCAAAGGGCAGGAATCTGCCAAAATGTGAAATTCAACAATTAGCTTCTATCATGTAAAGAGGGGTAAAAATGGCTGTTGGGATCAGTAAAAAGTATTATTTGCACCTATGGGGTCATTGTTTTTTTTTATTTTAAATGTACGTATTTCTGGCTAAAAATAATTTTTTCAAATGGGCATCATTAAAAATGTTGCACTGTTTGCCTGTGTAGCATCTATATTGCACGATTACAGACAGTAGATTAAGTTAAT